>NC_046299.1:57394039-62194039 GCF_004115265.2 Rhinolophus ferrumequinum
AGGTTGATATATTCAGAGCACTGAAGGAGGAAAGCTGTCAATCAAGACTCCTATATCTGGCAAAACTGTCCCTCAAAAATGAGGGAGAAATTAAGACATCCTCAGGTTAACCAAAGCTGAGAGAGTTTTTTATCACTAATATGCCCTGCATGAAGGGAGGTCTTCAGGTTGGAATAAAAGGACACTACACAGTAACTGAAAGCCTTACAAAAACTATCTCTAGTAAAATAAATACACGGACAATTATAAAATCTAGTACTATTGTAACATTGGTTTGTAGCTCGTTTTTGCTTTCCACTTGATTTAAGAGACTAATGTATTTAAAAATCCAATTTTTATCTATGTTTTTGGATACACAATACAAGAATGTGTGATTTTTTGACATTAGTAACTGAAGAGGGATGAAGTCAGAGCTATACAAAATTGGGGTTTTTTTTATGTTCTTTAAGTTAAGCTGGTATAAATTCACATAAGTGTTATAACCTTAGGATATTAGGTCATTCAGATGATCAAAACATATTTCTCATATATATTTGGTATTCAGCCATAGTTCCTTGCTCATAGCACCCAAAGCCCTTAGAATTTCCTGAGTAATAAGAGCAGTGGGAGCATCTTTTGTTGTAACATTTGGCCTTTTGTTTTCAGTTTTGGAAGCTTTACACCTGGAGAGGTGAAATAAGTGTTTTGCTATTCATAAAAAGACCTTTTCTACCAGAACTGGGTTTATGTTAATGAGGGGACGTTTGGAAAACACCTAATATCGGTGGATGATTGCCAGGGGAACCAACCTTGAGTATAGGGTTGGAATTTGCGGTCCAACTCCCCCACCTCCAATTTCTGAGGAGGTTAGAGGGTGATGGAGGTTGAATCAATCACCAATCGCCAATGAGTTCATCAACGGTGCTTATGTAATGAAGTCTCAGCAAAATCCAAAAGAGGAGGGTTTAAGGAGCTTTCACATTGGGAAACCAGAATGCTTCCATGTGCCCTCAGGCCAGGCCTCAGTCTTCATGGGAACAGAAGCTCCTTTGTTCAGGACCTCATCTTATGTATGTCTTCAGCTGGCTGTTGATTTATATCCTTTAATACCCTTTGTAATAAACTGATAATCTAGTAAAACAAAACAAACTTTAAAATTCTCATTATCAATTCAGTCATTTGATACCACACAGTAAATAAGTTCTAACTAAGTGATTATACCGTCATCTTTATCCTAAAATTTGTTAAAGGCATCTTTTGGCTTTTATCATCCTCCCGCCCTCTGTTAGCCACGTGGATCTTATTTCTGGTGAATCTTCTCCACCATCAGTTGCTCCGTCTGCATCACAGAAATTAATGTTGTTCCTTTAACACCTGTTTAGATAAATTACTCTCACTAAATTTCTTTCTTTTGGTCTCTTTACAAAGTTTCATGGAGCTATAGGAACAATTCAAAATACCAAGATAACACCAACATTATTTAGATAATGCAATGAGCATCCCAAAATAAAATGTGTTCACTGAAGCAGCTGATAATCAGCAGTATAAATTCCATCATAAAATGGAATCTGAAAGAGGAAATAATGACATGGCAGGTCTGAATTCATTGCTGTATACTACAGAGCATGGTATCATCTGAGGAAAGAGAGTAGGCAGCGAAAACATAAGAAAGAACAATAGAAAGTTTTGTGGTTTCCATTCTGTTTATCTCCAGGCTCTGCTCGTTCATTCTAATTGTCTAGAATCTACCGACTGTGAACAGACAGAAACGTGCATAAATCATACATTGAGAAGTGCTCCAGTTATCTATTGCTGGGTAAAAAACCACATCAAAATTTAGGGCTTAAAGCAATAACTTGTTGTTTTCTCTCAGGGTTCTGTGGGTTGACTGAGCTCAGCTGGCAGCTTTCATCTGAGTTATCTGTAGTCAGATGGTGGCTGGGGCTAAAGTCATCTGAACACTTGACTGGGATGGATGAAGAGATAGCTTGCTCACATGGCAGGTAGTCAAACACTGGGTATTGGCTGGGAGATCAGCTGAGGTTGTTAACATGTGGATGTGGTGCCTTTGAGGGGCTTGGTCTTATCACAGAATGGTGGATGGAGTCTAGAAAAATTGTCTCCAAATCAAGCATTATAAGAGGCCTAAGAGGAAATTGCAAAGCCGTTTCTGACCTTACATTGGAACTACAATAACATAACTTTCAGCAAATAAAATCAGTCAAGCAAATCATTAATATGTCTCAGCTTTAAGGGGGAGATGAATTAGATTCCAGTTTTTGGTATGAGGAGCAAGCAGCATGCACAAAAATGTATGGAAGAAATCAATGGCAGCCATATTTGCAGGCAAGCTAAAATAAGAGATTAATTGTGGCTCTACGATTTCCATACTTGGGAAAACAAATTTTATCGTTAATGCAAACTGACTAACTCCTCTTCCTGAATGCAAATTAAATATTCAGGCAAAAATTTACAATGATAATCCCTTCTAATCCCCAGGTAATTTCTTAATTTCCCTTACTTCCATTAACACTCAATCCATATATCTAAGATCACTTGATCTCTCTTTCCATTGTGCCAAATATATTCATTGTCCTCCACATATCACTTTTAGTTCCTTGCATTTCTAGCAGTCTAATTGTATATTGAGTGGCCTATGAGGTGTGATCGAACAATACGGTGAATGTTTAAATTAAAAAAAATATATATTACAGTAAAAGATACATTGCTATTAATCCTCTTCAAAATACTCTCCCTTGCTTTGAACAAACTTATTCCATTATTCTTGCTACTTTCTGGAGCAGTTCTGGAAGTCCTCTTTCATGAGTGTTTTTAGTTGCACTGTCATGGCTGCCTTGATATCCTGAATCATTTTGACTTTGGGGAAGAGCCAGAAGTCGCACGGTGCAGATCCAGTGAATAAGGTAGACGAGGAAACACTGTAATGTTTTTATTTGACAGAAATTGTTGTACTAGAAGCGACGTGTGACATGGAATGTTGTCATGACAGAGGATGATTTAGGGCACACTTTAAAACGCACCTTCTCTCAATCATAGCTCACACCTGACTGCCTACACTGAACAAGTTGAAACTTGTCACACATTGTTACTAAGGTTTGATGCGCTGCTTCCCATATTGAAAATCCTGTTGGATAGCACTTGGCAGCAGCATTCACTGCATTTCTTGATTTACAATGGAAAGGCTCCATATTACACATCACTTGTGGCATGGTAATTTCTGTCAAATAAAACCACTACAGTGTGTTCTCAGCCACCTTATTCACTGGATCTGGCACCATGTGACTTCTGGCTCTTCCTTAAAGTCAAAATGACCATGAAAGGTAAATATTTTGAATCAATTCAGGACATTGAGGCAGCCACAACAGTCCAACTAAAGACACTCACGAAAGAGGACTTACAGAACTGCTTCAGAAAGTGGCAAGAACGATGGGATAAGTGTGTTCGAAGTGAGGGGGAATATTTTGAGGGGGATTAATGGCAATGCATCTTTTACTGTAATACATTCTTTTTTAATTTCAACCTTCACTATAGTTTTTGATCACATCTCATATGTCTGAGGATACAGCTTACATCCCTTATGAGGTCTGACAATTAAGTTCATGAACTCATCCTAGAAAAAGTGCTACATACTTCATTGCTGAATATCATTATGGTCGCCTTCAAAGTACTCCCCTTGGGAAGCTATGCACTGAAGCCAGCACGTAGTCCACCCTTTGAAGCAATTGTGGAACTCTTTTTCTGGAATGGCCATCAGAGCTGTCGTCATATTACCCTTGATGTCCTGAATGTCATCAAAATATCTTGCTTTCAATATTTCCTTTATCTTCAGATAAAGAAAGAAGTAATTGGGGACCCAGATCAGGTGAATATGGAGGGTCTTCCAATACAGTTCTTCCCTGCATTCCTTAAACACAAGCCCAAACTGGCTTCTTTTTAGCCATTTGTTCACTGGCTAAAAACTCCCTCACAGACAGTACCGTGTGAGCTGGTGTACTGTCGTGAAAGAAGAGCCATGAATTGTTGGCAAAAAGTTCAGGTCATTTTTGTCTAACTTTTCCATGCAGCCTTTTCAGCACTTCCAAATAGTAAACTTGGTTAACTGTTTGTCTAATTGGTACAAATTCATAATGAATAAACCTCTGATATCAAAAAAGGTTAGCAATATCGTTTTGACTCTGGATTTGGACTGACAGAACTTTTTTGGTTATGGAGAATTGGCTGACTTCCATTTTGCATTTTGATGCTTTGTTTCAGGGTCATATTGGGTACACCCATGTTTCATCATCAATGATAACATGGCCCAAAACATCGTCTTGCCTCTCCAAAAGCTCTTGGCAAAGTTCAACTCTCCTTTGCTTTTGTTCATCGGTGAGTTCCTTTGGGACCATTTTTGCACACACCTTTCTCATGCCAGGATTTTCAGTTAAGATTTTCCTAACTGTTTCTCTATTGATGTTTACTTGGCCTGCTATGCTTCTGACAGTCAGCCGTCGATTTTGAGACACAATTTGACAAATTTATGCAATGTTTTTGTCAGCTCTGCTCCTTACTAACTGCCCTGACCTCTCTTCATCAGTGACACATTGTCTCCCCTCAGAAAAACGTTTAATCCACCTGTACACTGCTGTTTTCTTTATGGCATTATCCCCAAAAACTTGAACTAACATGTTCCTTATTTCACTTCCATTCTTGCCAAGCTTAACAAGAAATGTAGTGTTTGTTCATTGCTCTAATTCAAGCTCAAACATTCCCATGATGGCACACAAAAACATTCAACAACAATAATGAATGCCACTCAGCAAGACACCGCCACATGTTGACACGAACACAGCTGTGAGACACTGTTATATGAAGGTCATGAAACCTTATTGAGCTGTTTGTACAGTGCTACCAATGTAAGTGCACAATGGCAAGTTCGCGAACTTGTCAGACTTCATGTATCAAATTTATAACAGGCACAGTTCCAACCAATTGCTTGGTCCTGCATTCGTCAAACACAAGCCCAAACTGGCTTCTGTTTATTTATCCAAAATAGCAGAATTCAACCATTCCTTTAGATACCAAGCCATTGCTACTTAAAGTTGAAAAAATGAAGGAATACATGAGACTGAAATTCCTTCTATGAAATAGTATATCTTTCTTCCTACATAGGTTTCTCCCCAAAACTTTGTGCTTCCTCCAGATTTAATTTCCTTGCACCTTGAATAACTTTGTTTATTCAGATAAAGTAAAAAAGTCTATCTTCTGCTTCTTTTGTTTACGAACACATCACAATTGAAATAACTTCTCATTTCTTAAGCCCAGTCTAATGATCAGACAAAAATCACTTGAGACTTTCATGAACACAATCTCACCCACTGATATCTGCCTACCTCAAGATAGTCTATTATTCAGTTAAGCCTGCTGAGGTTCTAGAATATTTCCATTCCTACAGACATCGGATTATACACAATAGATGCAAAGGGACTTTGGCTGAGTAGTGGCCCCTACACGTAGAGGATTTATATAGGATTCTTCAGTATTCCAGAATAAATCCCCAAAACAGATTTTGATAAATGAATTCCCATACAATCTGGAATGTTTAGAGGTCTTGAGGTATAACTTGCCTGTGATAAGTTGATTCTTAAAATTTAAGAACATGAATAAATATGCTCATGCTCAAGAAATAAATGCTTACTTTTACCACCACCAGACTCTTAAAAAGCAGAAGTATTGACTGAGATTCTAACTCAATACAGATGGTATCTCTACTCAGGCCTTGGACTAAGTGAGAGGAGATCTTAAAAGACCTTGAGATCATCAGGGAGTTGAGACTGTGTCACCATTTATTATATGAGATCAGACAATTAAATTTGTGAACTTCTTGCAATGATGTTGTAGCATTTTTTGATATCAGAGGGATTATTCATTATGAATTTGTACCAACTGGACGAACAGTTAACCAATTTTACTATTTGGAAGTGCTGAAAAGGCTGCGTGAAAAAGTTAGATGACCTGAACTTTTCGCCAACAATTCATGGCTCTTGAATCACAAAAATGCACCAGCTCACACGACACTATCTGTGAGGGAGTTTTAAGCCAGTAAACAAATAACTGTATTGGAACATCCTCCCTACTCACCTGCTCTGGCCCCCAGTGACTTCTTTCTTTACCCGAAGATGAAAGAAATATTGAAAGAAAGACATTTTGATGACATTTAGGACATCAAGGGTAATACAACAACAGTTCTGATGGCCATTCCAAACAGAGTTCCAAAATTGTTTTGAAGGGTGGACTAGGTGCTGGCATCAGTGCATATCTTCCCAAGGGAGTACTTTGAAGTAGACCACAGTGTTATTCAGCAATGAGTTACGTAGCACTTTTTCTAGGATGAGTTAGTGAACTTAATTGTCAGAACTTATATAGTTCTTCACCTACGCAAATTAAACCATAAGCATATGATTTCACAAGGCACTTAATAACATTTTATAGACAGAGAATTTTTCCCTGTTTAAAGATATACAAAAAAGTCCAGGGCTTGAATAAATACTTCAAATGAAGCATGCAGGATCAGAACAGCTCATGAAAAAAGAAATTCTTGAACTTTCCCCTGTGGTTGCTTCTGTGACTCAGAATAAAGATGTGAAAACCAAAACTACAAAACTACCTAGTGCCCACCCCACCCCCACACACATATACACAGCTTAACATCTGCATTATAATTTATATTAGCAAGACTTTACGATTCCATTGTTTTCATTAGCATAACTTTATTATTCCAGGAAACTCTTGCCCAAGCAAATAACTTGATTGTTCATTACAAGCCTTTCTCCAAACTATTGAGTTTTCCTTCAACCCTTCAGTAGGAAGTATCAACAGATACTTTAAACCTTCAAACTTTTTGAATCCCTCATCTCAAGATTTTTGCCTTGCTATTTCCACCAGTCCTAAACTCTTATATCGTGATCTTTCCCCATTTCTAATCAAGCCCTCTCATTGAAAGACCCAGTATAAACCAAACTTCTTATTCTCATTAAAATTGTCCTTGCCTTTTCTCCTCTGAGAACTACAGAGCTCAGTTGAGGTGGCATTCTCCCTCATTGCAGTGAGCAACTCTTTCAGTTTGCTTTATCAACAAACTGTGTTTAGGGAAATGACATTCAATGGAACAAAGTGCTCAGACCCCTGAAAACTAATCTGTCAGACTGGTGGACAGAGGGGAGTGAAGTTGGGGTGTGCATACAAATATGGCATCAAACGCTCAGAAGCGTTGCTACTATTTTCCCTCTATCTCTGCCCCATAATGGATGCGGTCAAAGGGATCCTACACTTTCTGAAATATTGAGATCAGATTCTACTACTTAGAACTTTCCAAGTCCTCTGGCTTTTGCAGACAGATAATGTCTGGAAAGCCATCTTGGTATTTCGGAGTTACTGCAGGTAGATACATAGGTGATGATACATGATAGATAGATATAGGTAGGTAGATAGTCAGACAGACAGACAGACAGATAGATACAGGTTGTCCCTGTTCTTAGTTCCTATGCACGTTGACACAAGACAGCACTTGGACAACTCAAAAATAGATCCAACCTCTTAACACATTAAAAAATCAACATTTTACTGAAGATTTATTCCATGGGAAGATGGGGGAGCAAAGGTATAACCCATAGCACAAGCTTAATAAAATCCAATCTAGACATATTCATTCTTTCATCCTCGAAGTTCTTAAAATAAGCAAACCACCTCTTTTCTTCCCTTTCTTTCCCCTCCCATTTAATGTAAATCCTCTCTATAACAGAGCAAGCCATCCCTTCCCACTTTTTAGCTAAAACCCTTCTCCCTTGGACTACAACATGAGGGGCAAGCTGCTATCTAGTGTTCCTCAAGCCAGAGCAAAAGGGAGGTCTCACCTCCTCAGAAGAGTTTATCACAGAATTTACCTCAAATGTCACATATACCTTGTATTTACACAATATTCAAGTTGCCAGACCTCTGCAGTTGAACTTTGACTAAATCCAAATCATATGTGTACTGAAAACTGAAGCAATATTCTAGCAGAGAAAGAAATTTTTAATCAAGAAGTAACAGGAGACTATGGACAAATATTCAGTGACCTGGAAAATTAAAATAAGGATTAATTTCAACAAACAAACGTGTGGGGGAGAGAGAAGGAGAGAGAGACAGAGAGACAGAGAGAGAGATTAATTTTAAATAGTGAAAAGCAAACTATCTTTGCACTAGGTTCTGAGGTAATTTGCTTGTTTATTTGTTCCACCACACAAGAAAATGGCTGGGTATGCTTTGCATTTAGAGCATAAAATCGAACACCAAATAAAGATAATAATAGATATGTTATGTACATATATGAATAGTGCTACCTTCATTAACATTTAAAAGATATGATATTTTTGTTGTGTCCTTAAGTCCCTGTGTTACTGAAATGATAAAGATCACTGGAGTTTAGAATAATTTGAGAAACAGAAAAAAGACACTTGGTGGAGGGGATAAATCTCTGGATTTAGAGAAGAAATATGGTGATTATTAGCTCTTTTCATTAACTGTGTTTAAGTTTGGCTTGATCTCCTTCTCAGTGAAAGCCTTGGGCTTTTTTTATTCCCAAGCAAAATGAAGAGGTTAAATTAAGATAAGGCTTAACCCTCCTCTAAGGGACAGCATAGGGATATAATTGTTTAGAAAGTGTGGCCCTGGACAAAATTCATATTAGTTTTATACAAATATGTAATCACAGTGTTTGAGATGCATTGATTTACGAGTTGCTTAACAATAATTTGGTTGGTTTTCTGTTATTGTTGCTGCTGCTATCGTTCTGGGAAAGCAAATTTTCTTTGCTGATCGTCACTGTTCAGAGGTGTGTGCATCAAATAATAGGCAGTTTTCAAGCCTCTTTGACAGGTGCAATTATACGCACCCAGACACCCACACAAATAAGCCTGATGAAGTCAGACATCTGTTTTCCTACACACGCTGTTCTCATCCCACTAGTACCTCATGATATTCTTTTCTCTAGGAGAGTGAGAAATGGTGAGTTCTCAGGAATTAATCCTGAATCAATCCTCCAATGGCCCAGCCATCTACCATAGACAAAGATAAAGACAGAGGCACAGGATGGTGAGAGGAGATACAGGCACAGAGAACAGTGCCAGGCCAGTCGGATGGCAGGGAGGAGCTGCTGGCCATTAGCTCCAGAATGTATCCTAGAAATCTGAGTTACCCACCTATACATGTTGACAAGTCATTTTAGCTGCTGTGGGAAGGCTTGAGGCTTTCAACAAAGGTGAAGTGGTCGCTACAGTCAGCTTCCGACAGCAATGAGAAGAAAGAAAAGAACCCAAACACATGATTTATTTCCAAGAGAGGCTGACCGAAATGAGTGGATGAGCTAACTGACCATGAGAAAATAAAACCTGAGACAGAGCATCACGCTTTGCTCTTCACACTCAGTTTTGTTCTTCTTAAGACTATAGCCCAGTGACTGTTCTTGTCCTGGGCTCTGGCCATTCTCTGGGAAGAGATGGGGATGCACTGCAGTCTGGATGACGTTCTATGGCGCAGTCTGGGACAGTGAGCACACAAGAGGCTTGCTAATAAGAGTTGGGTATGCTTTTGCTAAATATTACTTTCTTCAATTTCATAATTATTTGTACTCTTTTGAACTGGATGGAATATAAATATTTCTTTTTTAGTATATATGCTGTGGATATGTATGTACCAATGAATTATATGCAATCATGTCCCTCTATACCTAGTTAAAATACCTGATTAAAATAAAATCACCCCTTTGATGGGTTTTGAAGATCCCCAAATGGAAATTTTGCTTCCGTTCTTCTCTTTCTCATAACCCAAATATTGGCTCTAGTAATGTTTACAATCATATAAAAATTATATTAGTTATATTCTATATGATCAGATGATCTATTTAAAGACTATACATTCAGTCAGCAAAGGTTCGAAGTTCTCTGAGTATTTCTCAGCTCCATTGGAACAGATGGGTAGCATACAGGCAATTTAACCAAAGGTTGAGGTTTTGGCACATGAATAAAATGGAGTAAGGCAAGAATAAGAGCATTGAAAGTCTGGAGGAGAGAACTTCTCACGCCACTTCGTGGGTAAGAAGGCAAGAATGTGAGTGCATACCGTGTAGAGAGAAAGTGTTAACTTAAAAAAAAAGGAATAACGACTGTATAAGAGATAATTCTATATAAACAGGGGATTCACAAGAGGTTTTCATATGAGTGCCCAATAGTACCTGCTTCCTAGAGTTTTATTTTAACACATTCATTTATTTGACACCTTTACAGTATGTTTCAGGTACTGTGGTGGGTGTTATGTAGGCAGTATTAAAAAAAGTTAATCTACCCCTATCATCACGATGTGGTGTTTTGACTATTGGTATGAATATTCATCATACAGATCAACACACAAATACATATATAATTATAACTGTGGCTGTGTGTGTGATTGTCATCCAATATTTAATATTAATTCATCCTTACTGAGTGAATTCTAGATGTCGAGCACTGAAGAAACAGTAACACAATTCAAACCAGACTTCAAGAGTCTTAAGACCCAACAGGGGGTAGAAAACCATATATTTACATTATTTGAAAGCACCGTAAAATTAAACAGAGCAGAAAAAATGGAAAGCAATGTCTGAAAATGTTGGTAATATTTGTTTCTGAGAGGCTGGGCTATTACTATGTCTTTTGTATAGCTTTTCACATAGTCTTAATTTTCTATATTCCACATTTCTTGATTAGAATATATGAATGCAGTGCCAAATAAATGGTGATGAGAATAAGTAGTATATGACATCAGTTACAAGAAAGAATGGAAGGCCGGAGAATATTAGAATAAAGAATGTATATTCAGAAATAAGTGATATACATAATGTATAAGTTGGGACAAGCAAGTTGATATATCTTGATAGAACAGTATGATCAAAAAGGGAAGAGGAAAAAGCCATTTTTCAAATATGGTCCTCAACATGTTGAAAAGACCTGAGACTGGAGTTTTAATGGTAGGATCTAGAATGTTTTCAATAAGATTTTCAGGTTTATGCAAAAGAACAATTGGAGTTGAGGCTGAAAGTAATTTGGGGCCAGCTTGTGGAGGCCCCCCCCAAAAAAAAACTTCATGATTATTTAAGCAATGGGGAATCATCAATTTGAACAAATTGATTCTAATTAGTATATATCTAGATACTATAATTCTAACAACATAGAATAAAATAGATAGGAGATGAAGGATAGCAGGGATTGAGCACAACCACTGGATACTGCAAGATAGTTTGACTGCTAGGACTTAATGTGAGGATATTTGAAGAGAGGGGTAGCACTAAAAGAAAGAGAGAAAGACATGCAACAGGTATGTTTCACAAACAACTGATAGGAATTACTAACTACTTAAGTATGTTGATAATGTGAGAAAAAATAGTCAACAATATATTGTAGACTTCAATATATTGAGCTTCAGTGACAGGGTAAGTGACATATATTACAGAGAACATAGTTCAAAGGATTAGGCATGTTGGAAGAAAGAGAATGAATTCATTTTTTAGGTATATTTTGAGTAAAGTTATAGCAGTGATGTCCAGGGATGAATGAAGTACCTTGGTATTCAGTGAGAGTAATATGTTTAGATTTGAAAAAAATATATAATCATGTTAGTGGTAATTTGACAATTAGGCTCTTTTATAGCAACTTTCACATTTGTATCCCATAGTTTTTAACACACAGCTTGAATCATGTTAGAAAAGTAATAATTGCCCAGTAGAAAAGAAAATAATAGATGATTGAAATTTCAAAGGAAGCATGTATAGACTTTTATAAGCAGAAAATTGAAAATTGATTTCTGTTGGAGGTGTATATTTGAGGGGTAGGGACCAGCCAGAAGCCTAGAAGAAATACATCAAAAGATGGTAGGAGTGTTGAGTGTAGTACTAAGGAAGTTAAGAGAGTAGAGAATTCTTAGGAAGAAAAAGTGAAAAATAAATTGGAACTCTGCAGAGATCAAAGAGAAAGAGGATAGAAAATAGATCATAGCTTTTGGCCTAAAGCAGCCTTTTGTGGCCATGTAAAAAGCTAGTGATTTTAATGAAAGAAAAATAGTGGAAGCTATATTGTAAAGGAGCCAGAGAATGAGAGAATTCTAAGGACTCAGACACAGCCAGTAGGAAACCTTCTCAATTCATAACTTTAGGAGCGAAAGAACAAAGAGATAGCAATGATGGTAGCTCCAAACAGTATGAGTTGAGGGAAACTTATTTATGAAATTAGGTGAGATTTCAGCATACCAACACAAAGAAAAGCAGGATAACTCTTTCTAAGACATTTTTTCACTCTTGAATTTGTTTAAAACTAGTGGTTTTCTGCCTTATTATGTTGTACATCCCATTATATTCCCAGCATTATTTATTAAAGAAAGCAGTTTTAAGCGAATATCAGCAAATGCACTAACTTTCTTTCTGGGAATTCTATTGACACTGTAATCGGCTTGAAGTGTTTAAATGATTAACTCTAATTCCCTGGGATGGATTATACTGGAAGAGAATAAACTGATTAATTAAAGGAAGAGAAAGACCTGGGAAACTGAATAACAAACTCCTTTTTAATTTTTTTTTTTTTTTTACTCAGCAATATTTGGTTAACTATAACTGATGCTTGTTATTGCAATAGATTTTGAAATCCTGCCTTACAAACTTTAATGAGATTAGTGGAATTGGTAAGTGTAATTTAAGGTTTTGCCTCATTTACTATGATTTAACAAGCAGGATGTATAATGGACAAATCCTAAGTATTTTACCAATGGCACTGCCATGTAAGGCAAATACAGCCAGCCATTTCTCACACTGTGATATTGAAAAATTTTCCCCTGATATATATATTTGTGTGTGTGTGTGTGTGTGTGTGTGTGTGATGTATGTGGATAATACGTGTGCATGGTAAAGAAATTTTGAAACTGCAAAACACTTTTAAAAATATTTTTACTTTATTCACTATAAATCCTGTTTTACAGATGAACTACTTGACGAAAACTATTGAGGTAATTGGTTAATGCTCAAATTTTTTTTCTCCAGTATATAAAGCTCTTTGCATAACTGAATCTTACAGAAGAAAACATATGTTAACTTCTATTTTAAGTCTGAGGTTTCTAAGCAAGGTCTATTAAACTAGGAAGCAATCTTTGAAACAACAATAATGATATAAAATATAACACTACATCATTTAAAAATAATTTATATCAATTCTATGGTTACATTTTTCCCTATACTCATGATCTACAAAATAAAAATGAAACTTAAACAGATAAAATGCCTTACTGAGCTTGAGTAGAGCATGAAGGAAATACAGAACAGCACTAACCATTTACCCCATGTATGAAACTTTATATATTTACTAAAGATTCATGTCTAAGGAGGCAAAATCAATTGCTTTTATTTTATTGGCTTTTTTTATATGCAAGACCATGGAGAAGAAATTAAGATGAGTAGGATAAATTAAGGGATATTGGAAAAGACTTCTCAAATTGAATAATAAAGTCAGGTCTTATATATTTATCAATGACTGTAAGTTGTCTGTATGTTTTTATTAGGCACATACTTTGAAATGGTGGGTGAAACTGTGGAAAACAATGATTATCTAATAACTATAATACCACTCTGACAGTGTGAAAACCGGCCCTAAATCTCTGGAGAGCATTATACTCACATTCCATATCTGATTTATAAACACCCATGTGTCTCTGTTCAACACTTGCAAGTTTTCCGAGCACTTTTATCCACACAGTCACCTTTAACATGAACTCTGTGGGACAGGATTATGTTGACCATTTCCGAACTGGAAACAGATACTAAGTGGGGTCATGTGACTTTGTCATGGCCCACACATTCTGAGTGGTAGACATAGGATTCCTACTTAGGTCACATGGCTGCCAGGCCATAGCTCTCAGATGGCAGCTTTGTGTGGTGGGATACGAAAAGACTAGAGAGTAGGATACGAATTCAAGTCTTAATTCCATCACCTGGATGGCGATCTCACATTCTATGATAAGCAACTTAAAGGTTCTTTGCTCCAGGGTTTTAGTGTGACATAAATGAGATAATGTTTATGAAAGCACTTTTTAGTATTAAAATTCTATAGAAATGTTAAGAGTTGTGATGTATTTGCCAAAGAGAAGCTGAGCTGATATTTGCAATGGCATTTGGGGAATGTTTCCAATAGGAAAGAAATTGTCTGTGAAACAGTCCCAATCATGAATGCAAATCCTGCTGGCAAATGTGTCAGATCCTGGGAAAGACACATCCAGAGATTGTCTTTTTATCCCTGTAATGTCTCTATGACTAAGGGAGTGGAGCAGCTGCTGCTATTACTATCACTATTTTGTGATTATTGATGGAAAAACCAAGAACGAGAGACAGAAAGTTCAATGCCTGGCACGTAGAAAACATTCAATAAATAGTGCTTTATTGCTGCTACTGTTTTTATGCTATTCTATTTAAAGAGATCAAGTATGAACTATTCAAAGATAATCTCCAAGTCTGAGTAGATTCCTCAGGGGCAGATATCAAGGGACAGTGTGGAAGAGAGAGATCTTTGGTTTACTTTGGTTACTTTGGCAATGAGGTTCATTGAATACGTAGAATTAACCCTGAGTGACATGATAAAGAGCCAAACAAATATTTTTAAATGTTGAATTCAGTATCTTATTGCTGGGAAAATTTACTTGACTATAATTTCTAAAACTGGGAGTTTTCAGAGTCACAATAATAATTAATGTTAGCTGAGCTCTTATTGTGTGCAGTTATTATAGGTGTTCTTTTGAGCATTGTCTCATTGAAATCTTGCAAAACCCCATAAAACTGGCATCTTATAGATTTATTAATGAAGAAACCAAGCACAGTGGTAGCAAGTGGCTGAGTCTGGCTATGAACCCAGGTAGTTTAACTCCAACTTGGAATTCTTACAAAACAGTGCTTTTCTCCCTCCCAAAATACTATTAAAGTTTAAACTGAATTAATGGGACTACAGTGTATGGAAACAAGAACTTAACAGGTCCTTTTCTATGTTTTGCTTACCAAGCCACTAGAGTCTAGGGCAAACAATGGAAGTTAAAGATAAATATTGCTGGCAGAGGACAATCAAGATGATGAGGACACTTGTGTCCATGTCACACGGGAACATCTGAAGTGCTATTTATTCAGTCCAATAATATGCATGAGTAATCTTCAAATATTTAAAGGACTCTAAGGTAGAAGAGAAATTAGGAATATATTCTTGAGGGATATTTTTATGATTGCTGGATAGAAGTTATACTGAGATGATATCAGCTCTGAATACACGCTGGAAGTTTCTTTAGAACAAACCAAACAGATAATGTCACAGTCTGACTCCAGAGATTTCTTCATCTATCCCTGTGCCATTGGTGATGTTTAAGCATCGTTTTCTTATCTGGTGTGTGGCAGAGCACATTTAGAGATACTTGGGGATCTGACTACATTACTTAAAGTCTCTTCCAGAATTTGGTGTCTAAGATTTTCAGAAAAGGGCCAATTAGACCTTAAAACTCTGTGCTGAGGACTGAACACTATGAACATGAGTGTATTCACAGACTTCCCTCACCCCGAGTCAACTAAAAGAATTCCGTGCCCAGAGCCTTGCTACGTCCCTATTTCTGCACCTCCTCCAGGGCAAAGATGCTATTTTCCCTACAAGAGAGGACAAGTCAATGTACATGAGAAAAGGAGGTGAGTCATGACAGTGTAATAGGGGCATAGGTTGGACAATTAGGTTGGACAATTCAGTTCACCTTTCCACCGTGTAAGTGCACAGCGGAAAGTGCGAGAACTTAATTGTCTGATCTGATATCTGCCTTAGGTGCAAGAGATTTGAACAGGACCATCTGACAGTTCTTTGGATAAACAACCAGACATGGAATTTCTGGATGTATGGTAGCTCTGTTTTTAAATTCAGGGAGGAATCTCCATGCTATTTTCCATTGGGGTTGCACAAATTTACAATCCCACCGACAGCGCACGAAGGTTTCCTTTTCTGACACAAGTTTCTGTGATCAAAATTTATATAGGAAATCCCTCTGATGTCCTTTGAAAAGCAAAACTCGTATGTTTCTTTTACATAGTCGATGACATTTCTTCAAATAACATCATTCTGGGGATGAATAATCTTTTTGGTTTCCTAGGGTAATATGTTGGAGGACTAACATGCAGAATTTTGGATTTCAGCTCTAGCACTCAGCTGTACTCAGGATGAAAATCATAACCATAAATATGAGTCAAAAAGTTATTTTCATTCTGATACAGGTTGCTGGGAATTTTAAAATTAAGACATTAATGATAGTAATAGGCCAAAGGCTGAAACATGATCTTGACATGTATAATGTCATTCAGTATACCTGTAAAAAATATGCTCCTCCCCTTCCCACACCTGTGGGATGGAATATACTCGTCTGTCTGTTTACTTTGAGTTTGGCTGCGTGGCTTACTCTGTGCAGGCTATCATAACAAAATACCATAGCCAGCGTGGCTTAAGCAACAGAAATTCATTTCTCATTGCTCTGAAGGTTAAAAGTCTGAGATAACGGTGCCAGCATGATTAGGTTCTGGTAAGGGCTCTCTTCCTGGCTTGCAGATAGCTGCCTTCTTGCTGTGTCCTCCCATAAGAGAGAGAGAGAGAGAGAGACAGAGAGAGAGAGAGAAAGAGAGAGAGAGAGATCGCGTGTCTAGTCTTATAAAGACACTAATCGCATCATGAGAGCTGTACCCTCATGAAATAATCACCTCCCAAAGGCCTTCTCTCTAATACCATCACATGGGGCTTTAGGGCTTCAATATATGAATTGGGGGGTGGGAGGGGGGCCTTTCCAGTCCGCAGCACTCTGAGAAATGGTGTGCCGCTAGAAGTCATCTTGTGTCACCTCTGAATGAAGATGTTAGGAAACACCCATGTATCCTGTTGTTCTCCTGAAATCTTTCCGTTCACTTTGAGAAAAGCACAGCAATATAGGTGGTCCCAGAAAAAGAAAATACGAGCCCCATTCACAACCTGAATTGTGACTGGAATAACCAACCTGCAAAATTATGAAGAAAACCAGCAGTTTATTGTTGGGATTAGGTGTTGCTACCAAAAAGAAAAAAGAAAAAAGAAAAAAGTTTGTCGTCCATAGAACAGTGATAAAGAGACTCAGGTTCAGAGAGGAAGAAACATCATTAATTACATGAAAAAAAAACATTTAAGGGCCCATAAGACGGTTACTTCTTTGAAGAATACTGAAATGAATGCTTTATAGTGATGAAATTCTCATTTCAAAAAACTAGCATTATGACAGCAACAAGAAAAATTGTCTTTTATTTCTGTACTTATACTAAAAAAACAAGAAGAGTGCATAACATTTAAATGGGGTGCAGGATAAAGACCTCCATTCACACGCAGCTAGGTCGAATATGTTTGAGTGTGTTTAATAAGAGTAGTTATACTTGTATTACTTCCTGTAATACAGATCACCACAAATTTAGCAGCTTAAATAATTCCTCATTTCTTACCTCACAATTTCTGTGGATCAGCAGTCTGGGCACAAGGCAGGTGGATCCTGAGTTCAGAATTTCACAAGGCTCAGATCAAGATACTGGTTGGACTGTGTTCCTATCTGGAGGTTTGACTGGGGAAGAACCCACTTTTAAGCTCCCTAAGGTTGTTGGCAGAAAGTAGGTTCTTATAACTGCAGAATTCATGCCAGCTTGATTCGTTACAGCTACAAGAAAATGAGAAAAGAAGAGTCTGTGTTACTTGGAGTCCACAACTTCAGGGAGGCCTGAATCCTCTTTAAAAGAGCTATTCTGATGAGGTCAGGCCCACTCAGGATAATCTCCCTTTTAATTAATTCAGTCACCAGATTAGGAACCTTAATTACATCTGCAAAATCCTTTCATCTTTGCCATATTATATAACAACCATGGGGGTGACATCCTGTCACCATTGCCATATTGTATTGGTTTGAGGAAAGTCACAGATTCCACAGGGCACAAAGGGAGAAGATGACACATGGATGTGATTCATTGGGGGTCACCATAGTATGCATTCTCCACAACATACAATAAACTAGGTTAGACTACATGATGAACCATACTATTACTCTGAAGAGCCTCAAAGATTTCCCATTGATGAAATCAAGCCAGGTGTAGGACAAAGGTAGTTATGGTAACTGGGAAGCAAGGATGAGTAATGAAGTTCAGACCTGAGGCACTGTAAGGACGAGAAAAATCTGAAATGAGGCAGCCACAACTCTTTCTTAAAGAAACGCCGCCAAGAAGCCATGTCTGATTTAGTATGAGTAAAGGAGTTCCTCAAATCTCCTCAGAGCCACACAGACATAACCAGAGACAGAATCAATATCAGGTTGGAAAGAGCCCCCTCTAATCTGCTGACACTGGTGGTGCTGGACAGGTGCCCTTGAGGATCTGTCCACTTACACTTCAGCGACCCCAGGAAGCCTCAGAAGTGTGATTGCATTTCAGTATTGGCTAGGAGGGACATCTAGTGGCAGCTGGGAATGAGGAGGGTTGTCAGCTGGTAAGCACATACCCTTGGGCGAGTACATGCATCGAGATTCTGAGTGGGAGGTGCTCATGGCCTTGTCAGTTCTCTAGGAAGCCATTCATCCATCAATTTCACCTTTTGAGAAAAGGTATTTAGAAGGTTATAAACAGACTATACCTGGTGGTGTCTTACCAGGCATCTAAGAGTATTTACATGCATTTCCTTAAGGAAGTGTGCAATCATAGAAATAATTGTAACTTCTAGGAGCTACATTATATTTTGAAGTGTGTGTGTGTGTGTGTGTGTGTGTGTGTGTGCTAGAGAAAGAGAGACTCTGCAAAGATTTATCAGGACATTATGACCTGCTAAAACACAGATGAAAGGACAATAAGAAAGGAGGCAAAAAGGGGATCTGTGATGCTCAGGTCACCCTTCATTCTCCTCCCAACCCCTCAGGACCATGTTATCTTTGGCTGCTTGGCTTCTCCATCAGCCTCGTCCTCTGAGCTGTGTGGCTTCCTACAAAACGGATTTTAGAACTTTGAGATGTATCCCAAACAATGAGCAGAAGAGGGCTGGACCTGAGTAATGAAAGAGTAAAAGACAAAAAGCTGAAAAAGAAGGAGGGTAAGGTGATCTATATGGTACAGAGCTGCAAGTGTTAGGGGAAAGAGGAAGAAGTAAAGAGCTGCAATGCAGGAGGAGTCCAGAATGAGAGAGAGCTTTGGAGTGCTGGTCAGTGATGGGCTCTCCAGCCATCTTAGCTGAGAGGATATTGTGAAGGAGAGAAAAGGTACGAGTATTGTGTTCCCTCAAAAACCTAACAGAACACTTGAAGCCTACATAATTTTACTAACCATTGTCACCCCAATAAATGTAATTTAAAAGATCAGAAAGAGAAAGTGTATAACTATTACTCATTACATTAATAAATCTAGTGAAAAAATTAACCACAATAACAACAAGAAAGCCTAACAGTTCCCATCTCTATTTTTCTTATTGATTTATTCCTGAGTTCTTTCATTTACTGGAAAGTCTTTCTTTTACCTCTCTCCATTTTTAGGGCTCATCTCAAAACTTTTCCCATCTGAAAAGTGAGGATTTTTGAGCTTTAGAAAGTTTGGTGGCCCTTTCCACCCTTCTAAAACTTCCTGTAACACTTTGACACACAACACAAAGTTGTGACTGAAATGGAACATTTATTGTGCAAGCACTATGCGTCACACTGTAAGTCTGAGGCTCTCATGCAAGTTAGGTCACTTTTCTGGGGCTTGCCATCAAACTGCATCTGCTCCTCACTTGTGGCAGCTGTCTTTCTCAAGCTTTTGTCCCTGTTGGAATGCTTGTGTAGAATTTTATCCTTTTGCTTTCAGGACTACAAGTTGTTTGAGGACAATATCCTGTCTTATTCACTTTCTTGGCAATTTTTAAAAGACATTAAAATATAAGGAATGCTATAATTATTAAATCAAGTCTGGCAGGAAATCAATTTGGCAGCAATTTACCAGGATTTTGTGTTAGTGAATGTATTTATAATGATAAAATTGCATTTCTTTGAAACTCTTCCATTATCCAAAAGTTTTGAAATTGAAGTGGGTTGAAGTTCTCTCCAATTACTCCCAATTAATGATGTTTAGCTTCATGCCTACACTGTACACCAATGCCTTACCGTATGATAATAAATTCTGTGGGCTTTTCCTTGTTTCCTTGTTGTGAAATGTTGTTGTACTAAACCCTGCTTCTTTTCTTTTCTTTTCTGGCCTGAAAGGAAAGACCTGACTGAATTTTGTTTTATTAAAACAAATAAATAAATAAGTTCTTTGAACTCGGCAGGGAAAAGAGAGTGATATCATGAACATTCCATTCTCTAAACTTTTAAGTCTTTAAGTCACTGATTTCTCATTGTTAACACTTTGATTGGTAGAGTTTGAGATTGTTATATTAGAATTCAAATGGGTGTTTTAGGCTCAAGTATTTGATGTATATAGCAAATGTTTTATGATTTATTTGCTACCTCCTTCTAAAAAATAAAATCGGGCAGCATAAAATAAAAGAGGGAGAAAATAAGACTATTAAAAATAAAATAACAGAGCAAGAATTCAGTGAAGGCCAGCTAGAATATTGCTTGAAATGGGGATTTAAGTAGCAGAGGGCTGACGCTCTGACAGGTAATATTGCTTAAAGAAATCAGAAGGGGAAAGAACCAGTAGAAATGGTTTTAAAAAATTTATCCCAAGAGTGGGGCAAGATCACTTTTATTATTTAAAAAAAAAATGAAAAGAGAACAGGAACAATTATAAACTGCAAAAGTTTGTGGAATTGAGTATATATGGCGTCTGACAATTAAGTTCGCGAACTCATCCTAGAAAAAGTGCTACATACCTCATTGCTGAATATCACTATGGTCACCTTTGAAGTACTCCCCTTGGGAAGCTATGAACTGATGCCAGCACCTAGTCCACCCTTCAAAGCAATTTTGGAATTCTTTTTCTGGAATGGTCATCAGAGCTGTCATCGTTATTGTCATCAGGACCCTTGATGTCCTGAATGTCATCAAAATGTCTTCCTTTCAATATTTCCTTTATCTTCGGGTAAAGAAAGAAGTCATTGGGGGCCAGATCAGGTAAGTAGGAACGGGGTTCCAATACAATTATTTGTTTACTGGCTTAAAACTCCCTCACAGACAATGACGTGTGAGCTGGTGCATGGTTGTGATGCAAGAGCCATGAATTGTGGTGAAAAGTTCAGGTCGTCTAACTTTTTCACGCAGCCTTTTCAGCACTTCCACATAGTAAACTTGGTTAAGTGTTTGTCCAGTTGGTACAAATTCATAATGAATAATCCCTCTGATATCAAAAAAAACGTTAACAACACTGCTGCAACAAGTTCGCGAACATAATTGGCAGAACTTGTATGAAAATCAGTGGGTGCAGAGACGAGTAGACTTGGATAGAAATAGGAACAAAACATGAGAGAAAGGAGCAGCATCCTTAGACCATTATCACCAGTGAAGCTGAGGTGCTTGGGCTGCTTGTACTGAACTGGGACACATGATACACTGTGGGATCCTTTGGCCTCATGACTGAAGTCAGCATGCACAATATAAGGGGGTGAATTTATCAGGAATTAAAGACTGTGGGAAGCTACTGCATTCGAAGACAAGATTTATCTATGAGTCATTAGTAGTCAAGGAGAAGGAAGTATGATAGATTCCAGAGAAGTCCAAATTCTTAGAGAACAAAAAAAAATAGGATTAATGTTCAGGAAATCTGTCCTTGATGTGTATATTAGGAAGAGGAGAGAGAACTAAAAATAATTATTTCTATCCTCCTGACCCAGTAAACCACAACTCAGCCTTTCTCTCCCGTTCTATAAGGCAAAGTAAAGAAATACTGGCTATATCTCTAATAGAATGACCGTTATTGACTGAGGATAGAAAATGTTCTTGTTACAGGGGGTTTCATACAAAAGTCTCATAACCAAGTCATTGTTGTTATGGTATTTTTTTCTGTGTAAAGCATGCCAAAGGCTGCACAAGTCACCCACATGCTTGATAATATTTAGTCCTCCCAGTGGTTATGTAGAGAAAGCATTATTCTCCTCTTTTACAGATGAGGCTCTTAAATTCAAAGACATGCAGTTTCTTTGTCCACAGCCTCACACTTAATGCAACGCAGAGCTGGAATTCAAGCTCACTCCTTTGTTTTGAGTTATTTCTAACGGACTTCTCTTAGTCTCCCAGGCATGTATTTATACTCAAGACAAACCAAAACATAACATTTGGCTTACACGGAATCATTTATCTTCATTTTTTGGCACTGTGATTATGTAGCATTTATAAACTCCCTGTCCAGTCAGGCAAATACTCGCACTTCTGTGCTGTGATTTAGTGCACTGGGTCGTACGATCAAAGTTACTAGCCTTGCAAATGGTCTTAATCTGAGTCCAGGTTTCTAGACTTATGTTTCTAAATCACTTGGCAGAGTTGATACAAGAAAAAAGAATCACAGACAGGAAGGGCTGAGTTAGCATCACATGTCAATAAAAAAATGAAGTGGCTTGTTTTCAATGTGAGCTGTGAAAAACAAAAGCTACTACAGAGAGAACAGGGTTGAGATGGGACCTAACTGATTTAAATAAGTATCCTTTAGGGAAACACCAAATATCATAATGACTGTTGCATAAAAGTTGAGAAATGTTGAGACCTTTTTTTTGCCCAAGTAATGCTTAGAAATAAAATACTTGAAACTGTAATTTTAGTTCTCAAAAACATATGACTACAAAGTATAATATAGTCTTCAAATCTCCCACAATTTTTATAGGCAGAATCCAATTTACACTACAAAAACATTTTTGATCAGAGGAATAATCTTTGGTTTTATTTTTGTTTTCCATATGGCTCGGGGTATATTTGATAAGAATTTGTTTTATACTCAGGCTTTTTTCCATAACTCAGCATGAATGCAATGCCTCTGGACGAGATGTACATATTGTATATAATCTTCAGCAAGGCGAAAGTCTCTCTTCTGAGACCTCCGAGTCCCGGAGAATTTCAAGGCAATTCCGTCCCACTGAAGTCTATTTGTTTCCCAACAGGTCAAGCCATATTAGATTTATACTGAGAGCAATTTTCACACAAATCTTGGATATCAGTAAAGGTAGAATAGACTATGGTATGTTCATAATTTTATTCCTTGACTTTCCAAGGACACATTTTACAGTATAAGAATACCAAACACAATAAACACAAATAAAACATTAACTTGGCACTTTTAGCTTATATACATGTTTACAGTTTTTGTGAGTCACAGAATTTCATATCCAACTGCCTACTATATTACTCCAAAGACTTTTCCAACTCAACATGTCCCAAAACAAATTCATAAATTGCACAAATGTGGCTCTCCTCTAATATTCAGTTTCTCAGGTATGGCACCATCATATACCCAGATAGCCCAACCAGAAATCTGGTAGTTATTCTTGACACTTTCCTATTCCTTACCTTTTATATCCGATTTCTTGTCCTTGGGATATAATTTATCCTTGAAGTCTAAAAATCTCCTTCTTTCATGTGGCAGAAGAGGGATGAAGGTTTAGAGACAAAACCTGGAGTCCCTCCTAAAAGTTGTTCTTTGTGGTTAATGCTTCCTATTTACCTAATAAAAGAGTACATTTTATACACAGTTAAAATAATACAATGTACAATAGTAATAAAGCCTTAATTTATGCACAAAATATGAAGTAATGTGAATATTAGGTTGGTGCAAAAGTAATTGTGGTTTAAAATGTTAAAAATAATTGCAAAAACTGCAATGAGTTTTGCACCAATGTAATATAATAAAATTAAAAATTCATTGAGAATTGCATAATTACAAAGCTGAAAAATTGAGTGAACTGTACGTCACGTTTACTTTATTGCAACACGGCAGTGCCATTTCAACTGCTAGAGGGATCTACCCACCATCTTTATGTGAATTATTTTTAAATTATGTACATTTTGAATAAGAGAAAGTCAGGAAAACATCTTTCCCTTAGAATGCAGCAGCTCCTTAATCGTGTGTTTTTGAGCAAGTTCTCTTCTACCGCTACCATAAAACTTCTCAGGGGCATTTTACTATTTGGTAGTAAAGTCTTCTGGTGAAGTTTTGTTCCATTTTTAAGTATTATTTATGAACCAAATGTTTAACATGAAAGCAAATAAAAAAGGAAAATGAAGGGGAAAATTATATGATGCAACACAGCTTGTGATTCCATGCAAATGTATGATTTGGGAATTTATTTGAACTAGACTTTTCTAAGCATTTAAAATGGCATTTTGGTATTGTTTCTGGCTGTGAATTAAAATTTATTCTAGCGTTTAGTTGCTGCAGATTTACACAATGGGGATCTGGCAATCAGGTACTCTTAACAGGCTTATTATTAGGCATTTTAATCAAGTTTTGAATGTCAAGCAACCTCAATTTGGCTTGACAGGGTATCTGAAGAAAATAAACTTATTTTCTCTCTCTAGTTCCTATGACGGTGCCTTTTGTGTAATGGATGTAACATGGCCATGTACTCAATTTACATGTAGGATACACCAATGGAATCTCATTAAAAATTAATCAGGCTTGGTTTCACAGGTATTTTCACAAATGTAGGAATCCACATTGTATCCCTTCTCCCTTGTACAAGGAATTATTTGGTGGTCAGATTATTCCAGCTTTCTTTCATTTTCCAAACAGAACTCGTGGACTTTGCAGTAAATTATCTGAGCACAACCAGTTGCCCATTGCTTGGGCTGCAGTGTCCTATCTGACCCATACTTAGCATTATTGATGTTCCAAGTTGCAACAATAAGTCTGTCTTAGGATCTGTCACAGGAGATGTGGCTGCCTTCTGTATCTTGGTGCTTTTTCCTTTCTTTGTGGCTTGTTATTATGCATAGCTGAGATATGGGGGGAAGATCACTATAGCAGGTTGCAAAACATCCAGATGATTCTATTTGAAGCTCAACTTCCTCTTCTGAAACAGAAAGATTTTTTCTGTGTGTGTGAGAATAAAAGAAAGCCATACTGAAGTACTTTGTGAAGTAAGTTGCAATACCATTTTAACTAATTAGCTCAAGCTTACATGATATGAAGAATATTGAATTAAGGAGGTTTTTTTCAGTGACGGTTACAACATGTCAGTAACTGTTCCAAGCCCTTAGCATGTATTATTTCATTTAATAATGATACTAACAGTATAAAGTAGTTTTATAGTGAAGATGGTTGAAACAGAGAGATTTCCATAAGTGCCAGAGGTCATAACACTAAACACAGTACAGCCAAAGTGGTATGGCTCCACTCCATACCAGCATAGTATGCTGACCCTGTAGGTGGCCAGACAAGATATTTGCACACGTCTAGGTTGTGTGATCTTGGGCAAAATCACATATTCTCTCTTAGTACACATTAGCTTTCATATTTGAAAAATGAGAGCTGAATTTACTTGATATGGTATGAAGTTTGTTTGTAGCTTTAGTTTTTTTGATTTTCCACTACTTACCTCTTTTCAAAGCCTCCTTTCTCTCCTTTCTTCACAGTAAAGCTTTACTATCATAGGTCAGATGGCCAAGAAGATTCGTGTGTGCTCTCAGGGGGGATTAGTTAGGAAATGGGGGAAACTGAAACGGAAAAGGAAAGACTCCAGCAAGAGTGTAATCTGGAGCCAAATGTCTCACAGAAAAAGGCTCAGTCAAATTACGTAGGGGAAATAGGAGTGTAAATTACATCCAGAGTTTGCCCCAAACTGAGACAAGGGGAATTGAACTTTCACGCTCTCACTCTGGTTAGCCGAGGCTCAGGGCACTCCCAAATATTTCAGGTTCTTTGCGTGTTCAACCAAGAAGGCTCTGGTTAGTCTGAAGGTTGTCACCCCAAGAAGAATGACAGTGTGCTTCATTGAGAGCCAATGCACATGGAAGCTAGGAGAAAGGCCCACAAAAAATGGTAAAAAAGGTTTGGAGAGGATCTGGTCAGAGCACAACAGTGTCTGCTACAATTACCTAATATGTACTTAATGGGGAAAAAACTAAATGTTTATTAAAATTCTATCGATTTACTAAAGAAAAATTTCTAAATACATAGATTTGGAACTAGGATATAATTTATAATGCTTTGGCATCATTAATATGGAAAATGGAAACAAATATCAATAAGATAGGTAAAAGCAATTGACTAAAAAGGAAATAAAATTAGTAAATACATAAATAGAAAAATAACTAGGTTAAAATTATCAAAGAATCATAAATTAAAAGAGGTCCCAATTTTCACATATTGTATTTGCGAAAAAAGAGGGATAAAGAAAAAGAAAGGAAGGAAGGAAATACTGTTTGTAACAGTAAGATAAATAGAATACTATTTTTCATTTTTCGGACTCTAGCATAAGAAAACTTTTTTAAAAAGTTTTACATAAGAATTTCCTTATAAATGAGTTGAGACTTGCTTCAATCTTAGTAGGCCTGTGGGGCTTTTATTTATGATTCGGCATCTTAACTTTTTTTTGTCACATTACTTGTTTAAAAAGATATATAAGAAAAATACTTACAGAAAAGACCAGAGGAGGAAACAAAGACAAAAAGAAAATTTTGTGAGTGCCCAGACCAACCAGACTAACCCTCATATGTTTGTAAATTTACAAATCTATGCTTAGCCTATTTCTGTGCCACAAAGTAGTAGTTTCGCAGCACTACTTGGCTCACAACCTACATGTATGTCCAAAGCCCTGTCTGTTGGTCTGCTCAGCAGAAGTAATGTCTGACTTCTGTTTATGGTCTTGCCTTCTCAAATACTTCAGTCACACTCTGTTTTCATGTTTTAGGATCACAAATATAGGGCATTCAGAGGCCAACAAGATAAATCCATTAAAGGGAAGATGGGAAAGAATTTATTTGCAACCACAACCAAAAGCAGTCACATCTAACTCTTAAAACCTGCGCTAGTGCATTTTTGGGTATGAAACACATTGGTGAGCCCCTTGGGTGTGGATAAAGAGCCCTCAGAAAGTGGATAAGCAAAGAAAAAGAAGAGACTTGCCCTAAATAACAAAGCAAGAAGTATTGATTTTCAAGGAGCAACCCAGTAAGAAGAGAAGAGGGGAGCTTCCTGCTCAGACTAGGTGGGATGGTAGCTTTCACACTTTTAAAAACAGACATACCTAATAGGTTGTTTGCAAGTTATCTGCTCTGAAGTGCTGTAATGGATTTCCTTCCATTACCTTCAAACCATCAGTACAGGGATCTTTACCTACAGCCTTGAGACAGCAATGTCTTGAAGTAAAGGGAGCGGGCATATCAGTAAGAGGGCAGAGGCTCAGTGTGCAGGTGACAGAAGCATCAGCACAGGGCCCAGTGAGCTGCTGACCCTTCAATAGAAATGATAGAAACTTGTCTTTTTTCCCACTTTTACTTTAAGATAGTAATCCTCAGAGATGAGGGAGGAGGGAAAAATCATGTTATAGGAAGAATACACAATTTAGTTCAGGTTTGAATGGATGCATATGTAGCTGGTACCACCTCTGCCAAGGAAAGTAGATATTTCGTGACAAATGTTCATTACACTTGCAGGACTTTTCCACGGTAGCCTCATAATTGTTTCTCAAATGTAAAATACATGAGAATGACTAGAAGTAGGGAGGGTTGTTAGACTGCAGACGATGATTTCATAGGTCCAGGAAAGGACCTGTCATTTTTCTATTTTAAATAAGACCGTAGGGGATGTTTTGAAATACAAACGAGATAATATATGCAAAGTGCATATATACATAATAGGTTTTTAACAAACATTAAATATTTCCCTGTTTCTTAAAACCACCTAAATTCAGTTAAGAATATTTGACATTGTAATACCCCTCGTTTTTTAGAGACATAATTCACACTCCATAATAATTCAGTGACTGTTATGTATATTCATAAGACTGTGCAATCATCAATACTATGTAATTTCAGAATATTTTCATTACCTTAAAGACACACTGTGCCCAATGGCACTCAGTCCCATTGCTGCCTCCCACCAGACCTTAGCAACCACTAATTTACATATCTCAATGGATCTACCTATTCTCAATGTTTCATATGAATGGAATCAAATAATATGTAGGAGGTGTGATGTGGGGACCAGAGACCCAGAGAGCAGTTTCCAGGCTCTCGGCCTCACGTGGAAAGGTGCTGGCTCGGGTAGTAGATGGCCGACGGCTGTGGCTAGTTGGCCATCAGCTGTAGCCGGTTAGCCAATTGGCCACTGATATAACTGCCGCAGCTGCGCTGGTTGGTGAATTGAGTCGAGTGGAGTCCGTCGGTTGGCAGAAAAGCGGACAACAGGTCACATGTCGTGTGAATCCAGCGTCCAGTGAGACTATAGTGGTATGACTCCCCTACCTATGGCTCCGTGGGTGTTCTTTTTTGGCCTCACCATATCCTGTGTTCTTATGTGGGGAGCGGGAGCAGAGACCCCGCAGGCCACCCCGCAGGACAGTGATCACAAAACACGGTGAATGTTTAAATAATAAAAAATTTATTACAGTAAAAGACACATTGCCATTAATCTCCCTCTCACTTCCAACACATTTATCCCATCATTCCTGACACTTTCTGAAGCAGTTCTGGAAGTCCTCTTTCATGAGTCTTTACTTCATCTTCCGTCATGACAATGCTCTGTGTCACACATCACTTCGGGTACAGCAATTTCTGTCAAATAAAAACATTATAGTGTGTCCTCATCCACCTTATTCACCGGTTCTGGCACTGTGCAACTTCTGGCTCTTCCCTACAGTCAAAATAACCAGGAAAGGTAAACATTTTGAAATGATTCAGGACATCGAGGCAGCCATGACAGTGCAACTAAAGGCACTCACGAAAGAGAACTTCCAGAACTGCTTCAGAAAATGGAAAGAATGATGGGATGAGTGTGTTCGAAATGAGGGGAGTATTTTGAGAGGGATTAATGGCAATGTGTCTTAGTGTAATAAAATTTTTTATTTAAACATTCACCGTATATTTTGATCGCACCTCGCAGGGTATTTTTTTTTTTTAATTTTTTAAAAATTTATTTTTAAATTACCATTGATACACAATATTACATTAGTTTCAAGTGTACAAAACAACATAGTGGTTAGACATTTACAGACTTCACAGAGTGATAGCCGCAATAAGTCTATTACCTATCTGACACGGTACATAGTTGTGGGGGCAGAGCCAGGAGAGCAGTTTCCAGGCCCTTGGCCTCACGTGGAAAGGTGCTGGCTCAGGTAGTAAATGGCCATCGACTGTGATGGGATGGCCATTAGCTGTGGCTAGTTGGCCGTCAGCTGTAACCAGTGAGCCATTGGCCACTAATATAACTGCTGTGGCTACACTAGCAGGAAATTGGGGGGCTAGCAAGAAGATGGTGGCTGAGCTGGCAAGAGCGGATTGCAGTTAGGATGGCGGGTTGCAGATAGTGTGGATACTACTGCTTCCTGTGTCTCCAACCCAGCCGCCAGCGAGAATATAGTGGTGTGACTCCCCTATCTATGGCTCCGTGGGTGTTCCTTTTTGGCCTCACCATATCCTGCGTTCTTATGTGGGGAGCAGGACTAGAGACCCCGCAGGACACCCCACATGACAATAGTTATTACAATATTATGACTCTATTCCCTGTGCTTTACATGTCTATGACTGTTTGTTTTCCAATTATAGTCGACATTCAATACTATTTTATATTAGTTTCAGGTGTATAGTGTACTGGTTAGACATTTATATAATTTATGAAGTGATTCCCCCCATAATTTAGCACCCACCTTACACTATACATAGTTTTGACAATATTATTGACTATATTCACCGTATTGTACTTTGCATCCCTGTGACTATTTTGTAACTACCAATTAGTACTTCTTAATTCTTTCACATTCCTCACCCTGCCCCCACCCCCTCACATCTAATAACCATCAATTTGTTTTCTGTACCTATGAGTCTGTTTCTGTTTTGTTTCCTTATTTTGTTCTTTACATTCCACATATAAGTGAGATCATATGGTATTTGTCTTTCTCCGTCTGACTTATTTCACTTAGCGTAATATTCTCTAGGTCCATCCATGTTGTTGCAGACGGTAAGATTTTATTATTTCTTTTATGGCCAAGTAACATTCCATTGTATATATGCACCACTTCTTCTTTATCCAATCATCTATTGATGGGCATTTCAGCTGCTTCCATATCTTGGCTATTGTAAATAGCACTGCTATGAATAGGGGTGCACATATCTTTCCGAATTAGTATTTTGGACTTCTTTGGATAAACATACAAAAGTGGAATTGCTGGGTCATGAGATAGTTCTATTTTTAATTTTTTTGAAGAATTGCCGTACTGTTTTGCATAGTGGCTGCATTGATTTGCAATCCCAACAACAGTGAAAGAGGGCTCCCTTTTCTCCACATCCTCGCCAACAGTTGTTGTTTGTTGATTCATTGATGATAGTCCTTCTGACAGGAGTGAGGCGGTATCTCATTGTGGTTTTTATTTACATCTCTCTAATGATTAGTGATGTTGAGCATCTTTTCATATGACCATTGGCCATCTGTATGTCCTCTTCGGAGAAATGTCTTTAGGTCCTCTGCCCAGGTTCTAATTGGATTGCTTAGCTTTTGGTGTTGAGTTGTATGAGGGGTTTTTTTTATATGTATAAATTTTGGGTAACACCTTATCAGATGTATCATTGGCAAATATCCTCTCCCATTCAGTAGGATGTCTTTTCATTTTGTTGAGGACTTCCTTTGCTGTGCAAAAAATTTTAGTTTGATGTAGTCCCACAAGTTCATTTTTTTCTTTTGTTCCCCTTGCCTGAGGATATATATCAGTAAAAATATTAATAAGGGTAACATCTGAGAGTTTATTGCCTATGTTTTCTTCTAGGAGTTTCATGGTTTCGGGTCTTACATTTAAGTCTAGAATCCATTTTGAGTTTATTCTTGTATACGGACTAAGAAGGTGGTCCAGATTCATTTTTTTTTTTTTTGCATGTATCTGTACACTTTTCCCAGCACCATTTATTACATAGACAGTCTTTATCCCAATGTAAATTCTTGCTTCCTTTGTCATAGATTGAGTGACCATACAGGTGTGGGTTTATTTCTGTGCTCTCTATTCTTTTCCACTTATCTCTGTGTCTGTTTTTATACAAAAGAGCCAATACCGTGCTGTTTCAATTACTATGGCTTTGTAGTATACTTTGATTAGGTAGTGTGATACCTCCAACTTGTTCTTTTTTCCAAGATTGATGTGGGTATTTGAGGTCTTTTCTGTTTCCTTATAAATTTTAGGATTACTTGTCTAGTTCTGTGAAAACTGCCATTTGGGGAGGGATTGCATCAATCTATAGATTGATTGCTTTGGGTAGTATGGACATTTTAACTATATTAGTTCTTATTATCCATAAGCATAATATATGTTCCATTTATTTGTATCTTCTTCAATATTTTTGTTTAATGTATTATAAATTTTTGAGGTCTTTTACATCCTTGGTTAAATTTATTCCTAAATATTTATTTTATTTTTTGATGCAATTGTAAATGGTATTGTCTTCTTAATTTCTTTTTCTGACAATTCATTATTGGTGTATAAAAATGCAACCAATTTCTAAATATTAATTTTGCATCCTGCTTCTTCACTAAATTCATTTATCAATTCTAATAGTTTTTTGGTGGAATCTTTGGGGTTCTCTATATATAGTATCATGTCATCTATAAATAATGACAGGTTTACTTCTTCCTTTCTGTCTAGGACTTCCAGTACTCTGTTGAATAAAAGTGTTGAAAATGGACATCCTTGTCTTGTTTCTCATCTTAAGGAGAATGCTTTTAGTTTTTTTCCCACTGAGTATGACGTTAGCTGTGGGCTTGTCATATATGACCTTTATTATGTTGAAGTCTGTTCCCTCTATTTTCATTTTGATGAGAGTTTTTATCATAAATCGATACTGGATTTTGTGAACACTTTTTTACATCTATTAATATGATCATATGATTTTTATTTTTCATTTTGTTTGTGTGATGAATCACATTAATGGATTTGGAGATATTGAACCAATCTTGCATCCTAGGAATAAATCCCACTTGATCATGGTGTATAATCTTTTTAATGTTTTGCTGAATTTGGTTTGCTAATATTTTGTTTAGGAGTTTTGCATCTATGTTTATCAGGAATATTGATCTATAGCTTTCTCTCTCTCTCTCTCTCTCTCTCTCTCTCTCTCTCTCTCTCTCTCTCTCTCTCTCTTTTGTAATGTCTTTTGTTTTAGAATCAAGGTAATGGTGGCCTCATAGTATGAGCTGAGGAGTCTTCAGTCCTCTTGAATTTTTTGGAATAGTTTGAGGAGAAGAGGTGTTAATTCTTTGATTGTTTGGTAAAATTCACCTGTGAAGCCATCTGGTACAGAACTTTTGTTTGTTGGAATGTTCTTGATTATTGATTCGATTTCCTTAGTAGTAATCAGTTGCTTCAAATTTTCTGTTTCTTCTTGATTCAGCCTGGGACAATATTATGCTTCTAAGAATTCATCCATTTCTTCCAGATTGTCCAATTTGTCAGCATAAAATTGGTCATAGTGTTTTCTTAAAATTTGTTGTATTTTTGTGGTGTTCCTTGTCACTTCTCCTCTTTCATTTCTGTTTTTATTTATTTGGGGCCTCTTTTTTTTTTTTTTTTTTTTTTTTCCTTGATGAGTCTGGTTAAAGGTTTATCGATTTTCTTTTTTTTCAGCTCTTGGTTTCATTGATCTTTTGTGTTGTTTTATTAGCCTCTATTTCATTTATTTTCACTCTGATCTTTATCATTTCTTTCCTTCTACTCACTTTGGGTTTTGTTTGCTATTCTTTTTAAGTTTCTTTCAAGTGTAAAGTTTGATTATTTATTTGAGATTTTTCTTGTTTCTTTAGGTGGGCCTGTATTTCTATGAATTTCCCGTTTGGACTGCTTTCGCGGTGTCCCCTAGATTTGGGGTCATTGTGTTTTCATTTTTTGTTGTCTCAATTTGATTTATTTTGTTGTCTTTTGATTTCTTCCTTGATCTCATTGTTAACCCATTCATTGTTTAGTAGCATGTTATTTAGAGGGATCAACACAGGAAAGATGGTGCTGTCTCATACATGTGAGGAGGGCTCCACACGGGGATAATGGAGGCTGTCCCTCTAACCCTCATCCTGAAGCCCCACAACTTAGACTTTCCGTGTATGTCTCTGGCACCTCTTGAGTTGCTGCCCCTCCACTGGGTGAGTGTATGTAAATGAGTGAGTCTTTGCATGGGCCCTTTAAGAGGATGTCTGGGTTTCCAGATGCTTTCCATCTCACTGGGAAGAATGGAGACCTCACTGATTTTCAAAACCAGATGTTGGGGGGACTCCTCTTCCTGGCACAGGGACCCTGGGTTGGGGAGCGCAGTGTGGGGCTGGGATCCCTCACTCTTCAGGGGTGACCTTTGCTGCCAAGGTGTCCATCCCATTGCTCAATCACTACTGTGGGTTTTGGGTTAGAGTGTGTCGCATCTCTGTCGCTCCTCCCAGTCTTAACTTGGCCTCTTCTTTATAGGGATTCTGTTCAGCTTGTCTTCAGATGATTCTTGTGGTTGATTGTTTTATAATTTAGTTGTAATTTTAATGCGATCACAGGAGGCAGCAGCACAGCTTTTACTTATTCCATCATCTTTGACCTTCTGTCAATATGTAGTCTTTAAGTCTGGCCTCTTTCACTTAGTATATGTTTTCATGGTTCATCCACAGTGTAACATATATCAGTAATTTATTTCTTTTTGTGGTTAATAATGTTTCATTGTATGGAGATCCCATATTTAGTTTTCATATTGATCATCTGATGGTATTTGAATTATTTCCACTTTTTGTTCATTATTAATAATGTTATGATGAATATCCACATACACACTTTTGTGTACACATCTGTTTTCATTTCTCTTGGGTATACCAATGAGTAGAACTTCTAAATGATAATTCCATATTTAACTTTTGAGGAACTGTCAAACTGTTTTCCATAGCAGCTAGACATTTTAACATTCTCACCATGAAGGTTCCAGTTTCTTCAAATCCTTGTGAAAATTATTATCTATTTTTTAAATATACATCCTAGTGAGTGTAAAATGGTATTCATTGTGGTTATGATTTACATTTCCTGAATGACCAATCAGTATATTTTCATATGCTTTGTAGATGCTTTTCTTTTATATGCTTTTTTTTTTTTTTTTTTGAGAAATAGCTATTCAAAATCTTTGTCCATTTTATAAGTAGTTTATTTGGTTTTTATTGTTGTAAGAGTTCCTTATATATTCTCAATACTAGACCCTCATTGATGTATGATTTAAAAATATTTTGTGTGTCTACTTGCAGATCTCTTTGAATTTGTCCTATTTGTAGCTTGTTGAGTATTTTGGATTTGTTGATTAATGTTTTTTCACCAAATATAGAAAAATTTTGGCCTTTGTCCCTTCAAATATGGTTTCTGCCTCTTTCTCTCTTCATTCTCTTTCTGGGAATCCCATTATATTTATTTGGTATACTTGATGTTGTCCCATAGGTGTCTGAGGCTCTCTTAATTTTTCTTCCTTTTTTTCTGTTCCTCAAATGTGATAATTTCAATACATCTATCTTTATGTATGCTGATTTTTTCTTCCACCTGCTCATATCTATTTTTGAGCTCCTCTAGTGAAATTTTCATTTCAGTTTTTGTACTTCTCAACTCAAAATTTTTTAGGATTTTTTTTTTTGATTTATATTTTTTTACTGATATTCTGTATTTAGTGAGACACAATTCTCATCATTTCCCTTAGTTCTTTGGATACGGTTTCCTTTATGTCTTTGAACATATTTAAAATAAGTCATTTAAAATCTTTGTCTTGTAAGTCCAAAACCTGGGCTTTTTAAGGAAAAGTTTCTTTTGATTGTTTTTTTCCTGTGTATGGATGTCATATAATTCTTGGTTGAAAACTGGCTTGTAACAACACTGGAAATCAGATTCTTTCCCCTCCCTATAGCTGTTTTTATTGCTGTTTGTAGCTGTTGTTGTTTGTTTGCTTAATGAATTTCGTGGTCTAATTCTGTGAAATTGTATGTGGTCACTGAGTTTTTGTGCAGTTTGCTTACTGATTAGTTAATAATTTGATGGAGATTTTCTTAAATAACTGAAACCACCAAGTCTCCCAGTCTATGCCACGTGGTTCTATGTGTGTTGGAACATATCTTCAATGTTGTAGCAGTGTGTTACTCTGCCTTCACCCTCACTTCCTGCTTATACATAGCCGCAGTTCTGCCAGAGATGAAAACTTAGAGCCTTGTCAGATTTTTCCTGGGCATGTGCACAGCCCTATGTATGTGCATGGTCTTCGGTACTCTGACAATTATGTTGGAGTTTTCCAAAGCCTCTATGGCCAACTCTTTCCTCAGCTTTTCTTGTTAGGCTTTTTCTTAGCATTTCGTTTGTCGCAACTGTTATCTACTATTTCAGACAGGTACAAACGTAAACAATTTCCTCTAACTGTTTTCAACAAATTCGCCTTGGGAAAGGCTTTTCATACATCATGAGCTTTGAGTCATATAAAATAAAATTCACCTTATAATTGGCTCTTCCAGGCAGGGAATCCCTAAATAGGTCAAATAATGACAATACTCTGGCAATGAGGTTTTCAAATGTCTCCAACTTCATATTTCCCCCTCCAATCTGCTGGTTTATATTGTGATTGCCGGCTATGGCTTTTCAAGGTTACTGTGCAGCTAGCAAGAGAAGGATAAGCTAGGACATCCTTGGAGTTCTTAGATTCAGCCATTTTCATCTTGAATAAATGCTCCCCAGATTGTCACTCTGATTAATTTCCAGAATTCTAAAAAAGTTCATTTGGACAATTTTTGCCAATTTTCTCACTGTTTTTATAGAGGAGAAAATAATATAGAGATCCTTACTCCATCACTTGGCTGACATTACTCTTAATATTTTTCTTTAAAAAAAAAACAAATTGGATACTTTGATATACAGGAGAAATTCTTGAGTAGTATGTAGACTATATTATTTGGTAGGTTCTTACCACGAGAGTTCTCTAATATATAAGGCACTAATCCATCAACAAAATAATGATAACAATGACTCAGAGCTGTTGCTAGATCCCTAAGTGTCCCTCAGATGATAAACAATATGTTGAGTTTGCATAAGACTCATTTAGTACTTTGGATATCATTATTTCAACCCAGTTGACCAAGCCACCAAAACTAATTGAAAGGACTGAAAACATGGCTACAAAAGACATGAGCTTAAAATTCCTGGCTCCAGCAGCACTGAGAGGAATGAAAACGGTTATATAAATAAAAGGAAAGTCTCTGGGGCTGGATGAAACCAACCTGAGAAAAAGGTAGGATCCAAATCAGTCTTCTTAGTTCTACCCTGATTCTTCAGGGCAAAGAATGACAGTGGACACAGTATTTCTTATTCTTGGTTATAAACTGTCCAAAGCAGCAGTTTTCGAGGAATGGCCTAGCTCTTGCCCCTAGTATGTGTACACTAAACATCAATTGTCTTCTGGTGGGAGAGAGGCACCCAGATATAACAAAAGTATGAAGCCTGACATATATTATTAAAATTGTGAAAAAAATTTATTTTACATTTCAGCTTGAGATTTTTTTAGCGATATTCATATATGCTCCATATCATCCAATACAAAATAACAATTAGAAATAATAACTTTTCGTTAAGCACATTAATTGATAGTACTTGAGTGCTTTTTAAAATATGCACAGTGCATTTGCAAAAATATATTCACATTTGTTTTCCCTTTTAACATCATATTTTAACAACATAACAATCCTGGAATTAGGCAGTGCTTCCCATATTTTATATATATATATATATATATATATATATATATATATATATGGAGAGAGAGAGAGAGGGAGAGAGAGAGAGAGATGGATTTAAATGAGACTCAGAGTCTTAAAAATTTCTGTAGTAAAGACTCAAGCCTAAGTTTCCTAACTATTTTTGATTAGTGCCTTTCTCACTGCCTATAACCTTAATCATATCAAAAAATCAATAATTTACAGATCTCAGTATCAGCTCTGCCTATTTCTTTATTGACACATACTTTCTAAATCCATCAGTTGTTTAATACCTGTATTTTCAGAAATGATATAAGACCCCTGGCTTAGCTTAACCAAAGTCTTTGCAAGTTAGTTTAAGGAGTCTTTGAAAGCGCAGTGTGACACACCAACTTTGATATGCAGAGTTCTCATTCTCCAGGATGACACTTCTGAAACCATGCCTGGAGACAAAACAGGGAATAACCCCTTAATGTTCCATCTTATCTCACACACATAAACACACATTTTTTTAAATTAAAAAAAAAAGAAAGAAAGAAAGAAAGAAAGAAAGAAAGAAGGAAGGAAGGAAAGAAAGAAGGAAAGAAGCAATGAAGGAAGGAAGCAAAGAAGGAAGGAAGCAAAGAAGGAAGCAAAGAAAGAAGAAATGGCCGTTTTTCCATAGGGAAATGGAATTTCTCTCCTATTATTTAAAGAGATAGATTAGATAGACAGAAAGACAGACAGATAGATAATCATCCATCTATATGTATGTGTATACCTCAGTAATCAGAGAATGTAAGGATGCATTTAGAGTTCAAATTCAGGAAACTAATCATGCTTTGCCTAAGAGCTATCTTGCTGCTATGCCAGTTGTCCAAAGAAATCAGATGTGTGCCATGGAAAACCACTAGGAATGCAAACTGTGAGTTTACTTCTTTAGACCTTCCAGAGAGAGAAAGGACAACAGGAGGAACTGTGTGTGGGGTGGCAAATAGCGTATAATTATTTGCAAATCTGCCTTAAGGCAAGAGAACACCAATACTTCTATTAGACGTACGTGCCAAGAGAATACTTCCTTGCTAATTGAATATTTCCCAAGGAGACCATTTTTATCTTTACATCATTCCCAAAGTGATGATTCTGAGATTTTTGCTTAATGTTTTCTTTAATATTTAAACCATTGACCATAGAGAGTGTCATTTTGGTCTTTAATGTTAACCAATGTAGTAGAGATTATAAATTGTTTCCATTTACAGTGATTCAGGAAGGTCAGAGTTGGATAGATCTTCTTATTCCAGTCCCACGTGGAGAATTTTTCATATAAGCACCGATCAGTACTATAGTTGGCTGCCATTCTAAATTCCCCTTGTCAGCTTCTGAAGCGGAGTTAGCTCTTTTCCTAAAGCGCAATGGAATCCATTTGGTTTGGTCAGTCTTTCAGGGGGTCAACTTTGCATTCCCCACTGCTGAGACATTCCTTTGGGTAAAGGAGCCCAAAGAGTTATCTGTTTTCAGTTTCTGTCTCTTACTTGTGTTTGTAATCTAATCATTACTGTTCGGTATATAGTTTTCTCCAACCTGTACATAAAATCCCATTCCTATTCCACTCTATTCCTTAGATACTTAATATAAAATCTGTTCCCAAGTTATATATATATATATATATATATATATATATATATATATATATATATATATATATATTTATCAGTATACACACATACACACTCCCCAAGCACAAGCATGCACAAACAATATTATTGATCAAATATATCTCTCAAATGTCCCAAGAAGTCTATAGTCAAAAGAGAAGATATTCTCACATTCTTACATTTAAACATTAATTTAAAACAATGATTTTTGAGCTCTTGAATTGATAAAAAAAATGTTAGCCAAACTCCCAAGAAAGACAATAAAAAGCTTGATATAGTTTATTGTTTTATAAATTTCATAGGCTCATATCCTAGTGTTAAAAAATTTACTGTGATCCAGTTTTATGACTTTTAAATTCTAAAATAGTCTCTGTTAAGTTAACTAGAATATAAAGAATGTTCTGTCAAATTCATATATACTTTTAATCTCATCCCTGTGGAATTCCTTTTTTTTTTTCAGTTTTTCAAAGGTACTAAAGATTGGGAGATAATTTTACTTCATATTTCCCAAGTAAAAAGGAAGCGTAATTCTATAAGACATGTTACCACTCTTATTTCAACTAATAATGATTAGCATATACACAGTTTTTAAATGCTGAAAGGAGAGCTATACATTATGTCAATATCAATCACTGTTGAATTTTACCTGAGCCCTGTGCTTCTGGAAAACAGCAATGTTTAAGATAACCTTCCCGACAATTTTGGTTTTCAGAAATCTCTTCACCCTTTTATGTCCCGGGAGATGGCTGCCCACCAAGAGCCACCCTTCCCCATATGACTTAGATAAGACTTTGTGTAAACTCTTTCTCATGACTCCCATAGACTAGCAGATGACCCTCATGAGGCCAAACACAGACCTTTCTCCTTTTTCCTCTAAAGAGCAGATATAGACCTCCCAACTTCTTATTCTTTATCTCATGAACAATTACCTAAGATTAGGTCTGTCCCTCTGAAACTCCACAGACACAGAGATAAACATTTCCTGCTCAGCTCACCAACTGAGGCTTCATCTAATTGCAAAACAACCGCGACTATAAATCACTTTTTGTTCCTCCCTATGAGAATCCAAGGCAAAAGGACCACGCTGAGACAGTCTCATCTTCAGTTTTGGGTGCTCTCCAAATGACAATTGCCTGAATAAAATCAGGTTCCTTACTTGTTCTCTTTTTTTCTTTGGCATCTGTGATGCTGAACAAAACTACAAGTCTGTTCAAATGATAATTCCAAACAAAACTCTGGAGCTAGTTGGTAAGTTCATCACCAAGCAGTCCTTGAGTAATCATTTTTTCCTTCACTGTCTGCATTTGGCTTCGGCACTGCACATAGGCATAGTCACATACAAATATCATAAATATAAACACACGTTTGCACATTTTTGAGCTTTTTGTTTAACATAGGGGAACGTCTCCCACCAAATGGCAAAGGTCTCAAAAGGCAAAATAAAGAACAGGTTTTCTAAGTCTTCACAACCCCTTGAAGTATCTATTTCACAAGCAATAAACACCTCTAACATTTTAGTTTTAGTTGATATTTTTAATAAATAAATTAGGTGGTGTTTTCCTTCCTTCTTTCTCAATTTATAAACACCGAGCAAGATTTTCTCCTCTTGAGATAGATATCCTTTCTTGGAGAAACAACAGATAAGCCCAATCTGCTATGAGCTACTAATACTTATTCCTGGTAATTTTGTGGGTTTCCTCGGAGGTGTGTGAGTTGGAGGGGCACACAATGGAGGAAGTAAATGCACACTCATCACCTGGGGCTATGAGGTAGTGCTTCTCCTCAGTGCCTCTTTGCTGGTCCTGGAGCTTACCCTCCCCACAACGCCACCCCTGCCCCAAGATCCAGCTTACTAAAGGCCAAACTCCTGCAAATAATCATCTGCAAAATTTGTTGGAAAAATTGGTCTCCTTAGATAATGCTCCACAGAGGCAATTTGGATTTTCATTAAGTAAGAATACTTGCTACTATTTCGGAGCTTCCGATCACGTGCCAACCACTGTAGCAGGCACATCACATGGGACATTTTGCAACTGCACAACAACCTGTGGAATGTCAGGTTCAAGTCTGTCTGACTCCAAAATTTCTGCTCTCTCCTTTTCTGATGATGGATCTATGTCAAGAATAAATTTCCAGGTCTGCTGCAGACAATAAGAGATGGATTGAGGAATGCCTGAAAACCTTCATAGACTACGAATAATTCTTGGAAGAGATTGTGGGAGGAAGATAACTCTAAATTCATACATTTATCTTAATATTTTGTGAGATAAAGCAAGAAGTTGGGCCCATCAGCTACTGTAACCAAAGGGCGCAGGGGTTGGTGCCGAGGCTATCTGTCCTCATGTTTGTCTGAACTGCTCAGCCAGGAATCCCTAGGGTGCAGGCTTAAAGTAAATCAGTGAAGAACTGTAGGAAGTGATCTGGTTGCTTTTTTCCTATAGAGCATTATGAAAGTTTCATCCCCAAATCTAAGGAAGCAGAATGTATAATTCTAGAAAATGCAGGGGAGATGAAGCCAAAGTGTTACTTACACAAACATGAACTCCCATCCACTCTTTCTAAATGCACCTGTGTTAAGCTGCCATTCTTTGGAAGAATGAAGTTTGAGACAAAGACGTTTTTCTTTCCTCAGTTACAAGAAAACATTTCATGGAGCTGGCTCTTTACATTGCATGTGTTCTCCACTTGCAGCTTCATTTATATTTAACCGCATCTGGGAATGGTGAGAAGCCTGTGAATTGCCAAATGGAATCCTGCAGTCTGGGGAGAGGAAAAGAGAACATGTCCCCATGATCTTCGTTTCTGGCCATGTTGGGAAGACATTTCTTTGGATCTTTCCAAAGCACTGGGTCCTCTGCCGTTGATTGATCAGGAATTGTCAAGGCAAACTTCCATCTATCAGTCCTCCAATTTCAGATCCAATAACTTTTTTTCCCCCAAAAGAATAGAGTTGTCCGGTGATCTAAGAAAACTATATCTTCCAATATTTGAGAAACATACCAGGGATAAAAAGGTAAAATTATCGACAAAGAGACTAGATGAGACAAACACTAGTGGCAACTTGGAGAACCAAGAATCAAGCACCCCTGCTGGTACCCTAAACAGGCAGCTTGAATTCAATGCAAAAAAAAAAAAAGAAAAAAAAAAAGAAAAATTACATAGATGTCTCACTCTGACACTCAGATCCTTTAGCACTGAGTTTCCAGCTCATTTTCTACTTCTGCTTCTCCTCTGTACTCACCCTCATTCCCACTAGATTACTGCTGTAGTGTGGCCTCATGGCTTCTTGGCAGCAGCGGCCCTCTGCGGCCACCATCACGTTAGCCATCTCCTTGACTTGGGTTTCCTGAGGCTGTGTGTCTATCCAAATGCAACGAGGCCAGGTCAAACTCTAGGTGTCCCATACTGAGCTCACGAGGTCACTCCTTTTAGGCCCCTTTCACTATATTGGCATAAGAAAGCTTTGTACTTGTGTTCTTGTCCCTCTGAACTCAGAGCACAGGTTCTGCCCAGGAAATCCTCTTCATAAAAATCCTCCTTTGCTCGCCAGTGTGTTGTGCCATCTATCCAGTTCTTAGTTAACCTATTTTGAAACTTTGGTATTGTCTTCTGGCAACTCCCACTGAAATTTCACATCTGTTTTATCTTAGTGCTTCATTCAAAATTCCAATTTTACAGTCTGTTATATGGCTTTCTGCATTTCCTACTTTATGAGACTGTAATTAGGTGACATTTCAAATACTTTAAGTCTGAACATGGCTACAATCATCTTTTTGACTAGGACATGGTTCCAACTGGAATTTTTCCCCTTTCCACTTTGAGTTTTTTGCTCTATAGAATTTGTAAACTTTAGTGTTTATTTGTGACATTGAAATACAATGCACAAATCCTTGGAATCAAGAGGTCACAAACAGATACATCCACCTGGGGATTTTTTCTGTATGTTTTGGGTGGCTCCTATATATAAGATAGCAAGTGCCCACAAGCAATAAATAAGGTTACTTGTTGAGACCAATGAGGAAAACCATCTGCTTCTGTTTTTAAAAGGCCACCGTGATTTACTATTAAATGTGTAACATTATAATAGTAGTGAACTGAACCAAGAGAGCAAAAGGACTATGCAACCACAGGGAGAAGGTTAACCTCATTAACACTTTGTAGTGTTCACTGTGTGAAATGTTTTGAGATATCACGTTGCCTACACATGATACCAGTGGATATTATTAAAAATATTATGAAGAACATTATGATCCGGCAGGCCAGACTGGCTTCTGTAGTAATCACATTTATCCAGGGAACCCACGGCTAATAAAAGAGTACCATCCCTGGTACTCCTAGCGGCGTCAGGTCTTCATGGGGATGGTAAATAGATTGGGGATATTGGGATTGGAGATGTCCTGTGTAATCACACTAAAAAAAACATGTTCCTTGAAGTCCAAAACAGCAATTTCAGAGATGGAACTGAGACTTCCAGATTGGGGATATTGGTGCCACTGAAGGGAAAAACTGAAGTTCAATAGAAATGCTGGTTTGTGGGCAAATTATAAGCAATAATTAGAAATTCTGAGTTTAATATGTTAGTGGATCGCACAGGAAACATCCAGAAGGTGCTTGTATTCTGCCAGATGTTCAGAACTTGAAGTACGTCATGCCCATTTATTAGAAAAATCCACATCCTTCTCTATAGGAAGGTATCTGATAATGATGCTTAAAAGGTACCATCCACTTAGCAATATAATTTCATATAATTATGTAGAATGTAGGTATTATAGTTTCACTTCACAGATGAGAAAACAGAGGCCCAGAGTCACTTTATTGCTGATAAAGGGCAGTGCTCTAACTTGAATTCCTATCTTCAAAGTCTGTGCTCTTTCTGCAGCATTCTGCTTCAGAGACCTATGAGTCACCAGACTGTGACTCCTCCTTACCATGGGACTGACTAGCTCGCTGCTCATTGGTGGCAAGAATGTCCACCATTTGTCCTTGACTCAGCTGTGGACACCCCCCATCCCTGCAATTCCAATTCTAGTTCTTACCACCTGTTCCCAGGGAGACTCATGATAAAACTGCAAATTAATGGTGGTTGTACCAGCCAAACTTTCTTGGATGGCCAGGAACAACCTGCTCCCCAATGCAGTGGGTTTTCTTTTTTTTTCGGTCTTTCCCTCTAGTCATGATGTTCATTGTGAGAACAGCTAATGGGCAGTCAAGTGCAGTGGCTTGGGATCTGGGAGAAAATGAGCTCAACAGGGAACCATGAATAAGTTGTTAAAGCCAAGTGGAAATGAGAAGTAGAGGGAATTTGGGGAGGTAGATGAAGAAGGCATTGGGGAGCATAGACAAAGAGGGTTGAACACTGTGTGAACGCAGCTTCAGGGGAGCATTTGTCCAGCTGCATCATTACAGCACTTTGTTTTTACACTGGATTTATCTCAGCGGAGAATGAAGAAGACAGAGGCCACACGAATAATGGAGGAGGGGGCAATGAACTAGGAGTGTTTTGGAAAAGTAACCTCCACTACGTAATTTCACGTTTAGTGTGAAAGCTAAATTTTATTTGCCATACAGAAAAGGCTGGCCAATAACTGCCCAGAACCTACAGAAGGCAGAGATTAGGTTAATTTTTACTTAAGAGGACTGTGCCTAGCACTGAAAGGCTGAAGAAATATAGATTCAAGGGTGTGTGGTATTTTGTTCACTTGCAATTGTTGGAATCATAATTCAGCATTCCTGGATTAGGGCACATTCTATCAAACTAAAAATCAAAAGCTTTCCTATGGAAAAAGTCTCAATGTTATAGCTGAAAGAGGCGACAGCCGCATTACTGCCATCAAAAATAATTTATTAGCCATGTCTGTGCAAAGTACTTTGGTAGGCACCAAATCCCAGAGGCTTCCCTTTTCAATGCATCCTCTGCTCTCTGCAGTCCTTTCAGTGTACCGTTTTGCTCTCCACCTGTGAATAAAATGGATACCTTAAAAAACTTTATCTCTGTGGAGACGGCTACAGGACAAGAGAATGCTGGTTCCATCAACCACGCCAATTATACAGTGCTGGGGAGGTGTATTAGGAGGCTGACATCCTCACCCTCTCATTCCTGGAGCTTGTAAATAATAACATCTTTCCGGTTTCCACTTTAGACCGGGAAATGGGGAGAGTTGACAAGCGAGGATTTGCACCATCAGCATAAAGCATACTGATGCTGGTTCTTTACCCCTTCCCTTCTTCATCGCCCTGCCCTGTCCCCAGGCAGCTCCCACACTGCACCACAGATATAGGTACACAGGTACCTCTGTACCCAAGGGAAGAAACCAGCAACAGAATTTTGGATACCAACCAAAATCGTTTTAAATTTTACCTCTCAAAATCAGTTGCCTTGTGACTTGTGCGCTTATGAGTACATCTACATTGAAAAATAGTATATATTTTTTAAAGGTAAGCTATCATAAATCGGCTTGGGGCTACCTGCCAGGTCCAACTGCAAAAAGGTCGTCTGCTTCACCAGCATCTCTTTCAGGAACTCGGAGGGAAAGGTGGCTCTAGATCCAACAGCACCCTCCACCAGGCAGGGGAGTGCAGACACCCTCCCACGCGCACACGCCCCCGCTCCGCTGCTCCGCCGCGTCAGTCTCTGACCCCACTGCATCCACACCAGAGATGGACTCACAGTCGGTTGGCAGCTGCTTTTGCCACACACTTCCAAGCGGGGGTTTGCTTGGATCAGTTCTTTATCTTGTGCGCATTAAGAAACCATCATTAGGCGTTGGTGGGAGGCGCTACTCTGCCTGAAACCCAGCCCGTCCGCGGCGGCCAGGCTCACACCACACCCGCCCAGATGCCAGAGCCAGCCTAGAGCTGCCCGTGGCCCGGGTCCGCGTCGCCCGGAATTCCCGACGCGCTCTGCCCCTTCACCTCCCTAAGCGCGACCGGGAAGCGACTTCGAATCCACTGCGGCTTGCTGGGTTCCCTCGGCGGCGGGTGGCAGATCACCCGCTGCGGGAGCCCCGTGCGCCCCGGCCCCGGGCTCGCGGCGGCGGCGGCGGCGCAGCTCGCTGGAGTTTGAGTCGGGCGGCGACGGCGCGAGCCGCAGGCGGCGGGAGCGCAGCGAGCCCGGCCGCTCGCCCTCCGCGCTGCGCTCGGATTGGTCTCTCTAAGAGAGTGCTGGCCGAGGGTTGGCTGCGGGCCGGCTGAAGAACAGGTGCACCTCGCCGCCCGGACTTGCGGCGCGCCGGGGCGGGCGAGCGGCGGCGACCAGGCCGGCCCCCTGTGTCGGAATGCGGTTCCCCCGCGCCCCTCAGCCCGCGGCCGGCCGGTTCAGCCCCTGAAGGCGGCGCGAAGCTCCGCGGCGGCGCGGGCGGGCGCCCCGGGGAGCGGGCCGGGCGCCGCGCCCTGAGGATGCCGGCGCGGCTGGAGCGCATACAGCCGGCGGGCGGCAGCGGCAGCAGCGGCAGACGCGGGGCCCCGGCGCGCAGGAGGCCGCTTGGAGGGCTGCAGACGCTCCCCGCCGCTCCGTGACCGGCCCGCGGGGCCCGGGGCTCGTCTCGTCCCTCTTCCGCGCTCCTCGCCGCCCCCTTCCCGGCCCGCGTCCCCTCCCCCGCTCCTTTCCTCCCCGCCCGCCGCCCGCCTCTCGGGGGGAGGGGCGTGGGGGCAGGGAGCCGATTTGCATGCGGCCGCCGCGGCCGCTGCCTGCGCCTGAGCCCGCCGCCGCCGCCGGAGCCCGTGCCCGCTCCCGGCCGGCGCGGCCCCATGCCTCTGGCGCGGCCCTCGGGGGGGCGAAGGTGAAGACCGGCTCCTAGGATGAGTGAAGGGGCGGCCGCTGCCTCGCCACCTGGAGCCGCTTCGGCAGCCGCCGCCTCGGCCGAGGAGGGCACCGCGGCGGCTGCGGCGGCGGCAGCGGGCGGGGGCCCGGACGGCGGCGGCGAAGGGGCGGCCGAGCCCCCCCGGGAGTTACGCTGTAGCGACTGCATCGTGTGGAACAGGCAGCAGACGTGGCTGTGCGTGGTGCCTCTATTCATCGGCTTCATCGGCCTGGGGCTCAGCCTCATGCTCCTCAAATGGATCGTGGTGGGCTCCGTCAAGGAGTACGTGCCCACCGACCTGGTGGACTCCAAGGGGATGGGCCAGGACCCCTTCTTCCTCTCGAAGCCCAGCTCCTTCCCCAAGGCCATGGAGACCACCACCGCGACGACCACTTCCACCACGTCCCCCGCCAGCCCCTCTGCGGGCGGCACCGCCTCTTCCAGGACGCCCAACCGGATTAGCACTCGCCTGACCACCATCACGCGGGCGCCCACTCGCTTCCCCGGGCACCGAGTGCCCATCCGGGCCAGCCCGCGCTCCACCACGGCACGGAACACTGCGGCCCCTCCGACGGTCCTGTCCACCACGGCCCCTTTCTTCAGTAGCAGCACGCCGGGTTCCCGACCCCCGGTGCCGGGAACCCCCAGTACCCAGGCAATGCCCTCCTGGCCCACTGCGGCATTCGCTACCTCCTCCTACCTTCACGACTCTACTCCCTCCTGGACCCTGTCTCCCTTTCAGGATGCTGCCGCCGCTGCCGCTTCCTCCTCCACAACCTTAGCTTCCTCCTCCTCTACCACGACCACGCCAGAAACGAGCACCAGCCCCAAATTTCGTAAGTAAACACTGTGTCTGAACTCTGATTTACTCCTGAGTTTTCTTTCTGCTCTCTTGCTGCCTTTTCCCCTCGCTGTCTCCTAGCATCCCCCACCCCACCCCTCACCCCGCCCCATTACAGGTTTGGAGCACTGAGTGAGAGTTAACACTGGCCACAAGGGAGGTAAAAGGTGCCGGCCGGTTCTGGGTCTGTGTGTGGGGTGGAGGCCGTAGGAAGTGAAGGGAGACTGTCAAGCTTCAGGGGTCCTACTTCCGTGAGTCCCAAATGAGAACACCTCTCCTGACTCCCTTCAAAGGGTTAATGCGAGTGCGATCCCTGCCCACTGCAGACCTGCTGGCGAGCTCTGGGATCAAGCTCCTGTTGAGAGCTGGAGAGGAAGGGAGGGCCTTCCCAAACCCTCTGAGCCCTTTCCCCGCCGGTAGGAAGGAGAGAAAGAAAAGCACATGCAAATTGACCGACGATAAACCACCAAGGGAAGTTTTGCCCCTGTGGGGGCTGTGAGAGGGCGTGGGGCTGACGATTTGATGGAGATGTTGTTGGCAAAAAGAAGCTGTAGACACTTCGAGCATCCCTGACCCGGGTAGGGACCAGGAAGGGTTAATTTGAAGCTATTGGGGGAGGGAGGAGATCCGTGGCGAAGGGCTAAACTGATCGCCCCCGCGCCTGCCCCCCCGCCCCCCCGCAGCCTGCCGGTGGCCATTCCAAGGTGTGGAAATTGATTGTGTGGCCGCCTAGAGTGAGTGAACTAGGGGGAAATATGAAGGGAGCTCTGCGGAGCTGCCGCCTCTAGGGTCCTGATGATGGAGGAGTTTTTTCAGCTCTGCCAAGCATTTGCTTTTGTTCCTTTCCCAAAGTGGAGTGTGAACCTCATCTCTCCTCCCTCTGTGCTTGAAAAATACGGGCGGAATGGGGCAGAGTTCTCTGCACTCAAGGATGAGAACATCCCACCCTTTTGCAACAGATATCACTTTGAATGTATTATAGCATCTTCAGCCTCTGTTCCACTGCTGCCAGTACTGGCCAATTTACTCCAAGCATGGTAGTTTTCTATCTATTTGTATAGGAGGTGTATATTTCTCCATGTCTCTATAAATAATGTTTTGGGTGACTAATTGACCTCTCACCCCACCCCCACCTTGTTCTTATATTAAGGAAATCTTAGGAAGCTTCTTAATCTGACTATTGATTAGGATATGGGAACAGTTTGTACAACCTGTGAAGGTTATTTAGGACAAACCCCTAGTCTGCCTGTTCAAATTCTGGGAAAGTCTATTTTCTAAAAACTGCATGGTTTGTGCTGCCTTCATAGTGTATTTCTGTTTTGAGTCATAACATCTGGGGGAAAGGAAGATGCTGATCTCCTCATTAACTCTTCAGTAGGAACACCTGGGTTGCTTTCAGTCATTTGATAATTTCCCTGACCTTTGGTCTTACCCTTGGGTGTTATTTAACCCTTGAAATTTTTTTTTTTTTTAGGATTTAGTGTATTTGTGGGTAAGAAATACACTAAAGAAGAGAGAGGAATTCCTTATGCCCTTTCTTAATAAGCTTAAGGGGAAGGAAAAAGGGGGGGCTAGAAAATAAATTGGGAGACCAGGAGAAGAGGGGAAGGAGGGAATCTGCCACAAAGCAGAATGGCAGTTAAACCAGTAACTTGCTGTTCCTCTCTCCTTTGGCTGAAGCAGTCATTTTTGAGAACACATTTTTCTCAGAAGGTGTTTAGAGGCTTCTCTCAACAAATCCAGCTTGAGTTTTTTGAAGGGATAAAGGATGTGTGAAACATATTCAGTGGATTGAAAATAGATACGTGTCTATCCTGAAGACCCTAGATGTTTCCTTTTCTTTTGATAGGTGAGAGGAATAATTGAGTGTGGGTGTATTGCCCACCTGTGTGTGTGTGTGTGTGTGTGTGTGTGTGTGTGTTTCATGTTATTTCACAGTTGGTTTTCTTGTGTTCCATTCCGGAGGTTTTTAAAGAAAAGCTCAAGGTAATTCTTTCTACCCCTCCACGCTCCCTTCCTACATTCTGTAGAAGGGAATGGCAGCCTGTTTAATAAGTAATGACTATTGACAGGGCTCTCAGCCCCAAGGAAAAAGGAGGAGGAATCTGTTAATGGATTCAACGTTCACATAGACATATAAGCAGTATTTGTTTTATGTGTATCTGAGGTCCAGGTCTTGCTCTTTTTTAAAACCTTTAATAAGCAGTCGAATTAAGGGATAAAGCAAGTATGCAAATCCAGCAGAAACTGACCTGGTTTGCATATATCAACAGGGAAATTTCAGTGAAAGGAAGATTAGACAGTTTTCATAAAAGATGAGTTTAAATACTTAGGTTACATGGTAATTTAAAGAAATAGTACATTGTAATTAATTTTGGGTTCAAGATTGCAGGATGATTAACAAACTAAAGGTTTCATTTGAGGGATTTTCAATAGTGGTATTGTGAGCTGAAGAATGGCCTGAATATTTGGTATTTATATTTTTAACTTGTTTGGATCATGTCACTAAAGTTCCCAGGAGAGAAATCCCCTTTTGCCCAGCTCCTCCCTTCAGCATTCAGTAGGTTTTCTTTTCTTTTCCTTTCTTTTCCTTGTTTTTCCTTTTCTTTTCTTTTCTTTTCTTTTCTTTTCTTTTCTTTTCTTTTCTTTTCTTTTCTTTTCTTTTCTTTTCTTTTCTTTTCTTTTCTTTTCTTTTCTTTTTCCTTTTTTTCAGGACAGATGGTGTTGTAGCACCTGAGGACAGCTGAGGAGGATGGATGCTCTGTTTTATCAGGACTCACTCACCAGTTCTTGAATGGCCAGGGTCGTTGCTGTTGCTCTTAATACCTCAAGGCTTATAGAATGAATTCTTTGTGTTCCTCTTAGGCCAGGCTGAAGGATCCTGTCTGTGAAGGGCAGCACAGCTCTTTGCAGGAGAAGAGGCTGGTTCACTCTCGAATAAACACACTTGCGAATTGGACAATAGGATTTTTGCAAGCCAAAGCTATTTTTGCTGTGGGGAAAGCCCAGTGTAGAAGACTGTTTCTAATTTTCTGTAGTATGAGAGACAAAGAAATGTTGAACTTGAAAGGCAGAGGGAGAAGAAGGGCTTGAAAGTTGACTTTTCTCATCTTCCAACCTTTAGACCATGAACTGAACCAAAACGTCCTTCCTACTGGAATCTCTTGAGTTCCCAGTGTGTTGCCCAGAACTTGCCTTGCCTTTAGACTCTTTAGAAACAAATATCAGCATACTGCCACTAGCAGAGGATTTCCCCCAAAACATCTTTGAAGCATTTTGGATCTGAAAGTATAGGTTAGTTTACAAATTTTTCAAGCCAGGAGCTACAGACAATAGAGGAACAGTGATTTTGACCAGTGTACAAACAGCCTTTTATACTGTATTGAGTGTGTTTTCAGACTTGATGCATGTATGTAGAATATTGTCAATGCAAATGTGGATTATTTTACTCAGCAAAAGGCACTGTCTAACAGGTGAAAGATCAGCATCACTGGTTAAATTCAAATACTAAAGACAAAGAGCCACTTTTGATGCGTTATGCTTTTGGAAGCTACCTAGTTAATTCCACTGAGTGAGATCACAAATCTTGAATATTGTATTTAGCGAAGAAATAGATGTGAAATATATCATTGATGTTTAAACATAGTATGGGGATAACCAAGTCTATTTAAATAAAGCTTTACCTTATTGTAGCCTATTTGTAATTTTGAAGAGAGCCATTGATAAAATTGACTATTTTCCTATCTTTTTAAAAAATGTTTAGTCTTTCAATAACAGTACTGTTGGTTGTTTTATAAGCACCATCAGATATAATTTGTTTTAAAAAAGTTACTCCTATACGTTGTCTTTTATCTATGTGGATACAGGCCCTCAAATGAATTTCAACATAGAAGGTACTATGTTGTCCCCAATCATGTGTGGTAGCCAAAGGGAGAGGATTCAGAGCTCAAGATCAATATTTCTTATGAAATCCCATTGAGAGCTTTTTTATGAGCACATGCTGCAACCTGAGTATGGTTTGACTTCCTTTGGTCTTAATACAGGATTGTAAGACTGTCCTGCTTTAATCAATCATACGGTACATTTCACTCTTTAGATACTTCCTGTTGCACTTCACGGGCCAAATGGAAGACAACGGGCATGGATGGGCATAGAATTGACAAGGTTCTTTTTAGGGCCATATTTAGTGTGATCTCAGTGCACTATGATCGTGGTTTCAACCTTTTTTTCTTTTTTCAATTCCTCATGGCTGAGATAAGAGATTGGCATTGCTGTTGTTGATGGAGAGTCCCTTTTGCAAGTTTGATTTGTGATTCCAGCCAACTCTGTGCTTGTGGTGTTTCAATGATAGCCTTTTTTAACACACAGTGTTGATCCACAAGCTTGTTAGAGAAGGAGGGAGGAAGGGAAGGAAAGAAAAGGGAAGGAAAGAAAAGGAAAGGAAAAGGAAACAGAAAAAAACTGGTTTGTGGCAACTTTTCTCTGTTACTAAAGAAACCAGCTTTTCTGAATCCAGGTCGTGCCATAAGCAAGAGTACTGGTGCAGGGTTTGAAACCAGTGCTATTCTGGGAGGTCTAGTGTGTAGAGGAACACAGTGTCTCTCCTCTCTGGAATACTCTCTGAACCCTTCCTCCTCTCCATACCACACTGAGAAGAAGACTGATTTTTCAACTTGCTTCTTTTGTAGAAATTCTTTCCTCATAACCTCTCATATCCAGTGCCAAACATATCTCAATTCTCTATCTGAGATATTGGTAACGGAACATGAAAGTTGGCCCTGAAATGTATAAGAGCGAGGGAAGAGCCATAAATCTAAGTCTGCAAAATGCATTTGAATTGCTTGTGGATAAAACTGAAATTCATTCTTCTCCCTTTTGATCTGTTTTTACCTTCAGACTTTTGTGTTAAGTGAGGCGTAGAGCTGATAATGTGTTGACAAATACCACTGAGATATTTTGAAATCCTAGAACTTATATTTGTCTATACCCAAGAAAGTGTTTTTTCCAGAACCATGTACATAGTGAAGGCAAGAGGGAGGAATAGACTCAATTTCAAGTTTTGTAATATCAGGATGAACACATACCTAAATAAGTGGTTCCCATTCATAAAGTTATTAATGAAAGTTTTGGGACGTGTACTTTAGATTGGATTTCCGTTTTCACCATCCTTTCGTTGAGGACTTTGTGTACTCCTCCCTTACCTGGTCTTTCATGAAATTGAGTCATGACTGTGTGAAGGCTCCTTAAAAACTTCTGAATTGTTTTAAAAATCAACCCCTTTGGTAAGATATGTTAGACTGTTTAAGTTGATGTAGAAAGTTAAGAGAAAACATTTTTTTGTAATCCATTTAGGGCAATTGAATTATTAAACTGTCTTGATATTTTATTTTTTAAGTTAAAAAATTTTTTTTAAAGATTCCAAAAACTTGGTGGAAAGCTAATGGCCATTTATTATCCCACACAGATTGGTATACCAATCATACTAATGTTGACAGTCCTTATTATCTGATTCTACAAAAAATGTGTACAATTAAATATAAGCTCTTATATCAATTCATATCATTGTTATTTTCATGATACATGTCATGTGTTTGGATTTCAAAATTCATTTAAATGAATATTTAACATTGATTTGGAGCATTTCAATATTTATAGTTAATTGAAAAAGTCTATAAAAGTCTATAAAAGTAATGGTTTAAAAAGCAGAAAATTAAAATAAAACTTAAAATGTATAGAATGTTCACCCTCCCCTATCTTGATGTAGGCCCAAGGCTTTTTCTTGAGTATGTCTTGATTATGTATTCATTAGTTTGGTCTTAGCATTTTTTTTTCATACACCACACCTCTAAATACCTGTTTCTTCTTTCAAGATACTGGTGAAGGACTCTGAACCCATATTCTTCATAAATCTTATAACATATCCTTGCCCTGAGGATCTTTTAGTTTTCTTGTCCATATAATTCAAAGTAATTCTCTTTTTCTCCTCCTCTTCCTCCTCTTCTTCCTCCTCCTCCTCCTCCTCTTCCTCCTCCTCCTCCTCTTTCTCCCTCCTCTTCATAACTACCATTTGAAGTTTCTTCAAAGCATTTAACTGCTTTAATGGAAACTGAATTATGTTTTGTTTCCATAATCATGTATCATTGGCTTACGTGAAATTTAACTAAATTACATAATTACAGTAAGAACAACTGGCATAAACAGGTTTGTTACCCCAACTGAGTGTTGGGAAGCACACAACCCCACAGGTGGTTATGGAGGTGTGCAGGCTGCCTTGAGTTTCTCCAGGTGGCTGTGACCTTCTCACCATGTTCATCACTGGAGGAGTGATGACATGAGCTGGCTGAAGGGAGCTAGGTTAAAAAAGTGACTTTTTGAGTAGGTTACAGTTTAGAAAAATGTTAGTCATGACCATATTTTGTAGGGACATTTGTGGGAGGGTGACAAAGATTTGTATAAAAAAACCAAACAAAAAACCTGTAGCCTTGAATCCTGTGATAACTGCAACCTTAGAGAACCTATTTAATCTCTTAGAAGTTTAACTTCCTCTTCTGGGATAAAGAATGTGATGATAATAACTTGCCTCTTCTACTACTGGTAAAAGTGCTTGGAAGCTGCAAAACCTTCTACTGTTTTAATGTCCAGAGAAATGGGAAGTGGACAAACGAGGCATTTTCATCCAAGAACCCATCAGGCCATTGAATTCAGTTGAAATAAATGTTGGAGCCAGTCTGTTACCTAGCTTGAGGGATCTCATCACACTGAGAGAATATTGTTCTCGTGTGCCCTTGGGATCTCCCTCGGTTCCTTTCTGACACCTGGCGCACACAGTAGAATACCGTATGGGAATCGACCTCAAATCACCTTGGCAGTTCAGTCACAAACTGGAGCCCATCATCCCTCCTCCTTTGCTTGGTAGGTGTTTCTTAAAGCCTATTTTGGACATGTTTATCAAAGAGAGGAACTACAATTTTGAGGAAAATGAGTGAGATTGTTGGATTATGTGGATTTGGAAATCTGAAATCGACAGAAATCTGAAGATTCTTGATAAAAGGAAGAATGCCTCATGGCTCCCTTCATGTTCATTCCCACATTGTCTCCTTGTCATGGAGTCTTTGGAGAGAACTGTAGTAAAAACAGGCAATTCTGCATTGCATTCTCGTCCCCTCTTAATTCAGGAGTTACTAATTTAGGCTCTATGGGATTAAATAGGCTGCTGGCATCCATCCAGCTCTTTCAGACGTATGCCTTTGTACGTTCGGGATCTTTAATATTAACACTTTGAAAACATCTTGCTTCAAGTCTGTGTTGGTTGGAAGCTTCATTCTGAATTATATTTCAGAGTATTGCTATTTTGTTATAAGCCTTCTATTTTTCAAGACAGGTTGGTGATTGTACATCAATCATAGAGTGCCATGCCCAGGCATAAAAGTGGCTAGTCCGAAACAAGCCTGCAAATGGAATTCAGAATTAAGTTTAATAATAGAAGTTTAACAGCTCCCAATGATAAGATTGTGTCTTTGAGGCCTTTTCCTAGAAGTGATACTGTATGTCCCGGATGCAATATCGGCTATAAGAGCATTTATAAAAATACAAGATCATGTAAATATATGTAACCACTTCAGCATTAATAATTACAGCCAGAGTTATGAGAACAGGAGTTTTATGCTAAACATTTGGTAAGACTTCCTGAACATGTTGGCCTCCCTCCTGAGACACCCTTCGCGTGACCACATGTGACCCTCAGCATGATCTTCCTATGAATTGCCAGGTAGTTAGAAGTTCACCAAGAGAAAATCACCCCCTCCTCATCATTTTGGGGTCCAATTGTGTTGATTTTTGTGCCTTCAATTTTACTTTTAGAAATGGGGAAGGATTCTTCACAGAATCTCAGTCTTGGAAGGGGCTTAAGAATTGAGGTAATAATAGAAACCCGAGCTGCCATCTGTGGGGTTTTACTGTGTGTCTGAAGGACCAGCCCTTGACATACGTGGTCATATTAATTTACTGAAACAAGGATTCAGAGGCAGTCATCTGGGCCTGCAGCCTAGGTCTGGTTCTCGGTCACACAGGGAATCAAGCTGGGCTTAGAGTGTTTCTGTGCTTTGCCCGGTACATGCTTAACGGGCACAGTTTGAAGGATCAGATACATAAGCACGTCATTTTACAGCTAATCTCTCCCCACCCCAAATCCTAACCCATCGATACAGTGCGTCCACATCAGTGTACATGGCCTCTTTCAAGCCTAGGCTCATCTACAGTGCAACATGCCATTGTAAACCCCATAAAGGGCACATCTGCTCCATACCTGTTCTTTGCTGTGGTAAAAGGGAGCCTTTTTAACCAGAGAAATTGCCCTGGTTTTCAATTCACAGGTAAATTTTCAGGATGTTTCAACAAAAGATAAGGAATATGTGCATCTAAACTTCTACTCCTTGATCTTCTTCACTCTGTTTTCTCCTATGGCTGCTTGTATATGATTCAATAGGACAATGAGCGAGAACAGTTAGGGACATTTTTTTCTGTGCTTGCTAAAATTTAGCCCAAATTGTCTTCTCTGCCCATTCCAAATTGCTTTGCTTACAGTAGTTATTCCATCCTGTGCTGAGACTGGCCAATGAAATGTGTGAGGCAACCTGTGAAGCAATAGCCTTGCAGTTTTACGGACACTGAAATACCAGCCCTACGAAATAAATGTTGGGTGTTGCACCACTCGCAGTGTCTCTGCAGAGTATCTGAATTCCTCTTAGTACCATACGATAAGGTCCCCACTATTGACCAACCAGTAGTCACAGGGTTATTGGTGAGACCCTGATGGGCTGCCAAGGGTACCACACGTTCTACCCCCGTCATTGCTTATTTGTTTGACATTTCTGAGTCAAACGAACATTGTGCCAAAAACTATTCTATGGGTTAAAGTGAAAGATGATTGGAATTTCTACTTTTGTAAACTCATGAAAGAAAACCAGAAATAAATCAAATACTAAGATTGGGTTATATAGTCTTTGAATAGCTATGCAGAAGGATCCGAATACGGCAATGCCAGGAAGCCTGTATTGTCGGAATCCCATAAGACTATGAATGAATCCTGTAGACTAAGAATGGAGAAGGGGGAAATGAGATGGGTTACCCAAATTTATTGTTAAACAAACATTTTTTCAGCATAATGGCAAAATCTACAGTCTCTAGGAATATAAAAGTGAAAATGGGGTGCATGTATTAAACACTATCCTCTTGACTGAATTCTGTTTACCTGACTTTTCGGTATGAGACACTATGTCTGTATTAAAAAAACTGATAGGCGCCTGCTGCTTGCTGAATAGTCCCCGTTGGTAGGGCTTTTGCCTCCCCCAAAGGAGAGGTGTGTTGACCTATTACTATGTAGTTAGTTTTATTAGCTCCCACACCTGTTTATGCCAATTGTTGTATTTAAATAGTATGCAAAGCAATGAATTAATTGTGGTTTCTATTAGAACTAAGTTGATTACTTTGGATATACTCCATAAAGATAAGTCACTTAAAACAGCTTGCTTGTTGAAGAAGGTGTGGACAAGTTTAAGGGAGACTATATTGATACACCCATAAGAAATTTGCACCTGGATTGTTTCACCTGCGATTTCACATTCTTATTCCACAATAATACACTGAAACTGAAAAATCACAGTGCACATTTGGGTTTGGTCTTTCATGGAAAGATAAAAGAAGTTTATTCAGAGAAAAGCCTTCACTTTGGTAGCCAAATATTTGGCAAATGTATGTGCATTTGTATGTTTTAGGTTAAAATAAAAGAAATTTTAATGAACCCATGTAATAGGTTTACAAAGCCCTTAAAATGAGTTTTTATAATTTTAAACATATCGGAAAGTGTGTATTATATAATTATCTAAAACTTTGGGTGGAAAATTATATTAGATGCTAATTACATTAAGCTATGTAGATTAATAGATAGATTTCATGTATAGTAACTATAGTCAAAGGAAGTATACCAAATTGTTAATGGTGGCAATTTCTGGATTGTGGAGTAGAAATGTTATTTAATTTTTTGTATTTTGCTGTTTTCTAAGTTTTATTTAATGGTCATGAATTACCTCTCCACATAGAAATTTCTAAACTTTTCAAAAAGTAAAGAATCAGCTCCAGGAATCAGAATCAGTTCAAGTATTGGTCTTGTTTCTGTGAAGACTTTTTTTTTTTTTTTCAATTTTGTGTAAGAGTTTGTGTCTTAAATGTGGTATCAGCATTGAAGTGTCCACTGAGTTGGATTCCTGCTGTGAAATGCAGATGTATAGAAATACAAACTCCTGTTATTGCTCATGGAAAATACTGCTTATTGAAGTCAGAGTGTCTTGCCCTAGACCTTGGATTATGAGTCTTGTGACCTTATAGGGATAAAGTCGATGGAAGTTCAATGACTTACTTAATGGCTCTTCAGGATCACAGATGTGGGGCAGTCCGGTGGGTCGTACTGCTACGGATGGATATAGTCGATAGATATCAGGCAGTTGTGTGGGCAGTAACCAGTTACTTGGCCTGTTTTAAAGATCAAATGCATGGAAAATGCAGAGGCTAGTTGCAGTGCTGGGTCTTAGAAGAGAGTGCTTAGGCCAAATAAGAACAGATGCAATGACCAATTCAAAGATTTACTAGATGCTGAAAGGCTGTCACAGAATTACAAGATATTTGTTCCCATAATACAGTTTGGTGGTTGGATGACAGATAGATAAATTCCATAGGCTGGTGGAAAGTGGTGATTTGTAGGGCCCATAGCCCTTTAATTTGATGATAAGGTGTGCTCAAAGGTTTTTAGGATGGTTCACAAATACACTGGTGAGCGAAAAGTCAGAACAAAAGTATGATTCTGTTTATGTCATGTTTAATGGTGGAAGTCAAGATTAGTGATTATCTTTGGGAAGAGGCAGATTGTGAATGGAAGGAGACCCAAGATATGAGGCTTTAGGATATTGATGATAAATATTCTGTATTTTTTACCTGGGTGCGTATTACATGAGTGAGTTCTATTCATCACAATTCATTGAGCTGTATACTTATGATTTGTGTACCTTTTGTCTACTTCAGTACAAACTTAAAAATATAAAATAAATATTTCAAAACATTACTTTGGCCTTTACTTCATGCTACCAGGGTGGTGGCCTGAGTTTATGGATTTTTCCATTTATAGACACTGACTGGATCATAACTCAGAGTGTTTTTTGTTCATGCCTGGAAGACTCCCAGGCTTCAGGAGCTCCCTTTGTTCTCAGGATCCCAGCTTATTGAGACTCCAGCCAGATATCCACACTCCTTTTCAATTTAAGCCTTTCTAAATGGATGCTTTGTGTTTATATTACATTAAACTTTCTTCTACCCACATCAAGAGTGTTTGTGATACAGCATAAGTTGCCATACTTTTCACACAGCTTACACGTCAAATCATACTTGTGTCCGAGAGCGACTTGTATCCGAGAGTGCAGAACTTTATCACAGTTCTGCAGACATTATACACAAAAAAGATAATCCATCATCTGCATTTATGGTTTTGTGAGAAGAGCAGGGCATATGTTCCAGAAAATGATTAAGTCCTGAAGTGGGTGATTCCAACTGAAAAAGCATATTAGGCTTTGTCAGAAATTAGTGATAAGAGCGGACGTAGGTGGTTTCAAGGGAGAATTTATTTAGACAGAGAATGGAGAATTGAGGCGAAACTAATAAAAGGTCATTAACGGTGGAAGTGTGCGTGTGCCCACCCGCGTAGAAGCCTGTAAGGGGTCTGGCCTGATGGCAGAGAGAGTCTCTCTTGGAGTTAGGGAGGCAGCCTCAGCTTTTCGTTAGGTCAGGGCCTGATTCAAGAGGAAGGGTTTGGGAGGACATAACCAGGCTGCTTTGGGAAACCACAGTCAGGGTGGGTGCAAGGAATTGGTACAATAACTGTAGTATTTTCAGAAGGTGCAAGGTCTCTATGGTGACTTTGAGGGAGGAACAAGTAGCACACTATTCTCCAAGGCTAATTGTCCCAAATCTTTTAAAGGTATGGTCTTTGACTTGTGCTGAATATATTTAAGTATTAACTTTATTCCAGTGCCTCTTCAAAGTGCTGTAAGAAGCAGTAGAATTGGTATGTGTAAAATGTTTAGTTTTTCCATAGTCACATCAACACAGCTCTAGATTTAACCGAAAATAGTAGCTTTTGAATGTCTAAAATTTGTAAGTGAAGATGCAAGAAAAATAACAAGAAGAAACTCTTGACTTCACCGCTTCACCTGAATTAACCTGTGACTGCCATAAGAATTTTGTGACTTAATGGCCACCTCACCCTCTGGTTTCGTCTGATGTCCCTCTTTCCAGAGGCCATTCGGCACCTTTTGGGATTGAATGCTGACACTGCAAAGCATTCAAAAGGCAGTGGCACTGTTGGTTTCCCTGATCGCCCTGGTCACGTGGTGAGGAATGAGAGGGAAGATGCTGCTGCCTCAGGATGTGTGATAAGATGAGGCTCTCCCTGGGCCTGCTGGAGGGCTCCTCTCCTAGACAGAAGAACTACATCCGTTCATTTGCGTATATTGGCCCCTCCAAATTCGTTGTCACCCTCTCTGTTCACTGGCAAGAAGGGCCTGCAGATTAGAATCAGAGGCATCACTCTTGCTGGCTTACTTGGTTGCTCGTTGTTACCAGACAGAGGGCTGTAACACTGTGTAAGTGCAGATATTAATTAGTATTAATAGCCAGAGGCGTCTCTCCTTCTGTTTTTCACTGATCACATAATTTTCACTGATGTCACCATTCATAATAAGCCAGCGACATATTCTACTGTCATTTGCTTGGCATATTTTCAGTTTCTCTATATTTTTTGACCTAGAGGTAAATTTCTTTTTCTGTTATTTGTTTGGGTCTTTGTGTATATGCTCAGAAGAGATTTTTCGAAAGCAAAGCTGTAGATGGGGCCTTAACAAAGTCAGCATTAAATCTGTGTTTCCCCTTCGTCATTTGGTTTTGTAAGTTTCTGTGTGACCTTCTGAGGTATTACACTGATGCTCTTCTTTCCTGGGGAGCAGCTCTGAGTAATTTATGGCAAATAATGACGTGCTGTTTCCCACAGTGCCCCCCAAATGTCTGAGTGTTATGATGGTTTGCGGAGCTTGATTCCTTCTAAATGACCAGGTAACACAAAAATGTTAACCCTAAAGAAGAATGGTTCAGCAGAACGTGCTGCCTGCACAGCACAGTTCCCCTGCCCAGGACCTTGTGCATCTGGACGCTGCAGGGACTGGCGTCTGAACAATTACCTTCTGGAAGGGCAAGGAGAGGTTTATGCCTTTCAGGGAGTGGGTTTGGCTAAAAGCAATAGTGGTTACTGTATTTGGAGTGTGGAAAGGGAGAAACGCAAAATTCGTTTACAATGTGAAACCCTTAATTTTTTAAAATGGTGTTACCGGTGGTAAGGACTTGGATGCTAGAATGGGGACACTTAAATACTTCGTGTGAGCACAGATATTGAAAAGAGATATTAAAGAGCAAGCATGAGAATCGTTTTATCAGAACAAGGCTTTATCGATGCTTGACATTTTTTCAAAATTAACTCTTACCGTGATGTTTGCATTTTCTCCCTCTATCCATGTGTACAAAGATGGAGACATACTGTGTTTCCTTGAAAGTAAGACCTAGCTGGACCGTCAGCTCTAATGCGTCTTTTGGAGCAAAAATTAATATAAGACCCGGTCTGCTATATTATATTATATTATATTATATTATATTACATTACATTATATTAAAATAAGACCGGGTCTTATATTAATTTTTTCCTCCAAAAGACGCATTAGAGCTGACGGTCCAGCTACGTCTTATTTTTGGGGAAACACGGTATTTAAATACAAATGTAATTTGCAGCTCTCAGCTCCCATGTATTCTACAGCGTAAAAGTACAATTGCTCATGTTCACACTGTATATGTATGTTCTCATTCTGGTTGCCATAAAATATATGCATATCTAAGTGGTCATGTTTGAAGAATAATTGCCACAGACAGAAAGTCTTTATGTACTATATACACTCCCATTGGTGAAAGTGGAATTAAATTGCTGGCTAGTGAGCTCTCTTTATACTGACGGAGAGTCTCTTTGTGAACAAACCAGAGAAGAGTGATCTTTGACCAGCGGTACTTTAAAAATGAAATTTTAAGGCACTTTGTCGAAACACTTCTGGGTTTTTGCCTAGTTCTGTTTCCGTTCTGCAAACCGTAAGACCTGAATAAATCTGTATTATTTATTTTTAAAATAAATAAAATAAAATCAAACACTTTGCTGAAGTCTGCCACTAAATTTTCCCATATTTCCCCAGACGTTATTACTTTGCCAGATGAAATGACCTGTTCCCCATTAGAACTTCTTCCTTTCCTTGAAATATCAGATGCAAGTTATGAAATAAATTGTATAAATGTAAATTACACACGCTGCGTTTTGGGAAGAGTACCCCTGCTGCCCCGTCAATTTCTTTTCACTTCTGTGTTGGGAAGTCCACTTCAATATTTAATTATCAGTTACATGCAATCAGTTGAACCTTGGGACCTTCTCAAAATAGAGATGTTTTTGTGTCAGGAAAATCAGGCTGTTTGAATGCTCGAGAACATTTTTGCTTTTGATGAAGAAGGGTTGTTGCCATGCGCCACGGGAGAGAGAAATTCAAAGAAGGAAAGCTGTTCGCAGAAGCATGTTTGATGAATGGAGTCTGTGGCTCAGCTTCCTGACCATCTACCATCTATCAAAGATTTGGTGAGGGTAGCAGTGTGGCATTAGCAATACGGCACATTTTAGGCATCAAAGCAAGGACTCCAGGGTTTGTAGGTTATCCAGGCTTTGTTCTCTACATTTGGAATCTACACTTCTACTTTGATACTCCACCATGTTGTAAACTGTGAACAAAAGAATCTGATGAACATGAGGTGATTTCCATGGAGAGAGAGAGACATTAGAGTCTTACCTTAGGGAAGTTTATGTTCCTTTGCATAATCTTGTTAATTGTTACATTTGTTTTCTTCTGTGCTTCCAAGGAAAATTGGAAATAAGATAATGAGAAGAAAGATTTTAAAAGGGAGAAAAGTAATTAAGGCACAGTGGGAAAGCCACTAGACCTGGTTTGGAAACGGAGGCCCAGCTCTGTCACTCAGCTGTTTGAGACATCAAGGTAGACAACTCAGTATAGGAAATCTCTTCTGTAAATGAGGCCATTGAGGAAGACATTCCCTGAGGCCAAGTTCTAAAATTAATATTAAAATCTTAGTGGATTTTTTGAATTACTAATTCTGCTGGCTCTCTTCCCCCTTCCTTTGCCCCCCACTCAAGGGTTTTTTTGTGATATATTTTTGGTGGTATATTTTGCAGTTCAGTGTTTATAATACCCATGTTTCAGTGTACTAACATAGGTGGGACTTGATTATGTCCTAAATTCCAGTGAACCTTGCTTGCTTACAACATTACAAAAGAATTCCTTAGCCTTTTCCTGGCAGATGTAGAGGTTGGTAGCCAGCTGTAGGTCTATTATTGCCAAATAGATATCTATATATATATCTATACACATAAATTTACTTTATATACATATATAGATATAGATACATAGATATCTATATATCTACATATGTATATATGTATATAAAGTAAATTGATTCCAAAAACAGATATGGGGAGACCTGGAGGAATTACTGGCATACACAAAATATTTCGTTTGAAAGTATAAATAAATTCATCCAGTTCTAGATATAATCACAATGTCCTTCTCCCTTAATTAAACAAAATTCCTAGTTGCTGAATTTTAGTTTTACAAGAACAGAGGACTAAGAAATGGCATTTCTGAGGCACTATTATGAATGTGTCTTAATGTGAAGCATAATTTCCTGCCATGTTGGCTGGCATGCGGAGTTTGATATCAGAATGTGGTTCCATCCATTGGGTTACAACACAGTTCTTAGTTGTGACAGTGTCAGAGTGACATTTAATTCAAATTCAAGGTGGCTAGTGTTAATATTTTATCTTTTTTTTTTGACTACCTTCCTCATTATTAAACAGGGCATGTTCACATTACAAAAGGAAAAAATATAAGCAATAAGAGGAAAATATAAGTCAACTGTAGTTCTACCATCCAGAGATAATTACTGTTACCTTTTTCTTGAATATTAGCCTAATTTTTGCTCTGTAAACTGTATTTTTTACAAAAATGAAATTTTACTCAAATACTCTTTTGTTTATCTTTTTGCACTTTATATTAAAACATTTCTGTGTCAGAATACCAAAAACCTTATCTTTAATGGTTCTGTGATGAAGTATATTGATATACAAAAATATAATGAGCTTATCCCATGTTGAGAATGTAACTTGTTCCAGTTTGGTAATTATTATAGAAAATTCTGCCCTGAACATCCACAGTATGGAATAGAAACTTTTGGCCAATATATTTGCAAAAAAACTTAATTTTTAAAAAAGTCTACCAATAAAACAGAAAATCATAGGCGTTTTGAAGAGTTATAAAGGAAGTTATTATTAAACCAAAACCTTGCGAGTTTCTTCTTGTATATTTCATGTGTGTTTTTTTTTAAGAAACATTTGTTTCCAGTTTTATTGAGAAATAATTGGCATACCACTGTATAACTTTAAGACATACAACATGATGGTTTGATTTATATATATTGTTAAAGGAATACCAGCAGTAGGTTCAGTTAACATCCATTCTCTCATAAAGATACAATAAAAAGAAAAGAGGACAAGAAAAAAGAAAAAAAATTTTTTCTCTTTGTGATGAGAATGCTTATGATTTATACGTAACATCTTTCCTATTTATTAGCTACAGCAGTGTTAGCTACAGTCATCTTGCTGTACGTTACATCCTTAGTATTTACTTAACTTGTAACTGGAAGTTTGTACAGTTCGACCACCACCATCTAATTTCCCCTCCACCTGCTGTCTGCCTCTGATAACCATGTCTGATCTCTTTCTGTATGAATTTTTTGTTTGTTTGTTTGTTTGTTTGTTTTTAGGTTGCTGTTGTTTTTCAGATTCCACATATAAATGAGATCATATGGTATTTGTCTTTCTCATCCTGACTTATTTCACTTAGCATAATACCTTCATTGTTTATCCATGTTGTCGCAAATGGTAGGATTTCCCTGTGGGTTTTTTTTTTTTTTTTTAATGACTGAACAGTATGCCATTGTGTATATATACCACAGCCTTATTTCCCATATATCCATGAATGGACACTTGGGTTATTTCCATGTCTTGGTTATTTTAAGTAATGTTGCCGTGAACACAGCAGTGCAGGTATCTTTTTGAGTTAGTGTTTTCATTTCCTTTGGATATATTCCCAGAGTGGAATTGCTGGGTCATATGGTAATTCTAGTTTTAATTTTTTGAGGGTCTTTCATACTGTTTTCCATAGTGGCTGCACCAATTTATAATCCCACCAAAAAAACAAACCCTTACATTTTTAAAATACAGATTCCTATATTTTCATCCAGGAAGATTGAACAATTCACATTGTTGCCATGATAGTGTCAGAATACCTATTCTTTCCATAAGCCCACTCTCCCATGGTCATAGGTGTTACGTATCATGAACAACAAAACCAACCAACCAATGAAAAACCCTTCGTCAACCAGGTAGTTTTAAAACAGTGTCTTGTTAGTGTTCTGTCTTGTATTGGTGTAATTACAAGTGAGAGTAAACATTGTTAGACAGTTGTTTAAATGGAAGGTGGAGCTCCTGGGGGAGGCTCGTGAGCATTTCCTGTTTGCCTGCACTGTATGGCCAGATGCCTTTCTCTATCATCCAGTGCTTCATCAGAGCTGGGGATGCTGTAAGAAAGAGCCGAGGCCTAGAAGTACGAAAGCTGCCCTGTGTAATTTAATAATGGTGTTTTTTCCACCTTAAACCCAGAAATAGTGTCGTGGATAAAAGATGGGTCACCATTATGAGGAGTCAGCAAATAAGGACTAAAGTGCAACTACTGTGTTTCCCCGGAAATAATACCTAGCTCTAATAAAAACCATCAGCTCTAATGTGTCTTTTGGAGCAAAAATTAATATAAGACCTAGTATTATATTATACCGCTATTGTATTATACCGGTATTATATTATACTGGTATTATATTATATATTGTATTATATTATACGTGGTATTATATTGTACCCAGTATTATATTATATTACACCCCTGGTCTTATATTAAAATAAGACTGGGTCTTATATTAATTTTTGCTCCAAAAGACTCATTAGAGCTGATGATCCGGCTAGGTCTTATTTCGGGGAAAACACAGTATCTTGACCTAAGTGACCTTCCGGGCTGGTGAATCCTGGGTATTTAGCATCAGTAAAGCCAACAGTGCTAATATTAACCTATACTTACTTGCTAGTAAGATCCTGATAAAGAACACTGCTTGAACACTCACATATACATAGATCAAAAATAATAGTAATTTCTAAAAGACCAGAAGACTTAAATGGTAACTTTATCTGTGAATGTAGACAACGCCTGGGGACTGTCCCCACGTCCTCCATCTCTGTCCTTTCCAAAAACATTCTCAGCGTTCTGTTATCTATTTTTCATTTTTCTTTTTTTCACTGTTTTGCTCCACGGTATGATGTTGGGCCGGAGACGATGCTCTGCTTCTGTGGAAGAGCAGCATCAGCTGCTCGGCACCTGGGCCTGGTGGACAGTCCTTGCCTCCAGCAGCCACCAGTCTATGGCTGTTCCCACTGATAAGTGCCATGGAAACCAAGGGAGCTTAGTGGCGTGGAGAGGTGGGTGAGCATCACATCACTACTAGGTGACAGTGGATTTTCATATATCACCTGAGAAAGAGCAGGACCACACCAGCATCCTGTAGCTCCCTGCTTTTTGGCATGTTCTTCCCTTTGGCTCAGGCTTCTCTCCATGAGGAGCTAGGAGAGTCTGTGCTTCAGTGATCTGCCAGGGTTGGTCAGGCTGAGATACCCCCACTCTGGCAATATCACTGACACTCAAACCAGAAAATTGGCTAATAGGGTTTGGATTTAAAAACCTGATTTTGTTAAAAGTCTCACTGATCATTGACAAATCTGTTCTTTAAGATTTATAGTTTTAAGATCAAGGTAAGTTGCCTTAGCATCTACCATGTTGTCATATTTTTGACAATAAAAAACAAACTTGAAATGTTATATTACAGATTGAGAAATTCTAATGACACTTCCAGATTGGTAGACGTGCATATTCAGAGTATTGGTCTAAATACTCCCAGCTGTCTTAACCTCAGCTAGCTAAAGGGAAACCTTACCAATATAAGCTCATGGACTGTTTGTTAGATTTCATTTAATGTGGATGTTAAGTTTTTGTTTTGTTTTCCACTACCTGATGCTATTACCATCTAATTAGGTTGAAAATCAGCAATTAGTATTGGAATGCATGTAATAGTTGTTTTTCTTTTGATCATAGTTACTACTCTCTTAATGATGTTATTTATACTGTGTGTATGTGTGTGTGTGTGTGTGTGTGTGAGAGAGAGAGAGAGAGTGTGAGTCAGTGTGTGAATGGTGTACTGTAGAAAGAGCCATGGATGTTACATCTGGAAGATCCAAGTTTTACTTCTTCTTAGATATCTGAGCTTGGTGGAGTCTGTCTCCATGAGCCTCAAATTCTCCATTTTCAAAAGCTGAGATAATGGCTGTTTATTATAAGGACTGCTGTGAGGTATACAGATATCAAACCATCTTAGGAAGCAAGGTGCTGAACAGTTTGATAAGGTATACATTGTAAACCAAGGGATGTTTGGATATATGAGATTTGGAGCAAATTGAAATCGTTAAGAGAGGTGGAACATTATTTATGTTATGAGCTAATGTTTTCTTTTTGGAAGCTAAATTGAATCTTAAATATTTAGTTTTGTACTCAGGAACTGATGGTTTGAAAACAAATCAAGCTGGAAAGCAGTGTAGAGAGGAAGAGAAGAATGCTGTGAAAATTTAAATCCCACAGTGGTGGTGACTAGAAACATATATTTCCTGGCACCTGGACATGAATTTCTCAGCCTTTGAGAAAGGCAGATGCAGCCAGCATGCCCTTTTGGTATGATTAACCCGGAAGTGTGGGTTGCTCAGTTTGCAATGGAGCTCTGTGTCAGTCTCTGATGTCTCAATTTCTGACACACTAAACACAGCAGAGGAGGAAATGTGCCTCTGAAGAGTGAAGAACTCTCGTATTTTCTCACTATCCTATCTCATGCCATTTCTCTTTAGGTTGATTGCACTTAAGGACCGATTCTCAGTGCTGAGTAAAGAATGCTTTTCCAAGTTAGTGACACTTTCCAAGTGTTTGTTCCAAAGTGTATCTTGATAGATTCTGCAAACTATTAAGCAAGATTTCATATGCTGAGATAAAGTAAGAGGGTTTATATTTCTGCAGAAAGCTAAAATTCATCTTGTTGGCTTTTTCCTCTCTTTCCTTATTTTCCTCTTCCGTATAAATATTTTAAAAAATCTAAGTATAGTAGTAGATTTAATTTTCACAGGATAAGAAGTTAGGACTTTGTTTTCTTCTGTTTATATTGAAGCGTGATGTGAGAAAAAATGTTTATCGTGGCTTAAGGGGGAACAAATCTGTTCTGATAAGTTAGTGACATAAGCAAGCAAGCCTAAGTCCTCTTCCACACAGCCCATATTAAGATCCTTCATTTTGCAGCTATTATTAAGCACCTCCTATTTTCCAGATGTTTTTGTCCCCCAGCTCTAGGGCTGTAATATGGATGAAGACTGACTCAAGCATTGTACCCCTGGTGCGTTCCGGTGGGGGATTCATTTAGTAATGTTTAAATAAGTAAGATAATTTCAACCAGCAAGAAATGATGAAACAGAATTTTAGGATAGAAAGTTTGAATTTATATAGAGTTCAGGGTGGTGTTAACTGAAGTCATGATAGTTGAACAGAGTCCCAAATGATGAGAGGTAGCCAGGTATGGCAATGCCTGGGACAGAGAGAGGAAAAATAAAATCCAAGGGCTTTAAGGTACAGAAAAATGGCCAGCATGCCTAGGCATATGAATGTGCCCCAGGGTGGTAGAAGGTGAAGTAGGAGAAAAGGAAGATAAAACACTTAAGGAACTTGGACTGGGTTTGTATTGCAGTGAAAAACCATGGGGGACTTTTTTAAAGGGCCCTCTGGATGCTGGGTGGAATTGCACTGTAGGGGCCACACCTGGAGACAGAACAAGTGAGAAGGATCCTGCCAACTCAGACTTGGTGGAGACAGGTGTGAGGGAGTAACGCACTCTCTGGTTGGACTCGCCCTGGAGCGTGAAAAAAGGACTTACTATGAAGGAAAGACAGGAATGAATGAATCAAGACCCCCTCCTAGGTTCTGTCCTGAATAAGAGGAGGGGTGGTGGCATCGTTAACTGAGATGGAGAAGATGGAGGGCTGAGCAGGATTTGGGGGTGGGAGATGGGGATGGAAAAGTTGTTGGACGCATCCAGTGTTCTCCTGCTTGTTACATGAGCAGGTGGCTGGCTATTCTGAGAAGGTAATTGGATAAAGAGGGGAATGGAAGGGAGTAGATACCCATTGAAAGAGCAAATGAGGGCAGTGGTACAGGGGAATAGACGTGGACACCTACATTGGCACTGAGAACCAGGGACAGGGAGTCCCCACACTGTATAAACTAGTAGGAGAGATTCCTTGTCGATGCAGGGCAGTGAGGATGTTACAGTGTTTTTCAACTCTAGATGCATTTTGAATCCTGTGGGGGAGCTGTAAAAATAAATGCCCGCGGCCAGATCCCACTCTAGACCAATAAGAATCTCTTTTGGCTGTGAGGGCAGTGGCAGGCGTCAGTCATTCTTATAAAGTTCCCGGGTGGTTCTAATGTGTCTGCAGGCTTGTGGGCAGATAGATTAAAAGAAAGGAAGGAGAGATGCCCTGCTAATCGAATTAAAGTAGTGGCTTTGTAAGTAAGAAGTGGGAGCACCTCAGAAGAACCTCACAACCTTCATCCTTTGGAGAAGAAAAACTGATGGAGGTCAGGGAAGGCCAAGTGTTGCAGGGTTTGGGATGGGAATCACGTGATCCGTACAGGCACCAATGGCTGGAGACAGACCAAAGGCAGCCAAGACCCTTCATTCAATTAAGCGTGGTTGGCCATGTCGGGGGAAGAGCAAGATATGGCCCCTAACGTGGGCAACAGTCAGAAAAAAGGAAGAGGTCAGACTTCACATAAGTCCTCCCTGACCAGCCAAGCACCTGAAATTCTTCAGGCCAAGATAAGGCTCCTACAGCAACTCACAGACTCAGATTCTCTCTCCATCTGCAGAGTTGGCTGAATTTACTGTGCGTAAAATTATTGACAGAAAATCTAAACTTTTCCTGTCTCTGACAATTTGGCAATAAATTTTATTATAATATCTAGCATGATTAACTGAATAGTGAAATGGCTGGTAATAGCATTTGATGTGAAAAAGTATTTCAATATATATCCTTACCTTTGTCCAGTAATTCCGCTTCTAGACCTCTCAGGAAGGTGGAAAAGAAGGAAGGTAGGAAGGAAGGAAAAGAAATTGTTTACAGAGATTTTCGTATGAGGGAATTGAAAACAGAAATACTTGCAAAGGTGTGCTAACACAAATTTTCAACAATGTAGCATTACAAATCAAATTCTTTAAAATCATAACAGGGGAAAACATTTACGTGTAGTGTGAAGTATGAAAAACAGGCTTAAAAACTGTATATAACTGTAGTTATACATGAACATTTTAGGAAACATTGATGCTAACATAGAATTGTAGAAAATAAGCTCTGCTGCGTGATGGGATTATGGACAACTTTATTTTCTTAAATTTCTCACTTACGTTTCATTTTATCTCACTTTATATTTATTTTTTTCATGCAGTTCAGATGTCCAGGGTTTTAATAAGAACAAAGGTTAAAATGGTGTTTTAAAAGAGATTGATAATAAGTCCTTAATTTTACCTGAGTTAATTATGAGTTTTATTATCTGATTCTCTAAATTTGGCTTAATACTATTTCTCTCAAAGATGTGTATCAGAATTAAATGGGATACCCAGTGGGAAAGCATGCTGTAAACCTCGTACATATGCGAATATCTTCAACATGAATGCACTGCTGCCTCCACATCTAACAGTGACTTTATTCTGTGGAAGTGGTAACAAAGTAACACTGGTTAGTTTAGGTGAAATAGATTGAAAGTAGTTTTAGCGTCAATGCCAATTGATTTGCTGGTCATGGGGTGAAAACTGGCACCCCAGAGGGAAGAGCTGTGATTGGTAAGCCACCCCCGGTGACTCCCTTGCTCTTTGCCAGTGAATGGTTTAGGGTTCGGCATTGTTTCTGGCCTAGGAGAAGTTAGGAGGGTGTGTTGGAGGCAGCAGGGAGGGTTTCTTGTCTGAATTAAAGGGAGGAAAGCCGGCAGAGAACTTGGGTATTCTGATCTGGACTTGCCAGTTTTCAATGGGGTTGTGATGCCTTGGAGCTGCTGCATTCTTCTTGGGACCCTGAAACTGCAGGCCTAGAGAGGAAGGACCTGGCCCTGGATGACTCCGTGGAGCTGCCAGAGCAATGGGGGGCAGCTCAGCTTTGGGCCATCTTGTTGAATAAATAGTGTAAAGTCAGTCTGTACGCCTCTGACGGTCAAATGTTTGTCATAGGTAGGGTTTTCCAGGTGGAATTCCTGCCCGTTCTCAGGAATTGTTTTCACTTTCCCATTCCCCAATCCCGAAATATAAAGTGTTTTCTGTTCACCACGATGAATCGCTTCCACAGAGTGACGGCCGATACTACCAACCACCTGGGGGTTCAAGGAGCCGATTTTTCCGACCAACTTTTCTTGGGATTCAGGAATGGAAAAGTGGAAAAATTCCTGGCAACAGGTGGGAATTCCCACCTGGAAACCCTACTCATAGGCAGCCAGCAGCATTGCAGTTGTCACCACCTGTGGATTTTTAATATCTGGTTCGTTAAAACAAACAGAAAAGTGGGGAAAAAAATCTGTATGTCTAGTTCTTTTGAACATGTATGACACTAAAATTTTCTCTTTTAACATTTTTTTCTTCCTATAAATGCCTGGCTAACTTGGCAAAATAATTTCACTTAATGTTGATGCAAATTTACTGCTCTAAGTTACGCTCGAAATCAAGCCAAATGAATTTGGGAGAGTCTGAGAATCTTAAACAAATACATTGTGAATTCCAACTTTGCAGAACACCATATCAAATGTAATGTCCTCAGGTTTAGACGGCATTCCAATAAGGCTTCTCCTGATCATGCTGAGATTTTTAGTAGACACTGATTGCCACAAGCGCTGAAAATTTCATTTAGCTGGATTTCTGTAAAGTGTTTCAGATATTTACATTTTGATAATATGGAAGTCTAGAGTTAAGATTAGGCTACCCTAAAATTTGTTTGTGTGTTTTATATGTGTAATTTAGAACAAATTTTGCTGCCCCAGGGAGGGAATGTTACAGACAATCGCTAGATTCCTCAGTCATTTGAGAAAATGCTGTGTAAACATGAAAACATTCAGGGCATATGCTATTATTTCTTCAGAAGTATAATTGAAATGGTGTGTTATTTTCATTTAGATAGTAATAGTAATAATTGCAAGTGAAACATGGTAGCGGAGGCTTTGCTGGATGACTTTTTTTCTATCTTGGCATCCTGAGGCAATCCCACAATCAGAGTGACTTTGCTGACGTGGTCCGGGGTGGGTCTGAGAGACTGTGTCCAGGCTGTCACCTCTGTGCCTATGGTGTCGGTGGACATAGGCCTGCAGGCAGGTCCTCCCTGTGCTTCCAGCATTGAGAACGAAGAGAACCAGTCCTCCTGGCATGTGTGGTTCCATCACAGTCACCACCTGCCTCACAGGTTCATGGCATGTAATTCTGGCTCAAAGTCATTTCTAGGTATGCTGGGAACAGCGATAGGACCAGCTGTGTTTCTCATAAAAGATTAGGCACAAGTCATGTATAAAATTTTTCTTTACTCTAACTTGTGAAAGGCCAAGCAGTGGGTTAATGTGATAAAGAAAACAAAATTAAAAAAGCTGGTGTAAACATAGCACAACCGACGTCCAGAAGGGCTATAAATGTTGCGCGGACACATTGAATCCAGCTAAATTGCTGTCTTGGTATTTCTGTTTGGCTAATAGTGCTTAATATTGGTTGAACGATGAAAGTATGCCGAGAACCAGTATATCATATGGTCAGCACTGCACGGTTTTCCAACACTCCAGTGAACCCATCTGGAGAGTTTCATCCACCAGAGGCCTGGCAGCCTCATTAGCTGTCTCTGTAGGCCTTGCCCAAGCAGCCTTACACCTCACTTGTTGTTTCAGAGCGCTGGTGCAGAGTGAAGGAAAACAAACATGTTCACCCTGTCTTGTGTTTTTCCATGTTTAAATCTAAAGATGAATGCAAAATTATTCAGTGATTCCAGCAGAGCACTGGGCCCTAACTCTAAACATTTGCATCAGTCATCAGTCCTTCTTTGGAAATGCTAATTAAGTAAGGGCATCTTATGATCAAGGTGACAAACATGAATATGTCTGTCTTGAGACTTCAGAATTTATCTTAGTACTACCACAAATTTGCATCCTCACAGGATCTCAGAATTTGGAGGAAATTCAGAGGCCTTCCAGTCCAGTCGTCTTCTCCTGTTTGAATCTCTTGACTACGCCCGACAGAAATGGCTGCGCAGCCTCTGCTGGGAGCGGCTTCAGAAACAGGGCTCAAGGCTCTGTAGACTTTACCTTTTGTTACCAGATGGTGCTAATCATTAGAAGTGCTGTCTAATTCTCAGTCCAGTTCCATCTTCTATCCATGGTCCTGAATCTACCTTCTGGAACGAAAAGAATGAGTTTATTCTGCTCCATATGTCAGGCTTTCACACGTGTGAAGACTACTGCAGTCTTACTGTCACTGGACCTTTTCACCTCTAAGATAAATTGTCTCACCAATGCCTTTCCAAATGGCAGGGCTTCACATCCCCACGGCATCCCGGTGGTTATCTTTGTTATAACTGGATATCTTTGTTTGTAACTGGATAACTGGTTATCCAGTTAATTGCAAACTCTGAAGCCTCCTCCCTTGTAAATAACTGTGATCTCTGGCAAGTCACCTTCTCTCAGCCTGTTTCCTCATCTTAATATAAAGATATCATAGTACCTACCTCAGAAGTTTGTTGTGAAAGTGAAAGGAGGTAAATAGTGCTTCAAAAATGATGGCTGTTGTTATTGCTGGTTTCTCTTAATTGTTGAACCAGGGCTATCCTGACCCTTTGATGCATTATGTTAACTGCACCTCCCAGCTTTATAGCAGTCATGAATTTGGCATCATGTACCATTATCTAAGTTAAACATAAAAAGAAAAGGCACTCATTTGGCCCAATTTGTTCTTCACGAATCCACATTGGCCCTAAGAAATGACCGTTTCTGTTTTTTACACACTCACAAATCCCTCTTCATTTTTTCCCTAGGTCGTGCATTCTATCCTCTACCCTTTTACTGAAAATCACAGTGTACTCAATTATCTTCAGGGTTTTGTGGGCATCTTCCCCATTCTCCATATCCCTCCAGGTTTGTGGAACATGCTCTTAACTGCAAACCCTCCGGCTACTTGCATGTGTTATTTCTTGGACCACAGACCTGAGTTTTGGAAGGTTGAAGTGTGCAGTTCCCTTGTACTAGATTCCTTTTGACCTCCTCACAGAACATGGAATCAGAGAGGAGTTGGAGAAACAATATTCTCTTCCGTATCTGTTACTATAATTCTTAGAGAATTCTAGCAAATGTCCTTGTTAGAATCAATAGAACATAAGGAACCCCTTTGGTTATACTTTTATCACAGTTTCAACTCTTTCTGGATATTCATGAGTTTTTTTCTATATTGTTTTTATAGGCTATGACTGCTAGTTAGCAGTTGCCCTGTGCTCAATTTTCGCATTTTCTGTTTTAAAAATCACCCCTTATCCTATGGCTGGATTGGCACTTTGAATGCATTCTATTCTGTTCTCCACTGGGATTGTTTGTGATTGCACAAATGGAATTTGCCTTTGAGAGTCTTTCAAATCTCTTGGGCCATTTTTCTTTTATTAGAGGAAGCAGCCCTGCGCAAACATAAGTAGACTTTAAAAATTTCCGTAGCCTTACATTTTAGAATTTTGTTTTTTTGTGTTTCTTTTAAAAAAGTTTCTTGATCAGATTAACTTGTTTGGGAGTAAGTGAGCTTTTCTAGATATTCTTTGTGTGTTAGTTACTTAATCTATAAAAGGGGGGGCAGTAATGTACCCACCTCAACGGTTGTAAAAGAAGTAAATGGATTTTACAGTTCACCCATAACTGGGAACTGCAAAACACCAGGACAGTGTTGGGCATATGTTCAATGAATGTTGGCTATTCCTGCTGTTATCATCATCGTCGTCATCATCATCATAATTTTCATTGAAAGGAAATTTCACTTTCAAAGAAAAAATCGGCCCTGTTCTTCCCGTACCATATGCAGCCAAATGTTCCTTTTCCAGATGCTCTCTCATCTCATCCTAAATCACTATTGTCATTTCAGTGAAGAGCTCATCCTTCATTTGATATTACTGAAAGTGCTATTTTAAATAGGGTGGTTGGAGAAGGACTCTTTGAGGAGCTAGCATTTGAGAAAGTTCTGAGGAAACCAAGAAAATATCTGCAGAAAATGTGTTCTAGGCAGGAGAGGACGAGCACAGGCCAAGAACTTGATGTAGAAGTCTGTTTGTCCTGTCCGAAAACAGCATGGCGTCTGGCGTGACTTAACATGGAGGGGAGGAGCGTGGGGACAGACCGGCTACAACAGGAACTTTGAATTTATTCTGTGAGAGATGGAAGACAATCGGAAACTGCCAAGCAGGGGTGTAGTCGTGTAGGAAATAGACAATAGAGGGACGTGAGTGGAAGCAAGGAGAACATTGAAGGAGCTTATAGTGGCCCTGGTGAAAGACACCAGGGATGTGTCCTGGAGTAGGAGCAGAAGAGTGAGTATGAGGCATTCTAATTTGAATGATATTTCAAAAGTGGTATCTATAATAAGATTTGTGTGGTGCAGGTAGGGCCATTGTGATTAGGGAAAGAGAAGTCAAGCATGAATCATCAGTGCTTTGTCTGTTTTCTTTAACTTGTGCAAACTGGGTAAACGGTAGAGTCACTTGCTAAGAGAGGATGCAGTGGTGAAGTCAGTAGTTTGGTGTGGAACCTATTGCATTTGAGATGCTTGTTAGACTTTCGGTAGGACATGTGTTCCTAGGAAACGTAGCACTATTTGAAGAATTTTCTAGCTTCCATTTACTACTTGTGTCGTATCTGACCTAGTTTTAGGAGGCCATGAATTATTTAGGGGAAAAAAAATTTTAAACAAAACAAGCAATAGATTTGGTTTTAGAATTCTTACCTGCTTATTCTAAGAATTGTGGAGAACCTGCATGTACTACCTAAAAGAAACCAGTAGCTTTCAAATATACATGCCAATTAGAAGCTTGAAGTTCTGTTTTTACTCTTTTAAGATAAAAAAAAAAATTCATCACTGTATATTGTGGTGCCTTCTCTGGTGGAGCCTGAAATAGAAGATGATGGGAATTTCAGATTATAAATGTTTAGTAATTCCAAGTCTTAGAAAATGATAGCAGCACATACCTTACTGATTGGTTAAAATTTTAAAATATATGTGTGTTTTTGTTAGTTCGTTTATATAATTATTTTTTAAAATGAGAGGAGTATTATCTTAATTGCATTATGACACGGAGTATCAACTTGGTGAAAGAAAAAAGATTTCTAATAGAATTATTTCTCAAGGAAATTCCTATTTTAAAATATTTTTAGCTGGAACTATTCAGATAAACTGTATGACTGTTTAGATTAACTCTTTTTGAGTGTGAATGTGGAGCTGGATTGTACAGACATCTTGCTTTGGGGAACTGATCTTAACAGTTTTTTGTTTTTGCTTTTTTTATTTTTAACAGTGGGGATTTTCATTAAAATTACAAATTCCTCAGTACCCTTCTCCCAAAATTTTCAGAACTTTGGGGTTTGGAAAAGTGTCATTTCAGTTTTAGAGATTCTGTCTTAAGGCATTCAGGTTTGAAAGCTAGTACAATGAGATGACTTTCAGAGAACAAAAGGAATCAATATGCCTAATTGTGTTTATCATTATTTGTTGTCTTTACGAGATGCTTTAGAAAACAGAGGCCCTCTTTAATTTGTTGATGCTTAGATGCATGATGTAGATAATCTTCATTAACATACTGATCAGAGCTCTCAGAATTTCAAAGTTCCTTCCTGATTGCTTGATGAAGAGGTCTACCTCAGATATGTTTTGAGAAGATCTCTAAGTTATTTCAATTATATACAGGTATATGGAATTAATATTAAGGATATCTTTCTTAGCAGTAGCAATATATTCAGTTATGTATTGCTAATATAGAAAACATCTTTCTTGAATGTCATCATATGATACCACCACTGATATCATAGTGAATGAATATTTAGTAATTTTATCTCTTGGCCTGGTCTATACATTTTTCTGGTAAGAGTAAATGAGACTTAAATGGGCCAATGAATTGGTAGTAGGATGGGGGAATGTTCATACTTTTCATATATACCTTCTTAATATTCAGTAATAGGTATTAAAAAATACTGCATCCAGTTCTGTGAAGAAATCCTGTAGGCGATTGAGTGAATTAGGATGCCTGAGTTCTAGATCCAGTTCTGCTAGAAGCCGATTCACTGACTTCATACAAGTTATTCCATCTTTCTAGAGATAATTTCCCATGCATATCTGGTTATAGGGTTAAAATGAATTATATTTGATGTCTCTTTCATGTCAAACCATCTTTGTTCTTCTTTGTGTGGGCATGAGAAAAAGGGGCCACGTCCGGCTCAAACTAGAAGTTTGGGGATAAAAAAGGAGAGACACTAAATCTGTAACACCAGAAGCAGGGGTTAGACCACTGATGGTTAAGACGTGAGTCTGTTTTGTGGTGTCAGCTGCTGAACACTAAAACCGAATCCCACTGTTGGTCTAAAAAAAAGTTTTCCGAATCATGTTTTTCATAATGTGTCCGTGGTAGTGGTGATAAGGAGGGAGGTGGTGCTGGAGGTGGTGGGAGTGGTGAGGTTGGTAAAGGTGACGGGAGTTGTATTAGTATCCTCAGGCTGAGAGAATAAGGTACCACAAACTGGGCGACTTAAAAAATAGAAATGTCTTCCTTCATACTGCATTTAGGCCCCAGCCTACTTCCGTATGACCTCATCTTGATTGCATCTGCAATAAGGTCACATTCCCGGGTTCCAGGTGGACATGAATTATTTTGGGGCCACTCTTCAACAAAGTAAATGGGTGGTGGTAGTGGCAGTGAGATGATGGTGATGGTCGTGGTGATGATGTGGTAAGTCTGTGGTGATGGTGATGCGGTGGAGGTAGGCCTGAGGCAAGAGGACCAGCTGATAGTCAGGCAGTAGAGGTTTTGGGTTGCTTCACTGTAGACAAGTATCTCCTAGCACATTCCCATGACGACGGTGAACTGAACAGGGTCTGCTTCCTTAAATACTCTCTTGAAGCCTCCCCTCTGCCATGCGATGAGGCAATTTACAGAGAACACTGGCATAGAAAAGGGATGCTGTGGCCACTCAGGTATGATTAGCACAGTTGTTTTCTACTATGAATGCTAAAAGAGTGTTTCTAAGTATGAGAAATCTGGCGGTGGGAGGGGGGAGGGTTAAACGTATTAACAGATTTAACACAAAATAAGTAAGAGATAATTACAAGTACACCATATAAGTATTGTAATTACACCATAAAGGAAAGCCTCACATCTCCAGAGAAGGTTACCATTCATTTGATTGCAACTAGTGGTCTGCTGATCTAACTCATTTGTACAGACTCGCATGGCCCAGCTCTCTCACGTCTAGAGAACAAGGGTCTGGCTGCAGCATACCCAGACATTGGATGGTGTTTTACCTGCTCCATTTGAGCTGTTCAGCTCAGGTTTCCATCTCATAGGATATGCACTCAGCTCTAGCAAAAATGCTTATTGCACAATGATCTAAATTTGGCTCCAAACCTGTGAACAGTTCTTGGCTCACAAGTTACCACAGAGTAACGAAGAATAGCCTATTGGCAATGTCTTAAAGTCTCTTTGAGAAGGGAGGGGGAGGAGAAGTTAGTTGTATCCACGTGGCATGGATGCAGACTCTTCTCTCTAGGAATAAAGGTCGGGTTATGTCTGCAAAGCAATTTCAGTTTCTTAGAGCACAATAATATTTAAATATATGAAACACAACTTCTAATTAAAATAGGAAAGGCAATAAAACCTTTAAAGGAAATATACATGACGCTTTTGTATTCCGTGTGTGGGATCATCTTCTCTTTCTTAGTTCTTTTTTTTTTTTAAATTGAGATATAAGCATATTAGTTTTAGGTGTACAATATAATGATTTGATACATCAAATGATTCAATATCATGAATGTATATAGTGCAAAATGGTAGTTAACATCCATCACCACACATAGATAGATACAAATTTTATTTTCTTATGATGAGAACTTTTAAGATCTACTCTCTCAGCAGTTTTCAAATATACAGTACAATATTAACTATAGTCACTATGCTGTACATTACATCCCCAGGACTTATTTACTTTATAACTGGAAGTATGTACCTTTTGATCACTTTCACCCATTTTGCCCATCCCCAATTGCCCGCCTCTGGCAACCACCTATTTGATCTCTGTACCTATGAGTTCATTTTATCTATCTATCTATCTATCTATCTATCTATCTATCTATCTATCTATCTATCTATCTATCTATCTATCATCTAATCTATCTATCCACCCATCCATTCGATTCCATGTATGAGTTCACGTGATTATGCTGTATTTGTCTTTCTCTGATCTGTTTTTCATGTTGGCATTAATGTTGTCACATTTGGCAGGATTTCCTTTTTTTATGCCTGGATAGTATTTCATTTCATATGTACATATCACATTTTCTTTATCCATCCATTTATCCATTGATGGATATTTAGGTTGCTTCCATGACACCATTGTAAATATGTTACACTGAACATGGGGGTACACATATCTTTTTGAGTTAGGGTTTTCATGTCTTTTTCTTAGTTCTTATAAGAATTTTTACGTGCTCTCTCCTTGCATTGTTCAATGGCCCTAAAATTGTATCTGTTCCTCTACTTGCTCAAAAATTTACATTGTAATATGATCTTTGCAATGTTACAAACTAAAAGGCCCCTTTTCTGGAATTTTACAAAATATCTAAATGGCTCTTTAGTTGAGTAAATGAATAATTTTCTGCCCTGATGGTTTTCTCAATTAGTATCAAAACTCACTCTAGATTCCTGAAGGAGGACATTTGATCGTTGTGCCAGATGATAACCTATGAGTCACCCACTTTTTCCCACTCCATAATCTATTCCGCTTGCTGTTCACCTACAGACAGCAAGTGAAATATCCTTTTTCTGTTTGCCAGCTCTAGCTTGCAGTGAAAGGGAAAAAAAACAACAAAAAACACAAAGCAAACAAACAAACAAATTACCCCAAGGTGAGAAGGTATTTGGAAACAGACACCAAAACAAATCCCTTCAACAGTAGTAACGTGGAAGCAAGCCCGTGCAGGCTGGAGTCCTGAGTATTCAATAATGTTCAAAGGAAAAGCAGTCCAGAAAATTGGAGCAGCACTAATTTATAACCTAAATTAAACAACATATATTAAATCTAATCTATGGAGAACCAGAAAATATGCCACTTTGCGTATTTTTTAAACGTAGTGATAAAAATTCTTAAAGCCAAATACAGATTTCCGGTGTTGTCTGTTTTACCTGAGGCGCTCTGCTCACCCTGCCCACGCATGCTCAGTGCTCTGGGAAGGGAGAGCCGCTGAACACACCATTTTGATAAACTCTTAAAAGGAGTTACATTTTTCTTTTAAAATTTCCCCTTTAAGTAAAACCAAGTTACTTAGTGGAGTTTATCCTTAGACTCAATGGAAATTTGTGCTCACAGATATTTTTTAAAAAGTCCTGCTTCTTTGGGTGCCGATATTATGATAAGCATTTCTTTCCCATCGATTTGATTGATGTTGGGTGTGTCATTTGTGAGCCTTCCTGCCACGTCTCTACCAGCAAAGCCTCAGAAGTATTTTTGGCATTTGACCAAATAATTGCAAATCGCCCTAGTTATGAAACTGGTGAATTCATTTATTTTTGAGCTAATAATGGATTTTTAAAATGGGATTTTCAGGTAAAGCACTACCACAGATTAAAAGCCTGTCGCTGTGCAAATCTCGGGAGTTCAGCAAGAGCTATTCCTGCCCCTCCCTCCATTCCTCAGGAATCCCAGTCTCCATGACACTTTCATCTTTCCTGGGCTGTTGCCTGAGAGAGATGTTTACAACTGCAATGGAAACAGCCTCTCTACAGAATCACTCTTTTAAGGGTTGGGGCTGAGTGAGGCTGGACATGGCAGAGTCTCACTGGCTGCTCTTGACCGGGATGCTGTTTGTATGTGTCTTCTGCCCTCTCACAGACTTTCTTTCATTTTTCATTTTTTATTTTTCATACGAGTATCAGGGAGGACATTTCTTCCTCAACTGCTGATTGTTGCTATTATTATTGTTAAAACCATTGCTTCCACTATCCAACCCTCCTCTGTCCCCAGATTCTATAAAGGACAAAGGGGTTAGTCCCTGAATTATTTGCCATGACTTTGGATACCTAATTGAGAGAGAAACTAAGCATCTGTTCCAGTAAAAATGTTTTCTTGTAAAAAGGAAAAGGGATTGTTACTGCTTATTTTAGAGTTGAATTATGCTTTTGAAATATAATATGAAAGTAGTATATGTTAATTACCAAAGATTAGGTCGTGCAGGTAAGCAAACACAGAAAATCTTATTCAAGAAAGAAATCATTGTTAAAATCTTGGGCTAATACTTTCCACATACTTTTCTTTCCTTTTCCTTTCTTTTCTCATTTTTTTCCCCCTGTTGCTTTTTGTATTTTATTCCAGGCTTTCGATGGGGTATATGTATATGTGAGTGCCTTTGGGTACATACTAGTGTCTTTTTCTGTATAGAGTATTTTCTACTGACTGCTCTAAAACCTACTTCATTCATGTTTTATAATGGGGGTGGGGAGGGAGCAGAGTACTATCAGAGAGAATATGCTAGAATAGATGACCAGGTAAATCCTTTCCGATGAGTGACATTTATGGTGAGATAGAAAGGTTGAGATCTGTAGTCATGCAAAGAACATTGCAGGTAAAGATAATAACAGGTGAGAAGGTCTTTGTTTGGGGAGCGAGCTCAGCTAACTCTTGCTTCTGAAAAACCACGGGGGGCTGAAGCACACAGGGAAGTGGGATGACAAGATATAAGTTTCAGGGATCAGATCATCCAGGTACCAGCCAAGCTTATTTAACTTGATATGTTTGTGACTATCAAGTATTCTAAAGGCAGTAGAATGTGGTGTTAGCAGCCCGGCCATTGAGTCAGATAAATATGTTGTGGAAGCTCAGTCAAGCTAATTAATGTCTCAAAGTCTTAATTTCCAAATCTTTAAAATGGAGATGCTTATAGGTATGGCCTGATGGGGTCACTGGGAGGAAAAGTCAGGTAACATGTACAAAGCAGTGAAGAGCCTGGCACCATCTTCAATCAGTTTTATGACTAAATGTATTCAAGGTACATTGACAGAGTAACCAAGGGCTTGATCGAGAAAGGTTCTTTACTAGTAGAACCTATTATGGAGCTTCAAATACCAAAGCAGTGAAACCTGCAGTTAGCTTCCTCACCACATTTGGAATAATGAGTGGAGCCTCTCCATGGGCTAGTATCCTCTTGGGGAGCCAAAAGCAGTTACTTACTGGCTTTTAAGATATACTGGCCTTTCTAACTCTTTCTTACCTAGCATCTCGCTCAGCGCTTTTGAAGTCGAAGATGGTCAGTGAATCTGTACGGAATGTGCAATAAGCCATGAAGACCACCGTGAACCTCATTCTTTCCTTTCCCACGAAGGAGACCACACTTTCACTCCAATGAAGACTCTGTATCTAGAAAAATTGAAGCATACTTTATAACATGTTTAAGCTGTATTGTGACTTTTGAAAAGGAGGTTGAAAATCTGTAAGATTATATGATGCCATGCAAAACATTCCATATATCTAGAGCCGCTGTGGCACATGTAGCAACTGATGGAGCTATGTAGACTGCCTAAGGTGGCTTGGGAATGACTGTCCCCTTCTTCTGAGGTGGCACACTGGCTGCTAAACTATCAAAGATCTCTGCATGCATATCAGTAGTTACTGACATATTAATGGTAATTTTTTCTATTTTGTGAAATCATAGTTATTTAGCTATTGCTTGTATTTCTGTAGTTAACATGTATTATTACTTTTGTAATGAGAAAAATAAATAAGAAACCACTCAGGAAATAATATCCTTCAGTTTTTTTTCATACAACTCTTCATGCAACTTCACATTCATATACAGAATTTCAAACAAGGGCCAGGTCCACATAGTCTTTTAAGATTTTTAAAATAATATCCCCAGGGTCTTCCAGATACTGAGCTCTGAACACTGATGTCGGTACATGGTGGGGTCCTTTGGAAATACGCGGTTTGGTCTCAAAAGACTTGAATTTTGATTCTTACTTTGGTCATATACTAGGTATAAACTCTTGGGTTTCTTCATTTGTAAAACTGGGAAAACAATGCCTCCCTTAGGTAATTTATAGGTTATTTGATGATTCCAATTAGATATGCAGGTACTTTGAAGCTAGCAACACAGTACCAGTGCTATGTTTTGTTATGATTTAGCATTGTAGTAGTCTGTGAAGGCCCCAGGCTTTATTTTTATCTAAGATCATTTGGGCAAATATTGTACACTGGGATCCTTTATTAAAACAGTTTCTTCTTCATTAGTGGTCTATTCTCTTTGGAAATTAGACATTAAATTTATGATTTTTGTGACTACGTTGGGATGTGAACTATACTGCTTCTCCATAAAGAGATTTCTTTCATATTTTAAGCATAAATAAGGTCTGGAGATATTTATTTTTCCATCTTCAGGCCAGCAGGTGCCAATTTTAGGTTAGACTATGCTTGATTCTCAGTGCTGAATATAGAAGTGATTTCTCTGGCTTGGAGAGGCTGGATTCTTCATCAGGAAAAAATTGAAGAAAAATACGGGGTTTTCTTAGGTGACCATAACGGAAATGAGATGGGTATTGAACAGTTAAGAATTGATATCTTTACGTTTTCTTGAAATCGATAGTGCAGTCAACGTCTAGATACTTCTTAATTTCATCTCTTCACCATAATACACAACATCACATAATATTTGAACATTTCTTTGTGATCAGCTATGGCAGTGTTTTGAATGCGTGACTATTGAGGAGCTACGTGACACTATTAAATACGGAGTGTTGGTTTATCTTATCACTCACTGAATCAGGTGAGACTACTGCATTAAGTCCCTGCTGGGAACCCCCACCCTAGTCCTATGTTACCTGGAATTTTCCTAGCACCTCTGTGAGATTCCGGAGAATCTCCCAGATGAGCGAGCACATTTATTCCTTCTACTTGCTGAGGAGACGGGAAAGATGTGTGACGGTCTCTTTGTCCTCTGGGACATCAGAGGAGCTTTGAGATGTCAGGAAATGCTTATTACTCTGCTCTCAGGATAGGATTTTGCGATGTGAGACTCCCTCTAGTTTAGTGCTTCCCAGTAAGAATATGTTACATGTGTAACTTAAAGTTTTCTAGTAGTCATACTAGAACATTAAAGAGAAACAGGTGAAATTAATTTCAACAGTATAGCTAATTCAATTCAATGTAGCTAAAATATCATTTCAATTTGTAAGCAGTACAAAATTATGCATGGAATATTTTACATTTATTTTGTGTATTAAGTATTCAAAATCTGGTGTGTAATTTATAGCACATCTCAATTCAAGTGCTCATTAGCCACACGTGGCTAGTGGCTACCATTCTGGATAGCGCAGGTCTAGTTTGTTCCTTACCAACCTGGCCCTTGATGGAAAGTGCCAATTCCATGTAACAGCCTTTTCCTGTCAATAATTAATTATCAGACATCTAATATTTGTACACTTTACTATGTTTTGGTTACGTGACCAGAGAACTTAAATTTTAGTCAATGGATCAAATTATAATAAAAGATAATAATAGGTAGTATAAATATAATGAAGCTTCTGGGTATCTGTTAATTGCATCATACAGAATCAGTTGGATATGAGTTTTCAAAAATTGGAAGGGTAGCTTGGGATCATCCCAGTTGAAATCTGTGAACTCTAAGATACTGGCTCTGGGTAGCATTACAAAGTATTAGTCATTTCCCAAAAGCATGTGAAGTCAAAGTAGAATTTGAACTAATGGGGTTCCCACTGAGGAGGTGTAGAGTAGTATTTAGATGCCAGACAGAAAGAAAATAATGAGGCCAGAGGTCGGCGATGAGCACAAACTCTAGAACAGGCAAGCATTGCCGTTTCCAGGCGTCAGTTTGGAGTGGAGGGTCACCTTTGTTGGGCATTTCCTGAGTTACCTGAGGAAGGCTGGTTAGCAAAGCACAGTAATAGTCCTGTCTTTACCAGGTGTTTGCTTATGTTAGTCCACATTCTAAAGCTTTTATATACTTTTAAAACTTACTTTTTATAAAAAATATCACCAAGTAGAAACTATGATTTAATGAGTAAGGAAATTGAAGTACAGAAATGTTAGGCAATGGGCCAAGGGCCACATGGATATTAAGTGGAGAAACCAAGACTTGGGTTCAGTTCTATCCAATCCTAAATCTTCTATTTCTAGACTACACTGTTCCCCAAATTAGATAGTGCCATGGCTCAAAATATAAGTAACTAGTCACAGATTACAAACACGTATTTGGATTAATGGAGAAGATTGATTATATGTTGTCTGATTTTAGCCAGGTTAGATTGAAATTAAATTATTAAGTGCACTTGAATCATTTAACTTATTCAAGAACCAATTCAGATGCCACTTTATATAAAGAGCCCTACTTCAAGGCCTTCATTTGGAATTCAGGTCTCCTTCCTCTGATCTCCCAAACAATTTACACATCTCATGGTGCATAATAACCTTCTCCTGTGATTGTAGTTAGAGATGAGCATGTTTTCTCAATCTTTCCTCTCCAGCCACTACATGTGCCTTATACAAAGTAGCTGCTCAAAATGTGTCAAATGGTAAAGCTAAATGTTCAGATGAGCAGACAGATTAATTATGGAATGAATGAGTGAATGAATGCATGAACGAATGAATGAAAACATTCTCACCTCCTGCAAAATGAGAGCTGTCATGTAAATTACTCTTGGAGTAGATTTTGGATAAAATCCTTTGATTCTTATGATAATATGCAACATAACTAATGTAAGAGGGGCCTGTTTTTGAGAACTCAAATAGTCATACGTTTGAAGTATTAAAGATTCATATTATGCATGCACTGGCTTATTATCTTCCACATAGAGGCAATTCTTCTTTGATTTCACAGAGTTAGCTTCACACATTTTAGAAAACATCTTTTCCCCTGACCCCCCTCCAAGCTGTACCTTGTCAGGGATAACACGGAGAGCTTTGGTCTCCGCAGAAATCACTGTGAGCTTTCAGCAGGAAAATCAGTTTCCATAACTGGTAGTTTCTGGGTGACATGGCCACTGTTTACCCTTTTCACATGGTTTAGAGAAAAATTATACAGTGATGAGCTTTATCTGAGTGGAAGACCTTGGGTTGACCTTGAAGGAGAGCTTTCACTGGAATGTCTATTATCTTTGTTATCCAAGTGCATATGCCATACTCAGGAAACAGAAGGGAGCTGTGGCCTGCATGGAAAAGAAATAGTTCTAGCATACTCAAGTGTACTTTGGATACCTTTTGGAATGTTTACAAAGTGACCCTGTGAAAGTGTGCCCCTCCTCACCCCCCCAAAAGTGGATTCATTGATTCATTCATTGATTCATTGATTCATTCATATCCCCTCCCTCCTTTTTACCCTTCCTCCCTCCCTCCCTGTCTTATCCCAGAAAGGATTTAAGATGGCTCATACATTTGGTATATTTGGAATATTTCTTTATAGGCCAAGAGCTACAGTATCCCAGTGAATTGATTTAAAGAACTGCAGTCCTCTGATTCAGATGTCAGTTCAGTTACGATAGTGTCCTTTTGCATTTTTATCTATAGTGTATGGACAGGGTAAAACACAAAGAGAAATTCGTGACAGCATTTTGGGTTTCTCAGATAAGGCACTTAGTCACCTACTTTTCGATTATGTACAAAAGAAATGCAGGACATTTTTTTTAATGTTATCCTATTTTCTGGATTTGTTTGTAAATGATATTTCATATGCTCTGTTTCAGCAGTTATGAATGAAGCATAAAGATAAACCATTTTTGGCATGTATTTCTTTTCATTGATGTCATTGGAAAATTATTTTAAATTCAAAGGAAGGTGCTTAAGGCAAACAAGGACTTGCTAATAGAGAGTTGTATTCTTTTATTTTACTAGTGAAGTACCATAAATTTTTCCTTGTATTTTACCTGTTGCAAATGGTTTCCTTAACTTTGTTCATGCCTCTGTATTTCTCACACGAGCATCTAACTGACCCAGAGCAGTGTGAATGGATGGCGCCATTGCCTTTTCCTGTCTAGCAGGTTGTGGGATGTATCTGGTACTGAACCTGTTGCTTTTTGATGTATTTCGTCTCATTCACTAGTACTACATCAGAACAACAACAACAACAAAAATGCTGTTTTGATTTAATTATATTACAGGTATTCCATTCCCACAGTTTTTTGGGGCAGTATGTGTAAGAAGTAATTCATTCTCTATTGAATCCCTGTTCGGATCAGCTGCGAGGTTGTGTGAAAGGGCTTAGAACTTCATGTGTCAGGGACTTGCTATGCTATGGATTGGGTCACAGGGCTGAAAAAAGTGTTGTCAGCAGAGGGTGTAAGAATGTGTGGAAGCTTGGAAAGGCAGATGGACATTTGCCTCAAAACCAGCCATTTGTACTGGACCTGTCTCTTAAACCTTTCAGTTTACCTAACCTGTGAAGGCACAGTGGTAGCACGTAATCTGAAGGCTCATCAGGACTATCAGTAACGTGTGAAGTGCACAGCGCGTATTAGGAATTCATAAATAATGTTTTCATCATCATCATCATCATCCTCCTCATCAAATATGTCTCATTGTTCAGCTAACTTACACTGTACGTTGTGTGTGTGTGTGTGTGTGTGTGAGTGTGTGAGTGTATGTGTGTGTGTGTGTATTACACATGGGGTGGGACTCTTACGAAGTATCAGTTTCATTGCTAACATGGCTTTGGCAATGACCAACACCCTCCCCTCACAATGGAGGGAAGCTGCTGTTGAAAATTGGGTAGTAGTTAGAACTCCAGAACCAAGGCAACTGAAAGACTCAGTAGCTAGGCAAAAATGCGACTCACATGACTAGACAGAGGTGCCAACACTGAGTTAGGTCTGAGGAGTAGAGTTGGGAGACAGTAGTTGGGGTTAGCATCATTACAGATTGTTTGAATTTCATTTTGTTTAAACCTATTTCAAAATTTTGTGGATTGGATATGCAAACATTGGGGGGAGAAAAGTCTGAAAACCTGAAGTTCACAACACATTAATGTCATAAAATATATATATTTTAAATGGATTACAATGTTTATTAAACCCAGGTGCCCAGGTGGTCAATGGTTCAGAGGAGTAAGACTGAAGGATGTACATTGTGTGGGGCAGGGAGGTGACATGCAGGGTGGCAGGCAGCAACGCCTGAGGTATGAACAACCGGGTTCTTCAGAAATTACATCATCTGGAGTGAGTCTATTCCCATTTTCTTTTTGGCTGCAGGGTGCAGGAGTTGAGGACAGGTGACTTGAAGATTTCCGGGGGTGGGGTAGCAATCCAGGGCAACATGCAGTGAGCTGGATTCCACTCCTGACAGGGCTTTCTTTGCAGGTCTCTTTCTTGATTGGCTTTTCTTTTACCACTGCTGCCAGCTATACCAGAGGAAGACACTAGTGTATGAAAAATTAAATATCATTAAAAATAACATTATAAGACATGCCTCAAGGCAGAATGAATATCAAGCAGCAGATGATGGTGGAATTAATTATGCTGGAGTTCAGAGGACATGGATGTTTTCTGGCCTGAGGTATGAACAGAAGGGCAACTTTGACTGGCTTCTGTTGAATTCTAAGAGAGCTGAGGTCTTACTTAGCAAATGCGTCACCTGCCACTGGTAGGCCAGGCCAGAAATCTTCAAGTCACCTGTCCTCAACTCCTGTACCCTGCAGCCAAAAAGAAAATGGGAATAGACTCACTCCAGATGATGTAATTTCTAAAGAACCCGGTTGTTCATACCTCAGGCGTTGCTGCCTGCCACCCTGCATGTCACCACCCTGCCCCACACAATGTACATCCCTCAGTCTTACTCCTCTGAACCACTGACCACCTGGGCACCTGGGTTTAATAAACATTGTAATCCATTTAAAATATATATATTTTATGACATTAATTTGTCGTGAACTTTAGGTTTTCAGACTTTTCTCCCCCCAACGTTTGCATATCCAATCCACAAAATTTTGAAATAGGTTTAAACAAAATGAAATTCAAACAATCTGTAATGATGCCAACCCCAAAATGCTAACTACAATGATTATTTTTACATGTGCTTCCAAATTTAAAACATTATGAGTAATATTGTGGCTTCAGTAAGAAGACATTTATCATATTTCACAAAACGTGGGATCACTTATTTCTAACCTGTTTTATCCTCTTAATACTTTGTGACCATCTTGCCTTCTCACATACGTATTTTAATTCACCTTTTTTTCAAGGATAATTTTAGAAGTACATATTTTCTGGTCAAATGGTAGGCACGTTATTTTTATTCTTTTGATATCTATATTGTCAAATTGCCTTGAGAATATTTATATCAACTTATGTCAAATGGGAATATTTGAGAGTGTTGCTCTTGGATCCCTAGCCAACACGGAGACTTGTCCAAAAAAAAAGAAAAAAAAAAGAATAAAATAAAAGTCTGCTACTTTGATGAGATGAAAATGGAATTTCATTACATTATCAAGTTAATTTCTACTAACCTAGTTACTGAGCTTTAATTTTTTTCCTTATGTTTATCTTTTATGTATATTTTCTTAATTGTGGTTTGTTTGCTTATATTTGCCTACATTATTTTGAAAGTATTTCTACTTGATCTGATCTGAGATATACAGCATGTATACACACACACACACACACACACACACACTCACTCACACACACGCACACACACCCCAGAGGTGCCAAAAAAATGTATACACATGACTGTATTCATCTTCTGTTATCGGTATATAGCGAGTATTACAATTGTATGTTTTTTTTTGTTTTCTAAAAATGTATATACATTTTTTTGGCACCCTCTATATCTATACCTATTCTTAACATATATTAAAAATGGTATCTCCATCTCTGTCATAATTGGCAAATATTTTTCGTTCAGATGTCTTTCTTGTAATATTTGGATTTTGTTTGCCTTGTCCAATCTCTTTCCCTTTTGGCTTCCTAACAAAGACCTTCCCCATTCCCTAATTATTCAAATATATATCTGTATTTTTGCCTAGTATGTTTATGGTTTAATTTTTTATATTTAAGTTCTAATGTTTCTTAAATTATTTTTGATGAGAATAAAGGATCCAGTCTACAATTTGAACTGTTTATAGATATATGCTTTGTTTTATTCTTTTGTTAGTAGCGTATACTATCATTAAGATGAATTTTGAGTGTGTAATAATGTACACCATTTAAAAAAATCCTCTGTTTTTACTTGTCAATATGAAACTTAGACTTATTTGTTAAAACTCCAATATAAATTCTAGTGGCACTTTGAGTAGAGGTGACATTTGTGTAAATTTGAAAAATGTATCATATGCAATATTATTTTTCACAATATTGTAGCTCTGTATAGTCATTAATTTTCTGTCCTTTAGTGAAAATGTTGTATTTTCCTTTATGTAATAAATCCTTATGCAATATATTTCTAAGTATTTGTATGTTGTCTGTGTCTCATTTAAGTTTAAATGGAATGCCACAAATATTAAACTCTTTAGTGTGATATATAGGAAAATGCTTAGTATTGCTATTTTACTACACATTTTTCATTAGGAATAAATGTTGAAATATTTCAAAGGCTGTATTGTCATCTGTTGGGATTTTTTTCATTTTGACTTAGTTATATAGAGATAAATTTAGAATACCATGTATTGACACTTAATTTTCATTTTTGAACAATTCTTCTTGTTATAATATATTATATGATTTATTGATTTAATGATATTTAGAATTTTGTATTTACATTAATATGATAAATTCATCTCTACTTTTCTGTTTTGTTTTTCTGTCTTTTGGGGGTGGGGTTTCAGGCTTTGGCATTAATTTATGCTGGATTCTTGCCCAGTTTGCACACCATTTCATCATTTTCAGTGCTATAGAAGGTAAGATGTTTGAAAGAATTCCCCCATGAGCTGATTTTAGAATGATAGTCCTTAGAAAATATTTTTAAAAATCCCAATTATTTACTGACAAAATTATAGAATGTCTTGGTTTTGCTTAAAAGTAATCCCAGGGACAGTGTGGGGGGAGAGTGTATAGGACTAATATAAAACTCTGAGTATATGGGAGTTGGTTCATTTTACATTTTTTGCACTTTTATATATATTTGATATATTCCGTAATAAAAAGTATCTAAAACTTAAATAGCCTGAAAAATGTTCTCAGTCATCACTAGCTTGTTCAGTTTTTCTAATACCTCTAGTTGTTTTGCTAATTTACATTTTATTAGGAAATAACCTGAGATTTTAATATTGTTAAATGTGTAGTTTTATCCATAGTCTATTTGTATTTTATCTGTTTTAATTAGATTAGAAGTTTGACTCTTTAAAATCATCTCTCTAAGTTATAACTCCAATCATATCACCCAGATATGTGCAGCCCATGTACTTCCTTGGTCAAATTTAGAATTTCTTGTAGGGCGGGCACCATGGCCTGCATATACTGACCCCAGCCAGCCTCTCAAACTGTATCCCCAGCGCTGTTACCCCTTCTGTCCTCCCACACTCCCACGAGACACTTGGACTGTTCTGTCCCCTCTGCCTGGAGTGCTGCTGGCCTACGTACACTCTTGCTAATTCTCCAAGCCCCCCATGGAATGGTGGTCCCTTTAAGCCTTCCACAGACTCTCCCTTGTCTCCATCTCTTCTCCCTTCCCTGTGCCACATAATATTTTGCTCAGACTGTGATGTAGCCTTTTTGAAACTGTACTAGGTTTGCATAGTTACAAACCCATCTCTTTCTTTCCTCCACCCACTCTACTGCTAGCCAGAGGCATAGGGCTGGACCCAGTGGGATTAGTGGAGAGAAATAGTGGGAGATAATTTTGGGTCTTCTTGTCCTTCACAGTTTGTGGGTGGGAGTGAGTACAGGAAGCAAAGAACAGGGACATGGATTGGGGGGTAAGAGAAACTAGTGCTCTTTGGTGGGTACCACAGAAATATGCATCTTTTCCAACTCATAATTTAAAAGAAGTTGTATCTGTGTTAAGATAACAAAAATCTGTCCTTAAAATACATTCTCACCATATCTAAATCATTTTATTATCATTTGCTGTTGTGTAATTGCATCAGAATGACTATAGCAAAATAATTTAGAAAGACAGTCACCTGACCTCCAGAGCTGTCTAGAACATTTACCAGATTGGATTTTCCCTCTCTCTGCCTTGGGGTGAACTGACTGGTCTTCCCCTGAAGATCAAGGCTGTTTTACAAGTTCCCTTGGAGACATGTTCAGATTTCTTGCAAGCCAGGGCAACATCAGGGAGCATATTTGTGTGGTGGGAACGCAGTGCTGTTGCAGTCCAAGTGATTTGGTTAAGATGCCCATCAACATGCAGGTTTCCATCATAAGTTTTTTAGGCTTCTGACAGTAGTTCAAAAGTAATGTTTCAGGGGATCCCTTGGGCCTTTTTTCTACTTTGCTCATTTGCCTCTTGGTTTGCTGGTATTATTTGGAGGAAAGAAGGTCTGTTATTGAAGGAACATGGCCAGAATTCATAACAATATATGAAGTTCTTTAATAGAATGGATTATCTGTGTAATAGTTACTATTCTACAGTTCTTGTGTGTGTGTGTTGGGGGTGAGAGATACATATGATATTTGCATACTATGTATTTATAGTTGATAGAGAAAATACGGGCCTAAAGAGGGAAAAGAAAAAAACAAAAACAAATTGATTTTAGGTTGTAAAGCTTTATTTTAATCTAGTGCCCTGTGCATTTGATTCATAGATACTTAGAAAAATGTATTATTTGACTACTGCAAGGTTTCTTAATCATTGTCCTGCAGGCCCCAAAGAACTTCCCAAAAAAATTGCACATAGTTTTATCTTTAGTTGCTACGACCAATGTTGTTGGCAATTATCAAAATTAAAGAGCTGTCTAAAGATACAACAGTCTACCTATCTTTTTTTTTTAACTTTTATTTATTTAACTTTTTTTTTTTTAACTTTTATTTATTTAAGTGTGTTTTCCAGAACCCATCAGCTCCAAGTCCAGTAGTTGTTTCAATCTGGTTGTGGAGGGTTCAGCTCAAAGTGGCCCAAGCGGGGATTGAATCGGCAACCTTGTTGTTAAGAGTACCTTGCTCTAACCAACTGAGCTAACCAGCCGCACCAACAACCTAACTATCTTGAGAAGTATGCAGTGGGGGCTGGATAACCATTTGAGTGGCAGGATGTGGAGGGAATTCAGGGATAAAATATACGGTACCTGTGGTCTAACCTGACTGTCTTTAGTATGTATAAAAGAACATGGGATGTAGGAAAACTGTGCAGGAAGCAGAATTCCAGTGGTCTCTACACTGTTCAAAAGCAAGAGAATGAATTAAGTGTTTCTGTAGAGTTTCCAGAACCTAACTCAGTGCATGCTGTTATGTGGTAAGCAATAGATGTGTACAGAATTAGATCTGATTTTGAATAATTGATTACAATGTCATACTCAAAGGGAGATTGTAAGCGCTGACATACTGAGGTTGTACTTGCAAATATGAAGTGCAAATTGGAATTAATTATCCTGGTCTTTTTAGGGAAGTACTTTCTCTCGTCAGTCCAGATAAGTGATGCAAAAACACCTTCTGGATTTGAATTAGCTGGATAATTCGTGACTTTGCTCAAGCTTTTAAACTGGTGGGAGCTTTAATGGATATTAATTAGTGTGAAAGCTCTTTATTCTTTGAGGATTTTTTTTTTTAAGAAAAAAAGAGAAATCTTATGTTGATTGACAGATGGATCCCTCTGTTTCATGCTTTATTGTTTGTGAAGAAAGGGGCTTTGATTTCCTGCCAGGGAGCTTTCATAAAAGGACCTTAGCACTGCAGAGCCCTGATAAACATCAGGGAGAGGTGATGATTCTTTTGTATAGCTCTCTCCTGAAAGGTGAAGAGGCCAAAATTACAATGACTCTGGGAGAGTATCCGCTGAAGGACCACATTCAACTGCAGGAAAAATCAACCAGTGCATAAATAGCAGAAAGATTGGGATGCAAATGCCATTTCCCCCTATTTTGTGAATACTTCACAAAACTCTGTAGAAGAAAGCGTCATCGTGATACCTCAGAGGAGAGAGTATCGGATCAGTTTTATATTTTGCTGTAGAGTATTAACCTACATAATTGAGACTTATGATATAAAATAGATTTTTATTTAAAGGTCCTACTAATTCTAGCAGATCTAAGAGATTTACACAACCTGACAAGGGTTTGTATGAATTAAACATCTCACCTTGTTTGGGATTTACTAAATCCTTGGTTGTGGCAGTTCTAGTTGTTAACCCTTTCTCCTAAAATCAATGAATGTCAAATTTAATTTGTAACTAAACAGACAAACCAAGCTGGCTTTTGAGCAAGGCTGAGCATCTGAGAGAGTGGAGTCCTGAAGTTACAGGAGGCTTAGGTTTTATGTTCAGATGGATGTAGCCTGGCTCTGTGGCTTACTCCTCGTGTGTCCTTGGGCAAGGTTTTAACTGCTCTGAGTCTCAGTAAAAGTATAAATGAGATAAAAATATTTACCTGGCAGAGGGATTGTGAGGACTTAATCAAATAAAGTACAAAGGGCCTCAGGAGCTTTGGGCTTTATAGCACTGCCTTGTGGCAACAATATTGTAATGTAATGACTTAACAATAAAACTAACCAAAGAGATTAAAATCAATGAGAGAATCGTTGTTCTTACTCTGATCCAGATATATAAATAAATTACTAGAGAATTTGGGGCTCATTTGCAATTCTTTTTATCAAGAATAAGATGAACATGATCATGTATCATTTATTTACTCTGGGCTCGACCCAAATTACACACTGTAGAGCCAATCAAGAAGTGTTAGAAACCGAATACCAATTTATCCTTTCTCTCTTTTTCTTGTGTCCTGGTACTGAATTCTTAATATCCTATCTGCTGTAATTTTCCTTTTCCACATAAAGGAGAATGATCATAGTCTCCACTTACGGGAACTTAAAAGTCGGGTCAAGTGCGCTCCAAAAATGAATACACCCTTGCGAAGATGCTTATTTCTAACTATTAAAAGTGAATATTAACTATATGCTGCAAATGAGACTTGCTATTAATTAACGGGAAGTAAAATCACGTAAATTTAGGAACATAACAAAAATCACTACCTGATTATATGTTTAGTTAGTTAGTCATTACTTATTTATTTAAGTCAATAGACTTTATGTTTTAGAACAGTTTTAAGTTTACAGAAAAAGTGATGAGAAAGAACAGAGTTCCTATAAAATTTTCTTTCACCCCTGTCCCCAGTTTCCCCTCATTAAAATCTTTCATTGATGTGATACATTTGTTACAATTGATGAACCAGTATTGATGTGTTATTATTAGCTACAGTCCATGGTCTACATTAGAGCTTACTCTGTGTTGTTTAGTTCTGTGGGTTTTAGCAAATCCATAAGATGCATATGCCATTACCGTGTCACACAAACTCATTCTGTGCTTGTCCCCCTGTCAGTCCCCCTGAACCCTGTCCAACCCCTGGCAACCACTGATCATTTTCTTGCTATAGCTTTGCCCTTTCTTGGATGTCATATGGTTGGAATCATACAGGATGAAGCCTTTCCAGACTGACTTCTGTCACTTAGCAAAATGTTTTTAAGTTTCGTCCATGCTTTTGCATGGCTTGATACTTCATTTCTTGTTAACACTGAATACTGTTCCACTGTATGAATGCACTGTAGTTTTCCTGTTCAGACATCTTAATTGCTTCCAATTTTGGCAACTGGTGAATACAGCTGCTGTAAATGTTCTCGTGCAGGTTCTTGGGTGGACGTAAGTTTTCAGCGCACTTGGGTAGATACCGTGCAGCATGATTGTTGTATCGCACGGTAAGAGTACGTGTAGTTTTGTAGTGAACTGCCTAGCTGTCTTTCAAAAGTGGCTGTGCCGTTTTGCATTCCCACCAACAACAAATGAGAGTTCCTATTGCTGCACGTACTCTCCAGCATTTGGTATTGTCAGTGTTTTGGATTTTAGCCATTTATTTAATTAGGCTTAATTAATTAATTGATTTTACTTTTCCAGGGCAGTGTATATAATTGCCATGAAGCCACAGATTTGGCTTTGTTTATTGCTGTATCCCAAGTCCCTAGAGAAGTTGGTGGCATATAGGGGTGCTCAATAAATATTTGTGGAAGGGACAAAGTAATGAATCACAACAATGAAAGGTAGACATCCTTTCTAACTTTCTGTTAGAGAGGAAAGAGAGACACTGTTGCTGACGGGGTCATTATTTTATTAACAATCAGTAATCAATGTCAAAGTATTTATCGTAAGTAATGATAAATGGGTATTTGCATTTGGACTCATAGTGGTCTCCAAGTCTGTAAATCTTTGCAGGTAAATCACACCTTGGTATCAAACAGATTCAAATTTAAAATATTGACCTCATAGTCAGCCAAAATGTATGTATCTTTGCTTAATTACTTTGTAAAACATTCTTTGTTAGTTATATTTAAAGGAAGCAAGAAATTCCATAACCACCATTTAATTGGATCTAGAGCATAACCCCTACTGCAGACTAATGTCACTTGGAGAGCTTGTTACAGAACCTCCAGGGCCCGTCCTTGCCCCCAGGATTCTGATTGAAATGGCCACACCCATATCTGCCCATCCCCTTTCCCAGGTGGTTCTGTGCTGTTCTGGAAGTTCCCAGATGCTTCCAGTGCAAAGCCAGGGTTAAGACCAAGAATATAGAGTCTTAAAAAATTCAGTATTGATTTTAGTCAAGATATATTAAAATAAAACTATTTGAAAGAAATAGCTATATAAAAATACAGTGTAAAGAATTTAATACTGTGTGTTATAGCATCAGAGCTCACAGCCTATCAGGCATTGTGTGTGTAGTCCTCAAATTATAAAACCATGAAGTGAAATACAGGAAGAGTATGGTTCTCCCCTCTGCTTATTTCTACTGCCCAAAGCTTGATAAGAAAAGTGAGCAAAGTACTGCAGTGGTAAGCAGGTTATCATGCCTCTCGGAGAGGAGTCTGAGGAGTGAGGCCATATGTAAACTGGTATCACTTTTTTTAGAAGGCAACTTGGAATTATATTTAAAATTTACATACCCTTTGGTCCAGAACTCCATATCAAATGATTTACCAGGCAGGAGTAGATTTTCACTGTGGCATTACATGCGGTAGCAAAAATTTATAAATAGTCTGCACGTCTACTGAGAGGGAGATAACTGAATAGGCATCAGGTGCAATCATAATATGGGCCAATATACTTAAAAATTTCAAATAACTGTATATGTACTGAAACAAATTCTATCAATTATCTATTAAGCAACAGAAACAAGTTAGAGAACAATTTTTAACCTATGATGCTATTTTTATAAAAGGAGAGTCACTTTCACCCACCATAAAACATTTAAAAATACTCTTTATGGAAGTGTGGTTCTTAATGTTTTGGGAAATACCTAAGGAACTACCCACTAAATGGTAAGCAGCAGTTACATCTGGAGAATGGGTTTAGGGAATGAGGGAGAACTTTTTGTTTAGCCGACAGTTTTTTTTTTTTTTTAAACATTAAACTTTTTTTGTTTTTTAAACTATTTTTTTTTATTTAAGTGTGTTTTTCCAGGACCCATCAGCTCCAAGTCAAGTAGTTGTTTCAGTCTAGTTGTGGAGGGCGCAGCTCACTGGCCCATGTGGGAATTGAACCAGCAACCTTGTTGTTAAGAGCACCGCGCTCTAACCAACTGAGCTAACCGGCTGCCCCCAGCCGACAGTTTTTTTTATTTTTTAATATTTAGAATCCATTGTTATTATATTTGAAATTTAAACAGAGGAAAGAAAATGGGACAGCCTTCCAGAGCCCTTAAGATTTCTTTTTAAAAAGTGGATATTTCTATCAACCAGAGTGAACTACATTGTAACACTCATGGAAAAATTTAGCCAATTGTGGCTAACATCCTAATGAATATTTAGTTTTGTGTACAGACACCCTCACTCTCCATCTGCTCAGCATCTCAACATTTCTCAAATCTGCAGTACTAATCTGAACAAAAGTTGGATTCCTCTCAAAGGGACCTTGATCAGGCTGGTTCAAAGCCTCTAAGCACATGTTTGATTTTTTTCTGTTGACCAGCCCCATCCTGATTCATCTCATCTCATTATATAAGTTCAGGTGTTGACCCAGGGGCCTTGTAGATAACAAAGACGCTCATATTACTTGGGAAATTCCAAGGATTTAGATTCTCCCTCCCAGGAACCAGGGACAAAGACCAGTCAGATTCTTTGTTATGCAACAGCGGCTCTACCATAAGCAAGACTGGAAAGTAAGAGGTGGAGGACTCGACTTCCACATAGTCCCTGGGCTCCTAAATGTGATGCTCCTGGTGGTCCTCCCCTGGCCCACCCATCTGGGGTTGTGGTCCCTATTTCTTGTTGGAAACTGTTCCAAGGGTCAGTGTCTGTCTTCTAGGGTCCCTTCTTTTCTCTTCCCTCCTGGGGATTCATCCCTGACCCTACCCTCTCTTGCATTTCCAATCCCATATCCTTTTCATTCCTAAAGCCCTAAAAACGTAAACAAAACAAAACACAACAAAAACTATACCTTCTCTCCTTTATCCCACTATAACTTAATTGCCCATTAAACCCGTAACAGAGGTAAAGTTTCAGGAGATACCAGTTCCCATTCCTAGAGGGAGTGTGATGGGCTTAATCTGTGCTGACTTCTAGAAGGTCAGGGAGCTAAAGTTTTACATATCATTTCTCAGGAAACATGAGTAACTAGAGAGATTTTACGTCTCTGTTGAAAAGAATCTGAACTCCTAGCAATTCAGGAAAAGGCATATAAACTTCTGCTTGACACAGGTGGTAAAAGATTTTCAAAGTCCTTCAAAATCCAGTCCGAATTTACTTTCAAAATTAAAGTTATTGGGCACAATAAATTGTATTGAATTAGCTCTAAAGTTATATTTACTCCTGTATCATCCCTTTGAAATGTACTCCAAAGATTACACTTTGTACAATAGTTATACCTTAAGTATTTCCCATGCCTTTAAGCAAAAACAATGGGAGAAAACATTAATCATTTCCCAAAAGGAATCCTATTCATCCATTTCCAGTTATTTTTCAATGTTGTTTTTAAAAGTAGTGGGTGTCTGATTGCTTCAAGTAACCAGCCAAAGGGTCACGGTCTCTCTGATCTTTTATTGTGACTCAGGCTGTAATGAAAGAGAATTAAGCCTCTAAGAAGGTTGGATGGAAACTAGCACAGTGGTATGTCAGCTACATGACCACGGCAGGCTTCATACGAGTTTTCATACCCATGATTTCATTTAATCACATTTAATCCTCACAGCTGCACTTGAAGGTGATACTTGTGCCCCAGTTTTATAGATCAGAAAATTTAAAGGGATATTATGTTCACTAATTAATGAGGAAATAAATGGTAGGCACAGGTTTCAATTTTGATCATCCAGGCTCCTTCTACAATGCCTATGGGTAATTTTTTTCCAAAGTAATTTGTACAACAAATACAGTTACCACTCAATTCTCAGTAAATTTGCAAAATGTTGTTCTCGTTAGTATAGGATCACTGTATCCCCAGTAGGTTATTAAAGGTAAGCTAACTATTAGGTTCATACATACATTCAGGGCATTTTCACTGAGCAGCCTCTATTTGCCAAGGTACTGCTATAAATAAAATTGGTATAACATGAATTATAGTTATTATTTTGTCCATTCAGCAAACACCGAATCACATCATTCAATGGTATTGCATGATGAAGATGGTTAAAAGTATGTACTGACGGACTAATTTGACATTTTGAAATCCTATAAATCCTGAAATAAAAAGTGATTTCTTCTACCTTGGGTCTTAGAGATTTAGAACTAGTATTTAGAATCTTTTGTTTGAATTGATATTATTTAACCAATTGTACCTACCTATTTTTAATTTCATGAGCTTTCAAATTTGTATCTGTGATGATCATACCAGGCAGATTCCAAATTCAGAAGTTGTAGAGCATTTGACAGCGCTTACGACTAATAACCAGGTTCAATGACAGCAATCCGGTTTCAGCAGGTACTGTAATTGCAGATTATACTCTTCATGGTTTCTTCTTTGTGTGAATAGTAAGTGTATGAAATCTTGAGTCAACATTTTCTTTTCTGTTGCATAAACAGTGCTGAAAGCTTAATGATCAGCTGGAGAAGAGGCGTAATGAATAGTTGCAGCATTGTTCATTAAACACCGTGGTGGTTCTTTCTTTGCTATCATTTCATCTGTGCTTGAAGTTTGAATTTCCTACGAGCCTGTCATTCTCCTTGAGCATTGGGACACTCCCCCTGAGGTAATTGCTGTGACACACATAGAGCTTCTATCATACAACAATGGAAATGTCTCTCCTCCTTGAGCTCACTTTATTGGAAAGACTATACTTTTTGAGGATGGCAAATCTGCAAAAAAGTGACTCATTCAATCAAACTATAATTGACGCGGACTTTTATTTTTAGCATATTTGGCCTTTTGGATGATGAAGCACTGTGTTACGTTTTTTTTAAGTTAAGAGGAAAATTTTAAGAAAATTGGGATTGGGGATTGTAGTTTTTTGTAACAATTGGTTCTAGATCATTATCTTTTTTTGTAATTTTGTTTCAAACGTATATTATTTGTGTTATAAATATTAAAAAATAGTGCTCTCTCTATTGGATGCATTAAATCACTAAATTACTGAAATGTTAACATGCAATTATTTGGGACTGTCTTTAGTAGCCTTTTAGCAGATTGTGACAATATGCTCTTTTTATCTCCCCAAGCCAAGCTTCACTTAGGTACTAACTCAGTAAGAGGTCTTATTCCAAAAATAGTTTCCAGAAGACATGATGCAATAAATAGAACTACCTTTATTTCCCCCAAAACATTTAAACCATGGCTGTTGATCATGTTATGCTCTCTTTTATTCACTTATTACAGCTTTGGAGTTTGGTAAAGGAATAGATTCTTAGGAACGGCCATTGAAATCTTCAAGTGTGCTTTGGTTTAAAGTGTAGAGGAAACAAATTTCTGAATAAACAGGGAGTTAGCTTCTTTATTTTCTTTAGAAAGCATGGGCTTGTTTGGAACATTATAATCATCTGTAAATATGAGTTAGGTAGAGTACTCCCATACTCCCTTAGGTATTAATGTCATTTGGGGGAAAAATGACTCAATGGAGTTCTATTCATTATATCAGTAATGGGTGATGAGGAATCCCCTAAGCAACATCAGAACCTATCATATGATAATTTCTTTTTTAATTTGAAAAATTTATTATACGAGGATGACAAGTGAGTTAGCAAAAGTTAGGTTTTATTAGCTGAGAAAGGATATGAAAATTATCGTTTTATATAGAACGCATAATACAGCAGGAGGAGGTGTTTTTGAATTTAAATAATATTGTATTCATAGGATTTGTAATGTTCAGTTGCAATCTAAAATAAAGCTAGTTTTCTTTTTACCTTAAGTTGCTTATGTTTATTTATTTTCATTGTGGTCTCCTTTTGGATGAGTAGTCAAATAACATACATAGTACTCATTTAACATTCACTGAATCAAAACCAGCCTTTTTTTCTCCATCTCATCTTTCTGAACACATGTGCTGTTATTTAGGAAGAGAGATTTAAAAACAGTAACAAAATGCAGGAATCAGATCTTGTTACTTCTTCCTCAAGCTGTCCAATGACTTCCTGTCCTTCTTGGAATAAAATCTAAACTCGTTGCCTGCCCTATGAGCTCTTATTCCAGATATGCTCTGTCGACATCCATGACCTTGTCATCTATAGTCTGTGATAGAAGGCTATAGAAGCAATATTCATTGCTGAATATCACTCGTCACCTTCGAAGTACTCCCCTTGGGAAGCTATGCACCGACCCCAGCACCTAGCCCACCCTTCAAAGCAATATTGGAACTCTTTTTCTGGAATGGACATCAGAGCTGTCGTCGTATTACCCTTGATATCCTGAATACCATCAAAATGTCTTCCTTTCAATATTTCCTTTATCTTCGGGTAAAGAAAGAAGTCATTGGGGGCCAGATCAGGTGAGTAGGGATGGTGTTCCAATACAGTTATTTGTTGACTGGCTAAAAACTCCCTCACAGACAGTGCCACGTGCGCTGGTGCATTGTCGTGATGCAAGAGCCATGAATTGTTGGCAAGAAGTTCAGGACATCTACCTTTTTCACAGTGCCTTTTTAGCACTTCCAAATAGGAAAAATTGGTTAACTGTTTATCCAGTTGGTACAAATTCATAATGAATAATCCCTCTGATATCAAAAAAGGTTAGCAACATTGTTGCAATAAGTTCGTGAACTTAATTGTCAGACGTCATATATTGTAGCACATGACAGAATTCTTCTATTTTAAGGCTGAATAGTATTTGATTGTAGTTTTTTCTACCACATTTTCTTTGTCCATTCATCTTTTGCAGGATACTTAGCTTGCTTCCATCCCTCTTTTGGCTTTTGTGAATAGTGCTGCAATGACCATGAGTGTACAAATATCTCTTTGAGATCCTATTTTCAGTTCTTCTATATATATACTAAAAAGTAAGTGTTTTGGATTATATAGTAATTATTTTTAATTTTTTGAGGACTCTCTGTAGTGTTTTTCATAGCAACTGTACCATTGTACATTCCCACCAGCAGTGCACAAGGCTTCCACTGTTTGTGGAAGCCATCTTCACAGGTGTGAGGTGGTATCTCATTGTGGTTTTAACTTGCCTTTCCCTGATAATTAGTCATGTTGAGCATCTTTTCATGTGCCTGTTGGCCATTTGTATATCTTTTTTGGAGAAATTTCTATTCAAGTCCTTTGCCCTTTTAAAAAATTCAGGTTATGTATTTTTGTTGTTGTTGTTGAGTTGTAGGAGTTTTTAATACATTCTGGATATTAACCTTTTATCTGACATGGGGTTTGCAAATATCTTCTCGCATTATGCAGGTTGCCTTTTCACTCTGTTGATTATTTCCTTTGCTGCACACTTTCTAAGTTTGATGCAGTCCCATTTGTCTATTTTTGCTTTCATTGCCTATTTTAGCTGTCATATCCAAGAAATCATTGCCAAATTCAGTGTCATGAAGCTTTCCCCATTTTCTTTTAGGAGTTTCATAGTTTCAGGACTTATATTTTAGTCTATAATCCATTTTGAGTTAATTTTTGTATAGGATGTGAAGTAAGGATCCAAATTTGTTCTTTTGCATGTGAATATCCAGTTTACCCAACACCATTCGTTGAAGAGAGACTATTTTTACCTCGTTATGCAGCCTTGGCATGCTTGTCTGAGATCATTTGGCCATATATGCAAGGGTTTATTTCTGTGCTCTCTGTTCCATTCCATTGGTCTATGCATTTGTCTTTATGCTAGTATCATACTGTTTTGATTATTGTAGGCTTATGATATATTTGAAATGAGGACATCTGAGGCCTCTAGCTTCATTTTTCTTAAGATTATTTTGGCTATTCAGGGTACTCTGAGATGCATATGGATTTTAGGATTTTTTTTCTGTTTCCTTTAAAAAATACTGTTTGAATTTTGATAGGAATTGCATTGAATCTGTAGGTTGCTTTGAGTAGTATGGACATTTTAACAATATTAAGTTTTCCAACTCATAAACAGGAGATGTCTTTCTATTAATTTGTGTCTTTTTAAATGTTTTTCATTAGTGTATTTTTGTTTAAAGTGTATAAGTCTTTTTGCCTCCTTGGTTAAATTTATCACTATTTTATTTTTGATGCTGTTGTAAATGGGGTTGTTTTCTTAATCTCCTTTTCTAATCGTTTATTGTTAATGTAAAGAAATACAACTGATATTTTTAGTGCAGTTTTAATTCCGTTATTAGTTCTAATTTTGCTTAATGTCTTTATTAGTTCTAACAGCTTTCTCTCTCTCTCTCTCTCTCTCTCTCTCTCTCTCTCTCTCTCTCTCTCTGTGTGTGTGTGTGTGTGTGTGTGTGTGTTTGTAATCGTTAGGATTTTCTACAAATAAGATCATGTCAGTTGTGAACAGAGATAATTTTACTTCTTTCCATTTTGGATGCCTTTGTTTTCTATTTCTTTCTGATTGTTCTGATGGGGGCTTACAGCATCATATTGAATGGAAGTGGTGAGAGTAGGCATCCTTGCCTTGTTCTTGATCTTAGACAAAAAGCTTTCAGTTTTTCACTTTTGAGTATGATGTTAGCCATGGACTTGTCATATGTGGCCTTTATTATGTTGAGATAATTACCTTCTAGTCCTACTTTGTTGTGTTATTATGAAAAAGTGTTGAATTTTGTCAAATTCTTTTTTCTGTCTTAATTGAGATAATCATTTGACTTTTGTCCTTCATTCTGTAAATGTGGTGAGATACACTGACTGATTTTCATGTATGGAACCATCCTTGAATTCCAGGAGTAAACCCATTTGGTAATGGTGTATCATCTTTCTAATGTGTTGTTGGATTTAGTTTTTGCTGGTATATTTATGAGGATTTTTGCTTCAATATTTATCATCAATATTGATCTGTAGTTTTATTTTCTTATAGTACTTTTTTAAAAAAAATTTATTGGGGAAGGGGAACAGGACTTTATTGGATAACAGTGTGTACTTCCAGGACTTTTCTCCAGTCAAGTTGTTGTCCTTTCAATCTTAGTTGTGGAGGGTGCAGCTCAACTCCAGCTCCTGTTGCCCGTTGCTAGTTGCAGGGGGCGGAGCCCATAATCCCTTGTGGGATTCCAGGAATTGAACTGGCAGCCTTGTGGTGGAGAGCCCACCGGCCCATGTGGGAATCGAACCGGCAGCCTTCTGAGTTAGGAGCACGGAGCTGCCAACGCCTGAGCCACCCGGCCGGCCCCCTCTTATAGTATTTTTGTCTTTTTTTTTTTTTTTTATGCTCAGGGTAATGCTGGCCTCATAAAATAAGTTTGGAATCATTCCTTCTTCAAGTTTTTGAAAAAGTTTGACAATGAGTGGTATTTGTTTTTCTCTAAATGTTTTGTATAATTCTCCAGGGAATCATCTGGTCCTTGCTTTTCTTTGGAGGTTTTTGATTATTGATTCTTCTTACTAGTAATTAATCTGCTTGGTTTTTAAAATTTTTTTCATGATTCAGTCCTGGTAGGTTGTATGTTTCTGGGAATGTATCTGTTTCTTCTAGGTTATCCAAATTGTTGATGTGTAATTGTTAGTGGTAGTCTTTTATGATCTTTTTTAGTTCTGTGGCATCAGTTGTAATGTCTCCTCTTTATTATTTATTTCCTTCTGCTAACTTTGAGTTTATTCTTTTTCTTGTTTCTTGAGGTATAATTTAGGGTGTTGATTTGAGAACTTTCTCAAAATGAAGGAATTTACTGCTATCAACTTGCCTAGTAGTACTGCTTTTGTTGTAGTCTGCAGATTTTGGTATATTGCATTTTCATTTTCTAATTTCACTTGTGATTTCTTTTATAACCCATTGTGTGTTCAAGAGTATATTGTTTATTTTTCACATATTTGTGAATTTTCCAGTTTTCCCTTTGCTATTGGTTTCTAGTTTCACTCTATTATGGTAAGAAAATATAATTGGAATGATTTCAGTCTTAAATTTGTTAAGATCTGTTTCATAGCTTACCATGAGATCTATCCTGGAGAATATTCCATGTCCATTTGAGAAGAATGCTCATTCTGTTGTTGTTGGGTGAAGTGTTCTGCATATTCTGTTAGATCTGATTGGTCTGTAGTGTTGTTCAAGTTCTCTGCTTCCTCACTGGTCTTCTGTTTGATTATACTGAAGTTTTCTTTTAAAAAGAGTTCCCAGAATCTGCTTGCAGATTCATGTTCTTAATCTCATGGGCTTTCTTTGGTCATGCCTAGCTGCAAAGAAGGCTTGAAAAGGTAGTCCAATTCTGGTTGTCCATGTGTATACCTAAAAGTGAGGGTTACATTGCTAAAGTAAAATTGGAGAACAGATGTGGGGGACATACAGTAGACTGTCTAAAATATTAGGTTAATATTAAGTTAATATTAGGCTAATATTTTTAGTGTATTACTGAATCTATATCCTATCACATCTTAATTCTGATGACGCTTCTCATTTTCTTAATGGAGGAAGCTCTAACGCCCTCCCTTATGTGTCTGAGATATATGAGCTTTTACCTTCTCATTTATGAAGCTACAATAGGTATATAATTCTTACCTTATTATGTATTCTCTAAGAAGCACAGTAAAAATAAAATGAAGCTTTAGAAGTTTAAAATGATACTGCAGGGAATCCAAGATGAAAAAGACATACAATGCTAAATTACTTCCACCCATGTTGTTACATACCCTATTAACAGCAGACACAAGAGACAGTTCTATTTCTAGATTTTACCATCCCATTTCGTAATTTTTACTTGTGACTATCAGAGAATGTGAAATAGGAAGATGGTATATTGGGAAGCATTATGCATTTATGTCACTGAATCTCATCACTGAAAATTGTATTAATCATTTCTTCATCATTAAAACTTGATAACAGGTAATTCTAAAATAAATTTTAGTAAGCTAATTTTATAGTTTGGTACCTAAATTGAAATTTACATTTTTGATTTGGAGAGCGGGTGATGATTCTAGGCAACTTATTTTAGTGTCTATGTACATACAGAGGGCGCCAAAAATGTATATGTATTTTAAGAAAGGAAAACTATTAAAATTGTAATAATATATATCAATAACAAAAGATGAATACAAGTCACGTTTGACTTCTGCAATTACAAGAGGTGCTCACAGTGGTTACCGTCAGCATCCAGACACTTCTGATTACGGTGAACTACTCTTCATCAATGTTGACGAAAGTGTCCACTTGTGTACAATTTTTTGGCACCCTCAGCATATTAATTTTAGAAGTAAAACTGTGAATGAAAAATGTAAATGTGTAAAGTGGTTCTAATCATATCATTGGAGTACTGGAATAAAAATTAGATTGAGTCATTTTTATGTTAGATTATGGGTTACTTTAAAAGTATCATAATTATTTGCATCAAATCTTTGAAATTGATACAATTTAGAGAAGAGAAAACAAAATGAGCCTGAGAGAAGTTACAACAGTGAATGATGAACCCTGCTTCTCCTACCAGTGTGTTTAGCTTTTTCACAGTATACTTTGCAGTTCTGGGGCAGTCAGGAGAAACTTTTCCAGGATTAATACAGGCTATGTTCTTGGAGTTTGAGAATGGAGGTAAACAGATTTTCCATGGGCCAGACTCTGGGCTATCCAACCCCCTTCAACCACAGAGTTTTTGCCTTGATATTTTTATATATTGTGCTTCTGCATTAGCTTTTCCCTGACCTCCCCCCCCCCCCCAAAAAAAAAAGTCCTGAGGCAAAACAAACCACCACACTAAATCGTGTTGCTTTTAACTTTCTTCCAACAGAAGACCACATTTCAGAAGCCATTTCATCAGTTGGCTTTTCCTCATCCCTCCCCCTCTCTACCACCTCTTTGCAGGCCTAAAATTTCATGAGTTATTTCTGTACTTTAAAATACATGCTTCATGGAGGAAGATTTATCTTTGCACAAATGAATAATTCAAAGGATAGAATTTTCCTGAGATTAGTTTACAAAGTGGAGACTCGGCCCAGGATTGAAATTTCCAAAGCATCAAAGATATTTGTGCTCTTTCCTCTACATGTCAGAAATGTGGCTGGGTTTCAGGGCTCCATTGTGCACACATTCTTGGAAAAAAGAAGTGGAATACATGTGCCAGCAGAACAGGCACATTATGTACCACAGATGTGACCCCTTTTCTGAAAAGATGTATAGTCCTCAGCTTTTGCTATGAGTCGGACTTAGTGCACCAACTCTCTCTTAAGTTTTAAATAAACATAAATTTGCTTCCAAAATGATACACCCCCTTCATAATTAGGTGGAGGAAACAACTGTTATCAGTCTATGGTTAGAGACATTTTCCTTGAAAATTCCATTTTTCATATATAAACTTTTGGTGTATCTTAAATTAAGTAGGTTTTTAGTTGTGAAGATCTTTCAAGTTTCCAAATTCTACTAGGTGAATACCAAGCCTCTGAGCTGGCCTCAACTTAGTGTTCTAGTTTTAATTTCTCAATCACCTTAAATTTTTGTTAATTCTGTGAGGGTACCTTATATATACACCAAGTGAACCCTCTTAATATACCAGCACATAAGAACCTGGAGACCAACAGCAGCTGCATCCAGATAGCCAAGGGTGAATTCATTTATGATATAATTATAAAATATAAATAATACAAATGATTTAGTGATAAGTCTTTTGAGAATAAATAACGAATCAACAAAGATAACATCAATTACATCAGTTTTTACAATATTAAAATTAGATTCATCTAAGAATGATTTTCTATTTGCCAGTTTGTATTTTACCTCTCTAACATCTATTTTTACATGAGATCATTTTCCTTATTACCTGAACATATTTTCTACCTCCTACCTTTTATTTCATTGCTTATAGAATTAATTGCATTAAATTTTTGGTTACTGTGTGCTTTAAAGATATTCTGACTTCCTATTTATCCATGCGTCTGGAAAGCATCTCCTGAAATAGCCTCTTCCAATTTCCCACTAACGTGCCCACTAAAAAGACTCAGAAAAAAGGTCTGGCAGTTGCCATCCTGTTTCTACCTCACACCAGCAGGCAACATACTGCCTGGATCTGAAAGGGCATGGGTGTAAAGCCAATTTACCCAGCTCGAAAATAAAGCGGAGGAGACTTAACCTTGATACAAACCAGAGAGTAGAGAAGACTGTTCTGAAAAAGAAAGAAACCGTTTTAAGCCACTGCTAATTACTGTCTGGTTCAGAGGCACAAAGCTTCGGCTAGGAAACAGAGCATCTCTTCATGACAAACATGGTGCTTTTACTGTAGTTAACATGGTATTCTTCTGCCATTCATGATTTTGTTCTTAAATTCACTCACAATTGCTCCTCTCTGAGGAGAGTGGCGTGCCCTGAAGAGGGATGGAAACTAGTGGTGACTTAGTGCTCACAGTAGGTGTAGTTTACCCAGGTTGGGGCTAAGACAGGAAGAGTCTGGGTGCAAGAGTGCGTGTGCTGAGACGGACGGTCATGCTCATATCCCAAGAGCCATAGACAGCGGTGGGAGGACAAGTACCCACCTCAGTCCAGCAGAGTCACAGAGGGTGGATGACACAGCTTGTGGCATCACCTGTTTTTAACTTCGTATCTGAGAAGGAGATTTACCAGTCATTCACATGGAAGGAAGCAGAGATAAATCCATGTGCCATGCCTCCGGGCAAGCATCAGACAAGACAACATATACAAAGGGCTGCCTGCGTCAGCAACCTACATGTTTAGAGGAAGTATATAATGCTGATGCACTGGGGATAAATTCAATACAATTTTAGAAAGTAATTGTATATTTCTAAAAATCACATAATATTCAAAGTCTCAGGAAATATACCACCATATCCTTTTCTTGAAAGAAAAAAGGAAAACTTAATTTGATTTCCAGAAAAAAAAAGTGGTGAATAAAAATGAAGTGCTAAAAAAACTGAGAAATTTCACTATAAATGGAAGATACTGTTTGAAAACTGTTGAAGTTAAAGATAAGTGGTGGAAATGTGGTTACAAAACTGAATGCTTTGTAAAGGTTAGTAAGGGTCAGGGAAAGGCAAGGCAAGACATTAATATCTCTCATGTTTCATGGCAGGATTCAAAATATACAATTTTGTGCTGGTCTTGCACTGACAAACAAAGGTGACAATGAGTCAGAGGGAGTTAATTTGAATAATATGATGAATGAAACTTCTACACATCCTGAGCTGTCACAAATGGAAATTACTCATTCTATTAAAGCATTCAGGGCACATTTTCCAAAACTGTAGAAGTATATGTACTACAAACACTGATACAAAGGCAAAGCCCTCAGTCTGGCATGATCTGGACTTCAAGGGGTTGACTTCTGCCATTCTAAGCCCCACTCACCATTCCCAGAACCAGCTATGGCTCTGTCTGGATTCCTCTGCTCCTGAGCTAAGGTCAGATACACCACTGAGATGACGAGATCCATACCTCCCCCAGGCCACCTCAACTTGTGGCCTAGTCAAGCACATCCTGTTCAGAGAGGCCTTTGTAGCTCATTCACTTCTCCATAATCTTGCTCTTTCTGAATCAATCAATGTTCTAGTCATTGCCTGAATATCTCATTTGACACTCAGATTGGGCCTTGTATTGTTTCATGTTCATTGTTGTACTTTGTCTCCATGATTTGACTTTAATTTCTGGAAGGACTGTGTGGCATCATCTTTTATTTTTTAAATATCGTCTCTAAGCTCTAGCCCAATATTATTGGTTGGTTCACTAAATGAGTGAGAATAAAGGCAGTGAGATCCTTAACTGCTTTTAGCAGTGCTGAATTGCGTTTTATCTTTAGCTCCATGTCCTAAACTGTGATTTTGACATAAATGTAATCTGGAAATTGAGCCATTGGTATTTTGCAGAACACATGATATTTTTGCTCTGAAAACAAGAATAATCTTGTATCTAAACATCTTTATGTATCCTGTCTCCCCGAAAATAAGACCTAAGCTGGACAATGAGCTCTAATGCATCTTTTGGAGCAAAAATTAATATAAGACCTGGTCTTATTATATTATATAAGACCCGGTCTTATATTTATTATATTATATATATTATTTTATTATATAAGACCGGGTCTTATATAATATAATATATATGTAATATATAATATAATACCGGGCCTTACATTAATTTTTGCTCCTAAAGATGCATTGGAGCTGATTGTCCGGCTAGGTCTTATTTTCGGGGAAACATGGTAGGTACAGTTAAATCAGGCAGTCTTTTACATGGTCGTGCAGTAGGCGATGGTGTTTTGGGTTGACTTGTACCACCTTCCCCTGCCCATCCCCCAAATTCCTAAGTTGATGTTCTAAATACCAGTTCCTCAAAATAGGACCTTGTTTGGAAATAAGATCATTGCAAATGTAGTAAGTTAAGATGAGATTATACTACAGTAGGGTGGACTCCTAATACAATATGAGTGAAATCCTTATAAAAAGGAGAAATTTGACACAGACAGGAACACAGAGAGAATGCTAGGTGAAGAAGTTAATCAGGTGAATTTATCTACAAGTCAGGCAAGACCAAAGATTGCCAGCAAACCCCCAGAAGCTAGGAGAGAGGCCTGGATTGATGCTCCCTCACAGCCCTCAGAAGGAACCAACCTGCTGACACCTTGATCTCCGACATCCAGCCTCCAGAACTAAGAGACAATACATTCGTTTGTTTAAGCTACCCGGTCTGTGGTACTTTGTTATTGTAGCCCTAGCAATCTAATACAGATGGTATTATTATAGAGCACAGGAAAGGCACTCTTTTGTCTGTATGTTTATGTTAAAGTAATTGTTTTTCTTTGTAACTTAAACCACCAAGTGAAACCTAGGTGGAGAAAGCTCTCTGCACTTAGTTACCCAAAGGTCTCTAAGCAGTATGTGAGCCCTGACATACCAAATACGCTGCAGGGGCAGGGACGTATGGGTGTCCCACACACTGGGAGGTCACTTTTTGGTTTTTTGTGATATGAGTATAAGAAGTGAGTGCACGCGCACACTCGTGTGTATGTCTGTATGCACACACATGTTTTAACAAAGACTGACATATACTGTAGTCCCCCCTTATCCACGGTTTTGCTTACCACAGTTTCAGTTATCCGTGATGACCTTTTATCCAAAAATATTAAATGGAAAATTCCAGAAGTAAACAGTTCATAAGTTTTATTTTTATTGAGGTAGCAATGGTTAATAAGAATATACAAGTTTTATGTATGCAATATTATAATGCAAATTCTGAACACTGTGCTTACTTCCAAAAGTCTAGTTGTCATCTGTCACCATATATTTGACTCCTTTATCCATTTTGCCCTCCCTACCACCCCTTTTCCACTCTGGTAACCACCATTCTGTTGTCTGTATCTGTGAGTTTGTTTTTGTTTTGTTTTGTCTGTTCATTTGTTTCTTTTTTGTTTTATATTCCACATATTAGTGAAATCATAAGAGTTTTGTCCTTTTATGTCTGACTTATTTCACTTAGCATGATACCTTAAAGATCCATTTATGTTGTTGCAAATGGCAGTATTTAATCTTTTTTTATGGCATATATATATATATATATATATATATATATATATTACATCTTTCTTATCTTTTCCACTGTCAATGGACACGTAGGTTGTTTCCATATCTTGACTATTGTAAATAATGCTGTAGTGAACATAGGGGTACATATATCTTTTCAAATTAGTGTTTTCATATTCTTAGGATAAATACCCAGAGGAGCAATTTCTGGATCCTGTGGTAGTTTTAGTCTTAAATTTTTGAGGACATAAGTTTTACACTGCGTACCATTCTTCAGTAGTGTCATGAAATACTGCACCATCCCACTCCATCCCCCTAGGACATGAGTTATCCTTTTGTCCTGTATATCCGTGCTGTGCATACAGTACAATAAGATATTTTGTGAAAGCGGGAGAGAGACCATATTCACAAATTTTACTACAGTATGTAGTTATAACTGTTCTATTTTATTACTAGTTATTATCGTTAATCTCTTAACTGTGTCTAATTTGAATGTTAAACTTTACCACAGGTATACCTATATAGGAGAAAACAGTACATAATAAGGTTTGGTGCTACCCATGCTTTCAGGTGTCCACCGAGGGTCTGGGAACATATTGCGCGCAGATAAGAGGGGACTGCTGTTCAGCTGAAACCATGGGATTATGCTCACTGGCCAACACGCTCATAAGAAAAGAAAACATTCTGTGAATAGATGAGTTCTTTATCATGTGCATGAATCTGATAACTGCCGTGGCTCTCTCAGGCTCAGAATAAACCTCTTCATGAACTTGGGGTTAAACTTGGGAAAAATGCTGGCAGTTCAAGAGGCTGAATATGAATGACGGCTCTGGCTTATGGATGGGCCTTGGTCTCTCAGTGTTGTCATCTTTCCAAAACCTGATCTCTTACTGTGCTAGTTTCTTAGTGCCGCCATAAGACAGCATCTCAGTCTGAGTGGCTTAGAACAATGAAAATTTCTTGTCTCACAGTTCTGGAAGCTAGAAATCTGAGAGCAAGCTATCAGCAGGGCCATGCTCCCTTTGAAAACCTGTTGGAGAAAGGTCCTTACTTGACTTTTCCAACTTCTGATATTCCAGACATTCTTTGGTTGGCGGCAGCATAACCTCGATCTCTGCCTATGTCTTCAGTTGGCATCTGCCCTATGTCTCTTCATATCATCTTCCCTCTGTGTGATTCTCTCTGTGTCCAAAATCCCCCATTTTCTAAGGACACCAGTCATTGGATGGGACCCACCTTAATAACATCATTTTTAACTCTATTAGCTCTCTAAAGACCCTGTTTGCAAATAAGTTCACATTCTGAGGGGCTGGGGGTTAAGACTTCAACTTATCTTTATTTTGGAGACACAGTTGACCTCATTACATTAGCCAAAGAGACTTTGAGTCTGGGCCCAGGTTGTCTTTTAGCTGACAGAAGTTCCATATACGGTTGTTCCGGTTCCAAAGAGCAGGGCGTCATTGAACTATTGACCTTGAGCCTGTTGCTCACTGTGACGTCCTGAGAGCCTCACGATTGGTATAACCATTGTGTTTCCCACTTTGCCCTGAGAGCTCAGAGTAGACGTGTTTTATGACTGCTATTTTTTTCTAGCAGGTAGTGTTGCTAGGTTAGCAGAGCCCAATGTGGCAGTACATAAAAAATTTCTGTTTGCACACCCGAAGGGATGCAACCCAGTCCGATCACAGACCATGGAAACAGTGGCTAATGTGATGGGAGTACCGACAGGGACTGAGCATGCTGTCATCGCAGGGGTGGCCTGTGAGGTTGGACAAAGCCGACATCTCAGTGAGAAACCCAGGCATCCCAGGTTCCAGTATTTTGGAACTGAATCCCATATCTGTGTCATATTTGATTGATAACATTAGGAAATGGACTGAACTTCTCTCTCTGAGTATTTTCATTTTTAAAGTAGGATTATTAATGCCTCCCTTGGAGAATAAAGGGTGCTTGATGCATAGTAAGTGCTTCTGCTGTGAGAGCTGCATATTCTCCCAAATCATTGTGTCTACAACTCAACCCTCAAACCCTCAACCCAACTTTATGGTAACCTGTTAGCGTTACATATTCTGAGTCCTCTCCCTCTCTTCTCAAAGCCCACAGGGTACTTGAAAGTCGCTGTGTTTTTTTTTTTTAATTTTATTTATTTATTTATTTATTTATTTATTTATTTATTTATTTATTTATTTATTTAAATCCTCCTGAAGCGCTCAGGTTTCAGGAAAACATACATAGATTTATAAAAGGAAAGGAAGTTTATAGTTTGTTTTTCTTACGATCATGCCCTTCCTTCCCAAGCCAACAGTCCTGGCCCTGTGGGGATTTTGTCAGTCCTTCCTAGCTGGGAGATTACCTCCTGCACACTAGAATGAGGGGCTCTCACTTGCCATGCAGCCCTTCCTGCTGAAACATCCTGTGTTTTGCTGGACTGAGACCTGCTGTGTGAACATGCTGGACTGTGCCGTGGGAAGGCACTGGAGGTGGAACGAGAGGGCGTGGGTGTGAGTCCTGACCCCAGTAGTCAGTAGGGAAGCAACTTCACTTTTATCAACCTCAGTTTTCTCAAAGCGCGAAGTTAGGGCCAGTCTACAGACCGTCCTCCCTTCTAACACCAATTGATGCAGTTTGGGGGTCAAACACCAATTATGAATTCACCGGGTCCCAATGACCACCCTTAGGTTCTATAACGCACTAGAAGGACTCTCGGAACTCACTTAACGCTGTTATACTCACAGTTATGATTTCTTGGAAGGAAAAGGTACGGATTAAAAATCAGCCAAGGGAAGAGGCGTATAGGACAGCGTCCAGGAAAGTTCCATTGCGGAGTTTCCAGTTGTCCTCTCTCATGGAGCATGGACAGCATTACTTTCCCAGCAATGATGTGTGACAATATGCATGAAGTGTCACCAACCAGGGAAGTTCACCCAGCCGTTTTTATGGGGGCTCCATCATACAGATGTGGTTGACAAGGCATGTGCCTGATCTCAGGTGGCTGAATGGATACCACTTGACCCTTACTCTAAGCCACGTTGTTAGATTATCAAGTGTGACCCAAGGTCCCAGGTAAACAAAGACTCTTCCTGGGCATGACATTCTAAGGGCTTGAGATCACCCCCAGGAAGCTGAGGGCAAGGGCAGACCTTATTTTGGGCAAGGTTAAGTTCTTTCTGATACACACAAGACAAGGGGATAATGTTCAGGGCCCCTTCTCGTCTTTCTACTACTCAGTGGTGTCAATGTGAAGCTCTGCCCAGCTCCTTCAGGGCCTTCTTTCTAGCCCATGCTGGGGCCTTTCTCATGGCCAGGTTCTCCTATTGGCATGCTGGTGCCCTGTGTGAAGTATGTCCAAGGGTCTGGGGCAGTTTCAGAAGGGAAGTCAAGTCTGGCCAATGAGCAGCTGTTAATTATTATAGGACATCATTTTCTGCATTTTGTGCTTCAGGTTTAGAGCAGGGACAAGATGTCAAATACACATGTTGAGAGGATGTCAGAACCCTCACATTCAGGCCCTGAGAAGTCGGTATTTATTAAATGCAGGTTACCTGTGTCCCCAGGGTGCCAGATGGATGGATTAATGTTCTATTTCATTTGTGGAGATATTCAGAAACATTAAAGTCTTTGGTCCTCATGTGAAAAACATTCCCAGGAGAACTGACAGCATTACTGCCGAGAATCGCGCTGCCATATTTCCTGTGAGCTCTGTTGCTAATTGCACCTGCCTTTGTCAGTCAGAAGACTTTTCTGATTCAAATCAAAGCACAGCAGACCCATGCGGGCAACCTTGAAGCCCACATCACCTCTGCCTTAATTTCCCAGGGGACTCAGAAATTAAGCCGAAGGCCTAACTTTTCTGGCATATATGCTTTGCAAAGAGGTTCTATACGCCAAGTTCATAGATGCTTCTGGGAGCCATTCAAATGATTAATGGTCCAAATGTTCTTGTCTGGTTGCGTCCTACCCTTTTTTATACAGTGAGATTTAGATTCTCTGCATTTATCCTCCCATCCTCACCACAATCACGTTCATAGCTAATACTCAATGTACAGGTTACAAAAGCTGATTGCAATGTAGTCAAACCCGGATCGAAGGGGAGATAGTGGGTATGGGAAGGAATGAGAGCGACCGTCATGGAGGAACACCGACTGTGTGCTGGGCACCCTGTGAGGCATTTTACCTCCTCTGATGTGGTCCTCAGGGTCCCCACTTTACAGATGAGAGAAGTCAGACTCAGACAGGTCAAGAAAATCACTGCAGGCCAAGCAAGGTTAAGTGGAAGAGCAGGGATTTGTTGGCACTTGGGTCTATGTTCTTCCTACACCTTTGTGCTGCAAAAGCTCTCTGCATCCAAATGCTGTCTCTGCTGGCATGTGGACGGGACAGGGTGCATCAAACCAGGGAAGCCTCATTCTACAGGAAAGTGACTGCTGCCTTCAGCTGGATTTTGTGTACTTAGGGACATCATTACCGTGTTTCCCCAAAAATAAAACTGGGTCTTATATTAAGTTTTGCTCCAAAAGATGCATTAGGGCTTACATTCAGGGGATGTCTTCCTGAAAAATCATGCTAGGGCTTATTTTCTGGTTAGGTGTTATTTTGGGGGAAACCTGGTAGTTACTCAGCATTTCTGTTTTATCAGAAAAGTGTTCCGTTTTATTCACTAGCATATTCATGATAAATAAAATGACAAGAGACCATTATTAAATTTTCTTCTTCGCTGTCATCTAACACAACTATAACATAAAACGCTTCATGGAAAGAATGATTTATTAAAAAATCAGTATTTGTCTTTTGCTAACACATCTCTGGTTTGTATGTGCTTTTATTTGAATATATGCTCTTAGCTTAAACCGTAAAATGATAACCTTTGTGTTTGAATTTTTAAAAATCAAGATCTTGCCTTGAAGTATAAAAAAATCCCTAAATCAAAAAAAAAAAAATTGCTGTTTAGTCCTTGCTACCACTAATTAGGATGTGCCCGAAACAGCTGGATATCTGGAATGGCTCACTGGAAGGTTTTAGGTCAGAATATCAGCCGACATACCGGCCCCCATGACGGATTCTTAGGCATCCAGTCATGTGGTTACTGGACTTTTCGCTTAAGTCAATGTTTTTGATCTCCCTACATAGGAGACTTGTGCCACCATTCAAATTAGCATCGCTTAGGAAGGGTTAGGGGAAATTCCTTCTCCTCTTTCAGAACTGGTTTTCCCAGGCAGGACTGGGAGAAGCTTCAGTAGTTGAGCAGCTGTTGTCCTCTCTTCTCCCTGTAAAATAATTGTTCCTGGTTTGTAGTCATCTCCCTCCCCCTAGACTTGAAATAGAAAAATAGAAACAAATTAGATGTGTGTCAGGAATGAAATACCTCCTGCTTATTGAGAGTTTCAAAATAATCTTTGTAATTAGTGTTTCACATCCAGGAAACGCGTGCTACTGTGCTTGTCCACACAAAGGGACTTTTCATACTCATCCAGCAACCCCGTAGAATTCAACTGCTCCTGTAATACCTGGATTCAAATCATTTTATTCAGTTGTAAATGGCTCACAGAGGAGCCCTAACCTTTTAGGGAACAAGCATGAAATGGACCTATTTCATTCTACCTGACAACTCACCTCCCTGATATTGGGCAGTAAGCTCCTTTTGTGGCATCCCAGATAGATTTCATAACTTTATTTATATTTGATTATTTAAATACAGTTCTGCCAATTATTAGCCTTAAGTCCAGGCTGTTAAAACTTAAACCCAGAGTTGAGCTATTGTTTATCCTTTCCTCAGCTGGCTAAATGTGTGGTGATATCACTTTATAGAATATTAGAGCTGTGTGTGTGTGTGTGTGTGTGTGTGTGTGAGTGTGAGAGAGAGAAAGAGAGAGAGAGAGAGAGGGAGAGAGAGAGAGAGAGAGAGAGAGAGAGGGAGAGAGAGAGAGAGGAACAGGGAGACACACACAGAGATTGGAAGGGAGGGGATCCCCATTCTATTTTTGTTACCCTATGGATAGAGTCAGGAGGATGCGGAAGAAAGCGGGCATCTCTTTCTGTGACCACCCATGCGAGGTTTGTTTCTGGTCACTGATAATCTGCATTGTGGGCTCAGCCTCAGAAGTCAGTAGCCCAGTTGATTCCACTGATGAGTAGTTCAGTCCTGAGGGGTTGAACTGGCCCCCGGGGACAACTTTGCTGTTCAGGCTGGTGTTTCTCTGATCTACTTGCCTCTTTAGCTCCATCTGCAGTAGCAGCCCCAGCAAGTTGGGCGTCTGTAATTTTATCTGCCCTCCGTAACCCTGATTCTGGGACCTGGTATGGGATGTATTTTCTTTTCTTAGCTGTACTCCAAGCTGTCTGTCTCCAACACTCACTAACTCCAGGAGCAATGGGAAAAACCTGCGAGCCTGTGGGTAGGGGGTTATCCAACACAGAACTAGCCCTTTAGTCTCCGTACTTGAAGACCCTCCCCAAACTTTACAAGTCTGTGTCTTGCCCACCCCTTGGGATGAGAAGTTTATGGGGAGGGATTTGCCTCCTAGAGGTGGTTTCCGTTTGTTTCTCTGTCCTTCTCCAAGATTTTTGAATGGCTGCTGCCTAGGAAGGAAGGGAGGAAAGAAAGAAGGAAGGAGGGAAGGAAGGAAGGAGGGAAGCCTCACCCCAACTGGGGAATCTCACAACCTAGCTCTCAGCAGAGCTGTCTTTCCTGTAATTGCTTGTCAATTGGGTAATCTCCAGGGACCTGCAAAGAACTTAAACTTCCAGTCCATTCTGATACACTTTTGTGAATCACCAAGGCCATCTCTTTTTCTGTGTTGGTTTGTAGCACAAAGACAGGGGATTGATAAAGTATCAAGTTACAGAACATTTAAGTAGTGCCATGGAGTCCATCGCCTGGCTTCCCAGAATGTGACTCATTGCCTTTCTAATATTATGACACAGTTTCTAACGAACATAAAATGGCAAACTTTCAGTCGTGAGGATCTGAGAAGAAAACAAATCACCAGGGTTTTCTATTCTTTCAAAAGTCTTGAATTTTAAATTTCTTTGATTTTTCACAAATGAAAGCAGGACGTTTTTCATCCTGTCTGTTTACGGCTTCTGTTTTGTAAACAGGAAAAGACTGACACATTAAAACCTTAACATTTTTGGTAAAATTATAAAGTGGCTTTCAACTTTTTAATCTGACCATTTGGGAAGTCAGATATATTGAATTAGACTTGAAATTGGATAATAGCATTATTTTCTGTGTTTTTAGACCAACCTGAAAGGTATAAAATCCTACATCAATAAAATATTGCCTTCCTCTTTACATCTTTTAAAATACGAGTAATTAGACAGGTATACAAGTGTCAGGACATTTGTGTCTATTTAAATGTATTTTTAAATATATGTAGCACACAACATTTTGGGTAAGTGTGCAATGTGGAATGAGGGGTTTGTGGAGAGCTGAAGTTGTACCAGCCCAGTTAATTTAAGAAGCAATTCAGTTATGGATGGAGGCTGTTTGCTTCTGATGTCTGACTGCTTTTCTGTGCGAGGGTTGACAGAAGTTTTCTTTTTGCTTATTATCTTGAGCCTTTTGAATATCAGCAGGCATGACACTTAAGAGAATTGACACTTTATGGTTAATATCCTGTTTCTTTTTGTCTTATGGAATTTAAGTGTTTTCTTCCTTTGATTATATGCATGCAATAGACACTTGTAAAAATCACCCTCAAGTGATTCAACCATTAGATTAACACACCCATTTGCCAAGCCAGCTCCCTGGATTCTTTTAGAACAAAGAAGAAATAACAAGAAAATAAGCTGAGCTCTAGCACTTTCTCTCTCTCTCTTTCTTCTTTTGAACCCCACAATTTCCTGCTGTGTCTGGGGATCAGCTCCAGATCAATCTACTTGTAAAACAACTATCTTATACACTGAGCATAAAGCATAAAAAGATCTGCATTCACAAAAGGAGTGCGAATAAGGGTGTTCTAAAAAGGGCTATAGACATTTGTTCTATAATAGATAGATTGTTAAAAATCAACCTACATGCCAACATCCAGGAAAGGAGGAAAGACCATTTCAAAGGCGCGCACGTTTATATCACTGCCCAACAGAATCAAAGCACCCACTGCTGTGCTTAAACCAGTAAGAGTTCTCTGAAGTGCTAGAATGACTTTCACCCAGGGTTTTCCACAGTCTGATTTTCCATGTCATTCATGTAAGGATTCAGATTCCTGAACTAGTATAGGTTGTCTTCATGAAAAAATATACCTAAAATCTACATTATGGTTCTCCAGAGAAACAGAACCAATAGGATAGCTACTTATGTATCTCTGTGTGTGTATGTATGTATGTATGTATGTATCTCTATCTGTCTATCTATCTATCTATCTATCTATCTATCTATCTATCTATCTATCTATCATCTTATCTATCAAGAGCTATTGACTTGTTATATGAAATTGGCTCATGAATTATGGAGTCTGGCATGTTCCAAATCAGCAGAGCCAATGTCCCAGTTTAAGTTCAAAGGCCAGAAGCTGCTGTAGAGATGGAAAGGAGTCAAGGTCCCAGCTTAAAGGCTGTGAGGAGGGAAAAGCCAGTATCCCTCTGGGAGGCTGAGTCATGGATCACATCTGTGGGAACAGTAGTGCCATTTATTTTATTCCTGAGTTTCATTGTCTTGTGAATGAGTCTGATTAGGTTATAAGAATTCAGCATAGGTCCTATAGATGTTCTGTGGCAAATTGGTTTAAAAGTTATTTTACCTATGTTTCATTGCCAATATCTTACTCTTTAAGTATATTTCCAGTACCTGTTTAGTATCTGAAGAATAGGCTGAAACATCAAAATTTCTGCAAAATACAAGTTGATATTTTTCCGGAGTTGAGTACTCCAAATCTCAGCACCAAGTTCTCCTTCTGTTTACCAACTAAACTTACCTTCTGGGCAATCTCATTAGATTCATGACTTTAATATCATCTTCATGCTGTTAATACCAAAATGTGTTTCTCTGGCTCTCACTTCTCCAATAAACTCTAGGCTCATTTATCTAACTGTTCACCCGTATCTCCAATTCGATGTCTAAGAGTCACCTTGAGCTTTACATACCGAGACCAGAATTTTGAGTCCTCTGCCTGGGAAAATACGTCGTCACCCAGTCTTCCCATCTTCATCAATGACTCCACTTTTGCCTGTTCCTTAGATGTGGCAAATTATATTTCTCTAAGTGACCACAACAAAGATCTTTAATCCCACCTACTTTTCTTACAATGTGATTTTTGCTCTCCTTCCTTGAGAGGTGGGGTCTATATTCTCTCTGCTTAAAATTGGTGGGGGCTTGTGAATGTCTGAATAAATAGAGTACAAGTAGGCATGATGTTTGGTGACTTCCAAGGCTAGGACAAAAGGCAAAATAGCTTCCATCTGGCTCTCTGTCTTTGGGAGTGCTTGCTCTGGGGCAAACCATCCACCATGCTAATGAGGAAATCCTAACTATCCCTCGGGTGGGGCCATACAGAGAGGCCAGTGTGGAGAAGCAGCGGGGTCCCCAACACAAGCCAGCATCAAGTGCCATAGATCTGAATGAACAAGACTTCAGATTCTTCCTACCCCCAGCTGTTGAGTTATGCAGCTGAGACCCCAGGTATAATACTTTGGGTAATTTGGTATGCAGCCGTAGTAACTGAACCATTGCAAAAAATACACTAGCCATCCTGATTTCTCATTCACTCACCCCTCCTATCAGTACCTCCTGTAACTCGTCTTTCAGAATATAGCCTGCCTGCTGACCACTTCTTAACTCCTCCACGCTGGCCCTGAACACCACCATCTCTTGCTGTATTCACTGCACAGATCTCCTCCCTAGTTTCTCTATCCTTGCCCAGTATAGATTATATTCTCCAGGTAGAAGCCAGATTGATCATTTAGAAACGTGATTGAGATTATGTGTCTATTTTGCTTAAAACCTCCAATGTCTTCCTGTCATATTCGACATACAACTAACTCCCTTGCCATCCCCGGTCAGGTCCTACTTATCTGATACCTGTCGTTTTCTCTCAACTCTTTCCTACTCTACCACTCTCCTGCAGATTCACAAAGCTGTAGCCACACTGGTCTCTTACTCTTGCTTGAGACATCCATTCCTGAGCCGCAGACAGCCAACAGCAGAATGCATGCCTGTCCTTCCATAGTTGTAAGATTGCTCTTGGGTCTACAATGTCCAGCTCACTTTGCACCCATGAGATAAATTTTCCCCAAAGACATAGTAGTTCCTGGAGTGTGTTTCTAGGAAGTGAGTGTGCTGCCGTCAGTCTCTGGACCCGGAGAAGTCTGTCGTCCTAGGTGATGGCAAAGGTCAGGGTGAAAAGGGCCTGGGTCCCTGAATCACCACATGGAGGAAAGCTGTCCACAAACCAGGAACACCTGCATTGGACTGTTAATGTGAGTTAAACTTACTCTGTTAAGTTACTGAAGTTGTAGCGTTTATTCATTATAGCAGCTGTTATTGCTCTAATACAGTGTTATTCCCTCTTCAAAGCCTTTGTACGTGCTACTTTTGCTGCCTGAAAGAATCTTTTCTCCCTTACATCATTCAGGACCCTGTTCCATTTAAAACAATCATTTCTTCTGACCCCCACCCCCAAAACTCAGTTTCTATCCTCTTACCCCGCTTTATTTACTTCTTAATACTTATCGCTATATGAGATATTAGTTATGTACTTTGACCTTAATCAGTCCTAGAACATAAGCTTCATAATAGTAGGGATCTCGTTGCTCTTTTTGTTGCTTTATCCCCAGCACCTATACAGTGTCTGGCATGTAGCTGGTGCCCCACAAATCCCAACAGAATGAATGAATGGGAGAAAGTTCTACCAGGAATAGCAATGAAATGCTGGGAATTAGAGCATCTCTCAGTGAATCATTCAACCTTTTTGTGCCTTCATTCCCACAACCATCAAACGGGGACAATTATATCTATTTCATGTATATGACCTGCTAAACCCTTGACAGCATTACAAATAATATGTGTTCTCCTTTCTCTGTGTTGCTCGTATTTCATGAAAGGTTGAGTGGGAAATAATTGTTAACCTTAGGCAGGATGTTCCTATCTGTTTAAATGCATTTAAAAAAATACATATTTTTCTTATTTCTTGTCCTGAATAAGTGAGAGCACTGACATATTTGATGTAAGTCTCATTAGAAGGTCTTTCTGGTTTGGAGTAATCAGTAACTAAGACCTGTTTGTACTTTTATAGCCAAGGGTCTGTTCACCAGATACTCAGACACATACATACTAAAGCACAGATTCTAAGCCCTGGCAAATGAAACACCATCTTTAAATGACGTGTGAGAGGGCCATATTCTATTCTGATGTTGCCGTGAAAGTTGTACCTTTTTTAATTTCTCCGTGGATCATGAGTTCACAGTTCAGGGAAAGGAGGTATGTGTAGGACAAATATTTGTTTATTCAGATCTCCAAGAAGCAAAAAGCATTTTTTGCAGAGTGAACAAGTCAGGAAAAACATGTTTATAAGTCATTGTTTTGTTTTCTAATTAAAAAAATGAATAAAACATGAATTTCCTTGTGATACTGAAAAATATTCAGCAAGCATGACATTCTCCATTCACCTCTTCCATTTCCTGTTCCAGGCAAAGTTGCAGCTGCTTAGTATTACAGGTGAATATCCAAAGGAGGTGATATTGCTCCCAAGGGGACAAAGAATTGTTTTCAGGAGGGGTGAAAATTTTTTATTCCTTTTATGTATATAGATATACATATAGTACATGAACAGATATTCAATATATCTGAGGTATTAAAATTTCATGAGGGGGATTTTATGGGAGCGATTAGGAAATGAATATCTAAAAAGACTCCTTAGGAGTGTGATAATGAAAAAAATGGTTTAGAAATTTTGGTTTATATGTTTTCCCTCAAATCCACCTTTATGCTCCTACATACAATATATTATGTATAAATAGGTTTGTTGTTGACTCGTATGTATAATCATTATAGAAATCATACTGAATATATTTTATATAACTTTGTTTTCTGTTTAATTTCATTTAGGTCTACCCTAAATTGTTGATAGCTTTTTGCATTCTGTAAACATGGATGGCCTGTAATTTTGGCATTGCCCTGGTGGTGGGCATTTTGTGATTGAAATATTAATAGACATTGCCTTTTCTGCATTCTCTTCACGCTTTTATCCTTCCTAAGAAGTCTCATGTTAATCTATTGTGTACCACGCCCCTATGCAGTCATGGGCTTTGCAAGGAGCCTGATGCCACCTAAGCTTCAGGGGTGGGCCTGAATATTGGAAGAGCAATCCCACCCCTTTGCCTTGTGTTTTGAAGGAATGGGCAAAGGAAAGCCAGCCAGGGCCAAAGAGAAACAAGGACAATTCTGCTCAGGGGTTCTGGGGCGGCGAATCCAGTTACCCTCTCTTCCATTGAATAGAGTATAGCAGACTGTTCCAGTCATTCTGGTAGCCGTCTGATGACTACACAGGGACCCATTCTCGGAGTGACACCTGTGTTGTAGATGGCAGGGTAAGGAAGTGGAGAGGCCTAACTCCCTGTGTAATCACTGCGCCTCTGACACAAGTAATCTTGAAACAAACCCTGTTCAAAGACTTCCCAGTACATGAAATAATACATTTCCTCATTGTTGGAACCAATTTGAGTCATGTTTTCAATTACTTATTACCAAAAGTGTCCTAGTATCTGAAAGCATCCTATCTTTACATTTTCATAGGCATTTATGTAGGCTCTTATATATGAGATTTTCTTCAGAAAAAATCTTGGAACTGTACGCACATATGCTGGGTCAAGGAAAATGTGCCTCAGATCACTGATAGCTAGTGAGCTTAACCATCTTTTCATATGTTTACTGAACATTTGTATTTTAATACAAATTACGTATTCATTTATATTGTTCACTTTTTCCTTTGGATTGGTTGTTTTCTGTATTGCTTATAGGAGTTTTAAAATTTTTTTCATGTGATCCTTATTTGATACATATATTGCAAATGTGTCCTGTAAATGTTTAAGTCTTCCATTTTTCTTTTAACTTCAATTTGATTATTTTGATTTACAGAAAGGCTTTTTTGTTGTTTTTTTTGGTCTCCCCATGATTTTTTCTGAGCCTTTTCAATTATGCCTTCTAGGCTGTACCTTGCTTAGAAAGACCTTCCTAATTCAATATTATAAATAGTTTCCATGAATCTCTTTTGGTAATTTCATAGTTTTACTTTTTATGGTCTAAGCTGTCTGGAGTTTACAAGTATATGTGTGTGGATGTGTGTATAATGTAATGACTAGGTGTTACTTGATTCATTTTTTTCCTAGATCAATAACTCATTTTCTCATAACTATTTATTAAGTATTCCTCTCTTATTGATTTAGAATTGTAACTTTCATCTACTAAATTTGTATGTGTATGTGCAAAGATTGGTTTCTAGATTATCATGTTAGCTCATTCATATCTCTGCATTTTCTTTTGCCCATATTTCTCTTCATTAATTACTCTAACTTCTTCATGTGTTTTGTGATATGAGTGGAGCACATTTTCCATCTATGATCCCTCTCCACATTTTTAATTTTAACTTTTCTTGCTATGATGTGTTTAAATCAAAATGAAATTAATTTTATTGAGTTCTAGGGTTGGATGAGCAGGGACAAGGGTAGGTAGTCTATAACTTGAACAAATTCTCACAGATATTTCCTTAGCCAATAAATATGTATGTGTCTAAGCCTTTTTAGGAAGTAACAACACAAACGTAACTTCTTACCTTTCAACCCTTACATTTATATGGCACGTTATAATTTAAAACGTTTGTTTTCACTTTCTGAAATCACATATGAAATATTTATTGTCATAATGCTCACCTTCAGAAGTGAAAACCGAAACAGAATGAAATGATTGACTTAGGGTCCTCCAGCAGGGTGGTAGCAGTAAGTGGACTAGAAGTAGTGTGTTCCATTCAGCGCACTGCACTCTGTGGTGATCAGAAAAAACGAATTCTGGTATCAGAATTACACTTGGCTTTGTGGACACAGAGACGTGTAAGATTCCCTCCTACCCTCTTTGCAGCCCAGGCCACCCTCTGCCGCAGTTGCAGGATCTCTCTGCTTGAGCAGGTAACGCAGACGAGCATGCCCCAGCACCTGCTATAACACCCTCTGCTAGTCCGTGGTGGTAAGGAGAAACCTCTCTATAAACAGGACTCCTCGTCTACGGAGTTGCCTCCGAGGTTGTCCTCCTTCTAATCTTTCTGCTTTGTGTGACCACAACGTGGTATTCAAAATTCAATCTTGCGTTTTCTGGCAATGATGGTAGGGTACTTGTCTTACCTGCTCCTTCCGGTCTAGCACTGCTGTCTCGCTTACTGGACTTGAATTGCAACTCCTGACACTCTCTTTCCAGAATGCTGTAACGAAGGAGGCATAACTTGAGTTTGGAAATGTGGCAAAATTATCCATGTGTCATTAACATGGGTAATTTAAATACAAATCAGGGATAATGATAAATTGCAAGTTTGACTTTATCCTCTAAGAAGAGGGTAAGATTTTTTTTTTTAATCTTCTCTGAATACTTATACAGTAAATACTAAAATTTGATTTGCTGATTTTGTGCATACAGGTTCATGATTTACAGTAGCTATTTCTGGACACTCCACTCTCCAATCTTCCATTATAAGCTTCTTGATGGCAGGGACAGCTTCTGAGTTGGCTTTATCTCTGTACTTTCCAAGACACTGTCACTGGCCTTTAGCATGGAATATTTGTTTGTGAATACGTGAGTGAATGAATGGATGAATGAATGAGTGAATACTACTCTGCACTTCACACTTACATCTCAGTTTGCTTTATTTTTGTATTCATTTCTTACGCCACAGAGTGTAAACTTTAGGTAACAATACTGACACATCCCTTTTAACATTCCCTGCAATGGCATTTTGCCATTAGAAGGATGTGGCGGGGATCAAGAAGGGAAACAAACTTAACTGTGTCAGTTTTGGGCAGGTGTTGTTTGTAAGGTCTGTGATGAAATTGGACACAATTCAGAACATTTTGTATTAATTAGGTATTAGCATTAGCTGATAATTTTTGTCCCTGTTGGCATCCAAGGAGTTTGTTCTGTATGAACCTGTCCCACGAGAAGCACTGTCTTCTCAGAGAGCAAAAGCAAAACTTGTTTTCTGTTCTCTCCAAGTTCCAGCTCGGAGGGCAATGTCGCACAGGGAAAGGCAGTGTGATCTAGTGCCAGGGCTCCACAAAGTGGAGTCTGCATTGTCACCTGGAGGTTTGTTAGAGCTACACATTCAGGCCTGCACTCCAAACCTATGAAATCAAAACTTCTGAGGGGGCGCCAATAGCCTGCGTTTTAACAAGTCCACCATGTGATTCTGATGGGTGCTGAACACTTAGAACCTGCACTTAACTGGAAAAAAGATTCTGAGGGCGCTGAATCAGCCAAACCTGGGTTAAAATCTTAGCTCTGCGATGTGTTAACTGTGATTCAGCCAAGTTATTTCAGAAATTTGAGCCCTGGTTTATTCAGCTATAAACTCTGGCGATTGATACTCACTTTCCCCCTAGCTTTATTGAGATAGAATTGACATGTAACATTGTGTAAGTTTAAGGGGATACAACATAATTGATTTGATACACTTATATACAACTATTGCAGTGTGATTGCCACTATAATGTTAGCTAACACCTGTATAATGTTACATAAGTACCACTTCTTTTTTGTGGTGAGAACCTTTAAGATCTACTTTCTTAACAACTTGCAAATATATATATATATTATATTATATACATAATATGATATATATATATATAATATATATATATAATTAGTGATAATCACCATGCTGTACATTAGATCCCCAGAACTTGTTTATCTAATAAATACAAATTTGTACTCTGACCAATCTCTCCCCTTTTCCCCCAGACCTCAGCCCCGAGTACCCAACATTCTACTTTCTATGATTTTAGCTTTTTAAAATTCAACATATAAGTAATATCATGATGTTCACTCCCCTGAGTTATTAAATAAGCTATTAAAACATCACATTGGATCTGCCACTAGGAGGGAGTCAACACAGCATGGTGGTCTCAGGAAAGATACAGTGTTTGCACAATGACAGGCTTTCAAGAGGTAGGAAGTGGAAGCTGTCAGGCCAGTTAATGCCTTTGTTCAAAACTGTCACAACTTATACTATATTCAGTGTTTCAAAGCAGTTGCAGAGCCTGCCCAGATGATTCAAGGCAGAGGAGAAAAAGATTTCACTTTTTTTTTTGGTTAACTAGACATTGTGGTCATCATTTTGTAATATATACAAGTATCACATTTTTATGTGTTGTATACCGGAAACTAATATAATGTGGTATACTAATTATGCCTCAATAAAAATAAAATCATGAGAACATTTTTGAATGGAAAGAAAATGAATTTATAAATATCCTACATTGGCAAAACAAAATGGTAGCAGATTCCATGTCTGGATGCGTCAGTGAGTGGTGAGTAACAATGCAAAGGATGCGGAGAATGGGAGACGCAGTTCTGCCCTTCTGTGTAAATTACAGTCTTCTACAAGGGGCTCTGAGAGTGGACAGTGTGCTGTTCTTCAGCATGTAACTTACTGAAAATACTTAAATTCAATCTAACCATTACGTCTAAGCATGTATACACGTTTTAATATATTAGAGTGGACTGGCATCCCTCCATCCAGCAGGCTCCTGCTCGGATTTTGTCTTACCCGATGGAACATATGTCCACAGTGCACAATGCATAGCTACGGTTGCTCTGTCAATGTGAAAGCCTTGTCCAGGCCCTCAGGACATGTAACCTTACAGCTCTACCGTTTCCCCGAAAATAAGAGCTAGCCGGACAATCAGCTCTAATGCATCTTTTGGAGCAAAAATTAATGTAATACCGGTCTTATTTTACTATAATATAAGACCCCGTATAACATAACATAACATAACATAAAACATAAATATAATATACTGGGTCTTATATAATATAATATAATATGATATAATATAATACCGGGTCTTACATTAGTTTTTGCTCCAAAAGACGCATTAGAGCTGATTGTCCGGTTAGGTCTTATTTTTGGGGAAACATGGTGTGGTACAGTTACATGCTTTGTTGCAGAAAGAAGTAATATTTTCATTATTTGTGCTCCCACAGTTATGTTTCTCATACAGAAGCGGAGCAAATTTCTATCTTACTCCACCGCCAACCCTGGAAGCATTCATCACTCTTTCATCTGTGTTTCCATGGCATTTGGATGATTACATTATTGTTTCTAACTGATTAATTTATTTTTTATTTTTATTTATGTTTTATTGTTAGTTTCAGGTGTACAAAGCAACATAATGATTAGACATTTACAAATCTCACAAAGCAATAACCCCAACAAGTCTACTACCACTTGACAACATACATAGTTATTACAATACCATTGAATATATTCCCTTTTTTGTTTCCCGATATATACACACACACACACACACACACACACACACACACACACACATACATATACATTTGATACTCATATTAGTTTCAGGTATACAGCACAGTCATTAGGCATGTATGTAATTTAAGAAGTGATCCCTCCAATGAGTCTAGTACCCATCTGACACCCTACATAGTTTTTACGTTATCGACTGTATTCCCCAAACTGTATTTCACATCCCCATGACTGTTTTGTGACTACATATTTGTACTTCCTAATCCCTTCACTTTTCTCACTCATCCCCCAAACCCTTCTCCCATCTAGCAACCATCAGTTTTTTCTCTGTATCTCAGACTCTATTTCTGTTTTGTTTGCTCTTTTATTCTATTCTTTAGATTCCACATATAGTGAGATCATATGGTATTTGTCTTTCTCAGTCTGACTTATTTCACTTAGCATAATACCCTCTAGGTCCCTTCATGTTGTTGTAAATGGTAAGATTTCATTCTTTTTTATGGCAGAGTATACACTCCAGTGTATAAATATACCACAATTTCTTTATCCAATTATCTATTGATGGGCATTTTGGTTGTTTCCATATCTTGGCTATTGTGAATAGTGCTGCAGTAACTATAGGGGTGCATATATTTTTTTTTGAATTCGTGATTTTGGATTTCTTTGGATAAATACCCAGGAATCATAAAGTAGTTCTGGGTCATAAAGTAGTTCTATTTTTAATTTTTTGTTTTTGTTTTTTAGAATACTAAGGAAATATCTTAATTATAGCATTATAATTATAATTTTTTTTGCTATTTTTTAATTGAAGTTTATTGGGGTATATAAAAGTGAAAACAACAAAAGAACAAGACAAACAAATGAAGAAACCAAAACTTATAGACACAATAGTTTAGTTGTTACCAGAGGGTAAGGGGGTGGGAGTTGGTAGATGAGGGTAAAGGGGATCAAATATATGGTGATGGAAAGAGAACTATTTTTAAGTTTTTGAGGAACCCGCAAACTGATTTCCATAGTGGCTGCACCAACTTGCAATCCCACCAACAGTGCACAAGGGATCCCTTTCCTGCACATCCTTACCAACACTTGCTGTTTGGTGATTTATTGATGATAGTCATTCTGACAGGTGTGAGGTGGTATATCATAGTGGTTTTTATGCATTTCTTTGATGATTAGTGACGTTGAGCATCTTTTCATATATCTATTGGCCATGTGTATGTCCTGTTTAGAGAAATGTCTATTCAGGTCCTCTGTCCATTTTTTAATTGGATTATTATTATTATTTTTTGGTGTTGGGTTGTATGAGTTTTTTAATAAATTTTGGACATTAACCCTTTATCAGATGTAGCATTGGGAAATACCTTCTCCCATTTAGTAAGATGTCTTTCATTTTGTTGATGGTTTCCTTTGCTGTGAAAAATCTTTTCAGTTTGATGTAGTCCTATCTATCTATCTATCTATCTATCTATCTATCTATCTATCTATCTATCTATCTGCCATCTATTTATCTATCTATATCTCCTTGCCTAATGATATACCATGTTTCCCCCAAAATAAGACCGGGTCTTATATTAATTTTTGCTTCAAAAGATGCTTTAAGGCTTATGTTCAGGGGATGTCATCCTGAAAAATCATTCTTGGGCTTATTTTCTGGTTAGGTCTTATTTTCGGGGAAACATGGTATATCAGTAAACATATTACTAAGGGTAATGTCTGAGAGTTTACTTCCTATATTTTCTTCTAGGAGTTTTGGGTCTTATATTGAAGTCTTTAATTCATTTGTGTTTGTTCTTGTATATGGTGTAAGAAGGTGGTCCAGTTTCATTTTTTTGCACGTATCTGTCCATTTTTTTCCAGCACCATTTATTGAATAGGCTGTCTTTACCCCAGTGTATATTCTTGCTTCCTTTGTCATAGATTAAGTGACCGCATAAGCATGGATGTATTTCTGGGCTTTCTATTCTGTTCCATTGATCTGTGTGTCTTTTTTTATGCCAATACCATACTGTTTTGATTACTATGGTCTTGTAGTATAAGTTTATGTCAGGTAGCGTGATACCTCAAGCTTTGTTCTTCTTTCTCAGGATTGCAGTGGCTATTCGGGGTCTTTTGTAGTTCCATGTAAATTTTAGGATTATTTCTTCTAGTTGTGTGAAAAATAACATTGGTATTTTGAAAGGGGTTGCATTGAGTCTATAGATTGCTTTGAGTAGTATGGACATTTTAAATATATTAATTCTTCTAATCCATGAGCATGATATACGAGTATGTTTCCATTTATTTGTATATTGTTTAATTTTTCTCTTCAGTGTCTTATTATTTTCTGAGTACAGGACTTTTACTTCCTTGGCTAAATTTATTCCTAAGTATTTTATTTATTTTTTTGATGTAATTGTAAATGGGATTGCTTTCTTAATTTCTGTTTGTATAGTTCCTTATTGGTATAAAGAAATCCAACCGATTTCTGAATATTTTGTATCCTGCTACTTTGCTAAATTTATTTATCAATTCTAATAGTTTTTTGGTGGAATCTTTTGGGTTCTCTATATATAGTATCATGTCATCTGCCTGATTAATTTATTTTTAATCATAATAGAATTATACAAGTACATTCTTTTTAGAAAAATTTCAAACAATAAAAATAAAATAAAATCTGTTTATCTATGTTCCTTTTTCCCACCCTCATCCCTTTCCAGAGATAAGCAGCCTTACCAATTTTTCGGTAGCCCTCCAGCTATTTTCTCTGCGTCCACACATACAAATGTGTGATTATGTATAATTTACTCAAGTGTATTCACATTTCTACATATTGTATAATGATTTTATTTATTCCCTTAACCATGTTGACTTGGAGAAGCTCACATACAGATCAACTTTACCCTTTCAGACAGCTGCATAGAATTGTTTTGTATGATCCTGTAGTAGTGAAGTTAACCATCCCTCTATGGGTGGACACAGATTATTTTCAGGTTTTCACTAAAGACAGCAAAGCCCAACTCCACATTTCTGACACAGCTCTTGGTGCACCTGAATGACTATGTGATCAGGTCTCGGATGGATACCTGGAGGTGGAGAGGGCGGCCTCGTCAAAGATACTGCGAGACTGCCTTCCAGAAAGGCTGTTTCACAGACAATAGGCCCCACACCCTCAGCAACACTGGTTATTATTTAGTCTTTTTAAAGTTTTGCATATAGGATAGAAAAATAGATATATCTCATTCTTGTTTTTCCACTTCCCTGGATATTAGTGAGGTGTCACATAGTTTCCTAGTGAGCATTTGTATTTTCTCTTCTTGCCCGTTTTATTATGGATACCACATAAGGATGTGTGTGTTTTCCTGGACCCTCTTAATTTTCTTCCATTGCTAATTCTTTTTTCTATTCTTGGGCCAAAAACCGCATTTTAATTCCTATAGCATATAAAAGTATATATGTATACACATTATATATACATATGAATATATATTACATATAAATATATGCATGCAGTCATTTACTTAGTAGAAACTGCATAGGAAACATCATTCAGTATTCAGGCATGACAAATACAGTGGTAACCAAAACAGACAATGAACTGTGTTCCTGAGGAATTCCTGGAATGTATGAAGGTGCTAAAAGTGCATCCTAGGTCACGTCTGCAAGGGTGTCCCTGTCTCAGTTTTCAATGCTTGCTGGGGGCTCTGGTTATGGCATATTTCATTATCTGGCACGAGAAAAATCTGTCTATCAATCTATCTTATCATTATCTATCATCTAGCTGTGCATCTATCCCTTTATCAACCATGTATAGTGCTTACTGTGTGCCAAGTAGTAGTGCCAGTGGTTTAGAAACACTCACTGTTTTACGTCTTTACAACCCTATTAGGCAGGTACTCTTATTACCCCATTTTACATATAAAGAAGCTGAGGATACACATCTAGTAAACAGCCTAGGGATACACATCTAGTAAACAGCAGATTTATAATTTAGAGCAAGCTGATTTGATCTAGCTTCCGAGTTCATATTTTTGCTTTTAAATTTGTTTGTCACTTTTTATAGAAAAATCTTTGGGGATTTTGTAGACATAGTTTGATATTTAATAATTTATTAGACATCTATATAATGTTGAATCTTCCCATTCAGTACTTTAGTAGAGCTCTATTAAATCATTTTTGAATTTATGTCCATTTATATACTTTTACCCTTGCTCATTAATTGTTCGATTTATCCCCAGGTACATTTATAATTTGATGCTGATATGAATGGCATCTTTAGAATATCATCTAATTCCTTTTCAGGGTAATAGAAAATAAAATTTTTGTATGTTGAGCTTGAATCCAGATAGTTTGTTGAATTTGTCTTTTTTGTTCAGTAGTTTGTTAGTTCATTGTCTTGGGCATTCTAAGAAGACAAAAATAAAGACAGTTTTGTTCTTCTTTTCAAATCTTCATTAGCTCATTTCTTTTTCCTACATTATTATTATTTTATCTAGATATCCATTATAATATTGAACATCTGAAGTGATTGTGGTATCCCTGTGCTCTTTTGAATGTTAATGCTGATTTTTTTCTCAACTTTTTGTGCAATGTATACTTTACCTTTATGATGGAAACTTTTTATCTATTTAAGTTGTTTGTCCTATTTCTAATGTTAAGACCTTTAATCAGGAACTGATTTTGAATTTTATGTTTTTTCAGCATTTTCAGGAAATATGATAGGATTTTTTAAAAAAACTTTGTATCAATTAATGAAGTGAATTACATTAATATACTGCTAAATACTGAACCATCCATCCTTGTATTTCCTATAAAATCTCTACCTGGTCATGATATGTTCTTTTAACATACTATTGACTCTTTGTTAATGCCCTATTTTATCATGTCATTTTTATAATAGGTGAAAATGGCCTAATTTTCTTTTTACTGTATTGTCCTTTCCTGGTTTTAGTATCAGAATTAAGCTGGCTTTGCCAAATGAGTTGATTTTCCCCATATTTTGAATTCTTAAAACCGGCTATCTAATACAGGAAAGCTCAGGCCCTGAAGTCTGATGGAATCTGCCTATAGAACAGTACAGCCTTGGTGTCTTCTTTGGAAGTAATCTAATTAGCTTATCAATTTCCTGAGTGCTTATAATTTTATTTCGTTTACGTAATTCTCCTTGAATTATCTTTGGCTGTATACATTTTCCTAGAAAATTAGTCCTGTCTACTACAGATTGACAGTTGTATTTGTTTCAAGTTGTCCATAGTTAAATTCATATTTTTCTAACATTACATATTATACATGAAAGTATAAAAACATTTAAATTTTCCATAGCCATGTCCTTTTATATGTTTATTATGTTATATCTGTTTTCTTTCTTTTTTTAAAAAAACTTTTATTTATTTTAAGTGTGTTTTTCCAGGACCCATCAGCTTCAAGTCAAATAGTTGTTTCAATCTAGTTGTGGAGGTCACAGCTCACACTGGCCCATGTGGGAATCAAACTGGCAATCCTGTGTTACGAGCACTGTGCTGTAACCACTGAGCGAACCGGCTGCCCTCTTTCTTACTTTTAATGAGAAATGCTGTGAAATTGATTGCATGTGCTATATCTTTACAGGAACACTATTTTAAAAAAATTCCTGTTTTATACATAGATGCTTTTTATCTTTAAGTATTTCTAACTTTATGTTTTTAGTATACAGCCATACCTTGGTATATGTTGGGTCTCAGTCCCAGGAACCACCTCCCTCAGATACCAAAATCCACTGATGCTTGAGAACCTTGTATAAAATGGTATAGTATTTGCATACAACCTATGAACATCCTCCGGGATGCTTTAAATCATCTCTAGATTAATTGTAATACCAAATACAATGTAAATACTGTGTAAATAGTTGTTATACCATATTGTTTAGGGAATAAGGACAAGAAAAAAGTCAGTACCTGTTCAGTACAGATGCAACCATCATAGGCCTAACTACATAGTATATGTCAGCAACAATGTAACTTTTAGAAAAATACTTTCCATCTGAGGTTGGTTGAGTCCACGGATGTGGAACCTGCGGATACAGTGGGCCAACTGTATTTATGTTTTCATAGTTCCCTAGTATTCATTCTGTGTTACATATTTGTGGCTATTAATTTTTCTTTCTCTACCATATTGTCTGTAACTCACAGATGTTAAGATTTATTGTTCAGATTATTGGTTTTGTAGAAATAATCTGTAGTTTCCCTGATAGTATTTATTTTATTCAGGTTTTTAATCCATTTACTTATTTTTAGAAGCTTTCCTTTTTGTCTTTTTATTTTACTTTCCAAATAGATTTTCTTTTCTATTGTTTGGGAATACTAAATTTTATTACATAAGTGGTTGCGAATGGGACTTTTTTGTTTTAAAAACTTTAGAAATATACTGAAACTTCCTTTATGCTCTACTACATGGTAAATCTGGGAAATGTTCCAAATGGGTTGGAAAAAAAATGCCTATTTTCTGTTGGGTGAAAAGCCATATATATATATATTACACCCAATTGTTAATTGTACTCTCTATATTCTATTCTTATTTATTTTTGCTCATGTGATCTGTCAATTTATTAGAAAGTTATATTCCATTATCCAACTATGAAAGTTATTGAACCAATTTCTTTTTATATTCCTGACTTTTCCTCCTCCTGTATATGTTTGGAAGTTAAGATTTTAGTTGCACAAAATTTCATGTCTTTTATAGCTTTCAGGTGTATCTTTCCATTTTACATAAATGGAATAGTTTTTATTTTGTTTTCATTTACTATTATTTTCACAACTCCTGAGCCGTTTTGCTTCATGTTGACTGCTCTCTTGTGACATCTCTGTTGACTGCTCACATTTCCAATCAGAAGGCCTCTGGCATTTGTTTGGACTGTTGAGCCTGTTCACGATATTAGGTTTACCAGTGTCTTTAGACTTATTCTTGCTGGCATCCCTTCTTTATGACAGCACTTTTATGGATATGCATACAAATGTAATGCAGTTACTCCTGGACTTATGATGGGGTTATGTTCCAATAAACCCATCGTAAACTGAAAATAGTGTAAGCTGAAAATGCACTTAATACACCTAACCTACCAAACATCATAACTTAGGCTAGCTCACCTTAAACGTGCTCAGAACACTTACATTAGGCATCAGTTGGGTGCAATCATCGAACACAATAAAGTGTCGAACATCTCTTGTAATTTATATAATTATGGCTTGCTGCCTCATGCTGGGCAATTATCTCGAGTTTCATCTCAAGAGTAATTGCCTTCTTCTTCTTCTTCTCACCAGAAACACCAGAAGATGGGCGTTTTGTAGACATCAGGGGATGCTAAAATACAATGCACAGTATCCAAAAAATGTTGGCCACCTAGTTCACTGTAAAGCATGGGTTGTTTACCCTTGTGATCGTGTGGCTGACGGGGGCTGAGGCTCCCGCTGCTGCCCGGAAGCACAAGGGAGGATCATTAAGCATATCACTAGCCCAGGAAAAGATCAAAGTTCAAAATTTGAAGTCCCGGTTCTATTGAATGTATATTGCTTTAGCACCTTTGTAAAATCAAAACATCATAAGCTGGACCATCGTAATTCAGGAACTGTTTGTATGTGGGATGAAATATGAAGCATTATACCTGGTAACATCAATTCTTGGTTTTAGTTTTATTGTCGTAACAGTTTCTCCCATTTTGACTAAGAACCACAGAATGTCAGTAGAAAGAGAGGCCCCCGCTCTGTGCTCTGCAGTTTGGCAGGCTCCCCTCTTTTTATGGGGGTGGAGATAGGGGGTGGTGGTCAGAAGTTCCTAGGTCCTGTGCTTGGAATTCTCTGCCCAAACACCCTTGAGCCTGCAAGGACCTGAGTGAACCTCTTACGGGATTCAGGCCACCTAAATGGTAATCACCCCACAGGGTGGGTGTTTGGGAGCAGGAGAGGGTGAGGGGAGGGCAGTTTTTGCAGTTGGGACAGTGTGGTACACTTAGGGGTACACCTGACTACTTGCCAGGAAGGATGGAGCTGAGAGGTGAGAGGAGAAGGGTGTGGTTGCCCCTAGCACCTGTGCACCCTGTTACACAGCTCTGGGATTGGGGGGGGCTGGACGCCTGTCTTCCAGCTACCACATGCTGGTGGAAACTCTGAGAATGCCAAACATAAAACTAACTTTTCAGGTCATTACGTAGTTATATTTCCAAGTGAGGGGCATAGAGCATATTTTATTTAATAATTTTGATGTCTTGATTGATTGGTTACTTTTCAATATTAAGACATTTTGATGGGCTTCCATTTCTCCTCTTACCTCGGACTTAGGGGAGGGCTAGGAAAGAGTGAAATTATCGGGGGGAATAGAGTCTAAAGAGAGTGACCTTTGCTCTGCTGTCCTTTTCATTTCTGCTTGCCTAACCTACAACATCTCTTCTAATTTAGAGTTGGGTGCTCACCTCTTCCGGGATTGGCTGAGCCAGAGCCCAGACTGACAGCCTTGTGGGGAGGGAAGGATGGGGTGAGGTTGTGAGGAGTAGGGTACAGAAAGGTCCGACTGTAGTAGCCCTGTTCGGTGGAAGTGTCAAGGCTGCAAGGACACCGGAGTTTCTGGTGGGTAAAGGAGAGGCCATCTAGTCAGATCCCCTGGAGGCCGTGCAGTGGAGCAAGGACCATGACATGAACAGGTTACGAGGGCTACAAGGGAGGAAAGGGCCGTTCTCCCGCTGGAGCACCTGGTCAGGGCCTTGAGCAAGCATTTCCCGTTTTTCCTACCACCCCCAGTAGAGCACCAGAGGATGACCAATACAGACTTTGGAACTTCTTTGGAGGCCTGCGATATAGAGGGAAACAATAACCAACACATGTTGGAATAAAAAAAGCAAAACAAAAAGCAGCTGTGAATGAGGCCTGCAAATGCAAATCAACATCTTGTTTGATCCTTAAGTAAACAGATACCTGCCCCCCCCCCCCCCCGACACACACACACTCACACATACACATCTGGCCCTTCTGTACTGGGCCAGATGTACAGGTGGAAGGGAAGCTCAGGGAAAACAATGAGGGAAGAGAGAAAACAGGCCACCCCGGAGGTTTCTAGGTGGAGCTGACCATTCCGTTGTGACCACATGTTAAAACAAAAAATGACAAATTAATTTTTTTTAATATGACAAGAAAATATCATGAGATACACTGGAGGCACTTGTATTTGACAAGGTTAAATTTTCTTTCCTGTCACCAATTCACCAGATGATGAGATTTCGGAAAGCAAACATAATATCAGTTATTAGACAAAATAAGTTATTCCATATTTGCCTACAGCCAAGCTGAAGCTATTTAATTTTACCTGTTATGGTATCTGATGTCTAAAGATTTTGAGGGGGGGTTTGTGTGTGTGTGTGTGTGTGTGTGTGTGTGTGTGTGTGTGTGCATGTTTAGAACAGTGAAGTGTTGTGTTCCATTGGCTGTTTTAATTCAGTTTCTTCATAGTACTTTGTCACCTCCATTCCAGCATTTATCAGAGGTATTGCACTATTTTTTTTAAACTGTCTCTTCTTCTGAGAAGATTTCTTACAGGGAACTCCAATATAATTTTCTAGTCTTTGCTTTTATTATAGTGGGTACTCAAAAAAAAAAAATATGGGACACATATGGGTACTCAAAAAAAAAAAAAGCCTAGTGTATCCCGTATTTATGCTAATGGTAACATTTCTATCTATTAATCAAGCTATTTTCCAAGAACCAGTTTGAAGATCCTTTAAAAGTAACTGGTGGGGTGGGGGAGATGGTAGAAGAGGATAAAGGCGGTCAAATATTTGGTGATGGAAGGAGAACTGACTGGGTAGTGAACACACAATGTGATATACAGATGATACGTTACAGAATTATACACCTGAAATCTATGTAATTTTACTAACCATTGTCACCCCAAAAAATTTAATTAAAAAAATACCTTTCCTAGATTATAGTTAACATTTCTGCAACTTTTTACAGCAAAGAGGAAAACAATAAAATAGGCTGTGAGGAGGGAAGTACAGTATTGCTATCTTTGTGCATATGGCATAGTTAATGTGTGTATGTAACTGGCAATTACTGGTAAGTCAACATGTCAGAGATACACCATTTGTTACTTGCTCTGGGAGTAATTGCCCCTCTAGATATAATCAGTGTTAAAGGTAGTGAAATGCAAAATAATTGCAACAAGGTCTATGACTCATTTCAACGAGGCTTATAGAGTAGAGGATATTTTTTCTCTTAACGTGAACATTAATCGTTTTTATTGATTCTGCAGTTTTACAATGGTGAAAAAAGTAATTTGCAACTTAACTCTCAATTTCTCATTTCCATACTGCAAATTAGATATTTAATGCCATGGACTAGTATTTTTTTTTTTTTTGTGGGGGGGGGTTGAATTAAGTATTGAGAATCCACCATGTGCTGAGTGATATATATATAGAGCAAAGGCAGAGAAAAAGCCACAAAAGGCTTTGTGTGTGGAAAAGTCTATGTTAGACTAAGACATGGGGGGTCAGATATCTAAAACTGTATGCCTCACCTGAGGAGAATCCTTATTATATCCAGGGACAAATTTAGCTTTTCACGAGGCCAAACTGCATACAATTTTGGGAACCCACTTTAAGAAAAAGTATACAAAATTAGGAACAAAACATAAAGTATAGGGCTTATGCACCTGAAGGCCCTGAGATTTAAGCATCACGAGCTTCATGGTTATTATGTCTTTTTGTATATCAGATCAGACTTGAGAATTCTCTTCTTGGGGAACACTGGTATGGAATAGCATATTAAGATGAGTAGAGATTTTGGTAATTGGGCAGTACTGGAGAAGGTGAAGGCCTGAGTGGGAAAATTTCTGAGAGTTAAGATGAAAGGTATTATTTACCATTGATGGAGAATTGTATTTACAATATGATTTACTATGATTTAGAAAATAGAGTGAGCATAGCTATTATTTCATAAGTAATGGAGAAAAGGAATTATGATGACAGGGAGTTCTGCTTCTGGCCAAGTTGGAGTAACAGGGACTTCCTGCCTGAAACAAGCAAAAAAAGAAAAGAATATATGAAGCAAAAGTTTTCAGGATACTGAAATTCAGGCAAGGCAGGACGATCATCTTGAGAGATAGGAAGCAAATTCGGAGAGTCCTGTGATTGCTGCAGTTTATTGTTTTAAGGTAATTTCCAAGGCGTAGAACAGGGAACCGAACCCAGGCAGAGCCCGTTGGTCTCCTTGCATTGAGGCGATGGAGCCGAGAGTCCGGGCAGCTAGAGTATACAGGACGGAACACTGGAGAAAGAAAGCTGCATGGAGAGAGGACTCCAAAGATCTTCCCCATGAGTATTCAGTACAGTGCTCATCGGGGCATGCATGTGGCAAAATCACCAAGAGGAGAAAAGAACTACCAAAAATGTTTAGCAGGAACAGTACCAGATGTTTACATGGGGCTAGGAAGAATGCCTGCCGCCATCGACCAGCCAGACTAGGAAGTCTAATTCTCAGGATATCGGCTGGAGTACTCAGAAAGGTCTTGCCTCAGTAGTGGAGGTAATTAGCGCTGGACTACACACTGTTCAAGCCCCACCTAAGAAACCTTAGAACAAGATACGAAAGATAGGACATTTCCAAGTAACTTAAGTGTGTCCTAGAAAAATGCTAGATAATATTAATAAGAATACAAAAATAAATATCTGGTATCCAACAATGTAAAATTCACAGTGACTGGCATCCAATAAAAACCTACCAAGTGTCCAAAGAAGCAGGAAAATATGATCCACAATGAGGAGAAAGAGCCATTAAAACCAATCAAAAACGGACATAAATATTAGCATTAGCGGACAAGAACAGTAAAACAATTATCATTGAATATCCTATATTCAAAAATTAAGTAGAGGCATTGAGGGAGAACCAAATTAAATGTCTATAAATGAAAATACAATGTTTTAAATTTAAAAAAAATGTGCTTGATGAGATTAATGTCAGATTAGGCACTATACAAGAAAAGATTAATATGAATAGAAACTATTAAACACACAGAGAAAAACATTTCAAAAAGGGACCCTTAGCAAGCTGTGGGACAACTTTAAACATCCTAATGTATGTATAATTGTTATTCTCAAATGAGGGGGTAGGGCAGAAAAATTGAATTAATAATGATGCAGAATTGTCCAAATTTGTCAAAAACTATAAATCCACAGATCTAAGGAGCGCAATGAACTCCATACACAAAAAGGAAACTAACAAAGAAAGGCACATTCTAATCAGATTGTCCAAAACCAATGATAAAGAGACAATTCTAAAAATAGCCAGAGAAAAAAGATGCATCACACACAAAGGAACAAAGATAAGGATGCCAAAGGATTTCTTATTGGAAATAGTGCAAATGCGAAGACAGTGGAGCAATGTCTTTACAGAACAGAAAGGAAAGAAATGTCAACCCAGAATTACTTTAGCCAGGAAAATGTTTTTCAAAAATGAAGGTAAACATAGGCTTCCAAACATACAAAATGGTAACCATTCGTCACCAGCAGACGTACACTATAAGAAATGTTAAAAGAAGTTCTTTAGACAAGAAAATACCTCAGATGGCCGTATAGGCCTACCGAAAGCAATGAAGAACACCAGAAATTCACGTTTAAAAAAATAGAAAAAATATGATGACAGGGTAAAACTTGTTCTGTCAGGGTGACAATGCCTCTCTACTTTTTGTCCACCCAGTGTGAAGCTCTCAAAGTCAAACCAAAAATGTGTGGTAGAAACAATCCCCTGTATTGGTACTTAAAAGAACAGCACACAGTAACATAATAATATATAAAGACATGGGAGCATGTAATATATATGTACATATATATACACAGGTACATATATATGATTATTACATTAGATATGTGATTATGATATGATTATTATTTATATGTAATAATTATATCATGGTGGTACAGACATTTACCCTGCTAGGTGTCCAGTCTGGTTTCCCTCAGAATTGTACCCCGAGATGACGATTTAAGTACAAGTAGTTTTTTTGGGAAGTGATTCTAGGGAGCAGCAGGAGAGAGCGGGAAAGTGAGATGGCTAAAGGGGAAATGGAGGCGCTGATTAAAGAGACGTTATCAAGAAAGTAAACCCTGTATGCAGCTACAGTTGAATCCTGTTGGGAAATTTGGGATCAGTGTAGACCTGGCCTCAGAGCTCACCCACTATGTAGCAAAATCACCCCTAAGACGCCCATGTCCTAATCCCCAGACTCCTCGAGTATGTCATATTATGGCAAAGGGGAGTTAAGGTTACTCACCAACTGACCTCAGGTTAAGAGAATACCCTGGATTATCCAGGTGAGCCCCGTGTCACCAGAAGGGTCTCTTAGATGTGGAAGAAGAAAGAGTCCGAGGTTTGACGATGCTGTGGCTGGCTCCGGAGAAGCAGGAGGAGCCAGAAAGGAAGGAAGGCAGAAGGTCTGTGGAAGGTGGACAAGACAAGGAAACGTGCTCCTAGCGCCTCTAGAAGGAATGTAATCCTGTCGAAACCTCCATTTTAGCCCAGTGAGACTCATTTTAGACTTCTGACCTTCAGGGCTGTATTATATTTCTGTTGCTTTACGTCACTAAACTTGTGGTCATTTCTTATATCAGCAATAGGAAACTAACATACCATCTCAAGGGATAAGAGAGTTGGGGTGTTTATGACATGCTCAGGCGTTGCTGAGAACCTGTTCCTGCGTGTGAAGGCAGGGAGCTACCTGCAGTGAGAGAGAGCCCTCAGGTTGGTGGGGGTTAGCTTTTGTACACCGTAAAGGTAAGTCCTGTGGAATATGGGTACCTTTCCTGACTTCACAGTAAGATGGCCTCCTTCTTCTGTTCCTTCCATGCTTTCTTCCTTCATTCAGCTAACATTTACTCAGCTTTTATTATGTATCAGTCTTCATGCTAGATGCTGGAGATGGAAAAACTTAAATTTCTAGCCCAAGAGGTTCATCAAAGTGGACAGTGTTTACATTTCCTAGATTCTTAGTTTTAGATTCTAGGATAGCTTGCTAAGATATTTTCCAGTCGTGAAAGGAAATAGATTTTTATTAGGTTATCCAAAAAACCACAACATAATAGGCAATTGTTACAATGAATAATTTAATACAAAGTAAGCGGGAATAGATATATTTTGTATCCAAATGAAGAAACCCCAGCCTAACCTTTCTAAGCCAGTCAAAGTATCAATTCTTCTTGATATGAGTGTGTAATGCTAAATACAGTTATTTCTTTCTTGGACACTTGGGGCTAATGCCCTTTTGGAAGGGACAGATTAGACTAAGGTGTCTGGGTGCCTGCTTGTTTTTAATGCAGATTGTGTGCTACAGTAAAACGCAGGTCATCTCTTATCTGACACACATAAACACTCAAACACAAATCCTCTTCAGGCGTATCTGGGTTCCCCTGCTCCTTTCATGCACTTAATGTGCTGTGCATACTTGATTCACAACCTTAGTTTCTGGGTATTCCTAAAGTATCCAGAATTTTAGTATGAATATAGCACTGAGTATGTTATATTGGAAATGAAGTCTACAATCGATGTACAGTAATTGCAGTATTTTTCTTCTTTTTTTGTCCTTAAAAACAGTCAATGGCATTCAAATAGGAAGAATTGACCCGTGCAGTCCTCCCATGACACCCCCAGACTGAATGAGGTGTTTCCTCCTCCATGATCTTGTAACAGTCTTTGGATCTGTACTTTTCACTCTCCTGCATTGCAGGGTAGCTGTACATTTAATGTCTGCATACCTCCCGAAGCTGTGTGTAAGTCCGATTTTAATCATATTACTGTCCTTTTTCTAGCAGTTACATCAGCCCCTGTCATATGGTAAACTCTTGATAAATATTCATCAAACCAGTGGGCAGATGAAGTTGTCAAATTAATACAATGTATTTATTATTTTACCTTCTTAAGGAACACAAATTGTATTCATTAAGTTTGTAATTCTTGAAGAACAGAAAAAATTGTATTGTTTCAAACAGGATGACCTTCTATTTTGTTGAGCATATCAACATGTGTGTTAATCTTCTTTTTACTAATAATGTGTTTTACTAACTTTTTCAAAGTACCACTTGTCATTTTTGAAAGCCAACAACCTAATAGTACCATGCAGTCTTTTATTTATTTATTTTTTTTTAATGAAGACACTTGTGGTTTGGAATGTTGGTTTCTGGCTCTACAAACAGATAATTGTGTGCTATTCCACTCATATTAATTGAGTCTGATTTTCCCCATCTATAAAATGGAGAAAATAAAAATAGAAATTGAATTATGTTTTTATTTGTATTCTATTTCATAGAGTGATTGGGAGGATCAAATAAGCTGGATGACATGAAAGAAAATAATGCACATTCTTTAACAATCAATTTTTAACAGAAAATTGATCAGAGGAATGCAGACAATGTAGATTTTGATGGTGGGACATCTTTAACAGAAGGAGTGAATTCACCTCCCACATATTTTTCGGTGCATGTGAATATTGCTCTTCTTTGTGGCATAATTTGTGGAACGTATGCCATTCGTCCTGTAAGCCCCCCGAAGAGTTGTCTGAGATCACTGTTGCTTGCACAAACTTGGATGGCTTCTTTCTTTCATGACACAACAGGGCTTAAGGTAATGACAATTGAACAAGGTGAATATTAAAACAAAATCTAGGTTTATTCCTAGTTTGCATTATAGTGTCACTTATAGCCACCTCCCAATTCATTCGCTATCTGTAGCGTAGTGTTCTGTATCCTTGATAAGAGTATTATGCTAAATGAAGTAAGTCAGACAGAGAAAGACTAACACCTATGATTTCACTTTTATGTGGAATCTAGGAAAACAAATGAACAAACCAAATGAAATAGAAACAAATGCACAGATACAGAGAACAAACAAATGGATGCCAGAGGGGAAGGGGTTGGGGTGATGGACAGAAAAGGGGAAGGGATTAAGAAATACAAACGTCCACTTGTAAAATAAGTCACCGGGATGTAATGTACAACACAGGAAATACAGTGAATAATATCGTATTAACTATGTACGGTGACAGATGGTTGCTAGACTTACAGTGGTTATCAGATTGTAAGGTATATAAATGTTTGAATCAGTGTTGTACACCTGAAACTAATACAATGTATGGTAATTATAATTAAAAATAATAAGCAAATAATATTGTCAGAAAAATAAAAGTATACTTTGTCATCAGGGTATTCGTACAGTGATCTTAAATTTGTGGACTCAGCGTCTTACATTGTGCAGCACCCAACTATTACCTCTCTTTAAAAAATCCCTAGCAAAATTCAGGAATCCAGACAACTTTGTGCCATAAATATCACTTCTTTCCTACACACCAGTCTCAATGGGAAATACTGCAGAAGTTAGAGCTCCCACCCTAATTGTACCTTAATCACAATTAGGAAACTATAAAATCTTGCTCACATTGAATGGAACCATTTTTGGGAGACACTGTCCACAGATGTTTGTAGAGCTATAAAGGAACAAGTTAAAATGAAGTGAAATGCAAGCCCAGACAGGCTGAAATGCATCTTGGTAAGTCCTCTGCCTTGTAATTTGTCCCATTTAGTTTTTTTATTATTATTATTTTTGTTACTTTGGTGTTGGTTTTTATTTTTGCAACTGGCAAATGTAGGTAGTAATTTGATTTATAAGAAGAGGCTGCATCAGAGTTTTGTGATAGCAGAGGCAGAGGAAGTACACCTCGAACCATCCCTGGAGAATCATCAGGTAAACACACACAGGAGCCATATTTGCAACTTCATGTGGACTCACAAAAATTAACTATATTGCATTCAAGATAGCTGAAATGCATTGTACGAGATCCAAAGTGAAACGTGGAATAAATTAATTGACAGTTTAACCCAAGTTGCAGTCAATCATTCAGCCAGTCAGTCCACCTTTGGCAGTGTATTCCATGAACAGGCCAACCAAGTTCAGAGTCAACCTGAGAAGAGCAAGAAAGTACTGGGAGGTCGTAGGTGTATGAGTTAACCAGGCCCACCCTTGCTAGAAAGGTGACTCCTCACTATTCTACCCCATTCCCCCATAACCTTTCCCAGGGTTTCACAACTTTTATATCCAAATGAATAAGGATCTGATCTCAGTTATCTATTCTACTTGAGATTACAGCATTTTCTCTCTTTCATCAACGTTTAAATGTAGAATCTGAGCTTCTTTGTACTAGTAGGAGTTTTGGGGGTTTTTTTGGGGGGGCAGGGTGGCTGTGAGTTATTAATGTCCAATGGACTGGTATTGAAATACCTTGGTCTGAGATTTTATTCTGCCAACGTATTACATTTGGAAACTCGAGCAAATTAATCTTTGACAAAATCTTCTCATCAGTCAGTGAGTACATTATTATATCTGTCCTGTCTTCTATCTCACATGGCTATTAGGAGAGATAATAAAACTGAACAAATAAAAACAGCGATTTTCCACCTATTTCCAGCATTCATATTTAAAACATGACTTCGAGCTGCTGTAGTTTAAGACTGAAAAGAAAAGATACACTTTTTTGTAACGAGAGTGGTAAGGCGATAATTTGTCAGAAGAGCGCACAAACACCATATGCTGACTGCAACCTGTCTCATGGTTTTGGTCATTTTAATTTGCTACCTCGAGTGCAAGCTATTTGTACCAGTTTGCTATGGTTTGCATAATAACATACCACAGGCTGGTGGCTTAAGCAACAGAAATCTACTGTCTCACAGCTCTGGGGGCTGGGAGTGCAAGAGCAAGGCGTTGGCAGGTCTGGTTTCTTCTGAGGCCCCTCTCCTTGGCTTGCAGATGGGCACGTTTTTTTGCAGTGTCCTCACGTAGCGTTTCCTCTATGCCTACATATCTTTGATGTCTCTTTTGTGTATCCAAATTTCCTCTTCTTGTAAGGACACCAGTTAGATTGGATTAGGGTGCATGCTAAGAGCCTCATTTGAACTTAACGAGCTCTTTAAAGGCCCTTTCTCCAAATGCAGTCCTAGTCCAAGGTGCTGGGATTAGTGTGTCAGCACATGAATTTGGTGTGGGGGAAGGGAACGCAGTTCAGTCTATAATACCAGTAAATGAATGTTTTAAATTTAACAAAATGGTGAGGTTAGGAAATGACGACTTACGAAGAGGCTCGACTAAGCCTTCATCACCTCGCTATAATAACACCACTGAGCAGGAGCCAGCATCTTAATGATTTTAAAACCTTGTTTGCTTGATTCCTGGGCAGTGGGTCAGGCGGGCCACGTGGACTGTGGGCACCATCGGTGGAGAAGCTGATGGGTTTTGTCTCTCAGGACTGTGGGATGCAGATGGACCACAGCAGGGGAGAACGCAAAATTGCCTCTGAATTCCCTGGCACATTAACACTATGCCCAAGTCTGGAAACAAATGAACACAGAGTCTGTGATCACAGTAAGTGAGCTCAAATCTGGGCTAGAAATGTCAGACAATAAAACTGAGTGGTGAAACTCAGAATTGTGCTGGAACTCTAGAAACTCACAGAATGCTTCTTTCCTTGGATGTTGGCTGCCAAAAAGGCGTTGTCCGCCTTTCTGTCCATTGGGTGTGCTTTCTCTGACCTGTGGGCTTCAAAAACACTAATATGAGGAAAACTCACATTTAGACATTTGTTCTTCTAGCTTTCAGACGTTTTTGGGGACAATATGTCGTGTGAGGCAATCGACATCAAAATCTTTCACATTAACTTTCTTAAGACTAATATTGATTTATTGATTCTATTCTTCACTTCTTATAAGACAAGTGATTCCTACCTATTATGTTTCAAGTCCCACACTAGGCGCTTTCAATGTAGTAAGGAAGTCCTATTGCCTCCACCGAGGTTCTCAATCTAATTTAGTGTTTTCCCTCTCCTGGAAATGAACTCCTGTTTTCATATGTAAAGACTTAAACTGTGGCAGAATTTAAACTCCATGTCTTCCATCCCTTACTTGGTTTCTATTTATCACTGCGGTAGGCTGAATAATGAGCCCTCAGGCATGTACACATCTGAATCCCCAGAACCCAGGAGTGTTTTCTTGTATGGCTAAAAGGACTTTGAAGATGTGATCAAGGTAATGAAGTTGAGATGGGGAAATTATCTTGGATTATCCAGGTGGACCCAATGTAATCACAGTTGGTTTTGTAAGAGGAATTCTAGAAGAGTCAGAGTAAGAAGAGAAGAGGGCAGTGTGATGACTGAGCAGAGATTAGAGTGATACACTTTGAAGAAGGAGGAAAGAGTCACAAGCCAACGATTACAGGTAGCCACTAGAAAAAGCCAGCTGCAAAAGGCAGGGAGACAGATTCCTCCCTCAGAACCCTCAAAGGAACCAGCCCTGCTGACACCTTGACTTTAATTCAGAGAGAATGATTTTGGACTTCTGACTTCCAGAAGACAGTAAGAGAATACATCTGAGTTGGTTTAAGCCAAGTTTGTGGTCACTTGTTACGGCAGCAATAGGAAACTAGTACAATCTCATTATCAGTTACCAGTCAGACTCAAAATCTTACTTTACCGTCTCCTTCATATACAATCACCACGAACTCCTGTTAATTCATGGTCCTTAATTATTCTTAATCATTCCTTCTCTGTTTCATGCCTCCCTGACAGCCTCGCTTTAAAACTTAACAGCCTTCCCCTGAATATTACTGTCATTTTCCAAGGGGTGTCTGTTTTTAACTTTACTCCTTCCAAACTATCCTCCACACTCCTTCTAAACTATTTTTATAAAAGCCAAATATGAACCTTCTTCCTGCTTCAAATACTGTGATGCCTCTTAAACTTCTTTCTCATTTGCCAAATGCCTATTCACACTGCAAGGCAATTTAAGTATCCTCTTTTCTGTGAATCTTTCCACAGACATAAATATTTGCATCATCCTCTGTTTCCAAAGCATCTTGAGTCTATTCCTCTGAATAACTCGTATAATATATATACACACACACACAAATTTACATATAAATATAATTTATATATATATATATAAATATGTACATATTTGTAATTATTTGTCTTTGTATTCATTCAACCCTACCAGGCCCTCAGCTCCAGCTCCTTAGATGCTTGGAGTTAGCATTTCATTTGTTTTATTGTTATACATGAACAAATTGGACTCAAAAGAATGGATGATGAAATATATTAAGTGCATAGTTCTTCAGGAGGTGGCATGAAATACATGGTAATAGTAGGAGAAAAGAAAGAGTAAGAAAGACAAAAGAGTATTTTCAAAATGTTTTTCATAAACAGCAGAGGCATTAGAGGATACATGTTACAATGCCCCCAAAATATTAAGGAACAAAGTATACAAAGGTTTACACACATATGTAGACAGTGAAGGGATCAAAGAACAAGAGAATTAATGAAACATTTATTAACATCCATGTGTACTTACCACGTGCCAGTGCTGTTCTAAGTACTTTGTACATTTTAACTCAATGTTAATTCCCTAAGTAATCCTATGAAATAGATACTGCTATTATCCACTTTTAAAGTTAGGGAAACTGAGCACAGCGTGAACACAGGTAGGAAGTGATGTGAACCCAGACAGTCTGATTGCAGAGCCTGTCCCTCTTACTGCCCCAGCTCAGCCGGAAGTTTGCACACTGGCTTTCTGCAGCAACCTGGCCAAGCCTGATAACCAGATCGGCCCAGCATCATCTTCAGAGTTCTGCATGGATAATGTTGTCTATACTTTTCAACTCAAAGAACTGCCTATGATTCTCGTCCATTTCAAATGTACAAGTACTGAAGTGTATAATCACTGCCACCGATATTGCTAACACATCACAGCAACTTTTAGAGAAACAGCCTGTCCTTGTTGTAATGAACCCTAACTCAGTGAGTGATTATAAATACAGAGATGAGACTCGGGGCACGTGACTGGGAAGCAGGTAGAAGGGAGGTGAAGTGGTGCCAGAGACGTTGTTGTGTTTAAGGCAGATGCTTTCAATACGATATGTCCAAGTTGCAAGTGTATGAATGTTTTTATGCTTCTCTTCATTGTCCATTGTGTCATGTAGCATGAAGCAGTGTTTTTGAAAGTGCTGGTTGTGACACAGAATGGATCGTAAAATCAATCCTACAGATTACAACCAGCATTTTAAAAAGGAAAAGTGGAGTAGAATGGGACAGAACAGTATAATATAGTACAGCATAGCTTGGAAATATTTGCATAAATCTTTGCCAAGAATTGCACACTTGACAAAAATTACTGCAACAAATTGTCACTCCCAATGTGAGAGAGCCAATTAGTAGAAGGAGTGCACTGATTGTACCCACTAGGTAGAAATGGGTCGTTTTATCTTGTTTTCATTAACTTCTCATTTGATTTTCTGGCCTATGAGAGTCAGTTTGATGATCACTGTAAAAAGAGGGTACAGTTTATTTTTATGTTAACACAATTAGTGGTTAATTGTTAGACAAAGCCAGAAATTGTTTTTCTGTTATGAGTAAAAGTGTTGATAATTTCAGTCAAATTTTGGACTCCAAAATTTGAGTGTTTTTCAGACAGAACATTATTGAGTTTGCAACTATAACATTTTAATAAATGTAATATAAATTGCTCTTAAGATGGATTGATTTATTATTAAGAAAAAAGAACGATGAATTTAAAAAGTATAGAGATATGTTCAAGTTCAACTGCAGTATTTGGAAATGTAAATAGTAAAAATATTGAACAAAGTATTGATTAATGAGCAATGGTTTCAATTTTAAGCAAAAATTTGAAATGATAAATATAGTACGTCATAAAATTGAAGATACTTAAAAATAGTTTTTAAATCAAATATACAAAATCCAACGAACATTGCATATATCTATGTATTTTAATGATATTTTTATAAATAAGAGCTTAAAACTTTCAAAATTAAAATACTTGGAAACAAGGTTACTGTACTTAATAAGTCTTAATTATTTTTAGGGAAGGAAAGAAACGTACAAAGTGATTGGTATAATGTCATTCTACAACACTTAATGAGAAATTCCTGTTATTGCATAGTGAGTTGGTTATTGAGTGGCAAAAGAAAAAATGGCACATATAATTATTGAAAAATATTTTTATAGTTTGCATGGATACCATGGTATATATTTCAGTGATAAATTATCTGATGAAAATAATAACTTTATCTTGTATCTTTAACACAATATCCCATTATGTAACTTTTAGAAACATTGAATACTGCACCCGTACAGACCAGAATAGGTATGTGAAACAACTGGTGAAACAACTGACATTGCAACATGTTTAAACCTTCTAGTTAATGTCAAATATGTGTGGCAAATGGCTTTCACAGGATGTGTGATATAGCTAAAATTTCATTAAATGTATTTTAGAATTGGATAAGAGTATTGCTGATCAGTATTAACGACACTGGAAAAATTATATATGAATTACAAGTGAGAGAGCAGCAAATATTACTAGAAAAGTATAGACGCTACTGATGAACTCTGCAAAATCACTTGTTAAATTCTTGTCAGAGCTTTGGTATCCCAAAAAACAAAGCTGCATCTCTTGGAAGTATTGAAAAATTCATTGAAAAATGTCTATTTTATTAAAGGAAACTCACTGAAATATTTTTGGTATGTTTTGTTCAGAGATTAGAGCTACCTGTATCTGTGTACTGCGTCACACCAGCATTCTTTGATTGTCATGACTGATAGTACTAAGCAGAGGTGTACATGAATCAGGGTATAACACTCACTTTTTAGGTTGTTACTAATAAATAGTCATGTATGGTAAATAGTTTCTAACATAATATTTGGGTTAAAATGGCATAGTTTATTAAACTAGAAAAACAACAGGGATAAAGGAAAAATGCACTTCACTATATCAAACATATCCAAGGGTGATAATGTGGTGTGTTTTTTTAATTAGTGATAATATAGTGTTTTGTTATTTAATTCACTAAAATGCTCTAAATTAAATATTTTCATCGCTGCTTTCTTGAGTGGATGGTTCAGGAAGGTGGTGTGTGTTAGCTCAGCTCCTACAACATCGGACAATGAAGTTCGCAAACTAATCCTAGAAAAAGTGCTACATTCCTCATTGCTGAGTATCACTACGGTCACCTTCCAAGTACTCCCCTTGGGAAGCTATGCACCAATGCCAGCGCCTAGTTCACCCTTCAAAGCAATTTTGGAACTCTTTTTCTGAAATCCATCAGAGCTGTTGTTGTATTACCCTTGATGTCCTGAATGTCATTAAAATGTATTCCTTTTAGTATTTCCTTTCTCTTCCGGTAAAGAAAAAAGTCAGTGGGGGCCAGATCAGGTGAGTAGGGTGGGTGTTCCAATATAGTTATTTGTTTACTGGCTAAAAACTCCCTCATAGACAGTGCCGTGTGAGCTGGTGTACTGTTGTGATGCAAGAGCCATGAATTGTTGGTGAAAATTTCAGGTCGTTTTCGTCTAACTTTTTCACGCAGTCTTTTCAGCACTTTCGAGTAGTAAAGTTGGTTAACTGTCCATTTGGTACAAATTCATAATGAATAATCCCTCTGATATCAAAAAATGTTAGCAACATTGCTGCAACAAGTTTGTGAACTTAATTGGCAGACCTCCTGTACTGTGGCGCTAGTTAAGTGGTAGAGCTAAGACACGAGCCCAGGCCATTAAGGCTCTAAAAGCTGTGTCAGTGCCCTTCACTGTGACCCCTTTCTCTGTAAGGGAAAAAATGAGAGGAACCAAGATTTCTTCACCAAGTATACCCAACTTTGATCATTTCTTTTCCAGGCTAGTGGAATGAGAGCTTGTTAGTGGTGGTGGCTGTTTTTGTTGTTGCTACTATTCTTGTTACGGTTAATAACTGTCTGTTTTCCCTGTCAAAGAATTCTGGAAACGTTGCCATACCCCTTTTCAATAAACACAGTAGGGCAATAGGATGCCATAGATAAAGTCAGGGTATCTAGTTACTGTGTGCTATGCCACGAGGCGCGGAGCATTATGATGGAGTCAGACTTAGTCTTTTGGCTGCAGAGTCCAGGGTAGAACATTGTCTCTCCCCAATCAGTGTGTGCAATTGCAGGATATAACAGTAAGTAGACATAAGCACTTGTTTTCACGGAACTTCCATTCTAGCTAGAAAGAAGCTACTGCAAGGGAGGAGGGGATTAGCAAGCCGAAAAATGAGTACAATAACTGCAAGCAGTAAGAAATGAAATGAAGACCGTGGATGATGTGCTGAAATAGAAAAACAACAGTGGAGAACCTGCTTTAAATAGTGATCAGGAAAGGCCTCCTTTATGAGGTCACTATTCACCTGACATCTAAAGGAAGAAAAAAGGAAGCCTTGCAAAGAATGGAAGAAAGACCACTTCCAGAAAAAGGAAGCTGCAGGTGACAGGGACATGAGCTAGCACCACGCATGATCTGATTAACAAGTGAAAGAAAGTCCACGTTGCTGAAACACAGAGATGAGTGGAGGAGTGACGGAAGATGGGGGTGGAGGTTAGAGGGCAAGCAAAGGGCCGGAGGATGCATGGACTTACAATCTGTGGGAAGGAGTGTGGGATCTAGTTAAGCGCAATGGCAAACCACTAATGGCTTTCCAACCTAGGATGTATTTAGTAATAATAAAGAAAAACACCTTTGCTGTTACATAAAGAATAGATGAATAGGAGAGCAAAGTTGAGGAGGGAAGACAAGACGGGAGGCTGTTGGAGCAAAGCAGGTGAGACATTATGGTTGCTTAAACTAGGGTGTTGGGAGCAGAAATGATGTTGAAGTTAGACTTAATATATATTGTAGAGGTAGAAGGAGTCAAATAGGCCTTCTGAATACATTGGATGGGGGAGTGAGAGAAAAAAGGTGAAATGAAGGATAATCCTTATATTCCTGGCTATAGAACTAGGTAGATGATAGTGATTTTGACAAATTGAGAAGACTCAGAGTGGGGAGCAATTTTTGGATGGTGGCAGATTAGGAGTTCTCTTGGAGATGACCATTAGAAAACCAACTGGAGCTGTGAAGAATACAGTTCAATAAGCCAATATAGAGTTGAGCTCACTTAGAAAAAGAGTGTACGTGGTGAAAAAAGTAGACCTAGTATCATACTTAAGATAATCAATAACATAGAAATTAACAGAGAAGAAAGAAGCCTGAGAGTGGCAATGGAACAGGGATGGAACCAAGGAGTGATGGAGGTCAAAATCTAGAAGCGCACTGGTCAATAAATAAAGGATGCATCAGCTGTGCCGAGACTGCTGAGAGGTTGAGTAGAAAGAGACCTGAGAATTTTGTCCTTTATTGACCTACAGGTTATTGACACCCTTGAAAAAATGCTCTTCTAGAGAGGTGTCGACAGGAACTAGGCTGTGGTAGGTAGAGAAATGGACAGAAAATGAGAAAGTGGAGAAAAATGTGTAGAAAAGTCTCTTCAGAAGGTTGGTGATGAAGATGAGCAGAGAAATGGAGTTAAGTTTGAAGGAAGCTAATCAGTCAAGGGCACATTGTTTTTAACAGAAGGGAAATTATACACCCTGGGTGGATACTTAGGGGAATGATGCTGGAGAAAGATTGAAGATCCAAGATATAGTGTGGAAAATGTTTGGGATGGTTTTCGAGAGGGTATTTGCGATGCAGTTATTGTCGCTGTCTTTACTTTGTAGACCTCAGTCTCCTCATCTGTGGAGTAGTGGAGTAGGTCTGGGCTATTTCCAAACTTCCTTTTGACTTGAATATTCTACAAATTTATGACTGTTAGTCCTGCATATGCTATTAAGCAGTGAAGAAGGAAGGAGATATATCCTGAGGCTGTTTACTGTCATATTAAATGTGGAAAGTTTGAAGATGAATCTAAAAGACATTTAAGTCTATTTTCTCCAAGGGAATATTTTTATGGTTCATTTATGAAGTCATCTGTATTATTTTATATGAGAAAACTGGTTTCATCGGTTCTTTAGATTAGTTATCCTCTTGTAGAAGCTATAACTTTTTTGAAGTTGAGACTGCAACATATTCACATTGTTTTTATTGCTTTAATCTTATTTCCACTGCTTTTGCCAATTAACCATAAGATTCAGATGTATTAGGGAGAATTCAGTAAGAGAAATTCATACAGCAATAAGTATTGTGAGCATATATCTATTTCTGACACATGTTAACTACCATATTTTTTACTATACTATGATGCTGGAAGGTTTCAGATGAAATTCTTGGAAAAGAAATTTATAACAGCCATATTAATAACACTCACAAAGAGTATTATTATTATTTATGCTGAAATACCTTTTATGTTATTTTTAATATTTGAGTAGAAATTATATTTGTCAAGATAATTTTTTTCTTTTTCAGAAAAACTCATTGCTAAAAATTTAAAGAAAATAAATCAAGTACTTTCTTACTACTAGGAAAATACAAACTTAGATAGTTAACTCTTTCTCTCTAAATATTAAATTTGTTGAAATGAGTTAAATTTTTCAATGTATTTGGAGCCAGGACATGGAAGAGAAGATAACGTGAGTCAAAAACCTGAGAGAGCTGCAGTGCCTGGCCCCATTTGTAGGGCTGATTTAGGCGAAAAGAAGCCACACCAAGTGTGTTATGATGTAGGCCACACCAAGTGTGTTATGAGATAGATCCATAGAACCAGGAACGGTTGGGCACGAGCGAGAGCTGGCTGGCAGAGACTCTTAAAACTGATGTTTTCCTACTACTGAGTGTTTTCAATATATACATTGTTTCCATGAATGGTATTTTGCCTTATAAAATGGATTCATTATTGGTATTTTATTCTCTCTGACGCTTTTTGTTTAGAAAATGGTTCTCATAACCTCAAGATAATAGGATTTGTGAAAAATCACATGATAACAGGTATACATCACTCAGCATAGAGCCTGGCACCTCGTAAACACTCTAGCTCAAAGTACATGCTCAAAGGATACTAATGAGAATACAAGCTGGTGGTTTAGTAGGATACAAAACCACAATGATCTGTTAATACAGGATTCTGTGGTAGAATGTTAATGTGGATATGATCTGGAGTGTAAACACTGTATGGGTCCCCCAAAGACAGGAGGCTATTGTAGACATTATGATCAGTCATCCTTCCTTAATTCAGACAACAGACATGGGCAAGGTTAGAAGAGTTTTTCATATAAGACTCTGTGTACTAGTTATGTCACAAGATGAAAAACAAAACTAAATCACAATCCACCCCAAACTTGTTTTAGCTTGTTTGGACTACAGTAGGCCCTCCTCATCAACAGTTTCTCGCTTTCTGCAGTTTCAGTTATCTGCAGGCAACCACAGTCTGGAAATGTTACATGGAACATTCTAGAAATAAGCAATTCATAGGTTGTAAAATGTGCACTGTCCTGAAATCTTGTGCCATCCCTCTCTGTCCTGCCTGGGATGTGAGTCATCCTTTTGTCTAGTGTATCCACGCTGTATATGCTACCTACTTAGTAGCCATCTGGGTTATCAGATTGGCTGTTGTGGTCACATAGTACTTGTGTTCAAGTTACCCTTTTTTGACTTATATTATTATAATTGTTCTACTTTATTACTAATTATTGTTAATCTCTTACTGTGCCTAATTTGTAATAAAATTGTATCTAGGTACCTAGGTATTGGAAAAAACATAGTATAAATAGGGTTTGGTACTATCCACAATTTCAGGCATCCACTGGGGGCCTTGAACATATCCTCTGTCAATAAGGTGGGGACTACTGTACTATTTGATGGTATTTAATGATACTGGAAATAATTATCTCAGCAAAAATTAAGTTAGTTTGCATTTTTGCTGTTAATTTTATCTTAAGCAAAATAATATCTGTCAACTTTAATATTTTTAAAGTGATAACTTTTTAATCTCCGGAGTGAAAGATTTGAATTCCCATAATTTCGATGATTATTGACTAGCAAATCATATATTACAGCATTAATTTCTCAGCTTAATCATAGAAAAACTGAAATTAGATTGGGACAAAATATCATGCTTAATTATGGACTTGGTTGGGATTCTCTTATTCAAAAAATATTTTATTTATTTTATTATTTAAAGTAATAGAATTTTCTTATTTCCAAGTAATGAAAACAAACTTTTTTTTTTTTTTAAGAGGAACAGGACTTTATTGGGAAACAGTGTGTGCAGCTCAGCTCCAGGTCCAGTTGCCGTTGTTAGTTGCAGGGGACACATCCCACCATCCCTTGCGGGAGTCGAACTGGCAACCTAGTGGTTGAGAGGACGTGCTCCAACCAACTGAGCCATCCGGGAGGCAGCTCAGCTCAAGGTGCCGTGTTCAATCTTAGTTGCAGGGAGCAGAGCCCACCATCCATTGCGGGACTCGAGGAATTTAACTGGCAGCCTTGTGGTTGAGAGCCCACTGGCCCACGTGGGAATCGAACCGGCAGCCTGCGGAGTTAGGAGCACGGAACTCCAACCGCCTGAGCCACCGGGCCAGCTCAATGAAAACAAAATTTAATTGTTAGGTTCTTTTATGTAGTTAATGCAAGTATTAATAAAAACTGTCATTCCTTTCATTATTATAAGCTGATTCAAAGCAGTATGAACAATGGAGCTGTTCCAAATAGTTTTTAAAGTAAATTATTTTTTTCTTTGATTACATATTTCACTTTTCAGAATGCACTAAAGCATTCAGGTGGAAAGCATGTTGGTTTACAATTTAGAAACACTTTCATTTAGAGATATTTGCCTGTACAACACTGTGGAAGTTGCTGAGTGTCACCTAAGTCTTACAGTTGTAAATGTGAATAACTGTCCACTGTCCTTGAGAATGGATATGCCCTATTGCTCATTTTACATTCTGTACGACTGGGAAAAATGGAAAAACGTTGGTTGGCTAGCTCTCATGTTCTGTGCATGGCAAATATACATATAAATAAGTATAGTTTTAGGTAAGCAGTGTATTCTGTTAAGCTCACAAACCATGATGACTTTTCATAAACAAATTATTCCTATGCTAGGAAATGGTTCTTTCCATTATTACAATCTCTTCATACATATTTAAACAATAATTAATTTAGGTCCCTGTGCTAAAGCTGTGAATGAGATTGAAAGGCTCTCTTTGTCATCTCTTTCAGAGCTCTCTCTTGTCACCTCACCCTTTTCTCCCTTCCAGTTTACTTTGGGGTTCTCATTCCAATAAAGCCTTTCTCTCACCCCATTCTTGCAGCTGTGCTGTGATCTGCTACAAGCATTCTTTGTATAGCAGCAACTTTTATATTGTATGGTGCCTGCAGAATATGAGTCCTGCAAGAGAGCCAAAGAATAATAGAGATACCAGCTCAAAAGTTTAACTCCCGTGGAGAGTCAGTAATACATTCATATATTAAAGTCTCTGTGATCCTGCAGGAAAGAAACCTGTATTAATCCGTATTTCCCCAAATTATCTTATCATAAAACCTTTACGTTATAATAGACATTCATATTCTGAGAACCTAGTGATGTGTGGTATTGCCTTTGGGAAATGTCACGTTACTATTAGAATAACAATACTTCTGCTTCTCCACTTGGAACAAGTAACCTAGACTGAAAATGAATGATAGAAGCACCCAAGTTTTGTGCTTGATTTCTATCATTTTGTGCATTTTACAAAGGAAAGTTATAGAAGACCTTAGATATAATTTGGTCACTTGATGTATTTACCATTGTAATAAAAGGACATAGGAAAGGTGCAGTATGTTATTGTTATTTTACAGCTGAGGAAACTGAGGCATGGAGATGGGCTATTACTTGACCACGCTAGTATAGCTTAGATAAAAGTAGCGGAGATTGTGATGCAAATTCCTACTTCCCAATTCCAAATTTAGTGTCAAATCCGCAAGATTAATCCACTTCCATTAAAAGAGAAGCATACTTACAATGCTCTTGATCTAACTCACAGCTTTTGTAAATGATTTTATGGGTAATATTAATTTTCCTGATTATAAAAGTAATACCTGTTCTTTGTTAATCAAGTAGAAAATGTAGTACTGTGTAGAGAAGCCTGAACTTTTTGTACATTATGCATAGCATATTGAACCTCCCATTTTTACATTTTATGTAGTGTGATTTCCCCAGTGCTGTACTTATCTTCTTAAAACGCTTTTTCTTCATTTAGCCAATTCCCTATTGTTTCTGAAGTTCTGCTATTTAAACTGTTTTACTGAACATTTAAGAAAATGTAATTGTTAATTCAAAGGCTATTATCATTTCTAAGATTTTTGTTCTATATTGCCAAACTGTACTCTTTACAGTTATATCAGTTTCCTTCCTATCAGTAGTGTCTGGGGATCTTTTTCTTACAGTCAAACAAAGAAAAGTAACCCTAAATTGTCCAGAATTCTGAGCTTATTATCTTTCATGTTTACTGTGAAAAACAGTAATTTAACATGCTTTTTATTCCTTTTGGGTTTCTCCATAATATTGCCATTTAAGTTGATAATATTACATTTTTTTAATGATTTTTTAGTTGCTATTATTATGATATATAAAAATAGCTATTTGAAGATTTATTTTTGACATTGCATTACGCTTAATATGAAAGAAAATTATTGAGACTTAACCATTTACCAGGTTTGCCAATTTATCTTCTTTTTAAACCTGACTTTCTAATTCTTGAGTTTTTAATTTATTCTCTTGAATAGGTGAAATATGCCTTTATAATTTCACCCTGCAGAGACGATAACATGTACTATTTTGAATTTGCATCTAGGCCAATAGCTTTCTGTTGCTTTTTACATTGACAATCAAGAGACTGCTGGGTGTTTAGTTGCTTGATCGTAGTTTGTTTTATATTTTGTACTCAAAAGAGTGGAGTATTCCAGTTCCACTGTTTTCTGATATCTGGTTGCTATAAAAGTCAAATTTGAAGCCCACTCAGTTTAGTTTAGTGTTTTTGAAGGTGCTATCTTTTATTTTTGGTATACTGTGGGATTTTAAAATCTTGGAAATAAAAGGTAAGGCCCTGATTTTAATGGGATTTCGTTTTGGGTTCTCTTTTTTGTTTTGTTATGTTTTTCCGTAGATCTAGTTTTTGTGGAAGCTCCTGACTCCTATCTCAAATCTTTCTTTAGCTGAGGAAAATTATTTTCTATTCTTTCTCTGATAAGTGCGCTTGCTTTATCTATTGTGCTCTTTTTTAGGTTTCTTTTTTGTATGAATTTGGTCTCTTGACTATGTCTTTCGTATGTCCTATTCTCTCCACATTTTTATGTCTTCACCGTTCTATAGTGAACTCAAGATGAATTCCTTTTGTTTTGCCACACATGTGATTTTTCTAATATTTAACTCAGTATCTGTAATTTCACCAGTCGTGTTTTCCATAACAACCATTTATCTCTTCACTTTTCGTATTTCATAGAGACAATATGGTCATGTATTTAACGTCAAATCATATTATGCTGTTACATGATGCAAGTATATGACGTGAAGGAAGGTAACTCCTATACAGGTTCCCTCCAATATTCTCACACTTGTTTCAGAAAATCTATTTCAGAGAAAGGCATTTCTTCTTTTCTCTTAGGTCCCGACTTTCCTGTAATTTCTCATGTGTCCACTGGTCTTCTTTAGTTTGCTCACTTGGCTTCATCCCCGTTGTGGCTGTTTACTCTGGAAGGAGCCTGCCCTGTGTGTGGCACCGATTCTAGTGGTCTCCCATTTAGCTCTTGTGCTGTTGTAGCTGTTACATGTGAGGGAGGACACAATGGGAAGACTGACATACTTTCTGCTTTCTGTGGCTACCAATGGACGGAGAGACCTCTTCTGATTAGAACTCGTGTTGGCTGGCGCTGAGTACTGGCTTCCGGCTTTCAGTTGAAGGATGTTGCAGATTATTAGCGCGTTCTTTCAATTACTTCCTAGGATTGTTTGGAGATTGGAAATGATTTAGGATGGAGGCGGGAGACAGCCCATTGCTTCTGTACGTTTGTTTCCTGGTGGCTCTTTGATGTGCCAGTCATATGGAAGTCGTTGTAATTTCTGATCATTCATCTGTGCCTTATCTAGACACAGGTGCCGATGTTGGTTTTGTTGTATTCATGGCCCCCATACAAATGTGGTTGGAGGGACTTTAATTGTTCCCCCCAGGCCCTCTTAACAGGAAAGCCACTGCCCAAACTGCACATGATCCTTTTCATCCCCATTCAGACTTTTTTCTTTCTTTCCAATGCATAATGACTGACTAGGCTAAAGCAAAATTTGCTTTCACATTGGAAGAATAAAAAGAGGATAGCTGTCTGAGTATTAACAGGATGGAAAAATTTTAAACTATCACACAGTGTGTTCGCTTACTTGTGACAAATAGATAAAGCATCTCCTGGCCAGTGGGAACAGAATATTTGTCAGAGCATTCTGTCTGTTGTTTGAAGGCATTGGTGGCACATCATAATATTTACACAAGGCATGAAAATGTTGCATTATGCATATCTAAAGTCTATAGTGTATCCTTTAGACTGTTGTCATTCCGCTGAATTCCAGGAAAATGTTGCCAGTATCATTGCTTGAAATGAGATAACCAAAGACTTATAGATCTCTACTTCCTCCACAGTCCATCTCTGTCACAGTATAGTAAGTCAGAATATTATTACTTATTGAAGCATGTGCTTAATGAAAAATTAATAGCATTGCAAATGATGTAATGGTGCAAGATGCTGTATTCTGACTAGGACAAGCTCCTTACATGTTTCTGCCAATGGGTCATTTTCTTTTATTTCACATATCCATGATGAGTGCGTATTTAGAAAATGAGAGGGAGTTTTCTGCTAATATTTTTGATTATTTAGTGATAATGCTGAATTACATGCTTACAGAGAGAAAGAGAGTGAGAAGGACGACAGGGACCAGGGGAGGGAGGAAGGAGGAAAAAAAAGAGAAGGGAGAGGAAGGAGAGAGAGGGAGAAGGGAGAGAGAATGTGATTGCTGTGTGGGTGAGCCTGTGTGTATGGGGCCTAGATGCATCATTTTGGAAGTCTGAATTTTCTAGATCATCATTTTGGAACATTACCAAGTAGTGCAATGCTGTGAGTTATTTAAAACTAATCCTGGGTACATCTAATATGGTACCTAGCATAAATGTGGTCTCATAGGCATGGTGTGAAACAAAAACATCATAGACAATTTGTTTTTAGTTACTCTTCCTTAAAATCACACATTTAAATTCTTTAATACACTGTGTTCAGTTTCTGTGAATGACCTAAATAAGGTTTTTCCCCTTGTGAATCTATTAGAGACTTGTAAATGTCCTCCTTTTGCATACTGTTCCCAGATTCATCTTCGTGTTTTATGGCTGGTCAGCTTCCTCAGCTGCTGAGACCTTGTGGGCCGCACCGTGCCTCCAGTGCATAGAGAGCCTCCTCATGGGGGCTTTTGGGGGTCTCCTGGGATAGAGTGCCTCCCTGCACCTCTAACATTGTGCCTTGGCTATATCTTGGGCCCTAGCTAAGCCAAGCCCCTTGCTGTTCTGTGTTCTGGCTCCGTGCGTTTCTCCCTCTATGCCTGTGCAGGGTCACTAAGGAATGTCCTCCTCCTCCAGCCTTCGGTGTGTAAACATGTCTGTGTTTAAGCACTCAGCTCACGGTCCATCCCTCAAGAACAGTTACTGCTGAGACATCAGAAGAGTTCCTGTGCCCAGCAAACTGACGGAATCCTTTATCTCCCTCTGTAAGACAGTGAAACGTGCAGCACCAGCTATGTATTTGAAGGGCTCTGAATTCTGATGGGTACATGCCAGTATGGCATCATGGTCTTCGGTGTGATGACTAATATCTCTGAGCCTCCGTTTCATCATCTGTGAAATAGAAGTGATAATGTATATGTTATAGAGTTTGCCAGATGGGAGGGAGGTTGGGGAGAAGAGTGAAAGGGGGAAGGGATTAAGATGTATAAATTTCCAGTTATAAAAAGAGTCACGGGGATGTAAAGTACAACATAGGGAATACAGTCAATAATAATTGTAATTACTATGTATGGTGTCAGATGGGTACTAGACTTACGGGGGTGATCACTTCGTAAGTTATATAAATGTCTAATCACTATGTTGTAAACCTGAAACTAATATAATATTGTATGTTAACATAAATTGAAAAAAAAATTAAGATTATATCTGAGTCATATATAGCATAGTGCCTGGGATGTTATAGATGTCGTATAAGCACAGTATATTCTATGAGTTTTATTAAATGTCATTGTTATCTCCTATTATGTAATTTATTTATAGTTAATCTCTCCCTAACCTTGGGCTCTTTGAGGGCAGAACAGGAGCTTTTCTTTGTGTCCTCAAAGAGCTCAGCACAACTTCTAATATCAAATATGCATCAAATATATCTTTATCTGTTTAGTACTGCAATGGTAATGTCATTTCAGCCCAATTTCTTCCATCACATCTGACCTGAGCTGGACTGAGAGGTTTGTGCATCTTCATTTATGATGTGTGTGATCTCTACTTTAGCTGTCTTTTAGGTGGCAGCTTCTGGCCTCCATTTCTGAAGAGACCAGTCGGAAGGATTTTCAGTGTGATGAGGGGAATGGATTCCTTTCGCTGGAATTAACCAGAAAGATGCAGGCAGCATGCTTAAGTTTGTGCCTACTCATTATCAAACAGGTGGGTTTCTGAGCTCGTCTAGAGTTGAAATGTTTATCCACTTTAACCAGATATGATGGTGGATGGGTCTTGTTAGAGGTGCTTCCCTATAGGACTCTAGAAAATCTCTCATGGCTGGAAATCAACTCTTCAGTCTGGCTTCCCAACCTGGTCATTCTGATTTTATGAATTTGCTGCCATGCTGGTATCTTCAGTTCTTCATACTCTGAAGCAGTGTGGATGATTGGACATCTCATGGCTCTTTGGAGTCGGGCAACTTAGGTTTTAGTCTTGATATTGCCACTGACTGTGTGTGACTTGTCATTATTGTCAGTCTTTTCGAGTCTCAGTTGCCTCATCTGGGGAAACGGTATTATACTGTCTACACTAAGACTATTATATTACAGGATTGTGCACTTGAAACCTATGTAACTTTACTAACAATTGTCACCCCAATAAATTTAATTTAAAAAAATAATATTGAATTAAAATAAAAAATAAATAAAGAAAAAAGGTGTTCTGTGCTTGAACAAGGTGCGTTCATATATAAAGGACCCAGTGGATGTTTATCACCTGGGCCATCTGAGAAATGGGCCCAGTCTAAAGCATAAGCATATATCTCAAATAGGGCTGGCCTTTTTCTTTTAAACATCTCCACTTTTTAAAAACCATAGCATGCCAGACGGTTTTTAGAGAGAAACACATTTTCAGCATTCATGGATCTTTACTACTTTAATGACAATTGGCAATGAAAGGGATTCGTTTATGTGAAAGATAAAATTTGTACCTTGTTTAGAAAACTGTATTTGGAAAACCTCAAGGCTCAACTAACAAATTTCCTTTCTAAAAATGACAGTACAGCTTGAGGAAAATAATGAAATATAAGCAGAACAACTTCTGAAACTCACCCCAAAATTATTGGAAGAAATGCATCAATGTTTTCAACTCTGTAATTTTGATTAACTGGGACATTTAAAACTATTATTGGTTCTTTTGAAAATCAAAAATTGCATTTTAAATAGCAAAAAAGTACATGAAAGTGACCTATTTAAGAGCAAAATTAATGCCTTTATAAATTATGATCAGCTGTGTTCTATTATATATACATTATATGTTTATATACATTTTGTTTTTATTATTAGTTTCAGCTGCACAAAACAACATAATGATTATACGTTTATACCCCTCACAAAACAATAACCCCAAGTCTACTACTCATCTGACACCATACATAGTTATTACACTACCATTGACTGTATTCCCTATGCTGTACTTTACATCCATGACTGTATATATTTTTAATTACTGTAAGATCCAATCTTGAGAACACAACTAATTCTGGCTTAGAATTTTTAGGATTATTTTATTACTACCATGTTTCCCCGAAAATAAGACCTAGCCGGACAATCAGTTCTAATGCATCTTTTGGAGCAAAAATTAATATAAGACCTTGTCTTATTTTACTATAACAGAAGGCCAGGTCTCATATAATATAATGTAACATAATATAATATAATATAATACCCGGTATAATATAATATAATATGATAGAATATAATATAATACTGGGTCTTATATTAATTTTTGCCTCAAAAGACACATTAGAGCTGATTGTCTGACTAGGTCTTATTTTCAGGGAAACGGTATGAATTTTGATCATCTTCATGCCTTGATTTTCTGAGATCGCTGGAAATAAGTGTTTTCTTTAAATCTACCACTTACTTTGTCAAATTGTTAGTTAACATTAATAGCACAGTTAGGATATTGGCAAGATACTTTATTTTATCAAAATTAAAAGTTATTGTTTGAGAAACTTTTTTCCCCTTGGAGAAGTCAGGACAGTTTATACAAGTGCTCAAGTTTTTAATGATACTGCATAGTCTTCTTATGTTTTTCTCTTTGGGAGTCATAACACAATCTGAGGAAATGAATTCTTAATTACCAAATAGACTCATATGTGCTCATGTAAAATAAAGTTCATTTATGCCTTTAACAACTAGCAGTCATGAATAAAATTGAATAAGACTGGTTGCGCTTGAAAGTAGTGGTGATAACTTTAATAAATGATGCTTCATTTATTGAAGCTACTCATATTGTTGATTTATTATTTCTAAAGAACATAAGAGATACATGTGATTCTGATTTAGTGGGGAGATGATACATGAAGAGTACAGATTTAGAAAGTGATATGTACTTCAGTTAGGCAGTTTTAGATAGATGCCTTAGTCACCTGATCCTTCTCTTGACAGTATTAACTTTTTTGCTAAGATCTATTCTAAATATATTTTGTTTGGAACATGATGACGCCTAACCCAGCGATGAAACTCTTATCTAAGCTTATGTGCTTGTAAATTGGTTGGGAAAATGCTAGATGATAAAAAATTAAATTTCTCTTTATTTCTAATGAACTGAGTATGTTTTTGTGTATGTTTTACAAAGTATAAGAAGACTTTGGAACTTAGTTTACCAACACTTTTAAAATACACATATTTCCGTTCATCAGTAAATTTTATGTACCATAGTAAGTTTTCATGTACATATTTGTATTTGATATTCCCACAAATCTTACAAAAAGTCATTCGGCTCCCCATTTAGACAGAAAACAGCTGTGGTATTCAGGAAAGTTCAGGGCATAGAAAGAGCATATATGCATTTTTTCCCTACTTTCATTTTTCATTTTCATTTTTCATTTTTTTCCCTACTTAAGACTATATAATGTCACTGAAGATTGTATACCATGGGGTGACAGGTCAAGTTTGTAGTTTAGATGGTTCCCTGGGAGGATGTGAATGGTCGATGCATTAGATCAAAGATTGGAAGCCGAGACCTGTCCTCTTTGGCTCCCTCCTTTCTATCATAGCCCGCATCCCATGCATCAAGAAAGCTGTTAGCTATAATTTTTTTTAATGTATTTTCCTTCTTCATACATTTTATTAGTATTTTCCAAGTATATGTATAAGTGTTTGTTAGAACTGAGAAGTGATAGCTTTTATTCAAAAGTTAGAAAACATGGTTCTGAATTTTTTTTTTAATTAAAGTTTATTGGGGTGACAATGGTTAGTAAAGTTGCATAGGTTTCAGGTGTACAATTCTGTAATACATCATCTATATATCACATTCTGTGTTCACCACCCAGTTAGTTCTCCTTACATCACCATATATTTGATCCCTTTTACTCTCACCTCCCACCCCTCTCCCACCTTACTGAATGGAATACTACTCCGCCATAAGAAAAGATGAAATAGTGCCATTTGCAACAACATGGGTGGAATTTGAGATTATTATACTAAGAGAAAAAAGTCAGACAGAAAAAGTCGAGAACCATATGATTTCACTCATATGTGGGATATAAAACGGAATATAACAAAGGAATAACACAAACCAATAAAGAAACAAAAACTCATAGACACGGACAATAGTTTAGGTATAATTTTAACGCATATGAACAAGCCAGCTACTTTCAAGACCACTGTTTCTGGTCTCAGCTTCTTTAAAAGAAAAGAATAATGAAAGACAGATTTATCTGTATGCACAAGAATGAGGATTAGGATTCTAGATAAAAAGGAATGCAGTCTTCTGTCAAAGGAAGATCAAGACTCTTAGTGTTGACTTTGGGGCCTACTGCAATGGGAAGACTTGCTGTCCTGTCTTTAGTTGTTGAGTCTCTTTACCTGACATGTTAGGCTTTTCAAAACAGCCCTCCTGCTGGGCCAGTTTTTCTGATTTTTTTCTATTAGCCACGCTGGTCTTCCAGATAGCCTGTATTCTTCTGTTTATCTGGGAACTCTCCCATAAAGTGTAAGAGATCAGTTTCACTATTCTCAGAAGCCAAGATTTTCAGGTCTTATAGGAGCTTTTTTAGCATTTTCACTAACTAGAGTTTCCTAACTGGTCTCCCTACTTCTACCCTTGCTTTTTCTAATGAAAGCATGGCAGTGTAACCTTTTTAAAATGTAAGACACGTCACATCTCTGCTCTGATCCAACCTTACCATACTCCTGTTTTACTCAGCGTAAAAACCAAAGTCCTTCCAATGGCTACAAAGCCCCAAAAGATCTAGGTAGCTCCTTTCTTCCTGCCATTTTCCCACTTGCTTACTTACCTCAGCTACCCTGGCCTCCTTGTTCTTCCCTGAATACGCCAGTTTTGCTCTCACCTCCAGTCTCTGCACTGGCTGTTTCTTCTGCTTGAAATTCCTTGGATGGATATCCATAAGGTAAATATCCTTATTTCCTCAAATCTGTAATGAAATGTCATTCTCAATGAGAAGTGAGCACACTGTTTAAATTGTAGTCTGTTACATCCCCCACTTCCCTTTTTCCTTGCACTGATTTACTTTTTCTTTCTTTTATAATACTAATCACCTAATAAACTATGCAGTTTACTTGTTTTGTGTATTGTTGACTGTCTGCCTCTCCCCATTACAATATTAATTTCATGAGGATTTTTACCCATTTGGTTCATTGATATATTTCAAGCACCTAAGACAGTGTGTGGCATGAAGTATATTCTCAAAAATTATTTGCTGAATAAATGGATTGAATGTTGAGGGAAAGGAAGGGCTAGACACACATTGTTCAAAGGACGATGTGAATATGTAGGATGGCTTTTAAAAGGTGAAGCTTAAAATAATGCTTTTACTAATTTTTAATTAATTCTAAGATTTGGGGAGAGCCTTTAAAGCATCCATAAAGTTGTATGTTCCAGCTCAGGCAATTTGTCCTCCTTGGTTGTCAGTTCCGATGGAATCTTTCCTGTATACTCTTCTGTTTATTTTCCACGATGAAAGAGACAAGAGTCATTCCAGAAATTGTGACTTCCTTATCAAGTCACATGCATAGTCACATCTCTGTGATTGATATACAGGTGACCCTGGAACAACATGGGTTTGAACTGTGCAGGTCCACTTGTACACAGATATGTTTTTGCAGTAAGTATGCAGATGGCCCTCAATATCCCCAGGTTTCACATCCCTGGATTCAACCAACTACAGATCCAAAACAGTATTTTCCATACAAGGATGAGAATTCATTGATGTGGAAGGTGGAAAGCGTGCATTGTGCTGGGCCAATTCATATAAGTAAAGGACTTGGGCATCGGCAGATTCTGGTATCTGCTGGTGTGTGCGTGTGTGTGTATACATGAGGTCTGACCATTAAGTTTCGTCTTGGAAAAAGCGTACATCCTAGAAAAAGTGTACATGCTTCATTGCTGTAGTCACCTTCCAAGTACTCTCCTTGGGAAGACATGCACTGATGCCAGTGCTGCCTAGTCCACCCTTCAAAGCAGTTTTGGAATTTTTTGCTGGAATGGCCATCAGAGCTGTCATCGTATTACCCTTTATGTCCTGAATGTCATGAAAAGGTCTTCCTTTCAATATTTCCTTTATCTTTAGGTAAAGAAAGAAGTCACTGGGGGCCAGATCAAGTGAGTAGGGAATGTGTCCCAGTATAGCTATTTGTTGACTGGCTAAAAACTCCCTCACAGACAGTGCTTTGTGAGCTGGTGCATTGTCGTGATGCAAGAGCCATGAATTATTGGCGAAAAGTTCAGGGCATCTAACTTTTTCACGCAGTCTTTTCAGCACTTCCAAATAGTAAACTTGGTTAACTGTTTGTCCAGTTGCTACAAATTCATAATGAATAATCCCTCTGATATCAAAAAAGGTTAGCAGCATCGTTTTGACTCTTAATTTGGACTGATGGAACATTTTTGGTCATGGAGAATTGGCTGACTTCCATTGTGCACTTTGATGCTTTGTTTCAGGGTCGTATTGGTACACCATGTTTCATCACCAGTGATAGCATGGCCCAAAATATCATCTTGCCTCTCCAAAAGGTCTTGGCAGACTTCGACTCTCCTTTGCTTTTGTTCATCAGTGAGTTCCTTCGGGACCATTTTTGCACACATCTTTCTCATGTCAAGATTTTCAGTTAAGATTTTCTTAACTGTTTCTCTATCAATGTGTACTTGGTCTGCTACGTTTCTCACAGTCAGCCAATGATTTTGACTCTCACTTAGATGAATTTTTGCAATATTTTCGTCAGTTCTGCTCATTACTGGCTGCCCTGACCTCTCTTCATCAGTGACGCGTTCTCTCCCCTCAGAAAAACATTTAATGCGTTTGTACTCTGCCATTTTCTTCATGGCATTATCCCCATAAACTTGGACTAATGTGTCTCTGATTTCACTTCCACTCTTCCCAGGTTTAAGAAGAAATGTAATGTTTGTTCATTGCTCTAATTCAAGTTCAGACATTCTCGCAACAGCACACAAAAACACACAACAATAATGAATGCCACTCGTCAAGACACGAACACAGCTGTGAGACACCGATACACCAAGATTATGAAACCTTACCAAGCTGTTTGTGCAGTATTGCCAATGTAAGTGAACAGTGGCAAGTTTGTGAACTTAAGTGTTAGACCTCGTGTGTGTGCGCACACAGGTGTGCCCTAGAACCAATCCCTGATACCGAGGGACAGCTCTACTTAAATTTATGGGGAGTAAGAAGTTATATGTGGATTGTGGACTGCATGGGGTTTAGTGCCCCTAATCTTTGACATTGTTCAAGGGTCAACTGTAAATTGCAAGGAAGGAGTCATAAGTGGAAATAGAAAAAGATGATTTCTCCATGAAAGAAAATATTATAAAATGTCATCAAAATAAATATAAGCAAATCATTAAATGATTAATATTTGCAACCTGAAAGCCTCTTCAATAGATTCTTTCCTCTAATCATTCTAGAGTAAAAGATGAATAAATAGAAAATATTATTAGAATAATTTATTCACCAAAACTCCAGAAATGAATATAACTAATAATCTTACATCTGTAGGAAACACTAACAACCAAGTATGATGTTTGGTTAATAAGTAACTTGAAAGAAAACCTCGAATTGATGCAATACTATATTGCAATATGATAATTTCTGTTGAATAATTACTCAAATTGATTCTTGTTTTACTAGAACAAGTGTATTCTGTTTTTGTTTTCCTTTTATAAAATAATTACAATTTGTGCGTTTGTTTAGGTTTCTAATATCCTGGGAAATGTTATACAAAAATTCCAAACTAAGACTAAACAAATATTGCCCTGTTCTCCACTTGTTTTTTTTTTCTTCTTTTTTTTCCTGCTCTGAATCAGAAAGCAACTTTGAACAAATTCCAATCACAATGAAAACAAAGATCATTTGCTAAAAATGTTTCTGCTACTGATTAAAGAAACCTTCTAGGACTGTACTTCAGAGTCATACATTTAGGAAAGGAAAGGATAAGAGAGAAAAGCAAAAGAAACAAGAGAAAAGAAAAGATGATTTAAAAAAAGGAAAGGAAAAGAAGAGGAATGAAGAGAGAAGGGAAAGTGAGGACAGGGAACGATAAAGGAATGTGGAGCCAAAGGCTCTATTTTCTACACATAATAAAGCGAGCGAACACATTTTTAGCCTTGCTTTCTAAACTCAGAAGAGATCACCTGAGTGATCTCTTTGTATTGCTATTTTATCCGATTTCAAAAATATCCGGTGACCCAAATTAAGAGACTAAGAAGAAAATGTATTTCCATTTCTTAAAATATTAAGTTGAGCAATTATCTCGTATTGTAACATCTGTATTAATATAAATGCATCCAGAAGCTCTCAGCATAGATGTGGGTTTAGGACCTAATGAAGTCCCTCTTCCGGCTGTAGGAGGGAGTTAGGATAATAGCATCGTGATGCCATTAGTAACTTAGATAATTATTCTCCTTTATTTGGAAAACCTTTTCATAAAATTGCACACGTACACATAATGCAGTGTTTGCAAACTTGAAAATCTTTTTTTTGGATAAACTCACTCACCTTGCAGTACTTCCTACCTGTATTTTCTTCTCACTGTATCACGTACCCTTAATAGGACAAAACACCTGTTACTATATAAAATAAGGAAAATTGTGACTAACAAGACTTCACATCAATCTCCAAATATGTCTACAGTTGCCAATATGTTTTTATTGTTTTGTCTGTGGATAAACTGTTCCTCCAGGGACCTCATTACCTCAGGCCTCGTGTCCCATATGTATGTCTAAAAAGCCAAATTGCCTTGTCTTTGGGTCTACAGAGGCTGCTTGTCCTCCTTCAACATTTGTCTCACCTTTTGATTCCTGTCTTATTCAACCTTAAGAACCCTTACTGCCTTTATATGCACCCACTATCCACATCTGTGGAGGCTGCGGAAATTAAACGTGGCATATAATACACGTATTTTATCTATTTAAAGATAGAGGACAATTGCCATTTAGTGCCCGTGCAGTGTTTCTAGTAACTGTATGCTCTTTTGCATTAGGCCAAATGTGTATACATCTAGCTTATGCTCCTTTTATGGAAACATGCAAATTGCACCTCTGACTCATCAGATTGTGTGGCTTCCTGCACCTTCAGGACACACCATTTGTATGTGACTTTTGAAGACATATTCTCCCCTGTACTTTAGGTCAGAGTGGAAAAGACTCTTTATTTCTTGACTACGCCACTATGGCTCACACAGGCAACATGGCGAGGAAAAGGTTACATTTCCAGGTGTTTCTAATACCTCTGCTAGGTATCCAAGGCCTTTGATACTTTTAATTTTGCATAGAGAGTCAGATTTGGGACATTTGAAAAGTGATTTCAGCAAAGCCCAAGTTGAGATTTAAGATGTTTTTGAAGTAAGAAACAAATGCGTGGCATGGAATCCTGATGGCAGGAGGGACCTCCCAAGTCACTTGACTCAGCAGAAAACTGATGGAAATGATGTCACAAATAAAACGACCTAAGTAATTGTTCTTATTTGTAACATTTCCCTTAAAAACAAATCCCGTGCCTTACACTATAACTCTTCATTCTCTTAGGCCCTCAAGAGAATTTAAGCCAGTATTTGGGACAATTTAAAGCTGCATTTCAAGTCTGAGCCACTTAATTGCATATAACTATCATTGGAGCTAAGAAACCAGTAACTTTCCTTATAAATACATGCAAGAATCCGCACTATTCAACTATTTACATCTTTGCTGCCTTTGGTCTGAACATTTCAGTGCCACTGTTATCCTCCATAAAATATCACATACAGAAATGGTCCGGGTAGCCGTGTAGCACTACTGTCCAACCCTTCAACCCTTTGTATTTCTGCCAGATTTGGAGGGAAGAGGGGGCACTATTTGATTCAGTGGAAATCCTTCTTCGTAAAGGAATAGTTTAGAATTATCGGGGGGTGAGTATAACCGTGTCTTCTCTTTCTATATGTTGTTATATGATACAGATAGTATGTAAATTGTTACAAGTGACAAGCATGCCATCCTACTTTTTATCAGGAGCAATCAGGACTCATTGTATACTCCTTTCTTTCTCACTTTAAATCTAGACCAAAAAGCCTTGCCTGCTTCTTCTTCCAATGGGAATGGAGGTTCTAAGCACGTGCGAGGCACTTTCCCCATAATTATGCTGTGTGCAGTTTTAATATCCTCATTTTATAGATTAGAAAATAGAAATTCAGAGGATAAGGAACTTTTCATGGTCATGAAATATTATGGGATGCATTCAAATCCAAGTCTTTAGTGTTTCCACCCCCATCACACTGACAAGTTTCCACACTGATTAAATGCTGTTCGGGCCATCCATTCAGAATACTGAAAAGAGTGTCGTTGTTAAAGTCAAACAACCTGGGACACATCCTAAGTCAAGTAGAGTCCACCTATGTGAACTCGAACAGTTCCTCTAAACTGAAGCTTCCAGGGGCGTTTCCTCCATCACACCTTCCTTCCAACCCCAGAGAGGCCAGTGACATCTTGAATTTCGTATCCACCATTATACCTTGCTTTCCTTCCAGGTGTCCCTAAGCGATATAACTATCTTGTTGTTTGAAGGCTTCATTCTGTACCATCATCAACAATAAAGAACTCTGACACTCTCTCTATTCCCCTTTCTTTTGTTATGATATCGTTGACATATAATATTGTATTTTATATGTACAACATAATAATTTGATACCATGATGTTTTTATGTATCAATTCAAGTAGAACAATATTTACTCCAGGGAACCACATAATCACCCATAAATCCTGTTTTGTGCATTTTGGAGAATAGACGTAATTTCATTCTATGTATCAGATGTGGGGTTATTTTGGATATTTTGGGAATTACCACGATTCTTCACCTCCAGGGATAGGCTGTATAGTGCAGGGGTTAAGAAGGGATTGAGAACACTTTGGGGGTATAATGCTAATATTTATGAACCCAAGTGTTTTTATTTAACTAGTAGTGACAGTGATCTTGAACTGCCATTTTTGTGGTGAGAATTCAGTGAAATATTGAGTATTTATAGTAAGTGGTAACCCATTCTATTATACAACTGTTAGTATTCATCTTCCAAATTTTACTGTTTGGCCCCAGAAACACAGAGATAGACATATAACCAACGTTTCCCCCTAATATTTCTATTAAATAGGCGAGGGGTCTCTTGTACACACATAGCTGGACAATTCTAATCGTTTCATGTTCTAAATAATTTGAAAGGGTATATGGTATTGGCTTCACTGAACCACATCAGAATATACTGGAAATGGCTCTTTGATGTGTATCTCTGCTTCTTTTCTCCTTCTTTTCACTAGCCACGTATGCAAGAAAACAGTTTCAAAGCACTTTGTTTAATCTCCTTTTGTCTCTTCTAAGACTGCATGGTAAATGCATTATTTTATCATTCTTTAAAGAAAAACGTTGAGTGCTTCCTAAGTGCCAGGCTTTATGAATATGTGCTTGGGAAAGGAGGAACGGGATGGCATTATCTTCTGATTCATATTGTAAAGGATGATTTTGGTTGCTTTGTGGAAAATAATAAGGAGTGTGTGGTGGGGGTGGTGGTATGTGGGGACAAATGCCGTAGTTAGTGTTTAGTTAGAAAGGAATCATAGTTGTCCAAGAAAGAAATTTGAGATACAGTTTGAAGAGAGTAGAGACAGGTTATGCTGGTGAATTGCACGTATAGAGGAGAGAGGGTCAGACAAAGAAGGCTTCCTGATCTCTGGTAAGAGTATTGGGGTAGGTGATCTTGTAATTTGTCAGGAAAACTCAAAAGATGAGTAGATTTGTGGGTAAAATAATGAGTTTAGAAATATGTCTGAGTCTTGTATAAGATATACCAATGGATATGTCAAACAGGAACTAAATATATGAGCCTCGATCATAAAGAACACTGCAGACTCTATAATAAATGATAATAAATGATATTTAACCTAGTGTTTGACAGCATCTAGGATAGAGTATAGATTAGGAAGAGCATGGGTTCCGGGATTGGGCCCAGATTTTCCCTAGGTATGGTCAGGTAGAGGAGGGCAAGGCAGGAAAATGTGACTCAGCCCTGCCAGGTGAGGAGGTTACAGGAAAAGCAGGAGACTGTGCTGTTTCAAAGCCCAGAGATGAGTGTATTTTAAGAATGACAGACTGGCCAGTTACATTAAGGGCTATTTAGAGGTGGAGGAAGATGACTGGAGCATGTCCATTGGATTTTGCAACATGGGGGTTGCTGGTGACAACAGCAAGAGAAGATTTAGGGGAGTGGTTGGGGCAGAGGCCAGGTTGGAGTGATCTGAACTGCTTCATGGAAGTGAAGAAGTGGAGGGAGTGTTTGGTGACATCTCTTTTGAGAGGTTTAGCTGAGAGGGACAGCAGAGAAATGGGGTGCTTGATAGACGGCATGTGGAGTAAAGGGAGTTGTTTTGCTTTAAAAAAGTGATACACTAAAGCAGCATTTATCAAACTGAAGTTTGTGAACCATTAGTGGTCTTACAATAATTTTACTGGGTTGCAATCATTTAAGCAATTAGTTTTTGTTTCTTCAAAAACTCATAGACAGAGACAATAGATTAGGGGTTACCAGAGGATAAGGGGGGAGGGGGAGTTCTAGAAGAGGGTAAACGGGGTCTAATATATGGTGATGGGAGAAGAACCGACACTGGGTGGTGAACACACAATGTGAGATATAGATGATGCATTACAGAATTGTACACCTGAAATCTATGTAACTTTGCTAACAATTGTCACCCCAATAAACTTTAATTAAAAAAAAAAAGAAATTGGACTAAAACAGAACATATCAGAATACACATTTTATATGGTAAAGGTAAGAATTTTATTTTTATGGAATCTATTATTATGAAATATTGACCACTAGTTACATATTTATATTCCCATATAGGAGTACTTTGGATCATAATATAGAGTGTGTTTCCTCATGTGGATCACAGTTTAAAAAGTTTCTAATCCGCTGCACTAGGGATCTTTGCATGGTGACAGGGAGAGAGAAAGAGACTGACGACATAGGAAAAAGGGAAAAAATGAGTCAGATTCTTGAGCAGGAGGGAGAACTCTTCACTCACTTCTGTCACCTTTTTCCTTCATATCTTCTTCTATGGCTTCCAACAGTAGTCATCATTAACCTGTCCCTAAAAAAACAAATCCCATAGTTTTGCAGGCATGTACAGTAGAGTTTAAAGAGCTATCCTTTTGTCAACAGTAATGATTTGTCATAGGCACTTGTGTTATGGACTTTGTTTCCCACAAAAGTCATGTGCTAGGGTACTATAACCCCCAGTACTTCAGAATGGGATTAAATTTGGAGATGGAATCTTTAAAGAGGTAATTAAGGTAAAATTAGGTTATTGGGCTGGGCCCTTATCCAATATGATCAATGTCTTTATTTGGACAAAGACACACAAAAAGGGAAGACCATGTAAAGAAACAGGGAAAAGACGGCCATCTATAAGGTAAGGAGAGTCCTCAGAAGATACCAGTCCTGCCGGCACCTTGACCTTGGATTTCTAGCCTCTAGAATGTGAGAAAATAAATATGTATTGTTAAAGCCCCCGAGTCTGGTATTTTGTTATGGCAGCTGTAGCAGAATAATACCATGGCTGTTGCCACATTTCGTCTCTTTTGACTGTTACTACACTCTGAGGTGGGAAGGATTAGGATCATGGAAACCTGCTATGAAAAACTGAGAGGTAAAGATAAGAAATTATTTACCCAAGGTCAGGAAGCAAATAACTAGTAAGTGGAAAATGAAGTTTTGAAATTCCTTGCCCAGAGTTGTTTCCAAGACAAATGCTATGCAACAGCCCTTTTGGGCATGCTATGCCTACAGTGGTAGATATGAATATTTGCTGGTCCATTTCTTAAGACCAACAGCTGTACATCTCTGCAAATATAAATTCTGATATGTTAAACATTTAAAAACTTCAGAAAGTCCAAAGATGACATATAGTAACATTTAAAAATCATTACTTTTATGTAGCCCGTGTAATTATACACCCCAATAAACATTTGAAAGTTTTAGCCTCATAATGAGACATGATAAAACTTGATCAGTGAGTGCATGGCAAAGAAGATAGCTGATTTTTTTAAACCTTCTAAATGAGCAATGACATTTCTCAGAACAAGCACTAGGGAATATCTCAATGACCTGTCGTTGCTTTGGGTCCCTGATACAAAACATCTTGAGTGAGTGATCCCAGTAAGTCAGTAAAAATGCTTTCCATCTTTTTGCATTTATCAAGAATGCAGTTTTCTGCTTACACTGATGAATAAAACGTGACTTCAAAACATTCACAAGTGAATGAAGAGGAAATGTGTCTGTGTGTGTGTGTGAATCAAGCTTCAATGTAATGCACATCCTGATGTATGTCACCTTATGAAAATGTGGAAGCGTTTTTCCAAGGTATAAACGTAAAGATCAAATTACTGGGTTGTAAATTGTGTCTCTGTTCAGCTGTGTAATGTCAAACAGATCTCCAGTTTATCCTCCTTTCTATTACGCATTTGATCCTGTTTTCCCACATTCTAAAATCTGTCAGGTATATTGATTTTTGACAATCTGATAAGTATATTATGGTAGCTGATTGTTGTGATTTGTGATTCCCTGGTTATTCCTGATTGACTATTTTTTATATGTTTATAGGTTAAGTTTCTTTTTTCAATTGTCTATTCATATAATTTGCTTATTTTTTGTCTACTTTTTTTATAAATCAATTTGTACATGTCGCTTTTGTACGTTTCTGTAATATTCCTTTTATGCCTGTAAGGATTGCAAATATGTTTTTCCCACCAGTAAGTTTTTTTTCACTTTGCTTTTGATGGGTTTTATCTTATAAAAGCTTTTAATATTTATGTGTTCAGATATATTTGTTTTTTCTTTCATGAGTTTTTCATTTTTTGTGTTCTTATCTTGATGCCATCAACATATTTTCTATATTGTACTCTAAAATTTATATATTTGTTTATCTGATTTAAGTTATTAATGCAATAGTCATTTCTTGTTTTTGTTTGTTTGGACAGAGGTAGAGATCTGATTTTTTTTTTCTTTTCCCCATATGAATAGCCCATTATTCCTGCACCATTCAATGAATAATTTACCTTTTGCTCAGAAATTTGTAGCCTATTGTATTTGAAGCTCTCATAGGTACATGAGTTTATTTTAAAGACATTTATTCTGTTACTTTGGTTTATTTGTCCCTTTAACTGTATACACTGTTTAAGCTTTATAATAATCCCTGATATCAGTTAAACTAAATCACCTCTTCTTCTACTTCAAAATTGGTGTGACAGATATTGATCTATAACTCTTCTGTATATATGTTAGCATGAAGTTGCCATATTCCATGAAAAAGACTGATAGGAATTTGATTGAAATTGCCTTTATTTTATAGATCAATGTGTAAGAGTTGCCTTTATGGACTTCAGGTATATGAACATGATATATTTCCTTTTTTTTATTTTATGACAATAAAGTTATATTAATTTATTGTAAAGTCTTACATATGTTCATTGATTTACTGTTATTATTTGTGCTATTATAAATATAACTTTAAAATAAGATTTCCAAATAATTTGTTGCTGATATAAAGGAATATAATTGATTTTTGTATCTAGCAACCATTCAGAACAATCTTATTAATTATGATTTATTTACTGATTTTCTTAGATTTTCTTTGTGGATTGTCTGAATAAATGATATTTTGTTTTATTCTTTTAATGCTTATGCTTAAATTTTTTTGTACTATTTTACTCTGGTAAACATTTTAATTTTTTAAATTTTTTGGCTTTATTTTTCTATTTTTTAGCAGTTTTTTTTCAATTATAGTTGACATTCAATATTGTTTTATATTAATTTCCGTTGTATACCATAGTGGTTAGACATTTATATAATTTATAAAGTGATCCCCTGGTTAGTCTAGTACCCATCTGGCACTACACATAGTTGTTACAATATTATCAACTATATTCCCTATGCTCTACTTTACATCCCCATGACTATTTTGTAACTACCAATTTGTACTTCTTAGTCCCTTCACCTTTTTCACCCAGTCCCCCAACCCCCTCCCATCTAGTAACCATCAATTTGTTCTCTGTATCTATGAGTCTGTTTCTGTTTTGTTCGTTCATTTATTTTTCTTCTTTAGATTCCACATATAAGTGAGATCAGATGGTATTTGTCTTTCACTGTCTGACTTACTGCACTTAGCACAATACTGTCTAGGTCCATCCATGTTGTCATAAGTGGTAAGATTTTGTTTTTTCCTTTATGGCTGAGTAATACTTATTCCATTGTATATATGTACCACTTGTTCTTTATCCAGTTGTCTATTGATGGGCACTTAGGTTCATTCCATATCTTGACTATTGTAAATAGCGCTGCAGCGAACATAAGGGTGCATTTATCTTTTCAAAATAGTGTTTTGGATTTCTTCGGATAAATATCGTGGATATTGATAAAGATGTGGAATTGCTGGGTCATAAGGTAATTCTATTTTTAATTTTTTTTAGGAAACTCCATACTGTTTTCCATAGTGGCTGCACCAATTTGCAATCCCACCAACAGTGCACAAGGGTTCCCTTTTGTCCACACCCTCTCCAACACTTGTTGTTTCTTGATTTATTGATAATAGTCATTCTGACAGGAGTGAGGTGATTTCTCATTGTAGGTTGAATTTGCATTTGTTTGACGATTAGTCACGTTGAGCATCTTTTCATTTATCTATTGGCCATCTGTATGTCCACTTTGCAGAAATGTCTGTTCAGGTCCTCTGCGCACTTCTTAATTGGATTTTGTTTGTTTGTTTGTTTGTTTGTGTGTTGAGTTGTATAAGTTTTTTGTAAATTTCGGTTTAACCCCTTAGCAGATGTATCATTGGCGAATATCCTCTCCCATTCAGTAGGTTGTGTTTTCATTTTGCTGACGGTTTCCTTTGCTGTTGAAAAAATGTTTTAGTTTGATATAGTCCCATTTGTTTATTTTTTCTTTTGTTTCCCTGCTGAGGAGATAGATCAGTAAAAATATTACTAAGGGTAATGTCTGAGAGTTTGCTTCCTATGTTTTCTTCTATGAGTTTTATGGCTTCAGGTCTTACATTTCAGCCTTCAATCCATTTTAAGTTTATCCTTGTATATGAAGTGAGAAGGTGGTCTAGTTTCATTTTTTTTTTTTGCATGTATCTGCCCAGTTTTCCCAGCACCATTTATTGAATAAACTTTCTTTACCCTATTGTATAGTCTTGCTTTCTTTGTCATAGGTTTCCTGACCATGTAGTCATGGGTTTATTTCTGGGCTCTCTATTCTGTTCCATTGATCTATGTGCCTGTTTTTATGCCAGTACCATGCTATTTTGATTATTGTGGCCTTGTAATATAATAGCTTGATGTCAGGTAGCATGATACCTCCAAATTTGTTCATCTTTCTCAAGATTGCCATAGATATTTGGGGTCTTTTCTAGTTCCATATAAATTTTAGGATTATTTCTTCTGGTTGTGTGAAAAATGCCATTGGTATTTTTATAGGGATTGCATTGAATCTATAGATTTCTTTGGGCACTATGGACATTTTAACTGTTAATTCTTTGTATTAGTGAACATGGTATATGCTTCCACTTATTTATAGTTTCTTCAATTTCTTTCTTCAATGTCTTATAATTTTCTGAATATAAGCCTTTCACCTCCTTGGTTAAATTTATTCCTAGGTATTTTTATTTTTGATGCAATTATAAATGGGACCATTTTCTTAATTTTTGTTTGTGATAATCCATTATTGGTGTGTAAAAGTGGTACTGGTTTCTGAATAGTAATTTTTTATCCTGCTACTTTACTGAATTCATTTAACAGTTGTAATAGTTTCGGTGGAATCTCTGGGGTTCTCTTTATATAGTGTCATGTCATCTGCAAATAATGACAGTTTTTTGCATTCTCCTTTCCAATTTGGATGACTTTTATTTCTTTGTCATTTATGATTGCTGTGGCTGGGACTTCCAGTACTATACTGAATAAAACTGGTGAAAGTGGCCCTCCCTGTGTTGTTCCTGATCTTAAGGAGTATGCTTTTAACCTTTTACCTTTGAGTATGACGTTACCTGTGGGTTTGTCATATATTACCTTTATTATATTGAAGTATGTTCCCTCCATTCCCACTTTGCTGGGAGTTTTAAATATAAATGGATGCAGACTTTCCTCAAAGCCTTTTGCTACATGTATTGATATGATCATATGATTTTTATCTTTGATTTTGTTTATGTGTTTATGTGGTGTATCACGTTAATTGATTTATAGATATTGAACCAATCTTGCATCCCAGGAATAATTCCCACTTGATCATATAGTATGATCTTTTATGATGTTTTGCTGAATTCTGTTTGTTAATATTTTGTTGAGAATCTCTGCTTCTATGTTCTTCAGGTATATCGGCCTCTAATTTTCTTTTTTTAGTAATGTCTTTGTCTGGTTCTGGAATCAGGGTAATGGTTACCTTGTAGAATGAGCTTAGAAGCCTTTCCACCTGTGGAAATTGTTGGAATAGTTTGAGGAGAATAGGTGTTATTCTTTGAATGTTTGTTAAAATTCACCTGCGAAATGATTGGTGCAGGATTTTTGTTTGTTGGGAGATTTTTTTTCTTAATTACTGATTTGATTTCCTTAGTAGTAATCAGTTCAGATTTTCTGGTTTTCCTTCATTCAGTCTTGGAAGATTTTTATGGTTTTAAGAATTGATCCATTTTTACCAGATTGTCCAATTACTTGGTTCTGGTGGTGTCTATTGTCACTTCTGTTTGATTTCTGATTTTATTTATTTGGGTCCGCTTTTATTCTTCATGAGTCTGGTTAAAGCTTTATGAATTTGATTTATCTTTTCAAAGAACCAACTCTTGGTTTTATTGATTTTTTAGACTCTATTTTGTTAATTTCTACTCTAATCATTATTTTTTTTCCTTCTACTATGTTTGCGCTTTGTTTGCTGTACTTTTTCTAGCTCCTTTATGTGTAGGGTTAGATGTTTGTTTGAGGTTTTTCTTGTTTCTTGAGGTAGGCCTGTATTGCTATGAATTTCCCTCTTAGGACTGTTTTCATTGTGTCCCATAGATTTGGGGTCATTGTGTTTTCATGTTTGTTTGTCTCAAGGTGTCTTTTGATTCCTTCCTTGATCTCATTGTTAACCAATTCATTTTTTAGTAGCATGTTATTTAGTCCATGTGTTTGTGTGTTTTTTTTGTTTTTTTTTTTGTTTGTAGTTGATTTCTAGTTTCATATGATTGTGGTCGGAAAAGACACTTGATGTGATTTCAGTTTTCTTAAATATATTAAGACTTGTTTTGTGGCCTAACATATGGTCTGTCTTGGAAAATGTTCCATGTACACTTGACAAGAATATATTCAGCTGTTGGGGTAAAGTGCTCTAAAACATTAATTAAATCCATTTGATTTAGTGTCATTTAAGGCCACTGTTTCCTTGTTGATTTTCTGTTTGGAAGATCTGTCTATTGGTGTTAATGGTGTTCTCGACTACGATTGTATTGCTGTCGATCTCTCCCTTTATGTTGGTCAATATTTGCTGTATGTATTTAGATGTTCCTATGTTGGGTTTATAGATGTTAACTAGGGTTATACTCTCTTTTTGGATTGATCCCTTTATCATTATGCAATGTCCTTCTTTGTCTCTTATTATAGACTTTGTTTTAAAGTCTATTTTGTCTGATATAAATATTGCTATTGTAGCTTTTTTCCCTTCCATTTACATGAAATATCTTTTTCCATCCCTTTGCTTTCAGTCTATGTGTGTCTTTCTATCTGAAGTGGGTCACTTGTAGACAGTGTATGTATAGGTCTTGTTTTCTTATCCAGTCAACTACCCTATTTCTTTTGATTGGAGCGTTTAATCCATTTACATTTAAAGTGCTTATAGATAGGTACATAGTTATTGCCATTTCATTATTCATATTTATGTCCCACCCTCATTCTTAAAGAAGTCCTTCAAACTTTTCTTGTAATGTTGGTTTGGTGGTGATGAATTTCTTTAGCTTTTTTTTTGTCTGGAAAGCTCTTTATCTCTCCTTCAATTTTAAATGACAGCCTTGCTGGCTAGAGTATCCTTGGTTGTAGGTCCTTACTTTTCATCACTTTGAATATTTTGTGGCAATCCCTTCTTTCATGCAATATTTCTGTTCAGAAATCAGCTGTCTTAAGAAACTGTGGTACATTTATACAATGGAGTATTATGCAGCCATAAAGAAGAAAGAAATCTTACCATTTGCAACAACATGGATGGATCTAGAGAACATTATGTTAAGTGAAATAAGTCAGACAGAGAAAGATAAGTACCATATGATCTCACTTATTTGCGGATTCTAAAGAAAAGAATAAGTGAATGAACTAATCAGAAACAGTTTGGGAGACAATGAGGAAAAACTGAGGGTTGCTAGATGGGCGGGAGGGGTGGGGAGTGGGGGGGAGGGTGAGGGGATTGGAGGGCAATCGGTGACCATAGGATGGCCACGGGCTTGAAAATTAATCTGGGGAACGTAATTTGGTGGTTACCAGAAGGTAAAGGGGTTGGGGGTTGGGGGATGAGGGTGAGGGGGATCAAATGTATGGTGATGGAAGGAGAACTGACTCCGGGTGGTGAACACACAATGGGATTTATAGAGGATGTAATACAGAATTGTTCACCTGAAATCTATGTAATTTTATTAACAACTGTCACCCCAATAAATTAAAAAAAAAAAAAAAAAAAAAGAAATCAGCTGTCTTATGGGAGCCTCCTAGTAATTAACTAGTTGCCTTTGTCTTGATGCTTTAAAGGCTCTCTCTTTGTCTTTAGTCTTTGCCATTTTAATTATGATGTGTCTTGGTATGGGTCTCTTTGAGCTTATCTTGTTTGGGACTCTCTGCTTTCCTTGGATTTGTACGTCTATTTCCTTTGTGAGGTTTGGGACGTTATTATTTCTTCACATAGTTTCTCAGTCCCTTGCTCCCTCTCTTCTCCTTCTGGTACCCCTGTGATGTGAACGTTGTTAGGCTTGATGTTATCCCAGAGGCTCCTTAAACTATCCTCATTTTTTGGATTCTTTTTTCTTTTTGCCTTTCTTATTGGGTGTTTATTGCTACCTTGTCTTCCAAATTGCTGATTCCATCCTCTGCTTCATCTATTCTGCTATTGATTCCTTCTATTGTATTCTTTTATATTATTTTATGCTTTATTTCTGACTAGTTCTTTTTTATAGTTTCTATGTTCTTTTTTCTGCTTACTATCTCTTTGTTGAAGTTTTCACTAAGTTCCTTGAGCATCCTTATAACCAATGTTTTGAACTCTGTTTCTGGTAGGTTACCTCCATTTCATTTAATTCTTTTTCTGGAGTTTTCTCCTGTTTTTAAATCTGAAACATGTTTCTTTGTTTCCTGATTTTTGGCTACCTCTCTCTGTTTGTTTCTCTGTATTAGGTAGATCTCCTATGTCTCTCAGTTTTCTCTGAGAGGGCTTATTTAGTAGGTGTCTTGTGTGGCCCAGTTTCTCAGTCTCCCTGATCACCTGAGCTGTGTGGTCCAGGATTGACTCTTGTATGGGTTGTATGTGTTCTTCTGTTGTAGTTGAGCATTGGTTGCAGTGGATGAGATTGACTCTCAGGATTACTGGCTGTGAGGACTGTCCACATCCACAGCACATGACCTGCTGTGTGAGGGCTGACCACAGAGATAGGGGTTTGCTCCAGTGGGCTTGTGTGCCTGTTGAGACCTACCTGTGGGGTTGTCATTTGTGGGGCTAATTGGATAGTGCTTTGTTGTGGTCTGAGCTGGCCTCCAGGTTTGTTTGTTCTAGGGTCTCTTGTGAGGGGCTTCTGTGCAGCCCAGAGTTAGCTGCTGACTGTGACCAGCCTGGGGCTATCTTGTGGGAGCCACAAAGTGATCCATGGTTGGTTGCTGCCCGTGCTGGACCTGAAGGTGTGTGGTAGAGTCCATGCTGCGAACTGAGACTGGCTGCCTCCAGTACTAGGTCTGGGGCAGCTTAGCAAAAGGTCCAGGTCACCCTGAGGTATGACACCTCCTGCTAGGTGCCCATAGGCTCAGCTGCTGAAAGAGGCACCCTCCCCTACATTTTGTGAGTTGGGTGAGGTAGCATCCCAGATTATCACCAGAGTGGGGTGAGTGTTCACCTGCTTAATGCAGATTGTGGTTTGGCAATAGTGTGATCCTGGGGCCCCTCCTAAGAGTCTCAGAGCACATCAAAGCCACCCACTACCCTCCTGGGTCCCACAGACCCCCAAGAGTTGTCCAAGAAAGATTGCAGTGTGGGTTGGGGCTGGTTGCTCCCTACCGAAGGTGCCTCAGTCGGTGCAAGCCTATGCCTGCTCTTTGCTGCTGAAAGAACCACCTGTGGTATGGGGGGTGGGGCCTGCGGCAGTGCTGCAGGGTTTGGGCAGGGCAGAGTCCCAGGCATCACTGGGGTGGAGCCACATAGTTCACCAGGTCAAGGCAGTTTCAGATTTGGCCTTGTGAGGGAGGGCTCAACACTCTAAAGTTGGTGTCGTCCTGTAGGCTACACGGAAGGAGGACTGAACAGAGGATAATGGAGGCTGTCTCTCTAGCCCCCACCCTGGAGCCTCAGAACTCAGTCTTTCCCATTATGCCTCTAGCATCTCTCAAGTTGCCACCCCTCTGGCGGAGCCCAGGGTGAGAGACTGGGAGCAAGTGATTCTGTGTGCAGGCCCTTTAAGAGGACACGTGGGTTTACAGCAGTCTTTCTTCTCACCTGGACAGACTGAATCCTGAATGATTTTCACAGCCATATGTTCTGGGGACTCCTCTTACAGGCACTGGAACCCTGGGCTGGGCAGCCCTGTGTGGGGCCCCTTTACTTTTTTGGGGGACGACTTACGCCACTGAGGTATCCCTCTCGATGCTCAACCACCACGTCTGGGTGTGGGGCAAGCTGGTTTTGCGTCTCCATCCCTGCTACAAGCTTCAACATGGCCTCTTCTTTATATCGCTCGTTATACCAGTTCTGTTCAGCTAGACTTCAGATGGTTCTAGAGGTTGATTGTTCTATAATTTAGTTGTAATTTTAATGTGGTCATGGTAGGTAGTAAGCAGTGCTTTTACCTCCTCTGCCATTTTGCCTGGAACTCAAACATTTTCAATGTAATGAAGGATAGAAAAAGGGAAAGCAGACTAGGAACCTCAGAGGGCAATTCGTAAAACAATGTCATCCTTATGCTACACCTCTTCATCTATTGTCGTCTTGAATGACAATTGATATTAACAATTGGACCCTTTAAACTCTTGAGTTCTAAGTGTTTTCTTAATGAATTGTAAAAGAAATATTTAATTGGTTCTCATTTTTCTCTCATTTACAGGTGTTCTGTTATTTACTCATTATTAACTTATTCTATAATTCTTTATGTTATTCAATAGGTATTTCCTAATTGTGCACCATTTACCAGGCACTATGCTGATTCTATGGGATTCCATAATGAATAAGACTTAACAGTGTCCCTATCGTCATGAGGCTTCTGAATTAACAAGAGAGACAGGTGTTACACGCAAAATTACATAGTGGGTATTTCCTGACAATCCAATGGCTGCTTAAGACCCAAGTGTAATGCTGTCAGAACACTTAGGAGATGAGGAGGCCATGGTGCTAATATATAGTTTGGAAAGTCAGGAAAAGGCATTTATCTCCATTTTCCTTCAGCAACCATGAAGAACATAATTTAAGTAAAAGAAAAAAAGCATTAGTGATTTAAAAAATAATTTCATTGAACATACTACCGTCATTAAGAATAATCCAAGGTAATCTGGCTGTGGGCATTTTGGCAAGTCCGGGTCAGTTGTTTAAATACAGCCTTTCAAACAGTTTTCAAAGTAAGGTATGTGCCTCCCTGGACCGTGTGTTCTTAAAAAGTCAGAGCCTATGTGGAGAGCTCTGTATTATCAACCCCATGAAATGAAATGCTGCAGCCAGCATTTTCCTTATTCAGTTTCAAGTATGAAGTTGATTTTAAAATTTAACTGCAATTTCCTTAAGATGTGCTACCACTCCCAGCTAATTATATAGATGTATCAAATATGCATTTTCTTTAAAAGCCATATTACTGGTTTGCTTTTATATACCAATGATACTTGAATAGAAGGTGGTAATAAAATGTTAAAACAAATTTAGTCGTATGAGAAAAAATAATAGAGAAATTTCTCAGCTGTAATGTGAGATGTATTGCTTCTAAAAATATAAGAAAAAGAACAACAAGCCTACATAAGGTAGGGTTCTTGTTCCCCCGAGATTGGCCTGCTCTGTATCCTGCCACTGAGATAGAAGACTAGGTTCTATCTTCTTATTTCCCCACTAAATCAGGTGCAGGCTTCTTAGAGTCTTTAGAGACTTCAGGATGTTGCACATTTTACTAAGCACATGTATTTGGTGTGTGAACACAGGCCTAGTACTCTGGAAAGCCGTGCAGACAGAGAGATTTTGGGTCCTATTCAGACATCTCTACTTGGAGCGCCTTCCACCAAAGCCCGTCTTCGCTCAGGCCTTGATGGGTGGGATTGCCACTTATGTGCATGGAATGTGCTTCTTGCCCCACTGAAAAAAAGCTGGCCAAAGCTGGAGAGCGTCTAGAGATTCACAAGAAAATGCATGCTCTACTAATAGAATCTAACAAGGAGAATTTGGAGAGTGGGACTCCATCTTTGTAGGGGACAATCATGTGTTGATCAAAGGGAGTGACTGAAGTGCTAGGTCAGACTTTTCAGCCTCATCTAGGCTTCCTTCCAACGTTTGCTCGGTGGAGGACTGACGACATCCCAGTTAATCGGGAGGCACTGAGACACAGGGCAGAGACAGGGAAAGACTGGAGAGCCCCTAGGGAGTAAAATATTTAGCCTGATCACTAAGGAGCAGAGATGAAGAATAGGACTGAAAGGGCAGTTTGAGTTCTGTGTCAGTGAAGAGAATGGATTCTCCTGCAAGTTTTGGGAATCTCTGATCCTCATATAGGAAATGGAAGAATTGGTATATTTTCTTTTTTGTTGACAGTCAATATTATTTTATATTTCAGGTGTACAACATAGTAGTTAGACATTTATATAAGAAATTATCCCCCTGATTATTCCATTACCCACCTGTACTATACGTGCTTGTTACCACATTATTGACCATATTCCCTATGCTTTACTTTATATCCCCATGACTATTTTGTAACTACTAATTTTCTTTAAATCAAGTATATTTCTCAATGTGGCATCAGAAGTTTATCCCTCTTAGAGTCTGCATTTGAATGATCATATGGTTTGAGAAACTCACTTCTAGGTGAGGACAACAGTACTGTAGTTAGTGCTACCTTAAAATGTGAGAAATGAAAGCGTAAAAATTCTCATTTGGATTCTGTGAAAAAGAGAATATGACAGTTGATTAATGTAGCACCAGATTAATCTGTCACAAGATTTTGAAGGCAGTGCTTTGAAACATGTCATGTCTCTTAACAGCCTTTTTTAGATCTTCTCAGGCAAGATCTTTTTGAATTGATTAAAAATTTAAAAAATCCTGGGAATGAATCCTGTCTTCACTATATACCAGCTATGATACTGAGTAAATAATTTAATTTTTCTGAACCTCAGTTTTCTTATTTGTGAAATGGGATTCTAATATCTACCTCATAGAGAAGCTTATGAATTAAATTAAAATGACACATATAAAGTGATTAACATGGAGCCTGGCACATGTAAGCACTCCATATGTGTATCACCGTCATTACCGTTGCTGTTTGTGCTCCCCTTTCTAGAGACATTTACTTATGGATTTTATAGAGGCAAGTTAGATACTTAATAAAGATATGAAGTGGTCTATAATGTACATGGGAACCTTCTTATTCAGAGCTGATTTCTCCATCAGCAGTAGCATGTATTCATTGTATTTGGCCATTGACCTAATGTTCATATTATGTGAAAAGCACCCAGACTACCCTGAGGAAGCTTATAGACAAGTGTGAAGAAAGAATACAAATGGATATTCCTAACGCAGTCTGTGTTATTTCAAGTGTATATAGTATGGCAGCACAGAGAAGGTACTCTTTCTGTAGGCCTGGCAGAGTGGGGGAGTGGGCTGGAAAGTGACATTTTTGAACCAAGCCTAGATGGGCGATTAAAAGACTACTTGGCAGGTAAGAGCCAAAAACATTGCTGGTAGGGCCCCCCTCCAGCAGCATAGAAGTATAGAGAATATGGCATGTACAGAGCACGAGAAATGCCAATTATCAATCAGATGTGGAGTATAAGATGGGAGAGGCCAGGCTAAGAGATTTAAAGTCAGAGGAATAAAGGCGACAGTTGCCATATTTCAAGGTTTCCCATGAAAGGTAGGCACAGAACAAGTGTCTTGAATTTTAAGGAGGAAGGTCACATAGTCACATAGTTTTACAAAGATGATTAAAAATGGTGCCAAGGATGGATTGGAGGGAGAAAAAGTAGAGGACATGTTTATGTGTTTTTTTGTTTTGTTTTTTGCTTTTTTATTCGACGTCTTTTCCTGTAATTATTTGGCAACCATCTATTTTCTTTGGTGAAGTGTCTGTTCATATCTTTTTTCTTTTATTGTGGTAAAATACACATAGTATAAAATTTGCCATCTTAATCATTTTAAGTGTATAGTTCGGTGGTATTAAATACATCCATAATGCTGTACAACCAAAACCTGAAGGTGCATTACAATTAAATAATAATCCTCTTACCCCAGTCCTTAACAGTCACCATTCTAGTTTCTGTGTTTATGATTTTGACTACTCTAAGTACCTTATATAAGTGGGATCATGCAGTATTGTTGTTTTGTGACTGGCTTATTTCACTTAGCATAAAGTCCTCGAGGTTCATCCATGTTGCAGCATATGTCAGAATACCCTCCCTTATAAGGTTGAATAATATTTCATTGTATGTATATACTACATTTTGCTTATCTGTTCGTCTGTAGCTGGACATTTGGTTGCCTTCATGTTTTAGCTCTTGTGAACAATGCTGCTATGAACATGGGTGTACAAATATCTCTTCAAGATTTTGCTTTCAATTGGTTTGGGGTTCCTGAAGTGGAATTGCTTGGTCATATGGTAATTCTGGTTTTAAATTTTGAGGAACTGCCATATTGTTTTCTACAGTGGCTGCACCACTTTACATTCCCACCAGCAGTGCACACAGGTTCCAGTTATGCTACATCCTGTGGACACTTGTTATTTTCCATGTTTCTGAGAGTAGCCATCCTAATGGGTGTGAGAGACACTTTTATGTTTTTAAATGGAAGATAATGAGGGCCAAAGTGAGACATGGTCATGGAAAATAAATGGTGGGGAACTCAGGTCGAGATTTTTGGGAAGTGCAAGCAGTTGAATTTGTTCACTGAATATGATAATGTATTAGAGGATGACTTACATGTTTAACTTTGAAATTTTGACAGATGTCCAAATTCCACACAAAAAATGATATCATTAGAATTAGGTAGGGCATAAAAAGTGAAGAATAGGATTTCTTGAGGGGGACATCACTGTTCATTCATCTATTGATATTTATAAAGATTTTCAAAGGAAGAATTTTATATTGGAGCACAGACAGCAATTTTAAAAATTCCAGGTTTATAGAAAAAAGTTACACCTTGTAGAAAACTGTAAATTGTGATGTTTTACTGTAAGTATAATATGAATTAGAGCATAAGTGTGGCTTGCAATTAATTTAACGAATAATAACATATTTGTGGGATATTTTGCAAATTGCAAGCCTCCTTCATATAAACCACCTTTAATCTTTCGAAAGTTTCACCATTCACAGACATCCATTAAATACCTTTTGAGCACCCACTGGATATCTGGAACTGGAAGGTTCTGGAAACATACCCTGCTCTCACAGAGCATCATTCTAGAGATAGGCCCCGGAGTTTAAATATCTATAATAGGAATTCTTGACATGGATTCTGGGAAGGGTTTGGGGATAGGGAGGTATCTAATCCCAGTAAAATTTATGTAAAATTATTTCCAAGAACAGATTTTCATCAGAATTTCAAAGACAGTCATAATCCTAAACTGCTGCAGACCCGTGGTCTTCAAGAAACACCCTGACAGAAGTTAACTGATCTCCCCGAGGTCCCCAGAATCCAGTGACCACCTGGGTTTTGACCATTGGTTCAGTGCACTCTACAGTGCTATGCTGCCTGTCTGTATGAATTCTGTGTCATCCTGCTCTAAAGAAAGACCTATTTTTCTAAGATTTTATGCATCATTTAAAATTCTTAGTGTAAATGTCATTTCTTATCAGGATGCAACACTTGACAAATTTTATAAAATGGTAGATGGACTTTGGTTTCTTACGGCTTTTCCTACCCTGAAACTTCCCATTCTGCTGATTCTCTCGGAAGTGTTGGAGAGGAACATGTCAAGTGTCCTGGAGAAACACTTTTGGCATTTCCTCGACAGTCTTGAGGAAGCAGTTTGTGTCATTGCTCAGCAGATAGTGGGCCCTCTATTGCAGGACACAGACCAGTGCTTTGGAAATGGCCTTCTGGACTTCCTATAGTGGGGAGCTTTGAGCTGTGCACTAAAATCGGGTTTATATGTACACAGTACCATCTGACCTTTGGGTCAAGGCATTTCCAATCAGTTCAGAAGTGCAGCTAGTGGAACCACCGTGCTGATGAGCTCTCACAGTTTGGTAAGCGAGCTGCCTGGGACTGAGGGCATGCAAGCTCTAGTGATTTTTTAGATGCTTTTATCACATACTCCTAAGCTGCGGGGCTTGGAATTAAGTCAGTTACCAGAGATGATACCAGAAGACTAAAAAGACAGCCTAAATATTAAAGGCTAACACACCCCAGAAGTAAAGGAATTTTTCCCGCAAAAATCAAATAAAGAAATTTGCTTACAGCCTACTCACTATCGTGGCAATGAACAGAAATTAGGCAGAAAGGTTTAGCAGGAATCACCTTTATGGTTTAGAGCAGGAGTGTCCAAACTTTTTACAACGGTTTTCACCAAGGGCCATATGCGGAAAACACACAAACAGCCGGGCCACTCACTAGAGGTGACGTGCGTATTGCCTCACCTGGTTTATTTAAGTAAACTAAATATATTTTTGGAATTTGCTGCGGGCCAATTAAAAATGGATTGCGGGCCGCAGTTGGCCCGCGGGCCGCAGTTTGGACACCCCTGGTTTAGAGCATTGGCCTAGAAGAACATCAGTCAAAAGGTACCTGAATAGTCCCGGCCTTCTTGAACTGTTTCTAACGACAAATTTAACTTTGTTCAGCAATAATAAAAAATCTCTTAATTCATTTATTGAATACTCAGGACTTTGCCAGTCTGATTATGAAGCATTGAGAGAATAGTTTGTTGTTGAATCTGGGCAACAAGGAGATAATTTTCTATCAGCCTGATGGGGTTGTTTATTGAAACTAATAAGCTGTTGGGCGTGTGCATGTGCCTGTGTGCGTGTGCGCGTACAGACAGATGAGCATGTTTCCTTTGACTTACGGTGAAGTCTTCCTGATTTGAAGGAATAGTTTTAGGTAATGTTTGGTTGGCATGGCCATGTGATTCCTAATCTGTGGCTTTGGCTTTTTCCTAAATTCTCATCTTTTGAGACTAGTTAGAAATCTAGAAAGTTTACATTAGGTGCTTTTTTCCTGCCTACTTTAACTCCTTATAGTATTTTCTGAAGGGCAGCCTGGACTTCTGAGTGGTCATCACTGATATACCATGTTTCCCTGAAAATAAGACCTAGCTGGACAATCAGCTCTTATGTGTTATTTGGAGCAAAAATTAATATACGACCCATCTTATTTTACTATAAGACTGGGTCTTTAATACAATACAGTACAATGCAATACGATGCAATACAATACAATACAATACAATATAAAATATACTATAAATAATAATAGTATAATACTGGGTCTTATATTAATTTTCGCTCCAAAAGACGCATAAGAGCTGATTATCCAGCTAGGTCTTATTTTCGTGGAAACACGATGTTTATCTATCTGGTAACAGGTTTTGCAGCACCTATGCTGTGCAATGTGCTGTGCTACTTTCCAATGTTTGGAAATCGAGTTAAGCAAATTGTGCTCCAGTTTTATCAAGATGATTATAATCTGGTTGGGGGGAGTGGTGATCAACGGGTAATTAACATAAGAAGCTGAATGAAAGTTCATTAAATTGAAGAGGAAGGAACTGTCCTTTCTGGCAGACGGTACCTGGGAATCTTAATAGAGGGAAGGTTTTAGATAAGCAGAGGCTATCAAGGAGAGAATGACCACAGCTTTGTCGTTCTCAGGCCTCTAATACCCTACCTGTGCTTGTAGTACTTCCCGACAGAATCAGCATTATTTCGAGTTAAGAGAATACTTTAATAGTTGAAGCTATCAGCCAGTACAAGAAAGGCTTGCTTATTTCATAACACACCTCAGCATCTGTGGTATTTTCTCATTATTGGTGTAGCTGCTTCACTAGATTTCCTTATCAAGTTTCCTGTCTTTAGGTAGAGGCCTAAAGTATTAGCGGATATGGCCTTTTGGAGATGAAAGTCATAAATTCAACTGTGCCTTCGAGCTGCATCGTCGTGCAATATATTAATACAAGCCACCAGCCACTGGTCATTGAGCACTTGTAATTTATTAACCCACCTGAGACACACTGGAAGTGGAATAACCACACTAACATTCAAAGACAAGGTACCAAAAAAAAAAGATAAAATTTCATTTCATTTTTATATTCACTTCAGGGTGAAATGATAATACTTTTATATATTGTATTAAGTAAAATATATTATTAAAATTAATTTCACAAATGTCTTTTTTCCTCTTTTTAAACATGGCTACCAGAACATTTTAAATGACACAGGTGGCTCTCATTATATATTTATTGGTTAAGTCCTGCCTTAGATAGTGCTTATGGAACTGTTGTTATAAGAATGGTATATAAGAGGATTAACCCAGGAAATAAAGCTGAATCCAAGAATGTGGAATGAGCACTAGACTGTTCTGAAGAGACTAAATTCAGTTCCAGCTTCGACCTTGCTTCTCTGTGTAGTCGCTCACTTTCACTGAGTGGGCTGAGGTTTTCTCACCTGAACAGTGTGGAAAAGATTTAAAAGTGGGTGATCTCTAAGTCCCTTCTCACATTAAATCCAGCTATTCAACTGTCTTCAGGAAGAGAAGAATGAATCTTATTTTTAACCCCTCCAGTCTCCTCAAAGCCTAATAAAATGGAATAGTTTTCACCATTCCAATTCTTAATTAATGTGAGAGACATTAAATTTGTAATTACTGTAATTGGGAGCTTCCTTGAGCAGCCTGAGGCTGGAGCACAGCATCTTTCAATCTGTGTAGTGCTGAGGGAAGCTACTGAGCATGTGGTGATTTACAAGAATCTGACAACAACATTTTGCAAGGAAATTTCCAGCACTCTTTGAAAATATCCAGATATGTCTGAAAGTAAACACTTTTTAGTCCCAGTAGTTTTTATGATGCCATTTCAAAGAGAGCTCAATAAGAAAATCCTCGGTTTTAAATTTAATATTGGGAAAAGCTATTTCCCAACTTTACTCCATAGTTTAGCTTTCAGAGTTAATTTTAAGAACTTTTTGGTATTACTGCTAATAATACTTGTTCATTGTCAAGGGTAGGAATTCAGAATGTCATATACAAAACGTAAGAATCACTTAAACCCCATCTGATTTTTTCCTGTGTCTATATATGTGACCATAATATCGAATGCAATGTGTATGTTGTACTTCGAAACTTTGCTATTTTGAGATATATGGGTAATTTAGAACTCTCTGTCTTGCTCTCCCTCTCTCTGTCTCTGTCTCTATCTCTCATATATATACACACACACATATATATTATGTTTTTATAATATATAATTTTTATAATATGTAATACACATAATATATACATATATGAAAATAAGCATAACTTATATATAATATATAGTTTATATATTATATATTATATGTATTATATATATTTGTATATATATAATATATGTATATATATATTATATATATATATGCCTGTGATAATTCATTTAGAATCATTTCTTATTAGACCAAAGCTGGTCAAAGGATATACATATTTTTAGACTTTTCAGATTTATTATAATCTTTCCTTTTAGAAAGTTTGTATTTTCAGTTAATGTTTGCAATTAGCAGGGTATGAGTCTGCCTGTTCCCTGAAACCTTACCAATACTGAAATTAAGATTTTAAGTCTTGTTTGATTGACAGGTGAAAAATTATATTTTCTTTTTGTTTGAATGTGTATTTCTTAAATTGCTAGGAGAATTAGAAATTATGTAATGAGCATATTAGCAATTTCTAGTTTTTCCTTTGTGATAGCTTATTCCTGAGATTTATTTGGTCTGTTTATTTGGGATAGTTTTCCTTTTTTATAGGTGAGCTGGTTTGGATCATATAGAACCCGCCAGCTGTTGCTTCCCAGCTTTGACCTCAAGCCTTGTTCAGTCATAGAAAGCCCCTCTCACCTAGCACTCCCTGTCAGCTGGTCAGCTGTACACACACACACACACACACCAGGGAGAAAATCACTGTAATCCCCATCCTAACATGTGTCCCAGGAGATGATCAAGCCTTTACAAGAAGATATTTTAACCCCCATGTGGTCCTTCTGTTAGAGTCTTTATTGGAACAGTTGTTTGTGTTAATTTTTTTCCCAATGCAAATGAAAAAGTGTCATAGAGATATTAACTATGTTAAGATCCCTACTACAAAGGTTATTAGTCTGTTGAGTTACCACTGGTTAATTAGTTGAACCACACTGGTATATCTCCTTGCAAAAGCATCTTTATTGAGTTGTCATTACAAGGCCATTATAAGAAAGGTCCATATGAAATATTGTAATATATTGTGAAAATATTGTTATGGCCATTTTCTTATAACACTGGTATTCCAATATGTGAAAGATTTATTTTTAATAAGTGAGTGCTAACCTGATATCAAACTATACTATAAGACTATAGTAATCAAAACAGCATGGTAGTGGTATAAAAACAGATACACAGATCAATGAACAGAATAGAGAGCCGAGAAATAAACCCATACCTATGTGGACAATTATGCTATGACAAAGTAGGTAAGAATGTACAGTGGGGTAAAGACAGTCTCTTTAATAAATGGTGTTGGGAAAACTGGACAGACACATGCAAAAAATGTAACTAGACCACTATCTTACACCATATACAAGAATAAACTCAAAATGGATTAAAGACTGAAATGTAATACTTGAAACCATAAAACTCCTAGAAGAAAACAGGCAACAAACTTCGAACATTGCGGTTAGTAATTTTTTTTTTTTTAAATTTATCTCTTTGGGCAAGGTAAACAAACAAACAAAAAAGAAAAAACAAATGGGACTACATCAAACTAAAAAGTTTTTGCACAACAAAGGACACCATCAACAAAATGAAAAGACAACTTACTGAATGGGAGAAGATATTTGCCAATGATACATCTGATAAAGGCTTAATATCCAAAATTTATAAAGAACTTATACAACTTAACACCAAAATGACAAATGATCTAATTGAAAAATGGGGAGATCTGAATAGATATTTCTCCAAATAGGACATACACACGGCCAATAGGCATATGAAAAGATGCTCAAAGTCACTAATCATCAGAGACATGCGAATTAAAACCACAATGAGATATCACCTCACACCTGTCAGGATGGCTATCATCAAGAAATCAACAAACAATAAGTGTTAGTGAGGATGTGGAGAAAAGGGAAGTCTTGTGCACTGTTGGTGGGATTGCAAATTGGTGCATCTGCTATGGAAAACAGTTTGGAGATTCCTCAAAAAATTAAAAATAGAATTACCATATGACCCGTCAATTCCACTTCTGGGTATTTATCCAAAGAAAGCCAAAACACTAATTCGAAAATACATATGCACCCCTATGTTCACTGCAGCACTATTTATAGTAGCGAAGATTTGGAAGTAACCCAAGTGCCCATCAATAGACGACTGGATAAAGAAATGGTACATATATACAAAGGAATATTTCTCAGCCATAAAAAAGAATGAAACCTTACCATTTGCAACGGCATGGGTGGACCTAGAGGGTATTATGCTGAATAAAATAAGTCCTATAGAGAAAGACAAATACCGTATGATTTCACTCATATGTGGAATCTAAAAAACAAACAAAAACAAACTAGAAACAAACTTACAGATACAGAGCACAAACTGATAGTTGCCAGATTGGGGTTGGTGGGGGGCGCGGTTGGGTGGCTGGATGAAAAAGGTGAAGGGATTAAGAAATCTGAAATGGCATTTAAACAATAGTCATGGGGATATAAAGTACAGCGTAGAGAATGGTGAGTAATATTGTAATAGCTATTTGTAGTGTCAGGTGGATGCAAGACTTATTGGGGGATCGCTTTGTAAGGTATATAAATGTCTAATCACTATGCTGTACACCTGAAACTGATACAATACTGAATGTCAACTGTAATTAAAAATAAAAAAAATTAAATTAAAAATATTAAGTGATTAAGTGCTAGAAAAAATTAAAGTGCTCTTTAGATTTCTTTTTTCTCCCTCCTGATACTTCTTAACTGATCAAGTTGCAGGTTTTACTTCACTGCTTGGAAACTCAGAGCCAAAATTGAAGTATAATCACAGAGATTGTCTTACCTATTTCTGACATATTTGTGTGTTCCAATTATTTAGTTTAGTTTTATACTTTTACTTATGATTTTTACTTAATTGGTTAAATTTTGTGTATGAACAGAAAATTTTCATGATTTTTTAAAATTAATTTCAGGTGTACAAAACAGTGTACTAGTTAGACATTTACACCCCTCACAAAGTGATAACCCCCCGCTCCCATTCTGCTACCCCTCTGACATCGTACATAGCTGTTACAGTTCCACTGACTCTATTCCCTATGCTGTACTCCACATCCTGTGACTATATACATATTAAATTATAGTTGACATTCATTATTATTCAGCTTCAGCTTCAGGTGTACACTGCAGTGGTCAGGCATCTACACCATCCATGAAGTAGTCTCCCTGATAAGTCCAGTGCCCATCTGACCCCTACAAAATCTTGACAAAATTATTGATTATATTCCCCAAACTTTCATATCCCTGTGGCAGTATTGTGGTTACCAATTTGTGCTTTCTAATCCCCTAACCTTCTCCCTTATCCCCACTCCCCTCCCCTGTAGCAACCCTCCGTTTTTTTCTCTATATCTCTGAGACTGTTCCTGATTAGTTTGCTCATTTATTCTTTAGATTCCACATAAAAGTGAGATCGTATGGTATTTGTCTTTCTCTGTCTGACTTATTTCACTTAGTATAATATTCTCTAGCTACATCCATATTGCAAATAGTAAGATTGCATTCTTCTTTATGCCCAAGTAATATTCCGTTGTATAAATGTACCACAGTTTATTAATTCAGTCGTCTACCAATTGGCATTTTGGTTGTTTCCATGTCTTGGCTATTGTAAGTAGTACTGCAATAAACATAGGGGTGCATATATTTTTTCAAATTAGCATTTTGGATTTCTCTGAATCGATACCTAAGAGAGGAATTGCTGGGTCATAAGGTAGTTCCATTTCCAGTTTTTTGGGATACCACCATACTGATTTCCGTAATGGGTGCACCAATCTGCAATCCCACCAACAGTACACAAGGGTTCCCTTTTCTCCACATCCTCGCCAGCACTTGTTGTTTGTTAATTTTTTGATGATAACCATTCTGACAGGAGTGAGGTGGTATCTCATTGTGGTTTTTATTTACATTTCTCTAATTTCATGTTTTGTTTCGGAGTATATTTTTGGTTTTTGGCCTTTGCAAAAGCAACAACCACAACAACAATAGTAAATCCTTTATGGAATCCTGGTAAGGTATTAATAGAAATAAGTGAATCAATCTCCAGTGTCATATTTCTGAAAAAAGGAACGCCTGTGACTAAGAACACTTTTTACAAGTTTGGTAAAGAATATTAATCATTATTTTCATAATGATGTCAAAGTTTGCAATAAAACATCGAATACATTAAGCACGCATTTTTCAAATCTGTTCCCAGGCGAAAGAGCTGCTACTATCAAGGAAAATATTGGAAGTCATCTGTATGCTTTCATGGCTCTCCATTTTTGAATTTGTTTGCTTGTTTTAATATCAAGATGTCTCTGCTTCAGGTATCGGGATGTTATTTCTATTTATTCACCGAGCAGTTAATGATTTTAGAAAAGTTAGGGTTTCACAAGAAGAAGTGAACAGCTCAAGACTCCTTTGTAAATGTCATCTTCGCTTTCTGGCTGTCCTGTGATTATGCAGGGCTGTGGTCCTGGAAGACTTAATTAATACAAGCAGTTGAAGTTACCTAACTGCTCTCTCCTTCTAGAGGATTCAGCATTTTAATATAAATGTGCCTTAAAAAGCTAAGCAAACTACAAAGCACACGACGTATTACTGAAAGTTAAATATTGATTAATATTCTTTGATTCCAAGCCTGGGCTTTAATTTCCCCAGCTTTTTGGAGGTAAGCAAAGTGATCTGTGTCCTGCACAACGTTATGGGGAGCTATTTGCATGGATTACTCTAGCCCATTACAGCATTCAGGATATTTCTTCTCTAGGGAAATAATGTTTAACTTTGTTTGAAAGGATGAATTTAAAGATTATCAACTTAGCTCTTCCTTGAATGTAGAAATGATGTTTCTGTCATATCAGATAATTTTCTTCCTGTGCGTTAAAGAAGAATATGAGGAAAGCATTAGCTACATCACCGTATTGAAATGCTGCTTAAATAGCGGCACTCCCTTGCTAATTTTTTGTTAGTGGTTTAGAATTCAGAATTGGAAATTAACTCCATATCCAGGCATCAAGTCTCTCCACCAGGTTGAACTTGAGCTGACAAAGCTGGAGTGCTGTTTGAAATGGGGTGGTTGGGGGATCACAGTCTGTCTTCTATGGGAGATTTTGGAAAGAGGCAAACTTGCAGAGCTTCCAACGGTGAAGCTGACTGAAAGCTCTCAGAGGAGAGACACAGAGAAGAAGAGGAGAGAGGAACAGTCAGGCGGTATGGGGAAAGAAGGAAGACCACCCAGTTACTCAGAGACTCTTCTCAAACTCCAGGCTCTGAGATGAGGGTTGTGGAGGCAGTATGTGCTGGACTCTGTTTGTTGTCCAATCCAGTATCCACTGTCAACCCCCTCTTTTGGGCTGGCTGCTATTAAGAAGCTGGGAAAGATTTTCTCAATTTTCCTTATAGTCGGTTTGTCATCGGATGATGTTTAGTAAATGGAATTCTGTTTTACTGCCTCTTCCGCATTTTGTTCTTCTTTCCTTAAACACTGATGCCACGTGTAGAATTGCAGTCGTGCAGGGTTCATCTTGTGAACATGGGGCGAGACTGCTATGCCCAGGCTTCACTGAGCTTCTGTCTACCTCATGTGACAAAAAACAAGCCCTGAGTTGGAGTCAAAGTTTCTGGGACGTGCATCGCAATGCATTCCTAATTGATATGCTGTGCCACCTCAGATTACTGTGGCATCTGCCTTCTGTTCTTCAATTATCTCACTCCCAATAATGAAGGAGAAGAAAAAAAATAAATAAAGCTAAATTTCTCATCCCAGCACTTCTGAAAATCTGAACTTTCCATCCTGTTTATCCAGGATGATGTCGACATATGAGATACTAAATAATTGGTTGTTGACTGGAGCTGAGAGATAGGGGAGCCCTACACAGATGTAGTGATTGAAACCTGTGGGAGTTCTCTGACCTGCCTGCTCCAAAGTACAACTCAATGTTCTGTGAGATCAGCACCCATCTCTACTTAGGCAAACCCTTGCCCAGTGCTTGGTGTTGTGAGAACCCACCTCTGTTTGTGGCTGCCCTTTCTGGTGGGAGAAAAAGGAGGTCTGAGTCCCTGAAAGTACTGTATGAACCTTGACTATACTTATAAAAAGCACAACATAACTATGAAATATGTTCACCATATAAGGATTTACGTGGAGGTCAACCACAAATTCTCTCAGACCCGCATGTTCTCAGCATGGTTTGATGGTTGAGAGAGGGGTCATTAGAACCAAACAGCTATGTTTGAAACCCATTGTTGTCACTGCTGACTGTGTGATGGTGACAAACTTAGTTAACCTTTCTGAACAAGCATTCCTTCCTTTGTAAAATGGAAAAGGCAAAAATGCCAGAGTGGCTGGGATTAAATTATGTTGTGTGTGTGCACGTGTGCATATGTGTTTGGCATGTACTAAGGGATTAACAAATGATTCCTGTTACATTAATGGTTGTAGTTATCCTGTAATATGATGGTTGGCAGATGTGATTGTATCAGAACAAATACAGTAAGTCTGCTTGTACCTGTATCTTATTTTAGAATAATAGTTCTGGTTTCTGCTAACCTTATCTCTTCCCTGAGATGCTTCTGATTAGTCACTCTGTTCTGTTCAAAGCTGGCAATCCAACATTTCCCTGTGATCTCTACCTGCCTTGCTATATTATCTGCTGGAGCCTACAGAGGTGACTGGATTCTGAGGTTCCGTTGGCGGTAATTAATGGAACATTTTTAAATTAAAGGCAGTAAAGCGAAGACATCTTCTAGCATGCTGGTTGGGCGCTAAAATCAGGTTGGTTTTTTTGATGGCCGGTGTTGATAATGTTTTGATTTGTGGATTAATGCTCTCTCACTTTGAAGGTTCCCAGATCCTGCAGTGAAGATGGTAACCTTCAAAATGATTAATTGATCACGTGTAATGAGCTAATTAAGACTTTGGGGGCATTTTGGCACTTCCAATGACTTATTTAATGATCTGAAGGAGGCTTTTACAATCTCAAGAGACATTGTAATCTACCTTTGGAACTAAAGATCTACCTCAGAAAACAATAGAGCATCCCCCGTGTTGCCAAACGACCTCTGTGATTAATGTTCCCTTTGAAAAAACTGCCCTTAGATATAAATCCTGGCTTGAAATCATAAGCAGAAACTCTGACACAGTGTTGTAATATAGCAGTTGCTCTTTCTTGATTGGTATGGTGTTTTTAGGGAACAGAACAAAACTAGAACAGCTCTTTACTTAAGTCCTTGCCTTGAGGCTGATTTGTTCTCCAGGAAGAAAGACTCTCTGGGAAGGTAGCCAGAGGTGTCCCTTACAAAAAGATGAGGAGAGAGGTTCATCTAAGGAGGTAGAAGGAGGCTGTTTGGCTCCACCAGACCTTTGCTTGCTTCCTTAGTCAAGCAATACCACAGCAAATGGAAGGGGAGAAAATGTTGACAATAACCAATGATTGAGCTCAATGAATGATGGCAGGAGGGAGAGGATTTCAGGGCACAGGCATGGCACAACGGTCTGTGCAGACCTCTAGGTCACAGTTGATAGAGCTCTGGACGTGATGACTTATATCCAAGTGAGGGACAGAGTTGGGGCCTATGTGATGTGTTGGAGTTACAGGTAAAATGTATAGATGAAAGTCTCATAAGTGAAAGGAGCCTAACAGGGAAATTCAGATAGGAAATATCTCAGAGAGACAACATCAGCTGTACCAAAACCTTGCTCTATAAAGCAAGCAAACTACTCACCACTTTGATGAGGACCCTGACCAGATTTCACCTTCCATTTTTGGAATTAAGCAACATGTTTTTCAAAAACAAACAATATTAATTTTAATATACTCTTAAGGTGAGGCAAGGATAATACTGGCTTGATAACCAAAATGAGAGCAAGGAGTCCTATTCAGATTATTTTTAGGTGTTGTGAGGTGCAGAGTTATGAAATCATACGCCAGGGTGAAGGGAGTGGAAACCCTGTAATGAAAAATGCGTGAATGGGACCAGGCATGACCGGGAGAATTTCCACCTGCCAAGTTAGTGGGGTGGGGGCAGGGAGGGAGAACATTAATATAAAAGAAAGAAATGGAAGATGAGTTGGCAAAACTAGGTTTGGGCAAGAACCCAGAAGTTTTAGACGACAACTTTTAGGATTCTGAGTTCATCTCATTGGGAGGTTCTTGAAGGCATTTAAGCAGGTAAGTAACATGATTAGAAGTAAAATTAGAAATACTTCTAACATGATTAGAAGTATTTTAAGTAAAGGTAGACATTTTTGAAATTTGGAAAATCCCCAACAATACTTGATTGCAAAATGAAAGTTAACATCTACATGTTCAAATACTGCTTTTAAAGAATCCGAAAAACACGGGTCTCCACCTGTGTGAAGAAGCCAGTAGCATTTTTCCTGCCACCTTCATTTATCCCTCAAATATTTCCGAGTGTCGATCATGACAAACCTTTTAAATGCACAATCTTATCAACCTTCCTTAATGCTACATTATTTTAGGTAAAGTTGTTTCAACTGAATGCACACATCTATTAGTGTTAAGTCGTATTGGATAATGAAGCCCTGTTATTCTCATGGACCCGTGTTAGGTGGACCAGGGATTTTAATTAAATATCTGAATGGGTGTTATACAGTAGATACTCTCTAGAAAGCATCTGTCAGGGTTAATATTTTACAAGTTAGCTGTGCCTCTTTCAACCTTTAATTATAATATTCTAACTCTTTATTCTTCCTTACTGCTAATAATTTCAAGGTGATGCAGAAATTACTTGATTATCCAAGTGATTGCACATCTCAAATGAAATAAAAAGCCATTTCACTATCTAGACAAGTAACTAACATGCTATTTTTTTTTAAAATGTCTATTTTTCCTAAGAGGAATTGAAAAACACACGATATTCTCTTGTGCAATGCCTGGCATTTTTGTAACTCAGCTTGATTCTCAGTAAGAGCAGAGACACTGCTCCTGCATCAAACAAACAAATGCACGTCTTGATCATTGCCAGGTTGTCAGCTCTCCTCAGGCACTCGTCTGTAGTCCTTATTCATTTCTCACCGGGTCCTGCTGTCCAGCTTATCATTGAAGCAGGTGACCCTGCCACTTCCTCTCCCCAACGTAGACTTTGGCCATCCCTGAGAACGGAGCATTCAGAAAGGACTTGCTTTGGCTTTTAATTTTCAGGAGCATGAAATATGTCAATAGTCTCTTCATGTTCAAATCCACCCCTTCGACACCACCCTCCTACGGTACAATTAAGTTCGCGAACTTGTTGCAACCATGTTGCTAAACTTTTTTGATAGTGGAGGGATTATTCATTATAAATTTGTAGCAATTGAACAAACAGTTAACCAAGTTTACCATTTGGAAGTGCTGAAAAGGCTGCGTGAAAAAGTTAGACGACCTGAACTTTTCGCCAACAATTCATGGCTCTTGCATCACGACAAATGCACCAGCGCACGTGGCACTGTCTGTGAGGGAGTTTTTAGCCAGTAAACAAATAACTGTATTGGAACACCCTCCCTACTCACCTGATCTGTTCCCCAATTACTTCTTTCTTTACCCTAAGAGGAAGGAAATATTGAAAGGAAGACATTTTTATGGCATTCAGGGCATCAAGAGTAATATGACGACAACTTTGATGACCATTCCAGAAAAAGAGTCCAAAATTGCTTTGAAGGGTGGACTAGGTGCTGGTGCATAGCTTCCCAGAGACAGTACTTGGAAGGTGACTGTAGTGGTATTCAACAATGTGGTATGCAGCACTTTTCCTAGGATGAGTTCACAAACTTAATTGTTGGTCCTCGTATGGGCTGTTCAAGCCCTGGGCTTTTCAGCAGAGGTTGGTTGCTGTTCCTGGTTGGGAGAAGTAGACGTCCATGACGCCGACATGAATATGTAATCACTGATATGGACTTTGAGCATGGGGTGAATACTGTGCTATTTTGATTGTGTCTGTTTGACTCTTGGTGGTTTCCAGCTACTCTTTTGGGGAAAAAATGTTAATTATATACTTCTATTTAAGATAAGATGTTAAGATATCACTGTTGTGTTCACGGATCTGCAAAGTCTATTTATTATGAACCACCAACCAGAAGGTATTTCTGTCCCTAAGAAAGAAAAGAAAGAACGCTTAACATCTACTTCCAGGATATGAAAGAAAACTTTGGTACTGTAGCTAGTAAAGACAGATAAAAAAGTACTTTAAGATACAAAGCAATTTTTTCTCCCTAAACCCTGTTCTTGGTTCCCAGTTTCTTTCTAATGCTGCTGCAGTAGGTGATTTGTGTTGCGATGTTGTTTCATAAATGCAGTGGAGAGAACCACTAGATCTCTGTTTATCCTAAGAGTAGAAAATTCTCATTATGGATACTCAGACTCTTCAAAATTTGAAGACTACATTCCCAGAAGATGAGAATAATGACAGTTTAAACAGATTTGAAGCTGTTGAAATCATGTGTGACACGCAATTCTCGAGTTCTAGGAGAACAATCTCATTATAGTTCTTATTTCTTAAGTAAGGAAAAACAGTTATTTAATACATTTTGTGGATGGTGACAGTACATTGTGCCTGAACTCTGATGTGTGTTTCTTTGACTGTTGGGAAACTACATCAGCTTGTAATGCAGAATAACATTTTATCCATACTAACTGGGGCAGTATCTTCATTAGGGAATATACTGTTAAAGAATCATTTTCAAAAACAGGTAAACTCATAGCCCTCACGCAGATGTAAAATGAACACATATTAAAAATTTAATGTAACTCATTGATGAGGGAACCAATATAATGTTATGAGTGCAAAAGAAAGAGAATCCAAAGAACAGATATAATCATCCATCAGGAATATTGAAAAGAGGTGCAAATGGAGGCAAAATTCGCCTCTTCCTAGTGGGAGAGAGAAGTCAATGGAAAACTCCAGGAGACAGACTGTTTCATGTCTGTAGGCAGAAACTATTTTGCATTGCTCTCTGTTAACTACAATGTATAGTGTTGGAAACAGCCCAGTGCGAGGTCAGAATGAGCTAACCTGGAAGACTATGCTGTGGACAGGCAGTTTTCCCCGAAACACAGACTTTTCCCCCCACCATATTTTGTCCACTCTTTATTTAGATAACCAGTATTTATCCATTAAGATTCATCCCAAGTAAGTACCTTAGGAAGCCTTCTTGATGCCTTATACCTGGTTTTAAGTTTTTCCTCTGCCGCTCTCATGTATTGTGAATAACAATTATTGTGTGTATTATGTGCATTATAATTCAATATTGTCGTTCTCAATTTCTCTTCTTTAAGACTAGGACTGTATCTTATTTTTCATTTTCATAATATTTGTGCAGTATTTGGCACACAAATGAAATTTATGTGACGTTTACAGGATGAGTGAGTGAATGAATGAATGAATGGCTGTATGCTTGAGTGGAGGGTAAATGAGCACATGGGTAACAGGCAAACATTTGTCACTCTCTCGATGTACCAGGGGTATGAGGAAGGTCCAGTTATCTCTAGGTTTCCCTTTGAGCACAGTACATCTCTTGTTGTTATTAAATTAAACGGCATGCTTACCTGGCTTTGCTACTGCCTTACTGTTTGATCTCAGGAAAATCCTTTATACCTTGCCATCCTCAATTTATATTTGGAACGTGTATTCTCTTTATTATTGCTTAACCACCTGTCAGAGATTCAAAACGTGTAGGCCTTTTCACATTATAGCAATGTATTTGCTAAAGTCGAAAATTGAGTTTGGACCACATTAGAAAAGATTGGAAGTGGGTGGTCAGAGAATCTGCATTCTCCTAGCATTTACGTCAAGTGTGGCGAAAGCAGTGAAGCTCGAGCTAGTTCCTTGTCTTGGACTTTTAACTCTATCCTTATGCTTGTGAGGAATTAACACTTTATTAGCTGAATCTATATAATCTACTGGTGCTTTCTAGTCATTAACTGGACACTGAGTTTACAATGAAGAGGAGAGACTTTACCTACAGAGCCTATTATGGAAAGATTCCTCAGTCTGAAATCTGCACACAAAATTCTGGTTCTCCAGAATCCCCATTTCAGAGGATTCCTGTTTGAATACACATTTGCATGTGTGTTTGGAACAGCAGAAGTGTTCTGGAAACCACAAGACGTTTCCTACAAAGGAGTGAGAGCAATAGAGAGTGCCTTGACTTCTGAATAAGATGGAATTTGAGCTCTGTCAGTTTCTACCTGTATGACCTAAAACAAGCTATTCATTTCTTTCAATTTTATTTTCCTTATATCTGAAATGAGAATAATAATAGCCCTGATTTCGTAAGGGCTGAGGTGAAGATGAAGGAGACAATGAATGCAGCTGACTTATGAAAGCACTTGTGGAAAATGGTGGTTCCCGCTCTGAAATGGGGTCATCTTGCCCTTGTCTGCATTTTCTCATCCCTCTTTCTTACATTCCAGATCACCTCCTCTTCAGTCACTACACTCTTTAAATCCCTCACTTTGAGCTTAAAGCCCACTCCTGTCTACCCTGTGAGCTCAGTGATGGCAGAAGCCCTGGCCAGTCTTGCTGGGAGTGCCCTAAGCACCTCACAAGGGGCTGACATACTGCCCACACCCAGTGGACTAAAATTCAGTACAGGAGCCCTCTGCCAACATGCCACTTTTCTCAGAGGAGTCACTTCATTTTTACCTGAGTCCTCTGGAAACCAAAAAAATTGTCTCTAAAGCACAGACTGAAATGGAATTTATTTTAACAAGTGTTGTCCATGGTCCTGAATAGAGTTTGGATTATATACAGTGGGTTTGATTTTCGTTGACATGCTGCTCTGTAGTTTGAGCAGCTTACATTTATGCTTTCCAGCCAGACTCACCCAGCATGCTTTCTCGAATGTACTGCAGCTTCAGGGTCCCAGGGAGTGAGGGCTGACCTAGGGTCAAATGCATCAACCTACTCGATCACTAAAGTGATGCTAGAGGAACGAGCAGATTGGTATTCGATGCCTGTGGTATTCAAGACAACATATTAAAACATGGATTTCTTTTAACTCCGTGTGTTCTGAAGCTGGAAGGCAGATATATAAAATTCATACCCTATGGTTTCTTTGCTCTTATTTTCTTCTTCACAGTATTTTCATTCCTTCTGAGTATCTTTGGGCAAGCATTATTTTTTTCTCTAATGAAAGCATAAAAATTGTATCCTCATTGCTTATTTTTAGCACTGTTGCTATGCTAAACTGTAGCCCAGGAATCTTATTAAAATTGATTCAGGATTTGAATTTTCATTCTCTTTAATATTTTGGCATTACTGTTCTTTTTGAAAATATGTCACGTTGTATGAGTCTGTCTATTTAGATATATATCCTATCAATTGCTAGAAAGATATTTCACATCTGCTTAAGAAGTAAGTCAAGCATAAGTACATAGAGGTTGGGGACAACATTTGTCAAGTTTCCCCTGGGTTCTTTCTGTGGACAGGTGAAGGGGCAATTCTTTCTTTCATACTATGTTTAAGAATAATTTGTGGTATTTTTAGGGTGGAGTTGCCCTATGCAAAACTTACTGTGCTGAATAAAGTGATTGGCAATTTCCCTTTTGGTCATCACATGTATGGTTAGAAGACTTCCTGTCTTCTACGTAAGTAGATTGAGTGACCTGAATTTTTCTACATGAAATTAAGGTCTTACCAATATTTATCGCTGAGGCAATAATGTGTATTCCAGGGTTGTTTATACAGTTGCACACATGTGAAGAGCAACAGCATACATCTGCTATTTCTGCAGTGGAGTCTGGGGCTGTTTCTTGCTGTTTGTCTAATATTTTGTTTCTAATCAGTAGAATGATGGGCAGGAATGGACCTTGGAAAGATGTGGGTTGTTCACTCACAAGGGCTTTTAAGAAACAAGAGAAGGTAATTACCAAGAGAGGTATGAAGCCATGCAGATTTCTGGCAACAACTGCATTTAACCTAAAAGGTTGACTTACACTGTTGGCCGTTTTAAATTAGATAAATATACTAGCATCAAAAAGAAGCAGTAGTGATAAAGGGGGAGAACATTACGCTTAAAGGATGCCTGTTCTGGGCCAAGCATTAGGTGATTTGCTTTCATAATTGCTATCTCATTTAATCCTTCTCTCAACCCTGAAAAGCACAGATTATCATCCCCATTTCACAGAGGAAGAAACCAGGCTCAGGGAGATTAAATAACTTCTTAGTAGTAAGGGGTTGAGGTAGCATTCTGAGCTAAGCCTTTATGACCCAAAGCCCCATCACTTATTACATGTGACACCAAAGTCAAGGCCTGCCTTTCTTTTCTGTAGAAGAATATCTACCGTATTATATTATGGTGGTAAGTAAGGAATAATAGGAGATCTACTCTCTTAGGAAACCTTTAAGTGTCCTGTCAGTCTTGTTAGCTGTAAGCACAGTGTTGTACAGCAGATCTCATGGATCTTACGTGACCAAAATGCTACATCCACTGAACAGCAGCTCCCTCGATGTTTTTGCATTGTGACGAAATCCTGACTCCCCCTTTCATCTCCCTGCAATGTTTGTTTTGTTTGTTTGGTTTTGTTTTTGGATAGCGACGAAAGGAGTGTCAAAGCAATGCTGAACTTGTAGTCATTGGGGTAGTAACTTCTAACATGTCAATAGCCCGATTCACAATAAAAATGATCAGACCGTTAACAAGCCATTTTACTAATCAATGAGATATGAATTCGATTATAAATTATAATCATCAGCACTGCTTCTGTCTCATTTAGGCGACAGGCACTTCCCTTTCTATTCTCAGTTGACAGGGCTTCTCTGAGTCACATCAGATGCTAGGTCAGTCAGTTAAGTTCGCAAACTTATTGCAACAATGTTGCTAACCTTTTTGGATATCACAGGGACTATTCTTTATCAATTTGTACCAACTAGACAAATTAACCAAGTTTACTATTTGGAAGTGCTGAAAAGGCTGCGGGGAAAAAGTTAGATGACCTGAACTTTTCACCAGCAATTCATGGCTCTTGCATCATGACAATGTACCAGCTCACATGGCACTGTCTGCGAGGGAGTTTTTAGCCAGTAAACAAATAGCTGTATTGTAACACCCTCCCTACTCACCTGATCTAGCGTTCTTTCTTTACCTGAAGATAAAGGAAATATTGAAAGGAAGACATTTTGATGACATTCAGGACATCAAGGGTAATATGACGACAGCTCTGATGGTCATTCCAGAAAAAGTTCCAAAATTGGTTTGAAGGTGGACTAGGCGCTGCCGTCGGTGCATAGCTTCTCAAGGGAAGTACTTCTGAGATGACCATAGTGATATTCAGCAATGAAGTGTGTAGCACTTTTTCTAGGATAAGTTCATGAGCTTGATTGTCAAACCTCATATGTTTTTAGTCACACTTACTTGAGAACCCCCCATGGAAGATCACAGATAATACTTCTCCGTCTTGTAGAGAAGCCTCTGGACGAAGTGAGAGTGCTTTGCAGGCCTTGGCTCCACTCCAGGAACAATCACTGGGTTTAGCGCTGCCAGGCAGCCCTCTGGCACACGGGTTGGCCCAAAAGTCATAGCACAAGGTTCCCCTATGTACTCTCATTGGGCACCACTCCCAGCTCCATCAGGCAGGGACCTGGAACTCAGCAGATTGCAATTTGGTCTCCATGGCACCATGGCTCAGCTGAGCCACAGGAATGTGCGTTGTTCTAGATGTATGCACATGACACATTCCACCAAACAACTCAGGTAGGAGAAACTTAGCCTATCCCTGACCCAACACAGGGAAAACATTCTCTCTTCCTCCCTTCCTTGTTTACATGATTTAATCAGTTTTCAAAGTGACATGACACAGCTTTTCTTGTAAGTGCCTGAACTTTTAAACAGGCCTAATAGCAATTGTCTGATTGTTTTATGAACGCGAACAGTACTGGAGGACATCGGTTCGGAGTCTCGCTCTGGCCCCGGTTCACTGCGTAAGTTTCCACAGGGCACTTAAACTTGGAGAACCTCACTTTCCACTTCTCTTAGTTGGACTATTAATGGCACCTGAATCACTCATACTTTACACGGTTGCTGTGAGAATTAGGGGGAAAAGTTAAAGTACAAGAGTTTGGCCAACTGGAAACATGATGTACGTACACTGTGGTGTCTGTCCTCCTAGATGAATCAGCTCAATAAGGGCTGGGTCTGTATGGCACACGGAAGGAGCTCCTAAGTATCTTGGAAATAATGGAAAGGAATCTTAGTGTAGAAAGAGAGAGGAGATACACTGAAGCAAACAAAAATCTCAAAACCCTTCTGAAATTAACAGTCTAACATCTAGTAACGTCTTAAAGTATTGATGTTGTTCATTATGGGATGTCAAGGGATTTAAATCTTCATTAGCTTGAAAAAACAATAACAAAAATCTTTGATCAACTGAAAGCATATCCAGTATTGAGTCTTATATGTTCTGAATGACTTATATTTGTAAACTTTCTTTTGAAAAATGTAGTCCAAGTTTATTTCATAATTTCTTCTTTTCCTGTCATATTCTTAAGATGTCCATAAATGACTTCACCTAACAGTAGGACATGTAATTAATATTTTTTGAGTCCTTGCCAAGTGCCAGGCAAAATGCCAGCCGTTGATCAGACGTTGTCTCATTTAATGCTCACTGTGGCCCTCTGGTGGTCGGTATTACCCTCATGCCCATTTTGCAGAGGAGGATGCTTGGAGACGTTATGTATGGAACTCAACAAAAATAACAATTCCCATACAACAGAGTGAGGACTCAATTTCAGACCACTGGAACCCAGAACCCATGCTTTTTGTTTAGGTTTTTGTTCAAAATTCCATTTGTCAAGCCTAGAAGGGTGAAATATGGAGCTCATTGAGCCTTCAGTGCAAGCTCCATGCACTGATGAAAGGAACTTCTGGCCAATTCCAAGTGTGAGCTGAGCACAATGACCCATCCTGTCACCCTTACCCGTTTGCTTCTGCGGCACTACCTGAGCTTCGTTTGGTCTTTCCTTCTCCCCTTCACCTTGACACTTGACATGTATCCCCATCTTGTCTCTCCCAGCTGGTCAGTCTGGTTTCTGTCTTTGCCATGTTTTCATTCCCTGAGCACCCTGCTCCTTCTTGGCCAACTCTGGCCTAGTGACAGAGGCCACACATTCTATCATCAAGTTGTTGTATAAAGCGTCTAAACCCCACCGAGTGAATCAATGCAAACATTGCACAGTTGTATATTTTTGTAAAAAATGTATTATGATAATATTTTCTAAGCATCCAAGCTATCTAATCCCAAAAGGCACCCAGGAGGTATTGTATAAAGAGGATAATGTGTTATGCAGCTTAAAACGCCTGGAAAGTTCTTATTACTTGTACTGAACAACCAAATTCCAGTGCGAGGCAGTCCATTTGTGAGTGATGATTAGCACTGCCAACGCACCAGCAGTATCAGGAAAGGATGTCATGAAATGATCCAACTTCCATTAGAAAATAATGACTGTCTTGGCTAAGCAACATTTTTTAAAATTAAATACCAACAATTCCTGGTAATCGGAGAGCCTATTAGCCATGAAATTTGATTTTAGTATCAGAGACTCTTTACTTATCAAATGGGAGCCAAATAATTGTGGGTGGAATTTACGAGCCCTAATTGGGGATGGCGTTAAATATTATGGAAATGGCGCTGGGGTATAGCTCTAGCTCTGGGGAAATGTGGCATTTTGTAATTCAGTAGCAAGTTAGCCTGGTGATTAATGGAATGAAGTCATTAATTTCTTTATTCTCTTGAGAACGCAGGGTTTTGCAGACTGGTGAAACTATCATGAATTTCTACTTAGTCTCACGGGTCTTTCCAAAATCCCGTCAGCTGCCTTGAGACAGAGTCAGAAATCCTTGCCATGGAATTAGCCTTACTTGATGGAGGAAGGCATTCTTGACTCTAGGAGTGACCATCAGGAAGACAAGACCACCAAGAGTTTATCCTTTCAGCAAGCTCACCTCCGGGTTCCAACATCTTGTCTCCTGATGGTCTCTCCTCATACCTCACCTCCAGCTCACCTGCCTAAGCCTTCTTAGTGCTTGCCAATACCTGTTTAGGAAAATGGTAAGCAAATGTTCCCTGGGTGCCTACTAATGCCACCAATTGTGTCAAGTAACCCAGATACGATTTTTGAAAGTAGGTGCTTACTGGTTAGGTCTGTAAAAATGAAATGCTACTCCAGCATACTAAGGTAGGAAAGGTAAAACAGGATTTGCACCTCGCTCAGTCCTCAGAACATTTGTTCTTTTCATTAATTCGACTATGGAAGTGAAAACTGATAAGATTTTAGATGAATATATTAATCTGCCACAAATATGTCTACTTAAGTTTCTTTGAATACATTTTTAAACGATTTTAAACTTGGAAAATCATGTTTTTCACATACAGTAGTAAGTTGCACTGCCATTTTCTAACAATTGAAATCTAACATAGGAACTGTCAGTATTTTCAAATATGCATGCACATGCATGCATATGTACACATAAACAGTATACATAAATGTATACATGTGTGTACATACACACATGCATGCACACAAACACACAGATATAATATGCATACACACAGATATATATACCCACATATGCATATGTAGATAAATAGAACATCTTTCGTGATATTTTTCTTCTGATCTGTGGGAACTGAACTTTGCCTAATTGAAAATCTCTCCTTTGGCACCTACCTATATGTCTATCTTCAACCTGGTTGGCAACTGTGTACCAATACATGCATTCTTCAAGACAACTAAATGGAAGAGCAGAATATTTAGCAGATCAAAAGGGCAGTGGCAGGCTCTCTAAAGAATAAGAGAGGAAGAGATCCCAACAGAGATGCATGGAGAGTGTCAAACATTTGCCTGCTGTCACACACCAGGAAGGGTAAAGCCAGGCATTCCATCCATGTAAAGCTGGCTCCAAAGTCCACATTTTGTTCATTATGTTAACACTCTGGTGTCAGAACAAGAAAATGCCAAATGTAAAATGTTCTCTCCTTGTCCTGCCCTACCTCAGCCTTTGTATATGTATTTGGATAAAAGCGGAGGCTCATGCATGTCAATTGTTCTTCTAAAAGCCTTTCCAGTAGAAAATTAGGGAAGCATGGCTTTCAGACATCCCCAATAATGAACAAATTTGCTTGAAAACTCGGTGTTACAATGCATCATTTAGAGTTAACAGGTAGAAACATTGCATGTCAACTGATTTTAGGAAGGCCTAAATGCCTGCGTGCTTTTGCCATGAATGCTGCTTACTTGCCAAAGTGGGATCCTCAAGTAATTAACGTGTCTCTTCCTCCTTATAACGTGCTACTGCCAGATTCCTTACCATAGTCCCTTTTCTAAGGCCTTTGCTATTTTATGAATTTGTGAGTTCACCCTGTTTCCTTTATTGTAAGGAGTTGTTGTGGCTTTTGGGTGCCTCAGTGGAATTCTCCCTCCACACAGGATTCAGAAGCCTTCCTTAGCGATGTGTGTAAGGCTTATTAACTTTTTCTCTTTTCAAACCTTAATCTCCCATCAGTTCTAGATACCACTGTGTGCTGAAGTGAAGGCTGGGTACATGTTTTCTCTCAGGAGGAAAATGGCCAATATTATACTTCGTTTGTGATGCAAATGCCTTTCTCTCAGATTTTTCTGTCAGTCTGCTTCATTCCCTTGGGTCTAGCTCTGAACCTAATTGCTCGTACACTGGGAACTGTTTATAAGTAAGAATGAATACTTTCTCTCATTTGTAAGCTACTTCAAAACCCATTCTTTCCTTCATAAACAGAGGTTATTTTTGCTTTGATCTGCAACAACATTCCTCAAAATATCTGTAAGTAGCTGATAAGTCAGGAAGTTCTCCTGTGCAGACAACCAGACATATGACAAAGGTCTGTATTTGTTGTTGTTTTTCTTATATAAAAGAATAACTGGTCACTGATGTTTATATTTCATTAAATGACATTGTGATTGTTCCAACATCGAACGTTGAAGATTATCTAGTCCAATATTCTTATTTTACAGTTAAGAAAACTGAGGCCCAGAAAGCTGAAATGGTTTGATCAAGTCACACAGTATCACAACTGGGGCTGGCACCCATATCCTTTAAGTCCAAGTAGAGTTTGCTTTCAGATACTATTTTAATGTGGCCAGCCAGGGCCAAGTGGAATATAGGATTTCAGAAGGACTTCTGCCAAACCAAAATAAACCCAGTCAACGGCAACTTGTGGTACCCTGCTAAGGTCTGGCTGCCTGCCACTTGAAAAAGTTAAAAATTGAGAGACATGGTTGGTGGAAGGAAAAGCAGGTTTATTCAGAATACCGGCTTTCTGGCAGGATGGCGACTCCTGTCCAAGGCCACGTCCCGCTTCCTAGAACGGGAAGATGGTTTTATAGGTGCACAAGAAGAAGAACATAGGAAAGGGGGAGTCGGTCAGGCAGGTCCGAGGGCTGACATTCTTCCTGGGGTCTGGTCTGTTTTAAGATGATGTGATCTCTGGACTCTGGACTGGGACTCAGCCACAGGGGCCTGGGGCTTTATGTGTCACTACAACAAACTGCAAGGAAGTTGGAAATTGGATTCCTATGTCCCAGCACCTGAGGATTACAAAATTGCTCTTTTCAGGTTAGGATTCTTTTGATTAAATGGATTAACGAGGTATGGGTAGCTTTGAGAAAGGGAATGAAACAGAGTTAAGTCAATCAGTGAGGGGAGAAACAAAGAGAAAACACATGAATATCAGGATGGATCTAACTGCAAACTAGCTAAGTCTAACTACAGGTGGCTGGATAGCGAGCTACCAGGTGAATCAATTGTAAACTGTCTAAGTCTAACTGCATTACTGATTCCCTGAATTACACCCTTACACTTGGGGGAACATGGTAATTTTGAATAATAACAAGATTAAAAAGAGACAATGTTTAAAAATCCAAGTGTGTTTACTTTATTGAAGTTTTGAACTTGGATATGATATTTGTTGCTCTTGCATTTATTTTCAACGATGGTTTTAAAAGTAGGGTTGGGAGTAGTGTTTTTAGTCATCTTTAATCTTCACAGATATCCATTCATAAACGTAGATTGCAACTATATTTTCAGAGGTCAACGGATTACATCAGAAATGTCTAAAATGTCTTGAGAAAGTTAAGGTTTTAAAATTCAGAGATAACAGATCAATTTCTCATCCAAACTGTAAAAACAAATTGCAAATACATTGGAGTTCATCATATTGCATTTTCCCCCACTATTTACAACTTTAACTCTTACATTTAATGGACTCCTGTGGGAGACTACGTGTGTGCATTTATAAACACAGAATACATTCAGAATTATCAATGGAAGCTTGCCTTTTTCTCACAGCAAAGTTCATTGTGGTTAGGACTTCATTAGCATCAGTAATTTGTAGGAGACTTAACCTCCCATTTTCAAATGGAAAATGTTTTTCAACAACTGTTTTATTAGGCCCTTTGAGCTATAAGTGCTGGCACATTTCTTTTGATACTTTTGTCACTGAATTTTTATTTATTTTTAACATCAAGGGAAAGTGAAAGGTCAAAATATAAAATTATAGGTAGAAACCATTTTGAATAATAATTATATAGTATAGTGCAAACTGACACATAATGAATGGCAACATTTGTAAAATATTTTATTAGAATTTTTTTCCTAAGAGGACCTGAAATTTTGGTATTATTTTAATTCTACTGTAGTGATTGTTAGATATGTAGAAAGTTCTTGCTTTTTCATTTAAAATATGTGAGAATTTGTGGCAGTGTCATTGATCTTTCGGAAATAAATGATGGCATAAAAAAAACTTTAGGACTTTGAGCTTCTCAAACTGAGAATTAACAACTTTAAGTGAGGACAATGGCATGACAGAAAATGTTAATGATTCTTTTTCCTGCTTAATTCAAGTGTTGTGTGATGGTTCATCTGTAAAATTATCCATTCTATTGATAATACCTGAAGGAGAAGAAAACAAATAAGCAAGCTCAAATTCCTGAGCCGGTAGGTTTATTTATATTTAAGTATGTTTCTTTCCTTATCTCAATCACATATTACTCAGCTCTGAATAAAAATTTTAAGAAAAAAAAATTTAGGTTGTCTCTTTTCTCTATTTGTTCTTGTGATTCTATAGATTCATAAGGTCATTATTTGCTGATAAATATTTCTGTGTTGGAAACTATTATTTTAGGCTCTAAGAGTAAAATATGTAATTCTTTTTGTTTTCTCTCCAAGGTTGGCTTAAAATATGTAATACTTTTTATCACGTAATCTCATTCTTTAAATTCTTAATTTCTCTTTGGGGTAGGGTGTATCTTTACATAAATTTTGCACATTTAAAAATATCCTGTTACCTTCACACATGAAACACTGTAACATATTGGTGCATTTTCAGGCAGTTGCTTTATTTTACATTAAATATCTTGACTAATACTTGTTATATATTAGTAAGTTAGAAATAAGGATAAGACACGTTTTTTTTCATTGATTTTGTATACACCATAGCAACTGCTTTTCACCATATGCTCAGGTCTTTTCCCAGCTTAGTATACCTCTTCAAGTGAAGCTTTGATTATTGCTTGTCTTTTAAGATTTCTGCTTTATTCCTTAGGAATGTCTGAAATCCTTAGGTTTTGGTGTCTGTTATCTGCCTTCAAAATCAGTCATGAGAGGAACCTTCATGATCTGCATCCTTTGCTTTTTCTGATGACTCTTAGATTTTGCACTAGATAATTTCTGTACCTTAAATGTTTCCAGTGGGTCTTACTTTCTTTTTCTTTTTCTGCTGTTGCTATTATAGTTTCCTTAAATTCCTCCTCATCGTATCCATGTTTTTAATGATAAGGGGGCTGCCAAAAAGCTTCTAAAATTTCCTTTTAGTTACTATTGAAAATTATTTTCGAATTCCACTGTTCCACAGAGCCTTACTGCTGTTTCTTCTTTTTCTCTCATTTTCTGAGTTCATAGACTTTATGTGAGTGTTCTGTATATTCAGATTGCAGTGAGAAAAGCCCATTCTAGGCCATATGTTTCCCAAGATAAAGGGTCTGTGGAGAGCCCAGACCCCACTTCTGCACACTGGTTGAACTCCCGTCTCAGAGCAATAGCTAAATAGTAGATAGATATGATTAGCCCACAGCCCAGTTCAAAACACCAAGCTGACATCCATCTAGTGTGATCCTGCTGGTTTGAGACAAAGTTTTCAACTTTGCCCATCTGGCTTTGTGAAATTCTGATTCCATAAAATCCATAACATTAACATTCCAATAATCATAGCCCTAGGAATCTATATTTTCCCCCTACTGTGCGTGTAGTGCTTAATTTGCAGGAACGATACCTTGTGGAATGGAATATTTTCCCATTTTTCTACCATCTCTCTATTCTACTTATCAGGAACATACATACAGTCTTTCTTTCCAGTTGTTTTCTTAGAGACTCCAGCTCTGAGCAGATATGCTAATATGGCCCGCAGTGATGAGACTGAGCGAGAACAGTGTCCTAATTACACTTGGAGTTCAGGCACTCGAAGAATTTAGACTCAGTATTGCCTTCCATATTCACTCAGTCATCCCAGTCTCATCCTTCATTTTTAATTTTCTTCATAATTATTTGAATATCTTCAACAAATATTGTTGGCTAGCTGGTTGGCTGTCTGGCTATCTGGCCAGCTGGGTACGTTCTCATTGGTATGAAATATGTGCTCTTCGTCTGCAGGGCACAATGAGGTGTATGTGTCTGTGTGTGTGTATAGAAGGACTTCCTACCTGCTATCAGATTTTCTCTGCCTTCGTAGGTGTTTTGGTGGAAATTGGTGAGAGACAGTCACAGGCTGCCAACTAAATACCATTTTAACCACCAAGACTGATGTTCTCTTGTTGCCTCCTTTACTGCTACCTCCTGCTTTCTCTCAAACTGTCACTACCCTCTGTCCTATCTCTCTGACTATGCTTGATCTTGTTTACTATACCTCCTAATCACTTTTCCTTTTGCCCTGGTTGTTTCCTTAGCCACCTCCCCGTGCTAACCCACCGTCTTTATCCTGCTCTGTCAGATGTGAAACAGTTCTTTAACTTTGGAGACAATTTATGTCTTCTGTAGTTTTCTGAGAATAGTGAGGAGGTTGTAGGTTCTGATCTAGTTGGGGGCTGTTTAATGTAAGTAAAATGGGTAAAGCAGTATATCCAGAATTCTTCAAATTGATATTTATCTATTTCCAAGCATCTTTAGCTATTTTGATACAGATATAACTTTTACTACCAGAAAACTATAGATAGTAATTGATTTGAGCTTTCTATTTCAGAAGCTACAGATAAAAGGATATTAATTTTTAAGAGGTCACTCAGTCAGAAAATGCATTATTCAGTTAGAGCAGTGCAAAGAGCACTGGGATGGAGCTCAGGAAGTCTGAGGACTAGCGTGGACTCTGTCCCTTACATTGTTTGATGTAAGCCATTCCCCTGCTTGGGGTCTCTATGGACTTTCACTTTAAATTGAGCAAGTTTCCATCACCTTCATGGACAAATAGTCTCCCATCCTATGAGGAGACTCGTATGCCTTGTGCTCCTGTCTGGCACCCGGTCTCAGTGTGTCCCAGCACGGGCCGAGCATCACCAAAGATGCTCTCTTCATAGTGTGAGAACTGGCTATTGACTCTTTTCTAACTGTGGGCATTATTTCTAAGTTAATGTTCATCAACATGGACTCAGTGTTTGCTTTACAAAGGATGGTTTCAGCCACAGATGAAAACACCACATTGTAATCATCTGTGGCATGAAGAAAAAAAAAATGAACAACCCAATTTGAAGTAACTACAAAAATAGTGTTTGTATCAATTGATCTGTTTGCTTTTTTCTTGCGTATCTTAATAAAGGATCGCCTACGTTATCTCCTCCACAGGGGCAATGAATATGACCACCCTACTTGCTTTGGCTTCCCTACTTGAGAATTAATGAACTAAGGTCAAAGTGAGGTCAACCTTTTCACCAGACTGCTGTAGTACCCACCCGCCCCTGCTGGTCTGTCCTGGACCCTGTCACAGACACTATTCTCCCCTCAGGTTGGACTCTGTCATTCCATTCACAGGTTCTTTGCCACTTTTATGCCAGTATTTATACTTTTTCAGCTTTATTCATATACAGTTGATAATAAAATTGTAAGATATTTAAAGTGTACCTTGTGATGATTTAAGTATACCATGTGGAAGGATCCTCGCCCATCTTTTACTAGTTAATTAACACCTCCGTCACCTCACATTTCTTCTTCTTTTTGGTGAGAACATTTACATTTAAGTTCTACTCTCTTAGCAAATTTCATTTATGCAATACAGTGTGACTAACTGTAGTCACCATGTTGTACATTAGAGTATCAGACCTTATTTGTATCATTATAACTGAATGTCTGTACCCTTTTGCCAACTTCTTCCTACGTCTCTCACTATTTATACTTTGACATCCACCTGAAATCCTTTTTTAATTTCTTTTTATAATCCTTCTCATTCTTTGGCACCCTTAACCTATATATTTTAAAAACTTTGTTATTGCACCAGAAAATACTTTAGTCGCTCCACAACTCAACGAAAATTTCTTAACCTTATTAGGTCTTAGGCCTGGCTCTGAACTGCACTTAGAAATTATATGTGTACACATCTATCCACCTTTAATACACTACAGTCTCTTTCATTTTTAATAGACTGTCTTTTCTAGAGTAGGGATACATTCAAAGCAAAAGTAAGAGGAAGGTGCCGAGATTTCCCGGATGGTCCCACCCCAGACGTGCACAGCCGCCCCGTTACCAGCCTTTCTCCCCAGAAAAGTACACTTGAGCAATGGATGCACCTGCATCCACACGTGATCACCCGAAGTCCGCAGCTGACATTAGGGTTCACTCTTGGTGTTGGACAGTCGGTGGGTTTGGACAAATGTATAATGACATGTAGCTACCGTTATAGGATCATACGGAATGGTTTCACTGTCCTAAAAATCCTCAGAACTCTGCCTACGCATCCCTCCCTTAACCCATGGCAACGACTGATGTTTTCATCGTCTCCATAGTTTTCCCTTTTCCAGAGTGTCATATACTTAGAATTATACAGTAAGTAGCCTTTTCAGACTGATGTCTTCCAGTTAATTAAACTTTTCTCCATGTCTTTCATGGCTTGATGGCTCATTTCTTTTTAGCAGTGAATAATATTCCACTGTCTGGATGGACCACAGTTTATCCATTCACTACTGAAGGACACCTTGGTGGTTTCCAAGTTTTGGCAATTTTGAATAAAGCTGCTATAAATATCTATATGCAGGTTTTTGTGTAGAAAAATCTTGTATATAAGTTTTCAACTCCTTTGGAGAAATACCAAAGACTGGTATTGCTGGATCATATGCTATAATATAAAATTTCTTAGCTTTGTAAGAAAATGCCAAAGTATCTTCTAAAGTGGCTGTACCATTTTACATTCCCACCAGCAATGAGTGAGAGTTGCTGTTGCTCCACAATCCTCGCCAGCATTTGGTGTTGGCAATGTTCAAGATTTTGGCCATTTTAACAGTGGTATAGTGATATCTTACTCTTTAATTTGTACTTTCCTGATGACATCTGAGGTGGAGCGTCTTTTCATGTTTATCTCCCATCTGTATATCTTCTTTAGTGAGGTGTCTGTTAAGGTTTGTGAGCATTTTTTAAATTGGGTTTGTTTTTTTATTGTTGAGTTTGACGACTTCTTTGTATATTTTGGATAACAGCCCTTTAACAGGTATTTCTTTTGTATGTTTCTTCTTCTAGTCTGTGGCTCGTCTTCATTGTTATATAAGGATCTTTCATAAAATAAACATTTTTTATTTTAATAAAGTCCAGCTTATAGATTATTTCTTTCATGGATCATGCATTTGGTGTTGCATCTAAAATGTTATTGCCAGACCCATGTTCATCTACATTTTCTCCTGTGTTATTTTGTAGGAGTGTTATAGGCACTTAGGTCTGTGATCCATTTTGATTCATTTTTTTTGTGATTGGTATATAGTATGTATCTAGATTCATTTTTTTTGCCTGTGTATGTCCAGTTGTTCCAGCCCCATTTGCTGAAAAGACTATCTTTTCTTTATTGCATTGCCTTTGTTCCTTTGTCAAAGATCAGTTTATTTGTGTGGTTCTGTTTCTGGACTCTGTTCTGTTCATTGTTCTAGTTCTGTATTCTTTTATCAATACCACAGTATCTTGATTACTGTACCTTTATAACTGCAGTCTCTTGAGATCCAAGGCCTCAGTTTTTATGTTTTTTGGTATTCTTTAAGAGCTCTTATAATATAGCCTTGACTATTGAGGATATCAGTGAATACATGTTAAGTTAAATAATATAAGTATAAGGGTGAATTACAATGGTAGAACAGAGTAGTTAAGAACATAGGGAAGAAGACTACTTATGTTTGAATACTGGCTCCACTTCTTACTAGCTGTGTAAGAGGATTATTACACATACTTTATGATGGTGGTGATTAAATACGTAATTACATATACTCTTCGCACAGTGCCTGAAAAAAGGCAAATGCCTAAAAAATGTTGTTAGTATTCCCTTCAGGTTATAATAAGTTTTGTTTCATATGTCATTATTTTCTTACATATATGCATTATCTTATGCAAGCTTTTTATAGATCATGTGATTTATTTCAACTTGCACAGATTCTTCAGTGGTTAGTGATACTTGTCAGTGGTTTTTTTGTTTTGTTTTGTGTGTGTGTGTGTGTGTGTGTGTGTGTGTGCCCCTTGTACTACCACAACAGCAGTATATGTCTTTTTAAAAATATTTTTGTGTAGTGTTGAATAAGGTTCTTTAGTGCATTCTTCAGCTTTGAAGAGTTTTCTTTCATAATTTCTGTGATTGTTATTTCTTCATCTGTTTTGTTCTGTCTTGTTATAATACAATGGTAAGTTAATTAGAAGTCCAGAATGGTAAGCATCCTGTATCTCCATTATTTGCCTTTATCTACTGAGTTCTATGAGAATTTATCAAGTGCATCTTTATGTCACCCGTTTGAGTTTCTGCATAATCTGTTCATTTTCTTCCTGAGTGTAATCTCCATTTAATCTATTATGACTTCACATTATTTGCCCTTATTGATTTTTTTATATACCACTTTCTTTTGAACCATACTATTATTTCCTTAAGGAGTGCCTTTATTGAATTATGCATGTTTTCATAGACTGGAAAACTTTTTAAAATTAATAAAATCTAAATTTGTAAAACATTAGGTCATAATGGAGACATAGCTGCAGTAGGCTGTGTCTGAGGTTGATATAGTACTGTGTAGTTGCTTTCATATTCACACCCTAATTTTGAACACAGTAGGCAGTTTTGCTCTTGAGCTTAGCTTACTGTGTTAAAGAAAGGATTAGAAATCGGATATTTACTTTCATGTAGGTGATACAGTTAGTCATTTATATTTTCCACTAGATCTCAGGAAGGAGGTCTATATAAGGGGCAAGGAGAGAAGAGGCTGAATCACAATCATTGTCCAAGAAAGAAATGTAGGTAGAAGATGGTGGAAATGGATTTCACAAAGCCGTTGGCGCGTATACCGAAAGTTTGCCTTTAAGGAAATGATTCTTATTAAGTCTGTGACTATTGCTTTGGAAAAAATGCACTTCTTTTACTTAGGAGATTCAATGATCCTTTAAAACATTATAAATCCCCTCAGCAAATTTCTTCTTCATCTATCTCAAAGTGGGTCAGAGCACTGGTGTAAATATTGGGCTGCTGCTGGGAGCCAAATACTGCATCTAGGGTTTTTTGAAAGGTAATAACTCCCTCTCATTTTCTAGAAATGTATGACAAGCAGAACTGTCATTTTTCTCCTCATGAGTAATGTTCAAGTTAGGCAACTGCAATCCTAAGTATGATAAAATATTGAATTGGTTTTGGGGTCACTACAACCACGAAAAAAAAAAAAAGTAACAGAAATGCTTGTGGTTGTGACCATGAAGGATTTGTTGTTCTATGTCCAGAGACCAGAACTCTCCTTTGGTCTTTTATGAAAAATATACCAACTTTGCCAACATCAGTGATACCCTTTCAGATGACTGCAAACTGAATGAGGCCACAGGGAAGGGGGGCAATAATCCATGGGCTCAGATTAATCTGATAATCCAGCTCATTTATTGTTCATGCATGACATTTATATTGACAGCCCACCACAATCTAAAAACTGCACTCGTCACTGGAAATGCAGGAGGTATAGACCACAATTTCTGTGCTCAGACACAGAAGCTATGTGCTCATATAGTTTCTCATTGCATCTGGGGATCACAAGGACCTGAGCGAAGTTGAATTTTGGCCACGTTATTCTCAATAGCTACTGAGCTAGTCCAGATGTGTTCCCTGATCTGGTTTAAGGAGGAAAGTGTAGACAAAGAGAGTTTAAGCAAGAGGAGGAAAGTGATTAAGAAGATGGAGAACTCTTTCAATAAGAAACTAATAAAGTGTAGCTTAGCTCAGCAATAGTAAGTGGAGTTCATGATAATGATATATAAATATTTGAAAAATAGGAACAGGAAGGAGCGATGTTGTTTAATACAATTCAGATAAAGGTAAATAAGAGGAATGCAAAGTACTTATGAAAGGGAAATTCAAAATAAACTTAAGAAAAAAGTTCCCCAAATAAAACTATGGGGCAACTACACATGAAAATATGGAACAAGGAAATTAATAGCAAGGAATTGATCAATAGTAAATTAATTCATTGAAAAGAACTCATTTTTTATTTACAAATTCACTGAATGATTTAAAGTTTATTTACATATTTAACATTTCCTTTGCTCACGTTTCTTTTTCCTTCTTTAATTGCAGTTTATTGCGGTGACAATTGTTATTAAAGTTACATAGGTTTTACATGTACAATTCTGAAATACATCATCGATATATCATGTTGTGTGTTCACCACCCAGAGTCAGTTCTCCCTCCATCACCATATATTTGATCCTTTTTACCCTCATCTGTCACCCCTTCCCCTCTTTGCTGCCATTTCTTCACTTATTCTCTTCACTCATTTATTCAACAAATACTTCTTGAGCATTTCAGCATTTCAAGAACTGGGAGACACAGGCATTAACATAGTATTTAGGGTAATGCTAGTGTCTGTAGTAAGTAACCTGAAATTTCAGTAGTTTAACACAATAAAATTTTAGTTCTCACTCATATAAAGTCCCATTCAAATATGTCTTATTGACATGAAGGTGAGAGTTGGTTTGGGGGAGCGGCTGGTTGGTGGGGACAAGTCCCCGCAAGTGTTCTATCAGTCTATCCAGGCTGATAGACATCCTTAAGTTCCCTCTGATCTTCAACCAGCTGAAAGATAAGGGCAGAAAAAGGTCGGGGAAGAAATAATCTCTCCTTAAACCGAGTGGCTCGGAAGGAACACAAGTTACTTACACCCACATTCCACTGTTGAGAATTTGTTAAATGATACCACTTGGATGGAACACGGGTTGCGAAATGTAGCCTCCATCTGAGGAAGATCTCTACACTTTAAAGGGGAACATGATGGACAGGTAACTGATCCAAACAGACCCAAATCCATGCCCTCTTGGAGTGTACCTCTAGTTGGGGGAAATTGCTACTAATAGAAACATTAACTAAAAAAAATACTTTGTTGGAGGAGATACACATTATGGAGATAGAGCTGGGAAGAAGGCCAGAGAGGACCGGATGTGAAATTTTAAACAGGTTGTCTAGAAAGACCTCAATCACAAAGAGATATTTGAGCAAGTATTTGAATGAAGTGAGAGTGTGAACCAAATAGAATCTAATCAGAAAGCTTTTAAAGCAATGGAATAGCAAATGGAAAGCCCAGGAGGTGATACCATGTTGGTGTGTCTAAGGAACAAGGAGGTGACTAATGGGAGCAAAGTAAGCAAAGGAGAAAATGGTAGGATATGAGGTCAGAGAAGTAATAGGGCCCCATCATACAGAGGCCTTAGGGTGACTGTGAGGATTTTTGGCTTTTACTCTGAGATACAGGGGAAGTCATTACAGAGTTTCTAGCACAGGAGTGCAATGATTTGATTTATGTTTTAAAAGGGTTACTGTAGTTGCTGTGCCGAAAATAGACTGAGTGAGGACAGGAGCAAGAAGACAGTTAGAAAGCTTTTTTGATAATTGAGGTGAGAAGTGATTGCAATGAACACCAGAGGTATTGAGAAGTGGTTGGATTTTCAATATAATTTGAAGGTAGAATCAACAGGAATTGTTGATGAATCAGTAGTGAGGTGTGGAGAAAGAGAGGAGTCAAGGATGACTTCAGGATTTGGGGCCCAAAAGACTAACTGGAAGAATAGAATTTTATTAACCAAGATGGGGAAAACTGGGGGCGCATCTCATCAACAGCTTGATTTGGGATGACATTTAGATAACAAAGTTGAGATGACAAGTAGGCAGTTAGAAACATGGATCTGGTATTCAGTGTGGGGTAAGGGAGAGTAGAGGTACATATAAGGAAGAGGTGAAACATTGATCTCTGAGGGATTCTTAACATTTAGTGTTTGGCGAGGTAGGGAGGTACCAGCACAAGCGAATGAACAGATGTGTCCAGAGTAAGAAAACTAGGACAGCCTGATATCAAGGACGCCAAGTAAGAGAAATATTTCACGAAAGAAAGAATGAGTCACAATCTCAACTGCTGCTGATCGGTCAGATAAAATGAGAACTGGAAGTGACTGGCAGTTTATTGCAAAGAGTCTGAATGGGGGGCGTCACTGGTGATCTTGACAAAGAGAAGTTTTGGTGTAGCGGTAGAGTAGGGGACTGAGATGGAGTGAAATAAAGAGAAAATGAGAGCAGACCAATTTGTGGCAAGTGACTTGTTTAATTATTTTGAGGGATTTTTTGCTATAAAGGGGAGCAAAGAAATGGGGTGGTAATTACAATAAGAAATGAGGTCAAGAAAGGGTTTTTGTTTGTTTGTTTGTTTTCTAAATGGGAAAGGTAGTAGTACATTTGTAAAAAGACTGGGGAAAATTCGTGAGGCAAGACAAGGAGTAACTGGTAAGCAATAGTCTTAAGTCAGTGAGAAGAATTGGATCAGCTGCACTGGTGAAGGGGCTGGACCTAGACTCACACTGTTAAACCACTATAGTGCAGGGTAAGGGGCAGATTCATGGCGGGGTTCTGGGAGGTGCCTTTGAATTGCTTCTTTTGTCTCAGGGATATAAGAAGCAAGGTCTTTCAGGAGGAAGAGGAGAAGATGTGAAGTCATCATTTTGGAGATAGGGCTAATGAATGGAAAAGGGAAGTTCTAAGGACCCAAACAGTCCTAAGGACCCCTTGACTTTACCAGTCATATAAAGCGAAACCATTCAACCTGGTGGTATGTTTACATCCAGTCATATTACCTATGTGTGTAGCCATGATGTATATGAGGATTTTGTTCAATGAGGTTAGCATTTTTTCTTGGTGAGTACAGTGGCATGAGAGAGTGTTAAGAGACTTTCGTCTGACTTATTTCACTCAGCATAATAATCTCAAGATCCATCTATGTTGTTGTAAATGGCACTATTTCATCTTTCCGTATGGCAGAATACTATTCCATTGTGTATATATACCACATCTTTATCCAGTCATCCATCCAAGGACACTTTGGTTGTTTACATGTCTTGGCCACCATAAATAAACCTGCAGTTATCATCTGAGCATGTACATCTTTACAGATAAGTGTTTTCAGATTTTTGGAGTAAATACCGAGGAGAGGGATTGCTGGGTCATATGGTAATTCTATTCTTAAATTTTTGAGGAACCTCCACACTGCCTTCCATAACTGCTGCACCAGTCTGCATTCCCACCAACAGTGTATGAGGGTTCCTTTTTCTCCACAGCCTCTCCAACACTTGTTACTATATGTCTTGTTGATAACCATCCTGACAGGTGTGAGGTGATACCTTATTGTTGTTTTTATTTGCATTTCTCTGATGATTAGCGATGTTGAGCATCTTTTCACATATCTATTGGCCATCTGTATGTCCTCTTTGGAAAATGTCTATTCAGATCCTTTACCCATTTTTTAATTGGATTGTTTGTTTTTTTGTTGTTGAGTTGTATGAGTTCCTTAAATATTTTGGATCTTCGCCCTTTTTTGGAGGCATTGTTTGCAAAAATCTTCTCCCATTTGGTTGTTGCCTCTTTCTTTTGTCGATGGTTTCTTTTGCTGTGCAGAAGCTCTTTAGTTTGATATAGTCCCATTAATTTATTTTATTTTTTATTTCCTTTGCCTCTGAGGTCAAATTCATAAAATCCTCTTTGAACCCAAAGTCCGTAAGTTTTGTGCCTATGTTTTATATGATTTCACTGATATGTAGGATATAAAACTGAAAGCAACAAAGGAACAAGAGAAACAAAAACTCATAGACACAGACAGTAGTTTATTGGTTACCAGAGGGTAAAGGGGGAAAAGGATAGATGTGGGTAAATGGGATCAAATATATGGTGATGGGAGGAGAACTGACTTTGGGTAGTGAACACACAATGTGATACATAGATGATGTAATACAGAATTGTACACTTGAAACCAATGTAACTTTACTAACCATTGTCACACCAATAAACTTTAATTAAAAAAAAATAAAAAGAAAAAAACATTGGAAAAAAAAAGAGAGTTTAGTGTGTGAGCAAGGGAGTGATTAAAATTGCATATCATATGGGGCGGCTGTTTAGCTCAGTTCGTTAGAGCGCAGTGCTCTTAATAGCAAGGTTGCCGGTTCGATCCTCTCATGGGCCACTGTGAGCTGCGCCCTCCACAACTAGACTGAAACAACTACTTGACTTGGAGCTGATGGGTTCTGGAAAAACAGCTTAAAATAAATAAAAGTTTTGAAAAAAATTGTGTATCATAGACTCCAAACTGTGAGAGCTGAGAGTGATGACATAAAGAATTGAATGGGATAGTGAAAAAGATGAAAGGAGCGGTGTACTTGAGGATTTTTTTTGTAGTTACGATATTAAAAGGAATGCCCTAGAAACACTAGGGCTAGTTGTCAGAGCATGGAATCCTGAAGCTAAGAGAATGGAGTGGTGGCAGTTGGTAATGAAAAGATCTGGTGCAGTAATAGGAATGTGGAGCTGCAGATAGATGCAAAACAAAAATCATTTGAGGAGAGCAGATGAAAGAATGGGGGGGCTGAGGTATTGGAAGGATCGTCCAACTCTTTAAATCCTGAGAATTTTAACATGAACAGTGTTACGTAATGTGACTTTGAGCCAAGAACTAAAATCTTATAGCTATGACCATCTTTCTGGGACTTTTGCAAATATATCAGTTAAAATTTCTTTTTTGACAGTTTAATTGGGGTAATCTCTGAGTTTCTGTTGAAATGAAAATGATTTTGTTTTTACCCCATTTTTCAATGATGTTTTTATGGCTATAGAATTTTAGGTTGATATTATGTTCACTTAGCATCTTAGCAATGTTGTTCCATTGCCTTCTGACTTTCATGTTTGATGATGAGAAGCCTGTACATTGAGAAACCTACTGTTTAGTATGGGTAACTTTTTTCCTGATAGCTGCTGTTTCATTTTTTTCTGTTCTAGTTGCACTAGAATTCATCTAGGGGTTCATGACTTGATGATCTCAAGATTGGTATCTTTGGTCAATTTTCGACAATTCCAGAGCATTGTCTCTCCAAATATTTATTGCCTTTTCCCATTTTCTGTTAACTCTTTAACCGCTCATTACTTTATGTTGGACTTTCTCACTCTATTTTTTCCTTAAAACTTCTTTTTCCTATGTCCCATCATTTCATATATCTGTACTTCATTCCCTGTATTTTTCTCAGATTTATTTTTCAGTATACTAGTTTTCTTTTCAGCTATGTCGAACGGTCTTTTAACTATTATATTTTTCATTTTTATAGGTTTCTTTTTTCAATCAAATATGTCTGGTCAATTTCGTTGGTCTCTATTTTCCTTACTTCTATTGTCAATCTTCTTTATTATTTCTTTAAACGTATTTTACAGGCATGATTTATAATCTCTATCTGATAAATCCAATACCTTCAATCATTGGGGGTGTCTGTGCTGTATGACATGCTTGCTCATGACAGCTATTTTTTCATTTATGTAATTTTTTTTTTTAAATTTTGAGTTTATAAGTCTTTAATCTTTGATCCTTTTATTAGGATAATTTTTTGAGGCTGACTTTAAATTTTTTTCATAAAATATGCTTATATGCTGCTTTCAGTTAATTGGGGGCCTTAGAACTCCAGAACCACATTAAATTATACTTTGGGTTTTGTTTGAGAGAGGAAGGCACAAGTGTAAATTCTGTTTTCAAAACATAAGTATAAACTTTTGTTTAAAAATGTATTGAGAGTTTTTAAAAATTTCATTCATTCATACATTTCTACACCAAGAGCCAAAACTGAAAACTACATTCCTAATGGGATGTCCTGTGTCTTGGATCCAAGATTCCCTCAGGGAGTTTTTCTATCTGATTTTTCACTTTGGTCCTTCATTTGCATGACTTACTCAAACTCAGGTCCTAGGCCACCACCGATTAGCATATGAATTCAGGAAACCTTTCCATTCCATTGGAATGGATTCTAATTTTTTTGTCTTCTAACATTTTCTGAAAAACTCCCTGACTTTCATGCTAATACAGCTGTGCATTAAAAATGGTTCTTTGACACATTTTTAATTGTGCTGAACTGGGAATAGAAGGATGGTACGTTCTGGGAACATTTAATCAAACTTATAAGAAATATAAATCCCATGGGGAGTTTCACCTTTTTGTTTTTCAAGAGTACTTTGTATATGAGAGGATAGCATTTCTTGGCCATATATTACAAGTTATTTGTTCCCCTAATTTGTTGTTTCTAATTTTAACTTTGATAATAGTGCCATGCTTTTTTTCCTGATATAGATCTTTAAAATATTTATATAGTCAAGTATATTGATCTTTCTTTTCATGTTCTCTTCCTTTGATGTCATGCCTAGAAATTTTTCTCCATCAATAGCATGAAACTATTCACCAGTTATTTCTTCTAGTGCTTCCTGGAATTAATTTTTTTACCAACCTATTTCTTTAATAGAATATAAATGACATTTTATGTTGTACTAAATATTTTATATATATGTATGTATATATATATATATATATGTTTTAACATATATGTTTAAAAGTTTCTGTTAGATTCAATTTGTTTATAGCATACATATTTATAAATATATTTTACTTATAGAATAAAACATGTGTTTAATTTAGGACATAGTGTGTAGTTCCATGACAGGTCCTTTTATTTATTTATTTATTTTCTCTTTCATTCATCCATTCATGTTTGTTTTTCAAGAAACATTGAGTGTTGTGCTAATTTTCTTCAAGCCTTGAGGGTACAAAAGTGAAGAAGTTGGATATATTGAAACCCTAAATCTAGGCAAAACCAATAAGTAAACAGGCAATTGTGATTAAGTGTGATATAATCTTCAATGCCAAATACTCTACATTGCATGGGAACCTATCTGGTAGGTACATCTAATCTAGACAATGCAATCAGGGAAGCCTTCCTGGAAGAGACTGTTTGAATTATGTATTTTTGATGTGTGTCCTTGGAGTTGGTAGAGAAGGACAGAGGTCAAGAGAGAGAAAGCCGAGCTGCAGAAACATCTGCTATATTTCCAGTAGAGAAAGCATGGGTTATTTGTGAAGCTGAAGAAAAAAACAGTTCAGTTTGGAGAAGAGTATAGATTGTGATGTGCAAGTGCTGCAGAGTGAAGCTGGACAGGCAAAAATGGCCAAGGGAATTATTGATGTTCTTCTAAGATCAACAGGATTCATTGAAAAGTTTGAAACCAGAGACTAAAGTGATCATTATTGCTTTTTCAAAACAACATTGGGACTGTAGCCTTTCCATACCGTATAGAAAGGGGCAGAATCTGGAAAGAGAGAAGCTGATAAAGAGGGTATTGTAATATAAGTAAGAAATAATTGTGGTCTAATTAGTGAAAGGAAATTGAATGTGGAAGGACACGGACTGAATGGAGATTTCAAAGGCAAGTGGGTAGGAAGTTATCATAAAATACCAAGGATGAGAGAATGGAAGGAATCATGGATGTCACCCAAGCTGCATTCTTGAACAACTGGTGGATGGAGTTGCCATTATCTGAGATCGGTGAGAGAAAGAAGGAGCTGCTGTTTCTAGGGGGAAAAAATGAGTAATTTTGAGAGAGGCTTTCCAAACTGGTTATCTGTTAAATAACCCAAGTGAAAATGTAACTCATCCTCTCATTTCCATTCCAAATTCCACCTCTAGTCTGACTCAAACTCTTATCATCTGTGCTATGTCAGTGATCCTCACCTGGTCTTGCCGTCCCCAGGCCACGTAATCAACCCATCCTGTACTCAGACAGACGATGTGCTTTCCATATTTATGTCTTTGTTCATTCTCTTCCCGCCCCCAGGAAGACCCTCTCCCTACTTCTCTGTTAAAGCCCACCTACAAGGACACCTTCACCTTAAGTACCACCAATAGCCTCTAATGTTTGTCCTTGATGATTATCATTTTATGTAAGTATGTTGTAACTTAGTGTAAAACTCATGGGCTTGGACACAAACAAACCTACTTCTGCAACTGGATCCCTTGCTCTAAACCTCTGTTTCCTCCTTTGGGTTGAATGGGTAATAAAGACCTTGCTGGTTATCAAGGGTAGACTTCACATTGCCACAGTACATGATCCCTAGCAGGCATTTAATTCATGGTAGTGATCACTAATATTACGTCTTCAAACCATTTCTCACAGTCTGTTATCTTTATATTCACCTGTGTCTGCATCTCCTTGTTTGTGGGCAGGGACGTTTCCTTTGTTATACTTGTTAATAATAATTAATAAGGGTAAGCATAATTTAGGGAGACAGTATATAGCGTGGATAAATGTTTATAGCATGGGGGCCACTAAGAAAGAATAGAACTATTGTAGAAAACGGACTCACTTAAACTGACTTATTTCTTACTGTGTGCTGTGAAATGCTGAGAGTTCCTCTCTGCACCCCAAATTCTTCCAACCTGATCTAATGATTTTAAATGTGTTCAACAGTTCTATTCTCCCCAACAGTAGTAATTTTGGTGGTTATGCATAAATCAAAGATGCAATAGGGAACATTTTAAATGGCGTTGTATATAATGATTTCAAGAATGTGCTTTAATTTTTATTGAATATCATCTGATTAGCAATTTTGTTTTTGTTTTAGGCTTATGAACGTTTATTCCAGAAAAAAATGAGTACAATAATTTCTAATGGACATAATCTCCATCTGAGTTCCCCATTGTCTTAGTGGAAAATTGGCTTTGTTCTTTATTAGAGGAATTGTCGATGCCTTTGGATTGGAAGATGCCTGGGCTGAGCAACCTGTGGCCAGCATGCGGTTGTGCTGAGAGGAAGGAGGGGACATCTGCAGCAGATTATCTCTACTAAGTGGGGGATCCCTCAGCTTCCTTCTCCCAGTGACTGACTGGGAACAGGCAAGACAGTGGGGCTGGCTCTTCTTAACGCTGGTTGTCTCATTCGTGCCTGTTTTAGGGACACTTGTGAGTCAGGCCTTTCTGGGTCCTACCCTCATTGCTGACATTTCCTTTGAAGTGAGACTATATGTTCTTTGAGCCCAAGTTTGTGTGTGTGTGTGTGTGTGTGTGTGTGTGTGTGTGTGTGTGTAAGCTTTTAAGACAGTGCTGTACTCAAGTGGGTAATGCAGCAGGGTTTCCATTTGCTCCTTGGAGACATAGTTGCATTTGTATTGTCCTTCCAGTTTCAAGGTCGGGTTCCAAGGTTTTTATAAAATTTCTGTGTTGGGTCTTCTCATGGTCCCCTCTACCTCCAGCTCCTGTGCTCGTGGTTATTGGTACTATTTCACACCATGTCCATTGGTATGTGAAACTCAGGTATGTGCATGTGTGGGGTAAGCATAGTGAACATTGCAGTATCATAAGGGGATAACACTGTTTGAAGGCCTCTACCTGGACTCCTTTCTCCTCCTTGTCTCCCCAAATTACCCTCAGGAGCTTCAAATCAAATTCCTCTGTTATGCAGAATATTTAGTCTTTCTGTGGCTCCTACTCTCACACTTACACATCCAAAATATCAAGATTGTTTGTAGCACAAAAGGCTGTCTTCTTAACAGGATCCACCCACTGGAGAAGGTAGTAGGGTTATTAGTCCCCACCCTTTCTGGCCTCCTTCCCTCTCTCCATCCCTCCCTTCCACCTTTCCCAATGCCTCCATTCCTCCCTTGTACACACACACACACACACACACACACACACACACACACGTATGTCTCTTAAAAGAATAATGATACCGTGTTAGTTGGTTTGTTGATTTACAAATATTAAACGCAACTCTATATAGAAATTAATCAGGAAAATGTTTGGTGTAAATTTATATTAGTCTTTCTTTGCTTTTGATGACAAAATAATAGCTATGCAAAGATTGCAGCTATCTGGACTCTGGGCACAATGTATCAGCAGGGCTTGGGTGAGTAGTGTGATATAAGTGGCCTGGCAACTAAAGTGATCTTCTATCTTTAGAGTTCTATCTTCCTGGACTAGTATTCCCCCAGTGGCCCAGGATATCTGAGAGTTCAGCATAGCTCATTCCTCTGTCACCTGCCATGGGCCCCAGTCTCATCTAGATAGCAAGGAAGGGCAAGTTTGATTGCTGAGAAAGTAGACTAGCAAAATGGTTAAGAATCAAGGGGAAACTCAGCTGCCAGGTGTGTGGGTGAAAGAAAATATAAGAGGACAGAGTTCCGGTCAAGATGGTGGAGTAGGTAAATGTTTGTGCTCACCTCTTCTCATGACCACATGAAATTTACCACTAAACTATGGAAAAACTATCATTGAGAATTGCCTGAAGTCTAGATGAGCAGAAGTCCTATAACTAAGGACATACAGAAGAAGCCACATCAAGACTGGTAGGAGGGGCAGAGACATGAAACAGGCTGGTCCTGTACTCATGTGTAAACATTAATAACCAGGAGGGATGTCTCAGCTGTGGAGGGCCCCCTGGAGAAGCGAAGGGTCCCAGCCCCACACCAGGCTCCACAGGCCAGGGTTTCAGTGCCAGGAAGAGAAGCCCCACAACTTCTGGCTATGAAAACCAGCAGAGATTGTGGACAAGTGAGAGGGAGGGTGTCTGAAATCCCAGGGGCTCCTCTTAAAGGCAACATGTTTGGACTTAGTCAACGACAGACTCAGCTGCTCTGGGATCCAGCGCTGGGACAGCAGCTGAAAATGCACCAGGGACATCCAGGGAGGAACTGTGTTTTCTGGCTTTGGGGCAACTCTGACTGGGTAGGTGCCATTTTGCTCCTTTGTTGAGCCCTCCCCACAACTCAGCAAGCAGATGTAGGTGGCCACCATACCTGAGTCTCTATCAAACTGGCTAAGACTGTACATAATGCCCTTGTGATTCCCTGAGACCCTGCCCCATACAATTTGTGGGCCCACCAAAGCTACTCCTAGTGGCTTTTCCATACAAGAAGCCTGTCTTGGCTTATGCTGTGAACTTTTCTAAAATCTCTCAGAGATTCCGAGATTTCAACGTAGCCTCTCCTAGGCACCTCCAAGCCCAGCACAAGTGGCAGCCATCTGCAGGTCACTTTGTAGCTCATATCAAGTGGCCCAGGGCAGGGCAAAGGCGACAGCTGACGTTGGCCTGCAACAGAGACCCTCTCAAGAGACCCCAGAACCAACACACCTGGTGGCCACCGTCAGAACACACCAGAACACCACCAAAACACCACAAAAACACACTCAAAGGGCAGATTGGGCAGGCAACACAGCCCTGTTAAAGGAAATCAATCTCCTTTGGCTCAGTTCCTGTGCAATAGCTTCTCTGCTGTAGTCATGGCAGTCCTTACAACCAGTCAGCCTGAGGGTCAATCCCTCCCATTGAAATGTAAACAGCAATCAAGGCTAAAATATAATTAGAGGAACACACACCACCCACACAAGGGACACACTTGGAGCACCTGGCTCAGCAGTATAGAGTGATGAACACACCAATGAACACTGCAATGAGCGGGGAGATAGCTCCACTGGGCCCCATAGGATACCTATTACCGTGTTTCCCTGAAAATAAGACCTAGCTGGACCATCAGCTCTAATGCATCTTTTGGAGCAAAAAATTAATATAAAACTTGGTATTATATTATAATGTATTGTATTATATTATATTATATTATATTATATTATATTATACCCGGTCTTACATTATATTGAAATAAGACCAGGTCTTATATTAATTTTTCCTCCAAAAGACACATCAGAGCTGATGGTCCGCCTAGGTCTTATTTTCAGGGAAGCACGGTACATAAGGCCACTCTACTAAGACCGGGAGACATAGCAGCTCTACATAATATAATACATACAAACTACACAGGGAGTCAGCCAAAATGTGGAGACAAAGAAATGTGTCCCAAATTAAAGCAAAGAATAAAGGTCCAGAAAAAGAACTAAAGAAAATGGAGACAAGCAATCTAACAGATGCAGAGTTCAAAACACTGGTTAAAAGGCTGCTCAATGATTGCAGTGAAAACTTCAACAAAGAGATAGGAAACAAAAAAAGTGGGATAGAAAATATAAAAAAAGAAACAGTAAGAAATGAGGAATACAATAAATGAAATAAAGGCTACATTAGAGGGAGTGGAATCAACAATAGATTAGATGAAGCAGAGGTTTGAATCAGGAATTTGGAAGATAAGGTAGCAAAAAATACCCAATCAGAACAGCAAAAAGAAAAAAGAATCCAAAAAATAAGGATAGCTTAAGGAGCCTCTGGGACAACATCAAGTGTAACAACATTCTCACCATATGGGTATCAGAAGGAGAAGAGAGAAAACAAGGGATTGAGGACCTATTTGAAGAAATAATGACTGAAAATTCCCTAACCTGGCTAAGGAAATAGACATACAAGTCCAGGACACAAAGAGAATCCCAAGTAAGATGAAGCCAATGTGGCCCACACCAAGACTGATCATAATTAAAATGCCAACATTTAAAGACAAAGAGGGAATCTTAAAAGCATCAAGAGAAAAGCAGTTAGTTACCTACAAAGGAGCTCCCTTAAGAATGTTAGCTTTCTTAATGTTAGCTACAGAAACTTTGTAGGCCAGAAGGGATTGGCAGGAAATATTCAAAGTGATGAAAAGCAAGATTACTCTACCCAGCAAAGCTATCATTTAAAATCGAAGGACAGATAAAGAGCTTCGCAGACAAGAAAAAAGTAAAGGAGTTAATCAAAACCAAGACAGTAGTACAAGAAATGTTAAAGGGATTTTTTAAGAACAAGGGGGGATAAAGAACATAAATATGAATGATAAAATAACCACACATCTATCAACAATTATTTTAAATGTAAGTGGGTTAAATGCTCCAATCAAAAAACATAGGGTAGGGCCGGCCCGGTGGCTCAGGCGGATAGAGGTCCATGCTCCTAACTCCGAAGGCTGCCGGTTCGATTCCCACATGGGCCAGTGGGCTCTCAACCACAAGGTTGCCAGTTCAATTCCTCGAGTCCCGAAGGGATGGTGGGCCCCGCCCCCTGCAACTAAGATTGAACACGGCACCTTGAGTTGAGCTGCTCCCAGATGGCTCAGTTGGTTGGAGCGCGTCCTCTCAACCACAAGGTTGCCTGTTCAACTCTCGCAAGGGATTGCAGCCCCCTGCAACTAGCAACTGCAACTGGACCTGGAGCTGAGCTGTGCCCTCCACAACTAAGACTGAAAGGACAACAACTTGACTTGGAAAAAAGTCCTGGAAGTACACGCTGTTCCCCAATAAAGTCCTGTTCCCCTTCCCAATAAAATCTTTATAAAAAAACAAAACAAAACAAAAAACAAAAAAACATAGGGTAGATAAATGGATAAGAAAACAAGACCCTTACATATGCTGCCTACAAGAGACTCAATTCAGATTGAAAGACACATACAGACTGAAAGTAAAAGGTAGGAAAACGTTATTTCATGAAAATGGAAATGAAAAAAAAAAATCTGGGGTAGCAATACATGTACCAGACAAAATAGACTTTAAAACAAAGGCTATATAACAAGAGACAAAGAAGGACCCAGTAATCCTACTTCCTGATATTTATCTGAAGAAACTTGAAACACTACTAGAAAGGGACATGTGCATCCTTAGGTTCATTGCAGCATTATATACAATAGCCAAGATATGGAGGCAACCTGGGTGTCCATGAATGGATAAAAAGAGGAAGTGATACACACACACACACACACACACACACACACACACACACACGGAATATTACTCAGCCATAAAAAAAGAATGAAATTTTGCTGTTTACAACAACATGGATTGATCTAGAGGGTATTGTGTTGAGTGGAGTAAGTCAGCGAAAGACGGATGCCATATGATTTCACTTGTATGTGGAATTTAGAGAACAGGATAAACAAGCAAACAAAATAGCAAAAAGATCATAGATACAGAGAGCATTTTGATGGTTGCCAGATTGCGGGGTGGAGTTAGGAGGACAGGTGAAGGCGGGGAGGGGATTAAGAAGTACAAATTGGTAGTTACAAAGTAGTCATGGGGATATAGGGTATAGCCTGGGGAGTAGAGTCAGTCATATTGTAATAACTGTGTACGGCGCAGATGCGTACTGTATTTATTGGGGTGATCACCTCAGAAGTTATGTAAATGTCTGACTGTGTTGTACACCTGACACTAATATAATAGGTCAACTCTAATTGAAAAAAAATGTGTTTAAAATAAAGAATATAGAAGTGACACAAAGAGGCTATTCAATCTTTGTTCCTTTTAATAATACCACTGAGGAGAAGTAGCATCAAAATGTGAAAGGGAAGTGAAAAATGCAGGAAGAGATCTGAAGAAAATGAAGACAGGCTTCCGCTGCTCTTTGGAAGAGGGCCAGTCTCTCCCTGCTGCTGTGCAGCCTGTCCCATGCCGCAGCTACTGACCCTTGGCTTCCAATGAGGGTGGTGCGGGCCACGTGCAGCTCCCTCATTTGAGGTTAATATTGCCATTCAGCCACGCAGAGGACTGTAGTCTGTCTGTCTGTCTGAACCTGAAACCCCATTTGTGGAGGGGCACTTAACTCTACCTCAGCTAATCCCAAGAGGGCCCTCCACCTCAAACAATAAAAATTCCTCTGTGATTCTACACTATTCTTAGAATTCTTTGGATGAAAATATCTATGGCTGCTTTGTCATTTTTATGTTGCTAACTATCACTAGAAATGCACTTTAGGTTTATTATCATTTTACAATCTGCAGTTCCTGGGTTTTCATTTTATACCTAGATACAAATGTGAAAAAAAAAATTGAAGTATAAATATCTTAGCTCAGAATAACAGAGGGAAAGTAATTGGAAGAAACATGAGGTGAGAAGGTGTAAACATATTTCAAGCAGAAACTATACAGTTGTACTGATTACTGATAAGCAATTCTGCTCTGTTTGTGTAGAGGGAATCGATATATTTTTTGGAGGCTATGCATGATTTTTTGTTTGTTTTTTTTTGGGTCGTTTGAGTAGTTGTTTTCTATGAATACTCATTTACTGCCTTGCATAAATCCTTCAGTAGAAATAAGTTTATAAGCTAATGTTTGGGGAACTAAAGAAAGAAAAACAATGTAGTAAAAGGGAGAACAAATCCCTCCCACCTTTCTCTGATCATTTGGGTGTAACATGCCTGCTGTCTTATATCCTGGAAGTTGAATTCCCATTTTACATCACAGCTAGAAAATTTAAGTGTCTTACCTGGGAAAGGTTTGAGTCTACAGAGGGTTTATTGGCCTGATGAATGACTCATCTGGATTTCTAGCAAAGAATCTCCTGCCTCTTATTTTGATCCAGTCTTGCGTTTCTGTCTTGGTGATGGTGAAGAAATTGTATGTCTTGTGAACATAAAACATAATTTTTCTCAATTATACTTTTATATGTAGGGAAAGTTACTTGACATTTTCTGATGTAGAATTTCATCAGTAAACTGAGGGGTGGTTTAAAGGAAACATCATTAGATTAAGAGTCAGAATAACTCTGTGGTCCCATCCACACAGCTTATAGCTCTGTGATCACAGAAAAGATCTAGTCACGTTAGTAAAACGGAGATTTGCCCAGGCCACCTGATGGGGTTTTCATGTAGATTCACTCAAATGAAATAATATGAAAACAATATTTATATGCTTACACAAATACTATAATTTTGTAACCATTTTATTATGATGTACCAAATGCATAGAAATCATGATGTACCAAATGCATAGAAATCTGCATAGAAATCATATATTTATTATAAAGCATAATCAAACACTTAACTAACTTATTACTATTAAATGTACATTTTAAATCATGATTTGCTAAACAAACATAAAGAAAGTATGAGTTTCGGAGGTGGTAAGTGGGAAAGATGCTGTAGGCTAGACCAAAAAGTGAGTCAAAATGTGCATAGGCCTGTGTAGCTTACTGAATTAAGTATAATTTTTGATGGATAAATATACAGCCATAGAATGAGGCTCAAGGAAGCAATACATGAAGATAGGATGGCTTGATGCACTGATAGCTATGAATATTTAAATGCTAAGACAAATATGAGCAAAGAGTGTGCTTCAAACATGCACGAGGTCTTCGAATGTAACTGACGGGCAGGCCCCTCGCCTCACCAGGAGTGTAGACATCCCCAGTACCTGAATGGTATTCTTTGCTGAAAGTTTGCACTATAGTGAATTTGGGTGTATCTCTCCATTTTAAATGGAAAAATAATTATGGGTTCCCATCTTCATCAAATCCCCAACCAGGGTTTTCAATCTGACCAAAACACTCTTAAATGCCCATATAAGAACTCACCAAGTATTCATGCAAACAAAGAATTTAACACACCATTTGCCCCATTATATAACAATGAACTTATTTGTTGATATTTTTGTGTGCAGAAACTGAGTAGTATCAGATACATATTATAATACATTTTTTATAACAACCACCCTATCTCAATATATACTTTTACCATTCCACCTTTTTTTTCCCCCCTAAAATACTGGGTTTTTAAGACCTTTTAGACTTACTGACTTTCTTCAAAGGCATTTCTTCTTCTATAGGACATTCATTCATTCACTTGAAAACTGTGGAGGTAACTGATAGTGATAATGAAAAATCCATTTAAAAAGCACAAGCAGGAGATGCTTGTTATTAGAAAAACTGCTCGTCGACAATGGCAGCACACTCTGCTTTCTCTCACCAGGTCTGACTTGAAGTTAAACGTTTTCACTGATGTGTGTAAGTAGATTGGATAGTAGGATTTAGATTTGGAAGATGATTTTTGGGTAAAAATTATTGAAAATCCTGTAGCACTCATTTGTAGATTGAGAGTGGGTGGCGTGAAGGATATTGCCTATGTTGTGTCAGTTTGTATCTCTGTGACAGATGCATCATCTGCCATGTTATGTCACTTAATAATTTTTTTAATTTAGTTGGACTCCAGTCCCTGGCACATTCTATGTGTTCAGTATACCCACAGAAAGAAGTAGACTTATAGACCAGTGCGTAGAGGTTATCATTAAAGTTATCTCAATAAAGACAAACTTTCTGATAATTACAGATGATACAGAACGTGTGAGGTGGTCTGTTCTCTGTCTCTAAATGTATCCCTTTGGAAGAGGGAATTTTCAGGAATTTTGCTATGCGGCTTCCCTTATTCAGGTAGATTTTTAAATCCCATAACCGGAAAGTGTTTTTTGTTTTCTGATGATCAATTTGAGGGTTTCCTTATTCTAACTCTTCCTATAGTGAGAAATTATAAATCAAGTTGCTACTTAACCTACTTTCTCCATGACAAAAAAATGTTTTTACTATCCAATGTAAAAATTCCTCAAAGATCCATTTTGCATTACTTTAGTCATTTTTGTTATTGTCAATCTTTTCGGTTTTTTTTTCTTTCATTTTAAAAGTATAGTGATTAGAAGTGAATCTGAATTAAAATGTATATATTTTTAGTTTCATTCTTAACTATGCCTTCCAGAAGTTAATAAAGGTATTAATGTTTAAAATATTTTAGACTTCATATGTTTTTCCTAAATATCTATGAATAACTGCCACATGAAACAATTATTGTCTTGGCCATTCATCTTGCCAATGTTCTTAATATAAGAATGTGCTTATGATTTGCCTAACAAAGAATAAAAATATATATCCACACGTGTGTCCATATATATTAATTTATATGTATTATACATGCATACATTACTTTTCTATAATGCACATATGTACATTTATTTGATATACATGAATAATGTGTCAAACATTAAATTTGTTGATGTGCGTATGAAATTTGGCATCTGACTAAATTATCTATCATTGTTACATGCTTTTCTGCTTCATTTATGGCTGATTCCTGCAGGGAAGACAGAGGCTAGGGGCTAAGGTTCCCCATTTGGGGCCTCTGCAGTTTGTGTTTTCTGCAACCTGGAATATACATACTTTCTGTACTGTCAGAAATCCTATAATCATACAACTTCCAAAATTTCATGTCTGTTGAGTGTTCCAATGGGTACTTCATTACATAAGATGTGAAGCAGATGTAATGTTTAAGTCTCTATTCTATATTTTTAAAAATATTATTAAATTTATTGGGGTGACGTTGCTTAGTAAAATTATACAGTTTGCAAGTGTGCAGTTATATAATACATCATCTATGTACTGCATTGTGTGTCACCACCCAAAGTCAAATCTTCCATCACCATATATTTGATCCCTTTTACCCTCATCTACCACCCCCTGCCCTCTTACCCTCTGGTAACCACTAAAGTATTGTCCGTCTATCGTTTTTGTTTCTCTCTGTGTCTTGTTCATTTGTTGCTTTTAGTTTTGTATCCCACATATGAGTGAAGTCATATAGTTCTCTGACTTATTTCTCTTAGCATGATAATCTCAAGATGCATCCATTTTGTCACAAATGGCAGTATTTCATCTTTTCTATTCTGATATATATATATATATATATATATATATATATATATATATATATATATATATATATATATATGTATACCACCTCTTCTTTATCCAATCATCTATCGAAGGGCACTTTGGTTGTTTGTTTCCATGTGTTGGCCACGGTGAATAATGTTGCAGGAACATAGGGGTGCATATGGCTTTACAGATAAATGTTTTCGGATTTTGGGGTAAATACTCAGAAGAGGATTGCAGGGTCGTGTGGCAATTCTATTCTTAGTTTTTTGAGGACCTCCATACTGTTTTCCATAGTGGCTGTACCAATTTACATTCCCACCAGCAGTGTATGAGGGTTACTTTTTCTCCACAGCCTCTCCAACACTTATTATTATTTGTGTTGTTGATGGTAGCCATTCTAAGAGATGTGAGGTGGTATCTCATTGTGGTTTTGATTTGCATTTCCCTAATAGCTAGCAAAGTTGAGCATTTTTTCATGTATCTGTTGGCCATTTGTATGTCTTCTTGGGAGAAGTGTCTGTTCAGGTCGTTTGTCCACTTTTTAATTGGATTGTTTGATTTTTGTTGTTGAATTGTATGAGATCTTTATATGTTTTGGATATCAGCCCCTTACTGGAGGTGTGGAGGTGTAATTTGCGAATATCTTCTCCTATTTGGTTGGTTGCCTCTTGTTTTGTTGATGGTTTTCTTTCGCTGTGCAGAAGCTATTTAGTTTGATATAGGTCCCATTTCTTTATTTTACTTTCTTTCCCTTGCCTTTGAGGTAAAATTCAATAAAATACTTTTGTACTCAGGTCCATTAGTTTAGTCCCTATGCTTCGTCTATGCCAATTTATTGTTTCAGGTCTTATATTTAGGTATTTGATCCATTTGAGGTTAATTTTGGTATATGGTGACAGATAGAAGTCTGGTTTCATACTTTTGCACGTGGCTTTCCAATTCTCCCAGCACCATTTATTGAAGAGGCTTATTTTGTCTTGTGTATGTTTCGGCTCCTTATCAAAAATTATCTGCCTATAAATATATGGGTTTATTTCTGGTTCTCAATCCTATTCCGTTGGTCTGTGTTTTTGATTTCTGCCTGGACCCATGATGTTTTGATTATTGTCGCTACATTTGTATATAAATTGAAAGTCAGGGAGTGTGATACCTCTGGCCTGGTTCTTTTTCTCGGGATTTCTTTGGTTATTTGGGTTCTTTTGTGATTCCATACAAATCTGATGATTTTTTTAATTCTATTCTTTAAAAAATGCCATTGAGATATTAATGGGGATTGCATTAAATCTGTACATTGCTTTGGCTAATATGGCATTTTAACTATGTTGATTCTTCCAGTCCATGAGCATGGAATGTCTTTCCATTTCTTTGTGTCTTCTTCAATGTCTTTTAATAACGTCTTTTAGTTTTTAGTGTATACATCCTTTACATCCTTGTTAAGTTATTCCTAGGTATTTTATTCTTTTTGTTGCAATTGCAAAAATAATGTTTTTTTCTTTTTATTTCTTTTTTGAAATTGCATTGTACGTTTCTATTCTCATGATGACAGTGAATATAATATTCTTATATCCAAGGGAGATTTAGGACAACCGTTTCAATGGCTTAGAAAAATCACCAGCCAGTTCTCTCCCCAAGATACTTAGGTCTTTCTCTCTCTCTCTTTCTCTCTCTCTCTTTCATGCCATGGTCACTTAACCCTGCTATATTATCTGTCAGAATTTTTTGGATTCAATTTGTAGATAATCCTGTCTCTGAACTCATCAAGATAATTTTCAAATAATAATGTGAATCAAAATATAGAAGTAATTTTTGTAGCCCTTGCCAAATAAAAGCTGAGAAATTCACATACAATTTTAGCTATTAAAATTCTAACTATATAAAATAAATATTTAAATTCTGGATATTAAAAAGATGTTACAGAATATGACTGCAATTTTTTTAAATTTTTCAATTATGTTTAATTTTTCTTAACTTGAAAATTAAAAATAATAAGTATAACAAACATGCAAGCAGTGGAACATTTTTGTTTCAGTGTGAATTCAAGGCTATAGACTGTCTGGAAAATCTGAAGCTAGTGCAATTTTTTTCATTCCAGTTACCTAGGAAAATTCATTCTTGAAGACAACTATTTTAACTCCGGTTTTAGAACACCAGGGAGTAGGTCTCAGTTTTATTTTTTTCATTTATTTGATTTGTGTTAAATATTCTGTTCATTTTAAGAAATGTTCCCACCTTACCTTTCTGTCATATTTGTTGTTTCTTTTCTAATAGCTACACTGTGGCTCACATAACATTGGATTGGCATCGTGTTTTTGAGAGTGGCAGAACTAGATCAGAACCGTTAGATCCCAAACAGCTGTTTTTAACACAGAGTGGTGCAAGAGAGCTGTTCAAGAAATCGAGAAACCTGGCATTATTATCTTAATGCTGTCCAAACAATCTTTGTCATTTCTTTTGACTAGCACTCTGTCAGTTTCACTTGACATACGGCAGAGCCCTCAGGCATGTAAGCATTGCTATGCAGTCTGAAGGGAAATCAAGTTTATAATTTCTATTTTTGTAGCATTTTTGTGGATATTGATCATAAAAATATGTATATTTCGTTTGTTCCCTTCAGATTTCCACCCTCCCACCCCTCCCCGCAAACTGCCTTTAAGTAATGGTCTCAGAGCAGAGGGCAACTGATACATAATTCATGAATGAAATAATAGCTGAATGGGTAACAAACAGTAGTATTCCAGTTTATAAATACTAGGAATTCAGGACGAATTTGATGAAGAGAAACCGTTCTTCCTTTTTATGGCTTTGAGGTAATGACAGCAACAACTATGCTATTGTCTAACTTAACTGTTTGCAAGGCCTTTTAACAGTTAGTGTTTAATGTCTCACTTGATTTCTAGTAGCAGCACAAGATACAGACGGTACAACCTGCATGATACGTCAGGTACTGATGACAATGGCATTCACATCTCTTTTGAGAAAATGTGTAAAATAAGGTCATGAATGCTCAGATTAATAATATTCATCCCTTATATCCTTCCTTCATTCGGTAAATTTATCTAAAAAAGAAGGATGTGGCAGGGGCAGTGTCAGGCACTAACGTAGAATATAGACATGCTCTCTTCCCTTAAGAAGTTTACAGCTTAGTGGAGGAGGCGTTTCCTAATCACAGAAACTCTAAATAGATTTCTAATAATAAGCTGTGGTGTTGCTGCTGTGAAGAAGCATAGAGAGCTTGGGAGCATGTAAGTAGGGGTTTCATTGAAGGCTTCTCTGAGGTAACCATATTAGAATTGAGATTTAAAGGATGAAAACAAATTGCTTAGATGAAAACAGTGACACCAGGGGGAGCAGACAGGAAAAGAGAGAGTGTCCTAGTAATGCCAGAGGGACAGTGGTAAGAAATGAGACAGATGAAGTGGCCACACTGTGTCACACTGGCCCTTCATACATTCTGGTCTTTGTCCTCAGACAAAAACAATGTGGATGAAATAATCACATCTGTGCATTTAAAAATCACTCTGGCAGCTATAAAATATAATAACATTGAGTGCTGTTTTCATTAAGTCACAGTGCAGTCTTATAATATTTAAAATAAATCAACTAACCAAATAAAAAGTGTATTTGAGTAACAGTGTGTCCACAGTAGAGTTTAATTGGATTAGAGTTTTGAAACGTTATAACTAGAAACACAATTGCTTCAGACAATTTATGATCCTGGGATTTCCTGTGTCCAGAGAGAAATCCATTCCTCTTGATACCGTCATCAGAACCACAGAGCATGTCATCAAATAGCAGTTTAGATGGCAGTGCTACCAGAGTGCATCAGAGTGGCTTCCTCTAACATTGACAGAACAGCTGGACCAAAGAGAAGAGCATGCGTGGAGAATCCAGACACATGAAAAGAGGCAAAGCACAACAGTGAAATACTAGGTGTTAAATGTTAAGACTTGTGAGGTGGTACCGGCTTTCACACCAGAGTTTCCTGACTGGGAGCCTTCCTTCACAGCAGTCCTGAGTGGTAGTTATGGTCGGAGGGGTTCTCCCTATTGCCCGGGTCTTGGTTTTCTTGGGACAGCTCATTGAAAGGCCCTGGACTGGTCCTCCTGTGGTCACTTACTATCTACGAGAAAGAAAGGGATGGGGGTTGAATGGAAAAGCACCTGTGCTGAATTCAGCACTCATCATCTATAACCTCCCACCCCACTCTAGCAGTCATACAACAGGGGCTTCATAATGCTGTTTCCTTCCATCCAACCCAAACCACAGTCTGCCTAATAAGTATCGCCACTGTGAAATAGGCCCAATTTCCTTTGGAATTAAGAAATTAGAAAACTAAGACAAAGTTGTCATTGAAGAGGACTACTTAGAGAGGCAGGTGGACGTTTTTCTACTGTGAATCTGCCTCTTCAGGGACCTGAAGCCAGAGAAGTCCCTAGCGAGGTTAATACATGTCTGCTGCTGCAACGGGTAAGGCACTAGGCATGCGTGGGCAATTTAACTTACCGACAGCTATATGAAATGTATATATGCATATATATGTGTGTCTGTATATAGGACAACCATTTCAATGGCTTAGAAACACCAGCCATATACAGACACATGCACACACACACGCACACACACGTATGGAAAAACCATATGTATAAAAATTTTTCTTATATATGTATATTTCTCATTTTTAATGAGAAATATGGAGATTAGACAATTTAAATATTAATGGTGAAGGTCATTAAATAGTGAGGATGAGATCCATCCCCATGTCTGCTGACTCCAGTCAAGATCTACCTCAGTTTATGTGCTTCATTCGTCTTAAATTGGCAGTTAAGTTTGTATTTATTTTTGAAGAGCTTTAGATAAAGCAAACAACAAAGTGTTGATTGTAGGAAACTTATAAAACATGTCAAAATAATCTAGTAGTGATAGAAAAGTTTCATATTGAAATAAGTTTTAAAAACTGCTCCAGTGAATTACTTGATACAAATTAATTATAAAAACGATAAGGTTAGCATAACTTACTTGTCAAAAAAAATGGAAACTTCCATTATAGTGTTGGCACAGTGGGAGAAAGAATTCTCCTCTCTTACTAATAATAGTCTGTCAATATCAAGGAAAATCATGTGATAGCTCAAATTTTTTCTACTGAATGGATATATTTGATTAAACACCATCTGGAAAGATCCTCAGATTAACTGAGAAACTAATGAATCTTAGATCTTACACATTCTTTATATGTGTCAAGAAATATGTTGGTCAAACCAAGAGGAAAGTATATGGGTTGAGCTGAAGTCTGACGTGAAACAGTTGCTTTCAAAATTGTTCTGATACACCAGAAAGTTTGACTGATGGAACCCACAGCTGTCTTCTGCTCTGCCCCACTGCAGGATTTCTTATCTCTGAAGTCAATTCTTTCACATTGAGGATGACCTTCATGGCTACCAAGGAGAAATGAGCCAGTTAAACAAACGCAAAAAGGGAGACAATATTTTCAGGGAAGACAAGGGGCAAAGAGAAGTCTTAAGTTATATTTAGTAATGTCAAAAAATGAAAAACTGAGGAAAATGTGAGTGGATTGTATCATTCCTCGCAGTGATGAATCCTTTCAAATCATTGAAGTAAAGTAAAAATCTGTAACAAAAAATGTGGATAAGTTTATTGAAACAAAAAATAAAAATATCAATGTGTAGAATAACGATAAACACAGTGAAACAAAAGCAACAAACAGGAAAAATAATAGTAATACTTTAGGTAAAATGTGAGTATATTTGGTAAATAAAAGCTCTTCAAATTTAATAAGAAAAAACAAAAATAATCGGGAAAAAATGAGCAAAGGATCAGAGTGAGACAATCACAAAAGAAGAAACAAATGGAAAACATTTTAAACTAATTGGTCTTCAAAGCTATGCAGATTAAAACAATATGTTTGCTTGTCAAGTTGATATACTTTTACGAGATCAAACCTATTGTTTAAGTAGCTAAATCACCACAATTGTCCTTGTTGGCAGTATGTATCAATTCATTAAAATGTGTACGCTTATCTAGTCATTTAACTTTAGGAATTTTTGTAAGGAAATCATAAGATATGTATTAAGTGATTTCTGTTGCGGATTTTTATTACAGTTATTTATAATAGTGAAATATTTTAAATAAATGGAATATCTGCAAAATAGGATTGTTACTTAATTTGTGTACTCTGTTTCTATAGTACTCTGTAACCCCACTTTGTAATTCTGAGGAAATTTATATTAATTATTCTCTTTCATTTATTCAATAACTAAATAGTTACTGAACGTCTATTATGTGTGCCAGGTACCCTTCAAGACATTGGGGGAACAAGTAGCGAGCAAAGTAGAGGAATATGCTTGCCATACTGTAGAAATAAATGATTAAACAAAAACGCAACAAAAAAGTAAATCGTATTACATGTCAGATGGAGATCAGTGCTGTTAAGAAATAGTGAGCAGGATGGTGGATGACTGACACTGATTTTCAGTTGAGTGTTAAGGGAAGGCCCCAGTGATTAGGTGACAAGTACTTCAAAACCTGCTTGAGGTGAGGGATAGACAGAAGAACCTTCTCATAGAGGGAAGAGCAAAATGAAAGCCTTCAGGGGAGAACATGCTGGATGTCCTCTAAGAAGGCTATAGTCACTGAGCAGAGAGCCACAGGCAGGATAGCAGAAGAGGTTGATGAGAATGCAGGGAATCCTGAAGGCCATCAAGAAAATGCCAGCTTTTCACCGAAGAGGGATGGGAAGCCATTGGAAGGTTCCATCAGAGAAACAACATGATTTTATTTACATTTCAATGTGATCACTCTGTTGAGAATTGGCTGAAATGACAGTGTGGGTGGAGCCAAAGAGACCATTTAAGGGACAGTTCCAATAATAAAGGAAAGAGATGTTGGGGATACGGGCCCAGGTGGTAAGGGTAAAGGGTACTGGAGAAAGGTTGGGGTGTGATATTTATACATTTGTTTATGTTGTTTGAATATCTCAATTTTTTATTTAACACACATGACATTTGTAAGATTCAGAAATCAAAACTATTTAAAAAGGTATGCAAAGAAGTCACAATGCAGTCCCCCTCACCTCATTTTATTAGTTTCCTATTTGTACTCTCAGTGATTTTTCAGTGGTTCTTGATATGAATATCTTTATGTATATGAATATACATATACATATATGTAGGTATGTGTATATAGGAGAGCAGGAAATGGGCAAAAGGACTGAAGCCAATTTGAAAAGGTTTCACAGCATCTGAATTTCTGGGGGTGGAGTGCTCATGTTGGGTTATTTCTATATATCTATATATCTGTATATGTATCTGTCTCTCTCTGTCTCTCTGTCTCTGTCTCTCTCTCTCTCTCCTTCTCTCTCTCTGTCTCTCTCTTTCTCTCCTTCTCTCTCTCTGTCTCTCTCTATCTCTATCTCTATCTCCACAGAAAGGAAGGCATAAAACAGAGTATACTAACTTTCATCCCCCTTTCTTACAACATGTTTGCTTATGATATAAACTGTACTGTACCTTGCTTTTTTTACCTAAAAATATCTGGTTATATTTTGAACGTAGAAGTATCAGAATTTTCTGAAAGGTTGGATCTAGGGGGTGACAAAAAGAGAAACATGAAGGATGATTCTAAGCAGCAGGGGCCAGGGAGTTGCCTTTGGGATGATGCCTTGTTCAGCATCTATCTTCTCTGACATACTCGTATAGGGAGAAATCGGGGCCATCTGGCCAGCGTCTCCTGTAGTGACCAGTATATAGTAGGAGCTTCATACCTACTGTATAGAAATGAATCACAGATTGAATAAATGTTGCACACATAAAGTGAAACAGGATGCAGATAACAAATAAAACACGTTTTCTTATATATTTAATTTGGGTGGGGAAATTCTTGTAGGAATTATTAGATGAAATAATATTCAGCTCTGCTTATGCAGAATTTTCCTATACATAATTTTCCTATTATTAGGTGAAAATAATATGCAGCTCTGCTTATACAGAATTTTCCAGATTTTAAAAAGAGTGTATGGGTATCTATCTGCACTTTGAAAATGTGATGAAAATGCGTAAGCAAGAATTTTAATAGTGGTTTTCTCTTGGTGTTAGGATTATAGGTGATATATTTATTTTGCTTTAGCTTTTATGTATTTCTAATTTGTCTAAATCACTTGTGAAGTTTGAAAGAAGGACAAAGAAATAAGGGAAGTGATCTGTTTTGTTTTTTTTCCAACTTGATAAAGAACAGAACAAATGGTAATGTGTGCAAGTGACAAAAAAGGTAGAATACAATCTCGCTACTTCTTAAGATAAATCCTGGAGCACACTACTTGGCAATATTAGAAAGTTTCCTCCGCCTTTGAGATGCATGATATCTGGACAGCCGGTAATGACACTGCAATAAAGGATTCTTTTCACTTTATCACATTCATAGGTCAGGATATTAATCAGGGCATAGAAATACAATATCTGTCACACAAAGTCTCTGAGATGTTCTTGCTGGCTTATGTATGTAGTGTAATTTTGATATTCCATTTATAAAATATGGCACCTTTTGTCCGTTTTGAGATTTTCAAAATGGAAGCTGTGCCATTGATCTACATTTGTGTGTCACTTAAAAATGTCTTAGAGCTCTTTCTCTATTATATTGTATAGGTCTACATCATTCTTTTTTTTTGGTGCCATTTATATTATATAAGATGGGTGTGCTATAATTTGGCCACTCCCATATGGTGGACATAGAGGTTTTCCTCATTTTTCACTATTACTGATAAAACCATAGTGAATACTAGAGAATGCACCTGTTTTTGTTCAAGTGCAATTTCTTTAAGAAAATTTTATTATATTGGAATTGCTGGATGAAAGTATATATAGTATATGTATGTATGTATGTGTGTATATACACTATGTATGTCTTTTTTATTAAATTTATTGGAGTGACATGGGTTAGTAAAATTATATAGGTTGCAAGTGTGCAGTTCTATAATACATCATCTGTATATTGTATTTTGTGTTCAGCACTCAAAGTCAAATCTCCTTCCATCACTATATATTTGACCCCTTTACCTTCTTCTACCTCCCCCCTCTTTACCCTCTGGTAACCACTAAACTGCTGTCTGTTTCTATGAGTTTTTGCTTATTTGTTTGTCTTGTTCATTTGTTGCTTTCAGTTTTATATCTCACCTATGAGTGAGATTATATGGTTCTCGAGTTTTTCTGTCTGATTTATTTCTCTTAGGATGGTAATCTCAAGATCCATCCATGTCGCAAATGGCAGTATTTCATTATTTCTTATGGACGAGTAATATTCCATTGTATACATGTACGACATCTTCTTTATCCAATCATCTATCGAAGGACACTTTGGATGTTTCCATGTCTTGACCACAGTGAACAAAGCTGCAATAAACATAAGGGTATATATATATCTTTATGGATAGATGTTTTCAGATTTTTTTGGTAAATAGAATAGGGATTGCTGGTCATATGGTACTTCTAGTCTTAGTTTTTGAGGAACCTCTGTACTGTTTTCCGTAGTGGCTGTACCAATTTACATTCCCACCAGCGGTGTTTGAGGGTTCCTTTTTTTGCACAACCTCTCCAACACTTGTTATTATTTGTTTCGTTGATGGTAGCCATTCTAATAGGTGTGAGGTGGTATCTCATTATGGTTTTGATTTGCATTTCCCTAATAGCTAGCAAAGTTGAGCATTTTTCATATATCTGTTGGCCATTTGTATGTCTTCTTCAGAGAAGTGTCTGTTCAGGTTCTCTGCCCATTTTTAAATTGGATTCTTTGATTTTAGTTGTTGAGTTGCACATGTTCTTTATATATTTTGTATATTAGCCCTTACGGGAGGTGTTGTTTGCAAATATCTTCTCCCGTTTGGTTAGTTGCCTTTTTATTTTGTTGATGGTTTCTTTTGCTGTGCAGAAGCTTTTTAGTTTGATATAATTCTATTCATATATATTTTTGCTTTTACTTCCTTGTCTTGAGGTCAAATTCATAAAATGCTCTCTAGACCAAGGTCCATAGTTAGTACCTATGTTTTCATCTATGCAATTTATTGTTTCAGGCCTTATATTTAGATCTTTGATCCTTTTTAAGTTAATTTTGGTACATGGTGACAGATAGCAGTCTAATTTCATTCTTTTGCATGTGGCTTTCCAGTTTTCCCAGCACCATTTATTGAAAAGGCTGTCTTTTCTCCAGTGTATGCCTTTGGCTCCTTTGTTGAAAATTATTTGACCATATATATATGTGGGCTTATTTCTGGGTTCTCAATTCTATTCCATTGATCTGTGTGTCTTTTTTTATTTTTTCCAATATCATACTATTTTGATTATTGTCACTTCGTAGCATAATTTGAAGTCGGGGAGTGTGATACCTCCAGTGTTATTCTTTTATTCTTAGGATTGCTTTCACTATTTCAGATCTTTTTGATTCCATACAAATCTGATGATATTTTGTACTGTTTAAAAAATGTTATTGAGGTTTTGATGGAAATTGCATAAGAATATATTGCTTTAGGTAATGTGGCCATTTTAACTATGCTATAGTCAAGTGGGGTTAATCCCAGGGACACAAGGATGGTTCAACATATGCAAATCGATCAATGTGATACACCACATAAAGTAAAGGATGAAAATCAAATGATCATATCAATAGATGTGGTAGAAACATTTGACTAGATACATTATCCATTTATGATTAAAACACTTAACAAAATGGTTATAGAAGGAACATACATCTATATAATAAAGACCATATATGTCAAACCCTCATCTAATATCATACTTAATGGTGAAAAACTTTCCGCCTAAGATCAGGAACAAGACAATGATGCCCACTCTCACCACTGTTATTCATCACAGTATTGGAAGTCCTAGCCAGAGCAATCTGGCAAAAGAATGCAATAAAAGGCATCCAAATTATTGGGAATGAAGAACTCAACTTGTCACATTTTGCAGACCACATGATTCTTTATACAGAAAACTCTAAAGATTCCACCAAAAAACTATTAGAAACAATAAACAAATACACTAAAGTTGCAGGATACAAAATCAATGTACAAAATCCATTTTGTTCCTATATACTAACAATGATTTCAGAAGAAGAAATGAAAAAAAAATAATTCCTTTTGCAATTGCAACAAGAATAACATACCTAGGAATAAACTTAACAAAGGATGGGAAGGACTTATATTATAATTGTAAGACTTTATTAAAAGAAATTGTAGAAGACATAAACAAATGGAATGGTATTCTGTGTTCATAAGTTGGGAAGTTATATATATATTAAATTCATTTAATCATTCATTAAACAACAGTGTATGACACATTTGTTAGTATATGAGGTGTGGTTCTAGGGCTGGAGATATAGTCCTGAGCAAAATAAACACAATTCCTGTTATTCAGCAGTTTACATGCCAGTGGCAAAAACAGACAACTAACAAATCAAGAAGAGTATATGTGTGGGAATGTATCAGTATAGAATGTGAAGAAAAGATACAACATCATAATGCCAAGTAGTAGTAAGTGCTCTGAAGAAAAATAGAGCAGGGTTCGTGCATGGAGAGTGACAGGGTACTACGACAGTTAAGGTAAACTAAAAAAAAAGGGAAAAAAGTATCATTGGAAGAAAGGGAGGAAATGGGCAGAGGGACTGATGCCAATGTGAAAAGATTCAACAGCATCTGAATTTCTGGGGTGGGATGGTCATATTAGGCCCTGAGGCAGAAGCATCCTTGATGTTTGAGGGAGAACAAAAAGGTGAGTGCGCCTACAGTAGAATGAGTGGTGGAAGAGTGTTACGGGATGCTGCCGGAGAGGTAGCTGGAGGCTGTTAGGAGATGCCAGTAGAGAGCAACTATGGTGGGGTCGGTGGGCTGCATGAAAAAGGGGCAGGGATTCAGAAGTACAATTTGGCAGTTACAAAATAGTCATAAGGATGTAAAGTACAGCACAAAGAATATAGTCAATACGATTGTAATAACTATGTATGGTGCCAGGTGGGTACTACACTTATCTGGAGGATTACCACGTAAATTATATAAATGTCTTAACCACTATGCTGTATACCTGAAACTAATATAATAGTCAATGTCAACTGTAATTGAAAAAAAATAAAAGAGTGGTGGGAATCTTGGTTTGAGCAGATAAATAACATGATTTAATTTACATTTAAAATATGAGTGTAATTGCTTTTCTTTATTTATTATTTAATAGATGCCAGGGCAGCAATAATAGAAGCGGGATTCCCTGAGGAGAATCTACCATAGTAGGCCAGACAAGAGATAGTGGAGTCTTGGGGGTAATTGTTGTAGAAAGTGGCGAATCAGATTGGATTGATATTTGAGGGTAGAAAACAAGAAATAATTTAGGATTTGCCAGAGGATTAGATTTGTTATGTGAAAGAAAAGGAGGAATCAAAGATGCTATAAAATGTTGATAGTTTCAGCCAGAATCTCCTCGAATGTGAATTTCTGAAGCCTCTCTTTTACCAGCCATATATGAGATTCTCCTCCCAAATCCTCCAACGCAGTGAATTCTGATGACTTTTTGTGCATGGCCTCATGCTTGGCCTGGACTTGGTATTGGATAACTATCTGTTGAATTAATGAGTTAATTTCAGTGTAACTTCCCTGATGTTTAGCGATATAAGTTCTTTGTTGGTTTAGTTTGCATTGATTGAACTTCAAGATGTTTTCATATGTTTAAGAGAAATATATATTTCTTCATGAATTGCCTGTTCATAACCTTTGTTCTGTGTGGTATCAGATCATGTAGGAGTTCTTTATACTATCTAGATATTGTTTTTGTTATATATTGTACATATATGTTTCAGTATTTTGTTTATTTTAAAAATTTTATGTTAGTTTTGATTGTCGCAGTTTTAGATTGACATGCATAAAGCTTTGTGCATTTTGGTTTGGTACCATTTTCGGGAAGTCAAGAGTCTTTAAGTCCATTTTATTATTCTCACTATTTGCCCATATAAGTAGGTTTATAGACAGAAAAATGACGGCTTAGTATGTTTAAAATATTTAAGTAAGGACAAACTCCCTGGATTTCACGAGTATGGTCTTACTATTAAAGATCTGACTGTGCTCCAGGTATGTTTCAGCATGTAACCTGAAAAGAGAAAAAACAAAAAGTGTGGCAGGGAGAATGGAGGTATAATATCTGAAACACGAGCATAATTTAGATTTTAAAATTAAAAACTACCATATAGATTGATGTATGGATGATTTTTTCTTTTCTTTGTACTTTCTGTAGTTTCCATGTTTTCTACTATAAGTGTATACTCTGTGTGTAGGGGTGTGTATGTGTATATATGTGTGTGTGTCAGAGAGAGAGAGAGAGAGAGAGAGAGAGAGAGAGGGAGAGAAGACATCAAAGCATCCATAATTCAACAGGAAATGGCACACACCTGGAGTAATACCATATCACAATGGCCCCTTAAGGAAATCTGAAGTGAAAGGATGCCCATATCTGAGTAGAAGAGTAGAATTAAGTGGTCTACTTTAGAATTATAGAGGGAGGATGAAAACTCTGAATCAGAATGAATTGGGAAGGAACAGGAACTGTGAAAATTTTGAGGAAAAGAACATTTAAAGGAGGACCGTGACTTGGCAAAAGTAGGTGCGGAGGGAGGATGGAGGGGAGTTCTAAATACAGTAACAGGGACATGTAACAAGCTGTTGCACGTTACGGCCACATAAGAATTTTGTATTTCCCTTTACATGGAGTACTGGAGATGGACCATACCGCGGGGCTTAATCTGTTTTGGGTGGCATTCTACAACAGTTTCTGTCATCCTGTAGTTTTGTACTGAGGTCAGAGGACAGCTGTCACTGATCAATCAGACCGCTCTTTCCCCTCCTCAGTAAACCTGACAGCCCAGGGCTTAAGTATAATCTGCCAGTGTTGACGCTCGAAGATGAACTCTGTCCCGTGTGACTCTAGTCCACCTCTCTCATTTTGAAGATAAGTAAGCCAGAGAAAGATCTTGTCTTACATCGTCCAGCTCTGCTTCTGTCTCCTTTCCTCAAGTGTATTTCATGATGATTCCTTTGGTTCTCATAAGCCTTGTGACTTTGCCATAGACGATTACTTTGTGAAATAGCCAAAAGAGTATCTGTAGGAAGACTCAGAAATAGAACTCCTATGACTCATCTCTAGGACTGCTGGTCTTGGGTGTCCTGGATTGTCTTATCTGTAAAGGACATATTGATACTTGACTCACCTGATGGATGCTGATACAGGGATGAATTCTCCTTATCATTTTAATCTATGATTCTCTGATTATTACTGCACATCGCAACCTAAGGGTAATCAAAGTTTGGCAAAATAATAGCAAATAGAGCCTTTTAGGATGGAAAAACTGAAAAACTGTCATTTATGGAGTCAAAGTATGATGTAATTTTAGAAATAGAGGACAACATAGCCATTTTTTCTCTTTTATAATAAAATTAATTTCTATATTTATTCACTATATAGAAAATAGTGCTCATCACATATTAGTTTTTTTGAGATTCAAGCAAAATAAATCATCAGCCCTCTTTGGCATTTAATCCTTCTCAATGTCATTACATCCTTGAATTAAGTTATTAATTATCCTTAATTAAATTCATTTTAGATGGTGGCATTTCCATTTCTAAATGCTTATTTTGTAATTCCTGGAAGATTTGTAAATTCCACTCAATTTAACAAATATTTCTTAAGGTTATTTTATGCAAGGTATGATTTTAGGTATTTTAGATAACACTGATTTCATATCCCTTGGAAAAAAATTAAATATGCCTCTATCTCTTTTAACTATTTACAAATGCTGTTAGAGCTTTAGGATTGACTTTTACTTTCTAGAGGATGATAGCAGGTGTGTGGAGGGAATTATCTCAGTATTTGAAAGAAAGCATTTGACCAAATCCTGAGGGCAAGCAAACATATCGGAGTTTTTCAAAATCTCATCAATATCTTTATATGAAGAGCATTGGATAGTGGATAACAGGTTGTGTTCCCAACATATCTTTTATATTAGATGTTATAATGGATTTTGCATGCTTTTGTTTATTGTGATCGTATATTTAGAATGGAAGAATAACGTTAGAAGTGACCCAGTGGAATTATTCAAGGTAGAATTAACATGTTCTGAGAAGTGTGGCATCTAGTGGCCTGTCTCCCCAAGCCCAGAGGGTAGAGTGGTAGGGGTGGTTGGAAGCATGAAGGGATTGCCGTTCCTTTAAGCAGATTCTCTTGCAGCCCCTTCTCTACCCATCTTTCTTTGTGCCTGTCTTTTGAGAGATGCCAACAATCCCCACTTGGGCCCTTGGGATACATCAGTTCTCCAGTTGGCAACTGATCCATACACTGGGTCCGTCTATTCATTTTTTAAATACAAAAAGAAATATTTCTTACATATTTCTTATTTATTTTGTCACCTGAAAAATAATATCGACTAGGTGTTTTCGTCATCCAAAAGGATTGGGAAAAAGAAAGGGCTGCAACCCAGCCCATGCAGACCTGGCAAGCCATGCACACTCTGGCCCGTGTGCCAAGGTGGAGGCGTATTTATGGAAGGGAAAAGAATGTTAGAACCATGGAGCTTTATTATATATTATAAACATACTCGTAGAGTCCTTCCTGTAGGGTCTTGTGTGCAGGGTTCTCATGATTATGTAAGGTGAGACCTTCCGTGAGCCCTAGCATCTCCCATAGATCCTCCGGACTGATTATGTGTGCTTCACGTTCCAATTCATCTTTATCACTTCTGTTTGCCTATAATTGATGTGGAGCTGGGTGTGTGCTCCATTCCTTGCATTCACTTTTGGGCCTGACTGATGGAGGACAATGATCCACATCGCTCTGAAACCAAATGAGCAGGCGGTGTGATCTCTTGTCCCTTGTTTTCACTTCATACATTTTGATTGTGTGAAAGAAAATTGAAAATTTTTTGAGAGCCCCCAACATGCAAGTCGGAAGTCTTAGAATGTTGTTGCCACCTACAGGGTCTTTCATTTTGTTAATTTTCTGGACAACAGACTTGTCTGGAGTCTTCGGACACAAACCTGTCTGTTCCACATTATCCAGATTTAAAGGAAGCTGACTAGCCCCCACCTGAAAACAGCAGTGTCCCAAGCTAGCTTTTTGGAGAATTGACTATCAAGTTAGGATATCTGAATAAATAAAATACAGAAGAGGTTACAACTCTGAAAAACAGCAAGTAGTTTTCCAGTTTTCCTCAGAGTTGAGGAGATTTATTTATCTAGTGAAATGAAGCCTGATCTCCTGATGAAAGGCGAATGAATGCTAACTGACTACTCTCTAGGGGAGCGCTGTAAGCCATATTTAATGCTACAGAAGATGAGAAAGAGGTGAAATTCTGTCATCAAAACCATGACAATTATTTCCTCTGAAGGCATAATAAATCTTTAAATGCTAAAATTTTTCAAGTGGGAGAAAAATATTTTATAGTAAAAAACAAATGCTGTCTAGTGGTATGCGAGTTATGGGCACTTTGCAGGAATTAAGTTGTGCAGAATATCCCAAGCATTTCCTGTGTTAGCCACAGATGGGTAATTAGCTGGGCAGGTGAAAGGACACGGAGCCAAGGCCTTAGTAACTGTAACTGAGGTGCCTAGACTTTGAAAATAATGACCCGCTTACCAAATTTTAACTGGAGGTGTGTGTGTGTGTGTGTGTGTGTGTGTTGTGGCAAAGTATGTGTTTATGTATATATGTATGTATTTCTATAATACACTATTTTTTAGAATAGTTTTACGTTCACAGCAAAATTGAGGGGAAGGTACAGAGATTTTCCATATACCCTCCCCCCCGCCCCCCCACACATGTATAGCCCTCCCCATTATCAACATCCCCACCAGAGTGGTATATTTGTTACAATTCACGAACGTTCACTGTAGCTGACATTACGGTTCCCTCTTAGTGTACATTCCATGGTTTTGGACAAATGTATAATGACGTCCCTCTGCCATTATAGTATTGTACAGAGTCATTTCTCTGCCCTACAGTCTCTTAACTATACATGGTGTCAGGTGGGTGCAAGACTTATTGGTGGGATCACTGTGTAAGTTATATAAATGTCTAACTACTATGCTGTACTCGTGAAAATCATACAGTATTGAATTTCAACTAAAACTGAAAAAAAATAAAAACGAACAAAACAACTATTTGTGTTCCATCTATTTATGCTTCCCTCACTCCCAATATCTGGCAACCACTGGTCTTCTCAGTGTCTCCATAGTTTTGCTTTTTCTAGAATATCATATAGTTTTGAATCATACAGTATGTAGCCTTTTCAAATAGGCTTCTTTCACGTAGTAATATGAATTTAAGTTTTCTTTTGAGTCTTTTCATGGCTCGATGGCTCATTTCTTCTTAGCGCTGAATAATACTACATTGTCTGGATGTGCCACAGCTTATTTATCCATTTACCTACTGAAGGACATCTTGATTGCTTCCAGTTTTTGCAATTATGAATTCAATTATAAGTAAACTCTTAGACAATTAGGAATAAAGCTGCTCTAAACAAAGCAAGAAAGCTACTTTCAAATTGAAAAAAAAATCTGAAATTTCACATAAAAATTTGCACGCCTGCTTCTTCGGAAAAAAGACAAAGGATCAGTTAGTATGGGGCTGGCCACAAAGCAATCAACAGATAGAGCTGAAGAGCGATTGTGGCCTTTATGTGAAGCCTGAGTTTTATATTTACTACGTCCCCATTCCTGTGCATACTCAAGGCTCTTGTATACCCAGTACCAGCATTACTAGTCCTCCTGACACTCCTTCTTTACTCACTTCCTTCCCCACTTCCCAGCTCCCAAACCATGCTAAACAGCAATGCAGACTCTATTTACTGTGCACACCCAGACAACCTCCCAAATCACTGCATACAGCACATCTATGCCCAGTTGTCCTGAAAGAAACCCCTTGCCCTCTATAAAGAACTCCCAGATATCGCCTCCTAACCCAAACCAAGCATGACTCCACACCATCGGAGGCAGTTGGGCAGGCAGCATGGCCGTTTCTGGGTTCCTCATTCACTCAAGTGAAAGTCTTACTGCTCTTGAGCTGGCTGAGTTTCCTCCTTACAATGAAAACAACAAAAATTCCATTTATATTTGGTTTCTGATGTATAACACAAAATCTCCTTTTTTAAACTCAAATATTTCTTGCTTTATTTAATCTTTAGCTTGTATCTTTCATTTAAAAGGCTTAACAGAAAATTTGCTTAGTCACTTTAGAGAAATCAGAACTGCTTCATTTGCTTTTCCTCTTTGTTGTTGTAAGAAAAACATCCTAGTAGTATAGATTACAGTGTTGCAAAATTAAGGAATTTGAAACATCTCAAAAAGCATGGAGCATAGATCCACTTCCGTAAAGTACTGGGTTATGTCATTCCTTTACACTATAATCTCTGATCGTTAAAGAAAAAAAGCTTCTCGTTCAAACTCATTATTTTCCAAACGAGGAAATTAAAGCTCACCAAGGTGTGGTCAGTTACCCAGCTAGTGAGTCAAAGAAGTGTTGAGGTTCATTGCCTGCTCCAGACAGCTTGGGAAAAGGGATGGGTCTTGGTAATTTGGGGTACATAAGAGGGTTGTCCATGGCGATGCAGAGAAGTAAGATATGACACTGTGGATGGAGATTGGGATGGGGGGGGGGAATAAAAGAAGACTGTAGAGTTGGGGCTGAATCAATTTAATATGAAATGTGAGCCTGACATAAAAAATAGACACACAGACTAAGGCAGGTATGAAGTGTGAATTCTTGTGTAAAAATCTTGTAAACGCTGATTTTTGGGTGATTTATTGCTTTTCTGGATAGCTTTAAGAGTCCCAAAGAAACAGGGTGTGAATGAGGACCCCTGAGGAACCCTTCCAGCTAAAGGCTCTGCATCTTCGATCGGCTCATTTCTATTAAATGTGTTACTGTTTTCTTTCATGCATTTCATTTTTTATTGTAAAGGAAAAAATGAAAATACTCCTCCATGATGAATGCATTTTTAAATTATATTCATCTTTTTTTAAAAATATATATATTATATTAATATGATTGCTCTCTTTGTTGATTATGACTTTTTCCAGTAGAGCTTGCACACATGATCTGAGGCCACGGTTTGGCAATTTACAGAAGCATTGCATCCATTCCTGGACACCAGAGCTCTTCTAAGAGTTTTCTGCTGTGCCCCCATATACCTATAGGTATACTATTTTGAGCCCTTTGTTAAGGCATATATTTATTATATTTATCAATCATACATTTGAGTGCTATGATATTGTACAGGAGCCCTGAGAGCTAATTTATGGAGTATGTGTTTGCTGGTTGCCAGCCCGACTCCCTTCCTTGCAATTGCCAATTATTTATATCTGGGGATAGAGATGAGCTTTTGCTTCCATGTACTGAAAGCCTCCATTTATTTACACTAACTAAACAGTTAGTGTCTGTTTGATACATACAATCTTTAACAAAGTTGTTTTCTCTCTTACTACCTCGCCTTTACACCATTGATATAATTAAAAGGCAAGTTTATAATAATATTAACGGCACATTCAATATTAAAAGCATCATCTCATACAATTTTCATATTTGCGTATTACTTTTCATATGCATTCATTGGACTTCTACAATTCATAGTGTTTTGTATAGTGCTTTTTGGAAATCAGAATGGCATCATAAACTTGTGTTAACAATGCAATCCCAATTCCGGTGGCTTTATAATAATATTGTAAGCTTTAGCACCATAGTTTAGTTAGCTAGTCTCCTAATTTTGGACACGTGAGTTATTTTTTGTTTGCTTTGACTATTATAGATAACTCTCTATGAATCATACTTCTATCCTTTTCCTTAATGCTCCTATTAAATTATTTCCCTAGTATGAAATGCCTTAATCAGATGTAGAAGTACATATCCTCATTGAAATTGTCTATATCTCCCTGAACTTTCTGCAGTCCTGGGCTGCTGTATCACTCAGAGGTTAGTGTCCAATCATTCCCAGGCCGCGCCCACATGGTCAAGTTCATTTCCCTTGTTTTCACCTCCATGCTGAGTTAGCTCCAGGATATCTCTGCTTCTACACGAGGCTCTCAGCTCTACTGAGGACCTCCACTCACGTGGATCAGTGCGGGTCGCTGCCCAGTGCCCAAAACTGTAGCTCTTCTCTATAAGATTATGCCACCACTGCTTGAGATGCCATGGAAGTGTGAATGTAGGGTGGTCCTCAAGTCACCACACAGACTTTGGACATCTCTAGTTGTGTTTGGCAACTGGTATCATCAGGAAAGTGATTACCACAAGGAAAAAATATTTAAATCAATTCATTTTATATGATTGTTACCATGGACACAACAAAAGCCCTACCTATTACAAAGGGGACCCCGGTGGGCACACCTCAACTTTGAGCCTTGTTCCTTTGAATTGTCTCTGCCCTCCCTTAAGAGAATACTGCTTCTTCAAAATTTCTTAGGGCAGATATCCAACTTCCTTTTGGAAAGTACACATTGTACTAGGATGCGTCATATGTGCATATGAAGCATATTGTAGGCCGCCATCATTCTCCAACATTGGAATGTGTCAATTCAGATGAATGTCATGAGGAGACTCAGCTGGCCACAGAGGGTAGGCGAAGACACTGCAGTTTCCATTTACAAATGCACACTGAGATCGAAGGAGAGTTGAATAATTGACATAGAAGCAGAAAATATAATCTACGCTTGAATGAGTTTTAGAATAAGTTGGTTATTATTATAGTCAAAAAGTGCCATAGTAACAAAACTGGAGTCTAAGTCCACGGATATTTAATATGGGTTCACCTGTGGGTACTTTAAGCTTTTCATTTTGAACAATCCTCTAACAGTCATTTAAAGTAAGGTATCCACATTTTCTTCAGAACCTCAAAGATTAGTTGAAAGGAGAAGAAGACATTTTTACATTTTAAGTATCAGATCTCGCCTTAGTCACTGTTTGAAATGACGAAAATCAGATTGTAATCCAATTTTTAAACAGTCTGCTCCTCTCCTCTGACAAAGCCCATGCAGAGTCAGGAAAGCTAAACAGAAAATTGATTTTTATTTTCCCTCCGCTGTTTCAGCCCAACCTGGTTTTCAGTAGTGTTGAAATCAGATGCACTTCATATTGATCTGGGTCTTGAACCAGTATAATCCCTGATTAACACAATTGAAAAAACCATCATCATGGTGGTTCTAAAGATAGGGAGGAAACTGTGTGGACTTAATACATTCCTGTAGCTTGCTGTGGCTTCCTGGTTCTCTGAATTATGCATTGGGTCTTGGGCAGAAAAAAAAAAAATTAGAACTGTATCATGCCATCATCGACAGAAATTAAGGTGAATATTTGGGAATACCACTGACATTGTCAAATCATTGGCCACCCCAGAGTCTGATACTTTTAGGTAGAAATGTCTCGTGTCGTCATTGCTGTCTAATCCCCTCCTTCTCAAATGTTCTATCAATGTCGACAGTGACATTAGTAAGGGAAGGTTGGAGAATCTGGAAAGTCATGTGAATCTTAGCATGGGTGAAAGGCAGGGCTCATAGTTTGGCGTCTTCCATCATTAGCAAGGATGAACGTCACAAGGTGGACATTCCTTATCCTCACCTGGGCACAGAGGTCCCGTGAAGCAAAAAGGGTCCTTAGACAATAATCATCCGCCTTCATAAAGAGCCGTTCTGTTAGGCGTACTGAATCTTTAAGGCAGAAGGAACAGTGTTGTGGTTTTACGCGAAACTAATAAATCCATTTGAAAATCTTATGAAGACATTATGGACATAAGACCTAAATCAGAGTTGTGAACATAGTTCACAGAGTCTCTGTTCTTAGTCCTCTCCCTGTTTTGGGGGAGGTTACCTACAAAGCCCTGCCTGTTGTGTGGAGCCTTCCCTGACCACAGCGTTATCTCCTCATATATTGTCCTCTCTAATCTCTGAACGAGCAGCGTGTTTATTATGGATCACACACTAAATCCTAAATACGTGCTGTGTAACCTCCACCCTGTCTCAGGCCAGCATGTAGTTTGTAAACGCCCTATCACACTAACACAACGCCCTAACAGCATTGTACGTTTGACGCTCTGACTCCTGGCGTGAGCTCCTCAGACTTCAACCGTTTGGCATCTCCCTGCCCTTTGCCTTAGCATTCTGCAGTGCACACACTGGTGGTAAACACATCCTAGCTGAAACTGAAAGAATAATGTAGCATTCACCAGGGAAATTATGAAATGTGATAGGAAATCTGTACTGATTAAAATTAGGAAAGTTTCTGTCTAAACCCTAACACAGTCTCACCTCTCAGAGATCATCTATAATCTCAGCTACACCATACCCCCTCAGGATTTCCCCAAATTTATCCTGTACTTCAGGCCTAAACCATTCAGCACATCATATTTCCCTGGCCATATTCATTGGTTTAGAACTAGGTGCAGAATCCAGTCAGAAACCCTGAGAAGGAATGAAATTTTTCTTGGAGTGTCTGAGAAACAGATTCTCACATTTCCCCGTGGATCCAAAACCTCTGAGTAAGTAGGGTCTGGAGAGCCTTTCTTTGTCCTGATCTTCCACACGACTGTGATGAAAACAGCATCGTGATGGAGAGAAACTGGTTCACAATGATGCTTGGTACCTGCCGTCAACCTTGTCTGTTAAAGCCATACTGCTCTCTACTTCCCTGCTTCCCAAAGTTATGTAAGTCAACATATACTTTACTCCTCTGCTCCTTAACCCTCCTCCCTAACCTCTCTCTTCCTTCCTCCTTCCCCTCTTCTTCCTCATTCTTCTCTGTATTTTTATCCCCCCCTTAGGGCTGCTTGGACTGTGATTTCTGTTACTTGTTACTGAGAGTCCTAATCAACTTGAGATACCATGTTTTCCTTTGGTTCAGTAACACAGTTGTACTTTATTCATGTGTTGATATTTTAAACAAATTATCGTGTCCACAGCCCAATAGCAAACTATTGATATAAGCTCAGTATCTTCTGTTTTCTAAATGATGTCCAGATTTGTGGAGATGCGTTTGTCTGTGTTGTGAGAATTGAAAATCCTTCATGCATAACTTGAATGCTCTGTTTATGTAAACAACTTGGCATTTCTTTCCAAATGCAAAAGAGTTCCTGATGATTTTGAATGCACAGGAGGTGCCACAAAGCAGAGGAGATGAGAATCAGACCTGGGAAAAGTAGATTGCCTTTGTGTGTGACTATTTGAAGTTTAGAAACTTTGTTTCCATCAGCTGGTTATTTAATAGAGATTGAAGACAGGAAGTAGGAAACTGTGACTGGCCACACTCGAACTTTTCCCCAAATACAATGATTCATTTTCTACATACACTGTCCTCACATATATGATTTACTGATTATTTTAATTTTAGTCATAAACATAATTAACTTTTTTGGCTCTAAAGGAGTCTAAATCAGTGTCAGCATTTAACTTTCATATGCCCTTAAAAATCCTCATACCTTTGCCTAATCAGCTAGACTCAGCGCTAATTACCATCCTTTTCTAGTGGATGCTCCATTTAAAAACAAGAAGAGAATATTTTTTTTTCAACAATCAATAACTTATGAAATTAAAATGTCAAATGATGGAAATTATGTAATTCAGATTTGGGACTCTGGATTTTTATTTCCAGGGACTTCTTTCAGACACAGACACAGCTAGTCAAAGTTACTGTTTTAGAATTCTTAGTGGGCAATGGACAAATACGTTAATGCTGGAAAAAGATCATATTATTGTAATATATTACTGATGATGCTAACGATAAGTAGCACATTAGTGTATAAAGGATAGGTACAATTCCTATGGAAATAGTGGCTTTCTTAATTTTGTTCTTTCCCTTTTTGCCCTCTGAAGCCCCACAATGCAGTGCCAGCTTGTTTCACTGGAGTATTTATATTTATTATAACTGCTGGTCTACGGCAAACTGTGCTTCCCTTACATTCTCCCTCACAGAGGTTATTCCTTTATGTGACACAAAGATGTATTTGGAGGAAGCTGGGCTGACGGGTAGAAAGTGAGAACCCGAGAGAAGAAGGTAGGCTGGTGGTGGATGGGTGGAGGTGTGCCTGATTCACAGTTAAGTGCGAGAGCTGGGACCAACCCTGTGTTCATGCTTCCCTGCCCGTTGTCATGACAACTCTCAATCTCCTGCCCTCTTTTAGTTCTCCAATAAACCAGTTGAATATTTGTTAAGGTTTTTATTGGTTTGTTTGTTTTCAGTATCTAATTCTGTTTGAGAGGATCAAGCTGCAAATTTATCTCCAAGCAAAGCTGGAGATGTGTGGATTGGAACACTTCAGTCCTCCTTTTAAAATAATTCCCTCCACAGTAGGAGAGAATGTGGGCAATCATTTTGTGGCCTTGACCAAAATAAACATGACAATCAAGATGAAATTGGTCAAGGCTTCTAGGTTCCAGTCTCAGCAAGGTCCTTCCTCAGGTCTGTGATCCTGGGCCAGTCATTCCCTTCCATGACTTCTGTTCCCTCCTGCATTGATTGCATGGTGGGTGGGCTTGAAATGGACAGGGTCACGTTTACCTTTTGGCTTTAAAGATATTTGACTCCAAATACATAAAACACCGGTGGGTTTCCATTTTTGACATTCCCTAGCGTGTTACAGTACAGTGCTCCTACAGCTATCTATAAACACCTAATATTGCTATGTATATTATAGCTTGCTATGTAGTCCTGGCTGCTTAATTTGTTATGAGTGATGACTTTCAGGGGTACTGTATTTGTTTGTTGAGAACGTTAGTAGATTGTGTAGAATATGACAAGAGTATGTAGTTTTAATAGAATTGGATTAGTAACTAACTATCTTTGCTTGTGAAGCTATGAAAGACTCTGTGGTAGGTAACTCTCTATTTGCTGCATTTTACTTAATTAGTCGGGACAGAAATCTTCTAGGAATTGGATTAGGAATACATTTTCAAATTTTACTAAACTCGAGAACAGTATAAATAAATATAAGGAAAACAGATGCCAACAACTGAACCAGAAAAAACAGGTAAATTCCATTGTTTAATGAAGCACCACCAGTCATTCTTTGGGGATTAGAACTCAGTGCACTAACAAAATATTTACAGGATGCTGCTGTCATATTTTGAGAGGGAGTGGATCAGTGGACTGCCTGCAAGGGATTTTAAACCGTCTCAAGAGCATGTAAACCAGAACTGAGTTGAATATCCAATAATGTGAAGTCAGAGCAAAACAAGGCTTATTACCATTTGAATACTATGTACGTATATCTGAAATGGGAATCCAATAACACGGCAGAAATAACATTTGGCTCGAGATTTAAAAGCCTCTTAGAGTGTATTTAAGGATTTATGTTCATGTATTTATGAATTTTGTTTATTTATTTACATTATATGTTGTGTTAGAAATGACAAGAAAAGTAATGTCTCATTTTAGTTGCAAAGATTCCTCCCTTTGCCTCTTAACAGTGGCTACAATAGTAGAGTGCAAAGAGTTTTAGAAAAAAAGCTTTTTGAGTCAGACCTGGTAAAATCTGAACATTGACATGTGTAACTGTGGAACCGAAGACTAGTTTTTGATTTTTCCCGAACAATGGTTTTCAAGGATGAACACTGGCCATAATTAGGATTGTCGGACGGTTCAGTGAAGAAAAATAAATTCTCACCATAGTTCACATTTCTCTGGCACTTCCTCTGTGCCAGGCTGGACAAGTGCTGTGCATGCATGATCTCGTGTAACTTTCACACTAATACTGTGAGGGAAGCATCATTAGGATTTCCATTATTCACCTAAAGACGTGGAATCTCAGAATCATCAAGTATCTTGCCTGCTGTTACACAGCTAATGAGTGGCAGAGGCCTGATGCAAACCAAGTGTGTGTGACTTCAGAGCCTTTTGCTCTTAATTGCTGTGCCAAATTGCCTAATGCAGTGCTTAATAGGCTGTCAGTACATTTTAATAATCCATCACCTCTATCTCCAAACACACACACACAAACACACACACACACACACACACACACACACTCACACACACACACCTCTTCACTTTTAGGCATCAGCTCTATCCTAGCATAAAATGGCAAAGTTGAATGTGGGTGCACATGCCCCCCACCAGGCTTCCCAACCTTTAGTCACTCATTATCTTATTTCTTTCACAGTGTACTTGGGATAGGATTCTGTAAACTTATTTGCACCGAGAAATGTATCTTAATTAGGTCTTTGGGAGATCATTCTACATGGGTCTCTTTTACTTCTGTATGTCTAGTGAGTATAAGCACCGGCCACATTTTTTCTGGACGATATTTTTACAGGATGTTTGTAGAGCAAATAACCTTGGAAGAGAGACATGTCTCCCTTCAGAGCAGAGGGCATCTTTGTATACTGTATACAGTATATTAAAGATAAGGTCTCCTTATAGGGCAAAGATCAGGCAGCCCTGTTTAAAAGATTGGGGTCCCTCAGCTTTGACACAGCCCCACTCTACCTACAGCATCCACCTGGGCTGTTGAGGGTTGTCTCCATGGGACTCAGAGAGGTGAGGGAAACCTGTGCAAACCTGAAATTCCTGTTACTTGCTGTGCCTTTGTGTGACAAACTCTCAGAAGTCTTGTGCCTTCTGCCCATATGCAGGAATCTGTGGCAGGCTAAATGTTTAGTTTGCAAGTGAGAGAAAATCCCAGAGCCTTCACTGTTCTCATTTAGGGCTAACATTTATTCATTGCTTGGCATGCCACCACATACTATGCTTTGCGCATATTATTGCACTGATGCACTCTGAGACATTTACTATCATCCTCATTATTCAGACGCGGAGATAAAGCTTTTAGACAAGTCACTTACTGGGCTATCTGACACAATCGGTGCCTCATGAGTCAACCAGATCTCACAACGTGGTGAATTGCATCCAGTAACTTGAACAAACATATCTCTTATTTAGGTGGCATACATGAAGCTGCAGACTCATTTACTCTGACTTTTTATACCCTTCTACCATTGGGAATCTCACACTTCAAGTGCCCGTCTCTCAAGTTTGGTTAGAAATTACAGTTAAAGTTGAAAGTAATAAACTTAATCATTTTGAGCTTATTAAAATTTAATTAACCTAAAATATGTATGTATGATTGGGACACTATGAAAAACTGCTGACGATAAGGAAATAAATAGATATGAAGGCAGCTTCCATTTTCACTTGATTCTCACTTGAATTACACTCTATACTCACGCCAAGTCTGGTGTCTCACAAGGATCCACTGCTTGTATAAAATAGTACATGTAATAGGCCCCATAAGACACAAATTTTTGTCATGTAGAAATCCTCTCCCTGGACTTTAGGCTCTAAATTTCCATAAAGCATTTAACACAGATCTAGCTGGTGAAATACGAGCCTTCAGTGATGATTCCGGTTGATAGTACTTATCAGGGAGACATTTAGGGGTAGAGAATCAAGAGTTTTTGGCCCCCGCCAAAACCTAGCCTATCTGTTAGACTGACCTTGATTTGAGGCAACCATGTGTGGAAATTACTTCAATGCCTTTGAAATTCCAGGAAAAACAAATATCACTTAGAATTTAAAGCCTTTTCTTGGTTAACAAAGAGACATTAACCTTCTGCTTTGTAAACTCCATTCAAATTGCTACACAAATGTAAAGTGTATTCGCATCTATTGAGAATGAAACATTTTACTTGGTCTTTTCTGTTCGTATTGAAATAAACTTTAAGAGCCATTAATAGATATTGTAGAGATATCTTTTGATTAAATATGTCTACAAAAGAAAAGTGTGAAATTAAAGGATGTATTTTTATGAGGTTTGTGTGTGTATGATGTCTTCTTATGGAATTGCATTTTGCTCCAACTGATGCTGAACTTTGTTAAGAAGCATTTTATTTGTAAAGATAGTGCAGGGGAAGCAAGATCACAATATCCTCTATACTTAATCATTAATAAAATAAACATAAGAGATCTAAAAATCCATGTAGACATTAGCAGCGTAATTTAACTAAAAAAACAAGTATGAGGAGGTATGACACAAAATGATGTTATAAACCAAAAACTGCTGACCAAGGGACCAGACAGAAGGTTGTGACAGCAATTCTGCTCCTCGTCCTAGTGCTCCCGCAGTTCGCTAAAGCCTGACAATCCTCACCTGTTTTCCCAGATTTCATGTGAAGTGCACTGAATGGTATTCTCATCTGACTTGAATAAGCTCCTGTGAAAACCCTGGTGCAACAAGGAACAAGAACCAGACAGTAATTCTCTGTGAACGAAGCAATTTTTCCAGGACTTATCGAAATTGGGGAGAATGGTGCTAACCCTGATCTCCTCACTCTGAAAACTCCTCCCACTAAGCAGAGTGAATCCAGTACATTAAAGAAATTCTCTGAAAGGGACTAGAGCCCAGGTATTCTGGCCAAGAAAAAATTTGCCCTAAACTGAGCACTGCAACATGGGAAATCCTCAAGAAGTGTTCAGCCCTCGAAAGGTAGCTAATAGGGGAACTGTCTCGTATACAAATAAGTAGAAAGAGACACATAGAAACGACCTGCATAATGTCATCAAATAGGAAGTCTGGGCAGTATTGGCAAGATGAGAAGGAACAGAATGTAAGCTGTAACCGTAATTTGGGCCAGTAGGTGGGTGGGCAGGAACAAAAAATGATGAAACATACACAGCATGAAATTCTGGAAGAAAATGTAACTCAAGGAAGAAAAGAAGATTCTTGATGCTTTCCACTAAAAAAATGGATGAACATGTATTAAATAAGAGCCTCCCACCCACCCACCAAAAAGATAACAAGAAAAGGAGATGAAAAAAAAAAGGAGGGAAAAATCTAGAAAATAAAATATTGAGGATCAAGACAATATCATTTCCAAACAAATAAATGAAGTAGAAAATAACAAGCAAAAAAAGAAACATGACTAAAAATGGACTCATTCATGCAGAAGATAGGCAGATACATTTCACAGTGAATGAAAAGATATGAAACGAAGCAAAGAGAGAAAAGATGGTAGATTTTTATGACATCGAAAGTTGAGCCAATATAAGGAATCTGTTGTCTGTGGAATAGAAAAGCCTATACACACAAAGTTTAAAATATGATAGAATAAACTCTTGACTTATACCAAGATAATGCCTGATTACGTTATTTCTTGGACAGCTTTTTAAACTTTGTATTTTAAATTTATATAAAGTACAATTCCTTATATTGATGTGTAGATCTATGAGCTCTGACAAATGAATGAAGTCATGTAACCATCAGCACAATTAAGACGAAGAACAAGTTCCTCACACTCCACGTTTCTCTCGTGCTACCCCTTCATAGTCAATTCTTCCTCCTGTCTCAGTTTCTGGCAACCCTGATGTGTCATCCCTCCCTGTAGTTTTGACTTTCCCAGAATATCCTGTAAATATATACATACCATATATAGTTTTTTGAATCTGGTTTCATTATAATTTAATACATTTGAAATTTATGTATGTGTTTATCAGTATTTCATTATTTTTATTGCTGAGTAGTATTGAATTGTATGTTTGTGCCATCATTAATTTATCTGTTTCCTAGTTGAAAGACATTTAATTCCAGTTTCCAGACAATTATATATGTATATATAACTATATATAACTATATATAACTATATATAACTATATATAACTATATATAACTATATATAACTATATATATATATAACTATATATAACTATATATATATATATATATATATATATATATATATATGCTCCTATGCACGTTAGGATACCGGATTTTGTGTGAATATACATTTTCTTGGTTAAATACCTAGGAGGGGGGTTACTGGATCATATGGTACGTGTATGTTTAATTCCATAAGAAATTGCCAAACTGTTTTTCAGAATGGCTATACCATTTTGCATTACCACCATGACTGAATGAGTTTCTATTCATATTTTTTATAGCATTTTGTATTATCAGATGTTTTTCTTTGTTTAACTTGAGTCATTCTAATAGGTTTGTAGCTGCATCTACTTGTGGTTTTAATTTGCATTTCCCTAATGACTAATGATGTTGAACACACTTGCTTTTGTGCTTCTTGCCATCAGTATATCTTCTTTTGAAGAGTCCAGTTTTTGAACTCATTTTAAAAAAATGGCTCCTATGTTTTCTTATCATTTAGTTTTGAGAACTCTTCATTGTTAAGTCTGAAATGGTCTTAACCCATGTGTAAACCAACAAGTTAGTCTGCCACACTACACATTCTGATGAGAGACATGAGACTCTATGGATCAGAGAAGCATACAGGTTATTGTTCTGGGTAGAAAGAGCTAGAGCATCATTGCAGCTCAGGTTCTTTGAGCCCTCAAAGAGTGATGTGAGAGTCAAATGTTACCCTGCATGCGCCATGTTGGAAGGGTGTCCTGGCACAGGAGCTCATCCTGTCCTTTGGAGAAAAAGGGTGAGAACAAGAGAAAAAATGAGAGAGAGGGAGGGAGAGAGAGAGTTAGTGAGATAGAGAGGGAGGGAGAGGGAGAATGAATGAGAGGTATGTTTACTCTGGAATTTAAACAAATCCTCTCTGGGGAGGGAAGGGATAGGTCTCTAGCTTCTTTACTTCATTACCCTGGGATGAAAGCAAATGGTTGCTGCCAAATATGTGATTAAGTTGTCACAGAGCCATACACTATTTGTAACTTCACAGTCTTTGCAATTCAAACATGACCCTTGCTCAGGAAGCCGTAGAAACGGGAAAATATTCAGAGTATTTTCTCCCAACAATGATATATTTTAGATATGTCCTTTGTCAGGTATGTGATTGGCAAATATTTCTCCCTGTCTGTGGCTTATATGTCTGTTTATTTATTTACTTCTTGATAGTGTTTTTTGGCAGAGCAAAAGTTTAATTTTAATGAAGTCTTATTTTATTTTTTTTTCAGGGATCATGGTTTTGGTGTTATGTCTAACAACTCTTTGCTGAACTGTGGGTTATAAAGGTTTTCTCCTAAAGTTTTATAATTGTACATTTTACATTTAGATCTATGATCGATTTTGAGGTAATTTTTGAGTAAGGCATGAGGTTTGGTCAAGATTCACTTTTTTGATGACTGATTGTTCCAACATAATTTGCTAAATATCTTTGCAGAAAAAAATTCGTGTGTGTTTATTTCTGGACTCTTTTCAGTTCCATTGACCTATGAATCTATTTTTGCTACTACCATACTGTCTTACATGGTAGGTTTATGTAATCTTGAAACCAGGCATTGTGAGTCCTCCAACTTTGTTGTTTGTTTTCAAAATTGTGTTGGTTATTCTCATTCCTTTGACTTTCTATCAAAAAAAAAATTTTTTTGTTTTACTTTTCAAAAAAATTTTTTTAACTGAAATTTATTGGGGTGACAATGGTTAGTAAAATTACATAGGTTTCAAGTGTACAAATTGTAATACATCATCTATATATCACATAGTATGTGTACCACCCAGAGTCAGTTTTCCTTTCATTACCACAAATTTGGTCCCTTTTACCCTCTTCTGTATCCCTCCTTCTCCCTTACCCTATAGTAAACTATTGTCTGTGTCTATGAGTTTTTGTTTCTTTATTTGTTTGTCTTGTTCCTTTGTTGCTTTCAGTTTTATATACCACATATCAGTGAAATCACATGGTTCTTGACTTCTTCTGTCAGACTTATTTCACTTAGCATAATAATCTCAAGATCTATTCATGTTGTCGCAAATGGCACTATTTCAACTTTTCTTATGGCAGAATAATATTCCATTGTGTATATACGCCACATCTTCTTTATCCAATCATCTATCGAAGGACACTTTCACAATGAGATACCATCTCACCCCAGTTAGAATGGCTATCATCATCAAGACAAATAGTAACAAGTGTTGGAGAGGCTGTGGAGAAAAAGGAACCCTCATACACTGTTGGTGGGAATGCAGATTGGTGTAGCCACTGTGAAAGGCAGTGTGAAGGTTCCTTAAAAAAATTAAGAATAGAATTACCAAATGACCCAGTAATCCCTTTACTGGGTATCTACCCAAAAAATCTGAAAACATTTATCTATAAATATATATATATATATATATATATATATATATATATATATATATATATATATATACCCCTATGTTCACTGTAGCTTTATTTACGGTGGCCAAGACATGGAAACAACCAAATTGTCCTTTGATAGATGACTGGATAAAGAAGATGTGGTATGTATGTGTACACAATGGAATATTATCAAAATTTTAGGGTGCACTTGTTGACATCTACAACAAACCTGATGTTCTGATTGTTATTGTCTCCTGGTCCATAACATGGGATATTTCTCTGTTTTTTTTTTTAGGTCTTCTTTAATTTCTGCCATGAGCATTTTGTCATTTTCAGCATACAAATATTGCACATGTTTTTTAAGCTTGATACCTAAGAATTTCATTGGGGAGGGGGTTTGTAAATGTTATAAATTATTTTTATTTCCAATTTTTCATTACAGATATTTTGATATATGACTTAAAAAAAAAAAACTGTCCTTATACTCACATATTACTTTTAGAAACGTTTTATATACATTCCTTGGAATTTCTTACGTAATCATATTTGCTATGAATAGGAAGAAATTTATTTCTTTCCAATCTTTATGTCCATTTTCCCCCTTTATTTTTCCATACTGCACTGGCTAGGACTTCAATTATGATGTTGAAAGGATTGATGAAAATAGACTTCCTTTCTTTGTTCTCGAACTTAGGGGAAAACATTCAGTATTTCGTGTTTAAATACTTGTATACCAGTAGCTTTAGTTTTTGATTTCTTGTTGTAGAATTTCCATTATTAGGTCTAGGAAATTCTCCTCTGTTCTTGTTTTGTGAGATTTTATGAATAGGTGTCAATTTTTTGACATGTTGATATGATCATGATTTTATTTAATCTCTTATGGTGAAATACATTGATTGGTTTTAGAATACTATCGTATTTGTATTTCTAGGATTAACTATACTTGGTTATGAAGTGTCAGCATTCATATTTATTGTTGTTTTTGATCTGCTAATATTGTTGTGAGTTTTTGTGTCTATATTTACAAGGGATATTGGTCTGTCATTTTCTTTTATTGTAGTGACTTTGTCTGGTTTTATCATCAGGGTTTTTCTGGCTTCACAGAATGAATTGAGACATTTTCTGGAAAACAGTATGTAGAATTAGTATTATTTATTCTTTAAATTGTTAGTGTAATTCTCCAGTGAAACTTATCAAGGTCTGGAACATTGTTGGAAAGTTTGTAACACACATTCAGTTACTTAAGTAGATATAGGACTCTTCAGATTATGTATTTATTCTTTAGTGAGTTTTGTTAATTTGTGTCCTTAAAGATACATTTTATCTATGGACAGGCTTTGCTACATTTCTCTGTGGTCATAGAGTGATTAGTATTAATAGTATTCCTTTATTGTCCTTTTAAAGATGGTAGGGTCTCTAGTGAGATTCCTTTTGTATTCTTTATATTGATATTTGTGATATTTCTCTTTTTTTCATGATCAGTCTGATTACAGTTTCATTAGCTTACTGTTTTTCAATTGAACCTGCTTTGACCGTAGGCAATAGATCCAATGTCAGGTCCCTGTCAAAGACTTTGTTATGCAATTTTTGTCTTCCTGCAATTATACCACTTATTGGTTACTCTGAGACTTAGGTGGTCTTTATTTATATCATAGTTCTGTTTTCAAAGTGTTTACTATATACTTCCTTGGGTCTGTTACATTCAAGTTCCAATTAGCAGGGAGACCAGAAACTTGGTTAGTTCATACACAGCATTGGGGATCTTCTTCTCTGTCTCCTTCCCAGAATTCCCCTCAACTCTTTGGCTCTCAAGGGCCCTTTTCAGTTCTCGAGGCCAGAGAGCTGGATTTTCTCTGTGGCTTCTTCTAGAAGCCTGTACTCTTACTAACATCATTACAGCAAGGCATATTTGCATGAGGTAAAGAAGAAAAAAGATAAGTAAACAAACACTTAAATAAACAAAGGGAGAAAGGAAGGGATTCCCCTGTGTTGGTTGGCTCACAGGGCCCCTTTTCCCAGCAATATTACTAGAGTGGATGTTTTCTCCTAGTTGTTTGCTTTTTGCTTTCTGTACCTGCTGCACAGTTTTGCAGTTCAGCCCACCCTCATGTCAAAGGAGGGTTAGAGGTGGGGAAAATCCCAAACAATAAATTCTTTCCCACACTGCTTGTTCTGCAGTTTTTTCACTTCTGTCTCTAATCTGCCTGCTTTGTTTACGTTTCAGAAGTAATTTGCTTTTGTATTTCTATGCAGAGATTTTAGCTGTAATCAGTAAAGAGAGACTGGCGTAGTAGCTTGTAGAATATTGGCCAGTACCAGGAATCCCAGTAGAATTAAAGAAAGTTTTAGTTATCCAGGCCTGAAATACTAGTTGCTTAATAGGGGAAACCTGGTCCTCACACATCTCCATTTCAACATGTGTTTCTAAACAAAACAAAACAGAAAACAAACCCCAAAATATATACAAATATCTGAGGAAAAGAGAGTGGATGCAAAATAGTATTTATTTAGCCAAGCTATCATTTGGAAGCAGAGAGATATTTGAAATATATTTTTTAAAAATTCAAGAAAATGTGTGTCCTTATGTTTTTTGAGTAAAAGTACTCTTACTAAATGGAATAATATTAAAAGTCTGAAATGCTGTGCAAATGCACCATGTAAAAAATGTGAGCACTAAATACATAAATAAGTAATGGAAATATAAAATAAACAACTATGTTATTATGGCTACAAAAGAATATAAATGGCACAAATATTGACATTTCTTATTAAAGATACTAGCCTGTGTTGCATGATTGCAATTGTATACAATATTTTTACAAATCTATCAGTTAATATAGTACATATATATACACAAACATACATATATGTGTCTATACACATTCACATAAACTACACACACACACACACACACACACACACACACACACACACAGATGTCAGCACTGATGCTTAGTAATGCTTATAAAAAGTAAAGGGCTAATAATTTAATAAATCTTTTTAATATCAATTACACTTTATTGATTGAGAAATTAAATAAGTACTTAAATATCAAAGAATTAACTCTATACTTGAACTGGTGATATTAAATCTTATTTTCAAGGACTCATTTATATTTAAATTTTATGCTTTACCTGTAAACATGAGGAGTTTCAGATGGAAACATAAGTAGCTTATGATTATAAAGTAATACAGGCATGTATAAGAATGTAAAACACATATTCTCTGTGAGGGTATGGATAATATTTCACTAGGAAACAGGTAAATTTAATGGAAATATATATTTTTTATCATTTGAATAAATATTGGAGATACTCTACAAGTATATGATACAGGCTGGGATCAACTCATCATTTGTCACTGTAGAACTAACTGGTAGGTTCAAGCATAACCTAGTTCTGATGTATCCATGGTTGCCCAGAGTTTACCTGAATACTTTGTTACCTGCTTTCATCTTGTACACCAATTCAAATGCCTAGATATAGTAAGCTCTCAACTGACTGAATACATTTTGTTCACTGACATTAGGCATTAAAAACTTCTCTCTAATGTGAGTTTGTGTTGTGTCAGACAGTGCAAGAGTGATCAGATAATGTTCTTCCTGTATCTTCCCATTCTTGTAGTCGAGTGTCTGGCTGGTATTGCTGGATTAATAAATGTGCTGGAATAAGTTGTTGAAACCAAATATAACAGTAGATATTTTGCAAATATGTAGAGAAGGTTCTTTTGTGTTGTATTTGACATTTGTTTATATTTTTATTTTTTTAAGCCCTGTATCATCAGATGAAGGATTTGAGGCATCTATAATGTATACATTCATGTATCTATTTCTCATCTATTGGTCATCTATCTATCTATCTATCTATCTATCATCTATCTATCTGTCATCTCTGTGTACCACATTATTTTACAAAAAATATGAGGCATTATCAATAAATCACATGTTGACATGATAGTAAGCATACATAAATAATAACCATTAAGACCATTGAAATTATAGAGAGGAAGTTACCAACAATATTGACACTCAGGAAGGAATGGAGACGTCCAGAACTTCTATGAGTACTACAGATAGGACACAGTAAAATCCAAGACACACTAGCCAGTATGCCAAGCCTTATGCCACATTTAATGGCTTTCCAATTGAATAATGATGTTTAATTCCGTGCAGCTATGACCTGAGGGATATTCATTATAACAAAGTTTAGTTCTGGGGTCTGTATATTTAGGCATATGATTCAGGAAGCACATCTAGTTCCATTACTTTCCACCAGCCTCTTATTCACAGTTTTAGACCTACTGAGTCTGCTGCATTGACTAATATCCTAATTATCATGGTTACCTGAGGCAACAAAGTGTTACACAGATGGGCTTGGCCTTCTGTGCCATATGTATATAGTAAAGTTACTTAAAAACTGAGTACCCAGCCTTTAACCAAGTTATTCAGCCTTAGAAACAGTCAGGTCCAGGTGAGCTCCTGGATTGGGGATGGAAAAACAGCTATGAAACCAGGAGAAATGGCCAGTGATGCCAACCCAGACTATGGATGCTAGAAGTAAGACCAGGAGGGTTCACCTACCAGGCCCACCCTCATACACAATTTAGGTTTGCAAGCCCAATATTCCTTTCAGAATCCTTAACATCAGTGTGTGTGTGTGTGTGTGTGTGTATATATATATATATATATATATATATATATATATATATATATATATACACATACAAGGTTGGACTGTTTTCTAAGTTCCTTTACTCCAGACCTTTATCATGAAAACTCATATGTAAACATTTTTATGTTCAGGGATAAGCATTTTTTTTAAAGAAAATACACTCGGCTATAACGGAAAATGATCTTTCTACAAAATGTTACACCTTTAGAATTCAGTGTAGTCTGACTGGGTGTGTCAGTTCATTTCCTCATTCAAGGTGACCCAATGTGCTAGGTGACGGACAGGGCACAGGAGGGGGTACTGAAATGAAGGAGACATGGTGCATCACTCAAAGCCATGAGGAAGAAGAAAATGTGGCCACATGTTAAGGAACTCAAAGGAGAGAACGTTCAAGTCTAAAATGAAGATGTTGATATGTTCAGAAAACATGGAAAGAACCAAGTTTTACATAACAGCACGTCATTTAGTACGTGTGTATTATATGCCAGCTTCGAAGTGCTCTGCATAGGTTATCATTCTTTGCATTTTTACAGATGGAAATCCTGAGAAAAGAAATTAAAATTACCAGTATATGCTTTAGTTATGTATCAGAACTGAGATTCAGAAGCCCAGCTTAGCAGGTTCTAATAAGTTACTTGTTGGGCATAAACTGTGCTATTTACATTGTCATTGCGTGGAGCTAGCCATTTAGTAAGTGTTTGATAAATCTCTCTCCAAACCTACCTCCATTTTCCTCTCTTTGTTGAATGAATTAGTATGATAATCATTGTGGGAGATGAGGGTGAGAGTCAAAAATAGAAAAAAAATGCATATGACCAGAAAACAAATTGAATGAACAGTTGAGGTTGTATAGTTCACTTGTTTTTTCCCTAAACCATGAAAATTTCCAAATTAGGGGTTAAGTAAATCTGAAAAATGCAAGTATCAGGGATACTTAAGGATTAGGGTGATGGTTAGTGTACGAGTTGTCACAGTGGACCCTGGCCATCTGTTAGTTTTACTTTGTCAACGAGCTCTTTAGAGATCATATTTGTACAGGTGTTTCTTGCCTGGTTGGATCTCTTCTATATGGCCTTGCCATTTAAAGTGGCACCATGCCATTTTATCTGCCCAGCTAAAGAACAACAGAGTAATCAAATATGTTTATAATTTTAATTTATAGTAAGGATGTATCTGGCTATTACAGATGATTTGTACTACTCCATAGTGTTAATATCAGTCTTCTTACAGTGATAGTTCAGGGACTTGGACAGGAGTATTTAGCAAGTTGTTAAACTGATGCATTTGCTAATATGTCGAAAATTTTCCTGCTTTTCAGCTCTTTTGGTTGATTGTAGGAGACCTGATGAATAGTGTTATTGCTCAGACTCTCAGTGCCCCACACTGAACGAGTCAGTGCTAACTCCCATCGTAGAGGGAGTCTATGAGGAGCTGTGGGTAAATTGAAATGTCTCCATAATGCACGGATGCCTGTCTGTCTACTAGCCTTTATCTGCCTTTTTCTAATAGGGTCCTTTGCTAATAAAATTGACATTCCTGTATTTGACAATTTGAATATCAATATTGACAATGTGCTCAGTATTGTTAAGACTTATAAATAAAGAAGTTGGAGACCACTTATGTTAATATCTAAAGGAAATGCTGAAAAGATAATGAAGATCACAGTATTTATAGTATAGTATATATAGTATAGTATTTATGGATCACAGTAATTATAGTATAGCAATTGCGGTAATTATAGTATGTAGTAGCATTAGCAGTAATAGTGGTCGTAGTACTAGCTAGGTCTGATTACCAAGTAGGAACACAAAACGAATACTCTGGTGTTCCTTGGGTAAACATTGCTTAATGATTAATGGAGGCCTGTGTATGATACAGATAGTTACCCTGGGTGGTCTCTGTCCAAATATCTTTGTCCCCAGTCAATTCCTGCAATACATGTAGCCTCAGCTTTTGAAAATTCCCTTTACGCCACTGCACTTTACACCAGTTCACTTTACGTTCCTTTGCTTTCATGGCAGACCTACACTAGCACCTGTTTTCGCTAAACGAAAGAAAGCCAAGGAGGATTTTCCCTTTTGCGACGAAAGGTGAAAAGCAAAAATAGCGTTTAGCATTTGTTGTGCAGCTTCTCTCGTCGAGGCAGCGGCGCCCGAGCCGCGAGAGTGGCTCCCCCATGCTCCTTGCTGGAGAACTACACTCAGCATCTTAGCATCAAGCTGCCATCGCCTGGAACTGTGATCATCTGTGCTTTACCTCTATTTATTTTGTGCATCTGTTAGCAAGATGGGTCATAAGGTAATACCATTTCGGCTTATGAACAGTTTCATAGGAACGCTCTATTGCCTGATAGCAAGGGAACCTGTACTAACAATATAGATTCGTCCTTTAATAACACGCATTGGGAGGGCTAACTCACTGCAAGTTTACCCCGCACTAGAATGGAAGTTGTGTGGGGCTGAAACTGGGTTTTATTCACAACCGTACAGGCTCGTGCTGCTTAATGACAGAGGGATACTTTCCAGAAATGAGTTGTTAGGCGACTTCCTTGTGCGAACATCATAGAGTGCATTTAAATGTACTTAGATGGAACAGCCCACTACACACCCAGGCTTCATGGTGTAGCCTGTTGCTCCTAGGCTCCAAGCCTGTGGAGCATGTCACTGTACTGAATAGGCAATTGTAACACAATGGTAAGTATTTTTATATCTAAACGTAGAAAGGAAAGAGTTAAAAGGCAGTATAAATATGGTCCACCAGGATAGGGCACTTACCAGGAAGGGCGCTTACAGGACCAGAAGTTGCTCTGGGTGCGTCAGTGAGTGAGTGGTAAGTAAATGAGAAAGCCTAGGACACAACTGCCCACTAACGGTAGACTTGACAAACACTGTCCACTTAGGCTACACTAAATTTATAAAACAGCACGAGAGTAAATCAAGCACAAGAGACAATGATGCAATTAAGAGGTGCTGTAAATAGGAGCTGTGTGAGGCTGCTGCTTGTGTAACACACCATCCTGTTTTACAGCAAACATTTTTTATAAGTGGAAAGTGTACACTCTAAAGTAACATTAAGAAGTATAGTATAATATATACATAAACCAGTAACATAGTCGTTTTTCATTATCAAGTATTATGTACTGTACATAACTGTATAGCTATACTTTTATATAACTGGCAGTGGAGTAGGTTTCTTTACACCAGCATCGCCGCAAACATGTGAGTGATGGGTTGTGCTATGACGTTAACATGGCTACCACATGACTACGCAATAGGAATTTTTCAGCTACATTGTAGCCTTATGGGGTCACCGTCCTATATGCAGTCAGTTGTTGACCGAAACACCATCGTGCAATGGATGACTATATACCTAGTACATATGCAGCACAGAGCCTGGCATACAGATGGGATTAGTACACATTTCTGGAATAAATGAATCAATGATATCAGTCACTTATGTTAGAAGAACAGTAACATGTCAGTTTATTTCCTGATGTCACTTCTATGATAGCCAGGTTTCCAAGGAATCTGTAGAGGTCCAGGTCACAGGCTCTTGGTCTCAGAGAGCAAGCATGAGCTACAGAAACATGGTCAGTAATTGGAAGGAGCCACGGGAAAGGCAAAAGTCACGATCACTTGCATAAATGAAGATGCAGGTTTTATAACAATGATGACATTTAGTCATCGCTTTAGTAGATGCCAAGAATAGTGCTAAACTCTCTGTACTCTCTTGTTTTGTCTTCCCAGCAAATAGATGAAGTGGGATGATCATTCCAGTCGGTAGTTAAGGATTCTAGGATTAATTGTGTTGCTCAGGGAAACAAAGCTAGATAAAAACAGAGCTGAGATTTATACTCTGGTCAAACAATTCCAAAGTCCTGATCTCTTATATTGACTCATTGGCTAGGCTTTAGATGATGATATTGTCTGTTGCTTCTTGCTTTCTAATTAGTAATAATATTTAGTGAGCATTTAATATTTTTCAAACACTTATAATTTCCATTAATTGTCTCATTTTTGACAACAGTTAATGGTCACATTAACATCTAGTCTGCGAATTATGTATTACTATCATCCCCATGTACCAGGGGCAGAAACAAAGGCACAAAAAAAATTGAATGATTTGACTAGGACCATGCAACTTAATAGTAATCATGTTGATACTTGAACCCTGGCAGTCTGATTCTATAATAACTATTCTTAATCACAGTGATTCTTTGATTCATTTATTTAACTAATTTTTGGTGAGCATGCACAAGGTCCTGGAGAAATAACAGGGAACAAAATTGTTTAAATCTTTGCCCCAGACAATGAACAAAACAGGTCAAGAATATTTGTTTTATGGTCATTAATGCTGCAGAGACAAACAAAGCTGGGGAGAAAAAAAGGGAGGTTACATTTTGGTATCAGATCAAAGAATGACATCAGTTTGCCAAACCCAGATGTATGATTAAGTCAGCTAAACAAATATCTGGGTAAATATATGTTGGGCAAAGGGAAAGACACATGAAAAGTCCTTGAGGTTGGATTGTACCTGATCCAAGTAAATGGTACTGTTGCAGTGAACATGGTGAGGGTTCTAGGATGTGATGTCAGAGAGATAAGAGGAAACTAGTTGTATAAACTTTGCAACTCAATCAAGGATTTTTGATTGAGTTGCAATCAAAAGTGAGATCAGAAGCCCTTAGAGCGTTTGATTGGAAGTATTAAAATATCTCATCATAGCAGTGGATGTGATGTTGAAAACAGAGAAGAAAGAGGTAAGCATGGAAGCAGGGAGACCAGAAAGGAAGCTTTTCCATGATACTATGGTTGGTCCAAAGTAGTAAATATATAAGTGTGTCAGGTATTCAGATTCTGGATATGTTTTTAAGGGAAATAAGCAAGACGTTCTTATGAATTACATGTGAAGTAAGAAGAGAGTGAGTAAGCAAAGAGCAAGTAGGAGGATGAAGAGACTGCAGAAAGAATAGTTGGAGAGGTAGGAGTTCGGTCAGACATCTTCAGTTTGAGATGTCTATTTGACATCCCAGCAGAGATGTCAAAAGGGTAATTGTGGGTAGGTGTTTGGAATTCAGGAGAAAGGTCTAGGCTGGAGATTTAAACAATTGGAGTCATCAGAATATAGGTGATATTAAAAACCAATAGAACAAGATCACCAGGGGAATCAGTCTGAATAGAGAACAGGAGACAAAGTGCTGCTTTCAATTTTCCTTACTTACCTCGTCCCAGATCCCTTGCCTTGTTGATGGCCCTATTCTGAATGACATGATTTATTAGAATTGATCTGGAAATGTTGTTCCCACAAAACAGACATCAGTACAAAACCAATGAAATCTGGAAAAGAAAACAAACAAACAAGCAAAACAAACAACCTTTAGTTTAGTTAATACAATTGTACCAATGTTTAATTTTTTGTTTTAATAAGTGTTCTAGGATGATGTCAGATATTAAGGGAAAACTGGGGAAGAGGTTTATGGGAATTCTCTGTACTACTTTTACATCTTTTCTGTAAGTCTAAAATTAATTGAGAATCAGACATGTAAAAAACATGTCCATTGATAAAACACTCCTTTGAATGGGATATGTCTTCAGAAGAAGGAAATGAGATCTTTACCCGTCTTGTTTTGAAGACCAGACTTGATTCCAAAAGCCTATACCTGAACTACCTTCTTGAACATTTTTCCACCTAATTAACTCACACTGTTTATGGTCAGTTGAGTTCCAAGGGGCATATTCTGATAATCTTTTCTTTCTTTTTTTTTTTTTTTTTTTTTTTTACTCTAAGTAGTTCTGTGACTTTTTTTTAAATTAAAGTTTACTGGGGTGACAATTGTTAGTAAAGTTACATAGATTTCAGGTGTACAATTCTGCATTACATCATCTATAAATCCCATTGTGTGTTCACCACCCAGAGTCAGTTTTCCTTCCACCACCATATATTTGATCCCCCTTACCCTCATCTCCCACCCCGCACCCCCCTTACCCTCTGGTAACCACTAAACTGTTGTCTGTGTCTATGAGTTTTTGTTCATATTTGTTTGTCTTGCTCTTTGGTTGTTTTTGGTTCATATACCACATATTAGTGAAATCATATGGTTCTCTGCTTTTTCTGTCTGACTAATTTCGCTTAGCATTATAATCTCAAGATCCATCCATGTTGTCATGAATGGTCCTATTTCATCTTTTCTTACCGCCGAATAGTATTCCATTGTGTATATATACCACAACTTTTTTATCCATTCATCTATCGAAGGACATTTTGGTTGTTTCCATGTCTTGGCTACCATAAACAAAGCTTCAATGAACGTTGGAGCCCATGTGTCTTCATGTATAAATGTTTTCAGATTGTTTGGGAAGATGCCCAGGAGACCGATTGCTCCAAAATTAATTCAAAATGGATCAAAGACTTAAGCATAAGACCTGAAACAATAAACTGCATAGAAGAAAACATAGGTACTAAACTTACGGACCTTGGGTTCAAAGAGCATTTTATGAATTTGACTCCAAAGGCAAGGGAAGTAAAAGCTGAAATAAATGAATGGGACTATATCAAACTTAAAAGTTTCTGCACAGCAGAAGAAACCATCGACAAAATAACGTCTTTTTAAACCAGGTCTCCCTTATTGTATTTTTGAAAAAAAAAAAAAAAAGATTTACTTTTTGACAATTCCAAAGGTACGTTATACATTATCCTGAATAAATATTTTCCTTTGGATTTGACATAAATACTGGTTTTTATCACTCACCAATTATAAAATAGCATGTCTTCCATGCTGTTATCAGAGGTGCCCCAAAATTGTGTCATCTTGTATGTCACTGGACAAGTGCAGCCCTGGGTCCTTACCCATTTCTGCCTCTTTGGTTGACAAAGATTTGTGTACAAATTCATCTTTGCTATCATCCAGCTGTGAATTTACCTACCAAAACTATCCCTCAGCCCACATTTATTCTTTATATTATCCAATATGTAATTTGGGTCTCTATTAAATTCCCTCATGAAATCAGTGCAATACTTGACTGAAACATTCCTCAATGTACCAATACTATGTGGTAATGAACTAATGATGGCTTGTAGTGATCGGTGTATTTTGCTACTGTGTACTCATAAATCATCTTTTTAGCAGTCCTCTTCTATGTAGATAGTGTTAAGTTATTCATCAAAATTATGCAAATATAAAAATGTGTAACCTAGTCTTTCCCTCTGTCCCTCCCTTTCTCTCTCTCTCTCTCTCTCTCTCTCTCTCTCTCTCTCTCTCTCTCTCTCTCTCTCTCTCCTCTTTTTTCTTTCTTTCTCTCTCTCTTTCTTCCTCCCTGCCCGCCCCCCTCTCTCTCTCTCTTTCTTTCTTCTATTTGTGAGAAGAGAGTTTGTAGACCGAACATAGAGGCAAAGCCTCTGGAAATGTGCAAACTGTGGGGCCAATTTTTGTTTGTTTGTTTTTTAGGAAAATGAAGGAACAGGCTCCATAAGAATCAAGCAGAAAATGTTACTGTTTTTGTTTCAGATTTTATAGGCAGTACCTGTTTTTGATGGTGGAAGCTCCACAGGAGGCAATTTACGTGGCAAAATTAAATGTAATTTGGTGAAGATGTTTATCAAGTATTTTCTTTAAACAGTTGATAATTTGCACATTTCTTTGTTAAATTATGCTTCTTTATTAGTGAGGACTACCACTTGCTAGAAACTGCTAATGAATTATGACACATCTATCATTTATGGAGCTTATCTGTTTAGGTGACATTCGGAAGGTCACCTATGTCTTAAAATCACAAGAGATCTTGTTGAAGTGGCCCCACAGTGTCACCAGCTGTAACTGTGATAATCCGAAATTTGCCAGGCCGTGACTGGTGTTCTGTTTGCAATGGATGTGCCTTCCAGTGATATCACTGCCTAATCATAGAGGGGACATTGCTCAGACAAGCTTTAATGATCACCTCTATGGCTGCATGCTGTAATGCCTAGGGACGATCGATAACATACGGTGTCTAACGCATTTCTTCACCGCAGACTGCTCCTGTTCTTCCTGCACATTGCTCCCAGTTGGTCCTTTCTGAAACACAATTCCCTACCTGATTTGCTGATACATACCAAGAGTTTCTTGGAAGGAATGAGATTTGGAGGAAATTCTGATAATAATAATAACATAGAGCATGTATGATAATTCAGCAAGAGAAATAGCCACAGCAAATACTTTTATATGCCCAGCAATGGGCTAAGTGCTTTCCATAAATTATCTCATTTAATACTCACAATCGTCCAGTGGAGGTAAGGACTATGTCGTAGGTAAAATATTGAAGAGAGTGATGTTGATGAAACCGTCCAAAGCCGCGGAGTTGGTTAGTGATGGGTCTGGTCTGCGGATCCTGGTCGTTTGGCCCCACAGCCTGTGCTCTTGACCATGGACCATGTTCCCACGCTGCTACATGGTGATGGTCATGCTGAATGTCACTTGTGACCGCACATTCACAGAGATGGCACACAGACCACTTTGACTTTCAGCAGTTTTAATACCATTAGGTTGAGCCATATGATATGGTAAAATTTGACTATTTTTTACATAAAAAGCAATGGCGGTTTTGGTTAGGAAAAACAGAGGAAGATTCAGAAATAGTGTTAAGCTGGGATGGGACCTAGACGTATCTTCAAAGTTCAGAGATGGCCACTACCATGCTGCTTTTATGTTTGCTTTTTTTTTCAATATTAATAACTTTATTAAGATACAGTTCACATACCATGGAATTCACCCATTAAAAATGTACAGTTCAATGGTTTTCAGCAGATTCACTGATAGGTACAGCCATCACCACAGTCGGTTTGAGGACATTTCTTCACCCCAAAATGACACCCTGTGTGCTTTACACTCTCTCCTCCTCCCAGCTTTCTCCCCACTTCCCAGTCCTAGACAACTACTAATCTACCTTCTATCTCTATTGATTTCCCTGTTCTGGACATTTCTTATGAATAGAACCAGGTTCTATGTAGTCTTTTGTGAATGGCTTTTTTCACGTAGCATAAGGTTTTCAAGGTTCATCCACGTTGTATCAGTACTTCATTCCTTTTATGGACAAATAATAGTTTATTGTAAAGGTATACCCCATTATGTTTATTCATTGATGGATATTTGGGTTGTTTCCCACTTTGGCTAGTATGAATAAGGCTGCTGTAACCATTATTGTACAAGTTTTTGGGTGGACAAACGTTTGCATTTCTCTTAAATATATAGTTGGTTTAAGATGAGTTATTTCTAACTGACCCATAGGAACATCTCGTAGAAGGAATATTTGAAATAATTTAAAAATTATTTGAAATTTTTAGCGTTCACTGCCTCTGTGTCTCAGTCTGTGAATATCCTTTATAGATAAGCTGTGTCTACAAAACATGTTTTTAAAATACACACATTTGCATACATGCTTGCATAAGCATACAGCCCAAAATGTCTCCTTCCAAGGAGCCTTCTAGAGAAAGAAGTACATACGTCCTTATAATATTGAATTTGCTCAGGAAATTGGGCAACTCTTTAGAAATCTCTTCTGATTGAGGTTTATGAGCCATGCCAGAAATATCGACTATCTATAACTTTATTTGCTCCTGAGTTGTGGCTGTACTTAATCAAAATTACTTCTGGCTGTTCCTAAAAATCAAATTTTCCGTGGAAACTTCTCTTTCAAGATGATTCATCAGAATATTGACTGTGTTTGGGAGGGGAAGCCCCCAAAGGGCCAAGTCTAGGTCTCCCCGTGTCTGGCAGAGCATGTTCACGTGACATAGGTGTTCTGAGCGCTTGCTAAACTGACGTGAATTGAGACCGTTGAAACATAGCACCTTTTTGGAGGACTTGTAGATCTTCATAATGGCTCAGGTTTCTTTTGGAAAAAAGCAGATTGTAGCACAGTCCATTAGTCATGTACCTGCCCCATGTTCCTGCTTTTAATAGCAAAAAATGAGTCAAGACCTGGTCATTTAGTTCATCACTTACTGTGTGTGAAGAGATGGAGAACAGAGCTGTCCTGTGGCTTGTTCCTCCTACATCTCCCTGCACACTGTTCCCAGCCCCTGCTGATCCCCGGGCGAGTCCCGCTTACTCAGCTGGCAGCCTGAGCTGAGGCTTTCTCCAAGCAAGCTTTCTCTCCCGTTTTACCCAGAGCTTCTACATCTCTCCATGGACAATGCGTAAATGCAGGGAAATCTTTACGGGAACCCACCAAATATAACAGCAAGTTTTCAACACTGTGACATTTGGGTTATGGCACAGAATCAAATTATGGGATCAAATAAGGATATCATGCCAGCTTGAGACTTGAATCAAAGAGCCCAAGAAATCCAATAATTCTGACTTTGAACTTTGTGCTATTTTTTAAGAATTTACTTTCATTTTTGTATATTAGTTTCAGGTATACGACATAACATGATTAGACATTTACACCTCTCACAAAGCAATACCTTCCCCTCCCTCCGCCAAGTCTACTACTCCTCTGACCTCATATAAATGCAGCTGATTTGAAAGGAACTCTGAGAAATCTCTGAGCCTGGCAGCAGCCTGTTTTCTGGATCCTGTTTGAGGGAAAATACTCTCCCCTCCCTGCAGGTTGACCCTGCAGTGGTCATCCAGTACCCTTGGACCTGAGGCCTTTGATTGTCTCAAGGGCTTGGTTGATTCTTTGGTGTAATGTGATAGGCTCAGAGAAGCATCACATCAAGAGGCTCTCAAAAGACCATCAAGCTGTAGTGGGAGTTAAGGCCCTGAAAAGGAAAGAGAACATTGGTATTGGATTTATACTAGATTCAAGAGTGGTTACCAGGTGTTTGGCCTGGTTATACAAGAGTTCTTTTATGACATTTTGTGGTGCCCTCCCTAGTCTAGTGAATGCCAGGTCTTGGACAAATGTTCATTGAATGCTTGTGATGGGCAGAAGTACAAAAGTGCGTGGGGATACTTGCGCAAAGCGATGCATGCTGACTCTTCGAGATGGGTGCAGGTTCCCATTATCCTGCTACCTCACAGAGAAAGTCTGTGGGTTCCCCACCCCTTCAACTCCAGGGGTGGGGGACTGATTTCTGACTGAAGTCAATAGGATGTTTTACCATCAGGCACCTCTCCCGGGCTACAATAATGAATTCTTATAAATCATGTTTCCTACAAGTAGACATTTTTATAATTCATCACCACTTAACCTCAACAAATTGCATTCTTTACATCCAGAAATGAATGATAGTGACTATCTTAAAACTTTAAGTGGTTGGATCTAGGTAATTTGTACCTTATACTTTGATATGCAGTATCCTTTTATTCATGTACCACAAGAAGAAACCCCCAAAAGGAGGGAAAGAGAGGATCTTTAATAGTCAAGTTTAAAATGAAAGGCAACTTAGATATTAATTCTTAAACAGCCCTCTGGTTTCCTGAGTAGCTAACAAAGCACTATTTAGCTCTTAAATATCCTTTTTGAGACTTCACAGGAATAGGAAATGCTACAGATCAACATTTAATACAGAAACTATGAATGCTTTCAGATATGCCATTTGAAATATTTTTACTTGGGGTGAGTTTTATGTCAGTGACGTTTCCTTTTGGGGGGCCTAATTAGAGGATGAGGATCTCATATAAGTATGTTTTCAAATAACCAAAGTTTGCCCATTTAAGAGTGTATATTTTCTATTTCAAATGTTTCTGAAGTAAATCTTTTAAAACTATGATTGTATAGTCATTTCCCTTTGTTAACAGAAGTGTTTAATTTAGATATAACTTTTTTTATTAAAGTTTATTGGGGTGAAAATTATTCACAAAGGTACATAGATTTCAGGTGTACAATTCTGTGGTACATCATCTGTATATCACACTGTGTGTTCACCATCGAGAGTCAGCCACACAACTCTTTCTAAGGCCTCATGGCATGATGCCCCAGTGAATCCTGGTGTTGGAGAGAGAGATTTGGAGAGAGCTCCCGTTCACGCAGGCTGTCTTCCTCACCCGCCCAGGTTACAGAAGGAAGAGCTGAGGCCTTTGGCTTCCTGTAAATTGCATAGCTCTTCCCCACCCAGCGTTCTGAGATTTCGGCCCTGTTCTTCGCCTGCTGGAAATCCCATGACCTGGAGGATTGCTTTCAGGACAGAAACCCTCAGCTGACTCATGCCGTTACTTTCAGCCTGGCCTCTCCACGAGCTGCAGCCCACCCCCTCCCCAGGACCCAGCCTCAAGGACTTGTTGGCTGGTCCTGAATCCAGCCCCTGCCTCTCTACCCCCAGCGCTTGTACATCCTCCCCATGACCTGGGATTCCTTTCCCTTCGGGTCTCCCTTAGGGTGGGGGCAGCCACTTAGTTTTATCTTTCATAGCTCATATTTAAGGGTAAATTCTTTTAGGAAATTTTTCAGTTCCTCCAGGGAGAGATGATGGGCCCCTACATAGTACTTTCAGTGTTCTCTGTGCATTCTCCTCTTGTAGCTTTCGACCCTGTTTGTATCATGGTTTCGAGTGCACATCTGTCTATTTGTCCTCTTCCGGGCAGCTCAAGGATTGTGTCCCACTCATCTTTGCTGTCTCTGGGTCTGGGTCTGGGTCTGATAACCTGGCAGCTCTTAATGGGGGTAAATGAATTGATGGATAAAGAATGTGCTCTAAAGTCAATGTTGCTCCCTCGCATTCAGTCCCTCTCCTATGGGTTTCTCTTGTGTTTTCACTTAATTCTATTCAGATGTGTTTTATGTAATTTAGTTTTTGTCAAATTATTTCTGGAGTGATGACTTGAAGCTTGGGGATTCAGTGTGTGTGTGTGTGTGTGTGTGTGTGTGTGTGTGTGTGTGTGTGTGTGTAGGGGACTCAAAGCAACTCATTGTCCCCCAAGACATGATATTCCTCTGCCAACCAAGGAGGGGCTGCCCGTACAAGACTCCTCTCTTTCCACCCGGCGGGGCCTGACGTCTGGCACTGCTCAGAGGGTCTTGTGCAGGAGCTCAGGGAAACACTGAAGTCGGAGCTCAGAGCCAGCAGGAACCACTGAAACTTTTGGAGTTTTGTAGCCCGCACCAAATATTCCTTCTCCTGGAAGACACCAGCTTCTGAATGTTTACCCTTTTGTCTGCATGTGTGCAGTATGTGCGTGTGTGACTTTTTTATTTTGTTGTCACCCTGAAGCCACACTGCCTGCTTTCTAATTTGAGCTTCATTACTTGAATATTCAGTTTTTCAGTTCCTCTACGTACTCAACTGTAAAAATGGGGTTCTAACGACTCAGTGAGTTGGTACATAAAAAGTGTTAAGAAGAGGGCCAGTCGCATCACCAGAGAGGGTGCGTGCTCGCTCGCTGTTGTTGTCACCATGACTGTCAGGCTTCTAATCCTCCCTCCGGACTCACTGCCCCTGTCTTGGGTTTGCTCTATCGAATTTCCGGTAGCTGTAAAACGAGATGAGCCCCATTGATTGTAATAAGTCTATAAGACCAGAATGATTAGGCTTTTAGCAAGAACTTCTTGTTTGAAAAACAAAAAAATGCCAATGAGTTTTGATGCATGTATATTTTTAAGCTGTACTTGGTCATGGAGGGGGTCTTCTTTTTTCTTTTCTGATTCATGCGTCTGTTAAGAATAGTGAAAGTTGTCAAAAAAGTGATTTTTGGATAAGAGAGGTGAGAACATGTTAAATTAGGAATCAGAGTCAAAAAAAAGCTGGAAAGCTTTATTTAGAATGGGGTTTAGATTGAAAATGACTGTGGATCTTTTTTCTTTTTTAATAGTGTGAGAAGTGTGCCACAGGTTTGAAGTAGAACGATTTAAACATTTATTTTAGCCTAGTCGAGAAAAGGAGAGAGTCAGCTTCTTCCCACAGCTGAACATTTGTCTTTAGGATGTAAAAAGAAAGTGAGAGACTGTATGACCTTCTTTTCTCCGACATATTTTTCTTGTGCTCTCTCTCTTTTTGGCCTCTTTGAGAGGATGTAATGTGTATTTTTAATGCTGAAAAAAGAAAATATTTTTCTTTGCAATAGGCATGGAAAGATTGAAAAAAAAAAGCATCGTAGCCTATGCAAATGTATTGGAGAATACAAACAGATGAGTGACTTAATGAGCTTCTCTGTAGTTACGGAATCCCATAGACTAATCATGTCCAAATTCACGGTTACACTACAGTTGGTCCTTCAAACAGGCTAGCCTTTCTGTATACCACATGTGGTATACATATAGCTTGGCCATTAGGCAAAGTTCTCAATTTAATCACTTGCTTAAAGGCAAATTAAGTCTGTGTTTTGACACAGACTTTGACACAGTCTATCTGTGTGTCTGTCTATCTGTCTATCTATCTATTATCTATCCATATACCTACCTACTTGAATTTTTTTTTTGATGGTGCTTACACAAATTTATATGTAGTCTCTAAAAGGGATAGAAGGTTTTATCTACCTTGCTCATTTAATCTACACAGCAATCACATTAGATAGGCATCATTACCTTCATGCTACAGACAAAGAAACTGAGGTATAAAGAATATAAATAATTTACCCAATTTCATAGCTAGAAAGTGGTGCAGTAAGGACTTGGAGCCAGGTCATTCTGGCCCTGGAGAGTTTGCGTTCTGATTACTATAACCTAGGACGACTATATAAATTTTGTCCTAAATTTGTGAGATTTTTGCCCCATGATTGGCAAAAAGAAACACTTGAACACTGACAAATACATCCATGGACTTATGGGAGGATATTTCTTGATCTGTTTGCTTGATGTTACCAACTTTCTTATCATGTTGGTAAAGTGGTACTATGCTGAGACAGGGTGAAAAAGTTCCATGTGTGACCAGTATTTCCAAAATTTAGGTTGACATTTCTGAAGATCACGAGTGCCTCTCTCGCTCCTTTCTGCAGTCCTTGAATAGAAATGATGTGGTTGAGGTGGAGGGTGTTGGCAAAAGAACCCTGTGCTATTTGTGAAAAATTCCACCTCTGCTGTTCCTACCTTATAACCCAAAGATTGTGTTGTAAAGAAAGATGACAGCATGACTTCTGAAAACAAATTAATAATTTCAATGTAAATGAAAATATTATTTTAAAGTAAGATGGATTATCATAGTTCTATTGGAAAATAACTTGCTGCCTAAAATTAATCCGCCTGTTCAAGAAGCAGTGATATATATGGAACAGCTTCTCCACAGAAAGTTCGAGCCATTTCTTCTCTAGTAAGTGACCCAGTAAAAATGCTATATATACACCCAGGTTCTCTCCAACTGTATAGGCGATGATGGAATGGAATGACTCAGCTGAGGAATGACAGGAGACCCATAAAAATGGTTTCTTTTTCTGGATTTGGTCTAAATTTCTGAATTTCTTTAAAAAATTTAGGCTATTTAAAATCAGGAGTAATATTTAATCTACACTTTTCACAAGGGAAATAAATATTTTCTTTAAATAAGTTCAGGGATAGCACACGAGTCATGAATGAGCTTATTAACCAGGGTGCATAAGGGAACCCTGAAATTGTATGCGTTATATGATAATATGATGCCCTCTCAGCTTCTAATTTCCTCTTTACTCAGAGAATTATGTAAAGCAAGTTAGATATTACATTTGCCTTTATACATTTATGTTGAAAGAAGGTTGTAATGGATATTTCAAAGGTACTAACTGGAAATAACACCTTTAGCAGTCAAAATGGACTTACTCCCTTTAAGGGACAAAATTGCACAAAAACAGGGCAAGAAGTCCAGCTCTTCATACAAATGTATAAAGGGTTGATTGACATTCCTGTGGCCCAATACTGAGTGCCATGGAGTCATTTGCCCAGAGACATGGTTTTGGGGCCATCGTTGTGTTTCCTGCCGCTCCTCCTCTGCCTGCGAGAGGCTTATAATATAATTGCCTGTGTGGATTCCTGCACGTGCCTCCTAACTCATCCTTCTGAGATTCTTCCATGTCCACCTTCTTCTCTCACTGCAGTAGTGGATGTGGCCAGTTTACCTTCCCTTACTCTAATGCAGTATGGATCAAAACCAAAGCAAAAACACGTACAGCATCCCCACTGCCGTGCAGGAACTTTTGTCTTCATCATTCCGATTTTTGTACATATAGTCCTAGCTGATAAAATCGTGGGTGCCCCATGCTTCAATTAAATTGGCCCATATCTCTGTGTTCCTCCGATAAAGCCTAGCGTCCACTGATAGGCTTTTGTTTGGCTGTAGGACTTCTTCTCCTTCCTCACTTGCTCCCCATGTTACCTATAGTTATCTTCTGGCATTTGCGTCCAATTCCACCCACTTCACTGAAACTTTCTCAGGAGGTGGATGAGAGAAGGCAAAGGGCATGGCCTCTGGCATTAGACCTAAGGGACACGTATTGCTTCTGCCACTATACCTGCCAGTTAGTGGTTGAACTGCATAATGTCTTGGTTCCTCAGTTCTAAACTTGGGGAAATAGTTCCTGTATTCTGCCCAACGTGCCCCAACTTTCCTTATGGTGTTTGTATGTCTTCTGATGTTACCAGAAAGTTGTGCATTCTGTTATGTAAACTTGACAAGAGTACAGTCACTTAGGTCTCTGTGCTGATTTTATTTGACTATTCCATGAACTCCCCTGGCAGAGACGTGAAATACGTGTTTTACTTCTGGATCCTCTGCAATGGCATTGCATGGTAGGCACTTACTAAATGTTTATTAAGTACAATTGCATTCTGTTCATAGGGGTAGCCAAGCATGGTGGACAAAATCTTGGACTCTAGAAACCAAGTGCCTGGATTTTCATCCCTGAACTGTCTCTTACTCAGGAGTATGACTTTGAGTAAGTTACTTAAACCTCTTTGTGCTTCTGTTTCCTCATCTGCAAAATGAAGCTAATGGCACTGCCTCTTGAGTTGTTGTTGGAATCAAATGAATTACCTCACATAGAGTAATTAGAAGAGTGACTGATATCGAGTAAGTGCTCTATTATCACCATTATATTTAATAATAGCTGGTTATTATTTTTGAAAACCTTGGTCCTTTGTGAATTCTTACACCGAACTTCTCCCACAGGTGAGGTGTTGATTTTTTCATAGCTGTCAGAAATAACCATCCTTTAGGCCAATTAAGTTGAGGTTTTTCCCCTTGGCATTTGAGTTTGCTTCTGGCATATTTGCTTTGCTTGCTTTTGCTTGTGGCAGATGCGTGAGTTAGCGTGACTCAGGGGCCAATTTGTTAGTGTGCTTTTGCTCATTAGTTTCCCTTTGCAGACACGTGGCCGACCTTGGCCTTCGCGCAGTCTGGTTGCTCACTTTGTTTCCCTTCCATTATCTTTCGCTCAGTAATGAGGGTTGCGTTTCTTGCCTTTCTCTCTCCTACCTCACGTTCTCAGGTGATATCGCACAGGGCAACTGCAGCCAATGGCTTGCTTACCTAGCCAACTATATGAGTGTTATTCCTGGACCTTCCTTTCTGAATGCCTGTCATCTTTCTGATCCCGGGGTGCTGACCTGGGTGAGATGAGAGGAAGCCTGACAGCCTCCAGTAGGTAGGATTATTTTCCTAAAAGGGAACTGGCATGCAATAGATGTGCCATAACCCTTACTTTCCATGAGTCTTTATAGTTCTCATGAGGTCCCCGAGATACAAACTCATGTTTCAGACTCCAGAACCCCACCTCTTCCCACTGCGTGATGTCCACTGCCATTGTGACTTCACTGTCTCTCTCTCCCCAATCTCCCCCTCTCTTGAATTTTGTATTGCAAAGCCACTTTGTGTTACCAGCTCAGATTTCTCTAGAATAGCATAGGTCCTGGCCTAAAGATCACTGATTGTGAAAAAACACCAAAGAGCCCAAAGTGGAAAACTAGTAAAATAAACTTACATGGAATTATGTTCAAACTTTTTGGCACCGTGATTGTTTACCTTGTGTGTTAATGTGCTTAAGTCTCCTCCTATGTGGGATTGTGTTTATGACTGAATAAGCAACATACATAGATCACCTAGCATGACACCTTTTACATATAAACATCGAGCAGTAATTAAAAGGCATATTGTTGGAAGTATTTGGAGATAATTGCATTAGGTTGGTGCAAAAGTCATTGAGGTTTGTGCAATTGTTTTTAACCTTTTAAACTGCAATGACTTTTGCACCCACCTAATGATACTTGGAATATCAACAGTATAAACATTAGCATTTTGTTTCCCTTCCCTGAACTCCAAAGACACTCATTTCACCCCCAAAGTACATGCCTTGCCTTTGCTAATTATTTTTGTTTAATCCCATCAGTGTACCTGCTGCAGGTACTGACTACTGGCCTTGAGTTTTGTGCATTTAGGTTGCAGTTTTGAAAGCAGAGGAAACCCACCTTCCCTCAGCTTACCTGACTTTCACTACAAGCACCTTTTTTTCTGTTAGGTAAACAAGACAACACTTCACAGTCAGAATGACCACCCTGTTAATGATGGGTACCAGCATCTTCTCCCCAAAACCTCTTTCTGTGTCCTGATGTTTGTCCTCCAGTAACCTTCCTGGAAAAGTAGGGGAACATGAAACTAGGATTTAAGAGTTCAGTTCTTCCAACATTCTGTTTTTCCATCTGCTAGTCCCATGAATTTCTGAGGCAAGTCTAAATCTACCAAATGCAGGCCCTGCGATTCTAAAATAGTATCTCTTCACCTTGGCTATACCCTGAAATCATCTAGAAGATCTGGAAAATGTGGATGCCTGGGTCCTACTTCCAGAGCCTCTGATTTCATTGGTCAGAGGGTGGACAGAACGCCTGGTTTCTATAAAGTGGAAAGCAGCAATCGATACTAAGTTCTTTGTTGTTTTGATCCGTAGGGCTATCTGCATTCACAGGGGAAACCCGTTCCAAAATCTGATACTCAGGACTGCCCACCTAGCTCAACACTTCAGTTTTACATATTAACTAGATGTCCGGGAAAGACTAGATCCTTTGCCCAGTGTCAGTAGAACTATTTAGATGCTGTTTTCAGTCTCCATCCATTCGTTCCTTCATTCATTTCATGACCTGATTTAGATAATAGCCTGGACAAGGTAGGACTGCAGACAGCTGGCTTTGGGATTGATGAGTCCTGGCTTTGGAACCCAGCATCTTGGGCAAATGAGTTACACCCTTTGTGCTTTCACACCACATCTGCGGAATGGGAGTCACAGGGATGCTGTGACGATTGAGTACGTTGAATTCAATATATGTTGTAGAAATCCACATGTAACCCTTGCCTGACACACATGGAGTTCTCAAAGACTATGTATTTCCAATCCTAAAATTAGTATCGATAGAAATGTTTAACAATTTTGGATGACAAGTAAATGTTTTCTGAGGCAAAAACACACGGTGAAATCTATTGTCCTTTCAGTCTTGTGTCATTTATCACAGACTGTTTACTTGACACAGCAAAACATCATCTCATCCAGTAATGGCCAATCGGCATCCCCATTTGACAAACACATTTTACTGGGAAATGACATCAAAATGCAGTATTTTTCTTGTCATGTTGAAATATGTTGTGCTTACTGACATTCTCAGTATTCATTATCCTTTTAGTTATTCTCACCCTTTTGCTGTCAAATCGCCTTTATTTATTTAATAATCTGACAAAGACGAAAGAAGTATTACCATAGGCTTCTGAGACAATTGAAATGCCCTTTGCTGTCATCATTTTTATTTAGATGACAGAGGCAGCTCTCTTGCCATAAACTTACGCAATGTCCGTGTGTGTTTTTGAGCAAATGTGCAGGTTTGTGTGTTCTAGCTTCCAAAATTAGATTCCAAAGGTAAACTTTATGTATAGCTTTGAGATTAAAAGATCTTTACCAAACTGTTGTTTATTATATTCTAAGGATATCATTTTAAGTCAGCAATCCACAAACCTGAAGTAAAATCGACTCTAATTTTAAGTAGATCTAATTTAACTGACACAAATCATGGCTAAGCATTTAACGTTACTTGTATCCTGATAAAGTTCTTTCAAAAATAAGTACAATTTTTCTTGTTCGTAAAGATGTGTTTTGAAGAAGTTGTCAGATATTTGCCCTCTCAACAACCTGAGGTATCTAGGCATCTGACCTATAAAAACTCTTCCCCTGCTGCCATCCCTGCCCAGCCTTTTCTCTTCAACCTTTTCTAATAAAGGAAGTATAATCTTACAATGATTTTCTTTCTTCTCTTTATCCCACCAAGTTCTAGAACCTTTTTATTCTTGCCTTCCCAGAAATATCACTCCCACTCTCACTTGGATCTTTGATCTCTCCCTCTCTTCTAGATCAGTCTAACCAGTTAAAACAAATAACTAAAACTCTTCCAAGATCCCACATTCTCCTCTAGCTGTCTGGCCCTTTTTCTTAATTTGTATATTTTTAAAAAATCCATATAATATTTGGAGTTCATCAATTAGTTGCATAAATAGTTAATTAGAGTATTTTAATGACATTCATCCCTACCATTCCATTATTTAATAGTTCAAACATTTTATTTTATGTCATTTAAAATGTATAGAAGATTTGCAAAGATAATACGAAGTTGTCTTTCATTCCCTTCACCGTTTCCCTTAATATTACTAGAATAGGTAACCATGGGCCACTTATCACCTAAAAAATGACATTGTCACAGTACTGCTAACCAAACGGTAGGCTTTATTTGGGTTTTACCAGTTCTGTTTCAGGACCCGATCCAGATTGCCACATTGTATTTAGAATTCTAGACTTCTTAATCCTTATCCTACCTGACTTCACTTCAGATCTTGACCAAAAGATCCCTCATCCCTTCTTGTAACAGTGTAACAGTATCCTTAAGATACTTTCCTGCTTTACCTCCAGTTTCTGGCAGTTTCTTGCTAACTCTCTGTATTGGTTTCTACTCTAGCATTAAAGATTGAGATGATTTAGAGCTTGGTCCTGGTTCCTCTTCTTTATATGCTTTCCACTCCTGCCAGCCATTTGTTTAGTCAGTTACATGGCTTCAAATACCATTGATAGGCTGGTAACTCCAAATGCGTATTTTTATAAGGCTTAGATTCATGTATCCAACTTAACATCTCTAGTCTTCATATTATTGAATGCATAGTAGGTGTGTCTAGCATGAGAATCATTGTTTTCCCTTCCCAAATTGCTTCTTTTCTAATGTGCCCTGCAAATGTATGGCGCTCATTACTCTCCCGACAGCACAGACCCAGGCACATGTACTGATACATTCTGAACAGTGTCCAGAAATGGACACTTGTCTTTATCTTCATTGCTGTTAATTCAGATCAAGTCACCATCAGGTCTGTGGACTTCATGCTCTGTAACCTCTGTCGAAGAACAAAAGTTCTCTCTGTTTAGAAAGTAATCTTTTAGGATCACAGGATCATTTTTCTCAGAAGGACTGTAGAGAGAGAGATAAGATGAAACGTTGTAATTACGGTGGCCATGAAATTTATTGTCCAAACAAGGCCACATGAGTGGAACGAGGCACTCATTATTTAAAGACTAAAGCCATAAAATAGGTTATTCATAGGTGACCTGGGGTGATAGTCACCCAGAGCTTAATATTTTTTTCACTAGAAAGTGAACATATGCCACGAAATGAAGATGCGGACGTACAGAAGTAAGGTAGGGATGCTTTAGACAGTGAATTAAACATCCACAATGCTACTATCATCTTCATTACCACTCAGGAAAGTACGTTTAATTTTCTTTAACAAACAGATACTAATCCCTATAACACATATATAGTGAGTAAAAGTAATTTCTTTCACAAACATGTGGAAAAAGCTTGCAGTGATTACAGCTTTGAGGTCAAAGTTTACACTTCATAGAAAATGCAAAATGAAACACAAAACAAAAGCTGGGTAGATAGAAATCAGACTGCCACAGGCGATGTGTCCAGTAGACACTCCAGCCAGAAACTCAAGTTTATGGTGACAAGGCACAGAGAGGATGCAGAGATTTAATTTAAATTAAAACCTGATTCTTTGCCCCATGATGGAAGTTGGCATATAAACATTCTTTGAAGCCAGCAGGACTAAAGAATAAATCAGTTTTGGCTGCCTCTCTGAACGGCAATTTCATATTTATTCTGCACCTTCATGTTTATTCTGTTTAAAGGAGTGGAGACATTTATTCTACTCATAGGATGTCAGGAATATTTAACGGGATAATATATGTGTGAGTTCTCTGCCAGTTTTAGGTGTTACTGTGACTGTTATGATACCAGCAGCAAGGGAGGCTTTATTTTACTTATTCATAAAAGCCTCGGCTGGAGTCCACAGCCCGCTGTGCAGGAGATTGTCCTGCTTTGGTCCCATGCTGAGCTGGAGACAGGGCCTTGCTTCAGTCCTTCTCTGTGACGGTGTTCTCAAAAATCTGAGTGATACTTCAGATCCTGCATTGTCACTAATACAGTGGCAAAGTTGTTTGGAATTGCTGTTTCATCCCTGAGCAAAAACAAGCCTTTCTCCCAGTGTCCATGACATGGCCCTAACACTTGGAGGAGACGTATGGGCCATGTGGTTTCAGCTCTTTGCAGAGGGTGTTTGGACGTCCTGGGAGGGCAGCTGCACTGAGCTCTGGGATGAGTGGAATGCTTAAGATCAGAGCCAACTTCGAGCCGATGAGTTAGGAGTCGGGAGTAGATAGAAATAGACTGTGAATGCTTGAACCCAGCAGTGAAATCATTCTACCAGAAGGCACACATACAGTTTCTTATGGTTTGTATGTGGTTGGCTTTTCTACCTGATGAAAAGTTCATCATTTTTAGAGTGTGGCAAAAGAAGGAGAATCATGGCTTAACATCCCATAATGGACAGAGCTGCTGTCCTGTTCTCCAGTACAATGGTCAGGCTTTTATTCTCCTGAGAAGTGTGGAATTACCATCTCTCCTACCCACCTTCTCCCAGATGTACAGTCGCTTCTCTGACACTCATGTTGTGGCCAGAGATGTGATATCAAAGCTCCAATAACACTTGGGACACAGGGATTTGGAAGACCTGCTTGGAAAACTGCACAGTAAACCTGAGTAGAAGGGGCAAGGGGCCTCCTTTCCTCCTCTTTACTTGGTGCCAGGACGTGTGGTGGCCCCTTGTCCCAGCGCATCCCAGCCCACCCCAGGGTGGGCTCTAAGCCTGCACTGTCGGCACAGCCACAGATCACACAGTTCAGAATAAGCTGTCCAGACGCACAGCCAGGCACCCCCACTCTGCACTCCTCTCTCCAGCCCTTCAGTGCTTGGTGGCTCCATTCCAGAGGCAAGATAAAGGGGAGATGCTCTGTCCCCTTTGTCATAGGAAATGTAAGGGCTTCTGTCTCAAACCATAGAGTGATTTAGCTGGAAAAAAGCTTCCCAGATCACTTTAAATACTGGGAATTTACAGATGGGGGAATTGAATGAAGCCCGCAAATGGAAAGTGCCTGGGCCAAGGTCACAGTGTTAATGAATGGCTGGACTTGGGTTCAGGTCCACTTACTCACCAGTCAGGCCTTCCTCGCACACAGTGTGTAAATGTGCGCAGTTCCAGACAGTCATCTTTATGAATAATGCACCATCATGTAAGGGTATGTGCATAATGGTGTTGCATATTTCCTTTATTGATCATTGTTAAAACTCCAGTGCTATTTCATTTTTTTCCCTAAGAACTTTATCAGAATTGGCGATGCATGTCTTAGAGATCTCATCTTAAATATGTGATCTTAAAAACTCAGTTGTGGCATGAATATGAAAGAGATGCTTTGCAGTCGTTGTTAGAAAGTGACATATGGATTCCTTCTATTAACGCTCTCTCACTTTGTGTACTCCTTCCCAGTCAGTGCCTACCATATACCACAGAAAACCATTTCTGGAATAGATTATGATAAGGAAATGCCTTTTACATTTGCTGTGGAATGAATGGATTTAATTCTGCAATGCTGCATTGTACAAATAGAGTACATTAAACATCCTTTACCTTGACATTTCTGATGCCCATTATTTTGATAACCATTGAATGATGGATTGTCGTTTAAATATACCTTGTGTGCCTGTGACTCAAAATGTACTTAGAAACTTTTGTGAAGGCTTATTTAAATTTCCAGTATATTCACTGTATTCCTACAAGGAATCTGAATAAACAGATTAGCCTTTCCACCTTGAGTTTACAATTAGGGACCAAAACAATTCAGCCAGTAACAAGAATGTCCTTGACAAAAGCACGCCATATATATGCTGTCATCTTAATTTGCTTGAAATTTCAGTTCTCTAAAAATTCTACATAATGTTCTCTGAGCACAGTATTCCTGCAAAGCCGGGTACTGCAGTGTCAGAGGGCTCATTTCATGTTTCTGATTGTGTTATCATATGCACAGTTTAAAGTTAGCCTTAGAATGCCCTTAATTCCGGTTCCCTATTTCACTTACAGGATTTGAATTTCCCACCTTGTGAGAGCATTACATATCAGTAAGTAAAGATGTGTAGAAGAAAAGGGATGGTGGATGAGATTCCCAGTCAGGATTGGGCTTTTGGAACCAACAACCTGTTCCAACCCTTTATGTTGTGAGAAGATAAAATGTGATATTTAAATTCATACTAAACACCTCGTGACAGAGTATTAACAAAATGCACGAAACATTCCTACCTCCCGTTTTGGATTATTTTACCTGGTTTTAAGTATAAATGCAAACACAGCTCCAGCTAGCACATTTCCTATACTTGAGCAAATCTCATGATGAATAAATAGGTTTGTGCAGGAATTGGTGGAGTTCTGCAGTTGCTTTGGGGGCAGACATAACTGTTTTGTGGCCTGTCTGATTAATTATTTAGAAACGTTAATAAACAATTCAGATTATTGCTCCTTAGAACGAATTGATCTGAGAAAATGGCCATTAGTGAGATTGAAATAACAGAATTCATGGCCTGTTTCAGGATCATTTGTTCCACAATAACAACTTAGGTTCTGGAATCCAGATGATTGGGACAGGAAACATTTATGATGCACCTTCTCTGTGCCGGGGTCTATGCTGACCACTGCGGACGTATGGGGTCCAGAGTCACTGATGACAGACTGACTGTAGAGGGGTCAGAATTTAATGGGTTTTAGTTAAAACCCTGCAGTCTGTTTCTCTCAGCAACCAAAAGCTAACACTCATCCATGCTTTTTCTCCATCTCACAATGATCCCTATCCTTACCTTGCAGAAGTACAGTCACAATTTCAAATTTAAACTCCTGATATTTTCTTATCACTTAAAAATGGATAAAGAGGTCAAAACAAAACAACACAGCAATAATCAGCTTTCTGCTTTTTGTCCTTTTGAACTTAAGTTCAGTTTTCCACTGGCCTCTGTAGCTTATAATATACAATTTTCTAGATTGTCTCACAAAGAGAACTCAATTATCTAGAATTTTCCTGTATCCAAATATTTTTTCAACTAAACAACTGTGTGTGTGTTTTGTTTTATTTTGTTTTGTTTTACTTACCCATCCTCCCATATTTACTTGAAATCGTTTTTCCCAGAGGAAGAAAGCTTTTATTTTTTAAATGCAAAATGTTCAGAGGTGGGACACATTCAATATGAAAGAAATAATCATTAACCAATTTAAACATCCAATTTCCAAGTCGCCTTATTACATTGGTCCACTTATATTCATATTAAAGCAGACAAGACCATTTGCTGCTGTCTCCTTGGCCTAGACACACACTATTCTTAGACTGATGTTACCCACAATGGCCTATTTTATTATGGATCTGAAACATAGTTGTAAATAAAACTAAAGCCTGTATCGGGAAAATCCAAGGCGGAGTTGAAATTTATTTCCTAGTAACTCTGGGTGTTTTCTGGTTAGAAAGCAATGGCATTATCGTGTGGCACACAGCTTCTAATTAGCAATCTTGTGAAATATGGATTCTCTTTGAGTAAAATGGCCATCCCATACATAACTGCCATTTAAGGAGTACATTTTTGTTTCTGGTTATTAATTTGCATTTAAGATGCATCTAAGTCATTCATTTATTGAACCAACATGGAAAATGTAAAGCAGTTAAATTTATAAATGACACCATCATGCTTCGGTATATTTGTCCTTAATGACATTTTATCACATGAAAGATTCTAATTTCCTGTACTTGATGTAATTGGTAACATTAGAAGTGTAGGACTGTGGTAGGATTTGTTGCTTTAATTGTTCTGAACTGACTAGATACAAGTAACTTATTAACAAATCTTACTGTTATATTCTCATTGTCTTGGTTGTAAACTATATTACTATTATTATTATTTTTCTTTTGGAGGCATCAGCCTTCTCAATATTATGACAGTAGCTCTACTGTTGAAGTCTAAGGAGAGAATAAATATGCTAATAACATCCTGAAATAATATTCTGGAAGAGACTAACTAAGCTAAAGGGAGTAGAACAGCACACAAAAAAAAAATGCGTGATTTTTTCCTACCTGAAGATTCTATTTATTGGAAGGTAGGGAAAGCATTTAAAAAATACTCAAAAAAGAATGAACTGCTTGCTTTATCCTTAGTTTAAAATCTTTCACGTTTGACGATTAAGCAAACATTAAGGCAGTGTACAACTGTCAGACCAATATTTTAAATATTTATGTTTGGATGAATCACCAGATATATGGAACAATCTTTGAGTATTTTCCATATTCAGCAAGATTTTAAGTACCGTCTTTTTGTTTTGACAATACTTTTATTTCTTGTCCAAGTATGACCCAGCACATGAATCAAAAACTGCATGCATTATGTTTCTGCCAAATTTTGGGAGGTAGTTCAATATTTTGAATAAGCTAATAAGAGACATGTTCATCAGGCTAACAGATTGATAGTGGTTGTGATGGAACTGATAGAAGTATTGCTAGTGTATGTTTTAATTTTTAATAGTCAACTCTCTATTATTTCAGGTAACGATTCAGACTCCCTCGTTAACCCCTCCATTCACTCATTATTTTATTTATTAGCCACTGATTTCAGATCTATAGAAATTCTTACTCTTTATCTGTTTTTGAAACTCATTATGGATTTTTCTTAATTACTAGAGACATCTCTAAACATTTCCAGGGCTGAGGTCCCTTTGACTAGGGCTTCTCGATTGATAATTATATGCATGAAGCAAAGCACACCAGAGTTTACTTTTTAAACTGTCAATGTGTTGAAACTTCAACAAATTATCTTAAAATTCACTGATGCCATTTTGTTTGACAGTGGCATTTTATTCATTCATTTTATCAAGCTACGTTCTAAAAATCAAGAATAATTTATGACTTCTAGTCTCAGCAGAAATAAAACAATACTGATCTGTCTCTTGGCACCAGACTTCACACCGCCATCAATGGACACCATTTTATGCTGATAATCTGGCTGTGACAGTAGTTTAAAAAGAATTAAAATGTAGAACAGTGGATAGTTTTAGCCTTCCCTAGGTGTTTTTTTTTTTTTATTGTGCATAAATGGATCCTGGTGAATTCTATGGCTTCTTTGACTCATCAATTTTCACTGTCTAAAAATATCTGCACCCGTGTGTGTGTGTGTGTGTGTGTGTGTGTGTGTGTGTGTGTTCATACGTAAGTATGGTAAATTTGAAGAACCAGTTGAAGGGCATTTCTGTCTTCCAAGAAAAGAGAAAAGACAATCTTCTTAAACAGTAATATGTACTAGAGTGAAGCATGGAGACACTCATAGGATTAGGTGGGTGCGTAATCCAATTTGTTTATAATTTATATATGTCCTCTCAGTGATTCAGGGGACTAATTTCTACAACTTTCTCCCATTATAAATGTGATTTTTATGTGACTTCTTGGAACTAAACATTTTCCAGGCACTTGGGCTGTCATTTCACGCTAGGAGCTGTTTCATTCCAGTGACCGACAGACTGAAGGCCAGGCAAGGTGATAGAGCTGCTCGTAGGGTCTCCTGTTACTGAGGCCAGTTTACCTTGCCCTTTGGTACCTGCGGACTCTGCACTCAGGCTTTACAGGAAGAAGGCTGAAGGAAATATCAGGCTTTAAAACCAAAAGGTAAGCAGTTTAGCCAGCAAAACTGAGTTTATTTTGGGACTAGCAGAGGAATTGCGATTCAGAGCACAAAAACTATGGCAAACCACAGGCAAGTCTGGAGAACAAAGGAAGGGTACTTTCTTTTATAGAGGAAAACGGGAAGACAGGAGGGGCTGTTTTGAAGGACAGTTCATTGGAGAAGAGCAAGAGTTTGGTTTTGTGGTGGCTTCTCATTGACGGGGTTGTTCCTGAGCAGGAGAAAATCTTCCTTCCCTCCTGGGGTATGTAAAGTAAACTGTGGTGAGTGGTCCATGCAGGAGAAACTTCCCTTCACTGCTTCCTGATCCATTTTGGATTAGGTTTCCTTTATTCATTTTCACAGAAATCATCACTTGGCAGACACCCTGCTGGTCACATCTTTTCCCTTGAAACCCCACAGCACTGGCCTTATTTTTGACCCAGTGATGGTTAATCAAAATGTGTTTCTACTACAGAACTGTGGACTCCTGTGAAGTAGCTTTACATTACTGACCCCCCCAAGCATGTCTTAACAGTTACACACACACACACACACACACACACGCACACACACTGATTCTAGGTTTTTATAAGTTGTATAATTCTGCCAAATTGTCATGAATGCCACATTTCCTTCTAGTTACTTTTACAGTAACTACTATTGAATTTTCTTTTTAATGCAGAATTAGATAAGGAATTGATTTTTTCTCCAGTAAATATTTTCATCCTTAGATATGCCACTAACCAGACATGTGAACACCCTAAGTTGGCAGTGTGGTGGGTGCTACACAGATGCATTTCAGCTGCTCTTTTTCTACTCTTCCAAAGATGCATGCTTTTCTGTGTGAGATTTCCCAATTGCTGTTGCTTTGTTAGTATTTATTCACTTAACCAGAGGTTCTTACACTTTATGATGCTTTCAAGAAAAATAGCATATTTAGAAAGCATATTGACAGATCCCACTGACATACTCTGAATCAGTCGTTCCAGGGTGAGGCCCAGAACCTGCATTTTATCAAGCTTTCCTGGTAGTTCCTACCTCCTTCATATAGGAATACCCAATGGGAGAACACTGGAAGACATTTGGCTGCAGGCTTAACCTGTTTTCCCAAAGCCTTGTATTCCTGGAACAAAGCCATTGTGAATACTGATGCTTATTGCACTGGTGGGTCCTTTCACATGTAGCTGTGTGTGCTCAATCTGCTATCTAGTATTTGATCCTGCAGAGGAAAACAAGCAAGCAAGCAAAAATACATAGGGAGGAGAACTGGTTAAAGTAACAGGTAGAGGAGACAGTGGCTTCCTCAAGGGAGGCAGAAGGGTTCTGAGAATCCTCGGGTGCAGAATGTGGGTGTGGACTCAGAGGGTGAGGTGTGGCTTATGTGGGGACCACGGGAACACGTGCTCTGGTTACTGCCTCCCCTTTACATTCAAATATCTTTCTACAGGGCTTGAAGTGAGGGGCACAGAAGCAAGATCCTATTAGGCATCTATTCTGTGATCAGCCAAGTTCAGGGAAGGACCCACAAACATGGCAAGGCATTACAGACAGTCAGAAAGAAGATATTTACAATAAAAAACTCTACGGCAAATGTCTTGTATCTCTCTTGGAGGTTGTCCTACTGCCAGAGGTTCCAGAGTCAGGCGTAAGTTGTGAGATTCCCTCTTTTTAAGACCAAGAGGCCCCAAAAGCCGAGGAGTGATGAACGGTATAAACTTAGACAAGGCACTAGGTCAGTAATGCAGACTGATGCCCAAAGGGTTGCAAAGACCAAAAGGCCGAGTAAGGCATAGAACAGGGAATCCAGGAAGCAGGGAGAGAGACCAAATCAATACACGCGAAGTGAGGACAATAAGGGCGAACCAGGACAAGGACTGAGAATTCAGTGTGTCACTTGCCGCTTACTGATGTGTTTGACTTGAAACACAGTGTCTGGATAGGTTTCAATTCCTCAAGGTGGGCCAAAGCTGCTAGCTGTCTTGAGCATGAGTAAGTGTGCTGCTTTTCAGTGGATTGCTGGAGGGAGGTGGCGTTCAGTACAGTGGGTGGGTATAGTAAGCAAGGGGCTGCCTGCATTGAAAGTTTCTGGCATAGGTTCTGGCCATATTTTTCTGTGTATAGAAGTTTTCTCTTGTGCTGTATTTGCTCAGGCCGATGCATCGTGACTATCAGCAGTTGGTCATCTGTTTGCCCATTGGTGTCAATCTGATTTAGAGGAGAAACACGGAATTGGAGTCTAAGCATCCTGGGACCTTCATTCCCCACTCTCAGTCCATTGTCTGTATAAATGGGATAATTATATGCACCTCAGAAGGTGAAATGAAAGAGTGTGTGCACCAAACTTAGACACACTCTAGATATTCAGTAAATATTAATTGCTCTCTCCTTTTATACTTTAATGTTCTCTGCCGTCACAAAATTTGACTCTTAGGATTTCTTCTGTGATCTTATTCATGTGGGACTTTTGATTATCTTCTTAACCACTACGTTGTTGATGTAAAGTATGTAAAACACACACTCATCTCTTCCACACTGTGTTTCTACCCTGGACCACATCTATCTTATCGTAAGTGATCTGTGAAGCATCTCTAATAGGAATTGGTCCCTTGGGACAGGAAAGCACCTGCTTCTGATGTCTCTTGGGCTCATGTATCCCAGGATTTGTGACCTGTGCCTTATGATGGGTGATGTCCCCCAGGACACCTGGCCACCTCTCATTGCCAGCATTCCTTAAGTGTGGAATGGTCTCACTTATATTTGTAACAATTAGCAGCTGTTCTGGGAAAATCTTTACTTAAAGGAGAGTAATCTCAGAGGCCAATTAGTAAAAAGAAGACATGTAATAAAATCTAGAGAAACAAGTCAACTCTGTATGTCATTTTGAGAGCAAAGCTTAGCCCTCCCCCACGGCAGACATTGTTTTGTTGAAGGGAACTATAAAAGGAGAAAGAACTTTGAATCTGGATTCAGATACTCTTGCATGCACCCCTGAAGATCTGTGTGATGTTTGTAACGTTAAGCAGAACAGTTCATTCTGATCTTCTCTTTCCTCAGAAATGAAGAGGGCTGTGTAACACTTATATCTGGTTTCTTGGAAGCACTGAATGGGATAGCAATTGTAATGCACCCAAGACAAAGCTGGCATACCATAAATACTAGTGTCATTCTCTTTCCTGTTGCCTTTTGAGAGTTGAATTCATTTCTTTTATGGAAGTAATATTTCTCATCCCACTCCACCCCCCTTTTTTTAACTACTGCTGTACACCCAATAACTCGTGAAGGGATATGGCTTCCAAAGGGAGGCTGCCGTCTGCATCGCTTTGCATTGCCCTGACAGTACAGGGCACAGTGTGAAAACCATGTGCTGAAGTGTAGCCATTCTCTTTGGTGTGGCCGGCTCCATGCACAGGCTAAAACTGGACACGGTGTGTTTCCCCAGACCTCAGCCCACAAGGAATTTGTAAAATTTGCTAGCTCTGAATGTAAAATCCTGCTTGATTATGTAAGCGAGTGAAAATACCAAATATTTTGCCTAGAATCTGTTTGCTCCCGATAAACATCAGCAGGAAATAAATGTCAGCATGCATTTATATTATGATTGACTTTTTCTTTAAGCCCAAAGGTCCTCAGCATACTCGGCTATAAAATGGGAACATCACAGCTCATGTGTTTTTACAAGATTGTTGTCCAATATATTTTTGGATAATGTACATAAGAAGGAACCATAGGTGCTTTGACCGCTTCAGCATCAAGTTAAAACCCCCAGTGATTTTCTTACTGATGCTAACCTTTTATCACATAGGGAGATTTTCTTTGACATCCATTTTACTTTTATTTTGTAAAGATCTATTAGTAGTTTGATGTGTGCTGTGTGCTAATTCTCTGTTAACATTGCCCTGGTGCTATAGCCCACTCTAGCTGAAATAATTTGGAACACACAGTCCTGTTCGGCAAGCATAGTAGTCTGTCTTTTACAGATAAAATAGAAATCTCTAGAACAAACGTGGAAGTATTTCAGACTGTGGCTCCTCTGAGTACGCTTAAAGAGGTACCTTTTTCATATTCTGTAGTGGTCACCCCTCTCCACAGGCCACTGAAACAGAAAAGCAAGAACAACGGTAAAGGATTCAGTAACCTGGAGGATCGATGAGCCATGCAAAACTCGACTATGACTAGGCAGTGCCTTGTCACTGAGCGGGATAGGTGTTAAAATCCTATTTGGTTGGAGTGGCTGACAGGAAATATATTATGACTGAGTTAAACTCCTCACATCTTGACAGAAGGTATGTATCAAGCTATTTGTGATGGTACCCAGTTCAGGAAAGTACTTTTTTTTTTCTCAATATTTACCATCAATTCAAATTTGAAGTATGGTTTTATTTCTACCAAAGAGATTGTAGAGACAAAGATTGTAAAGCTAGTTTATAGAACTGAATTATTTCCAGATCCTACTAAAAGCCAGCTAAAAGGCTGGGATTGTTTAGAAACAGTTGCGTATTTCAATATTGACTTCCACTCCTCCACTTGCCAGTAATCTGGGATCTGTAAAACGCTTTGACTGAAATTTCTTTACCATAAGCTAAAATGTATTGCCTTATATTTTCTACCTACTTTTCCTGGTTGTTCTCTTTCAATGTAGGAAAATGGTTCTCAAAGTTTTGTGTGCATGAGAATCACCTGGAGGGTAAAACACAAATTATTCAGCCCCACCTAGAATTTCTGATTTTTCCACAGGTGAGGACAGCCGGAAACTGCGTTTCTAACAGATTCCTGAGTAATCTTGATGTTACTGGTTCTCATTTTGAGAGTCACTGGTTGGGAACCTGTTTTCTTTTCATCCTTCAAACACTTAAATTCTCCAGAAGATGCCTTTTTGTCTCCTGGCTGAGTAACCCTAATTCCTTCTTTTTCGTCTCTGGCTTCTCATCTGTGTTACCACCTATCTTCTTAGGTCCTGCTGTTTGCCTATCATTTATCGGACTTCACAGAGTCAAACAGATAATGTAAATGAGTGAAGCCATCAAAAGTGGTTGTGGGATGATGGGTCAGGTACATCTGAGCTGCTGACCTGAGACACAGCTAAGCAATGCTGGCCCACTTAAAGCAGTCACATTTCATTTTTTATAAAGCACCAGATCTCCCTATCAAAATTTGCTTCCCAGCTGTATGTGACCCCAGGGAATAATAGTTTGGGGTTTCAGAGCACAGTATTAAAAATGCAGCTTGAGACCTGAAAGTGATGTGTAAGGCGGAGTATCAAGTTACTATCCGTAGCTGTTTGCTTTATTCTTACATGAAACCAATTCTAAAAACAACTTTTAATACATTAGAAATAATTTTCTAATCAAGGAAAAACCAATATTATATTGGTACAGTCATGAGCTAAATAAGAGTTAAAAAGGAAACATAATTGATTAGCAGGGCACCCTATCTTTGTTTTTGTTATTATTTGAAATTTAATTGCTGTGTTATGTTTCCAGATGTTAATTTTGGATATTTTATCATGAATTTTATTGCCCATGAGCAATTTCTATGTATTAGGTTGGTGCAAAAGTAATTGTGGTTTTTGCCATTATTTTCAACATTTTAAACCGCAATTATTTTTGCACCAAGCTAATATTTATAATATGAGCTTTTTATGTTTCTTGGACATAGAAAAATCAATTAAAATGAAGCAAATATTTTTTAAACCTAACCAGATTTTTGTCTTTGTTTCCCCAAAGAGTTCTCCCATAGAAAAGTGTGGCATAGGAATTGAACCTAATGCTTTCTGATTAAGGTTCAGCCTTATAGTGTATGTTGGAAATTTATAAAACTCTTATTTTTTCCTAAAGCTCTGTAGTGGAATGTCAGCTTAGTAAGTGGATTATATGTTTCCGCAGTGTTTCTATGACATGTTTCACACACAGTTTTGGTGCAGATACGGAAAAAAAATCTCTGTCCACAGTCCAGTTCTGGTCCTCTCCTTAATTCTGTCTTGTGTCTCACTTGTTTCCCATTGTCCTGGGACGGGAGGCGGGGTGGTGTGTGTGTGTGTGTGTGTGTGTGTGTGTATGATGGAATAGAATGAGCAGATCTTTAACTACAGTCCTAACAAGAGGCAAAATCCATTCGACCAGCTATGCCGGGAGTCCTGGCAAGATGCAACTCTGCTGCGGTACAGTCAGGGCCGATTTTCAGCTGATGGGCGCTCACTTACCTTCTGTGGCCCCTGCTACTCCCCCCAGTGTAACCCCTCCTTTGGGGACCCCTGGACTGCTAGACTGTCCACCTTAACCATAGTAGTTAACATGGGCCATAGCCATGAGCTTCCAGGACCCTTTTCCAGTAGGTGTCTTTTCTACCTCTGCAGGTTGGTAAATATTTTAGATATCATCTCTTTACAGAAGCTGAAGACTCAGAGCATCCAGGGGCCAGCTAGTGATTCACTGAGAGTGTCACTTGTGGGGGCATCCCTGCCTGCTGAGAGAAGGCAGCTCATTCTCTCATCTCTGAAGAGGCCCTCAGAATACATACTTTTTTTTTTTTTTTAAGTTGATACTAATTTTTAAAAACTTGCTCCTAAAAAACAAGAATGAACCTCTGTAGCCTGAGGCAGACAAACCCCCCAACCAAGGCTCTAAGCTAACAAGAATGGACATCACAAAACTTGAGAGCAGAGGGCACCTGGACACTCAGATCACTTCATAAAACAGTAAAATGAATGGCTTTCACCTGTTTCTATCCATTGGAAGAGTTTTTAGTCTTTAAGACCTACATGCTACATTTTACAAAATAGGAACTTTCTAAACCCAGAACCTTTTCTGTGTCTTTTTCAACATTGTGTGTATCAAAATAATGATACAGAAAGGAAAAGGATAAAAAAAAAAAAAAGGAAAAAAAGGACTTATGTTGTGAAGCCGTTCTACTTTAGAAAATAGAATCTTGACAAACCTGAGTCTTGTTAGGAAAAAAGAAGAAATGGTAAAACAATAATTTATAGAAAATCTGGATGGGATTTGCAATCACCTGGCACAAAAGATAGCAAAAATATATGCATAGATCAAAAGTATGTGGTGCTCAAAAAGAAACCAAACAAAAAAACCCAAAACAACAACAACAACAAAATAGAAATGCACAAATATGGGTTAGCAACGGGGCTAAACTAGAGAGGAATGTACATGAAAGATGAACGGCAGAGGAAAGTGGGTCGGGAAGCTAGAGTGTTGCACAGGCCGGGTGTTGCTCAGCTTTGTCAGAGACTCTGCATTACCAGTCACAGCCCTTGCACACAACAGTCACTGCGTGGGAACTGAAATCACGCGTGCTCAAGAATCAGTGTGTCCAGGTGTCCAGGTGTGATGATTGGAAATGTTTAATTTTATTATTTTTACTTTTTAGTAATAGAAATAAAGGGTTTCTACTGTCTCATCATTGGAACCTCATACAGGAGAAAGTCTAGCAGGGCACACAGGATGAAAATGATTAGATGGGAGACAAGGAATCAGAGCTCTCTTTGAAGCGGAACTTCTACTCTACTCTCCTTTTCCAGTTTCTTCTCTCTGCCTCTCTCTCCCAGGGTTCTGTGTTTAAAACCTTGCGTTCCCTCTGCTGTTATCTCTGTGGACTGTAGTGTCTCACTTAGTTATCTGTAACTTGTAAGTGGCATTCACATTATGTGTTGACTTTAATAAAACTTTTTGCTCTCTGGTCTTAATGGATGACGTAGGTGAGCTGAATTTCATTCTTTCCCTTCTTCTCTTACTTTCCTATACAGATCCAAAGAATTCTAGTTAGTTTTTACTGTCCTGTGAAAGACAGCTGCCTAATGTAATGCTTTAGGGAATAGACTGTGCTCAGAGGACCTGGATTCAAATACTGGCTTACCATTGGAGTGAGTGTGGACAAATCATTGAATCTCTATTGAGATCATTTCTTTCTCATCTGTATAAGGAGAATCATAATAGTACCTGTGTTGTGAGGTTATTAGAAGGATTAATTAGATGGTATACAGAGTAGGCTTAGCATAAGTGCCTGGGACATGGAAAATACCCTAGCTAAGTGGTAAATCTGACTTCGGCAAATCTTTTCTAAGAAGGGACAGATAGTAAATATTGTATGTTTTGTGCTTCATGAGCCGTCTGTCTCAACTACTCAACTTTACCATTGTATCATAAAAGCAGCCATAGACATAAGTAAATGAATGCGTACAGGTGAATTTTAATAATCTTTATGTGCAAAAACAGGTGCCCAGCCAGATCTGGCCCACATACTCCTTTTTCAGTCTCTCACATTCTTTGAGAGATATATTAGATAACATTAGAAATCATAGAGGCATCTGCGATATGAAACATATATATATTTGTAATCAGCTGGTTTTCCAATCAGAAAACCTAGTGTTTTTTAATTACTTCCAATGTACAGTAAGAAGATAGAAACTCAAGGTTAAACAATCACATTATTGCGTTAATGATAGATGATATTCCTTGTGATAGTGTCAAAATTAATCAGGATAAACTATCTGTTTTTCATTTACTTTTTATTTATTTATTTATTTTTTACTAAGGGTACATACATTGAGATTTATAGAGAGAAATTAAATGGCTTGGATGTTTGCGCAGATATATTTTCTGGAATACCATGAAAACACTATACTACTATCGCCATCTTTAAGAAATACTGGAAGAAAGTCTTTAGCCATCATGCTAGGATATATCCGTGTATTCTTTGCTGGAAAAAAATACTGATATTTCTTTTTTTCTTTCTATCTTTACTGAGATTTAGTTGACAAGTAACATTATGTAAGTTTGAGGTGTACAATGTGACGATTTAATAACTTACATATTATGAAATGATTACCACAGTCAGGTAGGTTAACACTTCTGTCACTTCATGTAACTAACATTTCCTTTTTTATGGTGCGAACATTTAAGATTTATGTACTCACTTAGCAAATTTCAAATATATGCATATAATATAGGATTGTTAATTATAGTCATTATATAGTACATTAGATTTCTAGAACTTACTTATCTTATAACCGGAAGTTTGGATCCTTTGACTGACAATTCTCCATTTCCCCCACCCTCCAGCCCCTGCCAACCACAATTCTATTCTTTGTTTCTGTGACTTCATCTGTTTTAGATTCCATAGATAGGTGATATCATACAGCATTTGTCTTTCTCTGTCTGACTTATTTCACTTAGCATAAGGCCCTCAAGATTTCTCCATGTTGTCACAAATGGCGGGATTCCCTTCTTTCTCATGATTGAATAATATTCCTTGTGTGTGTGTGTGTGTGTGTGTGTGTGTGTGTGTGTGTGTGTGTGTATCTCACATCTTCTTTATTCATCTGTAGATGGATTACCGTTGATTCCATGTGTTGGCTATGGTGAAGAATGCAGCAATGAACATGAGAGTGCAGTTATGTCTTTAAGATAGTGACTTTATTTCCTTTGAATAAATACCCAATATGGGAATTTTTGGATCATATGATAGTTCTATTCTTAATTTTTTGAGGAACCTCCATACTTTTTTCCATAGTGGCTGCACCACTTTACATTCCCACCAACAGTGTGCAAGAGCTCCCCTTTATCCACATCCTGTCCTCAATCTGTTATCTCTTGTCGTTTTGATGCTAGTCATTGGAACAGATGTGAGATGACACCGCATTGTGGTTCAGATATGTGTTTCCCAGATGATTAGTGACATTGAGCCCTTTTTCACATACCTGCTCACCATGTGTATGTTTTCTTTGGAAAAAAAAGTGTTGTTTCTGGTTCTGTTCATTTTTCAATTGTATTGTTTATTTTTTTCCTATTGACTTGTATGAGTTCCTTATATATTTTGGATCTTAAACAGATGAGTGGCATGCAAATATTATCTCCATTTCTGTAGGTTGCCTTTTATTGTATTGTATTTTTTTTTTTAATATTTCAGCTTTAGTGAGGTATAATTGACAAATAAAATCATAAGATCTTTAAAGTGTGCATGTGTTGATTTGATATATGTGTGTACATTTTGATAGGACTTTTCCCATGTAGTTAATGAACACATCCATCCTGTCACATTTTTTGTGTGAGAACAGTAAGTTGAATGCAGTCCCACTTATTTGTTTTTGCTTTTGTTGCTTGTGATTTCAGTGTCAACTCCAAAAAAATCATTGCCAAGACCAATGTCAAGGAGATTGTGTTTTTGTGTTCTTGTGTTTCTTCTAGGAGTTTTATGGTTTCAGGTCTTGCACCTAAGTCTGTAATCTATTTCGGGATAATTTTTGTGAGTGGTGTAAGATAGGGGTCCAATTTCACTTTTCTGTATGTGGTTTTCCCAGCCCCATTTATTGAAGATTAAATATTATTCTTGGGTGTCTGTCAAATATAAGTTGACCCTGTTTGTGAGGGTTTATTTCTGGGCCCTCTGCCACTCGCATAGCCTCTTTCTGTCGCCCAGTTGTGCCCCCCACGGCTCAATACTCTGGGGCAATGGGCCTCTTTGGCAGTGTCCCGTGCAGGTGGGAAGCCAGGTGGTCACTCACAAGCTTTGTGTTTCCCGGTGGGAGGACTCGGAAGCCTCGGGAGCCGAGGAAGATCTCCCCTGGCCCTCAGCTGTGCTAACTAGAAGGAGGGGTGACACTGGTGAAGTGAAACTGTCCTCGTCCCCCTCTCCAATGCACCCAAACTAGTTTTGTTTTTCCTCCAACAGTATGCTGAACTTCTCTGCTGGACTCTGGACTTACGCAAAGGCTCTCTTGTGTGTGGGTGATTAGCTAAGACAGGGTTCTTTAGGGCTCCTGGACCCTGGCTGAGGGGATGTAGTTGACAGGTCACTGCAGGGTCCGCAGTTAGGACTAAGGTCTGCGTGCCTGTTACCTGATACATGAGTGTCTGACACTCTTCCCAGGGCCCTTGGCATATGGGACTGGATTCCAAGTCCTGCAAAGGCCTTTTGTCCATGGATGGATGGATGTCAAATTGTTGTTGAGAGGGGCATGCAATGAGGGGTGTCTTATTTGACCATCCTGCTGACATCACCAGTAACTTGCCTCTTAAAAATAGGTAAAATACATTGCAGTAAAGTGAGACTTCTGTTTGAGAAGGTGGTTATTATGTTGCTGAAATATCACTAGTCTCATGTCTACTGTGTCATATTTTACTGTAATTATGAAAGAGACATAAGGAAATGCCATAAGCACTCTCCATTGGGCCCCAGGCATACCAGCTCTCTTATGGCTGTTGTATAAATGCTAATTACGAAAACATGATAATAAAGAGACAATGGCTTTTGTGCTAACATGTACCTGCTAAGTTGACATCTTAATTAGGATGGCAGACTGAGGCATATCATCAAAGGCAGTGGAAGACAGAGGCTGTTCAGTGGAGCAACATTTGTTTTTCTGAGGGACGCTGTGGTTTTGTTTCAAGATCATGCCATTTATTTAATTAAAATGATATTGACTGATGACTGAAGACCATACCTTATTTGATAGGTGTGTAAACATATGCATTTCATTTCCAATATTGATATTTCTTCTATTTATAAAAATTAAACCTCAATATGGAACAGGTAGAAGCACAGAAATGTACAGAAAACTGGGCAGCAGTATCTTCACCTCAGCTGCTACCCTGTCCTTATATTCATGTAAATCTTTTTACTATAAGATTAATTATTTTCTGAATAACGATAGTAATTATTCAATAGAAAAAAATTATATACTGAAATGTGGAGTAAATGCTATAGCTCATTGTTGAGGCATAGACTTTCCTTTGTTCATAAGATTTGGGCATTTCCATTTTTGTGGAGATGGAGAGGACAGAAACTGGGGTTAGAGGCTTGTTCTCAGGGTGTCTTCTTCATTAATTTGGACATGAAACATTTTACAACAAAATTTAACTTTTTGTGTTATTGTAAAGAAAGAACATTATGAATTCTGTGCACTTAAAGAGATTGCTTACAAAGTTTTCATTTATTTTTTTCCCCGCAAATATCCGTTGTACCCCCTCTGTCTTTAAAGTCAAATATGCTTCGATTCCCATATCAGCTTTGTTCCTTACCAGCTGGGTGGCAGGTCCAAGTGTCTCAATTCCCCTAAGCGTCAGCTTCCTCATCTAAAAATGATTGGATAATGTTTGCTCCTCAGATGGTGTGAGTTTCATGCCAGATCACCTGTATGAAGTGTCTGGCAGTGGTAGATACTCCGCAACTATTAGCTAGCTTCACTTCCCCTTAATGGACACCAATATTATCTCCTATTAATACTGCCATTGTGTTTTGTGAAGTGTTCTCTTATCAATGTAAATACCACTTGGGTAAACATGTCCACAAAGAGGTCTAGAAAGAAGAAATTTCTAATGAAATTCCAGAATTTGTGATTTATAGAATTTATTCTCTCACTCAAACTTTAGGTCCCATCGTGCGTATCTATGAAAGTGCTTTTGAGAAAAGACCCATAATGTTTAAGATCAGGTTGGTATGTTTAAGATGCCTATTACTTTTATAGTTTATTGCATTTTTAGTGGCCATTAATACTATAGGTATGATCATCAGCAGGAAGCTACAATACAAGGAAATTTAAGTTGGAAGCATTAATTATTATTAATATCTGATGAGAAAAACTATATATAACCTCATAGTAGTTCATACATGGGGTTACCATGATGCTTATATAGTTTAAATTTATTCCATAATTTTCTTTAGACTACCTTGTTACTACATGGATAGTAGTAATGACAGTGATTTAATGGTCATTATGAAGTTCTTCTACATTCTTGTGATTTGCTTCGGGGGACATTGACTTTCAGTATCTTTGGATGTACGATTAAGCACTGCTAAGCCCATTTAAAACAGAGTTAATGGCGATGAGAAGTATATTTTCTTATCACCATTTATCATCCAGTAATAATAGTGAATACTGCAAGTCAAAATTTAAGGCCAAATGTAACTGAAGAGTGAGCTGACTAATGGCTCTCTTATTCTTGAAGGAAGTATATTGCTTTTGCATTTAACCAAACAGTAATTTAGAAGTTTAAAAAGCTATTTAATAGCTAAAAATCATATCTCAGAAAGACTGTTCAATCCATAGTACAAAATGAGCCAAACAAAGAGGTTGCTGACTTATTAAAGGAAATAACCAGTATATCAGATATTTTTCTTATAAATCTGTTGCTTCAAGTCAAGGTCACACTGATAGCAGGTTAGAGGTTTGTATCTAAGGAACTCAATTTTGCAACATATAGCTATTCATAAATTAACCCTGGGAAGGATGGGGAGAATCCAAACCGAAGAGAGGCAAGGGATACTAGGTAGATACAATGGCAGAAATGAATATCACTGGCAGAGTACATGTGGTATGACTGGAGAATAAGATACATACAAGGTGAAGGAGGTCTAGAAAATTCCTCGTCAGGTATGACGTTTGAACAGAAGTCTATCTTCTAGGAAATGGAGAAGATGCAATATAGGTCTTCCAGTTTGGTGGTACATTTCAAATGTCGTAGGAATCCAACCCAGACATTTTTGAGGAATGTTTAGGGCAAAGGAGAAAGTGGTGCCCGTGCCACTCTTGCTCCTCGGAGGATAAAGAGTGTGATTAGGACCAGGTGTGCTGTGCGCTTGTCCAGGTCAGCCTCTAACCTTTGTGCCCGTTGTGGTTGTTGCTGCAATAAACTACATTGGCTTAGACAGTTTAGAAAACATGATCTCCATTTACTAGAAAGGGAATATTTTGTCTCACTGGGATGGTAACTGAACCATGGTAAGGAAAATATGTCAACATTAATTAAAAATGGAGTCTAGTTATATTTAGAGACTATCATTATATTCCCTAGTCTTTTTATAAAGGAAAGTGGCTTAATACAATGTTTGTCCATTGAAAACAGTTATTTTTTTTTCATTAAGGAAAAAACTTTAAGCTTATGTTTTCTCAGAAGTGATTCTAAATTTGTCGTCTAAATGTTTGAATAACATATTTGGCCTTGTTTTTAATCAGTCTCCTGTAAACATGTCTGTGATATCCATTAGAGAGTACATGGGCTTGATTTTTCCAAGTGGTGTTTCATGATGTCCTGTGTTTCCCCCAAAAATAAGATCTAGCCAGACAATCAGCTCTAATGTGTCTTTTGGAGCAAAAATTAATATAAGACTCGGTGATATTATATTATATTATATTATGTTATGTTATGTTATGTTATGTTATATTATATTATTATATAAGACCGGGTCTTATAGTAAAATACGACCGGGTCTTATATTATTTTTTGCTCCAAAAGATGCATTAGAACTGATTGTCCGGCTAGGTCTTATTTTCGGGGAAACAAGGTATGTGTCTTTGAGAGCATATTTGTTCATGTGTATCATGTGTTGGTCTGTGTGTATTGTATTTAAAGGACTGAAAATAAAAGGCCCTTTAACAGGTGTTTATAAGATTAAAATCTCGAGTCTTTTCATAAAGTGCCTCTGTTTGGATACATTGCATGTATATTCTTTAAAATGGTTCAACTGTTGATTCAATGAGACTATGGCTCATGCCAGTTGTGAATGGAGATTTGGCAAATTTATTGTCAAATCAGCTCTCCTCTTATATTGTTTTGAGATCATTCCTTTGTCCTTATATACTTTTTCTTCACATGTAAATAAAATGCCACAAATGCTTGCTTTTGAAATCTTGAGAGATGTGGCATATTGTTTTTGTGGGAATTGAATCATTCTCTTTTTTTAAATCACTCTCACTTGGTTAAAATAAGAGTGTTTTGTTTTTTTGTTTGTTTGTTTGTTTTTTTCCCAACCTGATCATTTGCACAATGGAAATGAAATCTCTTGTAGGGATTTGTTTACTCACTCACGCTTTCCATTCACGTGAAGGTGTGAAAAATACATGACATGAATGTTATTCAAATACTGCATGAAAAGTTAGGAACAAGAAGGAAGCAAGAGTCTGGCTGCAGATTTTTTTTTTCTATGCTTCACATTTTATATGCTCTGAGAATTGGGAGGGTGGAAAACCAAACCAAACAAAAAATGTACAATAGGAAGGCCTACGATGAAAATCAGGATTTGATTTAATGCAACAGTGCAAAGTCCTTTGTGAAGGCTGCAAGTTACAGAATAAGTGCATCACCTGCAAGTAGCATTGCTAGTTACATCACTTAGAAAGTTAGTGTCAATGACAGACGTGAATGTGACAGGTTACCTATTCAGTGGTTCTCCATCACACCCAGGAAATTAGTCTGGCATTTAAAGCCATTCATGATCCAACCCCTGACTGCCACGCCAACATCATATTCCCTTACACTCTCAATCTCCCTAATACCTGTAAGTTCTTATAATTTCCTGAATATTTTCTTGGTTCTTAGTCTCTGTAAAATACTACTCCGTTTTTCATACTGCTTTTTTCTTGCTCCATCTATTGGACTCATCCTTCAAGATTCAATTTCAGGACTACTTTATTTCTCCACCATCTCCCTCCGGGTTACCTGACGACCAGACTCCTCTGTTCTCTCCTAGTAACCTGGGTTCATTCCAGTCATAGTTCTTTGTACAGGGTATTTAAACCATATCTTACTTTTCTGCCTGTATGATTAAGCTGAAAGAACCTAAGAAATGCAAACTGTGCCTTATTAGGTTTTTAGCCACATTGCTTCTGTTACCATCCCTGGCACATAGTAGGTGCACAGTAAATTTTGATTGAACATAATTTACAAGGTGGGATGCAGAAGAGAAAGAGATGATAAATGGAATTATTTCACATTTGCAAGATATTGTCCTAGGTTTTCTTGGAAGAGTGTTACAAATGCAAGCAAAAACAGGTCACTTTTGTAAATGAACTAGAAAGAGAAAAGACACGTGATTAACTCACCTATAATGCTATGTGTGAATGCTATCAGAAGGTCATATAGAGAGGGTCCTAGGAATTAAGTGGAGGATATTATTCAAATTTCATTTCACTGAGAGGCGGTAGAAAGGCTTCATTTGAACTGAGTCTAGATAGAGGTCCTTATAAGAGGTTGTTTATTATTTGTTTTAGTTTTTCTTGAGTAGACATTTATTGAGCGCCCAGAGCCTGCAAGAATTTAAGCTCTATATTTCCACATAGGTGGACAAGCATGGGTTTAATCAGCCTTTTCAAAAAATTAATAGAATAGCAAATCATACTTCATTCCTTAAGCATCACAGAATCATGGAAGTATCTTACGCTGAGTGATTGAAAGAAGATAATGTACTTACTCTGATGCTCTGTCCCCTAGTGATGCTTTCACTCTCTAGTTTGCTAATGGCTTGAGAGAGGAGGTAAACTCAGTTTGTTTTGTTGTTGTTGTTTGTTTCTTTGTTTGTTTTTTGGGGGGCTAACAAAGGAAATCGCAAGCAAATACAAACAGTAACCAGAGCTGAAATTATGAAGGTTCCTGGATAAAGTTATAGGATAATGAATGCTTTGTCAGGGCTTCAAAAATCGGAAAGCACCTGTAAACAGAGTGTATCATAATAATGGGTTCTGCAAATGTTTTTAAAGTGTAGTTTTCTGTCATGCATTCTTAACCAAAGCAACAAAAAGAGATGGGACCATAAGTGAGAAAAACAGTTACCGATTTGAATAACTCAGGGAAGAGCCAAGTACTTGGCTGTAACTGCAAGGATTTCCTAAAATGGGGACTATTGAAGAAAAGGTTTTAAGGATACTGAAATTCAATCAGCCCTGGGTCGGTGCAGGTGGTGGTGTAGAAAATTTCAGTGACTGATCCAAACACTGGCATTTGAAAGGACTGGGTGACTTACAAAGGGTCAGCGAGAACATAAAACTCCCTATTAATCAAGGAAATATAAACTAGAACAAATATAATTTGGCAAAATTTAAAACGTATATCTGGAGTCCTGAGAGCTATGGGAAAATACACACTACAGTACACTGTTAGCGAGTCTAGGCACTGGTAAAGTGCAACGTGCAATGTCATGTTATTTGCTGGAAGAGGAAGACTGGTAAGGGACAGAGTATAGGGAAGAGCTAAGAAATTAAGAATTCTGTTTGGACCATCTTAAAAAGATATTATCTGGAATTCAGGTAGGAATATCCAACAGTCTGTTAGATATGTGAATCCGAGATCTAGGAAAAAGTTAGAGCTGAAAGAACTAGGAGTCACCAGTATAGAGCTGATAGTAATATAGGAAGTTGTGGGACTTTGGCTTTCAGCCCCTCATTTCCCAGCTGGATTAACAGTCTGTCATGTGGGACGCAGTCTTTTTGGATTTATTGTGGTGCTATGATAACATGTGGGTCCCAGCTTTCAAAAGGCACATAACCTCATTTAAATGGCTTCTATATAAAAGCACTTGTCACAGGGTGTGATCCATAAAATACCTAAAACAATTGCTCCACTTTATTTTGTATCTGTAACTGGTCAGCAGTTTGCATATATTGGCTACAATCTTCATATAGACCTGCCCAATGTAAGTAATTTCCCCCCAGTTTTACCTCTAAGGAACCTGAAGCTCTGAGAGATTGAGTTTTATGTATTCACTGGCTAGTAAATGGAGTTGCTGGGTGTGAAGCCTGCTCTAGCTCATTGAAAGCCTATTCTCCTTTCAACTATCTTTCACTTCTTTTCAATAACAAGTATCTTGTCACTAAATTCTTAGCTTCTTGACCCATACTGTCTCAATAATGATCACAGCATCCCGTTAGGAAAGAAAGTATCAAACTGCGATTAGGCCTATTTGATGGGTGGAAATCCTGGGTTACTCTGAGTTTAAGTGAAGTAATTAAGCTTGGCCAGGGACGCATCCACCATGGGGAAGCTAGTTCTCAACATTATTTCTGAGATTCACATACTGCAATGATTTTGTTCTTCCATAAATGTCTCTAGTGACTTAATATGACAAAGTTTCCCATCGCTCTTGATCATCAGTGATGCCAAATTCTTATGTGAGTGCAGGAAGCTTCTATAGAGAGGAATAACTTCCCGATGGAATGGAAAATAAAACTGTGTTTAACTGGAATGGATTTTGTTCTAAGAGGAAAAGAAAATAGACCAGTTTTTCAAAGATCAATTCTTATTCTTCACAACTTCTGCAGTTATCTGTTGAATTTGAGATTAGTTCCGGTGAACAGTGATTTTCAGGACAGGTTCCTGAGCTCAAACCTTTTCTCTAAAGGATGGATGGATGGCCATTACACCTGCATAGAGTCAGCCCTCCATATTTGGGTGCTTTCCATGCTTTCAACCAACTAAGGATCAAAGATACTCTAAAAAAGTTACGTTGTTGTGTACTACATAGTTAGGTCTACCATGGTTGTGTCTGTTCTGAACATGCACAGGCTTTTTTTTTTTCTTCTTGACACTATTCCCTAAACAATAGGTATAACTACTATTTAAACGGCATTTACATTGTATTAGGTATTATCAGTAGTCTAGAGGTGATTTAACCTATACGGGAAGATGTGCTTAGGTTATATGAATGCCTTTTTATTTAAGGGACTTACACATTCACATATCTTCGTATCCATAGGGGGTCCTGGAACCAATCACCTGTGGACACCGAGGGCAATTATACTAGTGAGCTAAAAATTATACATAAAAAAATGTCAAATTACTCAACAACATTCACTAAGTTTTCCTCTTTTTGTTTTTGTTTGGATTACTGGAGAGGTAGAGATTGCAGGGCCGGCTGTCTCAATACCAGGTGCCCTGCTTTGTCCGAAGTAGTGCTATAGTTTTGTTGATCATTTGTTATGTCAAGGATACTGTTCTCATTGCTGAAGTCAGTCACTGACTTTTAACATCTTCACCATCTTGTTATACTTCTCATCCCTTTTTGGGCAGAATAAACCCTTTTAAAGGTAAAGGCCAGGAGAAGGCACTGAGTTGCTAGCTGCCCTTTCTCACTGACACCAAGAGAATGCACCAGTGTATCAAATGAGTGAGCTTATACTGTTTCTCAGTCTCTGAGTCTTGTCACTGGCAGAGAAGCCAGTAAATAAAACCAGGATAATAATGTGGATATGTAACCATGGGATATATTCCTTCCTAGAGAATTACAAAGCTAAGACTTCTCTCCAGCACGCTAACTCAAGTGAATCCTTTTATACATAAGCTGAAGTGTGTCTTTCATTATTTAATTCTTTTGAAGTATGGTAGCTCTTCAAACCGCTCCCTAGTTCTTTACCTAAAACAAGGTTAACTGGACCATGTGAACTTCCCCTCTAATTGCCAGGTACTTTGTAAAACTGCTATTACCTCACTGGGTACCAGTTGCCTGGGCAATAGAGAATGGAGTTTGTGCTACAATCTGTTGCTCTTCAGTTAAATTCCTACTATGCTCTTGGCTTCTTCCCTTTTGTGATTTCAAGTATGGAGCTCACTCATGCCAGTGAAAGTGGCAGGCCACTTCTCTCTTCCCGTTTCTTTCGGGAGGTACGATTAACCCATACAGTTTCTTCCAAATTTAAGAACATCTTTTTCATATGATTGTCTCTTCTTGTATGGTAAATTTCCCACTTACTGTTCCACTCAATCAAAGATGATCTCAGAACTTGCCCACCACTGAAGACTTAATCAGATTTTCAAGGAAAATACCTCCCTTGTGTCCCTTAAGCTTTGCCATTTTTATTTTAAGATTATGCATGTGAACTTTTTTTGTTTAGGCTTTAAAACTAATATTTATCAATCATATGGAATTTGGATAATGTAGACAAGCACGGAGAAGAAACTAAAAATCACCACCCAATTATAACTACAGTATTAAGCAATGTAGCTGTTAAGGACTTTAGTTTTACATTAGATCCTTACCGCTCGGTGAATCAGTAGGAAAATGAGAACTGTGAATTCAGATAGTGCCATAAATGAGGACAAATCCCTGATACATCATGCAGGGTAGGCATGGGCTGGGGAGACAGTGCTCATTTAGAAGTGGTCGGAGAAGGCGGCTCTGAGCAGAGACCTGGATATTGAGAAGGAGCCTTTGAGGAAAAACAAGGACAGCACCCTTGGGCGGGAACACGCTTGGACTGCTTGAGGCTAGGGCTTCAGGATGAAGGCAAGCTGGGCAGTACCGTGTTTCCCCCAAAATAAAACCTAACCAGAAAATAAGCCCTAGCATGATTTTTCAGGATGACATCCCCTGAACATAAGCCCTAATGCGTCTTTTGGAGCAAACATTAATGTAAGACCTGGTCTTATTTTCGGGGAAACATGGTAGTCGAGCTGAGGTCACTGTCATAGGCACAGACCAGGGAATGGAGGCTCTTGGTGCCGTGGTGAGGAGTTGGGTTTGAAGTGTGGTGGGAAGTCACTGGTGAATTTCAAGTCAGGGATCTTTAGGGTGGTGCAAAAGTAATTGCGGTTTAAGGGTTAAAAACAATTGCAAAAACCGCAATTACTTTTGCACCAACCTAATACATCATTGGCTCCATAGATTTGAAAAATGACTCTGGCTGCTGTGTGGAGAATGGATTTTAGAGAGCAAAAATATAAATAGAGGTTGGGAGGCAGAGATGGCAGTACTTGGCTGAAGGCCAGTAGTGATGGGTAAACATTAAAAAGGAGTCAAGAAAACAACATTTTTGATTACTCATAATAGGAAAATTCAGCTTTGGGAAAGGGGCTGAAGAAGGGGAAACAAAAAGTTCTGTTTTTGGACTTCTTAACTTTGAATTTGGATATAGTAATCTGAAGTCAAGAGAGAAGTTTGGATTTAAGATGCATCAATCATATTAGAAGTAGAAATACCAATGGAAATAGAAGCTGTAGGAGTCATAATATTTACTCTTCTAATGTTTTTCAAATTTGATTTAGTGTGTTTTTTTAATTTCACATCCTAAAATCTGTTTGTATTCTGTATAACTTGTTTATTTAGAAGATTATGTATGTAAAACCCCCAATTTTTCATTCATTATCTATATATAATGCTGATTTTCAAACCATATATGCGATGAGCTGAGACTTAGTACATGGGGTTTCCCCATCTGCCACCCCAGCACTCTTCAACAAACTGCAATTTAATCCTTTTTACATTATTTTACTATTTTTAAATTATTCTCGCATTTCATTGTAAGAATGTCACAATTTGCTAACCAATTCTCTACAATTCGACATTTATGTTGTTTGTTATGTTTTGTGAATTTAAAATGTTTAATCATTTTAATCATTACAGTTTTTTACCTTTTCCCCCCGTAGAAAAGTTTCCACTCAGTAGATGTACTGGGAGAAAAGCCATGAATGAGTTTAAGAATTTTGATAAAAAATCCAATTTGCACTTCGTGTCTGACACCTAATAATAGATGTTCAGTAATTATTTAATGGCAGACTGATTGCAGTTTCTCTAGAATTATATGAAGGTGACTTATTTTCCTTTGCTTTAGCAAAACCAAATAGTTCAGTTTATAATAATGTCAGTTTGCTAGGCAAAATAGCTTATTTTAATTTGCATTTGTAAAATTAGGGAAGAGTGGCTAATTTTCATACTTTCATCAGGTACTTGTTGTTCTTTTGTAAATATTCATTTATGTTTATTTGCTGCCTATTTTTCTGTTGGGAACACGTTTGCTTTTCTCCTTGTAAAAACTCTTAACATATAAGGGATATTAAAATGTTTCTTTATCAGAAATATATTAATATTTTTTTCTTTCTAATTTGTTACTTATGGTTTCTTCTTTTTTTTTGAAGGGGTTGTGGGTTGAGTGTGCAAGAAGAGATTAGTATTTTATGTTGCTAAATTAGCCTATTTTAAGATATTCTAAAGGAAAATAACCCTTGAAAAAATAAAAATTGTTTTTGCAAATTGACAGAGATCTCAGTATTCCAAAGTGATGCAAATATATAATCATGCAAACATAAGTACATCTAGTCAACATTCTAGAATTATAATGTCATCTTGCTATTTGTTTTCTATTTGATCCATCTGTTCTTTGTTCTCTTTTCCTTTTTTCTGCTTACTTTTGAATTAATGGAATTTTTTTATGATTCTGTATCATCTCTTTTGTTGGCTTATAGGGTATAAATCTGTGCTTTGTTGTTTTAGTGATTGCTTTCAGTTTATAATATACATCTTTGACTTCTTACAGTCTGCCCTTAACTGATATACCGCTTCCATGAGGTATAAGACCCTTACAATGCTATCGTCTGTTTCTCCCCTCCTGGCCTCTGTGCTGTTGTTGACATGCATTTTTGTTTTGCATCTGTTATGGACTCCACATTGCATTGTTATAATTTTTCTTTAAAAAATGAAATACCTCTTAAAATATTTAATAATTAAGAAAAATTATACATTTACTCATATATAGTTACCATTTCTGGTGTCTTTATTCGTTTTGATTCATAATTTTATCTGGTATTAATTTCCTTCTGCCTAAAGGAGTTTTTTTAATAGTTTAAGTTGTGTGGGTCTGCTGGTGATGAATTCCTTCAGATTTTGTATGTCTGAAATAGTCTTATTTCACCTTCATTGTTGAACGATATTTTTGTTAAGGAAGTTTTACACTGCACACCCACCCTGCCCGCCATAATACTTTAAAGATGTGTTACTAAACTGTATTCTTGCTTACATTGTTTTTGATGAGAAATCTGTTGTCATTATTACCTTTGCTCCTGTGTATGTGTGTCTTTTCTCTCTGGCTGCTTTTAAGATTTTTGTCTTTATTGCCAGTTAAAATAAATTTGATTGTGATGCTCCTTGGTATCGTATGTATGTGTGTATGTATGTATGTATGTATGTATGTATGTAGTCATTCATTCATTCATTTATTTTTATGCTAGGATTCCTTGAGCTTCTTGTGAGTTTATAGTTTGATCAAATTAGGGCGATTTTTAGCTATTATTTTTTCAAATGTGTCTTTAATACAATTATTGATTCCCCCCCCAGTCATGAGTCATATTTTTCTGTTTTATGGCATTCTTTGTAATTTGTTTATTGGATACCAGACATTGTGAATTTCACCTGTTAGGTATGGGTGTTTTTTGATTCCTGTAAATAATTTTTATCTTCAGTCTGGGATGCAGTTAATTTACTTGGAAAGTATTTGATCCTTTTAATTCTTGTTTTTATGACTTGTTAGGTTGAACTGGGGCTGTGCTCAGTCCAGGGCTAGTTATTCCCTCTCCAGAGACGTGACTTTCTTAATCAGAAACAAATAACTGTTAATTTCACACTGAGTATGACTGAGTGGCTGAGACATCCACAGAGCAGGGTGATGGAGGCTTGGTCCGTTCTGTAGGGCCTTTGATAATAATCGCTGTGTTTACGATCACATTTTAATCAAATAAGCTTCAAATGAGTACAGTTTTATTATTTATTCCACATGGTATTTTGCATGGAGGTTAATTCAGGGAACTCCCAATGATATAGTTGTCTCCCTACACATGCAGACTTAGCTACATGTGTTTGCTTGGAGACCAAGTTCTTAGAAGTTTAGCATTATTTAATAAACTTACTTCAGAGGATGTTACCATTAGTTATTTAAAATTTCTTCTCCTTGTGAAGCCTGGTTTCTCTATTTTTTTTCTTTCTATATTGGTCCCTGTTTTGATATAAAATTGTTTTCTAAATGTTTGTCAACATTTGGATATGTGCTTATATTTAAGAGTGGTGTTTCCCAAAACCTCTTTGGAGGCTCTCTCTGTGAGTGGGTGAGAATTATCCATTTTGATCACCATCCTGGAAGATCTCAGTCTTTTATATCCTGTGAGATAGATAGTCAGATCCACCAAGAAAAAAATAAATCTTTCACCTTTCTACACTGGTGGAATATTCTTGATGGTCAAAATATGGAGATAAAAGTGAGGGAAGCATGAGGAAAGTACCAGTATTTAACCTTAATTTAATTCTCTAGTTTTCAGAATGCTCCATCAACCTCACCCAGTCAGGTAACTCAGAATGATGATCGTATTTGGCAGGTGCCGTCCCCAATTGTGAGCCATGCAGCCCTGAGCATCTCTATTTTGCCCTCTCTGGGGAATCAAACTCGCATTCTCCTCCCATTATAGTGGAAAGTGAGCGGCCCAGCTTGTGGCATGTCCTAGAGTAAAAGAGGGGTCTGCTTGTCTCTTCACCAGACTTTCAACAAGTCCTCCATGTCTTAATTTGCTTTCTATATCCCAATCCTACAGTTACCGATTCTGCTGTTTCTTCAGATTTGGAGTTTTGATTGTAAATTGAGTTTTATACCAATTTTTCTAACTTCTGAATTAACTATTCATCTTTCTTTGGCCATTCAGTTATATTATGCCCTCAGTTTTCCAGCATCCAAAATGTTGTTGCTTTGGATGTTTCCCATTCTCTCTGTTCTTGTGAATTCAAGCCTTCGTAAAATTCCTATTTTTGGAGATAATTTTATTGAAGATTCATGATGAAATAGAGCTCAATGCTAAATTCAGCTTGCCATTTTAATACTTTTGTAGTATTCATGTGAAGAAAGCAATTAGGCTGTGTGCAAAGTTTTCTGTCAGTCACCTTAATATATGTGTCTTTACATGTGGAGAGTTATTCTTGCAATTCTGAAATGTTGGCTGTACGTACTTAGGTTTGTATGTGTTTACATTTGTTTGGAATGTTAAGAACTCTTTCACTTTATAGAAATAATCCTTACTTTTTTCAAGAGTGCTTTTCTTTTAGAATAGTTTAATTATTTTGCAGTTTAAAAAAATCTGGACTTTTGTTCAGAATCAGCAATTATCTTTATTTTAGGGTCCCATACTTATCCTTCTTTACATATTGACATGTCTTTTATAATTGTATCTCCTTTGTTTTTCCATTTCCTTCTCAATTCTGAAAATATTTCTCAAGCTTTTACTTCTAATAATGACTGATTTAAGTTTCTGTGGAATTAATTCTTTATATTGCTTTAAATGTGCATTCTGATTCTATGATTTATAGTTTCCTTGATACATTTCCTTATCTCATTTATCTTGCTTATCATTTTACCCACTGTGTTTTGAATTTCAAATTCTCTCTTGACTTCTTCTATTTCTTTATAAAGCACAGAGTTTGTTCTTTATGAAAGATCCTATATGGTTTCCTCAAATTTTCTTCTGATCCTTCAGTAGATCGATTTTATAATGATGCCTTTCGTCTGAGTTTTGCTATTATTTTCTCTCTCGCTTGTTCTTCAGCCTGTCTTCTCTCCGCACCCCCCATTCTTTCTGTCTCTCTCTCTCTCCCCCTCTACCTCTTGTGCTCAAATGAGGTAGGAGCTCCTTACCTGGGAGATGATTTAGTTGATATTTGTTCAACCATCTACCTACTTGTGTGTAAACAAATTACTTTCTCAGTTCAAATTTTAAGCCTTAAGTTTACCAAATACTTTTCTGATGGATCGCTAATCTACAAATATTAGACTTATTTTTATCTCCATGGCTTCGTCCTCTTATTCACTAAACTGTTGTGGTACATGAAGAAATGTTAGTTTCTAGTTCACATTTCTCTTATATCCGTATTTGCACTGAGCACATTACCAGAGATGACTTCACAATGGAAAAGACCTTCCCATTACAATTCTGTCTGTTCCTGGCTGGTTGTTTCTGAAATATTCTACCTTTTATTCTGTTCAGAAAAATGACATGGGTAGGGAAGGTATAACACACTGTTCGGTGCTCAAAGTACTATCTGAAAGTCAGAGAAGGCATGTGGCCAGGTTTTCAGATTAGTAGACTATTGACGTTCAAGTCAGTGAATAGTAAGGCGGTAAAACTAAAATCACAACTCAATGTTTTTCAGGCACTATCTCTGTAATCGCGTCAAACTTAATATGCTGCTTGCCCAAGCCTACGTCTTTATTTTCTCCATGAAAATCCGTATGTTTCACAATGAGACACCTGATTTTTACATCTCAGTGTTTAATTTATTAGTGGTTTGATCTTGGTTGGGCAAGGTTTCACTAACTCAACTCTTTCATTTTTAAAATGGGAAATAAAGCACCTCATATCTCAGAGGTTTATTGTGAAGATTGAATGAGATAATGTCTATGAAATGTGTAGTATAACGTAGGTATATTCAGTTGACCCTTGAGCAACATGGGTTTCAACTGTGTGGGTCCATATATGTGGACTTTTGATCAGTAAATACCTGTACTGTTTTCCATTCATGGGTGGGAGTCTATGGATGTGGAAGGCCGACTGTGTTTATTGTTATATATCATTTTATATAGGGAGCTTGAGCATTTGCAAATTTGGGTATCCACAGGGGTTCCTGGAACCAATCCCTCATGGGTACCGAGGGACAACTTAAGTATTTGGGGAGTCAAAAGTTATATGCAGATTTTTGTGCAGTAGGTTGGCACCTCTTACCTATACAGTTTTCAAGAGTCAACTGTTATTAGAACTTGTTGAATGTTAACTACCAGCATTATAAATAGAGTCAGCTTTTCTAAGATTCTCATTAGATTTGGTGCCTGCATTTTTATAATGTTATGAGTTTTCACATTTTCCTTAGTCTCAATGGGTACTCCCATGAGAACATGGGGGAAGTCATGTTATAGTCCAACTTAATGTCAATCTATAAATTCATTTCTTGAATTTTAATACTTTATTTTAATTTGATTTATGTGTATTCAGTTTTTTACGGTCTGAGATAATTTGTCTTTAATTGAAGTACTTGAAGACATTGATATTGATTATGATAATAGATATCCCTGGTTTTATTATTGTCATTATTTTATATTTTGTTTAAATTTTTCCCCTCCAGTTTCTTTTCATTCTGATCTAATCTCCTGGTAGAAATACATCAATGTATTTGGCATCAGGCATTAAAAAGTAAAAGTTATTGTTCTGGTAAGTGAAAATAATTTTATTTGAAAATAATTTCTAATGCAAAAATTAGGGAGACAGAGTCATCAAATAATTAACCATTCTCTCTCCCCACCATTGCCTGGTCCTCTGATATTCTGAACGATGAAGTACATCCCTCACTATCTCATTCTTTCCTCTCTTGTTTCCATAGCCTTACCGTACTCTCTGCCAACATGTTACATCTTAGGAGATATAAAGCACCATCATTACTCTGCCAGCAGTAAAGGGACTCTGATACAAAACTTGTCTAAGTTGTTTTCTGATAGTTATGCTTCAGAAGACATTTTGGTCATGAATGGGAGTTCAACGGAAGGGAAATAGTTCTCTTGGCAATGGCTGCGAGAGACTAGAAGTATGGTATTTGCTTTATCAGGACAGATCAAGCTCTGCTGCAAGTAATAAAATTCAAAATATAGTGGCTTAAGCAAAATAGAAATACAGATTTCTCCCCTCTAAGAGCAGTTAAGAGGTAGGTGTTTCAGGGCTTATAGTTGCTCCATGGTTCCAGGGACACGGAAACTTTCACTCTTGTTTCTCAGCTCTCATTGCTTACAATAAAAAAAAAAAAAGTTGTTTCATGATTCAAAATAGCTGTTGATATTCCAGCCACTACATCACTATTCTATATAGCAGGCGGGGTGAAAAAGAAAGAAAAGGACACCCTTTACTTTTAGGAAAACCCCAAGAAGTATCATTATAAAACATCTTCCTATATCCTAATGTAAGAACTTGGTGGCCACATCTGGTTGCAAGGGCTGATAAGGAATGAGACTTTGCACACTCAGCAATGTGGACACCTAAAATGTCAGGATTTGTTTCTATGAAATAAAAGGGACATTGGTGTCGGGAGTAAGACATGCTCTGTGGCACGTCTTTCCAGTGTTTGAGGTTGAAATACTGTCTCACATTAGTGGGCAGGCAGTGATGGAAGTACGAAGTGTGCTCTGAACAACTGGCGTGGCTTCCTGTGTGGGGAAATGAAACCTAGGGGCGCTGTTTTCTGCTGCAGTCCGTCTGAGTTATAGTTAATGAACAGGCTTCCGAGACTCCTGCACTGATTGTCTATTTTTTATTATTACTAAGGGGCAGCATTTTGGTGTGAAATTGAGAAAACACACCATAGCAAAAGGAGCTTAACATCCAAGTTTGTTTATGTGGCTAAACATATTGACCAAGAAGGCTTTAAGTTTGGGAAAATCTTTGAACAGGTGTTAGAGTTGCTTCGGCATTAACTTTATATCCAAGGAAGGTTGGTGTCTGTCTATTTTTGATTTATCTTTAATATGGACAACGGACCCCCCAACACGAAGAAGATGGTACTAGGAAGCTCTTGTAACAGGTGTCCTTGGGAAGTGGCTTCATCAACTGGAGAATGGAACGAAGAAATCCGAGTCTGAATCTCAGCTCCGAGACGCCAAGATACCAAATGGTGACACAGTGAAATTCAGCTTGAATATATTTGAGACTTGGGATTGCTTTCGATCATATCAGCCATAGAAGCATCATCCTGTATGCATCCCTGTCCCCATGCCTGGCTTTATGCCATTATGCAAATGTCAAGGCCTCCTAATTGTAGCTTCCTGTGAAATGTGAATATAGATGTCTTCCTGGCCCTTCCTTCTCACTTGACCCATAGTGTAATACAATGGACCATTCTAGAACTGGACTTGGCGGAGGCCTTCCCCTCCTCCTTTCTTTTATACAATCCCACAACAGTGATTCATCCCAGTTATTTTATTAATAGATAGGTAAAAAAAAAAAAAAGAAAAGAAAATTGAAGTTACATCTCTCTCTAGTGCTTCTGGAATTTATAAAAATCAATAGGGAGTCTTCTCCACAGGCTCCTAATATGAAGGTCTCTGTGCAGGAAAATCCATAAGCTGGGGAGACTTTTGAGTTAAATTAAATTTTATGGCTCAAGCGATGCTTTGCTTGATTTTCACCACTATTATAAAGCAAAGAAAATAATTTCAGATTCGCTTTACACAAAAGATCACTTGGGGTTGATATAAGCTTTATGTGAGTGGCAGGGAAATATTTGCGTCTGCACATTGATGTATAGTGAAATAGGCTCTGAAAGATAAGATCAATTTTCTATGAAAAGTAAAAAGGCCAGTGTCGCCAGATACAGTGGGGGGGGGCTTTTCCCATTTGTCATTCAGGACTGTTCGACAGTTTTTCATTAGCTGCAGTAGCACCAACTGCTATGCTGCAGGATAGTTTCAGAAAATTTGCACACGTACACAAACACATACACACCCACAAGTATAGTACAGACCCGTATACATGGGCACACAAAACACGGTTGTCATGTGCACAGATGCCTATTCAAGCACGAGAACACAGACCCATCGCAAAGACATGTGCTCACTGATCGGAGGACATGGACAGTGTGATTCGGTGACACAGCCAAAAGTGACAACTGCAGAGTCACACAGAGGTGAGGTGAAGGCTCGTGAGTGTAGAAGTCCAGAGACCTAGAGACACTTAGATAAACACATAGAGACACAGGGGGTTTGCAGACACACACACATACACGCAAAGAGAGACCCAGAGACAAAGGCAGACAGGCACACAGAGATCACACTTAGGTACACATGCCGGCAGACACACCTAACACATGCAGCTTGATGCTCAGAGCCAGAGGCCCACACTCAGTCCATCTAGCTGTGGCCTCTTTACCTCTTTTAACAGTATTTCCATTTTCTACTGAGTCCTGTAAAGCTATTCCTTTGTATTTGGAGTCTTCATTTACTATTCCTTCCCCTTTATCTATTATATTTGGACTACTTGGAAGTCTAATTATTTCAGATTTTTTTTTTTTTTTTAGGTTTAATTACTTCAACGTAGATTCTCACAGTTTACCTAGAATAGTACGGCAGCTACCTTACTTACCTACAAAATGCACCTTGAACCCTCCAAGTCATTCAGAATTATCGTTTGTGGCACATCATAACTGACTAAAAGAATTGCTTGTAAAGCCAGAGAATAACAAGGTTCATTGAGCCCCTCCTATATGTTAAGTGTTGAAATATCTGTCGTCACATTATTGAAACCATATCAATTCCAATCCGCTGTTTTCAATCTTGAGTAATTTCACTGTTCTCCCTGTACCCTTATCTCTTTCCAGCCATTTAACTTTACCGTTTCCTTTTTATGTACATGACTTTCCCTATCCCCATAATTTTGCACATCATAACTCCAATCTTTCCTCATTCCAGCCTCCTTTAATAATGCTATTATGAATATCTGGCTGGCCCTCTGCCCTTGACAATGAAGAAATTCCATTTCTTCTATTTCCCCTTCGTTGAGAAATCCCACCTGTCCTTTGAGGTCTCATTTATTTCCATTTCAAGGCTTAGTTAGTATTCTCTATACTCTCCCAGCTATATCAGTATGTAGCACAGATCTTAGCACTTAATTTTTCTTTCATTCCTGTACAATATATCAATTTTGTCTCCCAGACTGAATTATAATCCTTCTGAAGACAGAAACTCCACTTTATCCTTACCGTTGCCCTGCACTTCCCGACCTGCAGCTCCAGCCGGTGTGCTTCGGAGCATCTGCAGCCTCCTTCTGTGTCCGGGGCCCTTCAGCTAATCCCTCTCAGAGCTGTGTCTTCAGTCCCAACTGGGATTCCAAACTCAAGACCCGTCCTTCTACTTTTATTGTGCTTGAAGTCACCCTAAACCTTACGGATTGTTAACTTCGTTTGAATCTCTGAACAGGTGCTCTCTTCCATTATCTTTCCCTAAACCTTTCTCTCTACAGTTTTGTCTGATCATGTGTAATTGCCCTCCTATGCACCTAGTTATCCCACTTAGAAGGACAATCATTAATTTCTCCTTCCCTATCTCCCTCACCTTCCTTCCCCAACACTGAGAACAGGAGGAAATACCTTTTGGTATTGCCTTCCTATCCCTTTGCGCGCCACCCTGGTTCATGCCCCCTCACCAACGTGAGGACAGGCAAGTGGAGACGATTGTCTTCTAACTGTTCTCTTACTTCTAGTTTCACTCCCCCATCCCCCTCCCCATTGGTATCAGCATCATTATTCTAAAACAAAAATAGGATCTCATCATTCCTATTAAAAACTCTGTAATGGCTCAGGGTGCCCTAAGGTAAGACCCAAATTCTTTTAGCAGGCAATGTGGGGACAGAGCCAGGAGTGCAATTTCCAGGCTCTCGGCCTCACATGGAAAGGTGCTGGCTCAGGTAGTAAATGGCCATCAACTGTGATTGGATGGCCATCAGCTGTGGCTAGTTGGCTGTCAGCTGTAACCAGTGAGCCATTGGCCACTAATATAACTGCTGTGGCTATGCTAGCAGCAAATGGGGGGCTGGCAAGAGGATGGTAGCTGGGCTGGCAGGAGCGGATTGTGGCTAGCGGGTGAGGTTGGTTGGCAGAGAAGCGGACAGCAAGTTGCAGATTGTCTGTATCCTGTTTCCTGTGTCTCCAACCCAGCCGCCAGCGAGATTATAGTGGTGACTCCCCTGTCTATGGTTCCGTGGGTGTTCCTTTTTGACCTCACCATATCCTGCGTTCTTATGTGGGGAGCGGGAGCTGAGACCTTGCGTGACACACTGCATGACAGGCAGTGACTTTTACAGGTTGGTCCTAACCCACCCTCTCAGTTGAACCATCTCTTCCTTTCTATTTCCATCCAAACGACTTCCAATTCCTCTAACTACTGAATATGTCGCATCTCTGGGCATCAATTCGCAATCTTCCCTTAAATGCTTTATTTTACTGTTCTGCCTGAGAAACTACCACATATCCTTCAAGACTCAGTTCTGAAGGCTTCCATGACTTGCCCTGGGAAAATTAAACATCTCCATAATACTGTGCAAATCGCCAGAGAGCACTCCTTTCTCCTTAATTGGATGTAGTACTCAAAGAACAGATACTATCCCTTCTCCATTACCGTCTCCCCATACAATACCAGGTATGCAGAGAAGGTAGTTGCTCAGTTACCTGTGTAATTACCTCTGTATGGCTCATGCAAAGAAAAAAACTCAGCACAGACTTAAGCATGTGTTTGAGTTGAGGGATAACTAGTTTACTGCACATCTTATATAAGTGCTGCATTTGATATGCGTTCTTTCATTTAGTCTTAACAACTCTCGGATGTAATTGCTGTTATGCCCATTTTCCCACTGAGTAATCTAAGGTCCACAGAAATTAAGGATTTGCCCAGGTTAGATCTGTTTGCTATTTAGCCCAGAACCCTTCATACTCTTTCATCTCACTGGTCCAAAATGTGTACGTGAGACATCATCTCTGCCTCCAACTTGGAAAATTCTGGATTAAATCAACACAAACAAGTGTCTTCCCTGCTGTAGTTCTCAGTGTCTTTAATACATTAACGTGGTTCTCCAAACTTGGCTGTACCACATAGGACTTCCCAGATCTCTTTGGTCTCAGAACCATTTCATGAGTTTCTCATGCAAAACAGAAATTGGGAGCTGCAATGCTATACCAGGTGTTATCTGTAAATACCTTCTAGTGTGCTTAATCTTTAGGGAACCACTCCTCTTTCTCAACTCTCTTTCCAGAAAGTGTACGTGTCCCTACCCAACTACTCGTTCTGTTATACTGAGATCAAGCAGAAATGGTTGGTGTATCAATTCCCAGAATCCCTGTTACCTGCCTCTCTTTGCCACTGGCTGAGATGAGAGAGACATGCTGCATGCCCCTTACTTATTTCTATCCATGCCCAGGCACACAGGCTGCCTTCACACGAAGCATGTGAAAAAGAAGACAGCACTTGGCTTGTGCAGACCAACTCCATCCTCACTGTCACAGCCACTGTGGTCTCCCCTCTCTGGGGTGGTGTTTGGTCTGTGGTGAGCGCTGTGGAGTTGCCTGCATCTTCCGCACTTTACAGGACAAGTTTATTTATTTTTGTCAACAGCTGAGAGCAGTAACATGGCATTCCCTGATCCCCCTAGTATTTCCAGGCTTAGTGATTCCTGTTTCTCTTGACCTGTTTCACAGCTAGTGTCACTGCTGCTGACCTGGATTTGCTCTCTTTAGCTAAATGACATAGCAGCTCAGAAGATGCACGTATTTGAAAACACAAAAATTCCATTCCTTTAAACAACTCTCTCTCTCTCTCTCTCTCTCTCTCTCTCTCTCTCTCTGTCTCTCTCTCTCTCTCTCTCTGTCTCTCTCGCCTAGGTTCCAATCCCGGTTTGAGGACTGGAAATCCCAGCTCTGCCACTTGCTAGCTTAGACAAGATACTAGAGAGCAGAGCCTCATAGCATCATCTTTCCTAAATATGATGATATTATCACAGTGATGACAATATGATCTGCCTCACAGGGCTGTTGAGAGGATTAAATAAAATAGCTTAGTCCCTGGATTGTATATATAGCAGCAGTCATTTACTGTTTGCTATGTTTATTTACTAGTGTTTGTCAATTTTGTCTTTTTATTGTTTTACATGTTATGTTATTGTTTTATTCTTTCTCACAAACTATCAAGGCCTCATAGATTTTTTTTTTTTTTAAACTAAGGAGACACTAAAAGAATAATCTATTCCTCCTTTCTACAAAGTGTTGTAGTTATCTGGGGAAATTAATCATAAACCTAAGGAAAGGTTAACAATGACACATTAGATACAATATTTTAACTATTTGTAAAACAAATAAACATACTCTTTATAGATAAAGAAACTGAGTTTTTGACAAATCCATGTTTCTATGATGAGTAAGTGCAGCCAACAAGAATTGAAAAAAATATTTTAGATGTGTGTAATAAGCTAGTGGATATCAAACATTTGGTTTCAGGAACCCTTTATATTCATAGAAATTATTGAAGACTCACCAAGAGCTTTTATTTCAGTGAGCCATATCTATCAATATTTACAATATTAAAAATTAAAATGAAAATAACTGAACAATATCTTATTGCTTAATTTTGAAAATAAAAATATTGCACACTAAAGGAAATAACAATTTTAATGAAAAATAAGTTATTTTCCAAAACAAATGTGTGATTCCTTTATTTATACATAAATATAACATGTACATTGCATTATGTAATTTTATATAATATATAACGTAATATATGCATATTGTATAATATATTCATGATATATAAGTACATAATTATATATATACACACAATACATATGTTGTGGTAAAAACCACATCACATAAGCTCTATCCTTGTACGTTTTTAAGTGTATGGTATAGTTAATTATAAGCACAAGATCGTACAGCGATCTCGAGAACTTTTTCATCTTGCGCTAATAAAATCTTATACCCACTCCTCCACCCTCTGGCAATCACCATTCTACATTCTATTTCAGTGAGTTTGACTACATTAGATACCTACTGTAAGTACAATCATGCCATATTTGCCCTTCTGTGACTGGCTCGTTTCACTTAGCATAATGTCCTCAAAGGTTCATTCATGTTGTGGTATCTGACAGGGGTCCCTTCTTTTCATTGCTGAGTAATATTCCATTGTGTGCATAGGCCATGTTTTCTTTATCCATTCATCAATGGACACTTATAAATTATTTCGACTTCTTCCATACAGGTAATAATGCCGCAATGAACATGAGGGTGCAAATACCTCTTCAACATACTGTTTTCAATGTTTTTGGATATATACTGAGAGGTAGGATTGCTGGATCCTATGGATTACCTTTTCTACGACAGCTACACCATTTTCCATTTCCTCCAACAAGGGTTCTAATGTCTTCACATCCTCTGACAATTTTAATTAATTAATTAATTATTCTTAAATGGCCATTCCGACACATGTGCAGTGAAACGTCACTGTGGTTTTGAGTTGAGTTTACCTGACGATTAGTATTGTTGGGCATCTTTCCATAATCCCATTGGCCTTTCTTAAATCTTCTTTGAAGAAATGTCTATTCAAGTCGTTTGCCCATTTTTAAATGGGTTCTTATTATTGTCTTTACTCTTGAGTTGTAGGAGTTCCTTATATATTTTTGGATATTAGTTGTTTAGCAGATATATGATTTGAAATATTTTCTCCCATTCTGTATGTTGCCTTTTCACTCTGTTAATTCTTTCCTTTGCTATGCAGATTTTTAGTGTGATATAGTCCCGTTTGTCTACTTTTGCTTTTATTACTTATTATTTTAGTGTCATATCCAAGAATACATTGCAAAACCAGTGTCATGAATCTTTTTTATCATCTGGTTTCTTCTGTAAGTTTCATAGTTTTAGGTCTTACATTTAGCTCTTTAATTCATTTTGGGTTAATATTTGTGAGTGGTATATGATATAAATTCAGTTTCCTTCTTTTGCTTGTGGCTATCCAGTTTTCCCAACACCGTTTATCCTTTCCCCATTGTGTATTCTTGTCACCCATGTTAAGGATCAGTTGCCTGTTAGTGCATGGGTTTATTTCTGGGCTCTCCATTCTGTTCTTTTGATCTATATATCTGTCTTTCTGCCAGTACCATGTTGTTTTGATTACTGTAGCTTTATAATATGTTTTGAAATTAGCAGGTGTGGTCTCTAGCTTTATTCTTTTTTGAGAGTGTTTTGTTCATGCTTCTTCACAGTTTCATATGAATTTCAGGACTTTTTTTATATTTATATAAAAAATACCATTGTGATTTTGATAGGGATTGCATCACATTTGTAGATTACTTTTGTAATATGGATATTTTAACAATATTAATTCTTCGAATCCATGATCATGATGTGTCTTTCCATTTATTTGTGGTCTTAATTTTTTCTCAGCAGTGTTGTAGTTTTCAGTCGATATGACTTTAGCCTCCTTGGTTGAGTTTATTTCTAAATATTTTAGGTTTTTATGGTGCTTTTTAAAAATTAATTAGGGTGACATTGTTTAGTAAAATTATATAGGTTTCATGTGTACAATTCTATAATACATCTTCTATATATTTCATTCTGTGTTCACCACCTAGAGTCAGTTCTCCTTCTATTACTGTGTTTGACCCTCTTTTCCCTCTTCTACCATCTCCCTCTACCCTCTTACCCTCTGGTAACCACTAAACTTTTTTATTGTCTTTGTCTATGAGTTTTTGTTGCTTTGTTTGTTTGTCTTACTTGTGTGTTGCTTTCAGTTTTATATCCCACATATGAGTGTACTCATATGATTCTTGACTTTTCTGTCTGACCTATTTTGCTTAGCATGATAATCTCAAAATCCATCCATGTTGTAATAAATGGCAGTTTCATCTTTTCTTATGGCAGAGTGATATTCCATTGTATGTATATACCACATCTTCTTTATCTAGTCCACTATTAAAGGATACTTTGGTTGTTTCCATGTCTTGGCCACCAAATAATGCTGCAGTTAACATAGAGTTTCATTTATCTTTATGGAAAAATGTTTGCAGATTTTTTTGGATGGATATGTAGAAGAGGGATTGCTGGGTTGTATGGAATTCTATTCTTAATTTTTTGAGGAACCTCCATACTGTTTTTCATAGTGGCTGTACCAATTTATATTATCACCAGCAGTATACGAGGGTTCCTTTTTCTCCACAGCCTCTCCAGCACTTATTATTTGTCTTGTTGACGATAGCCATTCTAACAGGTCTGAGATGATATCTCACTGTGGTTTTGATTTGCATTTCCCTAATGGCTACTGAAGTTGAGCATTTTTTCATGTATCTGTTGGCTGTTTGTATGCCTTCTTGGGAGAAGTGTCTGTTCAGGTCCTCTACCCATTTTTTAATTGGATTGTTTGGTTCTTTTTTTGTTGTTGAATTGTGTGAGTTCTTTATCGATTTTGGATATTAGCCCGTTACCGGAAGTATTACTTGTAAATATCTTCTCCCATTTGGTTGGTTGCCTTCTTGTTTCATTAATGGTTTCTTTTGCTGTGCAGAAGCTTTTTAGTTTTGATTATAAGTAAGATTGTTTTTCTGATTTCCTTTTTGGATTGATCATTGTTAGTATACAGAAACATAGTTGTTTTTTGTATGTTGACTATGTATCCTGCTGAACTCTACTGAATTCATTTATTAGTTCTACTTGATTTTGTTTGTAAACTTTAGGGTTTTATACATATAAAATTGTGTCATCCACAAACAGCTACAGTCGTACTTCTTCCTTTCTGAAATGAATGCTTTTCATCTCTTTTCCTTTCCTAATTGTTCTCACTAGAACTTTCAGTACTGTGCTCAATCGGAGTGTTGAGAGTCGATATCCTTGCCTTGTCCTAACCTTAGAGGAAAAGCTTTCAGTTTTTCATTGTTGAATATGATGTTAGCCATGGACTTGTCATATGTGGCCCTTATTATGTTAAGGTACTTTTCTTCTATTCCCAGTTTGTTGAGAATTTTTTCAAAAAACGGTGTTCAATTTTGCCATTTTTTCTGCCTCTGTTGAGATGATCATGTGATTTTTGTCCTTCATTCTGACAATGCGGTGTTTTATATTGATTGATTTCTGTATGTTAACCCATCCTTGTACCACAGGGATAAATCTCACTTGGTCATGGTGTGTGATCCTTTTAATGTGCTGTTGAATTCTGTTTGCTAGAATTTTGTTTATTATTTTTTACATGTATATTCATTAGGAATATTGGCCTATAATTTTCTTTGGTTGTAGTGTCTTTTTCTGTGAATGGTATCAGGGTAACTCTGGTGTCATAAAATGAACTTGGGTGAGTTCCCTCCTCTTCAGTTTTCTGGAAGAGTTTGAGTAGGATTGATGTTAATTCTTTTTTCAAGTGTTTGGTAGAACTAACCAATGCAGCAATCTGGTTTTGAGGTTTTCTTTCTGAAGAGATTTTTGATGACTGATTTAAAATCCTCATTAGTTATAAGTTTGTTCAGATTTATTTATTTCTGGAAGGTGGTATGTTTCTGGGAATTTACCCATTTTTTTTAGGTTATCTAATTTACTGGTGTATAATTTCTCATAGTGGTCTCTTATGATCCTTTTTATTTCTGAGGCATCAGTTGTAGCGTCTACTCTTTCATTTCTGATTATATTTATTGGAGACTTTTCTATCTTAGTCTAGCTGAATGTCATTTTCATCTTTAAAAAGATCAACTATTACTTTCATTAATTAAAATATTTTTCTATATTTTATTTATGTGTACTCTAGTCCATATTATTTCCTTCCTTTTACTAACTTTGGGTATCGGTTGTTATTTATTTTTTTCTAGTTTCCTTGAGGTGTAAAGACTTTGTTTTTGTTTTTTTAGATATTTCTTTTTCTTTACTATAGGCATTTTTGCTATAAACCTTCTGCTTAGCACTGTTTTTGCTGCATCCCATAAATTTTGGTATTTTCCTTGTTCATTTGTTTCAAGGTATTTTTAAATTTTACCTTTTATTTCTTTGACTCATTGGTTAAGAGTGCGTGAATTTCCACATTTGTGAAATTTCTAATTTTTCTTTTCTTATTCATTTTTAGTTTCATTTCATGTAGTTGGAAAAGGTAGTTGTCTGATTTCAATCTTCATTACAATTCTTAAAATATATTTTGTGACTTAATATATGATCTATCTTAGAGAATGTACTATGTGTGCTTGAGAAGAATCTGTATTCTGTTGCTTTTTTCTGGAATGTTCAGTTTATGTCTGCTAGGTCTGTGTGATGTATATTGTTCGTCAAATCATCTGTTTCCTTTCTTTATCTTTTTTATTATTAATTTCAGATGTACAAAAACAATGTAATGATTAGACATTTACACCCCTCACAAAGTGATCACCCCAACAAGTCTACTACCCCTCTGACATCATACATAGGTATTACAATACCATTGACTGTATTCTCTGTGCTGTACTTTACATCCTGTGACCTTATATACAGAGCATGACAAAAAAATGTATACACATTTGAAAAAAGGAAGAAACTGTATTAAAATTGTAATACTCAATATATACCGATAGCAAAAGATGAATATAAGTCATGTTTGACTTTTGCAATTACAAGAGGTGCTCAAAGTGGTTCCCATCAGCATAATTTTAATACAGGTTTTTTCCCCTTTCTTAAAATATGTATACATTTTATCTCTCTCTCTCTCTCTCTCTCTCTCTATATATATATATATATATATATATATATATATATATATACACACACACACACATATATATATATACATACATACATATATATATATGTATATATATATATGTGTGTATATATACTATATATATATTATAGTTAACTTTCAATATTATTTTATATTAGTTTCAGGTGCACAGCACAGTGGTTAGGCATTTATATAATTTATGAAGTGATCCCTCCCATTAAGTCTAGTACCCATCTGACACCATACACTGTTTTTACAACATTATTGACTATATTCCCCATACTGTATTTCACATCCTCGTGACTGTTGTATGACTACCAATTTGTATTAGGTTGGTGATAAAGTTATTGCGGTTTAAAAGGTTAAAAACAATTGCAAAAACCGCGATTACTTTTGTACCACCCTAATGCTTCTTAATCCCTTCACCTTTCTCACCCATCCCTCAACCCCCCTCCCATCTAGCAACCAGCAGTTTGTTCACTGTATTTATGAGTCTATTTCTGGTTTGTTTGCTCATTTATTCTGTTCTTTAGATTCCACATATAGTGAGATTATATGGTATTTGCCTTTCTCCCTGGCATGGGATGCTATGCTGGGGAGAAGGACTATGGTGAGTGGGTGCCAGACATTCCCTATGGGCTTTATTGCAGCTGGTTTTGTGCCACCTGAGGTGCAGGAGCTTTTTAACTGTTGTCTGGATTTCTCACACACTATATTGGTCTCTATATTGTTTTTTTTGCTCACAACTTTTTTTTTTATTAGTATCAGGTGCACAAGACAAAGTAATACTTAGATGTTTATCATTTCTATCCCTCACACTGTGTGAACCCCCCTCCCCCCATCCACCATCCTCCTGACATCGCACTGAGCCATTACATTTCCACTGTCTCTATTCCTAATGCTGTACTCCACTTCTTGAATCGGAATCTCTGAGAGAGGAAGGAGGGCCTGGGGCATCCTATCTTACCATCTTCTTACCTACATCGCTTTATATTTTTATAAATCTCTTTGATGTTTGCCTTAGTAGGAGACAGCTGGATTCTGTGTGCTTACACAATTCATCCCTTGCTGTATGTATATATGGTGCAAGTATATGAGAAAAATCAATCTTACACAGTTGTGTGATTGGAAAAAGAAGGATTATTTTTATAGCCAGGTCAGATAATTTTGGATTTTTTTATTCTACACTGTAACTCAAGAGATAATAGTTCTTAAAGATTACTGGCAATGTAATATCTGAAATTATATAAATTTTTATACTCTATGACATTAAAATCCACTGATGAATAATCTACTTTGAATGACTATTTTACCTATTTTATCATTTATTAGCATCATGTACTTATCATTTGGAAAATATTGTGTCATTGAGTTATGCATATTTGCCAAAGATTGACTCATGGTTGTACAGAAAAAAATATTTTATTGATCTCACACCAATCATATCAGAAATGTCTTATGCTGCCAAACTCATTGTGATGAATATAAGTTTTCCAAAATTCTAATTTTTACTTGATTTCTTGAATTTGATCAGTAACAACTGATGCTCAACGTACTTTCCGGTGTGTACCCTGAAAAAACAAGTTCACTTCATTCTTTTTTGAGAAAATGTCTGCCAAATATCCTAGTTTGATAAACCTTATTCTGTCCATCAGCCATTCTGTCAAGTAAAAATAGTGTGCCATGAAATAAGCAGCTACTTCAGCTTGAAACTGAAAAAAATCACAGAAGTGTTTTTGAGACAACATTCACACTTGTATATCCATCACAAGTGTTTTGTGTGTACTTCTCATTTCATTACATAGAACATTTCAAAGATGTATATTTAGGAGCTGATATTTAATAAAATTAATAATTTTACTGCTATGTCAAGGGTATTCATAAGTGGAAGTGACTCCCTCTCCCCCCACGAAAAGATGTGGAAGAATATGATTAATATTAGTACAGATGGGTTCTACTGCCTTAATTTGCATTAGGCAACCAACATTTTTATCAGACATTGTTTTTACATTATCAGCATAAATGTCAAGACAGTGAAAAGGGAAAATAACATATTAGCATTATTATGAAAATAGCTTTAACCTCAGAGTTCCTAAAAGCGTCTCTGCATACTGTAACACTTTGAGATCTGCTGGTTGGAGCTGCTATAACAAATATACCCAATAATACAGAGGAACAAGCAAGGTAGAAAAGTTGTTCAATCATGTAAATATTTAGAGCAGATTCTCATCTGGGGGTAAATTTGTCCCAGACATGTTGCAACATTTGGAGACATTTTTGCTTGTCACAGCTAGGGAGCTGGAAATTACTGGTGTTCAGGGATGCTACCAAACTTCCTACAATGTCTAGGGTACTCTCCCATAACAGAATTCTTCACCCCAAGTGGTAATACTGCTTCCAAGGCTCAGTAACTCTGGTCTAAAGATAGGAGGGCTGGCCGGGAAGATGGTTGCATGCTCTGTAGGATTGTCTAAGGGCTTGGGTTCCTTCCATGTCATTGCCCTGCTATTATTCCCCAAGGAGTTTTTCTCATCCACAGAGTTAATTCTGGCTCACTCAGAAAACACCCACTTTTTGTAAGAGACAAAGAAAAAAAGTTGAGGACAAGCAATTGGCTTTTCAGAAAATGATTTGGAAAGTTGCATACATCCTTCCAGCTACATTCATTCAATTGGTAAGGACTTGGCCAAATGGCCAGGCTGACTTTGTCATGGAGGAAGGGGTTCAGTTTAAAAGGTAGATGTAGAGAGTGGTTACTGGGGAAAATTAGCCATATCCACCATAGTAGGGAAATGCTCTAAAAACACTTGAAAAGATGCTTAAAGAAGCCAAAAGTCTGTAATCACAGAACACATTAAAATTTCTATTTATATATAATAGCAATAGATTTTTAATAAATAGAAAATCAAACATAATCCTTATGATATTTTGAAAAGACTGTATTTATAAAAATATATTTTGCCATTCACCTTCTGGAGGCAGATTAGTTCCTTGAGGGCCTAGCAGCAGATTTGTCCAAAGGAAGAATGTGTTCTTTTGGGAGGTGACCCCCTCCTGCAAAATGTAAATAAACTGATCTCTGATTGGCTTATGGAATTTATTTTTGGGCTTCATTAAAATCCTGCATTTCAAACTAGAAAAAAGAAAGGAAGACATTGACTTACTGTCAAAACCAACAAGGTGTAGATGAAGGCCCCTTGAAAGACTGATCCCTGTGAACTAGTAAACATTTATAGCTAATTTGAAATGAGATGCGTAATTATATAATTTCATTCCAGTTAAGCTGCTCGTTAATTTACAGGGCATCTTTGAATGCTTTACACAGTGCAAGTAAAGGCAGGAGCATCCTGAACCTGTTACCTATGACCCTTTGGGAGAGATAACTAAATCACTATTTAAGAGGCTGAAAACAGTTGTTACAAATGAAAATAAGAGGCCAGCCCCAGGAGGATCCAGGCCCAGGACCACCTCTGGCTGAGGGTCCTTCAGCTTTCTCATTAGACCCTTTTTTGAGAGAGAGTAATGAAAATAAACAAACAAAACAAAAGTCTTACTGAGCATTTAGTACCTGCCAGCCATGTCCTAGGAGGTAGCAAAAGAAATGTTAGACATTAAACCAGTTGTTTTCCAAGGGCTAGTGCCATGTGGGAGTTAGGTAATTAGCTTTGCGCCTTCCAGCCTGTAACTCACCCTGCTGTCTTTCCTGTCTTTCTGTCTCTGAGTCTCTTAAACCTTGTCCTGTGGATAGTCAGCAGTGTCTGTTTAATCTCTGCATAGGGTAGTTAATTATGTGTTATCAGTGAAAAGAATTCTAAATTGAAATCAATTTTTCAAAATATGTTATTTTACTATTTGCATACTCCAACCTATTGGACTAGGAACATGTAATCTAGGAATAAACATTTATTCATACACATGATATACTTGTAACTTCACTCACCTGCACGGAAGAGGATATTACTGTAATGTGTCTTCTTCATTAGTTAATAAATACAGAAGCAGAAACTTGTGGGGCCGGTGAGCTGATATCTTATAATTAGTTTTATTTTAATAAAGAATAAAATGAGGTCAAGTGCAGATTTATTTCCCCATCTGAAGGGTTTCATGTGGCTTATCGTGCTGTGATAGTCGCTAACTGGCGTCATGTGTCTTTGTAAAGTATTCTTTGAAAAGGTGAGTTTCCTCAGACATCTCAACTGTTTTGTGTATCTTTAATTCCCTATCACTGGGTAGCAGCAGAAACTTTATCTCTTCATGTCTAAATGTCCATGTGGGCATGAAATTATTAGGAATCCCTTTTAGTGAATAAACTGAACAACTCATTGCTTAAAAACAAGACCATTTCTGTAGCAGAAGCATGCAGCACCCCAAAGAGATTCTATTAATAACTCAGAGAAGTGTGAAAGAGCAGCCACTTCCTCTTTCCCTGATGTCCCTACTCACCTACTTCAGTCCTCACCAATCACGAGGCATCCAGTGGGAATCAGGAGAAGCATCTTTGCAGTCCTCTCTGAAGTGACAGTTAACTTTCCTTCAGTCATGGACAGTGCGTAACATCACCTGAAAAAGCTCCTTCCTATAGGAGTCAGGCCACCACGTGGTCCTGGAAGCCCTGCTGTTGCATCTCCAGTCCTGGCCACTGATGGGAGGAGCCAGTCAGGCTGTGACCCTCAGAGGTGAACTTCCCACCAGTGCTTCAGCATTTCAGCCCAAACCCAATCCTCATGGCGTCTCACACACTGCCGTCGTATACTACAACAGGAATGAAAGGGCAGAGTCGAAACACAGGCGTGCAAGCCAGTACCAGGTTGTAATCACAATGAAGCACTTTCCATTTTATTCATATTGAAGGGATTACTTAATCAGAAGTCACAGAGTTAGTCCCCACGTGGACAAATGTTTATGGACTTATTTATCTATAGACTATATATTATATCTATACATATTATAAATTTTGGGACATTTAATACCTGCTTTTAGGAAATTCGAAGGCTTTGGAACCCTGCACTACTGGTGGCCTGGTAAGACTGTGGTTTTTCTTCACGTGGTAGACTCACCTATAACATGGGCCACGCCCTTTGTGTACGCACATGTGGGAAATGGTAATCATGTTGCCAAGTCCTGTTTCCATTGATCTTGTGAGCATCATAAATATGTCACCTGATTTTATTTCTACTAGATTAGAGCTTACTCTAGGCGGTCAGCCAGCAATGGGGGGAGAACTTTTGGTATGTACTCACTTGTAATTTTTATCTATTTATTTGAGTTCAATGCAACATATAAATTAATAAATAAAATGTTTAGAATGTGTTTTTTTAGACCCCAGATGTTAACCGTTCCTTAGCACGAACGTGATAAATCCCACAGGGACTGTTATATTACTAAAGCTGTCAATAAAGATGATGAAAGGAACAAAAATTGGGCTTAACATTCCTAAGGCTGTCTTCTGGAGGTGAGACCATTTTAATTGACTTCCTATAGTCATTAAGGCATGTGCACTTCTGGTGCGGATATGAAAATTTTATTTATGGTACTTATTGAATGTGAAAATTTTATTTATGGTACTTATTAAATTTTGATACTTTTAAATTTCTTGATAAAACATGTTTAAAGAAATTTTTAAAATTCATGTTGTGCTATTAATCATCTGTCTTCTGAATGTATATAGCTAAATAAACATTTTCATTTATACTATAAAACTACAGTAATCAAAACAGTATGGTATAGGCATAAGAAACAGATATATAGATCAATGGAATAGAAGAGAAAGCCCAGAAATAAATCCTCACTTATGTGGTTAAGTACAAAAGAGGCAAGGATATACACAGTGGGGTAATGACAGTCTCTTCAGTAAGTGGTATTGGGAAAACTGGACAGATACATGGAAAAAATGAAATTGGACCACTTTCTTACACTATCTACAAAAATAAACTCATAATGGATTAAAGACTTAAATGTAAGACCTGAAACCATGAAACTCTGGAAGAAAACATAGGCGGTAAACTCTTTGTCATCGTTCATAGCAGTGTCTTTTTGGACATGTCTCCCCAGGCAAGGGAAAGAAAAGAAAAAATATACAAATGGGATGACATCAAACTATAAAAAGTTTCTGCACAGTGAAGGAAACCACCGACAAAACAAAAAGACAGACTACTGAATGGCAGAAGATACTCACCAACAATTCATCTGATAAGGGCTTGATATCAAAAATTTATGAGGAACTCATACACCTTAACACCAAAAAGACCCAAGCAATCCATTTACAAAATGGGCAGGGGACATGAACAGACATTTCTCCAAAGAGGACATACAGATGGCCAACAGACATATGAAAAGATGTTCAACATCAATAATCATCGAAAAGTGTAAATTAAGACCACAATGAGACATCACCTCACACCTATCAGAACAGCTATCATCAGTAAATCAATAAACAAGTGTTGGTGAGGATTTGGAGAAAAGGGATCCCTTGTTCACTGTTGGTGGGATTGTAAATTGGGGCAGCCACTATGGAAAACAATATGGGGATTCCTCAAAAAATTAAAAATACAGCTGCCATATGATCCAGCAATTCTACCTCTGGGTATTTATCCAAAGAAAACAAAAACACTAATTCAAAAAAACATGCACCCCATGTTCATTGCAGCATTACTAGTAATAGCCAAGATATTTAAGCAACCTAGATGTCCATCAATAGATCTATTTAAATAAATATTTAAAATTCTCTTTAACTAAGATAGAAGATTCCAAAATAGGGAGGTAATCTAGCATGTAGTTTAGAGCAAGGTCTTTATAAAACAGATCCAGACTTGTTCATTGCTGGTTGTGTTTCTTGGACAAAACCCCTTTGCCCCATAACTTGTTAGTAAAAGGGAGATGATAATACTTACTGCCTAATGTTTCTAAGCGGATTATGTTAGAAAATGCTCAAAGAACTTAGCACATTGTCACAAGTGATATTAACTGTTACTTTTATATTAATAAATTTATTATTTCTCAAGCAGAAGGAAAAACTCAAAATTTGGCACATACCCATAAGATTAAAAAAATTACAAGTAAGATTATGGGCACTTATTTTTAATGAAAACATAATTTAAGTTCTTCTTTTTAAGGATTGGTGAAATCCATGGTGTTTTTCCATATACAAAGTTGATAATGGTTCTATTTTCACCCAAAATAGCCAAATTTCTTTCAAATTAAAATTTATTGAAGTGACAATTGTTAGTAAACTTACATAGGTTTCAGGTGTACAATTCTATAATACGTCTTGTACATTCACATTGTGTGTTCACCACCCAGAGTCAATTCTCCTTTCATCACCATATATTTGATTCCATTTACTCTCATCTAACACCCTTCCTCCTCTCTTACCCTCTGGTAACCACTAAACTATTATCTGTGTCTATGAGTTTTTGTTTCGTCATTTGTTTGTCATGTTCCTTTGTTGTTTTCAGTTTTACATACCACATGTCAGTGAAATCATATGGTTATTGACTTTTTCTGTCTGACTTATTTCGCATAGCATAATAATCTCAAGATCCATCCATGTTGTCGTAAATGGCATTATTTCATCTTTTCTTATGGCAGAATACTATTCCATTGTGTATATACACCACATCTTCTTTATCCAATCATCTATAGAAGGACACTTTGGTTGTGTCCAGGTCTTGGACATTGTATTGTAAATAAAGCTGCACATATATCTTTATGAATAAATGTTAAAATAAATTCAAGAAGGCACAAAGAAATGGAAAGACAGTCCATATTCATGGATTGGAAGAATCAACATAGTTAAAATGGCTGTATTACCCAAAGCAATATACAGATTTAATGCAATCCCCATCAAAATCCCAATGGCATTTTTTAAAGAAATAGAACAAAAAATCATCAGATTTGTATGGAACCACAAAAGACCCCGAATAGCCAAAGCAATCCTAAGAAAAAAGAACAGTGCTGGAGGTATCACACTTCCTGACTTTAGCTTGTACTACAGGGCAACAGTAATCAAAACAGTATGGTATTGGTAGGAAAACACATAGAGAGACCAATGGAATAGAATTGAGAACCCAGAAATAAACCCACATAAATATGGACAGGTTATTTTCTACAAAGAAGCCAAAAACATACAATGGAGAAAAGACAGCCTCTTCAATAAGTGGTGCTGTGAGAATTGGATAGCCACATGCAAAAAAATGAAACTGGACTGGTATCTGTTACAGTGTACCAAAATTAACTCAAAATGATCAAAGACTTAATCATAAGACCTGAAACAATAAACTGCATAGAAGAAAACGTAGGTACTAAACTTATGGACCTTGGGTTCAAAGAGGATTTTATGAATTTGACTTCAAAGGCAATGGAAGTAAAAGCTAAAATAAATGGACTCTATGAAACTTAAAAGCTTCTGCACAGCAAAAGAAACCATCGTCAAAATAAACAGGCAACCAAATGAATGGGAGACGAGTTTTGCAAACAGTGCCTCCGATAAGGGGCTAATATCCAAAATATACAAGGAACTCATGCAACTCAACAACAACAACAAAAAATCCAATTAAAAAAATGGGCAGAGGACCTAAAATAGACATTTCTCCAAAGAGGACATACAGAAGGCCAATAGACATATGAAAAAATGCTCAACATCACTAATCATCAGAGAAATACAAATAAAAACCACAATGAGATATCACCTCACCCCAGTTAGAATGGCTATCATCAACAAGACAAATAGTAACAAGTGTTGGAGAGGCTGTGGAGAAAAAGGAACCCTCATACACTGTTGGTGGGAATGCAGACTGGTGCAGCCGTTATGGAAGGCAGTGTGGAGGTTCCCCAAAAAATTAAGACTAGAGTTACCATATGACCCAGCAATCCCTCTACTGAGTATCTACCCCCAAAAATCTGAAAATAGCCAAATTTCTATAGAAATAATAGGTAAAAAGGTATGATTCTTCTATATGTGTCCATACATCACTTACTCAATTTGTCCAGAAATTGGAGAAATGGAAAATTGGGAGTTACTGGTTTTGCTGTTCTCAAACAAGTTTTTCTACTTGTTTTGTGACCTTGAACAAATCAGGTTACATTTCTGTGTCTCTGGACCAGTGAGAGAGTCCTCAGCTACTAGGTAGAGAAGCTCCTGTGGATGCCTTCAACAATAACACATGAGAGGCAGAGTAGTTCTAGGATTGGTTCATTCAGTGGCTCAATGAACATATCTAAGATCTAGGTTTTCTTCCCAACCATCTGTCCTGCCATCCTCAGCATCTCAGTTTTGTTCTCATGTTTTCCCCCTCATGCACACATGTTGGCCCTACAGGACCAGGCGTTACATAGAAACATAATAAACTCCAGAGGAGGGAGAATGAACGTGTCTTTTCTGTTGTATCTTTCATAACATTGAGAGAATCTTTACCACAACTCCTCCGCCCCAGGATATCCTTGATATGACATTGCTCATAACGGAGGTACATATCACCCTAGGTCACTCACAAGAATAGTGAGAGTGTTCTGATTGGTTAAAGCAGAGTGAAATCCTCTGGTTGGTTAGATTTCTCTGATGGGTTAAACTAATCCAGATTTACCCTTGAGCTGGAGATGGTGGTCTCTTCTCTGCAGGTTGAATAAATGAATAAAATTCTTTTAGGATTCAATGGTCTTTAGGATTCAGTGGTCTTTAGGATTCAAGTATCTGCTGAAGTCTTAATTTTTTTTTAATCCTATAAAATGTTGGAAATTCCAATTCTAAGCCACAGTATTTGTTTTTAGAGTAAATGAAATAATGTTATTATATACACTCATAAGCAGGCCCAGGACTCCAATGCACATCAATGCTTTTACAATGTGTCTAAGTTTCCTTAGCCAATTACTTGTGTATTTAAGTATAACTCGAGTGTCACCTTCACCGGCTTCTCCACTGCTCAGCCAGGGCTTACAGAGTTCATCTTTACTCCTGGCCATAGCTCTTACGTTGCTGATTACACTGATTGATATAATAGTCATTCTAAGTCCATGTGACGGCAAAAGGCACAAACAAGTTGACTTCTCATCTTCTTCCTTCCTTAACACATCTTCCAGGAGCCATTAATAATGTATGGAAAAGTATAATATCAAATATATATACCACCAAGAGTCATTCTGTGAAGGTGACTCAACAAACGGCAAGTTCATTCAAACTACTATGTATTCCTTCTTTCTGAATATATATAGGAGAACTCAAAGGGCTTACGGCTTAGCACGCACGCTCTCTGACCAATCTCTGTTCTCACCCCTTGTTCTGGTCACTCCAGATTGAGCTCTTTTATGAAAATGCGATCCACTAAGAGGGATTGGGTTGTCTTCAGGCCTCAGCGGTACGCATTTTCCTAAGCTCCAGAATTTGTTTTCTAGCTACCTCTGATCCTGTGGTTGACGCCTGTTGCCAGTTCAGTTTTCACACAGGAACAATTCCCCCCTTTTTTCTCTCAGTTTGATTTCCCTTTGCATTTATTTGCTTCCATCAATGCAAAATACTGAAAGGTTCAAATTGATTTTCCTTCTGAAACATGAAAGGTCTACTTTTTAAGCTTCAGTATTTCCTAAGGAAATATCTCTGATCAATATGTGTAAGAATTAAAGAAAAACTCCAAACTACCCCTTCTGATTGGCAGTAACTCAGAGCAACCTGTTTACCCACTTGGGTTCTTCCCAGCAGAAAATGTTAACAATTGTAATTATCACCATTATGCAGTATGTTCAATTCTACAATCAATATAATTGCCAAATGGAAATTATACAATAAATATAATTGCTGCTTTACTCCTGTGCAGTATTTCACTGGCACTTCACATTTATTTTGTCCTTTAATTAGTAACAGGTGTAATTACACTACTATGCTGAGACCTAGAGCTGAGTAATTGGCAGGTTTGGCGCAGGGTACGGCTATTGAGAAGGGGCCGGTGTGACTCATTGTCTACTGGGATTGCCTGAGGACACCCCACAGCACACTGAGCACCCTGAAGACAAGCTACCCTGTGGACGTTTTTCGCATAAACTCTAAGTGAAGTTCAGCCTGCAGTCTCTGAGACACACTCCTTTGCTAGCCCTCCTCTTGACTTCTAGTGCCCTTTGTACCCATTCCTTAACTATCTAGATGACTGCATTCATTGACTTACCAAGTATTTATTGAGCACTGTTTATGTGGCAGGCACTGTTCTGTGTGCAGGAGATGCCTTGTGAACAAGAGAGGCACAGACTTACAATCTAGTGGATAGAAACAGACTACACAAAAAACAAATAAGAGATACAATATTTGTAGTGAAAAGTGCTAAGAAGAAAAACTACTCTAACATAATAATGTGTTTCGATTGGGTGGTCAGGTCACCTTTCCAAGACGTGGCATTTAACTTCAAATGTTAATGATGAGGCAAGTTGTTCAGGCAGAGGTTGTGGCAACTGCAGAGGACTTCAAGGAGAACATACTTAGAAACAAGTGTATGGTATTAAGAGGGTTAAGGAAGAGAGAGAGAGAAAGAGAGAGAGGTATATTGAAAGGACTTTTGATTTTAGAGGGTCTTTAAGTCATAATAAGGAATTTGATACTTATTCTAGAAGCAGTGGGAAGCTAGTGGACGGTTTGGTGAGGATACAGTCAATATAATTGCCAAATGGAAATGACATTGTTATATCTTCAAAAGCCTAATCTACCTGCTTTAAAAAAAAATAGATTGTGGAGGAGCAGGAATTGAAGGAGACCAGATGGGGAAAACTCCAGGTAGGAGTTGGTTACCCAACTTAGGATGATGCCCAGGAGGCGGAAAGAATGGTAGAGCTACCACTGCCGGCTGATGGAGTTGATGTGAATGGTGAGATAAAGACTGAAATGCCTAATTGCTCTTGGCTTTGGCTTGGAACTTGGAGATGAGGAAGTATGGAAAAACAAAACAAAACAATTTTAAGCATAGGAAAACAAATCTTGTTACATATAAAATGCCAGTAGACATCCAGGTATATGGTTGGATAAATACCCTGAAAGGAGCAGCCATTACTATAGACATATATGAGACTCAACTGTATTGAGATAGACTAACTCATGGACCAGGGAAAGATAAACATCAGAGACAGAAGATGGAGGAAGTCCCTGAATTAAACTGGGAGTTGTTGTGATGTTTAGAGGTCCCATCATGAGAGAGAGTCAGCAAAGAAAATTCAGAGAGAGCTGCCAGTGAGGTAGAAGGAAAAGTAGGAACCTCTACATGCCATTCCATTCAAGAGAATGCATGTTAAGAAGAGAGGGCTTAAGTATGTGAAATGGTACTGAAAGAGGAAGATGAAAGCAAATGCATGGCCTTTGGATTTGGCAAAGTGGAGATTGCCATTGACTTTGTAAGGACAGCTTTACTGGCGTGACTGGGATGTCAGTGTATGTGAGGGCTGACGATAACTCGCAAGGTGAGGAAATCAGATGCATGCACAGACGACTTTTCGAGAGTGCTGTGACAAAGAGCAAGAAACCCAGCTCTAGTTGGAAGAGAACAAGGCTCAAAAAAAGGCTATGGAACATTTTTGTATGTAGAAAAATACGAAGTATGAGAACTAGATGCTGCAAGGTGGGAGGCGTACTTCTGTGGGAACAAGGTCCTTGAGTAGATGAGACATGAAATCCAGAGTCTTGGTGAAGGGACTTCCTCTGACAGGAACAGAGGCTTGTCTTCCCTGTGACAGGAGGGAAAGCGAGAGTGTAGGCACAGATTCAAGAAGGTCAGTCCACGTGGCAGTGGGAGGACTGTTGTTGCCTCCTAGTAGTTCGTGATGTAAAGGAGACACATCCTGTACATCTCGCATGAGTCAGATAGTGGCCTGAGCAGAGAAGCAGGAGCTGTGGGAGGGCAGTAGTAGGAGGAATAACCTCCAAAGTTTGATGGAGGAGGTGGCATCTGACCTGGGCCATTGATAATACATATAGTTGTGTTGCTATTTGACTGAGATGTAAACAATGTTTAGGGCATTTTCTCTAGAACAAGTTATTTCATTAAGGAAGACTCTGGTGGATCTCTTGTGTCTGGCACTCCGCCCCTTCTCAGGCATCAGTGCCTTTTCAAATTCCCTGTTCTCCTTTCACAACCCCCTATCTTCCTTTACTTTTGCTTATTTTTAATTATCTTCCCAGGCTAAGCTGAAGTGTCATCCCTTCTAGAAAGCCTTCCCAAACCATTTTCCAGCCCCCTTTTCACTTTGGGTTAGATCCTTTTTGGTATATAGGTGGGGCAGGCAGGAGTGTTCCTATTTTGTCGATGTGTTGGGATGCATATTAGTTTGATCCACATAGTTGAAAGAGAAGGGCCAATGCGGGGAGCCACCCCAGATCTCAGGCAAGAAAGCATCTAATCTCCAGAGGGCTGGACTGAAGCCTGCCAGACAGGGAATTGTTTGTAGTCTTGGAAAGAATGTTTGTTCTTATCTCCATGTACGTATGCAGTGGATCTAGCCTTGCACTTTACGTTGGTCAAAGACCTTTTTTTTTTTGCCAATGACGAAACAAACAGGCCTTTAAGAATCACAAGCAAACCCTCAGTTTATGGGCCAGAAACCCCAATTGATTGCCAAATATAGGTCATTTGGGGTGGGACTCAGGTACTAGCAATACCATCTCCACAGTCCGGAAATAGAGTTTTGTTTATGAAAGTGTGGTCTCCCGAAGGAATGTATAACACAGCAAATTTTTCTTCCTCACATCTCTAAAAAATGATTCATAAGCTACAGAGAAAGGCTCCAGCTCTTTATCTGACTATGGTGGCAGAATAATGCGTCACCCCCCCGCAACGGATGGCCATGCCCTAACCCCCAGAACCTGTGAATATGTTATGTTGCGTTGAAGAAATGACTAAGGTTGCGGATGTAATTAAGTTTGCTGATCCCCTGACACTGAAATGGAGAATTTTCCTGGATTACCTGGGACCAGTGCCATCAAAAGTGTCCTTACAAGTAAAAGAGGGAGGGAGGAAAGTCTGTGCTAGAGGGATGCATCATGAAAAGGACTTGACCCATCGTTGCTGGCTTCGAATTTGAAAGGCACCCACGAACCTAAGAATGTGAGCAGATTCTAGAAACTGGAAAAGGTAAGAAAATGGATATGTCCCTAGAGCCTCCGGAAGGAACAAAGTTCTACGGACACCTTCATGTCAGTGATGCTTGTTTAGTGATATCTGTTTCGGACTCATGACCTGCAAGACCGTCAGGTAATAAATCTGTGTGTCTTAAACCACCAAGTGTGTGGTGACTTGTAAAAGCAGCGACAAGGAAGTCGTGCACAGTGTGAGGGACCTGCTTGCCCGAATCTGGAACTCCATAGGTAACATGTACAGTAACAGAGCGACATACACGGGTGACACTCCATACACGGGTGACAGGGTGGAAATAGCCAGGCGTCATATCACAAAGGTTCATTATTGCAGCACCCTCCCACTGAGGCGGCACTGAATGCGCAGGAGTTTTAAAGCGTAAGGCCTCAGAGACTCAGTTTCCTCAGCTTGACTGTTGGGATAGGAGCAAATTCATATATTGTGGAGGAGTATAAAAAACCACTTGAAATGGTTTCGTCAACTCAAATCTTCCCCTCAAATTGATGGGGTAATTTTAACAAGCTTTATAGAGTCTTAGAAAACATACTGGCCTGAGAGACAGAAGAAGTGGGTTCAGGTCTCAGCTTCACCCTCTGTGACCTTATACATCCCTTGTAGTCTTTCTGGAGGCTTGGATTTCTAGTCAGTAAAATAAGGAAATAAAGGCCCATTCATCTCTGCTAAAATATAATGATAAAGGCAAACGTACTTGATATACCATGAAAACACTGCGCATGCAAAGAATTTTCCTGGTTAGTAACACCAGTCATTGTGCTTCGACCTCATTCTTTGTCACTAAAACAGTATGTACAATTCAGACTTTCTGATCACATAAGATCAAATGTGACTCTTTTCTAAAGGAACCTCAGTGAGTGGCCGACATGGAAGGCAGACGTGGAATTGTCCATATAATCAGCAGACCTTTCTCCAGCTACTGTGTCTGGGAGATCAGGCTGCCTCTGGACTGAGTTGCTCAGGTCTTAAGGCCATTCCAGCAGTCTTTCGTAGAATAACTATTAGGAATCACTCTTCCATATTTAAATTGATTACTGGGAAAGTTGTAGCCACCCCAAATCCAGTTCTCTTGCTCAGAGCTGTTCAGGAAATAGAAGTCAGAGGATCTTCAATGTCCAAAAGTGCATCTTAAGCATCTAAGAAAATTCCGTCCATCTTGAAAGAGAGCCATGAGTCCAAGAATCAGGGTAATTCTGTATGACAACGAAGTTAAGAGCGACCACCTTACCTCGCCATGATTTCTGGAAGGCAGAAACCTCATTTATTGTTCTGCCTTCGTATTTTTGTTCAGCACCAGCCACATAGTAAACACTCAGTGAAGGAGTGAATGTATTGTGTCTATTGTATGAAGGAAATCTGTCCTGCCCCTTTCTTAACAGCATAGGTCTTCTTTTCAAAGAGGTGTATTAGTTGTCAAGGAATTCAGTGAGTTCAGTGAGTCAAGTTAGTCTTTGAGTTTTCATTTCTATCCTAAGAGGGCTCCAGTGTAGACTAGGTATCAGGCACACAACCATCCCAGACAAGACCAAAAATGGTTCTTTAAAGAAGGAAAGTATTAGGTTGGTGCAAAAGTAATTGTGGGTTTTGCAGTTATTTTTAACCTTTTAAGCCGCAATTACTTTTGCACCGATCTAATGTATCAGATTTGGTAAAGGGCTTATAATAGCGTACAGAACATAGTACAAAGTATTTTGCTATTTTTATTATCCTATGTGATCTGGTGCGAGCTTATTTATATTCTGATTGATAATTTCGTTATAAACCTATGCTGTGGATGTTGACCCATCTTTTTTTTCCCCCAAAAGGTAATGCTGTACGTATAATTAGAAGGAAAGTAGATTTTCTGAGTAAACGGCCCCGGATGGTAAACAGCACTAGACGGTAACAAGGAATATGAAGGCCTATGTTATATTTATCTAAGATAATTAATTCTAGAAGGAGTAAGGCTATACTAGAACTTAAGCCATCCTTCATAAACTTGAGAAACAAAAAATAGTCTTGAGGTCTTTAGACTATTCATCTTTCCCTTTTTAGAAAAATTTGTCTCTAATTCTTTTGTCCCCAACTATGTAATTATTATAAACAAAACAAGCAATAACTATTCATTGATAGAATGTCTGTTTAAATTGCTCTTGAAGTCTTATATAATATTATTCATGATATTACACTGACATAGTCTGTTCCAAAGAGAAAACATTTAATTATAAATGTGCAAAGCATCTAGAGTTGAAAATCATTGACTATTTTGTACACAATAGCTGATGTTACCTTATGAAAAATAAAACCTTACATACATGTTACATTAAAAGCCCCCGCTTCTAATCACTTAACTATCACTAAGCTATTAGTAATCACTTAGCAATCACTTCATATTCATTGAAAATAGAAGAAAGGAAACTGAAAACATCACTGAAAGAAACACACAGCTTATCTTGCAACTTTAATGATTTTTCAGATGCAGCATGGAAGAAAAAGATATATAAACACTATTTTCCCTGTGAGATCAAACAAAGGGCAGATTTTTATCTTTGCAATAGCTCCTAGGGGGGAAAACCCAATAAAAGATGGTTTAGATGTAGAGAATAACATTTGTAATTCTTGGCTGTCTTTACTAGTAAGGAAACAGAAATGCTTTATACATAAGTAACAACACTACATGTGTTATTTGAGTGGAGTAAACTTGCAGCATTCAGTTCAAATAAACAAGAGATTTAAAAACCCCAACCTTCTTATATTCTAAGTCCTTATCAACCTACATTAATTTGGGGAAAAGCCATATTTTTATCTGATGTTAAAAAGTGTTGGTTCATTCATTTATTCACTCATTCATTCACCACATGCTCTAGTTTGAATTTATAGAATATCAGTTCAGTTGGGTGTAAGGTCCTGATTCTAACTGTAATGGACTTTAACTCAAGAAAAGATAAATAAAGATATATACTAATTATTTAACTAATCCATTAATTCATTTACTTATTCCTTAAAGCCTAGTAGTATAGTATGTAATGCCAAATTTCTCAAATGTAAACTAAAAATATGAAGCAAATTTATAGCACTCCCAAATTTGTAGACTCTTCTCTCTCTAGACCCTAATTCTGGGATGTTGGTTACAGCTCTGCTCAGCTCTCCATGACAGGCCACGTTATAGGAGCTGATTCACTGAGTATAGTTCCTAGTTGAAGTACTGGGTAGGTTGGGAAATAATTTCATGTGAAAATATATGTGAAAAAATTGATCTTTGAACACACTAATTTGTTTATGCAAATGTATGTCGGAGGTCCTTAAAATCAGTTCTTAAATAGAAGTAGGTTTAGGCATTTTCTGTAAAACCTTGATTTTCTTATTTATTTGCATTTGCATTAACTTGTATATGGGCAGGCAACAAAGATAGTAATTTCTTACCCGGTAGGGTGATATCTGTCATGTAATATTAGGACCACTATTTATAAAACTGGGATTCAGATGAGGGTCAAGGAAGTAGTCTACACTTACTCTCCACAGCATTACAGATTTTGCTGTATTAATCCAGTTCTCGAAATATACTTTTTTTCTTTCAAAAATGTTAAAGACCAGTGCCCAGAATCTTGCTTATTGAATATGTGTGTGCAGGTGCATGTGTGGAGGTAGAATAAAGAAAGGGGGCATACTGTTATCATAACACTTTCGATATTATTGTGGTGGTTGGTTTATTCTCTAAACCTTAGTTACATTTTCTGCAAAAATGGGGCTGGAAATTGGAAAAGGCAAGACAATAGATGTGTGCCAAGAGCCTCCAGAAGGAACATAGTTCTGACAACACCTAGCTTTCCTTATCTGCAAAAATGTCAAGAAAGGTAACTATTATGAAAGGGAAAATATAGAACCCGTTTCAGTAGATTTTTCTGTAGTATGTATTGTCTTTCCTTAAAGTAATGCAAAGTGTACTTCACTTAACATAAATACAACATTCATTCATTCATTCAGTGTCTAGTATATAAGACGTTATATTTTGTTCTGCTATGGATTTACAGAAGAGTGACAAGCAGGTTCTACTCCATAGTGATATAAAGTTTCAAGAGAAAAAAATTAACATACACTCATCAATATAGCAGTGATGAAAAGAAACGAAAAGTGAAGAAAGACATAGTTCTTGTTGACCTACTTTGCCGTCTCCAAGATGTGTATAATTGTTTTCATTTTAAAGAGGAGGAAACAGAAGTTTAGCTCAAGTTCACACAGGTAGAGATTCAGAGATATGACTTAAATTCTATTCTGTCTCATCCCAAAGCTAGTACTATATGCGTATCAGATAGGCCATTTGACTCCATAAGACAGTTACTTGTAGGTAGGCTGAGGTTTCAAAGCTTTGCGGATGAGGTAGCATTTGGTATGTGCATTGGAGATAGTGTTGTAATAAATGGAATTTTCGTTTGGTGATTTCAGATTGGCAACTTGTTGGGATGAGAAACAAAGGGGTATGTGGATCTTTATCAGTTTTCTCTGAGTGACTAGTACTTGAGAAACTGAAGGCCCAAAATTCAAATATCAACGTTAGCACAGGGTTCATTGACTACTTTTGAGAGAACAATTCCACACATACCTCTTTACCTCCTTCAGTCAATCAGGGAAAACTTGACACAAATGCCAGAATGAAGACGTTGGATTAAAGGAAAGCAATTTGATTATTTTGAGCAGAGAAAATAATAATTGCAGCCATGCGTTAGAAAGACCATCTGTGAGTCATATGTAGGATAGATTATAAAGACAAGAGTGAAGATAGAGACACCAGCCAGGAGGCCGTTGTAAAAGTTCAAGCAAAGCCAGTAGGACTTCAGATGAAATCAGTGGTAGTGGAAAGGAAGAGCGGGAGTTCCATTCTAATGCGAATTCCATTTCCACAGAATCGGCAGCATCTTAGAAGTAGAGGGTAAGGCAGAAGGAAACAGCAAAAATGTGTTTCAGTATTTGAAATTCCACTTCGTGTGGGTTTGGATATAATTCATATTGTAAGATAAGGGTAGGTTAGTCACTTCCACATAGTAATGGCAGGATGTAGTCACGGGGGAAGGTAAATTCACGGTCACTTCATCTGGTAGCATGGCTCGGAAACAGGACTGTCTTCATATCAAACACATATCCGTCTTTCATGGGTGAGCTAACATTAACAAAGATGAGAAGCGATATAAAAAATTAATATGCAACATGAGTAAATTATAATATTAATAAAGTATGGAATGTGCCAATATAGCTATGGTCAGCCCCATTTCTCCCTTTAGATACACCACAGTGGAAAGTCAAATAATAGGAATCAAAGGCAGAACATTTTCTTGGTAGACAAAGCATCAGAACAATGGAAGTTGAATGGGTCCAGTGTTTAACAGTAGCTGGTTTTACCAGTATGACAAGAAATTGAAATCTCTCCATGAGGCCTCCATTTTCTTGTATTGGGCAGGATAATCTAGGTTAGGCCACGGTAATAAGTGAGCCCAAAATCTTAATGGTGTAAAACTAGAAATGTTCTTTGTTGCTCAAGCTTTGTTGCTGTATCTGTTGCACACTGGCTCTGTGTCTGGTCCCTTTCTATTTACTCCATGATCAGTGTGATGGAACAGCCACTGTCTACATCTCTGCTTGTTATGGTGGCAGAGGGAAAAGAGACAATGCTTAACTGCAGACAAGCTTTTATCTCTGCTGCAAATGGAAGTTGCCACTTCACACACGCCACTTCAGCCCCTATTCCATTAGAGAAAGCAAGTATTATGTCCTCTCCTGAGTTCAAGCAGGCGGGGAAGAATGAGAATGGTCCTCTTAAAGGGCTCTAGAATCTTTAGCATTCTGTCATGTAGTCTATTGCACCAGGGCAGATTTGGATAAGAGCCCAACTTTTATCTATGATTTTTTTTTTTTTGCTTCTTATTTAACTAATCTTTCAATTGAATATTTTGATACATGTACATAAAAATGCATCAATCTGTTTACGATAAACTCTTTTTGGAGTGAAAAATTTTCTAACTGTATAAAGTAGCATTGTGTATCTCTGCTTTGATTCATTAAAGTTGACTGGACAATTCAATTCTTAGACAATGCTATCTTATATTTTGGAATTCACCTACTTGTATAACCCATGTATTAAGAGGAACCTTATAGAATCTGAGGCGCTGGCAGGATATGCAAGCTGTATATTAGTCAAGACATATTTTGTTATTTTATAGTTAGTTTATGGTAAACCAGTTTGTAGTAAATAGCCCAGTGTCTTAATACAATGAAAGTTTATTTCTTGTTTATATCATAGTCTGATGAGGATCTGCTGTTCTCTTGGGTGGCTCTCCTTTGTGCCAGATATCTTCTCTTAGACACTTTATTCACTCTCTCCCATTCTCCACTTTGGTGTGTGCCTCAGAAGCTGTCCTGACTGGATTTCATCCATGGCTCCTTTGCTGTTTGTTTGTGGTTGGGTTTAGCCAATGCAGGACAAAACAGAAGATGACTGAAGAATAGGAGGAGGGATTAGGTTGGAATGTTTTTGCAGTGTTTTCTTTGATGGCAGCGTGCTTCTTTTAAAGAGAAATTCTCCAATCAAGTAGCATTCTCTATATAACATTCTCCCTGGGTTCTGGAACTTATTTCCTTCATTTTCCTCATCAGGGCTAGGAGTAGGAATGTCTCCCCATTGAGGGCAATCTTACATCATTCTTCATTGCTGTCTGTACAACCTGTCCTCACCTATGTAATTTGTCCCCTGGCATCTCTTTGTGTGTGCCATGTTATTGACTAGGTCTCAGACATATATTCTCAAAGCAGTGGTCTGACAATTCAAGTTCCTTCCATCTTGTGATGCTATGATCTGAAACACGTGATCTCTGAGGTTGCTGAAGCAGTAATGACAGTGTGGGCACTTGAACAGGGTTTTGTGGTCAGTCCTGTACCTGCAGATATGATTGACTGCATCTCAGAACCCAGTCATATGGTCCCAACATAACTGAAATGGACTCTTCTTTTGGACACCAAAGGAAAGAAAAGGCATTCGTTGTGCATGGTATTATTCGTTTCACAAGTGGAGATGTGCAGTAGACACATAGAAATGTGGATGTTAACTCAAAAGGATGATATTAAAGACATATAGTTTAAGAAGCTTGAAGGATACTTAACATTATAACAAACTCAGCCATACCACAGGCCCCCACCTTTCACCCAGATTTCCTTACAACTGCAGATAGCATCACCATTCTCCAGCTCAGCCAGGCTCTGACCTTCAGTCTCTTCGTCTGTTTCTATTTTAGATTAGAATCAGCCCAGTCCTGCAGGTTTCAGTTCTGTGGTTCTTCTCTATCCCACCTGTTCCTTTTCATTTTATCTAACAGCAGCCTGGTTTAATGCGCAAGGTGAAGCTGCACACGTAAATGAGGACTGTTGGAGATATGTTCTATAGAGAAAAGGCAGCCAAAGCTGACTCTTCTGGTATGCAAACAGGAAGAGAAGTTATAAAGGTAGGCCAAGAAGGCTCATTCAGAGGTATAAGAATTAGCGCAATACCATCAAAGAGAGTTCAGGAAAGAAGTTTGCAGGGAGTCATGGCCAAGTGACAAATTCAGAAATGTGTGAGAGGTCGTGTAGAAAGGAAGTTTGGACATTTATGCTCATATCTTCCCCAAAATTGCAGTGAGAGTCCAGGAATGATTGAAGGCTTCACAACCACTCTGAAGAGTACGATTTTCACTTGAATGAGGGTGTGTTTCCACCACCTTCATGTTCGCTTCCCTTCCAACCTATGCATCGTGACCAGTTTACCTGCTATCTTCCCGAAAGACCTTTCCTTCTTGACCTTCTACATCTACTTTTTCAACTCCAGAAATAATTACTTTCTCTGACCTTTCTATCTTTGGAGCATACCTCATTTGTGCACTTTCATCACAGTTGGGTCCTAGTCATTACTCAATAATACTTTGATTCTTATGGATTCTCTATTACAACAGCAGATGTTCTGTTGCTTATTTTCTCCAAACTCATTAAGCCTCTATTAACCACACACATACCATTCAATGATGCTCTACTTTTATTCCTTCTACCTAAGACCTCTTCACTTCTGAGTGTGTCAAAGAAAGTAGAGCTCTTCCTTGCTGAGGAATAGGTTGCTATTTGTTCTTCTCACCTCCAGAACACCTTCACTTCTACTGTTTAATTTACATCTTGAAAGAGGCAGTCTCTACTCTATTGCTTACTCCTTTGCTTCAGGAACTAAGAACAGGTTTAGAACAAATAATTGAAATCTCCATGACCTCTTTTAGACAATAACTTTGGCCTGTTCCCCACCAGAGTCTGACGATTCACTAAACTAATGACCATTCTCATTGGTTTCATAGCTAGTTCTTTTCACTTCCGCAGCCGACTCTGGAATTGCTAATAAGCTGCAGAACTGGATGATGACAGGCAGGAGATATGGCTAGGGCGGGAGGCCTTGCTAACCCACAGGCAGCATGTCTAGAACTAAGCATAAATTGCAGGAATAATAGTCATATCTCTTGAGGTAAATTTCCTCTATCTCTGCTAATCTTCCAGTATAAGGATTATTTTTATGTATAGACTGATCCACCCTTGAGGACTATTCAGTGATTTTCATTTTGCTTTTCCTTTGGGCTGCTTGAAGAAATTGCCTGTTTTCCAATGTCAGGACTCTGAGAATGTGTACCACACTTTTTAGCTATGTCGGTGACCTTAACACTGAGCTACATATTAAAATATTTTTGTCCTTTTTAAAATGTATTCTATGTTTCTTCTTTATCAGTAAATTCATCCTCATCTTTATCACCAAAATAGAAGTAGAACACATTTTGAACACTAATCACATAGCACATTTCCAAGGTATGTTTCCTTACTTTGTCTAATTTAAGCCTCACACCGAACTTGTGAGATTGATGTGATTATTTCCATGTTACAGGGAAGGAAATGGAGACTGGGGGAGGCTCACGCCCTTAACTAGCTGGCCCTTGTGCTTTGTGGTTCCTGTTCTCAGAAAGATACTGAATCCTCCTATCTTCAGTTCCACTTTCCTAATTGCTTTTTAAAAAAATTTATTGTTTTTTTTTTTTTTCTTTTTGTCAGTTACAGTTGCTTTTGACAAAAGGAAATGAGAACATGCTGGAGAAGCAATAGGCTTTCCAAATGAGTTGCTGGACTGAATGACCCATAAGGTTTGTTTCAGTCTAGATGTCTGTAGTGGTCTCCTAATGGTAGCGAGATAGTCCTGGGCAATTAATGTCATTGTCCTAGCAGAATGAGAGTAGCTGACTGAGTGGGTTATTTTCAGCAATTATTTTGAAATAGCTTCTATTTTTGTTGACTATGAAAGAAAACCCAAGATCTCTAAGGGAACGCGTAGAGTTCTGTAGTAAAGAGCATGGACCACTTACTCGTTGATGGTCTGGTGGTAGGTCCCTCACTTTTCTGTGCCTTGGCCCCTTATGCAGAATATGGGATGAATAATAACACACCTACCTGAAGACTTTCTGTGAGGTTTAAAATGAGTGTACATGTGCAAAGTGCTCAGAATGGTGCCTAGCACATAGTACATTCTCAACAAATAGCAGCTGACATTATTTCTTTGTCAAAATAGAAAAGCTGTGTTAGAAAATTGTAATTTTTAAGAATAACATCAATTGATTTATAGCTTCAAGTTGCTTCTAGTGTCTGACCATTGACTATTTGTAAACTTTATATGCACTTTATATGCAATTAAATCTCATTTAATTCAAACTATGAGCTAGTAACAATTAGTACTACCATTTAATACACGAGGAACCAGGCATAAGGAGGTTATTTAACTTACTTAAGTCTTATAGATATAAATTGTAGAAAAAATATTTAAATAGGTTTGTCTGGAGAGAGGCAATATGTCTAGCTAATATATATGCTAAGCCTTTCTGGTCTAGTTTAAACAATAATTAACCAAAATTGGAAGCCCTTTCAGTGAAATGGGGAGTGATATTTTAGAATTGCACCTGTATTCCATTTCTACTGTATTTAAACATTTTAAATTATATACCTTGATAAGCCACTGGAAGGACCACCAAAATTATCATAATGAAAATAGATTCTTACTTTGGGTATTTACTATGACACACTTTATTTTCATCCTCTCACTTGAGCCTCTTAGCTGAGGCTGGAGAATACAGAGGCTGTCCACACCCTTACCTGTACTATTTTACCATCTTGTTTTTCATCTTATCAATTAGGTAAAAGAGAATTCAAAAAATGTTTGAAGATCTTTGCTCTTTGGTCTTCCTTGAGTAAATATCAGTAATAGGGGGAAAAAGAAAATATTTAAAACACATAGGAGAAACAAAAAACAAAAAACTACAGGAGAGTTAATTAAGAAAGATTAGTTTCAAAAACAAAGCCTTCTAGCTTTTAACTAATTCATCACAGAGATAAAAGCAATACAGTTCCGTGCCTCATAACAATTTAATAAATATTACTAAAATATGGCAACTGCCACCACGACTCATTAGCAAGCTGTTTGTGTAGTATAAAGTTATCCAGAATTGTTTTGCAGAGTTGCTTTGTCAGTTTCATACACACAGTAATCTCTGAAGAAAGTCAGGAACATATGGTCTGCGCTCATCAGCTAACCCCAGGGGACTGCACCAGAATCTCTCTTCTCACAACTACATGACATTGAGAGGAGAGGTGGAGAGAAGATAGGGGGGGAAAGAATGGATGGGAAGAGAAACATTGATTATTCAAACCATAAAATTACACTTGGAAGCACAAATCAAGAATCACAAAGTTAACCTCTTCAAGTAATCTGTTAAAATACACATTGAACATTACAGCATTGGAAATTCTCAGAATATAAATTCTGAATTGTGGCACACAGTTAAATTAATCATTTCCGCTGTAGCAGTAAAATGCTGCATGTAGCATGCTACTGGCCCACGTAAATGAGTCTGATGCCTTCTATTTATCAAAATCAAGATTCCTTTGAACATTTTCAGTATTTTAAATTCTGAAGTTTACATACGTATTAAACCATCTATCTCAAAATTAACATGAAATACTTTCTAATTTAAATAGGCCTGTCTTATCTCAATTAAATCTGTTTGAATAGAAAACTGTGGTGTTAACATCTGTCAATGATCATGTATGTTTAAGTAGAATTGTATACTTCAGGGATTATGTTTATTTAGTCATCATTCCTGACCCTGGGATTGGGTGATCAGAAACTTTTCACGCAATGATATGACAACTAATTTTTGAATAGTTCTAACAGGCCTGGATAAGGCCTGGCTATTTGTTGAAGCAATAAAATGATTGTAAGTGCTTTGCATTCAGAAGCAATTTCAAGAAGGTTCAATAAGGTGCTCATACGTTGTTTTAAGTTATTTGGAAAAGTTTTTAAGGATTTTTTTTTTTGTCAGTTTTGTGTCTGTATCTTCCATTTTCATTTTCTTTAAAATTCTTTCAGCTTCACACTTTACCATAAGTATAGATAAAGTGCAGCTCCAAACCCTCCGCCATTCAAAGTCAACCTTGGGTAGTCTGAAGAGTGTGACTTTGTAACAATTTCACAAGTAATGTGATTAATGTAAATAAACAAGGATATATATTTAAGATAGGTAAACATAATAAATGTGTAATCCTTTCATTACTTCAAGGAGGAATAGGATTAGGATATATCTATATCAATATATCTTTATCTCTATCTAAAGAATATTTTCCTGAGAAAATAAATGAACTGAGAAGTAACAAAGAAAAAACTGAAAAATGGCTACAATATATCCAGACAAGAGGCTTTGTACAGAGAACAAGAAAACATTAAAATTGTCAAATATAAAGAGTTTAAAGAAAAAGTTAATATTTCACTTATTTAGGCTTCTGAGGTGTGGTCAGACTCTTCTCAGTGGGTCTATTTTAAGGTGAAGTTATCAAAGGCTGGTTCTCATCTCCTAGAAATTACTTGAAGTTGTTTTATGTGGAAACGGCCTGCCTCATGTGATTGCACTCTGAAGCACTTCAGCAAGAAGGCAGCTACGTGATGAGAGATTTAAATATAAAGCAAATTTAATCAGGTGCCAGGGTGCCAGGCTGCTGGAGAAGGTAGCAGCGAAGGGCAGGGGGCTGAATGGAGATGGGAATCTGTGAGAGGGAGGACTTCAAACTTTGGGGCTGGGAGAGCACAGGGTGCCACAGGAAGCAGTGTGTGGAGCTGAATAATTCATGATGCAGTACTAATTTTGACTCTGGAGAAAATTGCTTTCTCACTGTGCCAAAAGCTAGGCAATAAGACCAAAAATCAAAGAGCAAGCTAACTGGATGGGGAGAAAACCCCCAAATCAACACAATATCAAATTGGCAACCTGTTTAAGGTTACAAGCATTGTCAAAACACATGAATGCATCTTTTAAACCTTATCCAAAATTGAGCATTCATATTGACGTACATATTGATTTTTATGTAACAATAAGTATTATATAATTATCTTTAAAATTATCTTCTTGGTATTAATGTAGAGACTTCCATTAAGACAATAGGCATTTGTGTTTTTCATTGGTCCTAGGTAAAAACAAGCTACATGTCTTGGTATAGTTAATGGATCCATCGTCACTTTGTATTTACAGAATCATATGGGTGTCAGAAATGACCTTTGGAGCTAATTAACCAAGCTGCTATAAATATGGAACTTGATAAATATTAATATTTATTGGATTCCTAAAATCCAGATGGTCTTCATGAAATTCCAGTTTCCTTTAGTCAATGAAATTAAAGTAAGAGTACTGCTCAAATGCAATCATATGCACTCTGTCATCTGCATATTTCTTTAATGATGGGAATGAATTATGAATATTTCTAAAGACAAAACACTGAATCATTTTTACGCCATTAACCAAGCTTGAAACTATAGGGGGTTTCTGCTCAAATATAACAAAATTTAGAATTTGAATCATACATTTCCTTTTCTTTAAAGAATTCAAGCAGCTACTCAGCGGGTAAATGCCGGATGTTAAGATAATGAAGTTGTTTGAGGTGAAGGCTTCCTCCTCTCTTCTCATTTTGTTTGTTTTGTTTTCTGAGGAAAAGCCAGCTTCAGCTCCAGGGAGTAGAAAGGCATTCTTGGCAAAAAAATGCTTGCTGTCCCATGAGTATCTGAATAAGAGCACATCGGACAACTCTCATAGGTAGCCAAGAGGAGCTCCTGAGAGAGCAGGATTTCTAAAAGTCCCGTTCTGGCAAAGACCAGGGCTTTTCCTTAGGGTTAGACCTATTGTATGGGTCAGCCGAGAGACCATTCTTCAGGACTAGCTGGCAATAATAATTCACGAAACCTAGGGGTCATCAGCAATCCAATGTCAAGGCGTGCGTAGCCTTCCGAAATGCATTCAGCTATTTGCTGTGCAACCTAGTGTGCCATAGTATTTAATTTGCCACGCTTTACATAGATTTCAGAGACGGTGCTGCAGTCTGGCTGCAGAAGGCATATTTTGGGGGGTGCTGTAACACACCCCTAACTAAAGTGCAGTACACTGTGTGCTCTCATCAAAGACCTAAACACGCCCTCCGAAGGTGACAGAGAGTGCTGAGTTTCAGGGTGCCTGCTGTCTACTCTTCAGGGCCCTGCCTTCGATGATTTCTGTGATGGTCAGTATGCAGTAGGGGCCTGTGGAGACAGGTAGCAGGCCCAGAGTCTAGTTCTAGATCTCCACTTACTCGTTCTTCAACCTTGGTTGAGTCACTTCAGTTTGCTTGGATTCCATTTCCTTATATGTAAAAGGATCATTTTCCTATTAGTTGGAACCTTGTAAAGTTGCCGATGTGGAGTGACCTACAGAAACAAGTTCTCATGGTTCAAATGAATAAATACTCCTGAGACTTGTTCTAAGGATCAGTGGGACAGTCCTTGTATATCAGCCTGCAAATGTAAATTGCTTACTTGTCCTGCTATAGTTACATTATCTACTCAGCATTTTGTGGAAACTCAACGGGATCGCACCTGAGAAGCAAACAGTAGCACTCAGTAAAAGTCAGTTCCCTCCAGCGTGATCCCAAGCACTTTCATTTCAGTCACTGTTTTAAACTTAACACTTTTAAAAAAGCATGTTACACTTTGGAAAGTACTTTCACACAAATTAGCTCATTTGATTTTTATAACTAGCCAATGATAAGGAAATATATGTTGCAAAGAAGTTGTAACTTGGGCTGGATTATCCAGGTAGGTAGTGGGATTTTGCATATTGCTGAGAGTAGAATATGGTCATTGACCTATGTATGTGTCTCAGAAGTAATAAAACATTCAGCCTGTGAAGCGAAGCAGGGATGTAGGCCTGTTACTTTTCAGTCTGCCAATCAGAAACAATTAGATCAGTTGTACTCAAATATTTTCACCACACAACCTTATCTGTAGCGATATTATGAGTATGAAACATCAGTAGAGGTGTGATTCTCTATAAATTGTCTGTGCATGACCAAAGTAACGTTTTGTGCGCATTATAAATCATAAATGTAAAACAAGAGATTTAAAATTAAGTATACGTGTTACCAGTTTTCCCCTTATATTTCTCCCTAATATTTTCTCCTTATATTCCCAAGGATTGCACAGTCATAGCTGCCTACATGGAGATTTCATTAACACAAATTGAGGGATTTCTGTGGTTTTCATGGCTCCTGGACCTTCTACTGACCCCCAGGTCAGAGGAAGTTTTGGGCTTCATATTTAGATCAGTGTGGTTTCAGAGCTTAGTGAAGTTAGGACCTGACATGCAATTAATAAGGGAGGAAGCAGGTAGGGTGGTGTGTAGAGGCTTTGGAGTCAGCGATCTCACCACCCAATACTGCAACTTTGTGCAAGGGCCAAGCTCTCTCAGCCTCACTTTCCCCACATGGGTTTATTTGGGGGTAAGACAGCAATGCAATATTGTATGTAAACACTTTCCAATCTATAATATATTTTTTAAAAAGGTATTATCAACATATTTATCTCTGTTGTTTATTCCAGCATGTAGGCATGCAATCTGTGTTTGTTGAATGAATTAAGAAATAAATTAATTAATGAAATAACACATTATTTTGCTATGTCACTTAGGATGTTTCCAGAAACAGAAAACACCACAAGATATGTTTTCAGAGCAAGATTTTGTCTGTTTTTCATTTCAAATAATGGGAATCTAGAGATAAATAGCTCCAGAGTTTGTTAATCCAAAAGCTCATAGTCATTGGGAAGGAAGGATCTGAGTTCTTTCCATGTTCCCACTAAGCTTTTCTGAACCAGTTGATTCTCTCTCTCTGGCTGGATCTACCCAATCTCCAAGATGCTGCCACAGTTCTAAGCAGCTATGCCAAGAAGATGGCAGTGTCCAGAGGCATAAGAAAAGGGACGGATCTGTCCTCACAAACTCTCAAAAAATAAATACATTACAAAATATTCCCCGAAGTCCTTTCTCCTTAGGCTCAATGGCAAGAATTATGCCACAGGGCCATTCTTCCCAGCCTAGGACTAGAGCAATGATATTCATAGAATTTCTTTAGCTTACTAGAAGTTCAACCTTAGTGTTTGAGAAAGGGCCAGGTCCCTGGTAAACCAAAGGGGTTTTCTGATTAAGAAGGAGGAGCAGCTGTGGCTCTTGGATCATAGGCTAACATTTCGTTTCACTAGGCTGTGAATGGCCTGACACTTGTCCACACAGGTGGTCCACTGTCTCTCCTGCAGTGTGGGACCACCCAGTGTGTGAGCAAGGCAGGTATTCAATCCAATTCCATCTTACTTTGTGTATGCTTGTTTTTGTTTTTATTTTTGACAAAGACCTTCGTTTCACAATGACTTCTTCATAAGTTTCTTCAGATACTATTTTAAAAAGCAGGAACAGGGAAGTAGAAACGCATACTTTCTGTTTTTCCAGCTAGGATATCTCATATGTTATCATTAATCTTACTACAGTTTTTGGATTTTGCTCATGAACCATACCCCTCCCCCACATTGGCAAATATTGGTTAAGTACTTATATCTAGGGAAGTCCTCCTTTATTAATGTGAATTAAGGACATGTACATCTCTGATGCTTACCAGAGAAAATTACAGTAGAAAAAATTTTTCAAGTCTTGTGAAATTCTATTAAGCAAAAAGCTTTCCTTTACGTCTTATAATAAGCGATGTGAAAAAATCTGAGAAATGATTTGCTGTATTTTTGGAACAGCTGCATTTAGTAATAGGTCAGGTGAGCAAAATTGACTATAAATCAAATTTGAATACAGAATTTCTCAGGTGACAGCAAATAGGACGCTATGGTTTACAGGTAATTTTGACTTTAGATCATTTAAAATATTTGGGGTTCATTCTTCTGGTTTTGTTTCACTTCCTGCTTTTTTCTTTCTCTCTTTTTTTTTCCCAGCATCCTCTTGAACTTCCTAAGTTAGAGATCTCTCCTCCAGCTACTCTTTGTTCATGTCCAATGCACAGCCTATTTATTTACATTTCATCGGTAATGATTAGTGCTACCACTCTGATTAATACGAGTGGATGTGTGTGTATGCATATGGATGCTAAGCCAATTTTCTGCAGAATCATCTTTTACTATTTTTCAAGCCATTGCCATGACAAGCCGAGTGCTCTAAATAAATTATGTCATTCATAGGTGAAGGAAGCATTTGTTTTTTAACATTATATGCCCCAACCTGTGCCAGCCAACAAGACTTCTAGTGACAACGTCATTTGACTTATATTTGGGACCTCGAAACTCTGTTTTACATTTTAGAAAGGGTGGTATTTCTAATATTCTGTTGGACTAATTTTTCAGGCAACATTTCTGTAGTTTTAAGAAATTTGATAATTATCTAATTCTGTGCTTTATAAACAATTAAAATAATGTTGAATCACTAGTGGAAAATGTATCAATTCCTTACTGTAAACTATCTGACTTTGCGTATGGCTTATAAGGAAAATCCATGGGTATTTTTGCATATTTTAGGTTTCCTGCTTAAGGCCAGATGATTTCCTTTAGAACCAAGGAAAAGGAGCTCTTAGAAAGGGTTAAAAATCAATTGTCTTATAATTTGATTTCTACTCTGGAGTATACTCTGAAATATCAGTGAGATAATGGAAATTAGCAAGTAATACATATCATGTATGTACATATGTATATAAAATCTTTGTCACGTTTTAACACTATATCTTTCTAAGTGTTTTAAGCACCTTTATTGTCTTGTTTTTGGAATCACAAGTTGCATTTCAATTTAATGATTACAGGTATAGAGAGTGGCATGCTTTTTTTTTTTCCACTAGAAAATTGATGTACAAACTAGAGCTCAGAGACCAGATTTTCCAATTTTTGTGCATTGTACTGTTTGGTGTGAAAAAAGATTCTCATAATGTGTTTCTACAGATCATTCACACTCAGGAAATCTAAACAAAGCAGTTCTGGTGCTGATCCTGAATTAAGATAAGCTTTTCACAATTCAAAGGAAGACATTAACAGACAGGACTTTTTTAATTAAAATTATTCTTCACTGAATTTCTTTTCTGAAGTTGTTCATCTTCCAGAAAGGACTGGAATGGGACAAAAAATAAAACTTGGAAACACCAGCTTTCACTCAATGTGAGGGGGGTTTGGTGCAGGTGACTGCAGGGGTGGTGACCTCTGTCACCTGTGTAATGCGGCCGGCCACATTTCTGATTGTCCCGAAGATGGTGGTTAAGACCATAGACTCTGCATCCTAACTGCCTGGGTTCAATCACCCTTCCCCAAATCCTAGCTCAGATGATTCTATAGTGTCACCCTGGACCAGCAGCATCAGGACCACCAGGGAACTTGTTATGCAAATCCCCAGGCCCCATTCCAGTCTTACTAAATCAGATCCTGTGTGGGTGGAGCCCAGAATCCCTGTTGTAATGTTCCCTCCAGGTGATTCAGATATGGTCTAAAGCTGGAAAACCACTGTCCTTGCTCCGGAAGTGGGCAAATTGCTTAACATCTTTGTGCTTAACTTCCCCCAGTTGTAAATGTGTTTTATTGTAGTATTTATCTCATAGGGTTATGGTTATAATTAAAGAAAATCACATAAAGTGACTTCTGTAGAAGTGCCTGGCATACAGACTCACTATATTCTCTAAAGGCACAGAGCGAGTACATGTGGCTTCTGTGTGCTCCAACATCTGAGCACATTTGAAAACCAGTTGTCTAATATCATACTTCTTTCTTCAGTCACTGCAGAAACTAAAGTTGCAAGTACATGGCACTTATGCACTTTTTAAAAAATGAAATTGTATTAAAATTTTATGTCACAATATATTTTATTACTTTTGTATTTATTAAAATGCCTATTTAATTTACCTTTTAAATGAAATTCATTTTTCTTTCAGTGCAAATTATTTTTTTTTCTGGCTTTTATCCTCATTTCTTACTTTTTGCATTTTATTTTTGGTCTAGATATTTCCTTGAACATGTTTTCAGTATTCTAATGTATGCTGTTAAATACCCAAAGAAAATACACTTTTGGAAAGGTTGATTAGCTAAAATCAGTAAACATGAATGAGTATCCTGTGTTTGATGTATAAGATACCACCTTTTCTCTGTCATGCAAATGGAAGATAACTATAATTTGGTAATGAATAATAATGAAATAATGTCATTTACATACAGATTTAGATAGTGTTTCATCCATTTTAACAAGGTAAAATTGCATGATGAGCTTTTTGATATATATGTTTTCCCAGTTTATTTTTACCGGCTGCATGAAAATTCACCACAGAAATTCAGTCCAGGTTTGGAATAGGGAGCTAATGTTTAAATGTATTTGTTATTCATCATGCAAAATTTTATAATTTTAGATACATTGGTAGAGAGTGTTTGGATCCAGTTCAATTCAGTCATTGAGGACAGATTCTGTGTTCCATGCTGGAAAATACAACATCTACAGCATACTCCTTTCTTAAGACGGCTTTCATCTTTGAAGTTGGCGCTCTTCTCTGTACATTCCTCATTCAAGTCACCCAAGAGTCTAGCACGTCCAATCTGTGTATTTGTCTCTCACTCTTTCTATACCTGAGTCCTCTGGTTGGTGTCTCGTGGTTTCCCTGGGTGTTTTTCTTCTCGTGCATCTTAGTTTATGCCCTCTTCCTTACCTGGAAAGCCATCTTCTATGTCATAGTCTCATGGATTTATTGTATTTTAATCTGAGTTTGATAAAAGTGTTTCCAGTGGCTTTGTTTTGTGGACATCAGTATTAGACGTACAGGGCTAGAAATGGAAGGTAGACAAATGTTTGATGGGCTGATTGCATCGAGGGAAGTCACAAGTTGGGCGTACATTACAAAAGAATGGCTAAGAAAAGCAATCTGTGGGGCATTTAAGATATCCACTCAGATTGAATCAGATTGAATATCTGTGTTTGCCCATTATTAGAATTTTTCTTCAACTGCTTCTTAAAATGATCAAAGGAATGTTTGAGATTATGAGGAAAAACTGATAAATTGTCTTGCGCACATATTAATGAAATGTGCTTCATCAAAAAAATACTTCATCTTGATCAGTCAGTAACAAATATGTCCCTAGTAGAATGATGTGAATTTAGAAACAAGTTTCTCATCCTCAACTTATTAAAACTTGGGATGGGATAATTTTTGTTGGAATGTTGGACTGCCCTGTGTATTGTAGGCAGCAACCGTGGCCTCTATATACCAGATGCCAGCAACAACATGACCTCTCCCCCACCACAAAATTGTGACAATCAAACATGTCTCCAGACTTTGTCAAATATCTCCCGGTAGGCAAAATCATCCTACCTTCAGATTAATTTATTCAGATTATAAACATTTTTGATAAAGACATTCAATTTTTGAGGTATTATTCTTTATTCTGTGAACTATTATTGTTTATTTATAAAACTGTGAAAGATGGATCCATTTTAATAACTGCTTGCAAACTGAGTCTACATAAACATCCATTAAACTTTAGCAATTTTTGACCTAATTTTGTGTTTCTTTCCACATGATAATTTTTTGGGTCTTCTATATATAAATTTGTTAATTCTGTTTCTTTAAATTTCCTAGATACTTTTATCTATCACAAATAGTTTACCAAGGAAATTAGTTCTAGAACCTCAATTGTTTAGATATTAATGGTTACAGAAAAGTCTAATGAATTAAAATGATTTTCTTTTTAATAGCATTGCATGAATAAAAACATCTTCTTTGCCAAATTTCACCTCAATGCTGTGAATTTAAAAAAACAAAAGGGACAATATTGTATCCTGAACTGGGAGGAATAATTAGAAATACAACAATAAGATACACACACACACACATACAAATTTAACTTAATAAGGATTAAAAAATAGAATGACATATAAATGGATAAAGATCAAAACAGAAATTCACAGTGACCAAAGACATCCAGAAGATATACATAGAGAAAAATAGACATTCACCCCCAAAAATAAATGGAAATTTAAATGAGATACTGTCAAGATAGGAGAAACAACAAGAGTGGGAAGATCTTTAGATTCTTCAGTCACTTGGTGATGCACATACATAATGCTGGTATTGTTGAATGAATAAATATATGTATATATGTGTGTATGTATGTGTATATGTATATAGACACCCAATTCTGCTGAAGGATTTTAAGTACTCTTTCCTGGCTCAGGATATAGTGAAATCTATTTCATTAAGACTCCTAACTATACAGACCTTATTTTCAGGGATGTAGTTGGTTTTCGGAAGGTGAACTCAAATACAGTCGAGGGAGTACAGCTCTGGGTTGGAGTGAATTCCTTGTATCTGCAGAACTAGACTGAAGAAAAGCTTCAGGAAACCTTCAAGTTTATATTTATGGTAGATAATTAAAATCAAGAGCATTGAGGAGAGTTTGAAGGAAGAAAATCCAGAGATATTCCTTGATTTTTTTTAGGGGGATGGGGTATTTAGCGGAGGGTGGGAGCTGATGATATCATGTGGAGCTTTTATAAGAAATTCACATTATATGTAAAAATAAAAACCTCCTAAGTAACATTTATTTCTTAATACCACATGCTTATTACATGCCATGTAACTGTTTCTGATTCCTAAGTTTTGTTTTAATACTACTTTAAAATTGTAATTTTTCAAAATCATTAGGAACACATTTAATCCATTTCTCATACATTGTAGTTTAAATATATATAAACATCACCTAAGGGGGGAAAAAAACAACAAAGTAGAAATTTTGCTCTGGTGCTTCTGCTTCCTTCCCTATCCTACACACATGGCTGGGTGATGAAATACCACAACAATGCCAAGGAAAGACATTTTCACTTTGAAACATCTTTAATATTTATAAAATGATTAGCGCTCTTGATTGTGGAATAGACTGGATTTAGAACTGTGGCTTTTTTCCAAGCATATATTTTAATTTGAATTCCACTCAATGCCAAATGCACGCACACACATGCACACGCACACAAAACTTGCAAGACAGAGGAAGAAAAAAATTAGGTCACGAAATGTAAAAATCAAAATGAGTCATTCCAAACTTGTGTTTTTTTTTTTAATTCTCTCAAATTTTGCCTTCTTTATTTCTCAGCATCTTTCAGATAGTGTCATCAATATACAGCTTTCCAGCCTCCCTAAAATGCAAATTTTGATCTCATCATATATATTAATAAATGCCTTCAACTAATTCTACAGACCATGCAAATTAGGACTTTCTAAAACCTATCAAGGCCATTTCCTAAGTTTTAGATGCAGATCAGAACTGAGGGATAATTCTGCACAAAGCTCATTAAAGCAGATGAAATTCATAACTAACTAACCATGTTACAGACACACGGAAAAATTTAAGTAGACTTTAGATTAAAAACAAAAGAAAGTAACAGATGTAGAAGAAACAAAGGTGAATGAAAATAAAGCAAATGAATCAATGTATAGCTATTAAATCTCTAATTAAACCATGGGTTTCTAATGAATGATTTATTGTACTTAAGACTCAGGAATTTCATGGCCATTCTGTCTAGGACAGAAGCTAACTGTTTTTGTTGTACAGCAGTAACCACTGATGCATTTTGAAATTCCTTTGTTTCTAGCAAGACAGAAAAAGAAACACAAATCCATTCTCCATGGTTCTACCAGTGTGGAACCTTGCAAAGTGATTATTCCCATCAGTGGTTTCCTACTCCCAAGCCCTTGATGTGGTCTATGATGCTCTGCTCTCTTCTGATGCTTTCAGCTGCCTATGTGACATTGCTCTACTTTTCTTCTCTTAAATGTTAACCTTTCTTGTGTCACTTTGTAATAGTGTCTAGCATGTAATGGGAAGTTCTTAAATTTGTGTTGGATAAATGAGTTCACATTTTGATGTGACGTTTAGATCTATACATTTCATGTTAAGTAGTACTTCGTTTTACCCTTATCAACATAAAATGAATGTCTTTCCTTGTTTTAAATACTTCAGAATTATTAGAAGATATAGTAGGAAGCAGAAAAGCTTCTCCTTTGTGGTAATAATAATCTAGGGTGATTGAATAGAATAATTTCTTAAATACATCAGGAATTAACATCAGTTGTGACAAGAACTAAGGAGAAGTGTAAGGTATTTTGGAAGCAAGGAACATAACTTGGATGATGGATTTAGACAAGCATTCCACGTGGTACAGACATTTTAGCCAGTCTTTAAGGAAGGGTACAAAGGTTGTCCAAAGGTTGGTTTTCCATAACTGACAGGACCTGGTGTTTATATCCCTAGGATGTTACTGTTGGAGACATGGCAGTGGCCACATCAGGCCCTGAGTATCTGGGTTTGATGGCTTTTCCAAGGACATGACTACAACTGAGTAAGACCCATTGACCGATTAAGTTTTCTTACTTATAGCACTTCTTGGATTGTGTGGGTTCTCCATTAAGAATATTAAGTAATCAGATGTAAGCTCTCCATTTTCTGTCTTCCATATCCACTTTTGTTTTGCTTATTTTTAAAACTTCGTTGTTCTTTTCTTCTGCTTTCTAGTCCAGCTTCTTAACTTGGCCCTCCACAGCTTTAGCATTAATCTAGCTCTTCAGTTTCTCCAATGTGGATTTTTAGTGTGGCATTTCATTGTGACCTTATTTGTATCCCTTGTCCCTTTTCATATTCTCTTGTATAAATTTTTTTGTTGTTTTCCTGTTGCCTCCATTTTGCTTTTGGTTAACTAATGTGAAAATCATGTTGCTTTTGCATTTGTAATCAATTTGAAATTTTCTTCTGAGTCTTGTTGTAAATCGTCTCCACAAACACAATCTTTCTCTAAATCATCAGTGTAAAGTCTTCTTTTTGAGAATCTCAAGTATTTCTTCTAAAGATTTATTTAATTAAGAGTTCATTGGACAACAGAACCACAAACAATACTTTAGTAGAAGGTGCCTTCCAAGATAGACAAAGCAAGTTTATCTGCTCCAGAGGGTAGCACTGCCAGACCAACCAAGAGTTGGTTACAGCAGCTGCAACTGAGATGGAGGAAGATTCAAGGGTCTGGAGCAAAGATGAAATTGAGAGAACCTCAGAGTGTGTGTGAGTGTGTGTGTGTGTGTGTGTTTTACTTTTACTTGATCAGAGTACATTATTTCTCAAAAGATAGGTCAAAAGACAGGTTATCTGTCCATGTATGTAATGATCCACACCCTAGATCTATAGTTTGGAGAAACTTTTTCACAACTCCAGGCCAATTTCTATTTCTAGTAGTATTTACTAACTCACTTTTGTTCTACTTTGGTAGCATATCCTCCTTCTCTACCACTATTTCTCAGGTAGTCAGAACTGCAGATTTTGAACATTAAAAAAGCTTTAACCTCTAAACATACTGCCAGAGTTTTTGCTGCCTTTTGCCCACTCAATGCAATGAAATAGTTCAGTAATCATCCCCAATATGCCCCCATATGCACATACCTATACCACACATGCCACCTACATTTCTATACATGCTGTGCCCCCACCAGTTCACACACTTCACATACAGACACTCCACTTTTGTATGTTCATTCTCTAATAAAAGTAGTCATTTGCAGAAGGGCAGAAATGACACAGAAAAAGGACCAGAATTCCAGCACTCACAGAAAACAGTACCCTAAAATTGCAGGCAACAACTGTGTGGTTTCTGGCTGGAACACACCCTTTGAGAGATATAAAGCAGCTCCCTTCCATTTTCACAGGGCTTCTGTTTCATGACGACAGTTAGAAGGTGCTCTAGGATTCTGGAATAAGTTGATGATCCCACTTTGTTTTAATAGTTGTCAGATTTTTTTGTTGTTTGGTTTGTTTTGTTTTGTTTTTCTTTTTGCTGCAGTTGGGCTGCTAGGCAAGTGCAGATCTATTCTGTTTCTTTACTTGTTTTGTTTTGTCCTGTTCCTCCAAAGTCTCTGTAGAGGTGTATATTTCCTCTTTCTATTTTATTAACATCTAAAAGAAAATAATTTTATGGCATTAAAGTACAGTATAATATAACTATACAAGGTGTGATCAAAACATTTGTTGTATTTTTAGATCTAAAAAAACCTGTATTATAGTGAAAAATACATTGCCATTAATCACCTTCAAAAATACTCCTCCTTGCCTCAAACACACTTATGCCATCTTCTTGCCACTTTCTGAAGCAGTTCTGGAAGTCCTCTTTTGTGAATGTCTTTAGTTGTGCAGTCATGGCTGTCTCAATATCCTTAATCGATTCAAAACGTTCACCTTTCATGGTTATTTTGACTTGGAGAGGAGTCAGAAGTAGCTCAGTGCCAGATCTGGTGAATAAGGTGGATAAGGACACACTGTAATGTTTTTATTTGACAGAAATTGCTGTACCAGAAGCGATGTGTGACATGGAGCATTGTCATGATGGAGGATGAAATTGTTTGCCCATCTCGTGTTAATGGATCGTTCGTGCTCCTTGATATGTGGCATGCATTAAAACACACCTCCTCTCAACTGTAGCTCACACATGACTGGGTGCACCGAAAAAGTCGAAACTTGCCACTCACTTTTACTAAGGTTTGACGTGCCACTGCCCATATTGAAGATCCCTGCCTTTCTGTTGGATGGCACTCGGCAACATCATTCACCATATTATTTGATCACACCTTATATTTCTAATCAAGTTTTCAGATTATTCCTTTGTCTTTTTACATACAAAACATACATTCTCTAACTGAGGAATGGTGTCAGGATTACTACTAACTATAAGTGAATTTGTGATATTCCTGTTATCACAATGCAAAATTATCCCATAGCCATTGGTTTACTACTGGGTGTTCAGCAAACCAGATGGAAACAACTAGCAATGGCATATGTGTACACAATATGGAGAATCAAAAAAGCCCACATTCACAGAAAATGCACACATAGAATGAGCGTCTATATGGATATTCCAAAATACATGAAGGAATATAATACTAAGACTACCAGTAAATAAAATTTCTTTAGATGGAACATTTTATAGAACATTCTGATAATTTGAACTAAGTGTCCCTAGGATATCCAAAGAGATAAGTGAAGATATATACCACTAAAAAATTAGCTAGCAATTATGGAAGTAAAGAGTGAAGAATTGATACAAGAAAAGGTAATTATTTAGTAAATCAATTAGGGATGTAGATATGTAAAGTACAGTTGAAGAATAAATTAGTGAACTGGAAGAAAATGGTATTTACACCTGTATCTAATCATTTCACTTCACAACTTAAAAAAAATCTTTCTGGGGTTCCCTTTGCTTTAGGATAGAAATTAAAATTCCCAGTTTGTGTGGCACCTCTACAACTCACAGCTATATTTTCTGCATTGTCACATCAGTCTTTCAGATCTCGCATTCTCTGAGCTCTAGCTCATCAGCTCTTCTCTTTTCTGATGTTGATTCATCTTGCCATGTTCTAACAGATGAATTATTGACAATATTCAATATTTCTTGCAATACCTGCTATGTCATCTTTGCAGGCAGGCCTTCCAAGGGAGTTCAAGGCTCCCTTTCACTATCTTCTACACTGGCCTCAACACAGGAATAACGATGCATTTATTTACATGCCACCAGAATGTGAGCACCAAAATGCAGAGCTTAGGCTGTTCTGTTCATTGTCGTATCCTTGGCACTTACAGCAGAACCTCGATTCTACGAGGCAGCTAGTAAATGTTTCGTCAAATACTTGATTGGTGTGGTTATCCAATTCGTGTCTGTCTCCGTCTAGACTAAGAGTTGCCTGAGGGCAGCGCAGTGCTGTTTTGTTTGTCAGATTATCCTCTGTTATAAGTACCATGTCTAGCACACAGAAGACCAGTAACTGCTTGTCCATGAATAAAATAACACTGTTCAGATGCACAAAGCAGAATATCAAGTATTATGGCTGTGTTCTTGTCTGCCCCCTCCAGTAAACTGAATTTACTGACAATTAGTACTCTTTTATATCTTTGATTCTCTGCAGAACCCAGCATCATCCTTTTCAATAAGTGCTTGCTTAATTATTTGGTTGGATAGGTAAATGAATGATAACATCCACAATAATATTAATAAATAGGATGTCAGATACAAAAAGCCTTTTTTATTGAAACCTATAGTACTTAACCCTAAAATATTGAGCTGATAGCATACCAGGAAAATTATCAACTTAATAGAAACCATTAAAAGAGAACATGGTTAAACTCTGTGTAATTATCTCAATTGCCAAGAAGGTATCTGATTTGCATGTGACAGCCATTTGTCATAAACATACCAAAAATACTAGGAAAGGGTTTCTTTTTCACAAGGAAAAACATATGTTCTTCAATAAACATTACCATTAATGTAGAAGTACAAGAGGTTTTCTAAAACAGACAGGAATAACACAGACATGCTTTACCTCACCATTGTTGCTAAAATTATTTATGTTACTAAGTAATACAATAATGTTGCCAATATAATTATTAGACCTCAAATCTTTCAGTGCTAAAGGTTTTAGGATCTTAAGATACTAAGGATGAACTAGCAGGGGAATGTTTTAAGTGGTTTACTAACAACAAAAGAAATGCAGCTGTTTTGGATTATCTCTAAGTTACTTTTAAAAAAGTGAAACTAATACACTAAGGTAATAAGGGAAAACAAGAGGGGAAAAAGCAGCAAGGAAAAATAAAAAGACTAGTTACAACTAACTGTTAAAATCTGAAATCACGTGACTATAATTTGCAAAGAAAGCACACGAATAGTCTTAAACAGTGTGCTGCTCTTTCTGTTATTACCACTGGAAACTACATTAGACACCGATATATGATAGGACGGACTCTAAGCATAATTATTTGTCATACATGCACCTTGCATGGTAGATGCTTTTTTTTTATTTTATCAAATGCTTTTGTAACCATGTATCAAAGTGATCAGATATGCTTTTTCCCCTTTATTTTTTTTTAAATTTATTGGGGTGACAATTGTTAGTAAAAGTACATAGATTTCAGGTGTACAATTCTGATTACATCATCTATAAATCTCATTGTGTGTTCACCACCCAGAGTCAGTTCTCCTTCCATCACCATATATTTGATCCCGCTTACCCTCATCTCCCACCCCCCACCCCCCTTACCCTCTGGTAACCACTAAACTATTGTCTGTGTCTATGAGTTTTTGTTTCTCATTTATTTGTCTTGTTCTTTTGTTGTTTTTGGTTTATATACCACATATCAGTGAAATCATATGGTTCTCTGCTTTTTCTGTCTGACTTATTTCGCTTAGCATCATACTCTCAAGATCCATCCATGTTGTCACAAATGTTCCTATATCATCTCTTCTTACCGCCGAATAGTATTCCATTGTGTATATATACCACAACTTCTTTATCCATTCATCTATCAAAGGACATTTTGGTTGTTTCCATGTCTTGGCCACTGTAAACAAAGCTGCAATGAACATTGGAGCATACGTGTCTTTATGTATAAATGTTTTCAGATTTTTTTGTGTAGATATCCAGGAGAGGATTGCTGGGTCATATGGTAATTCTATTCGTAATTTTTTGAGGAACCTCCACACTGCCTTCCATAATGGCTGCACCAGTCTGCATTCCCACCAACAGTGTATGAGGGTTCCGTTTTCTCCACAGCCTCTCCCACACTTGTTACTATTTGTCTTGTTGATGATAGCCATCCTGACTGGGGTGAGGTGATATCTCATTGTGGTTTTTGTTTGTATTTCTCTGATGATTAGTGATGTTGAGCATTTTTTCATATATCTATTTGCCATTTGTATGTCCTCTTTGGAGAAATGTCTCTTTAGGTCCTCTGCCCATTTTTCAGTTGGGTTGCTTGTGTTTTTGTTGCTGAGTTTCATGAGTTCCTTGTATATTTTGGATATTAGCCCCTTATTGGGGGCACTGTTTGAAAAAATCTTCTCCCATGCAGTTGGTTGCCTCTTTATTTTGTTGATGGTTTCTTTTGCTGTGCAGAAGTTTTTAAGTTTCATAGAGTCCCATTCATTTATTTTTGCTTTTACTTCCATTGCCTTTGGAGTCAAATTCATAAAATGCTCTTTGAATCCAAGGTCCATAAGTTTAGTACCTATGTTTTCTTCTATGCAGTTTATTGTGTCTGGTCTTATGCTTAAGTCTTTAATCCATTTTGAATTAATTTTGGTACATGGTGACAGATAGCAGTCCAGTTTCATTCTTTTGCACGTGGCTATCCAATTCTCCCAGCACCATTTATTGAAGAGGCCAACTTTCCTCCATTGTATGTTTTTAGCTTCTTTGTCAAAAATTATCTGTCCATATTTATGTGGTTTTATTTCTGCGTTCTCAATTCTATTCCATTGGTCTATGTGTCTGTTTTTCTGCCAATACCATGCTATTTTGATTATTGTAGCCCTGTAGTACAAGCTAAAGTCAGGGAGTGTGACACCTCCAGTATTGTTCTTTTTTCTTAAGATTGCTTTTGCTATTCGGGGTTTTTTGTGGTTCCAAATAAATCTGATGATTTTTTTTTTTATTTCTTTAAAAAATGCCATTGGGATTTTGATGGGGATTGCATTAAATCTGTATATTGCTTTGGGTAATATGGCCATTTTAACTATGTTGATTCTTCCAATCCACGATCACGGAATGTCTTTCCATTTCTTTGTGTCTTCTTCAATTTCTTTCAAAAATGTCTTATAGTTTTCCGCACATAGGTCCTTCACATCCTTGATTAAGTTTATTCCTAGGTATTTTATTCTTTTTGCTGCAATTGCAAAAGGAATTGTTTATTGTATTTCTTTTTCTGAGATTTCATTGTTAGTATATAGGAATGCAATGGACTTTTGTACGTTGATATTGTAGCCAGCAAATTTACTGTATTCATTGATTGTTTCTAATAGCTTTTTGGTGGAATCTTTAGGGTTTTCTATATATAGCATCATGTCATCTGCAAAGAGTGATAATTTAACTTCTTCATTCCCAATTTGGATGCCTTTTATTTCTTTCTCTTGCCTGATTGCTATGGCAAGGACTTCCAACACTATGTTGAAAAGCAGAGGTGATAGGGGACAGCCCTGTCGTATTCCTGAACGTAGAGCAAAGGGCTTCCGTTTTTTCCCATTAATTATGAGATTAGCTGAGGGCTTGTCATATATGGCCTGTATTATGTTAAGGTGTTTTCCTTCTATACCTATTTTATTAAGTGTTTTAATTATAAATGGATGTTGTATCTTGTCAAATGCTTTTTCTGCATCAATTGATATAAATATATGATTTTTGTCCTTTATTTTGTTTATGTGATGTATCGCATTGATGGATTTGCAGATGTTGAACCATCCTTTTGCCCTGGGGGTGAACCCCACTTAGTCGTGATGAATAATCTTTTTAATGCATTCGATTTGCTAGAATTTTGTGTAGTATTTTTGCATCTGTATTCATCAGACATATTGGTCTGTAGTTTTCTTTTTTTGTGTTGTCCTTACCAGGTTTTGGTATCAGGGTAATGTTGGCCTCATAAAATGAGTTAGAGAGTGCTGTCTCTTCTTCAATTTTTTGGAAGAGTTTGAGCAGGATTGGTATTAGATCCTCTTTGAAGGTTCGGTAGAATTCACTAGTGAAGCCATCTGGTCCCGGACTTTTGCTTTTGGGAAGGTTTTGGATGACTTACTCAATTTCATTACTGGTGATCAGTCTGTTTAGATTTTCCAGTTCTTCATGGTTCAGCCTTGGAAGGCTATATGTTTCTAAGAACATGTTCATTTCTTCTAGGTTTTTGAATTTGGTGGCATATAGTCCTTCATAGTATTCTTGGATGATCCTTTGTATTTCTGTGGTGTCCGTGATAACTTCCCCTTTTTCATTTCTGATTTTGTTAATTAGTGTCTTCTCTCTTTTTATCTTAGTGAGTTTAGCCAAGGGTTTGTCAATTTTGTTAATCTTTTCAAAGAACCAGCTCTTTGTAACATTAATTTTTTCTATTGTCTGTTTGTTTTCTGTTTCATTTAGTTCTGCTCTGAATTTTGTTATTTCCTTTCTTCTGCTGACCTTGGGTTTCATTTGTTCTTCTTTTTCTAGTTCTTTAAGGTGTAACATGAGGTTATTTATTTCGGATTTTTCTTATTTCTTGAGATAGGCCTGTAATGATATAAATTTCCCTCTTAAAACTGCTTTCGCTGCATCCCCAAAATTTTGGTAGGATGTATTTTCATTGTCATTTGTTTCTATGTATCTTTTGATCTCTCCTCTAATTTCTTCTTTGACCCAGTCGTTCTTTAAAAGTATGTTGTTTAATCTCTGTGTATTTGTGTTTTTTCCTGCTTCCTTTTTGCAATTGATATCCAATTTCAAAGCCTTGTGATCAGAGAATATGCTTGGTATGATTTCAATATTCTTTAATTTGCTGAGGTTGATTTTATGTCCCAATATGTGGTCTATGCTTGAGAATGTTCCATGTACACTAGAAAAGAATGTATAGTCTGATGTTTTAGGATGATGTGCTCTATGTATGTCAATTATGTCCATTTCATCTAATGTGTCATTTAGGGCGGCTATTTCGTTATTTATTTTCTGCTTGGATGATCTATCCATAGCTGTCAATGATGTATTTAAGTACCCTAGTATAATTGTGGTTTGGGCAATTTATCCCTTTAGTTCTATTAGTAGTTGCTTGGTATATTTTGGTGCTCCCTGATTGGGGGCATATATATTGATGACTGTTATGTCTTCTTATTGTATAGTCCCCTTTACCATTATGAAATGTCCATCTTTGTCGCTTGTTATCTTTTTCACCCTGAAGTCTGTTTCATCTGATATCATATGGCTACACCTGATTTTCTCTGGGTACCATTTGCCTGGAGTGTCAATTTCCACCCTTTCACTTTGAGTCTATGCTTGTCCTTGTAGCTGAGATGTGTCTGTTGGAGACAGCATATGGTTGGCTTTAGTTTTTTGATCCAATCTGCTACTCTGTGCCTTTTTATTGGTGAGTTCAGTCCATTTACATTTAAGGTGATTATTGATATGTGAGGATTTCCTGTCATTCTATCTTTAGTTTTCTGGTAAGGCTGTGTCTCCATTGTTTCTTTTCCATTTTGTTGTTGTCTATTATTTGTGTGTGGTGGTATTCTATGATTTTTCCCTGTGTTTCTTCTTTTATTACAATATATATTTCAGTTCTGGATTTTTTTTTGAGTGGTTACCCTTAAGTTTATGTAAAAGAAAGTTTGATATTTAGAGTATTCCATGTTCTTCAGCACACTTACTTTCTCCATTCCCATATTCCGGTTCAGGCCTTTATTCTCCCTCTTTTTATGTTTTGGTTGCCACAAATTGTCCCTGTTGATGGTGGTCGAATAGCCTCCTTTAGTATTTCTTGTAGTGCAGGTCGTGTATTAGAAAATTCCCTCAGCTTCTGTATGTCTGGAAAGGTCTTTATTCCTCCTTCATATCTAAAGGATATCTTTGCTGGATATAGTATTCTTGGCTCATAATTTCTCTCTTTCAATAGTTTGAATATTTGGTTCCACTCCCTCCTGGCTTGTAGAGTTTCTGCTGAAAAATCTGATTATAATCTAATGGGTTTTCCTTTGTAGGTACTGTCTTCTTTTCCCTGGCTGCCTTGAGGATTCTTTCTTTGTCGTTGATTTTAGACAGCTTCAATACAATGTGCCTTGGAGAAGGCCTGTTGGGATTGAGGTAATTAGGTGTTCTATTTGCTTCTTGGATTCGAAGATCCATTTCTGTACACAAGTTTGGGAAGTTCTCATCAACAATTTGTTTGAATATATTCTCTGTTCCCTTCTCTCTTTCTTCTCCTTCTGGTATGCCCATTATTCTTATATTGCTCTTTCTGATGGAGTCAGAAAGTTCTTGTAGAGTTCTTTCATTTCTTTTAAGTCTCAAGTCTCTTTCTTCTTCCATCTGTGTAATTTCCAGGTTTCTGTCTTCGATGTCACTGATTCTTTCCTCCATCTTGTCAACTCTACTACCTAAGCTGATTATTTCATTCTTAATTTCTTCTGTTGAGTTCTTAATCTCCAGAAATTCTATTTGATTCTTTTTTAAAACTTCAATCTCTTTCGTAAAATGCTCATGTTGTTCTTTGATTGTGTTTCCGAGTTCATTAAACTGCCTTTCTGTGTTTTCTTGCATATTGTTGAGCTTTTTCAGAACTGCAATCTTGAATTCTTTGTCATTTAAGTCACATATTTCCATATCTTCAAGTTCCTTTTCTGGAGACTTTTCACTTTCTTTCTGAGCTGTCTTGTTGCCTTGGATATTCATGGCAATTACTGATTTATTATTTCTTTTCCTATACATGTACAGGAGTGGCTTCTGTAATAGGTTGATAGGAAGAGGTATTTCTTTTGTTTTTCAGTACTTGTTGGTAGAATGTTTTATTTTCTCTCTGACTGCAGCCCTTTTTTTTCTCTCACATGGTAGTGGTATGTTTTCTCTGCACTATTCCAGCTTCTCACATAATGGGGGGATTCCCTGGGAGACAGGCTTCTCCTCTGTTACTAGTTCGCCTGGGCGCAGTGTCCGTGTGGGTATGCGGAGAGCTTTTGAAGTTCCAAAGCTCTTCCTGCACCAGATTCAGAGCCCATATATTTCAGCAGGTCTGTTTACTCCTGCAGGGATCCGCCCAGATAGGTGGGTCCAGGGCCAGGGTGATTTGTGAGAGGTGGCCCAGAGCAATGGCAGCGACCACCACCACAGCCGGTTCTGCTTCCACAGCTCCCTCCCCTTTGCCGAAACTAGTTGGGCTGGAAATCTGTGTCTGCGGTCCACAGTTCTCAGAACAGCAAATAGTCTGTTATTTTGATCTGACACTGCTGCTGTTCCGCTTCTAGCACTGGGCAGGTGCGGGCGGGGCGAGCCCTGGAAGGATAGAGAGTGGGCGGCTAGTCTCAGTGCCTAAGGCTTCCGTTCTCTGCTCGGCAGTGAGGGCTTAAACCACTGTTTTCAGCCTTCTTCCCTCAGTCTTTGCTCCGAAGTTTCTGCCGTGAGCGTTGGGTTCAGCCGTGTTATATGCTGCCCCTCAGCCCTGTGGGCCATAAGCGGAGCCCTAGCAGTCCGAGTGCTTCCCTCTCCCGCAGCTGCAGTAGCTCCGGGATGCAGCGAGCTCGGAGCACCGAGCTAGGTCTGTGTCCTGCGCCAGCACTGCTCCGTCTCCGCACTTCTCCCTTCCCTCCTCCCCTGCTCATGCAATTCGCCCACCTCTAGGTGAATTCAGTAGTGGGCTTTTTCGTCTTGCCCGTCTGCTGTGCAGGGAGTCCTTTGTGGAGTTATTGTTGTTCAATTAGTTGTAAATTCCAGGGGAGCTTTACAGAGGCTTACCTCACGGCGCCATTTTGATGATGTCTTCTGCATGGTAGATATTATTGTCTCTCTTTTTTTTTTTTTTTTCAGCAAGAAACAGTGTTTGAGTGAAAGCATGGCTCTGCAGGGAGAGTAATACACCAAGCCATGTCACGTGGTTTGGTTCCTAAGGACATTTTATACAACAGCATGGTGAAGACGCTATTAATGTCCATAACAGTAGCTGAGCATATGCATGGCACAGAGCATGCTCCCACACTCAGTCCTTAATCCAAATAATTAAATCACAGTCATTGACAGTGTGACAGTTATCAGAAAGGAAGGAAACCTAATCCACAATATAACAGGAAAAATGACATGGATAGTGGTTAGTAACACAAGAAGAAGTAGGAAAACTATCCCTCATGATAACAGCTTGCCTAAATGTGTTCCCTGGAGAATTCCTTCAATGTCTAGGGACATATATTCTCTAAAGACAACTTTCATTTTTATTTATTTTATTTTATTTATTTACTGCATGTGAGTTTGGTAATCAGGTCTTATCCAGGGAATCAAAATTTTGATTGCAATACCTGAAACTGATAGAAAGAAAGTGTAAATCAATAATTTTCTGTTTCAATCCTTATGAGTCATATCTATCATGTCCATATCTATATATTATATATGTTATTACATATATGATATTAACTATGTGCAGAACATTGGTTAGGGTTCATAGAATTGTAGGATATTCCTTATAATTGGAATCTTTTCCTCACATTTCCACTTGTACAATCATTGTGTAATGTTTAAAGTGAAATATTTGAGAGTTTATATATTTCTTTCAAGTTTGCCTTTTAATTCTATTTTGGTATTTATTTTTTTGTTTTTGAAGTCTGTTGAGAGCAGGCGACATGTCCCTGTCATATGCCATTTTGTGAGCTTCTCCATAGCTCTCTACTTCCGCTTTATTATGTTGTCCACATCTAAAATTTTTGTGTGTTTACCCAACTTGACACATTTTTGTATCTCAAGTACAATAATATTTCTAATTGTATATTTTTACCACAATAATCTATCCATGTATAACACAATAATTTTTAAAAAGGGAAAACTTTCAAGTAAATAGGATCAAGGAAATAAACACACTTCTCTAGTGTCCAGCTTTCACTGGAAGAGAAACAGTTACTCCCGGGATACTAACTGGGACCCCGTGTCTGTTGTTTGAGCCCAGTCTTCCTCACCAGGGACCAATTATTCATTTGTATGGCAAGGAGTTCTTAGATTTATTGCCACTTCTAGAAACTGGGGACATTTGATCATATGTAGGGCTTCTTGCTATTCCAAAGTGCATCCCAGAAAAGCAGCAAGCCTATCACCACCTGTCAGAAGTACAGAATTGCAAAAAGGCCTTGTCCAGGGGAATAACCTACAACTGCTTTTGGGGTCGTTGTGGAGTTTTGATTTGAATCCTGCTTCCCTCCTTCCTAACTATATGACCTCTGGCAAGGTACGAAAACTCTGTGAACCCCCAGATTTTGTTTTTTGGGTTTTTTTTAAAGAGGAAAATAAATTCATTTAAAAAGAAATAATCTTACTGCTTACTTCCTAGAATTCTCATGAGTATAATTAGCAAATCATAATTACAGCAAATATTCACTGCGCTGTGACATACTTGAGACAGTGGAGTACTGTATTGTTGAATCCACCTTTTTATTTTGTGGTTACCATTGTATGCAGTAGTTATTATTTTATCTCTGTTGATAGGTAGGAAATGGAAGCACAAAATGCTCACATAATTTGTACAAAGTCCCAGTTAATTGCTTCAGATTCCAGTCCTCATTTATTGCACACTGAGTTTCTGCTCTTCCAAGATGGGGTTCACACACTATTCAGTGATCAATAATTTCAGCTATTATTAATTTTTATAACTGTTAGCTATGTTTACTACTATTATTAGGAAAACTTTGAAACACATTTTCCAGAGTCTCTGAAGTACCAAACATGAGGCTGAATCTCCTTCCAGGATAGGAGAATTTTCTTTTGTTTTCTGTAAAAGTGCTATTAACACATGGCTAGCATTCTTGTGAATCCATGAAGAGTCAGATGTTGGAGGTACATATGGTTCTTTCTCTCTGTGTCTTTTGTCACCTATCCCATGGTTCAGACATGAGACTGTCACCTTTCCTTGTTTCACTTCACGAATTCTACCCTCTGCACTCTCCACCTGCACTTTTTGTTTCTTAACAAGTATGAGTGTGCCTCAGTCCATCACCACTGCTCTTTCCTTTTTAGCAAAATACTGGATCTTGAGATAGTGACTTTAAATTTGGAGCCATCCATTCTGTCATAGCTGTTCTCTGCTTTCTCTGTTATTATGGAGGTAGGCTGCAGGAATACTTTCTAAGCACCTACCAACTCACCCACGCTTGCTTTTGGGACTGGGTCATTATATTTTGCATTGCATCACTTAACTGATTTTGAACTTGATGCTTGCTTATTGAATCCAGTTGTTTTTTTTTTTTTTTTTTTTGTTCATCACAATTCTGATTTCAACTGCTAGATCTAAGCTGAGGTGCTATTTATTCTGCCATTTTCCTGGGTGGTCGGTGCCTATACCAGTATAAAGTAAATGTTAAAATTATTATACCAATGAAACCTTGCAATCAATCAAAATGACAGTAGTAATTGAGTGCAGTGAGCAGTAACTGAAGTTCTTATAAGGTTTCCAAGGAATACTTCAATACTGGATATGGTTAAGGAAAAAAGATTAAAGGGTTTTTCTTTCTCATCTCAATATTCTTTTACCTTATGTCTAATTTCATCCCATGACAAAGAAAAGACATGAAATTGTGTTTGAAATAGTACACTAATGTTTCCTTCTGAATATTGCTTTTTTCATTGTTTTGATTAGAAGCACTCAATAAGTGATGTTGATGGACTCTGGGAATGATTTTTATAATGAAAGGGGATGTTGAAGTGGAGAAGATTCAATAAAAATTTCTTAAATAAATACTCCTCTTGAATATAAGGAACAGGGTGTTGGCAGATGACCTTGTAAGAAATGTTACTCCAAGATAGACTACAGCACATTTTACTCTTTGTACTTCTCTGTAGCTTCTTATCTTTCTGGGACATCTCACTATGTCCCTTTTTTAATTCCTGCCTTGATATTAGGGGCAGAATTCATTTTCCATTTCAGTTCATGGACTTGCAGCTTAATTAAGTTATCCTTTTGTCTGTCAGCTCCCAAATTCTTTTCATTATTTCTGGTTTGGGGCCAGAAATCACCTGTATAATAGGATACCTGGTGATGGTCGCTGATATGCCAGAGGTCCCCAGGAGGATATGCCAACAAGACTACCAATAGGGCCTTCCCCACATAATTACAACAAGGGCAGACACAGACCCGTAGCATTACAAAGAGAACAAGAACATTTCTAATTTATGAGTGTATTAAAAAAGGACTTAAAAAATAATGTTTTAACAAAGACTGAAATGCAAGATACCTAAGTCATTCACAAGATATTAAAATTATTTATACATTTATGAACTTAGTGTGTATTGTATAATTGAACACAGGAGGAAATTTGGAGTTTTTTGTGTGAATGTGAGATACAGATTAAATGGCCATTGTGTTGTACCCCTGGCCCAATACCATGAATTTTCACGGGGGTAAAGAACTAAATACAGTGAGCATATTCTTGATGGAAAGAAATATTAACCTAGAAAAAAGAGCACATGCATTTTCCTTCAAAACGATGTTAATTTGCTGTGCAGCCATAAAAAAATCACATAACTTACCTAAACTTCATTTTCTTCACTTTCTTCCTGTTGTCATTAGTATTTCCTGCCAGATTACATATAATTGGATAATCTTTGAGTGCAAACTAGTTTATGGATATAAAATACTTTTGAAACATAGTAGACTTCTGAGTTTAAAATGGTAAAGATAGTACCTATAGCCCCTTTTCCTCACTTAAATTAACTTTAAAAATAACCAGAAACAGACTCAATCTTTAGTGAAACTAACCCTCAGTCAAATATGTGAGAAAGGACTCCAGATCCTAGTATACAGTTTTGAAAATAGATGATAAACCCTCCTGAGCAAACAATTTCTAATCGGGAACAATAGGAGCAAGTGGGAGCATTCCTGGAACTCAGTGGACATTGTTGAACAATTGAAGATCAGAGACTGTCAGGACATATTGAGACCTCCCTGTTTCACAGGAAGGAGTCAGGTAGTTGATCAGGCTGAAGGAGAAACCCCTTGGGGATCATTCCAAAGGTTGTGAATAAAGGAACCATTCCATGGTATATACAAAGTAGAACGGAATAGAAAACAGATGGAGAACATTTAGCAGGGAAATTTTACCACAGAGAAAATGAAACTAATGGCCAAATATATTGCCAAAATTAAACAACATACTTTAATAAAGCAAAAACACCTTTAAAATAAAGTTTCAAAACAGAGATTTAGGAAATAGAAGTTCAGGAAAAATATAGCAGAAAAACAGAAAGAGATGACACCTAAGCAGATACATCAGAGAAAATCGTAGAAACGAACATTAAACCTAGCATAGAAATGCAAGTTACATTGGAAATAACTCAAAGGAGAATAGAAATAGCTGAAATATAAATAACATTCAGATTTACAAAGCAACACAAAGATAAATTAAGATGAATGATAAATTAAAATGGTTATAAAATTAGAAGAAAGTGATTTATCTGGAAGATAAAATAAGAAAACAAAAACAAGAGTTTCAGTGTACCTAAATGATGTTCCTGCAAAGAAATTAACATATAGAGCAAAAATATATAAAGTTATTTTTCCAGATATGAAGAAATTTTGAGGTTAAACTTTTTGACTTCACTCTGTTGTTTGAAAGCAACCACTCTGGAAAAACTAGCACAAAATGATCAGCATCAATATCCTAATTGTCTTGACTTATAGAATAACAGGGAATCCTTTGGGAAACTAGAGCAAGTCCCACATAAAGAGTGAGCTCAGAATTCTCCTTAGTAATATTCTTGATCAGGAAATAACAGATCAATGCCTCCAATGTCTTTAGGCAAAGACAGTGTGACCCATCTTCTCAAACTTAGCCAAGATATTTTTCAAAGTAAAGGCAAGTCACATTTTCTAACATGTAATAATTTAGGGAATCTAATTAGTACATTTATTTAAAAATGTGCTGCCAATAAAAATGAATGGAGGAACTATGGTAAAACTACTGGTGATAAACATTAAATATTTTAAAAATATTACTTAAGGAATGGGAGTGCCATATCTGAGTCTTCATCAACCTGGCTAGCACTGTTCCCTCCACCCTGGTGATTCCCTGAGACCCGGCCTCACCCAACTTTCGGTTCCACCTAAGCCACTTCCAGTGGCTTTTCCATATAAACAACCTGTCTTTCCTCATGCTGTGGACTTTCCTAAAATATCTCAAAGGATCCCAAACCCAAACAAGCAACATCTACCTTTAGCAGGTCCCATACCTCTTGCTGAGCCACCCCAAGCCTGTCACTAGCAGTAGCCAGCCTCAGTTCACTGGTTGGCCTCTTAAGGAACCTCCAAGCCCAGCTCAGGTAGCAGCCATCTTCTTATTGCTTTGTAGTTCATGCCAGGTGGCCCTGGTCAGAGCACAGGCTGTGGCTGAACTTAAGCTATCGTGGGGCCCGTCCCAGGAGGTCCTGGGCCTGGCACACCTGTTGTCCCACATTCATTCAAGCTGGATTATCACCCGGCCACCTTCAAGGACAACACACCCAACGAGCTGACTGAGCAGGCACCAGAGCCCTGCTAAAGTGAATCCGCCTCCATAGTGTCAGTCCCTGAACAGCAGCTCCTCCACTGTACTCATGGTCAGTCCTCATAACCAATCAGCCCAAGAGTCAGACCCTCCCACTGATGTGAAAACAGCAACCAAGGCTGAACTACAACAAAGACACACACAGCCCTCACAAGGGACACACTTGGAGCACCCAGCTCAAGTAACTAGGGAGACTGCCACTGGGTTCCCCAGGACACTTTCTATATAAGGCCACCCTATTGAGATTGGGAGACAGCAGCCCTACCTAGTACATAGAGATAAACGCAGGGAGGCAGCCATAATGGTAAGACAAACATGTCCCAAGTAAAAGAACAGAACAAAGCTGTAGCAAAAGAACTAAAAATAGAGACAAGCAATTTACCAAATGCACAGTTCAAAACACTGCTCAGTGATCTCAAGGAGAACTTTAACAAAGAGATAGGAGACATAAAAATGGAGATAGAATTCATAGAAGAAGAAAAAACAGTGAGAAGTAAAGATTACAATACCTGAAATGAAGAATACATTAGAGTGAATCAACATAGATTTGATGAAGCAGAGGATTGAATCAATGATTTAGGAGATAAAATAGCAGAAATCACCTTATCAGAACAGGAAAAAGAACAACAGAATGTAGAAAAATGAGGGTAGCTTAAGGTGACTCGGGGACAGCATCAAGCAAATGAACATTCACTTCACAGGGGTACCAAAAGGAGAAGACAGAGAACAAGGAATTGAAAATCTATTCGAAGAAATACTTGTGGAAAACTTCCCCAACCTGGCAAAAAAAATAGACATACAAGCCCAGGACATACAAGTGCAGAGAGTTCCAACAAGGTGAACCCAGAGAGGCCCACACCAAAACACATCATAATTAAAATGCCAAAAGTTAAAGAAAAAGAGAGAATCTAAAAAAACAGCAAGAGGAAAGCTTGTTGCCAACAAGGGAGCTCCCATAAGACTGCCAGCTGGTTTCTCAACAGAAACTTTGCAGGCCACAGGGATTGGAATGAAATATTCAAAGTGATGAAAAGCAAGGGCCTATAACCAAGATTATCCAGCAAAGCTATCATTAAGAATCAAAGAATGGATAGAGAGTTTTCCAGACAAGAAAAAGCTAAATGAGTTCATCTCTACCTAACCAGTATTATAACGAATGTTAAAGGGAATTCTTTAAGATGAAAAAATAAAAAGAAGATAAATAATATGAATAATAAAATGGCAATAACTATATCTATCAACAATTACTTTAAAGGTAAATAGATTAAATGCTTCAATGAAAAGATAGGTTGGATGGATGAATGGATAAGAAAAAAGGACCCTTTCATATGCTGCCTACGACAGACTCACTTCATCTCAAAAGACACACAGAGACTGAAAGTAAAGGGATGGAAAAAGATATTTCATGAAAATGGAAACCAACCAACCAAACAAACAAAAAGCTGGGGTAGCAACACCTGTACTAGTCAAAATCGACTTTAAAATAAAGGCCAGAAGAAGAGAAAAAGAAGGATCCAGTAATCCCACTTTAGGTATTTATACTAAGAAACCCAAAATGCTACTTCAAGGGGACATGTGCATCCATATGTTCATTGGATGCTGGGTGTCTGTTGATGGAAGAATGGATAAAGAGGAGGTAGTACATGTATACAATGGAATATTGCTCAGCCAGGGAAGGGAGTGGGTTCTTGCCATCTTTGGTGGCAAGGGTGGATGTGGAGGGTATTTTACTGAGTGGAGTACATCAGACAGAGAAAGATGCAATGTGTTTTCACTTATATGTGGAATCTAAGTAACAAAATAAAACAGAAACAAACTCATAAATACAAAGAACATTTTGATGATTGCCAGCTGGGAGGGTGGTTGGGGAAATAGGTGAAAAAGGGGAAGGGATTAAGAAGTACAAATTGGGTGTTACAAAGTAGTCTTGGGGATGTAGGGTATAACATAAGGAACATAGTCAATAATATTGTGATAACTATGTATGGTGTCAGATGTATAGTAGATTTATTGAGTTGATAAATGGGAGGAGAGTGGGGCTCAGGGTAAAAAAAGGGGAAATGGTTAAGAAGTACTAATTGGTAGTTACAAAATAGTCATGGGGATGTAAAGTAAAGCATAGGGATTATAGTCAATAATGTGGTAATAACTGTGTACAGTGCCAGGTGAGTACTAGTCTAGTCAGGGGATCAACTCTTAAATTATGTAAATGTCTAACCATGTGCTTGAAATTAATATAAAATAATATTAAATGTCAACTGTTATTGAAAAAAAATAAAAATGGAGAGAAAGTGAAAGCAAATAAAAGGTTCAAATTTCCAAGTATAAAACATAAGTCATAGGGAATGTAATATACTACATAGGGAATATAGTCAATAATATTGTGATAGCATGGTTTGATGTCAGATGGTTGCTGGACTTATCATGGTGCTCAATTCTTTAGATATATAAATGTTGAATGACTATGGTGTACAGCTGAACATAATATAATATTGTATGTTAGCTATATTTTAATTAAAATCTTTAAGAAAGTAATTATAGGATTAAAAACATTATATCACATTGTAGTAATAAAGGTAACAGCAAAACACCAAACTTTCACATTATCAATAGTAGCAAGAGACACACTCATGGAGTATAGCTAAGAAAAAGGAGAGAGTGGAAGATTGAAAAAAAGAATTGTGCCATCATGAAACATAACACAAACTACGATTATAACAAAATCCGAACATGCTATCCTATTAACGCCTGTATATATTGTGGTATTTTAATGATGTAGTTTTTTTTATTTACACAAGAAATAAATAAGAATTAATATTTATGTTCCAAATGACATAATATCACATTCCATAATACAAAATCTACAAAAATGTCAAGGGTTAACAGAACAAACACATTAATTGCAGGCAACATAATTCAGTATATACAAACCATTAAACATTAGTAAGGGCATAGAGGACCTACAGAACATATTGACGCAGTACATCATTGTGTTTGTCTTTATGAAAGATACTACATCACTTCTCTAATATTTTTATAAAACAATGTCCTCTTAAATTGCATTAATAGTTTATGAATTAAGAACACTTCAAATTTTTTTCTTTAATAAACTGCATCTTCTATTAAAAAGTTTGTATACTATTCACAGGTAGAGAGTCCTGTCTGGCTCCCACATGAACTGAACTCTGAGCACTGGACTACGGTACGAGCAGCATCGTAACTTTGGGGATCCATTTGCAAGTTAGCACAATGGTTCCTCTAGTAATTATGTAAAGAATCCGTTGCTCAACTGGATGGATACAGAAAGTGAAAGTTGGGTTCTTTCTCTAAAGCCTCCAGTCCAACGGGAAAAACACACATCATACATTATAATAAACACAGTATCTAAGATAAGTTCCGGTGTATAGGGGGAGGGGGACTTTGGTGGCAGTGCTAAAATATTAATATAAGCATATAAATCAAATCTTATGACCCGACATGGATTGAATGACTCTTATCAGATACCCAGTACAGATAATGATGCATGTGAATAATTAATTTTCAGTGATCATTGGTAAAAAGATGTGACAAAAGTCTGTGTTGTCTCCTTGGGACACCGGCTGTTATCCCCGTTGTCTACTCTATTTTGCTTATGTTTATAGCAGAGATGCATCTTCCACTAAGGGACGTTTCCTCTCATTACACACCATTTTCTTGTCTTCTCTCAGGAGCCTCCGTGTTTGACCCTTACTCTAGTTACTAATATATAGACTTTGGGTGGTTTTTCCTTTCTACTAAATTTATAAACATGGTATTTCAGAAACTTGTTCTAGGCCTTCTTTTTATTTATTTATTTATTTATTTATTTATTTATTTATTTATTTTTCTACACTTCTTCACTAGGATGTCATTTATTCCAATAGTTTAAAATACCATCTATATATATATATATATATATATTTTTTTTTTCCCTTCAGTTTGTGTGTCAGTCGGCTTACACATTAGCCAATTACATATCAGTAGGTATTATTTGGAATTCAGTGTACTTACTTGAATCAGGTGAACCATCAGCACACCATCCTTGCAGTGCAATAGTGTTAATAATAAGATGTGAGATTTAGCTAGAGGGAGAGGGCAAAGTGAGAGGTAAGATTGTAATAATCCCAAGAAAAGTGTAATGGATTTAAAAAGGAAGGAGCAGGAAAATGATAGCATGGAGATGACATCTGTATGAATCTTAGGTGCATGAGCAAGAGAGGCAGAAATCACCAACGGTATTCAGTCAAAGTGACCCCAAATTAGCTGAACAATGCATATGAATGGAAAATAAATGTGTAATGTTGGAAGCCATTGCCATATAGGGCTTTGTCATGTAGCCTTTTTGTGGCAATAGCTAATTGATATAATAACTAACTTATATAAACCCCCTAAATATTAGTTTATTATTAGTATTAAGACATGGATAATAGCAATGCTTACTGAATTAGTTTTCTATTGTTGTGTAACAAATGACCACAAACTGTGCTGCTTAAATCAACACTCTTTTATAATACTACATTTCTGTAGGTCAGAAGTCTAGTAGGCTTGACTGGGTTCTCTGCTTAGGGTATCTTAAGGCCAAATCAAGGTAATAGCTGGGTTGGGCTCTTATATGAAGAACCTAGAGAAGAATCCCTTTCCAAACTTATTCATACTGTTGGCAGAGTTCAGTCCTGTGGCAATAAGTCTGAAGTCCCTGCATTGTTTCAGGCTGTCTGCAGGGACCCTCTCTCTGCTCCTTGAGGCTGCCTGAATTCCTTCTTGTGTGACTCCCACCCCTCATCCCCCACAGTTTCAAACTGGTTACCGTCAAGTTGTTCTAAAATTTGAATCACTTTGAGCTCTTATTCCACCCAATACCATCTTTATTCTAATAACTCCTATGAGATTCAGGTTTGTGTATTAAGCTTTGCCTTTACCACATGAGTTTTCAACTATCTTCAATACCTACCCACCTCTTAGGTCTCCTCCCTAATTCTTCCTTTTCCTGATAACTAGCATGGTCATTCAATCAGCAGGTCCCACTAGAAACCCTGTGACTATGTTAGCTTCCTCCATGACCCTTCTCTTCCTGTGAAGCCATCACCTACTCACCCACACCTATACACTTTTTAACCCACGCACAAAACATGTTGGTTGTTCCTCTAACATAAACATCAAACTCGGCAACTCCTTTCCATGTCCATTGCCACCACCTGTACTAAGCAAACAACCATCATTGTACCTCTGGTCTGTTGCACTCACTCCTCTGCAGAATATTCTCCATACTTACAGTCTTCCCCCTCTACAAACCGTTCTTCAAGGGCAGCTTGATTGATCTTCATGAAATGAAACACATCACCCCAGCTCAAAACCATTCCCACTGACTTCTAGCTGCGTTCAGGAGGAAGCGACCAAGTACTACCAAGGTCCAGCGTCCCTGTCAACATAAAGTGGTCTCTTCTCTAGTTTTCCCAAAGTGATTTTTCACTCTTATTTCTCTTCCCCACCCCCGCTGCCCCACTGTGCTCATACCCTTTATGAGCAGTGGAACAGTGTTTTGGGTCTGAGTTTAAAGGATGTTTAATTGAATAAAGGTCTCCATGGAACTTTTCTCTATCTATTCTGTCTAAATTAATCCCTCCCTACAGGATTCCCCATCTCAGTAGCTTGTTCAGTTCCTTCAAGGCAGCTAGCCATAGGCTGCAGTTATGTTTAGCTGTGATCTCATTCTGTGTGCTATCATCTGGACTGTGAAGTCTAGCAGGGAGGGGACACTGAACAGTGGGGTGTCATAGTAGGCTCTCAAGAATGGGCACATGGTAGGTACCCAATACATAATTGTTGAATTCGTGATTTAAGTTCAATTTGATATAAAACTTTTCTTAAAAGTCAATCATGAACAGAACAAGAAAAATAAAAATGGGGAAAGAGAAAAGAAGACAGGACTACCTCAGCCAAAACGTGGAAGGATCCTTAAAGTGTACTGGAATTTGGGCTTCTATTAGTGGGTCCAGCTCACCAAGATCTTTCAAATGAGGCAGGTCAACAGAAGCAAGAGAGGTGTGGCAGGCTGATGCTGCAAGGTAATCAGCACTGCACTCCGGCCCCCTCACCTGTGGCGGTATCACCACACTGTGCAGTGGGTCTCTGCACACAACTTCCATCTTTTAACCTTTCCTGCACTGTTGCTCTATAATTGGAATTTGTTTCTATTTTTTCTGCTAGCAGAAACCCTCAAGAGAAAGGACTTTACTTTAGTCTCACCTTCCATCAATTCCTTCCAGGAGGGATTTGGCTGACATTTCCTAATTAGACTCAGTTTCTTCCTTACATTGTCAGCAACTTGAGGGACAATAATTCTGTTACATTTGGGGAGCCATATGAGACTCGGGCAGGGGTACCCAAACAATTGTCTGTAGGCAAATCTAGCACATCACTTGTTTTTATAAATAAAATTTTATTGGAACACAACCATAACCATTCGTTTACATAGTGTCTGTGGCTGTTTTCCGGCTATCACAGCCACATTGAGCAGATGCTACTGAGATTCTGTGGTTCACAAAGCTGAAAATATTTACTATCTGTCCCTGTATAGGAAATACCGCTAATTTCTGCGCTAGGTGTCATTGCCTTTAGTGTGAGCCTTAGGTATAGTTTTAGAATAGTTTAACAGCTTTTTAGTATCTCTATTTATATATTAATTTGAGGGAAAATCAGGTTTTTTTTATACAGGTATCCCCCAGTTTTCGAAAGTTCATGTCACACCACTTCACTTTTACAAAAGACCTACATTAGTACCTGTTTTCACTAACTGAAATAAATCCGTAATTTGATATGATTTGGTAGATTATTTTCTGGGTCTGGGAACACTCGAAAATTTTTTCATACGGGTGAGTGGCCGTTGCTTCTTCGCTTGATGCCACTTTGGCTTCCAAAATCTGTTACATGAATGCTCTACTTTCAGATGGTGCGGGAAACCTGCACCTTCCAATATCACCTGGTTCAGCCCCTATTATGTTCCAGGCATTTACTTAATCAATAAATAAAGCTTTCTGTGACCTTTCCATCCCAAGTAATCTCCTGCTGCTCTCAACGCCCATGGTGTTTGCCTCACAGAGCACTTTATTTCCCATAGCGCTATTGCTCACCTGGTGCTTTATCTCCTGTAGCTCTCAGCGTTTTGACCTTGTATGTGAATCGTGTGTATACATGGCTAATCTGGCCGACTGGCATGGCACTGTGTAAAGAAAATTGTATTTTGAGCATGACAGATTGCTAGGCACTGCACTGCATAATAGTAGGGATCCTGCCTATTTTGCTGACCGGAAACTCGCCTAGTGCGTGCCACATGGTAGACATTTATAATGCGTGAATGCATGAATGCATATGAGTTGCACCTCTGTAATAATGAGGAATTACTCCCTGTCGATGACAATAGAACTGGGTTAAAAACAAGCATTATTCAGCACACCCCACCCCCAGACACACACACACACACACGCACGCACGCACGCACGCACGCACAGCACTTGATTTTCTCACTTGCTCCAGATTTTGAGCACTGTGCTTTTATCGCATAGATGTGAATCCCAACTGTATCATTTACCAAGTAACTTTCAACTAGATACAAAACTGGACAAATGATTCTGTCATCTTTCAAATGCAGCGAATCATAGCCACCTCTCAGAGCTGTAGTTGGAAGCAAAAGAGGTATCTTCTGGAAGGAGCCAGCACAACTCCCTTCAACTCTCCCCCCACCCCACCCTGAATGGTCCGAAGGTCAGTTGTGTACCCTAGAGCCTGTGACTTCCATACCAAACCCACAAGGGACTTCCTGCTTCCCAGCATGGCCCCCACTGACTGTAATCTCTTGGAGTGTGGAAGCAGGGTTCTTATCTGCAGTAAATACCGTGTTCCCTGTGACCCCTCAGCCCCTACTTTGGTCTTTCCCACCCTACAGTATTATTGCATCATAAGCTGCCACACCAGTGAAGCAAAACTGTGAGTCATTATTGCTAGTTCCTCCATCTAGTTCATCAGCAAACCTTCCGAAATACATCTGTAATCTGTCCATTTCTCAGTAGCTTCACAGTCATCTGTTTAGCTCAAACCATTATATTCTTTTACTTAGTTTAGTAGAAAAACCTTCTTATGGGTCTCCTTCTACCCCTTCCAAATGAAACCAAGAAGATCTTTTAAACACACATATGTCTTTTTTAAAAATTCCTAATGGTTTCCCATGATTCTCATGATGTCACATTTCCATGTTAGGGTGCATAGAACACTCATAATGATGCTTCAAACTTCATCTCATATCCTGGAGTTGTTGTCACAGTTCACAGGGCTCAGGGCCCCTGGGACTAATGTCAGTGCCTTCGAAGAGCAAACTCCTGCCTCAGCACCTTTGCACATTCTGTTCCTTCTGCCTCGCTTTGAAGGGACCACTCTTCATATCTGTCAGGTGTCAGTTAAATATTTGCTATCGGAAACCTCTGTGAATACCCTGTGCTTCCTGTTATTGCTTTTCTTAGACTCCGGTTTATCCTGCTTATTCTTATCACAATTTATAATTCTATATGAATACATAGATATGAATATATATATGAATATATATATGAATATATATAGATATGAATACATATATGACTATATAGATATGAATATATATATATGAATATATGTATATCTTGAGTCTTTACTTCTCTTTTTCTTTGACAATCTTACTCCTTTACATATTCCCACGAGACCCACACCATGTCTGTATTGGTCTTGAATGTATGCCCAGACTGGGATTTTTCTTTCTTTCTTTCTTTCTTTCTTTCTTTTCTTTCTTCTTTCTTCTTTCTTTCTTTCTTTCTTTCTTCTTTCTTTCTTTCTTTCTTTCTTTCTTTCTTTCTTTCTTTCTTTCTTTCTTTCTTTCTTTTCTTTCTTTCTTCTTTCTTTCTTCTTTCTTTTTTGCTATATAAGAGTGCTTAATAAATGATTCTTAAATTAATAAGTGAATGAATAAATAAATAAATGAATAAATGGATAAATAAGTAAACGAACAATGGCATTAGATGGATTTACCTTTCCCCAGTATATTTTTACTCAGAGTATAAACGGCTGAAATTCTGACCCATAAATTGAAATGTGTCTTCACTAAGAAAGGGTGAATATGGCAATCATTTGAAAAATGAACGGAAGTCCTTACATGATTTTTACTCTAAGAAGACAGGTCCCTTTAAGGATGACACTTTTCTCAAATCTTAGAACAAGGCAAAACAAATACACTTCGCTATTTAAAGAATTCTCTTTGAGGCTGAGTACACAGCAAAGTATAATAAAAGTAGTCTTGGTTTCAGGTTTTAATTGATAAGGAGCATTTTAGGAGATCTTTCAGCAATCTCAACAGTGTATTCTCTGTGATCTTAAATATGAAGATATTGATTTTAAAATATTGGAAGTAATCTTAAAGCTAAGATTCTACTTTAGCTGCATATCTCTGAATGATTTAATAAATAAACAAGGGATTTGATTTTAATCGGAATTATTAAATGTTTAAAAAGCTTGGATTTTTCCACAACTCATGAATATTCCCTTTGTAGTGTTGTTTTCCCATTTTAGAGTTGAGCAAAAGAAACTTGAATTCAGCCTAAATTCTAAGTATCACTGAAGATACCAACACCCCTATAAAATAGGCATATATGAATACTTTAAAAATACTTAAAAAGAAAAAAAATGTTTATTGAGTAGGTAACATATTATTGTACATGAAGTAACAACTACTATCCTGATTTTGCCAGTGAGGGAAGATTCTTACAGAGAACTGCCTTGTTCGAAGTCACACTGATAGTCAGCGGCTGTTTGCATTTGGACTCAAGTTCCTTATACTTCAAATCAATATTCCTTCCATTGCTGATACCCTTAGGACTTTTTGCATCATCGAGTCCTTATTCTTTCTCTGTCCACCCCCACTATTTAGCAAAAATTGGAGTAAGACACAGGAAAACTATTAGATAGGATAATGTAACCTAGAACTAATGAGCCAAATTAAGTGACATATGCCATATTGCAGAGGGAATTTATTTTTCAATATATATCCCAATGAAATTATTGCATACTGTGTTTCCCCCAAAATAAGACCTAGTCAGAAAATCAGCTCTAATGCATATTTTGGAGCAAAAATTAATATAAGACTGTGTCTTATATTAATTTTTGCTCCAAAAATCTCATTAGAGTGGATTGTCCAGCTAGTTCCAATTCCTTTTCCCCTGCCTTTTTCTGAGGCAACCACTCTATTTTATATGATGAGTACAAGGTTAGACAATTAAGCTTGTGAACTCGTCCTAGAAAAAGTGCTACATACCTCATTGCTATGAATATCACTATGGCCACCTTCCAGGTATTTCCCTTGGGAAGCTATGCACCTACGCCAACACCTAGTCCACCCTTCAAAGCAATTTTGGAACTCTTTTTCTGGAATGGCCATCAACTCTATCCTTGTATTACCCTTGATGTCCTGAATGTCATCAAAATGTCTTCCTTTCAGTATTTCCTTTATTTTCAGGTAAAGAAAGAAGTCATTGGGGGCCAGATCAGGTGAGTAGGGAGGGTGTTCCAATACAGTTATTTGTTTACGGGCTAAAAACTCCCTCATAGACAGTGCCGTGTGAGCTGGTGTATTGTCATGATGCAAGAGCCATGAATTGTTGACTAAAAGTTCAGGGCATCTAGCTTTTTCATGCAGCCTTTTCAGCACTTCCAAATAGTTAACTGTTTATCTAGTTGGTAAAAATTTATAATGAATAATTGCTCTGAATCAAAAAAGGTTAGCAACATCAGTGTACAAGTCCACAAGCTTAATTGTCTGACCTCATATATTTTCACTTGTGTGTGTTCTTACAAAACTATTGTATTATTTTGTATGCATGTATTTTCTATTAATGCCATTTCTTGCCTTTTTTTTTTTTGACTAAACACTGTTTTTGAAAGTTCCTCCATGTCGTTGCATGAGCATCTAATCTGTTGCTTCTCATGATTGTGTGATATGTCGTTGGTGTGCATTCACCTCATTTTACTTCTTCCTCCTGGTAACAGAAAGCTACTTTTCATCCAACTCCCTGTCATAGATAACACTGTAGGTAACGTACATATTTCCATATAGTTATGTGATAATTTTTGTGGGGATATATAGGAATAAATTTCTCTGTCATATGGCATATGTCACTTAATTTGGCTCATTAGTCCTAGGTTACATTATCCTAATAGTTTTCCTGTGTCTTACACCAATTTTTGCTAATTGGTGTGCAATGATAGTGAACTGTTGTTTAATTTATCTGAGTGCTAATAAATTTAACCATCTCTTTGTTTACTTTTTAATAAATTTTCTATTCATATTGTCTATTTTTCTGTTTTGGCTGTTCCCTTTTTCTTATTGATTTGTAAAAGTTTCTTGTTTGCCAGTCTTAAATATTGCAAATATCTTCTCATTTCATTGTCCAATATTTTTTTCAGCTTTTTATTTTTTGTTTCTTTTGCTTTAAAAGTCTTTTGCTTTCCCCAAGTCACAATATCCTGGTATTGTTTTATAGTTTTACATCTTATATTTAGATATTTAATTCACCTTTGTATGTGGTAGCTTAGGTCTATTTTTATTTTTGCCATAGAGTAAGCTAATATTTCTAATACCATCTATTAAGTAATGCAATATCTAGCGTATTTTCAAATTTATTTCTGTAAAGAACTTATTTTTACATCTGGACAAGGAAAAATGACTCTTTAATATAAAAATGCCTTTCCCACAGTAGAAATTCAGTCAACTTTTTTTTTTTAATGAATGCAAATCACATTTTACATCTGTTTTGGATTTAATCAAATATATTTTTGGTATATGTTTGTCTATAAAGGCACATTTCCTTTTGTTCTTCTCCAGGCTTTAGCCTGGAGTTCTCAGTGGAACTGACATGAGATATTAAGGTGACTATTTCAAAACACTCTTCTTTGTTCCCAGTAATTAACATACCGCTATCAAAATAATTTTACATGATTATGTCAGTTTAAATGGGAAACTAAAATTAAAAAATAAAATTCTCATTGATTAAACATAATTTATTTGAATTGGTAATTTATATGTATTTAAAACAAATGGTAATCATTCACAGGCCTTTATTTCATCTCCAAACACAAAAATGAGAATGTGGATTTAAGATTAGTATGAAATGAGGGTTTTATAATAGTGTTACATGATTTTAATAGGCTTCTTTTCCTCTAAATGATGACTGCGTAAGTTAGAAGTTTTGAAGCGTGAACTAGAACTGAAAGGAAAATGAAGAGTTGGAAATACGTTCCTAATTTCATTAGGAGCAAAAGACTTCAGTTACTCAGGTGTCAGCAGAGATCTGTCACACTGTTTCAGGGGAGAACCTAGTGGAGAAAAATGGATGCTAGTGAAGCACTTAGCTGATTATGTAGTTTATTCAAGAATAAGTAAGCTGTTTACTTTGTCTGAATGTTCAATAGATATGGATTTCAATCAAATGGAATGGCCTCACATCTTTCTTTATTAATGTTGATACAAGTGTGTTCAGAGACGGCTTCTATCAGTTATTGCTAATAATATACCTATTGGTTGGGTTTTCTTCTCCCTCATTTGCTCAATGCTTCAGTTTTGAAAGATCATCTGATATTTGACATTATGAGGTGGGCAAGTGTATTCATTCAATTTCATAATGAAAATTTTTAAGGCTTTTAAAGAACCTTGTTATAGTGTTTCATTTTTATAATTTTTTAAGCAAGTGCTAGAAAAGGAAATTGGAAAAGGAAATGTTTTGTTAAGGATATGCACATTTTTGTAGATAACATTCTTTGAATTTTAGGTAGAAAATTAGAGATCTGCTGATTCTCTGAACTAGAATAATTCAAACTTTTTGTAAATACCATAGTAGTGTCAGAAATGATCTACCTAAAGGGTGGGGGCAAAAACTTGTAAAAATATAATATTATATTTGAATTATGGATGAAGTCCAAATTATAAATTCATTTAAAAATATTCCTTGAAAATATAAATTCCTTGTCATAACTGTGATATAGTCATGTATGAGAGTTTGACACACAGAAGATCAAATCCCATCTCTGACGTTTCCTGTTATGAGACCTTAGTCAAATTACAACTCTAAGCTTGTGTTCTTAATGGTAAAATGTTTATATTTGACAATAAGAAAGAGGTATATTCCCCATTCCTGTTCCCAGATTCTTACATTAACGACTAAGTTGAACTTTAACCATAAGTAAGACAAATTGTTTATTTTAGCTGGTTTATCACTTAATATGTTTTTAATTGTCTGCCTATGACTAATGGCAAAGGGGAAAGCCCATACATTCTTCAGAGAAGTGAAATAATTTGCCTTTACTTACATTGATCTTCTAATCTTTGTTCTTTTGTGCTGGTTGTTAATTATGTCAGTGTCAAACTAATTATTTTAAGTAATGAAACTAAAATTCCCCCAATGATTTAAAATAGAAGACTGGAATATTTTGTAAGCATTACAGAATGGTTGTTATTTTGGAGATGCACATAAAGTCTTCATGATATATGGTACATATTTGTGAATTACCATCTGTATAAAAAATTGGCCCCCCTATTGCATTTTGCTGAGTGGAATTTCTCTAACCAGGCTGCATTCAAACAACTTAGAAAATCACCAAATTGAAGTTTACTTAATGTATATTCACAGTATAGACTGGTTGATAAAGTTTATATTTGCATGTTTTTTCAAAGAAACAAGAAAAAGAAAGTTTGTTTTTGCCATTAAGAAAAATAATTTATTCTGGAAAAAAAACACTGTAGAACATGTATATCATGAATGGTGTTCTCTTAAATATTTGTTTCAAGTCATTTCTAACAGTGGGTTAGGAAAAACTTGCACCCACACAATGCAGGTAATATTTTAGGAAAGACACAGGGAAATAGAAAAACCTATGGATTTCAGAAATATTTATTGAGTACTCAGAGTGGACCAGAAACTACATTAGGTATTAAGAACATTTTCATGAATAGAACAGAAAATAATTGCTCCTACATAGGCTTTTGTTTATCTATCTATCTATCTATCTATCTATCTATCTATCTATCTATCTATCTATCTATCTATTTAGAGCAACTCATCAGTGTTAAGTGAAATATGTGAATATAAGATGAGTCATTTATAAAATAAAGTAACAAGAAAAAAATGTTATTTATATATACAACTTCTTTCTAAACGGTGTGGTAGATCCTGGAGGTCTTATTCTGCTGAGAATGTGCGAAGATTTGTGTATTCAAATTTGGAAACAGATCTGGAAAGAATTGATTATTTCTATAACGTTGGAGTTCCTGGGGAGATTAGGTGGAAAGAGAGGGTGATGGTGTGTGTAAGAGCAAAAGTGACAGTGAGAACATGAAAGTGAAATAAATATCTTCTCCAGATACTGAGTTTCTACACATCTTAGTCTGGGAACCATTCCCCACCCACCTAGCTTCTTCCACCTCATTTACAATTTCTGATCTACCAGAAAGGGGCTCTACTGCCAAATGCAGTCTATAGCTCACTGACATTTCTTCCCTGAGTTTTTATCTGTGTCTGATCCTTTTTAACAGAAAATGTTACAGACCTGTCATTAGCACTGAATCTGCTTGATCCTCAAGAAAAACAAACAAAAACCCACAACAAAACTTAAAACAGAAGAGAACATGTGAATACTTTTTTCTTCTAAAAAATTTCTTTGCCAACCATGATAGAGGGGTTTTACCAGTTACACGTTTCTTTTGTTCAGCTTTTGCCTCACAGGTGAGAGACCCTCTTTAAAGTTAAAGTGATATTTTGGCAGAACATAAAATCAAACCAGAAGTAAAACCACGATACTGAGAAAAATAAAGCAGCCTTCCAGCAAAATCAAAATATTGGCACAGGTGTTCATCACTGATAACTAGAAATGTCTCTAAAATAGCAGAAGAGAGAGAAAGAGAAAATGCAAAAGACATAATCAAAGAAATAATAAAAGAAAATTTCCACAAAATGTATAACTAAGTACTCCAGTACAGTTTGTAAAAAAAAGACATACCCCAGATAAATTATTAGAAAAATTCATAATACAAATATTAAAATCATAAATTACTCAAGAAAGAAAATGAAATCACATCCTAATGAATAGTACTCAGAGTGATTTTAGACTTTTCAACAGAGATCCTGGAAATTAAAAGAAATTGTAGCAATGCATTCGAATTATTTTTCTAAATATATATTTTTATTTTTAATTTCCTGTTACAATTGACTTACAATATTATATTAATTTCAGGTATACAACATAGTAATTGGTTATTTATATAACTTATGAAGTGATCACCCCAATAAGTCAAATACCCATCTGACACCATACAGAGTTATTATAATATTGTCGCCTGCATTTCCTATGCTTTACCTCTCCGTGACTGTATTTATAACTGGCAATTTGTACATCTTAATTCCTTTACTGTAGTGCAGGGGATCCTGCCGACTACGCCAAGTGTCGTGCAGGGCGGCCTGCAGGGTCTCTGCTCCCGCTCCCCACATAAGAACGCAGGACATGGTGAGGCCAAACAGGAAAACCCACGGAGCCATAGGTAGGGGAGTCACACCACTATACTCTCACTGGCGGCTGGGTTGGAGACACAGGAACCAGGAGCAACACAATTCTCAACCCTCACTGTGCCGCTTGCAGACTCAGCCACCATCTTCTTGCTAGCTCCCCCCTTTTTGCTACTAGCCTAGCCACGGCCATTATATTCATGGCTAATGGCTCACTGGTTACAGCTGACGGCCAACTAGCCACAGCTGCTGGCCATTTGATCACAGTCGATGGCCATTTACTACCTGAGCCAGCACCTTTCTATGTGAGGCCGAGAGCATGGAAACTGCTTTTTGGGCCCCGGTCCCCACATTTACCTTTTTCACCCATCCACCAACCCTCTGCTATCTGGCAGCCATCAGTTTGCTTTCTGTATCTATGAGTTTGTTTCTGTTTTCTTTGTTCATTTATTTTGTTTTAATATTGTACATATAAGTGAAATCATGTGGTATTTGTCTTTTTCTGTCCGACTTATTTCACTCAGCACAATATCCTCGAGGTCCATCCATGTTGTTACAAATGGCAAGATTTCATTCTTTTTTATAAGTGAGTAATATTCCATTGTGTATATGTACCACATTTTCTTTATCCATTCCTCTACTTATGGAGACACTTAGCATGCTTCCATATCTTGGCTATTGTAAATAATGCTGCAATAAACATAGAGATACATACATCTTTTTGAATTAGTGTTTTGGATTTCTTTGGTAAATACTTAGTAGTGGAATTGCTGGGTCGTATGGTGGCCCTATTTTTAATTTTTTTAGGAACCTCCATACTGATTTCCATAGTGGCTGTGCCATCTTACAATCCCACCAACTATGCACAAAAGTTGCATTCAAATTCTGAAGAAAATAACTTTTTTAGTGTGAATTGTCACTATTCTGTAAGAGTTAAGGTGGATGAGTTACTCTAATTTTCCTGTAGATTTTTAAAGTGTAGGTCTTGGTTCAGGCTAGTACCCTAAGTTTTTGTCTTTGAGGAAGCAGCTAAATGAGCTGTAATTGTGAATAAAGTGTATATATCTTTTCTTGTGTACACAATAGCTGTGCCGTTATATGGACAATGGGATAAATTGCTATGAGAGTTTGAATAATATTTTTCAAAGATAACATTTAGTAGGAGAATTTTTAATTTCAAGTGAAGGTCTGCCTGGAAATACACATTAGGCTGGTGATTTTTAAAAAAATGTTAACTGTGATGCTGTATTATTTCTGAATTTGCTGAGTGAAATTAATAGATAAAAAAGAAGGTATTCAAATTCTTGCCTCTTAAGGTCTGATGAAGCAAACTTAAAATTCCTTGGTCTTCTCATCATCTGGCTTTTTACCTAAAAGCATAGAAAGATCCCATTGTGAATTTCTTCCTTTGTCTTATAACGCTTTCTCATGGCTTCCACATCCACAATAACATTCATGCTGTTAAATTGGCAGGGAACCTAATTATGCCTTTTTATCTGAAGCTCAGATAATCTCAAAGCTCTTTAAGACGATTATTACTTTCATCTATCTGTTCAATTCTTCAGTGCATTTATGAGCACTATAGCATCAGCTGTGTAGATTGTGGGAGAGATCTAGAGTTTAAAAAGATGGGGCAGTGAGTAAAGTGAGCACAGGACTAGAAGTCTGAAGACCCAGATTGTGGCACTGTCATTGGGTCTACCCCTTTGGAGTGCCATTGCCTAATTGGAAAAATAAAGGCACTGGAGTAGATGGTTTTGAATGTGCATACTCATGCTAAATTTCTTTAATTCTATGACTATTCTCCCATACTTTGAATTCCCATGTACTTTGCTTTGGTAGCATTGTGTTATGTATAGTGATGTAAAGGGTTTATAGGTTTTTTAAGTTATTATTTGTAGTTTTAGGTATACAAAACAACATAGTGATTAGACATTTACACCCCTCACAGAGTAAGGGGTTGGTGTTGATAACATCAAGTCTACTACCCCCTCTGACAACTTACATACAAAGCTATTACAATATCATTGTGTATATTCCCTATGCTGTCTTTATATCCCATGACTATATATATATATATATATATATATACACACACACACACACACACACACACACACACACACACACACACACACATATATACGTATATATGTGTATGTGTGTGTGTGTGTGTGTGTGTATATATATATATATATATATATATATGCCAAAAATGTATACAAATATATATGGTGACAAAAAATGTATACATATCTTAAGAAAGGAAAACTGTATTAAAATTGTAATACTCAATATATACCAATAACAAAAGATGAACAGAAGTCACATTTGACTTCTGCAATTACAAGAGGTGCTAAAAGTGGTCACCATCAGCATCCAGATACTTCTGACTATAGTGCACTACTGTCTGAGCAATGCTGACCAAAGTGTCCATTTCTACAAATATATGTTTTTGAATTAGTGTTTTGGATTTCTAAGGATAAATACTCAGGAGCGGAATTGCTGGGTCATAAGGTAGTTCTATTTTTAATTTTTTCAGAAACCTCCGTACTGTTTTCCATAGTGGCTGCACCAATTTGCAATCCCACCAGCAGTGCACAAGCGATCCCTTTTCTCCACATCCTCGCCAACAATTGTTTGTTGATTCATTTATGACGGCCATTCTGACAGGTGTGAGGTGGTATCTCATAGTGGTTTTTATTTGCATTTCTCTGATGGTTAGTGATGTTGAGCATATTTTCAAATGTCTATTGCCCATTTGTATGTCCTTTTTGCAGAAATGTGTACTCAGTTCCTCTGTCCATTTTTTAATAGGATTGTTTGTTTTTTTGATGTTGAGGTGTATGAGTTTTTTATAAATTTTGGTTATTAGCCCCTTATCAGATGTATCATTTGCAAATATCTTCTTTCACTCAGTAGGCTGTGTTTCAGTTTTGTTGTTGGTTTCCATTGCTGTGCAACATCTTTTTAGTTTAATGTCCCATTTGTTTATTTTTTCTATTGTTTCCCTTGCCTGAGGAGATATATCAGTAAAAATATTACTAAGGGTAATGTCTGAGAGTTTACTTCCTATATTCTAGCAGTTTTATAGTTTTGGGTCTTACATTTAAGTCTTTAATCTGTTTTGAGTTTATTCCAGTATAAGTGTAAGAAGGTGGTCCAGTTTCATTTTTATTTTGCATTTATCTGTTCCATTTTCCTAGCACCATTTATTGAATATAGTGTCTTTATTCCAATTAAATTCTTGTCTCCTTTGTCATAGATTAAATGACCATATAGGCATGGATTTATATTTGGGATCTCTATTCTGTTCCATTGAGCTATGTGTCTGTATGCCAATACTGTGCTGTTTAGATTATGATGGCCTTGTATTATTTGATATCAGATAACGTGATACCTCCGGCTTTGTTCTTCTTTCTCAGGATTGCCATGGCTATTCAGGGCCTTCTGTAGTTCAATATAAATTTTAGGATTATTTAATTTAGTTCTGTGAAAAAATGTGCCATTTTTTTAATTAAAATTTATTAGGGTGACAAAGGTTGGTAAAATTACATAGGTTTCAGATATACAATTCTGTATTACATCATCTATATATCACATTGTGTGTTCACTACCCAGAGTCAGTTCTTTTTCAGTCACCACAGATTTGACCCTATTTACTTTCATCTGCCACCCTCCTTCCCCCTTACCCTCTGGAAACCACTATTGTCTGTGTCTATGAGTTTTAGTTTATTTATTTGTCTTGTTCCTTTGTTGCTATCAGTTTTATATCCCACATATCAATGAAATCATATGGTTCTCAACTTTTTCTGTCTGACTTATTTTACTTAGCACAGTAATCTCAAGATACATTTTGTTGCAGATGGCACTAGTGTGTCATTTAAGGCCACTGTTTCCTTGTTGATTTTCTGTTTGGAAAATGTTTCCATTGTTGTCAGTGAGATGTTAAAGTCCTCTACTATAATTATGTTACTGTCAGTCTCTCCCTTTATGTTGGTCAATATGTTCTATATTGTATGTATTTAGGTGCTCCTATCTTGGGTACATAGATGTTCACTAGGTTATGTCCTGTTGTTGGATTGATCCTTTTGTCATTCTGTAATGTCTTTGTCTCTTATTATAGTCTTCATTTTAAAGTCTATTAAGTCTCATATATGTATTGCAATCCCAGCTTCTTTCTTGTTTCCGTTTGTGTAAAATGCCTTTTTCCATTCCTTTACTCTCAGTCTATGTGTGTCTTTTGATCTGAGGTGTGTGTCACGTAGACGACATATGTATGGGTCTTCTTTTCTTATTCATTCAGCCACCCTATGTCTTTGTTTGGAGCATTTAATACATTTACATTTAAAATGATCATTGACAGGTACATAGTTATTGCCATTTTATTCATATTTTTTATCTTCTTTTTGTTTGTTTTCTCCCTTGTTCTTCATAAAGAAGTCTTTTTCACATTTCTTGTAATACTGGTTTGATGGTAATGAATTCTTTTAGTTTTTTCTTTTCTGGGAAACTCTTTATCTCTCCTTTAATTTTAAATGATAGCTTTGCTGAGTAGATTAATCTAAGTTGTAGGTTCTTATTTTCATCACTTTGAATATTTCCTGGCACTCTCTTCTGGCCTGCATAGTTTCCGCTTGGAAATCAGCTGATAGTCTTATGGGAGCTCCCTTGTAAGTAATTTGCTGTCTTTGTCTTGCTGCTTTTAAGATTCTCTCTTTGTCTTTAACCTTTGCCATTATAATTATAATGTGTCATGGTGTGGGCCTGTTTGGGTTCATCTTGTTTGGGACTCTCTGTATTTGCTGTGCTTGTATGTCTATTTCCTTCACCACGTTATGAAGGTTTTCAGTTTGTTTCTTCAAATAGGTTCTCGATCCCTTGCTCCTGTCTTCTCCTTCTGACACTCCTATGATGTAAGTGTTGTTACGATTGTTGTCCAAAATGTCCCTTAAACTGTCTTTGTTTACTTTTATTCTTTTTTCTTTTGGTTGTTTTCATTGAGTGTTTTCTACTACCTATTCTTAAATCACTGATTCTGTTCTCTGCTTTATCTAATCTGCTATTGATTGCTTCTAGTGTGTTCTTCATTTCAATTATTGTATTCTTGATTTCTGACTGCTTCTTTTTTATGTTTTTTATGTCCTTTATGCTTACTATCTCTTTGTTGAAGTTCTCACTAAGTTCCTTAAGCATTCTAATAACCAGTGTTTTAAACTCTCTCTGTTAGCTTGGTTGCCTCCATTTTATATAGTTCTATTTCTGGATTTTTTTTGCAGTTCTTTTATTTGGGATGATTTTTTGTTGTTGTTTCCTTATTTCAGCTGCCTCTCTGTGTTTAGCTTCATCTCCTATGTTTGTCAGTCATTCCTGGGTGGCCTTATATAGTGTGTGTCTTCTGTGGTCCAGTGGCACAGTATCACTGATCACCTGTGTGTGTGCGTGTGTGGTCCAGGAGTGTCTCTTGTGCCTGCTGTGTGTATTCTCCTGTGGTAGTTGAGTCTTGATTGCTTTTGGCACATCAGTAGGTAGGTTTGACTCTCAAGCTGACTAGATGTGAAGACTGGCTATTCTCACGGTGTATGAGCTGCTTTGCTGACCCCACAGAGGGGAATTTGCCCCTGTGGGCTTTTGTGCCTGTTGAGACCACTGTTTGGGTGTGCCGCTTGTGGAGCTCATCAGGAAGTGCTCTGGTGTGGTCTGAAGCTGGCATCTGGGTGTGTTCTTTCTGATGTCTCTTGGGATGGGCTCCTGTGCAGTCCAATTTTATCCTTGTCTGTAACTGGCCCCAGGCTACCTGGTAGGAACTATAAAACTGATTGTTGCAGCTGGTTGTTGTCTGTGCTGGATCTGGAGATGTGTGGGACTGGCCTTGCTGTAAACTGAGGTCAGCTGCTACCAGTATTGAGCCTGGGGCAGCTTATCAAAAGGCCCAGGGTCCCCCTAGGCCTGTTTCCACCTGCCAGCTGCCTGTAACACTCAGCTGACTAAATAGCCTCTGTAGGTGCATGGGCTGAGCTGGTTGACTTGGTGTTGAAAATGTCCCTGGTGATGCAGCACTAGCTGAGTGAGGTTCCAGGGAGTCATAGGATGTGGGTGGAGGTTTTTAGAAAGTTAATACAGATTCAGTTCTTGCACCAGTGCCTGTCCTGTGGTCACTTCACAAAATGCCCTGAAATCATTGCAGCCATCCACTGCTCGCCTGGGGCCTGCAGATCCCTGTGATCAGCCCAAGAGAGGCTGCAGCATCAGATGTGGCTGTCTGCCACCTAAAGTTCCCCAGGCCACTGCAGGCCTGCTGCTGGGGTAAAATGTTTCTGCAGCTTGTGGGGAGGGTCCAGCCTCCCAGGTGCCAAGAGTGCCTCTGGAGATGCAGCACTGGCTGAGTGGGGCAGGGTTCCAGGGAGTCACCTAGGTGGTATGCACCTGCGAATTTTAGCAGACCAATACAGTCTCAGATTTTACCCTTGGGGGAAGGTTCAACATAGGAAAGGTGGCGCCCTCTTGTAGACTACACGTGAGGTGGGTTCCACACAGGAACAACAGCAGCTGTCACTCCTGCACTCACCTTGAAGCTACAACACTTAGTCTTTCCTAGTATGTCTCTGGCATCTCTTTAATTGCTGCCCCTCCACTGGAGCTCAGATAAGTGTTTGCAAGTGAATGAGTCTGTGTGCGGTCCCTTTAAGAGAACATGTGGGTTTCTAGCCTTCTTCCATCTTTCTGGCATGGACAGACAAAGCTCTTGCTGCTTTTTACTGCCAGATATTGTGGGGACTCCTCTTCTGGTCACAGGACCGTGGAGCTAGAACCCCTCCTTCTTCAGGGGGGACTTGTGCCACCAAGGTGTCACTCCTGGTGTTCAACTACTACCTGTGGGTTTGGTCAGCTTGTTTCATGTCTTCACCTCTCCTATCAGTCTCAATGTGGCCTCTTCTTTATATCCTTAGTTATAGGCGTTCTGTTCAGCTAGTCTTCAGATGTTTCTTTAGGTTGATTTTCCATAATTTGTTGTAATTTTAATGTGATCCTGGGAGGGAGCAGGCATAGCGTTTACCTATTCTGCCATCTTGAACCTTCTCTCAGTTTACAGTTTTATAGGTTGGTGAAAAAAAGAGACATAGGGGAAATTCCACATACTTGGAGTTAAATTTTGGATCTGCTTAGTAGGAGCTACTGTGTTTCCCCAAAAAGACCTAGCCGGACCATTAGCTCTAATGTATTTTTTGGAGCAAAAATTAATATAAGACCAGTCTTATTTTAATATGAGTGGGTCTTAATTAATGTAATATAATATAATATAATATAATATAATATAATATAATATAATACCGGGTTTTATGTTAATTTTTGCTCCAAAAAACGCATTAGAGCTGATAGTCCGGGTAGGTCTTTTTTTCAGGGAAACACGGTATATGGTCTGGGCTGGATCATTGTGTTTTTCTGAGATTTAGCTTCCATGACTATGAAAAGAGAACATGGTACTTAGCTTTATATATATATATATATATATATATATATATATATATATATATATATATATATATATATATATATATGTTTTTAAATTGCTGGTTATATATGTATTGGTCTTGACGTAACAAAAATATTCAATTAATGGCAGCTGTGATTTGTGTGATGCTTACTAAGTGAAGAAGTAGAACATGAGTTTAACCACACAGAGAGTCTTATTTTGAGAAGACAAAGAATTAGTAAATCTGAACAGTATTGAAAATCATTCATAAAATTCTCTTTTAATCAACTAATTATTTCAGCATTCTCTGATTTGCCTTGCTTTCAGGGAAAGTTAGAATACATTTATCTATTCTGATTCATATTTTGACAAATCTGCAAATCCCAGGTATCATCATATCAGCCTGGTTTTGCCCAGGCTCCTTTTTTTGGTTCAACAAAAATTGTGAAACACTCAGGTATTTATTCCTGTGGAAAGCGTGGCATATGAACAGTAACTATAGGATAATCCTCATGGTCGTGAATTTTTTCAGGTTGGTGGCATTATATTCTTCCAATTTTCAATTATAACCATTATTTTGTGGAGTCTGTAGTTAAACTTTGAAAAGCATTCCCTTTGGTAATTGGTTAATTTTCAAAACAAAGTACTTGGCCCAATAGCCACCTTACTCGTGTAAGACAGTGATATTGGCCCTTTCCCACACTGGGCTAGTTTGCTCTCATGTACTGCACAGCTTCTCATTTGCCCCATTGTGTTCCTTAGTGATCATTCAGGTTTTGACATACATTGCGTGAGGGTATTCCCACGTGTTTTTGAATTTATTTTCTCCAGGAAGCACTGTGTGATGAATAATTTAGCTGAATATTTATTAAAGAGAGAACATGAGGGGTGAAAAGTCTAAACAAACTTTTTTTCCTGGAGAGAGATAACAAGTGCACCTCCTCTTTTGGAAAACTGTGTAATTATTGCTTCCCTGGTTACTGATTAAAGCTGAGATATCCTTTGGCATGAAAAATTGAATGTAAATCTCAATAATTGATGTCTGATCAAAAGAGGGGTTAAGTATCTTCAAGAGGTCAAACACATTTATAGCAGAAAAATAACAAGGAAAGGAAATTTATCCTAGTCATGGAATGGCATGTATCGTGTTTACTGAAAAGGGAGGAAACTGGTATTTGCAAGGAGTTTTTAGAAGAGCAAAGGGTGCAGAGTCAGAGGGTCTGGATGTGAATGCCAACCCTGCCTACTACCTATGTTACCTGAGAGGAAACTGTATCTCTCAGCCTAGTTCTCCTCCTCTGTAGTAAAGATCACCCTTACTCTGGGTGCCTCAGAAGACTGTTATAAGGTATACTGAGATTGCATCCAGGAAACGCTGTTGTAAACTATAGTGGACTAGGAAATGTCAGAAACGATGATAATGCTGTTTTCCGTTCAGCTGCAGTACCAGCTGCTGGGGTTTAAGAAGAGGCCTCAGAAATAAAGGGAAACATCCTTGATGACTTGGTTCTCCCCAGAAAACCTGCTCTTCCACATGCGCTCAAGTCAGTGAACATTTTTTAGCATCTGCCTTGTGGGTTGTTTACAAAGAGTTGCTGTCCACATATAATTTGGGGCCCATGTTACTTCACAACCCCTAAACTTCCACAATCTGATATTTAGCACAACTACAGGTAGAGAAACATTAGAATCTAGCAGGCCTATCACTCTAAGAAGGAAACATATAAAATTGTATTATACTTGAAACAAACCGTCAGTTGAATCCTGGAACATTTAGATCAGAATCTAAATACTGGTCTCATATTTGGATATTTATAATGATTTATAATGATTAAATTTGAAACTTTTCATTCATGTGTATCCAGATCCTTAAACTGAGTTCAAATAACCTAAATGTGTTTTTTCCCCATCACTATTCACTGCTGATTTTCTTGTTCCAGCCTTCCCCGCAAAGATTTTTCACCTTAAATAATAAGAGAAACACTAGTAATAACAATAGTAACAATAGCATAGCTACCATTTATTCAGCTCTGGCAGTATTTCACTTTTGCCATGAAAAAGTTACCTGCATTATCTCTACCTAAAGGGTCTTCTTCCATATTATTCATTCACTCTTAGTGCTCTGCAGTCTACTTTTCAGCCTGTGCATTAAAAGTGCTGACTCAAAAGGTACCAGTGGCCCCACTATAACGCAATTCACTAGCTCTTTTAGAATTCTAGTCTGCTTTGATCACTCTGTACTGTTTGTCTCTAGAACAGCTTTTCTCTTTTGGGACTCCTGTATCCCTTGGTGTTTGTAACCTCTACCAACTTTCTGAGAGCTGCTTTGTGTTTTCCTCTATCTACTTCTGTCCTACATATAAATTCTCGCCCTCCTTCCCCTCTGCAACTCCTCAGTTTTCTGGCTCTCATCATTTCTCACAAAGACGTTGAGCTGGTTACTCTGTAAGGGAACAGACTGCAGAGGTTAAGGCAGAGTCTGGTGCCTACCTTCCTGGTCCCAAACCTCTCTCTGTCCTTCTAAGCTGTGTGACCATGTGCACACAAGGGCAGTTTTACCTTTCTCATTGGTAAAGTGGGGATAATACAGGCATACCTCATTTTACTGTGCTTCGTTGTATTGTGCTTCACACATGCTCCTTTTTCTTTTTTTTTAATTGAAGGTAAAACCTTCCACCAGCAAAAAGATTATGATTTATTACGTGCAAAAATGATTAAAATAATGTCTGGCCCATGATAAGTGATATCTAAGTATTGCAATTATTGTTGTACTAATATTAGTTATTATTTTTATCATTTTAAATGGTTTCCTTGTCGTTGGATCCGTTTCTTCTAGTACGTTCTGCACAGAGCAACTAAATTATCCTAAAACAAAGCTTAGTGAATGCTATTAAGCTATTTTATTTTTTTATTTATAGTCTATATTGCCTAACAATTTTTATCAGCTTCAGTCTATTTTTCAAAGCCTTCCCACTTGTCTTGGTTTGTCTTTCTAGGATTAACTGCTACAGCTCACCATATAATATTCAATTCTGGTGTCTCCCTTCCCCACTGCTTTTCTCGTTTTCTGGAATCATGCTTTCCTTCTATCTTCATGCCTCTCAAATCCAACCTGCAGTTCACAAGATTCAGAACAAAGGCTACCAGTCCCCTGATGCCTTTTGTAATCCTCTAGATCAAGATCAAGTATATCCTAGCTGAAGCCCTTAAGCAGAGCTCTTTATTTTCAGGCCTCTTTTGGCCCTATATCTGTATATCTGGTATTTTAGTTACTCGTATGCATGTTGTTATTTTTCCTCCTAGATTATAAGCTCCTTGGGGAAGAGATTTTGCCTGTGCGTAGCCTTCTAGCTGCCAACACAGGAAAATACACCCAGTAGGAAGATGTTCAATGAAGGGCTATTGATTCATATTGATTTCAACATCAGAATGGAGTGAACGGTCACCTCCCACTGTTTGCTGAGTAGACTCATTTGCATAGGCCACTGGCCCTGTTGGCTTTGATGGATGCAGGGGACTTATGGAGAGTCTCCTTTTTTTTCTTATCTTTTGGGTTCTAGAGGTTGTTAGTAAACTAAAAAGTACAGTGCTTTGCTCATGGTAATAAATATTTCGCTCATTGTTGAATGAAAAAGAAAATGAATGGCAAACATTTGCTGAATGTGAAAGAAAAAGTCAATAATGAATGGCCCACACCCTGTCCCACCTGAGTGCCAAAAGTGGGAAAACTTGTAAGGAAACTTTTTCTAGAGGGAAAACATACACCCACATTTGCTTTTGAATGGTGTAGAAAACATAGATTGAGCCTGAAGTTGAGACTCATGTTTACATTTACAAAGGACACTGGGTGATGCTGTCAAAACACTGGATTTTGCAATACATTCTTTGATCTTTTCAAAATCTTTGTTTTTGTGTTTTGTTTGGCTTAGGTTAAGATTTAAATAAATTTACTCTGCCCCTTATTCATTTTTTGTCAGTGTGGTTTGCCATATGAGCAATGCAGTTGCACTGAAAAAAAAGTTGCTGCAGGAGTGATTGAGTCCCCAGAAGCCCGATATATGTGTAAATGTGAGCTGCCATGGAAACTCCACACAGGTGAGCCTGGAAGATGCTCCCAGGTCACCTGCCAGAATAGGGCAGCAGAGGCCTCTTCTCCAGAGGTCCTAGGCTGTGTTCTCATCTGAGCACCCCCTGGAGCCACATAGTAATGGAAACAAAACCTCTGTCCGTGAGATAGAATCATCTTGTAACTTCTGACTCTTTAGTACAGGGGTGTCCAAACGTTTTTCAACGGTTTTCACCAAGGGCCATATGCGGTAAAACACACAAACAGCCGGGCCACTCACTCGAGTTGAAGTACGTATCGCCTCACCTGGTTTATTTAAGTAAACTAAATATATTTTTGGAATTTGCTGCAGGCCAATAAAAAATGGATCTGCGGCCCACGGGCCGCAGTTTGGACACCCCCTGCTTTAGTACATTACAGAGACAACTCCAGAAATGCATATTTCGGAGTTGCAAAACTTATTAACAAGAGAGGGACAATTAAAATATGTTATAAGAGTTATGGACTAACATATTAATGTTAAGGGTTTCCTTTTTTTTTCTCTCCTTTTGTTATTTGCTTGACTTTTCTTGGGGTTTATTTAGGAATAAGGGAAAATGTCATGACTTTTCAGCTTTCAGTGTGTTAATCTGAGGGTACATGTAGCCCTACTGGGTGAAATGAAATGAGGCCTAGCATACTAATTCAGGTAGTCTCTGTGCATCCAGCTAAACGTTAAGAAAGTGTTTGCGTACCAGTCAGAAGACAGGGTAGATATAATGAGCATACGCGTAGCTCAACAGCTCTGTTGGACGTCATACAGGCTGCAGTTGACCCACACTCTTGTATTTTGATTGAAAAGGTTTGGTGCATGAGTTTTTAAGAACAACAGAGTTTTAATCACTAACTTGTATAAACAGAGGCTTTGCGCGGAAATCCATCACAAATCCATAGTTTTAGCATCCCTTGAAATATCTGACAACACTGGGCCTGTGTTGCTACAAAAACCTGGAGAAAAATTGAATGGCTGCCCGAGGTAAAAGGATTCCCCAGTCTACCCCAGACCTTCCACTTAAAGCTGGCTGGCTTCCACCTCTGTGTGTCCCAGCTGGTCTGCAAGCTTGTGCATTTGCTCCACTGACTGCAACTTCCCTTTGTGTTTCTCTCTCCGGAGGGAGATAGTGAGCCTCTCCTCTCCTTCCCACTACTGACTCCTCCTAAGTGGGAAAGGGGCACAGATCCTACTTGCTAAGGAGACTGCTCTGACAAGCCACCATCCTACAGAGCAACAGGGTGCTCCACCCCTGCAGGGTCTGTGCGGACCCTGAAGGGCACTTGTACCCAGTGCTGGCCCACCGTGGGTATGGTCATGGTTGGATTTCCTTGCAGCCCTGAGGGCTTCAGCTCTGCACCCTGGCTTGTTTTGTGCCCTTTCTCCTTACTGACCAAGGTCTTACCACCTGCTACGGCCTGGGGAGCAAGGAAGTTGCAGATCCCCGTGAGACTCCTGACTCCCCAGCAGAGAAAACTTTGATTTTCCCCAAGTAGAAATTAATCAGTGTGGGATTTTGAGATTTTTCAAAGGTGCCTTTGTTCAAGTTGAGTAGGGGCAAGTAGGGATCCTCATAAAAAGTACCCTGCTGTCCCCAGGGTTAAGGAGGCAGGTCGCAGCAGCCCTGACTCTAAATAAAGGTAGTTAATTCCAATCGCTGTGGACTGGGTGCTTTCTGGCAGTACAACCTCTGTGTGAGGAAAGATTTTCCTGGCTGGCATCCTCATAGCGGAAACAAGGAGGGCTGGCTCCGTAAAATGGCCCCTGAGCCATGGGGCAAGGGGGAGGTAAGTGCTGTCTCCTTCCCTCCATGCTGCCCCGCACTGGCTTGCAGCCCCTCCCTGCAGGGCACTGCCCCACACAGCCTACCCTGCATGGTACTGCAGACAGAGAAACAGAACTGAGACACTGGGGTCTCCTGTGGGCCCTCAACTGGCTGTGGGGCAAATGGAGAGTCAGACATTCAGGGCCCTATTTCTTCGTCCACATAACAAGTGGATTAAAAGAGAACATCACTGAGTCCTTCTTGCTGAAAGAGTTTTATGATGCAATGAATGAAGACAAATGATGTCAACACAAACGTGGTCGCTTGTGACCAAGTATCCTACCTTGTGTTCCTTTTAGTAATAAAAAACTAGCCAATGCTCATATAACCTCCACAAATGGGCCAAACACTGTTCTAAGAACTTACATTGCGTCAGTTAATCTTTGCGAAATCTCTATGAGGTGGTTACTGTTATTAACTCCATTTATAGATGAGAAAACAGAGGCAACTGAAGGGGTAAGTTCTGTGCTAGGTATTTTCCATGCGTACTTCCATTTGGTTCTCATAAAAACCTCTGTGCAGGGATATTTTTAGCTCCATAAAACAAATGAAGACACTGAGATTCAGAAAATTTACAAGGTGTGTCTGGGATGATATTGCTGGTATTGATAAAACGAGGACTTGTATTCACTTTTTCTGTGTCCAAAGTATGATCATACAGAATATCTGATTGCTTGAGGTGTGGGATTCCAAATTCCTCCTTAAGATTTATGTATGAGCCCTCAGTTATTCCATTCAAGGTTTCTGGAATGGAAGAAGTAATAAATACCAAATAGGAACAATAATCTTAAGGTAGTGGGTCCAGAAGAATGCCTCTGACTCCATCGTGCCTTGTAGAGATTCATAACTGGCTTTGCCACCTTCTTCTGATTTCACTCAACACCCAGCTCCTGGCTGCTCTCCCTCATTCATTAAAGACTGGAACCTGGCTCAAAGCCTTCCTCTCTACTGCACTACTGTTACTAGAATAAGGGATGTCAGCATCCGCAGAGCTACTCATCCAGCATCCTTATCTCTCAATCCTTTTATGCCATCTGTTCATCTGAGTGACTCATCTCACTGTTCATCACCAAGTCCTGTAGCTTGCCATCACCAACAACTGCATCCCATGGAACGTTCTGTGTTACAATGCTCCGTTCATGCTCCCGCTTGCTTGTGAGCTGGCTACTTCAGATATCTACCGTATTCTTTCATCCCACCAAACTCACCATTTCCCCCAACACTTAGCTTGCTGTACACATCATGTTTCTCTCTCCTGCTTAGATCCCATGACTCAAATGTCAGTTATTCTCTTCCCACTCCATGCCCACACTCAATTCTAGATTAACCTCTGTCAGGTTTCCCTATGTTGACAACCAAAAAGATGGAGGTAATTACAGGATTGGGGAGAAAAGTTGTATTGTTTAATACATATTTTCATATATTATTTATAATCATTTATGTAATATATTATTAATAATATATTAATATTTTAATATTACATATTTATTCATATTATCATCTATAACTGAGCTCCCAGCATGGCCTTTCAATCTCACTACATTTTTCTATCCAGTTTTTGTTTTACCCTATCACATAACTAGTTCTCTAATCCTAGCATTTCTTTTCATTCTCACTTGAAACACTCAAGACTAAGCTACCACAATCTTCCTTGAATGCTGAAATATTTTCCTAGATCGTTTTCCTGAACTTAGTTTTGCCCCCTTTCTTCTTCATTCTCTGAAAGAAGTCAGTTATATGTTTACATCATATATTTTATTGTTTCATTTCCCAGCTTTAAAATATTTTGTGATGTTCCATAGCTCATAAAATATAATGGAAAATTTTTATCTTACTCAGCCTACAAGTCTTGCCTGATTTTTGCTGTGTCTAAATTGCTCCATTCTTACATATAGGAACTCGCCCTTATTAAACTCTGCCTTCATTATCTTATTTTAGCTTTGTAAACATGCCAACCTTCTTTCCATCTCTGGACATTTTGCACATTTTTCTTTTTTCCTCTCTTTGGAATCCATCCCCAATCCATTACCTGACTCTCACTCTTTTAAGATCTCAGCTTAAATGTAACATTCTCAATGCATCGTTGACCTTTTCTTCTTCCCTCTTCATTGTGGCAAAGTGCTCCTGTCATTCACTCTCACAGTACCAGTATCATGTACTTTTCCTTTAAAGGATCGGTTGTTGTGAGATTAAATATTTATTAATGATTTGCATATTTAAATTCTATCTCTGAAATTATAGTGTAAGATTCAGAAAGGAAGATCCAGATCGGCTCACTCACTACTGCAATCCAGGTTTTGTGTGATGCCGGAAATATGGGACATATTTGCTAATCACTTTAATTAATTCTACCATAAACTAGATTTGAGGCCCTGAACCTGGTACCTCAAACTCTCAGAGACTTATTTTCCTAAATGACACAATAAGAGTCCTTCTTAAAGGACTGGCATGAGGTTTGAATGTGATGATGGGTGCAAAACACACTTGGGCAATTCTAAAATGTATGTAAACGGCATAGCTGATGACCCAGTAGCCACAAGCACACCGAGCTCCCAGATCTGTTTCTCACACCATTCTCCAGGACAAGGAACCAGGGCTCCTAGGAGAAATGGCAGATTCTAGAGCTGAGGTAGGGAATATGCAAGCTGAGCTTGGAGCATCTTGTAGTGCCAGAAAGCAAGGAAGTACTAAAAATACCATAAAACAAAAGTCCAATTGCCAAAGCTGGAAAATCTTGTACAACAAAATAAAGTAGTATTGGATTATAACCCAGAGTGGCAAATAAATATCCATGTAATAGAAATAAATTATTGAATAACTATGTAAATGAGGAGGAAGAGACAAATCTTTGCAGAAGAATCCAGACAATTAATGTAGCTATTCTGCCCTCAGGATGAGGGAGCATAACCCCTCACTCCCGAGATGTAGGCTCCACATAGTGACTTTCTTCCAAGTATATATGGAAATGGGGGGGAATTTTTACAGTAGAAAACAAAAAACTTTATGGAAGAAAAACTAGACAAACACTATCTCAGCCAGATGATAAAGGTCAACATCGACATTCATAAATCATGTTGCTATTATGTACCCTCCACAGGATGAGATGAAAACAGCACTTGACCTCTGTGGTCTTCCTCCCCAAAGCCCAAAGCCCAGTCTAATCATGAGAAAAATTTCAGACAAATTCCAATAGTAGGACATCCTAGATAAGGCCTGACCATTATGACTTAACATTGTCTTAAACACCAAAGATAAAGAAAATCTGAGAAGTTGCCACAGCCAAAGGGAGCCCGAGGAGACATGAAAACTGAATGTAGTGTGCTGCCCTGGATGGGATCCTGGAAAAGCAAAAGGACATTGGGTCAAAACTAAGGAAGTCGTCTGAATACACTACAGACTCTAGCTAATAATAATGTATTGATACCAGTTCATTCATCGTGGCCAATGTGCCATGATAATGTAAGATGTAATACAATTACATCTTATGTGACAGAGAAAATAATACAGGAAACTGGATATGGGGCATAAGGGAGCTCTGTCCTATCTCCTCAACTTTTGTGTAAATCTAAAACTCTTAAAAAAATAAAGTCTCCTTTAAAAGTACTTTCCTGCCCTCGTCATTATCATCACCATCATTACCATCTTCATCATCTCATAGTTGCTGTTGTATTAGGAGAATTCAGATGTGTCTCTCTGCATTCTTTTCTCCCAGTCAATGTGGGTTGTTTTTCAATTGCTGAAACTCTGAAGCTTCTAAAATCTTTATCTAATATATTGTGTGTGGTGAGTGAGATTTGCTTCTCAACATGAAGTGGTTCCTAAAGATCTCGGATCTTGCCTTGCCATCATACTGCAACATTGTGGAAGTTTAATGCACTGATGTTATGTTAAATGTTTTATATACAGGAAAATGTTCCACAGATTCAGGTCAGAATTCATGTACGATTTGCCTCTTCCTTAAGGTATCATGCTGGATGCTCTCAAGCATCTGTGACTTCATAGGCTTTCGTCTCCCTCCCAGCACTCAGGGAGGCACTTTTCTGCTCTCCCTCTTTCTTTAAGTCTCTATCTTCAGTCTCATGGTCACTACTGCTTCCTTTGTCTTTTCTTGTGGGATGGATATGAGAATCAAGTTCTGATTTCTTTTTCTAATATTCTTTGTAGCATTGAGAACAGGTGAATATCAATTTTCCCTATTTCTGTTTCTAACTTTGCAAAATAATTATATTCTCTGGATTCACAAGGAATGTGTACAGTCAGGCAAGAGATTGTGTTTGGAGCCCGTTCAGCAATGGAAGAGGAAGTGCCAAAAATCCCAGCAGGATCGATAGCCGAATTCTTACAGTGAAAGAAGCAGGGAACATTATGTCTCTATCTCCAGTGAGAGGCTTGTTTTTCTGCTCTCTAGGAAATGACTTTCTGCAAACGATGGCCAGATAAATCTGAGGTCCTGGTCCGTAAATTGCTATTTCTCTCAGTTGACAATGTGTAGACGACATAGTTTATAACTAGTGCTACTTCTCATGCCATTTTCTTCTGTTTTGTAACATAGAATTTAGCTTTAACAGTGGGCCCAGTTGCAAGATAGTTTTAAATTCTCAAATGGAGCTAGAACTCTCGATTATATGTGAAATTTTCTGAGTTTTAAAATACTCTGAATGCCAAAAAGTACTGTTGAGAGACCGATTCAGTCTAAAGGCAATCACCTACCATTCTGGCAGACTGGGACTGTAGTGAGAAGAAAATGGAAGGGAGCGGGGGAGGGAGAGAGAATGGAGAAAAATGTCTTTTCTTTCTTTCAAGAATCCAGCTGTCATAAGACCAGACTGCATTCATGTCCCAATGGGTTATTATACTTTTCATAAAAGACCTTCAATTCATGTTCATTGAGTGAATAAAGGGATGCATTTTAAACAATTTTAATGGCTTTTTTAGGAGTAATTAGCAAGCATTTATCAATATTGAGGAAAAAGTCAATCAGAATTCTTATTTTCCTATGAAGTTATCTAACAAAATAAAATCGCTGTGTTTTCTGCACCTCACCATGCAAGGTATTAAATGGAATGGATATTTTTGGAGTTAGGTACATCCAAGTTGAAACTCCAGCCCTACTACTTGCTAACTACATGCTCTTACAGACACGGTTAATTCCCTCCACCTCCATTTCCATAGTTTGCATGAGTTTTTGGCTAAAAACAGGCCTGCCCTTGGATATCCCCCTTTCCCAGCTTGTGCCTAAGACACAGCCTTTAATTAGTAACGTACGTCTTCTTAAGCGCTTTGCTATTGAATAGTTGTCCAGATGTGGCAGTGCTCTAGGTGCTGTACTGGAAGGAAGTGCAGCGGTTTCAAATGATTCAACATAGCTTATTTACAATCCCAATCATATTGCTCATGGATGGAAAATGGAATGCTCTGAGGAAATACATAATGATGACAGGTATGCTCAATTATGGCTTATCGTTTTAGAGCGTCCTCTGTTTTGCACGTGACTCATAATTGTGATTTGACGTTTCTAAATTTGATACTTTTATTTTTTTATATTAGAGTCCATCATTTTACTGTGAGAGCTTGAAAGAGATATGACATATAAATTGAATTTGTGCGTGTGATATGCTAAGTATGTGTTTGTGGAATCAGAAATATGAATTCACCCGTTAAGTAGGCCTTCGTAATGTATCCATCACATGGACTTGCATTACACAGCCTAAATCAGAATCAGCACAAGACAGGCCAGTGTAGCAGGGTAAATGGTGAAGTAACCTGTGTGATGTTAATTAAGTACTTTGCCAAATGATGTCAAATTGTCCTCATATTACATGAAAGGAAAAGGACCCACCGAGGGACGGCCTTCACAGAGCTTGTGTGTTAGGCGTATGTTTACATGTTGCCTCATCTAACAGTTACAACAAACAGGAGGAAGACTGTTCTGTTCTTCACGATTTACATGAGCAAATGGAAGCTGGGGGGTGGGGGTGTGTGTGAAATGCCATTGTCAAGGCCACACAGCTCCTTTGTGATAGATCCAAGACTTGAAGCTGGGTATATTCACACCAATGACGAACGACGGTCTCAATCTTCTCTCCATACTTAATCCATACTTAATTTTACTGGGAATTTGGGGAATTAGAAACAAAAGTAGCTGTGGATTGGAAATTGAGAATTGTGAAAATTTTGCCTGGAAAAGGTATCCCCAGGAAACTAATTATAAAATGGAAGATGAAAGCTGCGGTATGGGCCCTGATGATCCCTCAAGGATTATTCCAGAACTCAGGCCTAGTCCATAGTTTCATGGAATGAATACTATCCAGGATGAAAGGAAGCCTCATGTCACCATGGGGTAATTTCAGCCAAAGGAATTATTTGCTGTTGAAAAATCCCAATGTTCGATTTTACACAGCAGTTGCTCTCTTTGTCATTTAATTTTACTTTCCATATAAAATTGCAAATCAGTCCATCTCAGGATCTCTGTGTGTTCCTGGAGTTATACACTGCTTCATGCTGCCAAAATACTTATTAAACATTAGAATAAATCACTAATACTTGGGGCAGGGCCATTAACAAAAAGAACTTCTGGTTTACTTTCAAGTTTCTGGTTCCTTCTTCTAAGAAAACCCAAAAGTACCTGATGCCCGGTCTGTACAAAGTAACCCTAAATTCAGGAACCCAATGAAAATTTAAGACTTATACTCTTTTTTTTATTAATTACAAAATAGTCATTGTTCTGAAGCATGGTAATGGACAAACAGAAAAAGGAATAAGTAATTAAAATCAGCATAAAGTGGCAGCAGAATAGCTGGAGAGACTGAGATTACAAACACTAACTCATTATTGAAGTCACTCAAGCTGCAGCAAAATGTTTCTGTTGCTACAGTGCCACACCTTCTTTTTCTTATCCCACAAATACACACTTGTTCCTTAGACTGAGAAGATGCCTACTCAGTTGATTCATAAACTCATTTCTATTCCTTTTGGTAATAGCAAAAAGATACATTTCCTTTTAGCCATATTTTACATATTCATCCACTCTCCTCCCCTAACCACTGCTGTCTTGGGGCAGAGGACTCAGTAATTCACCCCATCTGTGTATCTCCTGAATAATTTCGAAATATCGCTGAGTCGGGACTTTGTACCCAGTCCCCTGGCTTTGGTAGAACATGTGGTAATAGAATGACAGACACATGGAAACCCTTTACAATGGCAAGAGCAGCTAGAGATACAAGCAGCGCATCATCAGAGTAGAGTCAGGATGAATTCACGTCTTTCTTGGAACATGAGGAAGGGTTTCTTAGAAGTGACATGGCCGCTGGACTGCGCAGAGGCCTGAGACATCCAATTCTTTCACCTGGTCAGGAAATCTCAAGAGGCAGTGTAATTATATCATGAAATAAATGCTGAGAAATAATATTGCGAAGATAGACTGGGTGAAAATAATGAGAACCGGGTTTCCCTGAAAATAAGACCAGGTCTTATGTTAATTTTTGCTCCATTGGAGCTTATTTTCAGGGGATGACTTATTTTTTTCATGTACAACAATCGACATTTATTCAAATACAGTCATGTCATCTTCTTCTGGAACATCATCATAACTCACTAAATGCGTCCGTCTGGTTGAGATCTTAACTGGGGCTTATTTTTGGGTAGGTCTTTCTTTTGGGGAAACACGGTAGGAGCCCAAGAGCTCTGATATTTATATTCTAAGCAATGGCATTTGTTGTGGGGATATGTCGGGATCCGATTTCTGGTTTGTAGATCACTGTGGAAGCAGAGTGAGGATAGAAAAGAGGTAGTGACTTGTGGCAGAGGGACCATTTAGGTTTCTTCAGATGGCTTTAGATAGATGGTAGATATAAAAGATATAGCTTCAACAGAGTTGGGGGAAACATGAAATGACTGGTATAAACAGAATGCAAAGGGTGCCAAAAAATGTGTACACATTTGAAGAAAGGAAAACTGTATTAAAATTGTAATACTCAATATATACCGATAACAAAAGATGAATACAAGTCACGTTTGACTTCTGCAATTACAAGAGGTGCTCAAAGTGGTGACCATCAGCGTCCAGATACTTCTGATTACAGCGAACTACTGCTTGAGCAACGCTGGCTAAAGTGACCACTTGTATACATTTTTTGGTACCCTCGGTGTATTTAAATGCTGCATGACGTTATTCAGTATTTATGTGTTAATGGAGCTCTGAGAACTAGATAAGTGCAGAAGGCTGGAATTATCAAAATGAAGTGGAGATTTGAGTTGACTATAAAAGGTGGAGGAAGGGAACAGCATACATTGTATCACAGGCCAGGATTGCCCGGTGGGTCACAGAAGGAAGATAATCCTGATTCGCCCAAGGTTTCTGCTGTGGTTTGGGACCTATATTCACTCCCAGCCTAACAACAATGATTGCATCCAGCAAAAAGTCAATTCCGTCTGACATTTGGCATCTGGAGCATTCCAGCTGTAGCTCTTGTTTATCCACATGGAAAGTACTCTCATTGTGTTTTCAGTCTCCTCTCAGCTCCTCTATTCAGGAGTTAATTCCATCCGAGTAAATGTAACATTTAGTTACTTTAGCTCTGCTCCCAGACAAAATATTAAACAACACTCTGTCAGCCATGTGTAGCCCCTGTGACCTTGTCACTTGGCAGGTCCTCACGGTTAAGACTCCATGGACTCTCTGCACTCACAGTTGAGACCAGGACACAGGGGCTGTTTGTAGCGGGAGATGCATTTGGAAGGGAACGAGGCATGTGCTTCAGGTTAGAGGAAGGTGGTGGTGGAATCATTAAGTGCTTATAACTAAAAGACAAACAGAAGCAGTTATATTTGTTTTTAAAAAATATGGAGTCACGAGTCATGCGTTGGGAGTATTTTGATAAAAGGGATACTAAAGCAAGATTCATCTCGCTGAAGTGTCGAAGATGGTTTCTAGAAGGATACGTCAGGGGATTTATCAAAGCAACTAAGAAGCTTTTGCAATAGCACTGGCAGGAGGTGGCTGTAAATCAGTGGGAGGTGTTGGGAAGGCAAAGACAGGGATGGCGAACAGAAGACAAATGAGAAGGAAAAAAGCGGGCACACCAGAGAGATGTGATCACAGTGACACTGAGGCTTGAAGAGCTTATGGGACTGGCAGAGGCAGGTAGACCCGACTGGGATTTGAGTGTCTGCATTCACACAATCTGTGTACTCTGACTGAGATTTGGGCATTTTAAAACCTGTTATTTCAAGTTCTGCGTTGAACATTTTTATACTCCAAATCATTTTCTTCCAATGTGCTAAGATTATAGCCTGTAGCTAATGGTTTTCTCTCTCAGTTAGGCTCCTAGCATTTATAAGCATTAATTTTCTTGAACTGATATAGTGAAAATGTTCAAAATAGCATTTGGCAAAGCATTTTAGTCTGACCACTCAAATATAACCTATAATCTTTCCTTCTTATACCACATATACACACTCATACACATACGCGCATACTTTATCTGTTTTCCAGGCTTTACCTTTTTACCTAGACTTATAGAAATTTCTTCCATAAGTAGTCCAGGTATATAATTTTACCTTCTCTCCTTCAAGAGCTGTCATGTGGCCCATCTATTGCAATAAGGGATTTAAAGATCAATATTATGCACAAGTCAAATACAGGTAATACCAAAGCGTTTGCTAAATAAAGGTGACCCAATTATAGCAACTATTGTTGCTTTCAAAGTTAGTTATATTCAATCTCATTTGAGGTTAAAGTTGATTGAGTGTGCTGGTGATTTACATATAAGGAGTAAAGAATAAAAGTGTCAAAGTTAACTTAGAGGTTTTTTGTTTGTTTGTTTGTTTTGTTTTGTTTTTCCTGGACAACTGGGTGAATCATTTCCCACATATGATGGCTTTAGATGCCTGCTAGTCAACCAGAATGGGATGTCACACAGGCATTGTATACGTAAGTCTGGAACTCAGGGAGAAGTAGGGACTGGAAAAAAGAGATTGAGAGCCTCAGTGTAGACATGCTTTTACATTTTTTTTCCTTTTTCAATTACAATTGACATTCAATATTATATTAGTTTCAAGTGTACAGAATAATGGTTAGACATTTATATACTTACAAAGTAATCCCCCAATAAGCCTTGTACCTATCTGACACCATGTATAGTTATTACCATATTTTTGACTATATTCCCTATGCTGTACATCCCCGTGACTATTTTGCAACTGTCAATATGTACTTCTTCATCCCTTCCCCTTTTTCGACAAGCCCACGAACGTCCCTCCCATTTGGTAACCATCCGTTTGTTCTCTATATCTATGAATTTGCTTCTGTCTTGCTTGTCCATTTATTTGGATATTTTAGATTCCATATATAAGTGAAATCATATGGTATTTGTCTTTGTTCAAAATATTTCACCTAGCTCAATACCCTCTAGGTCCATCCATGTCATTGCTAATGGTAAGACTTCATTCTTTTTTATGGCCTACTGATATTCCATTGCAAATATGTACCACCTCTTCTTTGTCCATTCATCTTTTGATTGGAGCATTTAATCCATTTCCGTTTAAAGTAATTATTGATAGGTATGTAGCTATTGTCATTTTATTAATTGTTTTCCAATTGTTTTGTATTTCACCTGTGTTCCTTTCTTATTCTCTTGCTCTCTTCTCTAGTATGTTGATGACTTTCTGCAGTGTTGTATTTCGATTCTTTTCTTTTTATTTCTTGTATGTCTCTTGGTTGATTTTTGGTTTATGCTTACTATGTGCTTCCTGTATACAAAGCTGTGTTTATAGCAGTTTATTTTAAGTTAATGGTTGTTTAAGTTCAAACATTCTATAATCACTACCACTTTAATGTACCACCTCTACATTTATGTTTTTGTCATTATTTTTTACTTATTTTTTTGTGTGTGTTTGTATGTATTTCTTAATTTACTGTTGCAATTACACAAGATTGTCCTACTTTTGCCTTTTAACCTTTGTACTAGCTTTAGCGTTGGTTGATTAATTGCTTTATGTGTTTCCTGTGTCACTGAGAATTTTTTTCTTTCTGATATTTTCTTATTCATATTTTTAAATTTTATTTTCTTCTTCTTCTTAAATAAGACCCCTTAACATGTCTTATAATAGTGGTTTGGTGGTGTTGAACTCCTTCATCTTTTTCTTGTCTGAGAACTCTTTATCTTTTCTTAGATTTTAAATGATAGCCTTACTTGGTAGAGTAGTCTTGGTTGTAGGCCCTCACTTTTCATCACTTTGAATATTTCCTGCCACTTTCTGCTGGTTTTCAAGTTTCTGTTGAGAAATCAACTGACAGTCTTATGGGAGCTCTCTGATAGGTAACTAACTGCTTTTCTCTTGCTGCTTTTAAGATTCTGTCTTTATCTTTAACTTTTGGAATTTTAATTATGATGTGTCTTGGTGTGGGCCTCTTTGGGGTCATCTTGTTTGGGATTCTCTGCACTTCCTGGGCTTGTGTGTCTATTTACTTCACCAGGTTAGGGAAGTTTCTGGCCATTATTGCTTCAAATAGTTTCTCAATCTCTTGCTCTCTCTCTTCTCCTTCTGGTACCCCTATGATGCAACTATTGTTTCACTTGATGTTGTCCCAGGGGTCCCTTAAACCATCCTCATTTTTTTGGATTCTTTTTTTTCTTTTTGCTGCTCTGATTGGGTGTTTTCCGCTACCTTGTCTTCCAAATTTCATATGTTATCCTCTGCTTCATCTAATTTACTATTGATTCCACCTAATGTACTCGTTTCAATAATTGTATTCTTTATTTCTGATTAGTTCATTTTTTATGTTTTTTATCTCTTTGTTGAAGTTCTCACTGAATTCATCTATTCATCTTCTAAGTTCATTGAACATCTTTAAAATTGGTGTTTTGAACTATGCATCTAGTAAATTGCTTGCTTCCATTTTGTTTAGTTCTTTTCTTGGAGTTTTCTCCTGTTCTTTCATTTGGGACATGTGTCTTTGTCTCCTCATTTCGGCTGCCTCCCTGTGTGTGTTTCTATATATTAGGTAGATCTGCTACATCTTTCATTCTTGGCAGAGTGGCCTTTTGTAGTAGGTGTCCTGTGGGGTCCAGTGGCTCGGTTTCCCTGATCACCTGAGCTAGGTGGGCTAAGAGTATCCCTTGTGTTTGTATGTGCCCTTTTGTTGAGCCTTGATTGCTGTTGGCATATCAATGGGTGGGATTGACCCTCAGGGTGACTGGCTGTGCGGACTGGCTGTGACCACAGCACACAAGCTGTTGTGTGGGGGCTCACTCCAAGGAGCGAGATTCACATTAGCAGGGCTCTGGTACTTGTGGAGTCTACCTTTGTGTATGTCCTTTGTCGTGCTAATTGGGTACTGTTCTGTTGTTATCAGAAACCTCCACCAGGTATGTTGGTTCTGGGGCCGATTGGGAGGAGCTCCAGGGCAGGCCCAGGTCAGCTGCTGCCTGTGGTAGGCCTTGGTAGGAGGGCCGAACCACCTGGTAGGAGCTGCAAAGTAATCTATAGTTGGTAGGCTTGGAGGCACCTGCAAGTGGTTATGCTGCAAATGGAGGCTGGTTGCCAGCAGTGCCAGACTTGGGACCACTCACCAAGAGATACAGGGCACGCCAAAACCAACTTCTCCTTGTTTGGGGTTAGTATAACATTGAGAGAATAATTTGACCTAAGGTACTTGGGCTCCCTGCCAGGATTGAAGAAAACAGAAAGTCTAATGGGATTGGGCCTGTTGGTCTCTGATAGTACAGGGACAGGAAGGGGGTGGGAAGTCATATGTTCTAATATAGCCCTATAGGGATGTGGGGACAGAGCCCCAGAAAGCAGTTTCCAGGCTCTCGGCCTCATGTGGAAAGATGCTGGCTCAGGTAGTAGATAGCCATCAGCTGTGGCTGGTTGGCCGTCAGCTGTAACCATTGAGCCATTGGCCACTAATATAACTGCCGCGGCTACGGAGGGAAGTCGAGGAGAGAGGAGGAGAGAGGAGGAGACTGAAGGAGAGTGGAGGAGAGTGGAGGAGAGTCGGTCGGTTGGCAGCAAAGCGGACAGCAGGTCGCACGTCGTGTAAACCCAGTGAGACCATAGTGGTATGACTTCCCTACCTATGGCTCCGTGGGTGTTCCTTTTTGGCCTAGCCATGTCCTGCGTTCTTGTGTGGGGAGCGGGACCAGAGACCCCGCCGGACACCCCGCGTGACACTTGGCGTAGTCAGCAGGATACCCCGCCTGACACCCCGCAGGCCGCCCCGCACGACACCCCGCATGACAAATGGCGCAGCGAGCAGGGTATGGTGTCGGCCGAAACTCTCCGGAATGTACTGGAGCAGTTTACACGTATAAAAGCTCAGTTTCGTAAGCAGCGTGTGGTGCAGGCCAAAACCTACCAAAGCATGGTGGAGCGGTTTGTGCGTGTGAGAGCCCAGCTTCAGGAGGCCCGTGAGGAGCGACACCAGGAACAGGAGGCGCGGTCCACCTGGGAGACTCAAACCTCCAGCTGGCACACCACCTTCTTGGCCATGGAAGGTGTTGCCTTAATTTTGATGATCTGCTGCGGCCTTAGGATCCGATGGTTGTGGACATCTTATAAGGAGGCCTCCACCTACTCAGACACCTGTCACGGTGAGCTAGATTCCGACCAAGTAGGAATGGAGTCTGACTCTGGGCAGGAGGACAGGTGGCCCCCACACAGTGTGTGGTGTCAGGTGGCCACGGTTCTCAGGAGTTGGACCCCCAGGGAGGGGTGGGAGGACGTGGATGGCTCTCCGGCCAGTGTGGAGAGGGCCCTGAAGGCTCTGGCTGAGCGGTTGCCGGAGGAGGAGAAGGCTACAGCCGGCCGTGTGGGCTGGCTGTTCCTCACGGCCTTGAGTCTCAATACGGAAAATGCGCTTAATGAAATGGCCCAGGTGCTGGACCAGGTGTCCCAGTTGGAAGCGCTGGAAGCTCGGGTCTGCTTGTTGGAAGCGGGGCCCCACAGTGGAGACTCTGAGGCAGAGGAAGCCAGTGGAGACAATGTAGCTCCCAACCCCCAAGCCCGGCCAATCTTGAAGCAAAGAGTAAAACGTGAGCAACCTTTGGGCTCCGGGGGTGTTGCTGCAGGCAACCCAGCTGTGACTGAGTTCACAACCTGCACCCCTTACACTCCCACTGAGTTGCAGGAGCTGGGGAGGCGGTACAGACAGAGCCCTGGAGAGCCAGTCTCGGCTTGGCTACTACGTTTATGGGATGAGGGAGCAGACAGCATTCTCTGCTCCCCGGGCGAGATGGAAAAGCTAGCCTTTGTGACAGTGCATCCGTCCCTGCGACAAAGGTTACAGAACTGCCATAGGTTGGCCCACGACCAGGGCAACCATTCTCTAATGGAGTGGCTCACTGCTGCGGTACGCACAGTATGGGGACAGGCTGGAGAGCTGCCAGACACTGTGAGTCAATGGCAGTCATATACGGAACTTACGCAAATCATCCGTGAAATGGGTATGAGACATGCTATTTTTAACCTTAACATGCAGGGGCCGGATGACGAGCTTTTTACAGCCAGCATGAGAGATCTGGTTTTGGATCCTGCGAGTGCTTTTGGATCCTTGGTTGCTATTCTTACACCCTATGTAGGGCGACGGATCCATGAAGTTACAACTGCCATGGCCACCCTAGGGGATGTTGAAAGCCGGAGGCGAAGGAGATTAAGACAGGAGGTTCGCACAGTTGAGACCTGGAAGCCCAAACCAAAGGTAAAGGGGTGAGGTTGCGGACCTCAGAGAGTAACACGCGCACAGATGTGGCGTGATCTTGTGGCAGCAGGGGTCAATCGGGAGAAAATAGACGGAAAACCCAATGCACTCCTGCTGGAACTTTGGAAACAGTTGCGTCCGGAACAACAATTCCGGAGAAGCATAAAGGAGACGTCTGGGCAAGCACGACCCGTGTCCCTCCAGGACTTCATGCAGCCGCTTGAGGACAACTCCTTTCAGCTTGATTAGAGGTGGGGCCAAGGTACCCGGTCAGAGGGGACGAGCAGGGACCGGAGGCCCCATGTGGAACTATCCATTCATTGGTCCCATTCTAATGTGCAGAGGGTTTTGGCCCTAGTTGACACCGGCACAGACTGCAGTCTTGTTTATGGGAACCCAGAACTGTTCCCTGGACCAGCAATCTGCATTGATGGCTATGGGGGAAAGACTGTGACTGTAAACGCTGTTTCCTTACCACTGGGTATAGGAAGGCTACCCCCTCGTACATACAAGGTTTATGTCTCCCCCGTTCCGGAGTATATTCTAGGGGTGGACGTGCTACATGGCCTCAGCTTACAGACGACGGTAGGAGAGTTCCGTCTCCGGATCCGGGTGGTGAAAGCGGTGACACGCGGGCATGCTCACCACCCTCCTCAAGTGTTGCCACAGCCCCGGCGCGTGGTTACAGTGCGACAGTACCGCCTTCCAGGAGGGCAGGAGGAGATTGGTCGTACAATATTGGAACTGGAGAAGGCACATATTGTGAGGCCAACGCACAGTCCCTTTAACTCCCCAGTATGGCCTGTCAAGAAGCCAGATGGGACCTGGCAAATGACTGTGGACTACAGGGAATTAAATAAGGTGACACCACCCTTGCACGCTGTAGTACCTTCAATACATGATTTAATGGATCGTCTGACTGTCCGCCTGGGGACATATCACTATGTAATGGACTTGGCCAATGCTTTTTTCTCCATTGACATTGCACCCGAGTGTCAAGAGCAGTTTGCTTTTACTTGGGATGGGCGGCAGTGGACTTTTCAAGTCCTTCCGCAAGGATACTTGCACAGCCCCACTATCTGCCACGGGCTCGTGGCCCAGGATTTGGCACAGTGGGATCGCCCATCCTCTGTGGCCTTGTTTCATTATGTCGATGATATTCTGTTAACATCAGATTCTCTTTCTGATTTAGAGCAAGCAGCTCCCTCTCTTCTCCGCCACCTGAAGTCACGCGGCTGGGCGGTGAATGAGGAAAAGGTCCAAGGCCCTGGCTTATCCGTCAAGTTTTTGGGTGTTGTGTGGTCGGGTAAGACAAAGGTTATACCTGAGGCAATCATTGATAAGATACAAGCCTTTCCCCGGCCGACCAAGGTCTCCCAATTGCAGACATATTTGGGTCTGCTAGGATATTGGCGGGCATTTGTACCCCATTTAGCACAAATGGCAAGGCCCTTGTACAATATGATAAAAAAGGGGACCTCGTGGGATTGGACAGAGGCTGTAGAGCAAGCCTTCGTTGCCACAAAACGGGCAGTGCAGCAGGCACAGGCTCTGCAAGTAGTGGACCCCAGCCGCCCATTTGAACTTGATGTTCACGTAACCCAAGAGGGGTACGGATGGGGCCTCTGGCAACGGCAGGAGCGTCTCCGGTTGCCAGTGGGATTTTGGTCCCAATTATGGAAAGGAGCAGAGGTCCGCTACTCACTAATAGAGAAACAGCTGGCTGCTGTGTACGCAGCCCTAGTGGCCACAGAAGCCATCACAGGAACAGCACGGGTGTTGGTTCGAACAACCTATCCTGTCCAGGGTTGGGTCCGTACGTGGACCCAGGGACCCAAAACAGGGGTGGCACAGACCACCACCCTCGCCAAGTGGGGTGCCTACTTGGAGCAACGTAGCACCCTTAGTTCAAGCCCTTTGAGGACAGAGCTACAACAGGTCCTGGGGCCTGTGGAGCTTGTAGCCCAGGCTGAGCCAAGCGCTCTGCCTAGAGGGGAGGACTTGGAGCCCTCGCCCTATAAAGAAGGACAGTCCCCAGTACCTGAGGATGCCTGGTTTACTGATGGTTCTAGCCGAGGGGCTGCAGCTGTTTGGACGGCTATTGGTGTGCAGCCCAAAACAGACACCATTTGGTTTGATACTGGGGTGGGCCAGAGTAGCCAGTGGGCTGAGCTACGGGCTGTGTGGATGGTAATCAGCCACGAGCCCGGGCCCCTAGTTATTTGTACTGACAGCTGGGCGGTGTTCCGGGGCCTAACGCTGTGGCTCCCTACGTGGAAACACCAAAACTGGTTGGTAGGACACCGTCCACTGTGGGGTCAAGCCATGTGGCAGGACCTTTGGGACCTAGGGCAGAGAAAAGAGGTGACCCTAATGCATGTCACAGGTCACTCCCCCTTAGTGTCCCCAGGTAATGATGAAGCAGATGCCCTAGCACGGGTCCGATGGTTAGAACGGGCTCCTGCCACTGATGTAGCCCATTGGCTGCATAGGAAATTGCAGCACGTCGGAAGCCGAACCATGTGGCAGGTAAGCAGACGCTGGGGTCTGCCTTTGAAATGGCAGGAGATAGCAGATGCCTGTTATGACTGTGCCGTCTGTGCCCAGGACAACCCCCAAAGGCGGAGGCTCCCCTGGGAGACACAGCAGATTACGCGAGTGAGGGTGCCCCTCACTCGCTGGCAAGTGGATTACATTGGACCCCTGCCTAAGGCCCGCAATGCGATATACGCATTTACAGCAGTGGACACTGCTACAGGATTGATGTTTGCTTGGCCGTGTCCAGCTGCGGATCAGCGGCATACAGTGGTCGCTCTTACACGGCTGTGCGCCCTCTATGGGCGCCCCCAAGTCATTGAAAGTGACAGGGGTACCCATTTTACGGGGCAAGAAGTGCAGCGCTGGGCTGCCAGGATGGACGTGCAATGGTTGTTTCATGCTCCGTATAACCCACAAGCAGCTGGCATGATTGAACGCTATAACGGCCTTTTGAAGCAAGGTCTCCGGGTGTCAAAACACCCTCCCACAATGCGTGACTGGGCCTCGCGTTTATGGGATGTCCTGAGAGTCCTGAATGAGAGACCACGGAAGGGAGGGCCCGCACCAGTAGAAGCTCTGCTACATCGAACGGCCGCTCCCATTCAATTACAAGTTACCACCAGTGAGACTCTGTTAAAGCCAGGCTACGGCAGAAATGGAAACATTTTGCTGCCAGCCTCCACATGCTTGAAAGCATGGGAACGACAGCAATGGACTTGGCCCTGGCAGGTCAAAAGCCCCCACTGTCGATGGTTGGGCCTGATAGCCCCATGGGGGGCCGGTTTGACTCATGATTTGGAAGTGACGCCAGGGGTGGTGGCTGAGTGGCCACCACAAGTGACTGTAGTATACGAAGGTCCCGATACCGGGATGATTTTGCGGGGAGACTATGTGCTCTCATTATGGCCTATTATGGGGTCCCCTGTTCTGTTACATGTTGAAACTATGCAAGGGACCCCAAGCACTGCCATAAAGGTTTGGTACCACAAACCGGGAAAGGTGCCAGTGGCAGCAACCCTCCTTTCCCAAGACAAAAAGCTAGCGTGTATCCTCCCAGATGGAAGGGATTTGCCACTGTTGGTTCCTAAAACTACCGTTTCTTTTCGTCCGTAGGTGTCAATAAGCTAATATGGCACAGGGACCCTCGCGGAAGACGCTTGCGCGTAGATTATGAGGCGAGAACCTGTAGGGGTGGAGTGTGGGGACGGAGCCCCAGAAAGCAGTTTCCAGGCTCTCGGCCTCATGTGGAAAGATGCTGGCTCAGGTAGTAGATAGCCATCAGCTGTGGCTGGTTGGCCGTCAGCTGTAACCATTGAGCCATTGGTCACTAATATAACTGCCGCGGCTATGGAGGGAAGTCGAGGAGATAGGAGAAGAGAGGAGGAGAGAGGAGGAGACTGAAGGAGAGTGGAGGAGAGTGGAGGAGAGTCGGTCGGTTGGCAGCAAAGCGGACAGCAGGTCGCACGTCGTGTAAACCCAGTGAGACCATAGTGGTATGACTTCCCTACCTATGGCTCCGTGGGTGTTCCTTTTTGGCCTAGCCATATCCTGCGTTCTTGTGTGGGGAGCGGGACCAGAGACCCCGCCGGACACCCCGTGTGACAAGGGATAATGTTCTCTTCATCAGTTTGTGAGGACAGAGTCCCATAGAGCAGTTTCCTGGCTCTTGGCCTCACATGGAAAGGTGCTGGCTCGGATAGTAGATGGAAATCAGCTGTGACCAGTTGGGCATCAGCTGTAACCAGTTAGCCATTGGCCACTAATATATCTACCGAGGCTAAGCTAGCAAGTGCGGATTGCTGTTAGCAAGGGGTGGGTGGGTTGGTTGGTTGGCAGAGAAGCGGACGGCAGGTTGTGGATTATGTGGCTCCTGTTTCCTGTATCTCCAACCCAGCTGCCAGTGAGACTATAGTGGTATGAACGGCCCCATCCATGGCTCCGTTGGTGTTCCTTTTTGGCCTCGCCATATCCTGCGTTCTTATGCGGGGAGCAGGACCAGAGATGTTGCATGACACAGTTGTTAAAGGTGAGTCAGAGATTATTGGAGAATGGGTGGCAGAAATTTATCTTAACAGAAGCATGAGGACACATGGACATCAACCTGTGTTCTGCCCTTGTACAAAGTTTGGGACTTGGAAAGTCCCAATCCAGGAGTAGGACTGCAGCAAAATAAGTTTGCAGACGCCAGTGCCCTGGCTGGAACAGACCCTGGCAGGTATCACATGTGACTGGGGCTCCCTGAAAGGTAAACACTGCGTTCAAGCAGTCTCCTTGCTGCTTCTTCTCTGGCTACTATTTCTAAGCCTCTGCAGACACATTCTTCATAGTTGAGAAAAGCCACAGATGGAATGACTATTATTGGTGCTTGTCAATTCAGAAATAAACCATGATTTGCCCAGCATTTCAGTCTTTACCACTGATGTGTTAGTTTGATTTAATTAGTTCTGTGCTGGATAAGGTCATTACGTTTATATCCTAATGGGTACACAGTGGGGGGCGTGGGGAACGATCTGCACAGAAGGTGAATTCTCTGGCTACAGCCTCGATGGGCAGCAGATCCTCCTGCAGAAAGTCATTTCAGGTAACACTCACTGAAGGGACACCTGTCTCAGGAACTCTTTTTAAAATTTAGTAGTAGATTGGCACTAGGCTCTGAGAAAAGGGTAAAAAGTGTTCTACTTACAAAATGCAGTATTTGGAGTAAAGGTGTATTATGATAGCCAGAACTGGGACGTGGTTATTAGTCAGTTCTATTTTGTTTGTTAATGGTACTTCCACATGGAAGAACTACTCACTGCTTTCTTCCTGAGCTCATGGAATGGAAAATGGAAAGTGGAAATGAAACCACATCTATTTCCGTCCTGGAGTAAACCCGCATTTAATCTCTCTAGTATCACTTATGACAGACTATTATTTTACAAGGTACTATTATCATTCTCATTTTTCAGATGAGGAAACTGAGGCTTTAAGAAACCTGAAGCTTCAAGCTACAAAACATCTAGCTCGAGTCATACCTGTAGTATTTAGCAAATATGGAGTTAGAACCCAATGTGGCTGATCTGAATCTTCCCTATTTCCTTCTGACACTGTATCAAGAACAGCTCTTCTCACCCTGGTAAAATCTATGTCCCTTAAATATCAAAACCATCCCCACCTCACATCCCTCCATTCTGAAAGACTCATCTTCCTTTATTTGACTCAAGTACCCCTACTTGAAAATCACAGTGTTCTCTTCTTTTTTTTTAATCTATCATCCCTCCCTTTAATAGATTTTTTTGTCAAGCTTCCTTTCCTGGATTCTGGTTGTGTTGTTAAAACAATAGGTCCCAGACTTATTGAGCAAATGTAAAATTATGTTGCAAGATTGAGTCAGTTTTAATCTCATACTATATACATTCCCCTTTCTCTCATTTAGAATCATCGACCTAAAGACTTTGGAAGCTGAGGTTCTGTTTCCTTTGCTGTCTAGCAAAGCTAGACTACTGGCACCAAGGACTGATGTTAGTGTTCCTTTTTAGTGGTGGGACGAGGGGTGATAAATGACGCCTGTAATCAATACCTTCTTGAAGGAAGAGGATAAGTGTCGTTTTCACGGGTGACACTGCACTACGTTTCTTGTGAATGGCGCAATTGTAGTGATACAATCTCAGCCCTTTTGCAGATTTACCCATCTTCTGTGCCCTGCTGTCACAGTCCCCTAATTAATTCTCAACCTTCTCTCCTAAACTTCTCATAAATATTGTCTACACTTCCTTCAATGCACTTTCATGACAATCTTTTAAAAAAATTTTCTCCCTCTACATTTTTTTGATACTATTTTCTCTAAGAAATTCAGTGAATAAATTTACAAGTTCAGTAATCCTTTTTTAGTTTTACTCTGGTGCTAGTCATTGTTTGATCAGCTTTTTCTAGAAATGATATTCTCCCTTAATTTTTCAGTTTCACTCCAGCCTGTAATAGGAGGTCATTGTCTGAGGACATGGCAGAGTCTAAGTTTGCATGATGACCTCCGATTCTTCCTAATAGCTCTGTCTTTTTCAATTCTGGATCCTCTTTCTTTCTGTTCCCATAAGTGAAAAGAACCTTAATGTTCCACCCTTGAACCTTTTCGGGTAAAGGCTTTGGAGTGTTCCTTCACTTCTGAGATTTCACCAAATGCACTATGTGGATACACAGCTGATCTTTATCCCTCGCCTCACGCTCTCCCAAATTCAGGCCTTTCATTTCACACTCACTGACCCCTGATCGGCTTCCACTGGAAAGGCCTCAGGTGTCTCTTCTCAAATCCGTTTCTACTGTGTAGTTGATTTAAAGTCTGTGTGACTTCTTCATCATCCAGGCATTACATCTCAGATTGAATCAGCTGTAAAATATACATAGTGGTTTATAGTGGTGATCATTTTGCAATTTATTATGCAATGCTCTGTGTTAATTACATCTCAATAAAAAGGAAGCAAACAAGAGTAAATATGCATGGTGGCTTAGTGAAGTGCTTCTCAGACTTCAGGGAGATCCAGGCCACTTCCTGAAAGTACATGTTGCTTCGGGCCCCACTCTCAGAGTTTCTGATTTAGCAAGTTGGGTGGGACCTGAGAATTTGCATTTGTAATAATGCCTCAGGTTATGCTGCTGCTGCTGGCCTAAGGGACTGGCTTAGTGCATAAGTGTGTAGCGGATTGAGTTCCACTTCAGTCCTCTCTCAATCACATGCTTAATGCATGAATCCTGGAGAATTGATCTGCTGTCTCCATGCTCCACGTTCCTACTTTGTAAAGTAGGGATAATTAAAGTATCTACCCCATAGAATCGTTGTGAATACTAGGAGTTAATGTAAGTAATGCTCCCAAACCAGCTTCTGGCAGAGTCTTAAAAGCTGTTAGGTGTAATTACACAACTTTCCCTCCTCTGTCCTTTTCCTCACTCACGATGCCTGATCACTCACTACCTCTGTCCGAAAAAGTCTGGACTCTGGGACACATCCAGTTCCTTCTCATTATTGCCATGGCTGGGGTCAAGTGCACGACCACGTTGTCATTCTCCGGATCTAGTCATCTCCACTTACCTGGCTGGGACTGTCTCTGTTTCCCCATCCCTGCCTCCAGGAACTCCATCCATCCTGTTGGCAGGTTCCACCGTAACCTCTTTGCAGTCACCGTTATAAATAGGCCCCTTTCTTGCTCAGAAAGCATGTTTTGAGTATATTGATAGGCCATTTAGGGCCTTCCTTGGCACCTTGACTTTCTGTCCTTCCCACTCACTAGTCGACACACAGCAGTTGTGGTACCAAGTCCGTTTTTTCTAAAAACACCTGTTTCCTAATTCTCTGCTTTCTTCTGTAATGCATGTTTTGTTTTGATAGATCCTTTCCTTCGTTACCACAAAGCAGAATCCACTTAATTCCTCAACGGTTGATTAGCTTTCGTTTCTCCATCCAAAGGTACAGGAAATTGGGTTTTTCTTCATAAGGATGCTGACTGATTTGATGGTAGCTTCTTAGGAGATGATAAGGATCCTGACACCAAGACATACCTGGGTTCAACAGGAATTCATGCCATGATTAGTGAGTGATGTCTGCCATGGGCCGAGATTGAGTGCATGGAAGCATCTGGATCAAGTATTATCTTTCCTGCCATGCAGTATGTTTTACCCTGAAGATCTTCAGTATGTTTTGCCAAATTCACAAATAAATGGACATACTCTGAGTTATCAATTTTAGTTTTATTCTGATTATTATAGCCAATTTTCCTTTCTTCATTCCAAGTTGAAAACCAAAGCTTCCCTCAGAGAATGATATCTCCAGGCAGAAAATCAGAACAGGAATGAAGACAAACCTTCCCCACTCTGATTTGAGAAAATAATATCTGAATCAGGGGAAATTTACTAGTTTGTACTGGGGGCTGCAAGCTTGTGGTTTATTCTTGAATTTTGAGGCATAAAGGACAGATGAAAGGATGAGGGCGAATTCTCCCACGTGACTAAGAAAAACACAGGGTTGTTGAAGATGCCTATTCATAGAAGACCTTCAGCATGGAGGACATGGTTTAATATGTGCAAGGTAGATAAGTGATGCTTAAATTCCTGCTCCACCTCCTACTACCTGTGCAATTTAGGAAGCTAATTAACCTTTTTGAGCTTCAATTCTATTTTTTTTTTTAGAAAAAACAGGGATCACAATGCTACTTGTGAGGACTGTTGTAGAAATCAAAGGAAAATGTGTATAAAGAAGACTGTTTGGCTGAATAAATGGTAGCTGTTCTTATGAATATTGTATGGAAAAAGTAATCAAGAAAATCCCTTTAAAGCTATTAAAAATCCTTTGCCTCTTATCCCTTATCTCTACCCTCACTGTTACTTATAAGCATATAAAACGATAAAATGACTTCTTGGCTAAATGTTATATCACAGCACAACCACTAACTAATTAACTCTAATTGATTGGAGTCATATAAGCAATACTGCCCATTCACTGTGGTTCCCCACCAACCAGCAGTAACTGATGCTGTGAACATAGAGCCTTCGTGCGTCTGTTATATTTACTGCATCACATTTACAAGAGGAGCCATGGGGATGTTATTTAAAACTTCATACCTTTGTCCGGACATTTATTCTCTTAGATTAACACAGTTTGTGCTTCAGGTGTTTTGGAGTGTTTTATTCCTTTCCTGACAATGTTGTTAAATGCCTTGAAATACGTGTTGTTCAGACATGTAGTCATTTATTCATTCAGTAAGTATTTGGAGTGTTTCCTGGGGCCAAGGTCTGTTCTAGACACTAGAGTTACAACAGTGTACAAAAGAGGTACACCCGTTCTTCTTGTGGAGATTTTCTTTGGGAGACAGAAGTTATACAGTTAACAGGTGAGCAGGTAAACACACAGCCATGCTGTACGTTTCGATGTTGGTATTTTCTATAAAGAAAATAAGGTGACAAGAGTAGAGGTGACTAGGGTGAGGTGTGACGGACCATGTTTGAATTGTGGGGCCCCATCTGAACTGATAAAGAACAAACCAGGCACACAGATAGGTTCCAGGTCCCATAAGCACAGAGAAAAGCAAGTGATTCAACTCAGATGAGGACAGAAAGAAGGGCCCAACGTGGGTGCTGAGCCCTTGGAAGAATGGCAGGGTGATTGTAGAGGGGGCTGTAGGTGGGGTAAGGATTTGAAATTCATTTGATGCAATGGGCAGCCACTGGAACATTATAAAAATGCTAGGAAGGAAACCATTTTATTTTGTAGTTGCATGGGAACAGTGGAGGCATTGAAGGCTGTAGATTTAACCATATAAGGAATTTGGTGGTTTCAAATATGTTGATAAAGTGGATAATCACTTGTGATTTTTCTGTTTTCTAGAAAAAGATTTTTTGCTGTTATTGAAAAAAGCAAAACATAGCATTTACCTTTTTTTTACGTTTTTGGTTCTAAATTCACAAACTATTGAGTTGGCTTTTTTCGTATTTTATTTTTATTGAATTTATTGGGGCGACATTGGTTAATCAAACTATATATGTTTCAAGTGTACAATTCTGTAATACATCATCTATATATTGCATTGTGTGTTCACTGCCCAAAGTCAAATCTCCTTCCGTCACCATATGTTTGGCCCCCTTTACCCTTTTCTTCCTCTCCCCTCCCCCCATGTATGCCTTCACATGTTCCCCTTATCCTGACAGTCATTTTCAATGTGGCTGTGATCTGCTACATTATTTCTTACTTTCTCTCCCTCAAAGCTATACTGTGTCCTCTTTGGATTTCTGTCTTTTATGACTCTCAGAAAAAATTAACAGAGTTTTTGATAAATTGCTTCTGCTATCTTTGGGTTACCTTGGTTTCCTTTAGAATGTCTGCTATGACCTTAAAACTGTTGGCCTCTTGAAGGTCATGAGTCAGTTCAAGTGCTTGCGGAGAGCAGTTTATAAGCCTCTGCATTTATCATCTGGGTTAAAATTCTAATAACTTCACCTTTGTCTCTTGTCCCTGCAATCTTTAAGTTGGAGTTGTCTTTTAATTTCTCTCAGAAACTCTAAAATTCCCTTTTATTTCAAATAGGTGTTTCCAACTCTTGAGCAATGTTCCATTCTTTATTACATTTGTTGTATCTGTGTAGTTTTCAGCAATTATATAATACTCTCTATTCTAAACTGATACGCCTTTAAGTTGACCTTTTGATTTCCATATATACACATGACACATAATTATTGCTCTCTCTTTGGCTGCTTAGTCCTATTCTAGCACATATTCCCCCAGCTGGAAAAATTCATCTGTAGAATACACATTAGTGTTTATTCCACAATACCAAAAAAGTACAAGAATGATGTTTTTTTTACATCTTCTGCTTTCCTTCACAAAGCTTAAATTATTTATTACTTTTAGTGGGTAAATTAATTTTATGTGCTTCAAATTTTGAAAACATATTTTTAAAATTTTCAGTGAATGTGATTCACTTTTATTAATTACAAACCACAGAGGTTTAATGGGCCCTTTAAAATTGCATTCATTTGAAGAAAATTGTACCAAACAATATTTTGAATGAGCTTTTGAAATCTCTAACATGCATAGCATGCAAGTATATACAACCTATTTTAAATATTTTAATATGTTTGTAATATGTGGTTTCTTTTACAAAATACACATTTTCGTGTAAATTCACTGGGTGAACTTTGAAAGAATAATGATTAAGAAAAGGATTTAAATAAGAGACAATTCAAGAGGAGAAGGAACTCAGGTCATAAAAATCGTAGGCAGCGAAAAATGCCAATGCTGTTCTTTGCTTTGAAAGAATAGTAGCAATTTCCTCTCATTCTGTCATCCCCTCACAGATTAAAACATGTTGTGGTAAAAATGAGCCAGACATACCCTAAAACACTCTTTTCTCGTTTCCCACCAATATCACTCACCCCCAAATACATATGATTGAGGTGAAAAGAACTTAAAGGTTCTAGTCACAAGAATAAACCTACAAGTTATTGCAACTTCCTTGAAAACCAAAACACCCATTTGTGATCATGTTGCTTTTCACCTCTTATGATGACAAGGATTTCAGAGAGGATTGAAGAGAAAAAAGAATTATCAGAAATTTTACGGTAATTTTAAAATCATACACACACACACACACACACACACACACACACACAGACACACACATTATGTGAATACATATATCTCATTGAAATGTTGTCAGTGAATATAAAATAACCTTCAAGAGTCATAAAAAGAGAACACTGACAAATTGTCTGCAATTGTGTGTTCAAAACTTTTAGTGTAGCAAAATAAAGTGGAGGAGTGTCTGGAAAAGTCTCTTCCTAAGATCGCAGATATGTCTTTCACTGAATGTTGAAGGCTGTCTGGAACCATGAGTAAACTAACACAAAATCCACAACTTTTTATCCAAGTACGAATTCCCATTTTAAGGGAAGAATTAGCTATCGGATTTAGAATTAGTTTTTATTGATGCCTTTCTTCTTAAAATGTTTAGCTTTAAGCACTTCATTTAGGAACAAAAAGGAATGAAAATGACTTATATATTTGTGTTTGCTTCTTTCACTAGGGACAAGAATATGAATACTATGAGAAAGTATAGGTTACAAAGAGACTAATTTAAAAAATTAAGAAATATTCCATTCCATTTATTTACAAACACTTTCTAAAGGAATATTCCAGTATAAAATCCTTGACATTTATAGAGAACGAAAACCAAGTCAAACCTGGTAAATAATAAAAATGTTAACAGCTAAAATTTTAAATTGTTTATGTGGGTTTATTTTGTTATTGTTTGCAAGCCTTAACAGTAAGCATTTAATAGTTTATTTGATCTTTCCATCAATCCTATGTAGCAATTTTCATTTGTTACTCATTTGATAAGACAAGAATAAATCTTTTGCCCAAAGCACCGATTAGAAAGAATGGGAGCTCTTTTGAAAGCCAAGCCTGCCTAATTTCAGACCCTATGCTTTGCACTTAGAGTCGTCTCGGCTGCCTCTCTTTGAACTTCAGTCTAGTTTTCTTGCATTCCAATCTAGTTCCCTCTGTGGAATAGTTTCTCTGGCTCCATCTAGAGTGTCGTGATATTTCTGGAAGATTGGTGTTTCATTCTCTTTTAAAGCTTTTAACGGACTCAGATGGAAAACCTCTACTTTATGTAACTCATATCTCATCTCAATGTGTCTGAACATTTTCAGTTGTCTCCATTATCAAAATTCAAGTGATATTTGAACAACCACCTGCCAGACTATAGGAGTCTGGGTAGACCAGATGATTTTTAGTGTCCCTTCCAGCTCTATTATTCTTTGAAAGCAAATATACATTGATATGTTCTATTTAAAAAAAATATGTATTTTATTTAAATAAAAATGTGGCTTATTTATATGGTTAAAAAATTAAACAATTCAAAAGTTAAAAGTAAAGTTTCAATGTGCCACTGCAATTCCAATCCAACACTCCGGAGATACTATTGTTAAAGTTTCATTTTATAGTTTAAAAACTACATACACATCTATTCTTTATTTTATCAACATTACTCAATGTAAGTTACACATATGCTCAATCCACAATCTTCTATTGAAAGTCATTGGTTTCTTTCTTACTGAAATTACCCCAGAATTGACATTGCATAGGGTTAGGAAACTTCTCAAAAGTTTATCTTAGAATGCAGCTGCCTAGACTGAAATTGTAGCAGAAGACAGTATCTATATGGTCTTTATTTCATTTGTAGGATATTGAAATACAAATTTCCTAGAATGTTCAGGCACTGACATGACCTTAAAAGTTGAACTCTGTTTCTCAATGAGACCCTAGCTTTCCTTAAGGCAAAAGGCCAGTGAAAGATACTCAGGGCGGGATTAGTATGACTTTCAGCAGAGAGAGATGGTGGCAGTCAGTATCTCCAGAGTCTGGGTGATACCTTTTTCAGATGTTGGTTAGGGAATTATTTTTAAACAGAAATGCAATCGCTTGTAAGTACATTTACTTACCAAGTCTTTCATGTATTTCCACTATAAAGGCCAGCTTTCAAGAATCTAAAAAAATATAATTGTATTAAGCTCATTATATATGAAGAAAAAAGTAATCTTAGGAGATAGAATATAAACTGTGCTAGAGTTGATTGTATTTTTACTTTGAATTCAGGTATTGCATCCAAATATAACTCATCCTTTCAGTGATGCTATGATTCACATATGTCCTGGAAGAGAAAATAATCAACTCGTATGTGATGTTATTAAGGCTCACAAATATTTTGCAAAAGTAAGTAAAGAGATACAACAGTCCTCCAAGAACTGAATATGTTTATGTATGCTGTGCATAGAACCCAGTTTTAACTAAGATAATAACTTTTTTATTTAATGGCAACAGTAAGTTCATTTTATGCCTTCAGAATCCATTTTCCAAAATACATATCAGGACAAAATATTATTGGAAGATAATGGGCATAAATAAGTAACTGGCCTCAATTCACATATAAATCCATTAACTCAAGGTAGTAATGTAAACAGGAAATGCACTAAACATATCTGTGCAAGAGTGGGCACTTTTGTTTAAATATCAGTGTATTTTGCATTTAAGTTAAATGAAATGTGAAATGTCATTTTATAATATTTGAATAAACTGATTCTAAAATGTATTTCTTATTCTCAATTAGAAATTTGTTCATGAAAAATACTAAATACTGAAGGTAGTGAGTTTTTGTGTTTCCGTAGGTTATCTTACATACTTGGCTAATGTTTTTATAAATACCATCCTCTAGGATGGTGTAAAGGAACTCACCAGAACATTTTACATGATGTTGCTTTGCATTGTCAGAAACAGTAAGACAGGATTATACTAAATAACAAAAAACATCAAATCGATGTTTTAAGTTTTTGCAGTAAGGAGTTCAAGAAAGCTAACTTATAAACAGGCAAATACCATATTTTTATTCTGACTGCACAGATGATGCAATATAACTTGTACAATACAGTTTTATGAGTTGGCATGGTAGACAGGTATATAAATATTCTGTGAGATTCTTGAGAACATAAAAAAATGACATTCTCTTTATATCTGCAATGCTTAGCACATAATTAATACTCAAAACAAACTTTGTATATAGAGTATTATTTTTAAACCCTTGAAACATGTCAGTTAAAGAAAATAGTGTGTTTCCTGTGTGTGTGTGTGTGTGTGTGTCCTTTTTTTAGCATTAGGTTAAACTTGAAAAATGTTTTTTAAAGTGTCATACACTTTTAAAATAAAAACAATAATGCATTTCATTCTTATTAAAAATTTCTCTCCCTCATTACTGAAGATAATATCACCATACAATTTAGTTGATTTAAATTTCAAATGCTTCATAGTAGATATTTGTTTTCAATTTCTTGCATGTTCAGCTTCTGCATTCAAATTATTCATTAATAGACATTTTCATTGCAAGAGCATGTATATTATCACGTCCTTTTGAAACCTTCAACCTGGAAATGTCTTTAAGTGATTGATACATGCTTTTTTGATTTTTTTTTTAAATACGTAGAATCATATGGATTCTTAGATAGGAAATCATTATTCTAGAAGACTCCATTTATGTTTCTCACTAAAACAGTGCCCTGGCATGATTGCAACTTTGGTGAAGACCACCCAGTTCAGATAATTCTCTTCTAGAATAGGACCTTTAACTTGAATGTTAAAAGCTACATTGTGGTTTGAATCATCCTTAGTTTGCCTATAGATAATGCAGATATATATATATATATATATATATATATATATATACACACACATATACATATATATACATATACATATATATGTATATGTGTGTATATATATATATATATATATATTTATATATACACAATCATATTGCAAATGATCATAAAGAATCTCTACTTTGGGATTAGATAGAAATAACAATTTTCTTCTCACTAGGGAATATGGTAAAATTGAAGAACTTGTAGTGACTAGAGTCACCTTCATTCCTTGGTTCTATTCATGCCCATAGTCCTTTCCTATTATCCTAGATCTAGGACTCAGACCCCTCTTGAAGGAAGTTGCCTCCTGTCTTGCCGTGCTGGTCTGGCTATATCATGGCATTGATGTTGCAGTGACCTTGCAGGAAGTGCTCAGTATTTTTGTCTGAAGGTTTAATCTTTAAGTATGTAGTTTTTACGCTTTAGCTAAATTCTGGCCACAGTGAGTAATTAGAGGATTATTTTCTCCAGTAGAATTCCAGGAAGTGGCGTTGTGTCCTTTAAGGGAAGCAGTGGGAGAAGCATAGTGGTCTACTCTTCTTAGCCTCTGGAGAGCTTTGGAGGAACAAGTAAGGTGATAGACACAAAGCCACGGAATGTGGTTTTTTTGCCATGTTACTTTAAGTCTTCAGTAAACTTCAAACGTGACTACATGCCTTTGAAGACAAAGAAGGAGGGGTTGAATTACAGTGGCAGACAGTGAAGAACAGGACAGAAATTAATGAAAGTTTTAGCGATGGACCACAACTTGTCCATATTTGGAAATGAGGATTTGCAGTAAAGTTATCTAACTCTCCAAGGCACTGGACAGTTCCAAGTGATTGAATCATTCTTGATTTCTCTACTTTGACTGTGTGACATGATGGAAGCATGCAACGTGAGGCCAGGAGACAGAGTAGATGCACTGATGAATTCCCTGAAGATGTACAAATCTTGCTGAGATTCATTTCTGCTTCTATACTGGGTAGTGCTGAAAGGCATAGTATGGCTTTAGATAAAGATTGGTTATGTGGGAGTCTCAGTGGTACCTGGGGACTAGACCCTGATGACTCTTCCACCCTTTCTTCCCTTTTCTCTCTTTTCCATTGAAAATGCCTCTAGCAGGACCATTTGCACCACTAATGTCAGAAAGATTTATCTCATAGAGGTCTGTGCATGATGAATTGACAGAAGTAGAGCGAGTGAGCAATTTTATGCTGGTTTGGTTAACAAATTGGTTTGAGAACCAATGCTGGCCCTGTGTGCAAAAATAAAGGGTGTTTAGTTCTTGGCTTTGATCCTCTTTTTTTCTGGCTGAGCCCCATGTCTCTGACTGTATCCATTGCTGTCTATTCCACACCTGACCTGGCAATTTCACTTAGGGTTTTTCATGGCTGAAAAAATGTAAGAAGCTCCAACCATCTCTGTTTGGAGCTATGCTCTTTAAGACTTGACAAGTTATGAATTATATTTAGATATGCACCTAAAAATACTTCTACCAGGACATCTTTGTGGAGACAGAGTCCCAGAGAGCAGTTTCCAGGCTCTCGGCCTCACGTGGAAAGGTGCTGGCTCGGGTAGTAGATGGCCGTCACCTGTTACTGGTTAGCCATTAGCCACTAATATAACTGTTGTGGCTAAGCTAGGGAGTTCGCTGGGTGTCAGAGAAGCAGACGATGGATTGCAGCTAGCAAGTGCGGTTAGCAAGCAGATGGCAGATTGCGGATTGTGTGGATCCTACTTCCCGTGTCTCGCCCGGCCGCCAGCGAGACTGGTCTGCAGGAAGACCCCTCCATTGGGGTACTGGCTGGTGTTCGCTTTTGTGTCTCGACCAGCCGCCATTGATAATAATAGTGGTGTGGCTCCCCTATCTTTGGCTCCGTTGGTGTTCCTTTTCGGCCTCACCATATCCTGCGTTCTTGTGCGGGAGCGGGAGCTGAGACCCTCCCTACGTGACACTCCCCTAACCATGGCTTTGTTGGCGTTCCTTTTTGGATTCACCATATCCTGTGTTCTGGTGCGGGGAGCGGGACCAGAAACCCTGCATGACATCTTGCTTGCTCCTTAGATGAGTTGGGTGTCTGCTTTGGTCTCCTCATAGAATGCCCTGTTCTTCTACAATTGTTCACAGGACATTTTATTATAGTTACTTACTTAAAGGTTTGTCTTTTTCATGAGAGTGTCAGCTGTGTGGAGATAGAAGCCATACCCAGCATGTTTATTGCCAATCTCAACCTAGCTCAATGTCCAGCAGAGTAGGTCTCACAGATAGTCATTTCACAATGAATGAATGAATGAATGAACAATTGAATGAATTAATGAACATACAATTGAATGAATGAATGAATTAATTAATTAATTAATTTTTTTTCAGGAGAGGTCATTGGAAAATAAAGCTTCTAGGCAGCTATGCACATGCTGGTCATTTGACTCAAACTATGGTAAGGAAAACATCCCCTGGTCTTGGAAGACAACTCTCATTTTGGTACCAAGTCTTCCGTTTTTCAACAGTGTCAGCACCTGCTGAAAAGAATCATCAGCTGAAACTACTTCTGACTTGTTTACAATCCTTTTTTAAAGTTTACCTAGAAAGAAATCGTAAAGAAACCCATCTGATTCTTTTCCCAAAATTCACATAGACAAAAAGGCATTTATCTAAATAATGTTTTGGCTTCACACATCAATAAACACTGCATGGAGATTAAACTGACTGAAAACCTTTTATACTTGTCAACTGTATTCGGTTGGCTGTGTTGATTTTCTTTATAAAGAATAAAAAAAAAAAGGAAACTTGTTTTGCATTCATACATTTGGGGATGGGTAAGTGATTTTCCTTAAATCACATTTTCCTGACAATGAACATGTAGTAAAAGATTATTAAAAACTGATCTGTTTTAATGCTGTGTGTGTACCTCAGACAGAGCGCCGGATGGTCTCCATCAGTGAGTGCCATGTGCTGATGTGATTGATGAATTATAAGTAACGTTGGCAACATGTTTTACAGCTTAACTAGATCAATCAAAATTAGTTATCCTGAGAGACGGTAAAACCTCTTCTGGCCTCAGCGTAGTGCAAAATGTAATGGTCTTTCCCTGGAAGAGTTCTTAAAATATAGTGAACAGATACTTTGCTATTGCATCTACTTCTTAAAGTAAATGACAGGTCAGTGGGGTTGAAATAACTTGAAACAGAGAAGTCTCCAGGCTGATCTGACTTCAGTTCTCTCAGGAACTCTGTGAGGGGACTGGGGGCCATGCTAACTACCCGCTGAGGGAAGTACCCATTTATAACAGATAAGGGCAAGGAAAGGAGAGGGAGAGAGGCAGCATCACAGGATATCTCTTTCCCCTCTGCCTTCAGAGGAAAAAGCTGAGAAGAGGATCTTTATTTCCTAATGTTAATGAATGTGGTGCCGTGTGTATCAACACTGAACTTTATAGAATGATCCCAAGTGAGGCAAGAAATACAGATCATGTAAGCAGTTAAGTTCCCTTTGGCTCAGCTTGTCAAGTGACAGTTTCTTCTGGGTGCTGCCTTTGACAACGTGGTACAGTCTAGTGCCTGGATCTTTCCCTCCTGGAAGACTTTGTCCCAAATGTTTCCTCATTACACCCAGCAACATACACTATCACGTGTCCAAAGATAACCTTTCTCTCCTGGTTTATGCAAAGTGTGAAGAAATGCTTTGGGAAATGACGACCCAAAACACCACGCTGAAAGTTACACAGTCACCTAACCACAGCCTTTCCGCTTTTAACAGTCGTCATAGGCATTTTGGAGGTGCCGCTTTGGAGGCACCTTTCATCCTCCTTTCATGGAGCAAGGTCTTTCATCCACCTTCAGACTAGACAGTAATAAAGAAGATTTTATACTTCCCCAATCTGCATATCCTCTGCTTCCGATAAGGCCCCCAATCAGACAATCATTCATCTCTGTATTAGCAAGGAGCACTCTAATTGCTCCTGTGCATGAGGCATGGGCAATTAGCTGCAAGGAAGTTGTAGCTTTTACAATCCTCCAATGACAATCCATCCTCACCGGCACCGGCCATCCAGAGCAGACTGATGCCTTTTTCCCTGGGGGTGGGTGGTGGGGTGGAGGGTGGGGCTGGGGAAACTTTGGGCCCAGAAACAGAAATACTAAAAATAAGTAGTGTTGTCTCATAATTGTAGCCTGATAAAAGAGATCTTATTTTTATTCGGTTTTCTTTTACACGTAAGATGGCTCTTACGTGAAAACGTTCTGAGATAGTAAACTGTGAAAAGAATTGAGTCAAATGGTGCTTTTATGAACTGGAAGATGTTTAGTGGTGTCCTGGTGTTCTTACCATGTTGTGGATAAGGAAAGGAGAAGCCACCTGTTGGCCCTATGAAGAGTGGTGTCCGGCAATGTGTACAACTGCTGTAGCGCATAGGCCTTCAGAACCTAGTCCATCAGCGGTAACGGACCCAGAAACAGGGTAACGGACCTAGAAACACAAGAGGGTCCTTTCTCACTCTCACTTCACCTTTATTTTCCAGATTGAGTTCCCTGCAACATTTTCACTGGAGAAAGGATCATATGGCTTACCATTTTCTTAACCACTTGCATTATTATAATGTAGACTCCTGAGCTAGTCTCTATCTGGGATGGATCCAGATGGAGGTATAATGATTGCTGAATAGTGTGGAGGAAGGAAAATGGGATTTAGTTGCATGAAGGAGATTTATAGGAACTTACTAGGACAACAGGACTCCCTGTTGGGATTAAGAGAGAAAGTATTCAGAGAAGGCCTGGGATTCCAGGTATGATGCATTAGCCAGACAGAAACAACAGAAGAATTTTGGTGCAAAATTGAGCTGCAGTGCTCAGTGAGGGTGGAGAGGAACGTGGGGTGGTTAGGAGTTGACTACAGGTGCACTTATTACCGTGACTGTCCCTAACTCAACATGCAGTTTGTAGGAAGGAGTTAGGACATTTGAGTGGGTCCTGGAACTGAGTCCTGAAAGTGACTCTAAACTCCATCTTGTGCTGAGAGAATATGGATAGGACAGGAGGTGTTCTTCCTGATGTGACCATCCAGGGAGGGCAGAGGATGGACAGAGTGTGCCCTGGTAGCTTTTGTCTCCTGGGCAGTAGGTTTGTTTTTTCCCTGTGTTAGTTTTTATTTTCATATTAGATAGGGGAAATTGTAGAGCTAGGTATGACAGTGGACATGGCTGTTTCAGAGGTCACATGAGTCGGTTAACGTAGTCTTGTATTCTCCATGAAGCCTGTAGGTAACGAGCAGGGTGGGCATCTTTTCTCCCTTATCCTCAGTGCTATGTTCCAAACCTATGCTTATGGTCCTGATCTCAAACTCTAACGCCCATATTGGACAAGTAGGAACATCAGTGACTGAGGCAGCATCCTGAGGACTGCGATGCCCAGCCTAATGAAATTGGCCCAGTGTTTTGTTTGGTTTTCTGTAAATGGAGCATGTAGCTGGCCTGCTGTGGTCTGATTGGGAACCAGTGAAAGTTGTGGATTCATGTTTAGAACAGTCACTTCCTTGTCACTGGCCTAGAGCCACTAGTGGTGAGTTCCCTGGAGGCCCAGCCTCTGTGTAGAATTTGGGGCAGCAGGACTGAAAAGCCATGTAACACAGAGGTTAAAGGACAGTTCAGAGCTAGGCAGCCTGAGCTTGAATCCCAGCCAGCTACTCAGCAGCTGTGCAACCTCTTGCAAGTTGCTTCATGATTCTCGCCTCTGTGTCCTTGTGCATAAATGGAGAAAATACAAGCAGGGCTTCTTAAGGTTGTTGTGGTGATTGAATCACTTAATACAGTTAGTGGCAGATGTATTTGTCCTTGCCAGTAGGAGGGAGGGAACAAGGCAGGACATAGAGGCCTCTGAATGCCAGTCTATGGAGCAGCTGTGCTCGGGCCCCTGGGACGGTTTACCGCCAGCATTTCCACAGACTTCTTCATTCCAAGGGTGGGACCCAGGAATGAGTTGGCAACATTCCAGGTCCGGAGGCACTTGGAGAGCGGAGCGAGCTTCGTCTTTGGGCTCAGACTCCAGTGCTCATTTTTATTAGCTGCGGGGCTGTGAATTGTTGTCTTACCCCATCATAATCTCAAGCTCTTTGTTTTGCAAATGCTCCCAGTGCCCCGTGCTCTGTGAGGATCCAACATCTCCAGCATGGCTCATGCAAATAACGTACCGTGTCACGGTGACGTCTCCTGTCCTCTCAGCCTACACCTGGCGAAAGGCTCACCCTAAAATCTGGGAAATAGTCCTAAGGAAAGGAAAAGAAAGAACGTGGAACTGCAAGGTTGAAGGTTGTGTTCTTTGTGTGCTTAGTTCTGGAGTGGCAGTAAATGGCTTCAGGAGCTGATGTCCTGTTTTAGTCTCTGGGGAATTTGTTCTACAATGCCATTCAGGAGTACATCCATGCCTTCTCATACTTCTTTGCACAGATACAATTGAGCCGCCTGAATTCAGGCTACATTATATTTTGAATAAATTAATAATCACATTAGCATGTGATGCCTCCTGACAGAAAATAAAGTCAAGCTTTCATTGGAAAATAGCTACTATAACTCAACAATTTAAGTTTTCATAGGCAACCCTGATTCATTTTTTGCCAAAAATAATTCAATCTATTAATAGTGAGGAACAAAGATGTGGGAGAAAGAAATCTCGAGCTCAGTTTCTATGGTACGCAACATTGTAAGAGAGACTAGGGAAACACACACAACAGCAAGTATTCAATAATGGAGATGAGGTAATACCTGTTATTATTAGGCTAAGTATATCGATGCTTGTGGATTTCTCATGCCAAGACCTGTGGTGTTCCCCTTGTCCTGGATCTGGAAGGTGTCATGACACCCAGCCTCAGACTGGGTCATGGGAATCACTGGCTGTGACTTCTTGCCCTAGTGCTGATCACGAGGCGTTGTCTCTGTGTATCTGTCAGCCTCACTTCACAGTCCTGAGACCCTTTAGGCTTAAGACTGTTTCATCTTTGAATTTTTGACAAACCAGAGTGTGCAAAGGTTTATGATGTTGCTTAGGAAAGGGTTTGTGAATGAGTGCATAATGAAACTAGGGTTATGATTTGGCTTTTCAGTGGTTTATAGTTTACTCACAGATTACATAGGAGGAAAAACAAGAGATGGGTGTGTGAGAGACAGGATGGGGTGGGGGGTGGAGAGAGACAGAGAGAGAGAGAGAGAGGAAGAGAGGAAGAGAGGAAGAAAGAAAGGAAATAAAGAAAGAAAACCATTGCCATTCCTAGCATGGGCTTTCATTATGAATTGTTCCAATGCAAAATGCATGCTCAGAATCTTGACTCAACTGGCACTCACTGTATGCCACCTGATGATAGTGACAAATGAACCCACTTCAGAACGGGGCCAACATGTGCGTATCAGGGAGTTGCAGAGATGACAATGAAAAGGTGCATGGCAGGTGATGAATGGTCTGATACCCATGCCAACAAGCCCCCCGCACCAGAGATGGATAGTTTAATTGTTTCTGAGTTGAATTCATACCACAGATACTATAAACAATTTAGTTTAATTACGCAGAAACATGGGCTGTCATAGATTTAAATTCATAGCAGGTCATGTTTCTATATAAAGTGCTGTGGAGATGCTTGTTCCACACAGACAGAGGAGTGACCAGGAAAGATACTGATATCATCCCCATGATGTAGACTGGCCTATCTATTTTTTGCCCTGCAGAGTGGGGAAATATTAATAAGCTATGGTGTTTATCAGACTGGGCATTCAGATGAACCTATTTTCAATTTAATCTGTTTCTTTGAAAGGTCAACTTTTCTACAGAAAAATATTTCTATTTTGTCTATGTTTTGCTTAATAACTAATTTTTAAATTATTTATATGTGTTTTCTTTTCTCTAATTTCTTTCCATCAGGTTTTTATATACCAAGTTAACACTCCTAAAACATGTCATTGAAAATTCAGGGTTCATGAGTGGACAATACTCCTTTCTTTTCCCTTTTCCTTTCTCTTCATATTTTTCTTTCTTTCTTTCTTTCTTTTTAAAATTATTCTCTTGCCACTCTGTCTTAGGACATATCGACCTTCTTCAAAGAGGCACATGCTCAGGACGCTTGACACTTGTGTTTCCTGTGAGCCTCACTCTGAAACCAGGTCTTCTTCTCACCATTTAGTTCCTAGGAATTGATCGTTCCCCAGTTCTGTAATGTATGTATTTTTCTTTTATCATTGGTACTTGCAGGTAGACAGGACAGCACATTATGTATAAAACCCATTTGGCTTTAAATTAATAGCTTAGCCCTAGCTGAGCAATGCCCCAGAAAACCATATTTCAGAAAAATAGATTGTGCTGAACTCCTGTTTCTAACTTTTATTTGTTTGGTTGGTTGCTGCTATACCTTCGTTCCGAAAAGGTCTTAGGGCAGTTGCTCCCTTCCAGTAGGATTTGAATAGCAAGTGTTTAGTCCTCAGCAAAAAACAGAGCTGGCTTCTGAAATGTTCCATTTTCACATTCAGTCACTGGATTTGGCTTTAGGAGAAAGACAGCAGCTTAGAGCCATAAGGTTAGTAAAACAGCACCTGGGTCTGGGGCTGGAAATTTGAATCACCAAGTTGTTACAAGATAAAGGGAATCTTCTGACTCTCACAGACAAGGAGGAATTAATAAATCTGGATACTTTCATTCCTGGGTAAGTCCCACTTCTTAATCTGGCCTGGTTTCTAAAGATCGTGCTACCCATTAACCAAACTCATGATAAGAAAGCGCAACTTATCTTTGCAGGCGACTTTTAAGATGTCTTTATTTTATTTTCTTGCAACCAATTCCTCAGGGTACAGTAGCCTAATTAATACAGAGATGGACTTTATAGTCCATTAGACAGCATTATCCCAAGATGGACACATACTATCCCAAGTGATATACTGTTTAATAGGAGTGGCCAGAGCAAAGAGAGTATCGGTAATGTTGTGCCTGAAAAGTCCAGGGCTTGGCCTGGACACATGCCAAGGCTGGTAGCCAGAGGGAAAGAGGGGAGGGGAGTTTCATTCATTGGAGCTCAAATACTGCTCTCTTCTCACCTCTGTATTTCTGATCAAAGCAGTCAGTATGTCTGCCTTCAAATCCCAGCCTTCCAGTGACTTCCCATCAAATCATTCACCTTCTTTTCACATCGCTTTCCAGCCACAGGTCATAGCTGCCCCCCATTCACGATGGGGCTTCTTTATTCCTCCAAATTCTTAGGTTTATTTACATGGAAGGAGCAGTACTGCTCTTGTTAGAGAAATAGTAGGACGATCCCTGAGGTTTTCAAGAGTGAGATAAATATCGAGTACTGACTCCTTGGTGGTAGACACTCCTAATTTTTAAAATAGGATGGCTACGCAGAGTGGAGGTTTCTGTTCTGTGTTCTATACACAGAGACTGAAGGCCACCAGTGTGTTCAGAGTTTTATAGCTTTATAGTCTTCATATTCCTAATGTGGGCAGTGGGTGGGAGGGTATATGTCTAAGAAATTGTGCCAGAAACTTATAAGTTTGTGTTTTAAAATGATTTGGCAAAGGACTTATCCTAATAGACCTCAGTTTGGGATAGTTTCAAAGTAATGAGAAAGGCATCAGTTATAGAAGGATAGTTGTGCTTAGCGTTTCATGGTGGTGGTAGTGGTGGTGAAACACTCCTACTCCTTCAACAAATACCGGGAGTGCCAAAAAAATGTCTACAAGTGGACACTGGTCAGTGCTGCCCAGCCGTAGTTTGCTGTCATCAGAAGTATCTGGACGCTGATGGTAACCACTTTGAGCACCTCTTGTAATTGCAGAAGTCAAACGTGACTTGTATTGATCTTTTGTTATCTGTATATATTGACTACCACAATTTTAATAGTTTTTTTTCCCCTTTCTTAAAATGTGTATACATTTTTTGGCACCCTCTGTATTTATTGCATGCCTGCCACATGCCAGGCACGTTCCAGACAGTATGGATAAAATTGTACAAAAGAAATTCTTTGCCCTCTGGAGCCCATGTTCGGGTGGAATGGGGCTGTCCCAGGGGTGGTGACTGTGATTCAATAGTTTGCAGCATACCCAAACCTGTCATTGTTTAGGTGTTTCTCATTCCCTCTGATGGATGGCACACTAGACATTCTGGCTGTTCTCTCCACATGGTACTATGAAGCACACAATTGTGAGGTGGGCCCTGAGGAAGTTGTCCCATTCCTGTGTACTAGACCTCGTCAGCTTGGAAGCCCACATTTGGTCACTAGCATTAACAGATTCATTGTCATGCCTGCTGGACTAGAGCACCTTTCCCACCCCAGGCAGTGGTTCACGTGCAAGTTTCTTTAGAAAACGTGCTGCTGCTTACTCCCAGGAGGATGTCTTTCCAGGAGCAGTGGACCCTCCTGTACTTCTTAGCTTCTCTATGGTCTCAGGTGCTGGGAGGGTGGGGCAACTCTGTTTATCAAGTTGGCCTTTGGCTCTTTCGCTTTCTGACTCTACCTTCCACTCCATCAGCACCAGAGACCAATAGAGCAGGGCAGATGGGTGAGGAAAGGGTGAGTTGCAAACCTCTCCCTGTGTCTCATTCCTCCTCTCCCCAAGAAAACCCTTTCCTTTTTCTCTCCAGCTGCAAGATACATCAGAAAAGGCCAATGGCTCACTAGTTATGTTGCGATCTGTTTAGGAAAAGAGTCAACAATTTGCACCACAAGTAGAATACTCATTACACCAATAAGAACATAAGTTCCATATCTGTGAACGATTTGTTGAAGACAAAAAATAGTGGTAGAGTAGATTCAAGGTTATCTTTGTAATAACATGATTCCCCCTTGCATTCAAATTTGGTTTCTTGCATTGGGATAAAAGTTTAATTTACTAGAATTGCAATAACACAGGCTGTGTTCATGGGAATTGGTTGCACTTAAAATAATGTTAGTTTCCCTCAGCTTTTCATTTTTTGTCATGAGATGTCATAAGCTATAGATACTTTTATGTCTTTTTGTCTTTTCTGTACATGACAAAACACCAAATGAAAAACATTTATGAATCAATATCATATTTTTATCCAGAGATCTCAAAATAATGATTCCCCAGTAAATGAAGACATATATCTATTTGCAAAATGGAAAGTTCATTTAGTAATTCCAAAAGCGATAATGGCTTTAATAACCACTACGCCACTTGGTGTCTGCCTCCAAGCATTGTTAGAACAGCAAGCATCGCCCAATTCCCGTTGACTCTGTTTTCTTCGAAGGTTCTATTTATGCCTATCTAATTTTGACTGTATTTTGACATTTTCAAATAAGCGATGGCAGCTGTTGAATAAATAATCACTCCAAATGGATTTGCCTCAGTTATCACTCTGGTTTTAATCCCCTTGACACAGACTCACCTTTCCTCACTGCTGCCAGCCAGGTCACCCGCCTTCTTGCTGCAACGTGATCCTCAGAAAGGGCTTTGGAGTTTCCCTTTGCCTTCCAAGGGTCTTGTGTCCCAGACTTTTTAGCATTCCTCCCATTCTTTCTATTATTGCATTTCTATCGCCTGCATGATTTCCTCCTCAAAGCTGCACTCAGCATTTTTAAGAGAGCATTCAGCATATTTGGACAGAGCACATTTTTACTGCTCTGATAAATGACTAATGGTCACATTGAAACCACCATGCTACAATTAATTTTTATCTAATTATTATTACTTTTTGTTAAATTAATATTAAATTTTGACATCAGTTTTTATATTCAGTTTTCTTGTATTGCATTTTGATGGAACTTCATGCTGTGGTGATCATATAAGAAATGTCTTCCTTGGTCTGAGAACTGTAAGATTTCTTTGAGGGATTATATATTTCTGTGGACATTGTGAATTATATTAGGTTTTCTCCTTCTCTTGGGCTGGTGAAATGTGAGAGCTATATTTGGCCATGCTGTAACAATGTGTGGGTCATTCTGATATGCTTTTTCAGGCTTGACCAACTGTTTTTTCCTTCATTTCTTCTCCCACCTTTAATTTCTATATCTTACTAAATAGATCTTATGCGTCTTTAGAAACTGCCTTAAATTTCTGCTAGAATAAAAATAAATGTATATATCTCGATGCATATCTGTTTCAGCCTCTCGATGTGCTATAATTACATGAGCCTGTCCTGGAAGCACATTGTAAAATTAGACAAACGTCTTCTATTTCTGGAATTTCCCTAGGCCTCCACTAAACTACCTTTATGAAGTGGAGTTTGGCAAACTAGCTTTTTACTCTTTCTCTTTTGACTCCTTTCTCTTCTTAGCCCTCTGATGATGGTTCTACCCTGCTTTTGGCCTTTGGCATCATCCCAGGATATGTTTTGCTTCACTTCTCACCAAGGATAGGAATTATCCAGCTCCACCCCCCCCATACTCCCCCTCTGCTCTGTGAGATTCATCCAAAAAGAGAAATGGCATCAAGACCCCAGATATGTCTTCTAATTTAATTTCAGTCTCAGTCTCCTGTGATAGAAATCATTGTTTGACCATTTCACCCTCCCCTCACTACACTCAGTTCACATTTTAAACCCTCTTCAACATGGCCAATTTATTTAACCATAAATAAAATTAAGCTTGGATTGATACAAGATGGATAAAGCTTTTTTTGTTTGTTTGTTTTTGATAAATAGAAAATATTGTGTGTCATTTCTAGGGCCATTTCTAGAGTGACTAGGAAATATTTGACATTTTTATAAAGGTATAGTGTGTAACTAATAAACTTAGCAATCATATTGCTCTTCATGAAGTACATATATATTTGTAAGTGTGGGTATTACACATACATGCATACGCCACATCCATATTGTGCTATCAGACTTCTCAGTCATTGTCTAGGAAATATTCTCTCTGCCTTGTCATTTATAAAGACCATGAAATTGTAAATCTGCATCAATATGCCTGCTCTGTTCTAGGCTCCTGCTTCACCACAGGATGTTACCTCAAACTGAATTCATGCATAATGTCTGATGTTTTACCTACAAGAGGAATATAAATATTTGAGGATAGCAGTTATAGACCAATCAATAGCTGTTGTGGTTCTTTTTTTTTTTTTTTTCAGTTCCTGAACATGCTAAGTTTATAGCTATGGGTTTTGGTTTTTAATAAACAATGAAAGGTAAAGATATAAATTCAAGAAGTCCTGAAGTGAAATTTAGACAATAAAATTAGACATGAGATTCATGTGCTATCCACTGATTAATGTAAAAAAGTGTTGCTATAGTCAATCTGCTATGACTAATACTAAGTCTTGTTCTTTTAAATACACTAAGACCTTGGTTATTCTGTTTCACCAAGAATATGACTAATCCTTCCCAAATTTATGAAAGTTGACCTAATACAATGTTGACTATCAACAGTTGAATTCCTAAAACAAAAATAAATATAACTAGTTTCATTTAAAATGTAGATGGGACCCTATGGAAAAGAACAAAACTCAGTGATTGTGCTGTAGTGAGTTGGTTGGTTGCCAGCTATAAGATTCATTCCAGTGCAGCAGGTGTATTGCAGTGGAATGAATAACGAGCTTAGTGTCAAAATCTGTAACTATGTGACCTCAATGAACTCTGTTTTTGTTATCAAAGGTACATTTTGAATAGATGAGAACCTCTGGGAGCCTGAGTAAAGTAGAATCATAAATAAGTTTAACCAACAGGGTCTTAGGGAATCTCACTGTCATGCTGTCTTCCATATATTGGAAGCTGGGCCACGGACATCTCCAACCAAATTCCCCAATTGGACACTCCAAAAATGTCTTATAGGAGAAATCAACGACAACAACAACAACAACAACAAAACCTCTCCTTCTCTGAAAGCTTTCAGCGCTCTCCAACCAGGCATCAAAAATACTGTGTGGAAGGGCTGACTATATTTTTATCATCATGCACAGTGATTTTATTCAGGAGGATTCAATGTGCTATTTTAACCCCGACCTTAATTTAGAGAAATCTTTTCTCATATTTCTATTATCTATATTTTCTGAGCATCCTCTACCACTTGGTAGAATATCTTGGTATTTATTTTTCTTTCCAAACTTATTCACTAATTCAGCAAATGTTTATTGAATGCCCTATGTGGCAGGTACAGTGCTAAGCTCTCGGAAGCCACAGGTGAAGAAAAGTGGGGGTGGGGGGGTCGAAATACTTGCCTTTAGGAAGCTTCCTCATGTTATCACATAGATAAATGCAAAATTATGACAATAGTAAGTACTATAAAGAGATCCTGTTGCAATCAATGCGTAATAATGATGGTTTTTACCTAATGGTCAAGGTGAGGCCAGGCTTTCCTGAGGAAGTAATCATTTACCTGGTATCTAATGGATGAGCCTGAGTGACTTGTTGAAAGGTGGGAGGAAGGGCATCACGAGTGGAGGAAATAGCAAGTTAGTAGGTCTTGTGTTTACGAGGGAGAGGGGCTATTGGAAAGTCATTCTTGCTGGAGTTTTGAGAGGAAGAGGGAGGCTGCATAAGTAACAGTGAAAATATATAGTACCTAACCTTGTGTGTTGTGCATTTTAAAGTTTATCCTCAAAAGCAGTGAGAAGTCATCTAAGTTTATTAAGCAAGGATGAGAGTGGGTGAGGTGATGGAATCGGTTTTGCGTTGGAAAAGACCACTCTGCCAGCCGTGTGGAGACTCAGTGGGTGCAGGTGGCCCAGGCTGGGAGCTACTGCAGTCGTCTAAGGTGGGACAAGTTCATTGCTAGGGTAAAGGTGGTGGAGGAAAGCACGACGATGTGCACTATTATTAGCCAGGATAAACTCAACAGGATTGGAAGAGTGATGATCAACATCAGGGTAGAAGCTGAATGTCACTATTGCTTACAATGTGAATATCAACTAATGGAGACAAGGTTAATAACATTGTTAACGCAGTAGGAGTTTTTGACAAATCTCTGCTTGGTAAAGAAGAAAATGCTGGCCAACCAAGAGTACTCCCTTATTGTGACCACATGTACCCATAAGAAGGTCCCAAACACATTTGTCCCTTCAGTTTACTGATTTATTTATGAAATAATGCATGTGAAAACTCTTCGTAATATATGTGTGTGTGTGTACACACATATGTATTGGATTGGGTTATATAAATATATGTCCAAATAATATACAACATGTATTCTATTTATTAAATTGTAAATATTAAACATATATTGCATTTATTTATTGTATAATGTTTTCTTCCTTCCTTCAGGGAGATCATAGGCTGTCAAGTGTGGAGCCAGTATATTGTTGGCCCTTGAACAACACAGGGCTTAAGGTTAACAACACTCCCCCCCAAATAGTCAAAACTCTGCATAGAATTTTGACCCCCCCAAAACTTAACTATAGTTGTCTCTAGGTATTTGCAAGGATTGCTTCCAGAATCCTGTGGGCACCAAAATGCACTGTCACTAGAGTCTCTTATATAAAATGGCATAGAACAATACATACAACAGACTCTCTGCATCTATAGATTCCTAGCTGGAGATCCAAAATACTGTTTGGAAGGGCTTACTGTATATTTATTGGAAAAAAAAATCCATGTATAAGTGGACCCACACTGTTCAAACCTGTGTGGTTCCAGGGTCAACTATATATACCAATAATATTTTGAAATAAGAAAACATCTGGAATTTATACCTCAGATTTATTTCTTAACTACCTGAAAGTAATGTGTTAAGGGTTTGATGCTTGTTCTATAAAGCCCTTTGGATTATAACCATGTTAATATATTGCTTTTAAAATCTATTGAATGTGAGTTCATTTTTATATGTAACATATTTAATAATTTCCTTCTGAATTTTTACCTTTTTCTACCTTGGTAACCTTTTTTTGTCTTTTTTTTAAAGATTTTATTGGGGAATGGGAACAGGACTTTTTTGGGGAACAGTGTGTACTTCCAGGACTTTTCCAAGTAAAGTTGTTGTCCTTTCGATCTTAGTTGTGGAGGGCGCAGCTCAGCTCCAGGTCCAGTTGCTGTTGTTAGTTTCAGGGGGCTCTGCCCACCATCCTTTGTGGGAGTCGAGGAATCCAACCGGCAACCTTGTGGTTGAGAGCCCCACACTCCAACCAACTGAGTCATCTGGCCACATGGGAGCTGAGCGGGTGGCTACGCCCTAATTGCACAGAGATGCGAAAACTACCCAGGTCTTTAATACCTTTTTAGCTGTAAAAGCAGAAGGGAACATTTCCCCAAAAAGCAGCCCTATGATGCCTGAAAAGATTGTTTTAATTATTGCCTTGGCCTTAACTGTAAATTATAAACCAGATTAGACATTTAGTCAGGGGCTCTGGAAGAATTCCAGATAGTTACATACAAATAAAGAAGTATAAACACATTACTAGTTTGGGGATTAATATATATTAGAAGTTAGTATTTAAGTTTTATGTTAATAAACAATTCTTTATTCAAGATAACTACTGAAGTGTTTATGGGTGAAACGGCATGCTGTCTTGGATTTACCTTAAGATACTAGAGCAAAATAAATAAATAGAAACATAAATAAAATATGTGGAGTATGGCGAAAGAGGATAACAGAATTAATGATACTTGTTGAAGCTAAATAATTAATGTATTAGGGCTTCTCATACCTTCTCATTACTTTTACTTTTTCATGTTTGAAAATATCCATAATCAAATGTTTAAAAATTTACTGTATAAATTAAGACAGTTCCCATATTTTCTCATGATCTGAATACAGAAGAACTCAGTATTATTATTAGATACTTGTTATATCATCCATCCCTTATATTCTTTGTCAGAAAATAATTGATCAAAAAGAATTGATGATTTGCTCTAAGCATAAGTAAGAAAAGAAGCATGTGATAAGTTTTGACCAGTACACATTATTTGACAACATTGTTTTATCCTACTTGCCACCACTGCCCGTGTGGACTGGAGTCTGAGGGATGACAAATGGCACAGGCGAGTCCCTATCCACAGAGAATCACAAATGAAGAAAGAGCTCCCTACTGGATTCTTTTGTTTCCCCAGTGGATAGATTAGGAAATGCGTGGGTTTCAAATCAGGCCCTCTGGAAGGGAGGCAGACACACCCTGACTTAAGAAAACATGTTTTAAATGTCATTTTCTTGTTATTAAAAAAGGAGGACGTAAAATATGCAAAAATGCCTTTTGCCGCAATTGATTTGAATATTACATTTTATCAGCATATATTTGTGTTGGCTTTTAACAATGATATCTAGCACCTGTTGAAAACAAGATTTCAATATGTCAATCAAATTGACAATTCTGAAAACAATCACAGAACAATTTTTTTTACATGATCCTCCCCCAATCAATCCCTGGCACTATAATTTCCATTTTAATTTCCAGTATGATCCATAAATTATACATTAATGACTTCTTAATTTTTAAATAACATTTTTAATGTTTAAAAATATAAATACATATTATATTTATATTTACATAAAATAGAAATATATATGGCATTTTTCTATTGGAAGGAAATAAGATTCTCTATTTGAATAATTATGGAGTGCCCTGTACCAGGCATTATTGGCAGGCATAGAGATGTAGCGAGAAACACAACAGAGCCCTGTTCTTACCAACTTTATATTCTAGAGTTTTAAAATCAAATTGTTGTGATTGTATTCAATTCATCTACATCCTAAAGTAAAATCTGTTTACTAATTCCCACCCATTCAGAAAGAAGCAAATTAAAATGTCCCACTATAATTATATATTTTGCCAGAGTTTCATTTTTATTTTTGAATTCTACATTTAATTTCTGTTATTATTGTAATTATTATTATTTTGGTAAATGTTTGCTTCTTTCTAGTAATGAACCATTTTATCCTGATTGGTAGATTTAAGCTTAAAAATCTCACTTTGTCTGACATTGGTATTGTCAATTTTGTTATTATTATTACTCTTAGTATTATTAATTTTTGTTTTGCTTTGAGCTAATGTCTTGATGCCCAGCGTTCGTTTCTTTCCAGCCATTGCTGATCACTTTGGTGTCAGGTATTTTTCAGGCTTTTTCTGATGTATATAAACAGCATATGGCTTTAGTCTCTTTTATAATCCCATTTAATGCACTATCAATGTGAAAATTGACTCCGCATACATTAAGGGTGACAGCATGTGTAATTTTATTCTTTCAATCTTTATGTTTATGATTTACTTTACTTTTTACTTTTTTTTATCCTTTTCCTTGTTGTTTATTTATTTTTTTAAATTTGGTCAAGTTATTATATACTTCCTTTTCACACTTGATTGTTTGGCATTTCTGCTTTGTAGTTCCATTAAAGTTTACCTTCTTCAGAAGAAAAAGTCCATGTTGTATTTGATATGGTAATTGTATTGTAACACACATTTGTTTCACTAGCATCACTTGCAGAAGGAAGGAAAAAAAGTTTTCCCAAGAGAATCCATACCATACCCACCATCATATGTGGCTATTTATAGGAACTAAAATTAAAAACTCCCATTGCTCAGTTTCACTAGTCACATTTCAACTTATGAAGAGGCCTATGTGGCTAGTGGTTACCAAATGGCTGGTGCATGTTTAGAGGACATTTCTGTCATCGCAGAAAATTCTACTGGACAGATTTGGTTTATATACTATACTTTCTATACTACTTATATACCGGTTGGGTTATATATAAAAAGATTGGTGAGGTCATTATCAGTAAGTGAAATAGTAAAGATTTGCAAATAAGTTCAATTTTCTAATACAGACACAAAAAAGAGCAATACAATTTCACTCCACAAACCAGTTAAAATAATATTAGTGTCTTATAAGTGAAGGGTTTTATAACAATAAATCATTTTAATTAAGTCAGGATGTCCCAGGAGAGCTTCTTGCAAATAAACTAGCCAGGACTCAATTTCGTGATGACAAGATTTCAAATAAGTTTCAATCTGACAAGAAAGGACCTTTGTCCCAACGTGCCTAATGTATATAGACTTAATGTCCTTAAGGTATCTGACTTGTACACAGTCTGAAGCTTTTACCATTATTTCCATAACGGGTTGTAATGGCTTGCTTAATGCAATGTATTCTCAAAGCACCTGTGTCAACAGTCTTTCTATTTTTTTAAGATCATTCATTAACTGTTCAATGAAACATGTGGCCTTCAGTTTCAACCACAATTTTATCTGAGGTGAATTAAATAACTTGGAGACTTAACTTTTAATTTCATTTTTCTAGCTTTAAGAATCAAACTTATATCTCTCTACCATTAGATATACACTGTGCTCTGTTTTCTCCACCATGATGCTATCAAGGCACTCCTGTTCTCTCTCCCACTCAAGAAGGGTCAACCCTGGAATGATTTTAATGTTCCTTCCCACATACACACATTCACATGCACAGAAGGACATATAAGGCCCCTATTCTAGTTTATAGTTTGTTATAGGCTGATACCATACTTTGAATATTGTCATCAGATGGGGCAAATGATGTTCGATTTTTTAGTTCATTGCAATATTCTTTGTAATAGCAAACTTAGAAAAACACTTTAACAGTCTTTGTTGGATGTAAATGTACCTGGGACCTCTTATAGATATTTAGAATGTTTGATATGTTCCTATTACAAGCAACACAGCAATGAATATTGTCTCATGTAGGATATACTCCCAGAAGTAGATTGTGGTATCAAAGTGTGTACTTGTGTATTTTGTTGTGTAGTGCCAAATAGTATTCCAAGGGATTCTACCGATCAGTGTACTCCTACCAGAAATGTATGGAAATATCTGCCTTCTTGCAGCTTAACCAACAGATTACATTGTCAATATTTTGGAAGTTGCGGATTTTTCTCTTTTTTTCTGGCCAATCTCATAGGTGAAAAACTGTACCTCTGTGCAGTTTAAATGTATTTTTCTTATTTTTAGTGCGACAGAGCTCTTTTCATATGTCTAAGAGTCATTTGCAATTCCTGTTTCATAAGGGAATATTCATTTCTTAGCCCAAAGCCTTTCTCTCTGATCATTGTCATTTTCCTATTTTCTAGGAAAACTTTACATATTAGGAAGGTAAGTTTTTTGGTAATAATTTATAAATAAAAATTATTTATCTAATTTATCATTTGTCTTTTGATTTTGCTCAAGGGATTCTTTTTCCACAAGACACTTTAAGATATAGTTTTGTACTTGGGATTTTTAGTTTAGTTTTGTTGTTTTGCTTCTGAACTTTTTGGGTTTGAGTATTGTATTGGTCAGGATAGGCTAGGTTATGCTATTCCCAGCTCTCGTGGTAGCTGGCAGAATTCAGTTCCTTGACATATGACTGCAGTCCCTGCTTTCCTGCTCTCAACCTGGGACACTGAGCCCTTCAGGGGTCTTGCAGTTCCCTAATGCTATCCCTTTTGATTAAGGTAAAACCAACTGGTTAGGGACCTTAATTACATCTACATAACCTTTTACATTTGTCATATAATGTAATCTAATCACGGAGTGACTGCCATTCCATCATATTCACAGTTCCTGTATACACTCAAGGGGAAAGCATTACACAGGGAATTCGGGGGCCATTTAAAAACTCTGCCTACTTTAGATCTCCTTAAAATTTTTCTTCTCATCCCCTGGTTCACATATCAATTAGTTCACTAGTTTCTTGAAATGAGTTTATAATGCTTTTTAATGTCTGGTAGAACCAATCTTCTCTCCTTGTTCTTTTTCTTTTATGAGCTTCACTGGCTTATACTTATTTAATGTCATTTATATTTTGATTTTAGAAAAAGCTCATCTGGTTAAAAAAGAAAAAGAGTATGTAGGAGATTTTATGAGGACAATGATTATATATAAGTTAATATGTATGGAGAAGTGACATGATGGTGAGGTTTTCTGATCAAAACATATATATGACTTTTCATTTGTTCAAGACTTCTTTGGTTTCAGTTAGTAGTATTTTAATTTTTCCTATATAGTTTTTATATATTTTTATTGGTTTTCAGATATTTTACTTTTTGTTCTAATTAAAAATGGAAATGCATTAGAATACTACTAATATATTTTATACTAGTTATTATTTTCCATTATACAAACTACTGCTTTTAGTATGACTTTGCACAGTAGTTTTTCAGTTGATTCTCAGATTTTCACATAAACAATTGTAACTTCTGTAAAAAGTGATAATTTTTCTTCCTCCTTACAAATTTTATACATCCAATTTCTTTCATTTTTTACCTGATTGAATATGATTGACTTGTTGATTGATTTATAATTGACTAAAATATGATTTTAAGGAATACTATTGATAGGAGACGTCATTTTCTTATTCTCATTTTAGTGGGAATGCCTGTATGTTTCATGTTAGGCATAATGTCATTCTAGACTGAAATAAGTATATTTCTCTAGGAAAAACTGATATCCATCCATTTTTGTTGTTTCTAGTTTTATTGAGTTATAATTGACATACAACATTGTATTAGTTTAAGGTGTACAACACAATAATTTCATATGTATGTGTATACTGCAAAATGATTACCACTATAAAGTTAGTTAATATCCATAACATTTTTAAATAAATAATTGTTAAACTATATCAAATGTACTTATTAGCATCTGTTTAGATGATTATGTGATTTCCGTCGTTGGACTCATTAATATGACTGTTTATATAAATAGACTTAATATCGAACTGTTCTTGAATTCTTGGTATTAACTAACATCTCTTGATACTGATATGTTGTTATTGTTGTTGTTGTTTTTTAACACTGCTGCATTTGATTTGCTGATATTTTATGTGGAACTTTCGCAGTACTTCTTTTCAGTAATACTGATTTGTAGTTTTATTTCCTGTACTTTCTTGATAAGGTTCTGTAATGAGTGTTACATACTCTTCTTTAAACTTTTTTATTCTAATGCATTTGAATGATATTATGATTATTTGCTTTAAAAGTCTCAGAGGTCTCCCATGAACACATCTGAGCCTGTTGCTTTTTTGATTGGGGGGGGAGGAGTGTTTGCCAATTTCATTGGTATTGTCCATTTAGATTTTGAATCTCGCTTTCATAGTTTGGGGACATTATCTTTTCTTAGACTATTATTCATGTCATTCAGCTTTAGCTGTATGAAGGTTCTGATTTTTAGTATCATTCTCTTAAGAAATTTGTGATTAAAATTTGCAAATTTGTTCTGACACAAAAGTTAGGAATTAAAAAAATTGTGTTGGGAGGCTTCTTTGGTCATTAATTTCTTATTGCATCTCATTTTTCTTGGTTAAAGAATACTCTGCTCATTTATCGATATATTTTATGTGCTGATGTATGGTCTATTTTTTTGACTCTCACATGGGCACAAAAATAACATACTCTCTTATGGGACAATGTTTTATACATACAAGCACATACCTGTATGCACATAATTATATACATGTCAATAAGATCTATCTTACTAATTATTTAGGTTTTTCTATATTTTTAATTGTTTTTGCTCACTTGATTATCATTGTGAGAGGTGAATTAAAGTCCTGTATTAATAAAGGGGACAATATAAGCTTTGTTCTTTCATATTCAAACATGTATATGCTTTTATGATTGAGATACGAAATCATTGGCTCATACTTTTTTCTTGGGATATATCCTGGTTGTTTGAAGAGGTGGAGAAATCTAAGACTAGTCTGATATTTTTCTTTTAAAAATTAAGAAAATATATTTTGGCCAATAAGGCAAAAAAAACTATCAAGTCATTTAAAAATTTTAGTACTTTTACCAGGATGTTTCACAGAGTTGTATGTTTTAAGCAATTTTCTTTAATACTTATTCACACTTTTTTTCAATTTTGAGTTGTTTCTTTATTTTTCAAATTAGAAATATTTATAATATTTTACATATATAAAATAATATCTGTAATATTTTTTTTTTGTCTCACTATTTAGGCTTTCTTATTCAGGGACATGACTTACATAAATTGAATCTCCTTAGCTGGTGGTCTACATTTCTCATTTACTCTCCAAGCCATTTTAAGTTTTTTTCTTCATTCTGTTTTATTTTTTATTTCTACCTATAATGACTTTTTTCGAATTTACCACCAGATATAACCTAATTTTGCCAATTTTATATTTTTTGTCATAAATGTGGTTTTTAATCTTTTGCCAGCTCACATTTATATTTCATCTTTTACTGTGGTTATGCTATCTTTTTCACATTTCTTTTCTTTGTGCTTTGTGGTTTTCCTTTCATAAATATGATTACTCCATTACTTCATTTTTAGTTCTTAGCTAAATATTTGGGCATGTTTTCATGTTTCATGGCAGTAGTTATCTCTGGTGAATGGACAAACTTTGTTGCTATTTTTTTCTTATAATACCTTGAACTCACCTTGGTGTTTAAAAGGGCTACTTCCTGAAGTTTCCATCTCTTATTCTGATCAAAAGTACAGTTTTTGAACTTCAAGAGAGCCTTTCACCTTCAAGAAAGGTATTTTTGTTGAACTATGAGATTTTTCTGCTTCTGGGCTCTTTTAATATGTCCCATGTATCTTCTCTTCCTTTCCTCCATGTGGGCTTCTTCTTGATCTCAGCTACTTGTGCCAGCCCTTACTTATGGTTTTGAATATGGAGATTGTAGCTGTCAACTAATGTCCCTGAAAATGGGGTTTTTGTGCATAATTTTTTTGTTACTTCATTTTGATTATGAAAAAAACAAAAGGAAAAATTCAGACATATACAACGTGTTCATACCAATATTTATTCCTCTTAATTTTTTCACGTATTAATGTGTAACTCTCCGAAGCTACAATTTATTAGGATCTTTCCTGATTATCACTTGTTTTTAATCTCTCTGGCTATAGGACTTCTTACATGTGATAGAATTTTCCTTTATCTGCCCCTGGACTGAGGTTGAGCTCTATAATACAATAAGTTGGAGCCGTGCCATAAATGGTGGGCAGTGCTGTGGTCTCTTTGTACCATGATCCAGTGGAGTACTAAAAGCATGGTGTCAGTTTCTATTAGGTTGGTGCATAAGTGATTGCGGTTTTTGCAATTCTTTTTAACCTTTTAAACCGCAATTACTTTTGCACCAACCTAATACCAAAAAGCCAGGGGAAGTCTCTTTGTTGTCCTCTCTTCTCGGTGTTTCAGCCTCAGGTATAGATAGGACTCACTACTGGTTCATTGCTCCCTCAGCTGTTTGGGAACTTGAGAAATCAGGCACACTTGCATGGCTGATGTCAGCCTTTTCTCCTGGGATCCATCGTTTTCTGCAGAGCATGTACTTACCAGAATCTGCCCCTGTTGTCCTCTCCTGGAACTCTCCAGCATTAATTCCCAGGATCTCATCAAATTCAGAGTAGAGAAACTCCTGTGCCAGCTGTGGACTTCACAACTCTCGACAGCGTCTGAAGCTTCACCAGCACCTTCCTTCTGTGGGCTGTGTTATTGTTGGGAGTGTTATTGTTGGGAGTGCAGGAGAGCACAGATGCACTTAAGCCACCACCACCCATCCTTACCCTGATGCTGCCTTTGAATAGATTTTGTACAAATTGCTACGAGATTGCAGAACTAGAGACAAATAAATTGGTACAAAGCTTTAACACACCTCTTTATCAACAGCCATAGGTGAAACTTGAAACGAAAACACCTCCTACATTGCCCTTTGCTGTACGTCAAGGTCTCTTCATTGAATTGAAGGTGATAGTGCTTTATTTCACAAATTGCTTTGTATTTAAAAAAAAAAAAGCTGTTAGAGGTCGAAGAAGCTTTCCACTGATTGGCTAATGGTGTCTAGTGCCCTGTAGGTTCCAAGTCAGAGCATCTGGGAGAATTCCATTGTCTACATGCAAGCAGTCCTGCCGCAGGGAAAGAGGGTGGTGGGCAAGAGTCCAGGGAAACCATCTACATTGTAAGTCATGGGCAAGAGTAGGTCTGTAAGAAAAGGGAGGCTACATGCTTCACCAAATCAAAGAAGCAAGCAAGAAGCACTTATTAGGGGCAGGAACATGGACCCCTGGAATAACCTCAGGGAGGTTAGCGTGGAGGGTGGAAGTTTGTATAGGTGAATTGAGAATGTACTGAGCTAGCACGTAATGTCAGCACCTCTCACCCAGAGTGTTTCTCCCAATTCTGTCCTTGTTTGTTGTATCTTGGTTTTTATTATTATTATTGTTGTTGTTGTTGTTGTAAGACCATCCTCAACCCTTCCTTATCCCTCAGTCCTCTTAAACAATATGAGGCCATTATCTCCAAATTATCCCTGCAGTCACACGCCCTCCCCTTCTTGCTATAACTTCCTTTTCAGCCCTTCATTATCTCTGCTGGAGAGTTGCCACTGCCCTTACCTGGTTTCTTTGGAGGCCTCCAGTCTCTCCCTCCAATTCATCCTTCTCATGGCTGTCAGAGGAATCTTTTCATAGAAGACTGATCTCTGATTGTAAGTGTGCCATTGCTGCAGTACAATTCACCTCCTTTATTCTTATCCTTTTTATTCTGTGAGTGGAAGGTAAAGGCAGGCACCAAAAAGGTGCTGTTACAGGTGCTATGTTTCCTGAGGTAGTCAAAGAGGTGAATTATGGATTTTTTTTCTATCAGGCAGACTGAAAATGAATGCTGTTCATTTCTGGGTTTACGTCTGTGATCCTGCAAATAATGAATACCCCCCAAATGTTAATGTGCTATTGTACCATGGGGCTAGAACTCTCTACAACATAAAACTGTTTTTATACAACTATCAAAGTAGTCTGGAGGTTTCAACTTTCATTCAAATAAAATTGAAAGAAAATGAATAACATTGAGACAACTGAGCACAAAAGAATTATATTGTATTTCCCCAAATATAGACATCAACCACTTTAGGCTATTGTATGTGAAAGGGCCATAAGAGTAGCTGGGTTGACTATGCCAGCAATTTCTTTCAATCATTTTTCTACTTGCAAAATACTGTAAGAAGTGCATCCAGGGAGCGTCTACATTTTTGGCAGAGGCAGATACAGAACTAGAGAGACAGATGTTCATTCTTTGACCAACAATAAAAAGGTCTCTCTCTCTCTCTCTCTCTCTCTCTCTCTCTCTCGCTCTCTCTCTCTCTCTCTCTCCTCTCTCCTCTCTCTCTCTCTCTCTCTCTCTCTCTCTCTCTCTCTCCTCTCTCTCTCTCTCTCTCTCTCTCTCTCTCTCTCTCTCTCTCTCTCTCTCTCTGTGTGTCTGTGTCTCTCTTTCGCGCTCTCTCTCTCTCCCTCTTTTCCCTCCCTCTCTCCCTCCCTCCCTCCCTTCCTCCCTCCTCCTCTGTATCTCTCATACTCCCATCCCCCTTATCGAGGTAGAAGGAATTTATTCCAGGAAATGTCAAATCTCAGACAAGAATCAGCACTAGAAATTAGTTGCTTAATGTAACCCAACATGGGGACACTTCTGTGCTGAGCCCCTAAAGATGGGCCGAGCGAGGGTGATGTTCCTTTCCAGCTCCTCCCCTGATTACTAATCCAATGTTGTTCTCTGAGATGCCCAGTAGGAAAGAATGAGGTGTCTTTAAGGAAGTGAGATCGTTTAGTATTGCTCAGGAATTGAATTTAAAGTGGACCCTTGTTGTTTGAGGCAATTGTTTCTTTTTCAGGTTCAGCAAATAACCATACTTTTATCTTAAATAATATTCTTTACATAAATGAGACCATAATAATATTTCCTAACTGCTCCCCAGTAGCATAATGAAATGATTTCTTGGCTTGTTCTCTTTTCCACCTGTATAGAAGTAGACAGACCAAGTGAATAGCTTGTGAAACAAATGTTTTTGTGTTTGATACAACACTCACTGGCTGAACTGAGAAATGGATATCTTTATTTTTTCATTATGGTTAAAGCAAAGCAAAATGCAAATTGCCAGGTAGGATCAGGAAAGTGGATGAACAAGCATTGTCTTGCTACTTGAAAGTTACCAGGAACTGACTGAGCACTTACCATATGCCTGTTACTGGGTACACTCTCTGTATGATCTCATTGAATAGTCACACCAAATCTGAGCAGGTTTCCAACTGCTCTCCCATTTTGCAGACAAAGAAATTGAGGCATAAAGAAGTTAATCATCTTGTTTATAGTCATTCGAGTAGTAAATGGTAGACCTGGGATTTCTTCCCTGGGATCATAATCACCTCGATAGTCTGAACTAAGTTTTAGAGGTGCTATCCCACCCATCTCATCATGATTACAGAACATTCTAGCAATATTACTTGGAGCAAATTACTTAACATCTCTGCCAAATCAAGACAGTAAAACATGTATGATAGAGGTGCATGAGGAGTCAGTGATATCATGCATATAAAGCATCCAGGATAGAAGCCAGGTGCCGACAGGTACTCAGCAAATATTGGTTCTCTTCCAGTAGCTATTCCCTTTACACTGAGTGCTCACAAGCAAGGTTTTTTTTGTGTGTGTGTGTGTTTTTTAATTCTGTATCACCAGTTAGAAGCACAGAGCCTCTCACATAGTAAATAATCCATAAAAAAGAAAGAATTAGAGAGCAGGAAGTCTTGATTTACATAATTGTTGGAAGTTAGCATTTCTGAAGGGTGCTACGGAAGGCATATTGGCATAGTTGTGTCCATATCGTGGAGGCTAGAATTTTAGCGTATAATGTGAAAATACTATTCCACATAGGCAGCCAAAAGTATTCCTAGAAAAACTCAGATACAAAAAGAAAAGATTGGCAGAAGATCTGAAATGCAAACAGATAGGAGATGAAAGGGTACCTCTAGGGGACCCCTTCAACCTCTTTCCCTGTCTGTGTACCTCTCCAGCTCCTAGAGCTGACAGTGACAGTTCAGTCCCTATACCACAAGTAGCTGAAGTGACTGCAGTCACACCAGGCGATACATGATGGTATTTCATCCTTTCCTTAGATTTGTTGTGATTTTATACTTGGATTAGGGGAACTGCAGGATGGTACCTGGTGTGTAAAAGTGCTTATTGCCAAAGTAGAAACGAAGGATCACCAAGCGAAGAGATGGTGGGCAAATATCTTAGGTCATGGAGCTTAGATAAATCATAGCTCCTCTTTGAGCTTTGGTTTTCTGACCTCTATAGTGAGATAATAATCCCTGCTTGATCAAAAGACTATGCTGAGCCAAATAATGGCCATAAAAGTGGATTGATAATTGAAAACAACCACACAAATGGAATTGTTACTATTGTTATTACGATTATTATGTCTTCTATTATTATGATTTTTATGTTACTCCTGAATGTCCTTTATGACATCAAGACAGCCCTGTCCTTTAAGGAAGGTTCTGGTTTGTGCTGCCTGAACGCCATACATCTCATATGCCATCTCTTAAAGTGACCCTACCCAGGTCTCCAAGGAACAGTAAACACGACCAGCCTAGCTTCTGAGAGGACCTCTTCCCTTTCTATGGAGGTGTCCTCAGGAAGCCCATAAACAGCCCAACGATGGATGTGTGACTGGGAACAGATGGTGTCCCCAGGCCAGTTAAAGCCAGATCCTATGAACAGGTGTTGTGGTTTCTAGCTGTGTCTGGGTCACAGGTATGAATTTACATATTCCAAGCCAATGGTTGGGAGGTCTTTATAGGACTGATGACACATCTATTTCATATTCTTTCTAGCAATTGAAGGCTTGGAGGAAAACAAAGAAATCACTACATGGGCAGTGCTAACTGTTGTACAAATAAGATGGGGACAGTTCTAGAAAGTCAAGGCCCTATATGCTTGAGCATGAGCTTTTTGATTCTGATTCATTTTTTCTGCTTCTTTGTACTAACCTTCTATTGAAAGGAGAGCCACATTTTAACTGGTTTTGAAATATGAGTTCTTCTGCTTACTAACCAGCCATACAGGCTTGGGCAAGTTACTTAACCACTCTAAACCTCCCTTAGTTCATCAGTAAAGCAGGGGATAATAACAGAACCTACCCCTTAAGGTTTTAGAAGGAATTAAATAAGACTACTTAGTCAAGTCATTAGCACATATCAAATACTCAATAAATGTTAGCCCTTGTGAAATTTTTATTTATAAAAGGAAGTTTACCATCTATTTTCTCTTATTAGCTTGCCAATAGAATATTACTTTACACAAATTTGATGTCATTAAGAAGCAAAAGTTGTGGGCTGATATCATTTTTAAAATTATAATCACACTTCATATTCTTACGGCATTCCAAACTTTTCATGTATTATCTCTGTTCTGCCCAGTTTCTAAAATTGCCAGATAACAGAATTTAAATATGGAGGGACCCAGAAGATCAATTCATACAACCTTTTTGGTTTTGGATAGGGAGATTAATGCCAAAGTAGGAAAAATGACTTACCTGTTTGTTTCCAGCATTCATAATGCACCTTAAAAAGAGATGAAAAATAAAATACAGTTTGTATTAGGTGAGTGATCCCAGATTCCATTCTAGGTTCTTTTGTTCTGTCCAAAGTTTATGTCCTTGACATACCACTGTCATCTTTCTGGGACTTAATTTCCTCAACTACAAAATGATGAGTTTGGATTTGACCATCTCTAGCTGAGTACATATGCACGTGTGTATTCATTTATCCAAATTGAAGTAGGAGGTACACACGGATTTTTGTTTGTCCACTCGTCGGCCTTATGGAATTTCCATTCAGTATTTATGGTCCATATTTAAAATGATATGTGTAGATGTATGAAGTTCTCATGTAATAGAGCTCATTACAAATAAATGCAGTGTGAGGTTTGTTATTAGTAACGTATAAGGTGTGTTAGAAGTAGATGCCGGGTGAGCCAAACCCCTCACTGCGAGGAACACTGTAGAAGTTCCTTCTGAGCCCTTTGTGGAGCCTGAAGCACAGTTGTTCACATGCCACTAAGTGAACAACAGAGACGCTCTCCATCTCTGAGGAAGGATCTGAGTTTTCAAAATGGCCTGAAGCAAAAGGAGTATGCCAATCAATGTGGGCAAAACTACATTTAGTCAAAGGCCAGCTGTGCCTGGCAGGTAATATAATTTGATGTTCTTGTGTGGATCATACACTGAAGATGGCAAGAAATGAGAAGGCAGCGGCTAAAGCTCTAGGAATAGTGCCTCCCAAGGTGACACCTTTGAAGGATGATATCATTTTGGAATCACGAATGGATTCTGCCGAACGTGTGTGATTATTACCTTAGAATGATGCCCCTTTGTGTCGAAGACAATGCAATCACATGTGTGGTTTCTACCACTGTGTTCCTAGAATAATTATAACTACCTACAGGAAAATCAGTATTGGCCCCAAACAGTGATGGTATTAATACAGGCACTGTGGCCATTATTGGAACACGCACGCACAGGCCTCTGCTCCTATGTGCCTTTCCGTCCCATTTCCATCTAAGTTGAAACGGTTCAACCCCAACGAGAAGAACTCATTGCAGTTTTACTTTGAAGAAGTATGGGAAGGAGTTATTTTAAATATTATTACTAAGGACTGAGAAGAATGTTCAAGACACTTCTATAACTATCATAAGATTATAGAGATTGATTTGCTGTTTTTATCACTAACGCAACATGAGGGCTTTGGTGATGGAAATGACTATATGTGTTAACAGTTATAAAATTACGTAAATAATTTGCTTTGTCTCCCGATGCATTCTATAAGGAGATGTACTTTAAAACTGATGTAGGTGATATTGGATCTGCTAGCAGTTTCTGAGTGTGGGCCGGATCGTGTCCCGTGAAGCTGAAGAATGGAATCACGGACCAGGGAGAGGGAAAAGGTTTTAATAAGAGGATAGTTTATTAGAGGCAGGAGAAGAGGTTGCATCTGCCGAGCGGGAGGGGTTCCCGAATGGGGGTGCCCCATGACTGAGGCAAAAGCTCTTACTTTTATACCTTCCCTTGCCTGCTTGGGGAAGGGGAGCTGTTTGAAGAAGGGAACTTGTTTGAAGAAGGGAACTGGCGCCTTTTAATGAAATTCGTCTACCAGGTTTGTTCTGCTTGCCCATCCTAAAGGAATTAGCAAAGTAACCCACTCTCCATCTATCAGATCTGCTCCATTTGACAGGCCAAAATGAATTTTATGATTAACCTCAAGGCCTTGTTACATTATATCCCTGGAGCGAAGGAGTGATTTCAAAACCTGGAGTTTTAGGATATAGCTGTCTTTGTTTATTCCACCAGGGACCTCCCTCCCTGTCTACCTGGGGACATGCTAACTATCCTGTATCAAAACCAGTTCTGTTGAAAATCCTGGTGCACTAAGAAGAAAGTGGGAAGTAAAAAGTGTGCTGACCTGGATTCCAAATCAAGCTCAGCTGCTGTGTTTAGACGAACAAATATTTTTGACTGGATGGACCTTTTTCCTTTCCCTACTGGTAAAGTGAAGGGGTTGGACTAAGAACATACTGTAACTTATGATCCACTCTGGGCCCATGTTCCCACCTGTATTACAAGCACAGCCCCTCTCCCCAGATGCACTTCTCTCATCTGCTCCATTTTATCTAGAATAAATGGGAGGAGATTTCATAAAATGTCTCTATTTCCAAAAAGGAAAAGTTTGAAAGTCTCTGCCCAACTTCACTTATATCCTTGTTTCCCTATGGAGAATGTGGCACTTTCATATTTTTTAGACAGAGAGTTGTCAGTTCAGTTTTCAATAATCGCAGCCAAAGCAGAGCTGAGTTTACCTATGGAGGCTGCTTTCGTGGGGGATGAGGGAGTTTTTTTTCAAGATAAAACCATTGAACAGATTCCAGGCTGCTCACTCAGCATTGCTAACAGAAGTAACGGTCACTCTTACGTCACTCATACCTTGACTCTAGCTCCTGTGTGGCATGAGGTCATTTTTGCTAGTTACCTTCCCTTTCTAATCAGCTGGTTGCAACCTTTCACTGTCACCAGCTCCTAAAAATTGGAATGTCTTGTTTCTGAGATGGCAGTCCTGTGCTCTCCAGAAAGATACAGAATGTGCAGTGTCTTCTCTTCATATCCTATAGGATGTGTAATCCCTCAGGTAGGCTTAGTGAAGACACAGATTTCAAATTCAATATGTCTGAGGCAGAATAAGTTTTTTTCCTACAACAGACATGCATTTCCTGTCTCAGGAATGCAACGATAATCCAGTTTACAAAACCAGAGGATCTGGAAACTTTTATTTTCCTCATCTAAATGTCAGATACAGACCTTTTTTGTTTAGTTCTGTCCACAAGACCTGGAAAAGTAGGTGGCATTAAATATTTGCAAGTTAATTAATAAATGAATATCCCTCTACATCACCAAGAATTGGTGACATTCAGTGACTAAGAACTGTGTATTCAGTTACCTTTCTTGCTATCCATTAAGCCCTTCCACCTTCTCACTATTTATTGCTGCCTACCATGTTCCACCCTTTTTCTCTTCTCTTGTCTCTTACTTGTATAAACACAATTTTCTAAGTCTGAGTTTCTCAGGGTCAATAGACTTCCTGTAATCTTTCCAAAATGGTTGATTTAACATAAATTTACAACCATGTTCTTGGCATCACAGGTGGTTTTCGTTCTTAGAATTTATTTTTTACAATCCATGTGATTTACATATGCAAATGACATAAACAGAAGAAAGAGGCTTTTAAGATGATCGTTTTTCATTTCCCTGTAGAGTTCTTAATGCCTTGTGATCCTCAATATAAAACCTAGACTCAACACAGCATGAAAAATGTATCTTGCCATAGATCCCATGTATCCCACAGCCTGAGAGTTTCTGATCTGTCTCCTGGAGCTTTTCACACCTGCCTTTTGTACCCAGCAACCTTGAGACCTTTGCAAATGCTGTACTTACACCTCCATGGTCTTGCTGACAGGTTCACTGTTCCTTCAAGACTCAGCTCAAATATCACTGCTCTTCTCACTGCTGCCTCTGCTTGGCCCTACAACCAAGAACTGTTGTATTATAACAGGACTGGCCTGTTTATTTCACAAATAGAAAGTAAACATCTTGAAAGCAGGGCAATATCTAGTTTATCTTTCAACTCCAGCTCTCAGCTGAGTGGCAGCTTAATATTTGTTGAATGAGTGAAAAATTAATCTAGCAGCAGTATCATTCCGTTTGGGGAAAGTAACTACAATGAATGTGATTGTGAATGATAAACGTTCGTTTTTGTCTTGTGCGGAAAAACAGACATCCCAAGCATGTTTATTTTGGTCCACAACCAGAAAGGGTATATTAGTGTGAGAACAAAAAAAAACTCACCAAATATCGTTATAGGAAACATCTCTTACTACAACCCAACCCCGTGCCTTGCAGCTTTAATGTTTTAAATGTTTTTGCAAAATTGCAGCGTCTGAAGGAGAGGCCCGAGCCTGCAGTGCATGGAAAGCCAAGCCTGCGGTGCTGGCGGCTGCGGGAAGTCCCCTTGGTCACATCTTTCCCATCTGTACAGGAGGCAGCAGGTGGAAGCGGAGCCCTTCCCTACGTGGATCAGTCAATCGCTTTTTCGAAAGGCTCAGAGCAGCAAGCTTACATTTTGTCTTCAGATCTCTCTATGAAAACACCACTGTGGATAATGAGGCTGTTGTATGCATAATTTAACTTTAGGAAGCCTAAATTTCGCTGCAAGGCAAATTGGTACCTAGAGGCATGCAATTTGCATTGGGATTTCGAGCCCTCCTCCAGTCTATTGTCCCTGACTTGGTGGTTTAAATTATACTCCCTTGTTCTTTGAATGCCTGATTCCGAGACTGTAACCAGATTACCACAGCCCCCCTATTTCACAGTCGTTTCCCAACCCCCACCGTGCCGACTCTGACCATTTCTGGGAGCATGAGGTCTAGTTTGGCAAAGCCGTGCCTCAGCTCCCAGGCAGTCGTCCCCATGAATGGGCCCCTGCGCCCAGCCTCCTGCCTGCCTGGACAGGGCCAGGACCAGCTGAGCCTGCAGCTGTCTGGAGTGGGTGGTGCTGATGGAGTCCTGGCTGACTTCGCAGCTCGATCTGTCAATTTGTTTGGGGACAGACGGTTAGAGAACTGTCTGAGTTGCATCAGAAAGAATTTGGCTTCTTGGCTGCATCTTCTCGTGACAGACGGCTTTGGTCTTCTCTGGGCTGCAGAGCATGGCTGCGCTGGCATGCGTAACAAGTTCCGTTTTTCAAAGCCTTGTAGAGTAAAGAAATGTATAAATGGATCAAGAGCTTAGGAGAACAACCTGCCTATTGTCTTCTAATATTTCATTTGTCATGTGATAGGCAGTATTGATTTTGCAGACAGAGCAGAGGGGCTACACGCTAATTAATTCTAGTTCTTCAGGAATGATTTTTCCCAAGTAGTGAATTTTTATTTTACTAAGATAAACCTTGGAGATGTGAAAAACTTGCCAGTATGTTCACTGTAACCATATGAGATAATTTTGGTATTTGGTGACCAGGCCAGTTTACAGATGACTGAGAAGTTCCTTCGTGGTGCTTAGTGGAATACCTTAGTCATTTGCAGTGTCAATTAGAAACCAAAGAGGACATAGAGAGGGAGTGGGAGAGGAAGAGAAAAAGAGAAAAGGAAAGGCTACACAGAAAGAAGGCATTGTTGTTCAGTGGGAAAATGGAGATCAATTTTTAGATCAGGAGATCGAAACCTCGGTCAGGACTCACTAAATATTTAGGTGGGTGAACTTGAGCAAGTCACTGCTTCCCTCTTTAAAATAAAAGCACTGGGAGTGATCATTTATTGAGATCGCCTTTAAATCGAATAGGAAGTCTTTCACTGGTCTTCTCAACGGAGTAACTGTGATTATTTTATAGCTGACTGGGGTGTGTGTAATAGCTAGAAATGGGGTGCCGGTCCTGGGCAGAGGACCACACTCCCTGCATCCCCGAATCAGCTCTCATTATTTGAGTTCTTAGGATACAGTAGGCACTACATTGAGCTACCTAAACACATTGTCGTCATTGTTCTTTAAAACCATCTGTGAGGTGGCTATTATTTCCCATCTTTTGTATTTGAGGAAATGCATTAACTTTCCTCAACATTCTCAGCTGAGAAATGGCAGAGCTAGAACTGGAATGTGGGATCTGCGTTTTGAATTCTGCTTGATTCTACCTCTATACCATTCCATTTACAGATGAGTGAACTTAAAGTTTATGGCTGAGAAGATAGGGACCCACTTGTCACATTCTTGACTTTTCAATAGTTGTATGTTATTAGGACACACTAAAACAGAGATATGTGTCATGCTAAAAACAAAGCACCTATGCATGGCTCATGCAGGAATACAGAGATGGCATGTAGTACCAAAAGGCAGGATTTAAATGGCAGCAGGGATATGTCTGTTTCCTAATGATGTAGAACTTTTTCTCCATTTAGTTAATGTGGCCCTTCTTTTCTTACCCTAAGACTGACAGCTGTTTCCTTGTTGGGGCAGTCAGTCACTAAGATTCCTTCCTGTTGCCAGACCTCCTGGGGCATCCAAGTGCTATGTGAGTTAGAGATTAATGGCATGACACGCCAGTGACAGCTGTGATAGTGATATGTTGCCGTAGAGGTAAGACAATTTCAAGAAGAGAAAGAATTCCATCATCTTATAATAGTTCAGTAATATGTATTCTCCTAGAATACTAGAGAAGTTTTTATTCTTCTAGGAATATGGGTTATAAATTGAATTCGCTCTTAGTGTGATCAAATCCATATAGTCATAAAATAAATTGGAATGTTTTGCAAAAGTCGCCTATGTTGTGAAATGAGATGATGTGGTTATTAAGTGCCCATGATATGTCCGGCATTGCCCTGGTTTACAATAGTGATAAAAAATACTAAATTATAAATTAGAATTTTCTTCCCTCTCATCACACTTAAGTGTGGTATTGGGTTGGATGTGTGCTGGCGCCCAGTATGGTGAAGAACGTATACACAGGTGTGATTTCAGTACAGTTCTGACAACTTGAGATGAAACAAATACTTATGGAAAGAAGTCAAGGAGATTTGAATACACGGAGCTATATTGCTGAGTTCTGGCTCTGTGAAAGTTTTCATTTGATTTTATTAAAGAAATTGGGTTTCACACTGGCATTTTCATTTGCTTTGTAGACATTTAAAGTTAGTACTTCTGATATTCATTGGTATATGTAACCTTCATTAATTTTCTTTATGGCTCTTTGTAAATTTATAAATTCAAGACATTCAGGTAAAATATAGACAAGTTATTAATCTTTCAGACTATGTATGTTCTATTTATGAAAGCATGGGTCCCTGTGACTCTGTAAGGAATATGTGGTGAATTGCAATCTGTAGAGAAATGCGAAGTGTTTATTATATTTCTTTACTTTTATGTCACAGAATTATATTGTACAAAGTAATTTACATTTAATGCTATTTGGTGTGATAGCATTTGCAATGTACTATGTACAGAATTGTAGAAATCAAAAACATTTAAAAAGAGTCTCTTTTTCCAATACTTAGAATGAAACAACTTCTTCTGGAACACTTTTATTCAGAGACTTTTGATTAATACTGTGAAATACTAGGTTAAAAAAAAAAGCTGAAGGAGAGGGAAAAAAAGAGAAGTGTCATGTCTTCATAATTAAAATAAAATGAGAACTACTATGAGGAATATTTTCTGCACTTTTAACATTTAATGATCTATGATTCCAAATGTCCCCTATTTAACATCATTCAACCAAACATGTATACACAATTTGCATAATCACCTTTGATCTCACTATGATAAAAAGCATGTATTTCATATACCGATCCTTTTTATAAATCAAAACTATCTCAGATCAGGACTCCGATACAGGGTAGGCTAGGACCTCAGGAGTGTCAGCAAGGGTGGGGCTTCACATGATTGAATAAAAATGTTCCCGTTTTTTCTTTGTAATGTGTTCACACGGTGACTTACGTTGATGGATTTTGGAATGTTAGACAAACTTTACATGCCTGGGATAAGCCTCACTTGGGAATGATGTATTGTCCTTTTTACATATTGTTGGATTAAATTTGCTAACATTGTGTTACAAATTATTGCCTTTATGTTTATGGAGAATACTGATATGCATTGTTTTGTTGTTATCCTTTGCCTGGTTTTGGTATTGGGGGAATGATGGCCTCATAAAACCAGTTGCAGAGTATTTCCTCCTCTTCAATTATTTGGAAGAGTTTGTGTAGAATCAGTATTATTTCTTTCTTCTGTGTATGGTAGAATTTCCTAGTGAAATCATCTGGGGTGAAAACCTTTGTGGCAAGGTTTCAAGTACAATTCAAATTATTGATATAGATGATTCAATAATTATCTACAGGGTAATTAAAGTTATCATTTTTGAATGAGCTTTGGTAGTTTTTATCTTTCAAGGAATTAATTCATTTCATCAAAATATTTGTTCTTTCAGCATAAAGTTCATAATATTTTCTTATTTTTCTTCTAATAGCTCTAGAATCAGTAGTGATATCTCTCATTCACTAACATCATTTACATCTCTCATTACTAACATCTCTGATGTTAGTAATTTGTATCTTCTTTTATATTTTTTTAAACACTCTAGGTAGAAATTAGTAAATTGTATTAATCATTTTAAGAAACCAAGTTTTGGTTTCATTGATTTTTTCTTTCTGGCTTGGCTTTCATATTTTTTTTATTTTATTGATTTCTTATCTCACCATTACTGTTTCTTTTCTCTGTTTTTTATTTCATTAGATTTTCCTTTCCTTTTTTTAGTGTGGAAACTAAGATTATTAACATGATGACTTTATTCTTTTCTAATAGAGGTTTCTAGTGTCACAAATTTTCCTCAAAGTGCTCCTTTAGCTACATCACACAAATTTTGATATGCTCTGCTTTTATTTTCATTCAGTTTAGCATGCGAATTTTGAGTTTTTCTTTTTTTTTTTCTTTGCTGAATTAGTTAATTGGACGTATACATTTGGTTTCCTAATATTGAGGAGCATTTTCTAAATAGCATTTTGTTATTGATTTCTACCTTAATTCTATTGTGGTCAGAAAGCATATATTCTATGAGTCAAATCCTTTTAAATAAATTCAGATTTGTTTTGTGAACTAGAATATACTCTCTCCTGGTAAATATGCCATGCACACTAGAAAACAATGATTATCTGCTGTTGTTGGATACAGTGTTCTATAACTACCAAGTTGGCTGTTACTGTTGTTTAAGTCTTCTGTATCTTTACTGATTTGCTGTCCACTTGATGTTGCAATTATTGAGGGTAAGGGTTGAAAAAACAGATTACAATTGTGGATTTGTCATTTTTCCTTACATTCTATCAATTTTTGTTTCATGCATTTTGAAGCTCTCTAATTAGTTGCATATGCATGTACTATTTTTCTTAATCCTTTTGAGTTCACCCACCATTTATTGTTCTATAATATTCCTCTTTATGCCTCAAGTTTTTGTGGTTATGAATTCTACTTGTGTGACTTTAATATAACTACTCCAAGTTTCTTATGTTTCCGTGATCAATTTTTTCTGTACATTTAGTTTTAACTAATTTATAAATTTTATACTTAAAATGAGCTTCTTGTGGGCAGCATAAAATTGGGTCATGCTTTTTTATCTAATCTGATAATCTGCATTTGTATTTCTTTTGTTGTCTTATACCTTTAGCTCCTTGTTTTATTATTTTCACGGTTGCTTTACTATCATTTTGTGGTTTGTAGTTTATATCTTTAATTTTAACTATTAATATGCACCTGCAAATGATATCATACCACTTCATATATAAGAACTATACACAGTACACTTCTGTTTCTCTCCTCCTAGACTTCATACTGTCATTAGCAAACATTTTATTTCTACATATATTATACACTTTACAATACTTTGTGATTGTTTTTGCTTTAAATGGTTGGTTGCATTTTGAAGAATTTAAGTAAAAAGAAAAAAAGATTTCGTATTTACCCACATAATTACCATTTCCAGTGCCCCATATTCCTTTCTGTAGATCCACATGTCTGACTGGTATTTTTCTTCTGCCTGAAGGGCATCCTTTATTATTTCTTGTGTTACAGATGTGCTGCTGATAAATTTTCACATCTTCTGCATCTTCTGAAAATGGCTTTATTTCACCTCTGGTTTCAAAAGATATTTTTGCTGGGTAAAGAATTCTAGATTAACTATTTTTGTTTGTTTGTCTTTGGTTTTGTTTTTTCCCTATCAGTTCCTTAAAGATCTTCTCTACTGACATCAAAATTGCAATGTCTCTGACAAGAATCCTGCTGTCATTCTTGTCTTTGTTTTTGGTACATAATATATATTTTTCCATTGCCATTTGTAAGATTTTCTGTTGGAAACTAGTTATGATGTGCCTTTATATAGTTTTCTTCATCTTTTTCTTTTGCTTCGGATTTGTTGACCTTCTTGATTCTATGGGTATATAGTTTTCAACAAAATTTAAAAATTTGGCTATTATGTTTTAAATATTTTTTCTGACTTTCTATTCTTGGGAAACTACAATTACTTCCACACTGGTTATAATCCTGATATGCAGCTTGAAGTAGTCCCACACTATACTGATGCTTGGTTCTTTTTCTTTTTAAAAATATATTTCTGTTTTTGATAGTTTCTACTGCTCGTATTCAAGTACTCTATTATTTTCTTCTGCAATGTCTAATATATATTCAGTGTATTTATTATCTCAGACATTGCAATTTTTATCTCTTATTTCATTTCCATTTCTCAGGGATCACTTTTCTTCTTTGCCGGATATCTAAAGTCTTGATCAATGTCGTTTACATGTTTTTATCTTTTTAAAAAGTTATTTAGGCAGAAGGGGTAAATCTGTCCCATGTTACTATATTTTGGCCAGGATCAGAAATCTCTCATTACATTTAACATGTGATTTTTGCTAAATGACCTAAGTTCTCTAGCTGTCAATTTCATTTTCTTTAAAATGGTGACAAAAATTGTTTAAAAGAAAATAAGGTAACCTCTAAAGGCACCTTAGTATATTATCTTAATCCCGAAAGGCACCTTAGAATATTGTCTTATATATATTATATTGTATAAGATCCAGTCTTATATTATAGCAAAATAAGACTGGGTCTTATATTAATTTTTGCTCCAGAAGACGCATTAGTGCTGATTGTCTGGCTAGGTCTTATTTTCCGGGAAACACGGTAATGGGGGAAACAAGTGAGAGTGAAGCAGCATGCCGGATTCTTGAGATTCTGGGCTCTTAGACTCTCAGCTCAGAAGCAAAACTGGGGTGGGGATAGAACCTGGACTAGAAACCAAGTCCATGTCCCGAGCATCAGCGGTAAAACAGGAGAAGCTACAAGGGTCAGGTGGTTGCTTTTGGCTTACCACAGGTATGCTGTATGTTACTCCTGATTCGCCTGTGGGAAAAGCTACCTCAGCAGTAGGTGGGGCCAAGCTTTCAATTTGAAGATACCTGGGGATAAGACTTAAAATATCTGAGAAAGCCAGGGATTAAAAATAATCTTGCTTTTGTATCTATCTATTGTCTTCATTAACACAAATTTCCTTCAGTATTGTAAAGACCTTAAAGACAACAAAACCCGAAATAAGTTAGCTTTGGATTCAACAGAAATGTGAGTAAATCATGGAAGTTAGTGAATCTCATCTTACTGATCTCAAAACAATTATGTCTCAGCTGTCACTGCCATCCAAATGCAATTGCCTTGAGTACCTTTCTTTGTGTTTATATGATGGTTGACATTTACTAGATATGTTCTCTTAACAACAGACATGCTCCCCATTAGGTGATATCTTGGTCAGCTAGGGCTGCCAAACAAAACACCCACAGACTGGGTGGCTTGCACAGCAGAAATCTGTTTTCCTACACTTCTGGAGGCTGGAAGTCCAAGATCAAGGTGTTGGCTCGTTTGGTGTCTCCATATGACTCTCCTTGGCTTGAACATGGCTACATTCTTGCTGTGTACTCACATAACCCATTGTCTGTGTATTTATACTTGTCATGTCACTTCTTGTTCTTATAAGGATACAGTCCTTTCGAAATAGACTCTCACCCTTATGACCACATTTAACCTTAATTACCTCCTTAAAGGTCCTATCTGCAAATATAGTCACATGGGGGTTAGGGGTTTTTTTTTGTTTTTTTTTAAGTTTATTGGGGTGACAATTGTTAGTAAAATTACATAGATTTCAGGTGTACAATTCTGTATTACATCATCTATAAATCCCATTGTGTGTTCTCCAGGGGGTTAGGGTTTTAACCTGTGAATTTTGGGGGGACACATTAAATCTATAACATGGTATAAGGAATAGGTCTTGGTAAATAACCGCTTCTTTTTCTTGAACAATGATCCAATATGCTTCTTTTTCAGAAGTCAATACTCTGGCTACGAAGTTCACGAAGAACACATTTGCTAGAAAAAGAGTCAGTGTCTTCACTGGAATTTTGGGCTAGGATTGCATTTAGATATTTTTAATGTGTGTGTACTTTAGCCATCTCTCAGTGGCTAGGGTAGGATTGTAGACTCAGGAGTTGAAGCAATGTTCTTTACTGATTGGTTGCTAACCTCTCTCCAATCGTGAATGTACAGGAAGGTGGTTTATAGATCACCACACCTTTCGGCCTTTGTCCAGTCTGTAAATGGATTGAGCTAGTGTTGCTCAATGTCTGCTTATTTCACCATGGATATAGCTTTAGGGGTTCGTAAGTTGCCTTGGAATGATTTTTGGAGGCCACACCATGTCTAAACATCAGTTATTCTCACATGGACCATCCGTAGTGCCTGGCACATCATCACATACTAAAATCATTTGAGTAAATGAAAGAACAGATGACACCTATTCAAGTGCCAGTTCCAGAGGGAATATGGGAGAGTGTACTAGAAGTTGATGAGCCAGGAGTTTAAAGTTGAATATATTTATCCTTGAAGATTGCTTTAGCACTGCTTATTTTTGGAATTCTATAGATTCTGTTGTTGGCACTTGTTTGTAGTACTTTTTTATAAGCAGCCCATTTTGAGAAGTGAAAAAAAGTTCATGCAGCCTGAAAATTTGAGCCATGTTCCACACAATTGCTCTGTCCCAAGAAGCATATGTGTAAAGCAGAGTAAAGGATAAAGCAGCTGGATAGCTGAGGGTCACGGAGCCTAAGAGATGGCTGTTCCAAGAGCATGAAAGGACATTTCAGCTCTTTCCATTTTCACTGAGGCTCTCTGACAGTGGCCTCTTTTCTCCTTGGCCAGTGTTGGGGTGCTAGTTTATTGAGGAGCTGTGCTCTACTGAAAAACAAGCTTTTTTTTAAAAAAAATGAGTTATTCCTATAAGAGAAGAATTTATGTTAATTCTATATGTATATCATGCATTCTTATATAAGTGTCACCTCTCCTGGGAGTTTAATTAATTTACATTTCTACTGCTTTTTTTTTTTCTTTTGTCTCATTCATCCACAATAAACGTAAGTGATTGCTTAGATTTTTTTTTTCTTTTTAATAAGAATGACTTAAAATTACATTTTAGGTGCATATTACTAGTTTGGGACAGATTGAAACAGAAGACATCCTGAACAGACATCCATAAACAAAGAGAGTTCATAATATATATTTGTAGAGCACAGGCAGGGCCATTTTTAGTTCTCTTATCAAATCAAGAGTGACTCTAAAGAATGAGACTAAATATATTCACCACATAGAATAATCTGTCTTATTTCTTCACAGTAACCCCTGAGGCACATGACATTTCTGGTTCTAAAACCAAATGTCTAATGTGCTTTCACCTTGGCGATGTCACCTTATACCATTCCAAATCTTTCCTTACATGTCATCAGAGAAAATAGACTTCTGGAAGCCAAGATTACAGGCCATGCAAGCCTCACGGCGGGCATTCCACTCTAGGAAGCTGGAGATCTGTGCTCGTGGCTTCTGGTCCTGTATGAGCTGGGCATTACAGCTATGGTCCTGTATGACCAGGCCTTCACCAACAGCTTTTATCCTGAACCACACCTAGCTTCTGGAGTCTGCCTGGGCTACAGATTTCCCAGTGTCCATTCATTCTCTTTCTCCCACTTTCCTGTTAACATTTCTTTACAGTTATGAAACATTTTGGCTGCAATTATTTTCCACATATGGGATTGTTTCCTAAATACGCATCTGTTTCTGTTGTGAGCAACACCTTAATGGGAAAGCCCAGTTCTGGCACCATTCTTTAAAAATTGTGCTTTCCTGGACCAACATTAATTTATATTTTTATTTATAATGGTAAGCAGTGCCTGTAAAGAAAAATTTGAAAATCCTGAAAAAAAATGGAAAGACAAGGGTCATATATAGTTATGTTTTGTTATATAATTTTTACACTATTGTTACTGTTTTTCTGTATTTTTCAGTATTTTTTCTGATATATACTTTAATGTTTTTATGTTTATGACTACATAATTCACTTACATATTTTTATTTTTTTATTTATGCAACATTATATTATAATCAGATTTATAATCAATTTAACAGATGCTTCATAAACATCACTTTCATAACTGCATAAAATCCCACTGTGTGGCTCCAGTATAATTTGTTTAACCCATTCTATTAATGGGAATGTGTGTGTTTTAGTGCTTCCACTCCTGAATATAATATGGCAATACATATCTTTTGACAAAAGATCTTCTCCATATTTAAGATAGTTTCCTCTAGGCAGATTTCATGTAGAATTACTAGGGTAAAAATGAGAAACATTTATAAGCCTTTCGGTCAAGAATGCCTTTCTAATCTGTTGTCCTGTCTCTGGCTACACATCCTTGACTGCAGTTGCAGGTTTATCCATCTGGCTTCCTAAGTAGTCAATGTAAATATACACCAACTTAACATCTAAAGTGCAGTGCACACTGGAGTTGTTAGCATACTGTGGATTTCTCTTAAACGGCATTGCTGGTGGCCATCATCAGATATAACTGTGCGAATGACTCTTGCCCACTCCTCCATTGAACAGCACAGTTCCCGCCATGCACTGGTTCCCCCTATGCTTTCTCCTGAACGACATTCCAAGCGTGTCTGTCTCTCGTTTCCTGGCTTTGGTATTTACTGCGGCGTCATCTCATCATCGGCAATGAGCAGACCTATACCACAGAATCTTAATCAGCTGTGATTGTATGGCTCTAAAACTGGGCCCCTTCCTCTTTATTGGTGTCCTACGGGTGCAGCTCTGCCCCGGGCAGGCAGTGAAACCCCGACTGCCGCCCCCTGTGCCCACGAATACTCCCGGACCTGGGTGCTTTAGTCTCCAATACCTCCCCCTCCTTTCACTTGGCCCCTTTTCTCTTCTTACTTTTGGCCTGGCACTTGTGCAAGCGGAGGCGATTGTATAGCTTCCCCTAGCTTTTCATAAAAAAGGAACATTTCCAGGTTGAATGCTATTTTTTTACCATTTCTGAATTATATGAAAGGCTTTGGTTCTTTGGTTCTTTCTAGACCACGCTATTAACATGCCCCATAGGCTGTGGACCCATGGGTTTGCTTTTAATTCAGCATTTCCTAAACTATGCTTCTGTGGAACTGAAATTTCAACAGGATCCAAGAACAGAGGTTTCCATGGTCAAATAAGCTGCGAAATGTGTTTCCTAAATTTTTCTCTTGAAGTTTTGCATTCACATTACCATATCTGAAAGGTTGGAGACATAAAGAAAGAAAATATTTTAACCTGGTGATTCCCCACTGAAGACTTGTTGGCTTTTTTTTTTTTCCTCTTCCTATTTTTTTATGGCTGTACCTATAGTGATATTTTTGCTCCTTAAAACTTTTTTGGAAAAATCTGCTTTGACCATTCAGTCTGTTTATGGAAGTGGCTAAAACTAATGTTCCCCCTGATTTGAGATGAGGTGTGTCCACGTTGCTGTTTATCCGAACCCTTGAACATTTGAACCGTATAATCTCTATGTGGTACTGACTGGCTGCGGTGCAGACGGGCGTGGTAAGTTGGGCACGGTGAGGTGCCTGAGTGGGAACAGACAGATCCTGGGCCTGCCACCCCCCATGCCTCTGGCTGGCAGAGAGCCAGGGGCCACATAAGGCAGAGAAGCGTGAGCATTTCCTGGGCAGTTGTTTGCCCACTGGTAAGAATGCATGAAGTTTGATTTATCAGAACAGCGTTCCTATAAAGTTGTCTGTCACCCAGAGGGCATCATAAGGATGCTTTAAGTACTGAGGAGAGATCATTGATTTCTTTGGAGCAAGTGCTCATCCTTTCACAGCTGGGGAACTGCTTTGCTGTGAACTAGAATTTCAGTTCGATGTGAAATTAATCAGCTTTCAGAGCTCTAATTTTTGACTGAGACACTGTGTCAGTGTGTTTAGTACATGCTGTGTTTGAGCCTGGAATCCTACGCCCTGCATTTGTGTAGCATCGTGACACTACCACCTGCCAGTCGCGTACCATGGGGAACAAAGGGACTGGGGAGAGGACAGTTTCTCTTCTGCCACTCTATGGTTCTTCATCACAGCTTAAATCCAGGGATGATCTCTCACAGGCTGACATCTGGAAGGGACCTTCGTGGCTATCTAGTGCAACCCACTACCCAATGGAAGAAATCCTTCCTAACACCCAGGATTTGTGTCTGGTCCATCCTATGTTTGCATACCTACAATGAGGGGGAATCCACCACATTACAAGGTAGCCTAAGGTTATGTTTTGAATCACATTCAGGCTTTGTACAATTTCTCCTTTCCTGGATAAGCTGAAAAAGGCAGATTGCAAATTGCCTTATCTCTGTACTAGCATGAGATTAATATCACAGAGACATTCAGTCACTTTTCTTATCTTTAAGGCTCTGATGTGATCGATTTGTATATTTTGATCTTGGATGCTTGGAAAGCCATATATAGAGAAAGAAACTGACTTTTGTGATCTAACACTATCTGCCAAAAATCTAATCTCTTGAGGCAATTTTAAATTAGAAAGATGCATATGTCTTCCCAAGAAACAGAATTAGGCAAACATAGACATTTATATTTGGTGCAATATCCTCACCCTAACAACAAGAAAAAAAAAGAATGTTTTTCTTCTTATATAGGCAGTCATGCAGAAAGGATCAACAATCAGGTTCTTTAACATAATTTCTCAGTTTTCAAAATCTTACTTGCATAAGGAAACCAGTCTGTTTACAAAAAAAGCTTTGGGTGTTGCAGTAACGTGTAATGGGAAGAACATCGTCAGACATGTTTATGAATCAAGATATATTTCTGCCTCTGCTTCTATATTAGGTTAGATGGTCTGTGGCAATGGGGGAGAGAATATGAGTGAATCATGCCCCCTACCCTCAAGGACCTCACGATCTCTCTGGAAGGAGCCAGGAATGACAAACACCCCCCAAAATAGCTGGCACTCGAGACAGAGAGTGATGCATGTTATAATAAAGATAGCAGCCGAATGCTGAGGAAGCAGGGAGGAGGCCAAGGTTAATGCCAGGTGGGAGGACTGGGGAAAAGTGCACAACTGAACTGTGCACTGGGAGCTGTGCGTGGGAAAATGGATGGGATTTCAGAACACAGAGCTTAATGAGAGAGTATGACAACATGGAGGGATTTCCCTAGAGCATCTCAGTGCTGGAGGTGGGAGCTATCCAATCTCTGCAGTCAACATTCTCCAAGGATGTTTTCCCTGGTACTGTGTCTGACCACTTTACCCAGAGTTGGGGTTTGCGGGATTTGTGTGTTTATTTTGTCCATAGGATAGTTGTAAATATCTTATAATTTAGCATTTTGAGTTCCTGGGATCTTCTCACACCTGTTCAGAATAACTATGGGTAGGCCTTCCTGATTCTTATTTACCCCCTGCATTGATTTTTCAATTTGGGGGGGAGTCTCTGCCTATCTCTTCTTTCCCTTTGTAGCACAATGTCTTGCCCCAGATAGGGAGGGGGAAATAAAAAACAACACACTTTTGGATGGCTCCTATCACCCTGCCTTGCTGGAAACACTAGAAGCAAAAGGTAAAGGAAAGATGAATCTTTCAATCTGGTGAGTACAAACAAGAGTTTCCTAGTGACCAGATGTATAAATAAGGGCAGTGGTTTCTCCAGATGGACATTCTCAATGGTCATTTGTATTTGTGTATTATTTTTTTCTCTAAAGCATTGAAAAAGTACATGCCGTGTATCAGGACAGTCTGGTGAAGGGAAGAGAAACATGTAAACTAGCATTTACAGTGCAGTGTGATAAGGGATATGACGAAGGGAATTTGAAATGCTGTCTCCTTCAGGGCAGATAATAGAGGCTGCAAATAATAGCTGAAGAAGACGATGTCTGAGCCAAGCAAAAATTAGTGAGGGGCAAAGGGGCATTCAGTGAGTGAGGAAAATAGCACATTTATTTACCTTAATTAAGTTTTCTTTGCAGGTAATTAAAACTGAATGACCTTGGGGATGTATAAGTATTTGATACACACTTAATATGAGATGGACACGAATAACACTGATACATGAGTGTGTGCCGCAACGAAGATACAGGTGTCTGTATTTCAGTAATATCCATCCAATCTTACTAGATGCTGGAAACTTTTCAGTTGTCTAATGGAATAATATGAATTTCTTCTAAAGTTCTCAGTAAAAATGAATTCAAGCTTACCTTATACTAAAGCATACATTTTGAAAGGACACTACCAACAACTCCAACAGAAAAGATGATATCACAGCTCTAAGGAAGAGCCAACATTAACTGAACACACCGTGTGTTTTATGTGCATTAGTTTATTGAATCTTCATAAAAACTTAGCTATTGGCTACTTGCTCAGATTTCATACTTCATGGCCTCCCCTTCTAATTGAATTCCAGTGTTGTTCTCATAATGTCGTTGAAACATGTGATACAATTCTATGTCTAGTTGTGAGGACTGAGATCATGGCTGCCCGTGACGAAGGAGCCCATCCTAGGGATAAAACCAGTGATTGCTGAGCAGAATGATTCCTGGGTCCTGAATGATCCATTAAGCTATGGAATTAGACAACCCAGGAACCACCTCTTGTTAAGTGAGAGTGTCATTTTCCTTTTGATTTAAGCCATTTCAGTTGAGGTTTTTGTACTCCAGCCAAAATTACTCTGATTGACACTGGTAGGTATTCTAATTATCCCCATTTTACAGATAAGGAAGCTGAAAGTTAAAGAAGTTGAGTCACCTATCCAAGATCATAGTTAAATATCAGAATTGGGATCAAATTCAAGTCTCTTCCTCCAAAACCTGGTGCTTAGTTTTCGGCTATGCTTGTCCTGCATATGTAAATTTGTTTGAAACATATATCACCAAAGCACTTAAATCAATATCAGTCATTTCTAATACTTCAGATATATCAAATGTATAATTGATAAGCAAGCCACCATACCCAAACTTTTATCTCAGTAGTTGGCTAACTTTTTCTGAAAGGTCCAGATAGTAAATATTTGAGATCTTGTGGGGACATGTGGTGTCTGTCCCAACTACCTAACTGATTGTAGCTGAAAAGCAGCCATAGACAGTGTACCAATAAATGAACTTAGCCGTGTTATAATATGATTTTATTTACAAAAAAAGGTTGCAGCCCACATTTAGCCTATGAGCCATTTTCCTGACCCCTGTTCTATAGAGGGTGCCAAAAAAAATGTATACACATTTTAAGAAAGAAAAACTGTATTAAAATTGTAATACTCGATATATACCCATAATAAAAGATGAATACAAGTCACATTTGACTTCTGCAATTACAAGAGGTGCTCAAAGTGGTTACCAGCAGCATCCAGACACTTCTGATTATGGCAAACTACTGCTTGACCAAAGTGTCCACTTGTATACATTTTTTTGGCACCCCCGATATATAAACTAAATCTGATTTTTGGTTAAGGTTCAACAACTGGGATGGATAAAAGTGGTACTAGGTGTGTACAAGAAGAAGTCATACAAACGGAAGAGAGGAGGAGATATGGATTCCTGGTGTGGGAAGGATGGACGATCTTCCCCTTGGTCAAAGAGGGTGAAGCTGTTCCTACTTTGTAGTGCTAACGAGGAAACAGCTCCCACCAGTGTAAATGGAAAGGGATCTCATGACTTTCACCATTAGAAAAGCAACCTTTGGAGGGTTGCTAGCTTCTTATCTGTGCCTGATTTCAAATTTCTGTTCAAAATCCAAATTGTCTCAGCACTGCTTTCAAAAACCACCATTTTCTCTAATACTTAAATTATGGAATGATCCACAAACACTTTAATACGTAGCAGCTCTTTCTACAAATGGAGAGATAAGGGTCGGAAATGAACACATGATTATAGCTATTTGATTTCAGCTTTAATTGCTTTCCAGCAGGCTCAGAGAATGGACCAATTTTCTCGAAACAATATTTGTTCAGAAACAGAGGTCTGGGAGTAAAGTTTTGCAATAATGCAAGGAGCTTTGAGGAAGGAAGTATTTGTTGGGTTTTCCTTCTTTTTTCTCAACTGGTTTACAATTTGTGTGCCTTTCTTTCAAAGGCCTGGCATGAAATTGACTGATTTTTATGCAGAATGTAAAATATTGAACCATTTTTGTCCCCTTTTACCTATTAACAAAGTGAAACTTTAAAAGAGAGTATCTAGAGAACCAAAGTTGAAAGATAAGAAATTTTAGTTTTCACTTAGTTTACCCACCTTCTGGTAAACACTGATCTACATTATGTTTCTGTGGATTTGCCTATTCCAGACATTTCACATAAATAAGATCATGCAATGTCTTGCTAACATATTGCAAGACATACAAGACAAGATAAAGAAATGTCTACGTTCTCTCACTGAGCATAACACTGTCAAGGTCCATTCTGTGGTAGCATATATCGGTACTTAGTATCTTTTATTGGTGAATAATATTCCATTGTCTGGATATACTTTTTTTTTTTAATCCATTTGTTACGTGATGCTTCCACTTTTTGGCTTTGAATAATGCTTCTGTGAACATTCATTCACAAGTATAAACATTTGTTTTGCCTGAACATTTGTTCTCAATTCTCTTGGGTGTGCACTTAGGAGTGGAATTGCTATTTTACATAATAACTCTGTTTAATATTTGGAGGAATTGCCCAACTCCTGTACAAGCAGCTGGATTGTTTTTCTTTCTTACCAGCTGGGTATGAGGTTTCCAGGTTCTCACATTCTCCTTGCCAACACTTGACATTGTCCATTCTAGTCGGTCTGAAGTGGCATTTCACTGAGGTTTTCATTTTCATTTCCATAATGACTAATGATGTTTAACATCTTTTCATGTTTTTATTGGACATATGTATATATATTCTTTCAAGCAATTTCTAATCAAATAAAAAGTTTTGAAGGAGAAAAGATGTAAGATAAAATTAATATTTACTAAAACAGAGAGCCTATATTATTCCAGTAGATGAGAAACATACTGAACACCTTAAGCAAAGGCGATATTTTTATTATTTAGTTTTGGATGTCATTTTATTTACATGAATTTGTTTACTTATAATAAAAATGGACTATTAAAATAATAAATGTAGTTATTATTAAAATTAATATTTACTAGAAGTCGATAATTCATTGGGCCCCTTAAACTCTTATAAAATGAATAAGTAATATCATGAAAACATTTCATAAATTTAGAAAAATTGACAACTTACTGAAAAGCAGGTGGACTTGGTCGAGCCCAGAATCAAACAAGATCCACAGACCTTTCCTCTGTGCCACGTGTATTTTAGATATCCATTTGTTTCCTGCATTTGCAAAGATTAGTAAAACAACCATGACTGAATGAAACATCAGTCCCTCTCTTCTCTGGCCAAAGACAAAAACAATAAAAAAAAAAAAAAAAAAAAAAAAACTTTGAAGAATAATACAGAAAGGTCTCAATTCTTTTGCCAAAATCAGTGCAGTAGCGGAGCTGCAGGCTGTGTGCCCATGTGATGTCGTCACATTCTTGGTGAGGGTCGGGGAGGGCATCCCATTCTTTATTAATCTAGTCTGTTCATAGCGAATGGGAAGTCTGTGAGCTGCCCTACACGGAACATCTTTATATTTGAAGCTCGGGAGTCATATCCAGCCTCCAAACAACTTCTAAGAAGTCAGCAGTTCTGGGTGTTAGGAGTTTGTTTGCTCTTCCTCTTCCCTGCCCAGCACTTAGCAGAATGGCCCAGGAGCTGGACAGTCAGACATGCTTATTCCTGGGGCACAGCCACGTGCCACGTGATCTCGGAACTGAATTCCTCACTTGTACCCCAGGAACTAGCACACTACTCAACAGACTGATAGTAGAAACGATGTGATAGATTGTTAAATAAATAAGTGATTTTAATTGGCATCATCCAGAGACATCGCAGAATTGGATATTAAGTTGGCATACCATTAAATATGTGTTCACTTCCTTAGTGAAAGGTGAAGAAAGGAAAGAAGTGCTTGGTGCCAAGCACTGTATAAGATCTGTGGCCAACTATTGTCTCCTTTTCTCATTTTAGGTTTCATGAAACCTCAGGAATTTTACGTTTTTAGACATTCGGTGGACTTATGTTCAAAATGCCAGGAAGTAGTAGCAACGTTAGAATGCAAACCCAGATTTGCAAAGGTACACTGCAAAGCATTAAGTCAGATCCTTAGGCCTGGGCATGCTGATTCCACATACTGAAGGCAGAGCACAGAGTTCCAGGATGGTACAGGGAAACAAGCCTTTCCCCACATGCTCAGGATGAGCCCACACTGTTACTAAGAAGACAGATGGGTGCAGAGGATGAGACTTCAGGAAGTGCGATGAATGATGCATGGGATACTTTATGTGAGGAGACTTGGGGAACGATGTGATTGTTTTATAACCTGATTGTATATCCCTAAGAACTGGAGGGTGTCAAAATGATAAATGACTTAGTGAATTAAGGGATTCTAGGTTGTCTGTTTTGAACAAATGTGGCATTTTAGAGGTTAAAACTGCATTATTGGTTTTTCGTTCCCAATTTTTTGCCTTTTTGTAACTTTTTTTTTTTTTTTTTAAGTTTGGACATGTTGAAGTTCAAATGCCTTAATTTTCCAAGGGATCTTTTGACTTTCAGTGTATTTCTGATGCCCCTTCATGTCTTTTTGATCCTGATACTTTGGTTGCCTGTTTGCATTTTCTTTTCTCCTTGTGTGAACTTCTCATTGCCATGATTTCTAGGAAGTTGTATCTCTTCTACCTGATTTAGCATTCTTCTCTTGTGTGTCTTGCAATATGCTAGCTAGAGTAGGGCCTGGTGATACATGACAGCTTGAAGACATAATCCTATACATGAGCAGCTATCTGTTAGTCTTCTACAGTACTTTAATATAATTTTCATAATTTTCGCAGTCTGCCAGAATGAGTACTCCCTGAAGTCTCTTTGACAATTTCTTTGGGAAACTTCCTTTGATTGCGTTTTTTTTTTTTATATCCAGAATTATAGACAAGAGACCAAGGGATGGGAGTGGTGGCTATGGGTAGGGATCAGCATTGAGGGCATTATGCTAAGTGAAGCAAGTCAGAGAAAGACAAATACTGTATGATATCACTTATATGTGGAATCTAAAAAAGCCCAACTCATAGAAACAGTAGAATGGCAGTTAATCTCAGTCTCTTAAAGAACCCAACTAAGCATACAACAGAAGTAAAAAACATGTTTCCTATGCAAAGACAGCATTAAGATAAGTCTAGTTTCCACCTCAACCCTTTCCAAGCCCTTCTTAAACAGAAATGACTCAAAGCCACCAAGCCACTGCTGTCAAAGCTGCCCTTTCTGTGAACTCTTCTAGAACATTATTTCTACTTCTGCAATGACACTTGACCTAGTTAACAAATGCATAAGCAGAGATTCAAACCAAGCCCCATGTGGCTGCAATACCCATGCCTTCTTTATGCCCCATGTAGAGAAGGAGGTTCTTGGATTTCTGAACATGAGAATAGAGGATCCAAATAAGAGCTAAGGATATTAAGGGGGAAAAATAGGTTTTAAATAAGTAAGATGAATGATATTCATTTTTATGAAGGCATTTGGAGAATCATGTCAACATTTAGACATTATTTCAAAGTTATAGTAGCATGAAAAGGAACTTTGAAAAGTACAGTCGTAGAAATTCCCAGTGTTGAGCACTGTCTTTATTTTAGGTTCTCCACTCATCTACCTCCTCCCAGTACCTACCTTACAGTGTTTCAGTGTGTTGCACCTCAGAAAAATGGGTGTTGGGTGGATGGCTGAAACGATGAATGGATTACTGAAAAATATGGCTTCCTACTTGCATTTACATTGACTCAGAATAGAGTGACTAATAGAGTTTGGCAAGGAGAGGCTTGAATATAAACACCTTAGAAGAGTCTAAGACTCAGTACAGGTGGAACTGCGGAGTGCTGCCGATGAAAAATGGTCTTTATGGAGGTTTGCTCCTCTGGTTTTCATCCCTGCTTTTCCATCACTAGCTGTGAAATCCTGAGATTATTGCATGATCCCTCTGTGCTTCAGTTTTTCTTCTGAAAAACTGAAGATATGTATGTCTGATTAGTAGGTTTATTTCAAACATCATTCTCACACATTAACTTCTAAGGTCTCTGTTATCCTAAGGTTGTCTGGTTTGAATTATTATAACTAAAACAGCTAAAGACAAACTTAGACCATGAGAGGGTCTGCTATATAGCCTTGTGCTTCATTAATTGTGTGGACTGTTAAAATACTGCAGTGGTTTTATTCTAATTGAATTAGAATGAATGAAGTTTCTGCTCAAATGAATGAAGTTTCTCCATGCCACCCAGGAGACCCTGCAGCGGAGTTCCCAAACTTCCTAAGTCTCAATCCAGAAACCAGAGAATTAATACCTGGCCCCACTAGGGGTTTCCAGGACCCCCTCTAGCTATGGACACCTTTATTCTAATTAGTCATGTCGTTTCCATATCACTTATTAAATATTTGGAATATCACCTCTGCTCATACTTTACAGGCAAGAAATTTGAATGTGGGAGAAAATTCTCGAGCAAATCAACATATCAATGTGTGTCAAAAATATTAAACTGTTTATTTTTCACTTGAAACTCATGAACACAAAAAAAAGCGCTGATTATTAGCAGTCAGCCTCAGGTCCATTTATATAAGCATATATATGTTTCATTTATCTCCAAAAATATTACTGATATGGAGCTACAAGGTGGTGTTCACCTTATCAGGCTGATATGTGTGTACCTGTGGTGTTGGTATAATCATCACTGTTATGACCATTATAATACTTAGTCACTCAGAAAGCATACATGAACCATCGACTGTGTGTCGGGCCCTGACATAAATTATGGGGACATAGAGATGGGCTTGCCAGGACCTCAGGAACTCATAGTCGTGTTTAGAAAAAGTGTGGTGAATAGACATGTAAACAGTCAAACTGCAATTTGGAGTGATTACAAAGTGTAACTGGAGTTCTAAATTCTGACAGCTACTTCCAAGCTAAGGATGTGACGATGGCTTCAGAAGGAGTTACATTTTACATAGGTCTTAAACAATTAGAAATATTTTGCCAGGCTGAGACCTATCTGCTGCGTATAGGTCAATGGAACAGTATGTGAGGTCGGACAATTAAGTTCTCAAACTTGTTGCAATGACGTTGCTAACCTTTTTTGGTACCAGAGGGATTATTCATTATGAATTTGTACCAACTGGACAAACAGTTAACCAAGTTTACTACAGTGGTACCTCGGTTTTTGAATGTCTCCGTTGATGAACATTTCGGTTTACTAACGCCGTAAATTTTATGGGTCTATTGTATCATTAGATAGTAAAATTCATGCTAAATTTGCAGTTTTAGGGGTTTATTTTAAAGGTCTGGAATGGATTAATCCATTTTGCATTACTTTCTATGGGGAAACCGTGCCTTGGTTTTCGAAAAGTTTCAGAACTCGAATGGTCTTCTGGAACGGATTATGTTCGAAAACCAAGGTATCACTGTATTTGGAAGTGCTGAAAAGGCTCTGTGAAAAAGTTAGATGACCTGAAATTTTCGCCAGCAATTCACGGCTCTTGCATCACGACAATGCACCAGCTCACACGGCACTGTCTGTGAGGGAGATTTTAGCCAGCAAACAAATAACCATTGGAACACCCTCCCTACTCACCTGATCTGGCCCCCAGTGACTTCTTTCTTTACCTGAAGATAAAGGAAATATTGAAAGGAAGACATTTTGATGACATTCAGGACATCAGGGGTAATATGACGACAGATTTGATGGCCATTACAGAAAAAGAGTTCTAAAATTGCTTTGAAGGGTGAACTAGGCTGGCGTCGGTGCGTAGATTCCCAAGAGGAGTGAAGGTGACCGTAGTGATATTCAGCAATGAGGTATGTAGCTCTTTTTCTAGGATGAGTTCGCGAAGTTAATTGACCTTGTATATGAAGTCACAAAGTCTTAAAGAGGCCTGATTTATTCCAGTATTACTGGATCCCAAGGAATGTGAGAAGGAAATGGGAAAGCGAAGTCCCAAGAAGCCTTTTGTGTTCAGCCCGTGTTCCATCTGTAATTTGGGGTTGGTGTAAGGGTGTTGTGTGGGGAATTGCTGAGCAAGCGAGGAAGCATTTTCTAATCTTTTATAATGAAGGCACAGTGGACTTTTAGGCACAAGATGCAGAGAGCTCAGGTTTGCTATGAAGGTGGGTGTGTCACCTGTTGACTGAGCAGAAGACTGTCAGTGGGGCACGGGAAGACTAGATGGGAAGCTGCTGCTGCTTGTGCAAGGGATGTTCACCCACTAAGTCACATAAAGTACATAGGGAAAGATGTCACAGAGAATGAAACACCGTCCACATCATGCACAGCCTTCCTGTTTTGAAAGACATTCTTGCATAAGAAATCAAATCCCATCAGAAGGTTGCTTAGGGGTGTGGTATGGGACGGATAGCTGTGTCATTGAGGCTTAAAAGGGCATCTCTTTAAAATCCTCCATGGACCTAGTTTGGAAGATAGGACAGACCTGAGTCTGTTAGCTGAAGTGTCTGTACTGGAGAAGCTTGGAAGGTCCCGATCACATAGCCTCAGTGTGCTCCTTCTCTTTGGAAATCAGTATCAGCTGATCACCTACAAGGTTCTTTCCTTGGCTGTAGGTGTTGGAATTTCTGTACACATGCTACTGCTCATGTGTCGGGGAGCGTCTGACAAAGTGGGAAATGGTCCAGCTGGCAGCCAGACTGTGACGTTTCCCAATGAGCACACACAATGTCCCATCAAGCTACTCTGTGACTTTATTGGGAACCAGACAGAGGTAAGGCCACTTTGCAACCATAACAAGATGTTATAGCTCTTCTGACCTATGTAAGTGATTGCTGCAAATGTGTCTATGACAAGCCCTCTTGTATTCATCTTGCATCCTGGATATTTCAGCTATTGATTCACTATAATATGCCCTTCCTTTCTTGAAGGTTAACTCAGCCTATGGGGTGGTCAATTCACAATTCAAACACCCTAGCAAGGCTGTTGTGCTAGAAGGAATGATGTCTCTATGGGGATTTTAAAAATCTCATCTCTAATAGGTATAAATCTATAATTCAGGATGTGAGGATACTTTTTTAGTCCATGCTGGCTGCTGTAACAAAATACCATAGACTGGGTGGCTTATAAACAATATAAATTTATTTCTTATAGTTCTGGAGACTGGGAAGTCCACATGCAAGGCTCCACCAGATTCAGTATCTGGTGAAGTCCCGCTTCCTGGTTCGCAGACATCTGCTTTCCTGCTTCGTTCTCTCTTGGTGGAGGGGGTTAGGGAGCTCTCTGGTGTCTGTTTTGTAAGAGCACTAATCTCTTTCATGAAGGCTCCACCCTCATGATCTAATTACCTCCCAAAGACCCCACCTCCTAATGTTGTTACATTGAATGGTAGGATTTAACATAGGAATTTTGGGGGAGGACACAAACATTCAGTCGATAGCGGTGTTCATTCAGTATATCTTTATTGACTATTAACTATTGGGCAGCTGGATAACTACTAGCAATCTGCCACACCACACCACACACACACACACAAACACAAACAAATACCTTATGGTTTATGGGACACACCAATGAAAATAATGACGGTTATTGTTTCTCGTTGGGGCTCTGGGAATTTCTCCTAGGGTGAGATTCATTTTTGTTAGATTTTGATAAATTAGCTCAAAGCCTGGGCTTCCCAGGCCTAAATGTCATCTGTGGCTCAAGGCTATGAGTAGCAGTCAAAAATGTCTCTGCGTATAAGAATGAAAGACAAAGAGAGATTTTAAAAAAATAGGGATTTGGGCTTTGGCCTAAATGGAAGATGTGTCCATGAGAAGAGCCTTGGGATTTCGTAGGGGGCAGAATTATCTAATGGGAATTTATTTTTTCTGCTGAATGTTTCACTGTCTCATGTGCTCTTGATGAAGTCTGTAGATTACTATGAGAGTATGTGGAGTTCAGGGTGGCCCCTTGCAGAGGGGAGTGTGTACAACAGCCTCAGGGGACATGGACAGAGACCACATGAAAGATTGTGGCCTAAGCACTGGCAATTGCCGGGGGCAGGGTGCAGGTGTTACGTATGAGATGAGGACAGAGCCGGGCAGGGCCTTGGAAGAATCGTAGTCTTCATCTCAAAGCCAGGGAAAGCCACCAAATGATTTTCCAGAAGGAAATGACCAGGCATTATATATTTTTGTGCACATTGTGCAAATTGATTGTAATGTGGCTAATTCATCTTAGGGTGGTAAGCAGGAACGTAGGCAGGGCTGTGAGGAGTTTTCCAGGTGAGATAAGATGGAAAGAAGTGGTAGCTTGAAGACATGTTAAGTAGAATCATCAGTATTTGATGATTGCACATGGAGGGTAAGGCGATGGATGGCTGCTATGCTTCTGACGTGCACGAAGGGATCAGTGACGTGACATTAGTTGAGACCGAGAATCCTGAAGTAAGAAGGGGTTTGTGGAGGAAGAGCAAACGTTCAGTTCTCTACAAGTTGATTTTTAGGTCCCTTTGGGATATCCATTGGGCAGGGACAGGTAGACAGGCGGGAGTTTAGAGAAACCCATGGACTGCAGGTGTAAATTTGGGCGTTATTGGTGTGTGGATGTTAACAGACGGGATCACCCAAGGCAGCTGATTCTCTGAGGTTAGCATATAAGAGAACTATCCAGAGAGTCCCTCCCTCCTACTTCCAGTAGGTTTGTAGTGGGGCTCATGAATTCTCATTACTAAGACACCCCAATTGTGCTATCCTGTTGGGCTGAGGACGACACCTGCACTAGCACTCAGCTAGGGAATAAGTCAAAGAGCAAACAAGTGAAAATGCAGCTGGTAAGAGGCAATAGAGGGGAGTAAGTCAGGCTGCACTGGTTTAAGTCCAGAAGCTCCCAGCTAAGAGCCACTGACCTTAGGTCCAGGATGTAGTAAATCTGTAAGACTCAATTTCTCCATTTGTACAATAAGAGTCATTGCATAAATGATGGCATTAATGCATACTGTTATTTGAAGGCCAAAACAAAACTACAGGAAATGCTTCTTAGCACAGTGCTGAGTATACTGTTAGTTACTTGAAGGCCAGTGCTTAAATAATCTGGCTTTTAAATGTAAATTGGAGGAGGCTGAGGTGACAAAAATTAAAAAAAACAAGAAGAAAATCAAGACTATGTGTATGTTATCAAGGACTGGTTACTTAAGGACTGGTCTTCAACTAACTCTATTACACTTAGCTCTGTGCTAAGAAGCATTTCTGATAGTTCTGTTTTGGCCTTAAAATAACAGTAAAACCAGTATTACAAGGAATTTTGGAGGGACTTCTTTAAGATGGGAGGGGGGTTAGAGTGGGTGAAAAAAGGAAGGCATTAAGAAGTACAAATTGGTAGTTACAAAATAGTCATGGGGATGTAAAGTAAAGCATAGGGAATATAATCAATAATATGGTAATAACTGTGTATAGTGCCAGGTGGGTACTAGACTAGTCAGGGGAATAACTTTCTAAATTATATAAATGTTTAACCACTATGTTATACACTTGAAACTAATATAAAATAATATTGAGTGTCAACTCGAATTGAAAATTTTTTAAAAAGGGTTAAAGATCAACAATATGGTGATAGCATGGTACAGTGTCTGACGTTGGTAGACTTACCAGGGTGATCACGTCTTTAGCATAGGGAATATAATCAATAATGTGGAATATAATCAATAATGTGGTAATAACACTGTATAGAGCTAGGTTGGTACTGTTGAATAACTATGATGTACACCTGAAAGTAATATAATGCTGTGCATTAGCTGTATTTTAATTTAAAAAAAATCTTTAAAAAAAATAAAACACTGTGTGATAACACTGGAGCCAGTGAAGTTTTTCATGAAGGCAAAATGTGGCTAAGAGTGTTAGATTCTCTGAACATTCAAACAAAATGGGAAAATAGATATTTAAGCATCCATTGGATTTAGAGATGGCTAGTGACATATAGCCTAGAGCCCAGCCCCAGCCGTGGGCTCCAGCACCCGTAGCTACTATTATAACTGTTATACCTGAAAGCAGTGTGTATCGGCGTGTGTGCGTGTGCAGGTAGCAGAGAACATATTCAGCAGTAGGATAAACTGCAATTCCCAAATAAATGCAATTCCACCGAGCAAGCTATGGCCTGTGAAGGTTTATTTAAGCGGCAGCCGAGTCTTTTCAAAGCAAGATTTCAAACTGGAAGGTGGCAGGTAGGTCATGCAAATTTAATAAGAGTCCTTTCTACATTTGCTGGGAGAATTGGTAGCTCTGGGATACATTAGGAACTGTCAGTCCTCACAGCAGCCCCACAACTCAATTGAACTTTTAAATTCCTTGCCCAATACTCCCCATTTCTCCCATGCCAGCAAAGTGAACAATTGTCTGATCTCTGGCAGCAGGAAGAAAGCTATCTTTGCCTCTCGCCAGCTGAGAAATGGTTTGTTTCCCTTTCAAACACTGCTGCATTCTTCTTGCAATTTTCCTTGACCATTAAATATTTTATAACTCAGGCTCATGCCAGTGCTCTTTCCTGGGTTCCCGATAAATGGAAGATTCAACAGGGAATTTTAATTTATGGTAGCAGTTTCATTTGCACTGCTCCCACAGAAACTGCTGGAGTCAGTGACCATATTTAAATGGCTTCTAGCCTGTGAAGGTATTTTTCTAATTTCTAAAAGCTTTTACACCGCGTCACTGGATTCTTAACTTTTCTTGGAGAATTGTTGTGTCATGAACCCAGTGGGGGAAGGAGAAACACCTGCTTGATGAATCTGATATTTGCAAGCCAGGAATGTGAAGAATTTATTTAGATTCTATGCTATGCCTCATCATTTTCCTTCCTTGGGTGTTCCTTTCCTTCATATCGAGAATTCCTTTTCCTGTGCCAATGAAATCATTCCCCTCCAAGACCTAGCTCCAGTGCTAACCCTTTGGGAAGCCTTCACTGATAACTATAGCCTGAATTAAGCCCTCCCTTTCTTTGATTATCTACTGCAATTATTGTCGGTAATAGCCCAATTAGCACTCTTGTTCCTGCAACAAAATCTGTGTTCCCACAGTGTGCTTGCAACTGTGCTGGCAACATAGAAAACCTCAATAAGTAATATCCATGTTCAACTTAGTACTTAAGGGGGAAATCCAGTCATTGTTTTAATTCATTAATAAATTAACTTTCATTGCAAAATCTGCAGGGATTTCTGTCTCCAGGCCTTACATATTCTTCCCATTTTGGCTTTAATGAATTAAGCACCACCACCTCCCACTGTGTGTTTAATTACTGTGCTGATTGCTTACTATGCATGCTGCATGATGTGGAAAAAATACAAAACCTAAAAGCAAAGCACTCTCCCTGACCTCTCTCAGGATAGAGACTAAAACCTATAAAAATGTAAGGAAACACATTTAACTACTATAACTAGTGCCAGATGAGTGGTGTAGATAACTGTGCAGCTCATGTGGTCCCAAATGAATGGGCACTATTAGTCCTGCCTGCAACAACACTTCCTAAACCTGTGACCTTGACCTTTGGTCACGGTGTTTGGAAGACCCTTCCTTAGCACCATCTTTGTTCATCTTAAGCCTAACATTTATTATTCATGCTCTTTCTTTTAGAAAATCTTCCATATATACCGGGTGTGCCACAAAAATGTATACACATTTTAAGAGACATTATCTATGCTCAAGCAGGAGTTCACTGTAATCAGAAGTGTCTGGATGCTGATGGTAACCACTTTGAGCACCTCTTGTAATTGCAGAAGTCAGACGTGACTTGTATTCATCTTTTGTTATCGGTATATATTGACTATTACAATTAATAAATTTTTCCCTTTCTTAAAATGTGTATACATTTTTTTGGCACTGTGTGTGTGTGTGTGTGTGTGTGTGTGTGTGTGTGTGTGTTTTCCCTCATTCCTTCCCTCCACCCTGTAGAGTTGTTTTTTGCTCTTCTTATAAAATTCTATATCGTTTACCTAAACTGCTTTTGGAGCTTCTTCAGGTCCTAAATTCTAAACATGTATTCATTTCCCAGATAATATTTTTAAAAGTAGAGTTTTTGTTTGATGTTAACAAAAACATGCACATTTTTCAATACAGAATTTCCTATAGGAAATGCTCATGTATGAAAAGATCCTTCTGTACAGATCTATTGTGTGCCCCTCTGTGTCAGACCACCCATGAGATGGTGGATCAGAGAGGTGAAGACCTGCTCTGCCCGCCTGGATCTCCCATTTAGATGGGAGACTCATGAGCTGACATGGTGGAGAGAATCATGTCTGATAAGGAAGCGTTCTGGAATAAGGGAGCGCATTGAAAGACAGATAGAATTCATGGGAATATGAGGCCCCTCCTGGTTTACCTACATCCAGATAATTTTTGAAGACCATAAAAACTTCCATAACAAATTTATTTACCAAATTACATTCTTAGAACTAGAAAGTGCTTTTTCATAAAATTTTAAATACATGACAAAATATTACCATATACTACAGACAGCTTAGTGTATTACTTTCTTAAAAGTGATACAGTTTTGAAAACAGGCTCCAAAAGTGTTGGATAAGTTAACAGATGAGAGTTCTATACCTGACTCTAAGGTACCTCAAGGTTATTCAAGGCCATCGCTTTCATAGTTTGGAGGTAGACCTTTTCCATTATCTCATTCTCATGAGTGTCCATGTTTCCCCTTCAGAAAAAAATACACAGCTGGATGGATTAGAACACCATGTGTCATCTTAGGGTACAGAAGGAAAATAAGAATTGCACTTTATATTTTTATCTCACTTTTTATTGATGTTCTATTTGATATGCTTGTAATATACCTTATATGTTACATATTAAATAAATAGATACATGCATACGCTTATAAATTACTATGTGAGTATTGGCGGGCATCATCCAAAATGATTAATGTGTCTTTGCTGGGTTGTGTTTGGTTGTAACTAATAGAAAACCTGACTAACATGACTGGGGCCCAGTATACTTATTTAGTTTACAAAAGTGTAGGTGGCGTTCGAGTCAGTAGAGCAGCCTAGTGAATCTATTAAGGAATTTTTCTATCTTTCCATCCCCATATTTGGCATGATGCCTTACCAGTGTAAATTATCACTTTCTGGTGGGCTTTATTTACCTTGCCCAGTGTCTGTGATTTTAGGTGAGTAGTATCGTATGGATACCACATAATGAAATGCTCAGGTACAATTTTAAGATTTCAAATGTATTAATAATTGCAGTGTATTTGCCTATGAAAGGATTAAGCCCAACCTTCCATTACTTTTTTATTATATAAACTTATTAAAATATCTAATAATGTTGTTTTCTTTTAATTCGGTCAAATTATTCTGAGGCATAAGCAGGTGCATTGTAAATTAATTTTGAGCTTCTCTAAGCTCTGGAAATACGAATCCTGAGTAAACATTAAGCCTGACATGTCTGCACTCTCCCACCTTGGACGTTTGTGGAGGCATTTACTTGGGTCTCTGATCCTCTGTAATGTGCTGATAGATGATAACGTGATAAAGAAAGCAGTTGGTAGGATGGGGTGGGAACCGCTGGAGACCATAGTTGTCAGAGGGAAAGTAATTGATTGTAATTGCTTTGCCATTGTGTTGCTCTTGGAGTCTGTAGCTTGTTAAAACCACTGATTATAAAAGAAGGATCTCACTTTTGGTGCTGTAGGTTATGTTAATGAAAAGCTGTTCTTAGCGGAATGATCAGTGACTATCAATAAATGGATAATAAGAAATTAAAGGAAAACTTAACTAACCGATCATGAATTAATATACTTCAGCAGTCAGAGTAGCAGTCAACTGTGTGTGGTGTTTCATATTGAATTTTTTGCTTGGAGCTCTTGAATTTTAAATATTTCCCATAGAAGGAGAGATTGATTCTGTGTAACTATTTATCACATACCATCTTGAATAACAAATCTACATTCCCTGTAGAGATGTCGTGGAAAACAGAAAATGTGTCTGTTTTGCAAGAGCCTTTACTTTGTGACAAAGTATTAACAGGCAGATATTTTGAAGTGCAAAAACTAAGTTTCCATTGTATCTCCAAGAAAGGGGATTAGAAGTGGATTTTTCAGTGCTCATAGTATATGAGTGATATATGAGTGTCTATGTGAATCTGAAGACAATGTTTGTTTTTGCAATATTCATTAGTATTAAAGTGACAACATTAACGTGAAATTGTATCTCACATTCCGTTGTAACACATGCATTAACTTCCATATGACTGTAAGGTCTTTTATGATCCTAGTTTTCATCAGTGACATTTATACTGTTAGTGATGTTCGAGTGATCCGATTTATTGAATATGTTTTTACTGAGTGCCAGTTCTGATTAAGGCTCAACCTCTGGCCTCAAGGAACTCACAGACTAAAGAAACAATTAAACATGTGAACAAATGGTTACCTGCAACATAGAATGCAGTGACACAAGCAATAAAATTGCTGGAGGGACCCAAGGGGAAGGTGATGTAAGTTCTGAAGGGTTTCTGAGTGTCTTCCAGCAAAGAAAAAGATGGTCTGGGAAGAAAGAGCAGTGGGACGGCTCCTGGCATTTGGGGAAATCGAACAATAGTTAGAAATTAAGTTGGGTGTTTTAGGGTACAAGATGATAAGATTAAATAGGCAAAATTCCACATGGCCTATGTCCTTCTTTGCTCTTCTAAGGAATCTGGAGTTATTCCTGTGGGAATAGGGCCCACTGAGGCATTTTAGAGGTGAGAAGGACATGAGTGAGTTTCCTTTTGGGACAGTCACTGTCCTCTCAGTTTGGATGATGAGCAGGAAGAGGCTCATTGCGACCTGCAGTTAGTAAGTTGGTACAATCGCCCGGGCTACTGAACATTAATTACTATTAGTCTACATCTGTGCAAAGGAAATTCAAAGAGCGGAAGTGCTGAATCATTTATTCATCTTTGACTTTTTAAATACATTTTTTCTTGAACGCCATAATGGAATTGGTGCTAATACTTTAGTTGTTGAAAACTCTGAAACTGGAATGTCTACCTGTGATAATAGAGTCTGTGTCCAGTGATAGCACGTACTTATGGTTAGTTTCATATTCGGGAAGCAGATGTAGACATATGGCTTAATTTTTAAAATGTGAGTTAATTATGATTTTTAAAATATATGTTTAAGATAATTGTCCAGTTAAATATTTACCAGAAAAATTCTTCACATTTGAGATTCTCTTTTAGAATTTAGAACATTTGCATTTTAATTACACAATAAAAGGAGAAAGTGAAAGAATAATTGGTTTGGCTATTAGCCAATTACCGCTGTAACTACAAAACAAAAATAAACAAAAACACACAGACAAAAAAAAAACAAACAACAACACAGACACTGACATTGGTTTCCATAGTCACAATGTACATTGATCAGATGTTTAATGACACTTGGCAACAATAAATGGAATGGAATGTTGTTTCAATCCCTCATTCAATACATTTGTTAAAACAGAAATTAGATTTGAGGTGATTGACTGCAGGATCATTCATCTTTTACTGTTAACGTATCTTCAAATGAGGCTTGTCTTGAAGGATTCCAACTGTTAAAATCTAGTGGAGAAATACGACAATTGGACACAGTGTGTGCCTTAGTCAGTCTGGTCGCTCTAACAATATCCTAGATTGGGTCACTTATAATTCACAACAGAAATGTATTTCTCACAGTTCTGGAGGCTGGGAAGGCCAAGACGAAGGTGCCTGCAGGTTTGTTGTCTGGTGAGGTCTTCCTGGTTCACAGAAGGCCATCTTCTTGCTGTGTCGTCACACGACTGGAATGGGCGAGGGAGTTCTCTGGGGTCTATTTTATAAGGTTATGAATCCCATTCATGACCTAATCACCTCCAAAGGCCCCCACATTGTGGTTTAGATTTCAATATATGAATTTTGAGGGGACACCTCATTCAGTCTGTAAAGTGGTCACATCCAGTTACATTTTTTCATTATGTGGAGGGCTTGTCTAGAGTGACCAAGGGCACTGACCAAGAGAAGGCCTCAGTGCACAGGTCCGGGCCAATGCCAGGTTCTGCTGGTGTCAGAATCCACCGCTAACAGCATTTCCCTGTGTACTTCCCTTGACAGATACGACGACTTATTCCACTGAGCGATCTGAGCACTTCAAACCTTGCCGAGACAAGGACCTCGCATACTGTCTCAACGATGGCGAGTGCTTTGTGATCGAAACCCTGACGGGATCCCATAAACACTGTCGGTAAGCCACTGTGCCCACTGGCATTAAGGGCAGGCCCCTAGGGAAGCCTGGTGGGGGAAGTTGGTGTTGAGCTTTGTGAATATACTGTGTGATGCTTGCACTCCAGTGGCTTGAATGGCGAGATCAAGAGGCTTAACATGAGATGGGAAAGTCAGGTGTCTTGCATATTTGAGGAATGTAAAACTGAATTAAAGATGTGATTTTTGCCTGACCCAGTAAAGGAAGGTTTACTTTTCTAACTACCAATTTAACAGAAATAATTATTCGCTCACTGTAGAAGCCTGTGTTTTTGGTGTGGGTCTTAGGCACATATGCTTGTACTCAGAAATAATTCCTTCTTGGGAACCTACAGACCAGGGCATGACAAGGCAAACTGCTCATCTAAGATCTAGTGTCTCAGTGATTATTGTGTACCAAACCCCAGAGACTGTAACTGTGCCCAGAGAAAGCTGCATCTCATTTTGATTCTGCCTTCGTTTATTAATTTCAATACATTTTTTTTAACACTTCTGATGATGAAACACTTTCCAGCAAGATGTTGTAAATGAAATCATAGTTGTGGTCTAGGTAGAGAACTATTTGGGGAAAATTCCCAGTAGAGATCAGGAAGGCGTTTAATTGGTTTTTAGAGACATACGGTTATATAACTGCTAAAAATAAAGACAAGTGGAGATAAATAGTGCACCTGTAGACACTGCAGCTTTAAGGCACCAAAGAAGACTCAAATTAGCATCTAAAAAATATTTCCCACCAAGCTTTTATTTCCAGCACTACCCTGGTAATTTGTTTTTCCTTACAATTGTATATGCTTCAGTGATTGTGTATGTCCACACCCCTTTCCTTCTCTTTAGTTATTACTCTTCTCATATGGCACAGTTATTAAATTAATTATTATGAATTGTGAGGCATGAAAAATTATGAGTTTTCTCTCTCTATTGCTGTTGTAACACTTTATTCCATGTTGTTTTATGAAGATGGCATAGAGAAATGCATCCTATAGTTACGAACCGAGCACGTGTTGGCACATCCTGCCTGGAGCCCACTCCACCCCACCAGGGGTGAGTTGCCACAGTGGGCAGGGCACGCATTTGGAAGATCTGATTAGTGATAGTAGCAGCTCTCTGTGTCAGGATGAACAACTGTGACCTTTCCACCTTGACACGGTGCCTTTCCTGTGACTTGGCCAGTGCCATTTATGAAATGTACACCCCATTCCTGTTCTCTATGAGCCTGTGTTGGGGAGGAAGGGAGGTGGGAGTGGTTCCCCCCACATTCGTCTCTCTTGTTACATTTATTAGGTCAACACAGACATACCGTGTTTCCCCAAAAATAAGACCTAGCTGGACAATTAGCTCTAATGCGTCTTTTGGAGCAAAGATTAATATAATATAATCTAATATAATACAATACCAGATCTAATATTAATTTTTGCTCCAAAAGACGCATTAGAGCTGATTGTTTGGGTAAGTCTTATTTTCAGGGAAACATGGTAGGTAGAAAGCACACAAGTGACTTGTAAACCTCAAGGGAAAAGTCAAGAATGAGCTGCCCTTTCAAGGCATGAAGTGCTTCCGTGCTCTTTCAGATACACAGTCACATGCTACCTCTGCCAATATCATGGGATCATAACGTGGAAGAGGGCCGTAAAATCAATTGAGTTTGAATTTCTAATCAACTGATGAGGGGACGAATCGGAAGTCTCACCTGACCAGTGACTTTCCCAATGGTGTTTCACCCCAAGGAAGGATCAGATCAGGCCCCACTACAGTATGTAGGATGGTATGATTCATTTTTTCCAAAACTGAAATGTTGAAAAGGACAAAATAATTCTTATTCTTTCTCAAGATTCTTTCTCACTGTATTCTCTATTAGTTCATGTACATATTTCCTAGGACTGTTGTAACAAATAACTAAAGATTGGGTGGTTTCAAACGCCACTCTATTTTCTCATAGTTCTGGAGACTACAAGTCTGAGGTCAAGATGTCAGCAGGGTTGTTCCCTTCCTGGGGCCATGACAGAAGGGACTCTTCCTGGCCTCTCTCCTTGGCTAAGAGATGGCTGTCCTGTTATTTCTTCACTCTGTATGTGTCTGTATCCAAATTTCCTCTTATTATAAGGGTACCAGTCTTAATGGATTAGGGTCCACTCCAATGACCCTGTTTTAACTTAATTACCTCTATAAAGACCCTTTCTCCAAATATGGTTACATTCTAAAGTACCAGACATTAAGACTTCAGCATATGAATTATTTCAGAGACACAGTCTTGTCTATGACGATGGATCTCAGGTCCAGAGAAAAAAATCCTTTGCTTGTGTGTATATGTGCGTGTCTAACTTTTTTTTTTTTAGCATACACAAGCAGAGATGTATCTGGTTTAACTAGAACGATGTACGTGTATAATATTTTTGACCATCTGTCTTCATGTTTTTTGCATATTTCATCACAGTCAACCTGTTATTTAACACAGAGTCACCACATAGCTAATCATGAGAGAAGACCAGCCTAAGACAGCATGAGAACTTGAGTAGGTTAATAGATGCCTATAAATCTCCTACTTGTGTGTATGAATAAATCACACCTCACCGTGCCTACTATTCATCTCTTAGGCTTTGCTGTGAAGAAAAGGCTTACATTTGTTCCTGCAGCAGCCACTTCTAAGATTTCCAATGCAGTTATTAATAATGTGGCATTTTGTACAGCACTCTATTTAAGTAGTATGTTTCATTCATTCTTCTCTATTTGACAAATATTTATTGAGCACTTCCAATCCCCAAGATATCTGTTGAATAAATACATTCAGAAATGAACTTAGGAATTAAATGGCACTGCACTTCGTAATATAATTGGAGTAAGTAAAATACTTCATCATCAGGAAATAAAACAAGGGAAAGTAATTTTGCATGATTGGTAGGCGACCAGGGGTATCTTTATGATACATTACTAACTGGATTAGGTTTCCAGTTAAATAAAACATGATGTAGTGTATGGGGACACCACTGTAACGAGGTGTGCATGAATGTAGCTCATGAAATAGTTTACTTTTTACGTGTCTCAAAATATTAGGCATTCAACTCTGAGAGAAATTAAGAGTACGTTTTCTAGTATTTTAAAAATAAATTCTAATCCTCTAATAAACTGAATCAAAAAAGTTTTTCTACATCATACAAAATTGATCATGCTCTGACACTTTTCTCTTTTATGAACCAAGGAAGAACAGTAGCAAAAATAGCTAGATTATCTCTGATAGGGATCCTGAAAGTGTATGCTCAAAAAATGTTAACAGAGGGAATCTTGGGATAAGGGAGGTTTCATGTTTTTCTGTTTGTTATTGGTTCCCTTTTTAGTGTGTTTTCAGATTTTTTGAAAATTTAATTATAGTATGAATAATTAGAAATTATAGAGCAAGCTATAAAAATTTTCAAAGGAATACAACGTCCTAACTATAACTTGACAGAGAGATTTTAAAGAACAATAAATAAATAGGCAAAATTCATCTTGATGAATTTAAAATATACTATAAAGTCAAGACCATTGGCTGACTGATTAGTACAAAGAGAACTTGGCATAGAGTGAAACTTCATGCAGAATAAGGAGAGATTCATAAATAGGAGGAAAACGGAAAGACTGATTTTTCGATCCATTTGGTTGACTGTCGGGAAAAACAAATCAAAGTTGGATTTTCACTTCCTTCTTACATACCAAAAGTTGTTAACGAATTCAAAAGTTCAGGTAATTAGTAAGTAAAGTCTTCAGGAAAACAGTAAATAGCATTCCATATTTATTTATGTCAGCAGTTGAAAGGACCTTTTGAGCTATAAGCAATGGCAGGAAAAAATTAACTGCATTGTCACCACGTTGTTTTTTGAGCTGAATATCATAAATCAGGAACAAAATTTAAAGATAGATAAACTCTCAGTAAACTGTACAACAAATAAGACTGGATTACTATTCTGAAGAAGTCACATAGATGAGTAAAAGTAACAGTGAAATGAAACCTCAGTAGGAAAATGGGCAAAAGAGAGGAACATACTCTTCTCGTAGAAAAGAATGCAAATAAACAATGAACATGAAAATACCCAGCTTCAGAAAGAAATGCAAATTAGTTTTTTTGTTTGACTATCATATTTAATGATTTATAAAAGCAAATACTCTAGATGAGGGTGCAGTGGGAACATGGTCATACTTGAGGAAGTACACATTATTAAATACCTTCTGCAGATCATGATTCTGTATGTTTCCAAATCTTTGTATTGTTTTTAAGAATTTAGCCTACAGGCTGTATATGCAGATTTACTTATAAGGGTGTTCAACACAAGTTTATTTGTAATAGCCAAAAAAAAAAAACTGAATTTAGATGTCTGGACATTTCAAAATGTTTGAAGGACATGAAAATGCTCATTATATCATGTTATGTATGTAAATCAGGTTATAAAATTGCAAAGTTGAACATATAATAGCGTTCAAATATTGAAAAAGAAATAAACAAAAAGGCTAATAGGATTTACAGCTATTTTCTTCTTTGATTTTTTGAATTTTGTCAAATCTCTACATTGCACATCTATTTCATTTACGTAACACCTGGTTAAGACACTCAGCCCCTGCTTCTCATCTTTCCATTAAGAAAGACAGTTAGTGTCCCAGTCTGTGTTAAATCAAGGTCATTATAATTCACTTTTATTTGGCTCAGAGAATTTTGAATTAAGCCTTTTCAGATTAAAGTCTACCATGCCTACTTGAATGTGTTTGCTCCTTCTTTTATTAATAATTTATTTATATGCTTTACAGTAATTCTTTTCTATGCTAACTTCTTGTGTTTTGGAACATTAAAAAAAATGGATTAAATAATAGGGAGACACATCCTACATAAATGAAGCTAGATAGAAAAGGAAAGCAAGTCGGTAGAAACCCCTGAATCAAAATATTCTGAATCAAAGCTGGGTATTCTCTAGCATAGTTTATGCCATCTCTAGAATTTTTAAGAGCTTGAGAAATGGTGCTATCTGTAATATATTTTACTAGAGTGAAATGGGTAGCCATTGTAACTGAAAAGATTGCTGAGCATTTGAATGGGTCCAGTGTGTTCCATGGCTAAATTTAAGTTAAAAGGACATGTCTCTACTGAGTTGAAGTTCATTCAGTCTCGCTGCAAAAATGGATTTTCAAAATTTTAGGAAGAATGGCATTTGAGTTGAATTTGACCTGTAGTGATCATTTTGGAAATCTATCAAGCAATTCACTTGAAGATACTTGAATCACTTGAAATATGGAACTGCTAGCAAAAGAGGAAAGCAGTCCAATAGCATCCATTGCCCGAGGCAGTACTTCCAAAAAGGGGCTGATGGTCTGTGCAGCAATCTGGGTAAAATGCTCAGAGGAACCAGTGAGTGGGGGAAGTGATTGAAAAGGGAGCAGAACCCCACAAGGAGTTGCTGCTCTTACTGTACCTAGTTCTGCCTGAGTAGGTTTTGAAAATCAAAGCTTCCATTTTTAAGAGAATTGATTGGGCACAATGTGACCATCTTCCTATGATTTAGTGTATAAAATTACAGAGCCATCCCTGTCAGGGCTTTGCTCTGTCACTTTGGAGGTCCATTAGCTCGTCCACCACTGAGTGTCCTCTTTATCAAATGGTTCTCCAGTAAGTGCTCTGAGAGCAACAGCTAATGGTTTTCTGTGGTTAAAGCAAGTCAGAATGGAAATGGAGTGTTGGCACATATCCCTGAACTCCACTGACAGGAGAGGATGAAGGCTGAAATATCTATAAATCCGAGCCTAGTAGCTTTGTCTGTGCAGAGTGGAATTGAATAGCAGGGTGAAGGGCCTTGGACTAATTTTCAAGTTCATCAGATAGATGTTCCTGAGGATGTTTGCCACAGCCCAGACATAATTTAAATAATTTGCAGTATCCATGTTCATAGCAGAGGTCTACTGATTGTGTTTGACAAGAAGAAATGAGCCAAGTTATAACCACGCGTCTCTTTCTTTTCAGTGGATAAAGTTTGTCACAATTGTCTCATTAGCTCAAAAAGCAAACAAAGAACAACACAATGTATGCAGTTTTGCAACTTGATGACACTTAGGCAGTGGTTTACTTCATCTAATTTTACTTGTTTGCATTGGACCTTAGCTGGTATTCTTAAAGGCTTACTTAAATATCAAGCAAAAGACCAGAAAGGCACATTTAATAAAGAATAATAACCCATCTTTTAGTTAATGGCCAAAGATTTTTACCTTATTTTAATATTTTTTCATTTGTTTGGCAGCTCTAGTTGAAGCATGAATTGGAGTTTCTTGAGATGGTAGTTATGATTTGGAGTTTTTGTTGTATCCAAGAATTGGCATATATATATTTTTTAAAATAGAGGCCTTATATGATGTGATAAGAGGTACACAAGGCACATGTAGGTGTTCAGGATGGAGAGATCTGAGTTAACAGCTCGGCTCAGCTTTGTACTGGCTGTGTGAGTTTTTTGCAAGTCATTTAACCTTCAGTTCTTCATTATAAATAAGTAAATAAATAAATAAATAAATAAATAAATATCTGCAGCAAAAGGTCGATGCAAGAAACGAAAGCAGCAACGTGTGGAAAACTCTAAATGTACAATAGACATTATGTACATGATAGCTCTTCCCTTTTCTTCGCTTCTGCTCTGTTCTGCTCATATTGAAACCAAGCAAAGGCCTGTTTGCTGGAATCCCGTGAGAGAAGTTGAGTGGGTATGATGTGCCTATGTCACTAAGAGGAGACTCAGGTTTGAAGGGGGAGACGGGTCCCGCCAAAGGATCCCATGTATATTCTGAGGCTCGGGCTTCTCACCGCTAATTCTGATATTCTGACATGTTAGCAATTTTCTGTTATTTCTCCAATTCTGCAACCAATTCTTGATTTTCCAAAATTTTCTTCTTGTTGAACATAGAGCTTTAAGAGGAAAAATATTTGTTCTTTCCTACTTCATCAGTGTAAGTTGCCATAATTGTATTAACGGTTGCCATTTGGATTGGCTGGTTGGATTCAGTGCTCCTCCACTACCTAGCAGACTGACACATGACACACATCCTCTCTGACTCTGTTTTCTTATCTGTTAGATGGGGGTAGTCACATCACTGTGCTGACAGGTCATTGTGAGGATCACTGTAAGTGAAGAGCAGCTGTCTGGTACAAGCAGGTAGCTTGGCAGAGTAAGTGAGGTATGGTGTGCTAAGGCATGTGTTGCTGTGTTATCGGCACAGCTCTGTGTACAGATCATTTTATTTGTGCCAGGGCCTCCTGATGGGCACCCGGAGTCTCCCAGCACGCAGGCTTCCGCCTACACCCACTAATGGCAGTTAAAGAAAACTGACCCGAAGACATGATTTGCAAGCACAGCCATACCTGGTCCTGGGCAAGAACACTTTTCAGAATCAAGGGTCATTGTCGTTATTTCAGCAATAAATTTAGGAGAAAAGAAGAAACAAGAGGTTACCTTTTGTCAGGGGAATTCTCCCTGTCCACAGTCCTGAAGAGAGGAATATGGAGAAAATGCGCCTCCCCTGGTACAGTTCAGGCTCTTCTGGCTGAGGACCCTTCAGGTATCCTTCACAGCAAGCCCTGGAGGTGTTTCTCCAGGCATCTGCTTCCTTCCGGTGGGGATCACAGCCCTGCTAAGGTTGGAGCAGTCTGGGAGCCAGGATGATGTGAAAGCATACGCTGAAATTTAAGTGGATTATAGATTATTTCACCCAGTTTAGTTAAAAAATTCAGACTGTGTCCGTAAATATCATTTTAGCCAGAGATGGTCTATCTGTACAGACATGCACAGCATTAACCGTGGTTCCACAGTCCCCTCTGTGCGAGCTTCTCAGACAGACGTTCCAGTAAAAGCCTTCTGAAAACAGGACAGAGATACCTGGGACGTTCTGTCTCATCTCTGGGGCAGTGAGGGAATTTGGAAATGCTTCTGCAGCCCGCTCTCTACTAATAAGAGGATGCTTTCTCTAGTCTAAGTTTGAGAGCATTGGAAAGAATTTCCACCTTCCTAAAGATGGTATTTCTTTCCTATTCACTTTTGTCTGAGCATTTGAAGGAAAAATAGAAAACAGGACTTAAAGACCAAATCACATTGTCTATGAATGTACCAAAATGTCCATCTTGGAGTACCTCTGGTAAATTACTCTTCTTGAATGGACGAGCATGAGCAAATCTAGCTGAAGGAATAAGCCTGGGTGATGTGTGTACGGTGCTCCTTGTGCGTCAGGCACCCATAGCAGCCGTGGGAGGGAGGTGGACATGACTGAGGTCGGGCATTTCCCAGGTGACACAGCACTCAGGTTATCCAGGCTTTAAAGATTCACACTACGCAGGCTAACTCCACGGAACACACACTTAACTTTTCCACTAACCAATCTCTCTCTTCTAAAATCCCAGTGGTCCAGGAATTCTAAAATCCCAACTGCTTGAAAATAAAACATTTAAAGTAAGTGTATATATATACACACACACACACACACACACATATATATGTAATTATATCTATATATAGTTAAAATATACATATTTTAGTTTCCCAACATATTAAAATCTGAGTGATAATATAGATTGTTATCCAAATTCAAAACCATTTGAGATGTAATGAGCAGTTCTAATAATTTCTTTTGCAAAATAGGCATAAACTGGGAATGCCCCAAGCAAAATAGGACATAGGGTTGCCCTAACAGTAACTTATGTGAAACTCAAATTCGTAGAAAAGCAAACCACCACATGCTATGTGCTTTTCTGAATATAAATTTCATAAGATTGTACAATCTCTGTGTTTTTATCCCCATTTTCCTCAAATAAGCTGAGAGTTCCCTAGTCACTAAGTACAGGCAAGGTCTGGATGAGAAGGCAGAGCAGGGGCCCCAGAGCCCAGGGTCTCTCTACTGTACCCCAAATCTGTGAAAGTACACATCAACATGGAATTTGTATTCTGCTTAGTTACATATATATCTAGTTATTATTTGTGAAAACTAAGAGTGTGACAAGAGGACAAAGTCCTCCTTGTGTTTTAGAAAGAAACTGAAGAAAGCATTTCTGAATTTTATTTTGTAGTTTAATTTTTTTTTTTATGATCACAGCTATGTTGGTGGTTTTATGAATATCAGGAAAATAGCTTAAAGCAAAATCAGTCCCATGCATGCACATGTGCACACACATACCTGTATGGTATATTTACTAGGTATCTGGCATCATGCAGAACACGGAGGCTCAATGGTAAACATGAAAAAAGGTTCCTTCCTTTATAAAACTAGCTGTTAATTGGAACACAGAGAAGTCAACACAATCTAGTGTGATAGGCTTCCATGATGGGTGAACACTGGTTATCACTGGGCACCAAAGCCTGCACTTGGTATAGCAGGGAAATCCTTACAAAACTGGTAAACTTAGAGGAAATGATTTCATCTAATGAAGTCCTATAAAACACTTATGCACATTTTAACAAATGAGAAATTGAGGATAAAATTAAAGGAAGCAACAGGAAAAAATGAAGACATTGAATGTGGTTTGGGGAATATCTTGTTTAGAGACACATGCCATATGTGAATGATATAGAATGTGTTTATATGTGAGTGGTATAGAATGTATATTTAGTCCTATTCTACATACCCTAAAAAATAAACGGCGCTTGTATACATTATTTCCATCATTCTGCCAATGCTTATTAAGCATATTCAATGTTCCAGGTCCAGTGAAAGGTGATAGTAGTATAGTGATATATGTTCTCAGAAAAATTCATAAGAGAGCGGTTAAGATGGGCATTTTCTAGTTCAATTTAATATAACCAGTTCTGTGATCTATATCATTCAGTTGATGTGATCTATACGTGCATAGCTCGTATCTATATAGAAGACTCCAAAAACCAATCAATGGTCCTGAAGCCAGTGAGAGCTTATGAGAGGAAATAACATATGGGTTTGCATTTGGAAAGATGAGAACCTTGTCATTTCTCATTTTGAATTCTGCTCCGCCTTTGCAACAAAGGCATGGAGAGTTGAGCTGCTATTGGAGAACATTCCTTTTAAACTCCAGAGAGGAAATTTCATAATTATTTTAGGTGCAATTGAAAATAATCAGTTTCATATTATAAATTCTTTATGCAATTGGTTACTTATTTTATGAATTATTTTCTTGTATCCAGATGGTTCTCAAAATATCAGGGCATGATGACATTTTTGGTTCTATCCCCTTAAACTCTGAATTTTTATGGTGAGTTGGAAAGAGCAGACAAGAATATGGTATTCCTCACCTAATAAGTGTCACATTAATTAAATTATGAAATCAAGATTCTTTTCCTTTATTAAACATTATTTTTATCTATATACATATATGAAATATTTACAAAGACCATTTAATAGCTACAATATAAAATAATTTATTAGCATCTTTGATATACAAAATTATTTTCTAGCACTAAAATTTTCCTAAGAAATTAAACATAGCCATTCAAGGATGTCTTGACCATCAGTCATTGTTCAATTAATTATTCAGAGATAGTGTAAGGGAGTTACATTTAGAGATACTTATTGGCATGTTCAACATTTTCCCAACTAAAATATATTTCATTTTTCTAGCAGAACTGCCGTGAGGCTCCCAGGAAATCAAAGTTGGATAGCCATGTAGGGTTCACCTTATAGTGGCTCTGGTAGAATTTTGGTATTTTGGCTTATACAGTGACATGGACGTACAGCAGAAACCGGAGAAAGAAAGGATGTAAGAGTTCCTAACACACAGAGGCTTTTTAGTTTCTCAAAGACTACTTTTTCATTTAAACACATCGGAAATGCAGTTAGACCTAACATCAAGGAAAGGAGTTATTTCAACAGAAGACTTCATTAAACAAACATATTCCAGGCTTTGGGGCACAGGGGGGAATCCAAGATGGGGGAGTATAGACACTAAAGTGATGCCAACAGGCTAGCATGCCGTGAGCCTGGCCTCCATGGAATCCTTGGACCACACATTGATCCCAATGACCCTGTGCTCCTGAAGGGAAGAAATTCAATTAGGAACTCTCAGCTTTAAGCCTCAGGCTGGAGGGGGGTGTCAGTGGGTAGTTCTATCACTGAAGGAAAACCATTCTCCAGCACTTTTAAAACAGAGGCTAATAGTAGGACAGTGGAGAGTAAAACAATATTAGCTTGGAAAAAACGGGCAGAAACAATAAGCTGATAAAGCATCACTTTAAATAAAGTCATAATTTTGCTACAATTTGAGGTGTTTTCCTAGGCTAATTTACAGCCACAGTTGAAGTCACATAGAAGCCTTACACTCTGAGACAAGGTTTTATTGTCAGTGCTCTGGAAAGCTTTTTCCTTTCTGCCTGAGTTAGAATATGCAAAAGACATAATGATTGTTTTAATGATATTAAATAGCAGCTTTGATCTCCCCCCCACAAGTTAAACAAAACATTATCTGGATGTACCAAATTATTCATCTGTGAGTAAAACTTCTGTTTCTATTATAATATTCCTGTTCACCTACCTGACTTTCTCACTAGGTTTGAATTCATCTTTGCTTTTGGAAGCTGCCACCTACTCAGTAAAGATAAATTTTGTAAATGGAAAGATCCCTAGACAATATTTACTGTCCACATTTTTCAGAGGACAAAACTGAGGTGTTAAATGGGAGACAACAAAAATGCTAATAATGGGGGATTTCCTGTCAAGATTGCAGAGTCAATAAATGCTGTGCTTGCCTTCACTGATGATGGCATCAAAATTATAACTAAACTACAGAACAACCATAATTGAGAATCACCTGAAGTCTGCCTGAATAGAAGTCTTACAACTAAGGACATATAGAAGAAGCCACCTCAGGACTGGTAGGAAGTGTGGAGACATGGAATGAGCTGGTCCCATACGAATGTGTTGCTGTTAAAAATCTGGAGGGAAATCTCAGCTGTAGAGTTCCTCCCCAAGGAAAAGAGTTCCCAGCCCCACACCAGGACCCCTAGCCCAGGGAGAGAGGTCCCTACAACTTCTGGCTATGAAAACTAGAGGAGATTGTGGTTCAGTGAGATGAGGGCGGCTGGGGTCCCAGACTTTTCCCCTAAAGGGCCGACTCATGGACTGACCCAGTGACAGACTCATTCTCTCTGAGCTCCAGTGCTGGGGCAGCAGCTTGAAAGGCGCCAGAGACATAAGAGGAGGAACTGAATTGTCTGGCTTAGGGTGAGGGCTGGAGGGGCAGCTTTCTCACAGACAGAAGGGCTGCCTGAATTCATTTTTTGTTGAGCCTAACCCCCACCCCTGCTCCTAGTGTGCAGATGCAGGCAAGCCACCATATCTGAGTCTCCATCAACCTGGCTAACACCTGTCACCCTGTCTTAGTGATTACCTAAGACTCCACCCCATCCAACTTGGGGGCCTACTAAAGCCACTTCCAGTGACTTTTCCATACAAATGGCCTGTCTTGGCTCATGCTACAGAGTTTCCTAAAATCTCTCAAAAGTTCACAAAACCCAAACAAGCATCATCTGACCTCCACATGCCCTGGATCTCTTGCTAAGCAACCCCAAGCCTTGCACTACGCAGTTGGCCTTGGTTCATGGCTTGGCTTCTCCCCGACACATCCAAGGCCAGCACAGGTGGCATCCATCTGCAGATTGCTTTGGGGATCATACCAGCTGGCCCCAAGAAAGGCAAAGGCTGTGGCTGAACTTGACCTGTGTCAGGGCCCCTCCCAGGAGACCGCAGGGCTGACATGCCTGGTAGCCAGCTTCAGACTAAGCCAGAACACCAGCTGGCCATGTTACTACACACAAAAGGCGAAGTCTAGTCAGGCACCAGATCCTTGCTAAAGTGAATCCTACTCTGTAGGGTCAGCCTGTGCACAACAGCTTCTCCACTGTAGTCACAGCCATTCCTTACAAACAACCCCTCCCATTGACTTGCAGACAGCAACTAAGGCTCAAGTACAACAGGAATGCACACACAACACACACAGGGACACATCTGGCTTAGGTGACCAGGGAGAATGCACCACTGGACTCCCCAGGACACCTACATAAGGCTGCTCTACTGAGAGACATAGCAGCCCTACCTAATACATAGAAATAATCACTGGGAGGCAGCCAAAATGGAGAGACAAGGACATGTGCCAAAAGAAAGAACAGAACAAAGCACTAGAAACAGAGCTAAACAAAATGAAGCCAAGCAATCTACCAGACACAGAGTTCAAAATACTGGTCATAAGAAGGCTCAGTGTTCTCAGTGAGAATTTCAACAAAGAGATAGGAAACATAAAAAAGAACCAGTCAGAAATAAAGAATGCAATAACTGAAATGAAGAATGCATTAGTGGTAATCAACAGTAGATTAGATGAAGCAGAGGATCAAATCAGCAATATAGAAGATAAGGTAGAAGAAAACACCCAATCAGAACAAAAAGAAAAATGAATTTAAAAAAAATAAATGAGAGTTTAAGGGACCTAAGGGATGACATCAACCGTACCGATATTCTCATATAGAGGTACTAGAAGGAGAAGAGTGGTAGCCAGGAACTGAAAACCTTTTGAGGAAATGACAAAAACTTCCCCAATATGATGAAGGAAAGAGACATACAAGCCCAGGAAGAATAGAGAGTCCCAAACAATATGAACCCAAAGAGGCCCACACCAAAAGACATCATTATTAAAATGCCAAAGGTTAAAGACCAAGAGAGAATTTTAAAAGTAGCAAGAGAGAATCTTAAAAGTTAGTTATGTACAAAGGAGCTTGCATAAGAATGGTAGCTGATTTCTCAACAGAAACTTTACAGGCCAAAAGGGATTGGCAAGAAATATTCAAAGTGATGAAAAGTTAGGACCTACGACCAAGATTACTCCACCCAGCAAGGCTATCATTTAGAATTGAAGGACAGATAAAGAGCTTCCCAGACAAGAAAAAGCTAAAAGAATTCACTAACACCATGCCAGTATTACAAGAAATGTTAGAGAGACTTCTCTGAGAAGGAAAAGGAGGAGAAGGACAAGATGAAGGAGAAGATGGAGAAGAATAAAAATACCAAAAATATGAATAATAAAATGGCAATAACTACATATCTATCAGTAATTATTTTCAATGTAAATGGGATAAATGGTCCAATCAAAAGACATAGGGTGGCTGCATGGATAAGAAAACAAGACCCTTTCATATGCTGCTTACAAGAGACTCATTTCTGATCAAAAGACTCACACAGAATAAAAATAAGGATGGAAAAAGATATTTCATGAAAATGGAATATTTTCAACACAAGGCTGGTTTAGCAATATTTATACCAGACAAAACAGATTTTAAAACGAAGGCTACAAGAGCCAAAGAAGGACCCAGTAGTCCCACTTCTGAGTATTTATCTGAAGAAAAATAAAATGCTATTTCGAAGAGACATTTGCATCCATATGTTCATTCCAGCACTGTTTACAATAACCAAGATGTGAAGGCAACCTGGGTGTCCATCAACAGGTGAATGGATAAAGAAGAGGTGGTACATATATGCAATGGAATATTACTCAGCCATAAAAAAGAATGAAATTTTGTCATTTGCAGCAACATGGACGGACCTAGAGAGTATTGTGCTTGAGTAGAATAAGTCAGACAGAGAAAAACAAATGGCATATGATTTTACTTCCAGGTAGAATCTAAAGAACAAAATAAACAAAACGGAAAAAACAAACAAACAAACCTCATAGATACATTGAATATTTTGATGATTGCCAGATAGGAAGGGGTTTGGGTGGGTGGGTGAAAAAGGGGAAGGGTTTAAGAAGTACAAATTGGTAGTTAAAAAATAGTCATGGGGATTTAAAGTATAGCACAGGGAATATAATCAATAATATTGTAATAACTATGTATGGTGTCACATGTGTATTTGATTTATTAGAGTGATTGTTTTGTAAGTTACATAAATGTGTAATCATTATGTTGTACACCTGAAACTAATATAGTATTGTATGCCATTTGTAACTGAAAAATAAGCCATATATATATATGTATACATACATATTAAAAATGCTAATAGCCATCTTTTATTTTATACCTACAAAGTGCAAAGCAGAAGTTTGACTTTATACACTATTTCATTGCCTACCTGGTCCTCATATTAAATCTGCAAAGGAATATTTTGTCCCCATTTGATGTCAAGAAAGAATCTACAAGAGGGAAGGTAGCTTCTTCAAGGACATTCAGCCCGTGGCAGGCCCCAGCACCAGCTACAGTTCTGTTTGACTTTCAAACTCTTGATCTTCAACCTTGTCAAACTTTAATGTAAGGAGCACTGAGGATGATGGTTAAAAAATTAGGTCTTCAGATGGCACCCAAGACTCTTGCATTCAGATGGTTCCATTATTGAGACAAATTTTGGAAGCAGTGAATGGGACTACTGTTTCTCAAATGTTGACGAGTGACGTGCCCTGGCGTCATCCGGACTTAGGGACATATTTCCGTATGACCACATGGGTCTCCACAGGTGTCACTTTAAGGTTACTTATTATTGTACTAGTCATGGTACCCACATTTAGCAATTTTCCATGCCTGCATGTGTAGAAAACTTTTTAGTTGTCCTCCTTCCCTCCCTCCCTCTCCTCCTCTCATTCTCTCTTTTCATTCTTTCTCTTCCATCCACACTGATTGAGCACTCACTCAGTCAAGCTTGTGCTAGGTGATTCAGGAAAATGTGTGTACTGATGGAGTGCTTCTCTTGTAGTACTTCTTTGGAATTGAAACCTTGAAGTGAAGTTTCTTGGCCCAAGGATATGAACATTTTCACGGCTCTTTAACCATAATTATCTTGCCTGCATTGAATACTTAAACTTCTTTTGCTAATTTAATATGTGTAAGCTTGCCCATCATTATTATTTAATATCCGTGTCTTTGATTAATAAACACTTCACATTCCTTATATGAATGTAATGTGAATTTTTATTTTACTTTTACTAAACAAGTGAATTTTTGACGATGGAAAACCAATAAGGAGTATTAAGCAAGTGAATGACATGTTCATTTTATTCATGTATTAATATTATATATTTTGATCTACCGAAGCTGCCAGTTCATTCTCTGTATAGGCAGGCACAATAAGTTACCTTGTAGCAAACATTTTATTTAAGCAGACCCTCTTATTTTGTAAATTTGAAAAAGGCATGCACCTCCAGTCCAGTAGGATGAAGGTAAATGGTTTGTATTTGTGTGTGTTTTGTGGTGTGTGTGTGTGTGTGTGTGTGTGTGTGTGTGTGTGTGTGTTCATTAGCCTGCTCCTTCCACAGATTCCTTGGCATGCAGAATTCTAGGGAAGAAGGAAACAGTGTAATTAGGAACTGAAGACCTATTAGGAGAGAAGAGATGGAGAATCCATTTCATGCTCCTCCAAATTCATTGTGCAGGGGACTTGTCTGGGAAGAACAAAGTGATGGGATTAAGATTCACAGCGGGGGGGACAGGAGGTGGGCTCACCAGGGGCAGGCAGAAGAGCAGTGGAGGACCAGACTCCAATCACAGCCTCTGAGACTAAGCTGATTTTGTATTGTCATATAGTGGAAGTAGGATATTCTCTCCTGGCTTCTCTACCTGGGGCTTTTGAGTGGGAGTTTTACAGAATCCCGTAATTCTGGGAAGCCGAGAGACTAACTTCACTCTTTAGTCCCCACGAGGTAGGGAATTCTGCAAACACAACTTCCAAATCTTGAAGGATTTAGGATCGTTTTGAAGGATTGCCACTTTCCTCAGTGGTGCCACCTTGTGGCAGAGACTACAGTGACAACACTTGTAGCTGAAAGAATTTCGCCTTTTCCTCCACCAGGTGTTTGGGCTAAGAAGTGAAAAAATCTCTAAGATTTGGATGATGAAATGAAAGATAAATCTTTGGCTTTCTGCCACTGATGGTAGTTGAGGGTTTGAGAACTGTTTATGGAAGACTATTTTGTTTGTTTTTCTTGTTTGTTCGGAAAGATAACTGTAGTTGCAGGGGAGAGAACAAATGGAAGGTGTTTCCTACCTAGCTCTTAAGCCTCTTCCACCCTCCCCAACACCAACCTGGAAGGACTGTGGAGAGAAAGCACCAACACAGGGAACGCACTGGGGGAAACCCCTGTGAAACACTGCTGGAGGAGAGTGAATCAGCTTGGAACTTTCCAGCTTGTGCAATCTAAAGCCTGAAGTTGGAGGAGGCTGGTGTGGCTGTGGGAATAACATGGGAAAGGAGCTATTGTCAGTTTGCTCTTGCTTTTCCCCATCTGTGGCCTGGTAGACCGGTATGCATATCATGGTAGCTTAAGCTGTCAGTCTGAGGCCACCAGAACAATCGGACAGCACACAATGATGGTGAGCGGAAGGAACCTAAGTGAGGACTAACTAGACCTCACAGCTGGTCATTTCCTCATCTTTCTTTCTCCAAACTCCCACTGAAAGGAGTGGTTCTTACTAAGGATGCTTCCCCACTAGGGGGTCTGAGGATGAACTGTGGACCTGAGGAATGGTTTGGTAGGGTGGGTTGAGATTAAATGTGGCTTCCTGTAACCTGGGACTCTCACTTCCAGCTCATCCCACCTCCTTTCTGACTCTTGGAGATCAGCAGGTCTGAGAGAGTCAAGCCTTTGTCCCTTATTCATTTTCATTGTCTGAAAAATTAGCTAATACTCTTAGGGAAAAATGAGCTTCACAGACCAAAACAATGATAGAGGGGCAACACTCTTTTAAAAGAGGTGAATTAGACTGTTTCAAGATTTCCACGGGGATATGAAAGACAGTTTGAGGAATATAATCACTAATGCTGTAAAGATTTTGTAGGATATTCGATGGACACTTGTCTTATTAGGGAGACCACTTCAGGGACGGTGTAGATGGCTGATCACTGCACTGTACACCTGACGCTGAAGCTGAACAATAATGAATGTCAACTATAATGTTATATATATTGTCACAAGAAGTGGAGTACAGCATTAGGAATAGAGACAGTGGAAATGTAACGGCTGTATGTGATGTCAGAGGGGTAGTGGATGGGGGTTATCACTGTGTGAGGGGTGTAAATGTCTAACTATTACATTGTTTTTCTACACCTAAAACTAATTGAAAAAAAGAGGTGAAATAGAGAAAGCCTTTAGACGAAGAAGGAGGCTGAGGCAATGCGTGAAAGCAATATTGGCAGTGAGAATTTAAAGCAGCAATACTAGATAGATTGGAAGGAAATAAATCACACGATTTATTCGCTAATAAAGAAAGAAAGGTAAGAGGGAAAGAAAAGAGTCAAAGGGACTGCCAAATTTTCTGGTTTGGGGATGAAAACAAAAATTACATCACTCCATCACTTACTAGCTTTAAGAATAGGAAAATTCATTTAACTTCTTTCTATTGTTTTCTCATCTGTAAAATAACTATGATAATAACAGTGCCTGCTTTGTAATACTGCTACGAGGATTAAACTTGAACTGTCCTGGACAAGCCAGAACACATGGTCATTTCATATATAAAAAAATTGAGAAAACAATGAAATCATTATTGAAGAATCTTTTCCTTTCTTGTATTAATGTGCTCCTTGTCACAATAATTTGTGTGTGTGTGTTGTGTATGTGTGTTTATGAACTATCTCTTAAGTTTGGGTTAAATAATATTTCTTTTTGTATGTCATTCCACATTGTTTTAATTAGCTTTACTTTTGAGTGGGTTTTAATTCCTGGCAGTACAATTTATTTTTCCTTCACTGTTTTACTTTATCCAAATACTGTGTTTCCCCAAAACTAGCTGGACAATCTTTTGGAGCAAAAATTAATATAAGACCCGGTCTTATTTTACTATAATATAAGACCCAGTACAATATAATATAATATATTATATTGGGTCTTACATTAATTGTTGCTCCAAAAGACGCATTAGAGCTGATGGTCCGGCTACGTCTTATTTTTGGGGAAACAGGGAATGCTTTGTCTGATCTCTTTAAATTAAAAAAAAATGTATTTCATTAAGTTTTATATTTGTTTTATTTATATTTCTCTTATAGAGATACAAACTCACTTTATTATATTTATAGAATGTGATGAACATTTTAAAAAGGTACTTGCAATGACAATGTTTAGGGTTTAGCACTATTAATATTTTTTCATGTAGTCATCGAGTCTTGGCTAGAAATTTTCATCTTTATATTTTCTGCTCCACATATGTGGTATTTCTGTGCGTTTGTTCAAGTGTTTCTATAGCACTTCCCTTCATTGTTAGTAGATTTCCTTATATCCTCATCCATAGCCCATATTGATTGTTTTACCCTGTATCTTTTTATTGCTTAACTAGTACATGGTAGCTCTTCTATTGTTTTTTATTAAATAATAATAATATTAGAAAAGTATTTATTTTCGTACTTTTATCTTATATCTAGATACCTTAAGCACTAAACATTCTGTTAGATTACATTTGAGTTGCGTTCTGCAGCCTTGTAATCATGCAATATAAAAATAATGCATCCTTTATTTTATAGACTTCTGTTAGTAAGTTTTCTTATTTGACTTTCACATACTATCATATTGATCCAGCAGTCCAAACCAATATTAAATAAGATAAAGCTTATTAAATGTATCTTTATTTTTTGTCAGACTCTAATGAGTTTGTCTACCGTTTTTAATATATTCTTTTATTTGATATAGATAAAAATTTGTGCATTGTCCTTTTATCAAAATACATCTACCATGGAATGCTTTACCTCAATAAGCTACTCATATGGTGTATTAAACTAATAGTTTTGCCTGTATAGAATGTCCTTGTATTCATAATGTTAATTTAATTCTATTGTTTAAAACTAACCATTAATAATGTACTTAAGATTTTAATTAACATACATTAGTAAAATTGGCCTGGCTTATTTTTTTTATTAAAGCTCTTTTACATTATATATTAGTTTTACTATTTTTTTCCACAAAATCAATTTAAAAGCCTCCATTTCTTCCCCAAATTTCAGAGTAATTTGTATAACAGCTATATTAAAATTGCTTTCTCTCTTACATGAATTTACCAATAAATGAATCTATCATGATCCTTTTCAATAGGATAGTTTTTTGACAACTTATCTAGTCATTCCACTTTTTCATGACTCAGGACAGTATTGTCCATTTCTTTCATGATTTTATCATACAAATGAAACTTATTGATCTCTCTTTCTGAATGATGTTGTTCATGTCCTTTATGCCTTTATTTTTACAAATTAGATGGGTTTATGATAATGTATCTTCTGTATTTAAAAAGTTATTTGATGGCATGAACAGTAATCTGCTATTCATTTCAAATAAAACTTTTCTGACATAGTTAATTTTGACTACAATTTTATCACTATAAGTTGTCATCGTTAATTTACTTAGTACCTTAATTCCATTATATTAATATTGATGGGCTTTTTAAATTGTATTCATATTTGAATGGTCTGTTTTTCACCAGGTAAGCAAATTTTTGTTTTTTAATATTTTTCTTTACACATAGCTCATAGATTTGTATCTATTTTAATAAACATTGTATCTGTTTAGATTTATTCTGTGTGTACATTCCCTATGATCTTCTCAAACAATATAGACCAACCACAATAGCTACAGAATTCTCTTGAAGGAAAGATGTACAAAAATAAATTTGGAACAAGAAACACACCATTAGTGTGCAAAGTGTGTAGAATGGCATTCACTGATAGTGTCGCAGAAACTATACGGACCTAGAACCTTTTCCAATACATAGTAGTTCACAGCTTCCTTTGAGATTAAACGTCATGCAAAAATCAAGGGCCAATGTTTTGTAGGCAAGTAAGTTGTAATATTTCACTACTATTGGAATTTTTGCTATAAAATTTGAATTTATATGACTTTACATACAAAAATAGGACACAAATTTTGTTTTAAAATGTTTAATGAGGTGTGTCTATAAAATGAATTACCTTAATAAAAATTGTGAAGAGGTAAGAGCTGTAGCTTAACCAAAAGTAAAGAAGGAAGGAAGAAAGGAAGTTAGAAAGGAAGGAATGGAAGGGAGGGAGGAGAGGAAAGAGGAAGGAAAGAAGGAGGAAAGGAAGGAGGGCAAAAAGCCCAAATGTTTTGGATATTAAACCACATTTCTACTTCTCAAATTATCTGCCTCTGTACATCCATTAATTTTTGCAATCAGAAACATTTTGTTTTAAAACTGCTTAATCCGAATTTTGATTATATATATTGGGTAATACGAGCAAATTGTGATTAAGCTGAAGAAAAAAAATCACATCAGTAAAATCATTTCTCCACAAGGCTTTTACATCAGATATAAATTATTATATAGTTTAAGCACATTAGTTTACTTTTACTCCCCATTAATCTACCCTTTCTGTTATAGAACAATAAGTCTAACATAGGGACATTTTTAAAAGGCTATGAATATTTAGATGAAGAAGAAAAGGTTTTTATTAATAATTGTTTGTAAGCAGTAAAACTTCAATTATATAAATCCTCAGGCATAGAAACATTCCTTTGATATTTGCATAATACGTATCATTATTTTTAATATGGCTCCTTATTAATGGTCTGTCTTATGCAAGGAGATAAGGAATGCAGACATTAACAATAAAATGTCATGAGTCTATTTGGATATTAAATTGTTAATTATATATTTTCTAATTATGTAAATGAGGGTGAATTGAGCTTGAGAATAAAATATTCAACCTAAGTCTCATTATGTCATCATAAAGTCTCAAATGTGGTTTAAAATAAAACACAGACCAGAGTCTTCATAGATGCATTTTCAATTTTTCTTCTCTTTTTTAACACTTTTCCATTTTATGTAAAGACTTCTTATGAAACATTTAATCTCAACGGTCACAAAGTATCATTGACTCATTTTGAAGATCTACTTTTCCAATGTCATATTAAAAAATTACTTATCCAGCAATGTGGTTTATAAAATCGCTACTTTGAAGCTCCTCTAAACAGAGAAGTTCGTTCAATCATGGCTTTTTATTTTTCCTAACAAACTATATCACATTGCATTTTCCCAGTTACTTTACCAGCTTTAGCCTCAGTTTTGTTTTCTTTTTTGTTCACTCATAGAAAAGGAATACCCTAACTGTCATTACTTTTGAATTAGTATTGACTTGTTTTCAATAATTTGGTATTTTCTCATAAAACACAAACACAAATATTGTCTTAATATAATTCTAATACAATCTTCCCATTGTCTTAAAATTGTACTGTAAAGAAAAAATACGCACAGCTGCTTTGATTGACATTCCTATTTCCACTCATGTAAAGGCACTGCCAGGCTGATGAGCTGGCATTGGCACAGCTGGTGCATGGACAGGTGTGGGGTCCCCTGCCTTCCAGCTACTGTCCTCAGCAACATCCTTGTTTGTCAGAAGGTCATGTGCAGCGCAACAAATGTACCCGAACAAACAAGGAAATGAAAGACTGACCACTTTGAAATACTTTGTAGCTTGAAAGCATATGCAAATTAAGTGTTTTACAGATATACCCTCACATTAGGATGTGAATTTGCTATTCCTAAAAATCAGTCAGGATGGGAACATTAATTCTGGACATGCATCAGCAGTGGCTCCAGAAACTGCTGATCATCCACTCTTGGGACCACTAATGCCCCCATCTGTAAAAACATTGATATGTTCTTTTTATACGGCAGCAGGCAAACTAAGGTAATTGATGAATACGCAAACTAATAATCTGAATTAAGAAAATGCAGGTGGTTATTGAAACTCAGTGTATAGACAATGCCCAATGCATAGTTTTATACATATACATATACTCACACACATTTATATGAGTAGTTTCTAGACATAAAATGGGTTCAGAAAAGTTTTAGGTAATAGGTCAATGGCTGGTCTTATGGATATGAAATAAGTTTACAGTGTCATTTTTTGTGTGCTTTCTGGATGTCTAACACTCAGTGTAGTGTCTAGCACATAGTAGGTGTTCAGATAACACCTTTTTAAAATTTCTTTTTATTTTTTAAAAATTTTATTCTTATTCCCCTACCCCTCCCATTTGGCAACCATCAGGTTGTTCTCTATATCTATGGATCTGTTTCTGTTTTGTTTTATTTATTAATTTCTTTTGTTTCTAGATTCCACATATAGGTGAAATCATACAGTATTTGTCTTTCTCTGTCGAACTTATTTCACTTAGCATAATACCCTCTAGGTCCATGTATGTTGTTGCAAATGGTAAGATTTCATTCTTTTTTATTGCTGAATAGTATTCCACTCTATATGTATACCACATCTATTTATGGACGTCTAGCTTGCTTCCATATCTTGGCTTACTACAGTGAACATAGGGATGCACATATCTTTTCAAATTACGGTTTTTGTTTTCTTCAAATAAATACCAAGAAGTGAGAATACTGGATCATATGGCAGCTCTATTTTTAATTTTTAAAGGAATCTCCATACTGGTTTCTATAGTAGCTGCACTAATATGCAATGCTACCAACAGTGCACAATGGTTTCCTTTTCTCCACATTCTTGCCAGCAGTTATGTTTTGATGATTCTGACAGGTGTAAAGTGAGATCTCATTGTGTTTATTTTTTTCAGATTTTTATTTTTATTTATTTATTTTTTAATTAAAGTTTATTGGGAGACAATTGTTAGTAAAGTTACATAGATTTCAGGTGTACAATTCACCACCCAGTCAGTTCTCTTTCCATCACCATTTGTTAGACCCCCTTTACCCTCTACTAGATTCCCCCTCCCCTCTACCCCCTTACGCTCTGGTAACCCCTAAACTATTGTCTATGTCTATGAGTTTTTGTTTCTTCATTTGTCTTGTTCTTTTGTTGTTTTCAGTTTTATATACCACATATCAGTGAAATCATATGGTTCTCTACTTTTTCTGTCTGACTTATTTTGCTTAACGTTATAATCTCAAGATCCATCCATGTCGTCACAAATGGTCTTATTTCATCTTTTCTGACCGCCAAATACTATTCCATTGTGTATATATACAACAACTTCTTTATCCATTCATCTCTCGAAGGACATTTTTGTTGTTTCCATGTCTTGGCCACCATAAATAAAGCTGCAATGAACATTGGAGCACTCATATCTCTATGGATAAATGTTTTCAGATTTTCTTGAGTAGATACCCAGGAGAGGGATTGCTGGGTCATATGGTAATTCTATTCTTAATTTTTTGAGGAACCTCCACACTGCCTTCCATAGCGGCTGCACCAGTCTGCATTCCCACCAACAGTGTATGAGGGTTCCTTTTTCTCCACAGTCTCTCCAACACTTGTTACTCTTTGTCTTGATGATGATAGCCATTCTGACTAGGGTGAGATGATATCTCATTGTAGTTTTTATTTGCATTTCTCTGATGATTAGTGATGTTGAGCATTTTTTCATATGTCTGTTTGCCATTTATATGTCCTCTTTGGAGAAATGTCTCTTTAGGTCTTCTGCCCATTTTTCAGTTGGGTTGTTTGTTTGTTTTTGTTGTTGAGCTGTATGAGTTCCACCAAAAAGCTATTAAAAACAATAAACGGATACAGTAAAGTTGCTGGCTGCAAAATCAACGTACAAAAGTCCATTGCATTCCTTATACTAACAATAAAATCTCAGAAAAAGAAATAGAAACAAAAAAAAATTCCTTTTGCAATTGCAAGAAAAAGAATAAAATACCTAGGAATAAACTTAACCAAGGATGTGAAAGACCTATATGCTGAAAAGTATAAGACATTTTTAAAAGAAATTGAAGAAGACACAAAGAAATGGAAAGACATTCCATGCTCATGGATTGGAAGAATCAACATAGTTTAAAATGGTCATATTACCCAAAGCAAATCTGTAGGATTTTCTATATGGGGGGTGCCAAAAACATGTGTACAAGTGGACACTTTGGTCAACGTTGCTCAACCATTAGTTCGCCGTAATCAGATGGTCTGGACACTGCTAGTAACCACTTTGAGCACTTCTTTTAATTGTAGAAGTCAAACGTGACTTGCATTTATCTTTTGTTATCAGTATATATTGAATATTATAATTTTAATAAAGTTTTCCTTTCTTAAAACATGTATACATGTTTTTGGCCCCCTCTGTATAGTATCATGTCATCTGCAAATAATGAGTTTTACTTCTTTCTGTCCAATCTGGATGGCTTTCATTTCTTTTTCTTGTCTGATTACTGTGGCTAGGATTTTCAATACTGTGTTGAATAGAAGTATTAATAGTTGGCATCCTTGCCTTGTTCCTGATTTAGAGAAAAAGCTTTCAGAGTTCTTGGAGTGTAACTTTTTGAAGTCACTGACTTTAAAAAGTAACAACAATACTCAATTGTAAAAAGTACATCTGCCAAATACATTAGATGTGCTACTTGGGCAATTTATTGTCCTTTGTCTTATTTCTGTGCAGTCACATAGACCTGGATTTGAATCTCCACTTGGTCAACCACTGGAGCAAGTCATTTAACCACACTGAGGTTTTACTTATTTTCTATAAAACAGAGATTTTATATGATACCTACTTCACTGTATTGCTATTGGGGGAAAAGAAAAGTAGAATATTTATGAAACTGTCCAATGATTTTTTTGTACCTTTAATTTGCATTCCTTCCTCACTAAGAGTGGTAAGTTTCTGGCTTTTACTGAGTCCCTTTCAAAAAGCTGTCTATTTAAGATTTTGTCTCAACTTCCTTTAGTAACATTTCCCTATCTCACTGGTTTGGTGAAGTGACTTACGGGAAGATCATATTTTATTTGAGTTGGATTAAGGTTTTATGGCTTTTTCATTATAATTGATCAAAATTCTCCAGCATAAGCTCTTAAGTAAAAGCGTATTCTCAGAGTGGCAATTTAAATGAATCTTGAAGTACTATTATATTCCTCACAAGTTACTTTAGGGAGAGTGCTTTATAAGAAGTGGAGCCATACATCTGATTTGCTTGAGACCCAGTGTACACCTTCGCACCTACATAATTATTAAGAGTGTCCTTTTCCCTCTCAAAAATATATAATTTGGACAAGGTGTATGACCACCTTATTGCAAAAGTGATTTTTCAGGACCTAGACTTCAACTTGTATCTGGAGTTCAGGGACAAGAAAGGTAACTCTGTAAGAGAGGATGAGATAAATTTGTCAAGGAAGGAAGGAAGGAAGGAGGGAGGGAGGGAGGCAGGGAGGGGGGAGGTAGGGAGGGAGGGAGAGAGGGAAGGGTGAGGGAGGGAGGAAGCCAAGGACCTAATTTGCATTTAGGTTGTAATTGTGCAAAGCAGAGAGTATACTCAAGGACACAAGATCCTAGGTGCAAAAGGAAGTCTCAGTAAGTGAGCCTGTAGATACATTCATGCGCTATGGGGACAGCTGTGACATAGCTAGGGCCGTGAGATTCAGTTCAGACGAGGGTGGGTTAGGAGTAGGGGTGAAGATGACATAGAGGGGAGGGACCCTGGCTTCTGATTTACAAATGCACTTTCTGGAAAACACAGTTTTGAATGTTCTATGTGTGTCTGTGTAATTACTAAAGAAAGTCTTTTTTGTTAGTTTTAGTGTGTGGTGAAAAATATTTTTCCACCAAAAACCATTTTGTCATATTGAAATCTAATCATGTATGTATGACATCATTACTACTTGCAGTTGACTCAGCGATTCAACACATCTATTTATCAAATGCCTCAAAGCACTCTGTAAGCTGCCTGGATTGGGTATGATCCAGAGTTTTGTGAGGCTTCTAACATCCTCTCTGTCTGAGAAGGAATATATTGTTACTTATATTTTCCTCCCATGGAGGAGAGCCCACACCAAAAAGGAACTCAAAATGGGTGAAAGAGGTTAACTGGATCTTGGAATGACCTTTGAGAGTAAATCATCAGTCTAGAAATACTCTTCAAATGTCAGTGAAGGATCAACAGGCAAAGTGTAAGCTGTACCCCTGACTGGGGAGTATAGGGCCCATTTTGTATCCTCTGTTGTGGCTTGGTAAGGCTAACCAGAGTCAATGGGACATGAGTGGGAGTGATATGTATGATATTGGGGCATCTTCCACAGAAAAATAAAGAAAGCCTCGTGCCTTGGAATCTTCTTGTCTTTCCCCTTACTACCCATGGGAGCACAAATGACCATGACCCACCTTTCAATCCTGCATATGAGACCAACACCCAAGAGGAAGAACATTTGGAACAAAATTGGAACAAAAATTGGAGCACTCATAAACCCAGATAATACATGTAAGGATTGTTATGTATGAAAGAAATAAATTTGTAGTTAAGAAAGAGTCAAGGGGATATAAAGTATAGTCAGTATATAGTCAATAATATGCTAATAACTATATATGCTGCCAGGTGGGTACTAGACTAATGGGGGGTCACTTCATAAATTGTATAAATGTCAAAACCACTATGCTGTATACCTGAAACTGATAGAAAATAATATTGAAAGTCAACTGTAATTGAAAATACATAAATTTTTAAAAAGGAAGGAAAGAGAGAAACTTTTATTTATTTTTTAATCATTATATTTGGGGGCCTGCTTACTATAATGGCTGAAATTGAGCTTATCTAATACATACAGTTTCTAGATGCCTACAGTCTTCTTCACAAACAACCATAAAATCTTCAGGTTGTGACTTTACATTCTCATCTGTCTATCTCTTTCTCTCTTGTAACAATTCTCATCAATAGTGCTGCCAAAGTTGAGTTCTTTTTCAAGCACATGCAAAAAATGAAACTAAGAAAAGCATTAGAATTGCCCCATGTGAATTCCACTCACATTTCTAAGCCAATACATTTAAAAGATTAAATGAAAATATCCCATCTACTGTTATCACACTCTGCTGTCTTCACCAGTGTGAACTGAGAATAAGAGATGGCAGCTTTTCAATGTATTGCCTCGATTCCTCTGGCTTCTAGTGTTCCTGTCATTTCTATTCCCTACCATGCGTCTGTGATAAAGTGAGAAATAATATTCTGAAATGCCACTCGCATTCAATATAGGATATTCTGTCCTCTACAATTAGCATATTTTTCTGAAAGATCAAATGTTTAGAATACAATGATTTATGGGTCCAGTAAATGCATAAACAGTTGCCCAGATATAAGAAGGATATGTAGGAAGTTGACTTTGTGTACTAATAAATGCCAAAAGGTACAATTGGTTAAGGAAATTATGGACGGAGGATTCCGGTTATAAATGTCTGTTGCATTTTCTGAGTTGAATTGCTTATGTGTCTGTATAAATTCTAAGCAGAAAATAGGCTAAGAACATTAAAACTTTAGTTAACTCGATTTTCTCAGGTCTATATAATTCTAAACTTATTTAGGACAATAGCCCATTTGTTTTATAAATCACAGTGTTCATTGCAATATCTTTCAAGCTGAAAGCACTAAATCACTTTATATTACTGGGCCCTGGAAGAATGCAGCATTATAGCTTGGCTGGCAGAACATGTATCAGTGTGATATTGATCTCACCAGGAAAAAGAAAAGCTGTGCTGAACGGACTCCAAACTGGAAGGGGTGTTATCTGCAGACCACAGTGTTTGTTCAAATCACATATTACTTGGGGTGAGGGCATATTTCTTTTCTTTTTTTTTTTTTTTTTTTTTTTTTTGTGCAGGCTAATTATGATTTTAGTGACCATTATGGCCATTTCTTTAATCTGCAATATTAAGAAAGCTGTTAGTTGAATGTCTGGACATAATATTTGACATCATGAGTAGCTCCTTTTTCTGCAAGGAGTGGGTTAAAATAGAATGTAGGTGAAATGCACTCACTTCTTCACTACAGTAGAGTTCATCTACGGTGCCAAACTTGTTTCATGGGGCCCCCTGACCCCCCTTTGGTGATTGACAGTATCAATACTAAGAGCAAAGGCATAGCTGTCAGCAGCAAGGGCATATTGTGTGCTGGCCTAAGTAGGGTCTTCCTAGAAGACCCCTATGAAACAAAGAAAATAGCTGTGAGGCACGAGTCTTGGCTGGATTATGTTGAGACTGGAAAACAATGGGACTTTGTCATCTCACTCAAGACCCAGGAAGAAGCTACATCATCTAATTTGCACTGGGTACAGAAAGGAACCCTATGGAAGATAATCAGGCTACTAGATACAGCTGGTGTTCAGGCTGTTCCATCATGACTGATTGACATTGACTGATTGACAGCAAGGAAGGGAGAGGTTCCAGAATGGGTACAAAGTAAGTCATTGCAATAATGGGAATCACCCGCCAAAGTGGGAGGGGAAAAAAAAAAACACCCAAAAACATGTGGTAACATTTCACAACAGTACATACATGTATCATATCATCACGTTATACACCTGGAACTTACACAATGTCATATGTCAATTATATGTCAGTAAAGCTGGGAAATATCTTTCAGGAAGCAAGCTGTCTGTCACGCTGAGGATTGGAGGGCTGTAGTCGAACCTTTCTTCATCCAGTCCCTTAAGAATGCTTAGGCTAACTGGAAGGAAAAAGCAGAATAACTGTATGACTAAGCACATAAACAAGTTAGATGCTACACTCACTCCTACTGCTAGGGACAAAACTGAGATGCAGATGTGTGGAAACTAGACCTCTTTTCCTGCGTAGATGTAGGGACTTGGCCAGTTCTCTTAAGTGCTTACTAAAGGAGTAAGGTTAATCAGTAAACTAACCTCTCTGTTGGGGGAACACTGTAAACTGTGCTCCCTGTAGCTGCCGACTCTGTGATGGTTTATATTTGGAATTGTTTTTTCTTTCTTGTTTGCAAAGGGTGTTTTGTGGGTTTCGAAATTCTTGGTGACTTCAGATCCCACAAATTCTGAAATCCATAATGCACCCTGTCAGGTGATTAGCAGTCACTACCTTTCCATACCTTTATTCTCTTGCCAAATTGCACCCACACAAAAATCCCGGTGCAAATGTATAAATTGTGCATTGCTATTCAAAGATGGCCTTGTCTCCAGTTGCTTCTTTGAACCCAGGTCCTCATTCATGACACTGTCCTGTATTTTCGCAATGTGCTGACTAATGTCATCTCTGTAGACACAAAGAGCCAACAGGAAGCCCAAACAGAACATTCCCTCTTGGAGTGAAAGTGAGGGGGCTTCTTCTTCCTCTCATGTCACACCCGCTTGGAATGCTCTCAACCCTCTGAGGAACAGATGCAGGAGCATATTTACAAAGCAGGCCTGCGATGAGCAGACACCCACGAGGCGTGCTCTGTGCCCATCTTCCTCCACAGGCAGGCTGTGCTGAAACAAAGGGACGCCCCCTCATACATTAACATGGGGCAGACAGTGGGACCACACGAGAGGCCCAAGTCAGGATGCAAACTCTCTGTGGGCCTGATTCCCATTTAGGGGGCGAGGCATCCACAGTCTGGGATGGTGAGCAGTTCATGGAGTGGCTCTTCTCTCCATCCTTCCTCTATTTTATGTTAGGTTTGTCAAACACGACTGTATGCACAGAACTAAGGAGAAGCAATGAGCTTCTGAACTGGCGCTTGGCTGCAAAACCCAGCCACACTTTCTTTTTATATAATTATCATACCAGCAGTGTTTTATTAGAACCATTGGGAAAATATCGAGAATATCTATTCTTAGAATTAAGGCGCTCACACCATTTATTGCAAGTTGCCCTTAGTCAATGTGGTTGGTCCTAATTTATGGGCTATTTTTCAGTGTCATCAGTAACCTCCACAGTGAGAGGTGAGGACCTGAGGTCTCCTCTCCCACAACCTAGTTGCTGCTAGGCGTACGTTCTGCCAGAAATCAATCTTAGCATGACCTCTCCCATGCTGCTGTAGAGTAAGTTGTTGGTTCCAATTCTGCTCTTCAGGATGGTATAGTTACAGGCACAGCCTTTCCCTGGCTTCATTGTGGGTGCAGTAATTGCTCACCTTTTGATTTGGGGTTCAGACATGTAACTTGCTTCCCTCAGGGGGATGTTTGCAGGGAACTGGAAGCAGAGACTTGCAATAGGCTTGTGAGGTTGGGATTGCTTTCTTGGCTTCTGCCATTGATACATGGCGAACATATTCAGGTAGTCATTGCCTCTTCAGCAATATAAGAGACCAAAATGGGGGTTCCCTTTTCTCTACCGCCTCGCCAACACTTGTTTGTTGATTTATTGATGATAGCCATCTTGACAGGAGTGAGGTGATATCTCATTGTGGTTTTGATTTGCATCTTTTCAGATGTCCATTGGCCATTTGTATGTCCTCTTTGGAGAAATGTCTTTTCAGGTCCTCTGGCCATTTTTAAATTGGGTTGTTTGTTTTTTGGTGTTGAGTTGTATGTCAAGTTTAATCTTTGCTGACCAATTCCCTTTTTTGATTTTATAAATTTTGGATATTAACCCCTTATAAGTATCATTGGCAAATATCTTCTCCCATTCAGTAGGAGCGCACCTGGAAAAAAAAAAAAAAGACCCAAAAATGAGGTCCATGAAACACAGAATCAGTTGGCACTCAAATGGTCTGCAGCTCCATGCACAAGGAAAAAATACCTTGTAGGTCACTGAAATAGTGAGCTTGTTTGTTCCACATTATTATGGCAGGAGTTGACTGATACACACAGATAACCAACATTTACTAGCAAATATGCACCAAGACGATTACAGACACAATACTTGTAGGCACTCCACCAAGCCTGTAGCAGGTAGGAAAGCATTCTTAGTGCAGGATTCTGCTAATCTAGATGGAATGCAGAAGCGGAACCCTCCCTTAGAAATCTACCTATGTGTCAGGTACACACTGTTAGGATCATACATTTATCCTATTTGTGAGGCTACCATAAGTATATGGAATTATATTTTATCCTCTGTAGACTAAAATATTTTAAAATAAATTTTAGACAATACAAAATCATATCTATCTATCTGTCAGGTCTGTCTATCCATCCATCCATCCGTCCATCCATCCATCTATCCATCCATCCATTCAGTCATTCAGTCTTTGCATCACACACTAGTGCGGGACTGTAAAATGACTATGCAAGCTGAAACTGTGCAAAGTGATCTTAATAATGAATGGGAAATATTAGTATGCCCTGTACTCTTTAATTTTTCTTTTGCTTAAAACGCTCTTAGTATTTAATATAAATGTATAGGGAAATGAAGAAAAATAAGGTATATTTATTTAGTATATTTTTAATTCAAACATTAAAATTTTAAGTTTTATTTCTTTTTACAAATCTTATCAGAAGTAATTTGAATAGGGCTTGCCTTCTAGTCATATAACTTATAATATGGAATGAACTGGAACTTTTCTATGCCTTGGCAAGTTGTAATGCTCCTTTCTAAGTTTGGATGAGCTTCCAAGATTCTATCCTTTGAGTTTTCAGTGGTGTGAAATATCCCCAAGAGATCTCTTAATGTGCAGATTTTTTTGCTAGACTCATTTCCTCTGAAACGTTTTCATCACGACCACTTTCCATATTTATGTCACAACTTTGTCTTCCTTAAGTTCCTCCAGCTGCATAATACAGCCTCTCAAATGGCAACATCCCCATGGTCACCTATTGCTCCTGAAACTTCATTTACATTCAGTTTGAATTTCACTTCAGCTTTACTTTGTTGCACTTTAACCTTTACAGACCAATTCCCTTTTTTGATTTAAAATAAAAAAATACTACATGGATTTACCACTTGGAGACAAGGAGGAACACAGCTACACACATTTTTAAATTAAATTTAATTAAATTTAATTTAATTTTTTATTAGTTTCAGGTGTACAAAACAATGTAATAGACATTTATCATTTATGTCCCTCACAAAGTGATAACCCCTCTTCCGCAATTCACTGGCCCTCTGACATCGCATACAACAGCTACACAATTTGCTGTCTGTTGATGACCTAACATGTGCATAGTAACCAATCACTGACAGACTTTGAAAAAAAAATGATATGATTCGTCATTGATCAGGATGTGTGTATGTTACTCATATTGTGATTTGTAGACTGAAGAGCTACCAGGGAAATTTGTAGTCTATGCAGTTACTCACAGTTAATAGAGTGCGGTAACTGAAAGTTGATCTCTGTTGTAGGTAGACTGGTATTTAACTAAGCCAGGACAACTAATAAGCACACTTATCGGAACCACGCACACTGAGAGCTGTGTGTGCCTGCGCATGTGCTTAAACCTTGGATGTCTAAGGCTTCTTCGTTCCTACAAACGTCCTATGGATGTTGCCTGGGTTGTATACTTTGTAGATGCTGGGTAGAGTCACTTAAATTTTCTAGTAACCCCTCAAAACCTATGGCTCTTGCTTGTCAAATTGCAGATCCTCAAACTTTTCCCATTCTTGTCTCTCTGTGAGTCCCCCAAACAGAAGAGATTGCCTCTTCTGTCATCTCCTCCTTCCTGCTGTGTCTGTCATCCCTCTACCCCAGTTGCTTCACTAGGTGTCTCTCTTGTTTGTTCAATAGTTGTTTGCTCATCCTGGGAGGTGATGAGCTGCTTTTGCCTCTGTACTTCTCTCAGGGTGTTTGTTTTCTCCTTGTCAAAGTCTAGACTCCTACAACTATTATCCTTTGTTGCCTGAATGTTTTAATGCTGGTTAATCTGGTTTTACACATCTTATTCAAGGTTCAGAATGCTCATTTGGAAGAAAAAGGTGCTCCCAAATTATGGGGATAATAGAATGTAGATTCTTGAAGTTGAATCAGCCTTTAGAGTACAAAGGGTATTCATTAAAAAATCAAATCCCCTTGTAATGAAGGAAAACATTATTTGCATTTTATAGTGAGCTCATGCTTCCAAAGTCTTTCTTTGTCTAAGAGAGACACAAATTTAAAGACAGTGAGCCAATTAGGAAAAAACAACCTGAATATGTATTGTCTTGACAGTATTCACTCAGGATAGTTTTTCTTATCCTGTTCAGTATCTTTTCAACATTTGTTACTGTTAAGCAAAAGCCACTGGCCAGCTCCTAAATACCACGGTTTTAAAATGCCTGTCAAAAATGAATTTGTTACCTTATGTTTTCAAGGACACTTTGTAATGCAAAAGGTCGACATACAATACTCTCCCAGGAAATATGTGGTAAGGAGGCTAAACCAATATTTCTGTTTTTAAGATAGATAGCATCCCTCTTCACAGGACAGAGTAGCTGAGGTGGCCTCCACACTATCTTGTAGGCATTTAATGAGAGCCGGTTCATCCCAGGGAGTAAAAGCAAATACCAACTGCCTCCTGATGGAGGGGCAAGGAAAGGCCAAGGAAGACCTCCTGCTGGCAGCTTTTGAGGAACCTGCTATTATCCTCCCCCAAAGGGCAGTCTGTGTTTGAGCACTTGCAGCCTAGGTAAGGAGAGCAGCCCAGTTCTGACTTGTCAGTCACTAGGCTGGAGTTCTTCCTGCAATTCCTCTCTAGGCAATGACAGGTTATCTATGCAAAGGGCTGGGTACCCTGAGAAAGCAGAAACAGAGCTCGGGGGAGACTTGCAGGGCTAGCTGGGGTGGCCCTTGGGCCACCAGTAGCAACCGAGGGAGGTGAAAAAACCCAGTGCAAACCCAAGAGCAGCACCCAGGTGAAGGAGCTGGGTAAGCTGGAAGAAACAAAATACAAGCCGGGGAAGGCCCAGTGGAGACTCCAAGAGGAGCGGAGGAGCGGAGCAGTTTGGGAATGAAAGGAGAGGATTAAGATCTAAAGAAGGTCCGTGAAAATCCAGGGCCTTTTTTCAGTACCTTTTACTGGGTCGGCATGGCCTCTCCTGAGTTTGGAAAGGAGTCGCGAAGGTAGCTAAGCTAATTGGAACCATTGAACCCAAATCAAGCAACTTTGGCCCCAGTCAGGAGCTACTAGTAATTCTGCCTTTCAGTAAGAGATTAGCAAGCATTTTTTAAAAGTGAATTTAGGCATAGTAAGTAATTAAACCAGCCATTTAACATGTGCTTCAGAATATAGGAAGTCATCTTCCAAAAGGGCTGTGGAATACGCATTTTTAGTGCCAAGCAAGGAAAAGTGGAACTTGAGTAAATAAAACAGAAGCAGAAGAGTCCAGAGGAGACACCAGGATGTCCTGCGGGTGATCCCTTTGGGTCCCAGGACCTGTCAGGACACCCTGGCACCCAGCAGAAGGAATCAGGATTGGCTAGATTTTGTCACTTGACAAAGGTGCTCCTCCCACTGCAAGTTTCTCAGCTGCCCCTTTACTTCAGCAGGAAACAGGACCAGCTATGTTTGTTTGTTTGTTTTAAGCAGGGTACAGCTCACAATGGCACATGGAGGGATCAAACTGGCAATGGTGGTGTTATCAGCTCCCCATTCTAACCAACAGAGCTAACTGGCCACTCCAGGATCAACTATTGCTAAGAGATGTAATAGAAGACTGCTGCTGGAATATGCTTTAACAACCCGCCAGTTTCTGAGATTGTGACAAGTGGTGGTTAATTTTGATATCGCTGCCTGTTTGTGGATCCCACTTATTCTCAGCACAGTTTATTCATCTCACTGTCTGGGATACTTGACTTCTTTTTTAGTTAAAGGAGACTCATGGTCTTTAACAAATTAAATTACTTTTAATTAAAATACCGGAAGTGCCAAAAAAAGTAGGCACATGACTTATATTCATCTTTTGTTATCGGTATATATTATTACAATTTTAATACAGGTTTTTCCTTTCTTAAAATTTGTATACATTTTTTGCACCCTCTGTACATTTGAAATACAAATTGTTAAATACATTTAATTTAAAAAAGTACATTAACCTCATAAATAATAATTTTAAAAAATGTAAGGCTGTGTCGAGCAGCACCATAATCCTTTCTTTTTTCCTGAACATACCAAATAAAGTAGATTTATACTGATTCGAATCCAAGGTATATATAAATAAATATAAGTATAATACAATATTATTCTCTTGGAACATTAAAGGAAAACTGAGCTATTATGAAACTCAGCAAACGAAAATTTTTCATTTTCCATGCTACGAATATCAGTAAGCAAAGAACCGAAGCCAGGGACTTGGAGCTGAGCAACATCAATTAAGAGTCATCATGTTTTGCTGTGTGCATAGACATTTGTTGATCATTTCCTCCATTTAATTTAGCATTTTGAAATTTACAGGTCTGCCTGCAGAGATAGGATTATGGAGGCATCTAAAATAGTCCCAGTGTATTTCTGTGCCACCCAACCCATGCCTGCTCCTTGAAAGCCACTGAGCATGTGCAAACAGGCTTCAAATTGACGTCTGCCCTTAAGGGGGAGGAGTGGGAAAAGGAAATGGGTGTCACCCACTGTATTGATAGTTCACAAATACTAAATGGTTTAACCCTCGGGAAAGAATCATAGATAATATATATAATTATACCAGTTTTAGAGGTGCCTCTCAGAATGTAAGTGATAGAACTACCTCATTTGAGGCAAACTGGTCACCCCTCCCCGCCCCCCCAAAAAAAACAAACCAAAAAAAACCTACCTCATGATAGCACACAGCACTGTCAGTAAAGTTAATAATAAAAACTAAAAGTGTTCCCGTTCATCAGGCCCATGCCACAGATCAGATACTCAGCTAAGCATTTTCCTTATACTTGATCCTCCCTGCCTCCCTGGGAGTTATCCGGATTTTGTAGGTGACGTGAGGAAATGGAGGGGAGGTTCCTGAGAACTTATGCTCCTCACAATTTAATCTGCATACAAATCAAAGACTGAGCATGTTAAAATGCAGCTTCTGTTTCACTAGGTCTGGGTGGGATCTGAGGTTTTGCATTTCTAACAAATTCCAGGTGAACTGATGCTGTTGGTCCGTGGCCCACACTTCGAGCAGCAAGACTTGAGAGGTTGAATAACTCGGTCAAGTACATGAGGTTGATTCTCAATGGAGGAAAGATCAAACTGAGATTTCCCTGGCTCAAAACTCCCAGTGCATATCTCTTCCTCGGGTCTAGCAGCTCTGGCCTAGAGGAGGAATCAAAGCATGCGTGAGGGTAACTGTGAGACCAAGTACTAAATGCTGTCCATTTTCAGACAGGGGCGGTGAGGATTTCCATCATTGCCCCTACCGTTAAGTGTGTCCTGGAGAAAGAAGAATATCAATGAGTCATTTCAACTGGGTAAACCAAGGTGATTCCTAGACAGAGGTGGCATGTAAGCTAGACCTAGAAGCCTGAGAATTTTATATACATGTATGTAAATATATAAATATATGTGATTTATAATATGGTATTGTATATAATATAAAATATTATCTATCTTTCTTTGCATTTAATATTTCTTTATATTTTGCTTCTAGACAGAGGGAATAGCATGCATGGATGCCACACAGTACAAGGCAGGATTGTGACAATTCGATATTGTGATTGACCTCTGGCTCTATAGCTCACACAGTATTTTCACTCCCCTTCTCTTATGTGAGGATCACCTGGATGCAGGCCCTTTGAGTGTTTATTGATCTGCTTTAAGTTGTTCCTTTTTCTTATTTGTAAGAGGTCAAATACTAGGGGCCTCAGAGCTCTTGACAATAGGAACCCTAAATTTAGCCAATTTACAGAATTTAATTGTTTGATATTTCTGTTTCCTGTTTTGTTTGGATTAAGTTACCTTTTATATTTCCTCTGAGTAATTCAACCTGATTTTCTCAAGTTGTATTAAGTTTTTCTTATCATCAGGTTTGGAAAAGCATTAGATGCTATTTTAAAGTCATGGAAAACAAAATATGGGTGAGAGAGCCTGGAAGCTAGTGAGACGAGATTCTATTTATTTATTATCTTTATTCAGTTATTTGAAGAAAAGTTAATATGCAACAAATTAAAAACTCATATAGCTAATATTGAGGACCATCAGAAATGGACTTAATAAAATTAAGTTTTGATGATTAAATCTCATTCTGAAGTCATGATAATACATATTCATGTTGACATTTTTGAGAATGTATTTTATATCTTCTGAATATAAATATTTTTATCGTAAATCTACATTTTATATTATTATTAGGTATTTTTATATTATTATTAAGTATTTTATATTATTATTAGGTATTTAGTGTATTGTATATCTATTTAAACAAAACAATTGGGAGGGCATACATAATTTACAGATAAACAGTCATAGAAATAAAGGCTGGTGGTTATTATTCCCCAGAAGTTACTTCAATTAACTACAGTATTTAGGTATGAATTTTCTGGAATTCAAGATCAAGCAGAAAATAAAACTGCATACAGAACTCCGCTTATTAGGTTATTGAAAAAAGGTCAGTGGGGTGGGAGGCTGAGGGGAACCAGCAATTCTCCTTTTCTAACTGATTAGACTGTTTTTGTTTGTTCGTTTTGTTTCCATTTGTTGCTCAGGCAGGAGCCCTAAGCAGAGCTGTCCCAACTTAATGCTATAAACAGGCCAGATCTTACAATCTTGACTCTTTAAGTGCTATTCAATAAATGAAAAGCTTTTTTATTCACTTGTTTCTCTCCTTACCTTCTCAGGCACTACCAGTGAATTGTGCAGTGCAAACTACTGCACAATACCAGTGAATTGTGCAGTCATTAACCTGAAGTTTATTGAATATATCCGCCTCTACCTGTAATTTAAAAGAAATCAAGAAAACTTTTAGTCATTATTTTGGCATTTAGGAAAAAGTTCAAATAATGTGTTTCTTCTAAAATAAGACCTAGCTGGACAATCTGCTCTAATGCATATTGTGGAGCAAAAATTAATATAAGACCCGGTCTGATTTTACTATAAGACCAGGTAAAATATAATGTAATATAATATAATATATTATAATATAATATAATGTAATGTAATGTAATATAAGAGACTGGGTATAATATAATATAATATAATATAATATAATATAATATAATATAATATAATACAATACTGGGGATAATATAATATCATACCCGGTCTTATATTAATTTTTGCTCCAAAAGATACATTAGAGCTGATTGTCTGGCTTGGTCTTATTTTTGGGGAAACACGGTATGTTTGTAGTTGTGTGTGTGTGTGTGTGTGTGTGTGAGAGAGAGAGAGGAGAGGAGAGAGAGAGAGAGAGAGAGAGAGAGAGAGAGAGAGAGAGAGAGAGAGAGGAGGGGAGAGGAGAGGAGAGAAAGAGAGAGAGAAGAGAGGAGAGAGGAGAGGAGAGAGAGAGGGGAGAGAGGAGAGAGCGAGAGCGAGGAGAGAGAGAGAGAGGCACACTAGGAATGGCATTCTAATTTAAATGATTACACTGAAATTTATTGGTTTTGTCCCAGGCTGTTTTCTCTGAGATCTTTTCTCTCATTTTGCTTTTGCTTTGATGGAGATGACAATTGAACTAACTGTATCTCAGTAATTTAGTGTTACATTATTTTTAAAAAGATACCTGGCTCCAACTGAGTGTTGGCCATATCTGCTGTTGTAATTTAAGGAATCTAGGTGATCTTTGACAGGAATAATTTTCCAGCTTGAAGGCCAAGAATAAGTAATGCAGCCACAGAAAAAGCCTGTCAAACCATCTCACCTGAAACACATGGAAACACAAGGAGGCATTCTTGTTGGGTAATTATTTTCAGAGCACTTTCCATGGGACTTCATAAAACCATTGACTTAATGATGAAATACTGACCCTATTTTTCAAGTGAAAACTCTATTCATTTGAGCATCTTGTCACTCAAACCCTGTAAATCCTTTCACAGTTGCTTTTGGGGTAGGCTTCAGGTTGTCATCAGCAGCAAAAGGAGCAAACCCCTCCCTCAATCAGAAAAACTGCCCTTTAGTCAACATTTTATGTTATTTAATTGTTTGCAAGATTCATTAATTGGCAACAGCCCTTCCAGATACTCATTAGAATTAACAAGATTCCACTATAATTCATAGATTATATGTCACTCTTCCCCCTCAGCTGGAAAAGGGCATACATATTTAAAAATCACTTTTGAATCTTGAAATTTAAACTTTTCCCCTCAATGACATTTATTTTAATGCACGTGATTTAAAACATAAGCTTCACTGTACAAAAAAAAGAAAAAAGATAACTTGAAAAGAAGATAAAGTTTTTATAAGACTCTTGCCCTTGAGGATATTTCTAGGACATAGGACGCTTAAAAGGTGCAGAATTCTTCATGAAGTTCTTGTTTTGCTTATGTGGAAATGGAGGGGGAATGGCACAAAGAGCCACGGACTGTTGTTCACATGAACTGCATTCTGGTCTCATTTTTATTTCTTATCAACAGTGTGGCTTTGGACATACAGTGCCAACTCTTAAGGTCTTAGTGTTCCCATCTGTGAAATGGGAATAATACCAACCTCAGCCTCAACATATTTTTTAGGGTTTGAATGTTAACTAATGCATGATTAAATTACTTTGTACGAGTATGCCTTGAAGCATTTATGGAATTTTGTGACCTCAGGTCTGCTGACTTAAGTTATAGGATTAAAAGTTTAGATATAGGGAAGAATTATACTAATGCCTAGGCTGAATGAACTCTTCCATTAATGCTTAAGACTGCCTTGTGATATTTGAGTTTGTTTATGTTTTTCTAAGTATGTATCTGTATCACAGGTAGGGAGGAGGCATTCAAACCTTGGTATAAATGGTTGGTCGGAGTACAGAAAAGAAAGAAGAGTTAGGTCCTTCAAATTCACAAACCCACCTAGGGCTGCATTGCTCACCTTTTCCAGATTATGTTCTTGGGCAGCTGGGGCACCTGGGGCACGGCCTTGCCAAAGTCACACAGCTCAGTAAACAGAGAAGCTGCATATTAGGTTTATATTCTCTCGTCCCGGATTCTACTGTCTGAATCCCTATATTGTATCATATTGGATGGATGGATGGATGGATGGATGGATGGATGGATGGATGGATGGATATTAAGCAGAGCTGAATTTTCTTACATGAAAGCTTTCTTAAACTATGGGAAAATATTTCAGAGATGGTTCTTCTCTCTGTATATTTACTAGGGAATTAGCAATTTTGACGGTTAGGATGCCATTTTCTCTAAGTGAAGTCTGTTAATGTTAATTTTATAGGGTTTGAGTAAATGTGTTATAACAAGCATGATTGTACGTGGGAAGGGCACCAGTGTTTGCATTCAGTATCATTAACCATATCATTACATATAAGCTCCTTGAGATTCTAATAGGCTCCTCATTTGTCCGTCCCAGTCTGCACAGAGCACTGGCTCTGTCACAGGGAGGGTGCTCCATAAAAACTTTCTGTGGATCAGTGAATTAAATCCTTTTCTTATCCATCCAATAAATACTGCTTAAGTCTCTATTGCACTGAGTTGAGTGCTGGATCAAGAGTGTTAAGTGGAAGAGACACAATCTCTGTCCTTACGAAACTTAGAACCAGATGATGACGAAGTTCTCCAAAGAAAACCATGATGGTATTGGGGTCAAAGACAGAGGGATACCAAGCAAATTGAGCAAAGCTTCAAAGAAGTGGTCCAAAGAGGCTTCTCCTGGCAAGTCAGTCATATAATATGTAAAGGTGAAACTTGAAGGAGGAGAAGAAACTTGAGCAATGTGTGGACAGCAGGGGGAAGAGCATGCCAGAGAGAGCAGCTTGTGCTGGGAGTGATTTGGCTTATTTGAAAACCTAAAGGATAGCCATGGTGTCTGGAACACAGGGAGGAAGGGGTAGGGTAGGAAAATATGCTCTTTTCAAGGCATGAGAGTCGTGTGCGCTTTCGCAGCATATACAAGGTGTGATCAACAAATACAGTAAATGGTATGGCAGTTTCTGTCAAATAAAAACATTATGGTATGTCCTCATCCACTTTATTCACTGGATCTGGCACAGTGAGACTTCTGGCTCTTCCTCAAAGTCAAAATGACCATGAAAGGAAAATATTTGGAATTGATTCAGGACATCGAGGCAGCCACGACAGCATAACTAAAGACACTCATGAAAGAGGACTTCCAGAACTGCTTCAGAAAGTGGCCAGAATTATGGGAAAAGTGTGTTCGAAGCGAAGGGGAGTATTTTGAGGGGAATTACTGGCAATGTATCTTTTACTGTAATAACTTTTTTTATTTAAACATTCACCGTATTGTTTGATCACATCTCGTATATTAGAGGCACAAGAGAGATTTTTTTTCTTTCTTTTGTGGAAACACCTTTCCTAGCTTTGATCTCAGCCTTATTGCTTAGGAGAATTATTAAAGGTTTTTGCAAACAATTTGACCCTGTAAGGTTAATTTACAAACTAGGTTGGAGAATGTTATTCCTGATTTGAGTTGAGCTCCGTTTTTCTAGTTGTGTCCAAACTTGAACTCTGTAATATGATACATTGAAAATAATTTGTGTTGCTCTATTTCTGAAAATACCAATGTCAGTATTGTCGAGATGCATGAAGACAGAAGGAAAACAAAGTGATGTCTCAAATAGCATTACTCATTTTGGTCAACCTAACACCTTGCTAAGGAGATCTCTAATCAGGGAGAAATGAACAGAGGGACTGGATGAATTAGATGCGAAATCTACCTTTATTTTCTACCTTGCAATTATTTTGTGAACTCATATGCCAAAAGTAATAGGAGCCTTGGGATAATAGATGAGGACAAAAACCTTTTTATTGCTCATGGGGAATATGTATGTCCTCTGACAAATTAATCAGAGTACTACAAAGAGGAAAAAACTTCATAGCAACATCAATGATAAAGCCTCAATCTCTACAGCATATTGTTACCTTCACAGCATTTTTGTGAACGTCATTATACAAGCCAGCGAAGTAGAAAGCGATCGGCCCAGGAAAGTTAAATGACAATGTCGGGGTCTCACTCCAAGCTCATGGCAAGGCCTCTCTTAATTGTATCTTCACCTCATTCAGTAACTTGTAAATTCCACCTCAAGGGTTCAGAGGTAATGTTCATCAAAGTGAGAGTGACATATTTGTAGAAATTTCACCTTTTTCTTGTTACCTTATGTGCTTGAAGTCCTGCAGTTATTCTAGAAGACAGGCAAAACAGATGTTGATTGCCCAATTTAGAGACAAAGAAAGTGACGCTTAGAGATTATGCGCTCAGTAACAGGGAGGGATGGAGTACCATATTCTGATTTCTAAGGATTTTTTAATTAATATTTTGAGAATATAAAACCTGTCACCAATCATATGAGCTTAGAAATTGGTTGATTTAGCAACTTGGTCTCTTTTACATTGAGATAGGAACTGTTTGCATCTATCCAAGGACTAAATTGAAATAGTTTCTCCTACGACTTCTCTCCAGTATGCAATTAATTTTAATACAACTGTCATTTTCAGATTTCAAATTGAAATCTACTTATCATTATTATTGTTATTATTTTTACATCCAGAATATCTCTAGATCCTCTCCAGTTCTTTTCCTTGCTCTGCTCTCCCCAATAGCTTTCTCTCAAGAACTCCACTCTCCTTTTCTTTTGACTGTACTTCAATTTTAGAGGATTACTACAGGAAGTAGCTCTGGGAAAGCAGCTTAGATAGTGGTCAGGATCCCTCATTTACACATAAAATGGAAATAGAAGAGAATAGTTTAAAATGGAATCTCAAAAGTATGAATTATTTCTATGCACTTTTTAAAGGCTTAGCCTTTTTATTCCTAAATTGTCTTGAACAAGAATTCTCTTCTTGGAGTTGGTGCACCATGGGAAATGAATCAAGTAATGGAAAGTTTGTAAAACCTTAACTGCCCTTATTATTTTTTCCAGTGGTGGAGGGAACTTCATTCCTTGGTCTAATAATTGATGAAAAAATAATATAGGGATGAACCAGAACCACTGCTTTGGGACAAGGTGTTCTTTTTCTAAAATCCTAACGTTAAAGGCTATAAAATATTATCCTTGTGTTCAAAAACTTGGATGGGTTTGCTTGAGACTGAAGTTTTATAAGGAGTTCCTGGTTATATTTCAGCCTCCTTCAAGTGAAAAAAAAATCTATCTGCTGTTGGCAGAGTAGGCCTTTTCACTACAAGTAGTCATGAAATGGATCCATGTACCTCTCAGTTCCTGTTACAGATAATTAAATGACAGATAGTTAAATTTACAAAAGTATTACTGTTACAAAGGTATGTACTACAAAATTACGCATTTCTTAATGAACATTTCAGGAACATGTTGACTACTTTTAAGGAAGGACATAGATAAAACTAAAATCAGCATTTCATTTTTTTTATACCTGTATTCATGAGCGTATCCTTCTGTGGTTTTGTTCAGTGGCAATTACTAAGCATCTGTTCCAGGAAAACTTGTGGGACGAATATTTACATAGACGTAATGATAGTAATAACACAAATGATAGTAATAATACACGTAATAACACATTAAGACTGATACTGTATTTCCAAGGAGGAAGATAACATTTTGGCAGAGAATTTACGGATAATTTTACAAACTAGAAAATCTGTAAGCGGATAAAGCCTTCGTCATGCAGGTACAGCGAGGACACTTTTCCACACATGGAACTTCAAAGTTTGGAAGTGGAAATAAATGACTATCGGATACCATTTGCCAAGTTTTTACTTAGACTGGTGTGTAGTGTATCTGGAGGGAAAAGATAGGGGATGGGAGACCTGAGGCGGCACCATTGTACATAGGGGGCCTCGTACATCACGAAGAGATATTCAAGCAGTTTTTTGTTTTGTTTTTGTTTTTGTGGCTAGTGAGAATTCAGTCTAAAATCTATGGAAGGTTTTCTGTCAGAAAGAAAACTTTCATAGTAATAAGCACTGCCTACCAATTACTGCAGTAATAAGGTCCAAGTAAAGCATTTCCAAATTAGATCAGTCCTTTTTAGTAGCACCAAATCACACTTCATTAACTATACATCAAACACATGGCAGGTTTACATATATTTAACAGTCGCATATGAGAATATGGCAGTTGAAAGAAACCAATGGTGGTGTAGAAAATGCTTGTATTTTTGTTTTCAAACGTATTAATAATAATAAATTAGCACTCTATTAAAAAGACATTAGAAGGTTTTGACTGAGGAAGGTAAAGAGAAGGCGCCAGAGTCTAGATGAACGCAGGGCTGACTGAGCTGGGTAGGAAAAAAACGTCTGAGCCAGTTAGAATGTAGTAGTCACATTCTTCGGTGAAGAAGGTGTAATACAAATGTGGCCTCGGTTTGTGCAGCTGCTGAGTTGTCTGGACAAGTCATTATCAAATCTGACCTTCTTCACTGAGTCCTTGTTCTGGTTACTGTTGCTACATAGCAAATTGCTCTAAAACTGAGTGTGAGAAGCAAGAACTATTTCAATTTGCTCATGATTTTGAGAATTGTGAATTTAGGAAGGGCCCGAGAGGGGCGTTCCCTCTGGGATTCTTCACGCCGGTGCAATCAGATGTGGTCTGGGCTGCTGTTCTCTGAAGGTTTGATTCGGCTGCATGTCCAGGACGGGTAGCTCAGGGGGCTGGCCCTGGATGCTGGCTATATCCTCTGGGAGTTCAGCTGGTGCTGTCAACCGGAACATCGACATGTGGCCTCTTCAGGTCGGTAGTCAGAAAATAATCAGATTTCTTGTATGGCGTTTGGTTTCCCCTGTGCGGCATCCTGGGGGAGACCCTAAGGAAAGCTGCGTGACCTTCTCTGAGTAGACCCGGGTATTCACCCCGTATCACTGCCTTGGTCCTCTAGTGTTGAAAGCAGTCAGAGCCCATCCAGGCCCAAGGAGAGTTAATAAAAAGCCCAGTTCCTAAGGAGAAGAGTGTTAAAGATTTTGTGGCCATTTAAAAATCTGAAACAGTCCTCATCCTCAACAAACAAAAACCGATGATATACTGAGTATATTTATTTAAATATTTTGAAGTAAAAAGCCAACCAATAGTTCACTTTCAGTAAAAATTCTTTTAAACAGATTTCCAAAAGTTTATTTATATATATCTAGTGGTAAGTGTAATTAGAAATATACCACATGTCATTGACAATAAGATTAATTAATTTTATGACACAATATTATTTTGTGTACCACTAAGAGAGAAAATAATCCCACACAACTATTATGAAATTAATTCCAGAGTGCTAATTTATGCAAAAATATTTTAGAATTGATGAAATAGTATTTCTGAGTTTCAAAAATTTATCTGTGAATTCTGGTTCTTTATTGAGAGATAATTCACATACCATAACAACTGACCTTTTTAAAATATACAATTCAGTGATTTTAGTATATTTACAAGATTGTACAACCTACTAATTCCAGAACATTTTTATCACTCTTACCCGAAAACACCCATATACATTAGCAGTCACTCCCTGTTTCTCTCCTTCCAGCCCCTAGTTACTACTGATCTAGTTCGCGTGTCTATGGATTTACCTGGACATTCCAAATAAATTGAATTATATAATACGTAGCCTATTCTGTTTGGCTCCATTCACATATCATCATGTTTCAAGGTTCATTCATGTTGTAGAATGTATCTCTGTCCTCTTGTGGTCTTCATTATGAATATCTTCATTAGGAAATGGTCCTCATTGTATACGTTTCAAATGCAATAATGAATAAGATGATGTACATATGTCCATATTCAGTTTCTGCTGACAAAGGTTGATTTGAGTGGGAAGACAAGAAGGAATTAGCCCTTAGAAATAAGAGTAGGTTTAGGTCAGGTAAGAGAGAGCTGGCATTAAGAAGGATTTGATGTTTCGGTTTACATGGGCAGAAAGGCTGTGGTGTGCTCCAAAAACATGATTGGAAGGCATGCGTGTCAGTAGGTCTCTGCAGGCGGGGGTGAGGCCGCCAAGCTGAACATCCTGGAGAGAAAGGTGAGCTCCGCCATGCACACATGAGGAGACTGAGGTGAGCAAGGTTTGAGGTGAGCAAGACTCCTCTGATTGTCCCAAGGCCAGTGATCGAATCAATGTCTGGTATTCCATATTTGCAAGAGGAAAAGGAAGGGAGGGAAAAGGAGGGAGAAAAGAAGGAAAGAAAGGAGGGAAGATGGAAGAAGAAAAAAAAATGGATGGAAGGAAGAAATGATTTTATCAAATGAGGTCTGTTTTGGTCTGCTACCTTAATTCAAAACAATATTTCCTTGGGAGGAAAGGAGACTGAGAAGCTGTGATAAAAACTATATATAATTAATATTACTGGGATGACTCAAGCTGAGTAGACTTGGGCATGTCTCTGAGCCTCTGTTGTCCTCAAGCATCCAGTGAGGGACCCACAACCACAAAGGTCTAGACCAACTGATATTTATTTTCTCTACTCTTTGCCTGTCTTATAGAGGACTCCTCTCTAAAATTTAGATTCTCAACACCCTTATCAGGAATTGTGGCATCTCTCTTAAGCTCTCAGCCACTTGAGCATTTCCTGTGGGTTCTAAGTGAATAACTGTTTGCGAATGAACCTTTACTAAGTAGGAAGATACTTCAGGGCAAGAAAAAAGCGATTTCTCTTTGCATGTTTGGGTTCTAATCATTGTTTGGCTTGGTGTTTGGTTATTATGAAAAGAGGGAATTAAAGGTTGGTCCGTAGCTTACCAGAAATTCCATATTTTAGGTTTTATTTGGGGTCTTTTTAAATAAAAGCCTAAATTCTGGTGGGACAGTAATAAAAAAGGAGTTGGAGATGTGGCAAAGAGCAGTAAACGGGTGACATAGAAAGGATAGATAGTGTGATTCTGCATAATAGGAGAAATCAATCCAATGAATCAAAAGGAAGTCAAGAAGAGAAGTCAGTCCAGGGTATAAGTATCCTGCCAGGAATCACTAGCAGGATTTTAGGTTTTATGTGGATGACCATTTTTAAAATATCAATAGTTGTATATTAAAGCGTTGTAGGGGAAAAAAAAAACTAACACATCAAATGTGTGATTTTATGGTTATGTTCCTTAGGAGGAAGGAAATAAAAATAGGAGATTGCTTTAAATTCAATTTAAGTAAAGATATTATGTTAATAATAGATAGACATGGCCAAAATAATAGAGGGAGGAAGGCATAGAATGTAGATATATGAGTAACAGTTTTCCAGAGAAACAGAACCAATAGGGTGTGTGTGTGTGTGTGTGTGTGTGTGTGTAGGTGTGTGTGTAGAGAGGGGGACAGAGAGAGAGAGAGAGAGAAAGAGAGAGAGAGAGAGAGAGAGAGAGAGAGAGAGAGAGAGAGAGAGAGAGAGAGAGAAAGAGAGAGAGAGAGAGAGATATTTAAAGAGAGAGAGAGAGAGACAGAGAGAGAGAGACAGAGACAGAGGATTCTAAAGCATTGGCTGGTAGGTCCACAATCTGTAGGGCAGACCCGCAGGCTGAAAACTCAGGCAGGATTTCTGTGCTACCATCTTGAGGCAGAACTTTTTGTGAAAAGTCAGTGTTTTGCTCTTAAGGCCGCAAGTGATTGGATTGAGGCCCGTCCCCATTATCAAGGGTAATCTCCTTTGTTTAAGTCAACTGATCATAAATATTAAATACATCTATAAAACACCCTCACCGCACCAGCCAGACTAGTATTTGACCAAACAGCTGGGCACGGTAGCCCAGCCAAATTGACATTAAAATGAATCATTACAGTGGGAAACACTCATAGGGAGTCTGGATTTACAAATGTTGTATTGTCCGTACTGGTGGGTCATAGGTGGAAACGTTTAGCAGAGTTTTAACAATGAAAGTGATTCGTGAGCAATCTGCCTGCACATGTTTGCCCATTTTTATGCAGCAAATCACAGAGTCTGGGAATTTTTTCTCTCCTATTGTTAAAAGAAGTATTTCAAGGACTTTCCTGTTAAGGCTCATTTTACACCATTACACTGTAAGCAGCTACCATAAAGGTTCGCTAATGATTACCCTTAATTTGTATTCAAATGGAAGCAAAGAGAAGGGAAAATACACAAGCGGGATTCTTGCAATTATGCTACATAAAATTATTAGGCAATTTACAAAATTGATAATGGGAAACTGCCCACCATGAATAAATATAATTTTGAGTTTTTCTTCCCCCTTCTTCTACCTCCTCCCGCCCCACCGCTGTTTCTCAGTCTAGTTGTGTAGGACACAGCTCCCTGGCCCTTGCAGGTGGTATTTATGAGCCTTGCACTCCCCCTCGGGCAGCTCTCGCCAGCACACAGCAGCCCACGCTGGCCTCCAGTTGCTCAGCTCCAGGGAGAGTCGTTGTTCACTGTAGAGGATGCTGCTCACTGGCCCATGTGGGACTCAAACCTGCAACCGAGTCATTAGGGGCACAGCACTCCAACCACCTGAGCCACTGGGCGAGCCCTGATTTTGATGGATGGAGTTTAATATTAGAATGACTGTAGGTAAACTACACTATTATTTTTCCCTTAATTATTCAAGCACATTTGAATTTGCTTTAAAGACAGTTATATCTTTATGAAGTTGAGCCTTTCCAGTCAAGAGTACTCTTCTTTTAGCTCTGTGACAAAGTTCATTTGCAAGGCTTGCTGTGAACTGTAAAATTGTGAGAACAAGGAAAAAAAATTAATTATGTCCTTCTCCCACCTGATCATAACCAAAAAAAACATGACATATTTTCCTGCAAACTAAAGTATATGTATTATAGGCACATTCAGGTAATTTGTGGGCTTAGCTATTGTGTTAAATATAGAAATACTCTTAGTTCTCATTTTGGTGTACACAGTTGTTTATTCAGATAATTGTCAACATACTGAAAAATGTGTTCTATTAAAAGATGATGAACATATTACTTCTCAATTCCTGTGTTAGATAGTTTCTTGCAAATAAGCTGGAGACAGTCAATATTTAATCAGGGCACATCTTCCAAGGGTTCGAAGCATACTGCATTGGCTGTTGAATGTGGTTAATTTGCATACATCTATTACAAATCAATGTTCAGTAGTATTTCAGGAACGGTAAAACATAGCTTTCAAGATAAACTTCAAGCTGTTTAGTATAGCATATCTAGTTGACCTATTATGGAATGCCTGTCCTAACTCAGATCTTCCCCATGGAAGATTAGCTCTGCCCTTGAACTCATAGCTGGCCCATGTGATTTTGCACCCCGTAGCATAGGAAAGAGGATGAAGGAAGGCTAGCACTCCGAAACAGATCCCGTCTCATAATACAGAGGGTGCCAAAAAAAATTATTCACATTTTAAGAAAGGAAACAACTGTATTAAAATTGTAATACTCAATACATACCGATAACAAAAGATGAATACAAGTCACCTTTGACTTCTGCAATTACAAGAGATGCTCAAAGTGGTTACCATCAGTGTAATTTTAATAGTTGTTTCCTTTCTTAAAATGTGTATACACTTTTTTTGGCACCCTCTGTAGTTCCAACTTGAGACCAAGAACTTGCTGTCAGTTTGTGTATGGTGCCAACTTGTGAGGGTTGGCAGACAGGTCAATTCATGTGTAAGTATGAGAAGGTTGTCCAGAGAGTGGAAAGAGAGGAGGAGAAAGATGAGGGCCATCTCGGTGCCCAGAAAAAATGAGTTCAGTTCCTGCTGGACCCAAATGATATGACATCTACCCTTTGCTTGACTTGACTTGATGAGATTCTTTGCTCTCCATGGGAAACACACCAAGTTCTTTATGTACTAGTCTTGAACTCTCTTCTCAGCCTCACTTACCAACATACCTTATAGCCTGTTTCCGCACACACTGACCACCTCAGTGGTGTCTGAGAGAATCTTTTTCTTTCATGCCTACATACCACTACATATGCCTTCAGAGCAAAGGTGATGTAGGAAAGCCAGATCTAAATTTATGTCCAAATCCTGTCCTTAGTGGGGGGTCTTAGGCACGTTACTTTAATCCTCAGATTTCTCACGTCTAAAGTGACAAAAATAGCACTTAACTTGGAGGGTTCTCAAGATGATGAAATGAGGCCTTTTCCTCATGGTCCCCATAATTTTTCCCAACACTCTGCTCATCAATGGCTTCTACTTCTATTTTTACCTTTTTGAGGCAAATTCCAATTCATCTTTTAAGACCAGTTCAGTTGTTTTCTGATTTTGTCTCCAGAATAATTCACTTTCTCCTTAGCTCCATAAAAATTCAATTATAAATATTTTATACACTTAGTTATATCATAATTATTTCTTTATATATTTCTCCAAAATTAAAATAGCAACATTTACTGGTTCTCTGGAAATATAAGTAAAAGAGGCTTGTAAATCTACAGTGCCCAGAGGTGGACCTGGTTCCATCAGAGAGAGATGCCCTAAGAAAGTGAAGCTTGAGCTGAGAGCTAAGGATTAAGTAGTGACAAAGAAAGAACAATGTTTCAGGCTAAATACATGGAAACATATTCCAGGGAAAACATATGCAAAGAAGGAACATAGTGAAATAAATCTACGAAATAAGACCAGTGCAGCCGAGATGAGGATGTGGACCTTGGTGGTGCCATGGCTGTGTCGGGCACATCGACCCATATTTGTTTCACTAAAAATAACACTGATAGTACCACCTATTGAATTACATGCAAGACACTCTTTGAAGCCTATAGTACATTAACTGATACAATTGTCAGCAGCCCTCTAAGGTGGATGCTGTTAAAATCCCAGTTTTTCAGAAGGAGACACGGAGGCAATGATGGGTAATATAAATTCCATAATGTTTATAGTCAATAAATGGTGAAAACTGGATGCAAACTAGCACAATCAAGCTACACAGTCTGGGTGCCCAGCAGAAAACCACTCGGAAAGAGGCCAGAGGGATGCTGGTATACCAGTTAGGCGTTTAAATGCAGAAGTCTGAATGAGTGATAATGGTAGTTTAGACTAGAAGAGTTAGAGAGCATTACTTTGTGAAAGGAAATTTTCACCTTGAAGGCTTTGAATTGGAAAGATGGTTTTAAATTGCTATCAGAATTTGTCATTTTAGTGATGGAAACATTTCAGGGCCAAATATGCCATGTCACACCTTTATGGAGGAAACTATTTGAGGAAAATAACTGCCAGTTCCTACAGTATGTGTGTTTAAAATATGGGTTCAAAGAAAAAGGCAATTCACCTTACCTACAGGTGGAGCCTGAATGAGATCAGGGACAACCATATATATATGGGGGAGGTGTCCTTTTAAACAGAACTAGTTGACACATGTGAACTAGTAAGATCAAATCATCTCCATGTTAGATATTTGGGAAGCTTTGTATTAATATGGAAAATCTGACTTTATATTCCAAAGATACAGTGGACACAGCAACAAAAAGATACTAATTAATGCAAGTCAAAAGAGGATGTAAGAAGCTGTTTGCATCATTCATTGGGAGCGTTTGTGTTTACAGATTGATGTTGTTGATGGAAGAAGTTATGATGTTGCCAATATGCTTTATGCTGGTCCCCCTAATTACCTTTAATTTATGATATTTTGAAGAAAGATCAACTGCAGAACTTTTCTTAATGCAATCAGATGTTTAAGCATTAAGAAGCGTTCCCCAGAGATTTACTGAGCTTCTTCAGATGAAAATTATTTTTTTAATCAATAGTCTCTGAAAAACCAAACCAATAAGTTGTGCATTTTTATGGATCTAATTAGGCAGCCAAACACACTAAAATTAATACTATAGGGATAAATTGAGACCATCACGGATGTTTACAAGGATGTACAAGTATTAGGTCTTAAGATAGACTATTTTCCATGGTTGAACAACACTGAATTTAACGAAAGCATCTTAGCTTGACAAAATGGAAATCCATTGATTTTTCCATCATCATTTTAGAAAAGATCCATGGAAATTTTTTTTCTTCCCCCTAATTTTAAGGCAAACTGGGCCACCAAGATATCAAAGACAGTGTCTTTGGATAACTGAAGTAGAGTTTAAACATTCCAGGAACATCTAACTGCATTTTCAAAGGTGGAGTCTGGTTGAGTTTGGAACAATGCACTTTCTTTGATCACATGCCTAAAACAGGAACTGAGAGCAACAAAATACACTAGTACTTTTTGAGATGTTGACATGGAGGCTCAGAAAAACTAAATAATTTTTCTGTACTTATATACATTACTAAAGTTAATATTGTTTCAGTTACATAATTTGGTTTTAATTTTTTTCTCCTGCAGAGAAAGTCATTAGCATTCAGTAAGTTATGATTGATTTGCTAACCGAATATTCTTCATGGTGGATTTACATGTTCTTAAGAAAATATACTCCTTTTTGTGGGTATAGATGTATTTTCAAATCACAAATTTTTATTTACTTGTCTCTTCAATGAAAGAAATTATTCATCAAATAAAATGTGGAAGTAAGGATTTTGAAAAACAGGAGCAATCAGTCACATAGTTCTACCATCCAAGCACAGTAGAACAATGTTTTACTTTATTTCCAGCCTTTTACGTTTCTCCCACTTTTTTTTTTCACTATATGTTGTATTATTTTAGGTTTGTTTAAAGGGATGTAATGTAACATCATTATGAGATTAGTTTGTAAGGCAAGTGACAGAAACTCACTCGAAAAGACTGATGTACGTACAGGAGCTATTGGACTATGTTGTTCTCTGGCAAGGTTTGATCCACCAGCTCAAAAGAAGTCACCTGGGACTCAGTTTCTCTCCGTATTTTTTCTTCCTCTCAAAGCCAGCGGTTTGCAAATCCGTTTCACATTTCCACCTCTCTCACTGGATACCCGGTAGAGAACTTACCTATTGAAAAATCTGGCTGCGGTTGACTAATGGCCCAGTCTTAGGTTGGTCCTCTTTGCCACCGTGTTCTAGTAATGGGAGGAAACAATTCCTAGCAATACCGTCTTGCTGAGTCTGTTGCATGACTTAAAACATTCAGTCGTACCAGCTGCTCTGAGCAGAACAGAAGTCATAATTAGGAATGCAATGATTTCACACTAAACTAGAGTTATGTAACACGTAACTCCATTTTAGTGTTCATCAATTTTTATTTTATACTGTATTTATCCTCAAGGAACAAATGAACCAAGTGAATTGGGTTTAGGATACACAGAGCTAAACGTACTTAATAGGCGCTTTATCATCTTTTGCTGTAAAAAGGAAACATCTCATCTTATGTAAACTACCTATGAAAGATAATTTCCTACCAAATGCTGTGGCTTTGTTTGTTCAAATCCACATAATGCAGAAGGATATGACCACTCTAGAAAAGTTGGGCAGTTTATTACAAGGTGAAACATACCACTGCCGTGTGACCTCACAAGCACACTTAGGAAATTAAAGAAACAAAATTCATGTGTATATATGAACATGCACAACAGTGTTTATAACAGCAACCTCTGGAAACAACCTAAATGTCCTTCAGTGGGTGAACATTTACACAAACTAGAGGGTGTGAATACCATGGGCCGCTACTCAGCAATAAAAAGAAAAAACGATTACTACAGACAATCTGAATGAATCCTCAAAGGCATTATTCTAAGTGATAGTAGCCAGACATAATACTCTCTGATTCCACTTATGACATTAAAAATGCAAGGGACAGATCAGAGATTCCCAGGTGTGGGCAGGGTAGGGAAGGTGTGGTTATTAAAGGGCAACACGAAGGAATTCTTTGGGGTGTTGGGATTTTGTATCCTGTTTGTGACTGTGGAAACAATAATCTTTGCATGTGTTATAACTGACAAAACTGTACACCAACATAGTGAATACTGTTGGATAGTTAACAAATCCAAGTTATCAGTGAACAAACTTTCACTACTTCTAGCACATGTGAATAAAATAAATAAATAAATAAATAATACCTGCAACTCCTATCTCTTGTCATTTCCCAAAGCTCTGAAACCTAGCATATCATCATGCTTCATTTTCCAATTAAATGATGCTTTTGATTCTTATGTGGCACACCTGAAAGACTTGGGGACCAGTTTGAGGACAGGGAAAATCAGTTCACAGGCTATGTCAGGATAAGTTAACGTTTATCCTGTTAAGCGCTACATAGAAGGGAAAAGAGAAGGCTGTGTGGCAACAATGATATAATCTTCGCATGACATATGGAGGCTTATGGGACTGTCTGAAAGGAAAGTTCTTAAAGTCTTTGCACTTGGTTACAAAAGAAAAGATTGTTATGTAAGAGTTCTGGGTCACCCCCCAGCAGAAAGAGGACTAAGTTTTTGGATGCTTTCCACCTGTAGAAACTCAATTTCCCACATTTCCACGGTGCTTACTCAGCTCTACTTAGTGAGGTTTTATCAGTCCAGTTTTTCTTCCTCTTCCTGGCCAGAGTTAGGATGGTATTAAAAGCAGTGCTGCACCCAAGTTCTCTGCGCCCTTCTCTTTTAAATCAACGAGTGCATACCCATTCTGCACCAGTACCCAACACCCATGAGTAATGCTTTGTGGCATTCGCATGATTTTCAGATAGGCTCTCCTCCCTTTGGAACACCTTTAAGCTTTCTGGAAAAGAACATGTAGTACTCTCCTGGAAACTACAACCACCATCGATGTAGCTTCAGACTTGTCCAGTGAAAGTGTGGAACCAATCTGTCCAGCCGCTCCTGCTTGCTACCCTGTGAGCCAGAATTTCAGCCACATTTGCTTTTGAGGACATAATTATGTATCGGTTATAAATGGTTCGTTGGCCAAACAACAGTGCTGCAGAGGGTCTTTGGCTTGGCTTCATCCTTTCATGGATTTCAATGCACTTGTTTAAGCATCGTGCAAATGTCTTTCATTCAATCAGCAAACATTTACTTTTTGCTTATCCTGAATCAGACATAACTTAGGACCTGCCAAGATACTTTGTTTTGGAGAAGGAGATTGGAAAAGGTATCAAATAAAGAGACATGGTGATGCTCAATATGTTTGATTAAAAACTTTAAGCGAATTAAAACAAGAGTTCTCCCAGAGTGAATTCTGAGAACTTGTAATGTGCTCATATGCACTATGACCTCCAAGGATAGATCGGTACTGTGGTTCCCAAACCTCTCTGACTGGGGACACCTCTGTTAATTTTTCCCAGACGATTTTATTGTCCTAGTGTTCTGCTCTACACACTTTGCAAGATGATTGTAGGGGTGACAACAAAAAGATCATCTTTCATGTCTTAAATATTTAGTGTTGATGATTAGGATCTATGGTGCGTACCGCTCAGAGCCAGGGACATTGCAAGCAGTGACCAAAGTGCTGTTGCCAAGCTGCCCGTAACATATGCCTTGTTTTTCTGAATTATTGTTTTCAAATTGGAATTGAACGGTGCCAGCGGTAATCCCCAGAGTAGATTCGATTTCTGGAAATAGCGTAGAGACCAATTTGTTTTAATTTTTGGAAGAACTAGGTGATCAAGTCAGCTTTGCTATGTGGTAAATTATTTTCTATGCTTGGGTGGAAGCTGTCAATTAAGAATGGCAGATTTGCAGCCGGAACTTGGTGAGGTTGGCACATGTACCACGTAAGTGTGGTCTCTGCTCCAACTAAACTGAATGTATGAATCACATAAATTATACATGGCTGTTTCGTAATTTGAAGACACCTTCGATGTAAATTTGTAGATACAGTTTTTTTTCTGTAAATACCATTTTCTTTCTGTCACTTAGACCATGTATTTGGGCTACATTTGGTATCAAACATATAGTAGGTGCTTTTTGATTAGTGAAATGTTTATATTTCAGTCTAGGTGAAGAATTTGTGCACATCAATAGGATTGTGTTCAAGTAATATAGATCACATCTTAAGAATTAATTTTTAGAAAGAAATGTTGGCTGATCATTTAAATGTCATTTGTCTGATGCCAAAAACAAATATATGAACTCAGTGTGCATGAAGCACTATACCAGCATTTAATATAATATAATCATGAATTTAAACTGTCTTAGGAGAATGTCATTTTATTAACGTCACCAGAATCCATCAGACAGTCTGTGTATTGTGATAGCATGTTAACTTAAAATTATTTTTATATATCATTATAATTATAGAATGATTCTATATAGTACATATATAGAACAATTGCTGAAAGAGAACTGAAATATATGTATTGTTATTGAAGGTGAATTTAGAATACATAACTGATTATACATTAATGCATTCTTGGTACCCTTTGCTCATTCTGGAGGAATGAAAACCTTAAATGATCAATCATTTGATTGAGCTGAAGCTTAGAGTGGATATTAAACTTTTATTAATTTGACCAAAATAGCAACTTTTCTCTGAAGTGTATTTGTAGAGAAAAATACATACACAATAACTACTCTTCTGAAATGTTCACGGAATTATGGTGATAGTTATTTTCAGTGTATTTTTAAGAGCTTTATTGAGTTACGATTCACCTCTCATAAAATTCATTCTTTATAAAGAGGGCAATTCAGAGGTTTTTATTGTGTTCACAGAGTTGCAAAACCATCACCACAACCTAATTTCAGAATATTTTCATCACCCCGAAAATAAACTTCAGATCCACTAGCAATCATTCTGCATTCCCCCATCTCCCATCTGCTGATATCCACAAATCTTCCTCCCATATCTATGTATTTGCCTAATCTGGACATCTCCTATCAAGAGAATGATACAAAATGTGGCCTTCTGTGTCTAGCATCTCTAAATTAATAGAAGAAACAAGGGTAGACATCTTGTCTGCTCATTTCTGATCTTAGGGGAAAGGCATCCCATTGTCTGTCGTTAAACATGATGTCGTGGGTGTTTCATAGATGCCCTTGATCAGGATGTGGAAGTTTTCTTCTATTCCTAGTGTGTCGAGAGTTTTTTTAATCAGAAAGGGGTGTTTGATTTTTGACAAATACTTTTTCTGTCACCATGGAGATGTTCTGGTGTTTTTGAAAAGAATGTTGGGTGGAGTATTCTGTTAGATCTGTTTGGTTTGTAGTGTTGCACAGGTCTTGTATTTCCTTATTGATCTTTTGCCAAGTTGCTCTATTCATTATTGAAAGATTGAAGTCTCCCACTAATATTGCTGAATTATATACTTCTCTTTCAATTCTGCCATTTTCACTTCATGTATTTTAGGGCTCTCCTGTTATGTACATTTAAGTTTGTAATTGTCATTTGTTCCTGATGTGTTGAAAATTTATCATTATATATTTTGTTCTTTTTCTTGAGTAATAAGTTTCATCTTGACTTCTCTTTTGGCAGATATTAGTATGAGTTTAGTTATTTATAGTAGTTACTCTGGAGATTACAATTAACAGCTTCACTTAAATCAATCTAGTTTGGATTAGTATTAACTCAATGTCAAAGCTCAACCTCTCACCTCTTTTGTGCTATTACTGTCATCCAAATTGCAGCATTCACATACTAAATCCATCAGTACAGTTGCATAATCATTGCTTGCAGTTGTCTTTTAAATCAGGAGGAGAAAAGAGTTATCCACAAAAAGTACATTTTTACTATCTTTTATATTTACCTATGAAGTTACTTTAAGTAATGCTGTTTATTTCTTTGTGTGGGTTTGAGTTCCTGTTCAGTGTCTTTTTCTTTCAAGCTGAAGGACTTTGATTGTCTGTCTACCTGTCTATCTATCTATCTATCTATCTATCTATCTATCTATCTATCTATCTATCTATCTATCTATCTATATACCTATCATCCATTTAATACTTTTTATTTATTGTAAGGCAGGTCAACTAGCAATGCCATCTTTCAGTTTTTGTTTATTTTTAAATGTCTTTATTTCTCCTTAATTTTTGAATGGTCGTATGGATGGATATAGATTTTTGGTTGGCAATCTTTTTCTTTTAGCACTTTGCATATGCCATCCCGCGCTCTTTTGTTTTCTAATGGTAAGTTAGCTATTAACCTTTTTTAGGTTCACTTGTATATAATGAGTCATTTTTTTGTCTCTGCATTCAAGGTTCTCTCTCATTCTTTGGCTTTTGACAGTTTGACTCTGATGTATCTAGCCGTGAATCTCTTTGAGTTTATTCTACTTGAAGGTTTTGAACTTCTGGAAATGTATATTGGTGTTTTTCATCAAATTTGGAAAGCATTCAGCCATTATTTTTTCAAATATTCTTTCTGCCACATTCTCTCTCCTCTTTTCTAGGACTTTCATTCATTACGCATACTCGTATATTAGTGTCCTTTATGGTGTCCCATGGGTCTCTGCTGTGCTATTCATTTTTACTTATTCTTTTATTTATATTCTTTTATTCTTTTATTTATATTTCTCAGAATAGATAATCATCAATGGATAGACAGTTCAAATATGCTATTTTTGTCCTCTAGTGAGTTTTTCATTTCAGTTATTTTATTAAACTTCAAATTCTAAATAATTTAATATATATCACTCTCTAAATCAAATCCTCTTCCCCTCTAGCCTTTGTTGTTGCTATTTTTGTTGTTGTTTTTGCTGTTGTTGATATTTGCTTTTTAGTGGTTTTCATAGACTAATTCTGTATAGTCTGTGTGTATATATATATATATATATATATATATATTTCATATATGTATGAAATCTATGCTGGGTTTGTTATGGGTCAGATAACGATTGTATTTTTATTTATTTATTTATTTATTTATTTATTTATTTATTTATTTATTTATTTTAATGCCTTTAACCAATACATCTCCCACCCACTGCCAAGGGGTTCTGTGTTTGTGTTGTCGTATGGCTTCAACGTTTGGCTGTTTACAATTCTGCTTGAACCTTCACTTCTTATTTTTGCAAAGACTCAAAACAGTCAGCAAAGTGAGAGATTATGGGTTTCTCTGGTCTTTTCTGGTTGTGCACCCAGCCCTACTCAGACACATCTAAATCCCCAAGAAAGTTTTGTAGCTTTTCAAAATCTCTAACTTTTTAACTTCTTCGTATTAAAGATTTTTGACTAGCCTTTTGTTTGCTCCAACAGGTATCACTATCTCCAAAAGCTGTAATTTAAATAATTATCTCTGATTGTTTTCAACAAATACCCTATATATAGGGTTTTTCAATACCTAAGCTCGCAGTCATGGCAGTAAAGACCAACCTTATAAACGGAGCTTTTCCATGAGGAAAAGCCAAACTGGTTACACAGTGATAATTCTATAAGCAATGGAGCTTTTGTGCGATCTCCAAACCTCTTCAACCCCCACCAAGATCTGATAGGTTGTTGTTTTCATAATTACCATTGTTGTGAAGCTGTTTATTTTCAAGGCTACCATGGAACTCAGAGAGGGGAATGGGAAAAAAAGTAAGTTAAAACATCACAAAATTTACTGTTCTTACCAGCATTTGTTCATTTAAAAAAAGGTAAATAAATTGTCCTAGCATTTTCCCCCCAGCCTTTAGTTAATTTCCAGGTGTACAAAAAAGTAGATTTTGATGATTATTTGCCAGTTTTCTCATAGCTTTTAGGGAGAATTGGGTTTTCAGGTATTCTTACTCCATCATTTTTCCAAGATTTTACTGCCTTGATACCAGCTATCAAGTTAGATTTATAAAAGTGGAAACATTTTTGGCCTACTCAAAAACATCATAGTTAAATCAAAACATTATTTTAAATGTTAATAATATCTCTCCCTCTCTAAAATAATCATGTTAGTATACTGGTGTTTGGTGTTTATCTTTTTGCTCAAAATGTGCATAAATGTAGTGGGCATTTTAAAAAACAATCATAGTGGACAATATGTACTCTACAACTTGATTTTTTAATATAACAGTAAATCATGTATATTTCTATAGGAGTATAAATGCATTTACATATGTATGTATCTACTATTCAAACTCATTCTTCTAATGACTCCCATGATTTCATAGGATAGCTGTGTCATTTTCCTTGTGACCATATATCTAGGTTCATAACAATTATTTCTTAAATGAGTAAAACAGCAAGTAGATTTATATATTGCTGTTTTGATTCCTATGAGAAAGATTCACTAAAATGGGATTGGTGGATCAAATGTATGTGCTAATTCATACTCTGAAAAGTTCCTGAATCTTACAGTTTTATGTATTTCTACAAACATGATGCTGAAAAAATATCTAACTTTAAATAACATTTTTTTCTGCCTAAAAGTAAGTTTGAGAATTTCCTTATTTATCTCTTTATTGACAATTTACATTTCTGATTAAGGCTTCATTTCCTTACTTGTTCATATCTTACACTTCACTTTTGATTGACTAGCTACTTTATTCTAATCAATTGCTAAAAATGCTAAAAATATTATGTAGTCAGTATTGCTACCTACTTTCCCTTATGGCTTCTCAAATTTCAGTCCTTATTTATGCCCTGTCACCTGTTCTAGGTTTACATAAGAATCTCACATATTTTTTTCTCATATATTTCATATTTTATTTTTACATACAATTATATAATATATCTAGAATCCATTCTGGTACATGGTCTCTGGTGGGAGCCTAGTTTTATTTTCTTTTAGATAACTATCCAGTTTTACCAATACCACTTATGAAATATTTTTTCCATTGAATTCGATAATTACTTTTTTGTATATTAAGTTCTAACATGCATTTGCGTTTATTCCTGAAATTTCTATTTGTTTCTTCAGGCTGATTTGTGCATTCCTATGTCAATACGTGTATACTATTGTGATTAAGTAGTTGAATGATATTTTAAATTCCAGAAAGAAATGGTGTCCTTCATTTTGCTTCTTTCTTGAAATTTTCCCGCTTTCCCTTAGGTACTTCTTCTCTCATATACATGCTAAAGTTATTTGTTGGATTCCTTTTAAAATTGAGATTTTGTTTGAAATTTCATTAGATTTATATGTTAACATGGGGAAATGATTGATGATATATTGTCTCCTTCAGGATAATGGAATGGTCTCTATTTGCTCATTGTTTTATAGTTTTCAATATATTTTACAGTTTTTAAAAAGTTGTGTCTTCAATTTTCTTATTAAGTTTCTTCTTCTTTTTTTTGTTTGTTTTTTTTGTTTGTTTGTTTTGAGAGGAGGGTCACTCCTCTCAAATTTAATTTTTAGATTAAATTCCTTCCCAATATATGTAATTTACACATCTTACCAAATCCTCTTAGGAATATTTAAACTATTTAGTAATTTTTAGGGTTTTTTTTTTTTTCAGGTAAATCTTTATAGTATTGGTAAATAAAGTTTACTTTTATTCTTCTTATGGAACATTTATACTTATTATTTAATTTACTTGTCCTATTGCATTAATTAAAATTCCCAAAACAATGCTAAATTGAGAGCGCGCATCTCTTCCCTGCTTGTCATTTTAGAGTTTCTTTATGTTTATTGTTTACTGTGTTTTAAATAGGAATAACTGCTATGTTTATCAATTGCCTATTGGTTGTTATCATTTAATATATTTAATTACCTACTTATGGCTTTAAATGTGGTATGGTTGAATTATCCTTGTATGCTTGGAATACGCTCTATTTGATTATGATGTTTTATTATTTTAGTACACTACTGGATTCCTTTTGCCAGCAATTTCATTTTGAATTGTGTGCCCACGTATACAAGTAATTGGTATGCGATTCTTTTTGTGTTACGTTTATTAGATTTGGATATTAGGGGACAGTTTACCTGTTTCATTATTTCCCGAAGAGCCCCGTTTTAGTTTTATTTAGTTTTACACTATAATTTTGGCTTTTTGTTTCATTAATGGTAGTTTTTTACTTCCTTAATTCTCCCTCCTGTTTTATTGTGGTTTATAGTATCAGTGTTTGCTGTGTCTCAGAGGTTTTGGAGTGAGGTATGTTCATTAACATAATTGGGGTTCAAAGGCAATTTTGTGTGACAAATATCTTTATCTGTAATCTTGATTAAAAATAACTTTGTGGAACCTTGCTATCTTTTTTTCTGAATGCTTGAATTATCTTTCAAACAATAGAATCAATTTATCTGTAATCCAGATAGCTGCAAGAAGGTTGATCCCTCGGCAGTTATTTCATCTGCAGTTATACAATTAATGTGCTAAAACACTTAACACAAGATATCATATGTTAGCTTACTATAAGCCCTTTATTTTTTCATATCGACTCACTCTAATTATTAAGCCTCTGTTTTAAATTTTGAGAGTGATTAAAATGGCATTTTTATTGTTTTCTGTGGTCATTGCTGACTATAAAAAATTGCTTGCTGACTTAGCTTAAATATAGAAAAATACACACGTATTCTGGATTTCTTCCCAGAAAGGAATGTGACTTCAGGTCATATAAATGCAGAGCAAGTCCCTTTGGATTTAGAAATTTGTGAATTTCCTTATGCACAGCAGATTAATAGTTAATCTTTCTTTCTTAGCTATGTTTAAATCCTGGAGCAATTTTGTAGACTCTCAGAAGTGATATTTTTATCTGGACACTGGTTATTTCGCTGGAGACTGAGAAATAAGAACCACAGAGTGAACACTTGGCTGGAAATAAGGATATAAATAGATAACTTTAAAACCAAAATAATAAATTATACCAACTTTATCACATTAAAGTATGAATCCATTTGCATATCTGGTTTTCAGATGGACACAATAAACCATTAGTATATATTGAAAAGATTTCAAAGAAAATGGTATTGGTAACAGATTCCTGTAGTTTAGGCAAGATGACTTGTTAGTCAACTGGTCTGCCTTGACTTTGATATGAAACCTAGGCCCTGCTATTTATTCTTTCTTTGAACTTGATGGTCACTCAACCCTCTGAACCTCCATTTTCACAGGTATAAAAAGTTCTACAAATGTTAGTAATTTGTATACGGGGACAATTCATTGGGTCTTGGTTCTACAGGGAACTGAGCAGGTCTGCACCATGATGAAACAAGTGCAGTGATACTATGGGATTTGGAGGAGGATCCTGGCAAGTCTTCATCAAGAAGAGATGGTTGGAAGAATTAATATTGTTTAAATGTCCATATTCCCGAAATGGTCTACATAGTCAATGCAATTTCTGTCAGAGTACCAGTGGCATCCTTAACAGACACAGAAAAGGAAAAAAAAAATCCTAAAATTCGTATGGAACCACAGAAGACCTTCTGTAACTGGAACAATAGAGCTAGAAGAACAAACTGGAACCATCGCACTTTCTGATTTTAAAGAATATTATAAAACTACAGTGATCAAAACAGAATGATACTGGCCTAAAAGCAAACATATAGACCAATGGAACAAAATACAGAGCCCAGAGATAAATCCACACATTTAAAGTCAATAGATGTTTGACAGGGATGCCAAGAACACACAATGGAGAAATGATAGTCTCTTCAATAAATGGTGCTGGGAAAAGTGGATATCCACACACAAAAGTATGAAATGAGACACTTACCTGATTCTATACACAAAAATTAACTCAAAATGGATTAAAGGCTTAAATTTAAGACCTGAAACTGTAAAGCTATTAGAAAAAAACATAGGGAAACATCTTCTTGGCAATTGTCTTGGCAATATTTTTTTTTTTTTTTTTTTTTTTGCATATGACACAAAAAGCACAGACAGCAAAAGTCAAAAAAAAAGAGAAAAGACTAAAACGCTCTGCACAGTAAAGGAAACAATCAACAGAGTGAAAAGGCAACCTATGTAATAGAAAACTATTTTCAGAGCATGTGTTTGATACGGGATTATATCCAAAATATACAACTCTTACAACTCAATAGCAAGAAAACAGAAAATGATTAAAATTGGCAAAGACATAATTGAAATTTTTAAAAGAGGACATACTAATGACCAATAGTCGACTAAAAGGCCTTCAGCATTACTAATCATCAGGGAAATGCAAATCATAATCATATTGAGATTTCACCTCACACCTGTTAGGATGGGTATTATCAAAAACAAAACCAAAAGATGTGTTGGCAAGTATGTGGAGATAAGGGAACCCTGTATACTGTTGGTGGGAATGTAAATTGATATGGCCATAATGGAAAACAGTGTGGGTGTTCCTCACAAAATTACAACTATAACTGGGTATATATCCAAAAGAACTGAAACAGATTCTTCAATAGTTTTCTGCACTGTCATGTTCATTGCAGCATTATTCATATAGCCAAGATATGGAAACAACCTAAATAATGCTCAATGGGTGAATGGGTAAACAAAGTGGTTTTCTTAAAATATATTTATACATATATTCCACATATATGGAATATCATTCAGCCTTAAAAAAGAATACGATCCTGACGTTTGACAACATGGATAAACCTGGAGGACGTTATGCTAAGTGAAATAAACCAGATATAGAAAAACAAATACTGCATGATCTCACTGATATATGGAATATGGAATCTAAAACAGTCGAACTCTCAGAAGCAGAGAGGAGTGGGATAGATGAGAGATGATAGACAAGGAGTACAAACTTGCAGTTATGCAGGTTAAATAATTTCTAGAGACCTAAGGTACGGCAATGTCACAATACTTAATAATACCATGTTGTATACTTGAAATTTGTTAAGTGGATGAATCTTAAGTATTTTTAACACCAAAAAAAAAAGAAAAGAAAAAAGATCAACAATGTGAGGTGATTGATATATTAAGTAGCTTGATTTTTGGTGATCATTTCACCAGACATGTGTATATCAAACTATCAATTGTATTATATATATATATATATATATATATATATATATATATATATATATATATTCATTATTTGGAAGCTCAATGAGTATTTAAAATGTAAAATTAGCCTATTTTTAAAAAATGAAATGAGTGATAGTGTTAGTAAAAACAAAACAAAAAAAATGAATAAAACAAGAGAGGAAAATGGATGCTAGATGGAGAAAACCAAATGTGGTGTATTTATAACAGATGAAAATGAGGAAAGGGGCTAAATTGTTTTGGTAGTTCTCATAAAAAGGAAATCCTTCACCATTTTGTCTGAATCATACACAGCCAGTGGTAAGGATTGACCGCTGAGCTCCAGGGAGGCTCTCTTACTAAATTTTGAGGATATTTGCAAATTTTATGAAGAATGCCTGGCATAAGAAAAATAGGGTTCTGGGCCTTACAACATTCTTCTCTTCTTCAATTGGAGAATTTAACTCGCATACCAATTTTTCTTAAATTACAGTTGTGTTGCAGACAAATGACTCACTTCTTTGAACTCCCATTTCCACAGTGAAATGGTGTGATGATACCTCCTTGTTAGTCAAAGTGAGAATGATAGGAGATGTTGTGTTTACATGCACTAACCTTTTGCCAGCATTAGTCATTGAGTCATGCATGTAAATTACCTTTTCTTGCCTACTTGGTACGTTTTCATTGAACATTTATTCAACAAATATTTTCTGACGCTGACTCTGACAGAGACAGTGCTAACTTCTACAATATCAAACAAGAGTCTTAATCCTAGCATTTTGGAGCTTGCAGATGAGGGAAGAAGGTAGACATGAATCAAACAGTCACGTGAGTAAACATAATTACACACTGTAATATGGGTTATGGAGGTGCTTTGGCCTGGTCTGAGAAGCTAAGGATGCCTTCACAGACATAACTTTTCTGTAGGATCTCAAGTGTCAATAAGAGGTAACTAGACAAAGGATGGATATGAAGTAGAGAGAGGGTTTCCAGATAGCGACCTTAGCATGGGCAAAGGAGGGATCATGGTTAAGTTCAAACTCTTTAGGAAGCACCAAGGTGACTGGCATTCACAGAGCGAAGTTGGGAGGTCGGTGTAGCCCAGACTCCACACGCTTTAGTTTTGCCTAAGTTTCAAAGCTCAGTGTTATCTGTGTAGGAAAAAAAAAAAGTCAGAGTCATGACTGTGAGGCTCAATAGCCAGAAAACATTTTATCAGAAACAGAAACTAAAAGCATCAGGTAGGGATCATTGGGTATCAAGGATCTTATTTATATGTGGATTTCATATGAAAAATAAGACACATCTAGAAGGAATGTACATGAAAGTTGCTTCGAAGTGACATATGTTTCTGCCAGCTAGGTTTGGGTGTTCTAGGCTGAACCAGATGCTGATATAATCAGGCTCAGTATGTGTCTTTCCTTAGGGAGAGATAAGTCACTAGAATAATAAATCACCTGGGGAGCTTTCAATAGAGAATGTTGGAAATCTCTTTGACTTTTACATATCTCTGCAACATTTACATTTGAATATGATACTCAGAAAAGTAAGGGTTATAGATCACAGCCTGAACTTCAAACAGCATATTTGTAGACATGAGAGGAATAAGAAAGAGTGAGAGGCGGGCAGGATGGGAAAGAGTGCACTAGACCTGAGATAACTTCTGTGAGGTTAGGATCCAGGGGGTGCTCTTGGGTTTTCCCTTCACCATGATACCCCATGTGACATATCACTGTGAAAAGTGATAAAGAGCCTGGGATGAAACCACCAGCCTGGATACATTGCGTTGTCATTCATGTCATAAATATTTATGTATTTTTCTAGGTGGTAAAAAAAATGAATAATTATGTCCGTTACCTTTAAGGAGTTCATAATTGGAAAGCTAGACATATGAACAATTATAATAGTGTTGATTAACATTTTTCGAGAACATACAATTTCATACACTTTGATAAGTGAGTTATACCAATTATTTCATCAATCCCTTTAACAACCTTTTTTTTTTTTTTTTTAGGTGTATAACAAAGACTTCAAGAACTTTAGTAACTTAGCCAAGAACCCGTTTATAAGTGACAAACCTAGGATTAAACTTAGATTTCTCTTCTACCACAACTTATGCTCTTAATAACCACTCCATATTATTCCAAAAAAATATACAAAATGATGCTTCAAAAGAAGAATATGCAATAAGCTAAGGGAGCATCTGGGAAGGATAATATAATTCTGACTGGGGGGAAAAAAACTAAACAGGCTTCAGGAAAGAGACAGTGTCTGATTTCGGGCTCGCTGCTCTTGATCTGGGCCAATTGTTTTCAACCCCTGGAAGATCACTCTGGTGTTATAAATACAGACTCCACCTATAGTGGTTTCATTATGAAGAAATTGAAGGGGTGAATTGTTCACCTTTGGAAATTAATAAGGAACACATTCATTATCTTGATAACTACTAAGTGAAAGAAAATGATCAAGCATGTATCTATCTGTCCTTTTTACATGAAAGCATTCCAGCTAATAAATGAAAGAAGAAATAATAGAATAACACCATTTTGCCACCAATAAATTAATATGTTCATTTTCTCAAAAAAGGTGATTCTGATGTGGCTGAAGAAACAAGAACTTCAGTGGCATTAATGAGGCAATTGACAAATAAACAACTAATATATAATTTTAACTTGTGACTAGTTCTGCAAAGCTGATACACTGATGGAAAAAAATAAGTTTGGGGTGGTGGCAGAGGGGAACGGGGAGCCTTCTTGGATAGAGTGTGCTGGACAGGCCTTCCTGATTAAAAGGAAGCAATGAGAATGCGCCAGTTGTGTAAAGAGCTGCTGAAAAAGTTCCCAAGTCAGAAGGAATGGTGTGAAAGCCTCAAGGTTTGGGGCTCTCAGAATATGAAAGCAGAAAAGATTTTATTGAAAATATATTTTCAAAAGCAAAAGATAGTTGGAAGATCATCTTTGTTTTAATGTATTTTAATCCATTTTCCCTTCCAAGAGCTTGGAATGATGAGTTCTATAGGTCAAATTCTTGACTGATGTTATTATTGGATTCTTTGTAAAATTACTTAATGTGCAACCAACAAAGATGGATATGCATAAGGAGTGATCTAAGTGCATGTAACAGTTGAAATAATAAATACTATGTAGGCTGATGAAATATTTAAGGAGAATAAAAGGTTTAATTTAGTTTTAAAAGCCACGCTACAGAAGCAGTTGAGCAGGTAATTAATATCTTTCAACATCAACATACAAACACCCTTTGAAGGTATAAGTTCCCTCTTTTTTCGATTTGTTATTTTTTTAAATACTTAAAAAAATTTCAATTACAGTTGACATACAATATTAAGTTAGTTTCAGGTGTACAATACAGTGATTAGACACGTATAAAATTGTGAAGTGATCACCCTGATAAATCCAGTGCTTATCTGACACCATATACAGTTGTTACAATATTATTGACTATATTCCTTATGCTATAATTTACATCCTCCTGACTACTGTGTAACAATCAATTTGTACTTCTTAATCCCTCCCCCTTTACCCATCTAACCCCACTCCTGGCTGGCATCAATCAAAATGTTTTCTGTATCTATGAGTTTGTTTCTGTTTGATTTGTTTGTTTATATTGTTCTTTAGATTCCTCATATAAACAAAATCATATGGCATTTGTCTTTCTTAGTCTGACACTCCACTCAGCACAATACCCTCCAGGTCCATTTATGTTGTTGTGCATGGCAAGATTTCATTCTTTTTATGGCTGAGTAATATTCTATTGTATATGAGATGCACCTCTGTCACATCCAGCGCAACACAGGCTGTAGGGAGGTGAGAAGAGGCGGCTTTGGGTTAAGCTATAAGAAAGAAGCAGAGACTCAATGAAGTTAAATCTCAGAGGGCCATGGGTCTCGCAGCCTCGAAAGACTGGAGCCCCGAATCAGACCAACTGACAGTATTTATTGATTACACACAAGGAAGTTAAATTGTTTAAGACACGGTCTGTGAAACTCAATCACTACGTTAGAAAATGACTTCAAACCGAAATTATTTGTCCCAAAACAGCCGAAGCATATAGTCCCACGATGACTAAGGTGCAGTATGCACCTCCCTGGGGGGGGGGGTGGGAAGTCTCTCTTGGTAAAACAATTCCATGAGCTGAGCAGACAGAGATTGATCTTATCGCTCTAAAGACCTCTCTCACAATTCGGTGAGAGGGAGCAGCAAGAGTCAGCAGCAGCTTTTTTCAAGCATGGGGGAAAGGGAGGCAAGGCTCCTTCCCAGATCTTCCAAGGCAGATCACAGGGGGTCTCAATGGGATTCTGGCTAGCTTGCGTTGTTCCCCTCTATGGGGAATCTTACTCGTCTATGACTGCAAACGCTTCTTTTGGAGACCAAACAGAGACACACAAGGTGTAACAAACTCAGTCCCAGAGAAGCACAGTCCCACAGACTCTTCTTTCCTTAAGGAAAGGTGCGGGGGGACAAACGGCTAGGCTGTTGTGTGACCACACACCTCCTTTTTATCCATTCATCCATCAATGGACACCCAGGCTGCCTCCATATCTTGGCCATTGTAAATAATGCTGCAATGAACATATGGATGCACATGTCCCTTCAAAGTAGTGTTTTGGGTTTTGGGGGGTAAATACCCAAAAGTGGGATTACTGGGCCCTGCTTTGTCTCTTGTTATAGGTTTTGTTTTAAAGTCTATTTCACCTGGTGTAAGTATTGCTACTCCAGCATATTTTGTTTATTTCCGTTTTCATGAAATATGTTTTTTCTACCCTTTTATTTTCAGTCTGTGTGTATCTTTCAATATGAAATGAGTCTTTGTAGACAGCAAATGTAAGTGTCTTATTTTCTTATTTATTCAGCCCCCCTATCTTTTCATTGGAGCATTTAGTCCATTTTCATTTAAAGTAATTGTTAATAGATATGTGCTGCCATTTTGTTCATATTTTAATCTTTCAGTTTCTTCTTCTTCTTAAAGAAGTCCATCTAACCTTTTTTGCAATACTGGTTTGGTGGTGATGAACTCTCTTAATTTTTTCTTGTCTGGGAAGCTCTTTATCTGTGCTTCCATTCTAAATTATAGCTTTCCTAGATAGTTCACCTTGGTTGTAGGTCTTTGCTTTTCATCACTTTGAATATTTCCTGCCAATCCCTCCTGGCCTGCAAACTTTCTGTTGAGAAATCCGCTGACAATTTGGAAGGAACTCCCTAGTAGGTAATTAACTGTTTTTCTCTTGCCTCTTTTAGGATTCCCTCTTTGTCTTTAATCTTTGGTATTTTAATTATGATGTGTCTTGGTGTGGGCCTCTTTGGGTTCATCTTGTTTGGAACTCTCTGCACTTTGTAGGTTTATAAATCTATTTCCTTTGCAGGTTAGGGAAGTTTTCTGTCATTATTTCTTCAAATAGGTTTTCAATTTTTTTCTCTCTCTTCTTCTGGTACCACATGATGTGAACGTTGGTACGCTTGATGTTGTCTCAGAGGCCCCTTAATCTATCCTCATTTTTTTTTCTTCTTTTTTTCTTTTCTGATTGGGTGTTTTCTGCTACTTTATCTTTTGAATTATTGATTAGATCCGCTGCTTCATCTAATCTTATGGTGATTCCCGCTAATGTATTCTTTATTTCAGTTCATGTATTTTTCAGTTCCAACTGATTCTTTTTTATGTTTTCTATTTCCATTATTATGTCTCCTATCTCTTTGTTGAAGTTCTCAGTGAGACCATTGAGCATCCTTATAACCAGTGTTTTCAGCTCTGCATGTGGTACAATTGTAGGATATCTGGTCAGCTAGACTTCAGGCGATTCTCCATGATGGTTGTCCTGTACTTTAGTTGTAATTGTGATGTGGTTATCAGAGGAGGCAAGCACGGCATTTCCCTACTGCACTGTCTTGACCAGAAATCAGTTCTAATTTTTCTTTAGCACATTCGTTATATAGGCAGTACCAAGGCCGATTTTTCTTTTTGTTTTGCTGCTACCCTACAAATTCTCCTAGAGTTACATGATCAACTCCCGTTATTTGAACTGCCTTGGCAGATGATTCCTAAACTGTATGTATGGTTTTTAGATGCACACGGGAGTGTCAACCAGGAGTGGTCATCACAAGTTCCTTTAAGGATATAAGTATTTCAAGGAGCAGTAGGAAAACCCAATATTGTGTGCATGCGTACCTCACTTACAGACATTTAGAATTATCCATTATTTTGGTGCAAAAGTAATTGCGGTTTAAAAGGTTAAAAATAGTTGCAAAACCCACAATTACTATTGCACCAACCGACTAGTTTACTTTTATACTTTTTTCCCTGTGCTGGACAAATAAAACGTAGGTTTGAGCTTTACTTGACAGTGGGAGGTTATCATTTCTATTCTAGATCCATCTAGAGAAGGATATAATGAGCATGCCTTCTTAGAGATCTCACTGTGTCTGAACTAGAAATGTTTTTCTAATTGAATACTTTCATTCTGCCATGTCCTCTGGCTTGGAGGTTGGTATGGCTATCCAAGTAGTTTCTCTAGCTAAAAACGTGGGAGATATTTTGGGTTCCTCTCTCCTTTCCATCTGCCACATAACTCAAACACCAAGACTTACTGATTGTACCCTTAAACATTAATCTGAGAACTAGGTTCTCTTCTCTCTATCCTCTCTGTTTTAGTCCAGTTAAATCATGTCTGAATGTTTCTTAGATCTGTTTCACTGATTTGAATCTCTGAAATTCATTCTCCATATGGCCACTAGCATGAACTTATAAAAATACTCATTTCATTCTAATAGGTAAGATTTTTCTACTGAGTATAGAATAAGATCATTCTGAGCTTTGCATGCAAGGTATTTCACTATCTGGCCTCAACCTACATAAATCTAATGTACATTTTTAAACATCAATGCTCAGACACTTAAATTAGGATTCAAATATTTGCTAAAAAAATCAGTATTTCTGAGACAATGCTCTCATTTTTGTTATCAAGGCTTTTTTTGGAGTCCTTTTGCCTGGGGCACCACCATTTGCCCCCCCACACACACACACCTCCTACTAGTCATTTGTTCATGACCCATCTTAAGGTCAGCACCTCTGAGAAAACGTCTTCCAAATTAAGTCACTTCCGTTCCTGTGCTCCAAATGTTCTTTATTAATAATTCTACCTTAACATTTACTCAATTGAACTCCACTTATCTACTTCGGCATCTTTCTCATTGACAGGATCATGAATACTTTCTTCCCTAAACTAACAGTGTTGGTACAAAGCAGGTCTTTAATCATTATATATGGAATGAATGAGTAAACACATTAATTGATACACAGATGGATTCCAAAAGTTTCACTAGTGTTTTTAAATGTCACTGTTTAAAGTAAGTTATGCCTTGAGATTTTATATGTATTTTTTCTTCTTACTCATTCTTCTCACCTTCAGACACACCCATGCCTGCGTGTGCACGCACACACACACACACACACACACACACACACACACACACTTAATACCGTAAGGTCTTTGGTATTTAGAAAATCGCCTAATCTTTGCATTATATGTGACAACTAGCAGGGTTGCATTGCTCTCTAAATAGAATTGGATTGAAAATTACAAAAATATGATTGTTCTTTGAAGAGGTCTAGGGCCTCTATGTGTCGGGAAAGCTTATGGTCCCTCTACATGTAGACAGGGAATTATTTAATGAATGTAAGAAAGCACCAGGGCCTTCTGCTACACACAATATGAATGACCGGTCTTCTCGTCACACTCAGTCTTACACATCCCTATATGGTGCAAGACTTAGTATCTTAGTAGGTAAAATTCTGTTCTGTCTTTTATGTGTTGATTGATTAGATACCATATATTTGAGGGATAAATGATGGATGATATTGATAACAGTATTTCTTTTAGCCCAAAATAGGGGAGGCATTCAAAGATAGTCTAGATTTCCTGATAAATATCCCCAAGAAATTTGCATCCCTGAGAAATATAGAACTGCAGAGAGAATCCAGTCAGTATGTGGGGGTATCCACAGCCATTATCATCGTACTGTACTATTGAACACGCTTTGGAAGTTTGACAAGTGAAATGTATATCGTATGCTGTGCTTTTCCTAAACAGCACAGGAATGTAGTATTCATTATTTTTAAGAAGTATTTGCCCATGGTAGCCCCCCTTTTTTTTGTGGCCTCTAGAAAAGTGCAGTTGAATTAGGGAGAAAACACTGGGAAAAAGAAACACTGTGTAGACTGAATTATAATATATGTCTGTGTTCTAAAAGAAATGAATTCCATATATTCAGTTCACATACATTTACAGAGTGTTTTCTGTGAACCAGGAACTCAGTATGTGGTGAGTAATTAGACATGGTCTCTGCCTTTGGCGGGCTCACATCTTTAGGTATTAACATACTTTTGTAGTTGTAGTAAATTTAATTTTTGAAGAAAATTAACAAAAAGGGACTTAAAATTTGTGTCCATGACATTAAAATCCTGCTTCTAGCCCATATGTGGTTGCTCCTCTTCCCAATTACCCTGCAGTAGAATGGTTTGACCCCTAGCAAGAATGTGATTTCCTTCTGCGTTCTGTGACTGATGGCTTCATGTTTTTTGAGATGTAATTGACATGTAAAATTGTGTAAGTTTGGGGTGTACAATGTGATGATTTGATACACTTATATATTGCAGGATGATTGCCATTGTCATGTTAGCTAACACCTCTCACGTTGCATAATTGTGGTGGGAATAATTAAGATCTAGTCTCCTAGCAAGTTTGATATTTATAATATTGTCTGTAATCAATATTCTGTGCATCAGAACGCCAGGGCTTATTTATCTACTAGTTGCAAGTCTGTACCTTTAAACAACATCTCTCCTATTCCTTTACTCCCCAGCCCCTGGTTTCCCAGTAACCACTATTCTACTGTTTTTATGAGTTTGGCCATTTTAGATTCCACATATAAGTGGTATACAATATTTTAATGACAACTTTTTTGAAAAGAAGTTTTGTTCAATTTGTATTGCACTCTATTACTGATTTGATGAATATATATATATATATATGTATATATATATATATATATTTATACATATATACATATATATGTGTATATTTATACACACATACATATATATACATATACATATAATATCGTATCTTCAGAGGAACCCAAAACTCTATTAAACTCTTGTATCTGACCTGAAAGTCAGCTTTTAAGCCTTAGCTCTGCAGTTCTCAAGAGTAATACAACCCATTCTCTGTCATTTAGTGTGTGATTATTTCTTGCCCTGAATCAATAGGAAAAATAGCAAGCAGGTGAAACATACTGGAAAGCTACAGCCAACACACTCTCTACACTGTCCCCAAGCACAGATACTTTGCCAAGGGTAGGGCAGCTCGGAAGGAGATGGAGCTATACCTGGACCAGAAGGAGCTGAGCTGTTTGGCCAGCACTTCTGGATGACGTGGTGAGCTGAAAGCAGGTAGCAGCTCACTACCCTGGAGTTAGAGGAAGGTTTCTTTGAGGAGAGATGAGTTGACCTGGGATTCAAGAAATGAGGAGTGCTTGCCTCGTGGACATTTTGCAGGGACAGTCAACGAGCTGACATAACACAAAGAGCCTGTGAGATCTTGAGTAGAAAGACCAGTTTTTTATTTGTTTGTTTGTTTGTTTGTTGTTGTTATTCTTGCACCCCTGCTCTGGGCCCACACACAGTAAATCTTCCCTTTCTGCTGGCCATGTGAATGAGTGAAAGGGAGACTGAATGAATGAAAGAGAAACCTCATCTTCCAAGATAAGATCATCTTTGCACCCCACCCCACCCCTTTTAACCCCCAAACCACACTGGCTTGGGCCTACTCTAGCTTCCCAGACTGCTGCCGGTCTGCGGAAGAATAGAAAGAAACTAGTAAATGCAATCAATAACAAAGTGAGTAATTTGAAGTCTGTGATGAGCCATTCTGTGAATGTATTTGTGCCTTCCTGCATTCGTCTGAGCTATGATGGACCTGAATGGCTCCAGGAGACCCAGTCCCAAGGAGTCACATTTTCAGCATATCAGGCCCTCCTCACGCTGGGCCACGGCAGGGTGGGTCTGGTCCTCGGCTCTCACATCCTTCCGGTGCTCATTACCACAGGGTAAAACCGCTTTACTTACTCAGTTCATTTGTTCACTCACATACATGTTTGGAGCACCCTCTCTATAGCAAAGATTGTAAAGGGTGGAGATAAAAATAAGAAATAAGTCAGGGTTGTAAGAATTTGTGATCTGGTGGGGGAGAGACAGCAGAGGATTGCCCTGCGGCATCTTACTCACAATTGTCACTCTCCATACCAGTTTAGAGCAGAGCTGGCTTCTGATCTCCTGGATGGTGTGCTGAACATGAGCTTGGAAAGAAGCTCTGTGAAAGTAGTTTCTGTGTGTATGCATGTGCGTGCGTGCATGTTGTTTCTTTGTTTTTAGAGCATCATAGTAAATTAAAAATATATTAAGACACTGCGAGTCCTCAGAAATCCCGCCATAAAGAAACCAAGTTGTTTAATTACCTCCATGAATCTCTCTTTGGGGACTGTTGATCTGTATCTCCAGAGGGTTTTTCTTACTTGTTGTGGGTACATCATAGGCATAGTGGGAACAGAAAAGGCTTTCAATAGAGTCTGTTAAGTCAGATCCTGTACAAGATGGAACCAAACTCAGATGTCATTTTGGCCAATCTTCTAGCCAACCAATCCGTTAAAGACTCTACAGAGTGGCCTTGGTAGCTGACTGCCCAGCTTCTCCTTGGTGAGAATCTTAGTTCATTATATACTAACCTAAAATTTACAACCTCTGAATTTTCTCCTGGATGCTGTCTTCTAAAGAAATCTGCCCACATCCTTTTCTTGAGATTTCAAAGCATTCATCAAGTATGTTCTTACTAAGTCTTCTCAGAACCTTGGCTCATGAGACCCCATGCTGTGGAGTCAAGTTTTTCTCATTGTCCACTTACGTAGATTTCTAAAATGCACTTTAAGTGCATTTATTGATTGAATCATTAGTGTGGATTTAATTTGGTCAACACAAAATCCTTTGTCAAGTTCTTCATGGCATTTTTCTTCTGGTAAATCTTATTCAATTGCAACAGAGGTCACAATGTGATGACCGCCTAGTAAAGTGCCTCCAGGTACCTGCCGCTGGTAAGGGCTTTGCTTCCCACAGTTACTCTCTCTCCGGGAATGCGACTCTGTGTTTATCTCTGCGCTTTCCCCAGTGTTCAACTCAACACTATCTTTAAATTGGTATCAAAAGTATTTGTTTTCCTATTATAAGCCTTATCAGCCATGTTCACGGCACAGCTCTAATGAGGAATGTCTTCCTGGAACAAAGAGAATATCAATTTAATAGCAAGCGGTTCTGTACCATTTACTATGTGCCAGACAACACTCTAAGTGCTGTAAACAATTTAGCTCGTACAATGCTCAGGGCAACTCTATAGGAAGATGCAGTTGCTATTCCCATTTCATACATGAGGAGCTGAGATGCAGAGAGTGAAATGACATTCCCAGGTGACTCAAACAGCCAGGTGTGGAGCTTGGGTTTGAATCCAAGCAGTCTTGCTCAAGAGTCCAAGCTCCGAATGATTATGTTACTTGTCTTGGTTGAATTAGTACAGACTTGATCCTAGAAGGGCCCTAGCAAAGTTTATTTGTGTGTTGAATATTTAAAGAAATGAAGAATCATCTGTGAATGTGAAAATAGGGTAAATTTATGTAGGCAAATATTGATATCGGAGTATTTACCTGATAAAGACAAATGATTTAACAAAACCCAAGAGTGATGGCATAGAAAACTGGGGTGTTTATTTCCCATTTCAGAACATAAAGTCATCAAGCTTGCATTTGTTTCAACAGGTAGTTTGTTTAGCTTCTCAAAGGAATAGCAGAAAATGTAAATAAAATCAATAACAATGACTGAATAATTTTAACAGGTGATGCATGTCAGCTTCTGTGTGCCTCAGCTTGTCTATTTTATTTCTTGATACTGCACACATGATTTCTCATTTGGATTTCTTAGGTATATTGTGCTTCAGCAATATACGTGTCAAACATTTTGAAAGTCTCCCCAAGAGGCAATGACCACTTAAGTTATATGTTACCTTACAAAGTGATGACAGTTTAGACCTATCTGAATGATTGTTTTTGAAGAATTCCATCCAGAAAACAAACAAACAAAAAACAACAACAACAAACAAAAAAATGTAATTTAAAGATAGCTCTATAGGTTTGGCAATTCAGAACAAAAAATGTGAGCCTTATGAAATGTCACAGTGGGTAAGTAGGGTCCCCACCTTCTCTATTCAGTATCCAGCATGGCCTTTTCTAGTGTTTGGCCCACCAGACCTGTGAGCATCCCCAGATCTAAGATAATTTGCAAAACAAGAGCTGTTATCCTTGCTGATGTCTAGAAATCCTATTTATCGCCCAGCAACGATGAAAGTAATTATTAGTATTCACAGTCTTGTTCTATAAACTCGTAATGGTGTGTTTCATTGTTTGTGGTGTTAGCCTCAGGCTGTTAGACATAATTCTGTTTACAGCTATGAAGTCAGGCTGTCCATCCAGAACATGATGGATTATATGTTCTCTACATCTGCTGAATCAGCTGGGTTTGTGCCATGAATACCACATACTCATTTGCACAACTCAATGCGCTTGTAAGTGAACATCTATAGGCTTTGACTTGTAATGTTTACAATGCAGTTTATTTCATTTTCCTCAGTTAAATTTACCCCTTATGGCTTCTGTTATCTGTAACTTGTATTTTACTTTACAAGTTGAAATTCCAATTTGTTTTTGCCATGCTATAATATCTGTGAGAGAATCCTTGTTTTCACCTTGGAACAGGAAATTCAAACAACCACCTTAACCATCCACTAGAGACTGAGATAACACATGTTTCATAAAGCTATATCTATTAGGTTGGTGCAAAAGTAATTCCGGTTTTTGCAATTATTTTTAACCTTTTAAACTGCAATTACTTTCTCAATAAAGGTGCTTGTGTTCACCTGTTAGCTGTCTTCTTGTGTGTGTGTGTGTGTGTGTGTGTGTGTGTGTGTGTGTGTCAGGGGGTGGTGTTTTCTGTCATAGTTGGAGTCCTAACCCCCTCATAATAAGCACATATATTAGTTATGGTAGTGTCTTGATTCAAGAACCAGATTCCTTCTGTCTTTGGCTTACTACATTCATCATAGAGCTTCCAAGTCTCCCTGAGTGTCAACATCTACTGGCAAGTGAGTAGGAGAAAATGGAGAGGATTGTAAGGGGGTGGGGGGCAGGTTTGGAGAGGCTATCTGTCCTTTCTATCCACATTTCATTGGCCAGAAGTCAGTCACATGACCTGTTAAGTCCAAGGGTTTCTGAGCCATGTAGTCCCTGGCTTACGAGATGTTCAAGCAACAATTCTGTATTGTGACAGAGGAGTATGAGTCTGGTAGACAGCCCTCTTTACCATATTGTGTGATACTAGAGGCCTCTTTCATCCTCAGGTTCTTATATTTAAAATGAATAAGATATAATTATCTCATGTATTATTGTTTTCATTAGATAGAATAATGTAGATAAAATGTGAACTGTAAGATTCTCCACAGATTTAAAATAGTTCAATATTATAAAAATTATTAGTGTTAATGATATTCATGTAAAATGGATGCATATATCTTACCTTAGTCTAGAGAACAAAAAGAGGACTGAGGAGCGAGGCCATATGCTAAACAAGGTGTCTTTGTTTTCAGAATTGCCTTTGTTCTTCAGAGACTTTCCATGTCTCCTGAATATGTCAACACAGCTGATTGAGTCAAATATTACAGGTAGATGGAGGAGTCTGAGCTAACCAGGATGATTGGCCAACATATGTACAAATCAGTTTTGAACATTTTTTAGGATAGTCTTTTATCATCGTTACATTAGTTCAATGGTAGAAATTACCAATCTAAAATACCTGAATTAAGCATCAAACAAAATTTCAACAATAGTTCCATGTGCAATGAAACCAATGTGCTATGTATTAATATAAATGGCACCTGGTTTCTGTGCTGTGGCCATGGATGTAGAAAAAATAATGCATGGGTTAAAAGCACGAGGCTTTGAAATCAGAGAAACCTAGTTTAAATTTAGTGTGAATCTCAGTAAGTGAACTGTCTAGTCCTTTGTTTTCTTATTTATTCAACAGAGAGGGGGTTATAAACTCAAATCGTTTTTACGAGAGTTGAATTGGATGATGTTTCTAACGTGGGAGCTGCAGGGGAGGTCCACTGTGGGATTTAGTTAAATGCTATTCATGTGTCACATCCTTATTTATCACATAAATGCTAGAGACCTCTAAAGTCACACAGCTAGTTAGTAACAAAACTGGGACTGGAACCCAGGACTGTCTGAATCCAAAGCTCATTCTTCTAATAATTATACTTTATTGCCTTTCTGGGTTTGGCATTGTGCCTGGCCCATGGTAATTGCTCAGTTAATCACAGGGATTACTGTTATCTTTCACATACGCCCAGGTTAATTGCTGGGTCGTAGAGGGTATTCCATTCCCCAGTGATCCAGAAATTAGGTACAAGCAGTTCCTACAGTACTAATGGAGCTGTGACAGCTCCATGTCCTCAAAGATCTTGGCTCTTCTGGAAACTTCTCTTTAATGACACAAACTCTCAATGGGGACGGTCAAGGAAATCTCATATAGATATACATAAAAAGTATGTAGTATACCTTTCATCTGTATTATCTGTTTTCATCTGTTTGTAATAGTTTTGTTTTCTGATTATGAAATTTGAATTATGAGCTTTTTCCCTTTTTAAAATTGATTATGAGGAAGAATAAAACAGAACATGCAAGAATATTTTGGAAACAAAGATTGGAAGATAGTACATTCTATACAGATGTTCAAAAGAGTTAAAAAATGAAAACAAGACCAAAATACTTTTTTAAAATAGATCAAGGAGACAAAATACAAAGCCCCAAGGGTAGAATATGAAGAATTATTAATCTGGTGTTTTCAATCAGTGAGGAAAGGAGCAATCACTTGATATATAATGTACAACCATTCAGAAAACAATGTTAGCTCTTTTTTGTCATCTCACAACATTCATCAAACACAATTTCAGGTGGATTCAACATTTACATGAATACAGTGAAACTAAAAGAAGCAAAAACCACAGGTGAATGCCTTTTTGATCTAAGGAAGGGAAATGGTATTCTAAACCAAATAGTAATGAAAGGAACTATAGAAGTAATTGTATATTTGGGGGCTGACATGCTAAAATAAATCTGTACATCAAGAAACATATTGAACAAAATTGAAAGGCAACCACTAAAGTGGGGAAGAATTTGCAACATACCCTTCACTTAATTTTTACAAAATTCCTGTGATGCAGATAATACAATCTTCATTTATATATGAGGATATTCAGACTCACATATTTGAAATGACTGAGTAACTTGCCAAAGGTCACTCAGCTAGTGAATGGAGGGACTGGAATTTGAACCCTTAAAAACTGAACTCCAATGGCTCTTCACCTAACACTGGGCCTCCCCAATTAAGAAAATAGCCCTAGAAAACTGGCATCATGATTTGTTTTGTTATGTGTTCCCCATAGTAAGCAGCCATTAAAAATATAATTTTAGAATTTCTGCTCAAATTTTCCCCAACTATAATAACAGAAAGCTCAATATTTAGTAGGACAAAAATTATGATGATACCAAAAGATAAATAAATGAAAATTTAAAAATATGCCCTTAGAAATGCATTGGTAAACCTCACTGCCTGCTGAGCATTAGCTCCTCTTGCTTTAGTACTTACTCTTTCCTGGTCTGGCTACCCTCATGTGCTGAGGAAGTCTTCCTTTGGAGGTTCGGTCCCCACCAGCATCTATCTCTTTGCAGACTCCCCAAGCTCCCCCTTCCCCCCAACCAGCTGTGTAGGGAGTCTGCACTGTGGAGTGTATTTCTTCTCCTTGGCATACTTTTGGCCATCGTGGGTTCCTAGAAAACTATTTAATTTTCAAGATTCTAGACAGTATTAGGATCTCTTTGAAATCACCCCCAGAGTGAAGTAATTACTCTGTTTAAGTAACTTCGGTGCATCTATTAAACTAAATCATACCAGATTGTAACGATGTGTTCACCTGTCTGATTCATCTGGAAGGCTCCTCTATTAAACTTCTAATTCCTCTCCTAGGCAGCTTTCTCATGTCTGTGTCTTCTGAATGTAGCACGCAGCCTGGAAAGTAGTCGGCGCTACAGGACTGCCTGGTGAACTGAATCAAACTACATGGGGAAATAGCAATCCACTATGTTTGTTCTAAAATGTATTCATTGAGTTTCATACTTCACAGTCTGTCACATGCCAGAAGCCCTTACAAACCCCATCCTGCAGGGCCCTGGGGAACCAACTGCCAGTACAGGCACTTCAAAGTCACCGGTGTCCTGGGAAAAAGACATTGGTCATTGGAATGAAAAGTTCAGGACCACCTTTGGAATATGAACTCAACCCCTCTCCTCTTCCGGGGCCAATTTCCCCAGCAAGGACATCCTGAGGAGGGTCCAGGACCATTGTCTGGGTGGCAATTTTTATACAGTAGAGACAGATGAAAAAGAACATGCAAATGGGCCTGGAGAATGTGGTGACAGTCCAACTCATGATGTGGGTAGGGCCGTGGACGATGGAGCAGCCCGACCATGGGCTTCAGGCCTTGAGGGCATGAAGAGCTCACTGTGTGCATCCACGGCCCTTCCCGAGTCACTGCCAAGCAAGTTCTCTGCAGGGCCCCCTGGTCCATTCCATGGCTCTCAACTCACCCTGCTCTTCTGCCTGGATAGAGGAGTGGAAATGAGAGTATGTAAGCTCTTTTGAGGAGCAAGAGGTGAAATTCTTTTAGGAAATGTCCCCTCCCCTTAGCATTATATCGTGCCTATAAAATCGGATTGTGTTGTCTCTACTCTCAACAGGAACCTGTTTTGAGCACTCACTCTGTTCCAGATATTTTCCCAAGTGTCAGGATACAAAGATGAATACTACCATAGGAAACTGGTCACACCTGTCTGTGGGGGATTCACAGTCCAGTGTGTATGCAAGTGTATACACAGACAAAAATCATTACAAGTTTGGCTTCTGAAGGAGTGGCACAAAAATGACATTGGAAATGAAGTAGGAGAAATAGTGGAGAAACTGGAACCAGAGGCATCAGGGACCATGTCCTAGCTGTGTCCCTTAAGAGGGCAACAAAGAAAAGTGATTAAAACATACACACTTTGTAGTAAGATGGACCTAGATTTAAATGCCTGTTCTGCTTAGATCCTAAAACATACCCTGTTTCCCTGAAAATAAGACCTAGCCGGACAATCAGCTCTAATGCATCTTTTGGAGCAAAAATTATAATATAGTATAATATAATATAATATAATATGTAAGATATGATATAATATAATACAATATACCGGGTCTTATATTAATTTTTGCTCCAAAAGCTCATTAGATCTGATTGTCTGGCCAGGTCTTATTTTTGGGGAAACGTGGTAGATACAACCTCTTGCAGCATCACTTTTCTCATCTGAAAATGGAGAAAATAGTATTTGTAATTGGTTGAGTGAAAAGATTTAGTAAAATCACACAAATGTTCTCCAGGTCTCAGCCCCTGCCAGTCATGATTCTCTAGAAATGCCATTTTGCTCAGAATCCTGACAATTAAGTTCACCAAGTCATCCTCGAAAAAGTGCTACAGACTCATTGCTGAATATCACTACAGTCACCTCCAAAGTCCTCCCCTTGGGAAGCTATGCACCAACGCCAGCGCCTAGTCCACCCTTCCAAGCAATTTTGGAACTCTTTTTCTGGAATGGTCATCAGAGCTGTCGTTGTATTACCCTTGATGTCCCGAATGTCATCAAAATGACTTCCTTTCAATATTTAATTTATCTTAAAGTAAAGAAAACAGTCATTGGGGACCAGATCAGGGGGGTAGGGAGGGTGTTCCAATACAGTTATTTGTTTACTGGCTAAAAACTCCCTCACAGACAGTGCCGTGTGAGCTGGTGCAGTGTCGTGATGCAGGAGCCATGAATTGTTGGCGAAAATTTCCGGTCATCTAAAATTTTCATGCAGCCTTTTCAGCACTTCCACATAGTAAACTTGGGTAACTGTCCAGTTGGTACAAATTCATAAAGAATAATCCCTCCGGTATCAAAACAGGTTAGCGACATTATCGCAACAAGTATGCGAACTTAATTGCCAAACCTCAGCCAACCAACATTAGTTAAGCTACTCCTGATTCTTGGAGCCCCTTGATCCCAATCAGATTGTTTTTCAAAGATGGCTAATTCTGTTTTCATTAGCTAACTCCCATCCTTGTCAGGAGTGTGCAAGTAGATGGAAAAGACAAGGGATGGTTTTAGAAAGTGCTAGAGGAGCTGAAGAATGACAAGGTCATTATTTCCTTTACTTTAAGGGGGATTTGCTTCTTGTTTCATCCAAAGAAGAATGAGGGGCACACCCCCTCTTTTTGATGCCCACACGTTCTAACCTTTACAAACCCTCTCCCATTACTTTCTCTTTTTCTGACCCCATGCCAGTTTTCCATCTTTAAAACAGGGATAATAACCACTCCGACCTCAGCGTGTTTTTTAAAGACTGTATTTGGTGGACTGTGGAAACCACTACACAGTACAGTGGTTAAGGGGGCTAGCTTTGGGTATTAGGATCCTGGCTTCATCTTTTGCTCTGAGTGACCTTAGGCAAATCACTTAACTTCTCAGTGGCTTGTTTTCTGTAAAATAAGGAAACTAATAGCTACTTTAAGAGTTGTAATAAAGATTCATAAATCATGTCTGCAAAGTACGTGGCAGTCTCACACGCAGGAAGTAGTGCATCCACGCTAGCTGCTGGTCATGTGATGAATATCGTCACACCTCACTCTTCTTCCCTTTGCCTCAGTGGTGCTACTGCATTTGCTCTGTTCTGATCTGCTCTGTCTTCCATGTACTTCTCTGTTCTTTTCTGTTCGGGGGAAGGAGGAGCTGAGTATGACACACAATCTGGAGACAGTACATGTTTTCTAGATCTCTATATGACAGGGTCCTGGCACAGTCAGCAGCCTGCTAGAGAGCAGGCGGGGTCCCTGGCTGAGCATGCAGTTCCAGGAGAGCACAAAGCCTGCCCGGCTGTGGGCTGGGGAACAATCTGCAGTCGCTTGTGTCACCCTGCAATGGGAACTGCAGTGAGTGGGGCACCAGCACCCCTCCCTGAGGGGGGGCCCTCCTGGCCTCCCACGTGCCTATCCTCTGAGCAGTCTTCTCTGCTCAGTGTTTGCATCGTTACCCTCTGCATTTGTCACATGCATTGCCTGCGATCAATCTGCACCATTTTCCATGTTACTCTGAAACGTCATGCTTCTGTGTGAGTTGCTGGATCGTTGGCTTATGCATACATTCGCCACCGCCACTGCCATGTGTCATGTCCTCTCTCCAGGGACAATTTCCCTGACTCCCGCTCAGATTTTCATGTCCCCCCTCTGTGCTCCCTCAATTCCCATATTTTTATCATAGCACTTGTCACGCCCCTAACAGTCATTTTGGATTGAATCCTAGGGCATATAGGTCATATCAGTTGCGCCATATGAAATGGGTGATGTTTGACCCATTTTCCACCATTGAATTATTTCACATGATTCTAACTAGTATTTATCTGCCTGCCCTATGAAAATATTAGCTCCATAAAAAGGAGCAGAGAGAACCGATTTTTCCTCTATTTTCCAACACTGATCACAGTGCTTGGTGCATAGTTGATATTTGAGCAGTATGTACTGAGTAACTGAATAGGGCATATGAAATTGCCTCATAGACTCTGAAGCCGTATTCAAATGTAAGAGACTGCTGCTCTAAAACAATTGAGCATATCCTAATATCTTAGCATTAAAAATATGACCTGTTTTTGGAGGTTGAGTTGGAGATGAAGAAAGGGTAACTCCATGTGAGATTTGCACCATGTAAGTTAAAATTTTTCCTCAACCGTCAGAGATAATTCAGGGAGGCTTTGGAGGATAAGCAGGTAACACTTTAGAGAGTAACTTTTCCTTCTACTCCTGCTATTCTGCCTTGATTTGCTTCATATATTAATGCTCAAAAAAAAATAAGTTTCTGCTGTTTATAAGGAATTTGAAAAGCTGGCACATTAATGTGTGGATCCACTGAAAGATTTCAGGCAGGGGAATGTCCCAGTGGGACTTGCAGTGTATGGGCAGTGCCCTAGTAGCAAGAGTGAGTGATGGAATGGAGCATTTGAGTCTGGAGACTGGAGACCAAAGAGGAGATGATGCCCAGAGATGATGAGTTCTGAACTTAGGCCATGGAGGTGGGAGCTGAGAAAAGGAGAGAGAGTGGAAATATTGAATGCATATTTAATCTCACCGGACGAGGCTGAGGGGAGTGAAAGGGACAGTCTGCACTGATCCCCAGATTGAGGGTGGGTGGGAGACTATGGTGGATAGCAATGCCATTGTCTAATACAGGTGCTTTAAGAAGGGCAGCTTTGGGAGAAAGAATAAATCTGTTTTTGAGGATATAGTGTGGGAAGTATCACTATGCAAGTCTGGAATTGAACTTGTAAGGTGAATATACTCAGCTCTGTCTTTTGTTTTGTTTTGTTTCCTATTTTAATTAATGTGGGAACTATAACTCAGGGAAGTTCCTTGAATGGCCAAAATGGAAAAAAAAAAAAAAAAAAAAAAAACGGGAAGAAATAAGGCTGGTCTTGAACCAAGGACTGCTGCACTCTTTAATCTCTTCATTATTTGTCCACCCTCTAAAAGTTTTCATGGAAATGATGGATGCCAGCTCCCCAGCTGTTCTTGACTTCCTTAGCATTGGACATCCTTAGAACTTGACTTGTGAGCACTACTGTTAAGATTTTAATTAGGCATTAACTGGGTTGCCCTCTGAGTCCTTTTTGCTCCTGCTTTGAATTTTTAGACAGATGGCAGGCAGTTATTTCCACAGCCTTGTCATCTATTCACATGGCAGCCTAAATATCAAGCACAGACTTGGAGAGGGATCATAATTCAGTATAATTAGTCTTCTTTGATCACTTGCCCTTTGTCCTAACTACAGTGGAAACATTTAATTGTGGCTGAAGTATTTGTCAAGAACAGCATCCGAGCTGCTCGTTCTCTCTCCATGAGCACCCAAGGACACCGCTGCTATGGAGAAGCCACATTCCCAGTTCTCTAATGCAAGGCTACCAAGCAGTGGAAGGACTGGGGTCAGAAGCAAAGGCCTTCGATGGGCTCTTCCTTGGTCATGTCAGCATTGTTAATCATGCAGTGCTCTGAGGCACTGGGGAGAAAAGCAACTACTGTTAAATAAGAGCCTACTTTGTGCTTGGTCATTTGCTGATATGATCTCACTTGATCTTCTGAAAATTCCAAGGCTGAATAGCTGGACTAAAACCATACAGCGGCCACAAGGCAGAGGCAGGAGGCAAAACCGCTAATCTGCCTGAATCAGAGCCCACACACGTATGCAGGTTAATTAAGCTGCTCCTATTCAGGTCGGATTTATTTGGCAAACCAAGTTAGATAGCAAAAGAATATTGATGCCATCATATCACCGAGTGAATCTTGAAAAGGATTGCCCTGAGAGGTGACACAGAGAGGCAGATAGATGCTGGGTGATGAGTTATTGCAAATCAATTCTCTGTTCTGTTAGTGAAAAATATTTTATCAAGTGAAGTAATAATGTTATTTTATGTCTGTAGTGTGATTTAGACTTTACTAGTTGAAATAATTCTATGACTTAACTGTCAGTCTTCTTACTCATCTGTGCCTTGTAAATTAGTTGGGGAAAGGGGTATTAGTCCCATTTTATAGATGAGGAAGTTGAGGCTGAGTGTGCCACTGCCAGGAAGTATTAGGTACCTTTTTAAATCATCAGATTCTAGACACATAGATTTATTTATACGCTTCCTCCAAAATAAGATCCAAGCAGAAACAAACATGTATCGAGAATTAGGCTCAGAGGATTTTTTCTTAGACACTGACATTCACCTCTAAGTCATGCAGTTGAGGTTTGCTTCTTTTCACTTTTCAATTTTTGACACTAAGTGATAATTATAGAGCCTGAAGAGCACACAGTGCCTGTGCAGGAGCTAATTGCCTCGATAGAGGGGAGGTTGATTGTGCCGTGGAATCCAAACTACCAATTAAAAGAGAAGAGACCCACATGCACATGATATCCGGGATATTTATATCACAGGGAACTAAAAGAGCCACCTTTCCTGACACCGTGGAGATAGCCTGTGAGTCAAAGGGTCTTAGCCCCAGGGTGGTCAGCTTCAGGCCTGGGCCTCACCAAGACCCCAGCAAGGCCCAGGAAGCTTACTCAGTGGGCCGCCTCCCGGCCTCGAACGAGGGCTCCGGAGGCTTCACCGTTCCAGGCAAAAAGAGGAAATCCTGGCAGATGAAGAAGTTGGATTCAATGCACAATGAGAGGAGAAACCAGGCACATAGGAGCACAACAATCAATTAATTGTCAGAAAGTGGGGCTCAGAATAGACTAATATAGTAGCTTTTGTGCAATGCCCTGGACTTTACAGAGTTTATGGCCCTGAAAACAGCAACTCCTTAAAAACAAAGAGGTATTAACCAACTTACAGAGCCCTTCTTTCCTGAAGAGAATATGCATTGAGAGAAGCACTTGGGTAGGGAGACAAGCTCCCTGCAATGATGTCCTGGCCCCTTTCCTTGGCTCCTTGCTGGATGTTGGAAAGGAATCATCCTCAACATCCCCTGAGGGAAGTGCTCAGCCCTGTTTCCTTCAGGGCCTGGAACTAGAGGAGCCAGGACGGGGACTTGGGTTTCAGACTCGTGTTCGCAGCCCACCGGGCTGCCCGAACTGACAGGGGCCGGGGACAGTGGTAGGGGGTATCTTACGGTGTGCTTTGTGGTGGAGTCTCCTGGGAACCTCTTTAAACATTCCAGCTTCCTGAAGAGTGTCTACAGTGGCACACAGGAGTGGCTGCAAGGGTGACAGTAACAGGACCAGTAACTGAATAATGGTGCCGGCACTAAGTAACCGCCGCACTGGGGTCTTAATTAGACTCCGGCTGAAGCAGAGAAGAAGCACATTCGTGGGAGATTTCCAGCTGACTAATCTGGTGTCAGGTTAAGAGTTTTCCCTCTGGGAGGTCTCAAGTCAGTCACCATGTGATTAAAAATATTGTCCACGCTGGGGGTTCCAAGTGGGCTGATTTCTCAGGAGCAGAGGAGACTCACCTCCCCAAGGGCTAACTCCATACAGTACATTAGCACAGGATTCCTTTATCTTCCCTGAGTAACAGCTTAACTTCAGAGATTCCTCAAGTGCAGGTCCAGTGTTTCTGTCCCACTCTCAGGGGCTGAAGGCCTGCGGTGTCCCTGGGTGCCTCAGCTAAAAGCCATTAGCAGTCCTGGCTGGGCTTTTTCTGCAGCAGAATTTAAATGTTGCTGAGAATGGAATTGGGATCAAAGACAAGTGTGAGGCCAGGGCTCGACATGGGAGCTGAGGAGTGAGAGGACCATTCCAGAGTAGTGGCAACCCCGCTGAAATCACATCCACCTTGTATTAAATGTAACCTCTGCTTTCCACTGGTTGTGGGGGTAGGGCTGTCATAGTAATGTCACTAATCCCTTTTTAATACCTTTAAAATGTGCGTAATCATTTCTATATCTAGGAGGAGTCATGCCGAGTAGATAAGGTAGAGTAGAGTATGTGGCTATCACCGTATGCACACAGTAAGTACCCAGAGAACGTGAGTTGATTCTGAATCGATCCAGCCTGGAAAGCTTCTGTAAGATCTTGTCCATCAGGATGTACCTCATCTACATATAATGATTCCCGGGCCCACATCTCCCCGCTTAGACCGAACTCCCAGGCTGCCTGACTTCACGGCCCACTCCATTCCCTTGACCTCCTCTATTTTCGCTTTCGTTGTCAGGCAACTACCTTTGGCTTTTCTGTTTCAGGCATGAACCAATCCCTCTCATTCTCTGTCACTCCTCTTCTCCAGCCTCTGTCTCTCCTTTTTGGTACAGCAACGCTGACTGACTTTGGAATAACACCCTTCCCAGCTCAACCACCAGTTCTCAGGGGCATGGAGTCCAGAGAAGGAACCCATGAGCCCTTCTTCCCTGAAGAGAATATGCATTGAGAGAGGCACTTGGGTAGGGAGACAAGCTCCCTGCAATGATGTCCTGGCCCCTTTCCTTGGCTCCTTGCTGGATGTTGGAAAGGAATCATCCTCAACATCCCCTGTGTGTTGGAAGCAGACTCCTCTGGTTGTGACCAGCTAGACAGGGGTTAAATGAAACAGAGACTTGCTCGGCTGGCCAAGCCAGGGCCTAGAAATAGGCTGCTTCTAATCGGAGGAAGCAAGTAGGCAGCTGAGGGCAGGAAGCTGGAAGAAGCCAGGTAAACGGGCAGGATGCTGCCTGTAGAAGGGTGATGAGCAGTAACCCAGCGGACAAATGGGGTCACTGGATCCCAGCCCAGAGGCCTGCGCCTTCAATAGTGGGCTGTGGAAACAAGGAGATAGCATTAAGGAGCAAGCAGCTTCACGTCAGAGTGCAGTGTGCTGCTGTAAAGGGGGCAGAGTCTAGTAGATTCTACTTCCTCAGGGAGGCCCAGGGAGGAACAGTGTGGCCTCGGTCCTGGAAGGAGTTGAGACTTGAGCTGGGTGTTGATGTATCAGTTCAAGCATAGGACTCAGGAGCCATTTATCTGAGCAGCACACACACAATGAGTAGGAGGGGCCAGGAAGGGAAAGGGGTGCAATCCCGGGCTTCAGGATTCTGGGCTCTCTCTACGCCTTGACTAAGGACAGTTGGCCACACACCCCAAGAGAGAGGAGCCCCGATGGAGAGTCATCTGCAAAGAGCCCCGGGGACGTGCAAGCTGACAGGTACACAGATTGGATTTGCAGAGCCTCTATAAGCTTATGAAAAAAGGGACCATTATTATGTTTGCCTGCTTCCCTGGAGATAGGATCAACTGGGATGACACATGAAGGGGCCCTAGAAGCAGTGAACACTGCACTTTACTTACAAGTTTATTCTTTGGTTATAAAACTACTGGTATTGTTTGAGCTCATCGTAATGCTCACTAAGTGTTAGCTATTGAAATATTCAATTATTATTGTAGCAGGAAAAATTCTGAACTATTAATTTATGTGTATGCGTTGCCTCTTTTCCCTGTTCAAGAAGTTCGCAGGCTCCAGGCCTCCTGACCAACAAGATGTGTTTGTTACTAATTTTGTTTTCTCCAGGCTGCCAAATCCATAGTGAAGAGTTAAGGGACAGTGTGCCTCTGATGGAAACACGTACAGATAGATGTTTATCCGTGATCCAAAGGCAACTTGCAGAGTTGAGAAGAGGACGAAGGATTGCATATCCTATGGAAGAGGGAATGTGAGCCCCTTTTCCTGGAATAATTCCAGGAAGGTGGGCTGCTTTCAGGGTAGGAAGCCTGTGCGTCTGCAGCAAAGCGTCCCAGGGCCCTGATTGCTGGACCTAAAAGGAACAGGACAGGGATAGTAGAACACTCATCAGTAACTCATGGGGATTGGTGCCCTGTGACTGGTGAGCCGGAGCATCTTGCTACCGGAGAGCTCTGGACATGATACCACCATGGGGCTTGGGAGTGCGTCAGAGCGAAGAATTTAGCCTCAATCCTGAGTGTCTGATTTTCTTTCCTCCTTGGCAGAGGATATTTGGAGTTAAATGTAAGTCACTTTCAAGGAAACAAGTAATACGACCTCTCTGCACGTGTGTGTGTGTGTGTGTGTGTGTGTGTGTGTGTGTCTTGAATATCATACCTTTCATCTAATCATTCTGTCACTACATAACTCGTCAGGAAAATGGAGAACATTTTCCCAGCCCCTACTGTATGCTTCTCTTATATCTAGCGGGTCATTTAGACAATCACATTTGATCCTCTGAAGTGTCCCCTTTGTATAGATATGAAAACTCACCTGGGTAATGGTTAAATGACCTTGCACCACGCTTGGTGGTTGGTATCAGAAGTAGGATTGAACCCAGATTGTGTGATTCCAAGGCACAACCTCCCTCCACCACATCACACTGGTTGCCAGGAGGGAGAGGTTAGATATGGCCGTGCTCATCCTTTACAACGGAAGGCTTGGAGACGGGCAGCAGGTTTAATAACGTGAGTTGTGATATAAAACAGTTCTCTTGAATTGATATGTAAGTGTCAGACTTCCCGAGAGCACAGCTGAGGGGTCAAATCATTGAGGAAGGTGAGGGTACATTTTAGAGACCTTCAGTACGACCTAGACCTGTTCTATTTTGAAAAACAGTTTTCATTCTCTCTCCTCCTTTTTAAATCTCAGCATTGAAAAGGGAATTTCTATGGATATTTTGGCATTGTCTGGAGACAAGTGATACAAAAAGACCTGACAGATTTCTCCTGGGCAGAGAATTATGTGAGGAGGGTGCTGAATTACAGCCAGGAATAGAATGGCTGCAGGTGCTGCAGGTATGGGGATACCTCGCTGAATACCGGCTGGAGCTTTAGGTCTATTGCATCTAACTGGCTCTTCAGCATGGCTAAGGCTCTTCAGCGTTTCTGATTACCATTGTTCTGGTGGAACTGCAAGGCCATGGGTAAGGGTGAGGTAGGTAGGTAGGTAGATAGACAGAGAGACAGACAGATAATAGATTGATGATAGATAGAGAGATAGATAATGATAGATACAAGTAGATGATAGATAGGAGATAGATAGATAGATAATAGGTACATAGATAAATGTGTAGATAGATACATAGATAGATGGACAGGGAGAGAGAGGGAGAAAGAGAGAGAATATCTATGTATTAAAATGAACAACAATGTGATGGTGGGGGGAAACAAGCAAGGCTCCTGATTTGTTACTATGACTGAGCAAGGTTTCTTATAGCTCAGGAAGACAAGTTTTGGGTCAACCAGTCTTCAGCTTCTTTGTGAAATACATGGGCACATCTGTGACTCATCAGACCTATTCTTATGTTTGTAAGGCAAATACTCATTCACTTGCCCTGTGGAATTCTTTTTCATTTTGCTTTTCGAAACTGGTACTGCGGTGGAAGGAGAGATGTTCCTTTCCACCCTCTCTCTCTCCCTCCCATCCTCCCTTCCATGGTTTTTTCTTTTTGTCCTTCCATTTTGTGCTTCTTCTCTTTCTTCTGCACACACTTATTGAGCATCTATATGGACCATGCACTGAGATAACTACGAGGGAAAGAGCAATCATCACACAAAGAGCTCATGGACTATGCTGTTCATAGAGTATGTCAAAGAAGGATCCACAGAGTCAGAAGCATTTCAAACAGATCTTGAAAGATGAGCAGCATGTCAAGATGCAAAGACTTCCTCTTTGGGGGAGAGGGTAGGACATTCCCTGTGAGGAACCTGGATGACCAAGCTGATTCAGACATAAACTTCAGGGTAGGGTTTCCAGGTGGGACTTCCTGCCCGTGCTCAGAAATTATTTTCGCTTTCCTGTTCCCGAGTCCCAAGAAAAGTTGGTCGGGAAATCATGAAAATCAGCTCCTTGAACCTAGTAATACCCACAATGGGAAATAAACGTACTACTCACAATGTATCTCATAGACATTTTTCCTATTTATTGCTAGGGTTTCCGGGCAGGAATTCCCGCCCGTTCTCCGGAATTTTTCTTGCTTTTCTGTTCCCGAATCCCAAGAAAATTTGGTCGGGAAATTGGGAAAATCGACTCCTTGAACCCAGGTGGTTGGTAGTATTGGCCATCATTTTGTGGAAACGATTTATCTTGGAGAACAGAAAACAGTTTATATCTCAGGATTTGGGAATGGGAAAGCAAAAAAATTACTGAGAATGGATGGGAATTCCTGCCTGAAAACCCTACTTCAGGGTATGATCATTTCTCTGCCATAGTGGTTAGAATAGCAGTGACTGCAAGACATGTCATTGCCTACTTGTGCTTAGGAGTCTGGTTACCTTCTCTGGTCACCAGCCCTGGCTGAGGCTTTCTAAATGGTCGAGAAGCATGGCCAGCTCAGGCATGGGGACATGTGCTCACATGTGTCTGAGTGCACATTAGTGCAAGATGTTTACTTGGTCTTTCAGTTCAGGTTAGAAGGTCAAAAACGCTGTGTATTATTATTATTATTATTATTATTATTATTATTATTATTTTATTGTTGTTATTATTATTCCCTCCTAATTACTTTCTTGGTTATGGTCAAAACAGAACCAGAGTGGTCATTTCTTCTTGTGTCTGTGAACATGCATACCAAGAAATTCAATGTAATAGCAAGCTAGTTGCTTTCATCCCATCACATCTGTCAGTTGTGCAAAACTGGGCTCTGGTCTGCCCTTTCAGACTGTTTAAGAGGGGGCCCCTGGGAGCCTGTGTGTATTTGGCCATTAGGTGAGAACCTCCCTGCTTCTTTATAACCTGAGTTGCAGACCTTAAAGTCCATGATATGCCAAGGAACAGCATAAAAGAAGACCCATGTGTTTCTGAGCTTTCTTCTAAAAATTCCTCTTGAAATATTTATTAGGGTTAATTGATTATTAATATTTTTAGTAAAGATATCTTCCAATGAGAGCCAGGTAGCTTGGTGGAAATTACTGAAACCTTAGAGCCAGACAGAGCTGGATGAAAGTTCTAGCTTCACTACTCATGGCCTGGGTAACTTCGGGCAAGTGGCTAAACTACTCTCTCACAAGAATGTGTTAAAAGGATAAGACAGAATGTGTACAATGTAGTCATTAAAAGAGTACAACCATTATTTAACAATAGTAACTGCAGTCACAGAAATAATCAAGAGTCCAACAGTACTTTGATAAGACTAGAAGGATTTTGCATCCTAAGGATACAGATTACCAGAGACCTGTGAGCACCAAATAATACTTTACAAAAATGCTTGTAACCTTGAGGCAGGTACAGACCAGCAGGAGAGAGCTGCAGCCCTGCTTCAGGGTCATAGAGCTCAGTGTGCTCTAGCCATTGTCCCCTCAACACCCTCCACGCCATCCCCTGGGCTAAGACTGCTCAGCCTCTGCTTCTGCAACCCCTCTTTTCCTCCATAGTTATGTTTGTTTGGGTTTTTGTTTGTTTGTTTTTAATTTAAGTCCCAGCTCCAGTTCCTGGATACAGTCTTTAGCTGAGGTGAGAGATTTCAGCCTCCCTCCTTAGTCCTCCTTTTCTACTCAGCCCATCAGAAACCTCTGTTTGGATAGCCAGGTCTTGACGCATTTCCAAGACTGCTGCTCACATAATTTCCAGTTTCCCAATGCCCTGGTTCTGCAGCTGTCTCTCTTCTGTCATAGTCTCCAAGCCTGTCTGCTCAAGAGCTGACAAGGACTCCAGGCTCCTTCGTGCACCAGAACTCTGACCTCCTCTGACCATTTCTGCTCAGCCACACTAAAGTTCTCTCTGGTACCCGATTGCCTGCTGGCTACCACCCCACCTGAACTACTGAGAGAGCATGGTACATTCTGTAGGTATTTCTTAATGTTGTATCTCCAACCCAATTCAAATGACATCTTCTCTGCAAGATATTTCTCTATCTCTGTCCATAATCTATGTATGTATGTATGTATGTATGTATGTATGTATGTATGTATCTATCTATCTATCTATCTATCTATCTATTAATCGTGTTAGTTACCAAGGTTTGATATTCCCCAGAGAAAAGTTGCTAAAATAATTTCAGGGAAAATTAAAAATGAAAGGATTTTATTAATAAGTTGTGCATGTTTCATAAAGTTCAGAGCCAAGTTATAATTGATTCATTCAGCAAATATCTACTGAGCATCTGCTATGTAAAGAGTTATGTATGTGCCAAGTAGGGCAAATTACTAAATACAAGTGGATGATGAAGAAAAAATCATATTTGAAATTTCAAAAATATATGTGTAATAGAGCAAATACAGTCGCGCTTACTTCCATGTTACTGTAATCCTTTAAATCTTAATAAGAATAATTTAAATCCTTTAAATTAACCCTGGTCAAATTCTAAATATATTTCTGCCACCTATAAAAATGAATTGCTAAGTATTTGAAAAATCAAATAGATAACTGAGATCGAAAACTTGGGCCTTTGAAACATTGTATTCAAAATGTTTATTATGGATATGTGCTTGTCACATATAGATGAGTACATAACAAGATGGATATACAACTTGGGAGGCTCTTAAAATACATTAGTTCAATGATGAGAGATTTACTTTCTGCAAAATAGAAATCAAAAGCACATAAGTGACAAGTTAGCAGTTCCGTTATTATGCTTTCTGAGAGAGAAAGAGAGAAAGACAGAGAAAGAGAGAGGGGCGGGGGAGATTGATTTAGAGAATTTATGCTGACTTTCAATAAGTCTTACCCCTTAAAATTATTGCCTTGTGATAGAGGCTACTTAATACAATATTTTCTAATGGGTTATCAAACATCTCCATTTTATGGCAGTTCCCCATTGGGTATCCCTGTCCAAATAATGTGCATTTCTGGTTGACTAATTTATTTAGAAGGACAACACACACCTCAGGGGAGACATTTAATGTCTTTCTTCAGAAGGACTCCTGTGTGTGGTAATGAAAGTCAAGCATGTTTTCCCCTTCTCTTCCTTCTCTCCCCCTTATCTAAGATACCAGGAATTAATTAGTATCCTGCAGTCTTTTGCTTCATACTTAGTGATTTTTTGTTTGTTTTTTCCTCATTCTTGCAAATGCAGAGCTGCTTCTAGAATCACTTGAATAAGTCAAACCAACAATATGAACAATGCTGCCTTCCCTCTCCGAGTCAATACCCTTTTTTCACTGAAGGACGGGGTGTGGTGCAGGCACTGTAGATAAATGGTGCTCCTTTTCCTTCTGAGTGATGCACAGTGCCTGCTGCAATTTCCAAGTACAGTCAGCTAACTTAACAATACACCAACTACAGGATTTCAACAAAAGGAGTCAGTGGGTGTTTTCAGGGAACACACCCAACTGCAGACACAAATTCTAAAGCAATGCTGTGATTATACAGCCAGGAAAAGTGGTGATGATTCTGACAGGGATAGATGATGTGATATCTACACACACAGGCTTGCTTTTCTATAGTGTTCAATTTACCAAACTAAAAGCGAGTGCCTATTCAGACACTGAGCTCTCTGTCGTATGAAGAAAGGAACTGTTTTGTGGGTCTTTGAGGAGTATAGAGGATGACTAGAATAATAAACAAAGTCTAAGATAAACTAATTATAAGACAAAATGTAGCTAGTGTCATGGAGAGATGCATTAAATGTATTGAGGGTAACAATTTTAATTTTTAGTTTATAATGTAGTCAAGAAATAGAGTGACATATGCAAGACTCACCCATAGAATTAAAAACAAAAACCAAAAAACAAAAGACTAGAAACTGAATACAATAACTATAGGAGCTCTGGAAAGGAGTCACAGATCTACAGCAGCCAAGTGAACACTCAATCAAGAAGAAGCCACATTCAAAACAGTAGGAAATTCTGTGACATTTTTATCCACTCTTGCCCCATCCCTTCCTAGTGTGGTGCATCCCAGTTTGGAGGAAATGGTGGCTCACTCTCCATTTCCCTTAGTGAACCAGAGAAAGCAGAGGGGACTGAATTTGCAACATTCTAACATGTTTGTGGACTGCCTAACAGATTGGTGTCTGTATCACCTACATTGGAGTTCAGATAACCAAAAGCAACTTGGATCTCAGGGTAGAGGGAGCCATAGGGAGAAGCAGTCATGACTCATGAAAATTGCGAGGGATTTACAGATCTGCAAACACCTGAGACAAGATATTATTGATTGAAGAATACAATAGACAGCTAAGGTCACCAGAAGAAGCAGAGGTGAGACTCTTAGACAGTTAACAATAGTTGTGTAATGCAGTAGTTGTAAAAAGCATACTCACAGACCCAGGGGTTACATATATCCAGAAAAGGCCAGAGAATATGTTAAGCTTTCAAACCAGGCTGATGATTATATGTCTTCCCCTGCATAGAGACAGTCTACAAAGATATGGAAAGGTAGCTGGTTTTTCAAGTGCCCAATTTTCAATAAAATATTACAAGCCATATAAAGAAACATGAATGAATAACACATTCAGTGGAACAAAATAATCTCTAGAAATAGTCCCTGAAGAAATACAGTGATGGATTTACTAGACAAAGACCTTAAAACAGCTGTTTTCAATATGCTCAAAGCACTAAAAGAAATCGTGGATAAAGAACTAAAAGAAATCAGAAAAAGATATATGAACAAATAGAGACTATCAACAAAAAGACATAAATTGTGAAAAAGACCCAAATAGAAATTATGGAGAAGAGAATACAATAATTGAGTTGAAAGATTCACCAGAGAGGATCAACTTCAGACTTGAAGAGGCAGAAGAAAGTACCAGTGAGCTGGAAGTCAAGTAATTTTAAATGATTAAGTTGGAAGAGCAAAAAAAAAGAAAAAAAGTAAACAGAATCTAAGGGACTTAAGGGACACCATTTAGAAGATTAATTTGTGCATTAGTGGAAGTCCAGAAGAATCAGAGAGAGAATGGGACAGAGAGCTCAATTAAGAAATAATGACTGAAACTTCCCAAATTTGAATAGAGAAATCGGTATACAAATACAAAAATCTTAGTCACCTCAAGTGGGAGAAATCTAGAGACCCAAACAGATATATTACAATCAAACCCTCAAAAATCAAAGACAAACTTGAAAGCAACAAGAGAAAAGCATCTTGTCATGTTCAGGGTAGCCTCTATAAGATTATCAGCCAGTTTCTCAGCAGAAGCATTGCAGACCAAAAGGCAGTAGAATGAAAACAAAACAAAAACAAAGAAAAGGTTATCAGCTGAGATTTCAAATCAGCAACCTAACAAATGTAAACTAAATAGAGCATAGAAAAATAACAGAAAAAATCAGTAAGAGCAAGAGTTGTTTTTTCAAAAAGGTAAAAAAAAAAATAAATGGCAAGTCTCTTAGTTCTTAGTTAGATTGATTAAGGGGATAAAAGAGAGAAGAAGAAGACTCAAATAACTAAATTTAGAAATTGAGAAGGGATATTACTGTTCATTTTATAAAAATACAAAGGAATATAAGAAAGTACTATAAACAGTTATACGTCAACAAATTAGATAAACTAGATATAATGGAAAAATTCCTACAAACAAACCCACCAAGACTGAATAGTGGAAATAATAAAAAAATTGTATAGACATAAACTATTAAGGAGATTGAATGAGTGATCAAAATCCTCCCAATAAAGAAAAGCCCAGGAAGAGCTGACTTCACTGGTAAATAGAACAGGGAGACCAGCAGTAAATTCTTACATAAATGGTCAAATGATTTTTGACAAGGGTACCGATAAGGAATGGACAGTCATGTCAACAAATGATATTGGGAAAACTGGATATTCACATGCCACAGTATGAAGTTAAAAATCTTACCTGATACCATATAAAAATTAACTCAAAATTAATCAAAGACCTAAATATGAGCTAAAATCACAAAACTCTTAGAAGAAAAAAATAGGGAAAAAGCTTTATGGTATTAAATTTAACATTGATTGCTGGGATATGATGCAAAATGTATAGGCAACAGAGAAACTGACCATTTGCACCACACAAAATTAGAAATTTTAAATTTTGTGCATCAAAAGAAATTATAAATTAACATTTTACGCATCAAAGGATATTATCAACTGAGTGAAAATTAAGCATATGCAATTGGAGAAAATATTTGAAAAGCACATGTCTTATTAGGGGTTAATATCTAGACTATTTAAGGAATTCCTACAATTTAACAACAGTAAAGCAAACAATCTGATTTAAAAATGGGCAAAGGACTTGAAAAGACATCTCAAGCAGCATTATTCACAATAGCAAAAGGTAGAAGCAACCGAAGGGTCTAACAACAGACAAATGGATAACTGAACATACATTTAAACATACAATGGGATATTATTCAGCCTTAAAAAGGAAGGAAGTTCTGACATGTGCTCCGACATGGATGAACCTTAAACACACTATGCTAAGTGTAAAAAGCCAGTCACAAAAGGACAAATATTGTGTGATTCTACTTTTGTTAGCTATACTATTCTATACTCTATACTTTTCATAGAGACAGAAAGTAGAATGCTGAATGCCAGGAGCTGAGTGTAGAGGGAAATTATGTAGGGGAGTTATTGTTTTATGGCTACAGCAATTTAGTTTTACAAGATGAAAAGTTGTAGAAGTGGATGGTGGTGATGGTTGCATAATGATGTGGATTTACTGAATGCTACTTCACTGTACACTTAGAAATGTTAAAATAGTAAGTTTATATTAGGTATATTTTACCACAATGCAAAATGTAACTTTTTAAAAGAGTCAAAAGAAGCTTTACAGAAAAAGTTCATTTGAGATGAGCCCTAAGGAATGGGTAAGCTACTTCACCTAGATTTCCTCTGATAGCGAGGATGGATGTCACATCTGGTGGTGTCCCTGGGCCTGAGTGTACATCAGTCTCTGAGTATAGAACCATAGGAGAGCCTGGTGGGCCAGTGCTGGAGAAGCTGATATTCAAAAAGGTCCACAGAAGAAGAAAAAAAAAAATGGGGTGGAAGGGAGCATGTGTGGGGCTTTCATATGGAGAGCCATGGGAAGTGATGACAAGAATTCCCAGAGTGCACCAAGAAGGTGAGAGGGACACATGAGTATGGTTGTGGCCTAAGACATGGAAACACCAGATCCATATGAAGAACTTAAGGGTGGGCATGTCAGGTCGGGGCTCAAGAACAGAGATGGGGCAAAATGAGTTCCAGAAAAAAGAACATGATCAAGGCATTAAGATAAGGAACAGTTTTATGAGCTACATGACAATAAAAATAATAACAACATATAGCACTTAACGTTTAACATACATGAGCATAGAACCCCATTAGTTGAATTGTATCATTTCCCCTTTTTCCATGGGTGACCTGCCTACTATGTGTCAACGCAAGTATTTGGGTCTAAAAACTTGAGTCCATACCCTTGACCACTTATGCTATATAGAATTAGTTGAATTTAATACAGAGCATGGAATATTTTAGATCACAGTTTAAAGTGCTGACCTTTCGATTGTGTTGTTTATAAGGCATTATGGAAACTTGAATATTCTTAGCGGAATAAGAAATGGAATGAGAAATTGCCCTGGGGAGACAATTTGGCAACACAAATCTGAAATAAGTTGGTGAAAGGCAAAGCTGAAATTAGGGAGCTCTATTAGGGAGCAGAGAAGAACAGACGTAAACTAAGATGAGAGGGCAGGAAAGGAGTGTGTGGAGTGACTCGGTAAGCTTTGAGAAAGTCGAATCAATTGAATTTAGCTGCTAATTAGCTAAAGCCACCAAAGACCCCGATAGAGGTTACAATGATTCCCGAGATTCTGAAAGTGTGTTAAGGCCAAGAACTCAGTGACAGAAAGAGGGGTAAAGAAAGGGACTCTACTGAGTTGGTTAGAATTAACTGCGGAAATCTTCAATCAAATCTCCTTTGGGGTATGAAGAATACATTTTTAAGATGCATAATTAATCTGAAAATAATAACATGACTCCTAAATACTTAGCAAGCTCTGTGCTATTTTTATGGACACTAAGCTCTTTAACAGGGCACATTAGCCTCTGTTAACTGGGTGAGATTTTAGGTGTTCCGCAATCATGAGTCTGCTCCAGCCATTTGAGATCAGACTGAGTCCCGGCTTGAGTCTCCTGAAAATTAGTTTCAGGTCCTTTAGACTTCTCCTATTATGTCCTTTTATATGTTATACCAGTGTAAACTTGGAAATAATTAAAAACAATAGGCAAAAACCGTCTAATCTTTTTTAGTATTCTTTTATGTTGGGGATAATTGATTGAGCAAAGTAGATTACATTTCAATACCCAGACAGGCTCCTTTTGTTATTACTTTTGAGTTTTTATCTGCTTTTTAATTACCTTGCCTCTTTTGAAAGCACAGTGAACTTCTCTTGTGTTTCTTTTTTTGGTGCAACACAATGTAGAATGGCTCATGGCATAAAGTTGAAGGGTATCCACTCTCCAATTTAATATCCTTAGATAACTGACATTTTTAGAGAAATCATGCTTTGAAATTAATATGAGATAATGTGATAGAGTGGAAAAAAGCATGGATTCAAACTGACTTGGTTTTCAGTACAGGCGCTGATACTTAAGAGATACCCAACGTTGGGAACTGAATTAAATCACTGAGACTGTTTCTTTGTCTGAAACATGAGGATAATAATAGCTCTGGCTCAGGCTTATTGTGAGGGTTAAATTATATATATATACACATATATGTGTGTATATATATGTATATATATATGTCTTTCAAGCACATATATATACACATATATGTATATATATATATACACATATGTGTATATTATATGTGTATATAAATATACACACATATATACGTATATATATATATATACACATAGGTGTGTGTGTGTGTGTGTGTGTGTGTGTGTATATATATATATATATATATACACACACACACACATGCTTGAAAGATAGTAGGAAAAGGCCTACCATTCAAAGAAAGGTATTTCTGCCCTGCCCTGAAAAAAAGGAATACCTAATGTTTTTGAGGTTCTTCTATTATGATAAGTGAAAGAAGCAAGATACTATGATTCCATTTGTCAAGAAGAGGCAAACATACAGAGATAAAACGTACATTAGTGGTTGCCTAGCACTAGAAGGCATAGTGCAAAGTGGCTGTTTTAAGAATATAAGCTTTCTTTTGGCGATGATAAAAGTATTTTAATATTGGATAATGATGATTGTTGCACCACTCTTTAAATATTCTAAAAACCATTGAATTTTACTTTGAACAGGTGAATTTTATGATATGTTAATTATATGTTGAGAAAGACATTTTTAAAAAGGCATTTCTGTATGCTAACCTGAATATCCTAAATAAAAATAATCTGTGCCTGTGGAAAGTGGGAAACATTATTTGTGTGGGTGGGGAGGGGGAACAGAGGGAGGGGTCACTTGTATTTCTTTCTTTCTAAATGACTGTCTTTGTGTTTGTGTATTGGTCTATCTTGTGTGGTAATAAATAATTCCCTAAATCCCGGTAACTTATAAGTTTTTTCTTATCTATATTGCATGTTGACATATGTTCAGATCTGTCCTCTGCTTGTCTGCTCTGCTCAGCTCTGCTTAACTCTGGTCCACATGATTCTCATTCTTGAAGTGTCTGTGACCTTGGGTCCTGCTGATTCCTGTGCCACAGGGAAAGAGAAGATGGAGTCAAACCTATTAGCTCTTAAAACTTCTGCTCAGATATTGTATATTTCACAGGTGTTCATGCATAGTTGGCCAAAGCAACTCATATGGTATCCCAGTGCTGATGGAAGCAAACATGCATTCCTTCCAGGAAATTAGGTGTTGATGAATATTTTTGAACAATAGTGTAATAAGACAATCTCCACGTTTTGGAAGAGGATTTGTCTAGAATCCTTATATGTTAACTTGCCATGAGTACCTTAGATCCCTTCTTCTTAACTTTCTTACCATCGAAGTGTTTATCTCATTTTCCTCTTTCCCCACTGGAATCTTTCTCTTGATTTAAATCAAAGGCAAATCTAAAATGTTGTAAATCTGTTTCTCCCCTACCATGAAAATCTCTTCCAAGAGCCCGCTGATATTTCTGGTTACCGTCTTGTGTCTTCATGTCTCCTTTTGTCAGACTTCAAAATTAGGACCAGTTTGTGTCACTCCTGTTTCTCCCTCAAATTTAACTGTTTAAATTCTGGCTTGAGCCCTCTCAGTCCATGGAAATAGCTCTTTCTAAAGCCTTCAATGATCTTAATTACCAAAATCAATGACATTGTCTTCAGCCATTATTTATTTTGAAGGTTGCAGCATTTGTACTGTGAACTTCTAAAATACAGAATTTTGAACCCCTTTTATGTACCAAATTTCATGTTCTTCTCTCCCTATAATCCCATCCTGTGTGATCTCATAGTTTCAGGTCTTCAGTTTTTACTTCTGAGAGTGTGACTCCCATCTTGACATATTTGTTTCAGCTTTCTCGGATTAAAAAAACAAACAAACAAAACTAAGGCTCAAAAGTGATTGCTGTGTTTAATTAATCACGTTCCTTTCACATGTTGACCCTACTAATCTTTTAAACAGGATGGAAATAGAAGCACTTTTTTCCTGAGAAATTCTGAAATAATCTTAGTTTTAGTGATTTCATTCATAAGTGTTAGCCTATGTTGCCAAAAGTCTTTTGCAAATTGTAAAGCACAACTCTGAGGTGGAAATACAACATTATATTTGGAAATAAAGTTTTGCTCAATGCCTGTGTCTTGGACAAGCATTCAGGAGCCCAGTATTAAGTTGACAAAAAAATCAGTATTTATGGACATATTTTATGACATTTGCATATTAATTGGGGAAAGAAGGGAAGAAACTGAAGTAGTGTGGCTGAGCATCCTTCTCTCTCTGCCAGGCACTTTATAAAACTTTATTATGCATTCCTTTTAATAACACCATGAGGTAACTAGTGTGACCTTCGTTTTCTGACAAGGAAATAGAGAATTTGAGAACTTAAGTAATAGATACGAAGTTATATAAATGTCATTGACAGAGCTTCATGTCTTCGTTACCAAGGCTGTGCAGCTTGCTGCTGGTGAATATGTGTGTGTGTGTGTGTGTGTGTGTGTGTGGTGGAGGGCTGGGGTGGGGGGAACATTTCTGGCATTGCAGTTGTCTCATTAGCAAGTAGACTTTTTTATAATTAAGCAAAACCCAGTATATATGGAAAGTTGCCAAGTAATAGCCAATATGAGCAAGTGGGAAAATCTTTTAATTGAAACAGGAGTTGGGTGATAAATCATGTAAGTTGGTTAAGAGAATGTCTCTTCAGCCTCAGAGGCTTTCAGAGCTCAGATGGGTTCCTTAAACATTCTCTGCACCGCCTCTGTTAGTCACCCCTCATCTATCAGTGAAACTGCCAAGGTCGCGCCATTTTATATGACCAAACCAAAATGCAAGGCTTGGTTAAGGCTGAAGACAGAGCTGTCACAAGAGTGGACTGTAGCCCTGTGTTCTGAGCAATCTACAGTAACGGCCCCACTACAGATAAGCAAGGGTTGAAGGCCTACTTGCCCTGCTGTCCACAAAGTGGCCACTGCCAGTTTTAGCATGGAGTAGCCTGGCTGCTGCTTAAGATGGTTATATGATGTAGGAGAAATACTGTGGCTGTCAGTAACATGAGATAGCCACGTTTTGATGCCTTACCTTCCTTTCTTTTGTTTTTTTTCTATGTGTTTTATTGTTGCAAGTCATATATTCTTTTTTTTTCATTAAGATGTATGGGGGTGACAATGGTTCATAACATTACATAGGTTTCAAGTGTACATTTCTATAATACATCATCTATATAACACATTGTATACTCACCATCCATAGTCAGTTCGCCTTCCGTCACCATATATTTGACCCCCTTTACCCTCATCTAAATATATGGTGATGATGACTGAGGCTGACCTTCCTTTCTTGTAGTATCTTTCTGTCTGATGTCAGCTCTTGTGTCCTGAACCCAGGGTCCCAGTGAGTGAAAGCAGAGTGTCCTCTTCCTTCCTCTCTTTCTCCAGTGGCTTTTCATGACTTCCTTGAACCCACGTCTCTCCTCCCCATTTAAGTCTTTTTAATCAGTACAATTCATTGTTTACTTATGCTATGCCTTATTTTGGGAATTGATGGAATTTGGTAATTAGGAACTTGGCCTCTGTTGTCAGAAAGATGCGTTGATCGTTTTCCCCCACTATGAACTTAGTTGTCTTATTAGTAAACAGTAATCTTTACCTCATTAGATTGTGGTGAAGACGCCATCCTTTTTTGGAAATTTCAGTATAAAGCAAGATCACAGTGTTACACACATAGTGAGTTGTCAGTAAATGTTAACTTTTATTATATTTATTGTTAGTAGTATTCCATGCAAGTCTATGTACACTGTTCCTTCCCCCTTTCCAAAAAAAAAAAAAAAAAAAAAGCACGCTACTTCTGCATTTACTTTCATCAATTATATTTTTGCCTAAGGTGGATTGTTTCCCTCTTTTTCACCTCTCACAACCAATTCTGTCAATTTTAATCCTAAATATTTTACTCCCGAAAGTTTCTTCTCCTCACTGTCATTGTGTCTTTTGGCAAGTAATTTACCTGTGCTTTTTACTAGTGTGTAATATGGCCTCCCTGGGATGCTGTGAAGAACAAAATGCATCACAGATTTAAAATGTTCTCTCTGAACCCTAAGTGCTATTTGGTTAAATGAATGACAACCTTACTTTACAAGATAATATAGATTTAAGTGATTGAAAACACTTCCAGAAATATTGTGCACTAATCTTCATTGTCCTTTTGGCCTATAGCACCAGTTCTTTATTCCCCATGGGGGAATGCAAGCCCTGTGAAAAGATTAGTTATTCAATATCGAATATTTCTCTATCAGGAGCTAATTAATATTGGTGCCACCCCTAATTGGTTAATTGAGATGGGCATTATAATTTCCACTCTTGGCAGTAAATTTGCTGATATGTTTTTATTCTGTTATCACTGAAGCTTTTGATGTGATGACACCCAAGAGAAGAGCTCAAGAACACAACCAAAGATGAATAAATAAAATTTGGGCATCTCTTCAAAGCAGTGGTTCCCTTCCCATTTTTAAAGGCAAACATAAACATAGGAAATATTTATAGATTACATGCAAAGAATTGGAAGTACCCTTGTTGACAGAGCGTCCACAACAGAATTCTGCAGGATCCAAAAAATATAAATATGTAACACCTGTATTTATTTTTTAAATTTCTTTTTCAGTTACAGTTGACATTCAATATTGTACTTATTTCAGGTGTACAGCATAGTATTTAGACATCTATATAACTTATGAAGTGGTCTCCTAATAAGTCTGTACCCACATGGCACTAACCATACGTAGTTATTACCATATCATTGACTATGTTCCCTTTACATCCCCATGACTATTTTACAACTGCCAATATGTACTTCTTAATCCCTTCCCCTTTCTCACCCAGCCCCAACCCCCCTCCCATCTGGCAACCATCAGGTTGTTCTCTGTATCTACGCATATGACTTTCTTTCTGTTTAGTTTGTTCATTTATTTTGTTTTTTAGATTCCACACATAAGTGAGATCAATATTTGTCTTTCTCTATCTGACTTATTTCACTTAGCATAATACTCTCTCCGTCCATCCATGCTATTGCAAATTGCAAGATTTCATTCTTTTTATGGCCAAGTAATACTCTATTGTATATATGTACCACATCTTCTTTATTCATTTGTCTATCGATGGACACTTAGGTTGCTTCCATACCTTGGCTATTGTAAATGATGCTGTAATGAACATAGGAGTACATATATCTTTTCAAATTAGTGTTTTGGATTTCTTCAAATAAATACACAGAAGTTGGATTCTTGGATTATAAGTAATTCTGGTTTAATTTTTTGAGGAACCTCCATACTGTTTTCCATAGTAGCTGCACCAATTTGCAATCCCACCAACAATGCATAAGGGTTCCATTTTCTCCACATCCTCTCCAACACTTGTTTGTTGATTTCTTGATGATAGCCATTCTGACAGGTGTGAGGTGATACTGTAGTTTTAATTTGCATTTCTCTGGTGATTAGTGATGTTGAGCATGTTTTTCATAGGTCTGTTGGCTAGCTGTATGTCCTCTTTGAAGAAATGTCTATTCAGGTCCTCTGCCCATTTTTTAATTGGATTATTTGTTTTTGGTGGTCAGTTGTATGATTTCTTTATACATTTTGAATATTAAGCCCTTATCAGATGTATCATTGGCAAATATCTTCTCTCATCAGTAGGCCATCTTTTCATTTTGTTGATTGTTTCCTTCGCTGTGCAAAATCATTTTGGTTTGATGTAGTCCCAATGTCAGAGAGTTTACTGCCTATGTTTTCTTCTAGGGGACTTATGGTTTCAGGTCTTACATTTAAGTCTCTGATCCATTTTGAGTTTATTTGTATATGGTGTAAGAAAGTGGTCTCGTTTCACTTTTTGCATGTATCTGTTCAGTTTTCCCAAAAGAATTTATTGAAGAGATCTCTTTACCCCATTTTATATCTTGCATGTGGATTTATTTATGGGCTCTCTCTTCTGTTCCATTCATCTATGTGTCTGTTTTTATACCAGTACCATGCTGTTTTCATTACTATAACCTTGTAGTCTAGTTTGATATACTTCTATAGTTTGGTATAGTTCTTTCTCCAGATTACTTTGGCTATTCAGGGCCTTTTATGGTTCCATATAAATTTTAGAATTATTAGTTCTAGTTCTGGGGAAAATGTCATTGTATTTTGATAGAGATTGCATTGACTCTGTAGTTTGCTTTGGTTAATATGGATATTTTAAAAATGTTAATTCTTCTTATTCATGAACATGGTATATGCTTCTATTTATTTGTATTTTCTTCTATTTCTTTCTTCAATGTCTTATAATTTTCCAAGTATATGTCTTTTATGTCCTGTTTAAGTTTATCCCGAGGTATTTTATTCTTTTTGATGAAATTGTAAATGGGATTGTTTTCTTAATTTCGCTTTCTGATAGTTTATTATTGGTGTATAAAATTGCAACTGATTTCTGAATATTAATTTTGTATACTGCTACTTGCCTGAATTCATTTATCATTTCTAATAGATTTTTAGTGGAACCTGTAGGGCTTTTACCTGCATTTCTTAAATCATTGTCTTTATTTGTCACTTTCTGAGTATTAATCTTGCATATTAGAAAGACAGCCACAATGAGCCAACCTTGTCATCCTGGACCAAAGTTCTCATTCCTAAGTAGTCCCATGCAACGACCAACCCTATAATAGCTCTGAATTTCCTCTGTATGGTTATAGGTTCAGTTGTGTTCTAGTATGGAAAGAAAATGATGCTTCCTCTTTTCCCGTCTCTTAACATTTAGCTGAAACCTTGAGAATTTCTTGGGATAGTGACAAGAGTTTGGAGGCCTGGGTTGCTAGTCGTGGTACTGATTTTCCAGCAGAGGGACTTGGGAGAAATGAAGTGCAGAGAACTACTCTTGGTCAGAGGGATACAAATTGCAGTCCTCAGACAGGCAGCACCAATGACACCAGGGAGTTTGGCAGAAATGCACCTCCCTTGGCCACACCCAAACCTACTGAATCCGAGGTGGGGGCATGCTGGAGATCTGGCTACCAGCCGCCTTGTGGATTCATGTGCTCACTAAAGTTTGGAAAGCACAGGGCTGGTTGCCTCTGCCTAGGCAGTGAGGGTTTGTTAATCTTCCTGAAGATGCAATTGTCGGGGGAAAGGGGATAATGAAAGGGAAATCATAGTGCACCATGAGGCACCCAGAGTGTGTCTAGGATGTGGGGGCCAGTGTGAGGGAGCTATAAATCCAGTCTGTGGTACCCAAAGTAAGCCCTGGAGGCAGCAGACCTTGCTGTAAACAAGCATGAGCTTCACTGGCCAGCACAAGTCTTCACAGCTGCAGGTAAGTATGCAAGGATTTTCTTAAATGAATTAATAAGTTAACTTCATTTCCAATAAATTCCATAATCCACCAATTCACCATATCCAGGAAGGGTGGGGCAGAAGGGCTCTGACACATGGAAAGAAAAGGAAGTTGGTGTGAGGGATTCCTAAGAATATCTGCACTTCCTACCTGGGTGTGCAGAACCTAGGTCAGAGGCCAGCATGGCCTTTGTAGAGAACTGGACTTCCAAGTTGAAAGAGGCTAACAGGAAGATGTACTTCTGATGAAATACCCACAGTGATCTTACAGAGTTGAGTCGGACTGGCCGTGTAGCGGTGTCTCGAACCCGCAGATGAAGGGCAGCTCTTCGATCCACCCTGCTAAGGATTCAGGGACTTCTGACTCGAAGCTCTCAGGCAGCTCACTGGTTGGTCTTCTCAGACTCTGTGATCTTTGTGAGTGGAGCAAACAATCTTTGCCTCTCCACTGAGATCCTTTGTTGAGTATTTATAAAGATAATGGTGATGACGATGTGATGATGCTGATGACATAGGCACATAGTACTGGAAGTAGCTGATTCTCTGCTTTAGAATTCAGATGGCTACCCAGAAAATGACAGTGCAGCTGCAGGTTTTTATTAAATTCTGACCCGTTCCCTTTTTCAAGAGGTTGACTTGCCTGTTACGAATGGAGATTTCCGAGGATATCTTGGGTTATAAAGTATAGACAGCATCTTTTGCTCAAGCTCAGGTTACGGCAAATAATCTTTCTCCCCCAGCACCCACCGAACAGCCTGGTGGGTGTGATTCTTCTGTGCAGTGCACGCATTTGCTTGTTAGCATTTAGACACAAACGGTGCTAAGGAATTTAGCAACAGGAGCAAATCCTGCTTTTTAACTCCCATGAGTACTCCTAGGAAAATTAAACAAAATGCTATATGCATTAGATTGTAATTTGTTTTTCATATGAAAAGACTATCTGGAAATGTAATTATACTTTAAACTTTTAATCTCCAGCATCTAGTAAAGGTTTTTGGTTTTGTTTTTTTCTTTTTGTTGTATTTGCATCTGTGAGCATCCATGTTAGTTCTTTATAATGGCTTTATAGTCAAAAAAAACAACAACAATGCCATGATTTGAAACAGAGTCACCTGCTTGTCCATTTCTACCTGGACTGACACTTTGGATCTTGGGTACAGTTTGGAAATTTAGTGAATGGTTCACTGATGTTTTTCCTTCTGGACTTTTAAGAGCAAGCCATGTCGCACGATAGGTAAGAAAGTGGGTTTCTGAGTCAATGTAAGATGTTTCTGAATCCAGGTACCACCACCCTTTGGCTTGTGCCCTCAGCCAAATTGTTTAACCTCATGGAGCCTTAGCTTTGTTGTGTGTAAAATGAGGATTATATAATAATAGCTCTACCACAGTGTTACTTTGAAGCATGTAAATAATTTAGCGTAGTGTCTGAAACACATCAACAATATTAACTTTTGTTAATTATTATTAATAATTAATAATAAGAATATTTTTAAAATTATTTTTAAATTGTAGCTATTTATTGTTATTATAGTTATCATATTATTGTTAAATTCTTGCATTTTCATATCTCAAATAAGCCACCCTTGGTGTTACTACCATGTGCTGTTTCCCAATTTTCCTTGATCTGGTTTACCTTGATTTCAATCACAGCAGTCCCCACCTGGGTGTGAGGCAGCCAGGACCCCTTTTGTTACTGGTTTCCTTGTGAGATTTCCTTACACCAAGCCAGAGCTTACCATGAAAATCTTGTCATGAGAGCTGTGTTCCCAGTAGAAGCTCACTGTTGGCAGGATTAAAGGACTTTTCGTGTACTTCCAGATTTGGGGTTCCCAGGCTCTCTAAGTTCTCTAAGGAGAGTGGTGATGTCTTGTCCTGGCTTTTGTATCTAGGTGTGATGTATGTGACACGAGCTTTTCCCAGAACATTTTCTGCTAGTGACATCATCTTCTCTTAAGCCTGAATCATCTAAAACATGGAAATAATGTCAGTTTACATCGTTATAAAATGGGAATGACACCAAAGGATGTGCTACAGTAAAAATAAGATACTGTGGGTATAGTCTCTTTCACCATGCATCTTGAATCTAACAAGCGTAGTCAGCCTTGAATGCTACCGTGGTGCTTGCTTGTCCCTGATAACCCCAATGTAGGGCCTGGAATTACTCCACACCCATCCCCATTATACTTCTGCTCTCTGCAAATGGTGTTACGAGCCTCCAGTAACTTAACTGAGTACAAAGATGGCTAATTTTTAGATAAATCTGAAAAATAACGTATCTTTAAATGAATTGCCTGTTTATAATTTATAAAACCTTATACAAATTGGTAATGATATATGTTTGAATAATTCAAGAACAGGATGTCAGTAGTTTTTAGCATCAGGTACCTTGTTTCCCCGAAAATAAGACCTAGCCGGACCATGACCTCTCATGCGTCTTTTGGAGTAAAAATTAATAAAAGATCCTGTATAATATAATATAATATAATACATGGTATAATGTAACATAATATAATAGAATAGAATAGAATAGAAATATAATACAATAGAAATATAATATAATGTAATACCAGGTCTTATTTTAATTTGTGCTCCAAAAGATGCATTAGAGCTGATGGTCCAGCTAGGCCTTATTTTCGGGGAAACACAGTACCAGTAGTGCCTTTGCCTTTGAATATTAATTTGACTAATTTGGGATGTTAGGCCATGGAGTATGGGAAGCACATGGCAAAGCAGTAGGATTCTTCAATTGTAGTCTAATCAGAAACAGGTACCTAGCATTTCTTTAAAATGTAACAATTCTCCTAAAGTCTCTTAAGGAATATTCTGCAACTGATGAAGAGCAAGAAACCCCAAGTAAAATGTAAATGAGCATGAAGTGATTTTTTTGGAATAATTCTGGAAAGAATCAGTACCAGTCTAGTTTGTTTGGTTTAGTTTGCATTTCCCTCCCATTTTATTCATATAGTGCTTTAAAAAAAATAATTTTGTTAGTATAAAAGCCAGGAGTTTCATATTTCTGTAAATATGTAAATACGTTTAAGGTGAACACCCCAGAAAGTGGATTTGTCGATTGAAAGTGACTAATTTATCACCACCTTGCTTGGAGTATGTGAGTCTAGTACATGCTTTCCATCATTTGTTTGCTCGTCTATTTTAATTCTCAAAATTAGCATGAGTGACACTATTATTATTATTCCTTTTATACTAAGTGGAGAGTCAGAGACATTAAGTAACTTTCTCAAAGTCACACAGCTCCTAATGAGTGGAGATGGTATGTAAAGGCAGGCCTCTGACACCACAAGCTCCTGTTCTAAGTACCACCAGCTGGATCAGATTTGCAACCTTGAGAGAGATCTATATGCTAGAAAATAGTTATACAGAGAATGTATTCCAGACTGCGGAATCCAGGTGAAACATGCCAGGAGGCCACTGCTAATTTGATTGTTCATATAAATTTTTCTTTAAGGCTTCATATTCATATCCAGGGGTGATTACTTGAAAATAACTGAGACTAACATTACTATACGTAGTTTGTTACAAAAAGATAAAGGCATTTGCCTTTATCTTAGTGATTTACCTACTTGTCTTAGTTGTAAGAAAAAAGAAACAGATAAAATATCAAGCCAAAACAGTGCCTCTGGGTAACGCATGAAAATCTTGCACACTGAATTTCAAAGTTCGATTTGTGGGCCCAGAATGACATTTCAGTGTACTTTGGGTTGTAGTCAATATATGGATTGCAGCCTCCTTGGGCTCACGATAATTAAGGACTATCACATTGTTACAGTGTTTGTTTAGTAGGTAATTCTCAAGACTTTCGCGTGTGATAATAAAGCCCCAACTATTGTATTGCATGTACATCAAATCTATTTCAAGTCCAGTGAAAATAGTAAATTCAATTAAAATGCTGTGAATTCATTTAAATTTATGTGAGAAGGATTGGGACTTAATTATGAGCCTGTTTTTGCTTTTTACAGGATGAGGCTGCCATTTGATAATTTCCAGCCCGTGGTAGATAAGAGTTACTCAGAAGTTATCCAAGTGTGACAAGTAGTAAATCATACTAGAGAAGAACTTCCAGTTCTGGAACACCTTATATATGCTTGATGTGTTATACATTTAATTTCATTTAATCTTTAGAACCATCCCCCAACAGAAGTGTTATTTCCAAAAGAGGAAATTTAGAACTTTAGAGGACATGCAACTTGCTAAAGGCCAGACAGATAGTAATAGGACTGGCCTGAGAATGAGATCCCCGAAACTCCAATGAAATTGAAGAGCACACAAAATAAATTATCTTGCTTAAATCTGGAAAATATCAGGGAAAACCCTTATTTTTGTCCCACATAGTTTATGTAAAATTAATTTTTTTTTTGTCTTCAATTATGGTGTGTATAAAATGGAAGCTCTGACTGTAGTTTAAATAGATAGAATCTCTATTGAGGAATTGCTTTCCAAAAACAGTGTCTCAAGCAAGCAGGGATGACTTTCATGGCTGTAAGGACTGGCCTTCAAAGGGAGGTTTCCTCCTAGGGTAGGACAATTCACTCCAAGTCTGAGGGTTTTGAAACTATTATATCACTGGGGACACACGACTTACTGTGTCTTTAGTGGGGAATTACATAAAACCTCCGGAACTAATGATTCTATGCTGTACCTTGTCTTTATTTTATTATTTTTGTGATGAAGAGCTTTATACTACAGGGTCTCAAATATTTAGAAAAATGTATTGAAGGCTGTGCTATGACCCTTGTCTTGAATTGTGAATTTTTTAAAAAGATTTCATTGTGAAACTGTTCTGTGTCCAAGTACATAATATATGGGTATTCCTAATCATTAATAAATGTTAATATTATTTACTCATATCAGGTGCTCTGCTAAGTAAGAGCTTTTGCTTAAATTATCTCAGTTCACACTAATAGATCACATGAGATGAATATTGTAAACCCCATTTACAGAGGAGATAACTGAGGTTTAAAAGTTCATTAGCTTGCCCAAGTTCACTCAACTAGTGTGATTGAATGCAGATCTACTTGACTCAGAAACCAGTGTCTTAAGAACTCTATTTAGTCACTATACTTCTCCACATATTCTCAATGATGTATTCACATATTCTTAAGAGAGATGAAAATTTGTCTAAGAAAATGGTCCAAATATCTATACCAGGGAACATTTAGTGTATCTCTGATTTTAGTCTATTTGATGTTTCTGTGGGTAGTTTTCTGAAGTAATCTTTCCTATCCTGGCCTTGCATTGGCAGGAGACTCAACAGAACACAGCCTGTGTGTCTGGAGCTCAAAGAAATCAGAACCTGGGTTATGAGTGGGTGGGCAGAGGGTGAGGCAGCAAAGTCATTGCTAGGAATTAAGCTTTAATTCCAAACAAATAGTCACGGGGCAGCCTCAAGCTCAGGTATTGTTACAAATGGACTGAAGACCAGATTCATCAATCAAAGAGTAAGACTGAAGTAGATTGTGCAGATGATGTCCAGTCAGAGAATTTGGATCTTCATCTCAGACAAGATAGAGCAAACAACGACAGCAAATCACATTTATTGGGTACGTTTGTGCAAGATACTATTCTGGGCAACTTGTAACATAACAATGTTATTCAATTCTTACCAAATCCCAATGGAACAGGTATTGTTATCCCATTTTTAGATGAAGACTCTAAGGATCCAAAAAGAAGTTTCTTGCCTAAGGTCATATAGCTTTTAAGTAAGAAGCCTAGAGTATAATTTTTTTTTATCTCCCTGTATCTTTCCATAACCCAGTTCTGTCTCCCTAGAGATTCCCATCTAAAGCCAATTACAACCTCATGTCTGGTAAGCTAGAGAAACCGAGGTGCAGAAAAGTTGAGTAACTTGTCTGAGGTCATAAACTATTAAGTGAGAGAACCCAGTCTATCTTATTTTAAAACTCTTTCTGTTGAATAATTTCCATCTCTATATTAATATGTTATTAATTCTCGTGAAAAGAAAATCATCACTTTACCGTAACTTCTACCATCCTACTTCTTTGCTTCCATTTACTGCAACACTTCAAAAGATGTGTCTGTACTCAAGCAACCAGTTCCTCTACTTCCTCCACTCCCATAACTTTCTCTAAGTTGGCTTTCACCCTCACACGTACACAAATGACACTGACCGCATACTGCTCAGTCCAGCGGTCATTTCTCAGTCCTCCTGATCTGTCAGCAAGGCCATGATGTCCACCCGTTGAGTAAACTTTCAGCACTTGCCTCTCAACACTATACACACTCTCTTGATTTTTCTTCTACCTCACTGGTCACCTGTTCTCACTTCTCTTCACTGTCTTAACAAGAGAGCATCTCAGTCTTTGAGGATCTTGTCTGTCTCTCTCTTCTCATGACATTGGTCAGTCTATTCCAGACTCATGGCTTTAAGGACCACTTAAACTTTGACAACTTTCAACATTACAGCTTCAGCCCAAACCTCCTTTCCAATACACGGCTTGTATTTCCAAATGTGTACTTTATATCGCTACTTGGATATCTAATAGATATTTCAAACTCAACATTTTCAATATTTGATTTCTGTTTTTCTCCCTGAAACCTACTTTACTAGCTACCTTCCCCATCCGAAAATCTGCCCATATCGCATTGTTGTTACTACTGTTATACTGATCTAAACCACTTAGCATTTCTCTCCTGGATTATTTATAATAAATAATATAAAATGAATATTGAACAAGTTTTCGTGCTTCAAATATTGTTCATCTACACAGTCTATTTACAATAGGCAGCCAGAGTAATCAACATACGTCACATCATATCACTCTTATGCATAGAATCCTGCTCACCATTTCACTCAGAGAAGAAGTTGGAGTGTTTATGGTGGTCTTCATCTAATCTGTTCTCTTGTTCTCTCCCCTTGCTTTCTCTGCTCCAGTCACACCCTCACACTCCACCTGTAGGTTCTAGAAGTTCCCTCTGATAGGATTGCTCTTGCCCCTGACATCAGTTTTGCTACCTGCCTCTTCAGTTTCAAATCTTTGCTCATATTTTTCACTCTCAGTGACCCCTACCCCGAGCAGTCTGCCCCCTCACTCAGTGTTCCACATCCTGTCGTCCTGTCCTTAATTAAAAATAAGACAAAAAACATGTTTACATGTGTATCAATTTATATCTTATAGGATGGATTACTATATGATTATTGTTTCGTTGTCTGACGTTCTCCACTAGAATGTGAGTTCTGCAAGGACAGAGATTTGATCCTTTTCCCACTGGTGTATTCTATGTACCTACAATAGTGTCTGAGACATAGTAAGTCTTCAAAAAATACTTATTGAATGAAAGGACGTATGCAGCAACCCCTTATTTTAGCTATCTTAACTTTTCAACAACTTTGGGTTGTTCTCTGAAGTGTGTAAGGGTGCAATCATTTTTCCCCATTATTTACAGATACAATATATGTAACACTGTAATTAGAATCTCATTTCCTACTTATTAGTGTAGGTTTATACGAATTTATTTCATGCTGCATATATATCACCAAGTATTTCAATGATGTTGATTATTGTTGCCATTTAATGGAGCTGGTCAGTGATCAACTCCACTCAAGGCTCTGAATCAGCTTTTTCCTGTGCGCCCTCTGGCTTGTAAATAAATGGAAGAATTACCTTTGGCTTTGCTTTTGCAAACCCGGTAGCCTTCTTCTTTCCCTTAAATCTCCTCAGATACCTACCTATGCTCTCTTTTCTTTCATTAGGAAAATAAAGGGAATTTAAAATGACTTTGGTGTTACTGAAGTAGAGATGTCAGGAAGAATCAGAATCATTCTTAAGCATTTTCTTCAAGTTTACTCTAATTGCCATAAGATTAATCTCTTATTATGACAGCAAAGCCTAGCCTTCCTAGGGTACTGTGAACACTGTACTTCAATAATTTGATGTTCATGGACAGTGAATCTATCTGTCACAGTCAGTTGTTCTTTCACTCTTTGAATTGACTCGCATTTACCCATATCAAAATCCATTTTTCCATCACTTCTAAAACTCTTGATAATTTCCCATTGCCTGCTCATGGAGCTGAGTTTGAAGGTTGACATGGAGCATCCATTCTTTCCATAATGACAAACAGCTTTACATGGTGATCCTCACATTTTATCTTAATTTCTTGGCAAACGTTAATTTAATTTTCTGCTAAATGGCTTCAATCTCATGCAGAACCAAAGTGAACTAAGTAACTATCTCAGAAATATGCCCTGTCTTGTCAGGATAAGTCTTTCTTCCATTTAAATGAAAATTAAGTAACACTAAATGGTGACTTTTTTTTTTTTTTTTTGATCATCCACGTAATTACTAATGTCATTGTGAACCTCTGAGATACCATAAGCTTTAATTTTCCACTAGGCTCAGAGTAGTGATATAAATGTATTTCTTCAGCACAGATAGGATAAAAACCTAATATAGACTGAGCACATCTTAGAGCTAGAAAGAGTCTTTTGATAGTAGTATCAAGCTCAATCATGACAGAGTTTGCAAATAGAGAAATTGAAGCTCAGAAAGGGAAGGTGAATATATAAATTCACATTTTGTCACATTTGGCAGATGAACTATGAACTTTGCTCTTTTGATTTAGTCCAGTGAAGCTCTGAATTATATGCAAACATTGGTGAGCATTTGTAGGATCTCTCTTTGAGGACAATGTACATTAAAATTCATCAAAAAAATTAGTGATCTCTCAAAAGTTAAGCACCATGGTCCAGTTTGCCATTCCACAGACACAGTTGATCCCTATTGTGCAATTAATCCTAGGCTCTATGTAAAATTAAATTGAACTTTGTATTCAGTTCCAGACAACAGTAACTCCTTCCCCACTAAAAGGCATTTGTGTATTAGTTGGGCGTTACCTCCATTGCTTTAGATTGCTGTGGCTTCAGCGTTCTCTGAGCTTAAATACAGTCCTTGGAATAAAATGCTAAATGTAGAAGCAGGCGGATGGCTCAGTTGGTTAGAGCGTGAGCTCTGAACAACTGCATTGCCGGTTCCATTCCCACATGGGTCAGTGAGCTGCACCCTACACAATTAGATTGAAGACAACAAGCTGCCGCTGAGCTTCCGGAGGGCCGGCCGGATGGCTCAGTTGGTTAGAGCGTGAGCTCTTAACAATAAGGTTTCTGGTTCAATTCTCGCATGGGATGGTGGGCTGTGCCCCCTGCAACTAAAGAATGAAAACAGTGACTAGACTGAGAGCTGAGCTGTGCCCTCCACAACTAGATTGAAGGATAATGACTTGAAGCTGATGGGCCCTGGAGAAACACACTATTCCCCAATATTCCCCAATAAAATTAAAAACAACAAAGCTAAATGTATTTCTAGGTGAATATGTGGTATGAGAAAACACCTGAAGTTTACTATTTCTAAATAAAGAAGGCAATTACCCTGTTTCCCTGAAAAGAAGACCTAGCTGGACAATCAGCTCTAATGTATCTTTTGGATCAAAAATTAATATAAGACCTGGTATTATATTATATATTATATAAGACCCGGTCTTAGATTATAGTAAAATGAGACTGGGTCTTATATTAATTTTTGCTCCAAAAGATGCATTAGAGCTGATTGTCTGGCTAGGTCTTATTTTTGGGGAAGCACGGTAGTTTTATATCTGCTGCTGGCTTTTGCCTCTGCACAATCTGCAAGTATTGAAATGAGAGCAAAGACACATATAGGTAAGAAAACCCAAATCAGTCTCTCTTTCCACAACTTTTATTATGGGGTTTTGAAATAATGGGACCTGTGATAAAATATAGTTATAATTTTCTTCCACTGTGGTTGTGTGTGTGTGTCCCTGCATGTGTGTGCATTCATGTGTGTTAAGGGAATCAAATTTTAACATTAAACAACTTTTTTTCTTTAACATATCAGAAAAATGCACTTTTTCTTTAAAAAATGTGTTTTCCAATATGCAAGTATGTTTCACATGGAAAAAGCATTGATATTCCTGCTTTGCCTTTAAATCCATCACCCCAGGCATGTCATTTCTCCTTTCTAAGCCCCATTTTCCATCTACATATGAAGGAATTGAACTAGCTTGCCAGGGCCACTTGTTAATACGCAGTTTCTCTGTGATGATTGCTATTAAACTCAAAATACAAGTCCCATCCACCATTTTCTGAAATGGAAATTTAATGAACTGTTATTTTGTGTGATCCAAAATAACATATTCATCTGACATCTTGGCAACTAAGAATTTAGCTATCATAAGCATATCAGACACAAAGATGGGCTAATCCCTGCTCTGTCTTAATCTGAGCTTTGAACAATTATAGTCTCAAGGCCATTTCTCCTATGGTTTCTGAGTCTATCCCCTCGGGGTCCTAATAACTCAGAAAGACTAGGTTTTCCTATTGAGAAACCAACAAGACTTGATTTTTTAAAAGATTTTTATTAAAATATAGCTAACATACAATATTACATTAGTTTCAGGTGTACACAATAGTTATTCAACATTTATAAACCTAAAGACGTGATCACCATAAGTCCAGTAACTATCAGACACCATACTGTGCTATCAGAATATTATTGACTATATTTCCATGCTGTATATTATATCCCCATGATTTATTTGTTTTATAACTGGAAATTTGAACTCCTTATTCCCCTTCATCTTCCCCACCTTTTTAATTTTTCAATTACAGTTGACACTCAATATTACTTTATGTTAATTTCAGGTGTACAACATAGTGGTTAGACATTTATATAATTTAAGGAGTGATCTCCCTGTGACTACTCTAGAACCCACCCGGCCCAATATATAGTTATTACCATATTAATGACTGTATTCCCTATGCTTTACTTCATGTCCCCATGACTATTTTGTAACTACCAATTTGTATTTCTTAATTCCTTCACTTTTTTTACAGTCCCTGTGGGGACAGAGCCCCAAAAAGCAGTTTCCAGGCTCTCGGCCTCACATAGAAAGGTGCTGGCTCAGGTAGTAAATGGCCATCGACTGTGATCAAATGGCCAGCAGCTGTGGCTAGTTGGCCGTCAGCTGTAACCAGTGAGCCATTGGCCACAAATATAACTGCTGTGGTTACGCTAGCAAAAAAAAGGGGGAGCTAGCAAGAAGATGGTGGCTGAGTCTGCAAGCGGCACAGTGAGGGTTGAGAATTGTGTTGCTCCTGGTTCCTGTGTCTCCAACCCAGTCGCCAGTGAGAGTATAGTGGTATGACTCTCCTACCTATGGCTCCGTGGGTGTTCCTGTTTGGCCTCACCATGTCCTGCGTTCTTGTGTGGGGAGTGGGACCAGAGACCCCACCTGACACCCCGCACGACACATGGCGAAGTTGGCAGGATCCCCTGCACTACAGTCCCCCAACCCAACTCCCATCTATCACAGCAATAAATCTAGTACCCATCTGACACCATGCATACTTATTACAATATTATTCACTATATTCCTTATGCGATGCCCTACATCCTCATGACTACTGTGTAACAACCTATTTGTATTTCTTCACCCCTTCCCCTTTTTTACCCACCCCCCAACCCTCTCCCTGGCAACCGTCAAAATGTTCTCTGTATCTATGAGTTTGTTTCTGTTCTGTTTGTTAATTTTTTTCTTTAGATGCCAAATATTAGTGGAATCACATGGCATCTCTCTTTCTCTGTCTGACATGCTTTACTCAGTACAATACCCTCCAGGTCCATTCATGCTGCCACAGATGACCCAGGCTGCCTCCACATCTTGGCCATTGTAAACAATGCTGCAATGAACATATGGATGCACATGTCCCATTGACGTAGCAGTTTGGGTTTCTTCGGATAAGTACCAGATAGGAGGAATACTACTGGGTTCTTCTTTGTCTCTTGTTATAACCTTCATTTTAAAGTCTATTTTTTGTGGTATAAGTACTTCTCCCCCAGATTTTTTGTCTTCATTTCCATTTTTATGAAATATATTTTCCCACCTCTGTACTTTCAGTCTGTGTGTCTTTCAATATGAATTGAATCTCTTGTAGGGAGCATGTGTAAGAGTCTTTTTTTCTTATCCATTCAGCCACCCTATCTTTTGATTGGAGCATTTCATCTATTTCCATTTAAAGTAATTATTAATAGGTATGTAGTTATTCCCATTTTATTGTTCATATTTTTTACCTTTTTTGTTTTTCCACCTTAAAGAAGTCCTTCTAAGATTCCTTGTAATACTGGTTGGTGGTAGTGAACTCTTTTAGCTATTTCTTGTCTAGTAAGCTTTTATCTGTCCTTCAATTCTAAATGATAGCTTTTCTGGGTAAAGTAATCTTGGTTCTATGTCCTTACTTTTCATCATTTTGAATATTTCATGCAAATTCTTTCCAGCATGTAAAGCTTCTGTTGAAAAATCAGCTGACAGTCTTATGGGAGCTCCCTCTTAGGTAACTAACTGCTTTTCTCTTGCTGCTTTTAAGATTCTACTTTGTCTTAAACATTTGGCATTTTAATTATAATGTGCCTTGGTGTGGGCCTCTTTGGGTTCATCTTGTATAGGACTCTGAGTCCTATAGACTTGTAAGTCTATTTCCTTCACCAGGTGAGGGAAGTTTTCTGTCATTATTTCTTCAAATAGGTCTTCAATGTTTTGCCCTCTTTCTTCTCCTTCTGATACCCCCATGATGTGAATGTTGATTCACTTGATGTCCTCCCAGAGGCCCCTTAAACTGTGCTCATTTTTTTGGAGTCTTTTTGTTTGTTTGTTTTTCTTTTCTGTTATGGCATTTTCTGCTACCTTACCTTCTAAATCACTGATTCAGTCCTCTGCTTCATCTAATGTACTGTTGATTCCCTCTAATGTATTCTTTATTTCAGTTACTGTATTTTTTATTTCTGACTAGTTCTTTTTTATGTTGTCTATCTTCATTTTTATAGTCACTATATCTTTGTTGAAGTTCTCCCTGAGAACACTGAGCATCCTTTTAACCAGGGTTTTCAACTCTGTTACTGGTAGATTGCTTATCTCCATTTTATTTAGTTCTTTTTCTGGAACTTTGTTCTTTTTTTTTTCATGTTTCTTTGTCTTTCCAGTTTTGCCGCCTCCCTGTGTCTGTTTCTATGTAGAGCTGCTATACCTCCCTGTCTTAGTAGAGTGACCTTATATAGTAGGTGTCCTATGGGGCACAGTGGCATGGTCTAACAAAGCCAGATGCTCCTGGCTTTGTGTGTGGTTTGTGTGCCCTCCTGTTGTAGTTGAGCCTTGTTTGCTGTTTGCACATCAACAGTAGGGATTTACCTACTGCTGCTTGGTTGTGAGGACTGGCCATCACTACAGTGGAGGAGCTGTTGTACAGGGGCTGACCCTGTGGATCAGGACTCACTTTGGTGCCTTCCCAGTCTGCCTTTTGGGTTTGTCATCCTTGGAGGCATCAGGTGATGCTCTGTCTCAGGCCCAAGGTGGCCTCCCAGCATGCCAGTTCCCATGGCCTCCTGGGAGGGAACCCACCACAAGCCAACTTCAGCCATAGTCTATGCCCTGCCCAGGGTCATCAACATGAGCCACAAAGCAATCCACAGATGGCTGCCACCTGTGCTGGGCATGGTGGTTCCTCAAGAGGCTCTAGACTGGTACCGGGATTAGAGCTGCTCAGCAAGAGGTATGGAGCACAGTGAAGCCAGATGCTGCTCACTTTGGTTTTGTGACCCTTTGAGAGTTTAGGAAAGTCTGAGCCAAGATAAGCTTTTTTTTTTTTTTTTAACTTTAATTAAAGTTTATTGCGGTGACAATTGTTAATAAAGTTACATAGATTTCAGGTGTACAATTCTGTATTACATCATCTATAAATCGCATTGTGTGTTCACGACCCACAGGCGGTTCTTCTTCCATCACCATATATTTGATCCCCTTTACTCTCATCTACCTCCCCCCCTCCCCTTCCCCTCTGATAACCACTAATCTATTGTCTGTGTCTATGAGTTTTTGTTTCTTCATTTATTTGTCTTGTTCTTTTGTTGTTTTCAGTTTTATATACCACATATCAGTGAAATCATATGGTTCCCTGCTTTTTCTGTCTGATTTATTTCGCTTAGCATTATACTCTCAAGATCCATCCATGTTGTCACAAATGGTCTATTTCATCTTTTCTTACTGCCGAATAGTATTCCATTGTGTATATATACCACAGCTTCTTTATCCATTCATCTATCGAAGGACATTTTGGTAGTTTCCATGTCTTGGCCACCGTAAATAAAATTGCAATGAACATTGGAGCACACTTGTCTTTATATATAAATGTTTTCAGATTTTCTGGGTAGATACCCAGGAGAGGGATTGCTGGGTCATATGGTAATTCTATTCGTGATTTTTTGAGGAACCTCCACACTGCCTTCCATAACAGTTGCACCAATTTGCATTCCCATCAACAGTGTACAGCGTTCCTTTTTCCCCACAGCCTCTCCAACACTTGTTACTATTTGCAAGGTAGGCTTTTTGTATGGAAAAGTCATAAGAAGCGGCTTGGGTGTGCCCGAAAGGTAGGTGGGGTAGCGTCTCCAGGAATCACCAAGGCTGGGCAAATGAATGGTGTTAGCCAGGTTGATGGAGACTCAGATATATTGGGCACTGGTGTCTGCATGCTGGGATGTGAGAGGACTCAACAAAGAAACAATGGTTTCCACCAGCAACTTCCTCTGGGAGAAAGCTGCCCCTCTAGCTCTTGCTCTGAAGGCAGGCAGTTCAGTTCCTCCCTGCATATTGCTGGCTCCTTTTGAGCTGCTGCTCCAATACTGGAGTTCAGAGCAAGTGAGTCCATCAGCAAGTCCATATGTGAGCCCTTTAAGAGGATTACCTGGGATTTCAGCCGCCTCATCTCACTCAGCCACAATCTCTGCTGGTTTTCACAGCCAGAAGTTATGGGGACCAGGTGTGGGACGGGGGCTTCTCTGTCCCCCTGGGGACGGCAGGGAACCTCCAGAGCCGAGAGATCCCTCCCAATTTTTAATGGTCACATTAAAAATATTGCACCAGCTTGTTCCATATCACCACTTTTACCAGTCTCAAGGTGGCTTCTTCTGTATGTCCTTATTTGTAGGGCTTTGGTTCAGCTAGACCTCAGGCTGTTTGTTCTGTATTTGTAATTTCGATATGGTCATGAGAGAAGGTAGTTACAGCGTTTAACTACTCCACCATTTTGACTGGAAATGTTGAACAAGACTTGATTTTAATCTCAGTTCTTAAGGATCAGCAAAGAACATTTTGTCATACTTGCTCCTTTTCTGTCTCAGATCCCTTTCCCCTCCATTTGTCTTTTGTTCCTCTCCAGTATTTTCCTCCCTTCCATTTGATGAATCAAGTCTCACAACACAGAAGTCAAGAGGAAACAGAGATCTGTTTCTCCAAGTGCTATTGAGAGCAGTGTGGGAAAGTTGGCCATGTTCAGTGATTGATGTAAATTTTAAGGGACATTTGTCTTCCACAACTTGAGGGGCCTGTACAAAGTTATAAATTTTAAATATATAAAGGATTTTGGAATGAGTTCCAAAAAATGGGGGTCCTGATGGTTAAGCTTCATCGGATTCCTGATAAATTCACCAGTGGCCACATCTGGACAGCTGTATCTACCCTTCTCTGTTCCAGTGTTTCAGCCCAAAGGAGATGATGCAAAGTGCTCAGGTGCTGCCACTTTCCTTTGGAAGGATGTGAGAATAAAAACATTCTCAGTGAGTTCTTATTTAAAGGAAGAGGACTATTTTGAGTGTTCCAAAGGGCAATTGATTAAATTTTGTTTTCCTTCTTTATTAGAATTTATATTTATTAAATCTCATAAGGAGTTGAGAACTCACTAGAATACTGACTCACATTTGGTCTCCCTGACAAGATAACCTCATGGGAAAAATGTTGGCATTAGCATTATGCATGCAATTTTTGTAACATATTCAGAATTATTCTGAGATAAAAGAAGAAAACGTTATTTTAAGAAGGAGAGTGATTCGTTCAAACAATTTTAGGCTTACGGATGGTAGAGATAGAATTTGGAAAATAATTAAAGGTGAGAGAAAAAGTAATTGGCCCCGAGTCAACACCACTCAATGTCAGTACATGGCAAGGAGACAAGGTCAGCATTCATATTTCATAAACCTGGCAATAATACCACTGTAATCTGCAAAGCTGCTTTGGATGTGAGATGTTATTCTATTTCTGAAGGAGTCAGCTTTTCTTTATATAAGGTATCCTTGCCTTTCCATTTAAAAGTTATTTGTACTCATTTTGAAAAAAAAAAATATTAAGCTATATCACCCATAGTCTCAGCACACTCTATTGACATGATTGTTTATTTTCTCTCAATTTTTGTTATCATTTTGGTGTTGAACATATGTGAGAGCATACTATTCATCTAGTATTTATCTTGTTTCATTCTCTTTATATATCCCTATGCTACAATAACTTCATTGTAAATAATCTTTTTTTTTTTTTTTTTTTTGCAAATGTTTACCTTAAATGCCAAACACCAAGTGACAAAGTTTGCTTGACCTTTCCTCCAGTTATTGGCTGTTTAGGTTAATTCCAATTTTCCCAATTAAACACACTTCAGTGAATATTTTGGTCATAAGCTGTTTCTTTTGTTTCAGATTTGTTCTTAGAAGAGACTCCCAGATATAGAATTTGAGACTCCAACAATTTGACTCTTTTGTTGCTGTTGCTTTTGGTTTTTAAGGATTTTTTAGTACGTGGTGCTAAATAGCCTACCAAAGGGGATGGACTGATTATCACATTTAGAATTTAAATTTGTGAAAGATTCTGCTAAATTAACTTTGAATTGTTCCCCCTCCACACACACACACACACACACACCATCGTTCTTTAGTTAAAGTTTGCTATCTCTTTCTGTTGTAGGACCAGCTTGTAGATTGGGACTGACTACTAGTCTCTCTGGATAAAACCACTAAGTTTTTCCTAATTCTGTTAAATGAATATTACATCTAATGTACTGAGTATTGCATGGGTCAAATAATTCACATGAAGTACAGGCTGGATGTCCCCATGCTTCCTATCAGATCGTGCATATCATTTTGTGGTGATCATATTTATTCTTCCTAATCCTTAAAAGGAAAAATAAACACACAAATACAAACTGCAAATACAAACAAAAGGTAAAATAACAGTCTTTTATAAGAGCTTGATATTTCGCTATGATTACCATTTTGGTGTGGTACATACACTTGAACAGAATGAGTTTTAAAAATCCCATTATTAAGGTGAAATAAATAAAGGGATTCTTTTTCTCATGTTGTGTTGAATTTTCATTTTGCTGTACAGCACTAATGAGATTTGAGAGAAAAAAAAACATTTCTCATTGCACCTTTGGTATGAACTTGTGGGCAGGAGTAGTATGTGAAAATTAGAGGAGACATGCTTGACTCAAAACAAACAAAGAAACACTGACTTGTAACCATCACTGTGTGTCTTCGATAGAAAACAAGTGACTACCAGGAGGGAAATTATAATGGGGGGTTACCATTGGTGGGTGGATGGATTCCCTGACTTTAAAAGTGTCCTTCACTTTTGAGATTCAGTGACTCATAGCTAGGAGACTTCCTTATTGGGATTGACAAATGGTTGAGACAAAAAAGACATGGGAGTTCTTAGGAGAGAAGAGTCACTTCACTCACATAGGTTTGGCTCAGGATAAAGCTTTTATTCTCAATTACAGGAATAAGTTATAGAATTGCTTATTGTCTGTCATTCAAAGTTGTCTCAGCCCAGGTATCCATAAGGTACCTTGTGGGTTCTTGAGAAAAAGAAGATGTGAACAAAAACTTAAAGAAGAACTTTCAATAAAACCCTGTATGACATTAACGTGCTCTAAGAGGTTCACAGAGTATTCTGCCGTAAGATGGAGGTTGTGTATTTCATGGACCACAGCTCACTTTAGGGCCCTTGTGAACTCCAGATGAGGTCTAGGGCATCAGCAAGAATCCATAATGAAAGCAGCCCATTGCCCAGGAGAGATGGGCACATGGTGACTGGCAGGAAAAAAAAAAAAGAAAAGAAAAAAAAAGCCTACTGGAAATGGAAAAGCCAGTAGACACTAATGGTTCTCATGGGGAAAACAAAGATTCCCTGAGAAAGAGAGGTTCCTGGCCTAGTGATGATTAAATGACATTAACGTGACTATGTTCCTTGTGCAGCTGTCATATAGCAAGAGTGTTGAATTCAAGTGGAAAAATAACTCTCTTCTTGGGAAAATCCCATACCACTAGAGGCAAAGAGCCAACATTATGAACTCCTTACAATGCTGAGCCATAACTCAGTTTGATTTTGTTTTTACAAACAGTTAAAAAGAGGCATGGCTGATACTTTCAAAGGGGAAATTGAGAGAATGAACAGTTCTGGAAAAGGAATATTGAATTTCTCAGCTTCGTTTGCTATGACTGCCTACCAAAGCAATTATAGCCAACCTTCCTTTCTTTCCTAGAAGATAATAAAAATGATAATTAGCAATATGCTCCTTCATTTCTTCACACTTTCTTGACCTTGTCTTGCTATTTAGGGTTTATCGTTTTACAGATGATTTTTAGAAAGAATTTGATTTGATTTCTTTGTAGACGCATCATTTTCTTAAATATAAATCTTTTCTCCAATGTTCTCTGTACAAGAAATAGGAGACTAGAAAAGATCCCTGTTACTTCCATTTCTTTATATTCTAGGAAGGTATATGAGTTTTGGTTTTTTGTTTTTCATTGATAACAGATACTTGAAATATTTATTGGGCACTTATGAATCATGAACCTATCCATTAGAATTTAATTAAATTTATTGTACTTGTAAGATTATGTACCGGGCAAAAATGCAGGTTTTTTTGGTATCTGACAAATCTGTAGGTAAACTCTCACTTTATGATGTATAGTCTAAGCTTCAGCTATTCAGCTGGGAATTGGTGATACTCTAACAATGGTTCTTGTGAGGATTAAAGAGAATGAAGGAGAGAAAGAAACATTTTGCACAGAGCTCTCTGATTTCAAGAAGCCTATATTATGAATATAAGGCTAAAACAAATGGCCTTGAAAACTATACACAAGGGCTAAATTGTCAGTCAAGACTGGAAGTGCTGGAACAGGACATGAGAAGGAGGCAACTTACAGAACAGTGGGGAATATTGGAGGAAGGGCATGAGCAGAACTTGGAAGGGTAGGGATATAGTAGGTTGTCTCCCTATTCCCTAACTCAAGTCCTGAAGTCTCTCTCTGATGCTTAGGATGACCAGTATTCTGAAGTCTTGCAGATAATCCCCTAGTTTTCTCCTCAGGCACATTTTATAGTCATTGGCCCAGTAAGAGTTGCAGTAATCTGGGAATTCAGCCGAACCATACTAGTAGACATGTAAGCCTAGAAACTAGAAATCACTGTTAAGCCTCTTTCTTCCTGAACGTCCCCATCGCATTCCCGTGACAAATTCACCTGAACCTAGCTCTTTAATATTCATTGAATCCATCCATTTCTCTCCACGCAATCTTTCCCTGCCTATGTTTAATGCTAGCTTTTTTAGCTTGAACTATGTCAGCAATTTCACTTGTTGTCCTTGATCCACTTTCTAATTTGCATCTAATTTGCTAACATCCTTTCAGTGGATCCTTAGAATGTGTATCCCTTGGTAATATGGAGCAAACTGTAGAGCATGCGTGTGTCTTTTCCAAATGATGACTTTGTTATCTTGGGTAGGAATAAGTGGGTCTTTTGTGGGCCTGGCCTGAACTTTTGCACCTGTGTGTCGAAGGGGACCCATACTATCTATGTACAGTTGTTAATGGGATTTTGTATGTACCTCTGTAAAAACTGAAGATGTTCTAAACTGAGGCAGCAGCAGTAGGAATAGTAAGATGGTAACAGGGTTGAACGTACAGAAATGGGAGATGATTATTTGTTGAGGAATAAGAATGGAGTATGATTTAGATTTATAGTAGACAATTGGGTGTATAATGTCATTAAGATAAGAAATAAAGCATTTTGAACTTATTCAAGTGGGAAATTAATGAATTTGATTTCAACATTCTGTGGTTTGAATCCAGGTAGAGAGGTTGTTGTAAAACATATGTTGCTAATGAGAGGGGTCCATGTTGGGGACAGATTTGGAAGTGATTCGGGCAATGGTTACGTGCAAAGGAATTAATTGGAATGGATGGGACTATTCAAGCACAGCTATGGGGGAGAAAGAAGTAGACCAGGGATAGAATCATCATCTCCTTTCAGGACCATGCATTTACCTCCTACTATGGCCTTGCTACCTCTCCTTTGGTCCCCCTTTCATGTATTCTCAACACAGCGACAAGATTGAACCTCATAAAATATAAGTGAGATCACCTTATTCCGCTGCTCAAAGCCTTCCTGGGCCCCCCATTAATCAAGTTAAAAGCCAATGTACCACAGGGTTTTTTTGTGACCTACCAGCTCCTTCCCTGTGTGCTTTCTCTCCTCTCCTCTCACAATCCCGTCTCCTTCACTCCATTCCACAGTGCTGTCTGCTCTTTTGTCTCTTTTGTTCACTTGCTATATTTATAACATCCCAAAAAATGCCTGGTACATAGTAGGCAATCAATAAATGATTGCTGAAGGACTGAATGAAGAAATGAATGAGTGAAATCTGAAGAGATCCAATGTCCTAAATGATAGGCAGGGGAGAGATACTTATTTGAATGACATGGGGGAAAAGCATATGTCAAAAAATATATCTTGGCAGGAGTTGACATCACTATGATTGCTTTTTTCAATTTTCCCCCCTCCATTTTATCAGTAATCTAAAAATCTCAGTTGGGAACTTACTGTGTTCTGGAATCCTGTTTCTCGTGTACTGACCATTGGTGTCTGGCTGGCAGGCTTGCATGAACCTGTTCAGGTCAGCAGTGTCCTTCACTTGCTCTGATAATTCCAGACTCATGAAAAAATCAATATAGCATCACAACTTTCCAGGTCCTGTAATACTGGTGTTGTCCCTCAGCTAACTTATAAAAGAATTCATTGTAGGGACAAAGTACTTTTCTACTTTTTATACCCTCTGGTGTTGGACACATAAATAAAGACAGGTTGGCTGAAAATCCATCAATTTTTATAATAAACATGTCCCTTACAATATCTCTAATAAAAAGTTTTATAATAAGAAGTAATTATATTTCTATGTTTTGTCAAGATTACTAGAATCAAAATCAGAAAACCTGACTTTTAATCACCAGTCAGCTACTTTTAAAGTGTGTGACTTTGGAAAAGCCACAGATTTCTTTGTGCCTCAGTCTCCTTGCTTATTCAATGTAGCAATAATATCAGTCCTACTTTACTTTACATAACTAGTGTGTAATTTAATGAAGTGATTTTGAAATTATCTTTAAATGTGTAAAACTTCATGAAATTTCATTTATTGTATAACTGTCTGCAAAGAAACTGCTTTCCTCTGTGATTTATTTTCAGGTCCTCTAAATCAGGCAATTCCAGGCTCTGTCTGTGAAACATAGATTTTTTAAATATCCAGCCCATCGAAAACTTAATTCTGTTTCAGGGTTTGCATTCTTTTGTCTTTCAATTTGATCTGCCTGTTATGTTGTGAAGAATATGTGATTATATGATTATAAGGGTAAATCTGGAGTTATTAAAAGGTGCTCACTTGTCTCAGTGGAAATAACAATTTCATTTTATAACTTCTCCATTTCTACTAGAAGAAAGCATAGAAATGAACCAGAGTGTATCTATATTCTGTACTACCGGATTGATTTTGAAAATGATGTTCTTAGTTATGTCAGAGTGAAACAGAAGAGAAAGGATGATTTAAATACATAAACTGTGTAAGTATTTCCTCATAGAAAGAAAGAGAGTTGTGAACTTTAGCAGAGGAAGGAGAAATGAATTTCAGAGGCAAGGACAACATGGATAACGAAGAAGCAAGTATTATAGAACCTCGTGGGCTGAATCTTTAGCTTGGAGCGCTGAGGAGATTCCAGTCAGTAGGCTCTTCTGAGAGAAGGGAGCTTGGTAGTTTAAGGGAGAGCTTTTGAAAGGGAGTTGATGCATTCAACTCATCTTTAGAGGACCTAAGAGTATCTTAATAAAGAAGAGCTGAAATCAAGTCTTCTTTCCACTATTACTGTCATATTTTCTCACGAAAACATCAACCATTTCTCTTTCCCTGAAAGTTCTGTACAATTTATAATAAAAATGTTGCCTCTGACTCTGTAGATGTTCTATTTCTTCTCAGAATGAACTAAATTCTTGCACAACATACAACAGAGAAGTCATTATAGGAACATGGCTGATCTCTCAGTGACATGGGACCACAGTAGGTCACCACATTTCTTGGTCTTGGTCTTTGCCTTAGAGATCCAGTGATATCATCATGTAAATGTACTCAAGTTCCAGGGAACTAGCTCTACAATCTTCAGACACATAAGGGGAAGTGAATGGCTAAGATGTCAGTGCTGATCTTTGCTTGAGAAATGAAACTTCCTAGGAGAAAGGGGTATTTACAGCAGCTGGTCTACACACTCTGCCTCTGCAGGAAACCTAGGTGGGATACCAAAAAACAGTCAGGTGGTTTCCTGGGCAATTTATATTCAGAGCCAAGAGAGTGAGAAGGAGAGGCCACTTCTATGGAGCTGTGATATCTGCTGCATTCAACAGTACTGCTGGAGATACATCCACTAGGTTAAGGTGTTCATTCCAGGATCTGTTTCCCCCTGTTATGGACTGAGTTGGGGATTCACTGCCCATTCACATGTATTTACTAAGTACCATGCGCTTGGCTAAGTGTGGGGACTTTGGTGAACAAACATTATGGTAGTAGTTTTTCACAAAGAACTCAGTCTATTCAGAAAGGAAATTTCCAGACAAATAATTTTAATAACATTGAGTGTATGGCAGAAGACTATGGGATGCTCTAGGATTCGCTAATAAGGGTACCTATTCCCGCTTTGAGGACTCAGGAAAGATATTGTGCCAAAACCAGTACATAACACCTGAGATCTCAAGGTTCAGGGTTTATACAGTCTCATTCTGCATACACTCCTCAGATACAGTCTCATTCTGCATACACTCCTCAGATAGAGCGATACGCTAATGAGACCAGTGCTTTCATTTGCATGTGGGCAACCTCTGGTATGTTGTTAGAAACTTCTTGCATGTGAGGTAGTGGGACAAAGTTTACAGGAAACAGATAGCATGGGCGACAGTTATGTACAATATAATTTCTGAACCTCAACTGTTAAATAGAAAAATGTCATCTCTACTGCCCATTCGGCTATAATGTGGATTGCGATGCTGACTGTAGAATACAGAACCAGGTCTGGCACTTATTAATGTTATTTTGAATTCCCTTAGTTCTTTTTTTTAAATTAAATTTATTGGGGTGACATTATTTAGTCAAATTATATAAGCTTCAAGTGTACATTTCTATAATACATTATCTATATATCACATTGTGCACTCACCACCCGTAGTCAATTATCTTTCCATCACCATATATTTGACCCTCTTTACCCTCTTCTACCATCCTCCCTCCCCCATGGTAACCAGTGGTTACGCTGTGGTAACCACTAAAGTGCTGTCTATGTCTATGAATTTGTGTTTCTTTGTCTTGTTCGTTTGTTGCTTTCAGTTATCTATGTCACATATGAGTGAAATATATGGTTCTTGACTTTTTTGTCTGATTTAATTTGCTTAGCAAGATAATCTCAAGATCCATCCATGTCGCAAATGACACTATTTCATCTTTTCTTATGGTTGAATAATATTCCATTGTGTATATTTACCACATCTTCTTTATACGGTCATCTATCAAAAGACACTAGTAGTTTCCATGTCTTGGCCACCGTAAATAAAGCTCAAGTGAACATCGGAGCACATATATCTTTATGAATAAATGCTTTCAGATTTTTTGGGTAGATATCCAGGAGAGGGATTGCTGGGTCACATGGTAATTCTATTCTTAATATTTTGAGGAATCTCCATACTGTTTTCCACAGTAACTACACCAATTTGCATTCCTACACTACTGTAATCTCTTGTTTGGGGATCTCCTTAGTTTCTGTTTCAGAGAAGGCTAATTTCCACCCTCCTGTGCCCATAATGAATGACCAGTCAAATGACTTCTAATGAACCTCTCATTGAGTTCTGCTTTGGGTTCCCAGCCTGAATGATATTGTGCTAGGAAGAGCCATCTAGAATCTTCCAGGTAGAGCAATGGAATGCATTGTGATACATTGCGCTGATATCAGCACATCATTTTCCCCCAGCATGAAATTTTTCCTGGGTTTATGGATGAGTTCCTCATGCTGTGGTGTAGCCAAAGTTGTCCAATTAATGAGAGGCACAGCACTTTCGATGGCAAGGCATGACAGTGCAATTCTGAACAGGACTTTTAATGTATAAAAGATAAAAAAAGTGACCCTGATGGCAAATTGATAATTGTGGCAAGCTCAGTGCTTCCCACCAATGTACAGAGATAGGTTAATTTATGTTTCCCAAAGGTGTTTGTCTGATTTAGACTGATGATGTTAAGCAGAAAAACAAAATATGCATTTAAATGCATGTATTATAACATGGAAAAGTAGAGCCAGAATACAAAGGAAGCACCATCATGTTTGGAAAGATAACAAAGTACAGTATCTTAGCATCCTCTGGGAAAATTTGTCTGTGATTTATGGTCCTCTTTGTAAGTGGCTCTTATAGACCCTCCTGAAGCCTGGCTAATGAGTAAAGTGTAATTTCTTCTTCCTCTTTTTTTTTTTTTTTTTTTTTTTTTTTTTTTTTTTTTTACTGCAGCATAGACACACATTCCCACTAGATTAATGTTTCTAATAAATTAGGAAGAATGCTAAGTAAGAAAGGGTACCAAAATGGAAAATTCAGTGAAGCACAGATTCTGTGGGCCAAGAGGTACATTGCTTTTATTAGCTTTTTTCTTTCTTTCTTTCTTTAAGGCCATACTGAAAGTAATGACCTGCTATTTTTATTTTAAATATTACACAGATAATTTTGGAATCTAAAGTAGACCTCGTTATTTAAACTTCTACTATCTTTTTCCTTGAGACTTAAATAGAAACAGTGATGAAATTCAAAATATCTTCGTATGAAACTGACAGCAACTAATCAGAAAGGATGTAAGCCATAATACAATAGCAGAATCCTGGAGGTCCCCTGATATGCCAGTTGTGAACTTTTCTATTGTTGCATAACGGGTAGGTCTAAGGACCAAGGGTCAGGGCCAAAGTGGCTAGAGAGGGCATCCTGAGAGACTATGGTTATTTACCAACTATTTGGGAAGTATTTTAATATTTAACCACCTAATGTCACTGCAGTGGGCATACCACCTGAATATCAGCCCTGAATAGGAAAATCATTGAGTTCTATTTTCCTCTCAATTTGGGAAACAGGAAGTGTCAAACAAGTGCTCATTTGGATGAGGACAGAAGCCATGCCAAGATGTATTGTGGGCTCTACCACTCACGAGACATTACCTTTGTGCAGGTCGGTTAATCTCCCTGGCCCTCTTTTTCCTTAGCAATGGCCTGGGGATATTACTACTATTTGGTAAGGCTGATGGAAGGGTAAGGATAGATCATTGCATGGGATGCTCCAGTGCAAAGTCTGAAGCGTGGTACCATGCTGGTACAAAGCATGGTAACTGTAAAGGCACTTCCTGATTTTGCCGTATCCAAGGTTCTTTCCCACTCTCACTTTGGAGCATCCCCAGGGGCACTGAGTGTCTAGATGCCCTCCATTGTTTGGCCAAGAAGGGGGTAGGAAAACCTACACTCTCTCCTTGTAATTTGATTCTTATGAAGACTACCACAACACTATTTAATGGGTAGAGTTCATGTGTCTTGATACGAGTGTCACTACGAGACTGTGCAAGACAGTTTTCAACCTACCTGCCAGTGCTGCCTTGATTTCTCTCTTCAGGGACAAGGGACTCCAGCTTTTCTTTCATTCTTTCTAAGCAATTCTTTCCAACAAGTTCCTGTTTTGCTTACATCTGCCAGAACAGGTTTTGGTCCTGCACTCACAGAATCTAGCTGACACAATCATGGATTGCTGTTTTTGCAGAGAAGTGACCTCTTGGCATTCAGAGAAACATAGACACTGCTGCATGGGTCTTTTCTCTATCTGATTGGAATTTATTCTCGCCCCTCCCTCCCTCCCTTCCTCTTCCCTTTCTTTCCTCCCTTTCCTTCTTCTTTCTTCTTGTCTCCTGCCTATTTTTAATCAGTTCTGTGTCTTCCAAATAAAACCAACTGTGGAATAGCCCCTCCAGTTTCATGGACTTTACATATTTTGGGGGCAGATTTGAGGAAGTGATCTCTAGCAATTGTGTATGTGTTACTCTACAGAGCAAATGGATCCAGAGTAAATACGTTACTAACATAAACACTCTTAAGTAAACCTCACATTGTATGCAGTGGTGTACATGGCTGAATAATATCTGCTCCCAATGAAGTAATTTTATGATTCAAGCTACGACCAGGTCCCAGGGCTTTCACCCAGTACGCTGCTGGTGCTGTCTCTTGACTAATTTTACTCCCTTTGTGAGATTATCAGTGAAGTTACACAGCAGTACAGGTAAAATATGCTGTACAGACTTCTGTTCACGTCAAAATGTAATCGTAGAGTTAGAAATTGTGTTCAGAACAATGCTGTCCCAAGCCTATTAAGGTAAAGAGAGAATAAATGGGGAAAATGTGCTGTCATAAAATCTTGTATAATAATTTCAAGTGTGCTGGGTCCTGATAGCTGATGGGGAGCAGGGATTAAGCAGGGACCACGCTCCCTTGACTTGTTTAGCTAATTTAGTGGCAGAGGTATTGCTTCTCCTGTGATGGGGTTAACAATAGAAAGTGCCAAGTCTGAAGGAGCTGGTAATATCTGAGCCAGGGCTAACTGATAGCAGTAAAATAAAGGAAGAAAAACGGTGTGGAAAAAAGGGACTATGGGCAGACTTGGCCCCTAGCAGGAGGTTTTGGAAATCGAAACCTCATTCTGAGGAGGAGGAAAAGAGAATCAGGTCCATAGTCAAACAAGATCTGGACAGGTTCAGCCTCCAGTTCTAGAAGGAACAGGTGGGGATGCCCCCACCTAGTCAGCCTAACAAAGTTGCGATGATGGCCCAGGTTATAAGGCAGCAGGGATGTCTGTGGGTGCTGCATCTCACTCTGCTTGACCAGAGGGCGGAGGGGCCCGGCTTCTCTTGCTAGGTGCCAGTACTGGGCAGTGCTCGCCCCCAGATGATTACTAGGCCAGCGTAGCACTGGTAATGACCTCCAGTGCAATACTGGGGACTAGGCTTCTGACGTGTTCCTACATGTTTGCGTCTCCTCTATGCAGAAAGGAACTCACTGATGAAAGGAAGAACAGTACACACAGAAGTGCCAATTTTTTTGAGTGTGTTTCTCTGCCCACCTGCTGGCATGAAAAGTGAAATTTAAGGTCTAATAAGAAAAATTCAGATTGTGATAAAGTACCTTACTAGAGAAAATATTGTCAAATTGAAGTGCTTTGCCTATTCAATAGCATTTCTCTAATGGAATATTTTCTCAAAAAGGCTATTTTTGCAAACCAATTAATCAGAAGGCTTTAAATTAAATGGTCTACAGTTTACATTGGGTTCCTAAAGGGTTTCATGTGCATTTAGTAGTTTGAGTGTTTTCCCACAAGAAATCAATATTTTACTAAAACCTGTGGGAATGGACTGTTGATTCAGATAGAGTCAATTAAAATGTTAACATTAGGAGCTGCAAACCCAGTGTGGGATTCACTGTTTTCATACATGGTATGAAGATCAGAATCTCAGATTGGCCATTAATGATGGGGAGGTATGTCGTGCGGGGCGCCCGGCAGGGTCTGTGGGGTCTCTGGTTCCACTCCCCACATAAGAACGCAGGACACGGTGAGGCCAAAAAGGAACACCCACGGAGCCATAAGTAGGGGAGTCACACCACTATACTCTCACTGGCGGCTGGGTTGGAGACACAGGAACCAGGAGCAACACAATTCTCAACCCTCACTGTGCCGCTTGCAGACTCATCCACCATCTTCTTACTAGCCCCCCCTTTTTCTGCTAGCGTAGCCACAGCAGTTATATTAGTGGCCAACGGCTCACTGGTTACAGCTGACGGCCAACTAGCCACAGCTGCTGGCCATTTGATCACAGTCGATGGCCATTTACTACCTGAGCCAGCACCTTTCTATGTGAGGCCGAGAGCCTGGAAACTGCTTTTTGGGGCTCTGTCCCCACAAGGTAATATACATTAGAGATGATATATTTATAACTCTCCCCTGACCAAGTTAAGTTTAATTTGTGGACACCAAAATTCTCAGGGATCTCAATTCAAAAGTGAAGGCTGAAAAGAAGTTATGATTATGGAGCTAAAACACCATCACCCCCAAACAGCTGAAGTGAAATTAAAACTCTGAAATCATCACTGAAACACCAAACGTCCAAATAGGCTGAATTACTCCAAGGAGCCAATCAGTATCCAAGATAATAATGACAAACCATTGAAAAACAAATTCCAGGAATATGTTTGAGGTTCATGGCAAAGAAAACTTCTTAAAAAGCAACAAACGAATATAACAAACAGATAACAACTCATAGACACAGACAACAGTTTAGTGGTTACCAGAGGGACAGGGAGAGTTAGGAGTTGAAGGGAATCAAATATATGGTGATGGAAAGAGATTTGACTCTGGGTGGTGAACACACAATGCAATATACAGATAATGTATTATAGGACTGTGCACATGAAACCTATGTAATTTTATTAATCATTGTTATCTCAATAAATTTAATTTTTAAAAAAAGGAAAGGAATACTTCTTAGAACAGAAGAGCAGGCTCCTCAGAGGCCGGTAGGCTGGAAGGTCTGCACAGGCCTTCATTTAGTGCTCGTGACCACTCCCTCCTTAAATTTTTCACTCACTTAAATTCAAACCGTAGACTTTATTGTTCAAATTGGACACTTTTGTCTAGGTCAAATTCTGAGCATAAACCATAGCTTTCCAAGCAAACCAGAACATCGGTCAGCCTGGTGGTGACCATTTCCTGGGTTCTCTCCTCATAACCATCCCTTCTCAGTATCTTCATCCATGAGCGTTTCCTTGGACCGCCTTTCAAATGAAGTGTGTTCTGTGTGTTCCATTCTTCTTCATTTTCTCGAGTCATACACTATTCCTGGTGGTTTTATATGCTTACAGGTTAATATTCCACCTTTTTTCTGATGACATCTGAAAACGCATCTCTACTGTGTTTCTCTGAAAATAAGACCTAGCCGGACAGTCAGCTCTAATGCGTCTTTTGGAGCAAAAATTAATATAAGACCAAGTCTTATATTATATTATGTTAGATAAGACCTGGTCTTATATTATAGTAAAATAAGACCGGGTCTTATATTAATTTTTGCTCCAAAAGACGCATTAGAGCTGATTGTCTGGCTAGATCTTATTTTGGGGGAAACACGATATCTAAAGATGCATCTCTATCTAAAAACACATCTCTATCCTCTCCTCTTTCTTAACCCATAGGCCCACGGGTTTTCTACTTGTCTTCCCAGAGTTTTCCATAAGTAGCTCCAGCTCAACTGTTCTAAACTCAAACTCAGTATCCTTATTGCCACCATCTAACTAGTTTTCCTTCTCCTTATCACACACTTCCAATTTGCAATAAATGACAAGAAAATCAGACCTTTTCAATTGCAGAGCATGATGGCTTCTTAGAATATTTTGAAATAATTGTGATACTAAAGTGTCTAGGTCTGTATTTTCTGTTGAGAGTTACATGACAAAAAGGAACCCCTTCAGTAATCCCAGCTTGCCAAAATTTTATCCTAGAAGAAAAACCATACAAAGGCATTTTACAAGGGTAAGGCATGCCACAAGCCAATCAGAATGGGTGCCGCAACAAATTACAGTAGAGGCTGGCTTCAATCACTAAACCTAATGGTGCATAACAGCTAAATATCATGCTTGAGGTTGGTAAGGCTTATGGCTCAGAAGTACCTAAGACACTATCTGTTACGAGGCTAACTGGTCCTGCAGTCTCTGCCCCTGATGTACATTTCTAAGCACGCATTGGATTATTTAATTCCCTGTTGAATAATTATTACATGCAATTACAGGGCCAACAGAAAAGAATCCTCACCTTGACCTATAGAACCTTCATGGCCCTATAGAACACTTGCCCCTTCCTCAGGTCCTATCCTGGCACACTCCATAACCCCTGTCCCGACCTTTTTGTGTTGTGCACTTGCGTTTTGTCCTGCAGGCCACATTTTTCCAGGCCTCCTCACTCCTTTTCCCCTGTAGACATGGTTTATTCTCCCCGTACTGCCCTCCGGAGCTGTCCTGCCAAGCACTCCTCATCCAGCTGCCCCTTTCTTGCATAGTAAATTCTAACTCATTCTCCAAGTCTCGGCTCATATTACCATTTTCAGTTAAATCTTCCGTTACACCAAACCCTTTCCTACTGTCATCAAGGTTAATCACTTGCTTCCATTATTCCCTGTATATACTCTCTCACAGCCCTCATTCATGGTATCCCAGTTATACTCGTATCTGTGGTTCATTCCATCACCAAACTGAACTCCCAGAGGGCCCCAGAGTAGTCTCATAATGTTTTCCGTCATGCATCTAGTGCTGTCAATTGGTATGTGCCGTGTTAATATGAAATTCTCACCAATGTGATGCTGAGAAACCAGTGCCTGGGGGTTTACACTGAGGCAGAGCCTGTTGGTGAAACATGGACCATCTCTGCTCAGACATTCAGCCAGAAGAGCATGCACACTGGTCCTTTTCTCGATGGTTATTTCAGTCCAGATCTTGGCAAAAAGCAGATGATATTCTCAAAAGGAATATTTGGGAAAAGTCCAATGACTTTTGGAGATGTTTACCCATGGGGATTATTCACCCATGTGTGTGTACAGTTAAAGAAAACAAAAAGACAATAAAAGATGTGACCATTGTATGATGGGAGGGCAAAAGCAAAACGGGTGTTATCTGGGGTCCACTTCAAAGAGGGAGTCAGAGAAGAGAGGCTGTAAAATGAAGGAGACTCAGGTTATCCTGTTCTCCGCTCTTTTATCTTCCTGTCCTCCCATCCTTCTATCTTTCTCTCTGCTGCTTCCCATTTACGAGATACAAACAAAAACCAGAGTGCAAGGAAGTCCACGTAAGGCTTCTCCTTAAGTTTAGATTTCTGGACATAGAGCAGAGCAGAAAAGAAAGAATAGATATAGGTAAATGGGAAATGGAGAATTACCAGTAGTATAGAGGCAGAGGACTCGATTTCCCCTGAGGTTTGATAGGAGTTCACCTCCTAATGGCTGTGTTTTCCACTACGTAAGACAGTTTTGTTTCTTCATCATTCCAGTACTGCCTCTGTTTAGAGAGTAAGTAAAGTGTCTCGAACCAGATTTGAGGCTCTGTGAGAGAAGGGACCTTGACTGGCTTGTTCAACTCTGAATGACAACCACCTAAAACAGGGCTGGGACACACAGAAAAGAAATAGTTATTATATGAGTGAATACATATAAGTAGATGTAAGACTCCTGACCCTCACTTATTCCAAAGACTTTTTTATTCCAACATTCTCTGCCTGTTGGCCTGTTGCAAAACCAAAATTCTGCTTCCAAAATGTAACACTTGGTATTTGGTTCTCTTACGGCCAGAAGAAGGTTGACCTAAAATTCTGAACACAAGGTAACGCATGCTCCAATATCCACATCAGTTGGAAGTATGTAATTGTCAAATCTGTTCTGCATCTTGTTAGAAAAAAATACAATCAGTAAAATAAAATAAAATAATAAAATAAAATAAGCACAATCAACAAAAGCAACAACCGGTCCCAAAGAGTAAAAACCAATGCTTTGTATCTCTAACTTGTGCACAGTTTTCTGTAGTGGCTCATGTTTATCCCAGCTAATGACCGAGCATCAATGACCTATTTTCTTACTCTTCCCGGCATATTGTCTGTATGACACATTTTGGAAGGTGTAACTCCTTATATGAACAGTATGGAAAGTAACCTGAGTGAGTCCTCATTCTTCATCCCCGCTGGGCACTTTCTGAGAAATGAGGGTGCCATTGAAGAAGCCGCAGGGCTGGTGTACAAATCCAGCAGAGATGTGGTGAGGAGGGGTGGAGCCTAAACTTTGGCCCAGAAACTGGCCATTTTATTTCTCTTCAAAACTGCAAGAAATTATACAATCAATAAGAAGCAGGAGAGAACCAGAGGATTTGTTAGTAAAACGCCAAGAGTAGTGGAAAGGAAGGAGAGAACAAATCCTGCGTATGGCCTCAGCAGTCCTTGTTCCAGGAGTGTAATGGACAAAGCCTATCAGGATTCTATCAAACATCTTAAGTTTTCTCAGGTCTAACTCAACCCCCAGTTTAGGAAAAAATAAAATTTTCATCAACGTTTCATAGTTGAGTTATTGTTAGAAGGTACAGCAGCCACATTCAAATTGCAGATGGAAATGAGTTCAGGAACTGTATTTTACTTGTTACTTCTTTTTTTTTTTTATTGAGATGTAATTGACATATAATGTTCTATAAGTTTAAGGTGAAAAAAGCGTTGATCTGATACATTTATATATTGCAATATCGTTACCACTGTAGCTTTAGCTAATACCTCTATTAGGTCATTTCTCTCTTGTGGTGAGAACGTTTAAAATCTAGTCTCCTGGCAACTTGAAAGTATGTACTATGGTATTGTTGGCTATAATTACTATCCTGTGCATTAGATCTCCAGGACTTACTCATCTTCTAGTGGCAAGTCTGTACCCTTTAATGTCTCCCCAGTTGTTTCATTTTCAAGAGTAAAACAAGCACATCTCTTAATGTGCCTATATTCTCCAGTGAATATCTAAGAGAATTTGCCAGTAACATTTCTAAGAAATAAAAATTAAAATAATAAGGTAGGTATTGGTATGTGCTTGCTAGGCTGAAGTTAACTATTGTCTACTTTCTCTTTTATATTTGAGCTCATTATGACATCAGTCAAGTCAATATATGCTGCGTATGTATAGTTTAAAGGAGAATAACAAAATTGCCAAAGACCCAAGGTCCACTTTAAAATAACGCTTCTGGTCAGTTGCAGCTCTTGTGTACCCTTCCTTATCACCTTCCCCTTTTAACACCTTCAGCCTGAAGTTTTGATAGATTTTTCCTTACTTCTCTCTTTAGCTTTATCATATATGTATGTATAAGAAGTAACTCATTATATAAGTTGCCTTGTTTTTGACTTTTTTATAAATGGAATTTATTCCTTTGTGACCGTGTCTTTTTCACCCAATATTATTTATTTTGAAATTCATTCATATCAATGCCAAGTGTTCCACTGTATGAATTATTGTAGCCACAAATTTTGGTATATACTAGTGTATATTTGTTTCCATTTTTATTATTGTTTTTCTTTTTTGCTATGGCAGATGAGAATACTTGAATAGAATCACTGGCTCATAGGAATGCTTATCTATATCTCTTAGATAAAGCCAAATTGTTTTCTAAAGTGGTTATATATGGATACACGCCAGCTAACAGGGTTCTAGTTCCCCCCCATTGTTTCATATGTGCTAAGACTTTTTGTTTTTTTTTCAGACTTTTTGTCAGACTTTGATTTTTGCCAATCTGGTACAGATTTAGTGGCATCTTAAAGTGGTTTTACTTTGTATTTCCCTGAAAACTGGATGAGATTAAGGTTAAGTTTCCATTTGTATATATTTTCCAAGGGAAAAATAAACAATTCAACTAAACAAAATAAAAACAAATAATACAGCAACCAAACAGCAACAACACACATTAAAACATGAACACCCCTGGAACATTATATAAGTGATCATTCTTAATGCAAGGAGTAATTCTTTTTCATTTAAATCTGTTTTTATCACCATGTTTAAAGAGATTAGCACCCTATAAAGACAGATGCTTAAAAACACCAGCCAAACAATGTGAAATGTATGGGGAACACTTTCCTGTCCCACCACTGTTTTCCTTTAGTTACTGTATAAGTAAGGGAGAGGATGAGAATTAAGGAAATTTTCCAATTGCAAGGTTACAGATCTGCTCACATTACTCGCTGGTGTGCAATTACATTTTAAACCTTTATCTGTATATAAATGATCTGGTATTTCTCTAGATTCTCCTCTTACTAAGTTCTTGAATTGCACACAACATTAACAAGAAAAATCATAAAAATCCTTAGACCAATCTAGCACCACTTCTGTGTCTCCACAGCGATGCCATTTGAAAGCTTCTGGATGCAAGGCTTCCTTCTTCTAGAGATTCACTTTCTTCCAGAGCTTTCTCATTAAAGGACAAGTGTGCCCCTTCCCCAGAATTCTTGGATTTCTCTACTCTGGCATGAATATCAGTATACTGTCTCACCCCTTTGGGTCCTAAAGCACTCAGTTTCGAGAATGATAGTTAGCACTGTGCCTGCATGCTTAGCAAGTTGTTAAAATGCTGGAAAACTCCCACGGGAGCTAGTCAACAGCCACGTCCTGAGAATCTGTGTAGCCTCTCACAGCAGGAGGCCCCAGGGCAGAGTTTCTAGCATTGTGCCCATTTTGAATGGTTAGTGCCAGTTGTTAAATGTTTTGAATAGTGTGTGTGTGTGTGTGTGTGTGTGTGTGTGTGTGTAAGTGTGCGTGTGTATGTGTTGGAGAAGGTAGAATAAGGAGATAGGAGGCAATGAACTCTGTCTAAGACCCTCTCACTCTCCTGGCTTCTTTCTCTCCTCACAAAATCCAGAGCAGAACAACTTTCAAATTATTTTGCTGTCATTCCCATCTATCCTGGAAGGACCACAGTATACCGTGTTTACCCGAAAATAAGACCGGGTCTTATATTAAGGTTAGGGCTTATGTTCAGGGGATGTCATCCTGAAAAATCATGCTAGGGCTTATTTTCCTGTTAGGTCTTATTTTCGGGGAAACACGGTATATAGGCCCAAATGGGCAGATCTCGAGGTTTTCCATCGTTACCTTATTCCTGTTCCTATTACCAACCTCATAACCAGGCTTTGATGTTTGGCGTAGTGGTGGGGAGAAACACAACCTAAGAATAAGAAACTAAATTGGAGGCATTCAAAAATATACCTACTATCCACACATGCAAAGGACACATCATTACCTTAGAAGTAAATTAGAATGAATGAAAATGTAAAACCTCAATATAGGTTGCAAGAAAAGAAAAAAAGCATAGCAAAATAACCCACATAACAATGCCACTTATATTATTTGTGGTTTTCAATGGGAGATTTTCTTTAACCAACAATCCATGTTTCTTTTATCAAATTTCTTTATTTTTACACCAAGATGATTCTTTACTTCTTTACTTTTTTGGCTCAGAAATTATAATGTCATGTCCAAATTTCATTCTCTGTTTTTAGGATTTTTTAAATAATCAGTGACTAGAAGTTATGTTCAAAAGCTTTTTGCAAGGATGGCTAAGAGGCCAATGTTATCTCAAAGGGAAAATACATGTGACAAACATGGACCACTTAATGCTAAAAATCACAGGGTCTTCATCATTGAAATCCAGTCACACAGTCAGGGAAAAGGGTAAGTGAGAACAAAAACTGTCAGTAAAGCACATATGAAACAACACTCCCTCTTAGTCATTTTATTTTCTAATGATTTTTTAAATTCTTTGAAAATCTCGTGACATCTACAACGCTCCTTATGCAAATGAATTTCATACTAATTAATTTGGGAGAAAAGCCTTTGGTTTTATCTCAGAATCATCACACTTGTTCTATCTGACAGATTCTTCCAACACAACTTTGGAGTGATTTTGTCCAGTTATTCTTCTTAGGTCTCCGTGGAAATTTCTTCCTTTGGTAGATACCATCTGGCCTAATGAGATTCTAACAGCTTCTACACACGCTCTGTCTTTCTTTGCATTTGGATTTTTTCACTGGAGTCATTATTGGGAGTGAAACATAAAAATAAGGGGAAAATGTGTGTCTTAAATAAGCTGGGTGCTTTCACTCTGCCATTAAAGGAAAGTAATCAAGATTATTCACTTGATTTACTGGATTTCAGGGTTCAGTTTGAACATTATCCAAAGGATGTTGACTTATTTAAATATCGAGTGATCCCTAAGCTAAAATTGCTGCCGTGGTCACTGCTGGATTCAGTCTAGGAATATACAATCTGGTGGTAGCACCAGTGCGTATCTATAATGCTAACGAGAAATCTTTTTAAGCAAAATTAGATTTATGTTCTCAAACATCACTAATCTTCATTCCTTATTAATGGGGGTGACTGGAGGCGTATAGTGGGGTAAGAATAAATCCAGTTCTAAACTCTGCTGTGGTGGATAGATACACAGATTTGAGGCCATTATTCTAGGACCCACATTGTTAGCCCCTCGTTGACCAAATGTATAAATTTGGCTCATAACCAATAATCTCCTTTTATGCAAAATATTAGAGGAGGTCCATACCGGGCAACGTAAAAAGCAAATAGTATTAAGCAGAGACTTACGTCTTGACAACTTTTGTCTCATGTCCCAGGGACTCTGTCCCATGGGATAGATCTCTCCTTGTGTGTGTGTGTGTGTGTGTGTGTGTGTGTGTGTAGAGGCACTTTGGACAGAGGTTAAGAATATATAGCTCTGGGATAAAAAAGACCTAGATTCACATTCCAACGCTTCAGTTTACCTGTGAATTAGGACACATTTCTTAAATGCCATCAGCTTGTAAAATGAATGGAGTAGAGGAAATGAGATAATGCACCTAAAAATATACCTGGCATATAGGAAACAGTCAACATTAGCCAATATTGCTTTTAATTGTATCTTTTAATTTTGCGCTCATGTTCTTTGCTCTAAAGTGTTTCCATCTAACAAAGGAAATGAACAACCAAATAACTTAGATGGTAACATCCTTTGCTAAGTCATTCATTTGACAAATGCTAGTTTTCTATGTTGTGTCAGGACTGGTCCTGGGGCTGTATCAGTGAACAGACCATCATGGGGCTTTCAGTCTAGTGATTAATAAGTAAATCATAACCAGGCAAAGTAGTATTTTCATTAGAAATAAATGTTTCCCACACACATATTATTCATTTCTAATTGTTTGGAATCATAAGCATTAAAAGTTACCTTTTCCTTATGAAAAACATTTTCTCTAGAATGGCACACAGAAGTAATTTTTTTCTGATTAGGCTTATGTTTTTATTATGATGTATGAAGAAATTTACATAGCACAAATTAACACTAGTAAAGGTTTTATCTTCAAGGGCAACTGGTGACAAGTCCATTAAGGTCTGGAGACAGAGAGGTAAATGGAAGGTTGGTCTGAATGGACAATTTCCCATTTGTTGGATTGATTCTTGATTTTATCAGCAAGCTCACGTTCCAAAAAATCCCATTGTGAGGTATAATAGATGACACCTGATACTGAAAATCCACACACCAGCCTGAACGGTTCAGAAATTAATGCCTCCCATAACACCAAGAGATTTGATAATGAAGCCAGCTCAATAGAGGTCAAGGGGAAATGATATTACGTGTGCCCCCCTATGAATCAGTGTAATCCTATTGCTTTTCCCCAGATGTTCACTCCTGGCATGTGCAGCTACAATGTGATCCCAGTGACATTCAGAGGAATCCTTTGAACAGTTCTGTACTATCTTGAGGCACCATAAAACTATTTATGGTCTAATGGACATACTTCATTTATCAGGTCCCTCTTGTCTCTTGAGATCTGATAAAATAGCTTCATGTTCCCCATCCCCCTGCTCCTTAATTGTACAAAGCACCCCCAAGTGTTCTGAAAGTTTTAAGAGGGATTTATAGTGTCGAGGTCACTTCTGGTTCCAAACTTTGGCTTCCTCTAAGTATGAATATCCTTGTCATCCTGTGATCGTTTTCTCTGTTCCTAACTGCATTGACTCAGAAGTACAAGTTCATCCCTTTCTGAATTTCCCACCCCAATCTCAAAAGCCATTTGAATTTAGTTGGTTGTTTGTACTGAAGATGTAACAACGTGGGGTTATGGAGTGGAATTGGGAGCAGAAATGTACATGGTAACAATGCAAACACATCACATTTATTTAGAATATTCCCTTTCTTTAAATTCCTTTGTCCATCCCTCCACTGGGACTACCACAGCAGCTTCATGTCTTCAGTACCCAGCCTTGTACTGTCTCTCTTTTGAGCCTTCTTTTATATATTTAAACCCATCAGCATGATCTGAAGAACAAGAGTCTTCCTTAACACAATTCCCCTGCTGGGAGGGGATTTGTGACTTTAAATAATCCTGTTATTGTTTTGATGTTGGAAAAGCCCTGTGAATGCTGGAACCTAAGGTACATGGGGAGAAAGCCACAAATTGAGGCTGGCGAGGTAGGATGGAACCAAACTGGACTGGATTAGCTGGCTGTAGTGACACATTAGAACCTTATCCATTGACATTGGGCAGTCAATGAAGAATTTCAAAGAAAGTGCAACCATAGCTAAAACTATATTTTTGAAAGATCACCATTAATGAGACCTGAAGGGAGGCAGCAGAAACTCGGGAAGGGAGAAAATAGGGCCTAAGCTAAGATAGTACTAGTTTAAAATAAATTTGATGGTAGATTATTTTCACTGTGCTTTGGGGATATTTGTTAGGTGGTATCTCCCAGATTAGTCTATAAGATCTTTGTGAAGATAAATTTTATAATTCACTTACAAACCTCCCAAAGCTAATTATGGACTTTGAGTCTAGTAGAAATTCAATAAATGTTGAGTATAGAATAAAATGGTTTTCCATCTACATCCATTATGGGATGTGTTGATCAAAGTTAATACATGGAAAAGGTCATTAAAAGTCTTTCCAACATTCCGATCCAAATGAGTCTATACCTCTCTACCTCTCTCATAACAAACAAACAAACAAACAAACAAACAAACAAACCCTTAAGGAATTCTTTTTCTCTAGTGTTTTGCTGGGAGAGTGAAAGGATAATTTTTGTTAAACCCATTTCTCTCATCTCACCCAGCTTCTCGCGTCTCAACTCATCTCTCAATACAACTTGCCTCTGAATTTCAGTTCCAAGCTCTGCCTCAGGCCTTTGGATTGACTGTTCTCTATTAAACTTAAATTTTGGATAAACAACAAACAATTTTTTTAGTATAAGACGTCAACATAAAGTTTACTTACATAAGTATATTAAAAATATTCACTGTTTATCTCAAATTCAAATTTAACAAGATGTCCTCTATTTTTAACAGTTTTATTGAGATATGATTCACATACCATCCAATTCACCCATTTTAAATGTACAATTCAATAGCTTTCAGTAAATTCACAGAGTTGTACATTCATCACCATGATCAATTTAAGAAATTTTCATTACTCCAAAATTAAACGCTGAACTCCTTAGCTATTTCCTCCTAACCCCTCTCCTTCACCCCCAAACCTAGGAAAAAACTAATCTGTTTTTCGTTTTTTGGTTTTTTTTTTCTCTACCTATTTTCCTATTTGGGACATTACATATAAATCATACAATATGTGCACCTTTGTGACTGACTTCTTTCACTTAGCATAACATTTCCGAGGTTGATTTATTTTATAGCAGTTGTCAGTACTTCATTTGTTTCATTGTGGAATGATATTGCATTGTGTGGATGTATACATTTTATTTATCAGTTCATCACTTAACAGCTCTTTGAGTTACTTTTTGGCTATTATGAGTAATTCTTCTATGAACATTTGTATACTAGTTTTGTTTGTTTGTTATTTTATATAGAGCTTTCAGACAGCCTCTCTTACTGTAGGCTCATCCTGTTTGTTTGTTTGTGTGTGTGTTTATTTATTTTAAGGAGGGTGCAGCTCACAGTGGCCCACGCCGGGATCGAACCAGCAACCTTGGTGCTATTAGCACCACGCTCTAAACAGCTGAGCTATTGTGTGGACATATACTTTTACTTCTTTTGAGTATATACCTAGGTGTTGAATTGCTGGGTCATATGGTAACTTTATGTTTGCTTTTGAGGAACTGCCAGGCTGTTTTCCAAAATGGCTGCACAATATACATTCCCACCAGTAGTGTATTTGGGTTTAAGTTTCTCTATATCCTTTTCAATACTTGTTATTGACCCTCTTTTTGATTATAGTTGTGATTTGTGTTCTCCTAATAACTAATGATGGTGAGCATCTTTTCACATGCTTATTGGCTTTTTTAAAAAATTGCATCATTTATTATTTTTTTTATTATTGGGTTGTTATACTATACACATGCACGCACACACACACACATTCATATATATTTACTATTACACTATTACAAAAAGTTTATCCTATCCTGTGAATAGTGTTCTGTATTTATTTGCTAAATTTTATTTCTCAATTATATACCAAAGAGCATTGGCCTTATATAATCCATAAGGCCCTATAAGACGTTTTTCCGAACAAAGGCCAGTTCTCTCCCCAAGAATTCTACCTCCTTACGAGGAATTTTACCTTCCTCCCAGGCTTATTAGCTTCAATTGTACCCAACTTTAAAAATAATCTTATTTTTTGTTCTGAGTAAATTTTTACATATTGTCATGAATCGTGCACTTTTCAGCCCTTTCTTTAAAAAGATGCACTGAGAATAGAGGTCAAGTTTTCCGTCAAAGTTCTTAGTGAGGTAAAATGTAGGACATACATAGAGGGAGTCAAGTGGTGCTAAGTGGCCTTCACAATTACCTTGAGTGTTATCTTTCACATGCTAACAAACAAGCTCTTTTTCCAGGGGAGCTAAAACAAGAGGCATTTTTGAACTGATCAGTTGAAGACACCTTATAGAGTGGTAAAATATATCGCATACCTTTCCCCTCCAAAAACAACCAAGGTTGCAGCCATCTATTGGCAATTTCAGAATGATTAAAACAAAAAGCAATATAGTTTGGATAAATAAAAAAAAAAAAACGAAAAGCAATAAAGTTGGATGTGTATTTATGACAGAAAAAAAATGAATGAAAGGAATTATTTAAAAGGTAATTAATGTGAAAGCATCTACCATCTTAAGAGATACATGGGAGGTGATGAAGAATGTTAATTTGTTAATTATTTATTTTCCTTACTCAAGACTTAATTTTAAGCCCTCAAAATAATTCACTGGGGTATAGAAATATATTCATACATCTGCATTGAAGTAATTCAATAACTACAATATGTCAAGTATTTATTAGGAGCCTAAGCATTGCCTTAGAAACTGAAGCCAGAAACTGAAGCACATATTTCAGTTATGTGCCTCAGCCTCTCTGTTAAATAGATAGTATCGTTTCTAGACTACAGCAATATTCATAGAGTCTCAGTAAAATTCGCATCTATTTAAGTAGTAATGTTCAAGCTGGTCTTAAAGTGTAAAACAGTCTTCAAAATTAATGTTCTTTTTCACACAGACAATTTTAGTTAAAGTCCTATATATCTTTTTTCCAGAAGTCTTCTCAGATCTTCCTGGCTGGATATATTTTGTTCCTTAATAAAGCTCCAGAACAGTTTGTCTGAACCCTTTCTCTGGCCCCTAACATTTTGTACAAATGTCTATAGTTACTTGTTTTTTTTGCATTTTCATTGGGAATTGCATTTCTCCTCTGATCTACTCTGTTTCTTCTATGTTCACAATGATAGGTCTTTTATGTAAAAGAGGCTTACTAACATTTTTTAGAATGAACCAATGAATTTTACATACTAGTGTTTCCCAATCTATTCTAATGTCATGACAAATAGAAAACGATAGAATTGGAATTTCACTTAGATTAAAGCTGGATAAGGTTATTTGGATCGAATACTAAATAATTTGATAATTATTTAATAATTTCTGATAATGATTTAAAATCCTGGATTGAAAACTTCTAAGAAGCATAAGAAATCTAAAAAGTTAGTAAGAAGTTATCATTCCAAAACTGATGAGGGAGGGGATGCTAGGAAAGTTAGTAAACCATAAAAGATGCTCTTGCCATGAAAGAATTTTCCCATCCAGCCAAATTTGAACTTTTTTCCTAACTGCCTAAAAGGGTGAGAAGTCCAACTTCAGGACACATTCAAAATTGGAGTGTTTAACAAGAAATCCTCCTAGGGGCAGCCAGATGGCTCAGTTGATTAGAGCACTAGCTTAACAACAAGGTTGCCAGTTCAGTTCCCACATGGGATGGTGGCTGCGCCCCCTGCAACGAAAGATTGAAAATGGCGACTGGACTTGGAGCTGAGCTGCGCCCTCCACAACTAGATTGAAGGATAACGACTTGGAGCTGATGGGCCCTGGAGAGATAAACTGTTCCCCAATATTCCCCAATAAAATTTTTTAAAAAAATAATAAGAAATCTTTCTAACATAAAGCTGGTATCTCAAGTGACTCTTCCTTCAGAATAAATTGAAAGTAATCAGCTTTCACACTGATTTCAAATTTGTATTGATATCAATTAGAAGCTCAAAAGCATGAATTTATTTAAAAATTTTATGAGACTGTCAGGACTCCTAGGTGCCTCAAAACAAAGAAACCCTGTGGAAAGTAATGCGGTTTTGTCTTGAGCCTCAAGGTATTGCTGAAGATTTTACTTAACTTTATTTTTTTAGCATAAGGAACATCGCACAAAAAGAATCAAGAATGCAAATATAATGAAACACAGAAAGTGAGGTACCATGTGTAAGAATCAGCAGAAACAACAGAGAACAGGAAATAGAATTACGAAGAACTTCATATATGGGGATTATCAGATATAGATTATAAAAAAGCCACGGTTCCTATTTTTAACGAAATAAGAGATAAATTGAAAACATATTCCGGAAATAGGAAACTATAAAAGTGGCAAAGTAGATTTTTAAAACTTACAAAAACAAAACTTCTAGAAAGGAAAACTACAATGACTGAAATCAAGAACTAAATGGATGCATTAAGCATTACATTAAATATACCTGAAGAGAAAAATCACGAGTGAATGCAGAAATATGCAAAATAATACATATAGTGTAATTGCACTTATGGAAAAATCCAAAAGAGGCACGCACCAGTAAACTTAATTACTTTAGAATTTAACCCATACATAGTAAGACCATAATGAAAAGAAAGGAAATATTTGTCAAAAGAGTAAGGATAGTGGCTGTGTTCGGGAAGTGAGTCGGTCATTGATGGCAGAGGGCAATGCAGGGGCTTTGAGATGTTGGCGGTAGGGTTTCAGGGCAGGGATTCCCGCCCGTTCTCAGGAATATTTTTCTCTTTCCTGTTCCTGAATCCCGAGATATAAACTGTTTTCTGTTCTCTATGATGAATTGTTTCCACAAAATGACGGCCGATACTACCAACCACCTGAGTTCAAGGAGCTGATTTTCCCGATTTCCTGACCAACTTTTCTCGGGATTCAGGAAAGGAAAAGCCAAAAAAATTCCCAAGAATGGGCGGGAAACCCTAGCGATAAATAGGAAAAATGTCTAAGAGATACATTGTGAGTAGTACTTTTATTTCCCATTGTGGGTATTACTGGGTTCAAGGAGCCAATGTTCCTGATTTCCCGACCAAGTTTTCTCAGGATTCGGGAACAGGAAAGTGGAAGACATTTCACGAGAACGGGTGGGAATTCCTGCCCAGAAAACCCTGGTTGGCGGCATCCTATTTCATAACCTTGATGATAGATTATCCTGGCATTTGCTTGAACTATTTGTAAATATCTGTATTTTTACAGCCTCCTCTTTGTAAGTTATATTTGAAACATAAGAGGGTTAAAAAAGCAATTTTGATAATAATTTAGAGCCCATAGATATAAAATGGAGACGTTTCTTTCAGCTAAAAAGGAACCTCAACTTTTGCCTGACTGTCTAGAGGACCGTGAGAGATCAGTATTTCCGTCTGTGACCCTTTCAGGCAAACCATTGTGCTATATCCTGCTTTGCGATCTAGTGTCAAGATCATGAAAATTCAAAATCACACTCTACTTGCTTTTGACAAGCTACATTTGTTTCTTTTTCTCCCGCCTTCCCTTCCTCCCGTTTGTGTAAATGACAGGTTTTATGATCCTTTTGGAAGTAATTTTATATATTCTTGTAGCAGAGTTTATCAACCCAGATGTTATGGACATTATAAGTAGATGATTCTTTGTTGTGTATGTGTATCCAGGAAAGCTGTCCTATATGAGGTCTGACAATTAAGTTTGTGAACTTATTGCAATAATGTTGCTAACCTTTTTTGATATCAGAGGGATTATTCATTATGAATTTTTACCAATTGGACAAACAGTGAATGAAGTTTGCTAGTTGGAAGTGCTGAAAAGGCTGCATGAAAAAGTTAGATGACATGGACTTTTCGCCAACAATTCATGGCTCTTGCATCACGACAATGTACCAGCTCACATGTCATTGTCTGTGAGGGAGTTTATAGCCAATAAACAAATAACTGTATTGGAACACCCTCCCTACTCACCTGATCTGGCCCCCAATGACTTCTTTCTTTACCTGAAGATAAAGGAAATATTGAAAGGAAGACATTTTGATGACATTCAGGACATCAAGGGTAATATGACGACAGCTCTGATGGCCGTTCCAGAAAAAGAGTTCCAAAATTGCTTGAAGGGTTGACTACGTGCTGGCGTCAGTGCATAGCTTCCCAAGGGGAGTACTTAGAAGGTGACCACAGTGATATTCATCAGTGAGGTATATAGCACTTTTTCAAGGATGAGTTCACGAACTTAGTTGTCCAACTTTCATATATTGTACGATGTTTAGCCATATCACTGGTCTCTACCCGCTGGATGCCTTCCCCCTCAGTTGTGACTACAAAAATGTCTCCATGTATTGCTAAATGTCACCTGGGGGAGGGTGGGTGACAAAATTGCCCCATTAGGGAGAACTGACTTAGAACAATGGGCAAAACAAGTCCTCGACAACTGCTCATTTACTATATGAGGGGTAGTCAGGCAGCATATGCAGATGCATGTTTAAGTTTGAGAGGAGAAGGCTTGAGGGAGACTGCAAGAATATATGGAGGTCTGCCACATTGAGGAGAGGTTTCCATATTCTGCTAGGTCTACTTGGTGAACAGAGGTGGACGTTTTGATTAGGTTGATTACAACAGGAATTTTAAAAAATTCTAATGATTAGAGTGATTCGCAGATAGGGTACAATTTGTAAACTAGATCTCGCATCGTGGTTAGTATCCAAGCAGAAGCTGCACTGAATACTCAGAAATACTGAAGAGAGTATCCCTAATCCATGCACTTGTCTGGGTTCCTGACACCCTCTGCTCTCAGAAGGATGACCTTCAAAGAGAGGGCTCATGTACTTAGCAGGGTTGCCAATTCAAAGCCAGCATCTTTCTCTGGTGTCTTGGAAATGAGTATGTTATTAAGGATTTTTCAGTGGTTTTCTGATTGCCGGTGTCCTTCTAACCAAGTGCTGAATAAAAATACATTTTTATTTTTCCAACATTTCTGAGCCATGCAATTTCTGCTTAGTTTTAAAAGAAGATTGGCTTTTTCTAGGAGGTGTAAAAGAAAGTATTGCCAATTCCAGAAAAATGCGTAGAAAGACTATCTCTCACCTACATCAACAAATTTTTGACTTAAATATCCCCTTTGTTTTGGGGGACCATAGCTCCCAGACAACCCAGCAAAGACCTGGTTTACCTTCTGCCTGGCATCTCATTTGGTTTAGCACTTGTTCCTGGTTTTTGAACTTTTAATAAAATGTCATTTATAATCATGACATTTAAATAATTTCCACTTTGACTTTCAGCTTGCCACATAGTCTTCTTTAGGAGTGAGGTGCATGTGCAATGAGCTGAATTTTCATTTTAGCAAAAGCTTAAACGTAAATCGTGATCAGGTATTATCTATCTCCACTTTCACGGTTCTTTCCAAATGCAACAGGGTACCTTCCCCTTTGAAGGGTAGGATGCAGGTGCTTGCTGATTTAAGCCTTCCTGAACAGAATAACGAGGGACAGCTTCAGATGACTGTGGGAGAAGTATGGGTGGAGTTGTTCCCACTGGACACTTGTTGTATTACCATGTTTCCCCAAAAATAAGACTGGGTCTTATATTAGTTTTGGCTCCAAAAGACACATTAGGGCATCTTTTCAGGTGATGTCTTATTTTTTCACGTACAACAATCTACATTTATTCAGATGACAGTCATGTCATCTTCTGGAACATCATCATAACATACTAAATGCATCTGTCTGGCTGACAGTCTTAACGGGGGCTTATTTTGGGGGTAGGTCTTATTTTTGGGGATACACTGTAGCCAGTTCTGTGAAGTGTGCTAAGCCTTCATGGTGCGGGAAGATGCCAGGCCACATATGTGAGAGGAGTTGGAGTGAAGCGTGGGAAATTATTGGTTATTAGTCTGTGAAGTGGGTGAGGGTAACAGCAGCTGAGCATTCCAGCTATTGACTATATAGAATGTAGTGCTAATGCTGTTGGTACAATGGTTTTGCCATTTATTATATCACATAAATCCATATTTATTTATTTTATTGTTTGGCAATACTTATTTTAAAAATAAAACTCTGTCATACCAATTGCCCCAAAGTTTGTGTTTAAGAAATTTCCAATTGCTAAGAAAGTTGATGATAAACATGTGATTTTTACAAAATGTTGGTCTGTATCTCCTGTGGGAGCTGTAGTGATATTATTGACAGCACAAAAGCCAGAAAACTCAAATCTGTTAAAGAGCATGTACTTCAAAAAATAACTAGTCATTTTAAGAGACTGTGTAGAAGATAACATATTAACATAATTAGTTCTGAAGCATGACTCTTTATGTCAAATAATTATTCTTTTAAATTCATTTCACGCATTTTCTATTGCAAATATTATTTAAGTAAAAAAAAGTGAAACCACAGTAGTTATAAGTGTTTTGGCTCGATTAACAGAGGTAATTTTTAAGCAGGTAAACAATTCCAGTTTTATATCAGTGCTATCAGATGTTTTAAAGAGAAAGTCAGTTGACACCAATAATGGAATTTCATCCAATTCATTGACTCAAACTAAAGGTTCCAATGAAGCAACATCATCTCACAGAAATTTGGAAGCTACAAGAAACTTAGTTCATAAAAGTTCAACACTGAATAATGCAGAGAAAGAAATTACTTGTTTATTTTTACAAAGGTAATGCACATAGAAATTTTGAAGGAGTCTTATATCAATTGAAAGTATCAACAATTTGAAATAAATTATCCATAAAATGCAATCTATACATGTTTATAGGTAATTGAAATACAATGACACACACTACCAGTGACATGCTATTGGAGAGAGATATAAGCAAAAATTCATTAACTTGTATGACTATATACTAAGAATGATTATTTTGATAATATTTATTAAATATCCAAATAATAAACCTTTTTATGTATTTGTTTTTATTATTATATAGCAAGAGGAGCTTGTTTTTATATTTTATAAATAATTTTATTATTCAATATAGTTTTTTGAATAGATACATATTATATGTATCAATATAATGAATTGTTAATTAATAAATAATTATTACAGAATGTATAATTTTATCATTTTTGGCACATTATTTCACTCAAAAATATCTCATTCTGCACATTAAATCATGTGGTCACTCTATCTATAATTATAATGGAAGGGTGGTCTGTGTACACCCTAACACATACACATACAGAGAAGCACATGCACTCTCAACAAATAGTATTTTTTTTAAAGAACTCACATTTTCATTTTCGCCTTTAATCATAATTAACAGATTTCAATTGCTTCTTTCCTCATTAAGTCATGAATTTAAAAATATATTCATGGAGCGGCCGGCCCAGTGGCTCAGGCGGTTGGAGCTCCATGCTCCTAACTCCAAAGGCTGCCGGTTCGATTCCCACATTGGCCAATGGGCTCTCAACCACAAGGTTGCTAGTTCCAGTCCTCAAGTCCCGCAAGGGATGGTGGGTTCCGCCCCCTGCAACTAAGATTGAACATGGCACCTTGAGCTGAGCTGCCACTGAGCTCCCAGATGGCTCAGTTGGTTGGAGCGCGTCCTCTCAACCTGAAGGTTGCCAGTTCGATTCCTCAACTCCCGCAAGGGATGGTGTGCTGCACCCCCTGCAACTAGCAATGGCAACTGGACCTGGAGCTGAGCTGCGCCCTCCACAACTAAGACTGAAAGGACAATAACTTGAAGCTGAACGGCATCCTCCACAACTAAGAATGAAAGGATGATAACTTGGGAAAAAAAAAAAGGCCTGGAAGTACACACTGTTCCCCAATAAAGTCCTGTTCCTTTTCCCCAATAAAATCTTTAAAAAATAAATAAATAAATTATATATATATATATATATATATATACACACACACACACACACACATGTATGTATGTATGTATGTATGTATGTATGTATATATATTCATGGAGTGTTTAGAAGGTCCCAGGCCTTATGCAAAAGATAGGAATGTGAGCTATAGCCCTTATTATCAAAGAACAATGTCTTGGAATGTTCTATAGTATATACACTATCTGTCTATCTATCTATCTATCTATCTATCTATCTATATATATATATATATATATATATGTATCTGTAATGAATAATTTTGTCATGGTGGACTAAATGCTGTGTTAGAAATCTGTGCTGGGTGTTGCCATCACACAGATGACAGAATTTACTCTCAGGAAAATGAGGGGCCACCTGGGGAACACATGCTATATGAGGTGATATTTGAACCATTTTGTGTCATTCCCAGACATGGGACTATCATGGATAAAAGGAAGTGAGTTATACTATCACATGAAGTATTTAGTGCAGAGCAGTGGGCATTCGAGATGAGTCTGGGGAGACAGTAGGAGCTCACATCCTGGGGGGCCCTGAGAAGTAGGATACATGGCTGCAGATCTAGTGTTCTACGTGGTCAGGAAGTATGTTCTTAAAGTATGTTTTCTAGAAAATTAGTTCTATGGAGTTCCAATAGTCCTTATTATAGAAAGAAAAAAATATATATATGGTTCTGATATCCAAAAAGTATGGGCAATGCATGGTAATAAATGTTTAAATGTTTAAAGGACAGATTCAGCTCTTGGGTTGTTTGCTTGTTTGTTTGTTTGTTTGTTTTCCCCTAACAAAAACTTCTCAGAGTCTTCAATAGCCCTGTATGCAGTATTACTTGTTTTAGCACATAATACTTTCTTTAGGGAGTGTTTCATAGACCCAGAATGCCACCAAAGACTTTGTAGGGAATCCCACTCTCAACGGAAAGAAATATTTACAGTATTTTTGGTAAGTGAATATAATCAGAATTTGCATTTTAAGAAGTATGGAGTTTTAATTGAAGGATTTTACAATTTCTGAGTTTGCCAACTAAAATTAGACACCATAATTTTAGTTAGAGGAAACTTCTGATGTTGGGAGAGAAATGGTGAAGGACTAGAATTGTTTTACATTTAGTCACACCAGTGGGAATAGAGAGAACCCTGTGAGAGCCTGCATGTGGGAAATGACAGATTCCAGAGGAGATTTCTATATGGGGCTGGGTCTTTATATAGAGCTGGGTCCCCATATAAAAAAACGTAAATGTCTAAACATAATTTGGGTGAAATTATGTGTATTATGAGATCAACACAGTAAATCCTCACTTAACATTGTCAATAGGTCCTTGTCAACTACAACTTAAGCAAAATGATATATAACAAAAACAATTTTACCATAGACTAATTGCTATAAACAAGAGTTCCTGAGGGCAGCTGGTTAGCTCAGTTGGTTACAGTGAGATACTCTTAACAACAAGGTTGCTGGTTTGATCCCCACATGAGGCACTGTAAGCTGCACCTTCCACAACTAGATTGAAACAACTACTTGACTTGGTGCTGATGGGTCCTGGAAAAACACACAAATAAATAAAAAGTTTAAAACAAACAAACAACAACAACAAAAAAAAAACACAAGAGTTCCTATCGCATATTTCTGGTCACAAAACATCACCAAACTTTTAAATAAAGACCCAAAACTCTTCTATTAAATATTGAAATAAACGTGAGCTATACATACATTTTCAATGATTCATAACAAGTAAGATAATTATTTTTTAACCTGTTTTTTACAGTTCAGGATCACAGGTGGCCAGCAGCCTGTCATAGCAGCTCAGGTCGCCAGGCAGGACAGGACACCCTTCCATTGTAGGATGTACGTTTTCCTTTAAATGATGACTTCTACCACTCTGCACTTAACCCAAATGCAATTGGCAAGAATTCAGTTCGCAGATATTTTTAAATCTATTTTTGGAAACTGATATTCACAGAAGCTATAGCACTCTTGTATTACCAACTACAGTTTGAACTTGCCTTGTCTTGGCAATTCCCTAATCTGAGATATTCCCCAAGTGGCATTATGCAGGCTTTGTAAATGTTGATCCCAGGCTCAGCTTCCTAAAGCCACTCAATAAGGTCTGTCCCAAGGTCTTCTGGGAGCTTATTTTGCTAAGCAATCAATCACAGTCGAATAATTGATCAGCTTTTCTGTGTTTCTCTCAAAGCTGACAAATCACTCAAAAATACTTTGTAACACTATTTTCATGAACCCCGGATCTACTGAGGATTTCATGGATTCAAGAAGACAAACAAAATGACTTGTTGGCTACTCCAGGACTGAAAATAGCCGTCGGTAAAAGTACCAGAAGTTTGAGAAATTGAAGTTGGAAGGCAGCCCACTGGAACTAGCCAGGGGACAGGAAGAAAATCAGGAACGAGATTGTTTACCATCAGACAAGGCTGACTGAGGCTAGAGTTCCTTTTCTCACAAGAAATAAACTCATGTCACGCATATAGACTTAGGGTTCAAGATGTCTCTACTCTCCAAACGGGATATTTTTCTTTCTGTTTTTATACTTCTTAAGAGCATATATTTTGGGGGAAGGGCAGTAGAAGATGACTTTGATTTGTAAGTAGAAGGTTATGGTGAATTTTTGCCTTTGCTCTTTTCCAAGTGGTTAAAACTTTGCCAATCTAGTTGAGGACCTGGTTTTTCTCTTGCTTGGATCCAGAGATAACAGACTAGAGCTCAATTCCATGCCATGAAATTGTGATAGTTTACCATGTCGTTGGAGCATCAACTTTGTAATCTGGAGACCCTGAGATTCTGGAATTCATGGAGGGTTCAGCAGGATCTAGCCTGGTTTGCTGATTAATCAGAGGACGGCGCCAAGGTTGCCAAGACACTGTTTGGATTCCAAGGGTCCTTAGTTACAGTGAGAATTATTAAATACATTTGTGGGGACAGAGGCAGGAGTGCAGTTTCCAGGCTCTCGGCCTCACGTGGAAAGGTGCTGGCTCAGGTAGTAAGTGGCCATCGACTGCGATTGAATGGCCATCAGCTGTGGCTAGTTGGCTGTCAGCTGTAATCAGTGAGCCACTGGCCACTAATATAACTGCTGTGGTTACGCTTGCAGAAAATGGGGTACTAGCAAGAAGATGGTGGCTGAGCTAGCAAGGGCAGATTGCAGTTAGCATGATGAATTGCAGCTAGCAAGTGGGGTTGGTTGGCAGAGAAGTGGATGGCAGGTTGCATATCCTCTGACTCCTTCTTCCTGTGTCTCTAACTCAGCCGCTAGTGAGAATATAGTGGTCTGACTCCCCTATCTATGGCTCCGTGGGTGTTCCTGTTTGGCCTCACCATATCCTGCATTCTTATGTGGGGAGCAGGACTAGAGACCCCGCCTGACACCCTGCATGACACATTATTATAAATTGACTTTATTAAATGATTAAATGTACCCATTAGAGAATTTATTAAAGAATTAGGAATCGTTAAAGAATTATGAAAGATACCCCACAAAAAAAAGACAGTTTTCATGGAGAAGCAAGCACTCTAAACTTGGAATAAGACAATTTAGGGAAAACTTAGGATCCTACACTGATTAGCAATGCAGTCTTGTGAAAATCTGCGTGTAGCCTCTCGTTACTCATTTGTAAACTGCATGCAATCTTCATCTATCTTAGTGTGTTTAGGCTGCTATAACAAAAATACCATAGACTGGGTGGTTTATAAACAACAGAAATTTATTTCCCACAATTCTGGGGCTGGAAGCCAAGATGAATGTGCTGGAAGCCAAGATTAATCCAGTATCTGGTGAGAAGCGGCTTTCTGGTTTATAGATAGCCACCTTCTTCCTGTCTCCTCACATGATGGAAATATGGAGAGCGCTCTCTGAGGTCTATTTTAATATGAAACTACTCTCATTCTTGGGGGCTCCACCCTCAAGACCTCATCCCCTCCCAAAGTCCCCACTTCCTAATACTGTCACTCTCAGGACTAGGATTTCAACATACGAATTTTGAGGGGACACAAATAATTAGTTGATGATATCGCCTTGTAAAACATGAGTGAAAATTAAGAGATATGCAGAATCCAGAAATGGCTTGTAAAGTGTGAATTGCGATTCAATATAAGGTGTCATTATTATTGTCGCAATTGCTGTCATTATTGCCCTATGTAGAATTTGGTTAGGTCAATATGTACCCATTCACAAATTGTGACAATAAAATGATGGTATGCTTTGTCTACTTTTGCATGGAAGGGACAGGGAATACAAAGATGTTGTGCCTATCAAAACTTCAAAAAACAAAATGGTAAGTATGACCAGACATTTATATAGACCAGTTAGGGACTTGAAGGAGGAGAGTGACTTTTGCAACTTTATTTTTGTCGTATTGTAAATCAGATGCCTTTTCTTAATCACTTGACCACCCATCTTACTATCAAGCCTTGCCGTACTCCTTTAAGAGAGTTTGATAAAAATAAGTTAAATTATAAACAATAATTTGAACACCAAGGGTGTAATAGGGAGTTGCCACTATTGGGCAAAATACTTTTTAAATTACATAGAATTATTGCATAGCCCCAAAGTAGAAAAGGAAATACTTTTCAGTGCTTTGAAGATTATTTTTAAATACATTTTTAGACTTACAGAAAATTTTGTCTCCAATGATATTAATATGTTTTCTTCTCCATATAATATACTCTACAACTTTAGACAAAGTATTTTGCCAGTTGACTTCAGTTTCTTGTTCCATAAATCAAGGGACTTGCACTGAGTGAATATGAAACTCTCTTCTAATTAGATCTTCTGTGACCCTATTATAGTAATTGAATGAACTCATTTTGGAAAACAAGAGGCAGCAGTGTTGCTGTTGGGAGTTTGGGAGGAACTGCCTTGGTGTTGACACATTTGTTAATATGGCAACATATTCTGCGTTCAGCTAAGTAGCCAAGAATTTATGAGAATAGAAGGCACATTCTTTGAGGATCAACTCAGTTCCAGAGATCTTTAGCTAATAATAATGGTCAATGAGAGGTCTCTATGGCCCAGACAAGACATTCATTATTTCATTTGATCCTCACCACAATCTAGTGAAATCTCAGGTTATCACCCGAGGTTTTCAATTGAAACTAGAGTTTAAGTGATTTTTTTTCAGCCCCGCAGCCAGAAATTGGCTGCGCTAGAGTTTGAACCCAGAGAGCCCTGACCTCAGGACTTGTGCTGTTCACTTTTGCAACTCTCTGGTCTATTTCTAGCTGCGGTTTTATTTTTAATATACCATTTCTGGTTGTATAGTATCCTAATTACTTGTAGTCACAAGTTAACTACAGATTTAGCTAAAAACAAAATAAAGTAACCATAAATTCAATAATGAATGCAGGAGTTTTGTCTGCTTCTTCCTTTGAAAATATCTTCACACTATTTGATCAAATTCTACCCCTGTATGTTTAAGCAGGAAGCTTCCTATTATTAGTACAGTGTTTCAGTAGGAGTACTTGATTTTTCCATTGATTACAATCTGTGTCCATACCTAGGCCGTTAACCCCTAAATCTACAACAGTGGACAGCAAAGGACACGTAAGCCAGGTAGACCCTCTGAAAGGTATAAAATGAATTTGAAATTCTACAAAGGATCTCCACATCTTGCAGCAGAAGAAAATAAAAATTGGTTTCCTTGCAGGGTTCTGAAAACAAAAATATCTGAGATAACAAAGTCAGTGAAATACTCCCTTTGAGGGAAAGCGCTATTCTAAACAATATGTTGTTGTTTTTCAGACCATGTAGGTAGAAGAGTTATATGAGTATACTTTAGATACCAGCACACACTGAACTTTGGAGGACAGCAGGGAGCAAACCAAGGGGCCCTACATACTTAGACGTGGTATTTATTTTAATGGAGTTGTCCCTGCCCAAGCCCCAAACCTTGACCTGGTACCTGGAACAGGGATCATCTCTTAGGACTGGATTTACTCTGTTCAAATGCAAGAGACACTTCTGTATAATTCACAACCACTGAATACATTCGCAATTGAAACTACAGAGAGTGCTAAAAAAATGTATACATATTTTTAAAACGGAAAACTGTATCAAAATTGTAATACTCAATATATGCCGATAACAAAAGATGAGTACAAGTCACGTTTGACTTCTGCAATTACGAGAGGTGGTCAAAGTAGTTACATCAGCGTCCAGACACTTCTGATTACGGCAAACTACTGCTTGAGCAATGCTGACCAAAGTGTCCACTTGTACACATTTCTTTGGTAGTTATACCCCCAGTATAACTACCAAATAGTCAACTGACTAGCCCACTGTCTCCATGTAAAGCAGTAGCTCACAGATCACATCCTGCCTGGAAAAAGCTGATACATATGGCCACAGGCATGCAACACTCCCGGTAATGAGGAATGTCTCTATGGACTGCATGATGAGGTTTTGTACAATTCCCAAAGTACTTGCTCTAACTCTACCTCTCTCTCCTAAGGATCCTTTAACATAGCGCTCACTATAGGGAAATACCATTATAATCAAATTTGCTTTGCGACTCTTGGGATACTAACAGATAATTATTTTATTTCTCTTTTATGGCATCAGCTAACGATATCTGGATAAAGCCTTTCCTACATCTACTGGGCCTGGAACTTGAATGCATAAGTCAGGACACCCATACCTCTGAGGATAGTACTTGGATTTGTCTGCAAACAAATGCTTCTGTAATTATTATTGTTTTTGAGTCTAAGGTCCAATATTAAGAAGCTCTCATTCTGATTGCTATTCTTCCTTTCTATATTAATACCACCAACTACTTTTGACTAGGTCAGTCAGACAGTCTGCCTTTGTAGATTGACTTTGAAAATATTTCTTCTCACTTATTTTGTTTTTATTTCACAGTTTAACTCTGAGAAGATACATGAATGTATTTTCTTTATTTTGAAGTTGGGAGCTGGAGAAGTGTACTGTTATTTTCAACCAGTTTCTTTTAGCTTGATAATGTCCATAGGTATGCTATAATTTATAAACTTTCTAGTCAGTTATTCCTATTTGCTTGTATATGTGAACATAGGAAATGCAAAGATTTGGGAAGAAAGTTATCTTAATCTGCTTTTAGAACTAGATTTCACTTCCTTCCACAGCTTGGCCTTCCTCTCTCCCTCTCTCCTTACCTTTTTCTCTTGCTTTCTCCCCTCCTTCCTTTTTCTTCTCCTCCATTCTTTTGTAATAATTTAATCAAAAAAACATTTTGGTGGGGTCACAGAAATTAGATAGTGTGTATTGTGTGTGTGTCTGTGTGGGCGTGTGTGTGTGCGTGTGTGTGTGCTGGATGGTGCAAGAACAGCATAGCATGCAGTGTCGGGACCTGAGTGGAGTAAGGAGAACATCCAGGGAAGAAAAGTGGGGTGTAGCGGGTGAGTTACTAGCAACATGAAACGGGAGATTGGTTATGTAGTGGAAAGATTAATTCAATAGGTAAATATATTGATTGTAATTGGAATCAGATTTCTTACTATTGGAGAAAATATTTACAAAATATGGAAAGAGAGAAAACCAAAATAAGGCTTGTGATTTTGTTTTGGAATTGATGGTTTCGGTGTCAACTCATAATTAGATTGATCGAGAGTGTCCTGGACTGAATCACATCCCCTCAAAATTCCTATGTTGAATTCATAACCGCCAGTACCTCAGAAGACACCTGGATTTGGAGATGGGGCCTTTAGAAGGTAGTTAAGGTTTAAAAAGGTAATATGAATGGGCCTTAATCCAGCACGACTGGTGTCCTTATAACAAGAGGAAATCTGGCACACAAAGAGAGACCGAGGGTGCGCGTGCCCAGAGGAAAGGCCATCTGCAAGCCAAGAAGAGGAGACTCGAAGAAAACCAAACCCGCTGACATCTGGATCTTGTACTTCAAGCCTTCAGAACTGAGAGCAAATAAATTTCTGGTTAAGCCACTTAGTGTGTGCCATTTTGTTATAGTCATCTTAGGAAACTAACACAGATAGATGGAGAGAAATATGGAAATAAAAATGGGTGTAAATATGGGTAGAGATAAATGTAGGCGTAAATCTGCAGGTATATATGTATGTGAATGCGCATGAATATATATTGTCTGGCTTTCTCCACCAAGAGGTCTCCATAGCAGCAGCAACCCAATAAAAGCGAGAAAAACTTGGTTTCTAAATATCCAGTCCTTGGTTCCTAAATATCATTCCCCACAAAAAGGAACCAGGCTTTTTAGAGAAATAACTGATTCCTGCACTGGGACAGGCAAAGTACAAGATGTGTTTGGAACATGTTGTTTTGCCAAAAAGAAAGGGAGTGCTCAAAGAATGACAGGACCATGACACAGAAGAGCGGGATCATTGAGGCTTCTGCTGGCAACATCTAAGGTTGTGACCAAGTGAATAATGAAAAACCTTGAGGTCCAACAGATACAAATTAATACATGAACAAATCAAATGTTTATGAGGAATCTGATATTTACATAATTTCAAAGTAACTCCCCAGAAAGTATTTACCCATTATATGGAGTAAATGAGTAATTTTACTATGGGAAAGCTCGGCAGATATGACCTTAACTATTCAAATTTAACATCATAAGTAATGGATGTTAAATCAAAATTGTGCAATACCCAATAGGATTAAATAAGAAAAACCCAACAGCACTTCTGTGACAATCTTACCAAAGTCACAAAAACTCAATGTAACCTTGAGGAAATGTTAGACAAGCCCAAACTGAGGGACACACTATTGCATCATTGGTAGACAGTCTTCAAATATCAAGGCCATAAAAGCCAAGGAAAGTCTGAGCAACTCCTTGAGATTGATGAGGCTTACAGGACATGACGATGAAATGTAATGCCTGAGCCTGATTTGGATCCTTCTGTGAAGCCCATTATCGGGACAACTGGCAAAACCTGAACAGTGTCTTGGGGTTAAACAGTGGTAATGCATTGATATCAATTTCCTAATTTTGATATATTGTAGGAAAAATGCATTAGAGTATTCAGGGATAATGGGACATCATGTCAACACATTATTCTCAATGGCTTGGAAAAGAGGGGTTTTGTACTGTTTTGGCACCTTTCTTGCGTTTGGAATTACTTCAATATGAAAAAGAAAACAAAAAGTAACATTGATACAGCTTATTTAAATCTCTCTGTCCAGCCATCTGTCCACCAGTCTTTCTATCTTCCTTTAAATTGTAATCAGATACATTCTTCTTAGACTCGGATTTATTGTTGTGTTGAATTTATAGGTTTACAGAGGGTATTACCTGAGAGTTGAAGAAGGTAACATCCAAGTACCACTGCATTTCAGGAACTGTGATGAGTGTTTTCATCCATATGACATTATTTTCATTTACAGTGTTTCCAAGAGGCAAGGTTTTGAATCCTCATTTTACATATTGGGAAGATGAGGCTCCAAGAGTTTGGATGGCTTGTTCAAAGACTTGTTTAGCTGCTGTGTGTCAGAGCTCAGAATTCAGTCGTTCATGAAGCCTAGATCTTTCCGATAAATCATAGTGACTTCACCTATGTCAGGGGGGTGAACTTCTGTCAAAGAGGAAGATTCTCTGGAAACCTGTTGCCATTCTAAAAATGTGAGAACTAATCAGACTTCTTTTTTAAATTTTTTGTTTGTTTGTTTGTGTTCCAATTAGAGTTGACATTCAATATTGTATTAGTTTCTGGTGTATGGCATAGTGGTTAGACATTTATATAACTTACAAAGTGATCCCCCTGATAAGTCTTGCACCCCCCCTGACACCATATTGTTATTACAGTATTATTGACTATATTCCCTAAGCTGTATTTTATATCCCCGTAACTATTTTGTAACTACCAATTTGTATTTTTAATCCCTTCCTCTTTTGCACCCAGCTCTCTAACCCCCCTCCCATCTGGCAACCATCTGTGTATTCTCTGTGTCTATAAGTTTGTTTCTGCTTTGTTTGCTTATTTTGTTTTTTAGATTGCACATATAAGTGAAATCGTGGTATTTGTCTTTCTCTGTCTGACTTATTTCACTTAGCATAATACTCTCTAGGTCCATCCATGTTGTTGCAAATGGTAAGATTTCATTCTTTTTTATGGCTGACTAATATTCCATTGAATATATGTACCAACTCTTTTTTATCCATTCATCTTTTGGTTGGAGCATTTAATCCATTTACATTTAAGGTAGTGATTGATTGGTATGTAGTTATTTACATTTTATTCATTGTTTTCTGATTGTTTTTGTAGTTCTTCTCTGTTTCTTTGTTATTTTCTTACTTTCTTATATGTTGATGGCTTTCTGTAGAGTTCTGTTTAGATTCTTTTTATTTCTTGTATCTATTTTGTAGATTTTTGGTTTGTGGTTATGCTTCATATTATCAAGCCATGTTTATAGCTGGCTATTTGAAGTTGATGGTCACGTAAGTTCGAACACATTCTAAAATCACTACCATTTTCACTCATGTCTTCCACATTTATGTTTATGTCATCATTTTTACTACTTTTGTGCATGGGTGCTTGTGTGTATCCTTTAATTTACTGTTATAATTACACATGATCTTCCTCCTTTTATCTTTTAAACTTTGTACTAGCTTTACTGTTGGTTGATCCACTGCTTTTATTATGTGTTTGCCTTTGTGAGAATTTTTTTCCTTGTAATAACTTTTTATTTATATTTTGATTTGATTTCCTTCTACTTCTTCTTAAAGACATTCTTTTAACATTTCATGTAATACTAGTTTGGTCAGCTTTTTCTTGTCTGGAAAGCTCCTCTTTATCTGTCCTTTGATTCTAAATGATACCTTTGCTGGGTAGGATAATCTAGGTTGTAGGTCCTTGCTTTTCATCGTTTTGAATATTTCCTGCCAATCCCTTCTGGCCTGCAAAGTTTCTGTTGAGAAATCAGCTGACAGTCTTCTGGGAGCTTGCTTGTAGGATGCTAAGTACTTTTCTCTTGCTCCTTTTGAGATTCTCTTTTTGTCTTAAACTTTGACATTTTAGTTATGATGTGCCTTGGTGTGGGCCTGTTTGGGTTCATCTTGTTTGGGACTCTGCACTTCCTGGACTTATATGTCTATTTCTTTCATCAGGTTAGGGAAGATTTCAGTCATTATTTCTTCAAATTGGTTTTCAATCTCTTGCTCTCTTTTCTCCTTCTGGTTCCCCTATGATGCAAATGTTGGTTTTTGTTATGTTGTCCCAGAGGTCCCTTAAACTAGCCTCATTTTTTAATTATTCTTTGTTCTTTTTGCTGCTTCAATTGGATGTATTCTGCTACCTTGTCTTCCGAATTGCTGATTCGATCCCCTGTTTTATCTCAACTGCTGTTGATTCCATAGAATGTGTTCTTCATTTCAATGATGGTATTCTTCATTTCTGACAGATTCTTTTTCATGTTTTCTATCTCCTTTTTATTTTTTTCCTATCTCTTTTTTGAAGTTCTTGCTGAGATAATCTATTGTTCCCCTAAGTTCAATGAGCATCCTTGTAACTGGTGTTTTGAACTCTCCATCTGGTACATTGTTTGCTTCAATTTTGTTTTGTTCTTTTTCTGGAGTTTTGTCCTATTCTTTCATTTGAGATGTATTTCTTTGTCTCCTCATTTCGACTGTCTCTCTGTGTTTGTTTATATGTATTACATAGATCTGCTATTTCTCTCAGTCTTGGCAGAGTTACTTTGTAGACAGTGCCCTGTGGGGCCCAGTGGTGCAATCTCCCTAGTCCCTAAGAATACTTTACAATGCCTTAGGTATTCCAATACCTAAGGTATTCTAAGGGTGTCCCTTGTATGGGTTGTGTGTGCCCTCCTGTTTTAGTTGGGCTTTGATTGCTATTGGCTCACCAGTGGGTGTGATTGACCCTCAGGATGACTGGCTGTGAGGACTGTCTTTGACTTCAATGCATAAGCTGTTGTGTAGGGCCTGACCTCACAGAGTGAGATTTGCTTTAGCAGGACTCTGATGCTTGCTGAGTCCACCGTGTGTGTTGTTTGTGGCACCAATTGTGTGATGTCTGGTGTAGTCTCAAGCTGGCCACCAGGTTTGTTGGTTCTGGGGCTTCCATGAATGGATGGGCTCTGGTGTAAGCCAAAGTCCAGTCTGCAGCCACTTGGTACTGGCTAAAAAGTCATCTGTGGTTGATGCCTCCCTGTTTCGGGCTTGGAGGCACCTGAGAGTGGTCCCTGTGTGAACTGAGGCTGCCCATCACTAGTGCCAGTCCTGGGGCCACTTAGCAAGAGGTACAGGGCACACAAAGTCCAACTGCTATTTGTTTGGTGTTTATGGACTGTGCAGAGGTTTTAAGAAAGTCAGCAGTGTGGACCCCAGCCTGATTTTTATGTGGATTAGCCTCTGAAAAAGGTTCAGGCCAGGTGCATGAATTGGGTAGGGTGGTGTCTCAGGGAATCACCAGGGTGGAGAGAGAGAGAGAGCTGTGTTAAACAGGTTAGTGGAGAAGCTCACATTTGGTGCCTGCCTGCACATGCAGGCTGTGTGTGGGAAGGGCTCAACAAAAGAACAATGGTGTCTTCCAGTACTTCTGTCCCAGCCATAGCTGCCCCTCCAGCCCTTACTCTGAAGCCAAACAGTTCAGTTCCTCCCCATATGTCCCTGGTCCTTTTTGAGCTGCTGTCTCTTCTCTGGCACTTAAGGCAAGTGTGATCAAGTGAGTCTGCGTATGGACCCTTACAGAGGAAATTTGAGTCTACAGTGGCCCTCTGTATCTCCTGGACTTTGTCCTTGCTGATTTTCACAGCCACCTGTTGTAAGGACTCATCTTCCTGGCACTGGTACCATATGCTGGGGAGACAGGTGTGGCACTGGGACACTTCACTCCACAGGAATGACCTCCACAGCTGATATATCCCTCCTGTTTCTTAACTACCACACCTACCAGTCTCATTGTGACTTTTTGTATCCTTAGTTATAGGAGTTCTGTTCAGCTATTCTTCATGTGGTTCTCAAGGATTGCTGTTCTATAATTTAGTTGTGATTATGATGTGGTCATGGGAGGGGGGCAAGCACAACATTTAATTAGCCCGCATTTTCACCAGAAGTTTCCTGTGAGACCCTGTTTCTTTATTTCTAAAATGGGTATGACCACCTGGCTCATAGTTGAATTAAGTCGTTTAAAGAATACATGAGATTATGAGTTAAAATTGTTTTACACCTGTAAAAGTGCTATATTGACATATTACTTTTTATTTAGGCATGAATTACCTTTATAATTAGGATATGTATTAGAACAGAGGAATATATCCTTACTTTTGGATGGGTCTATCCATCATCTTTTGGTACTCACTTGCTCTGACTTGTCTTCTCCCTTCACCATAAGATGGGACTCCCAGATGAGCAGCTAGTTCCAGGAGGAAGAGACAGATGTGGGATGGAACGGGTATGCTCATGTTTGACTTCCCTGCCATTGCTATTGACAGTGAACTGACCCCTAGGCATACTGGTGTGTCCAGAAGCAGGCAACACCAGCTAATTTACTACCCACAGAGAGCTGAGCTCAATAACACTTATTGTTTAAAGTCCCTAAACAATACTTTGTTTTTGTATTAAGGCATTCCTATACAATATGTAGTAAAAGGCAATATTTGCATAACTTTATGATTAAACTGGAGGGTTCAAAATTAGTTTTATATCTACTGATTCCATTTTGAGCATTTCCTTTAGATTCCCCTGATGCCCAAGACGATTTTAGGACCAAACTCCATTCTTAGCAATTGCAACTTGAGACTATATTTCAGAAATAATGAACTTGGAAATACAGCAGCAACTACTCAAGAGATGCCAATACTGAACTTGCATGTGAAATCCATTCCATTGCACACATCTCTAGGGCTCAGAATAAAAATAAAGAACTAAGCATATGTGTGGCCTAGAATTCTACATTTAAGTGAAGACAATTAAATCATATAAGAGCTTTCTCACTGCGATTATGGGAGCTGAACTCCTTTTCTTTTTTGATGGGTCGGGGGAGTGGTTAGATTTTTCATTGTAATTCTCTTTTCACTATAATCTTTATGTTTTATTTGCCTCCAATAATAATATATGCACTTGGAATTTCTTAAATCATTGTTGTCATTACAATGGGTAATGATGTTGTAAATCTCCCTTTCAAATTTTAGAAGTAGTCTTTCCAAAATACTTTCTAAATTTCCATTCACCCTCTATGTAGTGTTATCTTTCTTGAAACAAAAGGGATGTGTTTTTCTTGAGCATAAAATGTAATACTAACTTTTACATTCCATTCCTCAGTAATGGATTTTGAATGGCCGCATTTCGTGTAAAATCAGAAAAGCTGAAGTCCTTCTTTTGACCATAAATATAACTTGTTTTAAGAGAACAGGTGTTAAAGCTGATATTTTGACCAAATTCCAATTCCTAGCAATTGCATTCTAACTATAGAATTGCTCATACAATTTGAACTGCACCAGACTTCTTTGTTTACCAATTCTTGATTAAGAATTTCAATGTAAGGGAATAAGAAATTTACATAAGGAATACCATGAGGATTTGTTTATTTTTTTTAATTGAATCCTGTGTAAATGTGGATTAATTTTTAAAAACCTGGACAATGAGTCAGGGTGCCGCTGTCTGACATTGTCATCAAAAAGCTGTGTGAATTTCTCCGTGCCTGCTCTATAAGTATTGATATGGAAGAAAGTTCATGATATATATTGAATGAAAGAGGTAAAACAGAATAGAATTTGTACTTTAATTGTATGATACTATGAATATCTCCTTACTCAAGTATCTAAATTTATGAAATTGTATATGGAAGTATTCACTTAACGTACTAAACATTTACAAAATCAGCCTCCACTCAATTATCCATCTCTAGATGTCATCAAAATGGCAGCGTGAGGTGAGTCTCTGGAAATCTCCCCTGGAATTTACAACTAGTCGAACAACTATAACTCCACAAAGGACTCCCTGCACAGTAGACAGGCAAGACAAAGTGTCTCACTGCTGAATTCACCTAAAGGTAGACAAATTGCGCGAGCAGAGCAGGAGGGAAGGAACAAGTGCGGGGACAGATCCCCATGGGTACAGGACGCAGACCTAGCTCAGTGCTCCAAGCTCGCTGCATCCTGGAACTACTGCAGCTACGGGAGAGGGAAGAACTCGGACTGCTAGGGCTCCGGTTATGGCCAAATAGGCTGAGGGGCATATAACACTGTTGAACCTTACACTCACAGCAGAGACCTCGGAGCAAAGACTGAGGGAAGAAGGCTGAAAATGGTGGTTTAAGCCCTCACTGCCGCAGAGAACGGAAGCCTTAGGCACTAAGACTAGCCGTCCCCCCCACACTCACAGAGCTCATCCTGCCCCCACCTGCCTGGTGCTAGAAGCAGAACAGTAGCAGTGTCAGAGCAAAACAACAGAATATTTGCAGTTCTGAGAACTGTGGTCCACAGACACAGATTCGCAGCCCAACTAGTTCGGGCAAAGGGGAGGGAGCTGTGGAAACAGGACCGGCTGTGGTGGTGGTCACTGCCATTGCTTTGGGCCAATTCTCCCAACTCACCCCGCCCCTGTCCCCACCTATCTGTGCAGATCCTTGCAGGAGTAAACAGAACTTCTGAAACACACGGGCTCTGAATCTGGCTCAGGAAGAGCTTTAGAATTTCAAAAGCTCTCCGCATCCCAAGAGGGACGCAGTACCCTATGACCCAGGCTAACTGTTAACAGAGGAGAAGCCCACCTTCCAGGGAATCCCCCCATTGTGTGAGAAGCTGGAATAGTGTAGAGAAAATATAACACTACAGTGTGAGAGAGGAAAAAAAGGCTGAAGTTGGAGAGAAAATAAAATATTCTACAAACACGTACTGGAAAACAAAACAAAGACATCTTCCTATCAACCTGTTGCAGAACCCACTCTTGTAGATGTCTAGGAAGAGAAATAATAAATCATTAATTGCCATTAATAACCAAGGCAACAAGACAGCTCAGAAAGAAAGTGAAAAGTCTCCAGAAAAGGAACTTAAAAATACAGAAATATGTGACTTAAATGACAGAGCATTCAAGATTGCAGTTCTGAAAAAACTCAACAAGATGCAAGAAAACACAGGAAGGCAGTTTAATGAACTCAGAAACACAATTAAAGAACAACATGAACATTTTACCAGAGAGATTGAAATTTTAAAAAAGAACCAAATAGAATTTCCGGAGATTAAGAACTCAATAGAAGAAATGAAGAATGAAATAGCCATCTTAGCTAGTAGAGTTGACCAGATGGAGAAAAGAGTCAGTGACATCGAAGATAGAAACTTGGAAATGACATGGATGGAAGAAGAAAGACACTTGAGACTTCAAAGAAATGAAAGAACTGTACAAGAACTTTCTCACTCCATCAGAAAGAGCAATATAAGAATAATGGGCATACCAGAAGGAGAAGAAAGAGAGAAGAGAACAGAGAGTATATTCAAACAAATAGTCAATGAGAACTTCCCAAACTTGTGGAAAGAACTGGATCCTTGAATCCAAGAGGCAGATAGAACTCCTAATTGCCTCAACCCCAACAGGCCTTCTCCTAGGCACATTTTATTGAAGGGGTCAAAAATCAATGACGAAGAAGAATCCTCAAGGCAGCCAGGGAAAAGAAGATGGTAACCTACAAAGGAAAGCCCATTAGATTATCATCAGATTTTTCAGCAGAAACTCTACAAGCTAGGAGGGAGTATAACCAAATATTCAAACTATTGAAAGAGAGAAATTATGAGCCAAGAATGATATACCCAGCAAAGATATCCTTTAGATATGAAGGAGGAATAAAGACCTTTCCAGACATACAGAAGCTGAGGGAATTTTCTAATACACGACCTGCACTACAAGAAATACTAAAAGAGACTATTCGACCACCATCAACAGGGACAATTTGTGGCAACCAAAATATAAAAAGGCGGAGATTAAAGGCTTGAACTGGAATATGGGAATGGAGAAAGTAGGCATGCTGAAGAAAATGGAATACTCTAAATATCAAATTTTCTTTTACATAAAATTAAGGGTAACCACTCAAAAAAAAAAAAAATCCAGAACTGAAATATACATCATAGAATACCACCACACAGAAATAATAGACAACAACAAAAAGACAAAGAAACCATGGTGACACAATCTTACCAGAAAACTAAAGATAGAATGATAGGAAATCCTCACATATCAATAATACCCTAAATGTAAATGGACTGAACTCACCAATAAAAAGGCACAGAGTAGCAGATTGGATCAAAAAACTAAACCCAACCGTATGCTGCCTCCAAGAGATACATCTCAGCTACAAAGACAAGCATAGACTCAAAGTGAAAGGGTGGAAACTAACATTCCAAACAAATGGTATCCAGAGAATATCAGGTGTAACCATACTGATATCAGATGAAACAGACTTCAGGATGTAACAGGTAACAAGAGACAAAGATGAACATTTCATAATGGTAAAGGGGACTATACAAGAAGAAGACATCACCAGTCATCAATATTTATGCCCCCAATCAGGGAGCACCGAAATATACCAAGCAACTACTAATAGAACTAAAGGGAGAAATTGACCAAACACAATTACACTGGGGGACTTAAATACATCATTGACAGCTATGGATAGATCATCCAAACAGAAAATAAATAACAAAATAGCATAAATGAAACATTAGATGAAATGAACATAATTGACATATATAGAGCATTTTATCCTAAAACATCAGACTATACATTTTTTTCTAGTGTACATGGAACATTCTCAAGGATAGACCATATACTGGGACATAAAATCAGCCTCAGCAAATTTAAGAAGATTGAAATCATACCAAGCATATTCTCTGATCACAAGTATTTGAAATTGGTATCAACAGCAAAAAGAAAGCAGGAAAAACCACAAATACATGGAGATTAAACAACATAATTTTAAAGTACAACCGGGTCAAAGAAGAAATTAAAGAGATCAAAAGATACATAGAAACAAATGAGAATGAAAATACATCCTACCAAAATTTTTGGGATGTAGCTAAAGCAATTTTAAGAGGGAAATTTATATCATTACAGGCCTATCTCAAGAAACAGGAAAAATCCCAAATAAAAAACCTCACGTTACAGCTTAAAGAACTAGAAAAAGAAGAACAAATGAAACCCAAAGTCAGTAGAAGAAAGAAAGTAATAAAAATCAGAACAGAACTAAATGAAATAGAGAACAAAAAGACAACAGAAAAAATTAATGTGACCAAGAGCTGGTTCTTTGAAAAGATTAACAAAATTGACAAACCCTTGGCTAGACTCACTAAGATAAAAAAAGAGAAGACTCTAATAAACAAAATCAGAAATGAAAAAGGGGAAGTTATCACGGATGCCACAGAAATACAAAGGATCATCCAAGAATACTATGAAGGACTATATGCCACCAAATTCAAAAACCTAGAAGAAATGGACAAGTTCTTAGAAACATATAGCCTTCCAAGGCTGAACCATGAAGAACTGGAAAATCTAAACAGACCGATCACCAGTAACGAAATTGAATCAGGCATCCAAAACTTTCCTAAAAGCAAAAGTCCGGGACCAGATGGCTTCACTAGTGAATTCTACCAAACCTTCAAAGCGGATCTAATACCAACGCTGCTCAAACTCTTCCAAAAAATTGAAAAAGGGACAGTACTCCATAACTCATTTTAAGAGGCCATCATTACTCTGATACCAAAACCTGTTAAGGATAACAAAAAAAAAGAGAACTACAGACCAATATCTCCGAAGAATACAGACGCAAAAATCCTAAAGAAACTTCTGGCAAATCAAATGCAACAATGCATTAAAAAGATTATTCATCATGACCAAGTGGGGTTCATCCAAGGGGCACAAGGATGATTCAACATACTCAAATCCATCAATGTGATACGTCACTAAAACAAAATAAAAGACAAAAATCATATGATTATATCAATTGATGCAGAAAAAGCATTTGACAAGATACAACATCCATTTATGATTAAAACACTTGATAAAATAGGTATAGAAGGGAAATACCTTAACATAATAAAGGCCATATATGACAAGCCCTCAGCTAATCTCATAATTAACGGTGAAAAACTGAAGCCCTTTGCTCTATGTTCAGGAACAAGACAGGGCTGTCCCCTATCACCTCTGCTTTTCAACATAGTGTTGGAAGTCCTTGCCAGAGCAATCAGGCAAGAGAAAGAAATAAAAGGCATCCAAATTGGGAATGAAAAAGTTAAATTGTCACTTTTTGCAGATGACATGATGCTGTATATGGAAAATCCTAAAGACTCCACCAAAAAGCTATTAGAAAAAATCAACGAATTCAGTAATGCAGCCAGCTACAAAATAAATGTACAGACGTCCATTGCATTCCTATATACTAACAATGAAATCTCAGAGAAAGAAATAAAAAAAAGAAAATTCCTTTTGCAATTGCAGCAAAAAGAATAAAATACCTAGGAATAAACTTAACCAAGGATGTGAAAGACCTACATGCTGTAAACTATAAGACATTTTTAAAAGAAATTGAAGAAGACACAAAGAAATGGAAAGACATTCCGTGCTCATGGATTGGAAGAATCAACACAGTTAAAATGGCAATATTACCCAAAGCAATATAAAGATTTAATTCAATTCCCATCAAAATCCCAATGGCATTTTTTAAAGCAATAGAAAAAAAATCATCAGATTTGTTTGGAATCACAAAAGACCCGAATAGCCAAAGCAATCTTAAGAAAAAAGAACAATGCTGGAGGTATCACACTCCCTGACTTGAGCTTGTACTACAGGGCTACAATAATCAAAACAGCATGGTGTTGGCAGAAAAACAGACACTTAGACCAATGGAATGGAATTGAGAACCCAGAAATAAACCCCCATAAATATGGACAGTTAAATTTTGACAAAGAAGCAAAAAAACATACAAAGGAGAAAAGACAGCTTCTTCAATAAATGGTGCTGGGAGAATTGGAAAGCCACCTTCAAAAGAATGAAACTGGACTGCTATCTGTCACCATGTACCAAAATTAATTCAAAATGGATCAAAGACTTAAGCATAAGACCTGACACAATAAACTGCATAGAAGAAAACATAGGTACTAAACTTATGGACCTTGGGTTCAAAGAGCGTTTTATGAATTTGCGTCCAAAGGCAAGGGAAGTAAAAGCTAAAATAAATGAATGGGACTATATCAAACTTAAATGCTTCTGCACAGCAAAATAAGCCATCGATATAATAAAGAGGCAACCAACTGAATGGGAGAAGTGTTTTGCAAACAGTGCCTCTGATAAGGGACTAGTATCCAAAATATACAAGGAACTCATGAAACTCAACAACAAAAAAACAAACAACCCAATTGAAAAATGGGCAGAGGACCTGAAGAGACATTTCTGCAAAGAGGACATACAAATGGCAAATAGATATATGAAAAAATGCTCAACATCACTAATCATCAGAGAAATGTAAATAAAAACCACAATGAGATTATCACCTCACCCAAGTCAGAATGGCTATCATCAACAAGACAAATAGTAGTAAGTGTTGGAGAGGCTGTGGAGAAAAAGGAACCTCATACACTGTTGGTGGGAATGCAGAGTGGTGCAGCCACTATGGAAGGCAGTGTGGAGGTTCCTCAAAAAATTATGAATAGAATTACCATATGACCCAGCAATCCCTCTCCTGGGTATCTACCCAGAAAATCTGAAAATATTTATCCATAAAGACACGTGTGCTCCAATGTTCACTGCAGCTTTTTTGATTGTGGCCAAGACATGGAAACAACCAAAATGTCCTTCGATAGATGAATGGATAAAGAAGTTGTGGTATATATACACAATGGAATACTATTTGGCAGTAAGAAAAGATGAAATAGGACCATTTGTGACAACATGGATGGATCTTGAGATTGTAATGCTAAGCGAAATAAGTCAGACAGAAAAAGCAGAGACCCATATGATTTCACTGATATGTGGTATATAAACCAAAAACAACAAAAGGACAAAAGAAACAAATGAGAAACAAAAACTCATAGACACAGACAATAGTTTAGTGGTTACCAGAGGGTAAGGGGGGTGGGGGGTGGGAGATGAGGGTAAGGGGGATGAAATATGTGGTGATGGAAGGAGAGCTGACTCTGGGTGGTGAACACACAATGGGATTTATAGATGATGTAATACAAAATTGTATACCTGAAACCTATGTAACTTTACTAACAATTGTCACCCCAATGTACTTTAATTAAAAAAGAAAATTATCTATCTCTACTTAATTTTTCCACTCATACATCATGTCTATGGGAGTCATCTGTAATTGATTTCCAAATATTGCATTCATTGTATGATATAAATGCAAGGTAAATCAATCACAGAATGAAATTGCATCTCTTGCAATATGTATGATATTTCATGGATACTTGATAGTAATATTGTGACTTACTCAAATCACACCCAAAACTTTGACAATCGAGCATCTGAAAAAAGGAAGGAAAGAAGGCAGTGAGGAAGAGAGGGAGGGACCAAAGCAAAAATAATGATGACAGGATTGGCACTGAGAAAAAAAAAAAAAAAGAATACCAAAAGATTAAGCAAAGCCTTTGATATACTGTGGTACTATTAATTGTTTACATATGGGTACTTTAAGATCAGGCTGAAAAAGGAAATGTAAACTAAAAATTACACACCATGCAATCATAAAATTTGTAAAAACAAAAGTTACTCAAGAAAAATGTCAGGACTTTATCCATACTTTGTTCATTCATAGTCAGTGCTTGAGATAATTAAAACCTAAATTTTGTAAGTGTGAAAGCAAATATGCCTATCTGCATACATAGTTTCATTTTTCCATTTTTTAAAAAAATTGTTCCTTAAACGTAATTTTGCTGCTTATTTTGAATGCTTTTAAGTGGCCTGACATCAATTATCTTCAGAGAAAGAAGATCTTCTTGATGTCCTGTATAGAAATATGCATACACCATACACACATATACGTACACTTACATAGGTTTCCTAGCTTTCCAGTGGTTTTCACACGTATTTCCGGGCTTTTTCCCATCCACCTCCAGAGTCCACCCGACTTCTCCCTCAGCTCCCACATGGGGATGCAAATCCAGTAACCTCAGGACAGATTAGGAGTCATGGTCACTACTGCACAGGGCACTGGGAATATTTAGCTATGCTTAAGTGTGTAAAAATGGAAGCAATAGGAGCTAAACCTAAGGAAGCTAATGGAGGTGCACCTTCAGTAAATTTTTAATGATTCAGACTCAAAGATTGAATTGTTTCATTAAATAGAAAGAGCAATTGGTGTGTGGTGTGAACAGCATGAGACAGCGAAGAGGATCAGAGAATAATCTAGAATCTGGAAGACAAACAATTGGCCCGCCGAAGGTTTTTTTTCATTATTGAGGAGATTGTTATAGATAATGAGACTCACTGTGTAAGATTTATAATTTGGGATATAATGCATATTTACAGTTACTTTTATCTACCTAGTAAAATCTATACTACCAAGTCCTCACTTTCTATTTTAGAAGCAAATAATTGTATCATTTTTTGGACATCTTAACAGGTCTAAATAAAAGAGATTATTGTAATATTATTATGAATTTCTAACCATACCAGGGGAACCACCCTTGACTAAGTCAGGTAATCTTCCAGTGCCAGAAGGGCATAGACTAGGGTTATTTCTTTCTGGGTTTATCAGTCCTGGGCTCAAATCTTCATTCTAGTATGTGCTAGCTGTATAGATGTATGACTTGAGTAAGCCACTTAACCTCATTATCTGGGAAGTGGATTAATAGCAGCTCTTTATTATTTGAAGATTAGATAAAATGATATATACAATTATATCGCTCTCTCTCTCTCTCTCTCTCTCTCTCTATATATATATATATATATATATATATATATATAATATCGCTATATATACACACACACACACACACACACACACACACACACACACATATATATCGGGAAGTATGGGCAAGAGGGATTTAAAATAGTTTAAGAACTACACTATAATTAACTAATAAATTTCTTGCTGCTGATCTACTCTAAAATTCACCTTTTCCTGGGTCTATATATCTTGTAGTATCGGTGTTTGCATATAACAAGTGTTTGCAATACATATATATAATGATACCATGTTTCCCCAAAAATAAGACCTAGCTGGACAATCAGCTCTAATGCATCTTTTAGAGCAAAAATTAATATAAGACCCGGTCTTATTTTACTATAATATAAGACTGGGTCTTATATAATATAGTATAGTGTAGTATAATATAATATAACATAACATAACATAATATAATATAATATAATGTAATACTGGGTCTTTTATTAATCTTTGCTCCAAAAGACACATTAGAGCTGATTATCCAACTAGGTCTTATTTTCGGGGAAACACGGTATTATTATATATATATATATATATATATATATATATATATATATATATTACAAACACTTGTTTTATACAAATGCCTATACTGTATGATATATATAGACCCAGGAAAAGGTGAATTTTAGAGTAGATAAGCAGCAAGAAATTTATTAGTGAATGACAGTGTGGTTCTTAAACTATTTTAAATCCCTCTTGCCCATACTTCCTGAGTTAAGTTGAGGTGAGACACTGAATGGTTTCAAGTGGCTCTGTGTTCACACAGGTAGGGGAGGAACACTGAGGGCGAGGAGCCAGGCAGAATACTTAGTCTTGTGCAGGAAACACAGGCAGATTGATTTTTATAAAGAGAAGCATTTTTTTAATTTAATTCCCTTTGCACCTGTTTCTCTGCCTGGGCTCCTGTTATATTAAATTCTAAAATAGCTATTATCACCATTTGTTACAAAGCTGATGCGGAATAATCAAGCATATCCCTGGAGAAATTACACAAATTCCCTAATTCTGCAAAATTATTCACTGAGTCCAGAAGGGGCTTCCACATGCTCTCGTACTGTCTCATCCATGTTAGACAATTAATTTCCTGGCTCAGGTATATCTATGACATCAATGGAGTTAGGAATGGTCAAACTGGGAGATGCCTGGGTGACAGTGATGGGAAACTTGGCATTTTCCAATGCAATTAATTTCTCAGTGTTGATGGGAAGAGCCAATATGACTCAGCAGTTTCTACCACTTCTTTTTTGTGTGTGGATAGTTCAGTGCGAAACATTAGGAGGCAGAACAGGTTAGAAGAGACAGAGGTTTGGGAAGGAGGTAGGTGTGGACCCTACAAGAGGAGAAAGGGAATTGTGTCGCTGGAAGCTCCAAAACATGGTTTCCTTCAACTAAGGCAAACCAGAAAGCAAAAAACCTGCTGCAATCTTACCCCGATGGCGGGAACTGGGTCTAATTCAGTTTGTGATGTAGGTGCCTAGCATAGAGCTTGGCACATAGAAAGCTCTAAAAATATTTTATTTGTCTTTTTTGAAAGACTGGAGAAAAAACTGAAATATATTTGTGTTGTTTACTTGTTTATTAATATTTGTTTATTTTCCTGCATAATTGACCCTATTGTCATCCTCTGGGGAAGACCAATTTCCAGCATATTTCAGCCTGGCAATGCGAAAGCGTGTGAAGACAGAACAGATCTCAGAGTAGTGGCCCAAATCACCCCTGCCAGAAGGTCCAGTAATGGTACCTGGTTACTGTATCTGCCCACCCCCTAGCTGAGCTTCAACTGTTCTCTGGTATTTCCATTTCCTTATCAGGCCCGCTGCTTTCCTTTGTATCCACTGGCTTTGCGAAGGAAACAAGACAGCAACTAAAGGGAATGGAAAAAATAATGGGTTATCAGGTAGTGTTTGCCTGGTTTAAATCGAAGCTGCACATCTCTAGCTTATTTCTGTTCCTCCACGTTTCCTTCCTGTTTTAGGTCCTGACCTATAATGGCATCTACTTCCTTGGGTTGTGATGTAAGTTACCTGACATGCAAATGTAATCAGTGTGGATCCAAAGTTGGAAGCATAAGTTAGGGGTGTTAGGCACATGTAATACCTAAGAAATACCATCTACATCAGCTAGAAATTGGACGAATGTGTCGAAGAAGATGTGCAGGACTAACATTCCAGGATTCTAACTTTCTATTTCCAGCAAATCTGGGCATTGACTACACTCACTTCAGTCATATGTTGCAGAAACAAAAGGGAAGTGTATTTCCATACGGGGCCTAATTAGCATGAGACCCTTTGTTTCAACCCACATCGGGGACATACATAAAACACTAAAAAAACAACAATCCTGCATGTTGAAAACCTTGTTTTGGTTGTCGCTATTAAAAACTCTAAAGTCTGTTGTCTTTAAAGATTCATTAACTATCCCATGATATAATATCTGCCTTGGACAACACATACGCAGTAGAATGTAACATTACATATTGCTTAAATGACAAACTGCACTGACCACAAGCAACGGCTTCCATGAGATTCAAATAGAGCATCCACAGAATAGTTAGTGTATAGTGATAAATGTAGATGCCTTGGGATGTTTGCTAAGGAGAGAAATAGAAAGTGTTTAAAATGCCATTTTAGGTAATGGAAATAAGAATCTTTGGAAGTGAATCTGCTTTCTCAAGTACTATTTTTAACATTGGTTACATGAGCTCTTCATGTTTTTTTTTTTTTTAATAGGACATTTCATGGATAAAAAGTATCTTGCAATCTCTCTAATTTTCTGTTAGAGGGGAAGAAGAAGTCTGTAATATTTGTAGGAGACAGCTCTGTGGTATAATAATATGACGTGAGATTAAGTTACCCCCCCACCCCATCCCCCAGTAACAGGACCGCTGTTGAAAGCAACTTCCTTTTTGATTTTCCCTGAGTTGGTTATACATTGGAGTAAGTTAGGATGCTAAGGATACTAAGGTTCGGGTTTTGTTTTTTATTAAAAATGTTGTGATTTGTTTTTTAAATTACAGATATAGGAAGCCACCCCCTTACAAAAATATTGTAGCTTAATGAATTGTTTCGAGGCACATTCCCAAGTAAGAAATCACTTCGTCGGCCACCCCAAGAGCCCCATCCCATCTTCCTCATCCCAAACATTCTCCCTCCCCCTCCACAAACTGCTGATTTTAAAAGAATTGCTTTCCTGGTACTCTTTTTGTGTTCAGGGATGAACACTATAGTTTAGCCTGCTGATTTTTTGTAACTGGTTATATCTTTTAAATCTTTTTTAATCCACAGGTTCTTTCACCCTTATTTATGTATTTATTTACCTGTACACTTTCCCACAGTCTGGACTTTGTGATTGTGGCCTCTGCATTAGGCTCTCCTTCCATCACTTTAGTGCGACTGTAATTGGAGTGGTGTTTTTCCAGGAGGCACATTGAGACTGGTTTTCTTCTTTGATGTTAGCAGCTATTGATGCTGAATGCCTAAGTCCACTAAGTAATTGAGGGTTGAAAATGTTGATATTTAAATTTCTATATTTCCTTACATGCGAATTAAATAATTCTATAAAGAATCACTTGCCCTCGTCTTCTATTTCGTTACCCAAAGGTACAGTTTATATAGGCCAGACAGGATAGAAGCTTAATAATTTCTATTTACTTACTAGTTTTCAAAATAATGAATTTTTTTCTATCATCTCTCAAAGATAACCATTAAAAAAAATGGCAGTATGAACTCATGGACTTAAACTTATCTAGGTTTTAATTGATTACCATTATTAACTGTGTAGAAGATAAAAGAGTCCCATCTTTGAGACTGATATTTGTCATTACAAAAAAGATATTGACTAGTGTTTATTGACTAATGACTCTTTTGGGTACTTTATATATCCAAACTGATGCTCCCAAAAGTCCTACAAAATACCCTTTCACAGATGAGAAAGCTGAGGCACAAAAAGTTTAAGTAATTTGCCCAACTTCCCTCAGCTAGAAGCAATAAAGCTACACTAGATAGCATGGTTATTTTACTCTTTAAGCTCTTTGCTCTATTCATTGTGGTACAAGTTTACTCATCAGTTTTTCAGGTACTGTCTCATTCAGCAAAACATCTATGTGAGTTAGCAAATCTAACTTGATCCCCATTTTGTGTTACCAAGGAACAGAGATGCCGAGAAGTGAAGTGATTAGTTCCGAGTTGTCTATGTGCCTCCTAAGGGACAAAACCCAAACTCTAGCCTGGGTCTTGGTGTTCCTTGAAGCAGCGCTGTCCTTCCCAAGGTTTGATCACTACAGTTAAAGGGAACCTAGGGGCCACCATGGGCCTGAATGTTAGAGATCCCAGTTCCAGGTGGCACATTGGTTTTACATATGCCTTTTAGGGAAGAGAAGAGTAGTCAGTTTTGCAGCAAACATCAGTATCCTAGGAATGTTGCAAATCTAAAGGCCAAGTCAGAAAGCTTTCTAAAATACTGTGTTTCCCTGAAAATAAAACTGGGTCTTATATTAAGTTTTGTTCCAAAAGATGCATTAAGGTTTATGTTCAGGGGATGTCATCGTGAAAAATCATGCTAGGGCTTCTTTTCCAGTTAGGTCTTATTTTCGGGGAAACACGGTAGAAGACACAGGGAGCTGTGCACAGGTGAGTGTCCATCTTCAGTTAATGTGTCTCAGTGCCTCATTTTCACTTCAGGATGATACACTTAATTACTGTAGTTTCTACAAAGTTTCATCATTTTCTTCCATTTTCTAAAGAAAAAAAAATAGACAGGTGGATAACTAGTGAGATCCCCTCCCATCATTGCCAGTCTATATTTTCTAATGAGACGGGTATATGTTACAAAATCACACACATATCTACTTCTGTCTGTCCTCTCATAGTACAGAAACTTCTCCATCTCCCGTTTAACTCTGCAGTACATCTGTACTCACTGTGCATCCCTGAATCATAGACTTCTTTTATAAATGGAGGTATTAACTGGAGAGAATTTTTAAATGCAGTTTAAATACAGTTACCTGTTATTTAAGTTGGGAATGCTAGCAGCGTTCCTGAAGGTATTTTTGGAGAGGTCAGAAGGAAAAACACAGCCTTTAAGGTTCTTAATAGAACAGGTAGCTGAATGTGAAAGCAGCCGTGGAAGCTTATTATACACATATATCCTGGAAACAGGAGCTAGGAATACTCATGGAATGACTCATAGAAGTCTGAATTAGGGAGGGGGGGGGGTAGTTACTTAAAATAAAGTTTCTTGTTAGTTACTTGAGACAATAAAAATTTCTTTCACAATCACCCAGCTTTAATATTGAGATAAGGCACATTTCCATCCCCCTCACCTCATGATATTTAAGTATATGTACACCTGCCTAGATATGTTGTTTGTTTATCTCCAAGATTTAATTAGGCCTCTAAAAAAAAAGCTGCAGCTCATAAGACAGCTATGATATTTCAATTTAATGCAAATCTACAGACTTAATTGCCTCCAGTGGCAAATAGGCTGCATTTCAAAATCCTCAGGAACTGAGATCATCTGTTAAATGTTAGTACATTTTTACACAGGGCATTCGAAGAGTGGGTTTACAAAAAACAAATGCATCAAATGCTACACTTGTTAAAGTGTGGAATTAAATTTTGAAATGAAGGTGAATTAAAATTAAGAAGTAGATAGATAAACTTCTTGATTCCACAGTATATTTTAAGTGGAATTGCCTTGGGAATGGAAATTAGTCCCTAAAACAAAAATCAAACTAGCTACTCTGAAGCATCTATAATGACCTCATACATATATAATTGGGATAGAATCTCAACCTACAAAAGTGCAAGGGGTCTCTGTTCACGTCATTCTTGGAGCAGGTGGCCTCTCCTGAAGGCTGACATTTTCTGCATGTTCCTTTATTCCTAAGGCTCTTATGATCATAAAAAGGAATACCCTGAGCACCCCTGCAGGAACTCAGATATACCCAGAAATACTGGATGAGATTTTCTTCCAATTGAAATGTACAAGGAAGGCTCCCACAATCCTAGTCATAATGTAACAACTTGAAATCAAACTAAATCCCCAACAATAGAGGATTAACTGAATACATATAATTGGATGTTATGCAGCCATTAAAGAGCAATGCCAGAGACCAGTATTTATTGACATGCTCAGTCATGAATTATATGTGTATTTTGATGTGAAAGCGGCAGTTAAAAGATTAGTATTATAGTTCAATTCGTTTCTTCCTCATCTCATCCTCATATAGCATGGTGCTGCACTTCCTATTTGTCTCCTGGCAATGAGCTGGCCTCTCAACTATTCTGCTTCCTTCCACTCCCTCACTATGTCCGTCTTCTTCCCCAACCCCCATCACCCCAAAAATCCTTCAAATGTCTCAACTTCAAATATTTGGAAACTGACAAACTGAGATATGGCTAGTTCATCTTTAGAGGCGATCTGAAATCAGCAATCCCTTCCTATTACTATTTCTCACTAGAACCTCTCTTTTTGTACATCTCAGTTATATTCCATGATCCACCATCAAAATTATATCTTTTCAAATGCAAATTGCTTATTCCTTTATAGTTCTGGGGCGGCATATTCTCCATCCTGGTTGAACCCAACTGTGCAGTTTCTCTATGTCCACACCCCAGGGGTAGAACATCACTGGGAGAACCTCTTAAACCAGGTTAGCTTCCTTTATATTCAAAATGAGTCAACCTGTCTAATAATTTTACCACAATTATTGAATAAGCTCATTTTTACACTCTCAAAAACAGCTAATTCATACATTGTCTTCTCTCCTAAAACCCAGTGACAATCTTAGGCTCTCTCACTTCTTCGCTGAGCTTGCTTTATCCTTCATTGAGAAAGTGGAAGATTTCAAATGGAAACCCCCTTATCTTCCCAATAACAAACTTGAAAATCCATTTCCTGAAGTCCTGTTTTTTCTTTTGGCCTTTTGTTAAAATTAATTCAAGGTCCTGCCTCTTACCAAGGCCTCATGCTCAAGATCCCTTTCCTGCATACTTTCTCAAGGATTCAGCAATTTAATTACCCTCTCTTTTTGTTGAAACATAAATATGGCTTTCTCAAATAGTCATTGGTAACATTTTTTAAACATAGTTTAGAAAGAAAAAAAAAAAAAAACACCTAATTTGCTTCTCCTATATCTCTAGCTACCACCCTGTTTCTTCTGCCTGGTGTTTTTCCTACACCAGTATTTCTTTAAAAAGTCATTTATGTTTTCGATCACTAACGTTCTCTCTGCATTCTTCAACCATTGCAGTTGGGATTTCATCTAAACCACTTCAGAAAACTGTTCTTGTCAAGGTCACTAAATTCAATTGCTCTGCATTTGTCTTCATCTTCTAACCTCTCAGCTTCAATTGACGCGTTTGATGACTTTCTCCTGCTTAAAACATTCTCTGGTCTTAACTTGAGTTACAGCTCACTTTTCTGGAGCGTTCCTATTTCTCAGGCTATTACTTTACAACATAATTTGAAAGCTACTTTTCCTGTACTCAATCTTGAATTTTTTAGTTCTACAGGCTCTTCCACCTCCTTGTCTATTGTCCTTTCATATGTTGTCTCGTTACATCCCAAAGCTTTAAACATGTTAGAGTTTTAGACACAGAGAAGTCATTTCAGGCCATGTAGTCTACTGCTACTCAAATCATTCTGGCATACCTGTTGCTTCCAACAATAAAGTTGGGGCATGAATCAAATTTCCATAGTGCTCATTGGAAAACCTATAAAGGGCTGCTTCATCTCTCACACCATTGTAATGCATGGTCATAATCCTGAGAAGGGGGAGCGTGTTAGCTGCAGAGGGGCCAGCCCTGGTGGAAGACCCTTAGCCAATGGCTTCAGCTATGTGTGGCCTGGCTTGCCCTTTCTCTTTTCTCTGGTTGGAATATACCTTTGCAATTGTGATTTTCATTCAGCAAATCTTTATTGATCGTAAACATGGCACTGAGCTGGGGACAGAGACAGTAATAATAGAACCCTGATATAGAATTTAGTCTGGGCTAGACATGTCCCCAAGTCCTGTAATACATGAATTCATTTAATCTTTACATTACCACATTTTATATATGAGGCATCTAAGCCTCAGTAAGACTTTAATTAATTCCCCAAGATCAAAAGGCTGGTAAGTGGAAGAGCTGGCTTTGACCCAAGGAAATTTGGCTCCAATGTCCTTGAGTTCACTGGCTGGTGAGAAGAAACGGAGCAATTGCCACATTACAATGTGGTAAAATCTGAAAGAGGGGTTTGGAGCCTGTGGGAACCAAAGGGAGGGAGGTCCTTACTCTGCCTGGGAAGGATTCCCATGGGTGATATAATTTGAACTAGGCCTTAAGAAAGGATAAGACTTTTCTATCAGAGGAGTAGGAACAATCTCAGCAGAGGAAAAGGGATATGCAAATTGCAGAGTTAGGGAAGGGTGTGGTAATCAGGACGCACTCAGTGGAGTTCAGGCTGCCTGAGCATAAGCTTGCGTTCACGCTGCTGTGTGGAGATGGTTCGGTGCTATGCAAAGACGTTAGCCTGGTGATCAGCAGACTTGGATAGAGTGTCTTACGTCCTTCCTGATCTCTATTAGAAAGCTATTAGACAAGAAATAGCTCTCAGGTGCCTCTTAGCGCATATTTTCTATAATTACAGAAAACCCCAAAGAAATCAAAAGTATCACCCTAAAATTCCACACAAAGAACACTTTTTCTGCAGATGAATCCAGGTGGCCCAAGGCTGGTTTTGTGCCCTCACCTTCCATTGAATATCACTGAAAGGTAGGGTGAGCAAAGATCATGATTGTCTGGGTCTGCAGGGGTTCCTGGGTTGTGCTATTTTCAGCGCTCAAAAACATGGAAGTCTCAGGCAAACCAGGATAAGTTGGTTGCCCTACCTGAAAGGCCAGGGAATGTGACACAATCTTAGAATAGAAACAAGGTTCATGACGTCATAATACATAGAACTTCAATCGGTGTATCTGGAAAGTATAGAATAATCTTGAGATAGAGACATGTTTATTTCATTTTTTCATTAATTTTACCTACTGGTAAAATTCAGCTTATTTTATCAGTTTGTGTTATCTGAAAGGACTGCTTTTGAACCTAACACTTTATGTTTGGATCTCTTGTTTCCTCTCCCTACTGGATATATATTTTCTGTTGTTTTTTTTTTAATTATTATTTCTGCAAAGGAAGTAACTATTCCGATTATTTCAATATTACATTTTCCCTCCGAAGACATTGAATAATACATAAAAAGATAACAAAATATTAAAAGTCACCTAAAATCATACCACTCTTAAGATTATCGCCATCAGTACTTTGTTAAATGTACTTGTATGCATTTCTTTGCACATATGCATATGTTCTTTATGTATCCATACCATTTAACACCTTTGGGATCATATAATTAACATACGTTGTTTTCATTATGGACTTCTTTATTCTGATTCATTTTTTCCCCTCATCGACATATGTTTATTCTTTCTCCCTACTTCCTCCTAGGCAAATATGGTAACCCTGTTAATTTCTTGGGTCATATCCTTCCATTTAGTTCAGGTCCTCAAGATGAGGATGCCAAGACAGGATTACATGTGAACAAGATATATTAAGGGAAACGCCTATGAAAGTTAAAGGGGAAACAACCAGAGAGGCTGGCGAGAGTCTTTAGATAAATGCTGAGAAGAAGAGAAAGGTAGAAAGACTCTGAGGATGCAGTATAGTTCTAAGAAAGTTGGGCAAAACCAGTGGGGACTCAATTAGCCAAATTCACCCAGTTGACAACTGGCATGAAGGGACCTACCTAACTAACCAAGTCATTGGCTGACAGCAGCCTGAAGAAAGTATGGCTTCAGCAGGAACAAAGACTGGACCCAAAAGGATAACAGGTCAGTCTGTTTGCTGCAGCAGAAGGTCTGAGCAGCTCATAGCTTTCTCCACATTTCTATAGCAATATTTAAGTTCACATGCATACATACTGGGCTTTAGTCATTGCTTTTACAAATGCAAGATCATTTTATATACACTCCTCCGAATCTTAATTTTTGTCACTTAACAAAAATTAAGTATCATGGACTCCACCCAAGTAAAGCAATGTATAACTCATTTCTTTCGAGGGATATCATATTTTATAATACTTACAAATCAAACATCATTCAAGCTATTTTATATTGATGGGAATTCTCTTACAGTCCTAATTGTAAAATCACATAATACATTTGTAAAGGAGAACTATATATGCATATATATAGTTGCTTTCATTTTAATTTGAGCATTTAATCCATCTATAATATATTTTGCTAGGTGGCATGAGATCGAATCTGGAAGTCAGTTGTCATTCTTCCAGTTTTCTTGGGTTTGCAAAATTTTGTTGACATCACTAGTCCATTGTCCTCATCCTTCCCATTGTCTTTATCGTCAAGTATTCATGTTTTGAAACATATCTTTATTCTTATTTTTGTTTTGAGGAATAAGGAGAAATAAAAATGTCAGTATAAAATACTTCATGCTGTATTCTTAAACATGAACTATTGACTCATTTATCCAGTTCAAAAAGTTTAGTTTTCCATTTGAAATTAAACACTAAGAAATGAATTAATTCTCAGATAGTTGACTTTTTAAAAAAATTTTCTCTTTGCATTTAGAAATAAGATATGTCATTACTTAAGTCCAGACCTTCTTTATGCCTCTTGATGAAATTTAATAATTTCGTTCATAGAGGTGCTAAATTTTCTTATTAAATTAATTCCTATGTAAGTGATAGTTTTGGCACTTGTAAGAATAGAATGTTTCCCTTTTTGACTTATATCTGGTTATTTATAATGCAGACAGAAGCCATTTATTTTGGAAATGAATCATATAGTTCTTCTCTCAATTAGTTCTTTTTTAATTTGTTGCCTTATTTTACCTAGATTTGCAGCATATATTGTTTTTTTTCTCCTGATCTTTACCTGGATTTATTAAAAATGTTCTATCTTAAATTGTTTTTAATTAATATATTTATTTTTAATGAGTTTATTGGGGTGACAGTGGTTAGTAAAGTTACATAGCTTTCAAGTGTACAATTCTGTAATATATCATCTATATGTCACATTGTGTGTCCACCACCCAGAGTCAGTTCTCCTTCCATCACCACATACTTGATCCCGTTTACCCTCATCTACCACCTCCCTCCCCCCCTAACCTCTGGTAACCACTAAACTATTGTCAGTGTCTATGAGTTTTGTTTCTTTATTTTAATTTAAATAAAGCAACACTGATAGGACTCTCCTTATTCAGATTTTAATGGAAATGGATTTACTCTTTTACTTTTTAAAATTTTATATTGTGTGTGCGTGTATGTGATATTTCTCACACCCCTATTACTATTTTAATTTCATTTTAAACTAAGAAATGACCACCTGATTATAGTAAATAATTTAATGTATTGAAATATTTGTATGACTTCTCTCCTTTAATTTTTCAATGAAATATGAGTCTGATATGCCTCTAACATATTTATCTACTAAATCACTATTGGACTCTGTGGTGGTATATTATTGAGTAATGCATCTATGTAGGCTTATACATATATATTTCTATTCATATAAATATGCCTCTTCTATAATTTTCCTTCTTTGTACTATATTTAGATTGGTTTTTAATTTCATTCTGCTTTATAAAATGAATTGAGGTATCCATCTATTCTTGGAGCCTATAAAATTTTAATTATCTTTGTAATTATCAGTTATTTAAAAGAAGCCAAGACTCATAAGAAGAAACTACCTTGCTCTAGTGCCTTTTGGGGGAGGGAAGAGTAAAATCTTTAATCACTATGCCAACATCTTTTATAGTAACTGGCCTATTCAAATTTGCTGCTTTTCTTTGGTAATTTACCTGCTTTTAAATTTCTAGTATGTCCTTTCCTTCTGGACTTTCAAATTTATTGGCGTAATTGAAATCTCTTAATTCCATGTTTTATCAGGAGACTGAACCAAAGCACAGCTATAACTTGGAAATCATGGATGGCCATGATCTGTGATTAAATATTACACCAAGTTAGATTGAAGTGAAACAAACAGGCAGAAAAAATCCCCAAGGCAAATAACTCAGCAATTATACTTTCTTTATTCCCGCACAACCCTCCTGTTCTTTTTAGCAGGCCATTGCTAATATGCGTACCAGCAGTTCAATTCCAAGTATCATGCCAGATTCCAACCGAATTTCTCAGTTTCACCAGATGAATCCATTTCCTACCCCATCGTACTCTCTGTCTCTCACGCACTCGCCCCTGTAAAATTATCCTAGCTGTTGTACTTACAGAAACTGAGAAGTTTGTAGAAGTGAGAAGAGGTTCGCTCATGAAAGGTCTTTAAACTATGATATGCCATTTGGACTCTAATATGAGGGCAGTGGAGTAGGGCACAGCATTATGTTAAGCACAAAGTTACTTAGACTGGTTTATTAAAATTCTCTAGTTGTTTTCTCTTAAAGTGGTGGCAAAAAGCACAAGTCTTGGAATTAGACCAGCCTTCCTACATTCATTAGCCTTAAGACTTTAAGCCTCAGTTTCCACATCTTAAAATGAGGTTACTAATTTGGTTTCCACAAGGGACATCTAAAATAATAAAATGATAACATACGTTTAAAGTGCTTACCGTGTTTCCCCGAAAATAAGACTAGGTCTTATATTAATTCTTGCTCCAAAAGACGCGTTAGGGCTTATATTCAGGTGGTGTCATCCTGAAAAATCATGCTAGGGCTTATTTTCCGGATAGGTCTTATTTTCGGGAAAACATGGTATTACACGGTAGGTGAACACTCAGTAAATGGTTGGTATAGTCAGTCATCATCACGATCATTATCTTCATTGCTGTCATCATTTCTGTTTTCCTAATGTAGGAGACATATGAATATGGTCTTATTAATGGGGCGTATATATTTTTCCCACAGACTTGATAGTGGAGAGAAATGAGAGCAGAGCTGGTCTCAGGTCTGTTCTACTACCAACTGATATGGACTGTTCAGTTTTTGCTTTTGTTTTCTTTTTCTTTTAAGTGTATTTGTTAAAAAGCCTCTGTTTTGGTTTCATAGCTTGCTGTAAATACTGCATTCTAATTGCTATAATTTCTGTGTTTCTGATGAAAAGGATTAATGGAATAGTAATCATAGAGATAAAGAAACAAAGAATTGGCATTAAATTTTTCTGAAACACAGTCAGTCCCTCTGTAGTTTACAGATAGCATCTCCTTCTAAAATATGGTGGGTCGTTCTATAGTCAGGGTAACCCTCAATAGCAGCTGTAACAAATAACCCACCAATTCCATGGTTTGACGTAATAAAAGTTCCTTTCTTACTCACATCATGATCTCCTGGGGAGCTCTTTCTTTGGTGTTACTTGGGGATCTACTCCCTCCATCTGCTGTCTGGGAGTCCTCCACTTCCAGCTTCAAGGATTGCAGAAGCAGTGTGGCAGTGGCACGCTGGCTTTTTACTCCCTCAGTCTCAAAATGATACACTTCAATTCCAATCACATTTTAATGGTCAGATCTTAGTCACATGGACACATACAACTGCCTGTTTCAGCCGACTGATAACTCCACTCAGGCTTTGTTGTGTCCAGAAAAAGGAAAATAGACACTTTAGATGCAGAGATGCAGACAGGCAAGTGTATACGTACATATATATATATATATAAAACACTTGAATAAGATTTAAGTCATGACATGCAAATTCATAAATAATCTTTTTTAAAAAACTTTAATGCAATTATGAATAGACAACTGTACTCCTTCACTGAAACCTACCAAGGTCAAAATTGTGATATTTTCCACTCATTTTACATTTTTGTCCACATGTGTAAGAGAGGAAAAAATGGGATATATATATATATATATGTCCCATTTATAATGGAATACTGTTGACCTATTTTCCCTTCAGGATTCTACAGACAACTCTTAACTAAAATGAAATGTATCCTCATAAATTAAAATAAAATGTGATTAAATTAATTAAGAACATATTTTTTTCACATCAGTAACCATTATCTTGGTGATTTTTATTATGTTTAATGATCCTTGTGCTATCATTATTTTCACCTCTCATAGTCAGCCTATAGTCTGAGTCTCTTCTAATTTTTGGGATTGTAGTAAATTTCTATTTTTTATATCATATCTTTGATGTTTTGACAATTTCAACATTTTAAAAATATTTAATAATTGAATTGTTATTCATGTGAGTATCTTAATTAAGCTGTTTGTTTGACTAGACATCATACAATATGGTAATGTTCCTAAACAATTTTCATAAGTGTTTCAATAATATTTAAAAATTAAAATGCACCTCTGCTTCTATAAACTTTCAACAAATAATAAATAAGGGGTTATTTTTGGAGGAACAGTTGTTGTTTTGTTTTTTTCTCCCTCAGGTATATTGCTAACAGCTAAAAAGTTCAGATAATGAATGAAAGTTCACTAATTACTTTTCCATGTGCTCACATTCTTTGTATAAACTACTGATTGATGATGTCTCATCCTTTCAATCAGAAATTCATTTGTTGAAAGGAAAAAGTGTTTGTGAATGCTTGAGTTGAGGCTGTCAGTGTTATTATTTTGCATAATTATATTGTCTGTTCATTCATTTTCCATATTTCTTTGGATGACACTTCTCCTAAATTGATTAAAACTTCCATTTTATAGTCTATTTGAATTCAAATTTTGCTTCAGAAATTCTGCTTTGATTGGACATTTTGATCCATCATTTTCCAAGGGCATTTGTAGGAACAAGAAAAGAAAGTATACAAGGTGTGAGACCTAGAGTTTTCCACGCTGCTTTGATCCCTGTAGCATCTATTAGCTCGTTGGAGTTCATGCTCTTTCATATGCAGTTGGGAGAGCGTTCAAGTCTTATAAAAGGTAGTAAGCTAACTAACATTGGCAACCTCTTTGAGAAATGATGAATAGAATTAACCTCTGAGCCTAATGTTTCCCAGCATAATCCTGGCCCGACTTTCATCCAGGTGAAAAGTCTACTGCAGACCTCTCTTATCTGACATCCTGCCTGTATTTCTGACTTGAGCATACAGAAATGGAAGTTCTTAGCTGCTAACTCTTCTAGTTCGTTGCTCTTAAGATTATGAATGGACCTAGACACAGACTGCTGATTTTCCACAATACGATCCTGTTGTGCTGAGTGTTTCAGAGCATATCCTGATACCTCAGCACTATTACTGCTAAAGTAAAAAAATATGGGGGTGGTTTCTTTGTTGTGAGATGCCATTCTCTGAGTGCTCACTATCGTCATAACTCAACAGGAATGCTCTCTATAATATAAAGAGAAAGCAAGATAAAAGTCACTTTCCTAATTTGTGCGTTCTTTCATTCCTGACTCAAGTATTGAGTGCCTTCTTGGTACTGGCTTCTAGTGAGACCCTGGAAATGCAGAGAAGAGCAACTCCCATTCTCTGTGCTTAGATGACTGATATAGTATTAGGAGAGGACACAGTGAACACTATTGGGAGCAAGGTTCTGGAAGATTCCACAGAAGGCGATGGTTCTCTAGGAGTTTGCCATATGGATAAGAAGGGGAAGTACGTCCCAGGCAGAGGAAGCATCAGGAAGAGTGGAAATAGCGTGGAATAATACAAGCATATGTGAAACGAAGTTGTGTGGAAAGCCCGAGTGTGAAGTATAGGGTAAAATGTCAAGTAGGCAGAACAGGTGGCCAGACCTTACTACAGAGAATCATTGTTACTCTTTCCTTACATCTTTGGTCTTCTAGGCATGTTACTCTGAGTACACGGAGGGCAATATGTGTTCCCACTTGGCTGTTGACAACCAGGAAATGGTTGTCAACAACCATTAGTTAGTTAGGCCCTAACTCCTGCAGACTGAGCCTCAGAACCTAGTTAATAGCTAGTGGGAGCCGTACTGCAAACAACTTTCTCAGGATTTTCATACTGGGAGGCCGGGTTATATATAGTTTTTATGACTTATGGTAAAAAGCTTTGTCCTCTATCCCCCACCTCTCACCAAGAAAAATAAACAAGCAGAGAAAACACAGCTGATATTTACAGAACCAATGCTGTCCATGCTCCCATCTCCAGGCTGTGTTTTCTGAAAGCATGAACTACAAACCTTAGAGAGTTACGTAGTCACAACGTTACGTCCCTCCCCAGAAAACAGATATTGGCATGTAGGTCACTCCCCAGTGGACTATAAGCAGTGTAGCAGAGACCAATCAGTCTCCCTTATTTTTCTGTTTGATTTTTATCTTTTGATGGGTAGTGATACGCTCAGACACAGATTGAAGATCTTGGAACATATGTGTGTCCTCAATCACAAGACACTAGGAACGTCCATGGCCTGGCTCCCTAGAGGTGATTTGATTCTGTCTATGGTGACAGTGCTAGTAGCTCCTGATCCAGGATTTGACAGCAAGACCTGGATTGAAATTCCTCTTGTTCTTCTACTTAATAACTCTAGAGCACATGTGGCAAGTTACTTAACTTGTGATTTGGTTTCCCCTTCCATAAAATGAGATAATACATGTAAAACCACATTTTATAGTGTCAGGTACTTAATAAGAACCTAATAAATTATTACTTCTATTTTCATGGCTTGGTTTGTGATCCCAGGGAAAGATAGCAAGCATGTTTTTTTGGTTTTGGGTTTTTTTTTGCTTTTTATTTGTTAACCATTCAGTATGTATTTGTTATTAATTTATTTAAATTTCTTTAAATGTAACCATTTTGCTTTGGTTTATTTCTTTTGGGAGTATATGTGTGTGTGTGTATATATATATATATATATATATATATATATATATATATACTCTTTTTTTTTCAATATATATATATATTCTCAGAAAGGAAGAAAAAAATTCATAATGGACCAAGAAGTTGCATATGTGTGATATTGTAGGTGTTGGAATAATTAAGAAGTGAAGGCTAATCCTCTATTCAGGGGTGTCCAAACTTTTTTCAACGGTTTTCACCAAGGGCCATATGCGGTAAAATACACAAATAGCTGGGCCACTCACTCGAGGTGAAGTATGTATTGCCTCACCTGGTTTATTTAAGTAAACTAAACATAGTTTTGGAATTTGCTGTGGGCCAATTAACAATGCTTTGCGAGCCGCAGTTGGCCCGTGGGCCGCAGTTTGGACACCTCTGCTCTATATTGTGAAAAGTTCTGTGATAAAGAAAAAAGGTATGGATATAGAGTCTGAAACTAATTGTTAGGAAATCTCAAAAATGCAGTTTGGTTTATGAAGTTATAAATTACCCATTGAGGTAGAAAAGGAAAAGCAATACTTGAATAACTCATATTTCTATACCAAAATACTCTGATCAACTTAGATTTTGAAAGCACAGACAATGTAGGGAATATTCATATGAATATTGCAGTTTTTTGTCATCTTTATGATGTGGTAGTTTTATAGCACCAGGAAACTAGGACTGATGCATTAACTTACCTGGTTGTAGATATTAAATCAATAAAAAGAAGAAAGTAGTTATCTGAAACACAATTGGCTTTGTTAGTGGCAGGTTGTTTAGTTCGATGCAAGATAATCCCTTGCAATGGTATTTTGCTCTGCTGTAATAACAAATAAATTCCAACGTTCTGGTGGCCTAATAGTGAGGCCATTTATTTTTTCACATAGAGTTGCTGTAGTTCTGGCGACTCTTCACACCAAATATCCTATAAGCAGATTCTACAGGAATCACACTTTTCATTTCTGACTCCTTCATAGTCACCTTTAAAAAGTGGAAGCAGATGGAGGAGGCCCCCCATTCTACAAACCTCATCCTGATAATGAGGCATCACTTCCTGTTACTTTCCTGTCTCCCAGTATTTATTTTTATGTATCCTACCCACAAGAAAGTCTCGGAAATATTATCTCCCTATGACATAGGGAACACATAGCACTCTCTTGACCACTCAAGGTTCATTGTAATGATTGGACTAAAGGACAAATCTAAATCTGCTGTCTGAAATTTCCAAGATTAATAATTGTGCTTTCTGAGATTTACCTAACCAGTGCCTGCAAGAAGAGTGCTTAAATTGAAAAATTATGCACTAAACATAGTTAAACTTTAATATCTGAACAGGTATAAAAAAATTGTGTTGTATCACATAGACACGCATGCCCAGATATGTATGAGCAGCAAGATGCTTCTCTTGTAAATCTCTTCTGTGTAGACAGGTAGTTACACTTGACATTTGTTTTGCTTGCTGAAAGCAAGCTCTAATAGTTCACCTAGGGAACTAATATATTGAGACAAGTATATGCAAATCGATCTTCTATGCATGGTATTTCTACCTCTATAAATGATTCCACATTCCTCCTTGCCATCTCTAGGACCTTAGTCCTCCTTCTCCCTTCATTGAATCATCCTAACTTTTGTTGATACTGCTTCCAAATGTTTCTTCATATGTAGCTGTGTTTTACCATTCCAAATACCTTTTTTTTTCCATAATGAGGGCCATTATATTTCGCTGTTGAACTAATTAGTAAACATGTATTCCACCTTCCTCTAGCACCTCTTCTAATGCAAAAGTCATCTACTGAAAGCTGGAGATAGTAGACCATTGTAATTAAGCACACAAGTTCTGGAGTGAGACAACCTGTAACCTTGGACAATTTTCTTAATCTTTATCCCTATTTTTATCATCTGTTAAATGGGAAATAATAAGACCTCAGAAGCTTAAAAGCAGGGTGATAATCTAAATAATTTACAGTTGGAACATCATGAAACGAATGAATTAGAACTCATGAAGGCCAGAGCTGGACTCTTGACGTACCAGCTAATCTTTAATTGCTGTGTCATGGGAGGTTCAGCAGCATGCCTGAGAATGGACTAAAGAGGCACGGGCATGGAGGAGGTTACACTAAGTTTAGACAATGGTTACTTGCCAACAGTACAGAAATTGTTCAATATTTTAATTTTAATATAAATTACCTAACAGTTGAACATCAGCTTTAGTTTAGTGAACTCATTGATAGGGCTGAACCCAGTGTATGATCAGCCTAGGTCAGATAACAAATAAACCCAGTCTCCAGGTGTTTACAAAATAAAAGTTTATTTCTCACTCACAAAATGTCTGCAGTTGGATCCCATTGTAATAGACTTGGCTAGGGAAGAGAGCCCAGAGATTTGTCCATCAGTTCTAGAATGCTATCCTTGGAGGCGACACCCATTACTTTTGCATATATCTTATTGAACAAACCAAGTTGCATGGCCATACCCGTCTTGAAGAGGGTGGAGAAGTGCAGTCTTCTGTGTGCTCAGAAGAGATAAGTTGGACATATTGGTGAACCATCATAACGTCTACAAACACAGTATCTATCGCCTTGTTACGTACTCTAATTATTATTAAGGCACACTCTTATTATTCCATTTCTCTGTTCAGATTATTTCATGGATCTGCTCCACTTTCCTTATAGCACTTAAAATCCTTATTATCATTAACACCCTCCATGTAAATTGTAACTACTTTTTTTTTAATCTTTTCTATTTCCCTTCACTTTACCTCTCGTCTATCCAAGCTGCATTATTTATTTTCCTATCAATCTATTGCTCATCTCTAATCTTTGTCCCTCCTGTTACTTCAACTTAAATGTCTTTATATAATCTTCACATGCCATAACAGCTTCTAACACTTCTACCCATCAAGTTCAAATGTTGTAAATTTCTATTGCCACAGTGAAGTTTCATATCAATATTCCATTAATTTTTATGACACTGTTAGTTCCAATATCCTGTTACAGTTATTTCTACACATGATTATATCCCATTCTACCCTGAAAGGTCTTTGAAAGTGAGGTCTCTGCCTGATTCATCTGGGTAGCCCCTCTTATGGGTACCTTCCTCATAGCTGTTCAATAGTGTTGAGTTAATGGAGAGGAAGGCCCAATATGAAAATGAGCATTGAGCTGGGGTAAGAAATTCTGGGGTTTAGTTGCAGCCTAGTTACTAACTAGCAATATTACCCTGGGAAAGTTGCTTCACCAGTTGGACACCCTACCCCGCTTGGCCAGTCCCATCCATTACTGGTGATACCTAATCACTAACTGCCCTAGCCTCGTGACAGCAATCAGTCCCCCGTTTCCTCATTTCTAATATGGAGACAGTGATAACTGCCTTGTCCCTTCTTTCTTACAATATTGTTGGGAGAAGCAAGTCGGATGTGACTTCACAGATGTGAAAGCACTTTGCGTACATTGTCCTCATTATGACAGGCAAAAGCTTAACTCTGATTTTAAGTTTCCAACTGATCGATTCTTCATCAGTGTTCAATTCTGTTTTTCCTTTGGGACTCAAAGCACTTTATACTCCTGGTTCTCTACCTACCTCTCCTTCATCTGGTCATTTTTGAGTTTCTCAAAGCTTGATGTTAGCCACCACTCCTTCCCCCTTTCATTTTTGCATGTTTCACTCTTAACTCTTTTTCTAGATTAGTTCATTATTACTCATAACATGTATTTTCATCTCTACACAGGTAATTCACAAATATCTACCCAGATCTCTCAAATGAGTAATATGTCTTTAAATTCATTGCTTACTTGATATCTTCACTTGGATATATCAACATATCTCAAGCACAACATTGCCAAAACTGTACTATTAATTCATACTTGCCCTCATCAACTTTGCTATTTTCCGTTGTTTATTTTTTCACAAATGATACCACCATCTACTCATTTTCAAACATAGAAATCTGGGTGCCTTCTTCTTCATCATCCACTATACTAACAAGTACTGAAATGCTACAGTCCTTTCCTATCTATCTCCATTGATAATACTGTAACAGAAACAGGTCTCATCGGCTTCATAGAAATACTTTACTAACTGGTATTTTTTTCTTGTCAATCTATTACCTACATTGCGTCATTTCAAAATGTAAATCTTATGCTTTTACTCGAAATGGTTTTGATTGCTTCCAGATAAAGATTGTTTTCTAACATGGCCTTTCAGGACTTGTGTGATCTGCTCTTACCTACTTTATTATTGTCTTTCTCATCCTGTGACAGGGTCCTTCTCAGTACCCACACAGTCTTTATTTTTGTCTTTATAATGATTCTGTGAGATAACAACACCAAGGCTAAACTTGATTAAGTGACATTCTGAAGGTTATGTGACTAATGAATAGGTAACAGTGTCTCAGTATGTTTCCTGCAGCAATTATCAAAATTGCATCTCTGTTATCTGGTATTTAGTCTGGATATGCAAATCGCTGTCTATTTGTATTAAGTTCATGTATTCAGTTGGGACACAGTAGGATTCCTACTTTCCTACCTTCTTACTCTACCACTGGCTATTAATAATGCTTATACAAAGACCTAGTAGGATCATTACCTCCTAGCTAAATGGTTTTCAAGGTATGATTCAAAGAACTCGATGGGCTTTAGCTCATTCATGGACCATTGCCAAGATCACTATTAAAGGGAAACCTTCTAAATCTATTCCTACTAGAGCAATAATTCATTGACTCCTTTTTAAATATTAATTTTTGGACAGGTTCTAATTTAAGGAAATGTATGTATTACAAATAATAAAAATAAAAAATGTTAACAGCTAATCACCTCTTCATCCCTTTGACAGTTAGGGAAAGAAAAGAAAAAAATAAGAATTAGAAACCTCAAGATTAGCTATGATGAGAACTTTTTGGAAATTGTATAATGCATTGCCTTGCACAAAGTAACATTCTATAAAGAGCTTTATTTTCTTATTGATTAATAAAAACTCTTTATATATACAATGTGTGTGTGCATGTGTGTGTACACACACTGTGTTGGATTTTTTTATATATGGTTTGTTTTTGGTCTTTGACTCAGTTTATTGTAAGTGTTGCCATATATGTGTATATGTACATAAATGTGTATATGTATTTACTCAAATCTGTTAATCTTTTCTTTATGGCTTCCAGGTTTTAAATTCTATTAAGGAAAGCTTTCCCTAAACTCCATTTGTAATTGACAAACATTTGATGTAAGGGATAATTCCCTTAACTTCTGAAGAATTTTTACTAATGAGTAGAAAATATACAAATAGGCCAATAGAAGCTAGGAAAACAGAAAAGCAACACAAATAATAAATAATATTAGAGGAAAAATATTAAAGAAATGCAAATCAAAGCAGCATGAGATTGGAGATAAAATTTTATCTAGATTGTTGAGGAATGTTTATTATATCAATCATTATTCAGACTAAACATGCATATAGAATTTTTGAAAAGTACGTTAAGTATGACTTTCAAAATGCAATAGTGTGCATGCCTTTTGTACCAGTCATTCTACTGTTATAAATTTACCCAACAGATGTATTTTCAAAAGCACATCAAGATATTTCTGTAGGAATTTCTGTTTTACCATCCTCTGAGCTATCAAATAAAAAAGAAAAATGTTGGCAGCATACTAAATAAGCATTAAAAGTAATGTGGTTAGATAAGTCATCTATGTTCAATCAATGAACAATATACAGAAGATGGAACAATTGAAACAACTGAAATAGGGATGTATGTGTTCATGTAGAAATCACAAAGAAACAAGAATATACAAAAAATGCATGATAAATAACTGGTGATTCCATTGTGTAAATAAAAAAAGAAAGCATATGCATATTTATGTAAAAGAACACATGAAACAATTTTTCTATGGACAGTGACCACCTTTGGGGAGAAGGAGGAAGTGTGGAAAATAAGGATAGGGTAACTATTTCTTTTCATTTTGTAACTATATTTACACTATTCACATATTTTCTACTAAGTATGTGTATTACTGTCATGGTTTTTGCGAAAAAAAATAAACTATTTTAATTTTTGTGTTTTTACAAAAAAATCTAAAGCTACAGATTTTTAAAATTCTTCCTTTCATTGATGTGGATTCTATAATTACACATATTTAGTATTGTGCCAACTCTCCACTTTTATTTGAACTGTTGCCCTCAGCATATTTTTTACCTCTCCCTATGTTCTCCTATACTGAATAGATCCTTATTAAGTTGCTAATTCTGCTGTGAGGAAGGTCTTGGTATTTTAGGATTGTTCACCTACAATTGAAGGCAGCTATTTTTGTGAAAGGATTATTATTCTTCATGGTTGCTGGTTGGTTTGGAGTTACTTAAAATGAACTCAATTATAGACCCTAAAAAAGAATAAATACCCTCACTTGTCTTCTGTTGTGATTTTTGCATGCTAACTGCAGCAACAATATATATCTATACCTCTTCTGTGTTCACTATTATTCTGTCCCCCACCGTTGACCTTCAAAGTATAGTGTTTTAAAATTGTGTCCACTGCTTTAAGAATAAGGAACCAAGTGATAAAAAGCTAGAAATAAACAATTTAAACACTGGAAAGTATTTCCTCTGCTTTGAAATTACCACACTCATTTAAAAGAAAACCAGAATCTGGTTTTCCATGTTTCATTAGGCTTTATTTTTTTGTTTTTTGTTCTTATTCCTCTTCTTTGTATTGTTCTAGAAATTACAGTAAAAGTCATGTAAAAAATGTAAATACCTGATCACAGGAGTTGCTTAAAAAATGTCTCAGCTAAAACCAGCACTATAGTGTGAGTGCTAGCTGCTTAACAAGTGAAGGGTGTGAGAAGTTATGAATAAAGAGAGAACATTTTGCCATGAATTATTCAGCTATCCACGGGATGCTGTTATCTCCACTCCAGTGGCTTTTAATTGCACATGTAAGAATTCTGCTTATCTGGCATTCAATTTGATGCCAAGGTGCAGCTTGCCCAAGCAGAGTGGGAGGCAGGAAATGAGGATCTCATCAGACTGGCAGCTGCCATTCATGAATGCACTAAAGAGTATGTCATAGGACTGTGACAACAAAGCTAGAAGGCAGACACAGCCCTTGGCAATGGAAGGACATGTGGGACTGCCTGACAGGAGATGGTTTTTTTCTTTGATCTTGGTGTACTTTGCTGAATCTTGAGTGAACTGTAGAATTGTGTGTGCTACCTAAATTGACTGCATCCTCTTTGTTAGAAACTCAAGGTTGATCCCTGGGGCAAACATGACACTTTGCTTTTTAAGACAGGCTCTCAGAGGACCTAGTATTCTTTTATCCTAAATGGAGTCTTGGCTCAATTTTGAGAAGCTACTGTTTTGATTTTTGAAAGTCTGTTTAAGATACTAGGTTTGTTAATCAAGCTAAATAATTTTCCAGAAACATTTTCCTCATCCCAGATTCCCAGAGGAGATGTATTTTGACACCTGTGCTAAAATTTTCCACAACAATTTACTTGTGAAATACCATTTTAAATATTTTGAGATTTAATTTGGAACTTCTTCTCAATGTATACCTCTCCCTATTATAGATGGCCCTTTTGTATTATTTCATATATCCAATTCCATATTCATTTGCATATGCAACATACTCTTCTCATCACTCACCATTTGTCATACACTGTGTAGAGCACAGAGGATGCAACGGTTACAAGGACCCACAGATAAACACCCTTACATTATGGAGCATGAAGACTAGAGTGAAGACGGACACACAACACAAATCTATGGTATCATGTGCTTATATCTCTCAAGAAGATCATGCCAGACACTGGCAACAGTGTGGAGAGTGGAGTTTCCAAGGCTTCCTGGGAGAAGGGGCTGGAACACAAGGAAGAGAAGTTAAAGTAGGCTTCCCTGAGAAGAGAACACTTGTGGTGAAACTTGATGGGTGCTTATGCATTTGTAAAGTTGACAGAAGAGGAACGGTAGGCTTCCCAATCAAAAGGCAAAATGTGGGTAAAGATTCAGAGGTATGGCAGGCTTGGAGGCCGTGAGAGAATAGCAAGTCTTAAATCACTTTTTTAGGACAGTAGGGAGCATAAGAGAAAATGGCAAACAATGAGTGTGAAGAGTGTATAAATGGTCAGGTGCCAAATAAGTACTGTGTACTTACATGTTATTCTGAAGGCAGGCGAGAGCCATTGAAGACTTTTCAACAGGAGTGTATGATCAGATTTCTGATGTAGAAAAATCGCTCTGATGACAATTCCATTGACAGTTCCTTTATGGGTCTACATCATAAAATTTCATATTAGCATTGTCTATGGGCCCGAAACAAAATGGTTAATTGTAGGTAAATTGACAAAGCAGAGAGTTTAAAGTCAGAAGAAATGGATAATCTTTTATAGTCTTTCCTTTTTGAGGTACGATTTTGGACAACGTACTTTTCCTTTCTCTTTAGATGTAAGTTCCATACATGCCAAGAGCTGAAAACAATTCCCCCTGCATAGTAACACTCAGTAAGTGTTTGTGGAATATATGAATGAATTTCTGGGTCTCTGTTATTTTTACTAAAACAAGGAGGGTTGAAAATTGTTCTAAGAGCTATCTTCCACTCCTGTGGTATGAAGAAATCCATGTGATTCTAAGTTAAATGAACAACTATACTATACTCCTCAGATAAATTATTTTTTGAACTGACATCCTCAGTCTGGGAAAAGCATAGTAGGAAAGGAAAAGCTATGAATCAGCTTTATGGCACTTTCTTCTCCAGTGCTTTATTTTCTTCAGTTTGATGACCTCTTCTTTACTGTATTCTCCTATGCTGGATCTTTTTTTTCTTCCTACATTTTTGATGTCTTATTTACCAAGGAGTCAGTCCTAGGGTTTCTTTTTACTCTACTTTCTCCTGTGAATACATAACTAACACGTTTGTATTTTGAGTTCAGATATTTCTTCTGAGCTCAAGACTGAAGATTCCACAGCTTACTGGGCATCTCTGTACCTGTTTCTGTCTCCCTCAAGTGCTTTTCTTCCCTTACTGTTTCACTGACTTTTTCCTTCTCTGGGGCCTCAAGGGATCATTCCTACTTCCCTGCCCTCTTGGACATCTAATATAATCTTTACAATAGACTTGGGTTTTTCCCAAAGGCAAGCAAAACCATTTAATTGGGTGTTTTAGTTTCTGCTTGGCAAAAGTCCCTGAGGAAAGGAATACAAAGGCAGACTGTCACCTTGAAATATGTGAGGCGCCATAGTAGGGGAAACAGAAAAAGAAAAAGCTTATAAATTAATCTCTCAAAAATGACATAATTACATTTTTTCCCGTGTTATTTTGAGGATCTTGGTGTGGTGGATGACTCTCTTTTGTGTTCCATTCTCCATCTGAAGTCTTCGTTTCTTTATTGTAATTGATGACAATTCTAGGTCCCTGGAAAAGTGGCAAATTTCCGGAGATTTTTATCTTGTAAATTGTTACATCCCCAGAACTTTGGAACATAATAGGTTTGGTAATTAATTAACAAACATATGTCTCTCAGAATATGCCCATGCCTTATTTTTGCTGGAGGCCTTCCTCCAGTGTTACCTACCATATATATAAGTTCATTCTGGCCTCTCCATCACCAATGAGTTTAGTCCCTCAATTTCCTGACTCTGCTTGGTTTAATGGTTTTCCAACTGTCTCATATTTTATTCCCTCAGTTTCTTTTTTGTTGACTGTGATCATTCAAGAGTCTTATTAAAGGCTACATTCTAGTGAATTCTTATCCGAATCATCCTCTAGTTTGGAATGCAATACATCATTCTGCATATACCAAGATCACCTGTTTTATAACTCTGGCTAGACATTAATAACATCCCTTGTTTCAAAATGGTGAGTATGACTTCTGTTCTAACTCTGCAGTATGTTACCTGAAGACAAGCAACATGTTGAAATCTTTCTATCTTAGGGCCTAATCTAGCACAGGGCAAAGTAGATATCCTCAATATGTATTGTAGTTAAATTGAGTTGAATTAAATTGACTTTGTATCTAAAAACTTTCATGGTAATAGGAATAGGTAATAGGAATATGGTAATAGGAATGAGAATAAATCTCACAGAAGTCATTGTAAATTACAAGTTAATCTAAGAGTTACACAAATAAGAATTTTTGTAAACATCAGAAGGATTAAGATAAATTCTATAGAAGCCAAAGTAAATTCTCATATAATATTGTTACAGGTTAATGACGTTTAACCTCTGCTCTTTGTCTTCTTAATGGAATTCAATCAAGAGACAGAATTTTGTGCAGCATGAACAGCAAAAGTTTATTGGTAAAAGAGAAGGCACTCTGAGACATGGAACCGGGCTGACCCAAGAGAGGGAAGCGGCCCCACCTTACATTGTGTGAAGGCTTTTATTTCTCTGGGTAGAATTGCCTCCCTTTTTCCCTTCTCTTATCTCTCTTTCTTTGCCTGAGGTGCCTAGTCCTCTGGCATTTAGCAATGCATTTCTTTGATTTAGGGGCAATTGTAAACACACCCCCTTGGTTTTGGGGGCATGCGTAAGCATGTGAAAGGACTTGGACTCCTGTTGGGCTAGTAAAGTATTGGTGGTCCTGGCAAAAAGCATGTATTCCCTGATAAGCAAGATGTCTTCCTCTTTTCTAATGCATTTCTTTGATTTAGGGGCATGTGTAAACATATCTCTTTGGAGTGTGTGTAAGCCTAGAATCCTGCTGTGCTTTGACCCAAGTAGGAGCTACAACAAGGGGCTTTGTAACCTGGGCTAAATTTCTCCTTCTCTTGCTGCTTTCTATCTATCTACCTGCTTTATCGATATCAATACTTAGATATTATTTGTCTGAGAAGCTTGATCATATTGGAAGTATCCTCAGATTTATGGAATAATAATCCCATTGACTTGTGATAGTTTAAAAAACTTTTCCATTATCTTGAACTTGGAGAAAATGGAAAATAAAAAGTATTTCCTCCCAAAAGCTTTTTTAAGGGATGTTGCTGTTCACGTAAGTGTTAATGGATTAGAAAGAAGACTTTGGGTTCTTCCTTTGAACACAAACCACGCCTTAAGCACCATTGCTCTCAAGTAAACCAGTAAAAGAGAATTCTGGGGAAAAAAAGGCTAATATCAGTTGTTCTCAAGTAAAACAGTAAGACAGATAAAAAGAAGAAAAAAAAATACCTAATAACATCAGCTATGACCTAAACTTCTGCCATATTTGTAGCTTGTTTACCTTCTAGTATTTTTTATTTGAAACTTTTCTCTTGTGGTTTTGTTAGATAGTTTTATTACAAAATTTTTTTGTGAAGCTTCTTAAAAACAGTCACAGTAAATTGATCACAGCAAACGCTAGTGAAAGTCTGTATTTCCATGGCAACCATAATAAGAGTTACACATATTCTCATAAAGAGGTAGAACCAATGCTACTGCCAAAATACAAAGGCCAATAAGGAATTAACACAGAACATTCATTACAGTGAAGGTGATCAGAGCGGCAGTAATCCTGCAAAACGATTTCATTCATTCATGCAAGCAGATTTTTTTTATACCCAGTATTCAAAAAAGAGAAAAAAGTGCAAGCTGTACAGTGATTGATTATTGATTTAGGAATAAATGTTAAATATCTGTTAGTGTAATCTCTTCTGAGGATGTTTTCTCTGCATATACTCAATATGTAGTCCAGATGTCAGTGAATGTTTTCTATAAAAGTCTAGATAGTAAATGTTTGCCGGCCATATGATCTCTGTTGTGACTACTTGGTATAAGTAAACAAATGGGTGTTGCTCTGTTACAATAAAACTTTATTTTAAAAATCAGTCAATGAAAGGGAATTGTTCCACATTGTGTAGTTTGCCAGTCCTGTTTTAGGCAGTTGGAAATTTACACATATCATTCAATTTAATTTTTACAATAATAATATAAGTTAAATGTGGTGTTCATACTACAGATCAGCAGTGGAGGTCCTGAGAATTGAAATAGCCCAAGGTCAGACAGAATCAGAACACAAACCCAGCCTATCTGATTTTACAGCATGACCCCTGACCACTTACTTACCTAATGATAATAAAGAGTATACATGGGCATTTAATGCAACAGCAGTGTGTTAAACTATCTGTGTCTATTACTTCATTTACTTGTAAGATCCCTATGAGGTAAGTACAATGAACACTTTCTGCTTGCAAATGAGAAGCCAACACCTGGGAAATCTGAGAACAGTTTCCAAGGTCAACAAAAAAATAAATCTATCTTTGTTTAAATAACTTATTCAATTTAATTCAGTGACTGAAATAATGAAATCATCCTTTAAATGTGACCTGAATGACCTTACAAATATGTGAAAGTCCATGCTTGTTTAAAGAGCTCCTGAATTCTAGTAGATACTTCCAGATTTGCAATGCTTATTTCTTAATCTGCAGTTTCACTTTGATTGTAACTTGGTTTCTATTCACTCTGCTTATAAGGAGTAATTTCATGAAGAGGCAAAAAGGGTGATTATGGTGTGCAGTTAATTAGAATTTCTAATTAAAATCATCCTAAAAAAACACCCAATGCCAATAGAAGAGTAATTATTAATCTGTAAATTAAGGAAACTGTATACTACAGAACTTTTTTTTTCATACTGGAATGAAAAACACCCACTTTGAATTAACATACCATGAATAAAGGTACTTACCTTTAATAAAGGTAGAATGGATATGGCCATAAGGTTAAATTGAATTGGACCAAATGTAATTCAGTTAAATCCTAGAGATTGTGTAACTGGCAGACTCCACAGCTTACTGGGCATCTCTGTACATGTCTCTATCTTCCTCGAGTGCTTTTCTTCCCTAACTGTTCCACTGACTTTTTCCTTCTTTGGGGCTCCAAGGAATGATTCCTATTTCCCTGCCCTCTTGGACATCTAATATAATCTTTACAATAGGCTTGGGCTTTTCCAAAAGGCAAACAAAACCATTTAATTAGGTGTTTTAGTTTCTGCCTGGTGAAAGTCTCTGAGGAAATGACTACAAAGGCAGAATGTCACCTTGAAATATATGAGGGGCCACATATTGCTTCATTCACCCCCCTGTCTTTAATTTTTCCTTTTTAATTTTTGGGACAGATTTGATTCTCTCAAATGAGGGCTCAGTGAACCTGCCACGCTCTCACATTTGTATTTGTGTCTATATATATGAGCGTGTGTGTGTGTGTGTGTGTGTGTGTGTGTGTGTTTGTGAAATAAGGATAAAATTCTTAGCAGGGTGCCTGGGACTTAAACATTACCTTCTTGCTTCTTCCCTGTATTTCATTTTAGCATCAATGATTTCCCCCATAATCTTATACCATCTAGGAAAGACTTGGAAAGTTATGTCAAGAAGAGAAAGCCTCTTTTAGGAACATTTTCTTCCCTAATCCCTAGTTCTAAGCCTAAAACCCCATTTGTAGGATATTTTGGCCACTACAAGGAAATCTCAGGTGATTCTTCTTCCAACTTCAAATCTATTTTAAAAACATAAGCATCTTTCTGAATTTCTTCATCTGCTCATTCTGTATTTGTGGATGTGGTTAATAAAAGAAATGATTATTCTGGGGAAAAAAAATTCTGTTTGTCTTTACTTCATATTCATAGTCAAAATACTGGGTCCAGCTGTCTTTGAAAATGGAGTATAAGTATCATATTTACTTTTAAGCACACTAAACAGATACATTTACTTTTTAAAATTAATACACTTTATTTTTACAGAACTGTTTTAGGATTACAGAACGATTGAACAGAAAGAACAGAGTTCCTATACAATTTACCCTCCCAAACACACAATTTCTCCTGTTATTAACATTTGCTAAAATGGATGAACCAATATTGAAATATTATTAACTGAAATCCATAATTTACATTAGGTTTCATGCTCTGTGTTGTACAGTCTATGGGTTGTGACAAATGCATAATACCATGAGTCTACCATATCAGTATCATACGGAATGGTTCCGGAATAGTTCTACTGCCCTATAAATCTGTGCTCTATCTATTCACGCCTCTTCTTTTCCCCAGCCCCTGGCATCCACTGATCCTTGTTTCTCTCTATATAGTTTTGCCTGTGCTACAATCTCGTTTAGTTTGAATCATATAGTATGTAGCTTTTCAGGCTTGTTTCTTTTACTTAGTGATATGCACTTAAAATTCCTTCATGCTTTTTTATGATTTGCTAGCTCGTTTCTTTTTCTCACTAAATAATATTCAACTGTAGGGATATAGTACAGTTTGTTTATTGTTATTTATTATTTGTAATTCACCTATTCTATGACATCTTTATTACTTCCAAGTTTTGATAGTTATGAATAAAGCTGTAACAAACATTTATGTGCAGGTTTTTGTGCGGACATAAATTTTCAACTCATTTGGGTTAGTACCTAGGAGTATGAGTGCTGGATTATACTGTGAGAGTATGTTTTGTTTTATAAGAATTGCAAAACTTTCTTCCCAACTAGCTGTACCATTTTGCATTTCCACCATCAAGGACTGAGACTTCATGTTGTTCCACATCCCAGCAAGCATTTGATGTCAGTGTTACGGATTTTAGCCATTCTAATAGGTGTCCAGTGGTATCTTATTGTTGTTTTGATTTGTAATTCCTTAATGGCATGTGGTGTTGAACATTTTTTCATATGCTTATTTTCCATCTGTATATTTTCTCTGATGAAATGTCTGTTTAGATCTTTTGCCCACTTTTTAATTGGGTTGTTTTCTGATTGGTGAATTTTAAGAAATCTTTGTGTATTTTGGATTCAAGTCCTTTTTATAGATACATGTTGTGCAAATACTTTCTCCCAGTCTGTGGCTTGCCTTTTCTTCTTTAAACGTATCTCTCACAGAGTTGAAGTTTTTACATTTTAACTGAATTTAAATTTAATTGATAAGTCCCACTAATCAATTTTTTCTTTCATGGATTATATTTTTGGTGCTTTATGTGAAAACTTATTGTCAAACCCCCAGGTCATCAAGATTTCCTCCTATGTTATCTTCTAGAAGTTTTATAGTTCTGTGTTTTACGTCAGGTCTGTGATGTGTTTTGACCTAATTTTTGTGAAAGGTATAAGGTCAGCATCTAGATTCATTTGTTTGCATGTGCATGCCCAGCTATTCCAATAAAAATTCACTTTTTATTTGCTACTTTATTTATTGATATTTATAGTTTCGAATCAACATTTCCAAATTGATAAGCCCACCAATTGCCTGTGCTTAAAGGTCTTTTAGTGCTTAAAGGTCTTTTAGATACTGAAGGAATTTAGTATCTGGACATTCACTTGAGTGGATTCGTGTGAACACTAACACGTGTCAGCAAAATTTTTCCTGTCCCCGTCTTAGTTCCTTGGGCTGCTTTGAGCAGGATGGATTTGGGTGTGTGAGAGTACTTGAGGCCATGAATAGAAGAGGTTCATAATTCAAATTCCATATCAGAAAAAAAAACAGGGAAATCAAATGGAAGTGAAGGACGCATCTGTCTCTGCTCACATTACAACAGCTTCGGAGGTGACAGCATAGACCATGTGTAACTTTCTGTTTTCACGAGGATCTGGGAGCCACGTAAGCACATTTATATGGCCAAAGTCTCTCCTGTATGGTTGCTGACTGTTTCTGTCAAATGGTACAGCTCCCTTCTTTTATTTTTCTCTAAGTTTTCCCAGTTATAGATAGTCCTTGGACATCTGTTCAGTATGAAAAATCAGATGTTCTGGGGGAAATACTTGGCCAGATTTCTTATAATTTCATCTGAGTTTGTGCTGTTTCTAAAAGTAATTACAATATATATCTGCATCTGGACTAAAAAGAGATGAATAAGAGAAAAAAATCTACATATCTGCTTATATGTATGTGTTATACACACACTCATATATATAGTTACTTCTTCTTTCCTATCTTAATATTTATGACAAAATAGCTTACATTTATATAGCATCATGCTCAAAGTGCTTGAACATATAATAATTTATTTAGTCCAGTGGAGGAAGAGGCTCCTTCTTTTAGATTAACATAAAAGCAGAAGTTTATTTTCATGGTGGGAATTCAAATATTTGAGCATACTTTTTACTTGGCAAGTCATTTTCTCCCCTAGGACAGATAAGAAGCCATTAAATCTAGCCCAGCAGACTGAGAATTCGGCAAATCAAATGACAGATAAGGAATTGAAATATGAACTGCGTATCAAATTCTGAACTTAGGCAGTTTGGGGAAAGAAACGTTTCAAAGGATGTGATGGGAATTCGTGTTTTAAAAGCATGTGTTCTACAAATACTGGGAAAGGAGGGGAAGATAAACAGCTAAAACAAGTTGAGAAGGAAAAGCACACCACTGATCATCTAAAACCAGTGCCTAAAATATCTGTGCTTTTCAGTTTTGCAAAACAATCAATTGTAAAGTGAGATGAGAACACTCTCTTTTAGGACATGCTCTATTGAAAAATAATACCGATTCAATAACAATCTAAATCCCAAATGAGTTTTCTTCAACAGTGCCATCAGTAAGTAATTCACTCAATGAGGGCACACCATTTTTCACCATTCAAAATTCAAAGCATTGGCAAGAGAGAAAAGAAGCCAAAATATCATATCTTCTTCTTGTAATACTGTATTTGTGTGTGACTGGATTTGCTTGAATATTAAGTATTTGCCTCCATGAGTCTCATAATTGTAAGCCAGTGGGTTTAGACACTGTTTTTTGCTCCTATAAAAATCTTTGTTTCATAAGAAATGCACCATGCTATTTTATATTATTCTGCCTGTAACCTTGAACTCCTGAGTGGGGTTGTTGGAGTTCATTGACACGGTCCTCATGCGCTGCACAGAACCCGGTGCTCGGAAGGATCTCACACTAGGTTTAATGCTCTGCTGTCACTTTTCTGCCATTCCTGGTAATTTTTTAACAAGAGCCCAGTTTTTCATTTTTCAGTGTGCCTCACGAATCATGGAACTCTTCCTGCATGTTGGAATAAAAATTTCAGTGTCAAATAAACCAAGGTTTCAGTCTTACCCTCGACCCTAGAGCCATATGAACTCTGACAAGATAGTTGGCCTTAGAGAGTCTACCCTACTCTTATTTATAAAATGGTGATTAAAACTGTTTACTCTGTAGGACTGTACTGATGGTTGGCTAAAATAACACATGTCAAGGGCCCAGCAAGGATAAGGCAAATAAATATAGTTTTTATCTCAGCAGCCCACTTCAGACAATTGCCTGGAGGTCTGTGAGGTGTGGGGGATGCTGGTACCCCATGTAGGCTCAACCTGAACACTTCAAGGTCAAGGCTGAAGCTCAGTGTTGCGTCATGCACCCAGGGGAAGCAGCCTTGGCCCCAGCCTGATGCAATGGCTCACTCTTTTTATTTTTTTCTGGTAAATTTTTTATTGTGGTATGTTGGGGAACAGTATGTTTTTCCAGGGCCCATCACTTCAAGTCAAATCATTGTCCTTCAGTCTAGTTGTGGAGGGCACAGCTCACTGGCCCATGTGGGAATTGAACTGGCAACCCTATTGTTAAGAGCCATCTGGCTGCCCACAATGGCTCACTCTTGGTAAACACCCAGTAAACCTAAGATTTGATCCTTCTTTCTCTCACACTTCTTGCCCACATTAAACCTTGGTGGTGGCTACCTTTTAACATTTAGCCAGGAAAGCTGAAACTGAATCCCTTTCTAGGCAATAGATATTTGTAGATAAATTAGGGCTGGAATTTTGAGTTGGTGAGTAAAACCTTGTTTTGAAAGGCCCAAGCTTGTGTTTTGCAAATTCTAACTTTCAAAGGGTCTGAGTATGTTTCATTTTCCCAGATTATCACTAGGGACTCAACATTAGTTCATGATTTTTTTCCCCCAATTTTTCCAGTCACCCACTATCCTCCTAAACAAAACGTAGGTTACCATGCTGAAGAAAGAAGCTCAGGTAGAGAAACAACAGAAATATAAACACACTTTGCATGCTGCTTCTGTAAGATGCCATCCATTGAATTGGAGCTTTGTTTTCTTATGAACCATGTTTATCTTCTATAACTGACCTCATTTGAAGGTATCCTCTGTATGGGAGGTAAAAATCCAGTGGTTTTCACTGTAGGAATCAGGGGACTTGTCACATGGTTTTCAATAAGATCCAGTAGGGACTTTCTTCCTGAAGCAATTGTTTTGGGAGGATTTAGGTGTATATGTGAGTATGATTAATTTTTAAAATGTAGCAAATAAGGGGATTTTTGAGGGGGGAGGTAGCGTAGAAATTGGCTGGAATAGACTGGCGCAAAGCACTACACCAAGCCCTACGCTCAATTCATAAGTCTTAGGATCTCCCCCCACCGCAGCTTTATTGAGATCTAATTGACATATAACACTGGGTAAGTTTAAGGTGTACAAGGTTATGATTTGATGAGCGTATATAGCGAGAAATGTTAGCACAATAAGGTTAGTTAACACTTCCTTCACCTCACATAATTAACACTTTATTGTCATTGTAATGGTGAGAACATGTAAAATGCACTCTCATAGCAGCTTTCAAATATACAATACAGTATTGTTAACTATAGTCACTATGCTGTACATTAGGTCCCTGCAACTTATTCCTCATGTAACTGGACCTTTTTTTAAAATTTTTATTTTATTTTATCTTTTTTTTTTTTTTAAATTGCAGTTTATTGGGGTGACAATTGTTAGTAAAGTTACATAGACTTCAGGTGTACAATTCGATAATAGATCATCTGTATCTCACGTTGTGTGTTCACCACCCAGAGTCAGTTCTCCTTCCATCACCATATATTGGATCCCCTTTACCCTCATCTCCCACCCCCCAACGCCCTTACCCTCTGGTAACCACTAAACTATTGTCTGTGTCTATGAGTTTTTGTTTCTCATTTGTTTGTCTTGTTCTTTTGTTGTTTTTGGTTTATATACCACATACCAGTGAAATCATATGGTTCTCTGCTTTTTCTGTCTGACTTATTTCACTCAGCATCATAATCTCAAGTAACTGGAAATATATACCCTTTGACCAACATTTCCTCCTTTCCTCCCATCCCTGGCCCCTGGCAACCACCATTCTACTCTCCACTTCAGTGATCTTAATCACTTTTCTAAGTAGGCTTTTATAATTCAAAGAAGTATTGGTCATAAATAATTAAATTACAGAACATGAATGTTGTCTGATTACTTTGTTCATTCTTATCCATTAACAGATTAGTTAAATAAGGTTATACAATTTTTAGTAGAAAAAAATGAAAATAAAGCAAGGACTCTGACCTATCCAAACTCTGTTATGCAACCATGCCTGTTTCCCCAGATCCTTTGAGTTAAATGACCCTAGACTTTTGTGCTTCCCTAAGAGCTCGCTAGGAGAAGTAAAACTGGCCCTGGGCATTTTCCTTTCTGTGGGTGTGTACCATACACTGTTGCAGTGAGAGGCATTTGCAGCTCTTCAGCACATACCCTCCCCATATGGCCGTGGAACTCAGTGAACCTTCTGGGCCCACAGCAGATTGTTAAAGAGCAAGAGCTGGCTAACTCCAGCCCTACCCGAGGATCTGCTTTTGGGAGCAGAACTGTACAACTTTGTGGGCACCTCACCTAGGCTCTCTAGTGCTCAGTTAAATTCATCTGTACATTCAGCATAATGATAATGATCTCTGCGTATCTGCCTTCAAAGCACTGTTGGGATGAAAGCTTAGAAAATGTAAACCAAAGTACTTTCTAAGCTGCTCTACACAATTTAATATTACGATATTAATATCAACAAGGATTATGGATATAGTATTACTATTACTATTATTGGTGTTAATATAATACTATGTCCAAACTATAGCAATAAGTTGAAAAACAGTGCTTGAAATAGCTTAATTCAAAACTATAATTGGTTTTAGAACTTCATGTATTAATTGAATGGATTTCTAAAGTGACCAAAATAGAGAAGGATAGCTCTTGTTTTCAAAGAACGTATTGATCTCTAGATCATGGAGGATAAGTGAAAGGGGAAAAAAAAAAACAAAAACTTCAAAACCGAGAAAAATACTTAAAAAATATTTTTATTATCCTTCAGGAAAGATGGGGAGGGAAGCATGAGCTCTTTTATGCTCCAACAAGATTTCTGCCAATTTCAGGAACAGATCCCCAGAAAATGGCCCTGGAAGGTAGACACGTTGGTAGTCAATGACTGCCACAGAGCTGGGCAGTATGCTGTTTTGGTTACCCAGAGTCTGGAGCCAGAATGCTTGGGTGCAAATGCTGGTTCTTCCACTTAGCGTGAAATTTTAGGCAAAATATTTCCTTACGCTGTGGTTTAGTTTCCTCAGTTATGAAATGAGGATACTCTGGGTTGTTACGATGAGTAAATGTGAAAATATTGCTTAGAATAGTACTTGGCATTGAAAATATGTATTAAATATATTTGTTAGGATGTTGAATTATATAGTTTCTATTATCTTGATTTTATTTTTTGGGGGGAGCTACTTTGGAGATAAGAAAAGAAAAATTTTAGTAGCATGCCATCGTATCTGTTCAACATATATCTGTTTTAACTTTTGACATCAGTGAAAAACTCTGGTTTTAGATTTTTTTACATTGCTAATAATTGTTAATGATTTCGAATGTAATAGAACAGAAAAGAGATTTTTAACAGGGAATGGATGGGACAGTTTTGAATTGCATTTTTATATTTTCTTCTTAATGTTCTTTAAGTGACATTGAAATTTATGCATTAAGGCCAAAGTGTGACCCGGGAACCCTACAGGTCTCCCAGACCATTTCAGAGAATTCACAAGGTCGAACTATTTTCATACTAACACTAAGGTGTTAACCTGCCTTCTCCATTCTCACTGCCTCTCAAATGTGCAGTGGTAATTTTTAGGGGATACATGATCTGTGATGTTGCAAAAGTTGAATGTAGAGAGAGATCTGAGAATCCAACTGTCTCCTATTAAAACTGACATTAAGGACATTTATTAAATTGTAAAACAGTGACACTTTTTTCACTAGTTTTTTTGGTTTTAAAAAATGTATTTTTATAAAAGTATATGCTATTTATGTTAACATACAATGGCTTAATACTATTATTTTTAATGAATTAATAAATAAATATTTTAACTTTTCAAAATTATAATTTTTTAAGATGGGAATAATTAATAGATATGACTGGCTTTAAACAAAATATCTTTGGAGTCCTCAGTAAGTTTTAAGAGTCCACATGGATCCTAGGATTAAACCCTGAGGAAACTGATGTATTCGACTGTCTCTAGGCTCTTAGAAATCCCCCTGGGGCAGGTGTTTTCATGGGGTTGCGCAAGTCTCTGAAAAGGCCAAGCTGCAAGTCCAGGAGCATCCAGCACACCCAGTCCCACCATCTCTAGTCTAAGGAAGCATCTAGTTGCTCCTTCCGGTTCCAGAGCACTGATGCAACAGATGGATAGGCTGTGAACAAGAAACTACTGGGGTGCTCTCTCTAGAGACATTGAAAACATGAGTATGAGTGACGTTGTCTAACCAGAACTTGGAAGCTGCCAGCAACATATTTCAAACTGTGTGTAGTGACAGATACATGACATGTTTCCCAGAAGACCTAATCAGAAAATAAGCCCTCGCATGATTTTTCAGGATGACATCCCTTGAACATAATAAGCCCTAGTGTGTCTTTTGGAGCAAACCTTAATATAAGACCCAGTCTTATTTTCGGGGAAACACGGTAGTGATGTGGAAGTTTAAATAGACTGGGTAATAGTACTCAGAGATTTAAAACTAATATTTCCCTTTTGATGCAAGTGTTTTTTTGTTTTTCAAAGTCATATTATTACATATTTTCACAATTAATATACATACTTTTATATGCATTTGACAGTTCGATACACTTTTCAACAGCTGAATATGTTTCCTTTTGAATTGAGAGACTGCTGGGTTAGAAATTTGGGAGACAGGTACAAGTACCCACACTTCTCAGTGCTGAATATGTCTTAATACCAACCAGTGCCATTGTAGGGCCCTTTTGAACTGCATGTCATCATTAAGGAACCATTCCCACGGAGGCAGCCTGATCTCCCAAAGCCGTTCCTTCCTTCAAGCTCCCTCATATTAGTTAGTTTTGTCACTAATATTGGCCAAGAATCCTGTGTCTGTTTGGGTTTGTTCTCTGCCTTGGTATGGCCGGCCTCCACACTGCCTCACCCCCGTGCGGTCTCACCACCCAGGCTTCCTCCAGCGAGCCTCAAGCCTGGTCTCTCCCACCTGCTGCTTGGAAAACTGCTGCTGTTCGTGTCAATCCTATTCTAGAAACAATGGGTGAAATTCCCAAACTTAGATAAAAAATGGTAAAGAAAGTCCGACCCAAAGAGGCAGTCATTAATTTGGGGGTTAGATACACGCTTTTTGTTTGGATGCTGAAGTAGGCACCTGGAAAAACAAAATACCAGCTCACATGCTAATTGAGTGATGGAGTGCCACCCAATCAGGAACTGAGGAATTGGCAGCTTCATCTTAACCAGGTGCTCACTCAGGCCTGTGGAGTCTCCCCAGTGGGGGAGGAATTTCTGCAGTACTGATTCTCATAATAAACCTGTTGAAACTTCAGGTGGGGAGCATTCCAGGTGTGAGATTATGTTGATAAAGGCCTGATAATGAGGGGCAATTCTACTTGATTTAGATATTTATGTAACTTGCTAAGAGAACTTTCTGTGAAAGACACCCCTTGGTGTATGAAAAAAAAAAGGGGGTTAAAGCTGGTAGACAAAGGGTTGTGATTTCCCTTCCCTTCGGATAGAAGGTAAAACCCCAGTGGTTCCTGGTCACAGTCAGCCAGGTAGCTGAGACAATATTATCTTCATATTGACATTACCACAGTCTTCACGTATTAGAGGTTTAGAATTTCCCATTGACGAGGGTAACTGACAATTCCAGTGAACCAACTTAAAGAGGTTTTTCTTTCTAACTAAAGCATAATATACAATCAGTATCAACTTTCTGTTCTGCAACCGTTGAAGTGGCTTATTTCCAGAAATACTTGGAGAGTATAATTTCCAGAAATGTTTGGAGAGGATAATAGTTTGTACCCAGTGGTAGTTGCAGAACAGTTTCTGAAAAATGGTTGTTTTCTTGCATATAATTCCAATCTTCCACCAATGTTAATTGCTTGTGACATTTTGGCTTCTTTTTCAACACTTTAATGAGAACTAAAACGTTAGCAAGGAGTATTACTGTATCTCCCATCCAAATGAATCCCAGCTCGTGATGTGTATGCCAGTCTGTGCAGGAAATGTGATCAATGGGAAGAATAGCAACTAGGTGAGGTATTTTATTGAAGTTTCAGCTGTAGCAAAACTTAAGACTGAGCATCAAGATTATTTAAGTATGAATTATGACCCTTGAATGGCATGTAGAAAGCGTAGAGCAAGTTTATGTTTCTACATCTGAGCACATCAAATGTTGGGTGTAATTTATTACGAGACATGCTGGGACTTCAGTTATATGAGAGCAAGTCACTGGAGGAAGCTGAGAGGGCTCAAGGTGGAGCGGAGGGACTAATCCCACAGCCTGCTGGATACTAAAGAGGGAAGGTCAGTAAAATAATTTTGGCCACTGAAAAAGTGGTTCATGGACTCACAGCATTGGCATCCACTAGGAACTATTAGAAGAGTAGAATCTCAGTCCCCACCTTAGACCTACTGAAATAGTTTAACTATCTGCCCAGGTGGTTTGTATACACACCAAAAAGCTGTTAACAAGGGGTTGTGGTGTATCTGTTCTCAGTCTGGCCTGGGGTAGAACACCAGCTGGCTAGCAACTGGAATGACAATTCTGGCACTATTCATGTTCAACATCCAGAAGGGGACAGATGGTGTCCCATTTGGACCTTGCAGTTTGAACTTGAAAGTCTCAATGAATTGGCAAGGGGTTGGGAGAGTCAGTGGCAAAGGGAGAGTTTTCACTGCTGTATGGCTTGAGAACCTTGTCAGGCTTTAATTTACCAGAATAGAATTCAGGGCAGGAATACATGCAAAATGGGTTATTCAAAAATAACCCAAGATGAGAGTGGCTTCGGTTCCCCAGGGTTCTATGAGCTTTCAGTCTTGGGGAGACACCCCACACTGGTAGGAAAGAATTCAGGCTCTGCTGGGCTCACTGCCTGGCTGATGGGTTTCCACTGAGTCCTGAGGGCAGAGCTGACTGGGTGGGACAAGCGCTCCAGACGTGGCCGTGCATGGCACACTCAAGCCTGTAACAGCTCCGAGTTACAGTACTTTGTGGAAAACAGGCTTCCAAAACCGCTGTTTTCATAAATTAAATGTACGAAATGGTGCAAAATACATTAAAATGTGGTCAAAATTGTCTGGATCTCATGATCAATGTTTGTAATTTTAATAGGACATAAAGTATGGTAACAATCAAAAAGTACAGCCTGAAATCAGTAAGCTCAGTTCCATCCGAAGTTGCATCCTGAGCAATTCTAATAGTATTTCGCATGTTCTTAAGGAATTACTTTTTTCTTCCCCTTTAAATATCTCAAAGTCTTGTTAATATTGACTTTTCTTGACTCTGTCATCTCCTTAAGCCTTTGCACCAACACTACGATGTAAATAGCCTTAGCTTCATGATTAAACTGAGGCTTACAAAGGTTAAGTAACTTTCCCAAGGTCACACAATCTTCAGTAAAACAGCTTTTTCAAAACACTGCCGAAAGTTTTCCAGTATACTCTACTATTTCCCAAGGATTGTGAATGTTATTATGTAGGCATGTGTGAGGTCCAGTGGAACAGACTGATATATACACAAAAAATTTCAAAATCGAATCTCAGTTTTCTACTATTCCTTCTTATTTTTTTTAATTCCATCACTCCCTTCTCCTAGTTTCCCTGAATTTTGCTAAGTGTGTCTCTTCTCTCTGATTCTTGCTTGCAGTCTATAGACTCAAGGTCTATTGTTATGACAAAAGTCAAACTGGTCACATAGAGTAACAATAGAAACCAAAGAACACTCTGCGTAAAGCCTTCTACTGAAGGGTCTGTAAAAAGGGTCTAGGCCAGAAGCCTTACTACGTCTTATTGAACAAACCCTTTTAGCCGGATATGCGACGATAAGACTTTGGTTGATTCTGACAAATGCGTATTGTTTATATCCTGAGCTTATGATGTTAGATATAGTAGAAATGTCACCGTCAGCATTTGTATTTAATGATAGGTTGGTGCAAAGGTCATTGCGGTTTTTGCAATTATTTTTAACCTTCTAAACCGCAATGACTTTTGCACCAACCTAATACTTCACGAGGAGTCGCAATCGGACTCAAGTTACTATTGATTCTACTTCCTGTGTCACTTTGAATGAATTCGGTCTTTCTGGGCCAATTTTCATCTGTAAAATGTTAGAAATAATACCTATCTCACAGGCTTGATTTAATAATGAAATGAGAGGATACATATAAAGCATTTAGTAGTTCATTATGATTACTGTTATCATTGAACATCAATAATCTGAAGAAATAAATGGATGGATACTTCCGAGAGAGACTCTGTTTTTGTCTTTTTCGACCAGATATACCTGGAAACCACTGAATATTATATGTAATTATATATTGAAAATATATATTTTTTGATGAGTAGAGCAATATAACTCTTTAAGTTTATTTCTGGAACTGATGATTTTACTCTGAAAGTTATATACACTTTCATTTCCAAGTCATTTTAGATTCTTAAAGTGGTATTTTTCAAGATTTTTGAAAATCCATTTTCTTTGAATAGATGATTTTCATTCCAGAACTGATTTTGTTTTATGTCAGAGTCAGTACACCTTTGATTTATGCTCAGATTGTTTTCTGAAGCTTCAAAGAATCACAGCTGGGTGGAAAAATGATTCTTGGCAAACTGATTTTCCAACCAGGCAACCCAAAGTGATGGATTGCTAGAATAATGGCCATAATATATACTGAGAATACAAATGAGATACACGGTTTCTTCAAGATAAATTTGGAATTGTAAGAAGTGAGCCTGTATTTTAACTTTCTACATGTAAGGAAAATCAGACAATACACCATTTCTGTATGAATTCATGGTAGCCCATGTCTGGCCTAGCCAATTTTAATACTGAACCATGCATTACCTCAGGGATATCACAGTAGTACATTCTTACTGTTCCTCTGTACAGAGGTATTGTTACCATAACAAGTTTTATAATTATTAGAGAACAAGTGCAAGGTTTACTCAACAAACAACTTTACCATTAAAATTTTAATCTGAGTTATTAGTTATATCTAGTGCAAGTATTCACATATTTCTACTGATGATTTTTAATTATTTCTCATACATTACTACTGTTTGTAGTACTTATAATCACAAAATAGATAACATGTAACTATTATGCTAAGCTCTTTGAATGCATCAGTTTATTTAAATTCCACATCCCTCTGAGCTTTATGCAATTTAATCCCATTTTATAGACAAGGAAACTGAAAGGTAATATTGTGGGTTATATAGTGGGTAACATGTTGGAGCTAGAACATAAATCTAGGAAGTCTGGCTCCAGAAACTGGGCTCTGGGTTTTTCTTTTTATAATTTTAATAATATACTTGATCTAAACCAATATATCCTATTATCACTTTTATATGTAATCAATAGTAAAAATTATTACTGCTATATTTTGCAATCTTTTGTCCCTACCAAGTCTTTGAAATTCTGTGTGAATTTTACACCGAGAGCACAACTCAGTTTGGAGCAGCCATATTTCAGGTGTTCGTAGGCACACGTGGTTAGTGGCTACCGCACTGGAAAGCACAGATGTAGGCATATCTGTATGATTTGCCAAGATTAACGGGACAGGGAAAAGTATAAAGTCATACCTAGAACTGCTGAGTGGATTTAATCCCTTTGGTTAAAGATGTCGATGTCCATAACACAGAATTGGACGCAGGGAATGAAAACTCACTATGTACTTGGCATTATTCATACATGCAGTCATTTTTATATATAACTTAATACTTCCAATAACCCTATGATATGAAGAAGAGGATGTTCATTTTACAAGTAGGAAAATGAAACTCAGAGAGTCTGGGAAGCTGCCCAAAGGTTCCCAGTGAGGAGTGAGACGAGGCAGTATGCAAACTCATGTCTGTCAGAGGCCAGAACCCAGAGGCTTTTCTTTCCCACACCCTCAGTGTTGCCCCATTTTCCAACCACACAATGTCTTGGGTGTCTGATGGGAGACAAGTGAGTAGCCAACAGTACAGCATGGTACGGTTACTCAGGCCGATGTGAACACTGAGAAAGGACATCCAGCTCAGACTGTCTTAGGGACAGCTTCTTGGAGCAGGTGAGTCCTGAACCCGCTGAGCATGACACAGCTGAGGTAGAGGCCAATACAGAGAGGTGCTGTGTGAAGGTGCAGAGGGTGGCCCTCTGGGGACTGCACATGGCTCTGTGTGCCTGGAACATGGTCCAGTGTGCAGAGGCAGATGAGCTGGGCGTCTGGAGGCTGCCCCCACACTCTGCATTTATGATGTGCACAGATGTAGAGACATTTTATATGATTTTTCTCTTTGTTTCAATAAGAGAAGTAAGACAGTTTTAAGTTAAAATTATAAAAGTGAAGCATGGCAGTTTGAAGAACATTTGGTGCATTACAGATTGGCTCAGTCTTCTTAAAGATGGAAGAAAGGATGGTCCTTGGAAATAGGGATATATAATCAAAGTCACCTTCCTTATCAACAACAACATCATGTATTCCATAAATAGTTCAGTGTCTTTCTTGGGTACAGTCTCTGTTCTTGGAACGCATGATTACTAATAGTAGAAGCAGCAGTTTGATTTTATGTGCTTGTCTGCTCATTTTTATGTTCAGTGGTATAGGATATGGTCTGTGCCCAGAAATATCATAGCTCCTGCCCTGAGGTGATAATAAAGCACAGGCTAGAACTGAGTGTGGTGAATGAGAGCAAAGCATTAAGGAAACTTGATCTTAGGCTCAAAATTTGGTAGTACCCAATATCTAAACTTCTTAGCACTCAGACTGAGGATAGGGCCCAATTCAGTTGTATTTACTCAGGTTTCCCATGCCTGATCAGGTCTTCTCTCTGTAGAAAAGAACCGGAAGACAAAGTGTTTGTCCAAGGAGCCTTGGAATGAAGGTGAATAGAGAGCAAATCCAGCATGGGTCCCTCAAATTCAAGGCTGAAAAGAAGGAAGTGTACCAGAAATCTGTGAACCAGAAGATAGGCAGAGTTCGTATTAGACATGCATAATAAAGTAGGACTAGGTCAGGATTATCCTTGTTAAACAACCACACATTCTTTTATGGAGACCGTGCACTCCCACCACACCAGCGAGAGGGTTTTAAAGAGGCACGCCTCCTTCAGACAAGAAGGATTTGGATATGTAAAGGAGAAATTGGATGAAATTCTAGACAAGAATATGAACATGGATCAAGACAGGGAGGCAGAGTTTCCAGAGCAACTTTCACCACATTTTCAAAGCACTGTACAAAAGATCAGTCAAGGGGCAGTCACTTACTATACGCCCGACATAGTTGTCATATTCTTTTCCATTGTGAGCAAAAAATACTGTGAATACTGCTGCTGAGTGTCATCCAATGGAAAGGCTGGGATCTTCAATACAGGAATCAGCATGTCGAACCACAGTAACAGTGTGTGACAAGTTTCAACTTGTTCGGTTCAGTCAGTTAAGTGTGAGCTATGGTTGAGAAAAGGTGTATTTTAAAGTGTGCCATAAAACATCCTCTATCATGACACACATGTCACACATCGCTTCTGGTATACGGCAATTTCTGTCAAATAAAAACGTTATGGTGTGTCCTCATCCACCTTATTCACTGGATCTGGCACCGTGTGACTTCCGGCTCTTCCCCAAAGTCAAAATGACCATGAAAGGTAAATATTTTCAATCGATTCTGGACATTGAGGCAGCCACGACAGCACCACAAAAGACACTCACAAAAGAGGACTTCCAGAGCTGTTCAGAAAGTGACGAAATCATGGGATAACTGTATTCAAAGCAAGGGGGAGTATTTTGAGGGGGATTAATAGCAATGTGTCTTTTACTGTAATAATTTTTTTTTAATTTGAACATTCACCATATTATTTGATCACACCTCGTATTATGACACGCATCAGAAATATTGCTAAAGATAATCTGTAGAGATGCTCTACAAAAGCTACAAAAGCTCTTACTCTATGGCTCTGAAAAGAGACAGAACTTTTCAAAATATGTGACTTGCTCTACTTTTTGGTGAGCAGAATACTTGCTCCCTTTGGAAAAAGCCTTCAGTTGAGCAGAACATTGGCCACATAATTTTATTCCAGTGTTTAAGAACTTTTAAAATCAAGTATATACTGTTTGACATCTGCTTTCTTCCATCTTCTTTTCTTTATGGAACATGTCTTAGGTCTCTCTCTCCACTAGGGTTCACAACTCTGTGATCTAAACCAGTTAAGTTCCATGAATACAAAATATGGACAGATCCAACTTAGAAAAACTTACAAAACATGTTTCCAAATATTTTATTTGCTTCTACAAGTATTTCCTATATCTAGCTAGATGGCTGGATCCTAATTATAAACTCTTCCTTAATTCCTGGATCTCATAAAAATACTTTTTCCCCCCAGGTCCCTCAGAATTTCTTCTTGGACCCATGCATGGGCTTACTTTCTGGCTCCATCTGCTTTTGTACATTATGCTTAATAATGGGCCTTTAGATCCTGCCATGGTATAATGGTCAGCATCCATCTAAAGGTCTAAATGTGGCATCTTTGATAACAGAACAATTATATGAAAGAGATACTCAATTTACTTTCCATGATTCCAGAGGTTATGCCTACCTGCTCTAGGAAAACAAAATAAAAATTTTCTCTTATTATAAAGAAAGCTTCAAACTCAGATAATTGATTCATGGAATAGATCTCTTATGGACAGCAAACTTACTACAGGGCAGTTGAGGCTCTTAGAGAATTTCTTTAAACATAGTATGCTGCAATAAATACATCCTAGAGCTGCTATAACCTATTTATTACTTCTGTTACCCAATTAGGTACTGCACTGGTCAGAATCTGACTTGCAGTCATTAGGTACTTACTAAGTCTTGTAGTTCTTCTCTGATTACTCTAGCTAGAGTATAAGATTCTTAAAATTATTATTCCTGCCTTATGAAACAACATATTGTGTTGGAAATAAGTTGGAATTTTAAGTTATATTAGTTCAGCTTGAATTTTAATTTACTAGTTGTTTGACTTTGGGCAAGTCACTTAACTTGTATTAGGCCCAACTGGCAATTTGGCAGTTTTTGTCCTCTAAGTTTATATATTATTTAGAGGCTCAAATGCTAAAATGGTGTGACTGTGGTTCATTACCTTACCATTATTATGATTCTTCTTCTTATTATTATTAATCCTCTTCAGTAGAAGGAACTTCTTAAATACTTAATACGCAACATACAAATAAATGAATGAGTGAGTGAGTGAATAGTATCCAAATTATCCTTATTTTTAAATATCCATGGCTTCCCTTGGCTCCTGTGCTTGGTTATCATAAACATGCTTGCCTGCAAATGGAGCCCTCTTCTACCTCCCAGAGAATCCAGCACAGTCAGTAGTAACAGGCCTCAACCCTGCAGAAGCTTCAGGAGATGCACACACTAAGTGCCTGCTTTCCTCCACGTGTTGCTTGACACTGGAGAAGCTGGACCAGAGTGAAGACTGGAAATAGTGGACTAGTGGCAGGTTCTTCTCTGGGGCACTTTCAGATTGACAGTTGTCTCATGTCAGGGAATATGAGCAGAAGGATGAAGATGTAGGTGGTCCAGTCTTTGAGTGTCTTCATCATCTTAGAGTAGCCACTCTCTGGTCCTTGGTGTAGGTGGGAGAGGTTTGGCTGATACGTGCTGGCTGCGCTGATTTTGATCAGGGGGAGTCTTGGATAGAGGAAAGATTCAGTCCCTGGGTAAATGCATTCATCAGTCCCTACATCAGACAGCTTACTCAACTGTAGGCCACATAGAACAAAGAAAAATGAGTGTGTATGTGTTGTGGGGGGAGGGGAATTTGAATGTATTAAAAGAAATCCAACCCACGTATTCTGTTCCATGTCTTTCCCCAAAAACACATCTGTACTGGGGAATGTAAGGCAATCAGAAAACAGAGGCCAGTTTATTGCAGTGCAAATCTTACTATGTGTCTTACTTTGAGAAGCCAATGGCAATACTCCAAGAGAAGGGACTGTGAAAGCCAAAATAAAAATATATTCAATGATTTCAGACTTGTTTGTTTCTATGTCCCTCTTGCCGCCTCCAGTTATCTGTCTGCCATGCCCGAGGCAGTCTTTGTAGTGCCTTTACTTGCTGTTGAATTTACTGTACCCTTCCTGGCATTCTTTCCTCTCATGTTCTTGGTTTTGGTTTTTTTGTTGTTGTTGTTTTTTGTTTTGCTTTTTTTTTTTCATCCTGACAAGATCACAGCATCATCATTCAACCATTTTGGTTTTGTTTCTGTGAATGATTTTCTCCCTCCCTACCATATGGATATTGTTAAAATTAATTTCCAGCATTGGGGTTAGAATCTTAATTTAAAGAGATAAAAGAAATCCCCAACTCTTAAGCAACCCTGAAAAAACACGTGTTTATGTGTGTATGTTTGTGTATGAGGAAGGAGTGAGGGAAATCTAGAGACAGCTTACACTTAGGAAGGATTCAGCAATATACATGAGTCTAGTGTGAGGCTCAGGTACATTTAAGTTTATAATAGCTGACAAACTCCAAAATATATTAGAACAAGTGCAAACTTTCAGAGGAAATAATGGAGTTTTCCATGTTTCTTAAACCCCTCGCATATTTCTAGGATTTAAAGAGACTGGAGATTAACTCTTAAAATGGGGGTTTATGAAGAGATTTTATATGTGAAAAAGGTTGTGCTGTGAAGACCGGAAGGCTTCAACAGGACCTCTGATTGTCCTCACTTGGTGTTTGTCCTTTGTGTTAGGGGCAATAGGCAATTATGTCTGACTTACCCTGGAGAAGGCTGAAGCAAACCCTGACACCCAGGATACAGAGCTGATTGCAAATGGAAAAGGCACTGCATGCAGTCATATCTGATAACAGGTCAGAGGTTCAAATCTCATGCCAGAAATAAAACTCAGGTTAGTCTTCTCAGCCCAGGATCATTTTAAAAGCAATCCTCTTCAAGAGACAGGTGGCTAGGCTGAGGGAGTCTTAGCAGTGAAATATTAAGAAATGAATACCAGTAAAATGTTAAGGTCTGGGGGGAGATTGGGAGAGACAGCTGCAGCTGAGACAACTTCCATATCATGGAAAAACAGTCAGAAGTTTCGGCCACAATACCTCCAAAGGACTCAGGAAAGTTCATACAGAAGAATGAGTTAACCCTGAAACTCTCTTGGCAGTATATTCCAAGTACATGGGCCCCCACCATTCCCTGCTTCCGCAGCCTCCCTTTCTGCCCTTTAAAGCCTAGTGGTGTCAGAATGAGCTACGAGGAGAGGGAGAGGGTGAGCGAGAGGAGATGATGGCAGAGAGTCAAATGACAGCCTGGATTCACGAGCTAGGTTTTCCATGGAGTCAATACAGCATTATTGATTAGATGTGGGTGCTGGAGAAGGGAAAGGGCAGGGGCGACATACAGATATGTCTAGTTTGGGCCACTGGCTGGGAGTTGGCTCCATCCAGGACACGGAGAGAAGAGCGGGTTCATTTGGGAAGATAAGGTGTTCCATTTGATCCATGTTGAATTTGAGCTGTCGGAGGGAGATATCCAACAGGATGCCCTACTGATAACATTTTAAGTGTCAGTGATTATTGAATACCATGAGAATAAATGACATCATTGAGAGGTACAATAAACAGAAAACAGAAAGTCTCTGTCCAAACCCCAAGGAAAGCCTTTGTTTACGGTGTGGGCAAAAGAAGATATACCTACAAATGAGATGAGAAGGACAGCAAGAGGCAAACCAAACAAAAACAAGTTATGGTGGTGTCAACTCTGAGAAAATTTCTACAGCACTGAGCAGGAAGGCCTTGATAACTGCTTGTTTCTAGAGGAAAGTGGAGAAGCTAAACATGACTCAGATGCTTTCAGTGGTGGTTGGAAGTGGATAGAGAGTGGTATTATATTGGCACCCACTGCCAAATGTGGACATGATGGTGTTGGAAGCTAAGAATTATTTCTGGAGAGAAAAGAATTGTTTCTGCTCTTGACATTGTGCTTGCAGTGATAGTGTATATGCATAATATATCCATAAAATACCTGTATCTATAAAATATCTGTATATTTAACTATTCAAAAATTATGTCAATACAGGTTTGAGCTTCTGGGTGAGTTGGGGGAGCAGATTTCTTTATAATTCTTTCAACTATTTCAAGTACGTTGCTACTGAACTGTGTTTCTTTTGCCTTTTGTCTCTATTCCCATGTGCTCTTAAAAGCTATTTGATTTAATCCATGACAGTGACCTTACAATGCACTTTATAATGCATGTACCTTGATTGTAAGGTGTGATTTGTGATCTTACTAGTTTGCAAATGAATCTGCGAGAGGCTTGCTGTGTAGCTGAGTAATTAAGATTGGAAATTATTTAAATTCATCATCGTAATAGACAGACCTGAGCAACATGGCAATGTATTTCTTTTCTCACTTTTTTTTTTTTCAAATGTTACTCAAAATTAAAGATCTTATTTTGAAAACTGTCCTTGTACAAAGATAGCTAGCAGACATCCAATTACTTCTCTTTTGGGTAAACAAATCTATGTAGTTTCTCTTGGGAGAATATGAATGTAAATTTCTACAGGTGAGCAGTCAAACTAAGTTTCATTGAAGGCAGGTTTGTGGAATTATGCCTGACTGTTTTGTGCATGGAGGAGAGTTCAAAGGGAAGGGAAAAAGAATTAATCCACAAATGGAAAGAAGGCAATATGCGTCCTAAGATTATGGCTATGGGAATGAAAATTTGTCTAACTCCTTTGGTTCTTCCATAGCTTCTGTGTCTTGGGCACACAACATTTATGAGATTGGTAGAAAGCCTGCATGAATAGTGAGGTAGGAAGAGAACCAGGAAAATATAACGTCACAGAAGTCAAGAAAAGATAGTTTCAGCATGGATGGATGGAAGGATGAATGAATGGAGTGGTAATCTATATCAAGTACTGCTAAGAAAAAAAGATGATAACAGATAGATGAGCATTTGTTTTGACGAAATATTGTCTTTGGTAGCTTTGATAAAAGTTGGTATAGTGTATTGGTAAGTATAAAAGTCCAACTGGAAATGGTAAATGCAAAACCAGAGGGAACTAAGTATATAGCAGGGGATGTATTCAAATTAGTTGAGGATTTTTTTTCTGAGAATAATTGAGAAATAGGGTAGTGGCTGGAGAAAGAGATAGGGCCATACATACAAAGGTACACATAATCTATGAGAGAACAAAAGGGAAAGAACACACAATTTCTTTCATTTTAATATGATGAAAAGGAAAGTGGTTAGAGAGAAATACATGTAAGTTGATAGAACTGAATTGGAAAGATGAGATCATTCTCACCTGACTCTTTTCTTAGTGATACACAAAGCAAGGTCATCAGCGGGCAGGAGAGCGGGCAACAGTTGAAGTTTTGAAGCGAGAGGATAAGTGATATAATTGTCATCTCTGAGAGTATGACAGTGCAAACCAAGTGTAAGGTACATTAGATACAAAGACAATAGACATGTTTGCAGAAATATGAATATAAAGAATGAATCAAGCCACACAAGATGTGAAAGGGAGAATAATAATATAGAATGATGTTAACTATCAATTTCTTTTAAATGTGGGACTAAAGCTAAATATTTTAAAGAATTATAGTTAGAGAAGCAAAAGTCAATATGACCATATTGAGTTAATAAAATTAACAAAAATCAGGATGTGGAGATGCTGAGAGTTAAAAAAAAAAAGGTTAAGTGGGAAGCAAACAGATTTTTTTCACCTTTGATAGTGAAGGATCATATTATATCAAGTGAGAGAGAAAAATATTGTTTCATATAAGTATAAAGTTAAGCCCTACAAAAATGATAAAGAAACAAAAATAAGCTAAAATAGGATTTGGGGTACACTTAAGATATGTGTGTTTTACTGTATGGTTAGTTTTATATAAGAAAGTACCATAAGTAAATATTAAACTGTAGTTAATTATATGTACACTGGGTGTCTAAAAGTAAAATACACTGACATTTGCAACTTTGGAATTCATTAAAATAAAATTTTCTCAAAAATCAGATGGGTGTGTGGAGGAAAGCAAAAGAAAAAAATGGAGGAAATCCATTCACTTATTTTTAGGATAGAAAGTGTGTGTGTCTGTTCAAATACATTGGGTTAATAAAATTGTGGTTTGAGATGGTAATTCAGTTATAAGGCAATAAATGTAAAATTCCAGAGCAAATTAGACTTTTCAAATTTTCAAGGAAAAATACTCAAACCCTTTGAGTATTTTAAAGTTCTAGTATTAACTAATTGTATATTGTAGAATCCTTTCTTATACCCAGTGTTATATTATTTCCGTTGACTCCTGCTGGAAGAGAGAAGGTGAACCAGGCTGCTATTTTATCCAGAAGGTGTATTCTCATGTCTCCCTGTCCACTTCAGGACCCTATGAGAAACCCCATGTCCGATAGGAAGTAGACAACTGCCTTGGAGATGCTCTTATGAACAGTTCAGTCGTTTAGTCACTTGATAGAAAGTGGTGCTGTGTTTGCTGTATGGGAATTTTACTTCTTTTTCCCTCCCTGCATTTGACAAATCTGTTTGGGTGCAAGCCATTTTCTCAAATCTACTTTACAGTTGGGTAAAACACCTTCTCCCTATACCCACCATGGTAGTGTCTTACCATTTTCCTGGTACCTCGTCCAGTATTGGTTTAATATATCAGAAAGGAGGCCATTCATCTGCCAGCATCCGTTTGGTATGGGTGCCTGTGCTTGTAAACCTCCCTAGGCAGCTGCTTCAAAAGCCATTGATGTGTCATGACAAAGTGCTTCTCCACTGGTACAGACAGAGCATCCCCATCAACTCCTTCAACAACCCAGTGCCCTCCAATTTAGGAGCTATACAGTCTAATTTACAATTCTTTGAAAAACAAGTAATGCACAGGTATCTGCTGATGAACCCATCTAAGTGGTTGCAGGATTGAATTGGTTGCAGACCATTTAGTATAAATTCTCTGAAGCTGTTTGCATGTGGACAGCATGATTCCTTATCCCCAACACAGATTCAGGGTTTGTCTTATTGTTAATGCCTTTGGCATTTAATTGCAGTTCCCTTGCAATAGTTCAAACAATTGAATTGTTTTACTGTATTTTTAAAGTCTTTTTTATTTAAATATATGTATCATATAGTTATAAAAATTTGAATTTATAAATAAGGTAGTATCCTATTTCTTCAGTTAACACTATGTCATCAATACCTTTCTTAGTTTATTCATAGATATAATAGTTACTACTTAGTCTCCATTTTTAAAATAATCAGGTTTCCAATTTGTGCTATCACACAAATGCTAATATGCACATTTTCTGGCATAGGACTTTTTCATGTTGGCATTATTCTTTGGATAGAGCTTTCTTTTTACAAATGAGAGTACTAAATCAATGGCATGGAGACTGACATAGTTTGAATGCGTTTAGTCAAATCGTTTTCTGGAAATTTTACCAATTTACCTCTACTGACAAACTATCGGAATCCTAATTTTACTACGTCATTGTGAGCATTGCACATCTGATCGTATTTGTTGAATCTACAGGGTATTCATTTATTCTGTGTCTTAATTCCTCAGCTGTCGTTTCCATTGTCTGCTACCATAAGGAATGCATTTTAAAAAGTAAGAGGTGGTACTTAATGTTAGTATCTGCAATTCTTTTTCTAGATATTTTGTTTTTACCCAAGGATTAAATGTCTAATTCACTGTCTACTATTCCTTCTTTGAAATTTGCCCTCTAATGTGCTGTCTTTTCTGGCTTGCTGGGTTTGCAATGAGATTTATGGTAATGATTTTGTGCCTGCATTCCTGCTATTATATTCTGTATTCAAAGATTGCTTAAGACTCTTACTCGAGATCAAGGAATAGAGTAAATTTGTTATCACATCACACAACACTGTTAATTTCTGAGAAAAATGTAATACACTGACTGTGGGAGAATGACCCACCTATTGTATTATGTGTGAAGTTTCTTATTAGATGTAGGATATATTTATTGAAATTTGTTTTTTTTTTTGTCAACATAGTCTGAACTTAGAAGACAAGGAAAACTCAGCTCAGATCCAGGCTCCACCATTTCGCAGCTTAGATAGATGTTTTTAAAAATTCCCAAGCCTTCACAGCAGTTTAATATGAAGAACTATGACCACCTAATATGATTACTTTGAAATACAAAGACCTAATTACAGTTGATGGGGCACAATAAGTACTCAATAAATATTAGTTATTTGGGTCTGTCCTCTTAATACGTAATGGATAAGGCCAATTCCCGTAGGGAGTGGAGTTAGTGAGCAAGCGACGAGTCACTGAGACACACCTGAGTAATATCCTCTTGTCAGTCAACACATTTTAGCCATTTGGCTATGGAGAACGCCCATTCCTCCTTCCCAAAACCAGACTGAACTTTGGACCTCTGGGAGGGCAATCAAGTTTGACCACGGTTCCACAGCCTTGCTGTGTATAGACAACATTAAGGTCAGTTAACCACTTCCAGTTGCCATGTGGCAAAACAAGAAAAAGGTTAAAAAGATAATCACTTGACACAATAGATAGGATGTAAGAGGACAAGCAGTCAGACAAACTGGTAAAGGTTACTAGCCTTTGGATCTAAAGTCAGAAACTGATACTTAAGAAATGTACCTACTGTTAACGTTTTTTATTGAACGTCCATTATTGATTTTCTTTGATTCAGTAAAATTTTTATATTTTCATGGTAGTATGTCTTAGTTATGTTAAGTGGAACAAAAAGAAAGAATTGGTGCAATTTTTCCTGGAACATTAATGGGAATTAGCTTACTTTGAGTGGCTAGCATGAGGTGTCATCAGGAATATGAGTGGTGGAGGCACAATAAGTAATATTTACCTAGCTGACCCAAATGGAAAAGAGTTTATTCTTCTTTTTCATCCTAATCACTTTGCATTCTGGTAAGGTTGTTTCTGTACATGCTCTAGAAAGATATTTCTCATTTGTATAGTCACAAAGGCAAATGTCTCAAAAGCTGACATCTTTGAATATCACTTAAGCTTTGTTTCATGGAATGGCAAATAACTGAGAGACAACATGTGGTAAACACTAATTGCAGTCAAGCCAGAACTCCACATCTCCACATTTCCTGCAGCTTCTGCCCTAGTACTTTCCTTTTAATTATGATCACCCACAGATTCATCTTTGAAAGCCAATGTTTGATGTTCAAGTCTGAACTTAAGAGAAACCAAAAGTTGATGCTATAATAAAAATGTTTCTGAAAAAGAGTCTAGGGTGAGGTTATTTTTTTTAGATATCATGTTTATTTATTACTCATTGGAACTTTATTAAAAATAACTGTTTTTCTATTTAGAAGTAACTCACATAGAATAACTGAAGAAAACAAATTATATATGAAGTTCTGACAATTAAGTTCGCAAACTTGTTGCAACAATATTGCTAACCTTATTTTTTTTGATATCACAGGGATTATTCATTATGAATTTGTACCAACTGGACAAACAGTTAACCAAGTTTACTATTTGGAAGTGCTGAAAAGGCTGTGTGAAAAAGTTAAACAACCTGAACTTTTTGTCAACAATTGTTGACTCTTAAATCACAACAATGCACCAGCTCACATGGCACTATCTGTGAGGGAGTTTTTAGCCAGGAAACAAATAACTGTATTGGAATACTACTGAAGGACATCACCTGATCTGGGCCCCAAGGACTTCTTTCTTTATCAGAAGGTAAAGGAAATATTGAAAGGAAGACATTTTGATGACACTCAGCACATCAAGGGTAATAGGACGACATCTCTGATGGCCATTCCAGAAAAAGAGTTCCAAAGTTGCTTTGACGGGTCGACTAAGCGTTGTTGGCATTGAAGCATAGCTTCCCAGGGGGAGGACTTCGAAGATGACCATAGTGATATTCAGCAATGAGGTCTGTAGCACTTTTTCTAGGATGAGTTCATGAACTTAAAAGTCATACCTTCATACAACATAAAGGCAGGAGAGTTGCTAAGTTTCTCTATGCACCTGGAACTGGGTCTCATTCAAATAGTATATCTGAGGGAAAAGGACATTTCCCTCTTTATTTTTGAAAACAATTTAAATTAATACTATTTTTTAGCAGATTTAGGTTCATAGAAAAATTGAGTGGACTTACATAAAATTCCTATATCACCCTCACCACCTACCAGTTTCCCATATCATTATCTTGTATTAATATGTTACATTTGTTACAATTGATAAACATTATTTTTACCTAAAGTCCAGAGTTCATATTATGGTTCATTTTTTGTGTGGTACATTCTATATTCTATAGGTTTTGAGAAATGTATAATTGTGTACATCCAATCATTGAGAAAACTTTCCCTGCCCTAAATATCCCCTGTACTTTACCTCCCTATTTATCCCAGCCTCCCTCCCTCTGAACGCCTAGCAACCCCTGACCTTGTTACTGGATAGCTTTGTCTTTTCCCCAGTATCTTACATTTGGAATCATGTAGGCTTTTCACATTGGCTTATTTCATTTAGTCATATGCATTTAAGTTTCTCCCATGTGTTTTCATTGCTTGATAGTTCATTTCCTTTTAGTGCTGAACAATATTTCATTGTCTGGATGGACTACAGTTTGTTTATCCGTTCACCTACTGAAGGACATCTTAGTAGCCTCCAGGTTTGGGCAATTATGAATAAAGCTGCTATAAACATCCTTGTCAGGTTTTTGTGTGGACATGGTTTTCAACTCATTTAGGATACTAGTCACATATTAAAGAACATCTCAGTTGCTTCTAAATTTGGCAGTTATGAATAAAGCTAATATAAACATACATACACAGGTTTCTGGGTGGACATACTTTCCAACTCATATGGGTAAATACCAAGAAATGTGATTGTGGATGAGCCTGACACAGCTGGACTTCAAGACTTTTTATAAAGTGACAGTAATCAATACCGTGTGGTATTGGAAATGAATACCACTGAATAGACCAATAAAAAAGACTCTAGAGTGCAGAAATAGATACATAAAAATATAGTCAAATGATCTTTTGCAAAACAGTAAAGGGAATTCAATGCAAAAAAGCACAGTCTTTTTAACAAATGGTGCTGAAACAACCGAATATCTACATATAAATGTAATTTTTTATGGTGCTAAGTCAATATTATTGAGATTTCAATTAAAATTTCAAGTATTCATTGCTGGTATACAAGAAAGCAATTGTCTTTGTATAAGGTGTGATCAGAAAATATGGCGGATGTTTGATGTAAAAAAATGTATTGCAGTAAAAGACACATTGCCAGTAATCCTCCTCAAAACACTCCCCCGTGCTTCAAACACACTTATCCCATCGTTCTTGCCACTTCTTGAAGCAGTTCTGGAAGTCCTCTTTCATGAGTGTCTTTAGTTGTGCTGTCGTGGCTGCCTCAATGTCCTGAAGCAGTTTGACTTTGGGGAAGAGCCAGAAGTCTCATCGTGCCAGATTCAATGAACAAGGTGGATGAGGACACACTATAATGTTTTTATATGACAGAAATTACCATCCCAGAAGTGATGTGTGACACAGATTGTTGTCAAGATGGAGGATGAAGTAAAGACACTCACAAACGAGGACTTCCAGAACTGCTTCATAAATTGCCAAGAACAATGGGATAAGTGTGTTCGAAGCGAGGGGAAGTATTTTGAGGGAGATTAGTGTGTCTTTTACTGTGATTTTTAAATTTTTTATTTAAACATTCACTGTATGTTTTTATCACAGCTCATATATCATCCTTGTATCTTGCAAACTTGCCATAATCACATATTAGTGCCAGGAGTGTTTTTGTTGATTCTTTGTCTATTTATTGATAGACAGTCATGTCATCTACAAATAAAGACAGTTTTATCTCTGCCTTTCCAATCTGTTCACATTTTATGTCATCTTCTTGTATCACTGCATTAGCTTGCACTTCTAGTGCATCATTGAGTAGGAGTGGTAAAAGCAAGCACTCTTGCCTTGTTCCTGATCTCAGCAGGAAAGCATGTAGTTTCTCACCACTAAGTATGATTTTCAGCTGCAGGTGTTTTGTAGATGTTCTTTCCCAGTTTTAGGAAGTTTTCCTCTATTCCTAGTTTGCCAAGAGTTTTCGTCATGGACAAGTGTTGAATTTTTTTCAAATGCTTTTTCTTTTTTTTTAATTAAATTTTTTTTCAATTATAATTGACATTCAATATTATATTTGTTTCAGGTGTACAGAATAGTGGTTAGACATTTATGTAACTTATGAAGTGATCCTGCAATATGTCTAGTACCCACCTGGCACCAGACATAGTTATTACAATGTTATCGACTCTATTCCGTGTGCTTACTTTACCTCTCTGTGACTATTTTATAACTGCCAATTACTACTTAATGTCTTAACCTGTTTCACCCAGCCCCCCAACCCCCATCCCATCTGGCAACCACCAATTTGTTCTCTGTATCTATGACTTTGTTTCTGTTTTGAGTGTTCATTTACATTGTTTTTTTTTTAGATTCCACATATAAGTGAAATCATATGATGTATGTCTTTCTTTGACTTATTTTACTTAGCACAGTACCCTCTAGATCTATCTGTGTTGTCACAAATTGTAAGATTTCATTCTTTTTTATGGCCAAGTGCTATTTTATTGTACATATGTCCCCAAACTTCTTGATCCAATTGTGTATTGATGGACACTTATGTTGCTTCCGTATCTTGGCTATTGTATATAAAATATCCTTCTTCGTCTGTTGTTATAGCCTTTGTTTTGAAGTCTATTATCTGACATAAGTATTGCTTCTCTAGTTTTTTTCTTTTTCCATTTCCATGCAATATCTTTTCTATCCCTTTTCTTTCAATCTGTGTGTGTCTTTCTATTTGAAGTGGGTCTCTTGTAGGCAACATACATATGGGTCTTGTTTTCTTCTCCATTCAATCACCCCATGTCGTTGGATTAGAGCATGTAATCCATTTACATTTAAAGTAATTATTGATATGTATGAGGTCAGACAATAAGTTCACAAACTCATTCTAGAAAAAGTGCTACATACCTCATTGCTGAATATCACTGTGGTCACCTTTGAAGTACTCCCCTTAGGAAGTTATGCACTAATGCCAGCACATAGTTCACCCTTCAAAACAATTTTGGAACTCTTTCTCTGAAATGGCAATCAGAGCTGTCATCATATTACCCTTGATGTCCTGAGTGTCATCAAAATGTCTTCCTTTCAATATTTCTTTCATCTTCTGATGAAGAAAGAAGTCATTGGGGGCTAGATCAGGTAAGTAGGGAGGATGTTCCAATACAATTATTTGTTTACTGGCTAAAAACTCCGTCACGGACATTGCCATGTGAGCTGGTGCATTGTCGTGATTTAAGAGTTGGCAAAAAGTTCAGGTTGTTTAACTTTTTCACACAGCCTTTTCAGCACTTCCAAATAGTAAACTTGATTAACTGTTTGTCCAGTTGGTACAAATTCATAATGAATAATCCCTGTGATATCAAAAAAGGTTAACAACATGATTGCAACAAGTTTGTGAACTTAATTGTCAGACCTCATATGTAGTTATTGCCATTTTATTATTCATCTTTTTTTCGTCCTCTTTTTAAATAAAACCCTTTAACATTTTTTTGTAATATTGGTTTATTGGTGATGAACTCCTTTAGCTTTTTCTTGTCTGAATAGCTCTTTATCTGTCCTATATTCTAAATGATAGACTCTCTAGGTAGGGTAATCTTGGTTGTTTTTCATCACTTTAGATATTTTGTGCCAATCCGATCTGGCCTGCAAAGTTTCTGTTGAGAAATCAACTGACAGCCTTATGGGACTTCCATTGTCCTAACTAACTTTTCTCTTGCTACTTTTAACATTCTCTTTGTCTAACCTTTGGCATTTTAATTATGATGTGTCTTCATGTGGGCCTGTTTGGGTTCATTTTGTTTGGAACTCTCTGTACTTCCTGACTTGTATGTCTATTTCCTTTGTCAGGATAGGGAAGTTTTCAGTCATTATTTCTTCAAATAGGCTTTCAATCTGCTGCCTTCTCTCTTCTCCATCTGGTACCCCTACAATACGAATGTTGTTATGCTTGAAGTTGTCCCAGAGGCTCCTTACACTGTCCTCGTTTTTTAAATTTTCTTCTCTTTTTGCTGTTCTGATTGAGTGTTTTATGCTACATTTTCTTTCAAATCGCTGATTCACTCCTCTGCTTCATCTAATCTGTTATTGATTCCATCCAATGTATTTTTTTATTTCAGTTACTGTATTCTTTATTTCCGACTGTTTCTCTCTTTTTTGTTTTCTATTTCCATTTTTATGTTTCTTATCTTTTTGTGTAAAGTTCTGACTGATTGCGTCTATTTCTCTAAGTTCATTGCACATCCTTATAACCAGTGTTTTGAACTGTGTATCTGGTAGATTATTTTCCTCCATTTTGTTTAGTTCTTTTTTCTGGAGTTTTGTCCTGTTCTTTCATTTGGGACATGTGTTTTTTTGTCTGTTTTGTTTGTTTGTTTTTCCCCTTTATTGTGGCTGTTACCCCTTGTGTATTTCTATATATTAGGTAGATCTACTATGCCTCTTCCTCTTTTGAGGGTAGCCTTATGTAGTAGGTGTCCTGTAGGGTCCAGTGGTGCAGACTCCCTGGTTACCTCAGCTATGTGCTCCTGGGATTTTCCTTATGTGGGTTGTGTGTGCCCTCCTGTTGTAGTTGAAACTTGATTGCCATTAGCACATCAGTGTGTGGGATTGATCCTCAGGCTGACTGGCTGTAAGGACTGGCCTTAACTACACGAGGTGAGCTGTAATGCGGGGGCTGACCCCACGGAGCGGATTCACTGTAGTGGGGCTCTGGTTCCTGCCAAGTATACCCTTAGAGTGTACCATTTGTCGAGCTAATTGTGTGGTGCTCTGATGTGGTCTGAAGCCAGCCATGGGGTGTATTGGTTCTGGGACCTCTTGGGAAGGGCTCTGGTGCAGGCCCAGGTCAGCCACTACCTGTGTCTGGACCGGGGCTGCCTGGTTGGGTCTACAAAGTGATCTGCAATTGTAGCTGCTTGTGCTGGACTTGGGGGTGCCTGGGAAAGGCTATGTTCTGAATCAAGGCTGACTGCTAGTAGTGCTGTGAGTCACTTAGGAAGAGGTACAAGGCATACTGTGCCCAGCCGCTGCTTATTTGGGGTTCGTGGACCTTTGACAGATTTCAGGAAAGTCTGCAGCACGGGCTTTGACTGGCAGCTTGTGAGGAACAGCTACTGAAAGACGTTCAGAATGGTACATGGTTTGGATAGGGCAGGCCGTCATGGAATATTGATGAGTTTGATGGAGACTAAGATATGATGCTTGCCTGTGCTTGCAGACCGGGTGGGGGGAAGGCTCGGCAAAAGAGCAATGGCATATGCCAGCAGTTTAGTCTCAGAGAGAGCTGCCCCTCCATTCTTTCCCCTAAGCCAGGAAATTCTGTTCCTCCCCATATGTTAATGGCACTTTTTGAGCTGCTGCCCCCGCACTGGAGCTCAGAGCCAGTGATTCTGTCAGCCAGTAAGTCTGTTCAGACCCTTTAAGAGGAACAGCTGGGACTCCAGCAGACCTCCATGTCATCTGGACAGAATCCTTGATGATTTTCACGCCACATGTTTTGGGGACTACTCTTCTTGGTACTGGTGGTGCAGGCTGGAGAGCCCAGTGTGGGGCTGGGACCCCTCACTGCTCAAGGGGGACCTCTGCAGCTGAGATATCCCTCCTGATTCTTAACCACCACACTTGGGTGTGGGACCAGCCAGTTTCTTTTCTCCACCCCTGCTACCATTCTCGGTGTGATTTCTTCTTTATTTCCTTATTTATAGGAATTCTGTTCAACTAGTCTTCAAGTGATTCTCAAGGGTGGTTGTTCTATAACTTAGTTATAATATTGATATGGTTATAAGAAGAGGTGAGCACAGTGTTTACCTATTCCGCCATCTTGACTATAAGTCCCCATCAAATGTTTTTCTGCATCTATTGATAGGATAATAATGTTTTTATTTTGTATTTGTTGATATAATTGATTACATTATTTAATTGTTGAATATTGAGCCAATTTTGCATCTCTGGAATAAATATCACTTAGTTATAGTATTCTTTTAATATATAGTTGGATTTGATTTGCTAATATTTTTGTTGAGGATCTTTGCATCTCTTTCCATGAGAAATATTAGTCTGTAGTTTTCCTTTCTTGTAATATCTTTGGATTTGGTTTTAGGGTAATTCTGGCCTCAGAGTAAGTGAATGAATGTTCCTCCCGCTTCTACATTTTGGAGGGGATTATAGAGATTTTTTTTTTCAATTGGTATTTCTTCAAATGGTATTACTTCCATAAATGTTTGTTAAAATTCACCAGCTAATACATATGGATAGGCATTTTCTGTTTTAGAATGCTACTAATTATTCATTCAATTTATTTAATATGTATAGGCCTAATTTTATTACTTATCCATGAACTTTGCTAAATTGTGCCTTTCAAGGAATTAGTCCATTTCATCTATGTTTTCAAATCTTTGAGCATAGAGTTGTTCATAATACTCTTTTATTATCATTTTAATATCCATAGGATAAGTAGTGATGGGCCTTCCTTCATGTATGGTATTAGTTATCTGTGTCTTTTCTCTTTCTTAGTTAACCTAGTTAAAGTTTTATCAACTTTATTGATCTTTTCAAAGAACCAGCATTTCATTTAATTGATTTCCTTTATTGATTTCCTGTTTTCAATCTCATTGACTTCTGCTCTAATTTTTATTGTTTCTTTTCTTCTTCTTACTTTGGATATACGTTGCTCTTCTTTCTCTCCTTTGTAAAGTGTAAACTTAGATTATTGATTTTAAATTTTCTTCTTTTTTAATAAATTCATTCAATAAATTTTTCTTTAAGCATTGCTTTTGCTGAATCCCACAAATTTTGATAAGTTGCATTTTTATTTTCATGTAGCCCAAAATATTTTTAAATTTCCCTTGAGACTTCTTCTCTGATCTATGTGTTATTTTGAAGCGTATTATTTAATTCCAAGGATTTGGGGGTTTTCTACCTATCTTTCTATTATTGATTTATAATTTAATTCTATTGTTGTCTGAAAGCAACTTTGTCTGATTTCTATTCTTTTAACTTTTTGATATATTTTTGTGGCCCAGAATGTGTTCTATCTTGTTGAATGCTTCATGTGAGCTTAAGAAGATACGTCCTTACTGATTTTACACCTGCTGGATCTGTCAATTACCAATAGAAAAGCGTTGAAATCTTCAGCTATCACAGTAGATTTATCTATTTCTCCTTGCAGTTTCATCAATTATTGCCTTAGATATTTTGACACACAGTTGTTAGGTGTGTACATGTTAAAGTTTTTTATGTCTTCTAGAAGATTTGATCCTTTTATCATTAGGCAGTTCCCCCTTTATCCCTGATAATTTTCCCTCTTCTGAAGTCAGCTTTGTCTGAAATTAATATAGCTACTCCAGCTTTCTATAATTAGTATTAATTAAAATGTTATATCTTTCTCCATCCCTCTACTTTTCATTTATCTGTGTCTGTAAATTTAAAGTATATTTCTTCTAGACAAAATATAATTGGGTCTTTGTTTCCTACTTTAATAGTCTCCATCTTTTAATTGATCATCAATTTAATTGACCATTAATATTTAAAGTGATTATTGACAGGATCTTCTTTTTTAAGGCTGACTAATATTATATATATATATATATATATATATATATATATATATATATATATATATGTATATGCAGTTTTATTTTGTTATTCATTCAATGGACACGTAGGTTGATTACTTATCTTGTATATTGTGAATAATGCTGCAATAAACATGGAAGTGCAGATATCTCTTTGAGTTACTGATTTCATTTCCTTTGGATCTATACCCAGAAGTGGGATTTCACAATCACATGGTAGTTATGTTTTTAACTTTTTGAGAAACCTTCATCCTGTTTTCCAGGATGGCTGCACCAATTTACATGCCCACCAATAGTGTACAAGAGTTCCCTTTTCTCTGCATCCTCGCCAACACTTACCTTTTGTCTTTTTTATGATAGCCATTCTAACAGGTATGAGGTGATATTTTATTGTTTTGATTTACATTCCATGATGATTAGTGATGTTGAGCATTTTTTCATATACCTGTGGTCATTTGGTCTTTTGAGAAATGTCTATAAAGGTCCTTTACCCATTTTTCAATGTATTTCTTTTCTTCGTATCGAGTTGTCTGTGTTACTTATATATAATGGATATTAACCACTTATCAGGTTTGTGGTTTACAAATATTTTCTCCCATCCCATAGGTGGTCTTTTTATAGATTGCTTCCTTTGCTATACAGACGCCTTCTAACTTGATGCAATCCTACTTCTCTATTTTGCTGTTATTGTCTGTGTTTGGGGGTCATATCCAAAAAATCATTGCCCAGACCAATGTCAAGAAGTTTTTCTCCTATGTTTTCTTCTAGTAGTTTTACAACTTCAGGTTTTACATTTAAGTCTTTAATCTATTTTGAGTAGCAACCACATGGATAAAACTGGAGGACATTATGCTAAGTGAAATAAAGCAGGCACAGAAAGACAAATAGTGCATGATCTCACTTATATAGGGAATCTAAAAAACGTCTAACTCATAGGAGCAAATAATAGAATGGTAGTTGCTAGACACTAGAGAATGGGAGAAATGGGGGAAATGTTGGTCAAAGAGTACAAACTTCCAGTTATGCAGAATAGGTTCGCGAGATCTAATGTACAGCATATAGTAAACACTGTATTGTATATTTGAGATTTGCTAACAGAGTAGATCTTCAGCATTCTTACTATGCACACACACACACAAATAGGCAACAATGTGAACCAATAGATATGTTAGCTTGATTATGGTAACCATTTTACAATGCCTACATATATCAAAACATCACACTCTGCACCTTAAATAAATATATACAATTTTGTTGATTATACCTCAATAAAGCTGGGAAAAAATAAAGTGATTATTGGAATAGTTGGATTGATATCTATCACATTTTTACTGTTTTCTATTCCTTGTCCTTGCTCTGTTTTTCTTTTTCTTTTTTTCTTTTTTTTTGTCTTCCACTCTTTATCTGCCTTCTCCCGCTTTGATTGAGGGGTATATGATTTCCTTTTTTCTCCTCTCTTAGTATATCAGTTCTTTTTCTTCTTCTTCTTCTTCTTCTTCTTCTTCTTCTTCTTCTTCTTCTTCTTCTTCTTCTTCTTCCTCTTCCTCTTCCCCTTCCCTTTCCCCTTCCCCTTCTCTTTTTCCTCTTCCCCCCTCCACTTCCTCCTCCTCCTCCTCTTCCTCTTCTTCCTCCTCTTTCTTCTCCTCCTCCTCCTTCTCCATCTTCTTCTTCTTCTTCTTTTTTTTTACTTTGTTTAAGCAATTGCCTTTGAGTTTTCAGTACGGATTTACAACCAAGTTAAGACGTCTTTCAAATAACACTGCTATAGCTGTAGGTTTTTGAGTCTACGATTTCCCCTGGTGTCCTTGATTTGTTTCCCCTGTTGTATGAGAGCCCTGTTAATGTTGTGGTCTTTGGTGAGGGGTAGGGAAGCATCCTATAGTCCTGTGATCAGATCTCAGTCTTTTAGTGAGAGTAGGCCTGTGAACTGTGAACTCCACAAGTGATTCTCAGTTTCTCTTCCCTCCTTCAGGTAGGACAGCATGGCAGGCGGGAGCTGGTGATGGGTATGTTTTTTCCCCAGGTCAGTTAGACTCTGGCAGAAGAGTTTCTCCTCAGGGAAGACCTTGTTAAGAACAGAATTATTCTCTGGACATATTTCAACATGACTACTTTCCCCTCTCACTTTGGGAATCACTAGAGGGTTTTCCTCAGTCTTCACTCTGAGAACTTGGTAGGGATACCGGAAGTAAAAATCACAGAAGTATGGGGTCCCCAATGACAAGGCTTCCCTGGTGTTTTTAATTATCAGGCTTGTCCACACTGAGCTTCAAGCAATTCATCAATTATAGTTTAAGGTTTCCTGCCCTGGTAGTTCTCGTGGTTTTAATTAATAAGAAAAAGTCACATTATTGTATCATAGTGTCTCCTTCCTTTCTTATGATGGGATCTCATTCATTACCTGTTTTGTCCTAAGATTTAATCATATGCTATTTGCAAAATTACAACATTAGAAAAGGAAGCCAACTCTGAAGGTATGACAGGAAATAAGATTTGAAGAATCAAAGTGACCCATTTGAAAGCCTCTTATAATAAGTTTCATGAATTCCATGAGTTATTTAATTATTTTATATTAAAAGGTAAGAGAACAAGATTCTATCCATGATAGAAGTCAGTTCCTCTCAAAGTGTGCCTATCGCTGGCCCAGACTTAGGTTACCACTGATTTGGTGTGTGACATGACAATACTGAGTGTGACAACTCACTCTTAAAGGCTAACCTGAAGGGTTAGCACTATCTATCATTCAGGACAATAATGTTCGGAAAGACATGTTTATCTTTTCTACTTTATAACTTCAGGAGTGTTATTTTCTGTACAATGATAATGGTAACAATTGGGAAAATTACAAAATAACTTTGATTTAAACTTTGAAGAGTAATATTATGCAATGGATTGTATTTTCAGACAAAGAAGACCAATTGCAAAAAAAAAAAAAGTGTTTGAAAAATTCACCTGCTAACAATCACAATCGATTTGGTAATGGAATTTCCATAAATATGCTAAACTTTATCTCAATGAGTAGTGGATGTAATTTAACAAAGTTAAAAATTGATTTTTTTTCTTATTGCAAATTTAGAAAAAATCAAAAGGGTAAAGAAGAAAATAAAATTAACTTTATATCACAATCCTAATATACCTATAATATTAGTGTTTTGTTTTTTATTAATACCATGGCAAATTGCCACAAATTTAGCAGCTTAAAATGAAACAGATTTATTATCTAGTAGTTCTTTAGGTCAGAAATCTGAGTAGCCTTGGCTGGCTTGTGTGCTTAGAGTCTCACACAGCTGAAATCAGAGTGTCTGATGGCCTGGGCTCTTACCTGGAAGCTCTGGAGGAGAATCCGCTTCCAGCTTCTGTCAGGTGGTTTGCAGATCCAGTTTATTGCGTCAGTAGGGCTGGGTTCCCCATCCCACCCCACCCCCATGTCTGTCCTGGTTGTCAGCTGGAGCTTTTTTCAATCTCTTACGCTCCTGTGTCCTTGTTATGTTGCTTCCTTCATCTTCAGCCTAGCAGTGGTGCTTCAGATCTTTCTCATGCTTCAGTCACTCTGACTTCTGCTGTTGCATTGCATCTCTTCTGTCTCTAGTTGAGAAAGTTCTTTGCTTTTGAGTGACTAGACTTTTAAGTAACTAGACAGGGCCCACCTGGATAATCTAAAGTGCATTAATTCTGTCTGCAAATTTCCTTGTCATGTAAAGTAACATTCACAGTTTCCAGGGAATAGGATGTGGCTATTTTGGGGCCATTCTGCCTATTATCACATTTTAATATCCCCCAATACTATTATATTTAATGCATTAGTATTTAATTCCTGAAAATAGAATAGAATGCCTTGTAATTGACTTTCTCACTAAACAATGTGGGTGACATCTTTACATTTTGGTTTTTTTTAAATAATCTGCTCAATGCTGATTCTTGGCCTTTGTTTCCAGCAGTTGATGTAATTTTAATCAGGAGTGAAGAGTGCCACATCATTTCATATCCATAATACATAAAGTACGGAAATTTGGAATGATTTGTCTTCTTTTAACATTTTTAATTCTTTCCTTCTTTTTTTGTTTAAAAAATAGTTTTTAATAAATAGTATAGGACCATGGTAAAAAAAGAATTATATACAGTAAAAATAAAAATGGTTTTAAAGGAAGAGTAAATTTTCTTCTGGACCCCCAAATAGAAGCAATGCTGATATATTATAGCAACATACAAATATTTTTGAATTAGTCAAAATGTATGTGGCATTAACTTACCATAAGGAATAATGCCACAGATTCTGGAAATTCTCAAATGATATTAATGAAAATTTTTCTTTGCATAGAAGTTTAAAATAAATATTTCTTTTCTTTTGAAAAATAGCTGATGTTTAGTGAGATACACTGTTTTATTTATGAATTATTGGCATTTCTCAAGTCCCTTCAGAATTTAGTTCTTAGATATGCTATAACATTTTACAGTCATATTTTTGTAATGTACATTTGAAATATGTATGCAGTGCTGATAAGCCAAAATTTCTTGGTTGGAGAGTTTGACATTGAAAATACCTATTAATGTTCTAAAATATGTTTCTGACTCCAAATGTACGCTTAGCATCGCTGGGTGCTATGGGAAATGTTTTGTAGCCATGAAGCATGAAGCATTACTAATATCTCTTAGAATATAAAATGAGTTTGTTTTCTAAAGTCAGTGATTCTAGGTCCTCAAAATTTCTCTACAGCTATTCAGGTCATAGAGTTTTAGTCCAATAATTTGAAAAGTAAGGTATAGCATCCCTGGTATTGACATTGTTATTGCTATGTAGATTAAAAGGGAGAACAATTTTGCATCCCATTAGAGATGAATATTCAGTAAAAATAGTACTTTCCTGTTAGTCTTTTGAGAGACTGTACTTTGTGAAATATTTAGAAGCATTGATATAGTTAATCATTTTATGAAATGGAAATACATTTGTACTTGAAAATATTTCTATTTTTATGCACATGTTTTTTCCTATAATGCATATAATATTTTCAAGAGCTCGTATCTGTAAGTTGAGTAGTTCATTCATTTAGTTATTTTTGAACGTTCAATCATTAAAAAAATATAGAAGGGGCACTATGATTTTATTTAAACAGCAGATTACCTTGGGCTACTTTGTCCAACACTCATGTTTCATAAGAGTCAAATTTGAAAACCTTTATTCCAGTGCAGATGTGTAGAACAGCATTTTCCAAAGAGTTTTGGCATGTTTGTGCTCTGTTCATTTTAATCTTGTTTATTTCACAAATTGTGGACACAGACATATAAATGCAAGAGCTGTATGCCAATAGCCAGAATTAATTTTGACAAATTGGAAAATGTAAATAAATTTATTTTATAAAGTTAAATTAAATTTAATAAGCATTTGCTAGCTCTAATTTGTGGCTTAGAAAACTCACTATTACAATAATAAAATAATCAGTACTTACTTGCATTAACTATGTGCAGTTAGGGCTTTATTATGATTTTTTTTAACAAATGAAAAAACTAAAATTAAGGAAAAGTAACATATGAAGTTCAGAAGTTTGTAAGTGATAGAAGCAAGATTTTGTTTCTGTTTATGTTCAGAGCTCACATTCTTAACCACTATTCTCCCTGCTACTAGAGAACCATCCATTTCCCCTGTCCCTTTTATTCCATTACCTACCGTGTTTCCCCAAAAATAAGACCTAGCTGGACAATCAGCTCTAATGCATCTTTTGGAGCAAAACATAATATAAATTAATATATTATATTAGACCCGGTCTTATAGTAAAATAAGACCCCATATTATATTATATATATTATATTATATTATATTATATTATATTATATTATATTATATTATAATAAATAGTAAAATAAGACCGGGTCTTATATTAATTTTGGTTCCAAAAGACGCATTAGAGCTGATTGTCCGGCTAGGTCTTATTTTCGGAGAAACACAGCTATAAGCAGTGATTCTCAAAATTTAATCTGCATCCAAATCTCCTAGATGGCTTGTATATAAAATACAGATTGTTAAACCAACTTCCAGAGTTTGTTTCAGTTATGTGGGTGGGTTCTGATAATCTAAATTTCTAACAAGTCCAGGTAATCTTAACACTTGTCCAGGTAATCTTAATGTTACTTGTCCAGAGACCATGTTTTGGAAGCCACTGCTTTACAGTCTCTCTAATGTTTATTGATAAACAGGTGGTACCCATTGTTAGGGGTCTATTATTATTCTATGCACCTGTTTTGGTTAAGCTAGATTTGGAAATCTGTGAGTCCAGATGTCATTGATTTGAGGCTGATGTTAAATATTCTAGCACCTTCTTAAAGCTCTCGTTAATTACCTATCACATAAAAGTCCTAACTGATTAATTTATTATTCATTACTCTAGCTGTGCAGAGCTATTCAGTCAGTCTACACATAGTTTGTGAATTTAGAAATGTATCCTAGAGAATTCACTGATATGTTGTCTCATTATAAGAAAAGAAATAAAGGAAAATGTCTGGTTGGGTAGCCAAGACCATATTTGCAATCTTCTACTAGAGACACAAGGTCTCTGTTTAAGAATACATACTCAGTTTAATTTTATTATTATATCTTTATCTCTATTTCCTCATTGTTAATTAATTGTATGGTTTTATATTACTTCACCTATAAAAGTGTTTCAATATTGGCCTTTTTATTTTATAATTATTATAATATTTGGATAAACCTATTTCTACAAATAAACACATTCTTGTAGTGTTGTCTTAACATTCCTAAATAAACATTTAAAAATAATTATGTGACTTACTATGAGTCTATTCTAGTCATATTTTTAAATTATTTTAATAGGAAACACAAGGTTATAGGACCTCAAAAGATGCAATTAGGAGCAGTTCGTTTGTGCCAGGCAGGATTCTTCACTTCTGGGTCTCTGAATAAATTTAGGTGTTAGGACTCATGTTATTATCACAATTGAAGAAAAAGAGAAAAAATCCGGGGGTTGGGGGGGCTGATAAAATCTAGCCATGTAGTTTTTGAAGGGGGAGATGAGAAAGGTAAGGGATGCAGACAAGATATACCATTAAGTAGACAAACAAGCGTACAAAAGTAGTTTCTTGATGCTCATGACCTGAGCTGTTCTTGCAACTATTCATGTAAGACAAAAATGCCAGTGAGACTACCAAGAATGTGCTTTAAATATAATTTTAAATACTAGTGTACTTAGCCTCAATGATGGTTGCTTTTAAACAGGTCACACACAACACACACACACACACACACACACACACACACACACACGTGCTCATGTGTAAGCACCCAGTGAAAAATTTCTCCAAGGCAATGTCCTTCAACATGTTTTTAAAAATCCATTATAATCTCCCAAAAAAACACCATTGCCATAGTAACTTGAAAATCATTGGTATTCAAAAGTAAAACAACTTAATTTTGCTATCCTGGATATTGATTATCTTATTGAACATAGATTTAATTAGATGCACTCATTTTTTTCTTTCTTTCTTTTCTTTTTTTTTTTTTTTTTTTTCCTGAAGGAGGTAAGACCTTGGATATAAACACTGAAGAGCAGGTACCCATATTTCACTCATTCCGAAAAAAGCAATTTTTCATGTTGTCCACTCGTGTGCAGTATTTTTTTCTACATTTGTCCAACTTACATTAAACCTATTGCTCAGAATATGGGCAGCTGAGCACTGTTTGTGGCCAGAAGTAATGGTAGGAGACATTTTCCCCACCCTCTTCACCCCACTTTCCACGTCCGAAGGAAAGGGATTCGCATCAAATCTCACACTGCATGTCCTTGTCCTTCACCTCCACGTGCCTAAATCACTCCACGTCTCAGCTCAGAGCTCTCTCTGATGAATCGTTTTACCATTCTGTTGTCATGTTCTCTGTTTCCTCTTGTAGCATTTTGTACTCTCGTAATGTATTCCTTAAACACTCTATCAGTAGATTATATCTTTCTTGAACTTTTCCTTCTATTTCCAGTAGTCTTATGTCTCTCCCTCTTTCCATCAGGACCTTTCAGGCATAGGTCCTGAAACAGGGAAGAACACTGATTTTCATCGCAGGCCCAAACCCTCTAGTAGGCACATATATATAGGTTCTCTTTCTTAAGCTCTGTAGGAATTTTATGAGATATGACTTATTTTCATTTTGCATATGAAATAAATGAACTCTAAGAGGCTAAGTAAATAGTTTATGCTCAGAGATGATAAAATTGAATGTAAAACATATTTCTGTAAATATGTATTGGGGGATTGGAAACTCCAGTTTTTCTTGAGTGCCTTGGGTGGGGAGTCCTGGGGCAATACAATAATGGCGGGGGCGGGGGGAGCTCGGCCTGTGCAAGCTTGAGGGACAACACTGCGTGCACACTCGTGCACACACGTGCACACACATACACAGGCCCACAGAAGCAGCCAGTTAAAATTATTGGAGAAGGAGGAAGCACAAAGGAGAGAGGCGTCTGACCCCAGCAAGTACATAAGGAGAAGAAAGGCGAAGGACCTCTGGAGTGCGGGGGTCTGCAAGGCTGCGACATGAAGGTCTTCTGGGACTTAGTGAAATCGTGTCCTGTGTAATAGCCTCCTCTTGATACCCACTGTGTGAAATCTTCCTATGAAGTCTACAAAGAAAACCACAAATATCAGTAGCTTAGAAAAATGAGATTTCTTATTAAAAAAAAACAAAACAGTGTCAAAGTCAGCTCTCTGTACAGCTTGGCATGAAGCTGCGACAAGGCAGTCGGACAGAGTTTCATAAGTGTGGGGCGTTGCGTAAGCCACTGGCTGATGGCATGGACATCACAGTTTCTTTCTCTGCACTGTGCAAGTGTTTCCTCAGCTCTTCAGTTGTGTTCGTGGGATGTGTGGATGCAGGGAGCAAAGGAGCATCTATCTACACCTGGTGTGTCCAGTGTGCTATGAGGTTGCTTAATTCAGAGAATCTGCTGCTTCTAATGAAGTAGTCAACTAAAATATCATTGAGAGAGAGGAGGATATTTCTCGGGACTCCGCTGAGGACCTGTGTCCTAGCCAAGAGGTTCACCTGTGGTCTGTGTCTCTTGCCCATCAGGGCTCCTGGGGCTTTTGTGGGTATATGACTATCCCAGTGTTTTAGATAGGTTTCCTCCAAATTACTCCATTTTCTCTAACAGGCCGTAACATTATTGTGATTAATTTGACTATAATTGAGTTTTATTACAAGACTGACATTTGTCTTTGACTTTTGCAAGAAGCTTGCCTCTTTGTTATCGTCTCCAGCCAGCCAGCTGGAACAATGGTGCCAGACATTGCATAAATGTCAGTCAGCCTATCCAGACTGAACGTGGGGGATGGGGGTGGGCTGTGGTAGAGAGCATGATGGGACTAGGGGAGGGGAGGAGAAAGAGGCCTTTGTACACAAAGGTGATCCAATGGTCATCAGGAAATTTGCCAAGAGATGACAACCCCGAGTAGAATGAAGAGTAGCTCTGCTTTGTGATTGCCAAATAGTTTGTATTAATTGGTTTAGGAAGGAGTATGCCTATAGCACCTTGAACCTGCTTCACACTGTTTGTTCTGAGGTAAACCAATTAAACATTTAAAAACAAAATATGGTGACATTTGATTAACTATATTAATGTATGCATCCTCAGCTTGAATATATGTACTACCAAACATAGCAGAAAAATGAATGAAAGGAATGAATATAATACCTACAATAGAAAAAATTTATAAATAAAGAACAGATATGGGGGTGCCAAAGAAACCTATACACATGACTTGTATTCATCTTTTGTTATCAGTATATATTGAGTATTCCAATTTTAGTAGTTTTTTCCTTTCTGAAATTGTGTATACATTTTTTTGGCACCCTCTGTATATGAAATTCCCAATGACAAACTTTAGGGAAATGGTGAATTACGTGAAACAATGTTTATATCATAAAAATGTTAATTATTCATTAAACTCACATTTTCAGAGAATTTCCTTGTCATAATTTTATGATGATGATATTGAGTATAAGAAGCATGATATAAAATGATACAATGTCAATTTTGCATCCCTTAGAAGTGGTATAATTTTCATGTACATGTTTGAAGTCGATCTGGAACACTGCATAATTTTACGTGTTTCTCTCCAGATAAAAAGAAAAGGAGTGATTTTTATTTTCTTACTTAATTTTATTTTACTGTCATTTCTAAATGTTTGGTATATTTTATAACTTTCTACCATAATAAAGGTATCATTTATAATCAGAAGAAAAGCTGTTGAAATCATTCTACCGCAAGTCAAAGAATAAGTGAAGTTTGGGGCATTAAGATTAAAGAGGCACAGTTTCTTTTCTTGCATCTACAATGTTGGGCCAAATTAATATTAGTATTCTTTCCATTTAGATGTTATTATATCAACAATATTCAGGAATTCTCCTAATGTAAATTAAGGAAATGAGGACGTAATATTTAGGAAAAGGAAAATGTAGGGTAAAATCTGTTTTTAATGCCGGCGCCGGAAATTTTGGAATCCTGTGTCATTATGTGAATTGTAAGGGGCAGAGGCACGTCGGCTCCCAGCTGCCCTTTAAGGGGATGGGGTAAGTGGAGTCTCATTTATTGCAGTGAGAGCAGGGATGGTGAATGCGCGGCTTGACATAAAACTAAGACTGAAACATATTCTACGATAAGATTTCTCCCAGCATGTGTTTTCTGAGGGACCGTGGAAACTACCCAGGTAACAGGGATTGATATTTGTGCATGTAAAGTGAAGCTCCCCCTTAACCATTAAAAAGAAAAGGATCTATGTAAAAATGTGAAATTCCTCCATATACCAGACTCTCATATGTTCGAGTGCTTCCTAATTGGTGTCTGTGTGATCATTTGCCCTTCCTTGGACGAACCCCCAAAACGCATATGTTGAAGTCCTAACACCCAGTACTTCATAATGTGACTATGCTAGGAAATAGAGCTTTTAAAGAGGTGATTAAAGTAAAATGAGGTCACCAAGATGCACCCTAACCTCATATCAGCTTTGCAAATAAGACGCAAATACAGAGGGAAGAACATGGAAGACGCAGGGAGACGACACCACCTATAAAGAGGCCTCAGAAGAAACAAATGCTGTCAATGCGCTGATCTTGGACTTCTGGCCCCCAGGACAGTGAGAAAATACATTTCTGTTACTTGAGCTTCCCAGTCTGTGGTAGTTTGTTGCGGCAGCCCTAGAAAACTAATGCAACTAGCAAGTCACCCTACTCACCACTGCTTGAAAGAATGAGAAACACTAGTCCTCATCCTTTTCTATAAGGATCTCTGACTGGCCCCTGTTTTCTACAGGTTTGATAATAGTCCATTTGTGCTTAACGCAATCAGCAATATCAAGGGCATTGCATATAAATATTATGATTTAATATTCATAACATCTCAGCAAGATGGAGATTCTTAATTTTAGAGCAGCTGAGCTGAATTAAATTGCCCAGTGTCACTGAGAACTAGTGCCCCTGTGTTGAGATGACAATTTCATTTCTGTTTTCATTGTTCCACATGTAAGTTAGGACATTGGAGGTCTTGAAAGGTTTGGAACTTAGAGGATTACCTCTCCAAGGTTTCCCTGTTGCTCTACTTAAAGACTTATTCACCAGGATAAAAGCAGGCCTGCTAGAAGTTTCTATCAAGGACAGTCGTGAGAAATGGGTCAGTGGGCCTGTCTCGTCTTCCCCCACCAATACTCAGTATGGAGGCCTTGGAGATAAACAGACCGGGGGAAAATGCCAGCTCTGACAACGGACCAGCTCTATTATCGGGCGCAATTTCTCTGACGTTCAAATGTTGCCTTTAAAATGAGGAGAATGACTACTTTATGGAGGTGTGATGAATAAATGACTGACTGCATAGGCAGCAGCAGAGAGGCTGATGCAGAATAAATACAACTTGTCCACTGTTAGTATCATCTGAGATTACACAGGGATGCTTATGCTCCCAAAAGACAGAGATCTTACTAAAAAGCCATTAACACTTTCTCGCTGACTATAAAATAAAATTGATCTGATTAACTTGAAAGAGTGTAGACTGGAATGAGGTGATAAAAAAAAAAAAAAGTCTCATTTAATCTTCACGGAAAAACTAAGATGAAGCTATTCTTCCCAGCTGCCTTTCGGATATGATGGAACTGAAGCTCGGTTAATTCCCAAGGTCATACAGCTACTACATTGTACAGTAAGGTTGCAGGCTCAGACATGTCTGACACCAGCATCCACATTTTTCACAGTTATTGCAGCCAACGACTGACTCAATTCTGTTATCTCCCAGGGTGTCCATATGTCTGTCTTGTTTTCTTAGAGACTGAGCCAGGCTTAGGTGAAGTAGAACCCAAGTATTAACCATAGTTTGCCAGGCTCCTTTCTTGCTACCTCAAGCCACATGTCATTACAAGATGTGGGAGGGAACATAGAATTTTCCAGTTTCTCTTCCCATCTGGGTCAGCAGATGGCCAAAAAATGGCCATGGCTGAGTAATAGCTGAACACATTTTCCATCTTCTCAGAGATAGAGCTATATGTTGTCTCTGGTATTTCCTTGTACTAAAATATAATTTCACTTTTCAAAGGCTAGTAAGGAACTAAAAAGCTAGCTATGTTATTTACCATAAAGACAATACTATTTCTGTACAGTGATGGTTCTTCCTCTTCTGGCTTGGAAATAGATTGCCTTTCTTGAGACAAGAAATTTTATTCCTCTGAAAATCACAACAGCATGGCCCTTGGGATGGAGGGTAATTTTTTGGAGAAAAGATTCAGAGAGAGTATTAAAATGGAGTCAATAAAAATGACTTAGCCAAGACAGATACCATGTTCTTTCCATTATCTTCACCACCGTTTCTACTCGTATTGATATTTTAAACCTAAAATGAGAAATTATGCAGGTATTATGTTTCTATTCCATGATCTCTGCCAGGACTTTCTTTAATCTTTGGGATTCCCAATTTTATTGGACTGAAAACAGCAATTCACCCAGGTACCACTAATCCTGGTGATAACATGCACTGGACTCCCGACATTCTATTCCTTCTCCTTTGGTTCCTTCAGCGGGTAAAGGACATGAAACGAGGGTTTTGATGGAATCCCTACTTTTAAACTTTCGTGATGGAGCTTAAGTATTGTGCAACTCAGGTGTTAATACTGAACTGCCCAAACTGGGCAGTGCCCTCTACCCCGGGCTTCCGTCTCCAGCACTGCATGAAGGTCTGTGCTTCTGCGTTATCGCCGCCCTGGGAGGTCTGCCTAGACACAGCCCCTCCCAACGCTGCGTAGTCCATCTGTCTCTCCTCCAGTATGGACTCGCAACCAGATTTGTTCTCCTCCTGGTTTCCAGGAATTCCAGAATTTTACTTGTCTTTCATCCACCCTTCCCACACACTTTACTTTAGTGTCTTCTTTGTGCCAGGCATCATGTTAAGTGTCAGGGCCAGACACAGGGTTCCCCAACGTCAACAGAAGGCCCAGCTTTCCTAGCCTTCCAGCCAGATCATAAGGCAGTCACAGGGAGACAGGAAGAAGGCCTAGTAGTTCCTGCAGAGCAGGAGGGCAAGTGGAAGAGGCAGAAATGTGCAAGGCAAAGCCTTTTTCCTTCTAAAGTGGACTTTGGAAATAATTGTGAAAATTATTTTTAACCATATAATCTCTGCCCAGTGTATTGGGATGTATCTTCAGCATGGGTGCAGAATTGAAGCCTCACTTCCAACCAAAAGAGTTCGCACCGAGGCCCTGGCCTGGGCTGCTGCATTTGTTTCCCCTATAATTACGTGTGATCCTTTTTCAGAGACAGGTGCAACAGGGAAGGGACCCCAGGAGGCTTCCTGCAGCATGTCAAAACTGTCACATTCCTACTTGGCCTCCCCTGACTTCTCCTAACAGGACTCCTTGTTAAGCCCTGAACCATCATGGATTTGTTGACAGAAAGACCTGGCATTTACTTCTAACTTTACCATGTTAGTTAACATCTCTGTGCTTTCATTTTGATACATTAAATGTATGTGTAGCTAAGTGACACGTTTATACGACATTGTTGTAACATAAAAATGAGATAATGCATATAAAAGTCTTCCAGCACTTATGTTTGCGTATTATTTTTTTTTTACCTAGTCTGACTTTACAAAGTCAAATCTATGTATTTTAGTTAAAATAAGAAAAATTACCTTTAATAAATTCCCTATTTCCTTGAACTGCTATCAGCTAATGTTTGAAGACACAGCATTTATATTTGAGATAGAAACTCTCTTTTGCTGTCTCTCATCCTAGTTTTTACCAGATTATCTCTCCCTTTTTTTTGTTTGTTTGTTTCTTTTTGTTTTGTTTTTTCGTTTTTTTCCTTAACTGTTCTCATTTTTCCCTGGTGGTAAAACCTGGTAATCCCCATCTTTAACTATGAGCAATTAACTCAGGGTAAGCTACCTCTATATCTGGAATGCATAGTTACCTCACACTCTGCCTTATGCAAATGAGAACATAAATTCCAGAATATAATATTTATTAATTGAAAATGCATTGAATTAACTTTTAAAAATTCAATGTTTTTAACAAATTTCATTCCAGGGAATTAAACCCTATGTTTCTGTACTTACTATTAAATATAGAAGTGTTTAATACAAGTTTAATTTTAAAACAACCATAACATAGCAGGTTGACACTTTTTTTAGTTTTTATAAGCAGTAAGTGTAATCAAATGCTTAATAAATTCATAGAATATTAGACTCATAGAATATTAGACTATGGGTTTAATATTAGACTCTCAACCACAAACCCCTCATTAGATTTAAGAAAAGAAAATATGTGCATTTAATAATTCATTTTTTGCACCTGAATGCATATCAAGGAATTCCTAGAGCTTCAAAGGACCTGAAACAGCTTTCCCCCTCTGAATGGACCAGAAGCAACACTGATGCATGTTTGAGTTCCTGTAGCACACGCTGGATGGTAAGCCAGTAACTTCCCAATGTTGGGCTCCTCTAGTCCTCCAGCAATCCCATCTTAAAAGTGTTAATGCACCTACTTACGCAGAAGGAGCACATGACTCTCAAGATGAACTTTCCCTGTCACTGCTAACAAGCTGCAGAAAGAGGCTTGTATGATGTGTGAGCCTCGCCTATGCACTTTTCTGTTTCTTATACTCCTTTTAGTTGTAAAAAATAATTCATCCCTACTGTCTAATAACCATTTGCAAGGAACAAGAATGCCTTCATTACCCAGAATTCAATTGACTACACAAACAACTGTCCTATTACCAAGTAGGTTTATGTGAGAGTCTAATCCATATGCCCTATATAGAAATGCGGAAAGCTGAGTGTTTAAAAATACTTTTTGTATAACATGACATTGCATTCTTGGAAGCTAGCATTTAGTGTGAGGCAGTTCTTCTTAATGCGGGGCTCAGCTTTGCTTGGACACTTTAGAGACTGAGTATTGCAACCCCTGTCCTTGTTTTCCATCTGTCTGGTCTTTGCAAAGCAGAAACAATGTAAATGAAAGCCTTGTGAGCCATTCAATTAGATTTCGTGCACCACTGACCCCACCATTTTTCCTCAGTCTTATCTGAGTTGGTGGCAGATGTGTGGCATGTCAGAAAGCATTTCCAAATTAAAGAGGGAAACATAGTGAATGTTGGTTAATAGGGTCACAATATTTGTAAATGGTGAGATGTGTCATCACTGTAGCAGCAAGTATCCTGCAAAAGGGGATAGTGAAAATATACATTTCCAGTTTTCTTATTGTGATATGTTTGGGCCCAGAATGTAAGAATAAGGGAGAAAATATAGGTTGTCAAACATATACTGGAAATTATGGGCTTCCTGGTACATGATAAACACCATTGCAAGGCTAGTTTGATTGAACTCTGGCTTCTCCCATTCACGGGACTTTACTATATTGTCTTGGTAATAGAGCACAGTCTGTGATGATTCGTGTAAAGGGGGCCATTGATATCACTGAGGCTGATGGGACCTACATTCAGGGAACCTCATCATCACCAGTTCACTTAGCTTAACTGTCACTGGTTGATTAATCATACTCGGAAGTAGCTAATTGAAAAGGAGATGCTTGCAAGTTGTGGATGATCACCCAATATTTGTCGATCAGTTAGACGTTTTTGATGGACTTTGACAGTTTTCGTTTTGAAGTTATTCAAGCAATGAAGCATGAGAGAGAAAAGGGAGCAAAATATAGCTATGGGCAATCTACTAATTGTACAGTCCCTGGAAATGATGGAAATCTGAGTGTGCCCCGGGAAAGGTTAGATCCCAGGAAAGGCTTCCATACTGACCAGGAAGAAAATCCTGAAGCTGATCAGTGGTCTGAACTTCTGAAATCACCCACAGACTCCACCATTGTCAAGGTGAGTCTGAAAAAGGCAGGCCATGCAGAACACTCGGTCCTATGTAAAACACCCTCTGAGACATTTGGTCCATGTCAAAAGGTCCTTAATATTTAGTCCTGTCCAACGCAACCATGCAGACATTTGGTCCACTCCAAAACGTCCTTGAAATTTGGTCCTATCAAAAACATCCATGCTTAGAAAACGTGCCTGGGTTCAAATAGCCCATAATATTATATATACTTTTGGTTTAGAGGATTAGTGCATTAAAAGTACTATCTTGTGTTATTGATTCAAGAACTGTGTTGTGGCTGTATTACCAGTACTCACCCATCTTGCTGGAGTAGCTTAGCTGGTAATGGCCCATGTCATGGGCCAATGATCAGGGATCTTTTGAAATGGACCAGATGTCTCAGTGGACGTTTTGGACAGAACCGAATATCTGCTAATCTATGCAGGAATAAGGAAATATCCCCATCTGCATGAGTCATTTAGAAATGACCTTTTGGCTATAAATGTGAACTAATAAATTCAAAGAGTTATAAGGGATATTAGAAATAATTTAGTCTGACGCTTCCTTCCATCCAATGCTTGAGTTACGCACCCCACACAGAATAACTTCAATATCCATTTATTCCCAGAATATTGATTTTTACATCATCCAATTGACTTGACATCATCCAATTCCTGACTTGTGACAGTCAAGGGCAAAGGCCTGCCTAGTCCCATTTCCTTGACGTTATAAGGGATATTAGAAGTTCTCTATGAGATTCGAAGTTGAACAATGGATATCAGCTATACTACCTCCCAGGCATATTCCCATAGCACTCAGGCTTGGTTCATTCCATACATTTATTTTTATTATCATCTACCTTGAGAAAGACAGAGGACTACTTATAGATTGGTTCAGTTACTCTTTAATCATGTTGCGATTAATTATAGTTTAAATAGGTCTACGAAGGTTGGATTTTAATAAGGCTGCTCCTGACAGAAGTTCTGCCTGCTTTTACAAAGATGCCAGAAATAAAAATGAGGAGCCCCAGTAGCTCTTTGTGACTCTGCCATCTGAGCCAGGCTCTGCCTCCACCAGTGCTATCCCATCCATGGTTCCCCTCCTGCACATGCTCAATGCAGTCTGTGGGGCATGACAGCTGAAAATGCCTGAGTTCTCCATTTAAATCACTTCACACAAAATGCCAGTTATTTGAGCATATCTTTTACATCCTCCATGCCCAGTAGTAATTTCACAAAATTACTGGGCATCTATTTCAGAGCAAACTTGGCATTTAAATTAGGTGGTTGTAGTTAGCATCTTGACTGCATGAAGTCAACAGTGTGAATAGGGAGGAGAGGGAAAAAGTTACAGTAGCTTATTTTTGCTGTAGAAAAAATAAAACTATGGAACACAAAGGTAATGCACTAAAAAACAACCACAAAATTTGAAGCAGTTTCTTGGAATCAAAATGATAAACTTTATTCCATATTCTAATTATTATATAGTAAGAGAATCTTTTAAAGTTTTTTTACCAGAACATTCACAAAATTTATCTTTCTTCTCCAGAGAGATGGCCTGTCTTGAATTTATTCTAACACAAGTGCCGGATGAATGCTGACACACTTCCCTTTCTTCAGCACTATTAAATTGTACCCATCATTCAAACTAAGACTCAGAACTCACTTCTAGGGGTAATCTTAGCCCAAATAGGATGAGGCCCCTGTTGAGTTCCCCTCCCCCCTCTGGTGATGCCACTGTCCAGAGCTAAAATCAGTTTGCATGTTGACTTTAGTGCAAGGAGAAAAATGGTTTCGTGTCCATACTGCTTCAAATTCCTGTGTAACATCCTGTTGAGCTCTAGGCACCTTCAGGGCAGCACTCAGAAGTGATGACCCAGTGCAGAGAAGTGGCTGGAATTGTTGTCATTTGGGGAACAGTTAAGGAAATGGGAGTACACATGAATCTTTGGGGACATTATTTACTACAGTATTCAATGATTCGACTTATTTTGTGCAGGAGAAATAAGACAAAGATAGATCTGGCTCAATATTAAGAATATAAAATGGTCATGAAATGTACTGGAGAGAGCACAGGAATTTTTTGTATAACTCTTGGTCCTGAGCTGGGACCCTGGTGTTGCTGCTGTCTTTCCACGAGGTTTAGCTCCTTAGCCTCTCTGAAATTCACTTCCTCAACTGAGGACAATTTTATCTCTTTTTTAGATTTGGGAAGGATAAAAATACTGAAGATAAAGCATTTAGCATGAATGCTCCTCCTAAGGGAGGAGGGCTCAAGGGATTAGTATAGGCTGTGCAGCCTTTTTCTGGGAATATTAAATGGGAACTCAAAATGACAATAAACCTATAAAGTTGCTTCCAACATAGGGGCATGAAAAGTGGAAAAATATCTGCAATTCTCCCCATAGCCCACTGAGGGATTCACATGATTACAATCAATTGAATAAGTTTTCTTTGTCTAGATTTGAGGAAATTGGAGATGGAAATATAAAAATAAATTGAATAACATGTGCATTTTAATGTTACCTCCTGGAAACAATTTCTTAGCCCCATATGAATGAATCCAACCTGCAGAAATGTAGACACAAATCTGGTCAGTAAGAAACATACAATGTTATAAGTGTGTGACTTCTTAAATGAAATATTCACCAGGGAGCAGGAGGTAGAACTTTCTCTGATAGGTGCTCTAAAAATGGGTGTCCTCGTGAGGTAATGAATTTCCTGCAATGGATAAATGTTGGAGTTTGTTAAACATCAGTTGAGCCATCTCTGGGTGGGGATGTTGCAAAGAGCTTCCCCACTCAGATTCGGGAATTAAATGTGGATATTAAAATTCCCTCTCTACCATGACTCCACATACAGTAGGACTTAAAAACTGGTAGTTGTAGAAATGTATTTGTAATCACATTTAAAACCGAAGGAATCCTCAAAGAAAGGTTTGACAATGGGAACAGAAAACAGAATAAAACGATATTCTCAAAAATGGCTTTGCCTCCTGGGTAGTCTCAACCTAATTTTCTCTTTTTGTCAGTGAAGAGAAATGGGGTTCAAGGTTTTTAAGCAGGTGTCCCAATGGTGGATGTGTTTTTGTACGGTTCTGGGGAAATGATAACAAAGCAAACCCACAGAACAGAAGCCACGGTTCACCCTTTCCACCAGCAAAAGAATGGGGGGAGTGACCTGCCCGTAACCCCAAGATCACAGCCCCAAGAAAGGAGTGTGGCATTCCTGCTGCCAGGACAAGAAAGTTTGCTTCCATTACTTTTACCATTAAAGAAACAAACCACCACAACAAAAAATTCTCACAATTACATTTTTGTTCACAAAGCTCTTTTTCATTCCTTAAATTATGGGTCCTTAAATTAAATTCCTTCAGTTAAGTAATGGGATTATCGCATATGAATAGAATCAAGGTTTTAATGTATACTATGACAATGACTTTTCCAATTGCATTCAGATAAGCAAATGCAGTGCATGACTTTTTAGTGCCTCTTTAAGGCAGGATTTTGGTAGTTGCTCTAACCTTCCCTTCAGGATAAGTTATGGGAATTAGTCATTAATCTGTCTCCTGAGAAAGAGAACATGTGGCACTTTGCAGAAAGCATCTAGTTAATCCCCGACTTCCTGGGGAGAGAAGGGTGTAGCAATGTCTCCACTGCTGTGCTGGCTGAAGACACACAGGCAGGACATGCTAGACAACTATGGTTTCTTCTAAATGACGTCCAGCTGGCTCCTGAGCTTTCAGGGACCATTCTGAGTGGCGGATTCTTCTGTGCCCCGTGTCTCTCTATGAGTGAGTGCATTACAGCCCTGGATTCTAGTTCAGGATCCCACCTTTACCTCTGTGTTCTCCAGGCGTAAACCTTTCTGTGAATGAGTTCTCCACGATCTCAAAGTGATAATGGACTTTACATAATCTTTGAGATGGTGTTTAAAAATTACGTCTAATTTCCCTTCAGTTTTTGCTCCCACTTGACTGCGGGCATCACCAGATGCCTCTAGCTTGTACTTTAGTCTTTACAGGTAATGCGATTAACAGTAGCACTGATTTCCACATGGGCTTAGACTTTTCTTTTAGATATTATGTTCTCATAAGACAGGGTAGCTCCGTGCAGCCCTGACAACGGTCAGGGTTTTCGTTTGTGTTTTTGTTTTGCTGTTGTTGTTTTTTCATTTCACCTTGGGAACAATTTCAAATGTAGTGAGTCGGAGCAAAAATAAAAATGTTTCAAAGAGCACTCATATGCTCTTACTCAGACTCAGCTATTGATCACACTTACCCTATTCACTTTAGTATTTGCAATCTATCAATCAGTCAAACGACATATAATTTTTTTTCCCCCAAATCCATCAGTGTCCATTTTTTTCCTAAGTGTTTCAGTGTGTGTTTCTTTCCATGAGCTATTGATGTGCATAGGGAAGCATCAAGTTAAAGAAAACAACAACAGAATGATGTCCCTTGATGACAAGTGGTTTCTGGGCATATAATAGCACACTGAAGCTACTGTTTCAGGGAGTTGGAGATATAATTTGCCCACATTTAGCAGTAGAAAACATCCAGAGGCTTTCTTTGTGGCACCTTCTGTCATGTTACCTGAATGAGTCAGAGATTTTATACCTCCATGCGCTTCCCTTTACCTGGAGTGTTCTTTTCAAATTCTAGTCCTCTTGCCATCACACTTCCTTTTACTAGAAACACTCATGTTTCAAGGATCGATTCAGATATCCGATCTTTGTTACTTTCTCTGAGCTTTTCCCTGGCAAAAATTTCTGTTATGACTCATATCATATTGTTTTTTCCCCCTGTGTGTTTCTGTCACATGGTGAGCTTCTCAAAAGAGATAGCCTATGTAGTATTAGATTATTTTCTTCTGTATATAGCAATCAGTAGAGTGAATGGCACATTTTAGGTACCCCAAAATACTTTTGAATCATACTATCTGCCCTTATCCATCTTGTACATTATTATTATTTATTTTGTTTAATCTTTTACTTCACTTCTCCTTTTGGCGGTTATGAATGGGTTCATTTACTACCCATTAATTCAGCTCTTACTCTTTGCAAGGAGCTATGACAGCAACTTGAATGGGAACTTACACCAGTTAGAAATGTTTTTGGCTGCAATACCAGAAAAGCTGTAGCTAAGATATATGGATATAGGGGATTTTTATCTTTAATGCAGTGGCTTGTTTAGGATATCAAGTTCTCAGATCGTTCTGTCTTTCACTCTGCCGTTCACAGGCTTGTCAACTCATGGTCATAGCGACTGCAGTTCCAAGCATCACATCGTCATATAACCATGTTTAAGGAAGAAAGAAAATGGTCTGGGTTAAAAGGGGTTTCTGCTCATTGGGAGCAAACTGTTTTCTAGAAATCCTCTGAAGACTTCTTATAGTATATTTGTTAGATATGAGTCACATAAATATACTAGTGGCAAAAGGGACATAGAAGAGTAGACTCTCCATGAGTGTTTTAAATCAATCATTAACCATTTCTAGACTGGACCCAATATCATCATAAATAAAACCAAGTTTCTGTTAGCCAAGAAGGGTGAGGATTAGCTCTGAACAGTAAGTAGCAGGGTCTTCTACCAAATTAAAAGGCCACCTTATCCTGTAGGTTAAGTTGTATGACATGGTCACAAATCAGTGGACCAGGCAAGGAGCCCAAATCAAACCCCACGTGATCTAATAGAGTTAGGAGGGTGAAAAAGCAGGTAGATGTTACACCATTAACCATTACTCAGAGAGTGAGAAGAGCAGGATAGATGTATTTTATCCCTTTATTATCCTTTTTGTGATCTTTACATATTTATAGATGATTGAAAATAACATGTCTGATTTCAAGATGAATTGGTGGATACATACAAAAAATTCCAATAAAATAGGTTTCTTCACTATTTTTAGAGATCCCATGAAATGGACCTGTAAGAGATTCAAAGCTTATCCCCAATATGTGAAAATCTCTTATGTAGAGGAATACACTCAAAGAAGTCTGGAATAAATCAGCCCAAGATTTTCTCATAAACAAGGTCAAACTTTGACCAGTAGAAAGTACTTTGGAGAAACTGTAAGGAACCATTAAATGGTAACAGGACATATTTCACATCTGTCAACCCACACATCTTTGATTAGCCGTTTGTCTTCAATATGCAAAGCATCAGGATATAGTGCTATATGTGATAATGTTACATTGTTATAAATGGTAGGGGTAGAAGACAAGAGAAGCAGTCAGAGGCAATGTCCTATAAATGTGGGACAGGGCTGTGGAAAGAGGGTGGAATCAGTCACGATCTGCACACCTGGGCCCTGGGAAAGCTACTGGGTGTATGGATTGCTATGAACTGATCTAGAATATTTTTTCTTAACTGAATTAGAAAGAATACTTACATCATTGAAATTTATCGAGTTAATCATAAGATCACTTGAAAATACTTGAAGACAGACCTGAACCCACGTGGCTTTATATGCCACAAACCCCAAGCAATTCAGAGATATGAGTCTCAGCAGAGGCTAAGATAGTAGATCAAATCTTAACTCTAATTTAGAGTCTCTTACTGTGGCTTTCGTTTGGCCTTTTGTCTTCCCTTTTGTCCTATCGGACTGTTCTAGCTTACATTTTTCTTGTGTCAGAACCCTTTCATATACTTATTTGAAAGTTTCTCTCTCCTCACCAACTAAAGATTCAAACTTAACTAAATTTCTAAAGCTGCGGTGACCCAAAATTCAACAGCTTTTGTCCTGCTTTAGCTATATTTGTTATTTTTGGATTCTGTAGACATACATTCTCATGCTGGAGTTGTTGGTGGTACCCACTCCTGAGAAGGAGCCTGGTCCTGTCTTCTGAGGTTCCTCTAAAACTGAGCAGCCTCCTTCTATTGGCTCCACATAAGAAAGTTCAAATAAAATAGGCTTCTATTCGGCTGGGGCAGGATTCATTGTCTGTCTGTTGATGGGGACAAATGCCATTTCTTGGATGAGCTTTATCTGTCCTCACCACCTCTGAATTATTCCATACAAATATGACACATACAAATCTGGGGAAACAGTTACCTTGAAACAACAGACTAGACGTGCATGTGTTACTTGCAGTGTAACAATAAGAGCGTTCCAAAATAAAACTAGAACTTTCTCTTCTTTCCCTTCCTTTCTCAAACAATTCCATGCTGCAGCTGTAGGGTGGAGCAGGACAAAGTATGTGTCTATTCCAGGATGGCTGGGGGTGGGAGCTAGAGTTCATTAGGGTTAGGTTTTGGAGCACAAGTGGGAAGAAGGAGTCCATGCAGTGGGAAGGGGGGTTTCTGGTATAAGGATGTCAGAGCCAAAGTGAGTGAGGAGGTGTCTACATGTAGGGTGGCTTGGTGCAGGGCACCTAAGTGTAAGCAGGGTGAGGGACATTCATGGCAAAGGGGGTGGTGGCAACAACGGAAGATTGGTCAGTAAGTAAATATATTAATGGTGACGAGAGCCATGTTTCTCGCAGTAGGAGAAGGTAGTTTCAAATCAGAGAAAGAAGAAAAGGAGGATGAACCTCATGGTGTGGGGTTGGAATTGGAGCTATTAGCCTGGACTCACGGTTTTCTATATATAAAGATATAGAAATATATGGACATAAATGTGTGTGCATATACGTACATGTATATGGTGTGTGTGTGTGTTTGTGTGTGTCTGTGTGTGTGTGTGTGTGTGTGCTGTCATCAGAGAGCCTCAGAGCAGTGACACTCCATAGGTCAGTTTCTAAAAATCTTTCTCCTCCAAAAAAAACTTAGAGTGTCTTAGAGAAATGGTTGATTCCAGGTGGAACTGGAGCAAGGAAAGTACAAGAAAAACCTGGGGTGTCTTTTTATACAAGAAAGCAAGGAGCTTCTCAAAGAATGATGAGGATATATATAAAGGACACACAGACATAGTTACGTAGACTCCCAAACTTGGCCAAATTTGGGACAAATTGAACATTATAATAAATAATGATAGTAATAGATACTAGCTCATTGAGTAAAATAGGAAAAAAATAAATCCATTCTGATAGAAATAAATAAGTGATTAATATAAATATTTGGTGAGAAACAGGATACTTACATAGTTTCAGAGTGCCTTTTCACAAAATACTTGTAATTACTGAAAGAAAGAGTAAGTTTATAGTGGAGAAGCCTGGCATGTGTCATTGTAATCAAGTAACCAATGTGAACATCGTTAGCACTGGTAAGTAAACTGTTAAGAAAACTGTTAAGTAAACTGGTAAGTAAACTGTTCACCACCTTATAGGATGCAATCAGAAGAATCGGACATTTTTACTATAGATTTTACAAGAATCTTTACTATATAATGTGACTCTAATCATGAGGGAACATCAGGAAAACTCAAATTGAGAGATGTTCCACAAAATAACTGGTCTGTACTCTTCCAAAGTATCAAAGTCATGAAAGTCAAGGAAAGACTGAAGAAATGTCCCAAACTCGAGGAAACTAAAGAGAGATGATTGTTAAGTGTAATGCTCAATTCTTACTCAGATCTTTTTATTGCAAAAGACATTGTGAAACTGGTAAAACTTGAATGGAATCTGAGGATTAGATGTGTGGGGACAGAGCCCCAAAAAGCAGTTTCCAGGCTTTCAGCCTCACATAGAAAGGTGCTGGCTCAGGTAGTAAATGGCCATCGACTGTGATCAAATGGCCAGCAGCTGTGGCTAGTTGGCCGTCAGCTGTAACCAGTGAGCCATTGGCCATGAATATAACTGCCGTGGCTAGGCTAGCAGGAAAAGGGGGAGCTCGCAAGAAGATGGTGGCTGAGCCTGCAAGCGGCACAGTAAGGGTTGAGAATTGTTGCTCCTGTTTTCTGTGTCTCCAACCCAGCCGCCAGCGAGAGTATAGTGGTGTGATTCCCCTACCTATGGCTCCGTGGGTGTTCCTTTTTGGCCTCACCATGTCCTGCGTTCTTGTGTGGGGAGCGGGAGCAGAGACCCCACAGACCCCGCAGGCCGCCCCACACGACACTTGGCGTAGTCGGCAGGATCCCCTGCACTACAAGATGATAGCAATGTAAAAGGTTAATTTCCTAAATTTGCTAGTTGTGTTATGGGCATGTATGAAAATATACTTGTCTGTAAATACCCAGTGAAGTACTTGAGGGTAATGGAGCATCACATCAGCAACTTACTCTCAAAATTTTCAGGAGAAAACATTCTTTGTTCTTGACTGGCAACTTTCCTGTAAGTGTAAAATCACAAAACAAAACTAGAGGAGAAGGGGGTAAAGATACAGTGCTGAATTAAGTGCATGCATGGTGCATGCATAAGTGCTGTTCCTGGATGAAATGCTCTTGCTACTGATGCTGAAGCGATTTCTTCATAAAGGTTAATAGTTAGCAACACACCCATTTTTCACACCAGGTTCAAAGGTGAAATTGATTAATCAATGTACATTACATCTAGATTGGAGACTTAGAATTAGCTTAAGCATAAAACAATTAAATGGACTAAACATCAGAATTTGGTTCTGTTTTGAGTATAATGACTCTCATGAAAAATAAAACATTATATTGCACTGTGTCCTTGAAAATATTTGGTTGTCTTTAAGTTGTTCGTTATTAAAGGCAATGATTATAAATACAGCCTTAAATTTGCCCACACTGACCTGGAGGCTGAAATGAATTGTGACTCATGTCCCAGCTGTTGTTCGCAAATTATGTCAGGGATTGGATCTCATCCATTGCTGTGAATCACTTCTTGCCAGACACCTGAGATCTTATCCAAAACCACACTCCAAGGAATTCTTGAAATCAAATTAAAAAAAAAAAATCTGTCATGTAACCATTACCTTGGTAAGACTGCAAACTACAATCTTTTATTGGAAACATTCCCTTGAATTCTGTTGTTTCTACATGAAAGATCAAATGGAATAATCTATTGGTGTCTCTTTATGTATGAAGACTTTAAACTGAGCACAGCATACCATTTACCCACCTGAAGAGCAATCCGGTAGTTGTGAAGCCAGTCCTCACCATACTTGGCCATTTGCAACCATTGTAGAAAGCCAATGGGATATTTAGCTGAAGGGAGTTGAGGTGAAGTGTCTCTTTCAGTTTTTTGGTGAAATATTTCAAAACCGCCAGAAGTTCAGAATTTTTTAACACTCCCATTGAAAAACAAAAAAAGCTATGTTTATGTTGTCATTTGAAACAAACCTCCCTCCTCTGTTTTAAAGATTTCTCAGCTGTAAGATCTTCATGGCAGTAGCTGAAAGAATCCTGGTTATTGTATCCAGTCAGTGAGACACTTGCAACTGCTAATACATTAGAGCTGTAGCTATTTAGGCCACGTGACCTCATTTTTAAAAAAGAAGTTAAACACTGGTCTCCATGACATTTCTTATGATTGTCTTTGACTTGTCATTGTTCTATCCCGAACTCAAATCCAGAATCAAGTAGTAACGACTTTTCTCCAGGAACTGAGCAAGAGCAGATTTTTCAGCTCATTTTTTGTCTAAACTGGACTATTAGAATTAAAACAAGGATACATTTTATCTATCTTACTTCAAGATGAATGTATTAAGCATTAACTAACTAGGTGTTTGCACAATACTTTCAAGGAATAAATGCAATAAAAATGATAAATGTACTTATCATTATAAAATTATAACAGAATCATTTAAATGAGTCATTTGAAAGGTCTTCATTAAACATGATTGGATATTATATTTATTAATTCATTAAGCTCTACATCTAATGCCAGATGAATAAATGCATTATTAATATGTCATAAACTAAGTGGAATAATGCCACACAGACCTATTATTTTTAAAGTGTCTTGCAAGTATTAACTAATTCATGTTTATTATTCTTTCAAGGGCAGCTTGTATGAATTGACAGGAATTGTTATAGTAATTTTATTTGCCGTAATACAAAGTCCTAACTGCAAAACCTGAAATATTTTTCAATTTTCAGTCTGCCTTTTTTCCTTAAAGTAACATATGCTATTGTAAAATACAGATATATATATATATATATATATATATATATATATATATATATATGAAAGTAAAAAGAATTGTTAATTATTAAACTACACAGAGAAAATCTATGTTAACATTTTGGAAATTTTTATTTGGTCTCCCCGGCTTATATTTGTTAATTTGTGTGTATGTATCTATATTTCTTTAACAAAGTTGAAGGCTTATGTTATATGATATCATGTATATATAGATATATATATATATATCTATATATAGATATATATAGATATATATATGTCCAAATTCACCTAAAATATTAACTGGAACAACATTTTCATACTATTTACAGTTTTTTGTTTGTTTGTGTGTTTGTTTACCCACTAAAATAACCACGAGCGAATAACAAAACAAGGGTCCTTGGATAAATGGCCAATTCTGGGTCTACAGCAGACATGTAAGATGAGCCTGGAACATTTTAATAACAAATAGCAAGGAAGCCAGGAAACTACAAGAGCCCATTAAGAGTCCTCATGAGCCAGGTTGGAGCCAAAGTCCCAACAGAGTCAGAAACCAACTGGCCAAGTGTCAGGCAATTCAAGCATTAATAAGGTCAATAAGTGATTAAAACATCAAACATGTTAAACATATACGTATTCACAGTAATGCAAAAGACACAAAATTTACTATTTACCATTGCAGGAAGCTTGTGAATCAACACATTATTTTTAAAAAGTAAGAATAGAGAGTACAAAGCTTTTATTTTGGTTTTGGGGTTTTTTTTGTTGTTTTTTGGTTTTTTCTTTATCTCATTTGTCAATGGGTAACCAAATAATATATCAAGGAAGATTTTTCTTTTTCAGTATTCTAGCTGGCAAGTGAGGAAGAACTGAGAGATTATTAGAAAATTACCATTTTACAACTCCAAATGAATCCATCGACCTAGACATTGATTATTTACAACTGCTAGCATCAATAAATGAGACAAATAAGAGAAAACCAAACATCACATACTTTGTGCTGGAAGAATGTATACCATCTAAGAATTACTCATGATTAACAAAACATGAAGTTGATTTGATCAAACCTCTAGATCTAACTACTAAGTTGCAGAATATACAGAAAATGGAGGAATATATCAAGTGACACAAATGGCTGAAGCTAACAACAATAAGACTATGGAGAAATCTAAAGGGAAAAAAATCCCACCTAGTTTCTCCAACAAATATATTGTAGATAAAGAGAAAAATGAGAATCTATAGGGTAAAAGAAACTTTAGAGAAATATCAATCAATTGCAATGTGTAGAGTTTATTTAAAGACACATGCAAAGCAAAAAAAAAAGTGTAAACTGTTTTAAACACTTGTGAAGCAATTAGAAATGTGAACACTGATTGAATATTTGATTACTTAGGAAACTATTGTTAATTTTGGTGAGATAATGGTATATATATATATATATATATATATTTAAAAAAATGTTTGTCATGTAGAGATAGGTTCTAAAACATATGTATGGATGAAATGATATGAGGCTAATTTATAATAATTGGAGGTCAGAAAATGAGACCAAATTGTCCACAAGTTAATCGTTATTGAAATGGATGATAAGGTTTATTATACGTTTTTTGCATGAAATTTATGTAATAAAATGTTTAAAAATATGAGCAGATCTTGACTACTCTTTCTTGTAACAAAAGCTTTGCAAATATGATTGCCAAAGTATCTCATGACATGAATCATAATCTATTGACACTCTTTATTTGGATCACAATGTCTACGCATAAGACCTATTGATTGTGTCACCTTGAAAAAGACTTGAATCCATTGGGAATTTTTGTTCCATTTTATTACATTTTACCTGCAAAGCTGTTTTCCAAACTCTGATTGTTACATAGTCTACCCTTTTTCTGTTATAATGGGATGACTCTTGCTACATTGAAGAGTATTGTATATAATCCCGTTCTCCAGTATGTTCCTGCCCTAATCTTGGGTTCTGCTTCTTTGTCATTTGACTCCCTGATTTAGTTCCTCTTTTCCTTTTGAATTCTTTTTATTTTCTCTGTCTCTCGGTCTCTTTCTCTAATTGGATAATTTCTCAAATATCTGATCCTTAATTAACCGTTTCTATTTAAAAGACAGCCTTAAGCCTTAAGACAGCTGATTGGAAACTCTCGATGTAGGGTAAATTGGGTTTCACAAGCAGTGATAAGTCTTTTCTCTTTGACAAATGGGTTACTACAACAGTAGATCTTCCAGGCTCCTGCCTTATGTATGTGCTTGGCTGCCAGGTTTCTAGAAGCTAATATCTGAAGAGCTACCCCTGAGGCTAGGGGGTATGGGTATCTAACCTTTTACAAGCTTTATGCCACTGTGTTTTCAGTTCCATCCCACCTTCAGAGGGTACCTGAATTCCTTCAATTCCTTATTCTTTTCAGGGTTCACATATAGGAATGGCTTGTTTCTTTTGGGCGTTCTTTCTATGTGTACAGTTATTAGCTTTCTAATGTGTTCACTTCCTAAATTAATTATAAGTAGAAATTTTTTAGCTTCTAAACCACTTGTCGGGACAGAGCCAGGAGCGCAGTTTCCAGGCTCTTGCCCTCACGTGGAAAGGTGCTGGCTCAGGTAGTAAATTGCCATCAACTGTGATTGGATGGCCATCAGCTGTGGCTAGTTGGCCGTCAGCTGTAACCAGTGAGCCATTGGCCACTAATATAACTGTCGTGGCTACGCTAGTAGAAAATGGGGGGCTAGCAAGAAGATGGTGGCTGGCAAGCGCGGATTGCAGTTAGCACTGTGGAGTGCAGCTAGCACTGGGTTGGTTGGTTGGCAGAGAAGCAGACAGCAGGTTGCGGATCGTGTGGCGCCTGCTTCCTGTGTCTCTAACCCAGCCGTCAGCGAGAATATAGTGATCTGACTCCCCTCTCTATGGCTCTGTGGTGTTCCATTTTGGCTTCACCATGTCCTGCGTTCTTATGTGGGGAGTGGGACCAGAAACTCCGCATGACACCACTGTTCATGTCTTTGCTTAATTTATTTTAACCTTGAGGGCTCAGGTCTTTTCTTTCTTTCTTTTTTTCATTATTGTTGAAGTTAGATTCTGAGCTGTTAGATGTAATTGGTAAAATAAGGTAAAATCACAACTCTCAACATGCTGAAGATTTTATTTAATTTATTAATGAGGAAAATAGTGAGGCCTTACAACCATTTCAAAGAAGAATAAAAAAAATTGATATATTTATAATTCAGAATATAGAAATTAATGTGCAAATAGAGGCAAAACCACTTTCTCACAGTAGGGGAGGGAAATCAATTGAACCTCTACCAGACAGGACAGAATGGACATGTCTACAGACAAGAATTATTTTGCATTGCTATTAGTTATCTCCAATTTACAGAGTTATAAAATAACTCTCACAGAATCAGACTCAGATATTACAGAAAAGGGTGCTAAAAAGTGCATAGTTTTCCTCTGAAATACAACTTTTTCCCTCTAGGGCCAAAAGAGGGGTGAAGGCTTGGTTCAATCATCCAAGTTTAAGTATGTTTGTCCCCCCACTTCACTTTTTATTTTTTCAGGTGGACTGCATCTTGTCCTCTTCAATCCAAAATAATTTATTTCGATATCTTGGAAGAGCCTATTGATGTTATAACAAAGATTACCTGACTTCCATTTTTCTGTCATGTGTTTTTATATTTTCTTTTTTTCCTAGTACTTTAATGAGTTAGAGGTGCCATAACAAAAGTATTAAATTAGAACCATTCAATACCAGGTACTCTTAGAAATAGTTCATCTATGTTATTTTACCAACGTTTAAATAATAATTGAAAAGCTTCTCACTTATAACAGAAGGTGTTAATTCATCCAAGATCTGTCACAGCCAGAGAATAGTTCCTTTTTCAGCACCCTCTGCAAGGTGTGGGATCTTTCTATCTGAGCACAAGATTAAAATACTAGACGAAGCGCATCAGTGCATTTTTTATTCTGAAGTGGCTGGTGAAAGTCACTGCCCTTGCCCAGTCAGAATCACTATTTAAATTCTTAGAAGTCCCCTTGAATATAGTCCTCTTATCCTCTCTCACCTATTTCTACAGCCCAGACTGCCATCAGGGCTGCTGTTCTTTTCAGGTATTATTCATCTGTAATTGCTCCAAAGTTATTTTTCAGCCTGTAAACACTTTTCTGCCTCAACCATCATCAGCTGAACCAATACATTTCTATTGCTTGTGCTATTTTGATTTCCGATTGCCAGTAGCCAAATTCAGGACAAAGCAAGACTTCCAGAATATGTGGATATAGACTCTTTTGTAATGCTAATGCTTTTTTACAGCCTTTTCCTTGAGTCTTGCACTAAAGCTACAACAGTAGATTTGCAGCCCTTCAAGGTTGTAGGTGAGGGGGAAAAAAAGCAAACAAGACTTTTGTGCAGAGCCCTGTCTTAAAGTCTCTTCCATTTCTCCAAATCCTGATCTTTTATGATAATTTTCTGTCCTATGGATCACTACCCCTCCTCTAGCTGTAGCACCTGGAGGTAAAAGCTGTCATCTTGCATCAAAATAGTATAAACATGTATTATTGGCCTGTCCATAATTTTTGTAATATTGGTGCTTAAGGTCAGCAATTTGGTTAGAATGGGACAGGAAGACTATTAAAACTGTGTTCGTATGACACTTTTACCTAAATTTGAGAAATCATAATTCTCCATAATAAAGAATGGGAGGGAACCAGCCAGTAGACATTATTGGGTCTAGGTTGTGTGCTCCTGTCCTGCTCCCATCTCAGCTAACTCTAAGCCCTACAATTGACTCTACCATGCCCCTTGAGGAACAGCTCAAAGAAGAGAAATGGGGCCAGGGTTTTACAGAGTCCAGTAGAGGAGGAGTCATCAAGTCTATAGGAGTATGAGGGATGATCCAGATGGATCTTGTAACAAGTCAAGAGCAGGGTGGTGATGTGCACTTAGCTATGTCTCATTTCTAGGAACACAAAAGAATGGGGTTGGGGAATTTTCAACCTTCACTATGTCCCAGATTCTAAGAACACAACTCATATAAATTTCAACATCATTGCCATTCACATGTGGTTTATATTCATGTTCTCTATCTAGAGGTACCTCATAACTTATCCTCCAATTTTCAATCAAAGGACAAATGTGATTTAACTTCCCATTATGGTGAGTCCTACTGTCAATGATAAACAAATCTGGGCACTGGTGAAAGGCAATAAAGCCAGATTTTATTTAGTAATAGCTATTGCAAAAGGGAGGAGAGCCCAGTATAAACTGAGATCAATTTCACTAGATTAAAAAGCAGGAGACTTAAAATTCTGGGACTTGTGGAAAGAAAGGCACTGAAGGGCCATGAACAGAGGTGGTTTGGTTCTCATGGCCTTTCAGTGCCATGTGGGTATGTAATTGGCATTTATCTGGAGGAAAATAAGTGTCTTCTATCTTTGTGACAGGAGATAGTGGTGCAAGTTGGAGTAAGGTGCCCACCAAAGCTAGGTCCTTGCCCTCCCACAGTCACCCTGAGGGAGAGCTATCTCCTTGAATGTTTGCATTTCAAAGAGATGGCTCCCAGGTCCTTGAGAAGACAGTTTTGAATGATAGAAGATTTACATCTCAAAGAGAAAGGATTTATAATTGCAAACTTCTTCAAGTATCTGCTCTAAGAGGAAGTTCAAGGGCTTATCAGCCTATCACTAGTTTTTGACAGTAAGACCTCTAGATAGTATTGAATTTTCTTAGACAGGCATTTTAATGGGATCTGGGGTCATCCCAGGGACATAGCCTTAAGTTGCTACAAGCCATACTAAAGTTTATTCACGCCTCTTCGTGAAGGGGATTGGATCAACTGGTTATATGCCAAGAATGTTTTGCAGTTCTTATAAGAAACACTCCTTTTAGACTAACTCACATTTGACCTCATTGTGGTAATAATGGGGGATATTTGCATTGAAAGAATATTTTTATAGCAAATTGCACCCCTGTATGCTTCTCAAAGATTCAGGGAAATCCACGAATTTCCAGAAATTAACCCTGTTCAATCAATCAAGCCAGATAAGCATGGTGCCAGGTGGTACCCTGCGATTACTGGTTACTTGGAGTTCAACAAAATTATTAAAACAAACAACAAACAAACAAGCAAACAAAACTAGTATGACCTAGTTCTTCAAATTCCAAAATTCTTCAACTGTGTGTGTGTGTGTGAAAGAGAGAGAGAGGGAGAGAGAATGTGTGCATTTTCCTTTCAGGCTGTGTAGTATCTTTCCCACCCTTAGTATTTTGTAATTGCTTAGTATTCTGTAACCTTGACTTAGAATTTTGCCTATGCTGCTATTCATTAACTAGGATACAGGCCCTAGGCTATACTTGCAGCTGTCAGCTCCTCCCAAAGAGCTATTAATTCCCTAAAAACATTTCTGGTACTTATATGCTGTCTCTTAATGTATAGCATCTCATGAAAAGCAAAACAACAAGCACTTGTTTGATTGACCTCTCCTATGTCAGCATGAGGGATTCATTTCTCTCTCATCAGCTAATATAAAGAAAGTCATAAGAGTGATGCCCAAATTTTGGTGAGGAAGTGATTCATAGCTGGGGAAATCAACACTGATTCTGACTTTGAGTATTATAGACACTGAAAGTAATACTGAGCCCTACATCCACTTCAGTTTATGTAACAATTGTTAACTGGTCAAATCATTTTCAGGGGCATAAAACATTTGATGTAGATTTTTTTCTCTTAGAAATCAAGAACTTATTCATGAGCATATAATCATTTATTTGATATTGTTATAGAAAAAAAAATTTGGTAATTTCTTAGATTTTGTACAAGAGGTAGATTCTTAGACCCCCTCCTCCAAAGATTTCACAAAGACAGTTTGTTCAGATAGAACCTGAATTTCTACGTTTCATCAAGTGATTCTGATGCAGATATTTTTAAGAACACACACATTGGAAAAAAACCTTTCAGAAACTTACCACATTTAACAAGAGAAGTTTTGCTTGTGTGTGTGTGTGTGTGTGTGTGTGTGTGTGTGTGTGTGTGTGTGGTGTGCCATTGAGTCGGCTCTGATTCCAGGTGACCCTACGAGTGAGTGATGTCCAACATGTGCCGTCCTCACAGCCCTGCTCAGCTCCTATAGACTTGTACGTATGGCTTCTTTAACAGAGTCAATCCATCTCATATTTTCTTCCTCTTTTCCTGCTGCTTTCTATTTTCCCCAGCATAATTGTCTTTCCCAAAGAACCCTGCCTTCTCATGATGTGCCCAAAGTAGGACAGCTTCAGATTTGTCATTTTTGCCTCCAGCGATGTTTTAGGCTTAATTGTTCTAGGACCCACTTGTGTTCCTTTTTCTGGCAGTTCAGAGTATTCATAGAGCTCTCCTCCAACACCACATTTCAAATGAATCATTTTGTTTCCCTTTCAGCCTTTGCATACAAACATGTATAACTAATGGAAGGATATAATTCCGCTGGCAGTTGAGAAAGGCAGAGGCAATGTTAACAACATTCGAGTTTCTGGGTTCCCCAAGATAGAAATTGAGAGGAAAGCCCAGAAAAATCTCCAGACATTTTATTAAGCTCAAACTCGATCACACGGGAGGCAGCACCAAGGAAAGGAAAGTTCTCTGAACTGACTCAGGTGCTGGCTCTGCTTGGCTGCTTTTATACGCTGGGGCCAAAGTGGGCTTTATGAAAGGTGGGCTTTTGGGAAAAGGCGAGCTTCCGGCACTGGCTACATTACCTGGTAACTATGTTTGCGCCTGTGCTGTGGAGGCAAGACGGCGGACTACTCATTATGCTCACCTCAAGAAGGTCGTATAGCGGTCAAACCTCAGACAGCTGCGCGTGCTTAACAGTGGTTTTGACATCTGTAAAGAAGTAAGCGGTTGGAAGAGAGATAATAGTCAGCTACTTAAGCACTTTTGTATAGGGAGTGATGAGGTGGTGAGATTTTTGCGGTCAGCGTATCTGGCTTTCCTTCTGGCCATCCTGTATTCCTTTGGTCCCAGGCCCAAGTCCCTATGCTGTCCCAATAACAAGAGGCCAGAGAGATAAACAGAAGAAAGAGTAAGAAAATTAGGCCACCTATTTCTAGTGCTCTTGTTTCATTTTCTTATTTAGTTTAGTTCAGCTAAAGAGGACAAAATGTACTAAGTGTAAAGTGAGGTGGTAGGAGTTCAATGGGAGACTGCTGTGAGCTAATGAAGTCTGGGATAAGAAGAGGGCCTTAGAGACAAAGGGGTGTCTGTGTGAAAAGGACTTTAGAGAGTTCCAGATTCGAGAACTGCAGATTTCATTATAGGGGGAAGAGAAAAAAAATAAATATAATTAAAATAAATAATGGAGGCCAAAAAAACCAAAGGTACCAGAATAAAACAAAAGTAAAAATGACACGTAGAATAGAGGAGATAAATTAGATATATCATGATCAGTTTATGAACATTTTATATGAGAAGGGTGTTTTTAATAGGGATCCTGTGGCACTTATAAAAGATTTCTAGAAATTCCTGATCCTTCTGCCTTCAAGAAATGGAGCTTAATTACTCTCCCCTTGAATGTGGAATTGATTGTAGTCACTAGCTTCTAACAAATAGAATATGTGTTGTAGAAGTGAAAGAGGAAGACTTAGAAAACTGGATCATTAAAGCTATCACAGCTTCCTCCATGCTCTCTTGTGGACCATTCACTCTGGGGAAAGATGGTTGCCATGTCATAAGGACGCTTAAGCAGCCCTATGGAGGAGCCCACGTGGAAAGGAACCGAGACCTTGTCAATAGCCAACAAGGAACTGAGGGCTTCAGCTAACAGTCTGTTAGTGTGCTATCTTGGAAGCAGAATCTATAGCTCAGTTTTTTAACTGGAGGTGATTTTGCTCCCCAGGGGACTTGGCAGTATCTGCTGACATTTTGATTGTCACAACTAGGAGGGGAGACACTACAGGTATCTAGAGGGTAGAGGCCATGGATGCTGCTAAACATCCTCTAATACACAAGAAATCCCATCACAATAAAGCCCAAAACACGAATAATTCTAAGGTTGAAAATACCTGCTGTAGCCCCAGTCAAGCTTTCCGATGATGGCAGCCTGGTTGATATCTAGAATGCAATGTCATAAGAGACTCTGACCCAGAACCACGCAGCTAAGCTGCTCCTGGATTTTTGACTTTCAGAAAACGTGTAAGATAACAGATATGTGCTATTTTACACTACTTTCTCTGGTGGTGGTTATTCAGCATTAGAGAACAAATACAACCCCTAAAATATTTCTCTGGGCAGGAATAGGTATTTTAAGGAACTGAATCAACCTGGAACTGTTGAGGGTGTTTGGAGGGCATAAAAGGCAGAAGAAGAACATGAGTAAATATTTATGCAAAATAGTTTTGGCAGTAATGTAGAGTTTATTATTTATTATTCATGAGCCTACCAAAAATTCAACTAATGATAATTATACCCAGTGGTATGATAGAACTGAAACATGTTTAGTAGATCTTGGTCGAAAGGCATTGGTAGCTGTCAAGATTTCCAGGGACAAATTATGTAGCAGCCAGAGTCGACAGGTATTCTGGAATCAGTAGGTAGAGAGAGAGAAATACAAGTCGTACATTCACAAATTGAGCAGTAAATGAGGTGGTTTGAGGTGGAGAAACTAGCAGGATAAAAGAAGGGTATTTTAGAGATGATAGTGACATCTTTGTAAACATTGGTAGAGGAGTGAAACAAGAGGGAAGACTGGGATGAGAGAAGAGGTACAGGCCGCTGCTTTGTGGGTGTGACTGCACACACATTTCATAGGTAGCGAGTGAAAATGCGGACTGTAATTCAGGAGGTCTAGCAAGGGGCCAGAGGTTCTGCATTTGAACAACAACGTGCTGATAAAAGATGGAAGGGCTTGATTCCATAGGGAAACACTACTTGTAAGACTTCAGGTATGGGAAGGAGTTATATTGATAAGACAGTTATTTGGGGGAAGAGAAGAGGGACCCATCTTCTATGGATTGTATAGGTTAAATAAATAAACATAAATAAATAAAATTCAAAAAGCTCCCCATAATCCTGCCAAGATTGTAGATGATGGGAATAGCGGATTAAAGTAGTAGGGAAAGGGAAAGGTTTGGAAAAGCTACAAAGAATGAATAAGATGGTGAGGAACTATGTTCTAAGAGCAAGGGCATCACAAAGTTTGGATTGGTAGGCTTTCTTTGAACCACATCACACAATTACAAAAACAAGAGGACTGGAAGCTCCTTAAAAATGTCACACACACGCACACACACACACACACACACGCATACACACACACATTTTTAGTGGTGTGGGAGCATGCAGTGCCAGAAATTAGGTTCTACTGTAGAATTTTATTTTTTCAGAGACTGTGACAGACGAAACTTTTGTCTGGAAAACAAGATGCATAGAACAGTTGGACAAGAGAACTACATTTCTTGTGTAATTTTTAGAGCTTATGAAATGGAATTATAAACACCATCTCCTTTACCCCCTTCCCTGCCTCTCCTTCCCCACCACCCCTGCCCGGGATTTCACAGATGTGACTTTAGGTGACAATACATCATGGTGACAGGCTGGACTTGACTCCCTTCCCTCTGAAAGGAAGGTTGGAGTTGCTGTGTTGAATGAGAGGATTTAAAATGCATTTTGTTATTCCCAAGCATTTTATCTCTCGTTGCAGGCTTTTTGGCAGGTAGTTAAGACTCCATGCAAATCATGTTAAAATAGAGAGTGTTCATATGCTCACTGACTATGTAGTGTGCAGGCTTCTGAGCATAGCTTGGTGTCGTTTTCTAATAAAATGAGCGAGAATATGGTACTGAATGGACCTTGGGAAAAAAGAATTCAGAGAGCAGTTGTTTCATATAGCATGCAGTGTGTAATCTTTGGGGAAAAAAATTCTCTCCAGACAAACAAATGTGCTTAAGGTATAAAGAAATTGTATTATTACAATTTCTTCTTAGATTTCTTCTAATTGTGTGAGGAGCACGATAAGTAAGTAAACGGATATCATTTAGTGTGTATCAGAGATTTCTATCATTAATTCTTTTCTTATATATTGATTGATTGTTTTGCATGACTTCTTCTGTGAAGTCATGCAACTCAATGAGGTAAATAAAATATGGTTCTTTTCCCAAGGAGTTCACAATCTGTTAAAAGGCAGCAAGGAAAATTTTACCCAGCGGTGTAATGAATGTTATGTTACAAAAAAACACCATGGGAAATAATTCCTCTACATTGGAAGAAACTTTCTTGGGTGACCAAATCTTCAGGTAACAGAAAAATCACAGAAAAAAAAAATGATTTATGAAAAAAAGCATGATTATGTTTCTACCACCAAAAATGTTATTGGGACAATTTCTGAAGTATCTAAAAAGTATAAACAATTATATATTGACTGAAAACAAGCTATCCTCTAAATGGGTATTACAGAATTTGTTTCACTGAGAAAGGCTATTTCTTGCAACTATTATATAAAATATATTAAATAAAGTACAATTATTTAGATTTAAAATTATATACTGCCTATTTTTTTTACCAGAATAAATTCCAAAGGGATCATGGATTTAAGAGTTTAAAATTTACATAGTGAAAGGACTTGAAGAACAAGCTAGCCATTACAAAATAGTCATGGGGATGTATAGTACAGCTCAGGGATTATAGTCAATAATATTGTAATAGTTATGTATAGTGCCAGGTGATTGCTAGATTTATTGAGGGATCACTTTGTAAGTTATGTAAGTATCTAACCACTATGCCATACTCTTGAAACTAATATAATATTGAATATCAACTGTAATTGAAAAATAAAAAATAATTAAATTTGGTGAATTCCTAAAAAAATAAAAAGAAGATAAAATTGGATCCATTTTATATTTTCTTACTAAAGAAGACATTTCTAAGGAGAAAAACGGCAGGAAAATAATGATAAAACTGAGTTTAGCAATGTACAGTATAAAAATAGAATTTAAAAAAGGCATCCTACAGTAAGTATCTTTGCAACAGACAAGGCAAGGGATAGTTTTCTTAACTCATAAAAATGTACTTGAAATAAAAAGTTAAAGGAGCAATAAACTAAAGGATTAAAAAAATGTATATGAAACAGGGAACCCATAAACATACAAACAAAATGAAAAATGAACACACATTTTTCAGGTGTGGAACATTAAAACAATGAGATAAGAATTTTTCTACGTCCAGTTAGCAAAGATCATTCATAGGGTTAGAAGCATGTGGAGATACTGGCACCCTCATCCACCTTTGGGGTGGGGGTGGGATCTCTTTTAAAAGAAATGTGGTAAAAACTGAAAAATTTGACCCAGCAATTTCACTTCTACAAATTTACCCTACATATCTACTTATGTGTATTCATAGCAATGATGCTCATTGCAATATTGAAATAACAAAAATTTGGAAAAAATCGAAAAGCCCACCAACTGGGAACTAGTTAAATCATGTGTCCATAACACAGAATATTATGCAAGTATTAAAAAGTGTTGTGTACATCTGTGTGTATTGATTTTGAATTATATTAAAGATATATGGCTATATACACAAACACAATGCTAAAATATCTTTATATATTTATCCCATTCATATATTAAAAAAAAAGGACATATATGCCCTTGTACAAGGTGGAACTCTATGAAATTACTGACATTTTTGTCTTTTTGACCCACAAAAATGGCAGTTTCATAAAGGTCAACCTCATGTCTAAAAAATATTTCTTAAGAATATTCAGGAAAGTGTTAATGCTGTTTGCCTCTGGAGAGGAAGAGCATCTAATGTAAAAGGCAGGTACAATTGTAACCATTTAAACAAATTCTTGTCTTTTTACTTTTCAGCTGAAAAAGTGATGAAAATTTATGAAATTTAAAGAAATTAAAACAGATAACCACATTACTAAAAGACAAAAAAAATTGAAAACTATTTTAAAAGTTTTGCATTATCTCTATCACCTAAAACCAAGAACTTTTCTGATTTCTTACATTTTATTTTCCCTTCTCATGGTAACCCCCCTATACTGGTATACCTTAAAAGTAAGTTTGAATATGGATTCATTAAAAAAAAAAATTGGAAATAGAAAACTATCATAGATTTATGTAGATAGCCACTGTAGGTTTTCATGAATAAGAAATGGAAACCATATTAAACAAAACACAGTAAAACAAGATTATCTTTTCCCATGTCTCTTTTTCTAAAGAAAAACTCGCCTAATTCTTTTTTCTTTCTACCAACCTGCATGAGCTATTTGCTCAGGTCTTCACCTCTGCCATTCCAGTGTAGCCATCACTGGACTCTGTCCAACAAGGGTCTGGAAGCCCACTGAGTAAGAAAGAGATGCTCTTTCTTTAGCACTCATAAGAGGAGGAAGATAACACACATTAATACAGCTTTCCCCGCCCTTTTTCTTTGCCAGGCTATGCATCAACTATCTATTAGGTTGATGCAAAAGTAATTACAGTTTAAAAGATTAAAAATAATTGCAAAAACCACAATTACTTTTGCACCAACATAATCTTTTATATCAATTCCAATAAATGACAAGACATCCAAATGATCTCTTTAAAGGTTAAATCATGTTATGATACAGGACCTCGTAAGATCTACTTTCCCCTTACTTTTCCAACCTTTAGCATGCCTTCTTTGGTTCCTTTTACCTCACTACACTGGCCTCCAGACTCTTCTTCCAACATTCCAGGCATACTTCTCCAGACAATAGATGTCTCACTTCCTACTTCCTCACCTCTTTCAGGTCTTGGTTTAGATGCAATCTTCTCAATAAGGCTCACCCTGACCAACCCTAGTAAAACTTTCAGTGAATTGTTAATTCTCTGTTCTCTCTTTTTCTCTGGCACTTTGATATTTATGTAGCACTTATCACACTTAAACAATATAAAATTTACTTATTTTTATGTATGTTATCATCATTCTGTCCCTTCTATAAGTCAGCTGTACCAGGTGAGATTTTTTTGAATATGTTTTGATCCTAAGAACTTGTATCAAAGCCTGAGATATTGGGGGTGGTCAATAAGTGTTTGTTGAATGGAGGAGGGAGAGAGAAAAAAAATATGGAGGGTGGGAGAGAGGGAAGGATAAAAGAAAGGGAGGGAAGGAAGGAAGGGAGGAGAAAGAAAAATAATTTAATGAGAGTTATTTTGCTTCCTTCATCTGGACCTGCTAATATTCCATCGAAGTTCAAGATTCTTGAAATATAATAGGCAACATCTTTAGACCTGCTCAAAGCTAAACCAGACCACATCAGATCATTCATTTCTGGTCTGTTCTTCCTTTGAGTCACCAAAAATAACTAATGACTAATAATTGATCCACTCAAACCAACCAAACAGTTTTGAAAAGGGTTTTTTTTTTTTTCCTAAATAGTTAAGTGTCTTATTTTGAGTAGGTGATTTTCTTTTTTCTTCTCTTCATTACTTATTTATTTGGCTTTTTTAGATGTCAATATTATTTTCAAGTAATTATGAATCAGGTTACATTTTCATCTGGAAGATTTTAGAGGAATGCATTTGTTGGTAGCCCATGGTGGTGCCTTGTACAAATTAGATCGAGATCTACACTGGAGACAAAGCTGCAAGTTGTGTAACTCGACAGGCTGAGCATGGACTAGATGTTAGGCTATGTTCACCCTGTGGAGGGATTCACTTGTGCAGGACAAACAACCTACACAGTAGTGCATGGCAGCCCTGGTAATGGATTGTAAATATGAGGATTAAGTGAAAATGAAATAAATAAAATGAAAACATTTAAATGCATAAAAGGCATAAAAGTGTAAGTAAACCTTTTATTTTTAACATAATAAAATTATAAAATCTGAGGATTTATACTTACAGACAAGATAGCATAACAGAGACCAGATTTACCCTTCTGCCTGAAACAACCAAAAGATGAAAAAAATATGGGGGAAAAAAATGGTTGAAACAATGAGGTGAGGCAAGAAAAATCCACAATCCTAAGGGATGTTGGAAAACTAATGCAGAAAACCCTATGACCGCCCCAGCTTATGCCCTCAGAGGATGTCTGGGCCTTGGCTCAGGGAAGAAATGAGATGGAGTCTAGTGGACACCCTGAGTTGAGGAAACAGGGTTGAAAGCCTGAGGAGAAAAACATTGCTATACTTTGCAGAACAAAGGAGCACACTGCAGAGAAAGAATAACAGAGATCTTGAGTATTCAACTGAATACTGATTAGCACATATGTGTGTGTAAACTATCCAAGGCCTAGTGCCTGGCATTCACAGAGGGTCAGGGATAGTGCTGCTCCCATGGAAAACCTCCTGAATCACAGGAATTGGGTAGAGGATATGGGGTAGACATCGGGTAGCCAGCTCAGATAGAGTGAACATTGGCTACAGTTGGACATTGGTTAGAGTGAACTACCCAATGGGTCTTTCTTTATTAGTGGATATAATTAGCCCTAGACTGAACACTGGCCCTACCTAACAAATCTGAAAAGTAAGATCTGAAGAATGAAACAGTTTTCAAGTTAGTTAATGCATTCCAGAATAAAGCTCATGAATATTCATAGAAATTCAAAAAATCCTGACCCAAAAAGATTTTTAAAAAGCACAATATATGGCATCCAATTAAAAATTTCTGAACATGAAAAAAAGCAGGAAAATGTAACACATATGAAGAGATAAATCAATCAAATATACCCCAAATTGACACAGATGTTAGAATTAGCAGATGAAGACATTGACAGTTATTAAAACTGTCAGCTTCAAATTCTATATCCAATAAAAGTAATTTTCAAAAATGAAAGCCAAATTGAGATTTTTCAGACATAAAAAAAGCTGAAGGTTTCATCACCTTCAGATACACTCAACAAGAAATGTTAAGTAAATTCTTTAGTCAGAAGGTAATCATACCAGATGGAAATGCACAAAGGAATGATGAACACTGGATATGGTAATTACATGAATAAATATGTCAGTTTTAAAATTAATTAATCTCTTAAAGAGATTGTTGACTATTTAAACAAAAATAATAGCAATGCATTATCTGGTTTATAACATATGTAAAAGTAAAATGTCTAAAAATTAGCACAAAGTTCAGTATAGAAGAAATAGAAGTGGACTATTGTAATTTTCTTCCATTATATGTGTAGCAGTAAAATATCACTTGATGACACACCACTCAGTTAAAGAGATATACTGTAAACACTAAAGAAAACACTTAAAAAGAGGATAAAATGGAAGTATAAAAATGATTGATACAAAGCTGTAAAGAAAGAAAAAGGAAGAAATAATAGATTAAACAAATATAAAACAAATAGTATTAGGATAGGTTTAAACTTAACCTTATTAAATGTAAATGTTCTAAATTAATATCCTAAATTTAAAAATGTCAAATTCGATAAGAAATCAAAAGCCAACTATATACTGTAGACAAGAAACACAATTTAAATATAAAGACACAAAAAGGTTAAAAGAAAATAGGTAGGAAAAAGATATAGCATACTAATCAAAAGAAAGCAGGAGTAACTATATTAATATATGACAAAATAAATTGCAGATAAAGCAGATTACCAAGGATAAAAAGATAATTTCAGAATGATAAAGGGTCAACTCATTAAAAGAACAGACAATCATAAGTATGTATGATTAAGCTTCATAATACATGAAACAAAAATGGATAAAACTGCAGGGCAAAATACACATTCACAGCTATAGTCAGATTTTGGTACTGTATCTCAATAATTGATAGAGAATCAGTAAAGATATAGAAGATTTGAATTACACTATCATTTGACTTAACCTAACTATTTGTAAAACACTCCACTGAACAATGGCAAGCTCACATCCTTTTCAAGGGCACACAGAGCATTTATCCAATAGAACACATTGAGGGTTAGAAAGCAAGCTTTAACATATTTAAAATAATTTAAGGCACACAAAGTATGTGCTCTGGCCACAACAGAATGAAATTATTAATCAAATACAGAATGAGCTCTGGAAAATCCCCAAATATTTGGAAACTAAATAACAAACTCATGTACTACATAGGAGAAAGAAGAAATCGAAAAAGACATTAGAATGTATTATGTACTTTGTGAAAATAAAAATGGAACATAAAATGTGTGGGATGTCAGTAAAGCAGTGGTGAGATATTTAAAGAACTAAATGTTTAGTATGTTAAAAAAGAAGAACCATCTCAAGTCGATGACTTTAGCTTGCATCCTTAAAAAAAAACAACTAGAAAAGGGAAAAGAAATCAAAAGCAAATTAAATAGAAGAAAGGGCATAACAAAGATCAGAGTGGGAATCAGTAGGAGAAGACAAAAAAACAGAGAAAATCAAGGCAAACAAAAGCTATTTTTTCAGATCAATAAAATTGATCTGACTGATTAGAAAAAGAGAAAATAAAGCAAAATTTTATTTTATTTTTATATTAGAAAAAAAGGGTATGAAAATACTACAACTGCTATAGATATTTAAAAGTCTATAGGAAATATTATGAACAACTTCATGCTAATGAATTTGACAACTTAGATGAAATGGACAAATACTTTGAAAAACACAAATTACCTATTTCATTCATGAAAAAATAGCTAACATAAATATTCCAATATTTATAAAATAAATTGAATATATAGTTAAGTACCTTACACAGAGAAAGCTCCAGGTTCAGATGGTTCACTGTTGAATTCTACCAAACATTTAGTTTTAAAAAGTACTGATTCTTTATTGGTTACCAGAGGGTAAGGGAGGAGGGAGGTAGTAGATGAGGGTAAATAGGGTCTAATATATGGCAATGGAAGGAAAATTGACTCTGGGTGGCGAACACATAACGTGATATATAGATGATGTATTACCGAATTGTACACTTGAAACCTATGTAACTTTGCTACCAGTTGTCACCCCAATAAACTTAAAAAGTACTGATTCTATATAAACTCTTCCACAATATTTAAAAGAAGGGGATATTTTTCTGGCTCTTTCTATGGGAACAGCGTTACTTTGATACAAAGATAGGCTAGAACTTTACGAGAAAAGGAAAGTATGAACCAATATCCCCCACAAACATAAATGTGAAAAATCCTTTAAAATTTTTAGAAAATTTAATTCAGTATATTGTATATAAAAATGATATTGCATTATTACCAAATTCTGTTTACCTCAGGAATGCAAAATTGGTTTAACATTTGACAATTGATCATTGTAATTCACCATATTAACTAATGAAAAAAAACAATCATCTCAAAGGATGAGGAAGTCATTTGACAAAATCCAACATCCATTCCTGATTAAAGAAACAAAACAAAACAAAACAAAACAAAAACCACCTCTCAACAATGCAGGAATGGAAGGGAACTTGCTCAGTAAATGGCATCTATGAAAAACCTGCAACTAACATGTTTGATGATAAGAGACTAGATGATATTTCCCTAAATCAGGAATAATAGAGGAATGTGCTATCTCACTACTTCTGTTCTGAATTGTACCAATGGTTCTAGACAGTGCAATCAGGAAAAAAAAATAGCCGTTCAGATTGGAAAAGAAAAAGTAAAATGATTTTATTTGCAGGCAAAAATCATTGCCTACGTAGAAAACCTGATGCAGTATACCAAAAAAAAAAAAAAAAAAAAAAAAAGGCCACTAGAAGTAATAAGTGAATTTAGCAAAGTTGCAGAATACAAGGTAATATACAAAATTTACCTGTATTTTTATATACTAGCAATGAACAATTGGAAATTAAAACTGAAAAGTAATACTGTTAAAATAGCATCAAAATATACAGTATTAGAGATTTGATAAAATATATATATAAAACCTACATACTAAGAACTACACAATACTGTGAGAAAAAAATGAGGATAATCTAAGTAATTAAAGAGATATAACATTTTCACAAGTTGGAAGACTCCATATTGTTAAGATTTCATTGCTTTCAAATTTGATCTAAAGTCTATGAAATTCCAATATAATTTTGGCAGATTTTTTGTTGTTGCTGTTAAAGTAGCAAACGGATTCTACAAATTGTAGGGAAATGCAAAGGACCTTAAATAGCCAAAATAAATTTGAAAAATAAAAACAAAGTTGGAAGACTAACATTACTTGATTTCAAGCCTTATTTCAAAGGTACAGTAATCAAAAAAATGTAGAATTAGCATAAAGATAGATATATAGATAAATAGAATACAAAAGAGAGCCCACATAAAGAAACAACTGTGTTTTTTTGTTTTTATTTTATTTATTTATTTTTTTTCCTGACAAAAGTACAAAGTCAATTGAGTGAGAAAGGATAATTTCAACAAATGGTACTGAAACAACTGGATATGTACATATAAAAAAAATGAATAAACAGAAAGACACTGTTAAAATGATGAAAAGTGAGCCAGAATCTATATTTTGGGTATAGATTGTATCCAGAATAAAGTTAAATAATAAGAAAACAATCATCACAATTTAAAAAGTAGGAAAAATATTTTAACAGACATTTCACCAAAGAAGATACATGCTTGTAAGTAAGCACCTGAAAAGATGGTCAGTGTCACTAATTGTCAAGTATATGCACATTAGAAACACAATCAGAGTAATCATATCCTATTAGATTGACTAAAATAAATAAATAAATAAATAAATAAATGGCCATACCAAGTGTTGGCACAGATATGGAAAGTCTAGACCTCTTGTATATCCTTAATGAGAGTGTAAAATGCCATGATAACTTTGGAAAACATTTTAGCAATTTATTAAAATGTTCGATATACACCTCACAATCTCATAGGTATTTACTCAAGAGAAATGAAAGTATTCCATACAAAGACTGATCATGAACAGTCACAGCAGCTTTATTTGTAATAAGGAAAATCTGGAAACTAAACCAACTATCTATTAACAGATGACTCTACTGATACACATTACAATGTGAGTGAATCTCAAAAAAAAATTACACTGAGTGGAAGAAACCAGAGAAAAAACTATATACTGAATGATTTCATTTAGACGAACCACTAGGAAATGTAAACGAACCGTTATCTAAAGAAGGGAAACTAGTAGGAAAGGATGGGAGGGAGGGATTATAAAGGGACACTTAGAAACTTTTGAGAGTGATGCATATGTTTGTTATCTTGATTGTGGTCGAAGCTTTCATGAGTGTGTATATATATCAAATCTTACTAAATTTTGCATTTTAAAGTTATGCAGTGTATTCTATGTCAATTAAACCTAGATAAAACTGTAAAAATATCATTTTTATTGAAAGATTATCCCCATGGGAATGTGTTATATTAGAATATATACACTATATGGAGCGAGAGAAAGCTGTTTTGAGTTATTTCATGTATCTGCCTCCCAGTATTGTGTCACTCCATAGGGGAAGGTTTTAAAATTATCACATGACATTGTATTTATTAGGTATTCTGATATAGATAGATAGATGAGATAGATAGATGATAGACAGATAGATAGATGGATAGATAGATAGATACAAGCAGGTAATAGATACAGATATAGATCTATATATCTATATGTAGATAATAGAGATAAAGATAGATATAAATTATATATGGATATATATATCTGTGTGTATTCTCATTTAATCTGCATGACTCACTCTCTTTTTTTTTTTGCAAACAAGAAAGCAGAGATCACAAAGAGTATATAAATTACTCAACATTTCAATGCTAAAAAAAAGAAAAGAAAAGGAATTGCATTTTAGGCCAGGTCTTGACGTAGCATTAGAACATACCACGTCAGTAAGGAAAATGAGCTCCACAGGGATTCCAGCTTCTCAGTTGGCTCGACCTGATTGGACTGTGAGCATCCTGAGAACACGGACCATGTCTGATTTCTGTGGGGAACCTCAGGCCATGACAGTGTTCACCAGATGAGCAGTAACAGTAGCTCAATTAAGAGTTGTTGCGTTTGATACAATTGCCATTTCTGTTTACCTTTATTTGTGCTCAGATCAATAGGAGTTATAGGAAGGAGGCTCTCCACAGCTTACACACCTGATCCTGTGTATGTGTGTGTGTGTGTGTGTGTGTGTGTGTTTGGGGCGGAGGAGCAGGAGTTCAATAATGATTTTAAGTCTCTGTCCAGAGCCACTGCCTTAAGTGGTGTGTACTGTGCATGTCTGTTAGAGTCACAATGGCCTATGGAGGTGGTATAGAAAAGAATACATTGCTACCCAAACAGCACACACACCCACCCTGAATGTCTGCAATAAGAAACAAGAACAGATGATCCAAATAAAAGCATTAAACTAAGACCTCGGGGGTCATTAGAGCTTCATGCTGTGAACTAACAAACATAGATACACAGAGCCTCCCTCAGCAGGTTTTCCACCTGCTGTAGGGGGTGTTTTCAGGGAGGGTTTGGGGGGAAGCACTCCCTTCTCTCCATGCCCTTATTTAAAATAATCTCTTAAAAGCCCGTGAAGAGAGCACAAAGCCAAAGGTGGCTCACGTGGCTGGCAAGGTTGTTGTCATGTTTGCTGCTCCTCCAAAGCCCTGTTTCTAAAATAATAGGCTTGCATTGTGTGCTGTCATGTCTCTTCTCTTTCATTTCTTTTATCATTTTTTTGAAGTGACTTTGATGTGTGAATGCAAAGGACAACCTTGGAGGGGGGGTGGCAATGAGTGCCCTGAGATTCTAGCAGAATTTTTTTTTTTTTAATCATAAATACACACGAGCCACTTCACAGATTGTGTCTGTAATTAATAGAAGGCCTAGAGTATCCTAACCTCTCAACTGGCTTAGACACATAGCCAGTCCTTGAAATTATCAAGGCATTTGTCTCAAAACCACTCTAGGAAACAGCTTCAACTCTCAGTGCCAGGGACAGAGAGTCAGTCACAGCTCAAATGGCCACATAGTGTCTCAGAAAAGCCAGACTGAAGCGACAGGGCAAAGAAACTGACATGTACAGAGTGCCTGCATCCTGGCTACTACCTTAGCGTTTTTATATGCAATCCTCTGTTTAAACAGCACCCCAGCACTAGAAAGGAGCATATCATTTAGATATTCATGATGTGACCAAAGAGGCTTAGACAGGAGAGAGGTGTATCTCCTTCTCACTCGGGAACTCACAAGGACCTGAGGTAAGAGTGCAGGGCATGTCTGAAGTGTGGGGTCACAGGCGCCTCTTAAATTTATGTTTTGCCCTCCTTAGCACATGGCTCCATCCTCAAGGTTACAAGAGAGCTACTCGAGCTCCAGCTATCATAGCTGCATCCCAAGTAGGAAGACTGAAAGGGGAAGATGGAGTGAAATAGCTTTCCTCGAAGCCCCATTTTGTGATTTCTCTCTGTAATCTCTTAGCTGCAGTCATTGCCATCCCAAATTAAAAAAAAAAAAGAAAAAAAAGAAAAAAAATCATGTTCTCTTACCAAACAAGAGGGAATAAAGATATTGGATAGGTAACCAGTATTCTCTGGCCAGACAGGAATAATTATCCTAATTAAAAACTGAACTTCAAAGAGAGAAATGAACCAAACCAATGTCATCACGCAGCCAGTGAATGGTGACAGTTTTCCCTGAGGAACCTCGGTACGTGGACCACCGATGTCAGAGCTTGAGCCTAAGCAGGGACTGAGATTTGTTTGAGCCCATCTGTCCTTGAGGTTGCCAGGGGTTGAATTGCATAAGTCAATTAGAATTGAAATTTTGGTAGGCAAAGAACAGAAAATCCGCTCTGTGCAGAGAATGTGGATCTGAAAACGGCTGCATGGGAAGCGGATAGGAAAGGAGAACTATAAACTGCCTGGGTATCTTTTCCTGCAAATAGCCCCAAGAGCAGACATCTGAGCCTCTTGTTACAAAGGGAACTGGCAAAAGGGGAATTCTATGCGTGCTAAGCTGGCTGGCCTCAGTCAACATGGAGTGGGAATGGGTATTTACTGACTTTTGAAAACCTAGTTTGCCCTGAGCTCAGTAAGACCTTCAAGGACGTCAGCCACGTGTCAAGGGGTCACAGCTCATAGGGATATGTGTTCTTGTTAAGGGAGGACATTACCACTGTCACCGTGGAACATGAGGAATGTGGGTTGTGTGAGAAGATGCTTGAGGCTGTACTTACTCCACGGGATGCGCCTGGTTGGCCGTCAGGAATGGGTGTGTTTATAGCAAGTCTCCCTTACCTAAATCCTATCTGTAATTTGAAAAATCGATGATAAGAGGTATTTCGGAGCCAGGAAAAAAACAAACAAACAAACAAACAAAAACTCGGAGCCTACTGACCTGCTAGAGTTGAATGTAAGGTTTCCTTGGAAGCTTAGATCAATGCGCCAGCCAGCCTTTGCTGGCTCACAGCATGCCTGCTGCCCGGCTGCTTTGCACGTGGTGGCTGGACAAGCCACCCCCGCTTACTGTCTGATATTTGCATATGCTTAAATCCACTCCACATGGAGTTCTCTCACATCCTAACTCCATACGTCTAAAGACATTGTTTATGGCCATAGTATGCGTCACCACACTAGGACAATTGTCCTGGTCAGTACCATCTTTGAACGAGTAAGTGCTCTAAGTCATAAAGCTTTTGTTAATACTCTGCGCTACCTCGTTGCCTTTGTGTATTTTCATCCTGTCTGTCAGTCCTCTTAATACCAGTGATTAAAAAAGAAATTCTGCCAATAACTCCAGTAACCTGTGGAACATTTGAGACACACGTTCCCAAAATTGCTTTTTTATCAGTGGTGGATTAGTAACAATTTGCTACTGAAGATTTTCTTTTAATTATTGGGGAAAAAGCATTCCTTAATTAATAGAAAGGGAATTGATTTCATCCAGATTAATTATTGCCGGGAATGTGTCCCATCTCCGCTAGGCACAAACTATTTAAAACGAGCACGTTAGACAGAAAGTTAAGCAGCTTGGGGTTTAGTCCTCGGAAGGTGGACCGTGGTAATTAAGTTGGGGTTTATGGATGGATGGTCTTCAGGGGGGCCAGGAACTTGTCATGTTTAATAGAATCTCTTCCGTAATGTTCTTAGCGTCTTAATAGGGTACATGATGGGCGTGTATAAGCAGTAGTCTCAGGTGTCACGATCATCCCAGGCTCCACAACACGTACCTGCTTTCACCCCACGGTGGTTTAGAGATCACTCCTTATGAAGGTCAGAACCTAATCCAAGGGAGCCAAAACCCTGAGTTGAAGAGACACCTGAGACTACCAGAATCAACTCTCTTTTCATTTTTTATTACAGAACGCTCATGTGTTCCCATCACACTCTTCTTTTCATCAGTCCTCCGCAGCTCATAATCCATGTTTTCTAGCTGCTCACCCCTTCCTCCACGTCCTTCCCTTTCTCACAAGGTCTTCCACTATGACATCTGGAATTGTACCTCCAATTTAACAAATATCCTTCCGGTCCCTTTCTCATCCATTTTTAATGGGTGTTTGCTGTGTTCCGCTCCCCCCATTCCTCCTGATACCTACCCTCTGTCCACTATTGACACACCTTCTCAAGGAAGAACGATTTTTATATTATTCCCCGGGCATGTCATGGTCTGACAGTGGGTTTGGTGTCCTGCTGCTTACACCCTGCCCTTCCGATAGCATTTACTCCTTCAGTTCTTGAAAAACAAAATGTTATTCTTTGAGACACATTATATTGCAATTAATCCTACCCTGATTATTGTCATCTACAAAGCTTTCATATCCTATATTTTATTAAAATATTGGCCTTACTCCAATTCCACATCATGGCCTTGACAGCCTCATCTCCAGTATCTGTTTCTTTTGCTCCGTTATATCCACCCAGTTCTGTGGCCACACCTTAGACCTAATTATCATCTCTATACTAACTCAGTTGCTCTGCTCTCAGAAAGCCTCATCTCCTCCTAACTGGCTTGTTTAAATACACCTCCCCTGATCTGCTTTTATGAACCTCATAAGCATTTCTAGTCTTGATCTCTCCTTTTGTACACCAAGCCAACCGCCCTAATATTTTCATTTCTTTCCTTATTCTGCTTCCGTTCCTTGGCCCAACAATACAATAAGATGAGTGTATCTCCACATCACAGAATATAAAGAGCTTTTCTGAGTCCTCATCTCACTTGAAATCTCAGCAATATTTTACCTTGTTGAATCCTCCCTCCCTGTTGTGACTTTCTTCTCCTCAGGGCATCTATGGTGTTGCACTCTACCAACTTTTTTCCAACTCTCGCTCCTTCTTTGCAGTCCTGTGTGCAAGCTCAGCCTCTTCTTCTCAGCCATTAAATGCTAGAGTTCCTCCACTTCCTCTCTCGGGTCCTTTTCTTATCTCACTGTATGTGCTTTTCCTTGTCAGGATCCTTTAACATCTATGTGCACAGGACTTCCAAATCTTTATCTAGACTTCAAACTCCTGTAAGTGCTAGACTGTCATGACTACTTCCTGTACATGTCTCAGTGGCATATTCAATTCAACTTGCCACCAACTGAAATCCCAATTACCTCATTTCAATGGATTATCTTCTGGTGTTCACCTCTCAGGGTAACACTCTATCTCCATCAAGTTCTATAGGCAAAACATCTAAGTTTCCTTTTTGACACTACTCTTTCCCTTATTTGCCATTTTTAAAATTTGATTTCCTGTTTCTCAGATCCATCCATTCACTTTCATTTTGTTTGTACCATATTAGTCAAAGTTACCATTTCTCATTTGGTGGACTAATGCTGAATAATTTCCAATCTGGTATTGCCAAATCCTTTTAATCTTCTTTCCACTATAGCTAGTGTCCTGCTCAAACTGCAAATCCAATGGGTACCACAGGCCTTCACACTTCACTCTCCACCATTCAAACCCATCAGTGGCTTCCTGTTATTCAGCTTGCTTTTCCAGAGGCAAATTATGCCACATCTCATTCTCGATGCTGCAGCCATGCATTCATTTTTTTCTTTTACTTGAACATTCTAATAAATATTTGTGGAGTGGATTAACAAATACATCGTGCATAGTAAATACAGAGTTTAGTGAGGCTCTTGTAAATCACGTAAGAAATTTAATGCAACAGTGATTCTAAACAGACATCTTTTCCCTTGCTAGGAGGGTCAGCAGCTCGGATTTGAGTGAGAAGGAACAGAGTTCCATGCTTCTGACTCAGTCCACAGTACGGTGCCTGTGCCGTCTCCTCCAGGCTCTCTCCAGTCTCCTCGTCTCCTTAGGTTCCAGCATTGACAGGGACATAAGGGACTGCATGCCTATGGACTCAGGAGTGGTCAACGCGTCGTCTGAGGTGTGCAAGGAAGCTGTCAGACTTGTGAGATGATCCTCATGGCTAGCCCTTCCCTGTACAGCATGCAGAGATGTTTGTCTTTCTGCAGAAACATATACCAGCCCCAGGGCAGAATCATTGTTATGAGTATAAGCATGCCCAGAAGTGGCCCCTTAATGAGTCAGGTCCGTGGTGGACAGGAAGAGTGATGTCACCACCACAAGAAGCAGGGCCAATGATCTGAAGCTAAAGTTGCTTTCCAGTTGTGACTTAGATTTCTCTATAGCGGAAGACGGAGCCCATGGTGTCCACGGACTCTAACAAGCTCTTTAGCTGGGGCTCAAAATGCTTTAACACTAAGCACCACTGGCTTGAGGATGGAGGTGTGGGGGCAAGACTTGTTTTTGTCTAACGCACAGGCCTGAGAGAATCGCAAAAGTAAAGGCAAATAAAATTTAAAAAGGAGAAAGAAAGGAGACTTGAGAGAGGAGGAAAAAGTAGATCACCAAAGGCCCGTGGCACCCCTAGCGGCGTGGCATCAAGCCTCACTCCTTTCAAAAGCCACCGGAATGCTGATGTGTGCCTGCTTCCCACTGTTACTCTGAGCTTGGGAAGACGGAACTCAGGATCACTGATAAGCTTCATGGTTCCACTAGCTCAGGAATACCTCACGTATCTCAAGAAGGATGCCAAACAGGCATTATGGTTGTAACTCCCAGATAATTTAACATTATTATGTTTATATGTACACATCTACACAGAAGCAGGAAATTTCTAGAGGCAAAACTGACAAGATTTCAAAATTTCTGATTGAGCACCTACTAAGTCTAGATACTTGCTAGGCAACGGAAATATGTCGATAAAATTAGTATGGGACCTAAATTTATACTTCAGGTTCTTGCTCACTGCAGTTCTTCATTAGAAATTAAGGAAGTGAAACATCATAACTTTTTCTTTTATCTTTTCCTTTCTTTTCTTCCCTTCTCACCCTTTCTCCTTCCCTCTCTCCTTCCCTCTCTCCCTTCCTCCCTCCACCCCCCTCTTCCTTCCTTTCATTTTATTTCTTTCAGATCTATTTGCCTGCTTGTCTTTTACTTCCACTTGCAAGCCACTTTAAGGAAAAGACTAACTTCCTGCAGAATGGCTAAGAACAGTCAGTTTCTCTGGAAACCCAGAATTGTTTATAACACATCTATCTGGCTTCATCAATACTACACGAAGACGAGAATAACTCCTCTTCAATGATCTTGGATGTGGCTAATATGTTTCATGTAGTTCCATTGTTCTGATTCCATTACACTCTCTGATTCCTCGATTTTTGACATGTTCAAGTATTTTGTAATCAGTGAGAAATGTCAAGAGAAATGAGGATGTGGCAGGATGAGTCAAATCTCATCCTAGGAGTCATGAGACCTAGGAGTCATGAGACGGCATATTATTAGATAAGATATCTTTTTGATAGGTACATGGCCAAATATACCCTAATTTAATTTTCAAACACTATGATCTTCGTATCTTGGTATATTTTCTATTAAGAGTGGCTAGAACAAACAGGAGCCATCTCTAAGTTGATATTTAAGACGAAGTTTTCATGCTCTGGGTAAATACTGAGAAGAGAGCTGAACATCCATCAGAAGCCTTTCCATCCACAGACTTATTTATTCAGGAGACAAGTACTGAGTATCTTTCATGTGCCAGGTAATCTCAAAGGCTCTGGCAATGTAAGGGTGAGTGAAACAAAATTATGCTCTCCTACCTATAGCATAAGGACTATGAATTTGCGGGCTATGTCTATCTTACATCATAGATTGACTTTATGATGTCAATTTAGCATCATGCTATTGGTGAGGGGCACAGAACCAGAAGGACATGGGTTTAAAGCTCGGCTGTGCCAATCCCTATCTGTGAACAGTTGTTCAAATAAGTCAAGTGCTCAAAAAATCAGTCAGATCTCCCTTTTCCCTTCTTCATCTTCCACCTCCACCATCATCCATAATTCCTGTTACTAGATTCAGTTATGTGTTTTGTTGATCGAAATATGTAAGGTTGTAAATAGGAAGTCCAACATCTTATAAACATCAAGGAGCAATTATGGAGGTTCAATATGAATACAAAATGAAATAACTTGGTCTAGCAGCCATTTATGATAGTAGTGATAATAACCAGGAATAATAACTAAAAGTTTTTGTGACATCGAGATGTTTGATGACTAGTCCCAGTACTGTGATTTGTTTTGTAGCAATGTAAAATTTTTTAACGATAACAATTTTCTTGAGTTGAACAAAGAGTGAATTTTCGGTACTTTATTTTCCTGGTTCTTCAGTTTAATTTTGCTATCTAAACTCCCTAGCAATAATGGTTTATTCACTTACACACTCCAGAGCTCCCTGGCTATTTGTAGTGGTGAAATTTTATGTGACTGCTAGAAGGCAAATTCCAAAACATAAAGAAAGTTTGCCATTGGCAGACATGTCCCCTGTGAGACACATTTATCAAAAATGTGAAATGAGAATCAGAGGGTTGGAACATATGGCTTGCTTCCCCCCTCCCCTGCCCCACTTTTGGAGGCCAGGTAAAAACAGGAGACTTTTCCAATTAAAGATTACTTGACTGACAGTCACTTTGTCAGGATGGCCGCATGATTTTTTTTTAATGAATATCTTTATTTCCTAAAGAGGTCAAGACAGCCTTGCTTCTGGTGATTAGAAAAATCTGTCACTTGTCCTCCTTGCCTTCTTACACCCCTCCCTCCCGCCTTTTATCCATCCATCATTTCTTCCCCCTATCACTTCTCATGACTCACCATTTTTCTTCCTTTCTCTCTCTTTCTTCTGGCTTTTCACATCTCTGTTTATGTCTCTCTCTCTTTGTCCTATCTTTTCTTCACAAAGCAATAAATATGCTTCTCAGTCCCTACTGCAGTTCACAGAGCACAAACACACATAAACACAAGCACACACAAATACACACACAGAGCAGAGCACAAACACACACAGCAGAAACACACATGCACACAAACTCAACACAAACACACAAAGTACAAACACACACACACACACACACTCACACAGGCTGCATACAAACTCATTTTCCTCCAGATTGTACAGAAAATTGTTAGATATCTAGTATACTTGTAATTATTAGTTATTAGTTAGCTCAATAATGGTTGTTAATTCATCCCATGTCATTTTTCTGTACCACAGAATAGCTCCTTTTCTAAAACCTGTAGAAAGATCCCCCACTTCCACTGTATGGCTTCAGTCAGTACTTTCCTACTTCAGCTTCTTTGTCTAGCAATAGATTTAAAGACCATGTTTAATGTGAAATTGAAGCAAAACTTAAGGTCATAAGCTCCAGGACCCATCAAACACAGATCTTCCCCTGTGGATCCTAAAGCTTATACAATCCTGTGGCCCTCTTTAAGAAAATAATACAAATTTACAAACATAAAAAGAATTCACAACAAGCTACTGGAGACTTGGAGATTCCCATTTCCTTTGGGCTCTCCTTTTAAATAATCTATTGAAGAACGCTTACAGAGAAAGTTCTCTAATTACAACCTGGCTTCTTCTCTCCATCTAGAACACTGTGCATTTCTCATGAACTGCCAGCCCCCTCAAGGGATCGTGCAGAAGTGGGCCCTGAAGGTTCAGCTTCCTTCTCTGCACAATAAATGCACCTGGGTTGGGGAATAGGCCAAAGTTCCAGGTTATCTTCTTAGGTGGAGAGTGATTGTGATAATGAATGTGGGGCTCATTCTGCCCTTCAGTGTGTCAGACTGGCTTCTCCTCACGAGTGCCTGGAGCCCATGCCCTAAGGTTGTCATCAGTACCTTGCAAACCTGTCATGCTTCAGTACATTGCAGCTTTAAAACACCTACAACACCTGGGGCTCCTACATGTCCCTCTTAGTTGCCTCACTCTCAATCAACCCCATGTTATAGGAAAATGAACCTATGGCTGGGTCTCTACTCTGGATGGTGTGAGTCACATTGGTTGTCGCACCTTAGAATAGGCTGAAAAGTCAAAGCACACAGGTCAGTTTTCATTAAAATAGAGATTAGGTGTTTTCAGGATGTGCCCAGAATAAGCAGCCCTGACCCCTAGTTCAGCAGCAAATTGCCTTGAGAACTCCTGAATTTGTCCTTCTCAGCCAGCTGAGAACCACTGTGGGTGCAGGCAGCAGTGACTCGGTGAGTCTCAACCTTTGAGGGCTGTGCTGTATAGGATGCCGAGCTTGCAGGTGGGGTTGTACCGATCTGAGTTCTGAGTTCTAATCCTGGCCCTGCCACTCAATCGCTGTGTGACCTGGGGCACGTGATGGAATTTCATTCCTCATTTTGTCCTTTATAAAATGAGGTTAATCACACTTCACAGCTAGTGGAGGAACTGATCATAGACTGGTGAACCAACTCAGCTAAAGCGGCTGTCTATTCCAAGGTAAAACTGGCATTAGGTACACTCTAATGTTACATGTGTGATCACTCCACAAGATCAGATGGGAAATAATAATCAGACAGAAGCCCAAAATAACTTAAAGATATGTTGTCATCCATTTAACATGAGTAAAATTTTGATTAGTTTAAATGAGTTTGGTCAGTTTCTTTTTTGTTTATCCCTAATATGTTCTTCATTCTCTCTGTTGTTCCCGTATCCAAATAGGTATGTTTCCCAGATTTCAGACGTGAATTCTTCTGTTTTCTTTCACACAGTCTATTCTTACATATCTCTAACATTAGTGATCATTGTAGATTTGCATTTCCGGATAAGGCCTACACCTTAGGCCTCAGCCTACATCTCTGAATAGTAATTTCCCTTCTGCCCTTACCCTCATCCTACATACTTTGTATATTGCCAATCAAACTGATTGTATGAATTTGTAAATTATGGAAAATGTCATAGTCAGGAAAGTTAAAGACACTTTCTTTGAGGCAGTGGAAATGGAGCTGAACTAGAAAAAAGCAGTCATTGGCCAGGTGAGGGGGGTAAGAAAGAAGTATCTGGAATTAGGAGTGGCAGAAATTGGTCAGAGATCAATGGGAGTGAAGGAAAGTGAAGGGCCAAAGATGATTCCTGAATTTCTGCTTGGGAACGGGATGGGCGGGAGTGAGACCCACTGAGATAGGGCCCGCTGAAGACAATCCAATGTTTCTTTTGTTTGTGTGTTTGTTTTTGTGGGCGGGGGGTTGGAGGAGGACAGTATCAGCTATGAATCCTCATTTGACATTCAGACAGGTTGACTTTGACATGACTTTGAGATACCTGTGTGAAGATGCCAACTAGAGAGTTAGGTTTGGGTCTCAGAGGAGAGATATATACATGCAAGGCTTTATACATATAAACATGCAAGGCTTTTTCAACTTGGTGACAATTTAAGCCATATGTATGAATGCAAATGCTCAGAGAGAAAGAATATAGAGCCAGAAGAGAAAAACCCTAGGACTGAAGACTGAGCTTTGGAACTTTAAAAACAAAAGGGGAATTTAGGAGAAGGAGTTGGTCAGTGAAATGTAAAAGATGGTTCAGTAGTATCTGGTGTCAGTAAGGTGGCTACATGATTAATTGTCCAAACCAGGAAATGTTTAAGAATGAAAGGGCGCTAACCAGAGAGAATAATACCAAGGCAACACATACGAGGATAAGTTGGGACTCTGTGCTGCAAACTCAGGGAAAGCAGGTAATTGGATTTATTCATATTGGAATTGTGACAGATATGCATGCCAGGAAAACAGAGAGACAAGAGAAATTAGATGATTGAATTAGTCAGTCATAAAATGCCATCTAATTAGCATTCTTGCCTATCAATCCCTTCCTACCTGCTAATACATATACCATACTTTTTTATTTTCTTCCCCATTCTCTTGCTCAAAAAATTTCAATGGCTCTCAAATGTCTATGATAAAGTTTAGAATCCTTAGCTTGGAATTCAAAATGCTTCTTGGTCCACATAGCCTATCTTTCTAGTCTATCACTTACTTGTTAGTTCTGGCGTAGAGTGTACTTCCCTTTTCAATGATGACTAAATATGCCTTAAACATCACCATTGTAGGCTTTTACTAAGATGCTGAATGTAACTGCCTTCATGATCTTCGCAGTGAATGGTTCTTACTATCCACCACTCATTTAAGTTTATTCAAAGACTGGCTCATCAAGCAGCCTCCCGACATCTGCCAACATTTCGAACACCAGTTCTGAGGGAAGCACATTCAGGTAAGGTGCTGGTTTTGTGCTAAATGGGAAGTCTCAAGTCTCTCAGATGAAGTCCAGATTTTGCCACAATGAGTTCTAATACTCTGTCTGTGAAGTACCGTATTTCACTGTAAATGGGCGAAGAAGTTCATCTTTTGTGTGTACTACATAGCTGGGCAAGTACCAGTCTAACAGGGTGGCAAAACTCTGTGAATCATAAGTTCAATCATATGACAGCTTCTGGAACTCTTTATCTAGTTGTGTTGGCAAGAATTTCAGAGTTAGAGAAAAAAATATTTTGGGATTAAAGAGGTGTATTTTCATTCAACCATGTGCATCAAAATATTTTACTTAAAATTAATAGGAAAAATTCCTGCTTTTCTGTTTGCATTTTAAAAATTATTGCAATAGCAAAATTGAATTTTGTCTCATTATTTGGAGAGTGAGCATTTATAGCATACAAAGTATTACTTGAATAGAAAACTAGAGCATCTGTTTGTATAGTCTTACAGAACACTAACCTGTTTTCTCTTCCTGTTAAGGATGTTTGCATTCCTTGTCACTGTCTAGGTGAGGGGCATCAGAGGATCCCCTTCAACCATATCCTTGAACCACAGAAGAGGATGGAAATCCTTTTCACTGTAATTTCCATTTATTGTTCTCTAGAGCAAGTCCCTGAATTTTGATTTTGTCTTTGAACAGTGTTTCTTTTGTTGTTTGAAGCTGCTTTTAAGAAAAGTTAATGCACTTCTTGGCCTCTGTGTCATCATGGAGCAGATAGAGGATTGCTTCCTTTGATCAGGCTTCTTGTTTTCTTAAATATCCAAACTCTTCCAATCTGCACAGTGTTTGTGCTCAAGTAGGTCTGTAGCTGATGTCTCTTTTAATTTTCTTTTAAAAATCTCTCCTTTATTTCTTCATAATCATTTTCATTTTAGCTTGCTTGCAGTGGTTGAGAATTTTTTGTTTTGTACTTTTGTTCTGTTTTTTTTTTTTTCCCAGAGTCAATTTCTGACTTTTCACTTTTTGTTACTGATAACTTTACAAGCAGTAATACCTTCCATGCAAAAGTGACGAAATATGAAAATGAACCTCTTCTGTTTCTTCCTCAGGTTTTTCTGCCTCTATGGACCATTTTCTTCCTTTCTGTTTTCCTCTGTGACTCTCTTTTCATGGAGTTGAACAATGCTTAAAATCAGAACAAGAGTAGAAACTCCCAGAGTTCTTGTCTAGGAGATCACTGTTTCCTGGTGCATGTGGCTATGGCACATCCTCCAGGATTTTGGACTCTGGTGTCTGCTGCACTTTCAGAAATTCATTTTCTCAGAAGAATGTTGAAGGGATAAAGAAACGATTTCAGAACAGTGCACCATCATGTGTTCTGGCTATTGGGCCATTGCCAGATCTTAAGTAATTGCTTTTTAAAAGAAATTTCCTTTCACTTCCTAAAGCCCTATGTATACATAAAATGAAGGACTTACAAATATGCCACTCATACTCCACATCCAGGGTACAGAAAAATGGAAATATAAAAATTGTAGTCAGAATGACCTGGGTTTAAGTCTTGACTTTGACTTTTTTGTTTATGATACTGGTTGTATTAAAATTCCTTGATCTTTAGTTTTATAATCTACAAAAATAGGACGATACTATTCACTTTGCAGGAAAATATGAATGACCATCTTGTCACTTTGCACAAAGAAGGTGCTCAGTAAGTGTGAAGATTGTTTCTTCTGGGGACCTGTCCTCGCTCCATTCTCCCCACCAACCATGCTCTGAACTGGTGTGTGGTGATAGGTAGGAACTCTGTAGCCACAGCCTATAATACAACTAGCAAATTCTTCATGAAAGTACCATTTCATAGCAGATGGTGTGTCATGTTTAGTGCTAAGCTAAGTAACTATTTAAATTCTGCACAAATGTAATTATTACTTTTTATTCCAGTGGAAACAAAAAACTTCAATTTGTGTGATCACTTGGAAATAAGAAGCTCTAATAGCTAAAGAAAGAGAACATAATAATATAATAGCTAACACTTTCTACATGACAAGTACTATTCTAATCTTTTACATATATTAACCTATTAAATTCTTGCCATGACTGTATAATTTGTGGGGATCAGGACAAAATAAAAATGCAGTGATAGCTAATGGGGAAGCTGGGATTCGACCCAGGAAACCAGGGTCCAGAGACTGTGCTTATCCACTTATAAAACGTATCTTTCATTTATGCAATAACTTTGTTTATAAATCATTTTATCCTCATTATTTTATTTCAGAGTTTTGAAAATCTCTATGTTGACATGATCATAGAGAATACAGAATAACATACTGTATTCATCTACATGGTCACCAGTGCCCTAGTTGGTCCAAGTAGAGAAAGAGCCAATGGAAAGTATTATCCATATAACTAATAATACCAAAACTTACATGAAACATACCAAATGCCAAACAGAGCTATTCTAAGCCCTTTAAATGTATTAACACCCTGTAATTTTTACTAACACTCTATGAAGCAAGTGTTGGTATCGTTATCCTCAGATTTTAGATGAGGAAATTGGAAGATCAGTATTTTGATCACAGCCACACAGCTAGTAATTTCTGAGGCTGGAATTTAGGTAGGCGGCTGACAGGCTGGGTCTTAAGAACCACTCCTCTCTTGACTTTTAGAGGCAGGCGGTATGTTATCCTTTTAAACTTACCCACCACTGAATCATGGCTAGCAGAATGCCTGACACCTTAGATAACCAGTCGACTTTTTATGAAGTAATGAATAGATTGACTCTTATGAAAATAAAAATTTGTTTATGCAAGTAATACAGCAATACATGCTCCTTGTAAAATACAAAACAAACAAACAAAAAACCCTAAGGAAAGAAAATCTCCTCCTAGTTCCAAAGTTCCAAATTCTTTTCCAGACCACCCATTCTTCCCTTGTCATAATTTGCATTTTTATTCTCTGGAATTTTTCAGTGAAGACCAAGTTATTCAGTGGTATTGGGTGTGTCTGAATTGCTAGTGATGGTGGTGTGAGCTGACAAGGTTGACATTTGCTCCGAGTACTCCAAGTAGCTCAGTACGATCATGAATATGGCAAAGCTTTATTCGAAGCCATTTCTTTTGCTAGAACGTAATAAATACTCTGGTTTCATGATGTAGTGTCAGTGGAATTAAAGTTGAAAGCTCAGAATTATGCAGATAATTACAAGCAGCTTCAATTTCTTTCACCATTTAATGCTGCCTGAAAGCTCCTTGCCCAGGGGGGTGTTAGCCACATGACCGTGGCGGCTGCTGGAGCGTCAGCCATCCTGGGCAAGTGTTTAAATGTCTTGTTTCCACATTTTTCACACTATTTTCTCTATAGCCTTGCAGCCTCGGCTTTAGACCGGGTATTACTAGATTTTATATTTCAAGAAGAGTATAATACTGAAGCATAATTGGTAATCATTCTTAGTTGGTAAGTTGCACTGCTAACAAGAAATGATGTATGCAGAAAACTGCCTTTGGGGTAAGCATTACAGTACAATAATTAAGAGCTTGGGTTTTGAAGCCAAATTGCCTAGTTTGAAGCCTATTACTACTACTTACAGACTGAACAGTTGACTTGGTGCTGGGCAATTTGCTAGACTTTCTGAGACTAGTTTCCTTATTTGTAAACGAGAGTTAGTAATGGTGGCTATCTCATCAGACTGTGATAATATGAGTTATGCAATCAATGTGAAATACCTAGTAGGATGACAGTTCCAGTAAATATGAGTTATCAAAATCATTTTATAAGTTACATAAAATTAAGATATACAAGAAGAGTCATTTCACAAGAAGAGGAACTCTTTACCACTTCAGTGTAGTTGGAAATCTTAGACCAATATTTTTTTCTGAGAGCTGGTGAGAACTTCAGTTGGGACCAAAAGAACACGTTTTCTCTATTATACTTCTCTGGGACATGACATTCTCCTGAAATCAACAAGTGACAGGCTTATCATTTGCCAATGAAAGTGACATTCTAAAACGAAGGAGTTACTCTTTTGGTTTCGTTGCTATTCAATGATATTTTCATAAATGAACTGATTTGTTAACTAATTAATCCAACTGAATTTGTGATAGGTGTTCTCTCCCTGGGCTGATAGAGTATCTAGAACACTTCCTGGCCACAGTAGGCACATAATTAGTATTTAGTGATTTACAATTTCTCTTCTTCTCAAGAACTCTTCCATTGTTTGCATCTCATGTAATACACCAGTGCTTGTTAAGCTCCCCAAATAGGATCCCAATCCCCTTCCATTTCTCTTTCCCCAGTAGCCGGATGATGGCATAACCTCTATTCTCAGTGACTATTTGTTGAATGGAACACTGGGAAAGAGACTAAGGGCTTTTAAAGGCACTGAGGGCTCTTGAGAGTAATGAGAGCCACAAATTCAGAGGAGAATAAAAGGTTTAGAAAGGTGACTAGAGTAAAAGGAGGGGAAACAAGAAGACTTTGAAGCACTCTTCTCTTTGAAGCACCATGTTCTCTCACCATTTATTTTTTATCTGGTACCCCTAGGTTGGAAACTAAGCGTGACTCTTTCATCACAGATCTTGTCACATGTCCACTGCCTGCTTTTTGGAGCTTCCAGGGTGTTTGTGAACATTACACATCTAAGTATAAATAGATGATAGATAGGTAGAGAGATAGATTCATAGATAGATAGATAGATAGATAATATTTTTATGTTTATGTTTAAATATTTTATATTTACTAATGTTTGACATTTATAGTGGTGGGAAGTCTTGATGTTTGGCGTCAGGCTGATTTTGGGTCAAATTCTGTGCTTGAACATATTGGTTGAGTGACCTTGTACAATTTAGCAGACATACCGGCTTTATGGATGAGGACTGCTAATTAGCTGATTAATTGTTTTTTTAAAGTATGTAAAACAGTTAAGTCCTGAAAATTCATACCTCTCTTAAATATTTTATGTTAATTTTAAACAGATAAACTGGTCAATCTTTTGATGTAGATCTAAAGCTCTTCTTGAGTATTGACGCTGATTGAATTTCTTACAAAACTCATTTCCATGTATAATCTATATAAATTATTATTTCCATTTTCAGTTTCTTTAAATAGGACAGAACTGAAAAATTTTGCAAAGCTTACTGTGGGAAGAATGTTACAGATGTTCACCACACCCTCTCTCCCAAATCGTTAGCTCTGTAAAGGTACAGACTATGTTTTAATTTTATTTTTTCCCCTTCCTTTTTTCTTCCCTTCTCCCCAACTTTCTCTCACTTTTTTACACCTTGATCAAAATGCTTACTATAAAACTTTGAATATAGTAGCTTCATGAAAGAGAGGAATTAAATTAATAATGGATTTTTTTAAGTGCCTATTATAACTTAATATAGAGATGCATTTAATATACTGTCATCATTATTGTTGCCATTATGGTTAGTTTTTATTATATTTTTCTATAAGATGCAAAGACAATCGATGTCTTTAAGCTAATATTTTTAAAAAATTGCTAAGGAAGCTTGGATGCAGAGAATTTTAGCAAAAATTCATGAATCAAAAAACTGTAACTAGCCGATCCAATCTAGCATTTTACCTACCCTTACAGTGAGAAAAGACACTACCGATTGGTTTAAGTATTTTGGCCTATTCTATTGAAATATGTGTTCTCCTATGTAGTTTTCATAAGTTACAGTTGTATTTTTGTGGTGAAATTGTTATGCTCTTGGAAAAGAATGAGGTCTAATTATTTTAGTCCAAAACTGTTAAAGGATTTTCCGCTTGCTTTATTTTTCTTTACTTTTTCTTAAACTATGCACAGACAGATAGGTATTGAGGAAAATGCTAGTTTATGGGCAAGACCCTGAGGTACAATTTGTCTGCATGCTGTTGAATTGATTTCACATCTTTGCAAACAGGATGCTTCTTGCAAAATTGCTTGTGTGTATACATTCAGAATGCCCGTGTTCATTGTGTTAAGTACTATTGGGTTAGAGATCTCACTAAGCAATAAAGTCGCATTAGTTCCCCATAGATGGGTAATCCTATTATATTTAGATACAAGAACATACTCATATTTTAATAAGTACAGATATGGAGATTAAAGCAGAGGATTCAGGAAACACCCTGCTCCCTCACAAATAGCTGGTAATGTAATTATTCCCTTGCACCAATCAAATAAGTTAGAAGTCTATTGCATCACAATGGACAAAATTCACATTTTCATTTCTCTCCAGAGTGACCACTGTGTGATTCTAAACTACATCAGTTTAACATGTCATTTCACATCATTTCCTATTTTTGAAAAAATATTTAAAATTGAACCAAAGGCAAGTGTTAATATATGTAATGCTAGTTGATGCTTTACAGTGATATGTCTTTAAATAGAAACCTTATCTTTTAATACCATTAAAAGGCAAATTTCAAGATTGAGCTCTAGATGGAGTAGAGGCAACAAATTTTGGTCAAAGGTACAGCATATTGTTCCAGGAAAAAAAATTAACTAAATTCGAATTGTAGGAAGTATCATGGACATAGAATTTGGGCAGATTCTGAGGGACCTAGGGTACATCATAAAGAATTAAACTTTATGACATTTGCAAGACTTTTCAGCCAGGGAGTGACTTGATGGTGATGGGTTTGAGAAAATGGACAGGAGGAGGAAAGGAAGGCCATCAAAGAAATCAGAAGCCCTTAATTTTGAATATTGAACGGTAAATGAGTAAAACAACATGAGAGATGAATGGGCAAGACGATATAGATGACTGAATAGGTAGAAGTCCCCCAAAACGTAACCACAGCCTCATCTACCAAGAGCCTAGCTGTTTTCCCTACTCATCATCTCTGCTTTTAGTGGCTCATGCAATTTTAAAACCCAAAAGAAATAATAAAATAATGATGAAGCAGATGCACTGTGAACCCTGGGATGAATAAATTATACACAGTGCACTGTAGTAGGAAAGGAATTATTGAAGGAAAATGGCCTTGTGAGTGAGTTTCCCATTCAGTTCTAACTCAGTCCTGCTCAAGACAAAGAAAGTAGGTACCCTTGGTCTGGAGGCCTGGAGAGGGCCTCAGGAGCCTGTGGTACAGAGGTGCCCAAAGGGAGGGAGGTGGGGTGGGGGTGGGGGCGGGGAGAACGGCTTCACCGGCTAGTCACCATTCTCTGTGTAGTTCAGCTCTCTACTTCTTGCCTTTGAATGTCCTCTCTCCATCTAGTATCCCCTCCACAAGGATATTTCTGTTACTTCTCCTGTAACTTAAAACCTTAGATGACCCTCCTCCATACCCTACAGCTGACCTTTGTCTCTTTTACAAGGCTGATGTGACTCTGGCATTTGCAGACCTCTCCAGCCCTGTAGCCAAATCCAGTCCAGTGGAGAGACGTGCTCCTTTTGAAAGAACCATGCACATCAGTTTTTTCTGCTCATCACCTGCTCACCCTTGACTGGCCACTAGCTCTGGCATCTTTCCATGAAGGCTTCTGTGATCCTCTCCACTGTCATACGAGTTACACCACCCTGCCTCATATTGGTGATGTAATTGCTATCTAGTACGTATTGGTCAAAGTATTTAACAAATATCTTACTTTGTTCTACTTGGCTGACCCGTCCTGCTTTGTGATGCTACCTTGTAGTGAATGTGTTTCCATCACTGTTCAAATGTGCTTGCACACACATGCCTGTGCATGTCTGTCATCCACTCCAAATCCTGAGCGAGCGCACCTCTCCTGCTATGTATGGAAAGTAGCAATAATCACAACTATAATAACTTACATTTATTAATACCTACTTTGTGTTAGGAATGGTCCTATCAGACTTCTGATTCTCTAAACTTCATGACAATCCCCTGAGACTATAGGCACTACTGTTATCTCCAGCTGTATGTAACATGGGGTAATGAGGGCAACTACTACCACGTAGGATTAGGTGAAAATTAAATAATACAAAATTAAAACTATAAAACATTTAGTTTCAGTACATGAGAAATTTCCAGAAAAATTAACCATTATTCATACTACAGATGTTAGTAATACATATATTTGACTCAGTGCAGTCAGCTCAGAATTCAAAGGGCCTGTGTTTGAATCCTAACAGCCCTTTATTTTGATGCTTTTGAGGGTGTTTCTTTTTACTGATTTTCCGCGCAATAAGATGCCCTTTCCACTTGGTTTGGCAAAATGCCTAAAATCTAACCAATGCATATATGTCCTGGTGTATGAAAGAAGTAAATATTTTGGTCCTGAAAAGAGCAATAAGAACTTGGCTGGGAGATGTATATGTCAGTGAATAATGTGTGATGGGGCATGAGGCATATTCTTGGATTTTCCGAAGAACCAAATATTTGGTTCCTGATGACTGCATGTTACAGAAACACAGGTATAAAGAATCAATTTAGCATTCCTGCTGACAAGCTTCCATTCTCAGTAAGTAAGCCATCACACCCTCTGGAGCAGCCATCTTAGGTCGTTCAAGACATTTGGCCTCATTAACCACTTTGGATTCATCTTAAGACTTTCTTATTTATAGTCTTCCTAAGGCTTAATGGGCTTCAAAATGTACTTTGCCCTAGTTCCCATTGCTTCTTACCAAGCTCTATGCTTTTACTCAGCAGGCAGCCATTTGACTGTCAGCTTTTATATTTTTTGCTACAAGGCAAGGAGAGCCTTGCAGCTGCTCCTAGATGCCCAATTAATATTTCCCTGTCACTATATTTCTGCTTGTAACTACTCTATGTCGTTGTTGTTTCCTTGACCACCAGGAACAGATCCAGTCATTTTAATAACACTGACTTAGCTCTTCTCTATTTCAAGATCATCAAATTTAAATTATTCATAATATCAATCTGTTTTTTCAGCGGATTGCTGTGATTCTGGTTTTGGTTTGTGTTTTGTTTTTGTTTTTTTGTGGAGGTGTGTGGTTTGGTCAGAAGTGGAAATTGGATGAAATCTCTTGAAGAGTGGTCATGGTGTGGAAAGATAGAGGAGGGGTACTGCAGGCAGAGAGACTTTTGAGGACAAAGATAAGAAGGCATGGATTAGGCTGGGTGTTGGTGGATGTGTGCGGGGTGGAGGAGTGCACCAATGTATTAAGAGAGTAATGGGGGCAGGGAGATATACATTAGAATAAGAATGTATCTAGGGAGTGGATCTCCACACTTTTAACTCACCTCACAAGCCATCCACCAGACAGAGTTTACCTCTCCAAATCTGATCTTTCCTTTTCCCCTACTCAGTATCTTTCAGTGAGTCTCCAGTGCATTCAGCTAAATTTCAAATTTCTTTCTCCTGCCCTTTTCAACTCTGTAGAGCCCAATACAAGTGATGTTTCTAAACTGTTTTTCCTAATCTTTCCTCTCCTACCATGCACTTCACATTTCAACCACATCCAACAACATGTAAATCACTAAACTCACCAGGCATACTCATCTGCCAGATCACAGTCCGTGTATTCTCCTTCGCTGATCTTCCACCTCTTGAGTGCACTTAGGGACTCCTACACAGTATTTAAGATACAGATAAATATAACTCATTGTTTGTATCTTTCCCCAGGCATAATTATTCACCCAACAAGTGCATCCAGTGCCCTTGAGCATATCTGCATTGTAGCACCTACTGCGGTGTATTATATTTTATGTACTTCCATGTCTGTCTTGTCAACTAGCTTGAGCTCAGTGAAGTTTTTATTCATTTATTTTCTCCTTAAAGTTTCTCTTGGTGCCTGGTAGTAGTAGGTTCTCAACCAATATCTGTCAAAGTGCTTTGAATGGAGAATCACTGCAATTTTCTATTTAGGAAATCCTGCCAGTTGGTGGTATGATCAGACTAGCTATTGTTTAATTAATGTTTCTACTGGGTATTATTCTTTAATCAGTCTTTAAGATTGTGTTGGTTAACAAGTTTTTTTGAAGATCCTTAGGGCCAAAATTATTTATAGAAAATCACTTCTATGGTTGATCATTCACTTAGAAAGGATTTACTGAATGTTTCCAATTAATGAGCTAATTTCAGTTTCCTGAATCACAACAATATTTATTTTCCAAGGAATAAACAAATTTCTGCATATAAATTAGAATTTTATTAAGTAGCAGGTTTACATATCAAGTGATTTAGAATGCTATTCACCTAGAACTAATCCATAAGTCTTTTTTAGTAAGAAACGAAAACAGGGCCTTAATAATTTTATATGTAATTTCCATATATTTTTTTGTTGGTGGATATTACTGTAGTCTCCCCTCATCCACAGTTTCTCTTTCTGAGGTTTCAATTACCTGTGGTCAACAAAAGTCTGATAATATTAAATGGGACATTCCAGAAATAAACATTTCTTAACTTTTAAATTGCATACCGTTCTAAGTAACGTGAAGAAATCTCGTGCTGTTCTGCTCCATCCCTCCTGATACTTGAATCATCCCTTTGTCAAGTGTATCTCTACTGCCCTTTAATCGCTTAGTACCTTTCTCAGTCATCAGAGTGACTGTTTCAGTACTTGTGTTCCCGTAACCCTTATTTTACTTAATAATGGCCCTGAAGTACAGGACTAGTGATGTTGGCAATTTGGATGTGTCACAGAGAAGCCATAAAGTGTTTCTTTTAAGTGAAAAGGTGAGTGCAGTACACTAAGATATTTTGGGGGGACAGAGGGCACATTCATAGAACTTTTATTTCAGTATATTGTTATAACTGTCCTATTTGATTATTAGTTGTTAATTTCTCACTGTGCCTAACTTATAAACTAAACTTGCTCATAGGTATGTAGGTATAAGAGGGAAAAAAACAGATATGTGTGTGTGTGTGTGTGTATATATATATACACACACACACACATAGATACACATAAATATATATATATATATATATATATATATATATATATATATATATATATATATATGCATGTGGCTTGGTATTATCTGTGGTTTCAAGTATCCACTGGGGGTCTTGAAGTGTATCCTCTGTGGATGGGGGGCGGTCTTATTGTATACACTGATTTCTGCTCCTTATAGACTTTGACGTATTTAAGCATATAATAGCCCCAACATAATTCCACAGATAGAAAGAGCACACTAAATACAACACTCTAATTTGTGTGTCTGAATTCCTGATATTTTAAAACCCTCTCTGTTCTCCCTTTAGCTGAGAAAATGTTTATGATTGTTAAGAAGGAATTTGACCTGCTTTGATGAATTAAAATGCTTTAATTCTGAAGCTAAACATTAGATGGCACCTTATAAAATTGTTGATCAAATATGGTTGAATGTTGTCAGTTTTGTATAGTTCACCCTAATATTTATAGCTTGATTCTTTGGGAGGGAATGAATAACGGCAGTGAAAAATAAAATCTTCAAGTAATCTCAAATGGTATCTGCGAAAGAACTGTAATGTGAATGCTGCTATCCTGAGTATGCAATGTATCTTCATAGAAACAATTATAATTTGGTAAAACAGGAATTGTTCTCCTGTATTATGCACAGCATGGCAGAATAAACTTAAGAGTTGTTGCCATTAATCAGTTAATGCATGTAAGTCTAACCCCATTAGGAAGGTTTAGGAAACTCTACCATGAAAACTAAGGTTAGTGATAACTGTGTAAGTCTACCAGATGCTCAGTAATTACAACCAAAACCTTGGTTGAGCACCTGCCGTAGTCAGGATAGGTTATGCTTCAGTGACGAAAAGCCCACGCAATCATAGTAGCTTACCACAATTAGCATTCAAGTTATGCTTATCATTTTGATGTAGTTTGTGACACTCCAGGGCACACTTTGAAAGAGGAAATTATTGGAGTGCCATATACAGGCTTTTCTTGACCTCAAATTGAAATGACACGTATCATTTTCAGTCATAATTCATTGGCTGGAACTATTGGAAGGAAGAAAGGGAATACAATGAGTGAAGAAAGGAGAGGAAAACCAGATATGGGTGAGCACTGGATGTCTCAACCAGAGTTTGAAAGACTGTAATAGATTGTGTACATTTTATTTCACATTGCTTCATCTTTGCCTGACACCATTTTCCATGGTACTTAGCCAAACTGGGGCAAAGGAAGATGAAAGTTCAAAACCCAAGAGGTTGCCCTTTCTTGAAACTATTTCCTAATGACCAGTCATTTTCCCCTTACTTCTTATTGCTGCAAGAAGCGTAAGTCCACATAGTAGCATTTTGCCCTATCAATTGTCTTCATTTTCGTACTACAGTTATGTCCTCATTAGCAGTATGGGCCATGGTTCAGGCAGAATTCCTCAGCCCACAGTAGAATGGTGCAGAAGGAAGCATATACATACAGAGAGTGTCTTCTATTTAGATAAAATTTAGATTTCAATCGTGCTTTCCTTAAACTTAATATTGGCCACATGTTTTATTTCTTTTCATTTCACAGAAACATTAGGGATCTTACTCGAGAAGCAATGGGCCTGTATTCTCTCTGCCTGGATGGGTGAGGATGGCCTCCCATCAGCTCCTCCACTGACATAAGCTGAATAAATTGAGAACATATCCTTACATGCAGATGGAGAGGGGTTTTTTAGTCAGTGAACAAATAACTTTACTGGAAAACCCTCCCTATTCACCTGCTCTGGCCCCCAATGACTTCTTTCTTTACTCGAAGATAAAGGAAATATTGAAAGGAAGACATTTTGATGACATTCAGTACATCAAATATAATACGATGACAGCTCTGATGGCCATTCCAGAAAAAAAGTTCCAAAATTGCTTTGAAGGGTGCACTAGGCACTGGCATCGGTGCATAGTTTCCCAAGGGGAGGACTTGGAAGGTGACCATAGTGATATTCAGCAATGAGGTATGTAGCACTTTTTCTAGGATGAGTTCATGATTTTAATTGTCAAACCTCATACGGCATGGGGAATATAGTCTATAATATTGTGATAGCTGGTTTCAGTGTCAGATGGTTGCTGGACTTAGCATGGTGACCACTTCTGTAGATATATAAATGCCGAATAACTATGATGTTTGCGTGTTCTCCCCCTAGCAAATGTATTAGTATCAAAATATGAGCGAAAACATCAATTATATGTCATAAAGCAGAAATTACAGTTCTGTTTATTCTGTCATATAAACTGCACAAAACTTTCATTGCTATATAAAAACAGAAAATTTAAGAAATCTATGTTGAAATGAAACGGACAACATTCCATCTCACTACCTTTATGTGGCTGATCTTCTGCTCTCCCAATCTTGTCATCTGAAAGGCAAATTTCTTACTTTACCTTAAGTATTTCATTTTCTGCCATATTTTATTGTGTTTGATTTTTATTTCTTTGGCGATTTGAAACATGATGTCAAAATAGAGCTGGTCTCTGAAATCCGAATTGTAATCTCTCAGTGCCAATGTCTCCCTAATAGCCCCCGCCCAAGCATTCTCTTTCTTTCAGTGTCTCCTTCCTCTTCCTTTGCCTCTCCCTCTCCTTTCCCCTTCCTGTTCCCCACCTCTTCCCCCTCCCCTCTCCCTTTCTGCAAATGTAAGTCAGCATTTATTAAAAAGAAACCAAAACTTTTAAAGGAAATAAATCATGAGAATCAAAGCCGTTGATCTTTCGTTGATGTCATTTAGCTCACAACTTAGCTGTACTTTCTTAGAAACAGAAACAATCATATATTACCACATAAAGGATATGTTTGAACCCAGTAGGTACCTACTTGAGAGTTGCTACACCCACCGACACCCACAGAGACCACTGTGACCTCGTGAGTTATTTGCAAATAGTCTGATATAATCTACACTTTAGCAAACAAGAGTGTACATATTAAGTCAAAGATCCTTTGCTTTTGGCTGGAATTATATCAACCAAAAGTGGTAAGAAGGACCATTTTATTTTGATCAGAAGCTCCAATTAGCTACTGACCACAGAGTAATTGTTGAGGACCATCTTAGAACAAAGGACCCCGGACAAGAAAAAATAAGGGGAACTGCTTCTCTGGTTCACCTCCTCCCTCCCTGCCTACTCCTTTTCCCTTTCCAGTGCCTGGAACTGGCTTATTATTCACCTGAGTCAAAACTCCTGGCAAATAGAGCCATGATGAACTTTAAAAAAATCTGATTTCTAAACAGCTCTCAGTGAAAGTACAAGATTGTGAAGATATACAAATGGCTCCTGGTTTCCTACTTGACCTAGCAAAAGAGTTTAATAACTCAAGGCCAATGAGAAATGTTAGTCATGCTGGTGACAGTCTTTTGGGGCCTGATCCTAATTGTTGCCTTATGCCCTTATCTCCATTCAAATACTGTCTTCTCATTCTAAATTTAACTATTACCTTTATTTGGTTTTCTCTAGTATCCCACCTCCCCACACCCACTTGTGGTTGAGCACCAGATCTAAATCCTGGCTGCTGACAAACTGCTAGTTCTCACTGTAAATGCAGGCTCTGTCTAGAGTTCTGGGGCCAAGACTCAAAATTTAGGATAGTAAGAGCAGACCAGTCACATAAATGGATGCAGAACAGGATCTCAATAAATCTCTTTGCTTGTTTTTTTGTTCGTTTGTTTTTGTGGGGTTTGTGTGTGTGTGTGTGTGTAGGACAATGGTCTCTCCATTTCCTCTCTCTCTAGTACCTATTTCAGAATCGGAACCATCTTGAAAAAAAGGATGGAAGTGATGCTCTCCTAGTAAATGTCAAGCAGTGCTCCAAGCATAGTACACGCACTGTCCCATGTCATTCTCACACGGCCTATAAAGAAGCATTACGACCCTCCTCTGTTAAGGAGGAGGTCAAGTCCAGAGGAATCAAGTAACTCGAAAAGGCACACAGTCACGTGACAGAGCAGGCATTCCAATCTAGGACACATTATTGTACCCATGCTCTTTCCGACACACTAGTAATTCTTCCCCTAACATAAAATGTATCCATACTTTACATTCCCTGGGTTATTACTCACCTGGATCAGAATTCCTGGGAACCCGAATCCTTATCACCTTAATCAAAAAAAAAAAAAAAATAGCACGCACGCTTGGTTCACATACACTTCTAATTAGGAATGATAAGTTACAATGATTATTTCTATTTTCATTGATAAGAAAACTGGATTATACAGAATGTGTATGACTTGTATACCTTCTCTTGGTAAAAAGAAGACCTAGGACGAGAAATTTGGATTGTAAAGCTTCTAGTTCAGCATTTTAAAAATTATACACAATATTTAGAACTGAGAGGGGAAATATATAGTACTTTGTGAGACTGTCACGTAGAGGTAATTCCCTCGCTGTAATACTCATGGCCCTGAAAGCCTGTCAGCAGAGGGTAAGAACACGTGGCGGGAAACAGCATATATTAGCCGTCCTCCCATGTGTTGTTCTATCAGACATCACAGAAGAAAATGTTGCTTTACAAAATAATCACGGGGATGTAAAGTACAGTATGGGGAATATAGTTAATAATGTTGCAACCACTATGTATAGTGCCAAGTGGGTAATGGACTAATCTGGGAAATCATTGCATACATTATGTCAATGTCTAACATTCAGGTGCTGTACACCTGAAATTAATATAAAATAATATTGAATGTCAACTGTAACTGAATAAATATTTTTTTTTAAATGTTGCTTTAGTCCCACAGGTTGTCTGTGCCAACTCCTGTTAGTCCTGGCTTTTCATAATTAATTATTGACCTATTCGATTTTCCCTACTAATTTCAAATAAATCATATTCTACTTTGTCACAATTTTTTTTTCACCTGACTACTCCATAATATAAAATCCTGATAAAGTGCATTCTTTTCACTTTCCCTCCACAATGCAGTTCATATTGTTAAGCCAACAGCTTCATTCTAATATGAACAGATTTACAATTAGGAATTCTATTTTTTAACCAAATTTCCAGACTCATGAAATGAAAAAAGTCTTATTTAATGGATGGTTGATGGTGATAATTTCATTTCTTTAGACAAAAGAGCAAGGGAATCATTTTACATTACCAATTTTCCACAACACTAGTGGGAATATTCCTGTTTTACATGCACCTTAATTGTTTCTACCTGGAGAGTGCTGGCCTGGGAGCCACCTGCCCTGGTTCACAGCTCGACTCCATCTCTTGCCAGCTGTGTGATCACAAATAACTTACTAAATCGCACTATGCTTCAGCTTTCTTACTGTAAAATTAAGGTAATAGTTATGGTTAGGTGTAAATGAATAATATAGGTGAGAATGTCTCATAATTCTGGCAGAATATAAAAATCTCACTAAAAGTTCTTTTTTCTTGTTGTTATATTTTATTTTAAAGACATGTTTTCTTAAAAATGCTCACACTTTTTAAATAAATTTGTTTTATAAACATATTCTAATTAGTTATGCACAAACTGTGAACGAAGATGGATATCTAAGAAGGGTCATTGAACTTTATTTTACATATATATATAGATAGATAGATATAGATATAGATATAGATATAGATAACATGTGGGACATCCATAAGGTTTTTTTTTCCAATTTATTTTATTTTTTAAAGACTTCTAATAAAATATAGCTAACCTACAATATTATATTAGTTTCAAATGTGCATCATAGTTATTCAACATTTATATATCTAAAGAAGTGATCACTGTGACAAGTCCAGCAACCATCTGACACCAAATCAACTATCACAATATTATTGACTATATTCTCCATGCTGTATGAGGTCTGACAATTAAGATCATGAACTCATCCTAGAAAAAATGTTACCTACCAATTGCTGAATATCACTATGGTCACCTTCCAAGTACTCCTCTTGGGAAGCTATGCGCAATGCCAGCACCTAGTCCACCCTTCAAAGCAAATCTGGAACCCTTTTTCTGGAGTGGAATGACCATCAGAGCTGTCATCGTATTAACCTTGATGTCCTGAATATCATCAAAATGTCTTCCTTTCAATATTTCCTTTATCTTCGGGTAGAGAAAGAAGTCATTGGGGGCCAGATCAGGAAGGATGTTCCAATAAAGTTATCTGTTCACTGACTAAAAACTCCCTCACAGACAGTGCCCTGTGAGCTGGTGCGTTGTTATGATGCGAGAGACACGAATTTTTGGTGAAAAGTTCATTTGTTTAACTTTTTCATGGAGCGTTTTCAGCACTTCCAAATAGTAAACTTGGTTAACTGTTTGTCCAGTTTGTACAAATTCATAATAAGTAATCCCTCTGATATCAAACAAGGTTAGCAACATCATTGAAAGCAAGTTCGCAAACATAATTGTCAGAACTGTGTTACATCCCTTTGAATTATTTGTTTTATACCTGGAAATCTGAACTACTTATACCCCTTCACCATTTCCCCCTTTTTAAAATGTTCAATTACAGTCGAATTCAATAATATTTTATATTAATTTCAGGTGTAAAGCATAATGGTTAGACTTTTGTATAATTTAAGAAGTGATCTGCTTCACTAATACGCACCTGGCACTATACATATTTATTACCATTGTATTGACTATGTTCCCTGTGCTTTTGCTTTACATCTCCATGACTATTTTGTAACTACCAGTTTGTGCTTCTTAATCTCTTCACCTTTTTCACTCACCCCCAGCACCTCTCCCACCTGGCAGCCATCAATATGTTCTCTGTATCTTTGAGTTTGTTTCTGTTTTGTTTATTTTGTTCTTTAGATTCTCTATATAAGCGAAATAACATGGCATCTGTCTTTCTCTGTCTTACACTCCACTCAGCCCAGTACCTTCCAGGTCCATTCATGCCGTTGCAGATGGCAAGAACTCATTCCCTTCCATGGTTGAATAATATTCCATTGTATATATGTACCACCTCCTCTTTATCCATTCATCCATCAACAGACACCCAGGCTGCCTCCACATCTTGGCCACTGTAAACAATAGTGCAGTAAACATACAGATGCTCATGCCACCTGAAAGTAGCATTTGGGTTTCAGATAAAGACCCTGAAGTGGGATTACTTTTTCGCTTCGTTGACTCTTGTTACAGTCTTTGTTTTAAAGTTTATTTTGCTTGGTATTAGTGTTGCTACCGAGGTTTTTCTTTTTCCCCCCTTTTCATGGAATATCTCTTTCCATCCCTTTACTTATAGTCTCTGTGTGTCTTTAATTTGAAGTGATTCTCTTGTAGGCAGCATATGTAAGGGTCTTGTTTTCTTACCCATTCAGCCCTTGTATGTCTTTTGAATGGAGCATTTAATCCATATACATGGGAAGTAATTGTTGGTAGCTATGTAGCTATTGCCATTTTATTATTCATAGTTTTGATTTTTTTCCCCCACCTTAAATAAGTACTTCTAACATTCCTGATAATACTGGTTTGGTGGTGAACTCTTTTAGCTTTCTCTTGTCTGGAAAGCTCTTTATTTGTCCTTCGATTCTAAATGATAGCTTTGCTGGGTAGAGTAATTTTGTGTGTAGGTCCTTGCTTTTCATCATGTTAAATATTTTGTGCCAATCCCTCTGGCCTGCAAAGTTTCTGTTGAGAAGTCAGCAGACAATCTTACCGGAGCTCCCTTATAAGTTACTAGTTACCTTTCTGCTGCTGCTTTTGTCTTAAACCTTCGCCATTCTAATTATAATGCGTCTTGGTATGGGCCTGTTTGGGTTCATCCTGTTTGGGACTATCTGTGCTTCTGGACTTATATGTCTCTTTCCTTTGCCAGGTTAGAAAAGTTTTCAGTCATTATTTCTTCAAATAAGTTCTCAATCCTTTGCTTTCTCTCTTCTCCTTCTGGTAATTTTATGATATGGATGTTGTTACACTTGATGTTGTCCAGAGGCCTCCTAATCTATACTCATTTTTTGGATTCTATCTTCTTTTTACTGTTATGATTAGGTGTTTTCTGCTACCTTGTCTTCTAAATCGCTGACTCAATCCTCTGCTTCTTCTAGTTTGCTGATGATTCCTTCTAGTGCATTCTTCATTTTAGTTATTGTAGTCTTCACTTCTGACTGTTTCTTTTTTATATTTCTATGTCCTTTTTTATGCTTGCCATGTCTCTGTTGAAGTTCTCACTAAGTTTTTTGTGTGTCCTTATGACCCTTGTTTTGAACACTGTATCTGGTTAGTTGCTTGCCTCCATTTTGTTTAGTTCTTTTTCTGGAGTTTTCTCCTGTTCTTTTATTGGGGACATATTTCTTTGTTTCATTAGTTTAGCTGCCTCTCTGTTTGTTTCTGTGTATTAGGTAAATCTGTTATGTCTCACAGTCTTGACCAGGTGGCCTTATGTAGTAGGTGCCCTGTGGGGCCCTGGTACAGTTTCCCTGGTTACCTGCTCTGAGTACTCCAGGAATGTCCCTTGCATGGGTTGTGTGCCCTCTTGTTATAGTTGAGCCTTGATTGCTCTTGGCACATCAGTGGGTGGGATTGAACTGTAGGCTTGTTGGCTGTGGGGTTTAGCCATGTCCACAGCTTATGGGCTGCTGTGCGTGTGGCTTACTCCACTGAGTGGGATTTTCCCCAGCAGGCTCTAGTGCCTGTTGTTGAGACCACCATTTGGGTGTGCCGCTTGTGGGGCTAGTTGGGCACTGCTCTGCTGTGGTCTGAAGACAACCTCCAAGTATGTTGGTTCTGGGGCCTCTTGGGAGGGGCTCTAGTGCAGGCCCAGGTCACTCACGGCCTGTGTCCAGCTGGGGAATACCTGGTAGGAGCTACAAAGCAATCCGTGGTTGTTTGCCACCTGTGCTAAACCTGGAGGCAAATGGCAAAGGCCATGCTTCAAACCAAGGATGCCTGCCACAAGTACCAGGCCTGGGGTAGGTCCGCAAAATACCAGGATACCCTGAGACATACTGCCACCTACTGGCTGCCTTAGGGTTCATCCACTGATAAAGCCTCGTGCAGTACAGAAGTTGGGTGAGGTGGGGTCTCAGAGAGTCACTAGAGTGAGAAGAGTTAATGTAGATTCTGGTTTGGTTCCATCGCTGAGCCTGGAACTATCCAAGAAAAGTCTCAGAGCACACTGAGGCCACTCGTGACCTGCCTGGGGCTGGTGGACTTTGATAGTTTTCCAAGAAAGAGTGCAATGTGGGTGGGAATGTCTGCTCGCCAAGAAAGTGCCTCTGGTGTTGGGGGAGATGGGTTAGGTGGGGTCCTAGTGAGTCAGCAGGGCAGAATCCCAGAGCTCACCTGACCAATCAGATTCAGATTTGCTGTAAGCATAGGGGGCAGACTCAACATATTCAGGATGGCAGCTGCCTGCCCAGCTTCATGGGAAGAGGACCCCTCACAAGAGAAATGGCAATTGTTCTCCATTCCTGGCCTCAAAGCCTGCACCCCATTTGCCTCTGGCACTCCCCCGTCCCTCCAGTAGCCATCCCTCCACTGGAACCCAAGGTGAGTGCCTGCAAGCAAGTGTGTCTATGCACAGGCGCTTTAAGAGGATGTCTGGGCTTCCCACAGCCTTCTGTCCCACTAAGATGGTCAGAATCCCCACTGCTTTTTACAGCCAAATGTTATGGGGCTCCTCTTCCTGGCACCAGTATTCTGGGCTGGGGAGGCCAGTGTGGGGCTGGGGACTCTCGCTCCTCTGGGAAGAACCTCTGAAGCTGAGATAACCCTCCCCATTCTCAACCACCACACGGAGGTTTGGGGCCAGTCCATTTCACATCCCCGCCCCTTCTACCAGTCTTGATGTGGCTCCTTTATATCCTTAGTTATAGGACTTCTGTTCAGCTAGACTTCAAATGGTTCTCCAGGTTGATTGTTCTATAATTTAGTTGTAATTTTAATGTGTTCATGGAAGGGAGCACACACATTGTTTATCTACTTTGCCATCTTGGATCTACCCCCATCCATAGGAGTTTAAAGCAGCCATCAACCATCTTGATCTCAAATAATAATTTCATTAAATAAGAATATTTTATAATATTTATGAAACAGAAATCATACAAATGTACGTATACTTTAATTAAAACACATATACATTAGGTATACACCAAAATTTTATCTTTAATTATGTTTAAGTGGTAAGAGCGTGAATGACTTTATTTCTTACTCATACTTTCTGTATTGTCCAAATTCTCTGCATTGAGTCATTACTATTTTATAATCAGAATGTGTACGTATGTATTTGAAATATATATATAAGATAGTTCTATCATCTGACTTAGTAATTCACAGTTGTTTACTATCCCATATAATTCTTCACTGTTGAGTAATTTTATTTCTGATACTTTAATTTAAAAAAATAAAGAAGAAAGAGAAAATATGCACTAAAATATAAATTTTAGTATGTTATGTAAGACCAAAAAATTGACATAATACAGAGGAACAATATTGCAGAAAGGTTAAATATAACAAGACACAGTATTTCAATGTATTAATATGGGAACTGCATATGCTATTATCAGAAAAAATTTGGATACAGCTAGGTGTGTATGTGTGTTTGTGTACACACACACATACACACACACGCATAAAATTGGTGAAATGTATTTTTAAAAACCTGTGACTACAGAAAGTACTACAAGAAAATTACTTTAATCCTTAATAGTAGTTGCTTCTGGAGAATACGTTTTTCTGTTTTGTTTTGTTGTTGTTTTTCCTTATTATTCTTCATTTTCCAAATTTTGTACTACGATGTTGCTTATCTTTACAGAGGAAAATAAAGACACATGGTTAAATTGGTATAATCTTTAGTGAACGTTTTCCTAAGTTTCCCAAAGTAGATGCTTTCTGACCCTTCCTGGATCATGTGGCTGCCATTTTATTTTAACTAGGAAATGACAACTCTACTTATGTCGCTTTGAAGTGCTTCATTATGCACAATTTGTGAAGGGAGGCTCTCTCTCCCTTAAAGCCTTTACCTGTGAGCTTCCTGCAGAGCCTTTTTGAGTCAACACCTCCACCTATGACCCAAGACAAGAAACTATGCATTAAATCACCTTGACAGTTGTCTCTTTGCATTATATCATCAGCTTCTACCTCATGTGCTGACAAAACATTCCTTACATCTATTATTCGTGTCTCTCAAGTTCAGGCATTCTCAGACAGAATGGAGAATCACTATTCTTTGCCATAAAAGACATACCAACGTTTGAGATATCTTCTAAGAGTTTCTGTGCAAGCTTAGCAAGATTATTATGTTTTGTAAACCTGGATAGGGTTCCTAAGAAGTAAGACCATGCTGCGTTCTACTTTGTATAATTGGATTGCTTGACTCAAACTATTTTCCACAGAGACCAACCATCAAGATGGCAAAATTGTCCCCATTATGCAGAGAGGAGTCATTGACAAGTTCATAGTAGGAATATACATGTATGTATTTAAAATATATGTCTAAAATAGTTATATAATCTGACTTTGTAATTCATAATTATTTAAAATGACTTAGGCTGAAAGGAAATTATGTTAGATGAATTAGGGAATAGGATGAGGGTGGGGAACAAATCCAGAAGGGATGAGGAGCTCAGGAAAAGTTATTTGGGGAAAAAATAGCATCCTCTTGTACTGATTCCCATACTTCCTAGTTCTAGCCATGCTTAAGCTAAAGAAATGCCCTGTTTCTAATATTTGATCCACATTCTCTGAGGCTCTCCTAGCAACAGGCATGATGCAGGGTGCTGGCAGTAAGGAGAGGGCCAGACACATGCCACCTTATGGTAACTCTCAGTCAAGTGGGGAAACCAAAGCCAAGAACCAAGCAAAAGGTCTGGAGCTTTGAGAGAATGTGAGAGGATTGTGTCCAACTTTTTCTGGGCAAGAGAAAAGTAGCAAGCAGGGAGCCTTAGCTTTGTCTTAGTGCATTTTACCGTTTTCAATTGAAATTGATAGCACATACTTAGTCTTGTTTGACTGCTGACACATTGAAAATTAAATTAATTACTTAAGGGTCATTTTCTGATTTAATTATGATGAACTTTGCTCCACTGCATCCTTACATACCTTAGGTACTTTCATCCTCATATCTTATTCTGTTCCTTTGTTTACATGTGTGTCTCCCTCTTCTAGGCTGAAAACTTCAAAGGTTATGGTCCAACTCTCAGGCCCTGACACATAGTAAATACTCAGTAAATGTGAATTAAATGAAATAATAAAAGATTATTCCATATTTTGAGTCTCATATATATGAACCATATTTTTAAGGGACATCCAGTAAACATAGATGCTTATAATGGACAACTTTATTTTGTATTTATTTTTTACTTTTTAATTTTTTTTTTTATTAGTTTCAGGTATACAAAGCAATGTAATAGACATTTAACCCCCTCATAAAGTAATAAGCCACTCCCCAAGCTACTACCCCTCTGACATCTTATATAGCTGTTACAATACCATTGACTATCTTCCCTATGTTGTACCCCACATCCCATGACTATACATACCTATATATTTAGTTATAGTTGACATTCAGTATTATTCTACTTCAGCTCTTCAGGTGTATAGTGCATTGGTCAGGCATCTACACAGTCTGTGACATGATCCCCCGAATAAGTCCAGTGCCCATCTAGTACATGATCTTTACAACATTATTGATTATATTCCACATATTGTCTTAACTATCAATTTGTATTTCTCAATGCCTTCACCTTTTTCACCCTGCCCCCAACCCCACTCCCATCCATCACCCTGATAGATCTAGTACCTATCTGGCACCATACCTAGTTATTACAATATTATTGACTCTATTCCTTATCCTACACCCTACATCCCCATGACTACTGTGTAACAACCAACCTGTACTTCTTATCCCTTCCCCTTTCACCCATCCTTAACCCCCCTCCCATGTTAAAGAAGTCTCTCTATGATTCCTTGTAATACTGGTTTGGTGGTGATGAACTCCTTCAGCATTTTCTTGTCGAGAAGCTCCTTATCTGTCCTTCAATTCTAAGTGACAGGCTTGCTGGGTAGAGCAATCTTGGTTGTATGTCATTGCTTTTCATCGCTTGGAATATTTTCTGCCACTCCCTTCTTGTCTGAAAACGTTTCTGAGAAATCAGCTGATAGGCTTATGGGGGTTCCCTTGTAGGTAAGTAACTGCCTTTCTCTTGCTGTTTTAAGTTTCTCTCTTTGTATTTAACCTTTCTCATTTTAATTATGATGTGTCTTGGTGTTGGCCTTCTTGCGTTTATCTTATTTGGGACTCTATCTGCTTCCTGAGCTTGTATGTCCATTTCATTTACCAGGTTAGGGAAGTTTTCTGTCATTCTTTCTTCAAATAAGTTTTCAATTCCTTGCTCTCTCTCTTCTCCTTCTGGTATCCCTATAATGCAAATGTTGGTATGCTTGATATTGTCTTGGAGGCCCCTTAAACTCTACTCAATTTTTTGGGTTCTTTTCTCTTTTTTAAAAAAAAAAAATATTGGGGAATATTGGGGAACAGTGTGTTTCTCCAGGGTCCATCAGCTCCAAGTCATTGTCCTTGAGTCTAGTTGTGGAGGTGCAGCTCAGCTCCAAGTCCAGTCGCTGTTTTCAATCTTTAGTTGCAGGGGGCGCAGCCCACCATCCCATGCAGGAATTGAACCGGCAACCTTGTTCCACGCTCTAACCAACTGAGCCATCTAGCCGCCCCTCTGAAAGCACAGTGGCAGCTCGTTGTCTTCACTCTAGTTGTGGAGGGTGTAGCTCACTGGCCCATATGGGAATCGAACCAGCAACCCTGTTGTTCAGAGCTCGCACTCTAACCAATTGAGCCATCTGGCTGCCCTGGATTCTTTTTTCTTTCTGTTGTTCTGGTTGGGTGTTTTCTGCTACCTTATCTTTTACATCGCTAGTTGGATCTTCTGCTTCATCTAACCTACTGTTGATTCCCTGTAATATATTCTTCGTTTCCATTATTGTATCCTTTATTCTGATTTGTTCTTGGTTTCCATCTCTATTTTTATGTTTCCTATCTCTTTGTTGAAATTCTTCCTGAGAGCATTGAGCATCCTCATAACCAGTGTTTGGAATTCTGCGTCTGGTAGATAGCTTGTCTCCATTTTGTTTAGTTCTTTTTTGGGAGCTTTGTTCTGTTGTTTTATTTGGGACATGTTTCTTTGTCTCCCCATTTTGGCTGCCTCCCTTTGTTTGTTTCTATGTATTAGGTAGGGCTGCTATGTCTTCTGGTTTTAGTAGAGTGACCTTATGTAGTAGGTGTGTTGTGGGGTTCACTGGCATAGTCTTTCTGGTCACCTGAGCCATGCGCTGCAGGTGTGTCTATTGTGTGGTTTGTGTGTGCCCTCCTCTTGTAATTGAGCCTTGGTTGATAATTACACATCAATGTGAGGGACTGACCCCTGGGCTCACTGGTTGTGAGGAATGGCCTTGACTATACTGGACAAGTTGTGCAGGGCTGACCCTACCGAGCAGGATCTGTCTCAGCAGGAGTCTGGTGCCTGCCCAATTTGTCCCTTGGGTTTGTCATACTTGGAGGCAGCTGGGTGATGCCGTAGCTTGTTTTGAAGCTGTCCAGTGGGGGTTGCAGCCCCAGGACCACCTTGGAGGGGATCCGCTGTAGGTCTACTTCAGCCACAGCCTGTGTCCCATTTGGGGCCACCCAGTGGGAGCCAGAAAGAAATCCGCAGATGGCTGCTACACACGCAGTGCTTGGAAGTGCCTTGAGAGGCCAAGCCATGAACCAAGGTTAGCTGCTGCTAGTGCTGGCTCAGGGCGCTCAACCAGAAGTACAGGACATGCTCAAGCCAGATGCTGCTTGTCTGGGTTCTGCGCATCTTTGAAAGTCTAGGAAAAGCTTGCAGCTTGAGCCAACGCAGGCGGTCTGCATAAAAAAGCCACTGAAAGCAGCCTGGGTTTGCCTGAAAGTTGGGCAGGGCCAGGTCTCAAATTGCCAGGGTGTGGTGAGCGAACTGGGGAGACTCAGATATGGCGGCTGCCTGTGTTCACACGCTGGGAGGGGGTGGTCTCAACAAAAAAACAATGGCCTCCACAGCTCCCCTGTCCAGGAGAAAGCTGCCTCTCCAGCCCCCGTCCCAAGCCAGACAACTCAATTCCGCACCATTTGTTCCTGCCGCCTTTCCAGATGTTGCCCCAGCACTGGAGTTCAGAACGAGTAATTCCATTGGTGGGTAAGTCCGTATGCTGTCCCTTTAAGAGGAGCACCTGTGAGTGCAGCTGCACTCAGTCTCACTCAGTCACAATTGCTCCTGGTTTCACAGCCAGAAATTATGGGGACTTCTCTCCCCAGCACTGGAACCCTGGGCTGGGGTGGGGCTGGAATCTCTCGCTCTTAGTGGGTGGAGGGGACCCCCACAACCAAAATAGCCTTCCCGATCTTTAATGGTCACACGCACGTGTGGGACCAGCCCATTCTGCATCTCTGACCTTCCTACCAGTCTGGAGGTGGCTTCTTCTGCAAGTCCTTAGTTGAAAGGCATCAGTTTAGCTTGATTTTAGATGATTCTCAGTAATTGTTGTTTGTAGGTTAGTTGTAATTTTGACGTGGTTGTGAGAGAAGGTAAACACAGCATTTACCTACTGCGCCATCTTGGTTTTCCTCCATTTGTGTCTTTATAAGTACTTCCCAGTCTGCAGCTTTTAATGTTATTTTGAAATACCTATATAATATGGTAAGAATATGACATATTATATGAACAAAGCTCATCACAGGAGTACTTTTACTGTGATTCCATTTATGTTTTATATAACTTGTGCAAGAGAAAGAGAGAAGAAAACTTATCCTTCTCCTGGAATCCTCCTCCCCAGAGATTTGCAAGGTGAAGGGGGTTTATTTTCTAATTCATATACTCCTGTGGTATTTGAATAGTTATTGAACGATATTTTCATTTTTAAAATGGGTAGAATGTTTTAGAAAAAACCTTGAAAATACAGATGCACAAAACTAGGGGAATCACTCAGAATTACTCAATATTTTTGAAATATCTCTGACCTTCCTACCAATCTGGATGTAGCTTTTTCTGTGCATCGTTAGTTGAAAGTCTTCAGTTCAGCTTGATTTTGGGTGATTCTCAATAATGGTTGTTTTGTAGATTAGCTATAATTTTGATGTGGTTGTGAGAGAAGGTAAACACAGCGTTTACCTACTACGGCCATCTTGGTTGTCCCTTACAATATTTTTTTCCAATCAACATAAAATGACAACACTAACACAATTTTTTTATGATTAAAATTGTTGGATGATGAAACAGGAGAAAATGTTAGGGAAGTCCAAAAAACTAAGCCAAATAGTGCTTGTGGGAACTGGAGTGGGAGAGGCTGTCAGATTGAGGAAAGGCCTTATGAAAATTTTTAGAGAAGTCCATGTTCCCAAGGTAAGCTGGTTCTCCTCCAGAAAACCAAGAAACTAGCCATCTTATTTTCACCCGCAAGAAGTTCATTCATGAGCTTTACCTCTCTGGAGAAGAGAGGAACATGCATATTCATTTTCCACTCCCAGAGCTACGAGGTAAAAACAAACCCCACACCCAATTTTATGATAATATAGTGTCCAAAATATTCAAACACTGGATGAATAAAATGTCACATTAGCAACATACTACAGAATTTGTGGGCACTCCTACAGCAAGTGGAATATTGTTCTTTTCAAGATGACTTTAATGCAGCTTAAATTGGTTTAGCAGCATAAATATGTAGGAAGAGGTAGAGAGCAGAGAAAAAAGAGCCTTGGTGGTTGTGGGGGAGGGTACGGGAAGGGAAAGCAGACTTGAGACCTGCCTACAGAAAGTCATTAGCAATGCCTCACTTTGTAATTGGCCTGAGTTTGAGAACCATCAGTACCTGACTTTTGGGATCAATGTGCAATTTTGCGAGGCTGTGACAGCCTGGCACTGAGTGGGTTGTAGGTGAAGTATGCTTGCCCTGTCTTATGAAAGGCAGAGGACTGGCAAGGAAAATCCATCTGACATTGTGAGCAGCCAAATTAATCACGGACAACCACTTTTTTTAGCTATACAGAATTGTACTTCTGTAGCTATTTTTTAATACCTTCAAAGTAACATCCTGTGTTTTTCCCACATCCTACTTATAGCATGTAAATAAGGAGAACCTCAAATTAGATTTATAGCACAACAGAACATTTCTCCCCCTTTGGAAACCTTGCCTTATGCACCATTTGCACAATAGCAGGATAAAATCAGCTTCCACAGATGTGAATTGCTAGCTTGAACATAGAAAATAAAAAAGCGTAACTTAATTTTATTGTAAGACTGATTAGTGTAAGAAGGGGTGCTTAAGGAAGCAGAATGGTTACACGAGATGACGTAAATATCATATGTGGGAATCTAATAGTGAAAAAGTTTGCTTAGCAATATATGGTTTAAAAATCCAGAGCATTTAAATAATGCCATGAGAAAAAATTAACTCATAATTGCAAAAAAATATTTTTAAAAGTACAAAAATGTGGGAGGATATAACATTTTTACTTTTCTACATAAGCTTCAGTCTATAAATTATTTTGTGGAGACATAGTGTAGTGGTGAAGAAAGTGGGTTTGGTATCAGACTGACTCAGTTTCAAGTCCTAGCTCCACCTCCTTCTTGTTCTATTCCTAAGCAACTACTAAACCTCTAGGAGTCTCAGTGTCCTTATGTGTAAAATGGGGGAATAACATAAATAAATGATGATAGATAGATAGATAGATAGATAGATAGATAGATAGATAGATAGATAGATAGATAGATAAAATGTCTAATATAAATACCTAACTCATAGGGTGGTTGTGAGGAACAAATGAGAATACACATAAAGTACGTGGTTCACAATAAGCCTGCAACATGTTAGATGTTAGTCTTGTTTATACCAGTACTCAATAAATTGCTCCAAATTCTATAATATTCCTCAAAATCATTTGATTGGAAGATCTGTACTCTTTTCACTGTACCACAGTTGCATTACATAATATTTAAATTGAGAAGTAACGAATGTTGCTCGTATAGACATTTCTGTCTATGTACTTGTACAACTCATGAAATTTTGACCATACAAACCTAAGTCTTACTAAGAGGAAGTAGGTTTGCCAAGGGTGAGAGGGAGGGAGGAAGGGAAGAAAGGACGAAAGGAAGGAAGGAAAGGAGGAAGATGGGCAGGCATGCAGATACAATTAAGAAATGAATTATTAATTATAACAACTGGGTACCTTCTTCTTGCTCAAATTGTTTCAAGATTCTTTTCAATCCAGCTGCACCCAAAGATCGTCCTCGTTTCCCCCATTTTTGCGTCAAATTGCAGCCACATCCTTGCTTCATTGTCAAGCTAGACTTCGGACATTGTCCCTCCCGCCTAACCTCTTGGACAATTCCTTTTTTTTTAACTTGAAAATTTGCCCTTCATCTAATACTTAGTCTAGCAAATCACATCCATCTCTAGTGGCCCTGGGCAGAGCCCCATTCCCTGAGGTAGAGTATGTTTCTCTGTTCACTTATTTTATCCTTTTGTATTTAATGCTTTATTGTGTCTTCTCCCCATCCGCCATGGCCCCGATGAGAAGGCAATGTCCATGTGTTATTCTGCCCCAGCACACGATACTATACAAATTAATACTTTACTGACTTTTTAAACATTTATGCATATTTGCATGTGTGTGTGTGTGTGTGTGTTGTATTCAAAGTACATGGCATGGTTTGTAATAAACACATTGACAATGCGTAGCTTGGTCCATGGATCAATTCGGATACAAAAGGACAGGAGACAGAAAGGTATGCATAGTGAAACATATCTCCATCATACTTTGTCCATCGTTAAGAAGAAATTCAGCAGAATAAGTACAGTAGTCCCTCCTTATTCAAGGGCAATATGTTGCAAGACTCCTGGTGGATGCCTACAGCATCCTCAACCCTGTATTTACTGTGGTTTTTCCTACACATGCATATACTTTACGGCTTCTCTTTGGCATATCCAAATTGCCAGCACCACTACTCTTGCACTTTTGAGCCATTATTAGGTAAAACAATGGTTACTTGAACACAAGCACTGTGATACCTTGACAGTTGATCTGAAAACCAAGATGGTTACTAAGTGACGAACGGGCAGGGAGCATCTATAGTGTGGAAAAGCTGGACAAAGGGATGATTTGTGTCTCAGGCAAGACAGAGCAGGATGAAGCGACATTTCATCACACTTCTCAGAATGGTGCATAATTTAAAACTTATAAATTGTTTATTTCTGGAATTTTCTATTTAGTATTTTTGGATCGTGGTTGACTGTGGATAATTGAAATCATGGACAGGTAAATCGAGGACAAGGCGGGGACCACTATACAATTAGGGATATGGTAGTTCATTTGTGGAGGCCCAACTGGCTACAGCCCATGTGAACCTGCTTTCAGCACTTGAATGACATTGCAAGTGAAAACCATTTTGTTCAAAATTTCAAGTTAGATCACACACTTGAAATTGATTCATTTAGTTTATATTGTAGACTGAGAAATACATTGGAAGTTTCTACCTGAGAAAAACAGCTTGAAAATCACATAAGGCTTGCCACTACTGTATGAAAAGAGTTTGATGTGGACATTTGGAAAATACCTATACTAAACCGAACCATTGCCAAGATTATTAACTCATCACTTTGATGAGCCAAGAATGTTCATTTTTACCCATAGGGGAGGATATCTTGTATAGTCTGAGGTGGAGAGAGGGCACAGCTTTTTATTTTAAGAATAAAGAATTTTAACTTGGAGAAAATAATTGCAGCTAAGTTTTGACAGACCCTGTTGGGAAGTGGATGGAAACATGATGTTTTATAAATGTTGGTTTTACATTCGGATCTCTTTTGGTAGGTGTCTTCTGAGCATCTAATTTGTATAATGTCAGCTGGGCTTGAGAATCATTTCTTGTTTATAAATCATCTGTCTTGTCATGAAAGTGTCTTTATAAGCCATATGCAGGCAGAGCATTTGTTCTTTTTTCAACATTATCTCCTGTATTCTTTGTTTTTACATTCTGTGTCCTACATAGTCATTTTAACACAGAGAGTGCAGCAGAGTAAATAAAGAAATGGTTGGTAAATTTAAAAAAAATCAATTGATTAAAGATATCTATGGAATCAGTGATCTCAGACACTAAATAACACAGTATCTCCAGCCCTTATGAAAAAGCAATTCTGTTTCCAAAATGGTGAGCCTTGAATTACATTGCCTTCTGAGCCTCAATTTTCCTACTTAAAAATGGGAGTAATAAACATGGGAGACTGTGTAAGAAGTTTTAGAATAAATGCAAATATAAAAAGACAACACAGGAGAAATTCCATATTATAATAAATGTTATATTCCAGATGAAAGCATTTTAGAAACTCAAAAGAATAAGTACAAAATAAATAAGAGTTCTAAGAGTTGGATACATTTTATTCATCGAAATAAACAATTTATAAACCACTAGAAAGCAGGATAGTACAGTATGATCATTTATCAACAATTGTCTACCACTGGTGACTTGCCAAATTCCTCTTCCCTACTAGGTTCTTCCTACACATCTGTAAGCAGAGTCAGTCTTTTGCAAGCAAGTAAGGTTAATGATTATAAAATAACTATTCAGGATTATTTTTTTCTTTACCTTAAATTTGAATCTAAATTCACAGCACAAATCTGTTTTATATCTTTTTCTAACTTGATCAGAATCACGTGGCTGTACTTGAGTCCTATTGCGACCCAAAAGTCTGGTTACATATTCATAGGTCAGAAGCAATCAGAAAATCAGGAGAATCGATATCGGTTCGGGAATGTTTGGATAGAGCTCTGTGATTAAGCAAGGAATACCACTTAGAAACACAATTGAATGCTCTTAAAACATTTCAATAAACTGATGGATGATGAAAAATTTCAAAAGCATGCTATACAGTAAGGAAAATATAGCGATCTTTTTTGGATAATCAATTTCTCAGTAATAATAGTAGCAGTGTTGGTGTTATTTGTTTATATTTGCATACATCATACTATTCTACGTGCTTTAAAACCTATTATCTCACAAAAATGTTTAGTTTTACCCAGTTCATCCCGATTTGCAGATATATTTTTTTGAATTTATTGGGGTGACAATTGTTAGTAAAATTACATAGATTTCAGGTGTACAATTCTGTATTACATCATCTATAAATCCCATTGTGTGTTCACAACCCTGAGTCAGTTCTCCTTCCATCACCATATATTTGATCCCCCTTACCCTCATCTCCCACCCCCCTCCCCCCTTACGATTTGCAGATATTAAGCTTGAAAACTGTGACAGAAAAGAACCCAAGATTCATATTGGCTTGCACATTTTGAGTGTTTACTAAATGTTGGACTTCCTCATTCTCTTTATCATAGACAACTGTAATCTACAGGGATGTGTTATTGTCCTCACTTATAAACAGAGTAAGTTGAGGCTCAGGAACATGGCGGTCTCACAAGATCATTGATGGAGCTGGGATCTGATCCTGAGTCTTCTGACCTTTCGGCCAGCATAGCTGCTGGCCATGCACACATCCCAACTTACTCTGAGACTGACCCAGCCTGTGAGGAGAAAGAGGGGAAATAAACAAGCTATAGGACAGAAAGCAGTTTGTGTTTAAGCAAGAGTCACACTACAATTGCCAGGTTGTGATGTATTTCATCTTGTAAAAGTTAATGAATACTTAACAGATTGTCCCGTGGATTCCAATAGTTCCCAACTTCTTCACATGCTGACGATAACAGCTGCATTCTCTTTATGAAAACAGGTCAGATGGAGAAAACCAATTGACTGAAAATGTGGAAGAAAAGTATATGGGAAGACAGCCTCTGGAAACAAATTATTTTAAAATTTCACCTCTATAATTTCAAAGTCCAGAGCAACTAATTTTGGAATTGAGCGCAAAAATAATATTGAAGGAATTTTCACAACCTTAATATAGTACTTTCTGTCAAACCACTGATACCTATTACACATGAAATTATTTATTTTAGGAATATTGCACACCCACTCACCCACTTTTGCCCCCCGCCCCCCACAATAAGAACTTGACAAGGTGGTGAGTCATGATGGTGGTGGGGGCTGGGTGAGGCAGATACAGTGAGAATTGGAAGGGAACTGAGCTCAGAAGTATATGGATCCTGCGCGTTTCAGCACAGAATGAGGTATTAAAACTATCCCAGTGGATTCCAACCAGCACACGTGTTTTACTTCCTGATCTCTGACTTGAAAACTGATACAAGATGTGAGTCTCTTGATATTCCCTTTAGCAATCCAGACATACTGAGCTGGGGATCTTTTGCAAGAAGGAAACTTCTGGATAAATAATGAGAGACATGAATATTGTGTTGGATGTAGATATATGTGATAAGCATGCTTTGAATGTAGCCAAATTTTTAAGTCATGATAACTGACATAACGTTAAGAACAATGGCATAGGTATAATAATGGTATGTTCAGACTCCACTCTATTTCTGCCACTGCCACTTAGTGATTTTGTTTTGGTAATTTTTCTCTATTTTTTCTGTTGTTTATTTATTTATTTAATTAATTTGCATCTGAGCAAACAGAAAGACAACACTATATATAGAAACTTAGCATGGAAGGGAGCCTAGACATTTTTTAGTGTATTTTGTAATAAATTAATTGCACAAGGTATTTTTAAGGGGGATTTCATGGTCACATACTCTGGGGAAAATATGGCATTTCAGAGTTCTCCTAAGAAATTCACATTATACATTGGTAGACTAAAGACTGAGAACTTTTGCAATAAAGATAGCTGTTTAATTCTATTTGATGTTTTTTGTTTGTTTGTTTGTTTTTCCAAATTTATACTTATTGACCCTAAGTTGGGTATTACTAGTAGAACTCAAGGAACTGCTGTTCCCCAAATCACTCTTGAGAAGAAAGATGGTTTATTCCAACCCTTCACTCACTGCAGAAATAGCATGTTAGCACTAACCACACACATTGGGGAGTATGTGTTTGGGGTCCTGTCAGTTCTAAGCTATAATTAAGAAAGTACCATATGACCAGCACCTTTTTATGGGCCAAATTCAACTCCTTTTACGGGAAATTTTAGAGGACTTCATTGTGAATTTCTTATTAAGAGACTTCCTACGATACATTATTTAAGAAATGTATAAGTTCCTGGGCTGAGGATAGCTGCCTAAGCAGGGATGCTCTCTGAACAATGCCTGATTGTTCTTGTGAAAAATACACACTTATCACACTGAATCATCATAGGAACTTCATTTTGCCTTGAATATCAGATTTCTGTTTAGGCCTCCAAGAGCTTATTAATCAATTCATGATGACTTTCTTCACTTCCTTTCATTAATCAGGGAAGCGTATTTATCTTAATACTAAGATGCCTTGTAAAAATTTGTTTTGAAACTTATAAGATATATATATATATGTCACATGATAGGAAATGAACCCCAAGACTTTATTCATACAAAATTCTACCCAAAAAGAGTCTTCTACCCTACCTTTGCATAATTGAATTTTTCTAATTTAATGAGGCACTGTAAAAAATATCCCCTTGAAATTTCAACATTTATCTTTTGATCCTTCCTTTCAGACTCTGTGCTTCTGAGAATATTTTTTGAACCTTGAGTAGCGTATCATCCATCATGTTAGCTCTTGCTCTCAGATTGCTTTCATGCCATTCTCCCTACACACACACACACACACACACACACACACACACACACACACACACACCCCATACCCCATCCAGGTCTCTATCCCAATCACTAATATAAATGTGGGAAAGGACAAGTGCAAGGGCAAAGACTACAGCATGCTGCTTGAGGCTTCTATGCAGCTTAATACTAGTCAGCATTTCTGAGGAACCGTTAATGGTTATGCTAACTATTAATCTATAAATCTAGACTATATCATATCCCTCTGTGTTACCCACAATGATTTCATACACTCAGCTGAAAATCAAGAAGCATTCTATATCATTCTTCTAGTTTGCTAGTCTAACAATGCTACCGAAGGAAAAAAAAAAGAATGTATTAATTTGGCTTGTCTGGTTATTCCAATCTATGAGACAACTTTGTAATAAATCTTGATAGTTTTATATTATGATACTCCTGGTTTTATTTATGCAAGTCTGTTTTCATCTCTTTGAAATAAGAATATTTGACTACCTCCAGTCTATTGGCAGCTCTCTCATCTTCCAAGGTTTTGTAAATGTTACTTCATAATTATTCTCAGTGGTATTTACAACCTAACTTGTTCATTCATAAAGGATCATTCATCAAAATATTTTTAAATATTGGTATTTGAGTCCTGAGCCATCTCATAATTCAACTGTGTGGTTGCTTAAAACCTTCTTTATAAAAAAATATGCTCAGAATATCACATCAAGATAGCAGGTTGAGCACGTGCATCTAATTTGCTCATATCCCATCCAAAACACTGAGTGACAGAAGTAATACAAAAATAAGAATAAATCGATAATAGTGCTCACAAATAAGTAGGGGTAGCAATCATTGGACAGAAAACTGAATATCTAACAGATATAGAATTAGTTTGCGGGAGCAACAAGAGTGGAAGAAACTGTAATGCACATGTAAGAGAAAAACCTTATTAGAGGGAGAGGCAGTTTGTGTGGTATTTTGATTTCATAATCAATGAATACATGACAAACCCCCTGGGCTAGTGCTTCTCAAACTTCTATGTGCATATGAATAGCCTTGTTCAAATGGGGTGGTGGCCAAGAGTCTGTATTTCATGCCAGACGATGCTGATGCACTGGTTCTTGCACCTTTGCACCTGATCAGAGGCTCTCTGGGGTCAGTGCCCAGCAATCTGTCTCTAACAAGTCCTCCAGGGGATTCTGATACAAGCTCAAATGGGAGGCCCACTTGTAGTTAAAGAAACAGATGCAGTTAGTCCAGAGGAACTAATACTATCCCTTTACCACCCCTTCCATTCCCTCCTCTATTCCAGGCTGTAGGCTTCACAAGTATTCTCTCCCTCCCAAGATTAAAATCTGACATAACTCTGCTCCCAGAAGGAGTTCCTCATGCTCCTCAGGTTGGCTTACAGTGTTGATTTGTGATCTGAAGTAGGGCAATGAAAACTTGGAGATAATCTTTATCTCTACATCTACATGAAAGGTGGACAAAGAAAAGGCAGCCCCTCCTAGGAAGACCATCTATCCAAGTTATACACACAGGTTGAAGGCTTTCTGTTTTTGTTATTTGCATGACAGGATCCCAAGCTTGCCTGTGGAATTCCCACTCACCTCTTCTAGAATTAGACAGCCAGTTGATACCCAAACCACGACTTATATGGAACTTCTGTCTAGTTTTGCTCCTAATTTTTTTTAGTGACCAGCTGCGGGCAACTGTAGAAACAAACATACCACATATGAAAACGCACAGAAGTTATTACTCAAGCTAAAAGCTCTTAAATAAAATGTTTATCCTCCTACCTTGATAGTGATCTGGATGGCCAGGTTCTATTTAGGATATTGGACTCTTTGGAGTGCCATAAGTGAACACAGAGCCATGGAGACAGCCACCCCTGGCCTACAAGCTGTTTACCTTCACCCTGGGCAACTACCGACTCCCTTTATTTTCTTTTTTTTCCCCAATCCACACCTGTTGATCTCAACATTTTGAAAGTAGGCATATCGTAGGTTTCTGAGACATCTCCTCAGCTAAGTTAGTTCGGTAGAATAGCAGTGTTAAAAGTTTCCAGTGGGGAGTCAGGGCAACAGACGACACGCTTCCCCAAAATGACTTATTAAAATCTCCAGGGGGACAGGTGAACTTTGAAAAAGTTTCTAAGATGATTGCCTAGTTAACATTTGTGAATTTGAAATCATTTTACATAACATTTCCATCCCCTTTTTGGTTGTTTCCAAAATGGGGTAATTCTTTGTAAATATCAATAAAGTTGTATTTTACAGAAATAAAACATGATCAACAAACCTAAAGCCCCTTGAACATTTTCGTACTTCACTGTGTGAACTGCTTTCCTTTCTTGGACAAGTATTTACATTTTGCCCATGTGCAGGACTGTTGCTCAGCTGACAGGCACCATGCAAACTTACTTTCTTTATATTTTTCCATACAATATCATGCTTTATAAATCTAACCATTTAGATGTGAGATCTATCTATCTATCTATCTATCTATCTATCTATCTATCTATCTATCTATATATATATATCAAGTTTATTTATTTCTGAATATTTTATTTTGAATACCCAATCATAAAGTAGAAATGTGAATTTAAAAATGTTAAAAATTGTAATCTACTTTAGAAAACATAATGAATACCTTTGCATGCACCACTCCGTTTCATCATATAATTATTTCCGTAACAGCTTCAGGTTCTTTATATGAAATAAAACAACAGAAACCATGGAGAGCTTTTTGAAAATTCCCTTTCGTTTCATTTTTTTCCCCACGTAGCCATCATGATAAATTCAGAATTTTGCATTTCATGAATTTTTTTCTTAATGCAGCCTCTGGCAGGTTTTAAGATTTTCCCCCTTATCCTCAATGTACTTTAATTTTACTGTAAACGTATCTAGCTGTGGGTTGATTTATTTTATTTTAGAAGTTATACATGTTGTTACTCATAGTGTGTTTTTTGTTTGGAGAACTCCTATCTTTGTTCAATCTTGATAATCCTCAGCTTCCCCCCGCCCCCTTCAAATATTGGTTTTCTGTCATTTCTTTTATTTTTTTTCCCCTGAGATTATTGTCAAGCAGATGTTGACAGTATTGTCAAACAGATGCCTCTCCATCTGTCCTACATGTTGTATAGGATTTATCTCTTTGTCCCTCTAGGTTTCTTTCATGTGACTGTCCCAAGACCATCTTTCGATTCATTAATTTGTTTTTAAATTGTATCCAGTTCTACTTACCCTATGTAATAAGCTTTCTAATTTACATCATTTTATATTTACATTATATTATTTTTATTTCCATGACTTCTAATTGATTATTTTTCATTAGACAAGAGGGTTTTTTTTTGGGGGGGAGGGGTTGCTTTTGTTATATGCTATGTTATTTATTATTTTTTTAAGGTTTTTATTAAAATATAGCTAACATACAATATTACATTAGTTTCAGGTGTACATAATAGTCAACATTTATATACCTAAAGAAGTGATCACCACAAGTCCAGTAACCATTTGACACCATACTATGCTATCACAATATTATTGACTATATTCCCCATGCTATACATTACATACCCATGATTTATTTGGTTTATACCTGGAAATTTGAACCTCTTATTCCCCTTCAACTTTTCCTTCCTTTTTTAATATTTCAATTACAGTTGATATTCAATATTATTTTATATTAATTTTTGGTGTACAGCATAGTGTTTAGACACTTACATATTTTAAGAAGTGATCCCTCTGGCTAGTCTAGTGTCCACCTGGCACTATGCATAGCTATTGCCATATTATTGACTACATTCCCTATGCTTCACTTTACATCCCCATAACTATTTTGTAACTACCAATTTGTACTTCTTAATCCCTTCACCTTTTTCACACTGTCCCCCAAAGTCCCTCCCATCTATCACCCCAATATATCGAGTACCCATCTGACATCAATATAGTTATTACGATATTATTGACTATATTCCTTATGCTTAACCCTACATCCCCATGATTACTGTGTAACAACCAGTTTGTACTTCTTAATCTCTTCCCCCTTTTCACCCATTTCCACTCCCTTACCGTCTTACAACTTACAAATTGTTCTCTATATCCACTAGTTTGTTTTTGTTACGTTTGTTTGTGTATTTTGTTCTTTAGATTCAACATATAAGCAAAATCACATTGCATCTGTCTCTCACTGTCTGACATAATCCACTCAGCACAGTACCCTCCAGGTCCATCCATGCCAACGCAGAAGGCAAGAACCCATTTCCTTCCATGGCGAGCAATATCCTATTGTATATATGTACTACCTCCTCTTTATCCATTCTTCTATTGACAGAAAAACAGGATGCTTCCTCGATATCTTGGCCATTGTAAATAATGCTGCCATGAACATATGGATGCACATGTTCCCACAAAGTAGCATTTTGTGTTTCTTCGGATAATTACCCAGAAATGAAATCACTGGGTACTTCTTGGTCACTTGTTATAGCCTTTGTTTTAAAGTCTATTTAGTCTGGCATAAGTATTGCTACCACAGCATTTTTTTTTTTTCGTTTCAATTTTCATGAATTATTTTTTTCTCATCCCTTTACTTTCAGTCTGTATGTGTCTGTCTTTTGATTTGAAATGAGTCTCTTGTGCGCAGCATATGCTAGGGTCTTGTTTTCTTATCCATTCAGCCACCCTATCTTTTGATTGGAGTATTTAATCCATTTATATTTAAAGTAATTATTGATAGATATGTAATCATTGCCATTTTATTATTTATATTTTTTATCTTTTTCTTTCCTTTTTCTTTTCTTTTGGTCTTAAAGAAGTCCCTCTGAGGTTCCTTGTAATACTAGTTTGGTGTTGATGAACACCTTTAGCGTTTTCTTGTCTGGGAAGTTCTTTATCTGTTCTTTGATTCCAAGGGATAGCTTTGCTGGATAGAGTAATCTTGGTTGTAGATCCTTGCTTTTCATAATTTTGACTATTTCCTGCCAATACCCTCTGGTGTGTAAAGATTCTGTTGAGAAATCTGACAATCTTATGGAAACTCCCTTATAAGTTACTAATTGCCTTTCTCTTGGTGCTTTTAAGATTCTTTCTTTGTCTTTTACAATTGACATTTTAATTATGCCAGTGTGTTGGTGTGGGCCCCTTTGGGTTCATCTTGTTTTTGGGACTCTCTGTACTTCCTGGGCTTGTATATCTATTTTATTTGCCAGGTTAAGGAATTTTTCAGTCACTATTTCTTCAAATAAGTTTTCAATTCCTTGTTCTCTATCTTCTTCTGGTACCACTCTGATGCAAATGTTGGTATGCTTGATGTTGTCCCAGAAGCCTGTTAAACTGTCCTTATTTTTTTAGATTCTTTTTTTCTTTTTGCTGTTCTGATTAGGTGTTTTCTGCCACCTTATCTTCTAAATCACTGATTCAACCTCTGCTTCATCTAATCTACTGTTGATTCCCTGTATAATGTATTCTTCATTTCAGTTATCGTAGTCTTTATTTCTGACTGTTTCATTTTTATGTTTTCTATCTCTAGTTTTATGTTTACTAACTCTTTTCTGAAGTTCTCCCTGAGATCACTGAGCATCCTTATAACCAGTTTTTGGAATGCTGAGTCTGGGAGATTGCTTGTCTCCATTTCATTTAGTTCTTTTTCTGGAGCTTTGTTCTGTTCTTTTACTTGGCACATGTTTCTTTGTCTTCCCATTTTGGCTGCCTCCCTGTGTTTGTTTCTATGGAGGGCTGGTATGCCTCCCAGTCTTAGTATAGTGGCCTTATGTAATAGGTGCCTTGTGGGTCCCAGTGGTGCAGTCTCCCTGATCACCAGAGCTGGGTACTCCAGGTATACCCTTTTGTGTTTCCTGTGTGCCCTCCTGTAGTAGTTGAGACTTGATTGGTATTTGCACATCAATGAGAGCGATTGAGCATCAAGTTGATTGATTGTGAGAACTGGCTGTGACTACAGTGGAGGAGCTGTTGTGCAGGGGCTTAGCCTACAGAGCAGGGTTTCCTTCAGCAGGGCTCTGATGCCTGCCTAGTCTGCCCTTTGGGTGTATCATCTTTGGAGTTGGCCAGGTGATTCTTTGGCTCAGTTTGAAGGTGGCCACTGGAAATGCCGACCCCGCGGTCTCCTGGGAGGTCACCAGCTGCAGCTAAATTCATCTGCAGTCCGTTCCCTGCCTTGGGCCACCTGGCATGAGCCATAAAGCAATCCACAGATGTCCACCACCTGTGCTGTGCTTGGAGGTGCCTTGAGAGGCAAAACCATGAACGAAGGCCGGCTGCTGCTAGCACTGGTCTTGGGGCTGCTCAGCCAGAGGTACGGGACACAGTGAAGCCAGATGCTGCATGTTTGGGTTTGGTAAACCTCTGAAATTGTAGGAAAGTCCAGAGCATGAGCAAAGGCAGGCCATTTATAAGAAAAAGCTACTGGAAGTGGCCTGGGTAGGCCTGAAAGTTTCATGGGGCTTGGTCTTTGGGAATCACTGGGGTGGGGCAAAAGAAAGGTGATAGCCAATTTGAGGAGATGTCTGTCTGCGTCTACATTCAGCAAGGGGGAGGGCTCAATGAAGAAACAATGGCCTCCACCAGCTCCTCTGTCAGGAAGAAAGCTGCCCCTACAGCCATCATCCTGAAGCTAGACAATTCAGTTTCTCCCCATATGTCCCTGGTGCCTTTCAAGCTGCTGTCTCAGCATTGGAACTCAGAGCGTGTGAGTCCATCAGCAAGTAGTCCATGCACCGGCCTTTTAAGAGGAGCATCTGGGAGCATAGCCACCCTTGTTTCACTCAGCCACACTCTGCTGGTTTTCACAGCCAGAAATTATGGTGACTGCTTTCTTCAGCACTAAAAGTGTGGCCTGGGGAGGGGCTGGGACCCATTGCTCCTCTGGGTGGGGAGCCTCTGCAGCTGAGATATTTCTCTTGATTTGGGTGCAGGACCAGCCAGTTCAGTATTTCTGCCCCTCCTACCAGTCTCAAGCTGGCTTCTTCTCTATGCCTGTAGTTGTAAGATTGTTGTTCAGCTAGACATCAAGCATTCTCAGTAATAGTTGTTCTGTGGTTTAGTTATACTTGATATTGTCCAAGCCAACACTCTCCGTCAGTCTCTGTGTGCCCTAATGGTTGACTTGCAGCTCTTATTTTTAATTTAAGTGATGTTTAATTTATCTATGAACATTTTAAACATCTTTCAAATCATTTCTCAAGTGATTCCATAAAATTAAATTTTTCTGGAGTTAATTTTATTGACTGTCTTAAGGATTTGGTTTCTTCATGTATCTTTAATATTTCATTTCAGTCTCATTTTAATGAGAGAACTGTGTTGTTCTTATTGTTGTTTAGCTTTCTATTCCTGCCTTCTTCTCTCCCCATTTACCTTCCTGATGTCCATCTATCTCTATATCGTTATTGCCAATTGTCTCTCAGACCCCCTGGATTCAGATAATCCAGAACCAAGTTTTATAAGGTGGTGATATTGACAATAAGCAGATTCAGACACAAACCAGCAAAAGTCTATAATCAGCTTGTGAATTGTTGTCCATGTCCTCTCTTCTCCCTAGGCGTTTAGTTATTTAGAGTGGTACTGCCTAATCAGGTAGCCACTTGTGCCTATTTAAATTTAATTTCCAATCAGCTAAATTATATAAAATTTAAAACAAAGTTTCCCATTTGCTAATGGCTTCCATAACGGACAACGCTTTTCCATCATCACAGGGCATTCTATTTGATAGTGCTTCTGTAGAACTATAATCCCAGACTTTTTTTTTTTTTTTCTATCACTCAGAAGCAATATTTTAAAGCTACTTTTCTTTGGAGGGAGTGAGACACATACCCTGAACCAACAGGAAGCCCAACTCTGTTCTTCTATTCCTTAAGATCACTTTTAGTCCTCTTCTTCCTGAAGAAGCCCATGTTCAGATTCCCAGTGCCTGCACTTGGACCCAGAGCGTGACAACTCCAGGGATGCAGAACCATCCTAATTTTGAATTTCTGTTTCTTTTCTGGTCTTCAGGCCAGAAGCTGCTTTTAGATTTTTCTTTTTGTAGTTTAACCATTATAAATGATTATTTCAAGCAGAAGGATTTCTAAAGCAAGAACTGTGTGCCTATTGACACTTTTACTGTCGGCCTATATTCCATTGTATTTTTGAACAATCTGTGTTTATTTACACATGTCCATTTTATAGCCCTTTTGGCTGCTTCCAATTTTTACAATTCAAATAAATGCTACCATTAACATTCTTATACGTATCTTCTGCATACTTGTGAGAGTTCTTTTATGGGCATATCATAAAGGGAAAAAAAGCTGCTGGGTCAAAGGAAATATGCACTTCGTATTATTTTATATTGTTCTACAAAATTGCTGCACCAATTTATACACTACTCTCCATAATTCACTATGATTTTGAATCTGTTTTTGCACCTATGTTGGGTATAAAATGCCACCTCATTTTAATTTTTATTCCTCCAAGTTTTAGAGAATATCCTTTCTTACTTTTTTCTTTTCTCTTTTTTTTTGAGGGGTGGAACATTTCTTCCTTTGTTTCTTCCTTTGTTGTTTATATGTTAAAATTCTTTTGAAGTATTTCTATTATTTTCTTTTTTAAGATTGTTAAGACTTACACATTCATAAGAGTAAACCATTTTGGTTATATGCTTTGCAATGATCTTCCTACTATCTTTGACTTTCGGTGATTTTTAATTGTGCAGAACTGTCTTCTTTTGTTTTGTATTAACAAATCAAATTGATTTGTTTTTAATTATGATGATTATTTTGTGTGCCGTAGTCAATAAGTTATTCCCTAGCCCAAGTTCATAAAGATATCTTTTTGCTGTATTTTCTTCTAAATGTTTGAAAATGTGTTGTTCACATATAAATATGTAATACATCTGGATTTATCTGAGTGTGTCTGTGTGTGTGTGTGTGTGTGTGAGATGAGCTCATAATTTAATTATTTGTTCCATATGAACAATGTCTGACAATTAAGTTCGTGAACTTATTGCAGCAATGTTGCTAACCTTTTTATGATATCAGATGTCATTATGAATTTGTACCTACTAGACAAACAGTTAAGTTTACTATTTGGAAGTGTTCAAAAAGCTGTGTGAAAAAGTTAGATGACCTTATATTTTCTCCAACAATTCCTGGCTCCTGCGTCACGACAACACAGCAGCTCACACGGCACTGTCTCTGAGGGAGTTTTTAGCCAGTCAATAAATAACTGTATTGGAACACCCTCCCTACTCATCTGATCGGGCCCCCAATGACTTCTTTCTTTACTGGAAGATAAAGGAAATATTAAAAGGGAGACATTTTGATGACATTCAGGACATCAAGAGTAATACAATGACAGTTGTGATGGCCATTCCAGAAAAAGAGTTCCAAAGTTGCTTTGAAGAGTGGACTAAGCTCTGGCATTGGTGCATAGCTTCCCACGGGGAGTACTTGGAAGGTGACCATAGTGATATTCTGCAATGAGGTAGGTAGCCCTTTTTCTAGGATGAGTTCGCAAACTTAATTGTCTGACCTCGTATGATTAGTGGCTCTACAACCCTTCCTGTATAGTTTTTCCTCTCTCTGACTTCTTCTAATATTACCTAAGTATTATAATAATGTCCAAGTATGTGTAGTTTTTTCTCTTCTCCATTCTTTTCCATTGGCGTGTTTTTCATATGACCAACTTCACACTTTCTTTACGACCAGTCTTTATATCTTCTAAGGCAAACCTCCTTTGCCTTGTGTGTCTGCAGTTTTATTTATTTATTTATTTATTTATTTATTTATTTATTTATTCATTCATTCATTCATTCATTCATTCATTCATTTATTTACTAACTCACTACTGTCACACTTTAGTATTCTATCTAATTTCTTGAGTCATATACACATGCATACATATATGCATATTTGGGGATATTACATTTAATTTGTAGATAAATTTGGAATAATTGTCATTTTACAATGGTGCTTTTGTTATTCAGGAAAGTGATATACTTTCACATTTTTCTACTTAGAGAAATACTCTTTTTAGATCCTTCTTGAAATTTTATAATTTTCCCCATAAATATCTTATGCACAATTGGTTAGGTTTATTCCATGGTAGTTTATGATTTTAGTTGCCATCTTGAATGGGATTTCTTTTTTAAAATGTTCCTTTTTCTAAATATTTGTTCATGGGATATAAAAAAGCAACGATTTTATGTGTCGTGGTCTATCAAGCAAGATTAATGAAATTCATTATTAAATTTAAGAGTTTGATATTTTTATAAAGATTATAATGTCTTAGAAAAATAATAAATTGGTGTATTTTGTTACACTCTATTTTCTTTTCTATTTATATTTTGCTAGTTATAACCACCAGGAAATTGTGTAACTGATGTGTTGAGCACAGGCATCCTTAGTATGTTTGACTTGAAAGGGAAAGTTTCTAATATTTTTCCCATTATGTAATATTGCTACTATAGGATAGTGAATCTCAAACATTAAGATGCATCGGAAACACCTGCGTATCTCGTAAAAACACAGATTGCCTTTCTCCACCCCTAGAGTGCCTGAGTCAATAAATGTGGCAGATAATTTGTATTGCACAGTGAGTTCTTAGGAAATGTGATTGCTGCTTGTCAAAAGGACACACTTTGAGAACCAAGTTGGAGCGGGTGGAGAGGCTGGGGTCTGGGGTAGGAGGCAGGTCAGAGTGATCAGGTGAGGATTCCTTGAGAAGTTGCTGTGTTGCCTGAGTCTTCATGACATGAGGGAGTTTCCCATAAAGATGCCTGGAAGAGCCTCCCAGACAGAGGGAACATGAGGGTGTTCCCAATGTGTTTGACAAACTTCAAGGGGATCATCGTGACTGCAGTGACATGGTTGGGGTACAATGATAATAAGTTAGAGAAGTGGCAGGAGGACCTTATTGATCATTAAAAGGACTCTGTCTTTCATTTTCATGACTTGGGGAATCATTGTGAGGAGTAAAATGATGTAACTTATGTTTTAAAAGGATTATCTGACGTTTGTGGTGATGGTAGACATGAAGGAGACATGGCTAAAAAAGAGATGCCAGGGAAGGCGCTATTGCAGTAATTCAGGGAAGCTGGTAGAGGTGTGTGTATGTATGTCATGGAGGGAGAGAAGTAGATGGATTTACATGTTGTTGAAGGTACAGCCTAAAGCATTTCTTGCTGTTGCATAAGGGGAGTGAGAGAAGTGGAGGAGTCATGGATGGGGCAGAGCTTTTCACCTGAGCAACTGAAAGGATCTTGGAGTCATTTAAGAAAACAACACCTCTGACTATGAGTGTTACTCAAATGAGGAGCCTTATGTAAAAGACACCAAACTGTCCTCCCACTGCACTGGGTATAAAAAGTGCTGAAGTATATCCAAAGAATATTCATGCAGAGAATTGATCGAGTCCATACCTGGAGACTGGTGTTTTTTATGAAGGGTTATTAAAGGATTATGGACCACTATGGACTTCCCTTTGAAAAAATAAATTATATTTTATGTATAACTGTTTATACATACACACACACATCTATGCATATATCAGAATTGTAATCTGTTAAAGCAGATGGGAACCTTAAAGAGAGAGAGAGAGAGAGAAAGAGAGAGAGAGAGAGAGAGAGAGAGAGAGAGAGAGAGAGAGAGAGAGAGAGAGAATTACTTATAGCCATATTCACAAAAACACTGGCAGTGAGACTCAGAATGCACAAATTTCTAGATGATTTCTCACCATGTAGAAATCCTACGAGATGTGTAGACACACAGTATTCTGCTGTCAATAACTAAAATTGAAGTCAACTTCAAGGACACCTGATAAAATTAACTTTTCTTTGTCCAAATAAAAATGAAACTCATTCATTTCTGGGCAGGCACTTATAATTATTGAAAAAAAATCCATTAAGAAGAAATCACACATCTAGAGACTCCAGCACTCTATATCTGCTCCAAGTCTAATAACATCATGGGTAGCAAATTAGTGTGGAAACTGATTACCACTGATTGCAAAAGTGTTTATATATCATTTGAAGGATTCGTAGACAAAAACTTGTGGAGTTATCTGCAAAATAACTTATTCTGTAATGGGATACAAATGCTTTGATCACTAGAATGTAGATTCTCAAAATTGTTAAATATCAATAAAAATGTTTTAAACCTATTTTTATTAAGGACATTTATCTATAGTGATACATTTATTTCATTTTCAATTACTCAAGATTTACTCTGAATAAGGAATGACACTTAAATTCGCGAACTCATCCTAGAAAAAGTGCTGCATACCTCATAAGGAAAAAATGCAATAAATGTATTGCTATAGAATCACATATTTTTAAACTAGAAATAGTCTTTTACTAGTTTTTTCATTGATTAATGTGGGCTAAACTTAACACCAAATCCTCTAAAAATTATTCACAAAGAAACTAGGCATTAGTGTTGTGATAATAAAAATAAAAATAAAAAACCGCTAGTATAGATAGATAGATAGATAGATAGATAGATAGATAGATAGATAGATAGATAGATAGATGTGTATTGAAATTGAGTAAGTTTGACATCTGGAAACATTTTGGTCCATCTGAGATGTGATCCTAAACCATAAGCTTGTATTATGTAAATAAATAATGAACAGTGATCATGGCTTTTATTTTATTTTTTTAAAAGATTTTATTGGGGAATATTGGGAAAGAGTGTGTTTCTCCAGGGCCCATCAGCTCCAAGCCGTTGTCCTTCAATCTAGTAGTGGAGGGCGCAGCTCAGCTCCAAGACCAGTTGCCATTTTCAATCTTTAATTGCCGGGGGCACAGCCCACCATCCCATGCAGGAATCAAACCAGCAACGCTGTTGTTAAGAGCTCGCACTCTAACCAACTGAGCCATCCAGCCGCCCGATCATGGCTTTTAAAGATAGAATATACTACGTTAACTTAACAGTGAAAAAAGTCCTTTCAGAGTGAGAGGCAAACAAGTGTTTATTTGAGATCAATAATAATAGCTATTCCGGAATGATTAATTCAGACAGAAGCCCAAACAATGTTCTGATTAGTAGACAAAGGCAATTGGTATTTAAGAGAAAGTGAAGGGGGACCATTACACTAATAGAAGGAAGGCATTTCTTTTGGTGCAGATAACATAACAGTGATGTTCAACAATGTTTTAAATTTTTGGTCGCTTAGTCAGAATAACTGATTTCCAGCTATCTTTGCGAATAGGTTTTCAGGCCACACACAGTGTTGCTTAGGCCCAGTCCTATGGTTATTTTGCCCTCTTTTAACATTCCAATGATCTGAGGTATAAGACATGCCTCTGACATGGCAGCTACATTTTAAAGTGGCTACATTTATATTTTTTTTACATTTCCCCCTTTTGAACAATATATTTCCTAAATCATCAGAGAGCAGCATTGATCAGTTATTAAAAACATCATTCGTTCTGCATTGTTAGGTGTCTCATTTAGAGTATGTCATGCCATTGTCGGTCCCTTGTCACCAGGAAGGTTCATTCCTGGTATGTCATTTCCCACATAGGAGGGTTTGTGTCTAAAAGTAAAAGTGCTGACTTTATCCATTTCTTCAATATCCTCTCCCAATATTGTTTGTTTGAAGACATATATTGAATAATGCATAAGAGAAAGTTCTTACTTAACCTCCAAATACGAAGGTCAGACAATTAAGTTCGTGAACTTGTTGCAATGTGCTGCTAACCTTTTTTGATATCAAAGGGATTATTCATTATGAATTTGTAACAATTGGACAAACAGTTAACCAAACAGTTACTATTTGGAAGTGCTGAAAAGGCTGCATGAAAAAGTTAGATGACCTGAACCTTTCACCAACAGTTCATGGCTCTTGCATCACGACAATGTACCAGCTCACACGGCACTGTCTGTGAGGGAGTTTTTAGCCAGTAAACAAATAATTGTATTGGAACATCCTCCCTACTCACCTGATCTGGCCCCCACTGACTTCTTTCTTTATCTGAAGATAAATGAAATATTGAAAAGAAGATATTTTGATGGCATTCAGGACATCAAGGGTAATACAATGACAGCTCTAATGGCCATTCCAGAAAAAGAGTTCCAAAATTGCTTTGAAGAGTGGACTAGGCACTGACATCAGTGCATAGCTTCCCAAGGGGAGTACTTGGAAGGTGACCGTAGTGATATTCAGCAATGAGGTATAGAGCACTTTTTCTAGGATGACTTCGTGAACTTAATTATCATTCTTCGTTCGGAGCAAATCTTGAGTAATTCAAGTGTAGAAGAACACTGAATTTTTCACCAAGTGGTTCTCAAGCCTCTGTGGTAACATTCCATGTCTTTATGGCTCTGTTAAAAGTCTTTTCTTACAGTGAGCCAACATCTGAGTCCTTTGCACTCCACTCACCTGTAGGTCTTTTTGTATGTCAAGGCCTCACAGAAGAAGACCAAACCCAGTGTCCCAAGCTAGCTATCAACTGTGTAATGACAACCACCACACTCTCTTCCCCTCAAAGGAGACTATCTCCATTTCTGCCATTCAGCATGTTCCTCTAATTCATTTTTAGTGCCCCTGTGTAAAGGTGATGGCTACAAGTAAAAGTTCTAAGTGTGATTTCTATATACCAAGAAAAAGACGATCATCTTCTTGATTCTGAGTATTCCTTTTTCACTCTTCAATGTCTGCTTCTTGCTAATAGCAAGAGTCACTATTGACGCTAAAGGTTCTAGTATACAACTTTGCAGTTGTGGACAAGAGAAAAGTAATTTAAAAGCTTTCTGATGTTCAGCAATGGTGTCATGGGCAACAAGCCCTGGACATGAATCACAGCTTCAAACTTACTAGTTTTGTGACTTGATTAACTTTCTCAATCATTCCAAACCTCTATTGTTTGCCTTTAAAACCAAAAATATGACAATGCTGACGTAGCAATGCTGGGTGGAATGTTTATGCCTAACACAGAATCTGGAAAATGGTCAGTACTTGATAAATGTGACTTCTACCTTTTCTACATCAAATAATGTAGATTACTTCTAGGAGCTCCAGTCACTTCTTATTTACTTCTGATAAATGACTTTTTTAAGTACTAATTATAAAATGGACTAATTATGTGGTAGCCTTGGGAAGTTTTACAGTAGGTCATTAAAATTGTAATTGTGGTGTGACTTTTTTTTACATAGAGGTCTGGTAATAAATCAGCCAGAAACATTTATATGATGTAGCTTTTTCTTCTTCTTTTTTTTTTTTAAATTTGAAGCCAAGGAACAGAATGAGCAAACTAGAGATTTTCATCTTCAAAAGAGTTTATGAGCTTTAAGTCATTAGTAGGCACAGCTCTCTATTGTGCACCAACCTAACATGATTCGCCCTGTCGGCAAAGGAGGAAATGAGTAACCAGAGGGATAAAGTACTGCCCCCCAGGTGCTGTGGGTGGGGTCTGAGTGTGAGATGTGTGCCTGTGCACGTGCAGTAGTGTGCATGTGAGTGTTTGTGGTACAGGTGGTACAGATGGATGGATCTTAATGAAGACTGATGCAAAGGCTTAAACTATTATAGTTTTTATAAGTTTATTAAGATCTCTGTTATCGAGATAGATTGGGGAAAGGGGACTTGTGCTGCTAGTGTTATAAAAATGTGAATGGGTATTTTATGCTATATAAATACAGGTATATAGAGATATAACTTATTGTGTGCTGCATAGAGTAAATCGCCTACACATACGTGACCAACCCTGCTGATCAGTTACTTGATTGCTCTTAGATTCATACCCTGGCCTTTCTCCTGTTCTGTTCTCTATGTCAGGAAAGCACATTGCCCAGGCTCTGTGGACCAGGACCAATGACTTTTGAATGGAATTGGCCAATAGGAAGCACTAAATGAGAAATCATGACTGTATTCTCTCTCTCTCTCTCTCTCTCTCTCTCTCTCTCTCTGTCAATGTGTGTATGTGTGTGCCTGTGCGTGTGCGCACACGCACACACTCATGTGTTTGCTTTCTGTTGTCTATGTCTCTTGGTTCATTTAGGGTTCAGCTCCTGCCTGATAGACCCACTGAGTTCACTTCCCCTGGTTTCCTTGACTCAGACTTCTCTCCATTTGTCCCATCCATCTAGGAGTAAGAGTGATTTCATTCTGTTGTTAATTGTTGTTAATTCGTATGTTACCTTATCATCCTCTGTTTAGCTTCTCACCGTTTCCTTAGCTTTGCAACCAAATTGTCTATTAAATTTCCTCATTTTGAATACTTAAAGAGTTTTCTTTTCTTTCTTTTTTTAAATTGGGGAATGTTGGGGAAACGTGTGGTTTTCCAGGGCCCATCAGCTCCAAGTTAAGTCATTCGTTGTCCTTCAATCCAGTTATGGAGGGTGCAGCTCAGCGCCAAGTCCAGTGGCCATTTTCAATCTTTAGTTGCAGGGGGCACAGCCCACCATCCCATGCAGGAATTGAACCGGCCACCTTGTTGTTGAAAGCTCACGCTCTAACCAACTGAGCTATCCGGCCACCCCTTAAAGAGTTTTCTGATTCCAGATACACCACCTGTTTCTTTCTCGGTACTGTATATTTAATTTGGAGTAAGCACATGAATTGATATGATAATATACTATTAAGTATAACATAGTATAATAGCATATGATAACACACTATTAAGTCTAAAGTAATATTAAATAATTACTGTATTTTTCTTTTAGGCTTTTTCACATTAATTAAATTATGCCATTATATATCTGTGGGCAAATAATTAAACTCTTAGTTTCACTTTTATCTTTCTCTGTACAGTAAGTGTTAAATGATAGGCCCCCTCTTCCTCAAAAGAGAGTTAATAATGCAATAAAGCACTTCAAAAGAAGCATTACACTATCAGAATAGTGAAGAACAACACTGGGCAGAGAAATAAATATGATCTCCAGTGATGGTATAACCTGAAGTCAAATCTCAGTTCTAACAACATGCTTTCCATTTGCCCTGGGACACAGAAGTTAATTTCTCTCAACTTCAATCTCCTCATCTATGAAATAGTGATAATCACATCTCCTTGTTATGAGTTTCATGGGGGATTATTGTGTCTAACCTTTGTAAAGCTCTCAGCACTGTGTTTATAAGAGAAGAGGTCCTCAAGGAGGTTAGCTCTCTCTTCATCTATTACAGTACAAGTTGCAGAAATACTTGCTGATAGCAGTTTCTCATTGATTTATTCCAGGTAAAAGATATATAGGAATATCAAATATATCCCCCATAACTTGGTTAACTGAATCAATCTTTCTTTTTTTCTTTTACAAAATAATCATCATGTTTTATTGATTTCATGTCACTGCTCACCTTCTGAGTTTCCATTTCAACTTGTCAAACACTCCACTTAAATATCATTCCTGTGAATTCTATTTTGAATTTACTATCTATGGATAACCACATAATTTTTGTCAACTTACTTGTACCAAGCCACCTTTTCCTTTATTTTAATTAAAGGTAAAGAATCATATCTCTATCCTTTGTTAGAAGGAATATTTCCTATGTGTCTTCTCTAGCTTACCCATTCTTACTCATGCTTTTGTGTGCTATTCCCAGCTTTCATATGACATTCAGGTTTACAATTTGTCCCAGTCTCCAATTTTGTCGAGGCTATTGATATTGATATTACCACCTCTTTTTGACTTTGCTTGGTTATCAGAACTCGAACCACTTGAACTGTGCTGATTGATCTCCAACAAAACATATGCTTCCACTGGAAAGACTCAGAGAAGTTTGGCACATGGGATAGCACATGGATTTAGGAATGTCTTTGCTTTTTAAGAGGAAGTGTGAAATAGCAAAAACACTGGACTTAGAAACAGAATTCAAGGAATTTAATCTTTGTTTTACCCCTTATGCCCTTTGATGGCCTAGGCAAGTCCCCCATCTTTTATAAAAATATTGTCCTCCAAAAAATAAGGTGCTTGCAACAAATGTTCTTCGTGATTTCTTCTAATTCTATCATTCTACAGTAGCAGAAAATAGATTTGGGTCTAAAACTATTTTTACATTTGGCTTCATTTGGCTGTTATACATATGTATACTGGGGATGCCAAAAAAACGTATACACATGACTTGTATTCATCTTTTGTTATCAGTATATATTAAGTATTACAATTTTAATATAGTTTTTCCTTTCTTAAAATGTGTATACATTATTTTTGGCACCCTCTGTATATTAAGACTTTACTTTTAAAGCAGTTTTAAATTCACAGAAAAATTGAAAGATACAGAGATACCCCATATACCCCTTGCCCGCCCCCACCACACACAGTCTCCCCATGAACACCACCCCCCACCAGAGTGTTCCATTTGTTATAATCAATGAACCTATGTTGACATGTCATTATCATCCAGGTCCATCCTTTGCATTAGGGTTCACTCTTCGTGTTCTGCATTCTATTGGTTTGGACAAATGTATAATAATGTAGGTTCGTCATTATGGTATCATGCAGAGCATTTTCACTGCCCTAAAAATCCTCTGTGCTCTGAATATTCATCTCTCACCCCCAATCCCTGGCAAACACTGATCTTTTTACTGTCTCCATAGTTTTTGCCTTTTCCATTGTGTTCCATTGTGTTCCACAGTTAGAATCATAGTTTGTCGCCTTTTTGGATTGGATTGTGTTACTAAGTAATATGCATTTAAATGTCCTCCATGAATTTTTATGGCTTGATAGCTCTTTTTATTTTAGTGCTGAGTAATATTCCATTTTCTGGATGGACCACAGTTTATTTATCCATCACCTACTGAAGGACATCTTGGTTCCTTCTAATTTGTGGCAAAGATGAGTAAAGCTGCTATAAGCAGCCGTGTGCAGGTTTTTCTGTGGATATAAGTTTTCAACTCCTTTGGATAAATAGGAAGGAGTATGATTGCTGGATCATATGATAAGAGTATGTTTAGTTTTGTAAGAAGCTGCCAAACTGTCTTCCAAAGTGTCTGTACCATTTTACATTCCCACCACCAATGAACGCGAGTTCCTGCTGGTCCACATGTTTGCCTGCATTTGGTGTTGTCAGTGTTCTGGATGTTGGTCATTCTAATAGGTGTGTGGTGTTATATCATTGTTGTTTTAATTTGATGACAAACAATGCAGAACATCTTTTCGTGTGCTACTTTTCCATCCTTATAATTTCCTTGGTGAGGTATCGTTAAGGTCTTAGGCTAATTTTTTTTTAAAATTGTGCTGTTTGTTTTCTTATTGTTGAATATTAACATTTCTTTGTATACTTTGGATACCAATCCTTTTTCAGATGTGCCCTTTACAAACATTTTCTCCCAGTTTGTGGCTTGCCTACTCATCTTTTCACATTGTCTTTCATGTTAAATATTTTTTGTTCAAAAGATATACTACGATATTGGGGAATTCTTGTTATTGAAAATCAAATGAAGATGTGATATAACAACTGGGTCATAAAGAATCAACGAGGCAAAGAACTTGAACCATTTTTAAAATTAAATGATTTTCTGTACTTAAATTACTTCATCATCTAAGTGTATCTTTAAAAAAAAAGTGTAAATGTGCTTATAATGCAAAGCCACCATCCCTTGTCTTATCTTCCTGCACCAACACCGCTTCCCCCGACTCTCCAACTGGCACCCCCTCCTCTGACATGCAGGCAAGCTTATTAAACCATTTTCCTTTGATATTTTCCTGGTTGTTAACTTCATATCTCTAAATAACACATTAAGCCACCATTTCTCGATTTATCTACTTTAGATATGGTGCATTGACTTTCTATGATAATGGGAATTTAAGTCACTCAGACCACACCCCACCACTTTTCTCTCCCCCCTGCATGGTTCTACCACTACTCTTCATTCTTAAAGTTGGTCTTAATGACACATTTAAGTCAGTAAATAGTTTGGTTAAGAAATGGGGCTTTTGTGGGGATTTGACGTTGATCTAGTCACAGAATTCCTCGGTTTTTCTCCTAACAGATTTTCAATTTTAGAGTAATGATTCTATTTGACAGAGCATCCACTTAAACCTACAATCCTGTGCCATTGTTTTATTTCCAGGCAAGACCTCACTTGCGTCTCAGTCTGAGTTGCAGGTTTTTCATATGAAATAACTTCCCATTCAGTCCAAAGCTTCCTTGTTGCTGATGAATGTCATACATAATGAAAGATTATATCCATTTATCCTCAGCAGTAAATCATTTATCACACAAGGGAGAAATGTTATTGTGAATTCTGATCAAAGCTGCCCACTTCCTTTAGCTGGCAGAAATGCTGTACTCTGTTAGTTGATTATACAATATCCTGGGAGAAACAGGTAAAATTATGCTGTTGAATGAGGGTTCAGCAAACTCTAGGGGTCTCTAAAATGGCTTTTAAAAAAAAATCGTGTTTCATGGAGAACCTTCTGTGATCCAGGCCTGTGAACTGTTAAAGTCTTTTTTTCTCTTTCTTCACTTAATTAAATCAGAAAGCTGTGGGACATTTTGCAGCTTGCTCTGTGATGTCTTCGAATGGATTTGTGAATGACACTGTTTGGCTATTTTGCCCCCTTTCTTAGCGAGACAATCATTACCACTTCTTTTTGAAGCCTGCTGTGGTGGTTTTATCAGTTATTTCCTAATGAGCTCTCTCTCTCCTTTATAATGCCAATCATAAAGATGCCTTTTAAATGCGATTTATCTCTCCGATTTATTTTCTTTTCGGTCTTCCTTATCATGCTGTGTACTGCTTTGCTTAAGGGAATCACCCACGCTACTCAGGCAGGGAACAAGACTGACATCTTTCATCTCTTGTTTATATCATACTCTCTCATTGTCTTCTTGGGAGAACAGTGAATTCCAGAAAGGACATCACAGTCTTTCTTCCAGAAGAGTCGCTTCTTATGTGTTATCATTTATTTTAGGTTATCATCACCCTATGTTCCACATCTGTGTTCACTGCCTTTCAAATTCAAGAGCATGTGAGTTATCTTGGTATTAAAATTATCCTTAGTAAAGTGAGATGCAAAATGAAGCAGGAAGAATGGGCCCTCTTTATTCCTTTGGTCTTACTTAGGCTACTGGTCAGCATACTCTTACAGTTCATTTGGAATTTATGCAAAGTAGTAACTAGTGACCACACAATCAGTCACAAATCAGTCACCACCTAACATTTGCAAACACCATTATTTCATTTGATGTCACCATATTCTTGAAGTAGCCTTTCAATACTTTGGCCTTTGAAGAGCTAGCTATTGAAATCCAATCCATAATCTCCCTTTCCAGACTCTGTGAACTCATTAGATCCCTTGTATGGTTGAAAGAAGTACAGTTGACATTTGAACAAGACAGGTTTGAACTGCGGGTGTCCATTTAAATGTAGAGTTTTTTCAATAAATATGCATCTGCCCTCCGTATCTCTGAGTTTTGCATCCTTGGATTCAACCAATCATGGATCAAAAACAGTATTTTTTGATCCATGGTGGTTGGGAATCCCCCAACGGGAATGGCCAACCTTATGCATTGCTCTACACCATTTTATTTTAGAGACTTGAACATCCATGGATTTTGGTATCTATGGTGGGTCCTGGAACCAATCCTCCAGGGATACCGAGGGACAAATGTAGTTTAGTCTTTGGGGAATCAGAAGGTAAATGCAGATTTTCGAATGTGCAGAAGTCAGTGCCCTTGACCCCTACATTGTTCAAAGGTCAACCATAAATACCATGTGCCCATGCTCCTTATCCTTATAATGAGAGATTGCCAAATTTATCAGAGCAGGACATGGTTACAGCAAAGTCTTTATACGTTAACTTTAGTCTAGGTGTTCCTGTTGATGGTTCTTACTTCTCTGACTGTTCAGATTCTTTTACTCCAGTATAAGTATGCTTGCCAGATCTAGAGAATAAAATGTAGGACATCTGGTTAAATTTGAATTTCAAATAAATAATGAATACATTTTTAGTATAAGTATGTCACAAATATTACATCTGGTTCGTACTTATTTAAAAAATTGTTGTTCATCTGAAATTCAAATTTAACTGGATATTTTCTATTTTATCCAGTAACCCTACACACAGGAGAAACCAAATTCTGGTCTTTGCTCTTCTGTAGATATCAGTTTCCCAGCTTGATAACTGCTATGGACTGAATTGTGTCTCCATAAAATCCTCATGTTCAAGCCAATGTGATCTGGAGATAGGTTCTTTAGGATGTTTCAAGTTAAATGAGGTCATATGGCTGGAGTCCTAATATGATAGGATTGATGGCCCTATAACCACCATGTGAGGTGACAATGAGAAGGTAGCCGTTTCCAATCCCATGAGAGAGTCCTCACCAGACACAGACATTGCTGGCACCTCAGTCTTAGATTTCTAGTCTCCAAAGGTGTGAGAAAATAATTTTCTGTTGTTTAAGCTACCCAGTATGTGATACTTCGTTATGGCAGCCCAAGCTGACAATACAGTAAGTTTAGAATGTTTACTCTGGCTCAGTTTTATGTTTCTCACTGAACTTCAAGATGACAAGGATATTATTTTTCTTCCACTGACTAGTCTGAACGTATGAGTTAATTATTCTCCTAATTATAAGCAAGCACAGACAAGTGAAGGAATCTTCTCATGGTTGGATCTTAAGCATCACAAAAAGTCCGTGATTGGCTAGTTTCTTAATCTTGGTAACACTTTAAGTGAAAATAATATAGAGGAATCATAGGGAATAGATGTGACAATAAACCTCAGTCTGCTGTTGACTGGCTGTCATGAAAACTTTTAATTAGCTAGGGAAGTGGGGGAAGAAAGCGTTACTCTCCTCTTATTTCAATGTCAGAACCTAAATTATCTGCCTAAATTTTTTTTATTACTAGACATATTTACAAGGAATAGAGGCAACGTGTGTGTGTGTGTGTGTGTGTGTGTGTGTGTGTGTGTGTGTGTGTGTGTGTACAACTCATGGGTACAGAGCATGCACCAAATCAAGACTCAGTAATAATCCCACTTAGAGATGAGAAGCTAAGACCTTGGAGAGTTCAGTCACAGACCTCTAAGTGGCAGAATTGGGGGTCATCCTGCCTTCAAAGGATATGTTTTTTTCCACCCATAAGAGGCTGCCTCCTTTGAAAACGAGAATCTCACCTTTGTCATAATAAATTTTTTGTACTAGGAAATTAGTAACGTAGCATTTTCTCAATCAATTAAAATTGATTGAGACAGCAGAACTCCATCCATCCTCCACCTGTCATTATTACCCCCTAATCCTTTTGTTCTTGATAAGGGCAATTATTATTTCACCACCTCTAATGTGATATTGAAATTATGAAGTCTTATTTACCTTCTTACCCTAAAAGAGACGTAAGAAAAAAATTTTCGATGCAGTAAAATCAAAGCTAAATAAGATAAAATGGCTTTTTCAGCTCTCACTGGATAATATCGCTGTGCACTCTAAGCTGTGTAGTACCTTCAAGCTATGTTATGTGTTTTAATTTTGTTAATGAGACAGTAAGGCTAAGTTGAAGCTCTTGATCAAATAGGGGCCGAAATCTCTATAAAGGGCCAAACACTTATTCAGACTGACATGATAACTCCTCAGCCACTGGTTGTCCAATAGTGAATGTGCCATATCTGAGAGGAAAATGACTTGATGTGAATGGGCTGCTCTGGTACGAAAATTGACCAAAGTGGATGTGTGGCCGCCGGATACTCTACACACGATTGAGAACTTGTGGTTGAGTAAATACATGCTTGTTTTAATTTTTCTAACTTCTCAGACTTGCAACCATTCTTTTCCTTTCTGTCTTTAGAGCTCAGATATTAACAGAATGTAGCATGCCTCCTGGATTTGAGCAGATGCTTTCAAGTTCACTTCTGAAATCATAGCAGTCTTATGATAAAACAATTGGCCGCCATCTACTTTGAATTCAACATCGCTAAAGGGATATTAAAAAAATAATAAATCCCTACATTTTCTTAAGGTTGCAGATACAACTACCTTAGCAAGAGGCATCAGAGATGTAAGCTAGATGAGTGACATTATAAGCAACAGTTGCCTCAGCCATGGGATTTGTGATATATTTGAAGGCTATTGATAACACATTGGAGAACCTTCATGAGTTTGAAGGCAGCTGTTACTCCACAATTTAAGATAATCCAATTTCAAATTCTTCCATTTATAATGAAAAGGATTTTGGAAAGGCTGTACTATAGCCAGTCTACAGGTAATTTTAATTCCAGTTGGTTAACTTAAAGATCTTGCTGTCTCAATTAGTGTTCCTTTTAAATAAGACTATTTAATTACATTCTAAATTCAGCTAAAGAAAGCTTACACTTTAAGCAGTGTCACAATATTCTCTATAGCCAGACCTAGATATCAGTTTGAGCCACAAGTGGCAGGAAGGGGAATTTGTTCTAACATCATTAATAAGTGTTGAGCCATTAACTCTAGGCTTCCGATCCACAGCTGGAAATGTTTCCGGTCCACCCAGCACACATTTTCATTTAGATGGAACCCTGGTTTGGAATTCCTGTTTCTGTATGCTCCATCTCTCCAAGGCTGGGCAATTCATTTGCCTTGCTGAAACTCTCCTCTCTATGTTTTTGTTTGTTTGTTTTCTCACTAAGGACAGTCTGAAATCTAGAAACCCCGTTTTCATTCTTCAGTACTGGTATTCCTAAGGGGTCTCCCCATCCACAGTTGGTGATCCCCTTTACATTAACACGAAGCTCAGGCAGTTGGCCTTCAAATCAGTGATCATTCTCTGTGACCTGGTTTGCTGAGGAACATTCTGAGATTGGATAATAACTTACAAATCTAGGTCTTTAATTCTTACCATAAATATGGTTTCACTCATGTTATTTGGGTCATATTCTCAAACACGAATCTGGGGAAGGCAACTAGGTGTATGGTGATTTATGTGTCTACTGAATTCCCATGAAGAATGTCAAAAAGTGCCACAGATCAAGCAAGGACTTTAAAGTCAACCCCAGTTGAGTTTGCATCTAGTTCAAATACTGGCTGAGTAATTTGGGATAAGACACTTAACCTTTCGGAACCTCTGTTTCCTCACTTGAAGAGCTGAGATGAAGATTCTAAATTCAAAGAACATTTAAAAAAAAAAACAAAAAAAACCCCACTAACATGTATTAAGTGCTTACTATGACCCAAAGTCATCATGTCATTTTTCCTAATAATAATTCTAAGAGGGAGCTATTATTATTATTATTATCTCCATTTTACAGATGAAGAAAAGGAGGCACAGAAGGTTTAAGCAGCTAGAAAATAACTGATCTTGGATTTAAAACCAGGCAGTGCTCCAAACCCCCTTCCGCTAAAATGTAAGGTTTAAATGGCTGACAATCTTTCTATTTTTTCCCCACAAAGGACTGACATTGAGGCTAAGGAGAATTGGCAGGACATAGAAAAGAATACCTGGAGGGATTGTTCCTTTTTCAAATCAGCGTTAATAGGCCCCTTAAAATTGGCAGCCTTGTATATCACTGACAAAGTGTCTACTTTCCTGTAACATTGCCACCATCTCTCTTGTGAAGTTAATTGATTTCTGCTAGTTTTAGTGTTACGTCTAACATCCAGTTTCCAAGAAGGAAGCATGTATACTTTATCCAAAGTGTATGCAGAGACCAGGCACTACATAGGTATTGAAGTGACCATTTGAACATTTTTCTATCCTTCATACATTTCTCTATGTAAATTATGTAAAATGCATCTTTGCAGAAATACTAGATATAAGGTCCCTAGGCATAAAAAGGGCCAAAATGCATGTATATAATATCAACCAGGTATGATTGTTCATTTTTCTCCTTCCCGGTATCATTCCCATTTTATTTGGGTTAAAACGGGGGGACAAGGATATTAAAGAATTTTCCAGAAGTTCATCCAGCAAATACTAAGCAGAGAAGTGAGACTCTAAACCCAACACTGTTCTCCATGATATAGATGAGGAAGACATGTAAGAACCAGTGAATTGGCTCAGCCTCCTATGTGGATAATCAAGACCCTGAGAGTAAAGACAGAGTAGGAATGGAGAAGAAGGAAGTGAAGCAACGATAACATCTTCTGTTAATGAGTAAATGACCAGGAAATCAACAGATGAGGACTAAGAGGATAGTACAGTTCCCTCGGTGGAACAGTTTTTGTGTTGTTTTTGTTTTGTTTCCCCAATAGGAGGACGAAGGATAAACTGAAGAATAATCTGGACATGTAGGGAGGCAGTTGGTCACTTACGAGCATTCTGCAATTTTCACTCAAAGTCACTGACATTATTAGCTGTAATTTAGCTGTGGTTCAGAAAATGGGTTACAAGAACTAAAGTGGCATATGAGTATTGTAAGAGAAGAGACGAGAATGGTGTGCAGTTAGCAGTGGGGGCTGATCACTTCTAGCTGGCCAAAGGATGCCAGTTTCTGTGGAAACATCCGCAAATTACCTGGTTGTTTTCAAAAACTGTCTTCCTTGGCTTTTTTTATGCTACAAAAATCTCTTCCTTGGCTTTTTTTACTCTACAAAAAGTCTCTTCCTTGGCTTTTTTTACCCTACACATCCACGCTGGGGGATATGTTGACCATTTCTAGTTTATTGCATTGACAAGACAAGTATTGAATTCCAGCTGACATTTACACATTTTTGGATTTCCTCATCTTTGCCAGTATTACTCTCTTCACTTTTATCCAAGGATTGCCTTTTAAAGCTTGTCACTAAAGCTGGGCTTTTCCTCAGGGACAATGTAGGAGAGGAAAAGCAAATTAAAGGGGTGGCTTGCTGTTTGAGGAGCTGCTGAACAAGGGGAAGGGGTTTGAGAGTCAAGGTAGAAGAATATAAGTAGTAGAAAAAGTGAGGTCTGCATTTGAAACTCCACAGCTGGCCCTGTCCCTGTGGGAAGGGAGGGCCCAGTTTGTCATCTGGCCCGTGGCTCACCAGTAGAGAGAGAGACTTCGATGATACCTAAGTGGAGCTCGGAGTGTCCAAGCTCTTTCCCCCACTTCATTGCAGGAGCCAATCTCCGTTATTTGGGGCTCTCCCTCCAGAGTTCTCTCTTCAACCTCTCACCTGCCCTACCCTGATCTGGACATTTTGTCCTCGATTTATGCTCTTCCCCACTGCCTTTTAAATTTGGAAATAAACTAAACAAACCACATTATCAAGAACTTACTGGTTTCCAAAGTGACAACTCCTTCACCTCAGAGTTGATAAACACACAAAATTTAAGGCAAATATTTTTTTCAAAGTAAAATTTCTTAGCTCTTGTGTACTGAGGTTGCTTTTTAGTTGTTTCACGGCTGATACTACTTCCTATCTTCAGCCTGGTCCCTGACCATCCAATTGTAGAATCAAAACGTATCTGTAGAAAACCACCAGGAAACTTGTAATTTTTAATAAAATCTCTGTGATGGAAGCCTTCTTGTCGATAAAAAAAATTCAGAGAACAGGGACAGGATGAATTTGAATGGAGCTTTGAAAGCAATGCAGATGAGAAAAATAATAGAATATTAACCTGGTTAAGCTAAGATTTGTGCTTTTTGTTAAACATATATTAACAAAAGATTACACATATACTTTTAAAATTTTTACTAACTTAAGTCATGCTTTATTAAGATGCCCAGAAAGCTCTTTTTATTATATGAATTTCTCTTGTTCTTATACTGTATCTTTCAAAAAGCATTTTTTTTAAATAAGGCACTCAAATCAAACTCCTCTAAAACACTAACCAAAACCCAAACAAACATGCAATGATATTTCTCAAAAGACATGCTGCCTGTCACACTGTCAGAAGTTCTGCCAAACTCAATCTATGAAATAGAAGTGCATCTTCAGCCTTGTTTTCTTTGCCTTATGTCTTTAATATTGTCATAAATTCAATCCACCTCATTGGCATTGCCTGCTTGTTACATCCCACCTTCACATTTGGATGGGTCTGAACTTATCAAGGTGACATATGTGTGATTTTTCAATGGAAACCTTAATTTGTCAGTCCTAAAACCCAGTACCCATAAGGGACACTGTCTCCGTAACGAAAGAGTAGGACTTGTGCATGTCCAGTCACAAGTGGGTCTCCTCGCTTGGGCTGGGATGCTTCAGCATCATCACACTCTTACCTGCAGCACACAGGTATAAAAGCAGAGTGACGACACTCACTGCAATTTTCCTGATACTCCATGAGTCCTGAACACTCCCGAGTGGGCTCAAACTCATGGAAAATCCATTTAAGACCAGAAAAATTTCAAACATCTTTCCTTCTTTTCTTTTCCACACACAAATGGAATAGTGCATCTTAAGTTACAAATGATCCTTAGAAAGCAAAACAAAACACAGAAAAAAATCCCACTTTCCCTTAAAAGCAGCTACCTCCCTAGGATACCATTTTCATATTAAATAACGATACAAAGAGTAAAGGGAGTTGAAAATCTCCCCCGTATGTTGGCAATAAAAACATCCAAAATGTGAATGCATATGATAGCACACACCCAGCCCATAACTCATCGTGATGGGAAAAAGAAAATTAAAGCACTACAGTTCAGGTAATTCTGAATAAAGGAAGACTAACAATATTAGGGCAGCTTCCAGAGAAGAGGACTTCATTTTTCATCACAAATGTGCTCCAGTCCTAAGTATTTTCTGAATTTTTACCATTATAAACCCAGTGACACACCTGCTTTATTTCAAGTGCAGTAATGAATTTTTAAAGAGGTTATGAAAATCTGTGGCTGCTTAAACAAATTTTTTCAATAGCCTGTTGGGTGTGTGGGGTGTGCACATATCAGAAGTCTTTGTTCTCAGTCTACAAAGAAAATTGCCAAATACACTCTGGAGTGCAAGGCTTAAAAAGCTGCTAAAGAGAGCCTGCCCGATTACCTGAATTCCAATTTGACTCACAATGAAAGGTAGAAAAATTACCTAGGTGCCTTTCAGTATTGCTGTTGCAATAGACCTTATCTAACAGTTTATTACACTCAGAAAACAAAGCATATTCTAGAGAAAAAATTCACAGCACCCGTCTCTGACAGAACAGTCCCTTTGAATTCTTTTGTCGATTTCATAGATTTCTAACAACCAGAGGATTGTTTCTTTAAATCTGATTTTTATGCCAGCTGCACAATTTTGTCCTCTGTAAGTGGGACAGATTCATTCCACAAGCAACAATGGATGCTTCCCTGCTTAACTCGAGCATGACAGATTAAGCTTCAAGCTGACCACTAAATGCCACCTCCCCCTTACAAAGACTGTTCCAAAGCAGGGATTGGGGGCTGCCTCGACTGTATTTGTTCCTTGAACTGCCAGCTGATGAGCTGCTGCTGTCCAAAGCAGTGGCTCAGCCCTGCTGGAGTGAGCTGCGTGAAGGCTCCACAGAGGACTGGCAAGACGGAGGTGACATGCCTCATTGCAGGCGCTTCCAGGCAAATTTCCTCACCTCCAAATTGCACCTGCCTCAGGAAAGATGCCTTGTACAATGCCTGGTATGAAAGCAGGCACTTTGTACATGTTTGCTGATTATAAGAGAGAAACTTAGGAGAGAAAAATGTAAGTTTAAAGAAAATGCACAGAGGCCTTGCACATACAGGCTTTCAGATCTTGCCAGATGTGAAATAAATGCTGTTATTTCTGGCCAAGCAGTGAGGTGACACTGACTTGAAGAATAGCTACGTTAAAAAACAAACAAAAAAAAAAGTGAAAAAAATCTGGTGTAGGAAAAAACTAATAAAACACAAGGATATAAATAAACAGTATAAATCTACTCATACTATTTGAACAATTATATGAGAAAATGTTTTTATAGGAAAAATGGCACTTGCAATATGATGCTTCTGAAAGGACATTGCAGCTTCTTAGAAACCAGTGCATTTCATAAAGAAAAGTATACCTGCATCCAGAATTGTAATATAAGGGCACCTTAAAACGCTATTCAATTTGCTCATTAGGTATTACGTATAAAATTATAAAAGCAAAGCAGTACTGGTTTTTTTTGCACAAAAATAGACTAAAAACCTGCCTGTTGATGTTAGAAACAGACTGAATCAAAGTATACAAAGGCATGAATGTGCTGTTCACACATTTATGTAATCGGTAGCTATTTTGCTTGTTGAAATCTTGAAACTTTCACAACCACATACATATGTTTGTCATTTATCCCCTTTTTTCAGGTGCAAAGAAGGCTACCAAGGAGTCCGTTGTGATCAATTTCTGCCCAAAACTGATTCCATCTTATCGGATCCAAGTAGGTCAAGCATTTTTCTTTAACAGTACATAGAGCAACTGCTGCTAATTCAGCTGAAGGCTGTATTGCATTTGCATGTCTCTGAAAGTTGCCAAAGGTGGGAGCGGTGACAGAAGTTTAAGTTCAAAGCTTGTTTAGAAAAAACTCAGTCCAGGTCCAGGTCTTCTCCAGCAATGGGGCCTGGTCTTTAGATTTAGCTCCACTGCTAACTAATCTCTGCTGGGAACTTCAGCAAAACCTACTCCCTTAGCTTTCAGGATCCCCCCCACCCCCTTCCCACCCCACCCCATTAGGAAACAGGGTATAGAAAGCAAGGGTGTAGAAAAATAAAAGGGCTTATTATTTATCCAAAAGAATTTATGGAAACTACAGAAACTAAAGTATCAACCTCTGATTGGTAATTTGTGATAATATTAAACCTCTTAACCTTTTTACCTTACTTGCTGAAGTAAGGAAACATGCATATAAAGCTATATAAGAAGTTTTGAAATAAACCATGAAAAACTCCATTTTCAGCGACACTGTTTCCATGTCAGTGGCATTTTTCCCCATTCATGAAAGAAGACAATTTTTCACTAAGAAATATTGCTAGTCATTGCTTTCTTTTTCTATATGGAGTAAAAAGTATGTTCTATATCAATATGTCCGATTCTGGTCAAATGTAAAATTTGTACTTTATCTGGAAATAATCCTCTCCATTGCCAAATCGTAAAGGCAAGGTTGTGGTTTGCTGAATACCAAACTTGGGGAAAATAGTGTATATTGAGGACAGAGGTTGCCCTGTCTGTGAGTGCGTACGTCGCTGTATAATGAACATGTTTAGCTGTCTTTCCACATCTTCTCAGAGTGAACATTTTCATTTCCCCTCCTGAATTTCTAGCTCCGTTTTTTCAGGTAAGTGTAAAATTTTTTTTAAAGGGGAAATGCTTTGTTTAATTTGATTGTGTTTCATCTTGGCAAGGCAAGTTACTATACAGTATTCACTACTCTTTTCTTTGCAAATTTAGGTCTCTTTGAGAAAAGTAAAGGTTGCCTAAAAGCTAGCCACCAAGTTAGTCTGGCGTTCTCTGAAATGTGAGGCACTGGTCTCTGGGAATTATCCAGATGGGGGCAGTTACTGGAGTGTGTTGTATCTTTTCTGTCTTATGATTTAGCCAGATGTTAAGCTGATGTCTGAACGGTATGGGTGTGGCAGGAGACATTTATTTGGATATTAGAAAGTTACATAGAAGAATGGGCTTGCTGATTTCTTCTTCTTCCTTCCTTCCTTCCTTCCTTCCTTCCTTCCTTCCTTCCTTCCTTCCTTCCTTCCTTCCTTCCTTTCTTTCTTTCTTTTGTCCAATGTACTTAGTTTCCTTTGTTTTTTTCCTTTCCTTTTTTCTTTCTCTTCCCTTCACTTTCCGTCCCTTCCATTTCCGCTTTACTTCCTTCTCTTTTCTCATTTTCTTTCCTTCCTTTACCTTCCCTCCCTCTTTACTTCTATACCTCTCTCCCGCCCTCCCTCCCTTCCTCCTTTCCTTTTTCTTTGCATATATAGGTATGGAATATCTACTGTGTACTAGGACAGGGCTTGCGTATGGTACAGAATGGGTAAAATAATCCCTCTTTAAACAATAATCAGACCCTTTTCGCGCAAATAGATACATAGTCCATCACGACAACAGCTGAGGATGAGGCCCAGCATAAGGACGGTGTGCTTCTCAAAGAAAAATGACCCCGTGATCAGTCACTAACCACGAAAACCTAGGTCTTACATACATAAAAATCTTTAGTGCAATGATATTCATCATGGTGAAAAATTGGACACATTCCCAAAACTAACAGGTTTACGCTTAAGTAAAACATCATATGGCTCATCTATCACGTTTTATTAAATTACCATTCAAAGAATAGGTGTATGAAATATTTCTATTAAGTGAATCAGCAAATAGAAAATTATTTTCATGTAAGATTGCAGTAAGAAAATCCTTTGGTGCAACGGTGGAAAAAAATATACACTAAAATGCTAAAAGAGGACTTTAAGTATTTGGGTTATGGAAGTAGGTGGAGTTTTTTTTCTTTTTTATTTTGTTTTCTCTAAAATGGCATAGCTTTATATGAATCAAAAATGCCAGAATGCCTTGAAACAAAACAAAAGATAAACAAACAAATGAACAAACATTGAAAACCTGTGGATGAGTCCCTGAGACACAGTTTAAATAGGAAAAACCTATCTCCCAGTGTGGGGACAGAGCCCCAGAGAGCAGTTTCCAGGCTCTCGGCCTCATGTGGAAAGGTGCTGGCTCAGGTAGTAGATGGCCATCAGCTGTGGCTGGTTGGCCGTCAGCTGTAACCATTGAGCCATTGGCCACTGATATAACTGCCACGGCTACGGAGGGAAGTCGAGGAGAGAGGAGGAGAGAGGAGGAGACTGAAAAAGAGTGGAGGAGAGTGGAGGAGAGTGGAGGAGAGTCGGTCGGTTGGCAGCAAAGCGGACAGCAGGTCGCACGTCGTGTAAACCCAGCGAGACCATAGTGGTATGACTCCCCTACCTATGGCTCCGTGGATGTTCCTTTTTGGCCTCACCATATCCTGCGTTCTTGTGTGGGGAGTGGGACCAGAGACCCTGCCGGACACCCCGCACGACACCCATCCATCCATACATGTCTGTATGCATGCATCCATTTATTGAAGCAATCATTACTTCATTTCATAAATGTTTTCTGAGCACACACCAAGGGCCATCTAATCAGTCATATTCTGTTAGTACAAAAGTATACCAACAGGATTCAGCCTCTGAGGCCCCCACAGGCTAGTGAGGGAGAAAAACGTGTAGATACATAAGCCTGTGCATGGTTCTAGTGGAAACACTCCTATGTGACATCGGCAGATTTATTTGGCCCCCAAGCCTCAGGCTTTTCATCTCAATAACAGCGGTAATAATATCTATAGGTTCCTATCACTGAGACTGACAAGAAATCAGTGCCATATAAATATTAGCCTACTTCCTGTATCATAATAATTCTAATATGTGTTTAAAATTTACATGTGCCAGTCACTGTGCTGAAGGGCTTTACCTGGAATATCTCTTTAAACCCTCACAATAATAGTCTAGCAGAGAGTTACTGGACATTGCTCACATTTTATAAATGAGAATATTGGGCCTCCGAGATGTTAAATAAGCTTGCTTCAGGTCACACAGCTAGTTAATACTGGGGTCTACCTTCCAATCCAATAACTAGGGCCTGAGCTCCCCGCTACAGGGCCTTTCCTTTCTTCTCTAGACCCCTCCTTCCTCCAGTTATTTTCAATATGACATTTATCACTCTAAATTTCATGGACTGAAACTCAATGACCTGCAGCAAACATTATTCTAAGGAACAATATTTGCACAATTTTCATATCTTAATGCAGCAACTAGAGCTTCCATAGAGATTTAAATCTCTAATGAAATTTCCTTGTCAAACTTCTTGCTGAAGGATCGTTTAATTTGCTGCTCATGATATCTTTGGAATGACTCTGTGCTCTGGAAATAAGCTTCCCTCCAACACCCTCCCTCTGACTCCCTTTCCTTCTCTCTCTCCCTTCTTCGTCTCTCCTTCTCTCCACATTTGCTGAATGCATGCTGTATTTAGTGAAATCCCAATTAACAGAGGATTGGAAGCTTCTGTGTTTTATTCTCCCCCAGGCAATGCAGAATTGATCTGAAATGTGTGCCTTTGCCAATTAATTAAAAAATAATAATAAAACTTCAAATTACATGCGTTTGGGGAAATGAAGCCAGGATGTTACTTTGAGAGGCGCAGGCTGAGTCTTTAGACCTCCTCTTTCAAAAAGTCATTTTTTATCCACACAAAGAACTTCACTCAGGAAAGCATATACACACAAGAATCAAACTTATAAAGTGCCTTGATGCCAGTTTTTGGAAAAATATCTAATGCATGTAACTGTCCAGTTAATCACACCCTCATATGCATTCAATGTTCAGAGGCACATTCCCATTTCAAGGATGAATAGTGAACAGGGCTACAGAAGGAAGGTGGTGAGAGGAGCAGACTTTGGGCAGGATCTAGAGCACGTGACCTTCTGTGGAGGAGCCAGCCTCTGTTAATACAGCATTGCTGAAGGGCATATAGGATCTGCACGCTGCCTCATGCTGCTGCCAGCCCTGCCAGCAGTCAACTGCCAGGAAGCCCCATATTCGTCTTGACTGTTTCTAATATAATCATTTCAGAACCAGTCTCTTTTCTCCACAAACACAGGGTCAACCTGTAGACCCCTGTCCTGTGTATTTCTCCCTTACCACCCCTACCCATCCAAGTCAGATACTCCCTCTAGCTTTAAAACACAGCCAGGTAGAACTGAAGAACTGTGAGTTGGCCAAGGATTCAGGCAGGTACTTTCTGAGTATTCCCTCTTAAGAGCACATGTCAGCATGAGTTACCATCAGGATCCTGATCTCATCACTGGCCAAGGTGAGAGCAGCTCCAGAGAATGGATTCAGAGCAGAATCAAAGAACGGTGTAGGGTCTAGAAGACGGCCAGGTGCAGTGAGGGTTCTCCTCCTCAAATAGCCAGTGGCAGCCCCTTCCAGACCTCACGGTGCCTTCCTCTCCACTCAGTGTCCAACACCCAGTACCCCCAGGGCTGGCAGCAGGTGACGAGCCTGTAGGCCCAAGTTTTGGCATGGGGTTGTACATCTTAAACTGAGTCATCTAGACTTCACCACTGGAAGATGGAGGATAACGCCTCAGTCTAGTCTATATAAACTGTTAAAAGAAAAATTTCCACAATTTACTGACCCAGTAGACTTTTACTCAGCAATTCATGAGTCAGACAGGATCCAATCTAGCAGATATCTGAAGAGCTGTACAAGGTGAGAGATTATAGACCAAAGTGAGCAGGAACAAGGAAGTTATACTGGGCATCTGTTGATTAGTTCAAGCAGGGTTCCTTTCCTTCTAAGGAGCAAAGGGAATTGTTGGAGCCAGGTCAGGTAACTTCCGCTGAGCTGACTCATGCTGATTGGTTGATCTAGGCCTTCCTTTTTCTGGGAGAACTGGACATAGAAACTTACTTACATTTCGGTTTGCTGATGTGGAGCTTAAAAGGAGCGACTCTCGTTACTTGAACAGCACTGTCCTATATTCACATTTTGGTTTCTTTGGATCTTAGAAACCAGGCTGTCTTCTACCAGTGCCCTGTAAGGTACAAGGAGCCCGGTCTGGACGTGGATTCAGAGGAAGGCAGGAAAAAGACGATATGGGTTTAGATTTCCAATCACTCCAAACTGGGCTTGTGTGCCCCAGCCTCCCAGGAATGATCACTTTGAGAATCCAAACATTCAATTTGCCAGGGCATGTGGTTGTAGCCTCAGAGGGCAAGCCAAGCAGTGAATAAGTCAGCACAGCCCGCTTCTGATTGGTTTGTAGGGACAATTAGCTCATCAGGTCTGGGCGCTGTTGGTCTCCTTCCCTGTGTACCAGGAAGCCCATTGGGCACAAAGCATAAACTAATCCCCACTTGCTCTTGGTCCATTAATCTAAACTGATGAGAGGAGGCGTATTCCAGACTGTAATCTTCTCAGAATATTAAAGTCTCTTACATTGTTACTCTGCCTTGCAATAGCCATTAAAGCATTGTTAGCAGAATGCAGAATGGATTAACATGTAAACTCTATAACTCTTACTACCATTTTTCTGGCCTTGAAAGAGGAGTAACAGACATCAGATTTTGACTATGAATCTCATAAGGTTTATCAATTCTATCAGGTTTATGGCATTTTCACATATTTCATATTTCATATATCTTCAAGTGTACCTTTTTAAGTTGTGCAAAGTACCTAACTTTTACCAATAAAACTTGCAAATACACATCATTTCTAGAACACTAGGGAGATAATATATTTACAAAACATTTCCCACGATCACACCAGAAGGAGATAACCACAAATAATCATTTTAGTGCATAACATTCCAATTGTTTGATGCTTGTCATGTGGAATATATATGTAGTCAACATTAACCACTACATTGAAAGCAGGGTTCATGGGGCCAGAGGGAAGCCCAGCTGTCTTTGCGTCCCACAGCTCCTCTGCTCTGTCCCCGCAGCTTGCTAACTGATGCTTCCCCTAACGTAGCCCTGGCTAGCTAGCTAGGGATCCACTCCACCTGTGGAAGATGATGGGTTGTCCAGCTACCTGTTCAGGGACTTTGGGACTGGTCCTAAGACAGCTGCTAGCCAGCTGTCTCTCTCATGTGTGTGGCCCTCAGCGAGCCCACTGGAGCTGCTACACATTTGGTGTTCCAACATTCTCTCGAGAGCAGGCCATTCAGATGTTTCTGTTACCGGACTCCCAGGACCAAGATGGCTTTCTCTCCCATGTCTCTTTCATCCCTTTTATATTTTCAAAGTCAGTGAGGGAGATCAAGTGTTATGGAATGATTCCAGATTATTTGAGTATTTCCTTTATAAATTCTGCATATGGTGATTTGTGTCACACTTCATTCTCTACTATTCATTATATTGACACCTTAATCAAGTCTGAGGTAAGGAGAATTAAATGCTAACATCTTATTACATTACATTTTCCTTACAAAGTTGAGATCACTGTATACATATTTTATAATCTGGTTTTTCTCTCTATATACTAGCGTGTGTGACCCTCTCCCTACAGCACTATGTAATCCTATATTCTGCTAAACTATTACTTCAAAGAGTGTAACATTATAAGCATGCAATATAAATTATTTTACCAAACATTTATGCTGGATTATTTAGTATGTTTCCACTTTTTCATGATTACAGTGTTGACAAGCATTATGCATAAGTATTTACCTTAAAATGCGGATAATTTCTTAAGGATCAGTTTCTAGACTTTCGATACATTTTAATAACCTTTCCTCAAGAAACTTTACGTCAATTAACATTTTCGTGAGCACAGTATGAAAAAGTTGATTTCACATTTGCCTTCACCAGAACGGAACAGTATTTTTTAGTTGCTACTTTTATTTTATTTCTAGTTTCGTGAATTTTTTAAATTATTTTTTTATGCTCAAATCTAGTGATTTTTTTGGTCTCCTTTAAAAGAGTTTGTTATTTTGAGGATAATAAACTGTGCACTATCAGATATGTTGTGATTTTTCCAGCTCGCTCTTTATTTTTTATGGTGTTTTTTGAAACATACAGAAGTTTTGCCTTTTATGTAATCAATCTATCAGTTATTTTAAAAATATAGTTCATATGTGTTAATACTAGGACTTTCTTCACCATAAAATGAAATAAATATCCTAGTAATTTGGCTCTTACATTTTTATTATGTATATAATTTATTATTATTTATCATATATGTATGTATTCCCTTTTGTCTCTATTTCTATAATTCTCTCAACAGAATTTATTGAATAATCTGAAGTGTCCTTGTTGATTAAAAAAGAGATCTTAATCAAATACTCCATAATTATACATATTTAGTGCTATTTGTGGACTTTCCGTTCTATAGATTGGGATAACACCGTAAGAAACTTATACTGTATTTTACAGTTGATAATGCTATTTTCATATATTTTTCATGTTTTAAAAAACAAGGGTTTGATTGATTAATTATAGTTCAATCATGTACTTTATAGAAGTTGTTTTAGAACATTTAATGTTTTGAAAAAAGCCCTTGTATATTTAATAAAATGTAGGATTCAAAACAGTCTATATGGTATAAACAGAGTGACCGTGTAACTTATCCAACCTAGGACAGAGAGTAGAAGACAGAGCTATGAATAATTACAATAACAAAAAAGAGTGAAGCAGGACTATATGCTCACCCAAATTTGTAAAATATGTCTGTTTACACTTAATAGGTATGTTTTTTAAAAATGACTTGAAGGCAATGAGTTGCAAACTCTGGTAGGATTATACATAATTTTTCTTATCAATATTTTTCTATATTTTTCTAATTTTCTACAATTATATATTAATTAATTTAATAATTATTTAAAAAATGACAATAACAGGGTTTTGGTGCTCATTGTGTGTCAGTCACTGTTCTCAGCATTTTACAGATAATCCTCATGAGGCCCTGTGAAGTAAATACAATTTTAATGGTGAAGAAATTGAAACAAACATAAATACAATTATTTGCTAAAGGATTTGCACTTAGTAAGTGATAGGGCTGGAATCTGGACTCTAGAGGTTGTGTAGTCTAAAAACGAAAAAAGAAGAGAGCTTCGAACCTTGACAGAAGACAGAGTTTCGAACTCTTTCCCATAGAGTTACAATTATTACGATTCCTCACATTGGTCTCCTTCCTCTGAGCATCATTATTTCTCTGTGTGACTTTCCAGACTTTCTGTTTTGGAAATTGAGGTGCATTTTCAAAGACTGTCTATGGGTTCCTGTACAAAACTGTGGGCCCAGATGAAGGAGGGAGGACACCGAATGGTTTTCTCCATTTTCATCTTTCTAATTGTCATCTCAGTCTCTGGCAGAATAAGGCAGGTTCAAAGCCAGGAGGGTGAGGGAGACCCACCATGGTGTTAAGTGATCACGTCCGGCAGTGGTGTTCTGTGCTTATTCTGGTAAATAACAGTTTGCTGCCGTGATGCTTCCACTCTGCCCAGACCATGACTCCCGAAAGAGGAAATCTTAGCGGTGCATTTGCTGTCTGGCTACATGGTGCCTACACCTGTAGTTGGTGTAAGCTAGGAGTTGAGTAGCCTAGGAGCTACCTGCTCATGGAGGCTTCCAGCTCAGAATGTGTGCTCAGCTTCCCTGCTCCCCATTACCCATCACCCCTATCTTCTCCAATTTGAGGAATCTTAATAGGGTTCTTACTACTCAAATAAGCTGTTTGAAGCCTGAGTTGGTTCAGGCTTCTATACAGCTTAATTTTATATAGAGAATATTGTGTAGTTTATTTCTACATTCATCATTATGCATGAGTATGGCACACCCCCTCTCCTGATTTATACATTGATGTCCCATTCTTAGCTTTTTGTTCTTCTTTCTCATACTCCATTTTGGATAAACTTCAATCATACCTAATAACATTACATGTATCACTAGATAGTTATCACCACTTTCTACAAAATACAGAAAAAAAAAACAAAACGATTTTCACCTATGTTAAGAAGACTTTCCTAAATCCATCTATTTATTTAGATTTTATGCTCAGGAGCTATTATGGTTTGGAGCTAAGTAGCAGAACACTGCTTTGTTTTGGGTTTTTTTTTTTAATGGTGTTTTACTTGTATATCATACCGATAGTAGAAGACAACCAACACATTGCTATATCAAGCCACATACCCACCATCCTCCACTCCTTGAGGGATTTACTTTAAGAGAGTTTGATAGAGTAATTTCACTCCTGTGTAACTGACATGAAACAGAATGATTTGCGCTATTACTGTCTTGATTTCTAATTTGATACTACCATCACTCTTTCAGTATTTGCATATTTTTTTAAAAAATTAAACACAAAAATTATAAATAGCCTTTCCTTATGTGGATTATAAATGTGAACCCAGAGAAATATACAAATCAACCACATCATTGGTAGTAATCAGAGATCCAGGATTATGGGTATTCTCCATATACTAGGGTTATGTTTAGAATTCCAACAGAGACATTTTCATGAAATGAGGACTTACTATGTGCCATACATTGTGCTGGGCCTCTGTCCACATTTCCTTATTTATTACCTTTGCCCTTAATCATTTTCATTCTTAGTTGAGGAAACTGAGATTCAGAAAATTTAAGTAACCCACCAAAATTACTCTGTTTCCAGGAATTTAAATTCAAATCTGATGATTCTAACACTTTAGCTTTCTATACTTTCTGCTAGGGGCTAATAAAATGTTTGTGTTCCTATTTTTAAGCCAAGGAACTGATATTTCAAGGGCAAAGCTACATAGAGAATATTGTTTTGTAACAGTTTTTGCAAGAAAAGTCTATCTGTCATCTATCTATCTATCTATCTATCTATCTATCTATCTATCTATCTATCTATCAATTGATCTGTTTGTTTAATTTTCATGAGGAGTTCAGAGCAGTAATTCTCCATTATTTCTTGACATGAGTATCTTAAGTAACATGGCTACTGGTTAAAAATTCAACTTAAAATAGGTGAAAAGATGGATGCATAATTGGTACAGTTTGGGACAGAATGATTGTATTAAGCCATACAGTGCAAGGTACATAATTTAGTTCCTGACACACATAGGCACTTGATAAAATTGTGGGCAGTTAAAATGAATTTTTGGTTATTCGTTTTATATGAGAATAAACTTTTGAGAACAAGCACTGTAACTTCTAAATTTCTGGCTCCCTTAAATTTTCAGTCTCTCCCCATGAGTAGGTTGTAAATGTTCAATTATATCCATTGGTATCTCCACTGTCTCCATTTTCTTTGTAATCTTGAAAATTTTGGTCCCTTTAGGGCAGTCCTAGTGGAGAATTAATGTGGAATTGATTTGGCAGATAAACATTTGATTCCTACTGCCTTTTAAAACATGAGGATATTATCAACTGTAGAGTGTTTCCCGATTTCTTCTCTTTACAGCAACATTCCATGATTATATCTGCAGAAAATTACCAAATACTGGGCATAACCCATTTCAGTGGCAGAGGAACACGTTCCAGACCCAATTAGGGGTGTTTTGTGGGTAATCTGTAACTGCTGTCCCTCAATTAAGAGTGAACAATGAGGAATTTAAAACTCAAACATTTCTATAATGCAAGCCAATTCATATACAAGTGACATTTATTAAGGAACTTTGCCAAGTACATTCACACATGTTGTCTATGTTCTGTCATTTAACTCTAACAAGTACAAAATAAAATAGTTATTACTATCTCCATTTATTTTTGAACAGCACAAATAAGATTTAGAAGTTAAGACCTACATGAAGGAAATTATGGAGACTTATTGAAGAGTAGAAGAAGGAATAAATTGAGAGATATAGTATGATCTAATATAGTTCATATTTTGAAAAATGACATTGTTCCTTGAATATATTACACTATGGTTCCAAATAAAATCCTCACACTATTTCTTAAATATGTCTGTCAGCTTTTCTTTGTGTGTTTTTGTGTTTCATTATGGAATTCAATCAGCAGATTATTGAAAAAGATACAGATTCTACAGGAGAATAGGGATTGTGTTAAGTTTGGTTACTGCTACCATGCTTCCGTCATATCAGACATTCAAGGATATTTTGAGTGAGTGAAATAGAGACTTGTGCAAGGTAACATGTTTTCCTAGTTCTCGTTTTTAAATGTGCATTTAGTCTATTCCCTTCAAAACTCATTTAACAACCAACTAAATGCCTACGACTTTGCTGTGTTATGGATAGTTAACATAGCAATAATATTTTAGTTTAAAATACTATTTTTAGTTTAATTTAATTCTAGGATAGTAATACATCTACATGGTTCAGCACCAAACAGCTATAAAGGGTTTATAATAAATGTCTTTTACCTCTATTCCCCAGTTTACCCATTTCTTCTCTCACAGGCAATCAATGCTATTAGCCTCTTATAAATATTTATAGAGTTATTTTTAACATATTTATAAATAAAGATAAATAACATGTATTATATATGAATATGTAAATAACATATTTATTTTTTAAAAAAGCAAAATTAACCAAAAAAAATCCCTTTTCCTTTTTATATAAGAATAGCTCATAATACACACTGTTCTTCACCTTGCTTTTTTACTTAGCAAATGGATTTTCAAGGTTATTTTATTTCAACATATTTAGAACATTTTTATTCTTTTTACAATTACATAGAATATATCTTTTTATGTTGATTGCATATAACATAATATGACATAATTAACATATCTGTGAATTTTCATTTAGGTTTTTTAGTGTTTATAATATGCTATTTAAAACAGTATGTAAGACAGATTTTTGAAATGGAATATCTAAGTCAAATATATGTACCTTTGTAGCTTTTTGGGTTGTCCTCATTGTCATTCCTGGAGTGGCACGAATTTAAACTCTCAAGCTTTCTCCACTCTGTTTCTTCAAAGTCTCTTCAATATAACACATTATTTTATCAAACTGTTTTATCTTTATTCAAACTTGAAAGTGAATAGCACTATATCCTGTAGTTTTTAATTTAATTTCTTTTATGATGAGTGACATAGAACATCTTTTCATATGTTTAAGAGCTATCATATTTCCTGTGAACTCTCTTGATATTCCTTACTCAGTTTTCTATTCAGTTATTAGATCATTTTCTTAATGATTTATAGGAGCTGTCTATATATAAAGTAATTTAGGCAAATAATTTTGATTGAGATTCAGACAGTTTCTCTTTTTTTTATTTTTTTGTTTTTGTTTCTTAGCTACAGTTGACATACAATATTATTAGTTTCAGGTGTACAACACAGTGATTAGACATTTATGTGCCTCACAAAGTGATCACCCTGATAAATTGAGTGCCCGTCTGATACCATACTACATTACTACAATATTATTGACTATATTCCTTATGCTATATTTTACATTCCCGTGACTATTTTGTAACTACCAATTTGTACTTTTTAATCCCTTCCCCTTTTTTACCCAACGCTCCAACATCCCTCCCAACTGGCAACTATCAAAATGTTCTCTGTATCTATGAGTTTATTTCTGTTTTGTGTGTTTGTTTATTTTGTCCTTTAAATTTCACATATAAGTGAAATCATATGGCATTTGTCTTTCTTTGTCTGACTTACTCCACTCAGCATGATACCCTCTTGGTCCATCCACGTTTTGGAGATGGCAAGATTTCATTCTTTTTTATGGCTGAGTTATAGTGTGTGTGTACACACACATATACACAGCACTCAACACCTCTTCTTAATCCATTGATGGATACTCATGTTACCTCCACATCTCAGCTATTATAAATAATGCTGCAGCAGTGAACATATGGTTGCACATGTCCTTTGAAGTAGCATTTGGGTTTTTTTGGATAAATACCAAGAAGTAGGAATACTGGGTCCTTCATTGTCTCTTGTTGTAGCAGTTGTTTTAAAGTCTGTTTTGTCTTGCTAGCCCAGCTCTTTTTTTTCCCCCAATTCCATGAACTATCTTTCTTTATCCTTTTATTTTCAGTCTCTGTGTCTTTCAATCTGAAGTGAGTCTTTTGTAGGCAGCGTATATATGGGTCTTGTTTTCTATCCATTCAGCCACCCTATCTATTGATTGAAGCATTTAATCCATTTACATTTAAACTAATTTTTGATAGATATATATATAGTTATTGCCATTTTATTATTCATTTTGTTTTATTATTTATTTTTAAGAATTCAAGAGGGAGCAGAGAGAGTTTATTGAAATGAAAGTGCACACCTGAGGGGGAAGTGTGGGCGAATTCATAAATGAGTTCATATTTTTTATCTTTTTTTCTTTCTTCTTCTTAAAGAACCCCTCTGATATCTTCCATATGCTGCTAGAGAAGAACCAAATGATTTCCCAAGTAGGAACTCTGGGCTGCTTAGAAAAGACCTTTACCTGGGATAATGGTCAGGGGCAGAGAGGTATATCTCACAAATACCTCAGGTAATTTGATTCTTCCTATTCCAGTTCTAACAAGCATGATTCAGGACAATCATCAAGGCATTATCAGCCAAGGAAAAATATGAAAACCACTCTCTGTTGCATGTGCCCCAGTTTGTGTGGTCCCAGAAGCAGACCACGTAGCCAGATGTATTCATCCTCTTGTCCTAAACATGAACATTTTATTATACTGCCATTGTAGTCATTACCATCTGGCTTTGATGGAATTATTTGCTCCTTTCAATAATCTAATAGTAGTTTTTATATTCTTCTCAAATAGTCACCCTGGAAAGGTATCTGCCATTTACTGGACACCTAACAGCTCTTATTTTTCATACTTAATTTTATTCCTGTTTTTCTGTCCAAAAAAAGCCTCTAAGATTGATATTATTGCTATCATTTTGCAGGTGAGATGCTGAGTCATAGTTTTAGGCGAGATTTAGGCAATAAGCTTCACTCCTGGCTCAATTAAGGGCAGGGAGAAGAAGAACCTGACATCCTTGGCTTCCACAAAAGTAACATTCCTCAGAGAAGAAAGAGAATTCCATCAACCAAAGGAAATTTCAGAATGATTAGGAAAGAAATGCCTAAGATGAAGAAAACGATTTCCTCCTTAGCTAATTACTTCACATATGAAACAACCCCAGATTGTATTCCAGAGGACAAAATTTGATACCTATTTTATTTTCTTCTTGTCCTGCAGGATCTGATGATGGGTTTAGGTATAACGTTTATTTCACATTTTTCTAATATTTCAGTTTAGTTTTGCAATCAAAGACATTAAGGTGAATTTGACTTTACTTTTTTTCATAAAGCCAGGTTGCCCCTTAGTGATGCCAACATCTTCCACATTTTCATATTGAACAATATTTCAAAAATGTGTTTTTACACTTCGTTGTGTTGAGCACGCGCACTGATTTATAGTGTAAGGACTCACTCTCTACACTTCTCTTCTCTAAAAGTGAAAATGCATTGTTTGTTTTCCATTTTCTAGTGAATCCTCTAAGAAAGCAGATGGTGGATCAGATCTCAGGCTAAATTCTTTCAGGATCTGGGATATAATCCAATCAGCCTGGGTCCCTAGAACTCATCTGTGCTTATACACTCTCTTATCCATCATTCTGTACCTCAGCAGCTGCTCTCTAATGTCTGTTCAGCCTCTCCTACAAAAGTTCCTTCTCCTTGACAGAAAATATGGGTATAATAAGCATCTGATTAATTCTACTTTGTCTTAATTATGAATAACTTCATATCAACATCTTCAAATACCAGGCAAATCCTTTCCTGGTTTTCCATTTGTCCTGGAATACCAAACCCTTCCTCCCACCCCCCCAAGTCAATCCTTCTTGTAGACTTTGTATATTTTCCCTTTGAGATGTAAATTTTCATGTTTCCAAAGCTACATTTACAGGTCTCAGCCAACTGCTTTTATCATTAAAGTAGTATAGTTTTAATAAACGAGGAGGAAAATAGTCAGTTGTCAAATGGCACACTCAGAAGCAAGTTTGATATTGATTTCGTGACACTGAGGCTGAGGCTCTGCCATTTGGAGACGCCATAGATGTCAGGAAGCCATTCTGTGGTGCGTGCTAGTGTGTTAGTGGTTTCCTGGCTAATTCAAAACCGATCTTCCTCTATACTTCTCAAATGATATCAGATAATGGAAAAACTGTTAGATTATACTTGCAAGGGGATTTCAATCTCAGGAACTAAGAAAGCACACATTTTCCATCATTTGTAATTACTGACAAGGCCAACACTTACAATGCTTATAAAATCATTTGAGAAAAGAAAGAAAAGCAGCCACACATATAACTTTAGTTTTCCAAAATAATATCAAATTCTTCTCAAGGATAAATACGTACTCAAGGATAAATATGTATCTCAAGGATAAATATACACTTTTCTTGAAACATCCATATCAAACTTCCCAATCAGATCATTTGTTTTCTCAAGCATGCTTCACGGGTGCTCTATGCACGTATATACTAACTGTGATTCACTAATTTATTTGATTATTCATATAAAATGTATAAGCAGTGCATTTTATAAGGGAGTACAAATCCTCCATTTCAGAATTGAGAAAGATACAGATCCTGTCCTTATAGAACTTACAAGGATAAATAATTACACTAAGTAATTAAATAACATTTGTGAAAAGTGCCATGGAATATTGTTCTGTATGCAATAATGATACAGAACACGGAAATTGAACCTTGTTGTGTGGAGGATTGTCAGGAATATTTTATTTATTTATTTATTTAATTCAGCACTTTCTGTGGACCAAGCACTGTTCTAAGCAGATAGGCAAAGCATCTGTTTTTATCGGTGTTGTTTGGGAGCAAGGTAGATTCAAAATAAATAGAGAGATAAGTAAAAAACAAACTTACCAGACAGTAATTGAGTAGAAGATGATGGAATTGCTATGTTGCTTTGAATTTGACCAGAAAAGAAAATATCATTTAAACTGAGATCTGAATAACGAGAGAGAGAAAGGCCTTTGAGGGAGAGCACGTCCATGAAGAGAAACACCCAAGGCAAAAACACTAAGCCTAGCATAAACCTGATCTGTTCAAAACAAAACAACACAACACACACACATACACACAAAAGGCCAGAATGAATCATGAGCATATTAGATGAAGACTAAAGTGACCATATAATTGTCATCCTCACCAAGACATCTTTGAAAGTGAAAGTGAATGCTATGAGTAATAATAAGTAGGCGACAAGCATCCAGATCTGTCTGGGAAAACTAGACTTACTACCACTTTAGACTAGTGTTGTCAACCAGGAGCAATTTTGCCCCCTAGGGGACGTTTGGTGATGTCTGGACACATTTTTGGTTGTCACTATTTGGGGGGAAGTTGCTCTGTATCTAGTGTCTTGAGTCATCCTACAATGTACAGGACAGCACCCCAAAACAAAGAATGATCTAGCCCAAATTATCAGTTATGCTGCCGTTGAGAACTCCTGTTTTAGAATGAGAAGGAAAGCAATACTCAGTAGGATTATACCAGACAATGAGGGGATTTGTGATCTAGGGTGAGTTATTTATATTTTATTCTAATTATGATGCGAAGCCATTGGAGGTGTTTAATTAAAAAAGTGATGTGTGTCATTTGCAGTTTTAAAAGATCTCTGGCTTCTGTAATGCAGGGGGAAGGGTAAGGACAGAATTGTGGAGATCTATTAGAAGGCAGGGAATTTTGCTGCCTTGAAGTAGGCTGTGATTAATAGATGTAGAGGGAAGTATGTTTTTGGAAATAAAGTCAATAGGTTGTGGAAATGATGTGGGGACCAACAGGAAAACAGAAATAAGAAATAACTTCCAGTTGAGCTTGAACAACTGAATGGATCCTGTGTGAACTGCTGAAGCTATAACAACATGAGCAGGTTTAGGCGGAGGGTGAAGGGAACTGAGTTCTGCTTCAGCACAAAGGTTTGAGATGCCTGTCCATGCAGAGGCTAGAGTTCTGCACAGAGGGCAGGGCTGGGCTTGCAGATTTGTGAATCGTCAGCACATAGTGATTAAAGTCATGGGAAAGGTGTGGTCCGTTAGGAAGAGTCTAAAAGTAAAATAATAATTTTAAAAGTAGGTCCCAAGGTTCCTTGACTTTTTGAAATAGAATAAAGCAGAAAAGTCAAAAGTGTAGACTGATGTGGAACAAGTGGGGCAAGAGGGAATGCAGGACCATCTGAACCCACAGAAGCCCAGAGATAAAGTGATCAACTACCTTCAATGACATGCAAGGATGAAGTAACACCAAGAAAGAGATTTGAAAATTAGAACTGGGAACATGGAGGGCACTTGTGATCTTGAAAGGAATAGGGCCATCTGGTTGATGGGATATGGAGACACAGTTGTAACTGGTTGAACGAAGTGGGAGGTAAGGAAGCAGTCACTACAGAAATTCATTAGAAGGCATTTGGCTTTGAATAAGACCAAGAAATGAAGTGGTAGTTGAAGGAGAATGTAATCATATACATAATTTTAAACAAAATCATGTTATTAGGTTAGAGTAAATGATAAAACAGAGGAGGGAATTAATGATGCAGAGGGAGAGTAAATAATTGTATAAGTGAAGTGCCCGAAAAGGCCAGTGGGAGGGAATGTGGTGGAGAAGTGGGAGTTTGCCCTCCCTTTGATAATCGCAGGAGCACATCATCTAGCAATAGTGTAACAAAGGAGAGCAGAGGTATGTGTGAGGATGTGGTAATCTGGCCTAGGAGGTAAGGCTCCAGCAGAGAGCTACACAGGAGAACCGACTGCATTCATTAGCGAGAGGCAGTGGGGGCTGGGGGGAGGGAAAGGTTTTATGCTTTTGAATAATTGAGAAACAGAAGAAAGAAAGGCTCAGTAAATATTTATTGAACAAAGGACTAATTTTGTCAATTTAATGAAATCCGTATGTTTTATTTCTGAAGTTGCTTTTGATTAAATTTCATTCTTACTGAGTTTGAATTTTAATTTGATTTGGGGGTTTTGGCTTAACTGATGTTAGCCAGTCTCTGTATTTCTAGAGCTGTAAATCTCTCAAAATAATGTGTCCTCAGTCTTTGGATTAACAGTGTCAGGGAAACCAACTTGGACAAAACGTCCCATGTGAATTGAAATGCTTTCACCTCAGATGGTTTGTCATACTCATGTCGAAATGAAGCAGCTTTGATTTACCGTAAAGGTGGAAGGGCGGCTGATGAAGGTTACAAGCCTGATTCTACTTTTATTGTCTCCCCTGACATTGACCTTCATGCCCTTGTCACCTCCCAGAATGTGTGTTTCTTCAAGTGTTTGTAATGCTCAGTATGGGGCATACCCTTGGATGACACTTTCAGATAAGGAAGTTTGTGGAACATCTGGTGTGAAAGTGAGTTTTAAAAATTACAACCCAAAGTCAAACAGTTTTCCAAATTATAAATGACCAGATCAGCATACAGAGAAGTGTTTTTATGAGTCATGAAATACAAGAGGAATGGCATCTAGAAAGAAAAAAGTAGGAAAGAGAACACTAGTGAATACAAATTATCCCTTTTCAATAAAAAAAAGTTAAAAATATGAATAAATGTATGACAACCCACTGCACGGTATAATGAGACTCAACTTCCCTTCTCTATCCTGATTAAAAATCTAGAAAAAAATGCTCAAGATTTCAGGGTTTTAATAGGAGTGAATCCAGCGATTCCTGATTTTCTCCCTTACCTTCTCACTGATGAAGATCCAGGTCAGCACCTGAAGCTATCCATCGGCCTGCTTCCCAGATTCCCCTTGCAGTGGTAAAGAACAGAGAAATGGAGGCACTTCTATCTCATCCTGGAAACTAGTGAGAAGCTGTCTTTCACGTGCTCTGTAGACAGAGAGAAATTTATGTAATAATAAGCAAGTTGGATTGGTTTTGGCAAAGGATGGAACCATTTCATCCAGTAAATGTTAAAAAAAAAAAAAAAGTCCCGATCAGTGGTAAGTGAAAGAGACCACTCCTCACCCCCAGTCAGGCTCCATTTACATCCTTAAGCAACAGCAGGAAGGAATGAAAACAAGAGTATATCATGAGGACTGAGGGGTGTTATGTATTTCCAAAACCTTTAGAAAGTCCATCAAATGCCAGTGCCCTAAGGTCACAGAGATCCTGATCATAGCACTCCTGGTTTGCTCTTGGCACAGGGGGCACACACTCAAATCAGACCCCGATGATGGCCAATGTGATTAGCCAATGTGATTAGAAGCTCTCCATTCCCGCAAAATCTGGGTGACATATTAAGCACACAAGTCCTTGAGAAAAAGGAAACTCCTCACCAGGAGTACCAACTCTAATTGACAAAAATCCTCTCAATACATCCTTATCACTCAAAAATTAAAATCAATAATAATAATATTATTATTAATAATACAGATTTGTTCTGGAAAGAAACCAAGGAAGGAAGAGAGGGAGGGAGGGAGGGAAGAAAGGAAGGCAATGGTATGCACAAAACACACAAAGAAAACTCCAAGTGTCTTGTGTGAATGAGCAGCTGGAAATGAGTTTTGGGGCTAAAGCCAGGAGTCTGGAAGTAATGTGAGATAAAGAGTAGAAAAACCCCATCCAGTATCCTCATCTGTAGCAGGGGAAATTGGGGGAACTCTCCTGGTCTTTGCAAAATAAGAAAGTCAAGCATATAAGCACTTGGCTGTGGTTTGGAGTTTGAATTTACTCTCACCATGTCCTGTGGGACACTTTTGCCTGACCTGATAAAGTAGCACATAAACTCTTCCACAACCGAGGGCCCCAGAAGAGGCAAGTAGGAAAAATTTCCACAGAGATGCCCCCAATGAAGAGCACATCCAGTCCCTAAAGAATAACCCATGATGCTAGTGATCTCATAGGAAAAATTACCACAAAAATAAGAAAAAGCATATTAAGGAAATCTTCCATGAGAGAGTGTTAGCAGATGTATAAACCCACTCAGAATGCATCACAAAGAGATACCATCAGGAACATGTAAGAGAGTTCTAAACAAAAAGGGGGGGGGCATGCAAAATTTGAAGATAAAATATGGTGAAGATTTCAGATTAAAAAACAACCACAACAACAGCTAAATAGCAAACCAAATACCAAGGAAGAGAAAAAAAATCACTCCTGACAATTCATGGTGAAACATAATATAATGATTAAAAAAAAGAAAAAGGCAAAATAACACTATCATTTCTGTCATCCAACTGGATATTAGAGTTTCCAGCAAGCCTAATAATAGGAAAATAAATAAGAGAAACAGATTGTGAAGGATGAAGTAAAATTATATTATTGTGAAATGCAGAGGTTTTGCTTTATCTATTTAGAAAATTCAAGAAAATATGGAGAATATCAAAACAAAAGAGTACTAATAAAACGAGCATGTAAAAGACGAAAACTTATCTATATACCATTATAACCAATCAGAATATATAATTTTACTAAACTTTCCATAAAAAGTATGCATTACATGATTTTTGATTTTTATGATAGCAATTTTTACACAGCAAAGTCATACACATTCAGATGTACATTATAAATGTAAAGTAAGTCCTTATTATAAATTAAACAAAAATATTTATTCCCAACAGTATCAAATGTTATACAGTAGCTTATTAGGAAGAATAGGCACTCTAAGAACTAGAAGAAAAATTTTATAAATGGCACTGGGGAAATTGGGTGCCCATATGAAAAATTATAGACTTATTGCACATCAAAAACAAAAATAAATTTCAAATGCATTGAATAACTAACCTAATGAGCAAAACATTAAAACTTTTAGAAGAAAATATAGAAGATTATTTTATGACCTAAACCTAAAATTATAAAAATTAAAAAGTGTAAGAAAGACAAAGTGAAATTAAGAAAACCTAAGTCACAGCAAAATGCTTCCATTCCTCCTTATCAAACTTTTGTCTTGAAAGAGAAAAGAAATTATTGAGAAATATCTGTGGAACACTTAAAGTAATTATAACCTAATTACAATAAAAGACCAATATTTTCAAGAAAGTGAAATATTTTCAGCTACCATTTATGACTATAGTGAAATAAAACTAGAAGCCAAAAAAAAAAAATTACCCCCCCCAAAAAAAAACCATAACTACTTTCACATTAAAACAAATAAAAATCTTTAAATAACCATGGACTCAAATTGGAAATCAAAGCCACAACTGAAGGCCAGTTAGAAAATAATACCAATTAACAATCATCCTGTAGAAACCCTATTGAAAAAATACTCAGCCTAAAAAAAAATTTTTTTTTTAATTAAAGTTTATTGGGGTGACAACTGTTAGTAAAGTTACATAAGTTTCAGGTGTACAATTCCGTAATACATTATCTATATCTCACATTGTGTGCTCACCACCCAGAGTCAGTTCTCTTTCCATCACCATATATTAGATCCCGTTTACCCTCTTCTAGAGTCCCCCTACCCCCTTACCCTCTGGTAACCCCTAAACTATTGTCTATATCTATGAGTTTTTGTTCCTTCATTTATTTGTCTTGTTCTTTTGTTGTTTTCAGTTTTATATACCACATATCAGTGAAATCATATGGTTCTCTAGTTTTTCTGTCTGACATATTTCACTTAGCATTATAATCTCAAGATCCATCCATGTTGTCGCAAATGGTACTATTTCATCTTTTCTCACTGCCAAATAGTATTCCACTGTGTATATATACCATAACTTCTTTATCCATTCAACTCTCGAAGGGCATTTTGGTTGTTTCCCTGTCTTGGCCACTGTAAATAAAGCTGGAATGAACAATGGAGCACATATGTCTTTATGGATAAATGTTTTCAGATTTTTTTGGGATTGCTGGGTCATATGGTAATTCTATTCTTAATTTTTTGAGGAACCTCCACACTGCCTTCCATAGCATCAGCCTAAAAATTTGAGAAAGAAATGCTATATTTTAAGGTAAAAAAAATTATGAGGAAATACCAAAAAAATTTAAAAAGAAAGTAAAGTGTCAATGAACTTCAATAGATAAAACCAATATAATAGGTAAAATTAAGAAATAAATTAGTTTAGTTCTATGAAAATTCCAATAACAGAATGAAACAATGATTTATAAAACAATAAAGAAAATAAATATAAATGATATTCTTCTAAGTATTTTTAAAGTAAAAATTAAAATTATGAAAATGTATATGTATTAATAAAAATTTTCTAATTCCCATGATGAATGGGAAGAAAGAGAAGTAGAACAAGAGTCATGAAATTAAATTTAAGAATGTGGAATAAAAATCTTTGAAAATTTTATCAGTCCTCAAGTTTTTAATAATTATTCCATGTCATTGTATTCATTTTGAAACATAGGACATAGAATGAAAATTCAATTCATTTTATGAGGTTAACACAAACCTGATATGAAATTTGATGGTGATAGCATTTAATGAAACACAAAAACCAATCTCACTTAAGAAGAATTGATGCAGCCATGTGGAAACCTCCTTCTATATATAGGTGTATTTGTTTCTAAGGAATGAAAATAATAGTTAATAAAATGATGTAACTTTTATTCAGTGGTTCAACTCTTGTCTTCAGTAGGGTTCATTAGGGAGGTTACAGTTTTAACTATTTCCTGTGTCAAATTCTTCCATGTCAATCAAATCTTGTTGATGATCATAAGTGATTTTATCAGCTGATTAGTTTTGTTTTCATCTTTTGATTAGTTTTGATTTCATCTTTCATTACTTTTGATTTTATCAGCTGATTAGTTTTGTGTTCATCAGCTGAACAGTGTTTTGTTTTCTTTTCTAGATGTTATCTTAAAAATTCTTTATTAGTTTCATTTTGTTCATTTTTTCTCTATGTTTCCTTAAGTTACTTCCTAAGTTACTTGTCTTACAGGTCTTATACTTCTAAAATGATTACAGTTTTATTTAACTAACAAAAATACAGCATACTTTTTTCATATAAAATACTTAGAAGCATATAATTGTTAGAAAAATTTCCATGCAAATTTTTAAAAATAAGTGACATGTTAGTAATACTTTGTTTACTTTCATTACACTCATAAATGCATGTGGATATTATAAATTTTTATGCATTACATGAAGTTTTGAATAAGTTACACATTTAATGTTACGGATTATAGAAACTTTAAGGCTTAATCAAGAACAGTTACTACATAAGCACTAAAAGTGCACACAATTCAAATAAACCATTGTGCATTATAGAAAGTCCAAAACATTTGGGATGTATTCAATCTTACAAGTTCCAGAAAGGCCTGTATTTATTTTAAAATGAGTGTCTAAGTTCACTGAAATGTGTTTAGTGCTTGAAATGAGTTATTGCTATCCTGTCCCTTGTCAGTGACAGCATTTATATACTAACAAACATCGTACTAGACTCTTGCCTTTAGGTTTTGGCTGCACTGATCAAAGGAAAACCATACCTAGCTGAAACTGGGAAACACAAATAACTGCTTCATGTAAAGAGAATGAATCTTGGAGAATATTAAAAGATTATTATGCCATGACCACGTGGGACTCGTTCCAAAAATGTAAAGGCCTACCTTGTTTTATTGTGCTTCACTTTATTGTGCTTCATAGATGTGTTTTTTACAAATTGAGGGCAAGGCCCTCCACCAGCAAATAGATTAGGATTCACTCTATTGCTATACTCTCTTTATTGGTATGGTCTGGAATGGAACTCACAATATCTCCCTACTATGCCTACATTGTGATAATTGTGTAGAATTAGGATATCAGTTAATATTAATGAATACATTTAATTACACTGATAGGCTATAGGAAAAAGCCATGTAGTCATCCTGAGATGTAGAAGGTATTAATAAAAGAACTATCTATTTCTCCTTAGAAACTGTGAAACATATTTGAAAAGTAGTTTCCTCAAATAATAAAGAATAATTATCCAAAACAATTTGACAAATATGAAAATAACAATAGAATTTTAGAGGAATTCCTCCTAGATACAAAATAAGACTTAGACTGTTGAAACAAAACAAACAAACACTATTCTGGACAGCTACCCAAAGCAATTAATATAGGAATAGATAAAGAGCATCATCAATATATAAATTTAATTTTTTCTACCTGGAAACCCCAAGATAATTGAGAAATAATTGGATTTACTTTGTATGTTCAAAATGGTGGATGATTTATAAAATCTTCCTCCAAAACCCATCTCATATATCTGAGCTGTCCAATATGGTAGCCACTTCTATATGTGACTATTGGGCATGCAAAATGTAGCTAGTCTAAATTAAGGTGTTCTACTATAAGTATAAAATATATACTGTAATTCAAAGACTTTCAAAGTATGAAAGAAAAATAATGTAAAATCTCACTCTACTTTCTAAATTTTGATTACATTTTAAAATCATAAAAATGTGGATATGTTGAATGAATTATATTAATAATTAATTCGTCAGTTCCTTTTTAATATGGCTACTATGGTAGAAAATGTAAAATTACATAATTGGCTTGAATATGTTACATTATATTTCTAGAAAATATATACAGTAGTCCCCACCTTCTCGGTGGGGGATATGTTCCAAGACCCCCAGTTGATGCCTGAACCTGCGGGTAACACCAAACCCTATATATACTATTTTTTTTTTCGTATACTTACATACTTATGATAAAGACTACAGTTTCTCCTTCACACATTCGAATTTTCAGCATTGCTATTCCTATGCTTTGAGGACATTGTTAAGTAAAATAAAAGTTATTTGAACATAAACACTGTGATACCATGACAATCAATCTGATAACCTACATAGTACTAACAGGTGGGTAGTGTACACAGTGTGGATACTCTAGACAAAGGGAAGTTTCACATCCTGGGCTGGAGAGAGTGGGATGGTGCAAGATTTCATCATGCTACTCAGCCTGGTGCACAATTTAAAATTTATGAATTCTTTATTTCTGGAATTTTCCATTTAATATTTTCAGACCACAGTTGACCAAAGGTCAATGAAACCATGGATAAGGGGGGACTACTGTAATATGATAGGAAAACTGTTTCCTTTTATAAAAGCAATATAAAATCAGCGAAACCTAAGAATACAAGTTATAAGATAGTGTATTAGTCTGTGCAGTCAGCTATAACAAATTATCATAGACTGGGTGTTCTAAATGACAAATATTTTTTCCCCCTGTTCACAGTTCTGGAGGCTGGTAAGTCCAAGATCAAGGTGCTGATAGATTCATTTCTTAGAGAAGGCTCTCTTTCTGGTTTGCTGAAGGCAGCTTTCTCTTTGTATCCTCACACGGACAGAAGCAAGCCGTCTTGTATCTTCTCTTAGGACGCCACGAATGCCCTTATGAGTACCCCACCCTCATCAACTAATTATTCCCAAATCCCCCATCTCCAAATGCCATCACAGTGGGGATTAGGATTTCAAGGTATGAATTTTAGGGGGACACAAACATGAAGTCCATAATAGATATTATAAGATATTTGCAGAAGCTATATGGTTAAAACAAAACAAAAAAACTGTATTGGCTGTGTGTGAGAGAGACAGAGGTGGCGGAGAGAAATGGAGGGGAGAGAGAGAGAGAGAGAGAGAGAGAGAGAAAGAGAGAGAGAGAGAGAGAGAGAGAGAGAGAGAGAGAGAGAGAGAGAGAGAAATTGATTTATAACAAAGAAGAGGCCTACCATGTCCCTGGTTTTGAAAACATTATATATGACTAAGTGTTGCTTAAATGACTCTCCATAGCACTGTGTTCAGTGTGGTAAATTCAATGCAATTTTAACGAACTCATAATTGGGGGAAGACCTTGATGAACTATTTTAAAGTTCATCAGAATAAACACATGCAGAAAGCCAAGAAATATTTAATAAATTAGAAAAACAATGAATAATATTTTTCCTGTTTCCAGAATAAAACCCAGTACATATGAAACTAAGAATTTGAGTGGTATTTTAAGTTAGTGAGAAAAGAATGCATTATCTCATGTTGGGCTAACTGTCTAACCACTTGTAAACAAAACAATAAAATTAGATCATTTTTCTCACAATTTACACAAAATAAAATTCAAGAGATTAAAGCTCTACATATGATAAAATGAGAAAAAATATATAAGTAATTTAAACCATATAAAAATATAATCTGGACTGAAGAGAGTCATATTTCAGCATAATGCAAATTCTGGAATTATAATGAAAAAGATTACAAAGAAATACATGGAGAATGAAATAAAACAAGTTGCTCAGCTTCTCAAATAGTGAGGGAAATACAAACCAAAGGATGCTAATTACTCGGAAATTAAAACTAACCACCATTCATTAAATGATCACTCTTTATTGAGAGAAATAACAAATACCAAAGATAGGGAGGGCTTTAGGAAGAAGACACAATAAAGTTAAAGAAAAAAGCCAGGCTAGACTGTCAGTTAATTAATTGATTTTATTCTTCTCTTTCCCTGATGCCAGTTCCCTTTGAAGCAATGTTATTATTGAAGGAACATGGAATCCTGAGATAAAATGTTAACAATGTGTATGCATAAAAATGTTTACTTTCTTGTAATATGGAGCAAGGTATTTAGACTGAATTTTAGTTTGTGGAATGAATAAATATCATCTACCGGAGCATGATTTTTTAAATTATTTTGAAATGTCAGCTCTTAACTGACATAGCAAGTCATCTCTAAGTAATAAAATTTAATATCAGTTCGATTTCAACTCAGATTCTGTGTGTTCAAGGTTTTCATTTTAGAAAGGCTAATACTGCTACGTAGAAGTTAGACATGATTACTTCCTATTCAGTTGCTTTGATATGCCTATTTCTTTGAACAAAAATCTCGTTTTAAATGCTCTTTTGATATATGAGCCCACGGTTCCAGTGAAATTACTCCTGAATGCAAAATGTGGTGAAGACTTTAGAGTTTGCTAAAAGCAGTTATTCTGATACATTTGTTGATATTTTCTTGACAGGCAATGAACCAGAATTTACTTTAGAAAATTTGATTGTGAATATACAAAAGGAAACAGCAGGCGACAACCACTTTCCAAAGCTGGGAAAATATTTGGTTGCCAGGTTTTTGTTTTGCTTTTCAGTGGACCTTTCATTTTTATTGTGATGCTGACTTTTAATGTGGATACTAAGGATTGAAAAGGTCAGGCTAAACGTTAACAAAATGATGACAACCAGTTAAAGATTTAGAAAAACAACACTCATTATATACTTTCTTCCAGAGATGCTTATATAGAATGAAAATTGACCTTAGCGATAGTTTAAGGATGAGGTTAGATTTTATAATTTGGTTGGAGTTGATTAGTAGGATAGGAGCTGATTTCAATACAGGCCTAACTGCGCTAGTGCAACATTCTTCCTCTTATTCCATACCAATAACATGCTCTTGGCAGTGGAGTTGGGAACTGGGGACAGGATACGTTTCTCTTTTAGGAAAGTTCTTCATAAACTACCCCTTCTGTTCTGAGTAAACCTTCTGTATCAAGTAATCCACTGAGAGCCGTCATGTAATTAAAGAAAAATATATGAGAACACTTAAGATGAACCTCTTAGCAAATTTCAAGTGTCAAATACAGCATTGTTAACTATAGTCACATTACAGGACATTAGATCTCCAGAACTTATTCATCTTAAGTGTTCTGGCCACACACACAACCACAAAGAATGCTAACTGTGTGAGGTGATGGATATGTGCATGAGCTTGACTGTGCTCATTATTTCACAATAAATCAAACTAGCAAACTGTACACTTTCAATATATACAATTTTTATTTGTCATTTTTGTTACAATAAAGCTGGAGAAAAAGGTAAAATATATGTATACATGTAAGTATGTATTAATATTAATAAGTATATTAATCATTCAGATTGTACATTTGACTCACTTTATTAAATAAGGATATTAGAAGCCTTATCCTTTTCTTCATCTCTCCTCTGCTGCTTTTATATCTTCCAACGTCTGTTTTTTGCTGATTAACACTTAAATATTCTGTAACTCTAATCATGTCTTCCTTACCATATGTATGAGGATATTTTAAAAATATAAAGAGTATTCCCTTGTTGTACTAATGTGTTGTCTCCTGCAAAGCCAAGTAGAGTATTTACTTTCTGGGGCTCTGTTGGGTTTTCTGTAGCACCGCACAGCTCTTTTAATCCCCGTGTCTCCAGCTTCCCCAGTGACCAGTTCTTTTCTCTTTGCTCCTGGCACCTCTGTCTCCAGTACCGGTCTGCACAGCTTCCCTCGCCATCTGCTGTCCCACTGTGTTCCTGGGATTTAACATCATTGATGTCCTGGGTTGCAGATATCATTGTTTTATTTTCTTGTCTTCTTGTTTAAAATTTTGTTTTCCCGCCTTTGGCTAAAGAAGGGGCAGACATTTTTCTTTTTCTTGAGTACTAGTGTGTCTGACTATTCTTTATTCTATACTAACGTTTGCTGGGGCATTTTTAAATTTTTTTGATGGGTTCTTTCAATTTAGAGACTTGGGTCTGTCTGCTCTGTGGAACATGTTTTATTCTTTTCTCGATAATTATCTTCTTTCTCTCCAGTTTTTGGGTTTTGTTCTCTCATTCTTAAATTTCTCATGGTTGGCTATTGGAATTCCAGGGTTAATTTTCTAAATTTATTATATTCTTTGGTATTTCCCCAATCTTTGCCAACTTTCTTTATTTATTGCCATATTTCTTTATCTTCCTGGTCTTTTATAACTTCTTTTTATTTTAAGCAAAACGTTTTAATTTCCAAGAGCTCTTTCAGGTCCACCGATTATTCCTTTCCCCAGAAATTTTACCACATTAAATGAATAAGATATTTTTCCAATCTCTCTAAGGATATTACTGTTGGTAATTTAATATTTTATTATTTTCTGTGAATCATCTTTGTGTTCTCTGTGAATCATCTCTCTCTCTCTCTCTCATCCTGTGTTTATGTTTGAGGGCAAGGCATGAGAAGTTCATTTGGAGCTCTGAGTGAATGTGTAATGCTGGTCTCCTTTGGGTCTTCACTTTTGGATTCTTGGCTTGGAGTTAGTGTTATTCTGGGCGCTCCCATATGGCAGAATGTCATTGGAGTCACAATTTCTCTATAGAATTACCTTCCAGTCTCCCATCTGAGGGCTGGAGGACTGGCTGCTGATTCTTCTAAAGTAGGAGTAGGGGAACCAGGTAGGGCACGTTTCCAGTTCCATGCATGGTACGTGGCCCTCCCTCTCCACCACCATGTGTTGCGTCACAGATCTTCCTTGTACTACTGCCCTGTATGCTTGGCATTTTTTCAGTCCCAAGTATCTCTATGATTTTACTGTCTCACTTCTCAATTGTGTTGCTCACTGCCACTTCCCCCATCACCGGGCAATTGTTACTGCTTTGCTCTGGACTTGCTGCCTTCCAGAATTTGTAGAAATTTTGAATTTCCTGATAGTTTTTTACCAGTCTCTTGTTGTTGTAGATTTATGACCTGTTGATTTTTATACTTACATTCATTGGGTCCCAGGAAGGGAAGAGAACATGAGGTCAATCCCCCATCTCTAAGCAGAAATTACCCTAGAGATTTTAAATTCCATATTAATAACCCACTTGGCAGCAAGTAATTGCAAAGATTCCCATCTTTTCAAGCATCCAGACTACAGATTTTTTTTTTCACCCATCGTACCTAGCATCATTTTCTGAGTTTATACACACAACACATTCATTAAAAACTATTTTTTATTGATAACAATTAATGTCACTGACTATTTTAATGATATGAAATGATTCACTTTGTTTCAAGTGGAATTTCATTGTATCTTTTTCGTCTAATTAAAATAGATTTTCCAGATTCTTAAACCATTTAAATTAAAGACAAAGACTTTTGACAGAAAATCCATGTTGCAAGATTGGAAATAGCTTTTGCTGTTGACTACCTACATTTCTGAAGTTCAAGTTCACTCCCAAATTTAAACTTAACTCTCCAGCAATTTGACCATGGAACAGAATGAAACATGTGTATAACTGTTGTTCTTAAATGTGTTTAAAATCCTATACTTTAAGAAGCAATCACTAATAAAACTAACATTCTAACAATCAAAATTGAAAGAGCTCTTTATCAACATCTTTATCAGTTTTTGAGGACAAAAGATGAAATGCTCCAACTTGTATTTAGAGTATTCAGAACATTTTAACACATAGAGAAAATGGGAAAAAATAGCTTGGAAAATATGATTATCATTACCAAGAATTATGGGTTTTTTTTAAAGATAATTCTAATTTTTGGTGCATATCACACTAGAATATTATCTAATTTGTGCACGGTTTCTTTCTTCATGCGCTCACGCTAGAATACCTCAAACACAAATACAGAAACTGTCCTCTACTTATATATTCTAAATCCCTGTTTCCATACTTCCTACCAATATTAGCTGATAGCTTCGGATAATATACTTTCAAAAGAGCTTAATCATTAGGCTTAAATTTCAAATGTGTATTTTAATGAATTCTGAGCTGAACTGTGACTGTTTTCTTAGTCCATTTAAGCTGCTGTAAAAAAAAAAAAATACCACAGAATGAGTAGCTTATAAGCAACAGGAATTTATTTCCCACGTTCTGGAGGCAGGAGGTTCAAGATCAGGGAGCTAGCACCATCTGATGAGGGCCCTCATCCAGGTTGCAGACTTCTTGTATCCTCACATGGTTGAAGGTGCTAAGGGCTAATGTGAGGTCTCTTTTATTGTATAAAGCATTAATCTCATTCATGAGGACCCCACCTTCATGACGTAAGCACCTCCTAAAGACTCCGTCTCTTAATACCATCATGTTGAACATTAAGATTTCAACATATGAATTTTGGGGAAACACAAGCATTCAAACCTTAATAACTGTCAATTTTAAAATCACTTCGTATAATTTTCTGAATTTTGGAAAACTACAAAAATTCACAATACATACTGAAAAGTGTTTTGGAATACCTTTTCCTTAAATATAACATAAGAGTAAAATAGTTCTCATCACTGTGATATTTACTTAGGATACGTCTGGGTTGGATTATTGATCTTAACATATGTTTATTCTTCAGAATGAGGTAAAGAGCAGTTGACTAGGATTAGAAAACTAAATTTTAAGTCCCAGCTCTGGAGAGTCAAAAGTACAAAAATGGCTAGCGTAAGTCAAAAACCTTGAGTTTTTCTTTTCTCCTTTCTTAAGTGTGGATTGATATAATTCTTTCTAAATTGCATGAATACAACCAAAAGTAACACTTTTTGTGTATGTACTCATACACAGGTAAATAACTCAGTGCTCAAGAATTGTAAAATTCCTTTTTTTAAATTTTATTTATTTATTTATTTATTTATTTATTTTTTATTAGTTTCAGGTGCCCAAAACAAAGTAATAGTTAGACATTTATCATTTATTTCCCTCACACTGTGTCAACCCCTCCTCCCCCCATCCACTATCCCTCTGACATCGCACAGAGCCATTACATTTCTATTGTCTCTATTCCTAATGCTGTACTCCGCTTCTTGTAACTATATACATACATATATATATATATACACACACACATATGTATATGTATGTGTATATATACATACATATACATATGTGTGTGTGTATATATATATATTTATATATATATATATATGTATATATACTTGTAGTTGACATTCATTATTGTTCAGCTTCAGCTTCAGGTGTACAGTGCAGTGATCAGCCCTCTACATCTTCCCTGTGGTGGTCTCCGTAACGAGACTAGTGTCCATTGGATACCCTACAAAATCTTTACAACATTACTGATTACATTTCCCAAATTAATTTTCGTAACCCTGTGGAAATCTCGTGGTTACTGACTGCTTTCTAATCCCCTCACCTTCCCCCTTACCCCCACCCACCCCGCCCATCTAGCAACCCTCAGTTTTTCCTCTATGTCTCTGAAACTGTTTTTGATTAGTTCATTCATTTATTCTTTTCTTTAGATTCCACATATAAGTGAGATCATATGGTATTTGTCTTTCTCTGTCTGACTTATTTCACTTAACATAATGTTCTCTAGGTCCATCCATGTTGTTGCAAATGGTAAGATTTCTTTCTTCTTTATGGCTGTGTAATACTCCATTGTATAAATGTACCACAGTTTCTTAATCCAGTCATCTACCGATGGGCATTTCAGTTGTTTCCATGTCTTGGCTATTGGGTATAGTGCTGCAATAAACATAGGGGTGCAAAAATTTTTTTGAATTAGAGTTTTGGATTTTTCCGGATAGATACCTAGGAGTGGAATTACTGGATCATAGGGTAGTTCCATTTTCAGAATTTTGAGATACCTCCATACTGTTTTCCATAGTGGCTGCACCAATCTGCAATCCCACCAACAGTGCACAAGGGTTCCCTTTTCTCCACATCCTCGCCAGTACTTGTTGTTGATTTATTGATGATAGCCATTTTGACTGGGGTAAAGTGGTATCATATTGTGGTTTTTATTTGCATTTCTCTGATGGTTAGTAATGTTGAGCATTTTTTCATATGTCTGTTTGCCATCTGTATGTCCTTTTTAGAAAAATGTCTCTTCACGTCCTCTGCCCATTTTTTAATTGGGTTGTTTGTTTTTTTGGAGTTGAGTGAGTTTTTTATAAATTTGCAATATTAACCGCTTATCAGATATATCATTAGCAAATATCTTTTCCCATTCAGTAGGAACCCTTTTTGTTTTATTGATGGTTTCCTTTGCTGTGAAAAAACTTTTTAATTTGATGTAATCCCACATGTTTATTTTTTCTCTTACTTCCCTTGCCTGAAAGGATATATCAGTAAAAATCTAACCCCGGGTAATGTCTATAAAGTTTCTTCCTATATTTTCTTCTAGGAATTTTATGATTTCAGATATTACACTTAAGTCTTTAAGCCATTTTGAATTTATTTTTGTATATGGTGTATATGGTGTATATGGTGTAAGGAGGTCCAGCTTAATTTTTTTCATGTGTCTGTCCAGGTTTCCCAGCACCATTTATTGAATAGACTGTCTTTACCCCACCGTACATTCTTGCTGCCATTGTCATAGATTAAATGACCATATAGGCATGGATTTATTTCTGGGCTCTCTGTTCTGTTCCATTCATTGATCTATGTGTCTGTTTTTATGCCAGTATCATGCTGTTTGTAAAATTCCTTTGATGAACAAGTTGCTTTGCTTAATATTATAAACCATCTCATTCATAGCATGATGCAGACCCAGCCTTCATTTCTATCAGGTTTTAATCCAGAGATTGTAATTTAGCCATGTCAAGACTGTTTAAAATTGAAATATTGTGCACATAGTATAGGATATAAATCTATACAAAGCAACAATGAATTTTGGTTCTTTAATGAATAGAATAACAATGAGTCATTATGTTACTCTTATTTGTTTTATTTACATCCTTTTTTGAAATATGAAAATTACATAGTAGGGTGAATATGCATGGTATTTTAACTACATTAAATTATAAATGTAAAAGTTTTAAATTTTAATGATTATAATGATTTAGAAAAGCCTCTCAAAACTTCCATTTGTTTCTTTCTGTTCAAGTACTTTAGAAAAATGGGTGAGTGTATCAAGAATCGAAGCATAGCTCTACAAACACAATCCCACTGGTGACTCCTCTTTCAAAACCATAGTGTGGACGAAATCACATTTTTACTCTAGGCGCTATTCCAGGAAAGCACTTTACTGCAAATGCCTAATATGATGATATTCTTCTAAAATGACCAACCCAAATGGAACCTCTGGTTTGTGTGAGGTGGCTTAGGTTCATCTGCCAGATGGGTGAGGGATATTCTTGAAGCAGAATGTGCCAAGGAAAGACATAAAGACCTCAGACCTGAGGTGGAAAGAAGCAAACACTAGAAATGTGTTTTGACAATGTGAACATATTCCAGGTAACCATTGTCAGAATAAACACTAAGGTAGGCCATAACTTTAGAAGGGCAAAATAGATATAGCAGGAATATAGGCTGAGAACATTACCAGTCTTGATACAAGGGCTGACAGGAAACTCTTTGTTCTTCCTGGGGCTAGCTGAATTAGACATTAGGATTCTCCTTTGGTTGCTGTGGGGAAGGAGCAGAATATTCAAGAGCTCTAGGGAAAATGGAGTTTGGATCTCCCCAGTGACACATTAATGGGATTGAGTGGCAGAAGAAATAGGTGACTGCTTTCTAAAGGTATCAGGTAATACACTGGCATCGATGCCCTGAAAGTGTGGTCTAGCAGGACTAATATCCTGCTGATATGTAGGGCAAAATTTATTGAATTGGTAATTCAAGGATTTATCCATGGCTCCTGGATAGTAGTGAGAGATTTTACAAGGATCTCAGTACAGCTAACTGTGGTGAATTAGGATAAAGCAAAGGCTGCCAGATGGATTAACATTCAGAGTCTGGTACATTTCTCACAATTTCATTGTTTTTCTCCTCAAACGAGTTGTTAATCTTGAAAAAACAAAAATCATGAGATAAAATATGATACGCAATTTGACTTTTCTCTGATGATCTAATTCAGTCATATGTGTGAAGTATTCTTTCAAATGATAAAAAAATAGATGTTTTCAAATGTCAAAAAATATAAAGAAGACATAAAATAGGGCCAATGTTTTATTCAATGGCTTTTAATGTCTGGATTTAAATGATAGATGCTGAATGGCTGAACTTGGGTTCCATTCTGGGATATGCAAATACATCCCAGTTTTACTGGTCTGGCTCCTTTGCCTGTGGACTCTTAATATCCCAGCAGTTTAGCTAATCTTTGGAAGCATGGTAATCAGGTGAGTTTGTCTGCCTAAGTTGGTTCATGCTGAGGAAATATATTCTTAGAATTTAGAGGAAATAAACTTATTTATTCCTTCACTCACAAAACTTGCCAGTACTTACTAACTGGGAGATGCTAAGCTAGGTTCTCCTGATTCAACGGAGAGATCAGTTCATTACTATTTTATAACATAAGTGGCTGACATTCCAACTTGTCCAGCTCGATAGCACCTCAAATGAAGAATATCCCAAACTGCACTCATGATTTACTTTTTTTCCCAAACCTGTTTTGTGTCCTTTATATCAACAGTCACTCTGCTGCCTAAGCTAATATGGGATTCACCTTTGATTTCTCTATTTTCTTTTTACACCCATTTCCAAATAAATCACTACAGTTCATTGATATTTCATCTAAACCACCTCAAAAATCTAATTTTTTTGTTCATTAAAACACTACCTCATTTCAAACTACCATTCTCTCTTACTGGATTATTACTATAATAGTGCAACCAACCTCTTTACTCTTGCTGATCTCTAATACCGTATATAGGTAAGGACATCTTTCTATTCTATCTTCCAGTTTACTGATTCTTTCTTATATTGTGTTAATTTTGCTGTTGAGTCCTCCAGTGACTTAAAATTTTGGTTATCACAATTTCAGTTCCACAATTTTAATTTTGTTATTTTTTTCTTTTCTTTATTTTTTAGTGAGATTATCTATCTTATAATTGGTCTCAAAAATATTTGTAGTTACTCACTGAAGCAATTTTATGGCAGCTAATTTATACTCTGTCATTTCAGTGTTGTATTTTTTCTTTTTCTTTTTTTCTTCATTCAAGCTGCAATTTCCCTTGTTCTTAGCATGACAAGTGCTTTTTATGACCTAGACATTTTGGTTATTATGTTGGGTGACTCTGGATCCTACTTAAATCTTCTATTTTAGCAAGCAATTACCCTTTTTATGTGTAGCATGTAGATACTGACTTTTTTTGTTTGTTTGTTTGAACTTCTGTTCTAATTACAACTTAATTTTGAGAGCCATTGAGATACTATTTTCATCTGCTTAGTTTGCCTGTGCCACCAGGTCTTTTGCTGATCCCTGCTGGTACCATCTGTGAGGCAGAAAGTACTTCCCCAGACAGGCCTCCCCTGCTCTCTAGGCCCTGGGAGAGCAATTTCTCTGTGGTCTCTAGCCAGTCTGCCTTTTTCTTTTCACATTTTAAAGTTGTCCTATGGTTGCCTGTTGTGTACTTAGAGGGAAAGGCTAAAGAATAATGAATCCATGCCATTTTGTCCACTCTTGAAGTCAAGTCTACCTATCTAAAGTACACATTCTTATTAGTCTCCACTTAAAATTCTTCAGTTAATTTTCATTCCTCTCAGATAAAATCAATGCTCCTAATCTAGCTTTATCAATTAGGACTCTGTATTGCATGTACCATAAAACACAATTCAAAAAATAATCAATAGACTTGTGTTTGGCTCACGTAACTGTATGGTTCAGAGTCATCAGAGAAGGCTTTATTTGAAACTCAAATCTCATAACCAGAACCCATCGCTTGCCTTTGCTTCTTCTGATTGTCTCTCTCATAGTGCTTATAAGATGGTTGCCAGTTTTCATGAGCTATGATGTTCAGGTTCATGCCCAAAGGCAAGAAAATTATCCTTACGTCTCTCTCAACCCTCCAAAATACATGCAAACATTAAGCAAAAGGTCTAAAAGCCTTGGATTTTATTCTGATTAGATAACTGTCTAAATATGAACCCTGACTATGTAGTGGGGTCAGATAAGGCTCATTCTTATTCCTCTTTCCTGAGCGGTAGGTTAGAGTCAATCTTTTCTGAAGTACATGGACTATATGGAAATAAAAGCCATGTTTCTTTTATTTAAAGAAGGGAGGTGTGGATGCATCAGGACAAAAGTCCCCTGCACACATTTGCAGTGGTTTTCAAGTACTGCCCTCATCTCTACAGTGCTTGCTTTTCTTCCTTCAGCTCTCCTGGTATATCTTCTTGTATTCCAAACAAGCCATTCAGAATTGCTTTTGAATTTTTATATGTGCCATTCTTTGCCTGTCTTTGGGACTATGGTCTTGCTGTTCCCTTTGCGTGAAACACCCAAATCCACTTTCCTTCATCCATCTCTTCTGCACACATACACAAAACTTTTTTGTGTATTTATTTCTTACTCTTCTGCTCTTGTTTCAGGACTCAGTCTGCAACTGTTCCTTGCCCTCAAAACTAGGTGATTTCATATTGATTTTGCAGCCTCTTTTATTTCTTACACTACAGCATGTATTATACCCTCATGCAGTGGCCAGTTGCCTTAGCTATGTCCCTTACTAGTTTGTAAGGGCATAATTGTGTTTCATTCACAACGTTATCCTCATTATGTAACAGTACTTCTTTAATAATCCATTTTAAAGACTCTAAGGGAATATATCATGTTGTGAATGCGTGAAGAAAGTAATTATAATGTCTAGGTAAACAGGGACAGTCTGTGTAGGAGCTGCATGTTGAAAAAGGAGTAGGAATTTTCTAGGACTTAGAAGTTACAGAAGGGCATTTTGGGCCGTAGAAAGTCTATTGATGGGCACATGCAAATATAATAGATATGCTACCTGTGTTCTTTTTATTTTCTCCTAAAATGAGCCTGAACAGCTTCTTCTGTCCCCACGGACATTATTCACCTATGCCTTCAAACCCAGGTTGTGGCTGCTTCTATACCCCCAAGAAACTGGCATTTTGCAGCTCCCGGGACTCCACATGGCTTTACCTGGTCTTGTCTGTTACCACTCTCTTTTCAGTGTGTCAAAATGAAGAATAAGTCTCAATATATCTGAATGTCAAAACTTAAATACAAATGTGAAGACCATTCTACATCATTGATTGTTTTGAATTCTGAGCCTAACTTGTACAGACTACAAGTCTGGGGAGAAGCACTTGGGCATGTCACCATTTTCTTGTCAAAGGCCACTCCAGGCCATAACAAACCTAAAATTAAGGAAAATGTTCCTTATTCTTATGACATACAACCACAGATTAAGCCATGCTCACATATCTAAAGAAATGGAATTGAAAATTTCTTTAAGAATTTTAAGAATATTTGCTATAAAAGAAATTTAGAAAGTTGCTCAAATAAGAGCCATTGTACTTAACACATTTTATGATTGTTGTTGTTTTCATTTCAGTTGAAAGTAAAGAACCTAGCCTTGTTTTTGTTGCTTCCTTGTTTGAGAGTAAGAGAACCTGAAATTATTCACTAGGAGGGGAAGTCTTTGGTGAATCTTATGTTATTACTCTCAGCAAATAGAATTATTTAAAGGTAAGAAATTTCCAGAGCTTCCTCGCGGCTGTAGTACCAAAAGAGAATAAAATATCTGTCGTCCAAAAAGAGAAAAGAGAAAATAATATGTATTAAGATCCTAGTTTGAACCAGTAACTTTCAGTATGTAAGTATATTATTTTACTTAACCTGCACTGGAAGCATGTACGTACACCCACCACTATTATTAAATGTTAATGTTTTACCATATTTATTTAAGAAGAATTATTTAAGAGAATCAAAAGTTGCAGTCATATGGGAAGCTTCCGTCACTACCTTGTTATATTCTCCTACTCGCTCCATCAAAAAAATTATGATGCTGTCCTCTCCAGGGTCATCATTCTTATGTAGGTTTTTAGGTGATTAACAACAAACGGTGTTATTTTATATTTTTCCAAACTTTATTTGTTTCTACTTTTATCATATATCAGTGTTCTACATAGGGGTGTTTATTTGTGATCTATCTATTCTTTTCCTTTCCTATATTTTATCTCTATCATTATCATACTTATTTATCATATATCTTAATACCAGGTAAGGCAAGTCCCTTCTTCATCAATATTATTTATTCTTGACCTCTGCTCTTCCAATTAAATTTTTGATAAATCTGTCAAATTTTATGAAAAGTGTTGCTGGAGATTTCATTAGAATTGCATTGGAATTATTAATTAAAGGGACAATTTTATCTTCATAAAATTGAGTCCCCTCACTCATGAATATGCTATATGTTCTATTTAGCTTCTCTTTTATGAATCACTGAATATCTATTTATCCAGATGTTTTAAATTTATTCCTAACTACCTTAGAGACATTGTTGTCATTGTGAATGGCATTCATTTTCCATTATATGTCCCAGTAGGCTATTTTTGGTGTATAGGATTTTTTTTAAAGTCAATAATATATCCATCATCCTTGCTGAAATTCTTGTATACTAGGTTCATTTTTCTTCTTATTAAAAAACTTTCTTTTTTCAGTAAAAGTTCAAGATTGGTAAACTCCAAAGGCCTCTAAAAGTTTTAAACGTGTCTTTATTTTGTGTTACTCTAGATAGTTTTGTCTACAATTCTAAGATGATAGTTATTTTCTCATAGTGCTTTAAAAATATTTTTGCTAGGTTCTAGAATTTAGTATTACTGAGAATTACTTTGCTATCATTTTTGTCATCCTTTTTTTAGAAAATTGTATTTTCTCTATGATCTTTTTATTAACAGCTTTAATGAGATATAATTTACATACCATGAAATTCACATAGCATGTAAGTTAAATACGTTCCAATTCAGTTGTTTTTAGTATACACACAGAGTTGTGAAAACCATCACCACCATCTAATCTTGGAATATTTTTATTGCCCCCAAATGAAATCCTGTATGTATTAGAAGCCACTTCCAGTATCCTACCCTCATCCACTAACAATCCCTAATCTACTTTCTGTTTATATTGATTTGCCCATTCTGGACCTATCATATAAATGAAATCATATGATAGGTACTTTTTTTGTGTTTTTTTTTTTTTTTTTTTTTTTTTGTGTGTGTGTGTGTGTGTGTGTGTGTGTGTGTGTGTGTGTGTGTCTGGCTTCTTTCACTTAGCATAATGTATTTAAGGTTCACCCATGTTGTAGCATGTGCCATTTTTCTTATTTATTGCAAAGTGATATTCCAGTGTATGGATATAACACATTATTTATCAGTCAATAAACATTTGGATTGTTTTCAAATTTAGTCTTTTATGAAATAATGCTTCTATGAACATTCATGTACAAGTTTTCATGTGTACATATGTGTAATGATGAGCAAGCAAAAGAAAGAGGAAAGACACACGCTGGAATGGAGCCAATGAATTTATTTATTTAATATTTAATCAATTTATTTAGCAATATGCAATAGCAAAAGACAAAGGCGATTAATAAAATTGCTAATGTCAGAAAGAAAAGGTGGTTAAGACTAAACTACATACAATGATAACAATGTCATGTCAAAGTAGTACGTATACATATACATTTAAGAAATCCCAACATACGTTTATTGATCAAAAATCACTTGGCTAAATACACAAATAACAACAGTAAGAAGTATCCAAAAGTAGTAATAAGCTCTATAGTAGTAACTATTACAGTAGAAGCCAAAAGCTCACCAAATTGAGAGAACAACATTGGAAAAGTAATACGTCAAAACCTTGCCAAGTCTGTAGTTGAGAGAAACTCAGGCGTCTTCCACACCGCTGCTTGTTAGTTCCCAAGAATGCTGCTGCTGTTGTCATTGTTGTTGTTAGAAGTCAACGAGTCTTCTGATGCTATAAGCTGCGAGCTGTATATACGTTTTCAAGGTGTTAACAATCTGAAGAATGTTGCTGCTGTTGTCGTTGTTGCTGTTCTTGTTGTTAGAAGTTAAGACATCTTCTGATGTTTTAAGCTGCAAGCTGCATACAAGTTTCCTAGATACTAACAGGTTCTCAAGAAGGCTAACCATGGTGAACAACACTGGAGAGGCCGGGAACCAGCCAGCCCTCACCAGGTTTGCGGCTGAAAGTCAGGATATCCCCCGGTGTTGTAAGCTGCATGTTATGTTGCTGGAAGTCTTTAAATGTTGGAATGATGAAAAATCACCAATAACAAATGACCAAATGACCAAATAATAATAATTACACTGCCAACTGAGGTCTGTCATATATATATATATATATGTGTGTGTGTATGTATGTATCTTTTCCAAAAATGTACCTTAGAGCCAGGTTCTTTGTTCCTGCCTCCCCCTCGGGGAATAGCCAGTTCCGGGAAGGTCCGGCAGTTACTGATATGAATGTTACCCATCTGGCCGAAGGGGCAATTCATCCGGATAAGCAATATCTACTGTTCTTGCTTGGGACCATCAGCCCAAGGTCTTCTAAAGCCTGGCAATGTGCCTGTCACGTCATCCTGATATAACTCAGTTACTTCTTCACTTCATCTGCTGATGTGGGTGAAACAGAACAAAGAGGGAATTCTCTCAACCCCTGATCAAGAATTTCTTTTTTACCCTAACCTAACTATCACCTCACAAAACGGACAGAACAACAAACATCATCTCATATCTCTCCTACTCGAGAGAATGAGACCAAAGAGAAAAACAATCTCATGTCTCCCCTGCTCAGGAGAATGAGACCAAAGGGGGACAGAAAAGAAACCTCATCCCATATCTCCCCTGCTCTGGGTAATGAGACCTAGAAAGCAACATCACCTCATATCTCCTCAGCTCAGGAGAATGAGACCAAAGGTGGAATTTACTCAACCACGGATCACAGTACAGAAATCACCTCACATTCAGGAACAGATATAAGCTAATAGACAAAAGCTCACATAGACCAATGAAGGCAAATTTTCCTCAACATCTACCCTACAATATGTTTTCATTCCTTTTAGGTAGATACATAGGAGTAGAATTACTGGATCATATGGTAGGTATCTCCATGTTTAATATTTTGAATAACTGCAGAGAATTTTCCAAAGCAGCTCCAACATTTTACATTTCCACAGCAATGAGTGAGGGTTCAAAATCTGTACATCTGCACTTTATTATCTTTTTTATTTTACCCATTGTAATGGGCAAGAAGTGATATCTCATTGTGTTTTGATTGGCATTTCCATAATGTCTAATGATTTTGAGCATCTCTTTGTTTGTTTAACGATCATTTGTATAGATTATATAGAGAAATGTATATTTAAATTCCCAGTTTTTGAGTTATTTGCCTTTTTATTGTTGAATTTTAAGAGTTCCTTATTTATTCTATATGCAAGTACCTTATTAAATATATGATTTGCAAATATTTTCTCTCATTCTCTGTGTCTTCTTTTCACATGATTGAAAGTTTATTTTGTGTGATATTAGTATACCCACTCAAGCTCTATGTTTTTTAATGTGTGTGTAATATTTTTGTTCTATCTTTTTACTTTTAATATTTGAATCTAAAGTGTGTTTCTTGTAAAGGACATAGACTTGAAACTTTTTTTAAAAAAAATCCATTCTTCTAGTATCTACCTTTTAATCAGAATGTTTAATCCATTTACATTTAATGTTATTACTGATAAGGCAGGACATACTTCTACCTCTCTGTTATTTGTTTTTGTGTATTGTGTGTCTTTGCTCCATATTCTTCCATCACACCCTTATTTTGTATTTGACAGATCTACTTAGAGTACCATTTTAATTCCATTATTTTGATCTATAGGTTTTAAATTTTTATTTTCTTAGTCATTGGCCTGCATATTACACTAAACATCTTAACTTAAAACAATCTAGTTTGGATTAATTTCAATAGTAAACAAAAACTTTGCTTATATATAGCTTCATTTCTTCCTCCTTCTTTGTGCTATTATTACTGTACACATATATCTCTCTGCATCATCATCTCACCAATAAAGTTGTATACTTACTGCTTTATGTAGTTGTCTTTTGAATCACATGGAATAAAAGAGTAACAAAAATTATACTGTATTTAATATTTATCTATGTAGTTATCTTTATTGGTGCTCCTAATTTCTTAATGTGGCTTTGAGGTTCTGTGTAATATTCTTTCATTTTAGCCTGAAGGACTCTCTTTGGTATTTCTTATAGGGAAAGCCTGCTAGTGATAAATTTTCTCTCTCTCTCTCTTTCTCTCTCTGTCTCTCTCTCTCTCATAAATGTCTTAATTTCTTCCTCAGTTTTGAAAGATACTTTTGCTAAATATAGAATTCTTGGTTGACTGTCTTTTTCTTTTTCAGTTTTTTGAGAATGTCATCTCATTGCATCATGACTTCTATGGTTTCTGATGAGAAGTCTCCTGATTATTTGATTAAGGATATCTTATATGTGATGACTCATTTTTTTTCTTGACGATTTCAAGATTTTCTCTTTGTTTTTATCTTTTGACAGTTTGATAACAATGTGTCTAGATTAGAATCTCTTTAAATTTATCCTTTTTGAAGTTCATTAAGCTGCTTCAATGTGTAAATTAATATTTTTCAACAAGTTGGGGTTTTTTTTTCAGTCATTATTTCTTCAGATATTGTTTTTGCTTCATTTTCTCTGTCCTTTCCTTCTGGCACTTCCATTATGTATGTCAGTATGATTGATGGTGTCCCACAGGTTTCTGGAACTCTGTTCATTTTTATTAATTATTTTTTGTTTCTGTTCCTCAATCTAGTTATCTCAATTGACCTATTTTCAAGTTCCCTGTTTTCCTCTACTGCCTATTGAAACATTTATCATTTCAGTTGTTGCACATCATTCTCAATCCCCAAGAATATGCTGGTTATTTCCAAAACCCACTGTGAACATCTCATCCCCCATATTTTCTTTTCAAGTTTTTTGACCAGCTTTTTGTTTGCCCCAACTGGTATTGCTGCTTTAGGCAACAACAATCAATGTTAAATAATTGCTGCTTATTGATTTGACGGACTTCCTAGGCATAGGGCTTTCCTCACTAAGCAAGCTCTGAGTCAGGTCAGACAAAAACTAGTCCTATGCATGGGACAAGTCAAATAGCGATAATTCTCCAGTTTTGGACTTCTGGAATCTCCAAACCCTTTCACCCCTTCCAGTGTCTGATGGGCTTCTATTTTTCACAGCTTCCATGGTTGCTAGATGGCTATTTTTTAAAGACTCCCACAGAGATAGGGAGAGGAGCATAATGATAAAGATAATTAAAATGGGACAAAGCTTACTGTTCTTACCATGATTCAGCCTTTTTTTTGAATAAATACTCCTTGGATTGTTGCAAGCCTTTGATTCATTCCCGGAGTTCTGAAAAAGTTTATTTTTATAATTTTACCATATTCTCATAGATTTTATGGAGGAGTAGAATTTTAGAGGTCCTTACTTCACCATTATGGGAGTAATTCTCTTTGAGAGATTTTAAAGGTTTCTAGAGTTTCAGTAAAAGACATCTTGATGTAAATTTACTTTCATTTTCCTGTTAGGTACTCAAATGGCATGTTAAATTTGATTTAGGTCTTCTTTAATTATGAAAATTTTTACCTGTTATCTCTTCAAATATTGCTTCTCTGTCATTCCTAGGTTTTACAACCTTCTAGAATTTCTTTTGCTGAATATTGGAAGCATTAATCTACTCTTCATATTTCTTGCATGCTATTTCAATTTTTTTTTTGTCTTGGTCCTGCTATTACATTCTGAATGAAATTTTAAATATTATCTTCCAATTTACTAACTTTTCTAATACTGCAACTTGGTTTTTTTTTTATATAATGATGTTTTTATTCTTTGTATATTTGGTTTTTTTTCCTAAAAATCTACCTGTAAGTTTTTGTTCTCTATGTTTTTGTTTCATAATCCCTTGTTTTTAGAAAATTGAATTTAAATTTTTTTTCTCCTGAAACATTCTTCTGTAACTCAAAAAATGTGTCGTTCCATCTGGAGTCAATTTCCCTTCTATGTGTTGGATGTGATGATTATAATTCTATACTAGATTTCATCATGAATTTTGATACTCAGATTTGCTGGCTCATTTTTGAATAGGATATTGTCGTATTTTATTTTTACTTTTCATTTCTCTTTATGCTTACTTTATCCTGCCTAAGTTTTTCTGGCCTGCAATCCCTTAAAAAAAAAATGTTACAATGTGATTGGACATGTCTCTGCTGATATAGTATTAGGGATGTGCCAGGAGGCATCTTGTTTTAGTGTCTCATTTTGAGTCTGTGTGAGCTACTTCCCTAAGCCTGCAGCTATCCCACAACTAGAAGTCTGATGAGTGTTCAGTGACAAACCTTCCCACTCCATCATGTTCTACACTTCTTAGGTTCAAGTATTAGAATAAGATAGGTTTAAACATTATGTCTTCTCATGTCTAGGTATTAGTCAGAATAAAGTAGGTTATATTGCAGTGATCAATTACCCCACTACCTCTTGTGGCATAAAATATATATATATATATTTCTCATTCATGTTAATTTCTGCTGTGGATGCTGTTTGTGTTTCATCATCACCTTCATTCTGAGACCCAAGTATATGGGATTTTCTCTTTCATGATCAAGAAGAATGGAGAAACTGTTCACTAGCTCCTAAAGCTTCTTCTACAAGGAATCATCATTTTTACTCACATCTCATTCACTTGAGCAAGTCATGAGGCCAAGCCCAATATTAAGAGCACAATAAAGATTCTTTCCCCAAGAGGCTTAATGAGTATTTTACACTATGTTGTAATATGGTATGCAACATTCTCTTTTATTTATGTTTTCACCTTTAAGAGCTTAACTCTCAGCTACGACTTTCTGCCTTGGTTTCCCCAAATTGTCTGGAGCATGGCTTCAGTTGTGAACATCATTCTATGTTTCTACTTTGTGTATTTGTTTTCTTGATTTTGGCCCAGTTGTCTTTTTGGTTTTCTATTTTTCCCTTTTGTGTCTCATTGCTGTATATTCAGAGTGGGATGATGCCTCAAATAATAAATTCAGTATGCCATCTTTCTTAGAATGTTATCCATATTTTTTATTTTTTTGTGGAAAAAAATCGAACTCTATAAACCCATGATTAAATCCCCTCTCTCTCCCACAAATCATTCCTTGTAATCAGTGTTAGTTGCAAAATACAGATCTAACATCAAATCTGGTATGACATGGCATCTCTATATTTTCCAAGGCATTGGTATTAACTGGTTAGGTAGAATGTCCATGTAACCAAAATGTATTCCTGGGTTAAACATTTTCCCAATTAGTAAGTATAAATTGGTGCTTATTCAGCTGAACCATGCAGTTTTGGATTTTATAAAAGCCTAATCTGCTCAGTTGTTTACTCTGTTTATTCCCTAAAGACTAAGGCTTTTGTGTCTGAATGCAACACTTAATAAACAGAAAAAAAGAATATTAATTGTAGGCACTGCCATATTCCTAAGAGCTGGACCTGGCTGCAGACCAAATGGCTCTTGGGTAGAACCAACCAAGTTGCCCTCAAGCTTAGGCTTCCACCTGTCACAAAATGGGTCTTGGGCTCAGGTACACATTTGCTGAATCAGATCCTGTTCTACCAGAGTGGATCAGTGGAGCTCAGCTACCATCAATCTGCACTATATCTCTCTTCTTCTGTTAACCTTTACATTCTTGCATACTTTCTTCCTCTAATGCATTCATCCCCTGTCTAGAATAGTGGCTACTCATTCAATGTGCCAGGCAAAAGGGAACTGATCTTTCTACCTTTCTCCTCACCAAAAGCTCACATTTCTCACACCAGGTAGACAGAAATTAATTTCTTCTCTGTCGCTGGCACCAAGAAAGAGGGAATAACACTCATGTGCAAAAACGCAGGAAATGAAAGTCCTCCAGTCAATAAAGCAAAGACCTCTCTGTGAGTCCCAGTTCTAGAGTTCTTCAAACAAATGTTTGGTGATAATTTGACATCACAAGGGAGGAGGCATTTGTGTGTGTGTGTGTGTGTGTGTGTGTGTGTGTGTGTGTGTGTGTGTGTTTATTCTTTTAGACTATGTTCTTTATTCAACACTTGCTTTTTCAATCTCACCTCTCCTAATTCTTCTCATACTTAAAATAATATTTTAAAGTCTCCTTAATTCTAAAAGAAGTTCCTTCTTTCCTTCAATTCTATTTCTCCCCTACACCTCACCTCTGTCTTCTCCTTTGGCAAAAGAGTCATGTTTGGCTATGTATATATTTAAAAGCATACATAACACTGCCCATTGAAGTCTGGTCAATGTCCCTACAACTGTAATGAAACTTCTAAAACAGACTTATGAGATTGTCAGTCAGGGTTATATGTAATTTCAGGCTTGTGCAAAGTCATGGGATATGATGCATCCTCCTAAAGTGTCAATTTTACTCAATAATAAGACATTGAAAACATTATTTTATTATTAAATCAAACACAAATTACAAAGAACAACGCATAATCTTTATTAACTTAATATGAAAATAAGATCCTCAATGCCCAGTTATACTTCTAGATTGCCAAAAACTCCCACTGCAAGCCTGCTGGATCAACCGTGGAGCAGCAACCCAACATTTCATGGGCAGGACCACAGGCTCTGCAGTGAGGTCTGAAAATGCTCCAGCAGCCTGAGCCCCATGGACCCTCCAAACTAACCAAATGAAGCTTCCCTCCAGGGCAGAGACCCACACTGATGAGAAACTACTGGGAGAAAACCCACATTTATCAGGACAGTTACAGTGGAAGCAAAGCAAAGAAAATTGTTGAGAGAGAGAGAGAGAGAGAAAGAGAGAGAGAGGGGGGGGAACAGAAGCAGCATTAACAGTAAATCTGAGGTCATATTTTTTGTTATTACTTTTCAAAAATGACAGGAGAGGGAGCTCTAAACCCATAATGCTAGAAAAATCTGTTCTGACCCATCTGCCTTCCTTACAAGTACAGGGAATACAAAAAAGAGGGAGAGAAGGAGAAGGAGGATCAGGAGGAGGAGGAGGAGAAATAATAGATCATGGTCAATTTCCACACAAAGTTATTATAAGGAAAAGAATGAAAGCGAATGAGTCAGACAATGAAATTATGCCAGAGGGATGTTCCCAAAACAATAGAAACCAAAAGCTAATATATGTATTTTTTAAATAGCAAACACAAATTAAGAAGCTATGTAAGGGCACCATATACCAGAAGGAGGAAAACTGAAATAAGGTGATTAGAAAAAATAAGATCCAAAAACAGAAGAAACAGAAAAATATTGCAAAAGAAAATAAACATTCTTATCAGTCTTCATTTTTTCTTGTACTGCACTTAACACTGTTGTTGACCTTCTGGATCTCTCTCGTTCTCAGGCTCCAGTAGATAATAGTCCTCCTAATTCTCCTCCAGGTGCTTCCTCCTGCTCTGCTTCATGGGCTTCTCTTCATTACTGCCACAGAGAGGGGACATTTCCTGTGGCTCTTTCAAGTATATAAAGCATGTCTTATATACATGTAGCCATTTTCCTTCAGTTCATTCTCCTGTGGCTACAACAACTGTTCAAACTTAAATGAACTTAAATATGCTAGCGTTCCAACTATGCCACTCTGCTCATGACCTGGTTAAAAAATGACTAGCCAGCAGCCTTTCTGGGTACCTCACTGGCATCTCAGGTGGACCATGTCAAAAGCCACCGACTTCGTGCCTCAAGCTATAAATCATCTAAAATTCTACAACTTGGAAAATGGTATTTCTTTTTTCTCACATTCTGAGATTCAGAACTCCAAAGCATCCATCTCTGCTCTCTTCCTCACCCTGCCATTTTATCAAATGCCCTTGTCTGCTCATTTCTGCTTCCGAGGTATTTCTCAAATCCGTTCCCTCCTTTCACTCTCTACCGTAACTGTTCTAGCTCTATCTACATCTCCAAAATGGACTCTTGCAATAACTTATTTGCCTTCTCTGACTTCATTCTATCTTACCTACAGTGCTATTGTAGCCTGACCACACATAAAATGTTTAGAGTTCTGCTTCAGGGGGGAATTCCATTTACACAGAAAATAATGTGATCATTGCCACTCAAAGTCCCGCTTGTGGCCTGGCTTTGCCTTCCTTGAGGGCAGAAGATTCACAACTTGTTTTTGTTCTCAAAGGAATTAAAAGTTTTAAACAACACAACTCAGCAGAAATTGCAATATAGTAACTACTAAAATAATTATGATTCCACAAAATATCTCAAAATGTCCCTAAAATTGCTCAAGGTATCACCCTCTAGAAGTATGTTACTGTTTACTGTCCACTCAGTACTCTTGTATATGCATGAGGCCATTTCTTTGAGCATGAGCTTGACAAAATATGCCATAACCTTTTCCGCTCAAGGCACATTGTACCCTGATATGTGAAATGTCATATTACATGTTTAGCTCAGGGCTGCCCAACATACACAGTAAGTTGTCATGCTGGGTAAATGAAACAGTCCTGCCAACAAAGACCCCCCCCCCCCCCGCTCGCCCCGTACTAATACAGAAGAGAGAGAAAAGACAATTTCAATTTGAAGAAGAATTACCAGATTTACATACTTGTATATGTAAGCTAGCACACAAGAGACTGTGAACTCTGGGCAAAATTTCACATAAATCTACATGGTAGTCAAAGAAGCAACAATGGAAACTTCACTTATTTCCTGTGGAGATAAGCTGTGTTGTCGGCTGTATACTTATGAGAGACCCATGAGCCAATTTATAGGTTCATGTTCACAGTTCCAAGGATCAGGAGCCTCGCATTTTAAACTCCAAAGTTTAGGGTTTTTATTGGGCCTATTTTGTCTTCAAGGAGACACCCTAAAGATGGGCCTGGTGAGTAAGAAGCATTCCCTCTTCAGAGAATGTATTTTTATGATAGCAGCTGCATCACTTGAACAACAACAAAAAACCCCCAGATTTATTAGAAGCTAGAAGCACAATTATGATGAGTTTTCAGCACCTCTACAGGTGACCACATGCCAACTGAGAATCACTGGCCTGCAGAGATACGGTCCAATTTATACTGTGGAATTCAAGGTCTTTTATAGTCTGGTACCAACTTCATTTGTAGTCCTATTTCCCATTTCTATGCCCTTGCCCCGTGCCCCTCAAGATATAGAAGAGGACTGGCTGGGCTGGCAGCAGCTAGAACACAGGGAGTGAAAGGTGACACATGCTATCCAAGGACTGGGGAGACCCAAAGATTTGGGGAGAATTTGAGGTCAGTCATCATTCTGATAGTGGAATTAAACAATACAGAAGATGACCACACATAAAACATGTAGCTGGGCAATCATTTACTGCGTCTCTGCTGGATGCCAGGGAGTATGTAACTGTTAATAACAGTGTCAGTCGGCATCAGAGTTCCAGTAAAAGACGCTCGGACTTTGTTGTTGGGCAGTATTTCTTGAAGATATCTGTTGTCTAGAAAGTAAGAGAGTAAAGAGCTTTGGGCTTAATGTAAAGGAAATAGTCCTGAAAACTGGACTGCCATGTAGGAAATAGTATTTCAATAAATCCAAGCAAAGGCCAGGAGCCCTTACTGACCATACAAGTGGAGGATTCGTGCACAGACTGAGCGGTAGACCAATTGTGTCTAAAGTTCCTGTTATTCCCAGAAGCCAAATGGGATGTTGTAGCAGGCAGTGTCTTCAGGCAAAACTAAGAGGACAATGAAACATGGGCTGTTTTCACTTGTTGCTTGAAGCTTACTCCCTATGCAAGTATTCCTATTCCCTTGCAACAATTTAACTAGAAGAATGGTTTCTATGAGCGCCTTTGACTTTGTCTTTTGCCATGGTGCTGGCAGCATGCAGGTGCTGACATCTGAGGAAGAGGTGCTGGGGTGTACGCTCAAACTTCTTGACCCAGAATGCAAGAGAAGAGGCTTGAAATGAATTTCTCATCTGTTTTTAGATTTAACCTTTGAATTCAGTGCCTTCCTTGAGGTTCTTGTCTTTGGTTCTCTTTGCTTCCCCTCGGCATTTTAGCTGGATTTTTTTAACACTCTTGTCCTTGGATATGACTTCTCTGTCCCCTTACCACCCCCATATTTAGCATCTGTGTTAGAGTTCATTACTGACAACTAAAAGACTGCACTCCGTAGTTATTTGAAAATCAAGTTAACACTAGTAATAATTTCTAATAGCACTCTGGGTTTCTATATCTTTATTTTCCCATGGGGGGGAATCTAACATTGGGTTAGGATTTTTCTGAGTTTCCCTTGTGATTTTTGGTTTTCAGCAAGTGAGTAAGCCCCAGACGAATTATTATTATCAAAAAACTTAACTGTTTTTATCAATATGCAGGAAAGGCAAGCATACTTGATCACTAACATTGACTTGGCTTAATTTTTAAGCATCCCAATAACAGATATCATTAACTCACTTAACAAGTACTGATTCCCATTCTGGATAAGTCTGTGTGCTCCACTCTGCAGGAAAGGAGAGAGTGCATGTCGCACGTTGAGGCCATTGCCTTGCACTCAGTACGTGCTCGATTCATGGCAGCACTCCTGCTATTGATGATGACAAAATCATGAAAGTGGCATAAATATTGCTAGTAGTCTATTTTCTGTATCAAAATATTGTGAAATGATAGGAGATTAGCAACCAGACTACAAAGCACCATGTATCGAAATTAAGAGAAAAACATGAGGTGATCCAAAGGCACGAAATGCCAGCCAAAGAGATTTTTAAATGTAATGAAGAGTAATCCAATTTGAGCTTCCATTTCAGCTAAGAGTGAGTGAGGCACAGAGTCCAGGTCCTTAGCCGTGAGATGGTGTGGGCAGCTGATGCACAGGGGACCTGGGGGCATCATCCAGCTGGAAAGGCTGGTAACTGAGGAAGCTTGTGGCTGTGCTTAATAAGTGGAAGAGATTTAGGGAAGCTGAATGGTGGAAAATACTTGACTGAGTCTTTCTGAAAGGACAATTGCAAAGATACTAGGGTAAATGGGCATTGTGTTCCCAGGAAGAAAGAGTGGAATAAAATCAAGGAAATCCAACAAAGATATTTCAGGATGTTAAGTCCTGAAATACTGGGTGTGTGCAGAAATATTCCTATTATACAGAGACAAGTATACTTTGCTAGAGAAAAGTTGTTCTTCAAAAAGGTGGCAACTGTCTGAATGTATATATTTAAACCAATTAAATGTGTCAGTCCAACCACCCTGTTCAATTTCAGAAATTTATCTCTTGTGTTGGGATCAGTATACATTGGGAATTAGACTACAGTCATGCACGGTTTAATGACGGGGATCCATTCTGAGAAATATGCCACTAGGCAATTTCGTCATTGTGCCAACATCACAGAGTACACTTACACAAACCTAGGTGGCATAACCGACTACACACCCAGTCTGTATGGTGTAGCTTATCGCTCCTAGGCTACAAGCCTGTATACAGCGTGTTACTGTACAAAACAACATGAGATTAAATCAAATACAAGAGAGAATATTGCAATCAAGAGACACGGTAAACACGAACTGTATGAGGCTGCTGCTGGTATAACACGGCAAACTGTTTTACAGCAAACTTCTTTTTGTTTAATAAGTAGACAGAGTACACTCTAAAATAACAATAAATGTATAGTGTAGTGAATGCATAAACCAGTAACATAGTCATTCATCATTATCAAGTGTTATAAACTGTGCAGTTTTATTGCCATGCTTTTATACAACCGGAAGTGCAGTAGGTTTCTTTACACCAGCATCACCACAAACACGTGAGTAATGCACTGCACTATGACATTATGTCAGCTACAAGGTCACTAGGCAATAGGAACTTTTTAGCTCCATTATAATCTTATAGGACCATCGGTCATATATGTGGTCTGTATTTGACTGAAACGTCATTATGTGGCTCATGATTGAATAGGACTAAAATTTATATATGAAACCTTAGAGTTAAAGTGGTGATTCTGTCAGCTTCCATACACACTGGCAAGATAGTGTTAGAAAAGTATCTGTTTTTTTCTTTCTGTCTTCACAAAATGAGCTGACACATTCCAGATGAAACAAAGGCTATTGGCAGATTATCAAGCCCTCCAATGACGAATTACAGGCATCAAGCTCTGTGGCGTTAAAGAAGTGAGGGTTAGTGACTGTGTCACGGGTATCCCCATAGCTCATAATTTTAGACTTTGTGCAAATGGAAAATTGTAATCTTCAGCTGCCTTTTGCCAGGCTCTTGAGTGGCAGCGCAGAGTCAAAGGTGACAGATACATTGCCAGTGAAAACCCTGTTTACCTGGAGCAAACATGGCTTATCTTTTAAGACATTGTTTGAAGAGTGCAAAGAATTTCTGGGGAGAGCAATATTCTGGAGGATGGATATGCTCACATGTTTCTATGGCATTTGTTTTCTCCACCTGACATCCCAGCGATGTGATGGTAAGTTCAGATTATCTGATCCAAAAGACACATTCAATTTAACACTCAGCATGATTCATTGCTACCTCATGCTTTGTTTTCTTCGGGTTCCTTTCAATTACCAAAGTGTCTCATATGTAAGCTGCACTGACCAGTTTCCGTTTTAAGAATACAAGGAAAGCATCCCTTACCCAAAACTAGGCAAATTCCATCATCAGACATAAATTTAATTTGCTGTCAAACTGCATGTTAAAATAGCAGTGACCTGTGATAAAGAATGGTAAAGCCACTAAAGGTTACTTGTACTTACTGTGAATTATTAAAAGCAAATTCCTTTTACTCTAATACCTCATTGATATCAGACATATTTAAAGAATGTTTAATGAGGCATTAGGAAAGACAAAGAACAGAGATCACTCAAGACTGAGAGAGGGGAAGTCTTGGTGTGTTGCCGCAAATGAGTAGCATCTCAGATAAATGTAACTGTCTGAAAGTCAGGGCAGGTCACGCAGCAGCAGACAATGGATATGAAGAAGGGTTGGATCACATCTCCCGTTTTGTAAATCAGCTTGGCACAACTCTGTGTGATCCAGCTGCAATGAAACAAATGTGCTGTTCCAGGTGATCCGGTTGGTAAACCCAGATTTAATGGACTAAAACTAAAACAACAAGCTATTATGGCAACTGCTCAGAATATGGCATATCCTTGCCAGTTTATGGTGTTTGTTCAGGTAGAATAATTTCAAGATGGAAACATGTATCTTTCAAATCCTGGCTCTGTGAAGCATGAGGATTCCTGAGGCGGAGGAGGACCATCCCTAGACAGTTCTGTCCACCAGGCTCTTTACAATGCCATGGTGTTGAATCCTTAATAACAGTCCTCTGAGGCGGGAGGTTCTGAGTTTCAAAGGTCCCAGGTGATGCTGCTGCTACAAGACCACACTTTGAGTAGGGAGAGTCTCGGAGTCCTTGTAAATATTGTGGTGGTTAGTCAGTGAGCCCACGCCCTACACTAACTATAGCTTTTCTGAGCAGGTCTTACCAGACATTCTTTTCAAGTCCTGTATTCTTCACTCTGAACTCGGTGTCCCTTCTTTCAACATCCTTCCATTTATTTATTTATTTTGGTTTTTCCCCCTTTTTTTTTTATTAGTTTCAGGTGTACCAAACAAAATAATGATTAGACATTTATATACCTCACAAAGTAATAACCCCAATAAGTCTATTACACATCTGACACTGTACATAATTATTAGAATATTAACTATATTCCCTATGCTTGTAACTATTTTCTAAAATTATAGTAGACATTCCATATTATTTTATGTTAGTTTCAGGTGTATCGCATAATGGTTTGACATTTGTATAATTTATGAAGCGATTCCCCCCGATAAGTCTAGTAGCATTTGACACTATATATCAACATCCTTCCCTTTAAATATGAAGGCTCTTAAAGTAAAAATGATAACTGCTCCTCAGATAAGTCCTTTACTCTGTATCTACAAACCTTTGGTCTATCTGTGTTTTGCTTTTTCATCTACCTCCCATTCTCAGCGTTGTAAAATCCTACTCTTCCTTGCAGATCAAGTTCAAATCTCTCCTCTTCTGTAAGCATTTCCTGGCTCACCTCCACCCTAAAATAGCACATTCCTTTTTTCATTGTGCTCCATGGCATGTTGCACACATGTAAGTTTCGCAATTATTCTTTTATTTTGCAATTTCTCTGTTTTGTATTCTTGATGATAGTAGAGCACCATAAGGAAATTGCAGATTCAGTCCCCAGCACCTGATACTATCTTGGCAGACACTAGACACAAAAACATTTAAGAGGCTGAAGGGATATATAGAACAAGCAGAGTCTGTTGGGGACAAACAGGTCTGGGTTTGAATTATTGTCCCCCCACAATCAATGTAAAGTTAAACAAGTAGCTTAGGTTTTCTTGACCTCAGCTTCTCCAGCTATAAAAATTAAAATATTTTACCTTCCTCTATGAGGCTGCGGTGGGGATTATGTAAGCTAACATCTGTGTTACATTTAGCCCCAGTGTCTGAGAGAACAGCCAATAAATGTTAACACTTTTTTTATTATTAGTAGTACTAAGATTATTGTATTGAGAATTACCTCAAATAACAAATATTAGAATACAATTCTTCCGTTTCCATTTTAGAATGAATGTGTTAATGTTATATTTATTTTATCATGGTCTCATAGCATACGATTTTGTTATCAAGATTCTCAAATTTTCATAAAATAAGGGCAATCTAAATGAATGAAAAACAAAATATACAAATCCATATTATTATGCATTTTATATATTACACCCTCAAAAGATGTTTTTAAACAAAGTCATGAGAGAACTTCCTTTGAGTAATACTTCTTACATTAAGCAACTTTATGACCAAGCGTGTTTGTCATTCCCAAGGTTAACCATTTACTATTAAACTTCATTTGCAAATTATGATACACAGTTTGCTGTGTCTGATGTTTGTTTTCACTGCTGTTTTTATGCCCACATCCCCTCTGATCCTTCTGACCAAGAACTTGCCTGAGATGTTTCTTCCCTCGTTGTGTCTCACTCTCTGCAGCAGAGATACATGAATTAAGAACATGAAATAATTGAAGCACATCGAGTGGAGAAGACAGTCGCTTTCCATAGAGTTGCCTACATTGATTTCAACTTGAATGAATGATAACTTCTTTCCCAGGAGTGTGAAAAAGAAATCGTTCATAAAATACCCAGGAAGTCTCTCAAAGAAACTAATTAATGGCATTATTATCTTAAGCGCAGCAAAGATTATTGAAAAGTTTCCTGTTACTCCAAATACTTCAGAAAGTAAATTTTGATTACCTTGGACACTCTGCTTTAATGAATCTTTCATTGATTTCCTGTATGTTTACAGAGAGTGTTCAGGCTTCATTTTCAACAATTTACACAACACTTGGAGGAGAGGACTCCACAGGCACTAGAAGGAGAAAGTCATTTTCTGCTATTGTGTGTCATGAGGCAAGAGCCAAGAACTTGAGACAAAGGAAAAAGTATGAGTCCTGCGTGCATGTCCTGCCGCACACAGAGCTTCTCTAGAGTAATAATGAGAAGTAGACTCGCTGAATTGAAGGGGTGTGTGCTTGTCCAGATGTGCCAGGCAATACCATGGCTTTTACCAAAAAGTTCACAGCAGTTGACATTTTGATTGTGTTGTATCCTTAACAACAAATAGGTAGTATTTTGGACTTTCTGATTGTGCCACATTTACATATGTAAATATATCTTGTTTTGGACTTAATTTGTATTTCCCATACCATTTTTCTTACGTGCTATGGCCATTTGAATTCCTGCCCCTCCCTCCATTTTTTTTTTTTCCGAGTGCTTCTTCAAGTCTTTTTGGCCACAGACTCACTTAGGAGACAGAGATCTCACCAGTTTTTTAAAAAATAATGTAATATAAAGAAATGTTAATTAGAGGTAAAGTACATAGTACATATAATTATGTAATGAAAAAGACAAAACAAACGAAAAAGAATCTTGAATTATCACAGAGGTAGGAAGTGCAGGCAGCCGCTACCATATGTATATTTCACTGTATGATTGAGGAAACAAAGGGAAGGTTGGCATTTTTAGTATTTATTAAAGGAAGGGGTGCATATGCAGAAATTCAGGCTTCTGGGGGGGGGCACTGCTCGGTTGCTTCTGTCTCTGAACTCAGAGGAGAGGCACTGGTCAGCTAGAGCCATGACTTAGGAGAGTGCAGTGAGGTCTTGCAAGTATTGGGAAAAATGCAAACTGTGGTGATATCTAAAATGTAACTGAGATTCATTATCACTATGGATAAAATAATGAGAAACTGTGGAAGAGGATAACAAAGGGGGTTCCAATGAAGATGCATATGTGTAATGAAATGTGGGCTGAAATGAGAGCTTGAGAAGGACCAGCATCATGGCAAATCAGGGTAGAGAGGTTAGTGAAAGGAATCACTTCTGCCTGTACCTGATGTGGGAAAGACATGCACCTGTCCTATGAGTGGATTGAGGGGAGTGTATTTGGAGGATAATGAGAAGCAAACTGGCTTGAAGGAGAGATTTTCCATTGCTGGATTTTGCAAGTTCTTTCAGATCCTGGTGTGAAATCTGTTGGAAGGTGCGATGACATCTGGAGAATGTAGGTATACAAACAAGTTAAAAAGGTAATACATCTGAGCATGAAAAGTTGATGTTGTCTGGGGCCAGCATGGCCTCCATGGAGGTGTATCTCATGAGACTCTGACTTGGGCAAATCAGATAAGCTCCTTGAGCCTCATAGTCCTCCTCTGTGAAATTAGAGGTGGCTGTGTAATCTCTTAGAGGTATCTGTGTAAAGTCCCTTTCAGAACAAAGACTCAGTTCAGTGAACGACACTCAAGTGAACACAGGCCTGCACCAGGGACTTCCGAGTTTGGATCACAATGCTTTAATATGCTGCTGCAATTGCTAAGAATTTTTATTCTCAAATATATCCTAGAGTATCCAAGATAGTGAGGGGAAAATGTGGCTCTAGGGAGAGCCACCCTATTATTATGTGATCTTATTAATAACTTCTTTGGCGATTTCTCAAAAACATTTTAAAAAAATAGAACTTCATTCTATTCCTTTGCTAGAGAAGTATGTTGTCTTACAGAGAGAGAGACTGGGTGGGACCTGTGATGTTCTTCAGAAAGCGGGTGCATCACAGGAAAACATCAAATGTGGCCTGCAAGCAGGCATGAGAGCCATAGAGGTGTGAAATCCTCATGAAGTCTCACTGCCACTTTCTTTCATAAACATGATTTATTACTACTTCCAACTGTGGTGATGACCGTTGAGGCATGGAATTATGCCAAGTTGTCTGAATATTTGGGTAAGACACCATTATTTTGTTTTTCTTTTATGTGCATGATTGAGTTATACTATGGAGTCCTTATTTAATTTTTGCTGTTTTGATAAAAATTGATCTTGGAGACAAAACTCTTGAGCTCATTCTCATATCACATATTAGCAGACAATGGCCAAGCGAGTGGACAGTGAGCCACGCTTCTCCTCAGGGGCCCACAATCGCTATAAGATATACAACTAAAGGAGGCCCCATATAAATCCAAACCTGATCATTAGTTAAGACTTTTTAAACTGCTTAGTTCTAGAAAAGGCATTAATTATACATTTTGCTTCACATTTTGGGGATGCCTTTTGGAGTTGTCATGTGTCATTGTTTCATAAACCCTGAGTAGCTAAACAGGAGGAGAAAGGAGAATAACTAAGGAACAGCCACCAGAAGTCCACAGACAAAAGATGTAAATGGCAGTCTGGTGGGGGTTCTGGAACTAGGGCACAACACTGGACGTGTTTTATGTTCCTCTTTGGTTAATCATAAATGTTTCGGATAGAGTGTGTTGTAGAAAAGTGTAATACATCAGGGAGATACTCTCTAAGGCACCATTTGCTTAGGACAGTTTGGCATCCATGCTAATCATTTTATTTTTGAAGCATTTCTACTCATTTTCCACATACACTTGAAAGACTCAAACTCCCATTTTTCTTCAACCCTTCCCTGCTTTGATTTAATGGAATTGCAGCTTTCCAGAACGCTGTTGGCTGCCAAGGTCCTAATTAGTTGTCAGACAAAATTTCATGGGAGGAAGTCACAATCTCAAAATGTGTTTTAGCCTCTTGCTTTTCCAAAGGTTTGCACTACCTTTCCAACAATTTATTTTCCTCTAATAACGTTCAGCTCATAAACAAGACATTTGTCAGAGCACATGGAAAGAGAAATGTTATAAAAACGAAATGACATCTAATGTTTTGACTTATTTAGGTGGCATCTTGACCTACTTATTTTCAATACACATGAGATATAATAATTGCATTTTCAATAACATCAATTTTAACAAATGAAGTTTCAAGAACTCAGTAACAGGAAATGACAGTCGTGGGATACAGACTTTGTACCTGGAGATTTACTAAGATCATCTTAACACCTCACAGCAATAAGATGAACAAAGTGATATTACCCACCTCCACCTAACCAAGGCTCAGAGGCTGGCATGTACTCAGGTGACATAATTATAGGAAACAGAGCTAGGATTTGAACACAGATCTGTGGGACTGCAACCAAAGACTGTTACAGCCTTTGAGTTAAAGACTGTTTTGTCCTCTATCCTTGGAACTTAACAGTGTGGTCCAAGGCCATCAAAATCAGCATCATCCAGGAGCTAGTTAGAGATTCAGAATCTCAAGTGCCACTGCAGACCACACTGCATCAGAATCTGTCTTTATTTATTTATTTAAGCAAACATTTTAAAATAACTTTTATTTTTCAATTACAATTAACATAATATTATGTTAGTTTCAGGTGAACCCCATAGTGATTTAACATTTATATAATGACAAAGTGACCACCCCAATAAATCTAGTACCCATGTGGCACCATACATAGTTATTACAATATTATTGACTATAATCCTTATCCTATACCTTACATCCCCATGACTACTGTGTAACAACCAATTTGTACTTCTTAAGCGCTTCCCCATTTTCACCCATCCCCCAACACCCCTCTCATCTGTCAACCATCAAAATGTTTTCTGTATCTATGAATTTGTTTCTGTTTTGTCTGTTCATTTATTTTGTTCTTTAGATTCCACATATAAGTGAAATCATATGGTATTTGTCATTCTCTGTCTGACTTACTCCACTCAGCACAATACCCTCTAGGTCCATCCATGTTGTTGCACATGGCAAGATTTCATTCTTTTTATGGCTGAGTAATATTCCATTGTATATATGTACCACCTCTTCTTTATCCATTTATCCATTGTTGGACACCCCAATTGTCTTGTAAATAATGGCTATTGTAAATAATGCTGCAATGAATATATGGATGCACATCTCCCTTCAAAGTAGTGTTTTGGGTTTCAGATAAATACCCAAAAGTAGGATAGCTAGGTCCTTCTTTGTGTCTTCTTATAGCCTTTGTTTTAAAATCTATTTTGTCTAGTATAGGTATTGCTACCCCAGCTTTGTTTTTTTCCATTTTCATGAAATATCTTTCTCCATCCCCTTTGCTTTCCGTCTGTGTGTATGTCTTTTGATATGAAGTGACTCTCAAGCAGGCAGCATATGTAAGGGTTTTGTTTTCTTATCCATTCAGCCACCCTATGTCTTTTGATTAGGCTATTTATTCCATTTACATAGAAAGTAATTGTTGATGGATACGTAGTTATTGCCATTTTATTATTCATATTTTTTATCTTTTTTTTCCCTCCATCTTATTAAAGAAGCCCCTCATAACATTTCTTGGGATACTAGTTTGATGGTGATGAACTCCTTTGTTTTTTTCTTATCTGGGAAGCTCTTTATCTGTCCTTCAATTCTAAATGATAGCTTTGCTGGGTAAAGTAATCTTGGTTGTAGGTCTTTGCTTTTCTTTTTCTTTTTTTTTTTTGCCCCCACCCACAACCCCACACCCCTGGGTTTTTTTAAGCCATTGTTTCTCAGTCTAGTTGTCGGGCACAGCTCCCTGGCCCATGTTGGTATTATGAGCCTTGCTACCCCGGCCGAGGCAGTCGGTCACCAGTCGTTGGTCAGCTGCTCACAGCAGATCACAACAGCTCTTGTCGGCTGCCGGCTGCTCATGCCTGCTGCTGGCCAGCACGGCCAACAGCCACTCACGGTAGCACACGTCAGCACACAGCAGCCCACAGCAGCCCACAGCAGCTCACAGCAGTACATGGCAGCACACAGCAGCTCACACCAACCTCCGGCTGTTCAAGGCAGTCCAGCTCCAGGGAGAGCCATTGTTCACAGTCTTAGCTGTAGAGGGTGCAGCTCACTGGCCCAGGTGAGCCACATGAGCCACAGGGCAGCCCCAGATCCTTGCTTTTCATCACTTTGGATATATCCTGCCAATCCCTTCTGGCCTGTAAAGTTTCTGTTGAGAAATCTGCTGACAATCTTATAGGAGCTTTCTTGTAGGTAACTGACTGCTTTTCTCAGGCTACTTTTAAGATTCTCTCTTTGTCTTACCCTTTGACATTTTAATGATGTATCTTGGTGTGGGCCTCTTTGGGTTAATTTTGTTTAGGACTCTATGTGCTTCCTGGGCTTGTATGTTTATTTCCTTGCCAAGTTAGTGAAGTTTTCATACATCATTTCTTCAAATAGATTTCAATTCCTTGTTCTCTCTCCTCTCCTTCTGGTACCCCTATGATGTGACTGGTGGTATGCTTGATGTTAACACAAAAGCCCCTTAAACTCTCCTAAATTTTTGGATTCTGTTTTCTTTTTGCTGTTTTGATTGGGTGTTTTCTGCTACCTTATTGTCTAACTCACTGATTCAGTCCTTTGCTTCGTCTAATGTCCTGTCAATTCCCTCTAATGTATTCCTCATTTCAGTTATTGTATCATTCATTTATCAGTGGTTCTTTTTTATGTTTTCTATTGCCGTTTTTATGTTTCCTATCTCTTTGTTGAAGTTCTCCCTTAGATCATTGAGCATTCTTATAACTAGTGTTTTGAACTCCATATCTGGTAGACTGCCTGTCTCCATTTTGTTTAGTTCTTTTTCTAGAGCTTTTTCCTGTTCTATTATTTGGGACATGTTTCTTTGTCTTCCCATTTTGGCTGCCTCCCTTTGCTTGTTTCTATGTATTAGGTGGAGCTGCTATATCTCCTGGTCTAAGTAGAGTGGCCTTATGTAGTAGGTGTCCTGTGGGACCCAGTGGTGCATTCTCTCTGGTTACCTGAGCTGTGTGCTCCAGGTGTGTCCCTTGTGTGGGTTGTGTGTACCCTCATGTTGTAGTTGAGGCTTGGTTGCTCTTTGAACATTAATGGGAGGGATTGACCCTCAGACTGATTGGTTGTGAGGACTGGCCATGACTACAGTGGAGGAGCTATTGTGTAGGGGCCCACAAGCTGGGTGGGATGGGGTCTCAAGGAATCACCAGGGCACGGTGAATGGAGATTCCCTTTCCTGAAAATAGAAATGTAGCTGGTGTTTCCCTGTTGTGTTGTGAAGGAAAAACATGTATGAATTAATTCATGGATTCTGCACAGATTTACAATTCACTTTTATGTACCTTGAGTAATTGCTCTTATACACACCACTTTGAGCATGATTATTGGTGAGTGTGTAGTAAAAAAGGGGGGAGAGGCACATTTTATGTGGTTATTTTGAATAAATACTTTAGAGTTCCTATTTTTATTTTAGTAGTTTCTAGCTTGTAAAACACACTTTCCACTTACTCTGGGTATTACAAATTTAAATGTGAACGATACAAGACTACACACATTAGCATCATTTTTCTAAATGTCCCAGGAAAGAAATATCCAGATTGATTTAAAATCAGTAGAGTAATTGACTTATTGCATTTTGCCATTATAAATTATTATTTTGGGTGACCAACATGACATTATATAAATATGTATTTGTTGGTGTTTGTTTGTTTCAGTTATATAATGGTCTTAGAATGATATAGATGTGTATATTCTTCATAGATGATTATATATAGGTTTTCTTGTTTAAATGGCCTTAGAATAAGAAAATAGTTATTATTAAACAATATTTCTTTGTTTTATAAATATTTCTTCATTAGTTTTTCTGCAACGAAACATTTACCTACTCATAATTAATAAAATTATATGTGCTTCATATTTTTCAACCCAAACCAGAATGTAGAAAACTGAGGTTATCTCAAAATTATTACTTTATCCATTCAATAGATATTTATTGATTGCTTATATTTTTCCATGTCTCTGGCCTTGTAATACAATGAAGAAAAAATAATATAGTCCCTGCCCTCATGCAGCTGGCAATACTATAGTGAGACAGACATATAAACACTAAACTTCTCCATGGGGAGGCAGTGAAACAATGATGTCTGCTTCACAGTATAGATGTGATTTGGCTTGAAACTTGAGGGATTATGGCAGATAAATGGGCTTGATACTGAAAGCAGATAAATGAGGAATGATGGAATATGGCTGAAGCAGTAATGAAAAGCTGCAATTCTGGGAGGTGATACTGGACAGTTTGGCTGAGGCCAGTTCAAAATAAAGCATATGTCATACAAAAGAGGGAACAAACCATGAGAATCCATCAAAGAACCCTCCCCACATAATGGTCACTATTTATTCAGTTCTTGCCATGTGCCTAGCACTGTACTAGTGATTACACGTTATTTCTAATTCTCTGTTTCAGTTTTGTACATGAAGGGGGAAAATGGTGAATCTCACAGTGTGTTACTCAAAGTAAAACATCTGGGATTTTAGCCTAAGATTTGCTGTTTTTCACACTCCTTCCTCTTCTTTTTAAATTATGAAATATATCACTTATTCAAAGAATACAAATTATATATATGTAAAAATGACAAAAAGCAGCATTTTGTTCCCAACTACCCAAGTTAACAAATTTGAGCATAGTAAAACTATTGAGGATCCTTTTGTACTCCTCTGAGATTTAAACACCATCCAGGGGATAAAGAATATTCTTAAATTTGTACACATCTCCACAATATATTGTCTATGCAGTCCATTTTATTTTATTGTGGTAAGAACACTTAACATGAGATCTACCCACAACAGAATTTTAAGTGCACAATACTTAAAATTGTTGACTGTAGTATTGTTGACTGTAGGTATAATGTTGTCCATTAGATCTGTAGAACTTCCTCATCTTGCTTTACTGAAACTTTGCGCCCATTGATTAGCAACTTCTCATTTCAGAAAATTATTTAAAGAGTATAATACAGGACATATATTTTGGTGATTTTAAAAAATTCAATCTTATATTTGTGAGATTTATCCTTGTTGATTAATGTGGTTAGAGATAATTTATTTTCCCAATTTGTTTATGTTTTAGCCTTATGTCGGTTAATTGCTGTTTCAGTTTTTGCTTTTACTGTCAGAACTGCTATAATATTTTTATGTATGTCATCTAATGCACTTGTGCAAAAGTTTCTCTTGAGGATTGACTGTATTTTGGATGCTATTGCTGGGTTGTAAGAAATGTTCATATTTAGTTTGAAAAGGTAATGCCAAATAGTTCTCCAAATTGTTTTCACTAATTTACACCTACCTCCTCACAATCTGCCTTCCATGACCTTATCAATAAATACCTTTTTTACCAGGCAGAATTTTTTTTTTTAAAATAATTTTATATTTCTTTTTCTGTGAAAGCTGACTCGAGCTTTTGAAAGTTTTTCATATTGATTTACAGGTGCTCTTTACATATTCTGGATACTAACTCCTTTGTCAATTATATGCATTATAAATTATTTTCCCAGTTTGTGGCATACTAATTGTCTTTGATAAACAGAAGTTCTTAATAGTACTGTAGTTGGAGTTGTCAGACTCTGTCCTTATTTTTTGTGTCTTGTTTAAGAAAAGTAAACAAATCTGAGGTTATGGATATGTTCTGCTCCATTTTCTTTGAAAATTTTAAAGATCTGCTTTTTAGGTTTAAGCATAAAATGCATTTGAAATTGATTTTTGTGAATGAACATATGGTAGATCTCCAATGCTGTTTTCCTCCATGTGGATGTTTCTAAAGAACTTTAGGCAGAAATGTGGCATGAGTACATTTTTGCTTGATGATAGAGTAAGTTAATATGTGGCTAAAAATAAAGAGACTAGTAAAGAAGTTACTGGAAAGGTCCTGGCAAGAGACACTGAGGATCTGAATTAGGACAACAGCAGTAGGGTGGATGGGGACTTGGTACCTGATTTTAATGGGCAGTAATAACCTTTTGGTCTTTCACTTTTTGTGAATTTTCAAAATAAAATATTCTGTCCTACTGTGCAATGGTACACTCTCTGCTTGTAATGCTCTTACTTCACACATTTACAGGCCTTCTCCCCTCGCTTTCTTCTAGCCTGTGCTGAAATTCACTTTTTAATTAAGGCTCTGTTGAGTACCCTTTGTACAATAGCAGTATCATTCTCCTGAACACAGACACATACAAATACCTGGCAATCTCTAGTTCCTTATGATTGATTACCATCTCTGCATGAGTATTTTCATAGTGTCTGATATTTTCGCTAGATTATCATCTCTAAGAGGGAAAAAGCTTCATTTATTTGTTTACTGCGACGTCACCAAGGCCTACGTAATATTCATTTAATAAAAAAAGTGCAGAAAGTAATTGTATGCCAGTGAAATACACTCTCTTTTTAAAAAGAGAAGCTTGTATTGGCCTAATGTGTTTGGAATTTTAACCAGTTTTTGCTTTCCCTAGAATGGTGGAATTCTGAGGCGATGGCAGGGTGAAACTTTGGGCTTGGAGCCCTCTTCCTATCAGATCTCATTGTAATGCTTATGAAGCAATGAAAGAATAAAGACAATAAGCAGAAGGAACCATTATGAATACCCCAGTTTGAGCTGCACATACGTGGGTAAGCCTAATCATCATCTGTATTCCACATTGACAGTAAAAGCAATGACGTGGAAATTAACTGAACCTCTGGAGATAAAACAAAACAAAACTGTGAACATTAATTGGCCTACGTCTCAACACCTGCCTGGATTGAGACAAGCCTTCCTAGTGAAATCCTCCTCTCTCCTCTGCCACAGAGCTGCCGTCACTAGCAGTCCTCCAGTGGACTGGCTTTGAAATGTTCAGAGTTAGATTACCTTGGGTGTTGTCATCCATGCTTTAGGGAAGAAACCATAATGGATGATTAAATAAATATGCAAAGCAACTTATGGGCTACATCACACACAGACTGTCTTTCGTCACGTTAGAGCTTGGCAACCCTGTTTTCCCTAATCCACATCTTAGAGACAGAAATGTACAGACCTGTGACAGCCTGGTTTAGGTGTTGGCATCTGTTCTGTTATCATGGCTAATTTACATGAACCCTAATAACCAAGTCCCCTGGACCAGGGTTTTTTCAAATGTTAATATGTATGTGCATTACCTGGAAATCTTACTGAAATGTAGATTTATTCAGTAGGTCTTCTGAGTGTAGGTCCAAGATTATGCATTTGTCTCAGACTCCCAGTTGATGTTGATATGCCTTGTACCTGCACCACACTTTGAAAGTAAAGATGAGATTTTTTTTTTTTTAAGACAAATAATTGGAACAAATGACAATAAAGATGCCTGGGTTCAGAATAAAATCTACTTTGAAATATATATATTTACATAGAAGAAAAGAAAATATTAGGATGAGAGATTTTTCTTTTAATCTTAGATTAAAGCTGTAGTAAAATGTGGGTGAAATAAAAATAAGACCTTTATTGCATATGGAAAAAAACAGAATCGACATTACTAAAATATCAACCAAAAGATGAATTCAAAAAGAGATGTCTCAGAAAGTAAATTTAACGTAAGAGTACATAATGACACAAAATGCAAGACATGAAAATACTGCAAAAGCTGACCCAGAAGGAGGTGAATGAATTAAAATCAATAGATAATTATGTAATAGAAAATCTTCCAGAACTATAAAGACCCTTGAAGGAAAGAGAACTTACCAAGCACGGTTAAAATTACTATGTGGAAACTAACATGTAGACATTCCCTGGTAAGTTTTTAAACCTCTAAGCAAAAATAAGGAGCTTCATGCTGCCAAGTACAAAAAAGTCATTTTCAAAGAAGAGAAACGAGGCTAAATTTGAATTTAGTCAAAATCGAAAAGCAACAAAGAAGCATCTATAAAACTGTTAGAAACATTAACTGTGAACCAAGATTTTACATTTTGACATGTCCTTAAATGAAATGGCAACAGAAAGACGTCTTCAGTCCTGCAAAATCAAGAAATTTATCAGCAAGCACCAATCACTGGGACCTGTGCTCATACCACAAAGGCACACAGCAAAATCCACTCCTATATCTCATATGTATTCGTTTTTTCATGTTGAGTCAAGTGACAGAGGTTACATAAAAAAGTATATTTTTCATACCCTTTCAAAACCTTCAGCACATTGCATTATAGTTTTATATTTACATCCTTATGAGAACTTTCTTCCACAGCATAATAATCTTAAGGGCAGAAACCTTTATTTACATTTTTATACCTTATCTGTAATATCCGGTATATTCTCTGAAAATATTTGTTAATTAAGCATGTTGTCTTTTGTGGCATAATCTCATTTAAATCCATTATCTTCCCTCCTAGATCAGGTTGAGAACTTTTGTGGAAGGAAACATAGAAATCACTAACAAATACAATTTAAAGATTCTATGTCATAGGCAATGTTTTCCAAACAAAATTTTAATCTTTAAAGCCACTTTGGACAGTGTGACCCAAAGCTATGTCTGAAGCATGTCTTGGAAGGTGCATACACATGACTTGTGATGAAAGCTGGAGAGGGAGATGGGAAATGTTAGCTCAGCTGGCAGGTGACTCTCGGATCCCAGACAGAAGGGACAGCAGGGCTGCTACTTAGGAGAAGGAACTGGTATTCTGTGCAGGCAGCATGGTTCCCTCCTTGGAATGCTCTTCGTTGCAAATCATTGGTCACTATAACCTGTACAGGCTTATCAGGATTACCTTTGATACGATTTGCAGTGCAATTGAATTGTAGCAGACAAAAGCATTTCATTGATTAAGCTGGTGCAAAAATAATTTCAGCTTGAAAGGTTAAAAATAATTGCAAAAACCATAATTACCACAAAAACCACAATTACCTTTGCACCAACCCACTTCCATGCACTCATAACCAGGTGGTTTTCACTTATATCAATACTCAATTTTGCAAATATTTTGCAAATATCTTTTCATTGGCCACTATTTGTATACATGATTGGGTTCACTTTGACAAACATATTAATTCCTAGAATATTATGAATAATAATTGCATTAAAATACAGAATAATAAATAAAATGTTCATTAATTAATACATTTAAAAGTAGAACTGGAAATGTATTTAGAGATTCCTCTAGGATTAGCTTTATAAATAATATTAATTACTATCATTATTAGTAAATAGTAATGTACATTCTGAAACCTAGAGGCCACGTGGGGCTTCTCATTCAAGGATACTCCTGAAGAGGAGGCCTGGGGAGCTCAGTGGGAAATTCCTGATCCTTGTGCTAAATATTATTTTTGCTCTCTAGTCCTCCCATGGTGCCTCTGATGCAGATGGGCTTAGTGCTGCTTCTGACCCAGGAGGAAACAATTTACCCTGTAAAAGGCAGAGATTATTTTCTCAGATTTAGGACCAAACATTTAGGAATTTTGTTTTTTGAGTTTTTAAATTTCTATTTCATAATAACCAATAATCACAAAAGTATATTTCCTTACACTTTGCAAGGTAGTTTCATATATATCATCTTGCTTCATTCTTAGCAATAAGCATGTTTAGATCACAGCAAGTACTTAAGAATCCTGTCATAGGTGGCGCTGTGCTAAGCACTTTAAATGTCTGTCCCCTCCTTGAATCCCAACAGTTCTGTGGTGTGGGGTCTAGTCCTTTATTTATTTTACGGAGAAGTAGTGAGGCTCAGAAAGTTTCCATAAGCTCTTGGAAATCACACAGCTAATAAGTGCTGAAATAAATGTTCAAACCCACCATGTCGACCTCCTTCCAGAGAAGTATTTTTATTATCATTGTTCTGAGATGGCACATTATGGTTGCCCCTGTTCTCGAGGTTTAAGTAAGAGTCTTGCAGAACCGACATAAATGGATTGTTGGCTTTGGTCTTACTGTTCTTTGAAATATATTTATATATTTAAATGCTATGACATCCTAAAGAAGTTCACTGTACCTGCCCCAGAGTGTCAATCAAATGCCCAGGTGCTTCTTGCTTTATTTCCTAATCTGGTTGAACTCAGGACTCCTGCTGCATCTTACCTCAAATGACTGCTCCCTATCGTGGCCCAGATTTTGGACCTCTTTTCAGTGATTTCCCCACCATTTACCAACGGAATCGCAAAGGTTTGGGGAGCTACAGGTGGTGTTCACATAACAGCTTACTGGAACAAAAAACATAATTAAAGAGTTGACACTTTCCTTCTTAATTGTGTGTGTGTGTGTGTGTGTGTGTGTGTGTGTGTTTACCACCTAACCTCCAACCAAAAAATTTCCTCTTCCTGGTCTTTTTCTTGGTCTCTCCATCTGCCCCCGTGTGGCTAGAACCTCTCCCCTCTCTTTCTGATGCCCTGAGCATCTAAGTTCCATTCCCTTTACCCTGGAAATCTCAATATTCTTCTTACTACAACGTGTAGATAAATGTAATCTCTTTGATCCGTCTTTATTCTCCCAGAAGAGCCCTGGGAGTGTTCTACTTTGTAAGGCAGACTGTGTAGGTATTTCCATCAAGGAGGATCCCTCTACTAGAAAGTGTTTTCCTGAATAAAAATGTACACCTGTAATGGAGAAGAAGAAGGGATTGTATCAGTTTTGCTTTTAAAACCAAATGTTCTCCCCTGTGCCATATTGATGAAAAGGTGGCCCCAGGCTGGGGTCTTGTATTGTGCTTTTGTCTCTTTCCCTTTAATTCAGGACTTCTACTGATGGCTGTCTAGGTCATAATCTCTTCTGGATCACAGAGGTCTTAGGAACTCAAAGAGATCTTTGGAACTTCTTGCTTCTAGAACCTCTTTCTACCTCTTCACCACTCTCGGGATCTCTTCCAGGCTACAGATTTCAGTAGCAAAATTACCACTTAATACCTGACATAAACAAAGCCCAACCATATTAAATAATGCTGAAAATCAAATGGTGCTGAGCTTGGACTAAAATCCCACTAAGACTAGGGATTTAGCTAGGACTAAAACTCTGATAAGGTAGACTTTCTGTATTTTAAATTCCAAAAATGTGAATGTGCATTCTATATAAATCTTATCTGTCTCAGAGCTCTGTGACCTGTTTTCTGGCACTTGTCGTATTGTTTCTTTTTGTCTTTTCTATAAAACTTTTTCCCCCTTCTATTACCTCTACTCTTGGCCTATTCGGCTCAAACTGGCCCAATTGATTCAGTTAAATCTGAACTCTTATCCCCAGAAAGAATGAAGACTTATGCCTCATAACACTGGGTGAAAATGAATTAAATTGGTATAAATAGAGCCGTTCTTGCTAAGGAGGAGTGCCAGGATATTATACTGGAAGTGCAGTATACCACCCATCCAGAGGTCTGTTTCATGGGAATATCTAGTATGAACAGACTCCATCATTAAACAACTTTTAGTACCTCTCCTTTGCTCCACTCTATATAGCAGCACCCACAGGATACTCTCCTGGAAGTAGAATGTGGCTGATCCTTGTAGAACCACTTGCAGACCTAGCCAGCTCAGATTAAGAGAGCTAGGTTAAGAAGCAATAGTAAGGACTATTTATTATGAGTTAGACGGGCCCTGGAAGAAGGAAACTCACTTCCAAGGAGAGATCAGACAGTATAGGAAAGGAGCCCTATGAAAGGGAAACCAGATGGGATGCCCAGGTTATCTTCCTTTAGACACTTGGGTCACAACTCTTCACTAGTTCCTTCTCAAGAATAGTCTGATTGCTGAAACCAGACCTGAGGTACAACTCAATTTATGTCTCCCTTTTGAATTTTAAGTATATTTGTATGTATGTGCTGTATTTTATAAAGAATTTTTTTGTCTGCATAAAGCTTCTAATTAATACCTTCTAACCATTGTTATATATAAATTCCTGGACTGGACAGATCTATCTGAATGTTTCTGATTCTAATGAAGGAGAAACTCCACAGCAAGTCCCATTCTCCTCCAACCCACATCTTGCCTTGTCCTAACCCAACCACCCTTTAGAAAATCATCCCCTCTCCAGACTATCTTAGTGCTCTAAATGTTAAGCACATTTGATTGCCCATGCAAATTTGTTTGAAATTCAATTACTCCTTTGGGCAGAAACCATTTGTAACCATATGTCATTCATTTACTTTGAAGAAAGGGGATATATTTCCATGTTTTTTTTTTTTTTTTAATTTGTTATAAGTCATCATGGAAATGCCTTTATGAAAAGTTTTACAAAGCATAATTAAGAAATCTATTGTAATTGGGATCACTCAGACTGCCAAATTTTCAAGCTCAGTCTTGTTTGAAATCACCATTAATTTTTTTTTAATCATCATTAATGGAGAATGTAGTCCTATTAAAATGAAACTAGCTATTGTTTCCTCTCTCTGACTGAGCTAATGAGTTTGGTATTTATTGGAACTTACTGTGAGATGTTGAAAAGCCAAAGCTATGTAAACTATGTGGGAATTAGACTCGATGAGGAAAACATAAACAAGTACACTGTCAAATAAATCATCCTGAGTAGTGTGATAGAAAGTTCAGAGTTAGAAGGCCTGGCTTGAATTCTAGCTTATTCATTTACTCATTCTCCCAAACATGTATTGTCAACCCTAAGTGAGGCATTAAAGACAGATAGAATTTCCCAGCAGTTTGCCTTTGTGCCAACTTTTATATCCTCTCTGGTCCTTTTTTCCTTTAAAAGCAGCATGAAGGAAATAATATCTATCATCTGATAATTACATTAAAATATAATAATACTTACCCATGTTTCTTATGAGGTTTTAATGAGGTGGTATATTAAAAATGGTTGAGACAACAGAGATGGATGCATTTTATAAATCCTAAAGTAATTATTGTAATTACTGTTGTTTGTGCTAATAATGAAAAACATTTTACTCAGGGTCTTGTACTGAGTTCTGTAGGAAGGAAAAAGTTGTGTGAGACCTTCCTGCTAGCTTTACATGCTTAGCATCCCCAGCAATGACAAGATTTAGAAAATAGCAAGTAGCATGGAAAGTGAATTCCCAAGGCTGAGGTCAAGTACGATAATTGGCAAATGAGGTTGTTAGTGAAAAGGGCCTTCCATGGATGAAGAGGCGGGTACTTGGTAAAGGCAACAGTGCCCTGGGAGGACGCTTTAAGGAGCGATGTACACAACTGAACCATGAAAGCTGGAGAAATTCAGTGAGCAAAGGTGGAATAATTTCAGGAATGCACACAGGACATTAGTCTAGTTAGAGAATGGCTTTGAGAGTAATAAGGTGAGTGATAAGGCCAACAACTAAAACAGAGGAGAGTTCCAAGCAACAGAAGAATAGATTGGTTGTCTTTAGAGAGTTGATATCACTTAACATGAAATAAATGGCTTAGAATTTCAATTTTTCAGTTATTGCTTTCCAGTATGGACAAGTTACAAACTCAAAAGCTTAGTTGCCCACCTGTATATCTATCTCTAATTATTGCTGTATTAGATGAGGTCAAATGCACCACAGTATCTGGCATATATTTGATTCTCAATAAGCTATTTTTTCCTACTTCTCTTTTCTCTTCATAGTTAAAATGGGGCTTTTGACCTTAAATTAGAGTGTAAATGCCTCATGATAGTCTCCCTGCACATTTTATAATTTAGATGTCTCTTGTATTTATATTGTCTGCTTCCTACGGAGTCTGAGACCTGAAAGTATTGTCCTCAGGTCTTCTCTAGCAAGGTACACAGATCGGTTCATGTTTAGTTTAACTACAGTCATTGAATTTTTCCCTACTCAATTGAAATTGTTTTTTCATCTAAATCCAAATTCCTTAAACATCTGAATTATATCAATAACATCAGGATAGAAGATATACCATCAGTGAAGTGTCTTCCACTATCTGTTGCCTGTTGTCCAGTTATTATAAGAAATACACCATTTCTGAGTGTTGATGGTTCCAGATTTGAGTTAATTTTGTTAAGTAGTTTATGACATCAATAATCAGCATGCATTTATTTCTCTTCAGTAAAAGGTGACTTTTCTTTTAATCTTTTTCTGTGGTTTCTCTTTAGAGAATAGATCAAGATGATAGAATAAAAGAAGTCTTGCCTTGCTTCAGTTTACTTTTTTTTTTTTTTTAATGTTACTGGGGAATATTGAGGAACAGTGTATTTCTCCAGGGCCCATCAGCTCCAAGTCATTGTCTTTCAGTCTAGTTGTGGAGGGCGCAGCTCAGCTCCAAGTCCAGTTGCCGTGTTCAATCTTAGTTGCAAGAGGCACAGCCCACCATCACATGCGGGAATTGAACCGGCAACCTTGTTGTTGAGAGCTCGCACTCTAACCAACTGAGCCATCCGGCCGCCCCCAGTTTACTTCTATGGTATTGTTTTGCTCCAGTTCTTTGCAGTTACTCTATCGAAAACGGGTTTTTGGTTCATGTTAAGAAGAATAGAAGCAATTTTTAAATACATTTAAAAACTTGAGAAAAATCTTTAAGATGGCTGCAATTCTACTGCCTCATTCAAGCAAGGCATTTGTTTCCTATTTCTCTTCCCTTCTTTGTGTCATGACCTCATTTTATTTGAAACACCATCACAGTCCTGCTGGGCCCAGAATTCACCTAAGCCAAGGAGACATGGACTAGCTGCCCTGTGTGTCCCTATCAGGTCATCCACCTGCCCTGCAATATCTCCCCACCTCAAACACTTTCCAGCCCTACTGCCCTTCCTCTTGCCAGACTTCATTTCTTCTCAACTGCATTCTCTGAAGGGATCTCCTTACTACTGATTTTTATGTCTCCAATTTATCCTGCACACTGCTGCCAATGTCATCTTGCCTCTGCTCTCAAGATTTACAACTGATTCTTAATTAATTCTTAATTTACAACTGATTCTTCCTTGTCACCAGTAAGGTAAGAGATAGCAGTTTGTTCTGGTTGAGTAAAATGTTACCCACACTTAACTTGAAAAACAGAAAATCCCCAGATCCCTAGACTAGCTGGATCAGTTTTGAGGAATAATCCTGGAAATCTATATACTTAGTAAGCGTAACTGGTAAGCTTATGAAGTAGGCCTCTTTAGAAATCCAGCCCTGCAGTGTGCATGGAATGCAAATCTTGGAATCTGAGCACCCCAGTTTAGAATTGGAATGCCACATTTAATATCTGCAGAGAACTGGGAATGTCATTTGACTTTCCTAACCACGTTTTCCCATTCAAAAATTGACAGATTCCCAACTTGCACTCATTTTTGTGAGGCTAAAATAGGACAAGATGTGTAAAAAGACTGATATTTAAGGTGTACTATAAAATGTTCTGTCTCCCTTTTTGATCCAAACAATTGCTCTTCTGAAACTTGGTGAAAAGACTGAATGCTGCTTTTATTCCCCCCTCCCTTGCAAAAAAGTCTCATGAAAGGCAGACGTGAATTTCAGAACCATAAATGTGGTTTTGGTTTCCCTGCAGACATGAGTCAGTGGAGAGCTGCAGGACCAAACATAAAGGGTTTTAGGGTCCCCCGAGAAGTAACAGAACTGGTAGGTACATCTCTGCCTCATGGAGACTCGGGCAGTCTGGACTTATCATGGAAATGGCCAGAAAAGACATAGCCAGAAGAGAGTCCAGTAGGAATGCCTGCCCCCGGAATGACAAGGGACCATGATTCAGCACCCCACATGCATACGCATATATCCAGGAGTCAGCAGAACTTAGACATAGTCCAGAAATCTGAATCCAAACAGACCCAGGGCACAGAACCGCTCCTGGAAATTGAGCATGGCCAAAGAGGGGATTTTGTGAGCTCAGGAACAGGAAAAGCTAGAAAGAATCAGGCTCTGCTGTCAGCTGCTCCCTGAGCAGCAGCACACCGGGATGAGTCATGAAACCAGCGGGTCAGCGTCCTAGGTCTGCCACACAACGGCAAATATTTTCTGGTTTTCTGTAATCAGTGCTTTGACGTGTGCCTACCTTGATCCTCTGAGCTCTACCTTGGGCTCAGAACTTTCCCTAAACAATTGTTTTGTGGGCTGATTGCAGGTGAGATTTGTGGAAGCGACCTGTGGCAGGCTGAGGAGGACTGCAAGCTATTCAGCCCTAGGAATTAGAGGTTATGTGAATAGAGATCTAAAGGGGAATTCAGCCTGGGGCATGATGAGTAGGCCAGTGCTTTGCAGATCTCTCCACCAGGCCAGCATGGGATTCTACATGTCAGTTCCCGCTGTCCCCTGACTAACCTGACCTGGGGTCTGGATAGTTTGGTTAGGATGCTGGCCCACAAGGAACCAAAACAACTGGAATTTGACCACAGCGCTGTTTCTTTACAAACCTTGGCCCAGTCTCAGTGGCTGTTAAGGCCTCTTTTCTTGCTCTAAATCCCCTACACTTTACAGTAGTCCTGTGAAGTTGAGCAAGCCATTTAATCTCCCAAACCTCAGTGCTCTCAACTATATAATGGGGCTAACAGGCTGATGGGGCAATTGAAATGGCTTGTAGATCTGGCACATAGTGTGAGCCTCATAATTGTTACTTCCTCTTTTATTTTTCCTCCCTTTGCCTTCCAGACCCTCTGAATATTTGTTTTTGTGCTCACTCCTCTTGTATTTACATTATAAACTGTCGCTCCAATTTATCTTGATCCTCTGAGAGCCACAACTAGCAGAACCTTTCTTAAGGTAATCCCAGCTATGGACCGAAGCGTAAGAGCAAATGGTGTTTCATCTGGTACCTGAGGATTGGTAGGTTTCGGGAGGTAAAGGCACTGAAACGAAAAGCTGAGCATCCGTACAGCCTGGCTTCCTTGCAAGGAAGGCTGAGGTTCTTATGGTTTAGACAAACTCTCAGAATATAGCAGGGCTAGGTTTTCGGGACCAGGATATGAGATCCTGAAGTGGGAACAAACCAAAGAAGCATCATTCACTCATTCAGCACATTTGCCAAGCACTAACTTGATACCAGAATATTATGGTGAATACATCATATTTGGTTCATGGCTTACAGAGCTCAGGGAGTAGCAAGGGAGACTGATAATACGGGGACAGTATGTTCACCATCATATCCCCTATTTTAAGACTAAGGCGCTTTATTTTCCCAGCTACTGGGAGGCTTGCCCTCTCCAAGAATCGCTTTTGGCTGAGGAGACCTGCTTAGGGGGTCAGCCAGCACCCCCCACATCATCTCAGAACAATTCTGTCGTTAGAGGAACTAAGGGCTTGACGGCTGCCTTTAGGCTCAGTCGCTGCTTCTGCTTAGATCTTTTTTTATTAATATATAATTCATATATCATAACACACATCCCTCTAGAGTGTAAAATTCAATGCTTTTTAGCATATTCACAAAGTTCTGCAATGATCACCACTAATTCTAGAACACATTCATCACCCTCCTCCAAACAAAACAAACAAAACGAAACAAAACAAAAACCTCATGGCCGTTAGCAGTTGTCCCCCTTTCAGCAGTTGTCCCCCTTTCAGCAGTTGTCCCCCTTTTGTTCCTGACAACCACTAATCTACTTTCTGCCTCTATAGATTTGCCTGTTCTGGGTATTTATTATATCAGGGCTGCCAAAAAAATGTATCCACATGACTTGTATTCATCTTTTGTTATCAGTATGTATTGAGTATTACAATTTTAATACAATTTTTTTCCTTTCTTCAAATGTCTATACATTGTTTTGGCACTCTCTGTATATGGATTCATACAACATGTGGCCTTTTGTGTCTTGCTTCTTTCACTCAGCACAATGTCTTCAAAGTTCATCCACCTTGTAGTATGTATCACCATTTAATTCCTTTTATTGTCAAACATATTTCCTTGTATGGGTATACTACATTTTGTTTATCTTTTTATCAATTGATGGATAGTTGGATAGTTTCCTATTTGGGGCTACGATAAATAATATGGCTGCTTTAAACATTTGTGTCCCAGGCAGGTTTCTGAGGGCTGGCATCCCTCCCAAGGGGGAGGCAGGGTTGTAGAAACCCCTTATTGGACTAGTAAGGGAAGGCTTTTCCATTCTCTACAGTGTTAGTCCATTCAGACTGCTCTACCAACAATACCATAGGCCGGGTGGATTAGAAACAACAGAAATCTATTTCTCACAGATCTAGAGGCTGCAATGTCTAAGCTCAAGACACCAGCAGATTCAGTGTCTAAGGAAAGCCTGCTTCCTGGTTCAAAGACGGCCTTCTTTCCTCTGTCCTCACATGGCAGAAGGAGCAGGGGAGTTCTCCGATGTCTCTTTTATAAGGGAACAGATCCCATTCATGAGGACTCTGCCTTCATGACCTACCTAATCACCTCCCAAAGGCTCCACCTCTTAATGCGATTACATCTTACGTCGGGTGTTAGGATTTAACATGTGAATTTTAATGAGATACCAACATTCAGTCTATAGCACCCACTCTGTTCCAAAGAGTACATTACTCTGTAGAAGAAATTTTTCAACCATAGAGATCAAAGCATAGGCCAGATAATATTAAAAGCATGTCATGAGATCAAGTTATATATCTGTTTATTTATGTATTGCGGCAGGGGAAAGAATACATATTCTGTAGCAATTGTTATCGTGTAACATCTAATTGAATGTCATCAAGGTGATCCTATTATGAGAAATAAATACAATTATGTTTGATCCAGGCTGTAAAATTGCTTACTTTCTATATATTATATGCTAATATGCAATATGGAGTGGATTTGTGCTTATTTATTTAAAAAGAAAATTCAGTTAGTATATTTAGCATACATTATGTGGCCTAGATGTTTGCAGCTTGATTGTCACTTTGGAACTATTTTAGGGCATTGTGTTGAATCATTGAATCATGGAGCAAGCTTTACATTCAGAAAGTCTAAAGGGAAAATGGTTAAGAGGGCAGAATTTGTTCAACAGTTTATTGGAACTGAATATTTTTGCATTTATATATTTAAATTCAATTTTGAATCACTATTCCAAGTTTTTTTCAAGCTTTAGGAACTCATAATCATAGACAGTTTGGTATGAAGAATACTGTAATCAGCTAGCCTATGCTCTTAACATATAAGGAAACTGAGTCTCAATGGGCGAGGGAGAGGGGAATGATTGGCCCTAGGTTGTAGCTGAATTAGCAGCGACACCTCATCTAGGATCCAGACCTGACTATTCCCAGCTCTGGAACTTAGTTCTTACCACAAGCTGCTTGAGTGTTTTCCAATGTGGTTTATGTTGTTAATTTAAAATGTGTGTGGGTTTCTATTATGATGTGTCTGAGTGGGGGCAGAGGAGAAAAGGGCACGGGGCTCTTTCCATCAGGTTGTGACAACATCTAGGTATTAGAAAGCAACACAAAGAAGAATATGCCTCACCTTTCACTCATTTGCAGCCAGAAAGCCCTGGGAGTCAGAGGCCAGTCTTTCTCACGCTGGCTGAGGACCTGGCCCAGAGCAACTGCTAGGAAGGCAGAGTATCCATCCCCATATTGTTTGAGCAGCACGGTCCACGCGCATCCTTCAGCTTGGAGGAATAGTCCATGGGAGAAATACAATACGCTGTTTTAGTAATTGCAGAAATGAAGGAAATCCTTGTTTAGAAGCAGATTGTGGACTTTAAATTTTAGTGGTAACTCATTACCTGTATCCGTGATAATTCTGGTATTTTTGAAATATTTAAAAAACAGAATCTCAAAATTACTTTCATAAATCGACCTTGCCCTGAAACCAAAACAATAGTTAATCTACTTGGAGCAGAGAATATAATAGGTTCAAATAGCAAAATATCTCCCAGAATCAATTTAAACAAGATAAATCAAAAATAAAGTAGTTTATATTTTTATATTAAATGTAATTTTATGGGCACCCCTTTGTTTCATTGAATTTAAATATATCATTATAGGCTTAATATATTCCCAATAGTGTCACCATGAAATGACAGCCGCTATTAATATTTTCACATGTTTTCTTTTAGCTTTTTAGAATTCTTTGAATGGATTTTTTTAAAGGTGTTTTAGATTCTGTCACACCAGATGGAGGACAACTTTCTGCCCCCTTTTAATGGAGAGTTTCCAAAACGTGTCCTTGGAACTCTTCATTCCTTTGACAAAGAGAACACTCACTGTCTTCTGCATGAGCTGCTCCTAGACCAACCAAAGTTGGCCAGGGTGGTTGTTGGTACAGCATGAGAGAGACCAGCTTAGCCAGAGCCTTGGCTGGAGCAAGTATAACATTAAAGAAGGAAGCTTTTATGAAATATCTTTGATTAGGAAAAAAATCCAACTAGTAATGTTCAAAGTTCCTCGTCCATTCAGAAATCCAGAAACAAGTTAGAGATATATACTCATCAATGTTTTCTGACCTTGTTTACAACTGCCCTGCCTAGTCATAGGATGAAAGAAGAAAGCAGCAGGAATCTTCTGAGATCATCAGGTCCATTGTAAGTCAATTTTAGAAACAGGCCAGAGAGATTATGCCTTGTACCCAAGGCTCCGTGACTGGTGGAGTGGCCATACCGCCCCTGCCTTCCTGGGTGCTCGTTTTTCCTCTGTCTTTAGAGTGACTACATAGATTTTTCTCATGTGGCATCCGAGATCTAAGGTAAACATGCTGCCACTGTAACTCTTGCAATAATAAGAATGTGAATATTCTAAAATGAGTTACAGACATTTGTTCGAATTTGCCATTACTCTATTATTTTAATCACAGGTAAGATGTTTTCACTTGACTGAAATGTGAATTTTACAAATCACAAAAGCTTGTATAAGTTGCAAAAAAACATATACTGTGAGCAGTTATCTAAGGGAAAAACACATGCAAAATTTAACTAGCAAAAGAATAAAATTAAATTAGATGCCAACATAACCAGGTTCTTCCCTGTATCTTCGGATGACAGTCCTGAGGCTGAACGTTTGATGGGAAATGAAAGCCATTTACACTCTGCAAAACATAATACGGAATACATTTGATAAACATTTTCCCCTGTAGATGAAAATTTGCCCTGAGGTATAGTTCTACTGAGCAAATGAGATTTTTTTCCTTTTTTTTAGTAAATTTTATGAGGCTTTTTGTTTTTTTCCCCAAGTTTGAGGATATGTGCTGTAGAGTTTTACATTTTAAGCATATGTTCATGATTTCCCCGATCAGAGGATTTTGGACTCAGTTTTTTTCTTGCCTTTGATATACAATTCCTTGATGGCCTGTATTGGCTAAAAAGTCTTCTGAAGTTTTCACTAACTACAACTCCAGGGATTTTAACGTATGGACCTGATAGAAGCACAGTACAGAGGCATTTTGGAGCTCTGCATTCAGATTCCTACCCTGCCATTGCCATTTGTCAGGTCTCTGACCTTGAACAAATAATAGAACTTCTTTGAGTTACCATTTTCTTATCTGCCAAACTACATCAGGAATAGTCAGAGATGGTTTTCTGTAAAAAGCGAGTTCCATTTGAGAGGGTCAGAGAGAAGACAATGGATCCCAGGTTGAGAGAACATAATCAAAATTTAAAGATGCTTAGCAATGAGACCAGCCTGACTTATTAGATACTTTGAGGCATAGAGATTATAAAGCTGAGCAGATAAAAGGGAGTGAAATTCAGATGAGCCTTAAAGCCAAGCTGAAGTACCCAGTGTTCATATGGAAAAGACTGGAGAACCATCAGAGGTGTCTAAGCCGTGGTTTCAAAAGTGAAACCTGGAAGACAGGAAGGCAGATGGATAAATGGAATTAGTTTGGGTTATATTTTGGAATCTGGGAAGTAACCTAGGGATTAATACGAGTACATCTAGATTTTTGGTTTTGGTTTGTTTGTTTGCTTTGGTTGTGTGTTTACAGCTAACATTGACTGAATTAATAACTTTGGCAGAACAGACTACTTCCAAGTTTATAAATTATCCTGATCTCAAAGCTAGTCAAAAGCTGAATTTTGGTTAATTTGTCTACAGTATTGTGCCAAGGTTATAGGTAATGAGTGCTCACTGTTCCCAGCCAATGAGAAATTCACCTCTGGGTGAACAAATCAGGGCAGGTGGACATACATAAAACTAAGCCCCTAATCCACAAATCCATAAATGTGCTTGCATTTTACATCAGAGAGCCAAGCTCCATATTATTTCATGGTGATCTTTGATCAAAGTAAAAGTGGTATCGATGTTAACATCACATTTTCTCAATTTTATTCCATGATTTGTTTTTGACTTTTAGATGAGGCAGAAACGAGAACCCTTTTTTGGAGAGTCATAAGTCACATTAAAAAATTAGAAACTCAGAATACTCCTATAGCAAGACACTGTTTAACTTTGTATCAACCCTAAGATTTCTTTTTTTTTTTTTTTTAGTCACAGATTTATTTCCCTGGGGAAGGGCAGGGCAGTCTTCCATCCCAGGTCACCAGTGAGCAGGATATGGAACATAGGGTAGAAAACACCTATTACTTATAAGGTGGTTAGAGCAGCAGTCACTATCTTTTCACAGACTCAGCTCTAAGTGGTTATTTTAAAAAGTGCCCAGGAAAAGTAAAATGAGAATTTACGGCAAGAATCCTAAACTCAGGTCCTTATTTAAATGTCCAGACTTTGGGTGTAAGCAGGGTTGTCATACTGTAAAATGCCTGGACAGCAATACAAAGCGAAATTAGTCAGACAGAAAAAGTTGAAAACCATATGATTATACTGATATGTGGAATATAAAACTGAAAACAACAAAAGAACAAGACAAACAAATGAAGAAACAAAAACTGATAGACACAGACAATAGTTTAGTGGTTACCAAAGCACAAGGGGAGAGGGAAATGGTAGATGAAGGTAAAGGGGATCAAATATATGGTGATGGAAAGAGAACTAACTCTGGATGGTGAACACACAATGTGATATGTAGATGATGTAATACAGAATTGTACACCTGAAACCTATGTAACTTTACTAACATTTGTCACCCCAATACACTTTTATTTAAGAAAAATATTTTTAGAGACAATATGAAACTCATTCTGCTGGATAAAGTAACTTAATTTAAAATTCGTCTATTAAAGAAGAAACATTTGGGGACAGGTTCTAAAAATTTAGGTCAGTGGACAGAAATAACTGTTGAATATCCTAAATTAATATGTTAACCCTAAGATTTCTTAAACTTCTTTGTCTATAGACTATTTCTCTTGTAATTTACATTAACATCTAATGGAACTAGAGCTGTCCAAAACAATGTAGAAAACCACAAGTCTAGGATATTGACTTTTACTGAAATAATTAACAAATTATTTTTTTCCTTCTAGGGCAGTGGCTCAATATTTAATTTCAGTGGAAAAACCACAGCATAAATCTAAACATATTTGTGAACTGCATTTCAAGTTGCATGGGATAGTTTAGACAACACGATAGTTTAGAAGGAGTAGAAAATTCAGAGTTAGAAGTTCTGAGTTAAAATCCGAGCATGACCACATATTATATAGATAGCCCTTTTATTTATTCAATGGAATTCCCTTGTCTACAAATAGAATATTTTCCATCAATAGGTACTTATGAAATTTGAAAAGTACAGTGCACCAGAGAATCTTTTGTAATTTTAAAGCCTCATTTGGAGCTATATTCTGGTTCAAAATGTGCTTGTGCCAACTTATTCATGTTGCCACAAAAATTAAAGCAATTCTGTGGGGACAGAGCCCCAGAAAGCAGTTTCCAGGCTCTCGGCCTCATGTGGAAAGGTGCTGGCTCAGGTAGTAGATGGCCATCAGCTGTGGCTGGTTGGCCATCAGCTGTAACCATTGAGCCATTCGCCACTAATATAACTGCCGTGGCTACGGAGGGAAGTGGAGGAGAGAGGAGGAGAGAGGAGGAGAGTGAAGGAGAGTGGAGGAGAGTAGAGGACAGTCGGTCGGTTGGCAGCAAAGCGGACAGCAGGTCGCACGTCGTGTAAACCCAGCGAGACCATAGTGGTATGACTTCCCTACCTATGGCTCCGTGGGTGTTCCTTTTTGGCCTAGCCATATCCTGCGTTCTTGTGTGGGGAGCGGGACCAGAGACCCCGCCGGACACCCCGCGTGACACTTGGCGTAGTCGGCAGGATACCCCGCCTGACACCCCGCAGGCCGCCCCGCACGACACCCCGCATGACAAATGGCGCAGCGAGCAGGGTATGGTGTCGGCCGAAACTCTCCGGAATGTACTGGAGCAGTTTACACGTATAAAAGCTCAGTTTCGTAAGCAGCGTGTGGTGCAGGCCAAAACCTACGGAAGCATGGTGGAGCGGTTTGTGCGTGTGAGAGCCCAGCTTCAGGAGTCCCGTGAGGAGCGACACCAGGAACAGGAGGCGCGGTCCACCTGGGAGACTCAAGCCTCCAGCTGGCACACCACCTTCTTGGCCATGGAAGGCGTTGCCTTAATTTTGATGATCTGCTGCGGCCTTAGGATCCGATGGTTGTGGACATCTTATAAGGAGGCCTCCACCCACTCAGACACCTGGCACGGGGAGCAGGATTCCGACCAGGTGGGAATGGAGTCTGACTCTGGGCAGGAGGACATGTGGCCCCCACACAGTGTGTGGTGTCCGGTGGCCACTGTTCTCAGGAGTTGGACCCCCAAGGAGAGGTGGGAGGACGTGGATGGCTCTCCGGCCAGCGTGGAGAGGGCCCTGCAGGCTCCGGCTGAGCGGTTGCCGGAGGAGGAGAAGGCTACAGCCGGCCGTGTGGGCTGGCTGTTCCTCATGGCCTTGAGTCTCAATACGGAAAATGCGCTTAATGAAATGGCCCAGGTGCCGGACCAGGTGTCCCGGTTGGAAGCGCTGGAAGCTCGGGTCCGCTTGTTGGTAGCGGGGCCCCACAGTGGAGACTCTGAGGCAGACCAAGGTCCCGATACTGGGATGATTTTGCGGGGAGATTATGTGCTCTCACTATGGTATATTATGGGGTCCCCTGTTCTGTTACATGTTGAAACTATGCAAGGGACCCCAAGCACTGCCATAAAGGTTTGGTACCACAAACCGGGAAAGGTGCCAGTGGCAGCAACCCTTCTTTCCCAGGACAAAAAGCTGGCGTGTATCCTCCCAGATGGAAGGGATTTGCCACTGTTGGTTCCTAAAACTACCGTTTCTTTTCGTCTGTAGGTGTCAATAGGCTAATATGGCACAGGGACCCTCGCGGAAGATGCTTGTTGCGTAGATTATGAGGCGAGAACCTGTAGGGGTGGAGTGTGGGGACAGAGCCCCAGAGAGCAGTTTCCAGGCTCTCGGCCTCATGTGGAAAGGTGCTGGCTCAGGTAGTAGATAGCCATCAGCTGTGGCTGGTTAGCCGTCAGCTGTAACCATTGAGCCATTGGCCACTAATATAACTGCCGCGGCTACGGAGGGAAGTCGAGGAGAGAGGAGGAGAGTGAAGGAGAGTCGGTCGGTTGGCAGCAAAGCGGACAGCAGGTCGCACGTCGTGTAAACCCAGTGAGACCATAGTGGTATGACTTCCCTACCTTTGGCTCCGTGGGTGTTCCTTTTTGGCCTAGCCATATCCTGCGTTCTTGTGTGGGGAGCGGGACCAGAGACCCTGCCTGACACCCCGCATGCCAAATTCCTACTATGTAAACAGAGTTGGCAAACTGTCATGTAGTTTGGCTTCCTAAAGCTATAGGATGGTTCAAGTTATGGGACAAGAAGAGTCAGAATGAGACTATAAAAGAAGGAATCCACAGTTGTATGCAAATCTCCGGTAGAGGGTGCAAATGGGTGGGTCTCTAGACGTACTCTGCCTGCTGCTATATTATTCTGTTTGACTGGAACAGTGTTTGAAAAACAAGTAGAATTTTAATGACTTTATGTTATCCATAGGACCCACTTTTTTTTTTTTTTTTTTGCCTTGCATCTATCTAATTAGACTTAAATGTATATCCTTGCCTGATCCCTGGGAGCTTTGGAGGTTGCTAACCTTGATCTAATCTGTATGCTTAGTTAGCCTGTTCACTGAGATGCATTGGTGTTCACCAGGATATCAGTGAGGCCGTGAAGAGACAAGACCCAAGCAGAAGGTCTCAACTGACCTAGACAGGTACCCGTAAGCAGCCCAGAGCTGTCAGGGGATTCAGCAACAGTTTACATAAACAAGCAGGCTACTTAACTGATAGGAGGGAGATCTGAACTTGAAACTGCTGACGGATAGCCTGTAAGGAAAAACATAAGCAAAAGTGAACCTCCTATCCAGATCAATGTCCAAATAATTACTTAATTGGAAATAATTATGGAAGATATCTTCATGAATATATCATCCTATAGAATACAGCGTTTGTTTGTTTGTTTTAGCATACCTTATATAAGTCTATTAAGAAATTATTATTAGAATGAGAGAAGTCTCTGTCTGAGAGAAGAAATTTGCCCAACGTCGTGCAGATGGAAGGGGCTAGAACCAGGACTGGAATCAGCATTGCCGTCCAAAAGCTTCATGTGTTGTCTACACTCCGTACCTCCCTGGGATGAGATTACTAATGCCACGAGTTTCTTTAAGAGGGGACCTATTTGCACACGTGGATATCCAAATTATTTTGTTTTCCATTCACTGTCCAGGAAGAGCTGCCTCCCAGGTGTTGCCTTATCGCCCCTGTTTCCTTTCTTTGCAATGTGTTAGTAGTAGTAGCAGGTGCTGGAGAGTTTCATAAGGAACGTTCTGGTACAAGTGTGTAAATCTGGATTACTACCATTGGGAGTATAAAAAAAAAAAAAAAGTTCTGCTAAACTATGGCCCTGCCCAAGACACAGATGCTCTGATCCTCCTTCAGCCTAATCTGAGAGAGCTAGTCTGTGGCCATGGAGACTTACTTAGCAATGCCTCAAATGGAATCTTGAGCCAAGATCTCCAACTCATAACTGAAATCCTTTCAACCTAAATATTCCTCTACCTTATTGCTCACTAGCCCAGGCACCCTGTTTCCCTTAACCCCTATTGAAAATTCACTGTCCTCTAGGTGCTGCCAGTGGTTGGAGTACCAATCGGCATAACCTTTTGGGAAAGCAAATGGGCAAGATACAGTAATTTTAATATATGGGAATCTTAAAGGAGTCTATATTTATGATTTGGTAAACCCCACGCTGGGAAATGGAAATGCGGTCCCATAGATTTATATGCAAGAATGTTGTAACATCGCAATTATTTATAATAGCAACTCTTACAAAAATATGCAGTAAGAGATTTTTTTGTAATAACTGTGCAGCCATATAATGGAATAGTATTCGATCATGATAAAATTATGTGTTTGAAAAGTATATTTAATGATGTGGAAAAGTGATAAAGATATAATGTGAAGACAAGACAGAAATAAAAATGTATGTATGCAATTGTGCATGTGTGCACGTAAACATGTGTGTTGAATATCACAGGTCTCATTAGCCTGTGGATACAAAGAGATCATATCAAAGTCCAGATTTATAACTTTAACTTACAATGGATTTTTAACCATATAATCTTCTCACAAAGCAAATACCAACCTATGCTCAGCATCAAATCCAAGGAGACCATTTCCCCCTTTCCCTGTCCTCCTTGTCAAGGCTCTTTCCACTGACCCTTCTCTGGACTATTTCATTAGAACTCTCTGGCATCTGGATTACTTGGACCTCAGCGAAGCCATTCTATTAGAGAGGACATGCTCTTCATTCTAAAATTTTGCTTGTTTTTAATTCTGTATGCTAACATTGGGGTAAGGACGTCAGAAAAAAAAAAAACAACAATGTATCTAATGCCTAATAATTGATAGAGTTTTACTAGGCCCTGTACCCAAGTTGCCTACCAATCCTCAGCTAACCTCACTCTCTTTCGAATATGGAACTTCAACAGGTCTGATAGTATTCTGCTCAGTCATTTTTAAGCCTGAAGTGCTATTTTGCTCACATCGACTCTACATAGATAAGGAGTCTTAATTCTGACCCAGACCCGGTAACGGAGTAGGCTCTTGTGCACTGACAGACTCCACTAACAATGCCTGCTTGCCTGGATCTCTAAATATTGCTGCTTCCAGCTGTATTCCATCTTCCCAACTGTTTGGACTTCTCTGAGGCCAACTGCTTGCCTGGCCTCCCAACAGGAGGCCTAATAACACTCTACTTGCCGGAACCCATGTTCCATCTGCCCTCCTGGGTAGCCTCTGTCAGCAGCAGCCGCAGCTGGACGTCCAACACCAATCCCACTGTAGAGGATGAGGCCAGTTCCAAGGCCAAAGATCTTTCAGCCTACTGCTGCCCCACCGAGTAACCCTGCCATACTTGGGTATGCACCTCGATGGTTCCTAACACATTATGTAACATGACATATATATTGTAAGTTTTCAGAATATTCCATTATTTTACCTTTTAGCTCTTCCAGGTTCTCCAAATTACATTTTTGGAAAGAATGAGCAGCTGAAAGTTGAGTGTATTTTCTGAAGATTAGAAGTGATAAGAGAAAAAAATATAGCTGATTTAATATTCCTGTCTTTCAATCTGCTTCACATTGGAGAAGGGAGGTGATGCTAGGTGGTGAAAAATAATAAAGCCAATTACTTTTTCTGTGTCTTGGTGTGAAATAATGCACCTTTAAAAAAATCACAGATCAACGAGTATAAATGGGTTGTTCTGTCGCCCTGGGTGTACCATGCCCAGGTCATCAGCTATAATTACAGCTTTGTATTATTTGCTCTTAACAGAGTGAGAGCCATGTTACCCTGAAGGGGAGTCCTTGCTCTCAAGTTACGCCTTCTTTGCTAGTTTCAGCTATCCGTGTTCCCCAAAAGTGAGCCCACTGATTGCTTTATCTATCCTTAGCCCTGGAACAATTTAGGCTTGTAGCAGACAGAACTTTAAATTACTAGGCTGTTTACTGGTAAGACTAATACTGAGCCCTCTTCTCACCATCAGCCTTTTCCTTTCTTCAGCCTTGATCCCAAGTACAATTCCCATGGAGACAACTACTACCCCCCAAGTCACCATTCTCGCTTGTGTCACAGGCAGAGTAACCATGAATTGCAAATAAAAACAGCCAAGAATCTTTCTGCCTTTGAGGAAAACCACAAGCATAAAACAGGGTCACTGAACTTAATAAAAATGTAAAGATTAAGAGATCCGTAGAAACATCACAAGCTTAGTCTCCTCGGTATGGATAGTCTTCACGCCCCCTAAATACCGTCAGCCACCCTGGTGCTGCCATGCTCCTCTGATCAGATGCCCACTCTCACTTTTCCTAGCTAAAAAGAAACTCACAAGGGTGCGCAGGGTGGTTAGGAGGTGCTGAGCATTAAATTACTCCTAGCTGCCCCTACTGCAGGATTCCTGTTATTGTTTGGCCATATTTTCTTGGATCACATCTGTGTCAGGCCACTCACGTTAGAAAACAGATTTGGAGCCACTGCCATGTGTTAAGTTTTCTTCTGGTTGTTTGGAGCTACTGTGATTTCTGACCTCAATCTGATACTCCTTTGTTTCCAGAGGTGTTAAGAATTTTTTTTCAAAAAATAGGTTATTAAGGGTTGGCAGCAGGATAAAGAGGTTCTCATCTTTTCTCAGGAAACCATCTTGTTCTTTCATCAGCAGTGTCCTTCTCATCTGGTTTCCTGGAAGCTACCTTTGATAGTCATAGTTAGAAACAACATTTATACACTGTCTGGCATCACAGAAATGTGCGGTCTCAATGTAAGATTTTTCTAAGGTGTACAGCAAACACCTCTCAATCCCTTGTGCTTGAGGCACTCTATGCTTTTATAATCACCACACTCCCAAGATGCTGGAGACAGGAAATTTTATATACTTGGATTTTCTTTGAACAGAATCAGCACATTCCAAGATGACATATTCCATATTCAAGTTTGGTGTATTCTATTTCCATTTATTTTAAACTTCTTTATTAAAAATGTAGGCTTTGAATTGAGTATAGAAGAATATCAAGCATTAAATATCATCAAAGGAAATGGAATGAGGAGATAAAACATAAAAAAGGAAGGATGCTGACTAGAATCAGTAGACCTAGGTTAAAGTTTTGGCCATGAACTAAGCTTTTTGCCCAGCACCACAGACCCCCAGAGATCTTATAGTCTCCCTTCCTCATTTTACATAAAACCAGAGGAGGGCACAGGCTGCCTAGACTTCACATATGCAGGAATGCCCAAATATATTTAGTTATATACCTGGTAACTATTTCCTCAGGGAAGTTCTGCAGAGGCAGAAAGAAGAGATTTTGCAGCATTCATGATGACATTCAAAGGGGGCACTTGAAAACATCTCATCATGTGTTACAATAGATGCCCATCTCTTTACATTGAAATGAGAGTGAGGGAGCTTTGGTGTATTTCGTGATGACAGATAAATGCTCAACACAATTTAGAGAAATTGGTGCAAAGTGGAAAATTGAGTTGAGATGTAAAACATATCACATCGCACTACATGACTGATTATTAATATGGGTTTCCTAAAAAATTTTTAGGAAGGAAAAGCACCAAAGTGTATAAAACAAAACACTTATGGATATTCACTTCATTGACACCCTAGCACCAGATGCATTTAATCTCTGTTTTAACAAAAATAATACTTTTCTTTGTATTCTACATATTCTGCCTATTAACTGACATCATCCAAAGTGAAAGTTATAGTAGAATTTGCATTAACAAATATTTGAAATTTGAATTATAATTAGTCAAATCTATAATATGACCTCTGAGAAGATTACCTTTTCTTAAAACAGGAATCAGAAGATATTTTAATACTCAGTTAATAACAAATACTTGGTGAATCAGGAAAATATAGTTTTTAATAAACTCATATTTAATCACAGCTTAGAAGCTTAATGCCATATGTTAAACTTCTACTGCAATTAGATCTCAAGATAAATGCAGATTGAAGTTTTTTAATAGCATTTTCAGCTTATAATCTCAATATGTGTTCACTGTGTAAAATTTGGAAAATAAAGAAAAGCGTAAAAAGATTTTCTACAATCCCATCACCAAGAGATAAGTAATAAGTAAGCATTTTTCCTTTCAGTCTATTTTTCTACTGTTTATGTATATAAAAACAGATATTATTAAAGAACATGGTTGTTTGCATTTCATTTCCAAAACGGTCTTATAACTCATCTTTGCATATTAAATTATTACAGTTTTAAAAAATTTGCCTGCCTTTATTTTTTTTATATAATGCCACATGGTTATTAGGAAATTTAATGAAATATATATAAACAGTCATTAATATATATATATATGGAAATATATACTTACATATGTAAAACATATAAGTAAATAGCTCTCCAAATCCTACAACTCAGTAATAAATATTTAAAAAATTTAATGAACATTCTTCTAAATGCCATTCTATGCTTCTTTATACCTATCCATATTTATATTGTGCATCCAATTCTATATGTTTTCTATATTTACATTAATAGGTATAAATAACATTAATAATCTTTAGTTCATACCGATTTCTCCAATTCTAACCCAACATCACAGGATTCATTCCAGCCTTCCTCCTTTCCTTATTCATAACTTCTTTCCCAACAATGAAAAGCACAGTTTTCATTATCTACAACATATTTACATAACTGTTTAATCCTATTATGCACATAAAGAATTTCAGAATCACTAACCCATACCTATATGAAAACAAATTTACTAACTGGAGTACAGTACCTGTGCACAATGGAATTGGCAAATCTTTCTGTAAAGGGCCAGATAGTAACTGGAGGAAACTTGTGAACATGAGCAAAGACAGTTTTCCCTCGGACACACACATAACTGGATAAGTGGAGTGAGGGAGCTCCCTCCTTCAGGCCCTGCTCCTGTGACTATCTTTTCACTGAGGCACCTTGATGGGCTCTGAAGATTATGACCCTCTCCCCATTCCACCTAGACCATCCTAATCCTTCTTTTCCTGCTTTGTTTCCAGGAGCACTTATCACGTGGTAACACACACTCGGTTCATGCTCCCTAATACACATGTTTCCACATACATATTTTTAAATATGTATTTTAACATCTCTAAAAGGTGATTATTTCTTTTGTAATCCATAACAGAGCATTCAACTGAGGATGTAAATGGTGTCAGCATTTGCAATCAATAGTGGTTTAGATTGAATAAAACATGGTATATAATTCACTTATTTCTATCTTTTACTATTTATCTTGCCCTTTTAGAACATGAAAAATGCAAAGCCAGACTTACTAAAGAAAATATTGTAACTGCTATAAGAAAACAACCCCCCAAATCTCAGTGGACAAAACAGAACAAGGGTTTATTTTTCTCTTGTGTCACTTACAGTTCTGTTTCACACAGGGTCTCAGCATCCTTCGTGATCCTTTACCTCCAGCCACCTTAAAATATTGAGGGTTAAAGATCACTTTAGCATATAAGAGCAAGTCTGAAAATAGTGTTTATCACCTCTGCGTGGTATTGATTCCTGTATTAAGCAGAGCCCGCTAATGGTTATGTTACTGTGAGTCCAGTTGTGTTTCCTTAAAACACATATTGAAGCCCTGGTACCTGAGAATATTACCTTAGCTAGAAGTACGGTCTTTGTGGATGTAATCAAGGTAAGATGGGATCATACAGGATTAAGATGTCCCCTAAGTCCAATGGCTGGTATCCTCATAAGGAGAGAAAGATTTGAAAACACAAATGAGACACAAGGAAGAAGTCCATATGATAACAGAGGCAAAGACCTGGAGTTTTGCTGCCATAAGGCAAGAAACACCAAAGATTGTTGGCAACAACCAGAAACTAGAAGACATAAGGAAGGATTCTTTCCTGGAGCCTTTGGAGGGAGAGTGGCTCTGTGACACCTGAATCTTGGACAGCTAGCCTCTAGAACTGTGGAAGAATCATTGTTTCAAGTCACCCAGTTTATAATAATTTGTTATAGCTGCCCTAAGAAACTAATACTTCAGTCTTGTACCAAAATCTGTGTCCGTCAGGGTTCTGCAGAGAAACAGCACCAACAGAATACACACATTTGTTCATAAACATATACCTATATATTTCACACAGGGGCTTACCATCATCTGTTAGATCCTCCACCCCCAGCCAGCTTAAAAAGTGGGGGTTGAAGATCACTTAAATATTTAGAAATACTTATATATATAGCAGATCCATGAATAATGCCATTTCATTCAATGTTGTTTTGTTATAACGTTGATGAACTTAACTCTTGTTTATATCTATTAGCCTATGGTAAAGTCACATAACCTATCAACGATGTAAAGTGAGGACGTACCGTATATAAAATATGTATAATCTCCTATTGGTTCTATTTGTTTCTTCTGTTTCTATATAATTAATATAATTGCACACATATATGTAATATTAATTAGTGATGATTAATTAATAGCTATATACCTCATGTAATCATTATATGACAGTATATTATATGTAATTAATAATTAATCATCACAAATTATATATATGTGTGTGTGTGTGTGTGTGTGTGTGTATATGTATATATATTTATTTTAGGAAATTGGCTGGTATCTTTGTGGGGCTGGTAAGTCTGAAATCTGGGGGAAGACTGGAAATTCAGGCAGGAGTTGATGCTGCAATCTTGAGGAAGAACATTTCTTCTCCGGGAAATCTGAATTTTTGCTCTTAAGACCTTCTTCAACCTATTGTGAGAGAAGGGTCATCCACTTTACTGAGGGTAATTTCCTTTACTTCCAGTCAACTGATTGGAGATGTTAATCACATCTACCAGATGCCTTCACAGCAACACCTAGATTCATGTTTGATTAAATAACTGGGTACTATAGCCTAGCCGTTTGACACAAAACTATGACATATGACAAGCCAAATGAAAATTTCTGCTGCTTGACATAAAAAAGTTTATTTTTCAAATCATGGTCAAATATTGTGTTTGTTGGTGAGGACAGGGAAGAGTGCTGGCCTGTACACTCACAGTCACAGAGCAGATGAGGAATCCATTTAGGGACTCAGACCCCATCTGGCAGTTCCACTCACTGGGGCTGTCAGAGACTTTAAAACAGGCCAGGGACTAGAATATGTGCCTCTCTTACATTGGCCAGGACTCAGCAACATGGCTCTGCTTAACTGCAAGGGTGGCTGGGAAACGTAGTCTTCTTGTGTGTCCAAGAGGAAAATGAGCCCTGTTTTGCCTCGTAGGGATTTTTCCTGCTTTGCTCACAGATATATCCCAAACATCTAGAATATTAGACTCTGAAACATATTTTGTGAAGTACTAATGAAATAAATAAAATATCAATATAAAACAATAAATATAAAACATTCTACAGGATTACGCTTTAACATATTAGCTATTAAAATAAATTTGAAGAACTGAATTTTCCCAGTAAAGGACAGAATTAGATACAAAAACAAAGCACAGCTGTGTGCTCTTTAAAAGATGCACACTTGAATGATAACTAAAAGTAGAAAATAAAGGGATAGGAAAGAGATACTAGTCAAATACATTTTTTAAAAAAGGAAAGCATAAAGTTAAAAGGAGTCTCAGTATTAATGAGGTGCAAGATAATGTTAATGGATTGAATCAGTATAAAGAGGGGCATTAGGGAATGAAAAGGCACAATTTATCAAGATAATAACCAGCCATTAACCAATATAAACCAATCTACTTGGCAACTAAATATATAAGGTAAAATATATTAGAGTAAAGAAAATGTTTGCTACAAATTCAATTATGTAATTATAATGGAAACCTCTAATTTATCTTTTGTCATAGTTGAAGTGATCTGTTGAGATATATGTGGGCACAGATAAATTAACATAAGACCATCAATATCATGAATAACTGAGAGTTTAGGTGCATTTTCTACATATTAGTGAAGTAAAATAAATCACAGACACTGGCAGAAATTATAAAAGCAAGCTAGCCAGATAATGTGTTCTGGTGAGTGACTCTTTTTATGTGCCTCGTTTGTTTGCTTCAGAAACATTTCCTCAAGTCTCTCTTCTAATTAAATCCCATTATACACAATAATGGACTCTGCATTTAGGCCCTGTTGATACAGTACTGATTCATGGTGTACTCTCTGACATATAAAGAAGTCCTTGGGAGTTGGAAAGCTGTGCCGGGAAAAGGGTTATCTCTGGAGACCAGAGACTGGGTTTGAGTTCTGACCTTGTCATCACTAAAGCAATTTAATGCCTCTGATAGATGCACTATATAGGTGGAATTACAAACTTGAATTTAAATTTACACTATTATTTATCAGTTGTATGATCTTAGGCAACTTAGCCTCACTGAGGTTGAATGTTCTCATCTAGAAAATGGGGAGATAATCTCTAGGGACATAATTCTGTCTATAACTTCAACCACCTTATACATAACGGTACAAATAGTTCATCTGGAATCCAAAAGGCCTCTGCAATCTGCATTTCACATAAGGAACTGTATTTTTGTAAGAATAACTAAAAATCTGGCTGAGACACATTTGGCAAAATAAAGACATTGTTTCCCCCCAAGAACAACAAGGGATTAATTAAGGTAGTATTAAATAACAGATTCTGTTCTTCTATTTATCAAATTTCCAAAACATCGGTTGGAAATTTAAAGAGCTTCAAGTGGCACAGGCTTGTTTTGAATTGTATACCCTCCAGAGGTAGTGCTTAATACAGTGCTTAATGGGTGGTCAGTGCTTATTAACTATCTCCTTTCTTTAATATCTGGAAATAAAATTACGTTGATGGCACTGCATCATTGCTCTTGCTGCCTCAAACTCACAACAATCTACTGGGATTTTCCTATTCAATAAACGTCTTCCTGAGGAAGCAAAATGACTTCCTTTCTCCCATATATATTATGATTAAAAATGAGGATTGCTGATCTACAAAATAAATTGTCATACTGGAAGAAAAATGTCAATATGTGCTGATCCACGTAAGGCACCAGAGGACTTATAACATGCCTGGGCAAGCAAAAAGAGAGCATTGATGTTAAAAATTCTAATAAATATTCAATGGGAGGGGGAAATGGCTAAACTAGAAAAGGGAGGAAGCCAGAAGAGAATAAGAAAATGTAACATTTGTCTCAATATGCACGAGAAAAAAAATTGACATGGAAGAGTAAATATTTTAGCAAAAAGAAATGTTTGAAATGCAAAAGACACAACACAGTAGATGTTTTGTTTTATCCACTTGGAATGTTTCTGTGAAAGCCAGCCAGAAGAAGTACTGAGAAGGAATATTAATGCAGCCTAACCTTTAAGCTACCATACACACATGCACACACTTAGAATTTAGTGGGTCTCAAACTTCAAGTGCATGAGAATAACCCTGGGAGTTTATTTAAAATACAGTTTATACAATTTAACTTTTTAGCATGCATTTTGGCTGATTGTAATACAGATATTCTACAGTCCAGAGTTGAAAAACCCCCTCTAGTTGTTCTATGTTTCATCATTATCACTCGAGAGAAGAATGTCCTCCTAACGTTTTTATCTCATTTCCTGGGTGGGATTATAGCTTCAGAACAACTTAGAGAATTGAATATCACCTTTTTAGTTATGCGGCAGAACCACTACGATCTGAATGAGGACTCCGCATTGAGCAGCACATTCGTGGGACTTTTTCTAAATGATGGATGGTGGTTACAAGAGAAGAAAGACATCACAGGAAAGCTTGGCACAAGATATAGGAAAAAGAGACTTGAAGCATCCCTGAAAGAGAAGATAATATAGCTCACAATGCTAAGACAATTTTCAATCTCAGCATTCTGAAATTTGGGGAATTATGGCAGCAGATGATGCTGCTGCCTTTCAAATGTTTATTAAAAAGCATTTGTAGACAACAAATAGAGTTCACTTTGAGGGTTTACTGAATGATTATTATTCTTCAATATCAAGTAGAATTGGAAGAGTAAGACTCTTTAATGTGAATTCATGAAGGATTGCAAGAAATTCAAAGGAAGAAAATTCTCTGTTCAAAAAAGCAGACCTTTTTTGAACAGGAATTGAAGATTATGAGAATAATGTCAAGGTTTTGTTTGTGTGTGTGTGTGTGTGTGTGCGTGCGCGCTTGCGCTCTTCCGTATACATATATAATGTAAAGCTGAAAAACAATAAATAATTGCAAGAATTGCACATAATACAGAATAATAGTTTATAAATACTTAGTTTCTAGAAAAAAGATGTCATAAACAACATAAATCTAAAGTTATCATTAAATGAATTCTGCAGTAATTTGTTTTTTGGGTTTGTGGTTCAAATACAACCAAATAGAACACAACAAATACATGTCTACTGTGTATTAGAAATTGTGCTTGTGGTTTTACCAATTAAGACTATGTTCAGCTGCAAGTAACAAAATACCAAATTAAACAATGAAATCAGTAAATTAGGGGTTTTATTTATCTGAAGTGATGAGAAGTGCAGAGATGTAGGGATTCTGGGGCTGCTGTAGCACTACAAATTGTCATCAGTGATTCATTCTCTTGCTGCAACAAACTCACAACAATCATTCTCATCAACCGTCTGTGGTTTCCATCTTCATTCAGGCTGCCTCATAACTGCAAGATGGTCATACCATCCACCCTCCTGGCTGAAAGGAGGAGGAAGGCACCTAGCAAATGGCGAAGTTTTTATCAAAAGATCAACTAAATGGGTCCCTTATGAAGAGCTTTGTTGAAAACCCAACCTAGAAATTGTCCATTCCAGTGCTACAAAACAGAATCGTGTCATATAGCCACCCTAAATGATGCAAGGAAGGCTGAAAAATGGAGTGTTTTTGCTGGGTGCCTTGACACTTTGAAAAGATTGCAGTAGAGCAGAGAATGGATATCAAATAGGCAAATACTGAGTTTCCCTGAAACTAAGACCTTGCTGGACCATCAGCTCTAATGCGTCTTTTGGAGCAAAAGTTAATATAAGACCCAGTCTTATTTTATTATAAGACCAGGTCATATAATATAATATAATATAATACAATACAATAAAATATAATATAATACCAGGTCTTATATAAGACTGGGTCTTATATAATATAAGACCGGGTATAATATAATATAATATAATATAATATAATATAATACAATACAATACAATATAATATAATACCAGGTCTTATATAAGACTGGGTCTTATATAATATAAGATAAGATCAGGTCTAATATAATATAATATAATATAATATAATACCGGGTTTTATATTAATTTTTGCTCCAAAAGACATGTTAGAGCTGATAGTCCGGCTAGGTCTTATTTCCAGGGAAACACGGTAGCAATGCCTACAAAATTACATATATCGTCTCACTTAATCATTTCATAAATCATATTCATTTTATTTCTTAAATAGATGACAACATTGAGACAAAGAAAGGTTAAGTAACGTACCTAACTAAGGTCACACATGGTTATTAAAAGACAAAATCAGAATTAAAGCCCATATAAACAAATGTTAATATATTTTTCCACCATACCACATTTTTCCAGGTACCACCAAGGAACATATTCCTTAAAAAAATCAGTTTCAGAAATTGTGTATATCATTAGTCAGTCATGTTTTTACATGAGTTTCCATGATGGAGATTGCATTTCCTCATCCAAAACTGAAAACGTTTTTAGGACACAGGTCATGTCTTCAACATTTTTGTACCCCTAGTCCTTAGTCCACGGGTTTGATTAGTAGAAACCCAGAGATGCTGGAGAAATCTGGACTTAGAGACTGTAGTTTAAGCTCATAGTTTTTTAAAACTATTCTAATACCTACATGAGGCTTCATAGAACATGTCATAGCATGTGGATTAAGCGAATGTTTGCTAAAGGTTGAAATAAATAATTAAATAAAATGTGATTTTTATACGGATATAAAAGATAAAGATAAAGAAGAATAGCAGTAAAAAGAGCGGTGATTATTAGAGTTGTGCTTTCATTTGAGAAACAGGTCACACAGATTTTGAAAAAACATTAATGGATAAATTGGCTCTTGACCTGGAATTCACTGTGATGAATCTCATTTATTCACTCAAAACATATTTGTTGAGCACCTACCTGGTGTCAGCTATTGTTTTAAATACATTCAATGAATAAAACAACAAACAGGCTGTTATGGGTTGAATTCTGTCTCCAAAATTCATACATTAAACCCCTAGTTCAACCCCCCCCCCCCAGATTGTGACCTTGTTTGGAGATTAACTCTTTACAGAGGTACTCAAGTTAAAATAAGGTCATTATGGTGAGCCCTGCTCCAATATGACAAATGTCCTTATAAAAGGGGGAAATTTGGACACAGACATGCACGTAGACAGAATATCATGTAAAGATAAAGGGGTGACACGTCCACAAGCTAAGGAATACCAAAGATTGCCAGGAAACTACCAGAAGCTGGCAGGGAGGCATGGAGCAGATATTCCTTTCCAGCCCTCAGAAGGAACCAACCCCTCTGACAACGTGGTCTCTGACTTCTAGCCTCCAGAACAGTGAGACAATAAATTTACCTCGTTTAAGCCACCCAGTCTGTGGTACTTTGTTATGGTAGTCCCAGCAAATGAATGCACAGATAGAGCCCCTCCCTTGTGGAAATTTACATTCTAGTCCGGAGCAGGGAGGGAAAGAGAAAATTACCAAAAAGATATGATAATACATCTTCATATGGTAATATATTCTAAGGAGTAAACAAAGGAGGGTGAATTGCTGTTTGATGTAATATGCCAATAGAAATGAAAGGAGGTGAGGGACTGAGTTATCTGGAAGAAGAACATTAAGGGCAGAAGGAACAGCCAGTCCACGGCTCCAAGGAAGTAGAATGCTTCTGGGTTAGAAGAACTGCCAGGAGGTCAGGGTGGTTGAATTGCGTAAGAGAGAGGGAGAATGGTAATAGTATAGTCAGAAAGTTAATGGAGGAACAGATTGTATAGATCCGTTTTTTTTTTTATTTTGATGATGAAACTAGCTTCTATTCTGAAGCCATGGGAGGGATTTTTGAGCAAAAGAATGATGTGATCTGACTTAAGTTTTAAAAGGATCTCTCTGGCTGCTGTATGGGAAGAGACTGTAGGTGGAGAGAAATTTGAAAGCAGAGAAATCAGGGAGAAGACTACTGTGGTAAAACCTTCCAGGTCAGAGATGAAGCTGGCTTGAGCCAGAGTGATGGTAGAGGAAATGATAGGAAAGTGAAGATTGAGGCAAAGAATTGCAAACACAAGAGAAAGCTTGACAGAGAAATGGAGACCAGTTCTATGAAGGATGCTGCAAAATGTTTCCATTTAAGAGAAGCAGTTAAGGAGAGGGCATTGAATGAATAGATGGAAGGAACAGATGAAGTTGGTGTAGAGGAGAATTTGGCTTCCGTGCTGTCATCAGAGCAAAGGGGTCAGCCACTGCCCAATTCATTCCTGTTCTTCATATCTTTGAGTAACATTTCTGCACCCTAGGAGCTGTTGTCACAGTTTAGTCCCTGCAGTGAGCAAATGAATTTCATTTCCTCTAGAGAAGGCTCAATTTGAAGGAGGGGGAAATGTCATTATTTAAATCTCCTATGGCTTTGAACCCTTTATCTAGGATTTACCATCCATCTATTAACATGAATAAAAGGAAAATTACTTAAAATGAAAATTGAAGCTCAACTGACACTGACTAAGTAAAATTGTTTGGTTTAATAATATCAAATGCTCATAGCAAGAACATTTAGATGTAAGTGCTTAACAGCTTGAAATCCCACAAAATTTATTGAAAATTTCTTTGCATTTAGTGGCTTCAATATTTTGTTTAGTTACCACACAGATTATCTTATTTTATATTCTTTTTTTTTTCAGGAGCAAGAAATGCCAATTTAAAAAAGAAAAATTTTTAAATGAAGTAAAATTTAAGGATAATGTGGCAATACTAAGTCCAGTGTAATTGTACTTAATGTTGTAATATAATAAGTCAGTTAATCAGCTTCTTAATTGTATAGCAGAAGTAAATCTCAGTCTACAAAATATGCAGTGAATATGTATAAAAGGCCATTGGCGTAGTGGTTTCCAAGAGCAGATACTTTAAACCTATAACCTGCATTTGAATCCCAGGATTTTCAGTTACAAGTTACAAGTTACGAAAACTTGTTAACGTCTATATGCCTGTTTCATTAACGTTGGACTACAAATAGCATCTACTTCATAGAATTGCTGTGTGCTTTAGATGAGTCAAGACATGCCAAGTGCACAGAGGAGTGACTATTCAGATTAAGGCTTCAAAAATTTTGAGCTATACTATTACCTTTATTATCTGAATTTCCTTATTTTCTTTTGCAAGTTCCATTTCACTGCGTCAGAGAAATGTGTAATCAGTTAGTTCATTACTGACTCCTGTCTCCTGAGGTTTGCTTCAAAGTTCTGGGAAGAGGTGTGACTTACATACTTGGAGGACGGTGGAGGTTGTGGGTTGGGCAACTCCTCTGTGCCCTTACCTAGCCATGCTGGCATCTGCTGAGATGTCCTAATTACCAACATGTTTTCCTTCAGGCCACAGAGGTTATTGTAGAATCCTATAGTCTTCCCAGCCTCATAGCTCATTTGTGTCAGGCTCTCAGTGACTGCCTCTCAGGTGCGCAGGGAATAAATTGGCGCTTCTACAGGCGCTTCCCACCCGGGGAACATCTGAGACCCATCTCTCTGGACCCTCTAGACATTCCACCATTTGGTGTAAAGCTGAGGTCAGAGAGCAGTGGGCATAAGGCACTGTGGTCTTGCTGCCTGCAGGCGCTGTACTTACCAAGTTCAAGACAGCCCTATTTGGGAACTTGTTTCACATCCTTTAATTAGATCAGTTGGCATTGTAAGAACTGTATGGTTTGGCAGCGGCAGTGTGCACGTTTGTTTCTGAAGGTCACCTACCAGGCATTTTGGCTTTCCTCCACTTCTTCCCTTCACCTAGAAAATCTTCAACATATTAATCTGCAGGAAAGCTCTGGCCCTTTGTCTATACCATCAAATTTATTATTTTATATTTCGATTCCTTCCTGACAAAGGACTTTGCAACCCCAAAACTTTATTTCTTTTATGATTGCTAAGACCTCCCTTCCCTGAGGCAATGGAGGAAGAAATAAAGGATAGAAGGAACTTCCAATAACAGAGCTCACATTGAGGAAAACTTCAAAAACCCATGCAGCTATTTAGTTTTTCTTTATTTACTAAAATGTTCTCTCTTTGCCAGGAATTGTCCTGGAATCTATAATATAAAGACAAACTAAGCATAGTGTCTTTTATTAAGTTGCTTATAGTCATTTGGAGGAAGATGGACCAGTAAACAAATAACTACAATTATTAGAGTATGATGAAACTTAGAGTATATAAATATAAAGGATTCTGTGAAAGACTAGTTCTATTGGAGACATTATGTGGGAAAAGATATGCTTTCCAGAACTGGTTTTATTTGAAGTGAGTCCTTATGAATGAATGAATTTCACCAGGCCGCACATGAGCAAGGCGAGTAATTGCAAATAGGGAGAGAATGTAGAGGCAGGGCTGGAGAAGCATGCTGGAGCTGGATCATCAGTTTTGACTTACATGGCAAGCTGAACATGGTGGAACACTTCTGTGGTTGATAGTGGCATGATTTAATGAAATGGGATGCTTTCCATCTTGGGCAAATTAGTCTACCTCTCTGAACCTCAGTTTTCTCATCTATGAAGTATTAACCCTAGAAAGGGTGCTAGTAGGACAAGTGAGGAGAATGTCATATAGCGTCTCAAGTATGTCATTTGCAGATGGTAGTTTCAAAGAATAATGTTGTATACTCTATTCATTCACCTTGCTAAGAATGTCTAAGTGATGCAAAATTAGAATTTTCTAAATTCATCCATACTCAGCTTCTGACATCTGCACATCATTACGAAAACTTTATCTCATGAATAGGATGCCCCAGCAGAGTGATTATTTCCATTCAAATGTCTAGAAAATACATATAGAAAGTTATCAAGACTGTAGAAAAAGGTAGTAGGAGGATGAGGCTAAGAACTTCAAAGTACTTGGATTTGACTGACTCCCCAGCTAATTATAGGCAAAATTAGATAATGGTTTCTTCCATTATTTTAATAAAGGGGCTTCCCTTGGTTTTCTACACTACTAAGAATAATCCAGCTACTCTGGGGAGAGTCATTATGGGAAAAGGCTCTGTCAGTAAAATTTTCCATTTCTTTATTTCTAGTAAATAAAGGATGCTTACGTTAGTCCTTATGTTATTAACTGCTTAATGGATTTAGGAAGCAGGTAGAAAAAGAAGAATTGTTCTTTGCATTTAAATGAGACAAATAACACTCTCAGCTGATTATTCATTTAGGGAGGGAAAGTTTCATCCTATTGCTACATTTTAAGTCTGCAAAAGTAATAAATTAATCCATTAGTGAGCTCAAGTGTGTCATCTGTTGTGCTCATTATCAAGTATGCCCAGGTGTTCAGGGGTTCATAAGTATAAATTGATGTGACTTTTAAACTTGGTACCAGAAATATCCAACATGAGAATCATAAGTGAAGAAACAATTACCATATCACTTTTTATTAAAAAAAAAAAAAAACCTTATAGCCTTAAATATTGAATTAAGATGTTCCCCAATATTGGAATGTTTTATCTTGTCAGAATGAAGCAATGAAACACAATTAGAACAGAAATCATAGTGTTGCCACATTCCCTTCTCAGTTGCTTATTTTTATGTATCATTTTAAAGCCACAATGCCAAATACTAGGCATCGTGAATATATTCATTTAAACAAATAAATTGATTGATTCAGACACTCGTTATCCGTCTATTTGTGTATTCAGTGAACAAAAATGCTTTGAGCAGCTACGACCTGCTAGATACGGCATATAGTCTGGAAGGAGAGAATACTAGACAAATGACCACAAGATAGAATTGAAAGAGCGAAGTGTTCCTGGAAAGGACACCTCTTAGGAATTGTGTGAGCGGAGTCTGAAAAAATAAGCAAGGTAAAGCAGCGCTTTCAAACATCCGGGGCTCTGAGAAACATGTTGTGCCTGAGGCACTTTCATTGGTCCCACAGGTGGAGCTCAGTCGGTTGTGGAAAACAGGGAGGGGCTGTGCACAGGAGTGGAGAACGTGTGTGGCTGTGGATAAAAGCCTCATGGAGGCTTTTCTCTACAACCTCAGTGGCTATCAAGGCTTTTTTTTTTCCCCCAAAGGACATTACAATAAGAATGTCCTTCCTATATAAATAGTCAACTGTGTGAAGGTCTCGGTTGACTGGGAGGCAGAATGGAGAAAGAAAAGACCCCACCTATTTTTTTTTTCCTGCCCTGCAGGTGATTCACAATTCAATGAGGAATAAACTATGTAACTCTAAATAGTGCGTGTGTGTGTGTGTGTGTGTGTGTGTGTGAATGGAAACCTATTTGAAATGCCCAGAAACTCTGGAAGGCTAAGGTGGCAAATACAGCCTAAGACAAAGCATTACAGTTTATAAACATGATTTTTTTTTTTTTAAAATCTCACAACAATATACCTTCCACAATAAAGAAAATGTGTGGGAATATGAAAAGAAGATTGAATAAACATTCATTTGTCATCTGTTATTTGAGAAGCTCTACGGGAAGTGAAGAAGGGGCAGAGGAGACGATCCCAGTTATAATTCAAGGCATCATAACCCTACTTCTAAGTACAGATCCCATTGTCGTAAAAATGGAGCAGATAATGTTATTGCAGGCATTCAGAGATGGCTTCAGGGGGAGTTGGGCCTTGAAAGATAAAATTAGTTCATAGGTAGAAGACTTATATGTCTATCAGGAATGATATTCAAGGCTAGTGGAATGGCTGGGACAAAAACGTGAAGTGTTTGAGTACGTGGGATATTTGGGGTAGTATGGTAGAACAGAATGCTCAGAGAGCGGAAATGGGTGATTTATTTTTTTTCATATTCTTCAGTGATTTTTCTACAAGAAAACTTTAAATAGTCAGCAACCTTCTACATTTGAAGAACTTTTTTGTAATACAATACAAATGAATACCTTTGCATGAAACAAAATATAGCAAACAAAGCCAAACAAGCATTGACAATGAACCAACTTTCCCTTCAGGGGCCACAAGTGTCTGCCACTAAATATAAGCCCAAGCTAATGAGTAGTTACCAAAAGGAAAAATAAGTGTGTCAGGTCACCTTGTCTTGTCCCCTTCCATTTCTTGATGGTATCAGGCATTACTTACGAATAAGCTTCCAACACACATGCTTGTGATTGGCCTTAGTCCTGAAACAGTTACCTCAGCCTATCGTAAATTGCAGTATCTCAACTGCTCCTCTTTTTCCTGAGTCCTAACCTGAAAGGATCTCTTCCTGATTATGACCTTAATTTGCCTCCTAGAATGAATTCTCTTTGCTACTTTCTTGGCATGGACTTTCTCTTTTCTTACTTCATCATGAATGAGGCTTTCTGCCAGCTCCACTACATCACTGAGTTTGGATTTTCCAGGAAAATACCTGGGACAGTTGGTCCAGGACCAAGAATCTTCTACTTCACACAAGTCCCTCTAGTACATCTTTCTCTTTGGTCCCTCTGTCTTGGCAGATGGGAAGCAAAAGATTCCTTTGGGAGGATGTACATGTTACCAAATCTGTATCTCTATTGTGTGGTTGGAGTGAATTCTCTTTGCTATTTGTTTAGTGGAGTGTAGTTCAGAGTAATATTTTAAAAAATGTGTCCTTCATCTTTTGAATTAGTATTCATTATGAAGACATTGCAATTTTGAACTTAGGAATATGATAAAAAGCATAGTATTAAAACAATTTGTTAACAAAAGCTTTAATTAATTAATGTGGCAACTACAAGCATATATAATGCTGATTGCCTTGTACTCTTTTTCTTGAGACTGTCCTCTACTTTATTATAATCCTTATGTCTATTAACTATAATCTCTTCTGTATGTCTTCATTGATACTAAATTAGATTGAAGTTGGAAAGTTATATTTAATAAAAGCATACGAAAACAGCTATTTAAAAGTTGGCTTAAATAGTTTGAAACACTAAGGAGTAAATCTTTAAATAGCATATATAATAATATTTTAATCACCATGGAACATTTAATGTTTCTCCTTACAATTGACTAATTGTTCAAGTGAATCCTAAATTACATATAAAAATGATGTGACTTCAAAAATGAAGGCCTATGTTGGACCTTTTCAGATATGAATCTGATGATTTTGGACTCCAGAATTGTAGACTCATGTAATTGGTAATTATATGTACTTTGATTTGGGAGCGTTTTCTAGAAACATTTGTCAATATATTTTTTTCAGTGTCAAAAGAGTTGCCATCAGACGTGTCATGTTCCTTGGAATCTTCAAAAACTGTGGTGATAGAAAGCAGGCTGGATGTGCTCTGAAGGAATATAGGTATCATATGCAGTGAGCAAAGGGGCTCATCCAGATGATATTTTATCATTCAATTGATATTTATTGAGCATCAACAAAATGTCAGACTCCGTGATAGGCTGGAGTGGTAACTCAGTGAGTAAAAGAAACAACAACCCTTCACTCCTAGGATTTAAGACACTTTTCCACTCAAGCATCTAGGAATCTAGAAATATGACCTTTAGTTTTTTACAGAAGCTTATTATTTTCTTCAGCTATTAAATGGGGCTCAGTAGCACTACTTTCCAAGCTAACTGTTAAAATTATGTGAAATAAAGTGTGTAGAAGTACCCATTGAGAAAATATGAGAAGTTGAGAAAATCAATAAAATATGAGAAGATGCTGGAGAATTATGAAATTCAGGAATCCCTAGTACATTCACCTATACAGATTTACGATCATAAATTATATAAACAAAAAAGCAGTATATTTTTTGGATGAAAAATTATTCTATACAATGAGAATTTTTATTAAATGATCTAATCAATAATTGTGAACATGGAATCAGAGTTAAGACTAATGCTCCAAGATGTTTTCACTGAAAAATTCTATAAGCTATTTAGGCAAAAATGTACCTTGAAGAGCAAACTAAGCAAATAGTCACTCATAAACCTCAATTGTGACCCTGTTTTTATATTTCATTTTACAGAGCAAACTTCCCATCTTGAGTTTGCACTGCATAAACATGTAACATAATCTCCATGGCTGCCTTCTTCTCCTCTTTTGATACAAATCAATACTCTTATTTAGAGGAGGAGAGAAGAATGTAAAGTAGAGATGTCTCTCTTTAACAGAAATCAGTAACAGCACTTAAGAAGGAAAATAAAGAGGCCAAATTTCATAAGAAAGCCCATGAATAGGAGAATAAGGCTATGTGCTTTTCTGAAAAAGTGGTTTCGCTTCTCCATGATTGATGACCCGTCTGATGTGAGGCTGGCCACAGTAATAATGTCAGGTCCTACCCTCAACAATAGTGCTGTCAGTTCTGATATGATGTTGGTGAGAGGGACTTAGGGAGTATTGCACTGAAATAGCAACAGCGAGTCCTTTGACTTAAGCACATGGTGCAAGATGATTTTATGTAAAATTGACTTTAAGTGTATCTCACATGTACAGAGGGAAGACTAGAAAGAACTAGAACAAAACATTAACATAAATTACTTTTAACAAGTAGTAAGAAAGTATCAATCTCTTTTTATTAATATGATCTTTTACATCCCAAATTTTATTCATGAACTTGTATAAATTTAAAAATCAAATGTATATGCGAGTTCTGATCAAGATACCAGAGTAGGTAAATGCTGTGCTTGCCTCCTCTCATGACCACATCAAAATTACAATTAAACTACAAAAAAACCATCATTGAGAATCACTTGAAGTCTAATTGAATAGAAGTCCTATAACGATTCACAGAAGTCAGGTTGAGACTGGCAAGAGGGGCAGAGATGCAGAATGGGCTGGTCCCATAACTGTATGCTGATTAAAAATCAGGATGGGTATCTTGATTGTGGGGGTCTCTGCTGAGGAATGAGGGGCTCCAAGCTACCCAGTTCAGGGTTTCAGTGCCGGGAACCTAATACATAGAAACAAACACAGGAAAGCAACCAAAATGGAGAGACAGAGAAACATATCCCAAATAAAAGAACAGAACAAAGCTCTAGAAAAAGAACCAAATAAAATGGATGCAAATAATCTAGCAGATGTAGAGTTCAAAACACTGGTTATAAGGATGTTTAATCATCTCAGTGAGAACTTCAACACAGAAATAGGAAACATAAAAACCGAGATTAAAAAAAAACATAAAAAATAATCAGTCAAAAAATGAAGAATACAATAACTCAAATGAAGAATACATTAAAGGGAATCAACAGTAGATTAGATGAAGCAGAGGATCAAATTAGTGATTCAGACATTAAGGTAACAGAAAATACCCAATCCAAACAGCAAAAACAAAAAATAATTTTAGTGAGGGGATTGGAGGGCAATCGGTGACCATAGGATGGCCACGGGCTTGAAAATTAATCTGGGGAACGTAATTTGGTGGTTACCAGAAGATAAAGGGGTTGGGGGGTGGGGGGTGAGGGTGAGGGGGATCAAATGTATGGTGATGGAAGGGGAGCTGACTCTGGGTGGTGAACACACAGTGTGATTTATGGATGATGTGATACAGAATTGCACACCTGAAATCTATGTAATTTTACTAACAATTGTCACCCCAATAAATTAAAAATAAATTTAAAAAAATAATAATAATTTTAAAAAACCCAAAATGTGGATAGTTTAAGGTGCCTCTGACACAACATCAAGCATACCAATATTTGCATTATAGGGGAAGATAGAGAGTAAGGAATTAAAAACCTATCTGAAGAAATAATGATGGAAAGCTTCCCTAACCTGGCAAAGGAAATAGACATACAAGACCAGGAAGCATAGGGTGTCCCAAATAAGATGAACCCAAAGAGGCCAACACCAAGACACATCACAATTAAAATGCCAAAGCTTAAAGACAAAGACAGTATCTTAAAAGCATCAAGAAAACAGCAATTAGTTACCTACAAGAGAGCTCCCATAAGACTATCAGATGATTTCTCAACAGAAACTTTGCTGGCCAGAGGAATTGGCATGAAATATTCAAAGTGATGAAAAGCAAGGACCTATAACCAAGATTAATTGACCAGGAAAGCCATCGTTTAGAGTTGAAGGATAGATAGAGCTTCCCAGACCAGAAAAAAAGAAAGAAAGGAATTCATCACCACCAAACCAAAATTATAGGGAATCTTAGAGGAACTTCTTTAAGATGAAAATAAAAATAAAAAATATGAATAATAAAATGGCAACAACTACATATCTATCAACAATTACTTTAAATGTAAATGGATTAAATGCTTCAATTGAAAGATCTAGGGTAGCTGACTGGATAAGAAAACAAGACACTTACTTATGCTGCCTACAAGAGACTCTCTTCAGATTGAAAGACACACACAGACTGAAAGTAAAGAGATGGAAAAAGATATTTTATGAGTATGGAAACAAACAGACAAACAAACAAACAAAAAGCTGAGTTACTTAACCAGACAAAGTACACTTTCAAACAAAGACTATAACAAGAGACAAAGAATGACCCAGTAATTCCACTTCTGGGTATTTATCCAAAGGAACCGCAAACACTAATTCGTAAAGACATATTCATGTAGGAGGTGTGATCAACCAATATGGTGAATGTTTAAATAAAAAATATATGTATTACAGAATATGACACATTGCCATTAATCTCACTCAAAATATCCTCCCTCTCTTCAAAAACACTTATCCCATTATTCTTGCCACTTTCCAAAACAGTTCTGGAACTTCATTTTTGTGAGTGTCTTTAGTTGTGCTGTCATGGCTGCCTCAATGTCCTGAATCCTTTTGACTTTGGGGAAGAGCCAGAAGCTTCTCGGTGCCATATCCAGTGAATAAAGTGGATGAGGACACACCATAATGTTTTAGTTTGACAGAAATTGCCATGTACCAGAAGCGATGTGTGGCATGGAACGTTGTCATGATTGAGCACGATTTACAGCACACTTTAAAATACATCTTCTCTCAACTGTAGCTCACACCTGACTGACTGCACCGAATAAGTTGAAACTTGTCATATACTGTTACTAAGGTTCGGCGCTGCTACCTGTATTGAAGATCCCTGCCTTTCCATTGGATGGCTCTTGGCAGCAGTATTCACCAGAGTTTTTTTTATCACACCTCATAATCTTATCTGAGAGCAAGCAGAATACACACCCACTGTTGAAACACGAGAAAAGTACATCGTTTTACAGTGGTTCTAGAAACGTCTAGGCAATAATATGTGCTTATAAATTGAGGTGCTAGGGGTCAGCAAACATTCAAGACCCAGCTTACAATCTTCATAAATCCAATTTAGTCTTCTCATTTGAGATAGACTACCTCTTCCTAAAGTGTCACCGTTGAAAATCATTTGACAAGGATCTGTGGGTAGAATCTATAGAGTGGCAGATTTCAGTTTGGCTATTAAGATAAACCATCTATAACTGACATGTTTTGTAGTTGAGTGGCTGGTTTCCTCCACACTTGTATGGCATGTATTCGCCAGGGTGGGTATCATGGATCATAGTTCCACAGGAGACTTGATGACAAGGTGGTTGTTTACATTGGTTTGGGAAACACTGCCTACTGACTCCCCTCCAGGGGAGTCTTGGCACACAAGTGAAGGCCTTTAGCTATTCTTTTTGTTTGTTTGTTTGTTTGCTTTTTTTTTTAATTAGTTTCAGGTACACAAGACAAAGTAATACTTAGACATTTATCATTTATATCCCTCACACTGTGTGAACCCCCCTCCCCCACCCACTATCCCTCTGACATCGCCCTGAGCCATTACATTTCCACTGTCTCTATTCCTAATGCTGTACTCCACTTCTTGTAAGTATATACATACATATATATACATACATATATGTATATATACATAAAATTATAGTTGGCATTCATTATTGTTCAGCTTCAGGTGTACAGTGCAGTGATCAGGCATCTATATCATCCCTGACGTGGTCTCCCAAATGGGACACGTGTCCATCAGATACCCTATAAAATCTTTACAACATTATTGATTACGTTCCCCAAATTAATTTTCAAAACGCTGTGGCCATCTTCTGGTTACTGACTGTTTTCTAATCCCCTCACCTTCCCCCTTACCCCCACCCACCCCGCCCATCTAGCAACCCTCAGTTTTTCCTCTATGTCTCCAAAACTGTTTTTGATTAGTTCATTCACTTATTCTTTTCTTTAGATTCCACATATAAGTGAGATCATATGATATTTGTCTTTCTCTGTCTGACTTATTTCACTTAACATAATGTTCTCTAGGTCCATCCATGTTGTTGCAAATGGTAAGATTTCTTTCTTCTTTGTGGCTGCGTAGTACTCCATTGTATAAATGTACCACAGTTTCTTAATCCAGTCATCTACCAATGGGCATTTCAGTTGTTTCCATGTCTTGGCTATTGTGTATAGTGCTGCAATAAACATAGGAGTGCATAAATTTTTTTTGAATTAGAGTTTTGAATTTCTCTGGATAGATATCTAGGAGTGGCATTGCTGGATCATAAGGTAGTTCCATTTTCAGATTTTTGAGATACCTCCATACTGTTTTCCATAGCGACTGCACCAATCTGCAATCCCACCAACAGTGCACAGGCATTCCCTTTTCTCCACATCCGCGCCAGCACTATTTGTTTGTTGATTTATTGATGATAGCCATTTTGACTGGGGTGAGGTGGTATCTCATTGTGGTTTTTATTTGCATTTCTCTGATGTTTAGTGAGGTTGAGCATTTCTTCATATGTCTGTTTGTCATCTGTATGTCCTTTTTAGAAAAATGTCTCTTCATGTCCTCTGCCCATTTTTTAATTGGGTTGTTTGTTTTTTTGGAGTTGAGTTGAGTGAGTTTTTTTATAAATTTGTGATATTAACCCCTTATCAGATATATCATTGGCAAATATCCTTTCCCATTCAGTAGGAACCCTTTTTGTTTTATTGATGGTTTTCTTTGCTGTGAAAAACTTTTTTAGTTTGATGTAATCCCACATGTTTATTTTTTCTCTTACTTCCCTCATGTGAGGGGTTATATCAGTAGAACTCTTACTCTGGGTAATGTCTGTGAAGTTTCTTCCTATATTTTCTTCTAGGAATTTTATGGTTTCAGATCTTACATTTAAGTCTTTAAGCCATTTTGAATTTATTTTTGTATATGGTGTAAGGAGGTGGTCCAGCTTCATTTTTTCGCATGTGTCTGTCCAGGTTTCCCAGAACCATTTATTGAATAGACTGTCTTTACCCCACCGTACATTCTTGCTTCTGTTGTCATAGATTAAATGGCCATATAGGCATGGATTTATTTCTGGACTCTCTATTCTGTTCCATTGATCTATGTGTCTGTTTTTATGCCAGTACCATGTTGTTTTGATTACTGTAGCCTTGTAGTATAATTTGAAGTCAGGTATTGTTATACCTCACACTTTGTTCTTATTTCTCAAGATTGCTGAGGCTATCCGGGGTCTTTTATGGTCCCATATAAATTTTAGGATGATATGTTCCATTTCTGTGAAAAATGTCGTTGGTAGTTTGATAGGAATTGTGTTGAATATGTATATTGCCTTAGGCAGTATGGACATTTTAACTATATTAATTCTTCATATCCATGAACATGGTATGTGTTTCCATCTATTTGTATCTTCTTTCATTTCTTTCTTCAGTGTCTTATAATTTTCTGAGTACAGATCTTTTACTTCTTTGCTTAAATTTATTCGCAGGTATTTTATAGTCTTTGGAGCAATTGTAAATGGGATTGTTTTTTTTTTTAATTTCTCCTTCTGATGTTATATTATTGGTATATACAAATGCAACTGATTTCTGAATATTAATTTTGTATCTTGCTACTTTACTGAATTCATCTATCAGATCTAATAGTGTTTTGGTGGAGTCTTTAGGATTCTCTATATATAGTATCATGTCATCTGCATATTATGACAATTTTACTTCCTCCTTACCGATTTGGATGCCTTTTATTTATTTTTCTTGTCTGATTGCTATGGCTAGAACTTCCAGCACTATGTTGAATAGAAGTGGAGAAAGTGGGCAACCTTGCCTTGTTCCTGATCTTAGGGGGAATGGTTTTAGCTTTTCCCCCGTTGAGTATGATGTAGCTGTGGGTTTATCATATATGGCCTTTATTATGTTGAGATATGATCCCTCTATTCCCACTTTCTTAAGGCTTTTTATCATAAATGGCTACTGGATTTTATCAAATGCTTTTCTGTATCTATTGATATGACCATGTGATTTTTATTTTTCATTTTGTTAATGTGGTGTATCACATTAATTGATTTGCGGATATTGAACCACCCTTGCATACCAGGGAAGAATCCCACTTGATCATGGTGTATGATCTTTTTAATGTATTGCCGAATTCTGTTTGCTAATATTTTGTTGAGGATTTTTGCATCTATATTCATTAGAGATATCGGCCAGTAGTTTTCTTTTTTTGTGGTGTCTTTGTCTGATTTTGGGATCAGGGTGCTAGTGGCTTCGTAAAAAGTGTTTGGGAGTCTTCCTTCCTTTTGGATTTTTTGAAAGAGCTTGAGGAGAATAGGTGATAATTCTTTTTTGAACATTTTGTAAAATTCACTTGTAAAGCCATCTGGTCCAGGGCTTTTGTTTGTTGGGCGATTGTTGATTACTGATTCAATTTCCCTGGTGGTAATCAGTCTATTCAGGTTTTCTGTTTCTTCTTTAGTTAGCCTTGGAAGGTTGTATGCCTCTAGAAAATTGTCCATTTCTTCCAGATTGTCAAATTTGTTGGCATATAGTTGCTCATAGTAATTTCTTAAAATTTTTTGTATTTCTGCGGTGTCTGTTGTCACTTCTCTTTCATTTCTGATTTTATTAATTTGGGTCCTCTCTCTCTTTTTTCCAATGAGTCTGGCTAAAGGTTTGTCAATTTTGTTTATCTTCTCTAAGAACCAACTCTTTGATTCATTGATCTTTTGTATTGTTTTTCTGATTTCTATTTCATTTATTTCCGTTCTGATTTTTATTATCTCCTTCCCTGTACTCCCTTTGGGCTTATTTTGCTGTTCTTTTTCCAGATCCCTTAAGTGTGAAGATAAACTGTTGATTACTGATGTTTCTTGTTTCTTTAGGTAGGCCTGCAATGCTATGAATTTCCCTCTTAGGACTGCTTTCGCGGCATCCCGCAGATTTTGGGTCATTGTGTTTTCATTTTCATTTGTCTTGAGATATTTTTGATTTCTTCCTTGATCTCCTGGTTGACCCATTCACTATTTAGTAACATGTTATTCAGCCTCTATGAATTGGTGTGTCTTCCAGTTTTTTTCCTGTAGTTGATTTCTAATTTCATAGCACTGTGGTCAGAGAAGACAATTGGTATGATTTCAATTTTCTTAAATTTATCAAGACTTGTTTTGTGGCCTAACATATGTTCTATCTTGGAAAATGTTCCATGTGCGCTTGAGAAGAATGTGTATTCTGCAGCTTTGGGGTGTAATGCTCTGAAAATATCAATTAAATCCAAATGGTCCAATGTGTCATTTAAGGCTGTTGTGTCCATATTGATTTTCTGTCTGGAAGACCTGTCCCTTGTTGTCAGAGGTGTGTTGAAGTCCCCTACTATGATAGTGTTACTGTTGATCTCTGTCTTTATGTCAGTAAATATCTGTTTTATATATTTAGGTGCTCCTATGTTGGGTGCATAGATCTTTACTAGGGTAATGTCCTCTTATCAGATCGATCCCTTTATTATTATATAGTGCCCATCTTTGTCTTTTAATATGTTCTTCATTTTAAAGTCTATTTTGTCAGATATAAATATTGCAACTTCAGCTTTTTTCTCATTTTCATTTGCATGAAATATGTTACTCCAACCCTTCACTTTCAGTCTGTGTGTGTCTTTTGATCTGAGGTGAGTCTCTTGTATACAGTATATACAAGGGTCTTGCTTTCTTATCCACTCAGCCACCCAATGTGTCTTGATTGGAGCATTTATTCCGTTTTCATTTAAAGTGATTATTGATAGGTACATAGTTATTGCCATTTTTAAATTTGTAGTTAGATTGTTTTCATCTTTCTTCTATTTACAGAAGTCCTTTTAGTATTTCTTGCAATGCTGGCTTGGTGGTAATAAATTCCTTTAGCTTATTCTTTTCTGGGAAGCTCTTTATCTCTCCATCAACTTTAAATGATAGCCTTGCTGGATAAAGCAATCTAGGTTGTAGGGCTTTGTTTTCCATCACTTTGAGTATCTCCTGCCACTCCCTCCTGGTCTTCAATGTTTCTGTAGAAAAGTCATTTGCTAATCTTATGGGAGTTCCCTTGTTTGTAACCCTCTGTCTTTCTCTTGCTGCTTTTAGGATTCTCTCTTTGTCTTTAACCTTTGCCATTTTAACTATAATGTGTCTTTGTGTGGACCTGTTTGGGTTTATCTTGGTTGGAACTCTCTGCATTTCCTGGGCTTGTATGTTGGTTTCCTTCATCAGGTTAGGGAAGTTTTCGGACACTATTACTTCAAATATGTTCTCAATCCCTTGCTTCCTTTCTCCATATTCTGGTATTCCTATGATGCGCATGTTGTTGCACTTGATGTTATCCCAGAGGTCTCTTAAACCATCTTCATTGTTTTTTATTCTTTTTTCTTTCTGTTTTTCTGTTTGGGTGATCTCTGCTAATTTGTCTTCTAAGTCGCTGATTCGATCCTCTGCTTCATCTAACCTGCTGTTAATTCCTTCAAGTGAGTTCTTTATTTCAGTAATTGTGTTCTTTAGTTCTAACTGGTTGTTCATTATGATTTCTACACCCTTCTTTATGTGGTCTCTAAGCTTCTTAAACATTCTTATCACCAGTGTTCTGAACTCTATCTCTGATAGGTTGGTTACCTCTGTTTCATTTGGTTCCATTTCTGGAGGTTTCTTCTGTTCTTTTATTTGGGACATGTTTCTTTGTTTCCCCATTCTGGCTGACTGTCTGTGTTTGCTTCGATGTGTTAGGTAGATCCCCTAGAGTTCTTAGTTCTTGCTGGGTTATCTTATGTAATATGTGTCCTTTATATTTGACTTGCACTACTTCGTTCTTCTCTGTGTGTGCTCCAAAGGTGACTCTTGCACTGTGTTTTTTGTCCTGTTAAAGAAGATCTTTAATTGCTTTTCACTTGTGAGTAGGTGGGGTTAACTCCTAGGCTAACTATTTGTGAGATTTGGCTCTGCCCACCGCAGGGTGTTCTGCTGCGTGGGGGTTGACAACTTAAATGTGGTTTGGCCTCTATGGGCTCTTGTGTCTGTAGAGAATTCCCAATGGGTGTATAACTTGTAGGTCAAACCAGGTAGTACTCTGGTTTGGTCCGGAGTTGGCCTCTGTTGAATCTTGTGCCTCTTAAGTTGGGCCCTGGTAGGGCAATTTCAGAACAAAGCAAATCACCAAGCACAACAACAACAACAACAACAAAGAAAAACTCAAATACATTCACATGTAAAAACAACTGACAACCCCCACTGAACACAGGCAAAGATATCAAAGATATAAAGACAAACAAAACAAAACAAACAAACAGAAAAAGCAGCGCCAGTCTTGGTTTAAGCCCACCAAGTAATCTCCAGGTTGTCCTCTGCTGTACCAAAGAGTCTTCTGTGTATTGTGCAGGCAGAGCCGGTCACCTGGTACCCATAGTGACGTTGGAACTGTAGATTTAGATGCGGGGGGCTGAGGGGTCTGGATAGTAGTTTCTACAAAGTCAGTGCAGTTTCTGCTCTTGCCTGCACATATGCGCACTGAGAGTAGCACCACCAGCCCTGTGTCTAGTTCTCCTGAGTCTTACGGCACTTCTTCCGTGTGTGTGTGTGTGTGTGTGTGTGTGTGTGTGTGTGTGTGTTTGTGTGTGTGTGTGGCGGGCGGGAGATTTCTGAGTTGCTGAAAGCCCAGAGCTGCGTCTGCCGCCTACTACTGATCCCTGGGAGTGCCTCCGCAGTTGTATTTGCCCCGCCCTAGGCAGGCCAGAAAGGGTGGGGGCTGGGGGTGGAGGAGTCTCTTCTCTCCTAGCCCAGCAAACATCACACTCTTCCCAGCCTCTTCCCTGGGTCAGACCAGCATGTTGGTCTTCCCAGAGCCTGAGCACTAAGACTCCTTTGTAATCTGACGCGACTCCTCAGTTCAGGGTCCAGTTTAAGTTTTTGGCCCAGGTATGGAGTTTGTGTCCTTTGTGTGGCCTAGGGCTCAACTGGAGGTCTCACTGAAGTTATTGTCTCAAATGCTGGATATGCTGCCCCCTCAGAGGGAGAGATCAGCTGTGGGACGCAGGGAAAGAGCCCACCTTCTGGCTTTTGTGTTTTCTGTTCCGTCCTGGGATCCCCTGCATCTCTGCAGCTGTGGATGCCGGCCGCGTTTCCACCGCCACAGATGTGGGCTTGTTTCCACAGCCGCAGATGTGGGCCACCTCTCCACAACTGAAGGTTCAGGCCGCGTCCCCACAGCTACAGATGCGGGCTGCATCTCAACTCTGCTCCTTTCCCTCTTCCCCTGCTCGCCCAATTTGCCCACCTTCAAGTAAGCCTTGCACGAGTCTCTTAGCTGTTCTGCATGATGAGTCCTTTGATGTGTTATAGATGTCCTGTTTGTGATAAGATCCAGAGGAGAGCTCAAAAAGTGCGCCCCGCTGCCGCCATTCCTATGACGTCACTCTCTCCCCTTTAGTATTCTTGCAGTAGAGAAGCCTGTTGAACTTTAATAAAGCCAGTATTCTAACTTTTTAAAACACAGAACAATATTTTGATGTAATATATTTTTCTACATCCCATGGAAACTGAGTTTCAATGATCACTTTTTGTGCTATTCTATGATAAAATTGCCTTATTCAATTACTTTCAATATAGGGATGACACTGAAACTCATATTCATGTTTCCATGTCCCATTGACGCACTGCAGTGTTATCATAGGCTGGATAACAACCTGTCTCCTCTCGCCCTGAGATTAGCATCAAATCAACGATTCACTTTGCTTGCTTTTCTTCACCCTACCCACAATGAAGGAACTGTTGGTGGCCCCTGATTGTCTAACATAGAAACAAGAGCCTTTGAATTGCTCACATGCAAGGAAACAGGGACAAGGTAGAAGCATGCAGGCCTGGAATTTCCAGGAGTTTTTTATTTCTAGAATATTAAGTGAGTCTCCCCAGTCACCTACCAGACTTCAAATCTTAATAATGTTTCAGGTCTGCAGCAGAGGTGCTGCCATTTGTTAAACACATTACCGATTTTAAGGTTATTTTCTTCAAACTTTGGCACATATTCAGACCCAACTCTATATATCCCTCGCTGTATATACAAGCAAATAACTTCAATTTGGCCAACTTTGACATGAAGAAATCTCCCTAGTAACCAAGGAAGAAATATTAATGATTTGCCAGATGGTTCCTTGGAGAAAGAGAACCTCCCGCCACCTAGCTTATATGTGGTACTTCATCAATAAACTAGGGGTGAGCAAGTAAATAAGTACTGCTTCTACAGTGCCTGAGGATACTTGAAAACAATTTGTTCTCTTAAGTGGATTAAATAATTCCTCCCTGAATATCTTATTACCTGATAATGTTGTAAAAAAAAATATTTTTTCCTTCTTTGGGAGGGCAGATGTAAACCCTGAGTATACAGATGGCTAAAAGTCAAGCTGTTCAGACCCTATTGCGTTTCCACCACTTATCAGCAGTGTAGTCTTGGGGAAATCTCTTCACATTTCTGTGCCTCTGTTTCTCATGTGTAAAATGAGAATAATGACAATTTTGTCTCATAAGTTTCTGCAAGTAATACTTAAAGCAGTTCCTGGCATGTAGTAAGTGCTCAGTAAACATTAGCTATTATTAGATCACCAAAAGGTGTGAATATTCGAAAGAACTACAATTTTTACATATAAAAGTTAATCAAACTGTTAAAGGGATGGCAATTATATGCCATAGGGGAAATCCAACTGTTTTTCCTTCAGCTCTGTGCCTCCTCTTCTGTCCAGGATTTATGTAGCTCTTTGCACATGATTTGTGGAGTGAATGCATAAATGGATGATTAATTGATTAATTCTCACCACATCCCTCTTGATGTTTTCATGGAGGCTTGAATATCCCCAGGAAGCCTATGTGCTTTAAGAAATAGCCAGTTAAATGTTATGCAAAACATTGTGGTTTATGTTCTGTGTATTACTCAATTGACAAAATTAATTACTTTTCTGTTGTGCTCTTCATGGATTTTTAGTGATCCTTTTATATGATACAAAGCCTATTAGTATCTTTAAACCTGCAATGATGATTGCAGTGTTTAACGTTTTAATAAAAGAATGGAAAGGTACGAGTGTGTATGCATGTGAGAGTTTTCAAATAAGATCTAACTTTTTACTTGTATATTTCAGTGGTGTCAGTTTTCATGGATGTCATTATAAAAATTAATAAGCAATTTCCCTATAAAATCCAATAATGTATGTGCCACCTTGCTTAATAGAATTTCTGAGAATTACAACTCTAATAATTAGATGTAACTTTTCTGCTGTTAAGAGAAGATGGATTTCTTTGTCCTTAAGAATTCTACTTACACCTTTCAGTGTTACACCAAATCAGAATAATTTGAAATTCTGATTTCTGTCTCTTCTACTAGTCATGAATTCATTGTGGCTAAAAGTATTGAGGTTGACTTCAAATTTATCCAACATGCTACACACTTCTCAGTGCAACCTCCACACTTACAAAGCCTAATTCTCCATGTCTCATATGGAGGAGGAACAGCCGAAGTCGTGGGAAGAATGAAGAACCACCATTGGTTATACTCATTGGCAAAATAGGCAACAGACAACCAACCATTTCGGAGCCATCTCAGCTCCACTAGAAAGTTCTTGTTCAATCAGGCTAAGGCTAATGACTTTCTAATTGCCCAGTCATATCACTGAACAACTGGGCTCCACTATTTGAGGTGCTCTCTTTCCATACTTCTATATACTTTAATTTCCGAATTTCCTTTCTGCACCTTCTGTTCTGGCTTTATGCAAAAATCTATCTATCTATCTATCTATCTATCTATCTATCTATCTATCTATCTATCTATCTATCTATCTATCTATCTGTTTCAGATGTGCAAAACAACATGATGATTAGACATTTACACACCCCAACAAGTCTACTACTTATCTGACACCATACATAGTTATTACACTACCATTGAGTATATACCATTGACTATATTCCCTGTGCTGTACTGTACTTTACATCCCACGATCATATATATATATATATATATATATATATATATAATAATTGACATTCAATATTATTATGTATTAGTTTCAAGTTTACAGCACAGTAGTTAGGCATTTATATAATTTATGAAGTGACCCACCCGATAAGCCTAGCACTCATCTGACACCATTTATAGTTTTTACAACATTATTAACTATATTCCCCATATTGTATTTCACATCCCCATGACTGTTTTGTGACTACCAATTTGTACTTCCTAATCCCTTTACCTTTCTCACACATCCCCCAACCTTCTTCCCATCTAGCACCATCAGTTTGTTCTCTGTATCTATGTGTCTATTTCTGTTTTGTTTTTTAACGCTGTTCTTTAGATTCCACATGTGAGATCGTATGGTATTAGTCTTTCTCAGTCTGACTTATTTCACTTAACGTACATGCTGTTGCAAATGTTAGATTTCATTCTTTTCCATGGCAGAGTGATACTCCATTATATAAATACCACAATTTCTTTATCCAATCATCTATTGATGAGCATTTCTGTTGTTTACATATCTTGGCTATTGTTAATAGCATTGCAGTAAAAATAGGGGTGCATATATTTTTTTTCAAATTAGTGTTTTGGATTTCTTTGGACCCAGGAGTGGAATTGCTGAGTCATAAGGTGGTTCCATTTTTAATATTTTGAAGAACCTGCATACTGTTTTCCATAGTGGCTGCACCAACTTGCAATCCCACTAACAGTGCACTTTTCTCCACATCCTCACCAACACTTGTTTGTTGATTGATGATGGCCATTCTGACAGGTGTGAGGTGATATCTCATTGTGGTTTTTATTTGCATTTCTCTGATGATTAGTGATGTTGAGCATCTTTTCATATGTCTTTTGGCCATGGGTATGTCCTCTTTAGAGGAATGTCTATTCAGGTCCTCTGCCCATTTTTTAATTGGATTGTTTGGTTTTTTTGGTGTTAAGTTATATGAGTCTTATAAATTTTGGATATTAAGCCCTTATCATATGTATTGTTGGCAAATATCTTCTCCCATTCAGTAGGATGTCTTTTAGTTTTGTTGAGTTTCCTTTGCTGTGAAAAGATTTTTTAGTTTGATGTAGTTCCATTTGTTTATTTTTTCTTTTGTTTCCCCATCTAAGGAGATACATCAGTAAAAATATTACTAAAGGTAATGTCTGAGAGTTTACTTCCTATATTTTCTTCTTGGAATATTATGCTTTGGGAGTCTTACATTTAAATCTTTAATCCACTTTGAGTTTATTCTTGTATATGGCGTAAGAAGGTTGTCCACTTTCAATTTTTGAATGTATCTATCCAGTTTTGCCAGTACCATTTATTGAATAGAATATCTTTACCCCATTGTATGTTTTTGTGTCCTGTGTCATAGTTTAAATGACCACGTAGCATGGATTTATTTCTGGGCTGTCTATTTCTTGGTACAGTAGTCTTGGTTGTAGGCCCTTGTTTTTTTGTCACTTTGAATATTTCCTGCCACTCCTTTCTGACCTGCAAAGTTTCTGTTGAGAAACCAGCTGAGAGTGTTATGGGAACTCGTTTGTAAGTAGCTAGTTGTCTTTCTCTTGCTGCTTTTAGGATTCTCTCTTTATCTTTAAACTTTGCCATTTTACTTTTGATGTGTATTGGTGTGAGCATGTTTGGGTTCATCTTGTTTGGGACTCTCTGTACTTCCTGGGCTTGTATATCTATTTCCTTCACCAGGTTAGGGTAGTTTTCAGTTTTTTGGGTTTTTTTGTTGTTGTTGTCATTGTTGTTTTAAATAGGTTCTTGATTCCTTGCTGCCTCTCATCTCCTTCTGATACTCCTATGATGCAAATGTTGTTATGCTTGATGTTGTCCCAGAGGTCCCTAAAACTATCTTCATTTTTTTAAATTCTTTTTTCTTTTTGTTGTTCCAATTGAGTGTTTTCTTGTACCTTGTCTTCTAAATCACTGATTCAATCCTCTGTTTCATCTAATCTGCTCTTTGTTCCTTCTAGTGTATTCTTCATTTCAGTTGTTGTATTTTGTTTATTTCTGATTGGTTTTTTTTTATGGTTTTTATGTCTTTCTTTATGCTTGCTATCTCTTTGTTGAAATTCTCACTAAGCTCCTAAAGCATTCTTATAACCAGCGTTTCAAATTCTGTCTCTGGTAGGTTGGTTGCTTCCAATTTCATTTAGTTCTATTTCTGGAGGTTTCTCCTGTTGTTTTGTTTGGAACATGTTTCTTTGTTTTCTCATTCTGGCTGCCCCTCTGTGATTGTTCTATGTATTATGTAGATCTCCTATGTCTCTCAGTCTTTGCCTTAGGTAGTAAGTGTCCTGTGTAGTCCAGTGGCACAGTCTCCCTGATCACCTCTGTGTATGTTCTAGGAGTGTCCCTTGAGTGTGTTGTGTGTATTCTCCTGTTGTAGTTGAGCCTTGATTGCTTTTGGTGTGTCAGTGGGTGGGTTTGACTCCCAGGCTGACTGACTGTGAGGATTGGCTATGCCTACAGTATTTGAGCTGCTGTGTGGGGACTGACCCCTCAGAGGAGAATTCTCCCCCATGGGCTCTTGTGCCCAACGGGCGGTCACTTGTGTGGCTAACCAGGTAGTGCTCTGGTTTGGTCTGACACTGACCTCTAGGTGTGTTGTTTCTTGTATCTCTTAAGAGGGACGCCCATGCAGGCCAATTTCAGCCTTGCCTGTGACTGGCCTGGAGCTACCTGGTAGGAGCCTCAAAGCTATATGTGATTGGCTGCTTCCTGTGCTGGACGTAGAGGCATTTGGGGGTGGCCTCACTGTGAACAAAGGGTGACTGCCACCAGTATTGGGCCTGGAGCATGGAGCAACCTTAGCAAAAGTCCCAGGGCCCCGTAGGCCTATTGCAACCTGCCAGCTGCTTGTAAATTTCAGTAATTGAAAGAGTCTCCTTAGGTTTGTGGGCTCCGCTGGCTGACACGGTGTTGAGAGTGCTTTTGGTGATGCAGCACTAGCTGGTCAGGGTGGGGTCCCAGGGAGTCACAAGGGGGGCCAGTGGTTGTTACAGAGTTAATGCAGATTCAGTTCTTGTACCACCAAAAGTTACCTGGCCTGCTGTAGGCCATCCGCTGCTCTAAAAGGCTTCCACAGCTTGTGGGATGGGACCGGCCACTCAGTAGATCAGAGAGTACCCCTGGTGATGGAGTACTAGCTGTGTGGGGTGGGGCATAGGATGTCACCAAGATGGGTAGGCCATGCAGAAGTTACCAAACCAATGCTCAAGCTCTCAGATTTGGCTTTTTGCAGGTGGGTTCAACATAGAAAAGATGGTGCCCTCCTATAGGCTACATGTAAGGCAGGCCCACACAGGGATAGTGGTTGCTGTCCTTCTAACCTTTACACAACTCAGTCTTTCCCCATATGTCTGTGGTGCCTCTTGAGTTGCTACCCCTCCACCGGAGACCCAGTGAGTGTTTGCAAGTGAGTGAGTCTGTGTGTGGGCACTTTAAGAGAGTGTCTGGGTTTCCAGCTGCCTTCCTTCTCACTGGGATGGGCAGACAGAGTCCTCGCTGATTTTCACTGCCAGATATTGTGGGAACTCCTCTTCCTGGCAAGGACCCCTGGGCAGGGGAGTCTGGTGTTGGGCTGGGTCCCCTCCCTCTTCTGGAGGGACCTCCACCACGGAGGTGTCCCTCTCATTGTTAACCACTATCTGTGGGTTTCAGGTCAGCCTGTTTCACATTTCTGCCCTTCCTGCCAATCTTGATGTGGCCTCTTATTTATTCCCTTCATTATAGGGTTTCTGTTCAGCTAGTCTTCAGATGATTCTTGAGATGGATTGTTCTATAATTTATTTGTAATTTCAGTGTGATCCTGGGATGCAGAAGGCATAGCATTTACCTGCTCTGCCATCTTGGACTCCTCCCTCAAATTTTTTATTCCAAATCTTTTTTTTTCTTACCTTTAGCCTCATGACAAGTAATCTCAACCAAATCCCTGTTTTTAAATGCCACAATTCTAGTCTCTCTCTGTCCTAACTGCACACATCATAATACTTCTTATTCATATTAGAACCCAAACATAATCTTGCCAACTTTTCAATAATCTCCATTCTTTTACATACCACATTAGCTTTCTCCCAGAAGCAGCATTATGCGTCCTTGGCCTATTGATCCAAAATATATTTCCTGGTTTTCCATTTTAGTACTATTACTAAGAATTACCAAAACTTTTTCTTTGTGGACTCCCACTGATTTCTGAATTACTTGAGAACAAAAATCCGATCCTTTCATGAAAGTGTGCAAGATATCTATTATAGTATATACTAAGCAGTCAAAAAAAAAATGTAAAGAAAGGAATACATCCACTTATTAAAAACTTTGTTAACATTTTTTTCCTCTTATTATTATTTTTTAAATTAAAGTTTATTGGGGTGACAATTGTTAGTAAAGTTACATAGATTTCAGGTGTACAATTCTGTATTACATCATCTATAAATCCCATTGTGTGTTCACCACCCAGAGTCAGTTCTCCTTCCATCACCATATATTTGATCCCCTTTACCCTCATCTACCACCCTCCTCCCCCCTTACCCTCTGGTAACCACTAAACTATTGTCTGTGTCTATAAGTTTTTGTTTCTCATTTGTTTGTCTTGTTCTTTTGTTGTTTTTGGTTTATATACCACATAGCAGTGAAATCATATGGTTCTCCGCTTTTTCTGTCTAACTTATTTCGCTTACATTATATTCTCAAGATCCATCCATGTTGTCACAAATGGTCCTATTTCATCTTTTCTTACCGCCAAATAGTATTCCATTGTGTATATATACCACAACTTCTTTATCCATTGATCTATCGAAGGACATTTTGGTTGTTTCCATGTCTTGGCCACCATAAATAAAGCTGCAATGAATATTGGAACACACGTGTCTTTATGTATAAATGTTTTCAGATTTTTTGGGTAGGTACCTAGGAGTGAGATTGCTGGGTCACATGATAATTCTATTTGTAATTTTTTGAGGAACCTCCACAATGCCTTCCATAGTGGCAGCACCAATCTGCATTCCCACCAACAGTGTATGAGGGTTCCTTTTTCTCCACAACCTCTCCAACACTTGTTACTATTTGTCTTGTTGATGATAGCCATTCTAACCGGGGTGAGGTGATATCTCATGATGGTTTTTATTTGTATTTCTCTGATGATTAGTGATGAGCATTTTTTCATATGTCTATTTGCCATTTGCATGTCCTCTTTGGAAAAAATGTCTCTTCAAGTCCTCTGCCGATTTTTCAATTGGGTTGTTTGTTTTTTTCTTGTTGAGTTGCATGAGTTCGTTGTATATTTTGGATATTAGCCCCTTATTGGAGGCACTGTTTGCAAAAATCTTCTCCCATTCTTTATTGCCTCTTTCTTTTGTCAATGGTTTCTTTTGCTGTGCAGAAGCTTTTAAGCTTGATATAGTCCCATTCATTTATTTTAGCTTTTACTTCCCTTGCCTTTTAAGTCAAATTCATAAAATGTTCTTTGAACTCAAGGTCCATAAGTTTAGTACCTATGTTTTCTTCTATGCAGTTTATTGTTTCAGGTCTTATGCTTAAGTCTTTGATCCATTTTGAATTAATTTTGGTACATGGTGACAGATAGCAGTCCAGTTTCATTCTTTTGAAGGTGGCTTTCCAATTCTCCCAGCACCATTTATTGAAGAGGCTGTCTTTCCTCCATTTTATGTTTTTAGCTTCTTTGTCAAAAATTATCTGTACATATTTATGGGGGTTTATTTCTGGGTTCGCAATTCCATTCCATTGGTCTATGTGTCTGTTTTTCTGCCAATACCATGCTGTTTTGATTATTGTTGCCCTGTAGTACAAGCTAAAGTTAGGGAGTGTGATATACCCAGCATTGTTCTGTTTTCTTAAGATTGCTTTGGCTATTTGGGGTCTTTTGTGGTTCCAAACAAATCTGATGATCTTTTGTTTATTTCTTTAAAAAAATGCCATTGGGATTTTGATGGGGGATTGCATTAAATCTGTATATTGCTTTAGGTAATATGGCTATTTTAACTGTGTTCATTCTTCCAATCCATGAGCACAGAATGTTTTTTCATTTCTTTGTGTCTTCTTCAATTTCTTTAAAAAATGTCTTGTAGTTTTCAGCATATAGGTCTTTCACATCCTTGGTTAAGTTTATTCCTAGATATTTTATTCTTTTTGCTGCAATTGCAAAAGGAATTGTTTTTTTTATTTATTACTTTTTGTGAGATTTCATTGTTAGTATATAGGAATGCAATGGACTTTTGTATGTTGATTTTGTAGTCGGCCTCATTACTGTATTCATTGATTGTTTCTAATAGCTTTTTGGTGGTGTCTTTAGGGTTTTCTATATACAGCATCGTGTCATCTGCAAAGAGAGACAATTTAAGTTCTTCATTCCCAATTGGATGCCTTTTATTTCTTTCTCTTGCCTGATTGCTCTGGTGAGGCCTTCCAACACTATGTTGAAAAACAGAGGGGATAGGGGACAGCCCTGTCGTGTTCCTGAACGTACAGCAAAGGGCTTCAGTTTTTCACCATTAATTATGATATTATCTGAGGGTTTGTCATATATGGCCTTTATTATGTTAAGGTATTTTCCTTCTACATCTATTTTATCAAATGTTTTAATCATAAATGGATGTTGTATCCTGTCAAATGCTTTTTCTGCATCAGTTGATATAATCATATGATTTTTGTCCTTTATTTTGTTTATGTGATGTATCACATTGATGGATTTGCGGATGTTGAACCATCATTGTGCCCCTTGGATGAACCCCACTTGGTCGTGATGAATAATCTTTTTAATGCATTGTTGTATTCGATTTGCTAGAATTTTATTTAGGATTTTTGCATCTGTATTCATCAGAGACATTGGTCTGTAGTTTTCTTTTGTGTTGTCTTTACCAGGTTTTGGTATCAGGGTAATTTTGGCCTCATAAAATGATTTAAGGAGTACTGTCCCTTCTTCAATTTTTTTGGAAGATTTTGAGCAGAATTGGTATTAGATCCTCTTTGAAGGTTTGGTAGAATTCACTAGTAAAGCCATCTGGTCCAGGACTTTTGCTTTTGGGAAGGTTTTGGATGACTGATTCAATTTTGTTACTGGTGATCGGTCTGTCTAGAATTTCCAGTTCTTCATGGTTCAGCCTAGGAAGGCTATGTTTCTAGGAACTTGTCCATTTCTTCTAGGTTATTGAATTTAGTGACATATAGTCCTTCATAGTATTCTTGGATGATCCTTTGTATTTCTGTGGTGTCCGTGATAACTTCCCCTTTTTCATTTCTGATTTTGTTAATTAGTGTCTTCTCTCTTTTTATCTTAGTGAGTCTAGCCAAGGGTTTGTCAATTTTGTTAATCTTTTCAGAGAACCAGCTCTTTGTCACATTAATTTTTTCTATTTTCTTTTTGTTCTCTATTTCATTTAGTTCTGCTCTGATTTTTGTTATTTCTTTTCTTCTGCTGACCTTGGGTTTCATTTGTTCTTCTTTTTCTACTTCTTTAAAGTGTAACATGAGGTTATTTATTTGGGATTTTTCTTGTTTCTTGAGATAGGCCTGTAATGATATAAATTTCCCACTTAAAACTGCTTTCGCTGCATCCCAAAAATTTTGGTAGGATGTATTTTCATTGTCATTTGTTTCTAAGTATATTTTGATCTCTCTTCTAATTTCTTCTTTGACCCAATCGTTCTTTAAAATTATGTTGTTTAATCTACATGTATTTGTGTTATTTCCTGCTTTCTTTTTGCAGTTGATATCCAATTTCAAAGCCTTGTAATCAGAGAATATGCTTGGCATGATTTCAATCTTTTTTAATTTGCTGAGGTTAGTTTTATGTCCCAATATATGGTTTATCCTTGAGAATGTTCCATGTACACTAGAAAAAAATGTACAGTCTGATGTTTTAGGATGAAGTGCTCTATAAATCTCAATTATGTCCATTTCATCGAATGTGTCCTTTAGGGCTGCTATTTCTTTATTTATTTTCTATTTGGATGATCTATCCATAGCTGTCAATGATGTATTTGGGTCCCCTAGTATAATTGTGTTTTGGTCAATTTCTCCCTTTAGTTGTGTTAGTAGTTGCTTGGTGTATTTCGGTGCTCCCTGATTGGGGCCATAAATATTGATGACTGTTATGTTTTCTTGTTGTATAGTCCCCTTTACCATTATGAAATGTCCATCTTTGTCCCTTGTTACCTTTTTCACCCTGAAGTGTGTTTCATCTGATATCATTTTGGCTACACCTGATTTTCTCTGGATACCATTTGCTTGGAGTGTCAATTTCCACTCTTTCACTTTGAGTCTATGCTTGTCCTTGGTAGCTGAGATGTGTCTCTTGGAGACAGCATATGGTTGGGTTTAGTTTTTTGATCCAATGTGCTACTCTGTGCCTTTTTATTGGTGAGTTCAGTCCATTTACATTTAGGGTGATTATTGATATGTGAGGATTTCCTATCATTCTATCTTTAGTTTTCTGGTAAGATTGTGTCGCCATGGTTTTTTTGTCTTTTTGTTGTTGTCTATTATTTCTGTGTGGTGGTATTCTATGATGTTTCCCTCTGTTTCTTGTTTTGTCAGAGTATGTATTTCAGTTCTGGATTTTTTTTTTTTTTTTTTGAGCTGTTACCATTAAGTTTATATAAAAGAAAGTTTGATATTTAGAGTATTCCATTTTCTTCAGCATGCTTACTTTCTCCATTCCCATATTCTGGTTCAGGCCTTTAATATCCCCCTTTTTATGTTTTGGTTGCCACAAATTGTCCCTGTTGATGGTGATCAAATAGCCCTCTTTAATATTTCTTGTAGTGCAGGTCATGTATTAGAAATTCCCTTACCTTCGGTATGTCTGGAAAGGTCTTTTTTCCTCCTTCATATCTAAAGGATATCTTTGCTGGATATATTATTGTTGGCTCATAATTTCTCTCTTTCAATAGTTTGAATATTTGGTTCCACTCCCTCCTGGTTTGTAGAGTTTCTGCTGAGAAATCTGATGATAATCTAATGGGCTTTCCTTTGTAGGTTTCCATCTTCTTTTCCCGGGCTGCCTTGAGGAGTCTTTCTTTGTTGTTGATTTTTGACAGTTTCAATACAATGTGCCTTGGAGAAGTCCTGTTGGGGTTGAGGTAATCAGGTGTTTATTTGTTTTTTGGATTTGAGGATCCAGTTCTTTCCACAAGTTTGGAAAGTTCTCGTTGACTATTTGTTTGAATATATTCTCTGTTCCCGTCTCTCTTTCTTCTCCTTCTGGTATGCCCATTATTCTTATATTGCTCTTTCTGATGGAGTCAGAAAGTTCTCGTAGAGTTCTTTCATTTCTTTTAAGTCTCAAGTCTCTTTCTTCTTTTATCTGTGTCATTTTCAGGTTTCTATATTCAATGTCTCTGATTCTTTCCTCCATCTGGTCAACTCTCCTTCCTAATCTGGCTGTTTCATTCTTAATATATTCTATTGATTTCTTAATCTCCAGAAATTCTATTTCGTTCTTTTTTAAAATTTCAGTCTCTGGTAAAATGCTCATGTTGTTCTTTGGTTGTGTTTCTGAGTTCATTAAACTGCCTTTCTGTGTTTTCTTGCATCTCATTGAGTTTTTTCAGAACTGCCATCTTGAATTCTCTGTCATTTAAGTCACATATTTCTATATCTTTAAGTTCCTTTTCTGGAGACTTTTCACTTTCTTTCTGAACTGTCTTGTTGCCTTGGTTATTCATGGCAATTACTGATTTATTATTTCTCTTCCTAGACATCTACCGGAGTGGCTTCTGCAACAGGTTGATAGGAAGAGGTCTTTCTTTTGTTTTCCAGTACTTGTTGGTAGAATGTTTTATTTTCTCTCTGACTGCAGCCCTTTTTTCTCTCTCACACTGTAGTGCTATGTTTTCTCTGCACTATTCCAGCTTCTCACACAATGGCAGGATTCCCTGGAAGGTGGGCTTTCCTCAATAAACAGTTCGCCTGGGGGGACTGCCTCCATGGGGGGATGTGGAGATCTTCTGAAGTTCCAAGCTCTTCCTGCACCAGATTCAGAGTCCTTGTGTTTCAGGAGCTCTGATTACGCCTGCAGGGATCCGCCCAAATAGGTGGGGTTAGGGTTGGGGTGAGTTGTGAGAGGTGGCCCAGAGCAATGGTGGCGACCACCACTGCAGCTGATCCTGCTTCCTCAGCTCCCTCCCCTTTGCCGGAACTAGTTGGGCTGTGAATCTGTATCTGTGGACCACAGTTCTCAGAACTGCAAATATTCTGTTCTTTTGATCTGACACTGCTACTGTTCTGCTTCTAGCATTGGGCAGGTGGGGGCGGGGCAAGCTCTGGGATCGTAGGGAGGGGGCAGCTAGTCTCAGTGCCTACGGCTTCCGTTCTCTATGGCTGTTAGGGCTTTAACCACCTTTTTCAGCCTTCTTCCCTCAGTCTTTGCTTCAAGGTCTCTGCCTTGAGCGTTGGGTTCAGCCATGTTATATGCTGCCCCCTCAGCCCTGTGGGCCATAAACGGAGCCCTAGCAGTCCGTGTTCTTCCCTCTCCCATAGCTGTGGTAGTTCCAGATGCAGCAAGCTGGGAGCACTGAGCTAGGTCTGCGTCCTGCACCCTGCGGCCCCGTCTCTGTACTTCTCCATTCCCTCCTCCCCTGCTTGCGCTATTTGCCCACCTTTAGGTGAATTCAGTAGTGAGCCTCTTCGTCTTGCCTGTCTGCTGTGCAGGGAGTCCTTTGTGGAGTTATAGCTGTCTAATTTGTTTTAAATTCTAGGGGAGATTTCCAAAGGCTCACCTCATGCTGCCATTTTGATGACGTCAAAGTTTTTTGATATGAGACATTATCACTTAAAAGAGGTCTTAATCACTTACAAATGAATGATTTACAGGCAAATTTATAGAGACAGAAAGTGGATCAGAAATTATCAGGGGCCATGAGGAGGGGGAAATGGGAAATTATTGCTTAGTGAGTGCAGTTTCTCTTTGGAGTAATGGAAAAGTTTTGGAAATATAGTGGTGATGCTTGCACAACATTTTGAATGTAATTAATGTCACTGAATTGTACATTTAAAATAGTTAAAATGACAAATTTTGTTATATATATTTTACGACAGTGAAATTTTTAAAAAATGAATTATTTTCAAATAGGAAAAGAACTAAAATATTCAAGATAACTAAATACATATTTTCTAAAAAGGAAAGCTAAAAGCTTTGCTTGATAGAGAATTCACAAAAGGGAGTCCAACAATTAATTTTGGAAACGAATATAATTATAGCAGTGCCTTTTGTTTTCATTTATTCTCATTTAAGAATTATATCACTACAACAGAAACAATCACTAAATAATGTGATGAATTTAAAAAGTGAATGAGTGAATAATTGAGTGATTAAAAAAAAGTGCCATTTAAATAAACAGACCTGTATGGTTGAATGTCTGGCCATAGCCAGGCCCAGTTTTTCATGCTCCTTATCACAGACAGACATTAGCTGGTGAAAATGGTTTGCTGTCCACATGTATATAAAACAGATACAGACACATTTGTCATTCATTTTTGATAGGAAACACTGTCAAGTTCAATAGTCATAGGAGTTATGGGTCAGATCGACTTGATTTGTAACCTGGATCTGCCTCATCTTTGGGGGCCTGTGTAAGATTTTTTATCTCGTTGAAGTGCAGTTGTCTCATCTAACAAATAAAATAAAAAAGAATCCAACACCATTGCTTTTGCGTGACGCTGATAAGCACTTGATGAAGGCTTGTCATTCGGAAGTTCTTTTCTTACTTATTCATAGCGCAGAGGTCCAAATAAGTTTATGTTGAACATGTTGTTATTCTACATAAAATACCGTGAGTTCTAAAAATAACTTTAGTACCAGATATTTTTTGTGTGAACATATTTTCCTTTCTATTGGGGGGAAAGGGGTTAAATTTATACTTTGCGTACTTGGTAATTGATGCAATATTATTCTACCTAAAGTTCCAGGCTTTGGGGAAATACCAATCAGTGCTCAGAACACTCCTCGTTGTTGGCAATCTGTAATTTTTTTTTCTCAAGCAAACACAGTGTTTAGAGTTGAGACACATTCTTTGCCTTGAAAGGGCAGTCTTATAAGCATTGATTTTCATATGGAACTTTTTCTAATCTTTTTTTTTCTTCCTTTTTTCCCTCCCTTACTTGCTGACTGATGTAGCAGACCACTTGGGAATCGAATTCATGGGTAAGACTAAACAATTTTGTCCTTAAATATCTGGAAAAAGCTAAGTTTGAAGTGTTCTCCTTCCCCATCTGATTATAATTGAAATGTTTCATTATCAAATTCTATTAGTAGTAAAGAAATGTTTTTGTCGATTTTTCACTAAGTAATGGTTCAAAATGAAAGAGTTATTGGCAAGGCAATTTAATGTTAAACGTAGCTCTGGAATCATACAGAAATTGGATTTGGCTCCTGGCTTTGATTGTTTGCTTTAATTCTCAATTTTCTTATCTATAAAATAGGGATAATAATTGTTCCTATGTTACTGCAGGTATAAATTGCTTAGCACAATGTTTACAAGACAACAAACACTCAATAAAGGATAGAAAATAATTGTGATACTTTAAAAATGTCAATTTTGTTGTTTTCTGCTGTAATTCCTTTTTTTAATGATGATTACTTTGCATACATTTTGGTATCAATCTTAAAATGAAGTATGGGCTATATAAAATTTTCATTTTAGAAAATAAAATATTTCTTTTGAAAGTGCTTGCAGTGTTTAGCATGTTTTTAAAAGCATTAGGATGCCCTCCATGAGAATTATTTTCTATATTAAGAGATAATTATATTAAGATTTGGACAAACTTTTCTAAGTCGATATTATACAAAAAATTTAAAAAATGTTTGGGGTTGATATGCATCATGATGCTAAAATGGAACGAGTGTCAGGAGCTAAAATTAGTGAAATTGAAATCAAGACCTAAATTTGACTTCAAATTCATAATTCTCTACTTGTTTGATTTTTGTTTAACTTCAGATTTTTCTCTGAAATGGTATGGATATGAATACTTGCTTTCTGCATGACATGTTTATTGTGATAATACTTATACATTTACTTGTAGTCACATATCCATTCACCCATTCATCCAGCAAATATTGATCAAGTGCTCACTGTAAGCAAGAAAAACTATAAAATGCTAGAGATAAAATAGTGAGTGAAAATGGACAAGAAAAACCTTGTTTGATGGAGCTTATAGTCTAGTAAAGATTACAGATGATAATCAGGTAATAAAGCCAATAAATATAAAATTGCAAGTTTCTTAACACCTTGCCGGGCAAGATGACATTAGCTTGGACTAGTGTCATAGGGAAGGTATGGGGAAAAAAATGATAGATGTTTAAAACATGATTTCTACAAGTATTTGAGAGGAATTGATATTGAATGTTAGAAAGGGGAGATTCTTAGGATGTCTACAGGGTTTATAGTTTGCATATTTAGATAAAAAGTGGGCTCTACTGGAAAACAATACTCGGAAAAGAGCAGATTTATGAGGAATATTTTAATATATGAAGGTTAGTTAGAGATTAATGATTGCATATCTGTAGTGGAATTTATCTTCCCTGTTGTGTGATGTTATTTATTAGTGCTCTACTATCTGGGTATTAGATTACAGAAAAAAGTAGACAGACAGCTCAATTCCTGAAGGTTTGGGTCTGTGTTTTCTAGATAGATGTGATGAAAACTCCTAAGGGCAATGAAATTCAGGATAATATTCCAGTGAAGCATCCTGAAATGTCAGATAGATGAGGAAGCAAGTAATGAAAGATGGCTGTCTCAATGGAATCAATGAGTAGTCATGATAGGAGTACTCAAACAAGTTGTTGGCATGGAAAGGAGGTTGTAGTCATATGGGCTAGGAATTACAGAAAATTATGGGCATGGTCATACAGCAGAGTATAAATTATTTGTTAAGAAGGACACGTGGTTTTTACTTTCCTCGTTTACTGACGATGCTGGCGATTAACAGCATGGAACTCTGAGCAATAGTCATTTTGAGGATAATGAGAACTAGGCATAAGGGATAGAGAAATTTGCCCCATTAGACTATGATGATTGCAGGTTTTGGGAATAGAGGCTTCCGAAGTTATGTAGTAGAATGATTGCAGATAGAAGAAAACTGCATGGCTGCTGGGTGGGGATGGGATAGCTGCAGACTTCATAAGTGGTGTGGCCATCGTTATAGGAAACAGAAATCACTGTATCATTGTTAATTATCACAGTTAAAAGAAATGGACCAGTCACCATTCTATTGGGCTTTTCCTGAGGACCTCCAGTGACACTGGGTACCTTAGAGTATAACAGTTTGCTAAGGAAAGAAGATATTTATTCAGAGACCTATTAAAACATTTAAAATAATTTAGTTACTGGTAATTGAAAAATAATAGGTTATTATGTAGATCACCTGTATCAAACGCAAGACTAAGGTCATAGTGAGACTTACAGAAGTTGCAATCACAGCTGTAAAGCTTTACAGGCAGTGAGTTCTCAGTGTGTGAATACTTGACTCCAGCAGTAGAGATTGCCTTGGGGGGGCGAGGTTGGGCAACAAGTGAGAGTTAAAAGGAGTGTGTAGTATGCATATAGATAATGGCAACTAATGAGGAATTATTTGGTGAATAAACTGTTTTCACTGATCACACTAATTCAAGATTCTATTCACCCCCACAGGTTGGTCTAACTGAATATGTAAAATTCTGTTTGTTGCTTTGGAAACAAATATTTTCATATTTAACTTGTGATTTTAGAATCCATACGTGTAAAATTTCTCCCATTGAAGGTGGTATCATTCCAACAATATGGCATCTCTAGGTATAAATTCATCTGGGAAGCAGAAATGTAGGCAGTCTCTATAAACTTAATCATGTCAGTATATTGGTTACCTAAAATAACCAGTGCCAGTTCTGTTTTAATGAGCCCTAGAATACCTTTATTCTCAATCTTCAACATTCTTGCTTTGGACAATGTTAATTTCTTCTTTCCTTGAGTTTGAAATGGGTCACAAGGTGATAATCGGAAGCACAGGGGCCTTTTCCCCAAATCTTTGTATTTCCAATGGCCACATCTATGTACATCCTTATTGATCAGACTCAGAACCTGAATACTTCATACAGTTTAACAAATTCCTATTAATAGCACAGAACTCCAAATCATATGTTTCCTATATGAATCCTATTAAATAAGAACGCTGTTATTATTTAATCGACATGCACTTATTACACTATGGGCCAGATATATAAGATATTGAAAATGCTGATATAAAATCCACATCCTTTTATGCCCAAGGGCTCTGAGACTAAACAGAGAGAAAGCTACACATAATTGAGGTGATATAAGAGGTGCTATAAAAATAATATAGACAAGATACAATAAAAGAAAAAAAGGAATCAAGGAAGGAAGGAAGGAAGGAAGGAAAGAAAGAAAGAAAGGACAGAAAGAAAATAAATGGCTTGGAAAGTTCTGAGACAGCTTCCCGGGGGATAAAACATTTAAGCTGAGTACCAGCCAAAGTGGATAAACTGTAAAGAGTGATGCTATAATCCAAATCTATATAGCCCCATATTGCTTCCACTTTAGGGAGAGCCTTGCTATTTCAATCTCTCTATCTGGGTCTATAAGGCCTAGTGTCACTACTTTAGCTGGAGAGAGGATATGAACTTCAGTAAAAACACTTAACCAAAAACTTTTCTGAGTTGATTTATTAATTGTAAAGAATAATTATCCTATTGAATAAGCCATGCTAAACCTAATGCCCATAAAACAGCTAGCATTCAAAAGAATTTTTCCTTAATTACATTTATAAGTTTTTCATAATGATGCTTCTGGGATTGGTACAATGGAAATTTCAACAACAAATACTGCTGTGGAAAACAGTATTAGTTAAAAAGAAGTTAACCGATATAATTAGGTCTGGAATTTGAAGGTGCATGAAAACACAAAATTGTGAAATGGTTGTGAAAAAATAAAAGAGTTTATATTAAATTAATAATCAAAAAAATATTTCTTGAATTCTGACTTAACCTACTCATTCATGCATGCGTGAGGGAAAATTGAGATTTTTAGGGTCAGACATTCCAACTTTCCCTCACAATGTGAATAGATCAGGAAATGGAATTGACAAACTCCTTTGCAACAAGTGCCCGTTGCATTGTGTGAGAAATCTAACCAATCACCCAGATGAGACAGATGGCCAAAGGGCATGTCAGATTGACCCAAATTTGGAAGGCACATTGATCAGGAAGAGGTATTTCTCATCTGAGAAATATCTGGCGACTGTATCAGGTGCTCAATCATAGAGCATATCTCATTATATCCATTTGAGCTATTTGTTATGCAGCTATTTCTCTGACAATGCCCTGATGCATTTGATGCTCTAGGCATCAAAGATGTTTGTATAAAAGCAGGTGCAACGCTATTTGCAAACATATTAGCAAACCACAGGGAGAGCTGTAAATTGTGTGGGAGATCTTTCATGCAAATGTGTTTCATTCTCATATGGAAAAATAAAAGACCTCTGTCAGTTAAATGTCTTGTTAGTGAGTTGGCATTTTTAGGATAGCATAATATATTTATGCAAAGTCTGTTTGAGTAAACTCTGACATACATTTTTTTTTAATCAAAAGATTTATAAAACTTGGAAAAAATCAGATTGTTGACTAAAATCTTAAAAAGTTATTCCAGAATAATTTCTGTATTTTTAAGGTAAAAAAAAAGAAAGAAAGAAAGAAAGAAACACTGAATTTTCTATAAGGAAAGGCTCAGAAATATCTATCGTCTAAAATATGTGTAGATTCAGAATTGACAGTTATTACTTCAAACTTCACCATATGTTGAATATTACTCATCTTCTCATGAAAAGAAAACAAGATTTTAGGATATTTAGCAAGCACTGAAGATAATATCAGAAATGACCAGTTTCTAATTCTGTTTGGATGATACAAAGTGGGATAATTTCCTTAAAGCTACACCGCTTATTATAAATGAACTGGTGTGTATTCCTTTAAATATAACAGGCTCATAAATCAGTCAAATGAATTCACGTATATGCCCTAATTTGTGAATTTTATTAGAGATATAGAGGTGCGGATCCCCTTTCTCTAAACTGAAACCTTTGAATTAGAATTACTTAGAATAAAAATGTTATTCATTTTACTATATCATGTTTTCTTATGAAGTAAAATGGCAATTTGTGGATAAATATGCTTGTGTGTGTGTTTGGAGGGGGTGCAATCTAAGAAATAAATGTTTAGTTTCTCTTATATTAAACTACATGATAAACCAGGTATGACAGAGTAATACAAATTAACATTACTCATTGCTTGACATGTGCCACAAAATTTACATTATCTCATTGAACTCTCAAAAAATGCATGAGGTAGGAACTATATCTTATAAATGACAAAACTGAGATATTTTTAGGTAAAATATCTCATCAGTGAGCAAGAAAGTGGCAAATACAGGATTTGAACCTAATTCCAGAGCTGTTGAATTCTACCGGTGACTATCTGCTGGGCATGTCACATAATGAGGGCTTCATGATTACTCAAAGAGGTAGCATGCTGCCAGTGTCTCAAGTGGCAATGCAGTTCTGTATCTAGTCGTAAGGTCTGAAGGTAATGTTTTCAGAGTACCACAGGGTCATAAGAATCGTGAGTAGTAATTCACGTTATCCAAGCCTAGTGTACAAAAAGGCTCATATCAGCTGGTCATTGCAATCTCTCACGTCAGTTAATCTACAGAAGTTGTATTGTATTTGTAGCTTTCATTGTAATTACAGACCATGTTGAATGACATTAATTGTTGCCCCTCCTGTTGAATGCCATTGGGGTATAAACGTCCGTCTCCTCTGATGGGAGACATTTGACAAATGGAATAGTGAGTTGAACCATTCTCCAGTGACTTCTCAAGACTATCCATAAGAAACATTTACACAATCTTGTTTCTCACTTACACGTACTTTTCTCTTTAGCAATATGCCCTCTCTTTTCACACTATGTTTTTTCTTAACATAGATCTCAGTACGAGTGCTAATTATTCAGCTCTCTTGATCATAGTTCCCTCCAAGTATTTTTTTTCTTTCTTTTTTTGAATGAAGAGATCTCTTATACATATGATTGATCTAATGTTACTCATTAGAACATATTGGTACTTCAGTAGTCTCTAAACAAAATCATGACCACTAAGTCGAATAAATTAAATTCTGACAAAATTTTCAGGTGACATTCAAACCTTTCAGTAATCTTCTTTAAGGAATAGCTAAGACCAAGAGATATACTGGAAAATATAGAGTTGTATTAATTATGATTCCTATGAAGGAGAAAATTGACTTTCTGTAAATATACCGGGGGTGCCAAAAAAATGTATACATTTTATGAGATGTTATCTATGTATTACTTTTTGAAGTTGAATTGAATTACAGTAGCAATGTGTAGTGTGACGTTCGCTCAAAAGATGGTGTTAATCAAACAAATGCTAGCATCATTCATTGTATTACAATTTTAATAGTTTTTTCCTGTCTTAAAATGTGTATACATTTTTTTTTTTGGCACCCTCTGTATTTATAGACTAGATTCCAGAATTGGTTAATAAAGTTTTCACTGGTTGATACTGAGAAAGTATTTGTTGTGAACTATTTGAAAGAGCAGTGCTCTTCACTGAAAGCTGACATAGGACCGCTATATTTTTGCTAAATTAATATATTTTTCCTAAAGCTGCTATATGCCTAGATTGACATTTTTGTGTAGGTAGTGAATGCATAGACTTCAGCAAAACCTTGGGTAGACTCCCATGAACTTCATTTATATTATATTCTGGTGAAGCATTGATTTATATAAATTTAATGATAGGTGGATTTGGGGCAATAAAATGCTATATGAAGGATGAAGATCAGCTGTGAGTAGAGCTTCTGGTTGCTTCTAGGGCAACATTTTTATTAATGGCATAACTAAGTGCATAGCTGAAACACTCATAACATTGTTGAACTTTTTTATAAATGTTGATTGCTACTTTACAAAATGAATTAAGATCTAACAGAAAGGATTAGATTTTCAGATTGTCAAGTTAGACTTAAAAATGTATTTGAGATCCTAACCAGTAACAAATTGATACCATACGTATGCCAATTATCTAAAATATAATAGATAATAATAAGTTGATAGTAGATCCCAGAGATCTTCTGAAATGTGCTAGAAAAAAAGGAAAAAAGAGAAAAAAAATAGCAACAAAGATGTTCAGATTGTCATTGGAAAGTAATTCCCAAAGAGGTTAAAACAAAATGGACTTTTATATCTAATTCTCCCTGACAATTGCTTCAGGAGCCCCTTTGGGACATCAGGTCCTGTGTCAGGCCAGAGTGACACAAAGATGAGGCAGAAACTCAAGAAATTTACAATTCAGTGTGTGGGACAGACTGGTAAGCCAATTATTGTAGTTCAGTGCAAAAAGGAGTTTAACTGCATGATTGGTGTGGTTTTATTTCATTTTGTTTGTTTACAAAAGGCAAGAGTAGGTTTCCCAAGCATCAGCAGGATGTCATATTCACACAGATAAATATTTGAGTTCACTTACATGTGGTAGCTCTCCTGCACGATTTCACATAATCATCAGTGTACTTCTATCCATTTATGGATCTCACAGAGAAGATTGTAGTAAGCAATATTTTCTGAATTATTTTTTCAGGAAACATGTTTTCAGGGACTGTATTCTGGTAAATCCTGAAAAAAAGGAACACAGAGGAAGGCACACCCACATCTCTGGAAAAGTCAGAGACATCTGTGTATATGTGGAAGAATAAAAAGCATCTGTAAAGTTGGGAGATGGTGGAAGAAAATATGAGGAAAAGGGACATGGAAGAACACAGTAAATAAGAGGTAGAAGAGCACAGGAGTTTTAGGAAATGATGAGAAGTCCTGGGTAATTGAATACATATGAAATGGAATGTGGTCGGTGATATGGTTGGTTAATCAGGTCAGAGTTGTTTATGATGACCCAAAAGCCTTTCAAAGAAGTATCATTTTATCTTATTGTGAAAGAAAGCCTTGGGAGGTTTCAAGCAGGGGAGTGATCAGATTTCCCTTAAAAACCTTACTCTGTCAGTAGCTGTGTGTAGAGGTTGCCTGAAGGCACTGCATACAAAATCCCAGCTAATAGGCGAGCTCAGGAGTTTACTTCAAATATCCACCAAACGCTTGTTCTTTGAACAACTGTGGGTGTTATAAAGATGTGTTTTCATTCAGTCTGTGTCAAGCATAGAGAAAGAAGCAAAGGCAGGACGCCTGGAGAAGCGGTGGGGAGGAAGTGCATTGAGCAGCGCCATGGGCGCAGTGGACTTTGAACTGGTCTGTGAGGGAAGGGTAGGACTTCTATGTGGAGACAAGGAAACATCCTAATGAAAATGTTAAAATAAACAGGACCAGGATGAGGTAATGTGTTTGGAAATACTACTTCTTATCAGCAAAGGCAAGTAGCATAATAATTTAAATTACATATAACCTTCTATTTAAAATGTAAATCAAATCATGTCATTCCCCTGCAGGCAACTTTCTAATGGATTTAGAATGAAATACAGACACCATTATGTTGCCATGCCAAATCCTCCATGATCTGGCACTGCCCACTTTCCGGATTCACTTCCTACCACTTTCCTTCAAGCTCAATCACTGTTTCTGCTACATCCACCTTCTCCTTGTTCTTAGCTCTACCTCAGGGCCTTTACACTAGCTTTTCTCTCAGTACTAGCTCTTTCATTTACACATGTGTTACCGCGCACTGGAAGGGTCTGCTTGCCTGCCTGCATCCAAGCTAAAAAAGAAACACCAGCAGGAGTTTGCAGCAAAGAAAGTAAAGGTTTATTTAAGGAGTTGAAGCCAAGCCCGGAGACACAGGTGAGCTAGCGCTCTCAAAACCCTGGCTCCCCACGCCCTCTAGTAGCTAGTTTATCTAAGGGGAAAATCATGATCATGGTTACTATGGGAGTTGGGGTCATGGGCTCTACTGATTGGTCAGGGCTAAGGCAGGGGGCAGTTGATCATGATGTCAGTCATGGATCCTGATGTCAGTCATGGGTCATATTATTCCATCAGGTTTCCAGGGCAATGCGGTCCATGAGGCTGTTCTGCCTTCATGAGTCTAGAGCTGAAACATAACTGAAGCCAACGTGTTATCTTTGTTTGACTAAAATCTTATTCTAGTTTGGCGTTTGGTTATTGTCTCTTAGTCATGGTTGATAGACCTGAAGCTTTATTCTTGAGTTTGATGCCAACCAGTACTTCATGTCCTAAGGTCTTAAAGATTAAAAAGAGCAGACATACAGTATATGAACAGGCAGGAGGATCTAGGGGGAAGAATGCAGGTCAGTTATAGTTCCATCAAGATAAACAAAACTAGTTGGGTTAAAAACAGAATGCATGCTAAAGAAATGCAGTGCGTGTGCGGTTACACATGCTTGGGTCCGGCTCATCATAAAGGTTTCGGTTCAGCTGCGCTTCCTAAGAGATGCTATTTTATGCATTTTCTGTCTCATTCATAGTAGCCTCTTTTCTTTCTTCCATAGAATTTATTACTGTCTAACTGATGTTTTTGTTCACTTTTCATATCAGTCTCCTTACTAGATAATAAGTTCTCTGAGAACAGAACTTATTCATCATTGTATCTCCAGCCTAATGCTTACCATAATTGTAAGTCATCAATAAATATTTGTTGGATTAATGATTCAAAATGAATTTAAATGGTATATGGCTTTCTCAACTCTTAACTTGATTAAATGATTATAAAGAAAAAAGTATAAACAAAATATCAATGAAACCTAAGTCCATGTGGTGTAATTCTAGATAATTCTCTGTCATTACTAAAATTCTTTCTGGAGATTTCCCTTGTGTAATGGTGGGTGGCACAGGAGGATTAGGATTTCTCAAAGGTGTAGCTTTCAACTCAGGTGTTCTGTTCAGCCCTAGAAATAGGCGTGTCCTAGAGGATCCTGATTGGCCAAGTATCTTCTTAAAGAATATTTCATTAATTGGTTCTTTTCACTTGTTGGTCTGTGTTTTCCATTTATGTCATAGTTGTAGTTTGAGATATCTGAGAATAATGGAACAACCTAGGTAGGAAAAATAACATAATTCAAGAGCTCTCAACTTTAACTTTCATCCCAGGCACTGGACAGCTTGTTCCGAATGTAAATTCCTGTTCTCAGCCTTAGAGAGTGGTTAGGTAGTGCTGAAATGGATCCCAGCCTCTTAGTTTTTAACATGATCTGATGTAGGAGTCTTCTGCCTACATGGTGAGAATCTTTGACAAAAAGGGACAGACAGACTTGATTTAATTCTGCCTCCTCCATTGAATGTATGACCTAGGGCAAGGGATTTATCATCTCTATTCCTGGAGTTCCCAATCTGTGTAAAAGGGATGATAGCATTACTGATCTCATAGAGTTGTTGTGCAGATCAAAATACATAAAGCACATGAAGTACTTAGCCCAAAGGCTGGCACTTATTAAGTGCTCAATCAAAGTGAGCTATTATGACTATTATTGCTTCATATTGAAAGACTTCAGTAGTATGGATTTCTGACCTATATGCTGTCTTAGATTTCCCTTTAGATTGTCTACATCACTCTCATTCTTCTGGAAAACAGAAATTGAATATTCGTGTTCCCTTCTTTACTATATAGTGACTCGAAAGTTCTCTTGTAGAATGGGAGCCATTTTCCAGGGCATGCCAGTAATTGTCAGCTAAGATTGCAAGATCAGCTCTCTAAAAAGAGTAATGTCTATGAAAGCTGGAGATGCCTTTTCAGAATTTGGTTCTAAAGAGATGTCTTTAATTTTCAACCTGGTTATGCAGTAAGACTGCATTCTCTTTATTAATAATTCCAACAGGATCAGACACAGGTGAAGGAAGGCAAGTAAACTGCTTGTTCAGGAAAGCTGCTCCTTTGGATGTCTCATTCCCTCTTCTCAGGAGGATTTCATTGAATTTATTTCTGTGGATGAGTCTTAAAACAAGATTGTACTGTGTTGAAAACCTTCTGTGCTAAAGCTTGTAAGCAGTCATGAGAAATGAAGGGAAGGGAATTAACATTTGCTGACTTCTATGGGCACGGTAGAGATTTCACATGAGTTACCTCATCTTGTCTTTCAAAGTCATCAGGAATTTCAAATATATGATATAAAAAAAATCACGACAATCCATTTGGTTGTCTTTTTGGTCTGGGAATAATTGATTCTGTATTCTTTTTAGCATCCTGTGGGGATACCAGATTTGAGGAGCTGGTTAGTATGTATTCAAGGAGGCTAACCTTATTTAGAACAAAGATATAGAAATTCAGGGCAAAGAAAGTTAGTCTAAAAAAGGCTAGCAAGGTAATTTTTGTTTTTCATTGCACCCATGAAGAAAGGTTAATGGAAGAAAGCAATGTGCTCAACTGATAAGTAGCAAAGGTGAATTATAATCCTGATCAAATGTCTCCAAAGCCTGAGCGCTTCCTGTAGTCCTTCCCTACTAGAATAATAGAAGATGGTGTGTTCTCTGCAAATGCGATGATATTCTCAATGCCCCTGTACTAGGGTCCAAGAATACCGAGTCAGGGACACCCGTACACTCTACTAGAACCTCAGCTGTAGAAGCTGCATTGTGGGTAGGGTTGCCAGATTTAGCAAATAAAAATGCAGAATTCCCACTTAAGTCTGAATTTTAGATACACAACAAATAATCGTTCAGTATAGATATGTTTGATGAATTGCATGGGGCATAGCTATATAAAAATCTGTTGCTTACATAAAATTCAAATTAACTCAGTTTTGAGTATGTTTTCTGGCAACCCTAGCTTTGGGGCCATAATCACAGTGAAGAGTAGCCCCCTACTGGCTCATTTCTATCTCACACTTCACTCCCTAGGAAGGCTGAATTAAAGTTGATATGAGGAGTGCAGAAAGATAAGCAGAATTAATGGAGGAGATGAACAGGAAGGAACGCAGTAAGAGTATTTTGTGTGTCTCCAGGGGTAATTCTGCTTATTACATGATGAGAATTAGGCAAAAATAATACCAAGTTGCTCCCAAATTATCTCTTGGCAGCTATGAATGTTTAACATGGCAAATGCAGTCTGTCGACTCACTGGTTCTGGGCACGATGGGTCCTGCTGTCAGAGCAATTGATGAAATATTTTAAAGCCAAGTTCTTATTGTGGATGAAACAGCTTAACATCTCAAATATGGATGCTTCAGGAAACAAATGGTAGCATGCTAACTTAGTTAATCAGCTTTTGAGAAAGAAAGTAGCATTTAACTTACCAAAAGATGCAGTTTGAGGCAATATTAATGAAGTAATAACAGCTGTGTCTTTATCTGCTTCCCACCCATTTATTTCCCCATTATGTTCAGGCTGCTAACTTTAGTCACAAACGTGTTTTGATGGGAATCTGGGACTTTTTTCCTACCAGAAAAAATCTAGGTATTTATTTTCTGGAGTTGTACTGTGGAGTCATAGTAGTGATCCAATGATTCCACTTTTCTATAGCTGTGAGAAAAAGACATGCTATGGGATTGAAGCACTGCAATGGAAAGCAGCGCTTCAAAGTATATCAAGCCAGGCAGATGGGCATCAAATCTTGACTTCATCTTCTGTGTGCTGTGGGACATGGGCCGCCCACCTGTCTGTTTGTCTATCTATCTATCTATCCATCTGTCTGTCTGGCTATCTAATTATCTACAGACTAATCTCTCTCTCTCTTCATTAATATAAAGGTTGATGATATGCATTGATGATATGCACCATGTATGCATTTGCTGGCATGTATTAGGAACTCAGATTATATCTTTCCTTCCTGCATTCCCTAATGTGCTGCACTGTGTTTGCTGGGTCTGTTTACTGATGTGTGTGTTGTGTGTGTGTGTGTGTGTGTGTGTGTTATTGGTGTGTGTGGTGTGTGTGTGAGAGTGTGTGGTGTGTGTGTGTGGTGTGGTGTATGTGTGTGTGGTGTGTGGGGTGTGTGTGTGTGGTATGTCTGTGTGGTGTGTGTGTGTGGTGTGTGTGTGTGTGGGGTGTGTGTGTGCATGTAGTGTGTGTGTTTGGTGTGTATGTGGTGTGGTGTGTGTTTGTGGTGTGGTGTGTGTGTGTGTAGGATGTATATGTGTGTGTGTGTGGTGTGTGTGTGTGTGTGTGTGTGTGTGTGCGGTGTGTATGAGGTATGTATGGAAAGTTTGTATGGCGTGTGTATGTGGTGTGGGATAGAGGGCCCACCAGCTGTGTGCCTTAGCATCCTCTCCAGCTCTGTCCCAAAGCCTGCCCCTCTGTAGTTCCTCTGTTGCCTTTGGGGGACATTCGCTGAGGAGATACACTTGAGAGAGGCAGAAGCTCTTCCAGATGTGAGTCTCCATCTCTCCTAAGCCCATGCAGAATCAAACCTTCTGCTTATCGTAGCCCAGGAAGATCACTTATCTTCTGTGTAGATAGAATCGGTGTTTGTGGATGAAATGTTATTTTCAGGGTCATGGAAGCTCTGTGGTGTAAGGAAACCTTATCTTGTTCCCTGATACTTTTGTCAGATTCCACCATGGGAGTGTTTTGAAGTCTAGAGTGGTGCCAAATACCAGAGCATTTCTGGCCATTCTTGACTCACCACTTCTCTAACCTCATCTCCTCTACTTATGCCATTCTTGACCATTCAAAATCACATTTGTTCCTTTGAACACACTGTAACCTTTTTGTCTTCTCTGTATGTGATTTATTTGTCTGTACCATGGAGCTAAGGCCCACTACCCTTTCCCAACACATCCTCACGAGTGTCAGGTGCTTATATCTTCTACTGTATTCTTAATAGACATAGTATCACTGTGGTTATGTTGTTCTTTCCCCAAAATATTGTGAAATCCATGAGGGCCAATATCATCCAACAGTATCAGCTCAAAGTCTGAATTCCCAGAGCCCTTGGCTGGTCTATGAGGAAATTCCGTATGCTGCCAAGGCCTATGTCACACATCATTGTCTGTTGCTTTCTCAGTACCCACCCCCCTGAGGTGGGTAACACTTACTACTAACAAAGCAGCACCCTGGACAAAGCTTAAGCTCAACTAGCTGAGAAACCAAGGATCAGATCAGTTGCCAATGACTAGCTCTACGTGGGTGGACAAGTGAGGGTCAATAAGACTGAGTTGTTCACCTATAAAATGGAATACTGATACATATCTCACATGAATGTGGTCAGAATAAAACAAGATAATATACTTGGAAGAAAACAGACATGGCCTTTCCCTAAAGTCATATTTACTTTTATATTTTTATGATGTTCCAGAATGTAGAAGACATAGTTTAAAAACTAGTTGGATGATAGGTTGATCTATTTGAAATGTGTTATGTAAGAAGACATGCTTTTTTTTTTCTTTTTCAAAAGCAAAATCCTTGGGAATTATACAGTTATAAAAAGGATTTTTTTTCTGATTAATATCAAACATATTTATAGGTATGTTCTGGAACAGTTGTCCAATCAAGCACTTATTCTATGAACAAGTGATATATTGTTATTAATCATAAATTTGGAAGAGACCTCAGAGGTCAGCTGGTTGAACCTGTCCCTTTAACTGGTCAGTTCTTTGAATGGAAAGCTGGCTCCCTGAACAGCACAGTACTAGAAAAGTCACAGACTCCTGGGATTTAATCTTCATTCTTTTAATTACTGCCATTGTAACTTTGGGTACATTAACTTCCCTAAGCCTCACTTTTCTTGGATGCAAGGCAGGGATAATAATAGTACATATTCCAACATCTCTTGGCGTTGTTGAAAATAGTTCCTTCCAGTCAACCTATATCTGCTCTCTAATCTATTCCTTCACCTGACATTCCACCTAACATCTCAAGACAATTATCGTGGTCTATTCCTAAGTCTTAACTCCTTAGTGATGCTTGTTATGATATTATTTTCAACTCACTTTCCTGTGCACTTTTTCTGGAAAAAAATATGGTTTCTCAGTATCTCTTCAGAAGTATACACCTATTTCCCAAAGTATGTTAAAATTTGTATGAGATAATGCATGTCACACACTCAGAATAGCCCATTGGCAGTAAACACTCCAAAATATCTTAATGTATCTTCTCTTTCATTTTTGCACACTCTAGTTTTACTAATTCTATTTGTAATATTGTTTGCTTATTTTATCTCCATTCAGGGTGCAATTTTGTAAGCATTTTACTATAGTTTTTGTTGTTGTTTTCCAAAGCCACTTTCCTAAATATATACGTACATTTTACACGGTGGAGATTATTGCGTACAATCCTGTCTTTTTTATGTTGTTGAGTTTTATTAGTATTCAGATTTTTTTGTATTTATCTTGTAATTCTTTTGGCCCTACATTTGTATAAGAAATATAATCATAATGGATTTTTGCCTACTTTTATATAGCTACCGTTAAAAAAAAAATCACTTGAAATTTAAAAAGGCATTTGTGGAATAAAGTTTCAGTTGTCTAATATAGTCTTTAGTCAACAAAAATATATTTGGGTCACTTTTAGGGACCTAACTTCTGGCTGCCTGTCGTGCGGGGTGTCAGGCGGGGTCTCTGGTCCCGCTCCCCACACAAAAACGCAGGATATGGCTAGGCCAAAAAGGAACACCCACGGAGCCGTAGGTAGGGGAGTCATATCTCTATACTCTCGCTGGCGGCTGGGTTGAAGACACAGGAACCAGGAGCAACACAATTCTCAACCCTCACTGTGCCGCTTGCAGGCTCAGCCACCATCTTCTTGCTAGCTCCCCCCCTTTTTTTTTTCTGCTAGCGTAACCACAGCAGTTATATTCGTGGCCAATGGCTCACTGGTTACAGCTGACGGCCAACTAGCCACAGCTGCTGGCCATTTGATCACAGTTGATGGCCATTTACTACCTGAGCCAGCACCTTTCTATGTGAGGCCGAGAGCCTGGAAACTGCTTTTTGGGGCTCTGTCCCCACACTGCCTTTTACCAGCCCCTACTTAGATAATAGATTTATAATTATTTACTTTCAGAATTAAAACTTTACATTTACTTCTATCATTTGTCATCTTTGTTTTAGCTCATTTTCTGTCCCAGAGGTAGAAAATAAAGAGATATTTTTGTGTATTGGCTGTAACTTTTAATAACTTGAACTCTTTCAGTCATTCTGTTCTTGAGATATGCACACTGCCAAGTGAGGACATACTGAGACAGGTGTGCATGCTCTTTAATAATTATTGTTAGTTGTAAAAATGGGATCGCAATCTTAGAACTACAGTTTTAGATTTCAGAATCTTCTTTCTTTAGCTTGATGTTATGATAGGAAGATGTCTTAGATTTGGTAGCGTCAACCTTCTATTGAAGAAGAATAATCTTTTAGCTGTAACGCTTGCTAAAGTTTTTTCCCCCCACTATGTATGGTCATGTATATATATATATATTTTACTACTGAGATATCACTGAGTTTTCTAACAGAATTATGACAAAGGATGCAAAGGCATGATATTCTGATAGCTGAACCATAAGCATTAAGGTAACTATCCTTGGAAAAGCTGGAATTTTCTCTGGGGGCTACAACGTGTCTCCCCTGGGCTACAGTGATAGCAGAATGCAGGGAGAGATCACATTATTATACTGCGTATCCTTGGGGACTGACATAGCTGTCAAGCCACCATTACTGAACATCAATAAGATAAGAATACTATTATTCATTAAATATATTATAAACACATTGCAATTTTTGCCAGTTTATAAAGCTACTTCAGTTTGTAAAACTTAAGTTTATGCAAAAGTGAGACAGAAATGATTAACGCTAAATATGAATTGTATAATTTGTCAATACTGAACTTCAAAAAAAATTAAAATAAAATATAGATTGCAAACCAATTGCAATATGATCATGGTAACATTCAAACCGTATAGAAATAAGGAATTATAGAACATCTTTTGGGGAAATTTTACTGGATGTCACTTGGAAATGGATTCCTATTTTAAACTTTGAAAGTGGTTAAGATCTGGTTCAATTTGAGATTCTGTCACACACAGATGCTAACTCATATGTATGAACATCTATTATTGAAAATGCCATAAAAGCTTTCCTATTCTTCTGCATTTTTCTATCAGATATTTTTTCATGAAATAAAAGTGACTTCATTTCCTTGGTTTCAGCATTGTTTCATAGAAGAGTGGATTTTTCCTTCCTATCATCTGTCTTCTTTTTATGTGCTCTCAATTTGCATATTTTTTTAATGCCTTCCTTTTTCTTCTGGAGCTCAATTCTTACTGGATTCCATATTTGTGTGTGTGTGTGTGTGTGTGTGTGTGTGTGTGCATATATATGTTTAAAGGTCCTTGTATAGGAAGGGTGATATATTTTTGGCAATTCTCAATCTTTATTTAAAGTTCAAATTGGAGCAATATGTTCTGAGTTTTTTTTCAGTGAAATGAAAACCATTTTAAATGTATCATTTTATTCTTTCCAACTGACTTATTCAGTTGTAATAATAATGGGATGAAGACATTCAGGGGCTTTGAGGTTAATATTGTCAGTGCCATCAATTTATTTAAAGTATTTCCAGGAATAGTGATAAGATCATAGTGTATCATGGGTCTAAGATCTTTAAGATGTTTGAGTCTGGATTCCATATTCCTGTATTATGAACTGAAGCCCAGCAATGTTAAAAGACTTGCTTGCATTGACTCAAGTAGAGGCAAAGCTGGGAATGAACAGCAAGCGATTATTACCCACCTGCTACTAGAGCAGTCTTATAACTCCATCCTTAGTGCTTTTATCTTTCCATGGCAGCCAATTCATCTTTTCGTTCTTTTAATCCAGTGTTATTTACATCTAGATAGCTAGATGTTCCTTCTTGTATTCCTTCTTCAATGAGGATCCTATACAATTAACCTTGAGGTTTAATGACACCCCCATAAAACTACGAGTATTCTAGTCAACAAAGATGCTTTAGCAAAGAAGCGGTTCCTCCCCTTCAGAAATGTCTTGGAAAATGTTTTGTGCACTCATTGTTTGGATGTGGCTGAAGATGTGATGTAGCATGAGGTGGTGGTTCCTACTCATAGATGTTGGTGTTATATGGCTGCGTTCATGGCTGTAAGCTCATCCTAAATGCTCATGCGACATTTATCTGTTGGTCCCCTGTGCCCAGAAGACTGGATTTGCAGAAGTAACTTTTAATGCCTTCACATACTGTGGCATCGTCTCCTACTACACTGCAAGTGTTAGTCTACTCTTACCTAGATGATATTTAAAATTCCTTCAAAACGAGAAAACAAAACGAAACCAAACAAAAAATAGGGTTGAAAGAGTTTATGGCAAATTGGAGAGAACTTGGCCCTGAATTACGTATTTCCATCCCTGCTGTATAAAGCAAATTGTTAGAATCGGAATTCATAATTGAGATTTAACAAAAGGCTTTGTTTTACAATTTGCTCCAAGGTAATGAGAAAAATGTGCATGAAACCATGACACGTATAAATCACAGGTATATTCATCTGAATGTATTTTGTGGAGTTTATATTTATAGCTCGTTTTGTAAAGCCAAATTTACTGTATTGAAACAGACAATTAAAGGAAGGTGAAGGGGCTAGTATTTTTCCAGCATCTGCAGTGCGCCAGGCACTGTGCCACATACTGCCCAAACTCTATCTTAGTTCATCTTCTCTGCTGTAAATATCGCCATGATTTTTCAAATAAAGAAACTGGACTATGTAGAAAACTGAGCATGGGGAATCAATAAATATATTCAGGTATCATCAATGTAATTACAACTTCTACCCAAATAATGTGTGGGTAGGATCAGATATTGAACCCCATTCACTTGGCTGGCACTCCAGTTATTTTTGACAATTTTCATTACTGAGTTATTTTGATTAAGACACATTTATTTAAGTTACAGCTTAATTTAAAATAATACATTTACAGATCATCTTTAAAAACATACAAACACATCAGAGCATCAATGTAGAGCAAACAAAGACCACTAGATCTCTCTTTTTGCTCTATTTTCCTTGGCTGAATGGAGCCAGATGACTAGAAATTGTGAAAAAGAATAGACGGGGTCAATAAAATTGAACTTGCAGACAAATCCAATTTTATATTCTAATATTACATTTTCTAAAGTAAGTTCTCTAGAAATATTAAAGGTATTTTATACACACACAGACACAATCACTCTCACATGATATAAAAATCAAAAATAAACCAATGGTAACTTATGTACATGAGAGAATTTCATGATCAGATATGTTGAGAAATTTTTGGATTAAAGAAAATTAAACATTTGCTTTTTAAATTATAATAATTCTTATAACCATCAATATGAGAATATACTTGGTGAAACTCCAAAGGTGAAATGGATTTTGCAAAGTCCCCAAACCTTCTGATCACAAACATTTCTTACAGGGAACAATTCTTAACTATTGAAGTTTAAGTGCTCAATATGATACATTTTGGGAAATGTTTCTTCATGTATTTATTTAAGAAAGTGTCTGAGCACTCACTATATGCTAATCATTGTATAGGCATTGAAGATGCAGAATGATTAAAACAAAAATGCCTGCCTTTTTGGAGCTAATATTCTAGTAACAGAGACAGAATATAAACAAAACAAATACATAACACATATGGGACTGTGATAAGTCCCAAGAAGAGAATAAAAAGTGGAGGAGAGGGTAAGGAATGTCATGACAAAGGGGTGATTTTGTAAATAGGGTACCAGGGAAAGCCTCACTGAGAAAGTAGCATTCGAGTAAAAATTGAAATGAAGGAGCAAGTTATGTGAGGATGTGGGGAGGAGTTTTCCAGGGAGAGGAAAGCACAGATTTTAAGAACAAGAAGTCTGTGCGGCTAGAGCAGAGAAAATAATAGGAACAGTCAAAGAATATGAGATCAGAGAAAGTATAGAGACCTAGATCCGGTACGTCCTTGTAGGTTATAGTAAGGATTTGACTAAAAATGAAACGGGCAGTCCTTGGAGGGTTTTGAGCCATGGATTGATCAAATCTGTCTTATGGCTGATTTTTTCAGAAAAGCCAGGAGTTGTCAAGGAAGAGAGTAGAAACAGCAGGTAGGAAGCAACTGCAATGATACAGAAGTGACAAGATGGTAACCTGCACAAAGAATTCAGCAGTGGAGTATGTGAAATGATGTCAGATTCTGGATCTATATGGAAAAGAGAGTTTACTGGATTTGTTGATAGATCAAATATTGTGCTTGAGATAGAGCAATCCAGATGACTCCAGAGTTTTAGACTCAATAACTGGAAGGATGGTTACCACTTATTGGAATGGGGAAGACCCCATTCCAGGAGGTTTGAGGAGAGAAGGTTGAATATTAGGAGTTCATTTTTAACTTACTAATTTTGAGGTGCATTTTAGGTATCCATTGCAGAGAATGATTTGGCCAATAGAATAGTAAAGTAGATAGTCCGTGCCACTCAGTGGCAAATTGTTTACATAGAGCATATGGGAATTCCCCAATTAGAATGGTCTAGAATTAAGGGGCCAATCATAATTTACAGAATCTTCAACATAAACTAAAATTCTATGAGCTAACTTCATTTTGCCATGTTTTGGGTAGAAACAAACAAACAGAAAGAAAAGGGCAAATTCTCTACCTCCAGCCCTAAAGCAGTTCATTCCCATTCATTGCCTTTTGGAGGCTCGAAGGTGGAGTGAACCATAGAAGAGTAACACAGCAGCAGTGGTTGCGGGGTGCTTTGAGATGGCTCAACACTTCCTCTGAAGGAATCTCAACCGGAGCTTTTCTTACGAACCCTGCTGATGAACAGCACTCTAGTCTCAACATCTTCAATAAATAGAGCCTTAGTGGAGTCTGTAGGTCTCCTGTTTTGACAAAGATAGCTTGTGACATCACTTTCTCAGTCGGAAGGACTTCTATTTTGAGACTGGTGACAGCTAACCAGGAAAACCAATACTCTAAGTGAATTTAATAGACTCTACTCTCATGCTACTTGGGTTGCTATGGAAACCTCATTAGATAATATAGGGAATATAGATGATCTGCCTTCTAGGCAATATTTTTTCTAAACAACTTCAGTGCCTTTGTGTGTATGAAACAAAACAAGTTTTTTCAAAAAAATGGTGCACATATAGAGCAAATGTAGACAACAAAAATGTGAAGCTTAAACATTTATTAGAAAGTACAAACCCATGTAACCAGCCGTATCAAAGAGAAGAACAGTGCTGGCTATTTAGAAGCTAATCACTTGCCAATTCCAAATCACGGCACTTCCAACCCACCAAAATAAATAAATAAATAAATAAATAAATAAGTAAAAAATCAATATCCTATTATGCTATCCATTTTCTTGCTTGTGTTTAGCATTTTACCACCTGAGCTGTATAATTTAGCCTGATTCATTGTATTATATATATATTCAAATATATATATTTGAATATTCAAATATATATAATTAAATATATATATTTAATATATATAATTAAATATATATAATTAAATATATATATAAATATTCAAATATATATATATTTGAATATTTATTCATTTTATGAATATATAATAATTTATTTATCCATTCTATTGCTTTTATTTGTTTTAAAATATTACAAATAACTCTGCCTTGAACATTTCAGTAACTATCTGTGTATAAATGTGTATCATTTCTATTTAATATTGTTGTGTCATAGAATGTGCTTATTTTCACACTTAGGAGATAACACAAGCTTATTTTGTTGTAGTGGTTGTGTTGTTCTGTCATTTATTTTCCCAAAGAGGTGGAACCGATTTATACTTCAACCGGAATTGTGTAAAAATTTCTGTTACTCTGTATTCTCTCCCACATCTGAAAAGGTCCCTGGTTTTAATATTTTGCCATTCTACTTTATGTGTAACGGTGTCTCCTTTGTCTTTCCCAAATGAGAGTCTGCCCACATTTTCAGGTTTATTTGATGTTTGATAACCTCTTTGTGAAGGGCTTGTTAGATCTTTTACTCATTTTCTAATGGATTTTTCTTATTTTCTTATTAGTTTCTTAGAGTAGCTCTTTATAGAACACACAATTTGTAATTTTATAATAATGAGTCTATATTTCTGACAGAGCAAGTAAGCCAAATTTATACTTTTACTAGAGTGCCTTGGTTACCCCTGGTTATTTGCACTTCCGTATACATTTTACAACCAACTAGTCAACTTTTAAAAAGGAAGAAGAAAGAAGATCTTGCTCCAATTTTCATCGAAATTACATTGAATCCACTGATGAATTTGGAAAAAGTATTGATAAACCTTTACATAGTAAATCTTCTAATCCATGATCATAGTATAGCCCTCCATTTGCTTAGACCTTCTTTAATTTCTCTCAATAATGTCATATAGAGTTTTTCCTAGAGGTTTTGCACATCTTTGTTAGATTTATCTCTTCATATTTAAATTTTAATTCTATTGTAAATACATCGATTTTTAAATTTCATTTTCTATTTGTGTTGCTACAAAGAGATCCAATTGATTTTCATATACTGACTTTATATCTAGCAACTTTGCTATACTTCCTTATTACTTCTAATAATTTATCTATACATATTTGGTTGTCTATTAAATTATATCATCTGAATATTATAAGATTTTTATTCTTAAATTTAAGTATTTTATTTCTTCTTATTGTCCTTCTATACTGTCTAGACCTTCCTGTACATTGATTAAAATATTTAGAGTAAGTTACATTTTCTTATTCCCAGTCTCAGAGTGGAAGCTTTAAACATTTTTTTTTCATTAATTATAACATTTGCTTATGGCTGTTCCACCTGCTATCACAAATTCCCTTCTATTCATAGTTTGCAAAGATTTTTTATAAATTATAAATTTGTATTGAATTTTACCAAAGACCTCTTTTCTAAGTATATTGATAACATCATATGATTTATTCTTTAGTTTATTAATGTAATGAGTTAAATTGATTAGATTTCACGTGTTGAACCAATTATGCATTCCTGGAATGAACTTAAAATGGTTGTGGCATGTTATCTTTTTTATATACTGCTAGACTAAATATTATATTTTTAAGCACTTTTTCATCAATATTTATAATTGTAATTTGGGCCTTATTTTATTCTGAAGAAATAGAGAGATATTGATTAATTATAGATTCTTTTGGTCTAAAAAAAACATTATTCAGCTCAGCCAAAATAAGACAAGTAAAAAATATAAAAGGAAAGAGAAAACAATAGAAAAGCAAATAGATTCAAATAGAAAACACATAAAAAAGATATTAAAAAATTTTAGAAATATAATCATAATTAACAGAATCTCACACATGCATACATTAGGCAAATAACAACCAGAATAATGAGGATAAAGTATTATTATATTAGAGAAACTTGAAGAAAGTTTACTAGAGATAATAGTCTCCTAATTGACAATAAAATGTTCGTTTAACTAGGAAAATATAAAATTGTAAAGTTATATGTACTTTGTAATACAACCTCAAAATATATAAAGGTAAAAATGTTTATATGTATATATCTATAATGTTGATAAAATACAAGACAAACTTAAATAGTTAAAGAAGTCTTAACCTACCTCCTTTGTTTCTTGGATCAACGAGACAAACAAAAATATCCAAAAGGTGATATATAATATAAACCATACAATTAACAAGTTTGGTTTAGTGGGCACTAATAATAAATATTCTACTCAATATTTATTTAATGCTTCTTTCCACAAACATATCTAACATTAATAAAAACAACACTCTAGCCCATAAGGCTAGTTTCAACAATTTCAGAGATGTAATATGATGCTTACTATATTTTCTAATCATAATGCAATAAAGTTAATAACAACAAAAAGAGAACCAGTTATGTGCATCATAATAAGGGATTTAAACATATTTGTAACTAATTCTTAAATCAAAGGAAAAAATTAAAATCGCACCAAAATGTGTAGAAGCTAATGGCGTGTCCAGTGGTTTGACCTTTCTTATATTAGAAATCTGTAGGTTCAGTGTAATGAGCCAAATATTCCTCTATCAGAAGTTGACAAAATAAGCCACAATAATCAGAAAAAATTGAAGTAATTAATAAAGGATAGAAGAAATAAATGAAATTTAAAATTTATCACACAAAAGAGGCTATTGAAAGAGCCAAAAATTGGTTATGAAAAATTTATTCTAAAGAAAACACACCATGCTTAGTTGACTTTGGAAATGAGTTCTTTGTAATGTGCCAATAACAGATCATTGCAACTTACTCAGCCCCTTCCAGAGAATTAAAAAGAGAAAATACACCAAAATTTACTTTAAGTAGCTAGTATAACCCTAACGCTAAAACCTAACAAAAACTATGCAAGTGAGAAAAGAACAAACAAAACCCATCAAAATATAAAAATGGTTATATCACTGGACCAATTTTTGTTTATTCTGAGAATGTAACTTTGTTTTAATATTAGCAAATGTGCTAGTATAATTCACCACATTAAAAGAATAAAGGAGAAAAATGATAATTTAGATAGTAGCAAAAAATTTCAATAAGCTGATATATAGTCATGATAAAAAAAAATACACTTTCCAATTAAGAGTGGGAGGGGACATTTGGATTTTGATAGAGGGCATTTAAAAATCCTTAACATATACTTGATGTTAAATCTTGCAAGATTTTCCTTTGTAATCAGAAACAAGCCAACAAGGTGCCCGTGACTTCATTCTTGTTCAATATCATGTTGGAAATTTATTGTCAATCTCTTAACAAAGAGACTATTACCAAAAAAATCTGCATGTGATTATTAGAATTAACAAAGAATTAAGCAAAGTTAAAAGATAAAAACATTAACATAAAAAAATCAATTGCATTTCTATTTAATTTACAAAAAAAGGTGTTTACTCTGGAAACAGCAAATTACAAATAAATCTAACAAAAGATGTATGTAAAGATACAGCTTTTAATTTTTTTACTTATTTTGAGGAGAGAAATAACAAGAGGGACAAAAATAGACACAGCATACCTAAAGGAAAACAAGACGGGGCATTTAGCCTCCTGGGTATCAAGAGATGGTATGAAGCTGTAGAAGTTGAGACAGCAGCTTATTAGTACGTGGGCAAATAGACCAATAAAACATAAGGAAATACATAAATGCTGACTGAAGTCCATATGGTAAATTGAATCCTGACAAATAGGCAATTGCAGATCATTTGCCAAAGAATGGACTATAAAACAAATTCAACAGGACAATCGGGCATTTGTATGGAAAAATATTTAAATTGGATATCTCTCTCTTCATACCCCCAGATAAGTTCATGTTTGGATTAAATACTCAAATAAGGAAAAACAAATCTATAGAAGTTTTAAAAGACGACATAGAAACAAAATTTTTTGTGATGTTGAGGTAGGAAATTATTTATTAAACAGGGCACAAAAATCCTATCTGTTAAGTGAAAGTCTAATAAAAAATTATTGCATTAAAATTATGACTTTCTTAATGTCAAAAGGCAACATAAAAGAGTGTAAACACAAGTCACAACTTAGGACAAGATATTTGTTACGTGTGACAACTATCAGATTAGTATTCTACAGATCAATTTGAAAATGGAAAAAACACAATAGTAAATTAGCGTGTATATGAAGAGAAAATTTAAATAGCCTGTAAGTATATGAAAAAATGCTCAACATCATTTTTTGTTTACAAAATGCAAATTAAAGTTAGGTCGAGATCTTTTGCAATCAATTGATAAGCAAGATAGAATAGAATAGACTTAACTAGACTAAGATCAATTTGATTAGACTAGACTAGATGGCAGTATACTAGACAGTAGTGTTGAGTAGTAAGTAGAGTAGACTAGAATAGAATAGAAATTTGGATACTGTCTGGTGTTGCCTAGATTTGGAACAACAAGAAATACCGACTGTTGACAGTGGAATGCCATTCCTACTTATATACCATAAAAAAATCTCCTGTGCATAGGCTTTAGGAAATGTATATGTGTGTTCTTGATATTGTTCATAGCAGTCAAAAAAATCCAAATGGCCATAATTAATAGAATGGATAAATAAATTTTGGTGTAAACAATCATTTAATAGAGTATTGTACAGCAGCCAAAATGAAGAATTACGAAAACATGTATTATCATGGATAAACTTCAGAGAAATATTAAATGAAGTAGGTAACTCACTGAGAAATCTAAATACTAATATTTCATTTATTGATTTTTTTGTTTTTTGTTTATGTATGTATACATTAGTGTATGTATGTGTGTATAGTTAATAAACAGGGAAAATGAACAATGTATTTTCTAGGTGTAATTCTCTGAAGCTGTATGCATAGGTGGAGACTTTCTATTGAGACTTGTCTGCTGACACCTACATGGCCATGATTTACACAAATTTCAGCAACGTGGTTATCTCTGTGGGGAATGAAAGGGGGCGTGAGTAGGGAGGAGCCAATATCCAATAAGAGATTTTGATACAAATTTCTTAAGCTGGGTGTATGTAGTTGTTAATTTTGTGTATTTTATTAACTGTATGCTTATCTTTTTTATATATCTTCATACATACACGTCTAACACACTTTGCAACAAAAATTAAAAATGACTTGAAAATGGTTTAAAATGAGGCAAAACTATTTTGCAAAATATTACACAATTTCTTTTTAAAACAATGGAGACAAAACTACAAGAATACAATGTAAGTCACTAAATATGCATCATTTGTGTCAACATCTCCAGTGTTCGTGCTCAGCAATAAGCTGATTTTGACTCTCAGTTTAATATGCTACTTTTACCTGTTGGGATATTTCTTCTTTATGTTCCACTCAGAACCCTCTACCTTCTCACCACTTTCCTTGTAAATTTGTATTTTCCTTTAAGACTCAATTCCTCTATTTCCTCCCCCTGAGAACGATTTCTGCAAAGCCCTACAACTTCCCCTCAGTCTCCACTGGCATCCTGACGTGTTACCGGCATCACGTTGGTATCGTGATTAGTGTGTGGATGTTGTTCCCACTTCACCGTGAACTGTTTGAGGGCAGACAGCTGTGTCATTTGCTTCTGGACGCCCACCTCTTAGCTATTCCGTCACATACTGTGGGCGTCCAGTTAGTCTTTGTTGAATGAGTGACGGAAGACAGGCAGATCTGGACTTTCTCTGTTCCTAAGAAGCTTAACTGTAACGATTACATGAACGTGAAAAGTTAAAGAAGATTGAACAATAGTTTAAGACGATTTGAGATAAAAACATGAAAGACGATCTAGCTCTGTAAAATTTTATTTCTCAAATGAATGCCATAAAATTCAAACTATGAATTTTTAGAGGAGAAGGCGCAAGACAGCCAAAGTTTGAACCTCAGCTCTGTTCTTGACTGGTTGGATAAATGTCATGTCCTTACCTGGAATGCACAGGTAATTGTTCTCCTACAACATCAGGTTGTCAGGAGGATTAAATGAGATGATGCTGGTTAAGAACCCAGCACAGTGCCTGACATATGGATGTGCTCCCGTGTACTGTGGATGTTATTTTTCCAGCATGGAATGTTGTTGAAGGCTGTAAAGAGCTGACATTTGAGCAAGGTTTAAGAAATGGGGACTATTTGCATAGCAAACAATGTGGGAATTTGTGAACACAGTTTCCTTGAGAGAGGTAAGAAAGGAATGAAGCTGACAGGTATTGGACCTCTTCAACATGTCAGTTGCCTGACCAGGCTGCTTGCTGACATTCTACCGTTTAATGCTCACAACCAGCCCTTGCTGAGGTCCTACCACCCCCATTTTACAGACAAGAAAACTGAACCTCACAGAATGTGAAGCACTTGCTTACAATCATGTAGTTGGCAGAACCAGGCTCCAAGCGTGTCTGATTTCAAAGCTCTTTCTGGAGATGGCTGGGGCAAAAGAGGAGTCATGGATCTATAGAAACTTTCCTGTGCCTGGCAAAACAAGAGGCTGGATTGTGAATGGATTTGTGAATGTGCGTCTTGATTCCCATGAAATGCCTGTTTACAGTTGTCGGACATCTAAAAGTAGGTTTTAATGAGAGGAATGATGTTTTGATTTCCTACGTAGAAATACACGTGGATTTTGATGTACTTAAAATACGTAACTGAAAACAGCTGCTTTCCACCACATCGAAGTTGGTACCTCTAAATGTGGCTTGTAAGTCTGCTAACAACTTCAAACTACATTTAATGTCATGTTTTTACAACAAACTGTATGGGTGGTAATCAGCACGGAAGGTTGTCTCTCTTTTTCCCAAAGGATTGTAGCAGGAAAGAAATTCATTAAGTTTGAGAAACCATTCCTGCTCGGAGCTGGCAAATAGAATTGCATTTTAAAGAAACCTGGATTCTTTATTCTTCTTGGCACCATGTCGCACACTCGCGATTAGCAGGAGTCAGTCATCAGCTGAAATCATCCTGGTCCTTCACAGACTCCAGTTTGGTCTGTTTCCATCCATCTGCTCATGTGAGATGAAATTTGCTTTGGTGAAGGGCAAATGGAAAGATCACCAGCTTGGGTGGCGTTTACCATCACAATACGCTGTTTACATCTCTGAAAAAGGACTTGATTAAAATGCAGCAAAGTAGAGTCTTGAAAATGTGAGTAAATGTATACTTGTATGAATGTGAAAGCGCTTATAGAAGAAACAGCATTTGGAAGTTCTGAATATTTGCTTTAGAATTTTAAATTATACTTGAGTTAAATAGCTTTTGAGAAACAAATAGCTGTCCTTAAACCATAATCTAATGCTTTAGAGAACTGAATAATTTTTGAAAGAAGTAAGTTTTAAATCCTAAACGACATAGATGGATAAATGTCCAGATGAAAGTTAAAATGTATTGCTTCATGACTGAATTCACAGCACTACACAAAAGATCCATCTGGAATATAGCTGGCAAGTTGCAGAAACAAACCTGCGACTTGTTTCTGATCTCTTTATTTCTTTAATGAATGAAGATTTTAAGCAACTAAGATGTCTTACTATACAAGGTAAGGACAGAGATGTCTCACTCTTTAATTGTAAATGATATGGTGATATGAGTCTGTTAAAGCGATTATAATGATGCATTGTGGGATATAGTCACTTAGCACTTACTCTAATATAAATAGGGAGCCCTGATATAGACCTTACAGCCCAGCCAGCAGAGCCTCTTCCCTGTTTAGCAAACTTGCTTACCCTTCTCAAGAGGAGACCGGAAGTGCTTGAGAGTTAAAGCTGCAGAAGCAGCTGTGAACCAATGACACATGAAGGTTGGTAGAGGTACCCCAGCTTCTTTCCCCACAGAGGGACAATCACGAGATGCATTCCACACAGTCTCTTAGAGTGCTCACACGGGTGGGCTGAGCCCTGGGTGTCCACGATGGCAAACTGCTTATTACCCCACCCTTTATTGATTTCCTCTTTTCCATTTCTCACTTCCGCACACCCTTACAATGTTTCTGGGGTCAACCCTGCAATCCTTCCCTCAGAGTCCAACTGAAACATGGAGCCAAGAGGATGTTCACGTCTAGAGCTCATGTCTCCCTTTCCAGACCACACTCCAGGTGTCAGGGAACCCAGAATTCCTTATTCAGAAGGCCTGGAGGCGCTGCCAGGGCCAGTTCAGGTCACCCTCTTTTTGGGGTCTGACTTCCGGAGAGCAGACTATACCATTATACACCCCTCTAGGCCCAAAATTTGAATGAGCTTGGACAAGCGACTGATTGTCCATTCACATGTACATATGCTCTTGTCAAGAAGGAATCGGGGAGGAGAGAAAAGGGGTAGTAGGCTCTGGACCTTGGGCCTCCATTTGTACTTTTGTCTTGAAATTCTCAAATGTTCGGAGTGGACCTGAAGGGAAGGAGCACTGACTAAGTAAGAGTCACAGGCAGTGTGTTTTACTCTGGTTTTCACCAATGAGAGGCAGTGAATTATTGCCAGATGATCTCAGTGTTTTGGTCTATAACTACTTTATGTGTGAAATGAGAGACATCTATAAATTTATTTATAAGTTTCCTTCAAGATCGTAGGTTGTAACAGTCAAAGTTAAGAGAGCAATTCTCCAACACACAGGGACACTGAGAAGTTCCCCCTTAATTTCTGGCTGGAAACTCTTAAGTGCTCGCAATAGATGGTTTTGGTTCTCATGACACCTGCCCTGGGCTTCCTCCTGTTCTTGGTTTAAAGAATACAGAGCCCAAAAGAACATGGACAATGGCTGTTACAATTTAGGTAAAGTCATGGAGGTAACCACTGTACTTACAATTGAACACAAACAAGAAAACAAAACCAAAATATCTGACCAGCAAGAGGGACTTAGAAGGAAATGTATCAATATAGAAATAATGGTTTCCCTTTAACTGTATGTGGGTGATATTTTTTCTCTCTGTTTTTCCTTTTTCCTACCTTTGCTTTTCTTAGAATCAATAGCTTTGTCAGCATGGAAGAGTATTCAAGAATAAAATTGTCACTCGTGTAGCCATACATAACAGTTCGAAAGCATGGTATTTTTATTCTAAAAATAGCCTCAATCATTGTCAGTGACTACGATTCTTAAAGGTATAGAGAAAAATGTCTGGGGAATTGCCTTTGTAAGGAGAGGAATTTCTGTACATTTCAAAGTATCCTCCAAAAAACATTGTATCAGAAGAACTGAATAAATCAGACATGCCCGCAAATCCTAATAGGCAGGTCACTGCCATAAGGATATTACAGAGGAGAAGAAATTATTACTGAGCTCACCAGAACTATATACTCGTATGAACAAGCACTATAAAGTCTGATTTGTTTTTTAAATGAATACAGGTTTTTCATTCTCTCTTATACAGAGGGTGCTTACTTTTGGGTGTTTGCATATGTCAAAGATCATTTATAATCTCCAAAGAATAGGGCACATTTATTTGGCTTTGGTTTTTTTTATCTTTCAAACAAGTTGTAAATATAATTATAGAAAATTTTAATTCTTTGTCTTTAACATGCCTCTCTAAAGGCTTTGGAACTGTATGTGTTTGTGTGTGCGTTTGTGTGTGTGTGTGTGTGTGTGTGTGTGTGTGTGTGTTCACTATCACACTGTCCTTGCCAGCAACCATATCCTATGGGATCAGTTCAGGTTCTCAGGGCTAGAAGTCATTTCATGTATTTTTTTGAAATGGAGCTGGTACTAGAGCTGGGAAAACATAAGTTAACACGAAACTAGTTTTTGTGTGGTGCACGTGTGTGTGTATGCATGTGCGCACATCTTTTTTTTTTTTTTTTTTTTTTTTTTTTTTTTTTTTTTTTTTTTTTGCCACTAATCCAACCCCTCAAACCTCAGAGTGGTGGGGAACATGGCTAGAATGTGGCATGATGGGAGGCCGGAAGGATGGAAGCCAAAAAGAATTCACAGGAGATCCTGGAATCCTTCCTACACAAATGCCCAGAGGTCTCCTCATTCTCAAAATGCCGATGCTCTCTGTAAGATGAACCTTTCACCTCCACTCCCACCAAGCACTTGGAGTGTTCCTCAGGAAGAGTAACGGGCCCTTTAACGATTCCCTGTAACTGATAGTTAAACAGCAGCAGAATGGTACCTACAGAACAGGTGAAAATTTCTTAACCACCGCCAGTGAATTGAACACAATGGGATGAGGTCAAACAGCCGCAGATGGCTACGATTATAAGGGAAAGCCATTTATAATTTTGAAAGAACTTGTCTGTGGTATATATACCCATGTTTAAGTTATTGAGATACCTAGTGTCAGTCCTCCCAGTATGGAAGACTGAGGATTTCATAGTCAGTTCAGTAAACACCATGGTTTAAAAATGGAACTTTTTAGAGGCACTGTCATAAAGAGGATCCCTAATTTGATTTAAAGTAAACCCCTTTATATTAGCTTTTTCATTTCATTTTAAATCTTAACATTTGTTACTGTAGCTAATTGCCTAGATAGATCAGTGAATAAATAGATAGTTATAACCAATAGAAAGACACATGAGGCCATTTCCAGTAACATTATTCTATTAGCATATATGTTTTATATGATCTTGTATCTCATGTATATTATCAGTTATTTTTAAAAGATGAATTCTATTGTATTATACATTATTATGAAAAATAATATGTATTTACATATATGCATTATAAAGAAAGCAAGATTTCAGATATAAGGAGTGACATCTGTACTTACATATTTATTAGCTCTGGTTTCTGCACCTGTCTTGCCATCCCCATCCCACTCAAGTTTGTCATTTTACATTGTCGACTTGAGTTTTAAATACTTTCTGATCAACATGCAAAGTAGAATTTCTAAAATTTCAGATATGGTGAAACAGATGGTGGTATGGTATTCCAGCTCCTCCTTATTGGGTCATGAATGTTCACAAATCATTCCGCATAGAAGACGGTTGCCCTCTCTGGACTGGGACAGAAATGATGAGTAGCATTTAAACATGCAGAAAAGGGAGCAGGGTAGGGAAGATATTTCATGCAAAAGTATGTTGAAGCAGTGTTCCTCAATCCTTTTTCACAGCATATTAAACTTAGAAAATATATTTGTAAGGTGTGAAGGGACATCCAGAAGGATGTTTGAGGCATATGAAGGAGTTTTGTAATAATATTCTTTATATGACCTTCATATTATATAATTATGATATTATAAGATAGAAAGTGTTAGGATGAGATTAATTCCTTAGTTTATGTGAAACTTGCACATACGTGATTTTTTAAATTGTAACAAAAACCATGCAAAATATTTTTATATCACTTTATGGTTGACATACTATACTCAATTCCTCATAAATACTCTTCAAGGGTAATTTCCTCAAACTTTTGAATGCCATTATAGGCAAGGAAGTAATACAAAATTTAAACTATGTTTACAACCATTTAAAAATTTATAGTAGTTTGAATTATCGTGAGGAAGCTAAAAGAACTTTCCTTTTTTCATTGACAAATATAATGTTGAAATTTTCTGTGATAAGACCAGTTGGTATGTGATGCAGTAAATCTTTTCTATATCAAATATTCTGAAATAATGAGGAAGCTCTATTTTGTAAAATCAGTTGGGTTTTTAGAGAACATACTACAGCCAGCTTGGATGTTACTAAAAATATCAGCTCCAGGCAAACATGTCACATGTATAAAGCCAACATAGGCTGTCCCATGTTGCTTCCCCACCCCCCAGTCAGCCTCACCATGGTAGCACTCAGTGTTTCCTTTTACCTGCACTCTGAGCCCCTCAAGTCCTTTTCCATGATGGACTGAGGGAACACATCCTTGGACAAGCTCAGAAGCCACAAGTTGCTTATATCAAAATCCCTCACAGAGCCCGTGGGGCATGGTATCAGACCCCACTCTGATCAGGCCTCTTTCCAAGAAATATCTAATAATTTTGCTCACCTCAATGCTGGAGGTGACCGGCCTGGGAGCATTAGGCAAGTCTCAAACCTTGCCCAGACTGTCCTATGTCTTAGGTAATCAATAGCTTTCAGTTCACCTATAACAATGGTTGAGAAGCTCCATGTTAGAGAATAAGATAGGTGAACACAAATATTAGGAAATCAAAGAGTAGATGGTGAAAATATCTCAGAGGCTGTCAGTTGTCACAATGATAGCAACAAAAATGTAATTTGCTTTTTGTCTCCTGAAGGGTCTAAAGTAATTCCGATACATAGGTCAAGGCATGGATGGAACAGATTGGGCACAAGCCTAATACTATCAGAAACAAAATATGAGAACTTGAACATCCAAACGTTTTCAAAATTTTTTTTCCACTCATGTGGAAAGTACGATCTAAATTTATAGTATGCATAACAAGTACATATTCTTCATGATTCTTTGGAATGTAGAAAATGCATGTAATTTATTGTGTTCTAGGCCTAGATTCATAATCTGATTGCCTTGAATTCATTAGTAAGAAGCATTTGTAAAGAAAAGTTAGGATAAAAGTTTTTATCCAGTTTGTAAATATCTATCTGTTGTCTTTTGATCTGCAAACTCTAGAAATTGTCCATATCCATATATCTACGTTCAGTGTGTTACATTCATAACATTGATCACATTGGCCTTGTATTTCGTCAGTTGTTAATACAGAGGGTGTCAAAAAATGTATACACGTGTTAAGAAAGGAAAAAACTGTATTAAAATTGTAATACTCAATATATGCCAATAGCAAAAGATGAATACAAATCACATTGGACTTCTGCAATTACAAGTGGTGCTCAAAGTGGTTACCATCAGCGTAATTTAAATACAGTTTTCCTTTCTTAAAACGTGTATACATTTTTTTGGCACCCTCTGAATTACTGTACTCCATTAACTGTCCTTTAATCAATTGCCTATCAATCCTCTCCAATGCCTACCATCTTTGTCTTCTTCCTTTCTACTGACAATTATTGAAAGCTTTTTCTTCATTTAAACAGAATGCATAAATTTGTTCAGAAATTTGGATCCTAAAATAAGTCTTTTGGCACCAGAATCTCTATTTTTATTTATTGTTTTCTGGTTTCATTGTTTTATTGTTTCAATTATTTATGTTTTTATTGAAATATTATTCCTATTATTTTTTTTATATTTCACATATCTTGGAAAAAAGTTTGCTTCTGTTCTTTTGATTACATTTTCTTTCAGAGTTGCTTCTCACTTTGCTTGCTTTCTGAATTTTGATTTCTTCCATTTCTTCTGAACCCACGCCCCCTGATTTTGAACCCTACTCTTTCTTCCTTTATCTGTAGAATTTAAATAGTAGTTGTCTTTGTCCGTTGGGCTGCTATACCAAATATACCAGAGACTGGATGACTTAAACAACAGCTGATTTCTCATACGTAGTTGTGGAGGCTAGGAAGTCCAAGATCAAGGCACCAGAAGTTTGGTGTCTGGTGAGAGCCTGCTTCCTGGATCATAAATGGCTGCCTATTCTCTGTAACAACGGAGATCTATGGGGTCTCTTTTATAAGTGCACTCATCCCATTCATGAGGGCCCTGGCCTCCTGACCTAATCACATCCCAAAGGCCTCATTACATTGGGGATTAGGATTTCAACATATGAATTTGGAGGGAGCAGAAACATTCAGCCCATAATAGTTGTCAGGTTATTTCTCTTCACTTGCATATTTAAAGGTCAGCTCTGTCCGACACTTCTATCTGTCCAGATGCACTGAAGAAATGCTCTTCTTACCCCATCTAATATATCAGTGTTTCTGTCTCTTCCATGAGCTACATCCAAATGCTGTTAATTTTTTTATAGCCACATTCCTATAGCCTGAGGGCAATGGAATATGGTAGGGGACAACTTAACTGTGACCTCCTTTAGCTCATGTTGGGAGTCAAGACTAGTAGATTTTACGAGAATTTTATCAAAATTATTAAACGTGGCTTACGACACCCAACGATGAGACTATTTTCCTCCTCTGGGTTTCACCCCATTCCTCGAACTCAGTTATTGCTCTGGTAATTTCTGCCTCTGTTGAGCTCCTCTGGTAGTAGTATATCAGGGCTTCTATTCTGAAAAGTGTTTCCTCAAATGTTCTCTTCAAAAATGGAGTGGGGCAACTATTAAAAATTCTCAGGTTGTTATTCCTTTTTATCATCCGTACTGACTATAAGGAGAGGACATGAGGTTTGATGCTGCACACATCATACCATAATCTATGTTTCTTTCCTTGGAGACAATATTTATAAACATTTTGTAGCATAAGATCATATCCTGTTTCTTGTTCAGTTGCCACTAGTGAACTTTGGCTTTTTTTAAATAGCAATTTCTATAGGTTTTGAGGAATAAGTTTTGCGATGTGACTGTACTTAATCATCTTAACCTAAAACTTTAACGTATTTTAAAATAGATGGACATTTTGACATAAACATAGCATAGCATCAGGATTTTAAACTTTAGGAGAACAAATATATCACAAATGTTGCTTGTTTCTGTATAACCAACCAGAATTTTAAGACCACAAGAAATCATGAAATTTAAAGTACAACATATTCAGTGGGAAACATGGTTTTGTCACTTAGTGTGATTAAAATTTTTCTAATATGCTTTTTTTTAACACTTTTGTACACAAGGCAATGTGTTAATCAAATGAAACCTGAGCCTTTCCTCATCCGCAAATGGCTCTTTTCTAGCAAGGGCGAAGTACATAAAACCGCTTGTCATAAGAGGAGCTAAGAAGGAAGCCTGCAGATATCAGTTTGCAAAACTGTTGGTTCTTGTGCTTTGTTTTTTAATAGAACTTTTGGAAAACATGATGGTTATGTCTTAATTAGTAATTGTAATGCAGGTAGAAGTAAATGGGCCCTTCCATTACCCTGCACAGAAAAATTGTAAACTGCAATCAAGACAAACTAATCTGGGTTAACAGTTCCATTATTCTCAATTATCTCAAGAACTAAGAAAATGTTGTTGATCCCATTACTGAGAGCAGCAAGGAGTCCTCCCTCTAGTGCCATCCTCCTTCATGTACCAGCACCACTGGGATTCTCATTGTCTGCTTTGGGTTCCACTCCACTGGGGGATAAATTCTATTTTTCCTTTCTTTCTTTCTTTTCTTTCTTTCTTTCTTTCTTTCTTTCTTTCTTTCTTTCTTTCTTTCTTTCTTTCTTTCTTTCTTTCTTTCTTTCTTTCTTTCTTTCTTTCTTTCTTTCTTTCTTTCTTTCTTTCTTTCTTTCTTTCTTTCTTTCTTTCTTCCTTCCTTCCTTCCTTCCTTCCTTCCTTCCTTCCTTCCTTCCTTCCTTCCTTCCTTCCTTCCTTCCTTCCTTCCTTTCCTCCCTCCCTCCCTCCCTCCCTCCTTCCTTCCTTCCTTCCTTCCTTCTTTCTTAACTTCAGGTATACAACACAACATAACGATTAGACATTTACACCCCTCACAAAGTGATAACCCCACTAAGTCTACTACCCCTCTGATATCATACATAGGTATTACCATACCATTGACTATATTCCCTATGCTGTACTTTATATCTGTGACTATATATATTATATATAAATATACAAATATATATTTAATTATTGTTGACATTTAATATTTTATATTAGTTTCAGGTGTACAGAACAGTGGTTAGGCATTTATACTCGTATAATCTATGAAGTGACCCCCCCATAAGTCCAGTATTCATCTGACATGCTACATAGTCTTTATAACAGTATTGATTATATTCCTCATACTGTATTTCACATCCCCATGACTATTTTGTCACTACTAGTTTGTACTTTCTAATCCTTTCCCCTTTCTCGCCCATCCTCTAACCCCCTCCCATCTGGTGAGCGTTAGTTTGTTCTCTATATCCATGAGTCTATTTATGTTTTGTTTGCTCGTTTATTCCGTTCGTTAGATTCCACATATAAGTGAGATCATATGGTATTTGTCTTTCTCTGTCTGACTTATTTCACTTAGCATAATATCTTCTAGGTCCACCCATGTTGTTGCAAATGGTAAGGATAAATTCTTTATATGATTTCTTTGAAAATTTGAAGTAATACTTGTCTATATTTGTATTACATTAAGCAGAAAGATTTTGGAAGATCTCCTAATGTAAAAATTGGTATTTTCTGGAGTTGGAGTTCAATTTTCTAGAACATTTAATTAAATCCCACCTTTAACACTGGAGTATCATGGATTTTTATTGCAGTTTTCTCCCTTCTGAAGTAAATTCACCTCTTGATAAGTCTTTTATTAATTGGGATATATAAGGTTTATGTAGTCTGTCTGGAGGCTATTAAGAAGCATTAATGGAATAAAAGAGATATTAATTTATCATGAATTATTTAAATAGCTCTATTGTTTAAACCAAAGCCTTATTTTAATATAAGGGCCTACGGAACGCTTGTAGTGCTTTTAAGTAATAAATATACGTGATGTATATTATGTAGCATGTAATGTATAGTGATGTATGTTATGCAACATGCAATATATGATGTGTATTATTTATAGACCACTTTTTTTTCAATACAGAAGGTTTCCCATGAATTCCATAAATAGTATTTAAGCATTAACCAACCATATGCACAGGCATTGTATGTAAATACAGAGTAAGTACAAATAGTAGCCCTTATTTTGGAGGACATGAAGTCTAACATGTGTAGAAATATGTGAAACTCTGAAACCGTTTCAACATGTGTTGATCAAACCATGCAGGCGATGTTATAGCTATGAATCTTAGCCTGATGTCTGACATTTATTGGACACGTACCTTTGGCTAGCCATAACCCTTCTTTGAGCCAGCTTCCTCATACTCAATGGGCTTATAAAAAGAGCTCCCTTCAGGAAGACACTGGAGATAAATCGTGTGTACATGGCACCTGGTTTGGAGTAGCTTTTCAATAACAGAGTTGCCTATCCTCCTCCTTTCCTCAACCCGGCTAAAGCATCACATAAGAAACTTTCAGATGTCTGTATATTTCACTGGAAAATCAATTCACAATCCTAAGCAAGGCCAGAGGCAGAAGCTGCTTTGAGGAGGCTGTCTCAACTCAGCCTGGAGTATATGCGCTGTTAACAACTCACTTGGGAGAGCAAGTCGCCAAATGGTGTAGGAGGGTGTCTCAGTTATGATCAAGACATCACCACTTCAATCCACAAATGTGTCTTTGTGCCCATGATTCACATCAAAGCATCCAAAATCTTTCCTCTGAATAGAAATCCCCCTCAGTCCCCTGCACATTGCAGTACACCTGTACCTGAGGGGAAGAGACACTGAGACCTGCCAAGTTGTGGGCACAAAAAGCCCTAATTCATCGTGTTACATGGCAAAGCCAAGGAACTGGTGATTTATGGCTGCAAATTATCGTGTCGTTCATTAATGGTAATTACTGCTCAACCCTGAAATAAAATGGTAATCAATGTGCTAAAATGAGAACACCCACACTGGCTCCTTTGTGTTCACCTGCAAACCTTTCAGCCTGCCTCACTTTCCAGGGGAAGGAGAAAACGACTGAGGGAAGCTGGGTGAGGGGACTGTGGCGAGAGATGAATTTTCGGTCACACTAGCTGCTGCAGCGGCTGGTCAGGCAAAGGAGCTCAGCTCTAAGCCTAGATGTTTTCTGTTCCCAAGGAGATAAGAGGGTTTTGTTGAACGCTCTCCCAGAATATTCAGATTGTTTTCAGGGACAGGGGCTGTAGCAGTCAGGAGAGCGATGAAACCAATAGAGGTAGCATAGTTTGGCATGCCCTGAGGATCTGTTGTCCCCACTGTGCCAGCAGTGTCCCCAGTGTGTTCCAGTGGCCGGCTCAGGTCCCACACCTGGCTGAGTCTCAGGAAACTGAGGCCTACTCCCTGCATCATGGGACTTGATTTCACTTTGGAACAGATGGCCAGAATATCATGAATATCATGGTGGATTTGCCATTTAGCATGCTGATTTTTCCATTTAGCATGGATAGGAGAGGTCAACATAGATGTATGCATTACTGTATGGTGAGAGAGATCAAGGACAATTAAGATCTCTTTATGCCTGACTAATGCAGAGTTATGAATCTTTAAATAGAAGTAATGCTTAAGAATGCACCTTTTTTATTAATAATCTTTATATTTTAGATCAGTTTTAGGTTAAGAGTAAAATTGAGCAGAAAATACAGAATTCCCATATAACCTCCCCCCACTACACACACACACTTTTTCTTATTATAACATCTTTCATTAAGGTGGTATTTTGTTAACAATTGTAAAGCCAATGCCAATACACTATTGTAAGTGAAGTCCATAATTTACATTAGGTTCACTCTTTGTGATGTACATTCTATGGGTTTTACCAAATGCATAATGTCATGTATCCAGTATTACAGTATCACACAGAATAGTTTCACTGCCCTAAACATCCCCTGTGCTCCACCTATTTATAGACCCCTTACTTTCTCACCTAGAGCACTAGATAACCACTGATCTTTTCACTGCCTCTGTAACTTTTGCTATATAATTGGAATCATCTAGTATGTAGCCTTTTCATACTTGTTTATATCACTTAGCAATACTCATTTAAGGTTCTTCAATGTCTTCCTCTGACTTGGTACCTTGTTTCTTTTTATCTTTTATATTCATTATATGGATATACCACTTTTTTTTTTTTAATCCATTAACCTATTGTAAGATCTTGGTTGCTCTCAGTTTGGGGTGACTATAAATAAAGTTGCTATAAACATTCACATGAGGGTTTTTGTGTGGACATAAGTTTTTGAAAACAATCTGTGTAGATATCTAGGAGCAAAATTTCTGGATAGTATGGTTAGGCTATGTTTAGCTTTGTAAAAATCTGCCAATGTTTCTTCTAAAGTGGCCATACCATTTTGCATTCCTGAAAATAAGTGAGAGCTCCTGTTGCTCTACACCCCCAACAGCCTTTGTTGTTGTTAAATTTTTGGATTTTCAGCCATTCTAATAGGTGTATAGTGGTATCATATTGTGGTTTTACTATTAGTTCCCTAAGGATGCATCATTTTGAGTACCTTGTCATGTGCTTTTTGTCCACTGTATACCTTTTAGATGAGATATCTCTTGAGATCTTTTGCTCATTTTTGGAATGGGGTTGTTCGTTGTTGAGTTTTAAGAGTTTTTAAAAAATATTTTGGATACCACTCCTTTATCAGATATGTGTTTTGCAAATATTAAATCCAGTCTTTGGCTTGTCTTTTCATTCTCTTCACCATGTCTTTTGCAGAGCAGATATTTTTAACTTTAATGAAGTCAAAATTTTCTAGTTTTCTTTCATGGATTACGCTTTTGGTGTTGTATCTAAAAACTAATCACTAACCTTTAGGTCACATAGATTCTTTTTTGGAAAGTTACCTACTATTGATTTAATTTCTTTAATAGATGTAGGCCTATTCAGATTATTTATCTCTCCTTGTGAGAGTTTTTGTAGATTGTGTCTTTCAAAAAATTGATCAATTTCATATAAATTATAAAATTTGTGGGCATAGAGCTGTTTGTAATATCCTTTTATTATCTATTTAATGTCCATGAGATCAATAGTAATTGTTCCTTTTTCATTTTTTTCTACTAGTAATTTGTGTGTTCTCTCTTCTTTTTCTTAATTTACCTGGCTAGAGATTTATCAATTACATTGATCTTTTCAAAGACCTAGCTTTTTGTTTTAATTGATTTTCTTTATTGATTTCTTGTGTTCAATTTTATTACTTTCTGCTCTAATTCTTATTATTTGTTTTTGTCTACTTACTTTGGATTTAATTTGCCTTTGTTTGCAGTTTTCTGAGGTGCAAACTTAGGTCATTGCTTTTTAGATTGCTCTTCTTTTCTGACATAATGTATTTAATGCTATAAATTTTCCTTTAAGAACCATTTTTGCTGCATCTCACAAATTTTTATTAAGTTATAGTTTTATTTTCTTGTAGTTCTATTTTTTAAAATTTCTCTTGATTCTTCTGCTTTGCTCCACGTGTTATTTAAAAGTATGTTGTTTAATCTCCAAATGTGTTGGGATTTTCCAGGTATCTTTGTTACTGGTTTATATTTTAATTCCACTGTTGTTTGAGAGCATACTTTGTGTGATTTTTATTCTTTTAAATGTGTTACAATGTTTTATAACCCAGAGTGTGGTCTATCTTGGTGAATATTTTATGTGAACTTGAGAAGAATGTGTATTCTGCTGTTATTGGAGAAGTCTTCCATAAATGTCAATTAGATTTAGTTGGTTAATGGTGTTGTTCAATCAGCTACTATGTCCTTACTGATTATTTCTGCCTATTCAATCTGTTCATTTCTGATAGAGGGGTGTGAAGTCTTCAATTATAACAGTGGATTAATTTGTTTCTCCTTGTAGGTCTATCAATTTTTGCCTCCTGTATTTTGATATTGTTTTGATAAGTACATATCTGTACAAATTATTGTGTCTTCTTGGATAATTGATATCTTTATCATTATGCAACACAATGCCCCTCTTTGTTCCAAATAATTTTCCTTGCTCTGAAATCTGCTTGGTCTGAACTTCATATAGTTACACCAGATTTCTTTTCTTTCTTTCTTTTTTTGCCCCCAGGAGTAAAGGATGGGGGAGGGGATAAACAAGGAAGCAGCAAGAGTCTATATTAAGAATTTGTATTTAGTTGAACATGTGTATGGATAACAAATAATCCCATAGGACATTTTAAGAAGCTATATGGTTGAAAAGTCAGAAATGTCTACCTAAGAATTGTAAAGGGAAAATATTAATTCATCAGCTTAGTTCCTTATTGTCAAGAGTGGCCTGGTGAGCATTAAGTTCTTGCTTTACACACTTTAAGTTGACTGCACAAGGAGTCAGAGAAGACCCAGAGAAGGAAGGAAGAAGCAGTTGGCCTAGGGCCAAGACCCAAGGAGAAGCTTTGTCAGGCTGTACCTACAGGAAGCTGTTGGAAGTCTAGATTGATTTCATTTGGCGTAGAAGCAGGTGCAGTAAAAGGTTGGTCTCAGAGGATGAATAATGGTGTACAGGAGGGATCCAGTGTAGTAAGAAATGATCCTGCAGTTCTAACCAAGTTTGTGACTACTGTATGGATCCATGCTCTCCTTAGAGACATCAGAAAGACTGCCTACAAAACACCAGATCAGTCCACATACTTTTCTACACTTGGAGGAAAATGGCAAGGTGTCAAACAATACTGCTTGTAAGAGAATAGTTTTTGTTTCTTTGATTTATGGCTTCTGAAAACCACAGTGATTAAAACTAAATAAATTTTATTCTTTCCATCATCCGTTTATCCCAATGGAACTATTGTCCCAGAATTTCCATTAGTTTTTAAAATTAGAAGCACCCATTTGCCCAGGATGGCTGCAAACTTTAACTCTGTGGTTCTCAAAGTGTTGTCCCAGAATAGCAGCATCAGCAGCATCTGGAAACTTGTCAGAAATTCAGATTCTCAAGTCCCACCCTAGATTTCCTAATTCAGAAACCGTGGAGGTGGGGCCCAGCAATAAGTTTTGTTTCCCCCGTTTATTGAAATAAAATTGATATTCTTTATAGCATTGAATTAGTTTAAGGTATACAACAGAATGATTTGACATATGTATATACTGAGAAATGATTACCACAATAAGTTTAGTTAACCTTTATCACCATACATAGTTATCATTTTTTTCTTGTGATGAGAACTTTTAAGATCTACTCGCTTAGGAACTTTCAAAAACACAATTCAGTATTATTAACTATAGTCACTATGCTCTATGTTACATGCCCTGTACTTATTTATTTTATAACTGGAATTTAGTACCTTTGGACCAACTGCACCCATTTCCCCCACTACCCAAACCTGCCGCTGGCAACCACCAATACCTTCTGTGAATCTGTAAGTTCAGGTAGTTTTTGTTGTTTTTAAGATTCCACATACAAGTGGAATCAGATAGTATTTATCTTTCTCTGACTTATTTCATTTAGCATAATATCCTCTAGGTCCAACCATGTTGTCACAAATGACAGGATTTCCTTCTTTCTCATGGTAGAATAATATTTCATTGTATATTATATCACTCTTCTTTATGCATTCATCTGTTGATGCATTTCTTGTCTTGGCTATGGTAAATAATGCTGCAATGAATGTAGGCGTGCAGATAGCTCTTCAACATAGTGATTTCATTTCCTTTAGATATGGACCCAGGCATAGAATTGCTGTTTCATATGGTAATTCTATTTTTAATTTTGAGAGGAATCTTTGTACTGTTTTTGTACAGTGGCTGCCCCAATTTGCATTCCCAACAAGAGTAAGCAAGTCTTCACATCATTGTCAATATTTGTTATCTCCTATCTTTTTGATAATACTCATTAATATATATGAAGATGAACTGAATTATCTGGCTCCAGGGTGAGGGCTGGAGGGGTAGATTTCTTCCAGACAAAAATAGTGGCAGAATCCATTGTTTCTTTCTTGATCTCTCCCCACCTCCAGCTTAAAGGCACAGGCAGCCACCATCTGAGCCTTCATCAGCATATCTAACACCATTCCTCCTTCTCCCTGCTGATTCCCTGAGACCCCATCCCACCCAACTTGTCGGCCCACCTAAGCCATTTCCAGTGGCTTTTCCATACAAACAGCCTGTCCTTGCTCATGCTGCAGACTTTACTAAACTCTCTCAAAGGTACGCAGAACCCAAACAAGCAGCATCTGACTCCAGCTTGTCCCATACCTCTTGCTGAGTAGGCCTAAGCCTGGCACCTTGTGGCAGCTGGCCTCTGTTACAGGTTGGCTTCTCCAGGCACCTCCAGGCTCAGTGCATGTAGCAGTCATCTGAAGATTGCTTTGTTGTTCATGCCCAATGGCCCTGAGAAGGGCACAGTCTGTGGCTGAACTTGGCCTGAGGCAAGGCCTGTCCCAGCAGACCCCCCAGCTGGCATACCCAGTGGCCAGCTTTGGACTGAATCAGAGCATCACCTGGCCACCTCCAAGGATGACACACCCACTGGGAAGACTAGGAAGGCACAAAAGCGTTGCTAAAGTGAAACCTGCTCTGTAGGATCAGCCCCTGCACTACATGTCCACCACTGTAGTCACAGGCAGTCCTCACAACCAATCAACTCAAGGGTCAATCCCTCCCACTGACATTTGAACAGCTTCCAAATTTCAACTATTAATACAATAGGAGGGCATACACACAACCCACACAAGGGACACACTTGGAGCACCCAGTTCTGGTGACTAAGAAGACTGCACCACTGAACCCTGCAGCACACCTACTACATAAGGCCACTCTGCTAAGACCAGGAGGCATAGCAGCTCTATCTAATACATAGAAACAAGTACAGGGAGGCAGCCAAAATGGGGAGACAAAGAAAAATGTCCAAAATATAAGAACAGAAAAAGGCTCTAGAAAAAGAACTAAACAAAATGGAGATAAACAGTCTACCAGATGCAGTTCAAAACAATGGTTATAGGAATGCTCAGTGATCTCAAGCAGAACTTCAACAAAGCGATAGGGAACATAAAAATGGAGATAAAAAACATAAAAAAGAACCACTCACAAATGAATAATACAATAACTAAGATGAAGAATATAAGAGGGAATCACCAGTAGATTAGGTGAAAGAGAGGATCCAATCAGCAATTTAGAAAATAAGGTAGCAGAGAACACCCAATCGGAACAGTAAAAATAATACAAAAACTGAAGATAGTTAAAGGGACCTCTGGGACAACATCAAGCATACCAACATTCGCATCATAGGGGTACCATAAGGATAAAAGAGAGAGCAAGAAATTGAAAACCTATTTGAAGAAATAATGACTCAAAACTTCCCTAACCTGGTAAAGGAAATAGATGTACAAGCCCAGGAAGCACCAAGAGTCCCAAGCAAGATGAACCCAAAGAGGCCCACACCAAGACAAAGCATAATTAAAATGCCACAGGTTAAAGACAAAGAGAGAATCTTAAAATCAACAAGAGAAAAGCAGTTAGTTATCTACAAAGGAGGTTTCATAAGAATGTCAGCAAATTCCTCAACAGAAACTTTGCAGGCCAAGAAGGGATTGGCAGGAAATATTCAAAGTGATGAAAAGCAAGGACCTATAGCCAAGATTGCTCTACCCAACAAAGCTATCATTTAGAATCGAAGGACAAATAAAGAGCTTCCCAGACAAGAAAAAGCTAAAGATGTTCATCACCACCAAATCAGCATTACAAGGAATGTTAAAGGGACTTCTTTAAGATGGAAAAAAAAATAAAAAATATGAAGAAGAAAATGGCAATAACTACATATTTATAAATAATAACTTTAAATGTAAATGGATTAAATGCTCCAAAAAAAAAAAATAGAGGGTCTGAATGGAGCAAAAAACAAGACCCTTATATATGCTGCCTACAAGAGACTTACTTCATATCAGTAGACACACATAGATAAAGTAAAGGGATGGAAACAAGATATTTCATGAAAATGAAAATGAAAAAATAAATAAATAAAAAAGCTGGGGTAGCAATACTTCTACTGACAAAATAGACATTAAAACACAGGCTATAATAAAAGACAAAGGAAAACCCAGTACTCCCACTTCTGGATATTTATCCGAAGAAACCCAAAATACTACTTTGAGAGGACATGTATGTCCATATGTTCGTTGCAGCATTGTTTACAATGGCCAGCTGTGGATACAGCCTGATTGTCCATCAATGGAAGAATGGATAAAGAGGAGTAGTACATATATACAATGGAATATTGCTTGGCCATGCAAGGAAATGGGTTCTTGCCCTCTGCAGAGGCATGGATGGACCTGAAGGGTATTGTACTGAATATGGAGTATGTCAGACAGAGAAAGACAGATGCAATATGATTTTGGTTATATGTGGAATCTAAAGAAACAACATAAACAAAGAAACAAACTCATAGATACAGAAAACATTTTGATGGTTGCCAGAGAGATAGGGGTTTCGGGGGTAGATGAAAAAGGGGAAGACACTAAGAAGTACAAATTTGTTGTTATAGTCATGGGGATGTAGAGTATAGCATAAGAAATATAGTCAATAACATTGTATTAACGATGTGTGGTGTCACATGGGTAGTAGATTAATCAAGGTGATAGATGGGAGGGGGTGGGGGACAGGGTGAAATGATGAAGGGATTAGGACGCATAAATTGGTACATAGTTACAAAATACTCATGGGGGCATAAAGTAAAGCATAGGAAATATAGTGAATAATATGCTAATAAGTATGCATAATGCCAGGTGGGTATTAGACTTGTCAGGGGTATCACTTTGTCAATTATATAAATGTCTAACCAGATGCTATCCAACTGAAATTAATATAAAATAATATTGAATGTCAACTGTCATTGAAAATTTTAAAAAATTGGGGGAAAAGGTGAAGGAATAAGAGGTTCAAGTTTCAGGTAAAACAAATCAATCATAGGGGATGTAATATACAGCACGGGGAATATAGTCAATAATACTGTGATAGTGTGCTACGATGTCAGATGGTTGCTGGACTTTTCATGGTAATTACTTTTGTTATACAAATGTTGAATAAGTATACCTGAAACTAATATAATATTGTATGTTAGCTATATTTTAATACAAATTTTTAAAAAAAACCCATATGTATGAGGTCTGACAATTAAATTTGAAAACTTGTTGGAATGATGTTGCTAACCTTTTTTGATATCAGAGGGATTATTCATTATGGATTTGTACCAACTGGACAAACAGTTAACTAAGTTTACTATTTAGAAGTGCTGAAAAGCCTGCATGAAAAAGTTAGACGATCTGAACTTTTCACCAACAATTCATGGCTCTTGCATCACAACAATGCACCAGCTCACAGGGCACTGTCTTTGAGGGAGTTTTTAGCCAGTAAGCAAATAACTGTATTGGAACATCCTCCCTACTCTCCTGATCTGGACCCCCGATGACTTCTTTCTTTACTCGAAGATAAAGGAAATATTGAAAAGAAGACATTTTGGTGACATTGAGGACATCAAGGGTAATATGATCACAGCTCTGATGGCCATTCCAGAAAAAGAGTTCCAAAACTGCTTTGAAAGGTGAACTAGGCACTCGTGTCAGTGCATAGCTTCCCAGGGGGAGGACTTTGAAGATGACCATAGTGATATTCAGCATTGAGATATGTAGCACTTTTTCTAGGATGAGTTCATGAAATTAAACGTCTAACCTCGTAAACATGCTATATGAAAATCTGAATATTTTTAAACAGTTAACAGATGAAGTCAATTTTAGGTTGGTTCCACAACTTAAATTGTATTTCCTAAACCAAAAATAAAAGGATGATAATGTTTATCATAAATGTTGGAGAATTATAAATACATTTCCATTTTTTGGTATTATTTCTGTTTCTGGGATCTTATAAATGCAACAAATATTTAGCTTACTGTTCTGAAATAACAAAACTTTTAGTACAAAAGTAGTCATAAAATCGTAAATATTGGAGAGCCTTTCAATAAAGCTGATTCTAGTTCTAGATCATAGTTGCCTTGTTTGTTTGATTGTTTAAAGAGAGAGGAAGCAAAAAACTATATAGTCAGGTCTGGTTCCATTTGTCTAAGGCTTTACAATGGGTAAAAAAAAATCCTTAATATTTGAGTAGATATGTTATAGTTGATTTGGTGTTAATCTCATTATTTTTCTTTATAAAGATATAGCAAAAATTAGAACTTCTTTGCAGCACCTTGGTAGTTAGGGAAAATTCTCCTCCACTCAGAGATATGAGAAAACAGATGCATATGAAACATGACTGAACAGTGTTAGGATCTGAAAAACGTCATTTTAAAAAATGACTATTTATCTATAATGAACAACACTATTGTGTATTTACCCCCTCGAATCACAGTTGGAATTTCTCCAGTTCAAGGGTCCACTCTGACAGCGGAGCACACTGTGGAAGTCTCCGTTTCTACACAGCAGCAGTGCTTAGATGTTCCTCAGGGAATGTAATCATATTGCTGAATTAATTGAGCTTTAAAGGACTTTGTCAGTAAGGAGTTTGACAGGGTGGGAGAAAATTAAATATGGGCCTAATATCAGCCCTCTGGAGGAGAACTGAAATAATTACAGTACAATTTCTGATTCCATAAGTTAGTACCAGAGTGGCCGACCGAACTCACACAGCTATCATTTTCTAGTTCAGGCTAGGATGTTAGCAGCTGTCCGGAGAGCATGACACTGAGACCAAAACATAAAGAATACTTCATAAGGAAGGCACAGAAATTAAATTAGAAGTGACAGTCTCAAGTAGGAATGCCACACTAGCCAGCTCTCATTAAGGGAAGGACTTCCCCACCCTGCACAGAGCCTGGTATGCATCAGAGGGATGGCTGACTTCCTAGTCAGTCTCCAGCAGATGGTGCATCTGTGTAACTGGCCCCTCTACCCATAATCAGGGGAACTTTTTAGTACCTGCTTTTTTCCCCCACCTTCAATTCCCCTGATTGGAATTTCACTTTTCTTTCCTGGTGCTCAAGGTTTTGGCTGAGCCATACTTCCAGTATGTCTTACAACGTCGTGGATATCTCACATTAACTTCCTAAATAACCCTTTTGTGAAAGCCTCCTGCTGCCTGGAGTTTTGGAGCTGAGCTCTAAAATTTTCTAAGCAAAATTGAAAAATCGGTATTGTACAGACTGAATTTAACAAAACCAGTCCTCTGCCTGTGACTCTGGACTAGGCTGTAAACTGGGCCTAGAGTCATAGCCTTGACATGGGATCAGCTTATCACCTTTGTATTTGGTTGAAATTGAAATTAAAAATATGTACACATATTTTCCTCAGGTTTTCACAAAAATATCATAGCAAAGTAAAACGCTGAAGGTTGATATTTTTCCCCTGAAATATACTCTACTCATCAGAGACAGATTTAAAAATAAATGGCTGAGCTACTTAACTTGATGAGATTACACACTCACGAGCAGGTTTTATCAACATTTAACTTTTCATTTGCATGTATGATATGTGGAAAACATTCATAGAAGCTGTGAGGTGCATGTGGAAAGAGCAAAGGATTTGCATTCGGACAGCCCTGAATGTGAATGCTAGTGTAACACCCTCCTCACCAGAAGACTGTCAGCAAGTGTTTTCATTTTTCTGAGCCTTGGAACAAATTCACAAACCATAAGGTTATTTTCAAGGTTAAATAAAGTATCGAGTAAATATCATTTATGGTAGTGCCTGACTCATCAGGGTTGCTTGGGAAGTAAGTTATCTTGTCCTTTATGGATATTCCAGATAATCTGGAGTTCTTTCACATTCTGAACGATGCTGAGACCCTAACCCCTGGTCGCTGCTGGTGAGACCTGGGACACGGAGACTTGTGTGGTATGTTTTTCTTCCTGAATTGAAGACCCTGGCTCCTCTGCCGTGGGGGCTTCTCACCTGTAGGGGGTCTGTCTGAAGGTCCAGGCCTTGATCTCTGTGTAAAAGATTGTACACAACTAAACTTGGAAGGGAAGAGAATTAAAACATTTCAGTCATGAAGTTGTATAATAACCGTGTAACTTTTCTTGACTGCTCTGGAGCTTCATTTCACGGGTGGAAAGGAAGATAGTGACACAAACCCACTCTGCTGTTGTAGCAATTAATTGGAGTAGTATTTAAGTTCCTAATATGTTTGGCACATAGTCAGTGCTCAGTAACAGAACTTTTATTTCCACGCCTTTAAAATGCTATCCAAAGTCAGCTAGTAGCAATATGAATACATTGTCAATTCATGTGGCAAGTTGATTAACAGAGAAGAACATTGTGACCTACTCTTAGAGAGGGCTCTAAGCCTAGTTTTCACTGGTACAGAAGCCTTCCCCCATGCCTTCATGGCCCTCAGGAAAAGCCCTGTGATCCATCAGTTATTGCTTTCTAGCTCTTGAGATTCCTTTCCAGGTGGAGATTACTGTAACTTGATCTCTTGATGTGGCAAGAAAAGCTGAATTCTTAGAGAAGAAAATCCTAGCCCCTCGAGTTGAATTATCTTAAGGGAAAAAAGGGCAACCATATTTAGCATCATTGTACTAAAATTTTTTCACTGCTTATTTGTAATTCAAATATAACAGACAGCCTGTATTATATCTACTGGTCCTAGGTCTCTGAAGTCACTGCATTCAGGCAGGCACAGAGCCATTCCACCGTTCACTGGGCCCCAGTAAGCTTTTCCCCTGGTGGACAAGCCTCATAGAGCATGTGCGTCTGCGTGTGTGCGTGTTTTCCTGTTAAGATGAGGAATGAGAAAGGTATCTCCATTGGCTTAAAACGGCCTCAACATTCAGAATGGGAAAGCTATCTAATTGACATGACACACTACCATGGTCCTTGAAGCCCAAGAAATACACACTTAACATTGTACATACCTGTGAGCTAGATGGCAATAAACTCTGAGACTGGCAGGTGACTGAGACCTGCTCCAGGAAAGCAAATAGGTTTCTCCTTAAGGCCACTTCTAACCTGGTCTGCTGGCTGCCTGTTGATGCTCCTCTGAGTTTTTGCAGTGACATCAGAGTGAAATAAGCAAACAATGATTTAGTGTGTAGACAAGGAAGAACATGTTGTAAACATGGGAGTTATAGTGTAGACTATTCTTCCCAGGCACAGTCACTGAGTTGTCATTGTATATGAATAAAAGTTCTAAGACTGTCTGCCTCTCTCCACTTTAAAATATGTTTTTAAGATAATCTTTAGGGAAGAAAAATGTCTAGAAGCACAAGCCATTGTGAAATCCTCATTATATGCACATGTAAGAAAGAAAAGGTACTGTCAGTGTATTTCGTGGTGATGCATTCCTAATTCTAAATGATTTGTACGGAAGTGTCTGCAACTTTGAAATAAAGTGTGGAGTGCCATAATTTGTATTAATATCCATTCTAGCACATATGACTGCACTTTGACTAGTTGAGAATCTCTTGATGTTTGCTCAGTGAGAAACAAACTTAACTTCTTAGGAATTCTAAAATTGACAGAATGCAAACACAAATGTCTGCAATTGCTGTCTTGAGAGATTAGAAAGAAAAAAATAATTGCAGATAGTTACTAGAGCTAAAGATGAGTCCAAAGAGAGAAAAATAAATGATCTTAGAAAATGGAAATAGAGAAGCTTCTGATTTCTGATTCAACATGCGAAGCTTGGAAATTGTTGCTCCCATCCTAGTAACAAATAAGAACTGGACAAACTGCAACATAATGACTTTTCTTGGATTCAACTAGCCAACTGAGATTGCAGGGCTCATATCTGACTAAGAACTAGAGAGACAAGTAAATCCAGAGAGTCACAGCTGCAGTGTGCTTACTGGAGTAGAAGCCATAGAACCATAAACTGGGAGGAAACCTTAAATGGTAATTTTGACCAATTACTGAAAGCTGAGTGTAGAGTAGCATGAAAGGGAGAAACTCGGGGGGTTTCAGTCTTAGGGAGGCCCTCCATGCTTTCCTGGGCTTTCATTCCAGAAACCTCCCCAGGTTCTTCTGGTGAGGATCCAAGAAAGAAGTTCTCATGGCTCTAGCCTTTACAGTTGAGAAACTTGACAAACATTACTTCAAGTCAGGTGGTCACGGTTTGCCTCTACAGTGATAAGACCTTTGGAGTGATATGATAACAATGGTACTTTATCTCTGTGGTTTTCTCCCGGAAATGAATTTCTGCAGTGCAATCACGTCAAAAATTATCAGACAAATCCCAGTTGAGGGGCATTTTACAAAAATACCCAACCAGTAAGCCTCAAAACTGTCAGTGATCAAAAACAAAGAAAATCTGAAAAACTGTCATAACCAAAGGGAATCTAAGGAAACGGCACTACTGAATGTAACGTGGCATCTTAGAGGGGATCTTGCAAGAGAAAGAGGACATTAGGGAAAAGCTTAGGAAATCTGAGTAAAATGTAGACTTTAGTTAATAATATATCAATATCAGCTCATTAATTATGACAAACATACTGTATTAATGTAAGATAATCATTGGTGAAACTGGGTGTGGAGAGTATATCTCTGTACTATTTCAACAATAATTTTATAAGTCTAAAACTGTTCTATGATAAAATGTTTATTCAGAAATTACAAATAGGATAAAGAAAAAAACATTTAAATCATTTTTTATTTTATGTTTTCTTTTTTTGAAGAAAAAAATGATTGTCTTTCTTTCACCTCCTGCATACTGTTAAAAATAAGCTTGTGAAAGAAATTCAGCAACAGTACAAATTCAGATGTGAAACTGTTTATTCTTCATCTTCTTTGGCTCCCAACATAAATAATTATTTAGTTTTAGAGAATGTGATTTAGTTGAGACAAGAGATTCTGAATGTTGATAACTTCATTGTAGGTTTATGTGGGATTTGCTAACATTAGACCAAATGATCTGGAAAGTAGCAACTGCTTTTGAAGTTCTGTGATTCAGAGATTTAAATAATTTCATGGAAATGGAAGCATTTTGTATACTATACATTTTAGTGCAAATATAAAGCATTATTATTATTTGCGGATTCATAAATGTATCCTTCCATTAAAAAATAAACTTTTATAGGCACTTTCTCTATATTAACTAAGCCCCGTACATTGAATAAAACTATACACTCAGTTTTGAAATTACACTACTAAACTAGTTTACTCTTCATCCCCAGGCAGCCTTCTGGGGGTTTTACTGTGTAATTTTTGCTTCATATGTTTCCAAATAGATAACCTGAGAGTATAGTGTGGCTTTGAAATGTCAGAGCCTTTAAAACCATCTGAATTGATCAGGTATTTCAATTCTTCAAATTCTTTCGGTGTCTAATTTGCTAAGGCTATTTTTCTGACTATGTCTGCCTTCCAGGAACAGGTTCTAGCATCAGATCAGTTTTGAGAACTTTTGAGCAATTGTTTCCTCATTTGTGAACTGGTGACAGGTCCTGTGTATTTAGGTCCTGGTGGGAATATGAAATCCACCCTCAGCTTGATGGCCACATCTTGGAGATTTAGATACGTCCACCAATGATAGACTTTCAGACAGAATATGTTGTCTGGAGAATAGACGTGATTCAGTAGGGGATCCTGAAGGTCAAGTGTGGAGCACGCCACTTCCTACTTCCTACTACATTTGCATTGCAGAGTGCCGTAAACACCTCACACTCAACACAGCCAAACTGAACTCATTATTCTCCTTCCATCTTGTATCATCCCCTTTGTTCTTGGTGAGTGACACCACCATCCATCCATTTGCCCAAATCACAATACTAAAAATCCTCTTTGACTCCTCCCTACCCGTCTATCTAACTTACAAACACCAAATGCAGTGGATTCTATTGTTCTTAAACATCTATCAGTTTCCACTTTAGCTTTCTTCCAATGCCGCTGATTTAGACAGAGAAATGTTATCTATAAATCAGCCTATTAACTTTGTCTCTCTGCAGTGCTCTTCTAATCTATTTACCACAAAACAGAGTTATTATAAAATACAAATATGGTCTTTTCGCTTCCTGCAAACTCCAGCTATGCTCCTTGTATGCTTGTTGTGCCAAATGACTTTCAGTTCCTTTAATATTATACACTCCCTTTCTCACCATGTATGGGCTTTGCAGATACTGTTTCCTTTTTCTAGAACACCTTCCTGTACCCTTCTCCACCTGCCAGCTGTCCCTGCCACCTTTCATATGCCATCTACTCTCTATTTGTCCTTTCAGAATTATTGAGGTGTTACCCCTTAGAGAAAGCTTTCCCAGTCTTCCAAACTCTGTCTGCCAAGTCTCGATTGTGTACTTACTATAAGTCCTCACATTGCAACAAGTACTTTGTCTCTACCCCTACTAGCCTGGAAAAATCTGTGAGAACAGAGACTCTATTTGTGTCACTGTTACTTCTAAGGCTTAACACAATGCCTAGTACATCGTAGGTGCTCCATAAATAATTTTTGAATAAATGAATGCATGCATGAATGAATGAATAAATGAAGAATAAATATATAAATGAATACACAAAATAATGGGGGAGAAAGAAAAGGAAATATTCCTAGATCCAGAAGGTTGGGCAGTGTCCAAAAAAGGCTTTTCAATTTAAATTTTAAGTGGGTTTAACAGGCCTGAAAGGGCAAAAATCAATTGAGGCTTAGGATCTCTCTCTCTCTCTCTCTCTCTCTCTCTCCCCCCCCCTTCCCTCCCTCCCTTTGATCTGTCTCCTTTCTCCTCCTTCACCCCATCTCCACCTGTGTTTGTGTGTGTGCATGTGTGTGTGTGATTGTTAAATGTAGGGGGAGATGGTGAGGAAAAATTATTGAGAAGATTTCAATTTCTTTTGACTGAAAAGTAGAAAACACTAAATAAATGTCAAGCAGGGATCTTGCTACCAGAATTGTGGAGGAACCCTGGGACGTTGTCACTGACATCTCAGGGACATGGCCCAAGGCCCAAGAGCATGGCTGGATTATTAATATGCTGATGTGATGTTTAATAAACCAGTCCCTTGAGTGCCCCTAAATGCTATTTAGTGCCCCTCCGAGTTTACTGGGAATTATTCCCAAGCCTGGGTCAGAATTGGTTTGTCAGTTGTGTAATGGTGAGCATGGAATAGAGAAGTTGGGTTGCAATGGGTCCACCATAAGCAGAAGGCAGAAGCAAAAGGAAATCAGGCAGACTTGAATGATATTATCTATTTACTTTATCCATATCTTATGTTTGAAGCCTTCTATGTCCTAAAATAGAATATCTCTGACGTAAAAAGAAATAATAGCTGTTAATTCTATATTGACACTACATAGAAAATTCTTTTCTTCTTCCATACCCCTAGCACTCAAAGCAGCCTGGTAGCATAATTAAGCTTTTAAATATTTTAAGTTTCTTCACTTTAACTCAAGACAGCTTGAAAGATAGGACTCTGCCTCCTGAAACTGGTCCTTTCCATCTTGATGGATACAAAATGTTCTCTGGGCTCATGAGCCCCTCAGCTTTTCAACAAAGAATGGTTGGCTGCTTAGCAGTTGAAGCAATCCACGTGATTGTTTTTTCTGTCTTCCCTAATAGTAAAGGTCCTCTGTAAGCACAGGGTTAAAACAGCCTTCATGCTTTCCCCACACCGTCAGAGCAAAGGGAGAAGAGAAGCATTCCTGTTTGGAGTGAGTCCTCCTTCTGTGTCAGGCACGGTTCTGGGGACTTTGCATCCATTATTTCATTATCCTCACAAACGCCTTGCAAGAAAGTCATCAGCATCCCGATTTTACAGATGAGGGTCCTGAAGCCGGTGGAGGAAAAGGGATTTCCTTAAAATCATTCTGCTTAATTCAAGGCGAACTGGCATTTGAACCAGGTCCCCCAGACTCCAGAGTGTGGTCTCTTTTACACTATCATACCACTTCCCCAACATTATTTTGGTTTGATCAAAGACTGATTTTCTAGTTACAGAGATGGAGAAAGATGTGTTCTCTCCCTCTAGGCAGTAACGTGGTGGCTCTTGAGCCAGGCTGTCTGTAGTCACTTATTTTTTTTATTTGAACTTGAATGTATAGTTCATTTTCTCTGTGCCTCAATTTCTTGAAGTAAGAAAGGGTTAATAATGGTCCCAGAACTGTGGAGAGGGCTAAATGACTTTGCATCTGGAAAGAGCTTTGTCCTAAGTGCTCAGTAAATATTTGTGCTGTAGTTACCAGTTGCTACTGTCCTTGGAACTGGGGCCTTTTCACGAAGGCCCAGCGACACAGAGTAGGAACAATGCACAAAACACACTTTCAAGCCACCTCCTGTCCTCGTAAGTCCCAGTAGTGGGAGATACCCTAGCCAAAAGTTCTTATTTCTCATCAGTCCACATAGGGTCCAGCCACAGCTGAAGACTGGGAAAGGTGGCTGCTGTCCTTCACCACCTGTGAGTCACTAAGAAACTGAAATCAGTTCTTGCTTGGTCAGAGCAGTAAGAATGCCTCTATCTGCAACCCCACACATGCAGAACCAGCAGCTTGAACTATAGCTATGTCCTATTGCCTTAGGCTTTCCCAGAAGAAGGGCTGTCATGTGCCCCTAGTCCAAGTTAACAAAAACATTGAGGGTGGCAGACAAATGGGGGCAGGCAGCCGGAGCATTTTAGGGCATTCGAGCAGTCAGGCAAGTCATTCGGTCAGAAAAATGTTTTAATTTCTACCTAAAATCTATTCATCCCCTTACATTTCAAGCATAGTGTTGGCTCCCAATGACTGTATTATGACCAGACTGGACCAGCCAACTTTATACCTGAGGTCTACAGGCTCCAGCTACCCGAGGGAACATTCTAGGGACTAAAGAAATTTAACAAGTTTTAACAAAGAAAAAGCTTGTTAAAAAGCGATAGTTGTTTGGGTGCCCACAAAGTATTTCACTCCCAAAGACATTCTCTGCTTTCCTTTATATTTTTTAGAGCCAGCCTTCTTGTCTTGGATACAGTTTGTCATGCCTGGTTATTATTTCCTGACAGGAAGTTGTTCCCATTTCAATCTCTCCACCTTAAGCTATTTTGATTAAAACAAACAAGCAAACAGAACACACACACACACACACACACACACACACACACACATACATGACATTGATTGATGCAATAAGGGAAAAATAAGAAAAAAATTAAAATCAGCAGGGATTTGGGCCTTGAGGCCTGGCCTCTCACAGAGTCTAGGACAAAATTAAGGTATGGCTCTACTAGTAAGAAAACATTTCTCCTTTCACGGCTTGTGAAGAATTCTAGGTGGATCTCTATATTGGGCATCCATTTAACATGACTCAATTGCCCTTTGTCTCCCTTTTGTCTTTATTTTCTTTGTCTTTCCTGTTTTGCCCCCACTTCCAGCTGATCTCCGTTCTCCTTCTGGTCTGCGGCTTGGTTTTCTGGGAATGACACTAGTTGGCCCAGCTCATCAGCACCGTCACTACTTCAGCAGAGCCTTTGTGCCCTAACAGCTCACAGGGCCCTTGTCTGTACCTGCTCAGGTGCCCCCGCTGGACCTCAAGGCTCTTGCTTTAGACACCAGGTCCCCATAGTCACGGAAGCCACATTGAGCTTACCTGGTAGCAGGCTTCTTTACGATGGCAGGCTCCATGTTTAACCAATGCAGTAAAGGAACTAAAATGAATCTTGTGATAATTTAGGGGGCTGTTTTAGACATTTAAAAAAAACAACTTTAAAAATAGTAATTTGAGACATTATGTAAAATTTTATTGTACACAGCATGACAAGGTTATTTTATCCATTGGGTTTCCTTTACTCCATTCCAGGGATCCACACAATTTTTTCTGTAAAGGGCTACATAGTAAATATTTGGGCCTTGTGTACGTTGCTGGAACTATTCAACTCTGTTGTTGTAATACACACACAACCACAAACAATACATAAACGAATGGATGTGTCTGTTCTCCAACAAAACTTTATTTACAAAAGCAGACTGGCTGGCTCTATTTGGCCTGTGGGCTGTAGTTTTCGGACCCAGATCTTTCCCAGTGTAAGTGCAGACTCCTGCTCAGCTCACACCTCCTCACACCCCACGCTCATTTTGCATTTCTGTCTTCCCCTGTTGCCCGTATTACAGAACCTGCTACTCCTGAGAATGACTTATCTCACAGAATTGCATGGGGGTTCCTGTTTTGTGAAACCACTGGGTGTTTCTTACGAGGAGACAAAACATGAATTGCCTAAAAGAGAACTGATGCCTCAGAATCATTAAAAACTGCATGCATTTGGGGGAAATTTCTAGCATTATACAATGTAATGTTTTCTCCTAGAAATGATGCGAATGGCACTTCTGCCACACAAAGCATGCATATCTCCTTAGGCACAGACATTCTGATGAAATTCAGAATTATAATATTCTCCCCTGCCAACCCTGTAAGATGCTGGAATGCTGGCCGGGGTTGGGAAGTCGGAGGAATTATAATGTGTTCTGCTTTTGACAACTGGTTGAATTCCGTTGTTCTTTCCTAAAATGGAGTTGTTTTTTGAGCCACTATATCCAAAACCTGGCTGTCATTTCTTTGTCCTGGGAGATGCTCGTACCATTTTACCTTTCAGAAAGCAAATTTTAAAACAATCTCCAGGTACGAGATTTCTCTACTCAAGTGGTAGGTCTGTGAATAGGGCCTGTGGGCTTGTTTACTGGATGAATTTTATTCCAATTGTGAGCTACTTATCCTAAAACTTCCCACAGTTGTTCTTCTTTAGAAGTCTGTCTTTCTTCTTTGATTACTATAGACTTTCTGTCTTCATAAGTGATCAGTGTGGTATTGGATTCCAACAGAAATGAACCATTGCTGTGAGTAAGACACAGGAAGATTCTGATATATTTCAATCCGTGTGGACCTCCCACCATAGAGGCAACAGGAGATCCAGAATTTCTGCCCATATCTTCCTTGGGGTCATGAGCTTCCCTGTAGTCCTAGATTTTTCATAATTGCTGGTTTCATTCAGGAATATCACTGTGTGAATTTCTTCTGAAGGTAATAATGTGTTTGAGTAGCAGGGGACATTGAGGGAAAAAAGAAAGAAGAAAGTGTGCTAATATCCCTTCAGAACTATTGTTAGAACCTGCATGTCAGTTTTTCTCTCACAAGTGCCCCTTTTACAGCAATTTCCTCACTGCATTCCAGGTAATATTTGTTACATAGAATAGGCTATGCCATGACACTCCTACCATGATTAGCAATGTTAGTAAAGTTTAAGAAAGGGTGTTTAATGAACAGAAACTTGTGAACAGAATCATACATCAAAGAATAAAATTCAGGAGTACTGAGAATTTCAGGATCATCATAGTCTAGCGACATATGAGTGTGTTTGGATCTGAACAATCCAGTGACAGGGTGGGTCGTCAGCCTTTGCTGGGTCCCTCCAAGGAACTTGATTGTGTATGTTGTACACAGGTTCAAGAACATGAGGTCCTAATTTCTCAGATGTCCTGGCAGTCTATTGTGTTTTCCAGTTCAGAGTGAAAGCTGAGTGCATTCACATTATGTTGTTTTTCCTGATTCTCTGGAACAACACAGAACAAAACAGGAACAAAATGAGAACAGAACAATCAGTAAAGCTCCAAGGAGCTCACAGATTAAAATGTAGATAAATAACTAACCCTGGGATTGCGACACAGTGTAAAAATTGATACAACGGAAATTACTCCATTGAGTTCTCTAGAAGCATGTAAAAAGGAAAGTCACCCACATGGGAGTTGTGGGGGATGGAAGATAAGGGACAACTTGCTCCTCATGGAAATCTTAGATCCAAATGATAGGCTTCTAGCTTGGTGGATTAGTTGAGAGAGGCAAGGAGGACATCCCAGGCAGAAGGAACAAAATGCATCCTTACTTGGACGTAAAGGGAAGATGGAGAACTGACAGCAGGCCTGGAGCAGAGTGTAGAAGGAAGGCAATGATTGGGAAGATAAAAGACTCACAGGTTAATACAGGCCCAGAAAATGAAGGAGAACACCCACCACTGTTATGTCTTGTCCACCAATTGCTTTGTTGTCTCTACTCCTGAAATGTCAAGCCCGTCCAATTTTCATTCAGGCTAAACATTTTTCAACCGTGCCTGATCTTCTGTTTTCCGTCATATCCCTCACCTATTCCATCAGCAGGGATAGGAACCTTAGAGGCTTTCATTTACATATTCATTCGCCCTTTATTTCATAAAACAAACTTATTTCTGAGGTACTTACCATTTAATGACTTTGAGACTTGAGTTAAATAAATGTTAAAGATGAAGATAATGAAGCAAGACACACTTGAACTTTGAAGTCAGGCACAACTGGGTTGGTTCCTTGGTTCTACCTTGCACTTTCTAACTGTGTAACCTTGGGGAAGTCCCCTGAGCTCTCCAGACCTTTGGACAGGAGCAGAAAGAAGCTAATTATGTGTTCCTCAGATTGTCATTAAATATTAAACAGTAGAAGTTCCTACCTCCTCACTTTCCATCTTAGTTTCCATGTCGCTTTAGAAACTTTTTTTAGTCCGTTTTTAAACACATATTGCTTCTTCTATTTGATTTTGAGCTCCTATGAGCCAGCACTATATTTTAGTTTTTATTTAAATAAAATGCTTTCTCGGTTCATATTTCTACTTTTGCTTAGTTTGGGTTTGCATGGGAGTCCTGTTCTGTCAGCCTTTGAGTGTAGGAGAGAGAGGATGTATGGTTTCCCTTCAACTTCCTCAAGAATGGGGAAAGAGATCAGGAAAAGAGCAGAAGAAGCTTGGCCCTCTGGAGTGGGAGCATTTGTTTGCATTCCAGGTCTGTTACTCTGAAGTTGTTGCATTACCCATTTTGAGCCTTGGTTTCCTTATCTCTGAAATAAAGACAAAAAAAAAATGCTTCCATTTTATTCTAACTATAGGATCATAGCTGGATATTTGCCTCAATCAGTTTTTAATCTTAGCTTCCACGCTGTCCATGGAGGGGACCCCAGGAAGCTCCCCAAATCCCTGTGGCACGCTAGCCTCCATCTCCTTCCCTTCAGTCCTTCCCCTACTTCCCAACCATTGTCATTCTATGGCCAGTACCTTGTTTCCCCTGTCTCATAGAATATTAGGAACTGATGGTTTAGTAGGACAGCCTCTTTCTTTGTTATTCTTACTTCACCTCTATGCATCATATTTTATATCCCCCCTGCCTTCAATGGAGAACAGTCCTGGGGTCAGTCTTGCCCCAATTCCTCCTCCACCTCAAGTCTATGTTCCCACACTCACGGTTCCTGATCCTGAGAGACCACCTTTTCTGGAAGGGAATACATAAATTATTTAAATCCACCTTAATGAGGTAAGCAATTAAATATGTTTAAGAAATACAAATTGAACCCAAAGTACAGTTTTAATAGCCCACTGGAAATTATTTCACATACTTCCTTGTGCCATGACAATTACTTGAGTTGAAATACCAATGTTTCCTAACCGCTGTATAAGTTTAACTTGTAAATGTCTCCAGCATCAACAATGAAAATTGGGTAAGCTCCATTTAATGAGATGTTGATGTCACCTGGTTTTGTTCTTCATGTAAATTTAAACAAGACATCTTAACAATTGTCCTGATGCCATGATATTAAGCTTTTTAATTTGTGCTTTTGATTTGGGCTTTGGTATCTTTTTGAATATGCAGAACTATCAGCTAGGTTTGCCACCATCTTGATCTAGTGGTGTGTGTGTGTGTGTGTGTGTGTGTGTGTGTGTGTGTGTGTGTGTGTGTGTCTGTGTTTGGAATAAAGAACATGTTTTGTCTTTTCCACCTCTGGCAGTATGTCTCTCTGTCTGTAGCCAGAGTCAAACTCAGCACAATCCAATGATACAGTAAACACTGGCTGCTTCTGTCCTACGTACACACAGTGGAGGATCTGACATGACCTGAGACCCTTGGCCTACATGGCCTTGTACACAAATTGAGCAAATCATATTCTCTAAATAGGAGAAGGGCAACTTGCCACTCACAGTTCTCAGGGGAAAGAAGTTCACTGCCCCAGAGAGATCATGATCCTCAGTGAAGAGGGTGATCCAGGAAGAATGACAGACACTAAATGATCATTTCTAACTCCTCTCCTCTCTGTCCCTTTTGCCTTCCTTCCAGTCTTATCTCCTCCCTTCCCGGCTCTTCCTTTCCATTCTTTTCTGTGGTATTTCCTCTCCTTTCTTCTCCACTCTTTCCTCCCTTTGTCTCTCCCTCTCTATTCTTCTTTCAAAAAATCATAGGTGATTCATGATTGAAGTGGAAAACAGCCTTGCCTAACTCAAATATGAAATAGCAAATTTTCTCAAACCTTCAGCTCCTTGAAAGCTGAGCAGCATGGGAAACTTCATGGCACCATTGTCCAGGGAGCCGTCAAGGCACTTCTGCTCAGTGCCTAAGACTCTCAGCCCATCGTAACCTTCTATAGACAGGGTGGATGAAGCTAGGTCCGTTTTTTGCATCTTGCCCTTTGGAAGGAAGCATCTACCGTGTGGCACGGAAAAACAGACTGGGTTTTTCACACTGACTCAAGTCATTGTCACAGGTGGAATGCAGTGTGAGGCCCCTCCCTTGCATAATCACTCAGACAACTGTCCCTGGTGTCTTCTCTTAAGCCTTCTTCATTACTTCCCCAGGCTCATACATGGGCAGGTCTTTCTCTGCCCCACCCTGTCATGTTCACATGGCACTTTGCTCGTAGCTCCTTTTTTTAAAATAACATATTTTTGGAATATAATTTCATACAATAAATTTCAGTGGCTTTTAGTACATTCACAGATTGGTGCAACCATCACCACAGCAAATTTTAGAACATTACCATCACCTTATTCATACATGTTAGTCGTCACCCCTCTTTCTTCCACCCACCCATTCCCTAACTACCATTATTCTAGTTTGTCTATATTGATTTGACGATTCTGGACATTTCATATAAATGGCATCATACAATACGTGGTCTTTGTGACAGCCTTCTTCCATCTAGCATAATATTTCAAGGTTCATCCTTATTGTAGCATGTGTTAGTTCTTCATTCTTTTTCATTGTCAAGGAATTTTCTATTGCATAGAAACCTACTACATCATGTTTCTCCATTTTTCAGTTGATGGACAAATGGATTGTTTACCATTTTTTGACTTATGAATAATAAAGCCATAAACATTCATGTAGATTTTGTATGGACATATGTTTTCTCTTCTTACATAGATATCTAGGAATGCTGGATCATATGGTACCTTTATGTTTAACTGCGTGAGGAACTACCACACTATTTTCCGACATGGCTGACCCATTTTACATTCTCAGTAGCCATGCAGGAAGGTTCTTATTTCTCCAAATACTTCCCAACATCTGTTATTGTTTGTCTTATAAATTACAGGCATTCTAATGAATGCAAAGTCATGTCTAATTGTGGTTTTGATTTGCATTTCTGCCTCTTTTTTAACTTCAGAGTTTGAAAAATGTTTTCATTTTTTAAATTTTTCCAGACTTATTGAAATTTAGTTTACATAATGTGTAAGTTTAAGGTATACAACATGATGATTTCATACATTTATATATTGCAAAATGAGTTCCACAGTAGTTAGTTAACACCTCTATCCCATCACATAATTACATTTCTTTGTGTGTGTAAGAACAATTAAGATCTAATCATTAAAAATTTTCAGGTATATAATACAGTATCATTAACTATAGTCACATTCTGTACATTCGATCCTTAGAGCTTATTAATTTTCTAACTGGAAGTTTGAACCCTTTGATCAATATCTCTCATTTCCTCCATTCCCCAGACTCTGGCAAGCACCATTTCACTGTTTCTAAGAGTTTGGCTTTTTTCCATTCCACACAAAAGTGAGATCACACTGTATTGTCTTTCTCTGTTTGATTTATTTTACTTAGCATAATGTCATTAAGGTCCATCCATGTTGTAGCAAATGACAGGATTTGCTTCTTTCTCATGGCTGAATAATATACTATTGTACATATTTACTATGTTTCCCCGAAAACAAGACCTAGCTAGACAATCAGCTCTAATGTGTCTTTTGGAGCAAAAATTAATATAAGACCCAGTCTTATTTTACTCTAAGATTGGGTATATAATATAATATAATATAATATAATAAATATAATATATACCAGGTCTTATATTATATTCTACTATAATATAAGGCTGGGTATAATATAATATAATATAATATAATATAATATAATATAATATAATATAATATAATAAAATACTGGGTCTTATATCAATGTTTCTCCAAAAGACGCGTTAGAGCTGATTGTCAAGCTAGGTCTGATTTTCGGGGAAACACGTACCACATCTTTATCCATTCATCTGTTGATGGACACTTAGGTTGCTTCCACATCTTGGCTATTGTAAATAGTATTGCAGTGAGCATGGGAGTACAGATATCTCCTTGGTGTCATGATTTCTTTTCCTTTTGATATATACTCAGGAGTGGGATTGCTGGATCATATGGTAGTTCTACTTTTAATTTTCTTTTTAATAACCGCCACTGTTTTCCATAGGGGCTGTACATTCCAGCCAATAGTGCACAAGGGTCCCCTTTTCTCCACATCCTCACCAACATTTGTTATCACCTGTCTTTTTTATAACAGCCATTCTAACAGGTGTGAGATGATACATTCTCAGCATTTGTGGTTTTGACTTGCCATTTCTTTGATGATTAGTGATATGGAGCACCTTTTCATGAACCTGTTGGCCATTTTTGTCTTCTTTGGAAAAACATCTATTCAGATCCTCCACCTATTTTTAATAGGACTTTTTTGGTTTATTGCTGTTGAGTTGTATGAGTTCTTAATATTTTTTGGATATTAACTCCTTATCAGGCAGATGGTTTGCAAATATTTTCACCAATTCTGTAGGTTGCCTCTTTTGTTATTATTTATTTTTTTCTGTGCAGACACGTTTTAAGTTTTATGTATTCCCACTTATTTATTTTTGCTTTTGGTGTCATACCCACAAAATCATTACCAAGACTTATGTCTAGGAGCTTTCCCTCTATGTTTTCTTCTAGGAGTTTTATGGTTTCAGGTCTTATTTTTCAGTGTATAATCCATTTGAAGTTTGTGTGAGTAGCATAAGAAAGGAGTCCAATTCCATTCTTCTTCATATGATTGTAGTTTCCCCAACACCGTTTATTGAAGACACCATCCTTTCCCCATTCAGTATTCTTGGCTCTCTGGTCAAATATTAGTTGACATATATACAAAGGTTTATTTCTGGGCTCTTGATTCTGTTTCATCAGTCTATGTGACTATTTTTATTCCAGTACCATACTGTTTTGATTACTGTAGCTTTGTAGTAGTGTTTGAAACCAGGAACTGAGTTACCTCAAGCTCTGTTATTCTTTCCCAGGATTGCTTTGGCTGTTCAGTCTTTCTTGGCTCCACGTGAATTTTAGGATTGTTTTTCTGTTTATACAAAATGCCATTGGAATTTTCATAGGGAATTCATTGAATCTGTAGATTTGTTTGGGTAACATGGACTATCCATCTTGCTGATGTCACTCTGCTCGTAAGACTTAAACATATCACATTGTTTTTTTTTTTATTTATTTTTATATGCCTATCTCACCGACAAGATTAGAGGATTTGGGGAATTTTACCTGTTCATCTTTATAGCTAAAGTATAATTCTAGAGCAGTATCTGAAGTGTGATGCAGGAGAGAATCCAATAAACATAGATGTTAGCTTTCTGCTAAACTTATATTTTAATCCTGTTCAGAGACGAGGTCCTTATGAGTTATTCCCATGGGTTGTTATGGTTCCATCAGACTGAGCTAAGTGGCTCTTTTGTTGCTTTAGAAAAACAAATTTTCAATATTTTTAAAATATTTACAATTTGTTAACATAACACATGATCTTTTTAATGCATTCGTTTGAATAGCTTATGTTCTAAAATACAGTGTATTAATATAAAATTTGAGATCTAGTAAGGTCAACAGTTCATGAAACAAGTGCCATTTGAAAGGTAGTTTATGTCTCATAGTTCCCAAGAAGAGGGAACACATGTTGCTACGGAGGTGCTGCATGGGGAAACACCAAGGTCAGTCAGGAGGCAGAGAAGGAGGAACTGTGGGCAAGAACCTTCAGTATGGTCTCCACAGAAAGCAGGTTTAGAATTGGCTAGTTTGAATAATTTCAGCAGTCTCTGGGTATAGAGACTGTCCCTCATGTTCTGGTATCTAGCCCTGGGGTTGTTAGGGCAGGTGGACAGTGGTCTGACGTATGAGAGCTTGATAAAGCAGGTGATGGGGATAGGAGCTCTGGGTTCGTTGGTTTGTATTTGGAAAGCATGCTCGTGAGCTAGTTGCTTACTACCTCTCAGAAAGGGTTCACCCTGGGAGGCATAGTCCCTTCAGGGTCAGCAAAGCCCAGATGTCAAAGCATCAGAAATAGAAAACAAAAGACATGATTATTACAGCTTATGATACCAAAAGAGATTTTTTTTTCTCTAAACAAGAATGGGCATGCAAGCAAGACAGCAGCTTCTGCAGCTACCTGGATACACTTGCTGCTATAAGACAAGAACTATTGCTATGATGTGACTAGGACAAAGAGTAAATCGAATACCCCACGTACTTTTATTGAAGATTATATGCATAGACACTACAAAGACAAGGATTCTCCAGAGACCTTAAAATTCTGTTCAATTCAGCGATAATCAGATACTTGAATCACTTTTCTTTTGGGTCATGAGTGGTTTATCATGCTTCTGGATATATCTCTCTTGTACTAATCTTTGCTCGTACTAATTCTTAAAGTGGCAAGTATCTTCTATTGTTTCTGTCTCAGTTGAACCACTACTGTTCTTATCTCTTGGTACTAACCCTGTCATCTTCTGGGATCCTGTAGCTCATTCCCTGCTGAGGTACATTTGTCACTAAGCCCCTGTTGGTGTCACTACAGAGTAGGAGACAAATTTCTTTCACTGCTGGATTACAACTTGTTTCTCTTAACTTATCTGGGAGGGAGGGCATGGATCTGCAGTATAAGATTATCATGCTTCAAAAAGTACGCCTTACTGCTCTTTGCTTCGGTAAAGAAGATGAGATTCAAAAGTCACATTTTGAAATAATAAAAGGATCGCTGGACCCAAGTGTTTTTGACATTAGAGCTTATGAACTTTTTAATGCACCACAATTTTCAGTATTACAGCTAGAAATCATGATAGGTTTGTAAAACAAGTCATTGTGCTTGTTTGTTTTTGTTTTTTATTTTTAGCCGAACTTTTCAGGTCCATTCTGGAGACTTATATAGTATGTTAACACTTCATATTCCACTCCGGGAACTAACCGTTAAGCTTCTCTTCAAAGACTTAGTAAGTCAGGATTTCTTGTTCATATTTGTGAATTAAGGACACCTGGGAGTATCTGTTGTCATTGCAGAAAGCAGTATGTTTGTCAGTGCTGTCCTTTGCTGGAGAAAGCTGACCGGCACTTTTTGTGTAGGTGGGCTTATTGACAAGATTTGCATTTGGGTCAAGAGTTGGAGAGATGTTAGGCTGAGAAACCACAGCTATCAGAATGAGGAAGGACAACATTCCCAATAGAACCCCTGGTTATCCACAGGCACTTACTTTCGTTTCTTTTATCCAACTTTCTTTCTTTCCTCACAATACTCTCTGTACGTCATAAGTTGATTGATGTTCTATTTAAAATGTAGTTACTACAAAAATACAAGACTGCTCATTACAGCACTGGTTATAATTAAGCAAAATAGTAAATAATATAAATGTCCATTTGACTTCACCGTAATACAGAATATTATGCAGCCACTAAAAACGATGAGATAGACCTATGAGCACTAACATACTAAAATGCTTGCGATCTTGACTTTGTTGTAAGTTGTATAAAGCAGGTTAAGAGAAATAATAAATGAGCCACAGCGACATGCAAAGACATGATTGAATCTCACTAACATAATACATTTAAAAAAGCTAGATATAAAACATACACTATGATTTCATTTATGTAAAGTCCAAAAACAAGCAGAGCTAATCTCTAGTTAGAAGTCAGGTTAGTGGTTATGTGTAGACACGTGGCTTGTGACTAGGAGAAGGGTACGGGCTTGTTTTCTGCTGCTGGTCACGTTCCGTTCCTTGATCTGGGTGCTGATTACCTAAGCATGTTCGTTTTGGAAAATTTCCTCATGCTACAAATTTATGAATGATGCATTTTTACAAAGATGTTACACTTTGATAGGAATTTTATTTTAAAGAACAGGAGTTTGAATTTTGAGAAAAATAAAAGACTGAGTACCTTAACAACAGGGTCAGAAAGTGAAAGAACATTCTTAGATGGGTAAGAGATGTGACCAGCCAACGTCATGAGCAAGCGGTATTTCTAGGGGAAGAGAAACTCTGAGCAAGTAGAGGAGGGCGGAGAGGAGTGCGGTAAAGAAGGCAATGCAGGGGCCAGGGCAGCAGAGTATTCAACGGGAAGCATCAGCCTCGCTTTCTCATTTCCAGCTCTAGTTTGCATATATTTATCCATACAATGTATTTTTCAGAAACCAAATTTAAAGTGAATTAAGTTAAATATTACCAGCACTGATATTGATGAAGCTGCATGCATATTTATTATTAGCATTATTTTTAATTTAAGGAGCTTCAGTATATCTCTGTACCTGAATCTAGTGGGTTTGACAATGCCTATTTTAATTAATCATTTTCCTTTTTCACATGAGGTCTTGAAAGTCATATATTTTCAAATGGTTTAAATGCTAAATGGTTTAAATGGTTCAAATGGTTGCTAAATTCCAACTTTCTCTATGGATTTTCCTAGCAATCTTTATCATGAGATATTAAAATAATAATAATAACAATAATAATAATAATAATAATAATAATAATAATAATAATAGAAGCCACTTAAATTTTATGAACACTTTTAGTGAGCCAGGTCCTATGCTCATTAAATGCATTACACAAAGCATTTCTTTCAATTTTCCAGTAATCCAGTGAGAGAAATATTATGATTGTGGTGGCCAGTTTTGCACACTCAAAACTGAGTCACAGGTAGTTTTAATAAAATTAAACTCACATAAGTAGTCAGGGAGGGTGCCTGGAAACAGATCCCTATGGTCTAACTCTTGACCTGCCCTGTCCAATGTGGTAGCCACTAACCACATATGACCACGGAGCACTTGAAATGTGACTGAAATGAGATGAGCTGGCAGTACAAAATACATACTGAAATTCAAAGATTTAGTAGCACAAAAAAGTAAAATATCGGGGCAGGCGGATGGCTCAATTGGTTAGAGTGCAAGTTCATAACAACAAGGTTGCCGGTTAATTCCCACATGGGATGGTGGGCTGCGCCCCCTGCAACTACAATTGAAAACAGCAACTGGACTTGGAGCTGAGCTTTGCCCTCCACAACTAGATTGAAGGACAATGACTTGGAGCTTATGGGCCCTGGAGAAACACACTCTCCTACAATATTCCTCAATAAAAATTTTTTTAAAAAGGTTAAATATTTTATTAATATTTTTATAGAGTTTCCATGTTAGAATGATACTATTTTAGATATATTGAGTGAAATACAATTTATAACTACAATTACTGTTGCTTTTGTGTGTGTGTCTTGGCTGCCTTAGGGAGATTTGAACAAATACAAATCTGGATTCTCAGTATTGGGAATTCCGGTCTCCTGCTCTGGGGTGTGGTGCAGTTGTAGGTGTACTTGGAAAGCTTCCCCAGTATTTGTAATGTGCAGCCTGGAATCACTGCCTGGAGTCCAGAAGCCTGTGCCGTGCTGTCTGATACCCGACCTGACACTGGACAGCCCCGATGGGGTAGTTACAACAGGGGCCAGAGAAGTGCTAATAGCTACAAGGCATTGGCCTGAGCAGCTGTGCAAATAGCTGACTGCAGATGACGCTATCCATTGCACCGCGTCATCCCTAATATCTGGGGCAAAAGGAGTTAGATTCCTTTAACTTGCATTTCACGTGGCAGAAGGAGGTGGCGATCCATTAGACCAATCTGGGGATGGTTGGGGGTTACTTTGGGCCTGACTGTTGTCCTGTGTAGCAAGATTGAAATGATTTAGTGGATTAGACTTCCCACTCTATCAAAACAGATCAAACACTAGAAGATTCCTGTAAATCACTGGGTCAAATTCTCCTCATTGCACCCCCAAAAAATAAACAAAAGAAAAAAACGTTTTATCATTCTGAGTCGCACATCTTGCTAGTAAAATGTGACTTTGCCAATGAACAGTGAATCCTAAGTGATAAAAACTGGGGTTAAGGATATGGATTGGGGGACAGTTATTACAGGTTCAGATCTTTTAACAATGAAGCCGGAAGCCAAAGACTGGTTTTAACCTTAGCATTGAAACTCACCAATAGATTTATTTTGATGCAGTTTGCTTTTTACTAATAATTTATTTGTAGGAGAAATAGCACTTGGAAACCCAGTGCATGTTACACATACCAATGAGGAGACCCAGAGCTTTTCATTTTTTTCAAAATGTGTTTTATAACATTCACTTATCTATAGTCAGCCAGAGCTGTGCTGTTTGGAAAAGGACAGAGAGAGATAACGGATTTTACAGGAAAGGTTTATATTTGGTGGGGAGTAAGAGGGCATAAAAGGAAATTACAGGATGAGAATAAATATGTTTATGAATTTAAACTGTTATTTCCACTTAAATATCAAATTTTATGGACAATGCAGATCTAAAAGCACTTTGCATGGAATAACGATCAAATATTTTGAACATCGACATTTTATTATGAAGTAATTATTTTACTTTTTAAATGGTGACCTTTTACAGTGGACTGCAAAGAGCAATGGGATGAATCCCTGGGGTGAAAGGATGCCGTTCTCAGAAAGTGGTGCCTATTTTTATCACCCCAGCAGGCAGAGGCTCAACTGGTAAAATGTCATTAGACGCCCAACCCTGAAGCTGCTGAGTTCAACAAAGGTCTGTTGAGTACCTGCCGTGTGCAGAGCAAGCATGAGCTAGGTACAGAGATCCAGGAATGCAGATGATATTTTTGCCCTTGAGGAGCTCTCAGTCTGGGTTGCGGGGAAACAGATGTGTGTATTTTTGGTACAAGACAAAGTAGTTATGGAACGATGAGGAAGAACTGTAGAAAGGTGAGCTTGAGAAGAATTTTTAGACCTAATAGAATTTATTCTGAGTTTTTATGCAGGTGGGCATATTAGTTTGCTAAGGTTGCCCATAAAAAAGTATCACAAACTGGTGGTTAAACAACAGAAATGTACTATCTCATAGTTCTGGCAGCTAGAAGTACAAGATGAAGGTGTTCACACGGTTGGTTTCTTCTGAGGGCAAGAGGGAAAATCTGTTCCTTGCTCCTCTCTCAGCTTCTGGTGGTTTGTTGGCAATCTTTGGCATTTCTTGACTTGTCAGTGCATCGCCCCAATGCCTGCCTTCATCTTCACATGGTGTTCTCCCCGTGTGCGTGTCTGTCTTCTGTGTCCAAATGTTGCCTTTTGATAAGGACACAGTAATATTGGATTAAGGTCTCTCCTAATGACCCCATCTTAACTTGACCATTTGCAAAAGCTCTATAACCAAAAGAGATCATATTCACAGGTACTGGGATTTGTACTACAACATCTCTTGGGGTACACAATTCAGCCCATAATGGTGGGAGTTCTGCAGGCAGAGAAGGGAAGGAGGCCTCCAGGTAGATATAAGACTGTGTTAAGGATATGGAGCATTTTAGTACCCCCTGGTGATCTCAGGTTCTCTGCCTTGATCGTTGGGCTGGAAGCCCCCAAGCAGAATTCTTGGTGTTCCTTGCAGTAAGGATCAGGGAGCTTGTTTGATCTTCCTGATATTTTTATCACGTACAAGGCCTGACAATTAAGTTCAACTTGTTGCAACAATGTTGCTAAACTTTTTTGATATCAGAGGGATTATTCATTATGAATTTGTGCCAACTGGACAGTTACCCAAGTTTACTATTTCTAAGTGCTGAAAAGGCTGCATGAAAAAGTTAGACAACTGGAACTTTTCACCAACAATTCATGGCTCTTGGTCCACAACAACGCACAGCTCACACAGCACTATCTGTGAGGGAGTTTTTAGCCAGTCAACAAATAACTGTATTGGAACACCCTCCTTACTCACCTGATCTGGCCCTCCGATGACTTCTTTCTTTACTTGAAGATAAAGGAAATATTGAAAGGAAGACATTTTGGTGACGTTGAGGACATCAAGGGTAATACGATGACCATTCCAGAAAGAGTTCGAAAATTGCTTTGAAGGGTGGACTAGGTACTGGCGTCAGTGCATAACATCCCAAGGGGAGTACTTCAAAGGTGACCATAGTGATATTCAGCAATGAGGTATGTATCACTTTTTCTAGGATGAGTTCACAAACCTAATTGTCAGACCTCATATTCTCTCCATGCCCCACCTTGCCAGTGTGTCTTTGATCTCATTGATCTCGTGGTGAGGATCCATTTCACTCGCATTGCTTTTTATACTTTAATGAAATAAGTATTCTTTATTAGTTAGCAAGCCATTTAACTTCTTGTTCATTTTTGTCTTCAAATTAAAAAGTACAAACCCCGGTTTTCAACATTCTAAATATTCTTCTCTTTCCTGATTAAGATTAATCCACATTTCCTTGTAAGTTCCTAATATTTTAATCTATCCTCAGAATTTGTTGATCTTGCAGAACAGAATTCAGGAGGCCCTCTTGTTCTAAGGATACTATAACACATACTGGAAAAAATCCAATTCAACTTAATCCAGTTAAAATGAGGACGAAAAGTCCTAAGCCTTTAACCAAGAAATAGACTATGAGGTTGACCTGATGAATAGAAACAAATGCTCAACTATTAGGGAGAAACACTAGAATGAAGACTGAGTTCATAAATGGTGGGTTCTTTAGTGAAGATTGTGATGACTTTTGCTTCTGAATGTAGACTTTCCCTGCAGGGTCTCAGTTAATGAATGCTTGGATAAAGAGGCGCCCGTCGTATTATTAGTTTGACTCTACAATGAACTATCAGAGTAATCGTGCTTTCATTTGGCACCTAGTGGTGGCCTCACATAGGGACTGATTTGCATATGTTGAATATGAGGTGGTCTAGGTGGAAAAACTTTTGCTCTTATATGACTTACCGATGTGTGTGTGTGAATATTTGTGTTTAGGTCTCACATTACTTGGATGCCGGCACACTTATGGAAATCATGTTTAAGTCTGATGTCTTATAGACTTAATTAAAACTGGTAGTACAAAGGAAGAGTCCCAAGAGGCAGTGGACCTCTGGGTCCCCGTACTTGGACGGGACATGAAGCCACCTTTGAGAACATTTCCCATTCCCTCCCAGATGTAGGACTTCCCAGTGCATCCTGGTCACTGACACCTCTATTGTCATTATAGAGACCTCCATAGGGAAATGTATAAGAAAACAGCACCTATGATTTTCTTTTGGTATCACTTTTTTTCTATGTAGTATAGCTTAACACGTTTTTGTGGAGAGACTTCTAGAATCCTAAAGACTTTTACAGTTTCCAAAAGCACTCTTGTCAGGCAACTTTGCATGCCAGGATCTAAACTGTGAGCTCTCTGGTTTAGCATGCAGTGCTGTAGCCTCTGTGTTTCCCAAGACTTCTGTGTCTCTGGCAATAAGAAGCATCCTTTCCTTCTGAAAGGGTGTGTGTGAGGACAGTGTGAGAAGACAGCCCAGGCCCCAAGGTAGATCACATGTATCACATGCCCAAAATATCTTTCTGGCAAACTCAAAAGCACTGCTTGATGAATGCGGTGACATAAAAGCAATTTCCTTCAATATGGGTCTCAGGGAACAGACAGTGGGCCTAGTCACGGACTGCCTGTAGGTAAAGCTAGTTTTGCATAAAAGAAGCGAGTGTTTTAAAGGCCTGTGTTTTACTTGAATACTGGCTCGAGCAGAAAAGGGGGAAAGGAAGGAAACTGGCATTTTGTACATCAATGATATGCCATCCATTATCCTGGACACTTTATTTGCGCTCTCCTATTGTATCCCTTAACAAATATGTGGGGTATACAGCATTTTCCTCATTTTATTGACAAAGACTATGGATGAGAGAGGATAAGAAGAATGGTAGCTGGTGTTTAAGCCCAGGTGTGCAGCCCACCCAACCACACTGCTCCCTGAGTGAGGTGGGCAACAGGGAGCAGCTAAGGGTAGCAGCAGTCTTTCCGAGAGTCTCAGGCCAGGCTGCCTGCCCAAAGGGTTTTTTCCACCGGTGCAATGTCGGTGTCTGAAATTTCACTGTACCATTACCTTCTCTAGTTCCCACCTTTATAACATGAAATATGATCATATGAAAACAGAGAGGAACAAATCCTGTGCATAACAGAAAAGGAGAAAGGACCAGAGTTGGGAGCTGGAGGTAATGAAAACACTCTTTACCAATCCCAATTGAAGCAAAGATTGGTTTTTACCCTCAAAAATGACTTCACAATCTAGGTTTTTAAAAATGAAATGCAAAAATGTTAATATCTCATAGAATAATACGTTACCACATATTAGATAGAACCAAATTAAATTGCCAATGTTCACCCATTTATTGCCCTCCAAATGGCAATTTTATGTGATTCAGCCTAATATCTAATGATTACTTGGAGTTAAGAAGTGCAACACTATATATTTTAGCTCATTCAATCCTCACGACTTCTTTACAATGAAGATAATGGTAGCCCCAATTTACAAGTAAGACGTTCACTGCTTTCTGTACTTCTAGATTCTAAATCCAGGCCAAAGTGATAGAAAACAGGGTTGGCTTGCACAAAGTACATTTTCCTTACAGCACATGAAAGATACATGATGGAGGACCCAAGGAATTATGTGGGCTACCATCATGATTTCATCAAAGGAGTTCAGGCAGCTTTCTCAGTGACCTCTTCATCACTACATTGAAGGACTGTATCTTATTGGCCTGTTGGAAGCATTCAATAACCTATCCTCTAGAAAAACCCTTTATGTTTTTCTTCATGATACTATCTTTTTCTGTTACTTTTCTCATTTAGTTTTTACCTTTACCCTCCTCTGGTTGGCTGCTCCTTTTTCATCTCCTCCACAGGTTCCTTCCATAGCCTTCCATGATATTTTGGAGTTCCCTCAAAGCTCTATCTTAGGCATTCTTCTCTGATTACTCTATGTTTTTCTCTTGGGGCTATCTTATCAACATACTTGATTTCAGTATATTCATAGCCCCTAATTATTTATATCCAGGACCCAGTCACCTCCTCTTAGCCTAGATCTACATACTTCAATGTTTACTTGACATCTCTACTTGAATATCTTATAGGCCTTTAAAACTCACTGAGTCCAAAACTGAGTTCGTTACCTTTCCTTCCAAGTCTGGACCTCCTCCAGTATACTCTATCTTAGTTAATAACATCATTGTTTAGTCTCTTAAGTATTTTCAACCTAACTCCTTTTCACTTCTGTTTATTTCATGGTTAATATTACTGTCATACAAACATCCCTCATGTCTTACTTGAGCTCATATAATAGACTTCTAACAGGACAGGACTCTACATTTACTTTATCTCTTCTAATCTTTTCCGCACATTGCAGAGAAAAAAATGTAAATATCACATCACATTCCTCTCCTTTCAAATCCTTCAGTACCTTCCTACTGTTGTAATGTCATGTTCATTGCACACGAAATCCCTGTTGCTCCTGTTGCTCTGCTAATCTGCTAAGGAAAAGAGTCTGTGCAAAGGCCCTGGGGTAGGAGATAACTTCCAGATTCCTGAACATGTCATTTTATTTCCTACCACAGAACCTTTGTACAAACTATTTTCTCTTTCTGGACTGCTCTCTTCATCCCCACTCCTCTTGACTAGTTGCCTCTTAATCTTATACTTCAGATCTCTGATCTGAATAGGTCCCTATGAATAAGTCAATTTATCATAGTATATGTTTTTGTAACATAATACACTTGCTTATTATAACATTTATTACATTTGGCATTTCATATTATTGCCTTTATTCTGATAGGGAATTGATATTTATAAAGGTAAAGTAATATTTCTGTGGTTAATCTATTAAAATTGGCTAAAACTAAAGTCACATCCAAGATTGCCAAACTCTCAACCCCTTGCTTCCAGCACCTCACCTAGTTCTTGTGTAACACTCTGTGAATCAGAAGCATTGATAGTACCGTCATTGTGACTACACCTCTGTCTATAAATTCACTCATAGCCTTTGGAGTTTTTATGTCACTCTTGATTTAAACTCAGGATTGATTTTGTGCATTTCCCCAGGCTATATTTGACTTTTTGTTCAAATAAGAACAAAAACACCACATAGATTTCATGAGGAAATCATTAAGTTTAATAGATACAATCGTATTTTTTTGTTTTAATTGGTCTTATTATTCATCATTTTCATAATTCTTTTTGTTGGTACAGGCTGGGTCAGGTAGATTATCATATGCGAGTTATGTGGATTCCGTGACAGTCATCAACTCACAGCAATTAAGTGAAATAAAACTTTTTATAGTTGGTACAAGTACTTATTTGTTTCTAAGTTCAATTGGACAATTTAATGAGCTTAAAATGTGAAAAGAATGGCATTCTTTACAATAGCTGTATGCCCAAACAAGATCTCAATGGCACATTTTTTTATCCTTTAATTTGAATCTTTCCAAATGTAAAATGTCAACCAATGTTTGCCAGGGCCACATAACTTTTATTTTTGGTCTGACTTGCCATTAGCATAATTATTGTGAGATCATGTATATTGTTGCTTATATCAGTAGTTTATTCATTTTTATTGCTGAATAATATTCCACTATTCATTTATCCATTCTCCTGTTAATGGGCATTCAGATTGTTTCCAGTTTTTCACTATTACAAATAAAACTGCTATGAAAATGTATGCACATAATAAACATATGCTTGCATTAGTCTTGTGTAAATACCTAGGAATAGAATGGCTGTAGCATACGGTAGGCATGTGTTTATAGTTAATAGTTAATAGTTTAGTTATAGTTAATAGCTTAGTTATAGTTATCATTAATAGTTAATGTGTTAATAGTTTCATGAAACTATTTTTTAAGTGGTTATACCATTCTACCAGAAGTGTATGAGAGTTCAAATTGCTTCACACACTCGGTATGGCCAGTTTTTAATTTAGCCAAATTTTAGCCATTCTCGTAGGGATACGATGTACCTCATTATAGCTTAATTTTCAATTCCATAATGACTATTTGTGTTGAGCATCTTTTTATGTACTTATTTGCCATTTATATATCTTTGGGAAAGTGTTCATTCAAATCCTTAGCCATTTTTAAATTGGGTTGTTTGTCTCACTATTGAGTACTAAGAGATCTGTAGATATTATGGATACAAACCAATGTTGTTGAATGTATGTTTTGTTGAAACATTCATCCGTAAAAATATACCTTTTCCCTGAAAATAAGACCTAGCTGGACAATCAGCTCTAATGCATCTTTTGGAGCAAAAATTAATAAAAGACCCGGTCTTATTTTACTATAATATAAGACCAGGTCTTGAATAGAATAGAATAGAATAGAATAGGTGTAGAATATCTGTTCTTATATAATATAAGACCAGGTCTTATATTAATTTTTGCTCCAAAAGATGCATTAGAACTGAATATCCGGCTACGTGTTATTTTCAGGGAAACACGATATGTGCTCCAATGGTCATTACAGCTTTATTTAGGGTGGCCAACAAATGCGATATATGATTGGATAAAGAATTTGTAATATATACACAATGGAATACTATTCTGGCATAAGAAAAGATGAAATAATACCATTTGTGACAATATGGATGGATCTTGAGATTATTATGTTAAGTGAAATAAGTCAGACAGAAAAAGTTGAGAACCATATAATTTCACTGATATGTAGTATATAAAACTGAAAACAACTAAAGAACAAGACAAACAAATGAAGAAACAAGAACTCATAGACACAGACAATAGTTTGGTGGTTACCAGAGGGTAAGGGGGGTGGGGGGTGGGGGATGAGGGTGAGGGGGATCAAATATATGGTGATGGAAGGAGAACTGACTCTGGGTGGTGAACACACAATGTGAGATATAGATGATCTATTATCGAATTGTATACCTGAAGTCTATATAACTTTACTAACGATTGTCACCCCAATAAACTTTAATTAAAAAAAAAATAGGTCCGGCCTGGTGGCTCAGGTGGTTGGTGTGCCGCACTCCTAATGCGTAGGTTACCCACTCCATTCCCACATGGCCAGTGAGCTGCGCCCTCTACAGCTAAGATTGTGAACAACAGCTGTCCCTGGAGCTGGGCTGCTGTGAGCAGAAGGAGATTGACGTGAGCTGCTGTGTGCTGCCATGGGCTGCTGTGAGTGGCAGACCGACTGGCAAATGACTGCCTCAGCCGGGGGGAGTGCAAGGCTCAGAATACCAGCATGGGCCTTAATATACGTATAAATTTATATATACCTATATATATATATGGCAGATTTTTTTCTCAGAATGTGCTTTGCCTTTTCATTTTCATAATGTTGTCTTTTGAAAATCAAACATTGTTAATTTTGATGAAGCCCATTTTATTGATTTAAAAATATTTATAGTTTATATCTTTTATGTTGTAGTTAAGGAAACTTTGCCAAACATGGTTATTAACATTTTGTCTTATATTTTCTTCTAAAAGTTTTACAGTATAAAATTTACATTAAGGCCTGTTATCCTCTGTGAGTTTATATTTTATTAAGGTAAGAAGTTACGGTCAATGTTCATTTTTGTGGAAATGGCTATTCTATTGTACAATATCATTTTCTGAAAAGATCCTTCCCCATTTAATTGTCTTGGCATCTTTTCAAAAATCAATTGGCCAAATATGTTTCCATATATTTCTGGACTCTCTTCTCTGTTTCATTAATTTATCTGTATAAATAGGCCCATACATTATTGCCTTGATTAATATAGCTTTATAATAAGTCTTGAAATAAAGTAGTTTGAGTCCTTCAACTTTGGACTCTTTACTGCCAAAAGCTGTTTTGGCTAATCTAGATTTTTTGTATTTCCATATAACATTTAGAATCAACTTGTCAATTTCAGCAACAATAACAATACAGTGCTTCATGAGATTTTTAATAGAATTGTACTCAATCCATCTGCTAACTTGAGGAGAATTGACATCTTAATAATATTGAGTTTTTTATGTAGAAACATGATATATCTCATTTGTTTAGGTCTTTAAATTCTCTCAGTAATGTTCGGTAGTTTTCCATGTACAGGCCTTGTGTATCTTTTTTCAAATTTATTTCTACGTACTTTATATATTTTGATGCTGTTGTAAATGATTATTTGTTTGCTATTAAATAGATATTTAATTATTGTTTGTTGCTATTAAATAGATATACATTTAATTTTGATATCATCTATCTTGCTACCTTATATTCTAAAGACTTGCTAAGCTTATTTATTAGTTACACTACCTCTTTGTAGATTCCATCAGCTTTTCTGCATAGATGATCATGTTTGAGAACAAAGATGATTATTCTTCTACTCCCAAACTGAATGGCTTTGATTTCTATTTTTGCCTTATTCCATTGACTAAACCTCAAGTACAATGTTGAATCGAAGTGGTGAGAGTGGATATTGTTGCTTTATTCCTGATTTTAGAGAATATTCTGTCTTTTACAATTAGGTATAGATTTTTTCATAGATATTCCTTATCAGGATGAGGAAGTTCCCTTCTTATTCCTACTTTTTGAGAGTCTTAATCAGGAATGAATGTTAGATGTTAGTAATTTTTAGTTAGTAGTAATTGTTTTCCTCTAATCTGATAATTAAATCATTTTTATTGATGATTAAAATTGTAAATCACATTTATTAATTTAAAAAATATTAAACCAAGCTTGCACTCCTTGTATAAACCCCACTTGGTCTTGATGTATTACTTTTAACATCTTGTTGGATTTGATTTCCTAAACATTTTTGAAGAACTTTTGCATCTATGTCAATGAGGATATGTGCCTATAATTTATTATCTTTTTATGCCTTTGTCCTTTTTTGACATAAAGGTAATGCTGGCATTATTGAATGAATTGGAATGTTTCCCCTTCTTTTTTACTTTCAGTTATTGTAAAGACCCTGAATGACAGAAAAGCATGGGATCCAAAGATATTACACTTTGATAAAAATATAGCACTTTCTCTAACTGAATCATTCCCTAACTTTAGTATACATGAGAAACTACTTTATGTAAAAGTTTCTTATACGTAAAGATTTTGATTTAGAATGTCCAAAATAGATCACAGTTTGCAGGAACAAAGAAAAACCAATCTCCGTCAGGTTATTCTGATATAGTTGATCCATGTTCTGAGGATTCTTAGTGTATTCAGTGGTTCTCAAAGTATGTTTCACAGAGCAACACCGTTAGAATCACCTGGGAACTTTTTAAAAATACAAATATTCTGTCCTCACTTCAGACTTACTAAATCAAAAATTATCAGAGAGGAAATGGCAGTCTGCCCTTCAATAGCCCTCAAGGTGACTCCAAAGTTTGAGAATTACTGGACTATGTTAATAAGAGAAAAACAAAAAGTAGTAGATACAGATGCAGTTAATTTTATGTATTTTTGTTGTAAATAGAGATAATTTATTCTATACTGACTTTCATTCCTTTGTAAGATATGTGGAAGATCTGAGAGTGAGGGAAGGGAGGGTAAGTTAGATGCTTGAGTAGTGTGGAGAAGTTCTGAATAGTCATTAGGAAAATGGAGAAGCAGGCCAATGAGATTGTTAGCCACTAATGGATGTCAGCTTAAGCAATGTGATTGTCAACTTTTATTGATGTCCATCTTCCCAATCATTCAATATTCTGTCTAATTCTGAACTGTTCAATGTAGCGGGGTGGAGAAGGCAGTGTCTTGGATTCATACAGTTATTTTGCCAAATGGGTAAAAAGGAAGGAGAAAAGGATACAGCAAGTGAGGGTATTTGTAAGAGAGTGAATTATAATAATCATGGATCATAGTCTCTATGCTGTATAAAGAAAGAAGTAAGACAAATTAACAGAAAGACAGTTCTAAGATCTATGGATAAAAAAGTCTTCATGAGATAGAAGAACTATTTTAATAGACATATTTCAGAAAATTGGCTGGGAGTGTAAATGATAATGGCGGAAAAGTAAAATGCTTGTTTATGAATTCTTGTTGTTTTTATGTGATAGAAAGCTATAATATATGACCTTGATAATAGAAGTTGAGATTACTATGCCAGATCATTGGTATTGAAAAATCACAAAATGGGTGAATAAATATTCACATTCATATTGAAGTTCTCTTTCATTAATGATGTTAATCATAGTAGTACGTGGCTGAATTGGAAATTGACATCCAAGGAATAAATCATAAAGTACACTGACATCACTATCATATAATATAAATTGGAAATCATCATTGGCATAGGAAAGTTCTGATGGATACATATTAGTTTATCTGGCAGATTATTTTGAATCCCACCATAATTTCAAAATTGCATGTCCCCGGTGTGTCCTAAAGTCATGGACTGTCGTTTGATAATGAGATTCATAATTGGGATATCTATGTATGAATTGTGATTTCACTATGCAGGTACAAAAAGTAATTGAATCATAATAACTTCCTATTTTCCTATTCATGACAGGAGCAAAAAAAGTTTGCTTTGAAAGTCTACTAGCTCAGAAGTACAAGAATGGAAGTTGTTTCTACTGTGCCTTTCTAACATCTATTCTAATTCTGTGTTTCAAATTCACAGAGAGTGAAGAAGTTTACCAAAGGCAGGTGCTGTCAATTTCATGTATCATCTTTGGAATTATCATCGTGGGCATCTTCTGTGCAGCATTCTACTTCAAAAGCAAGTAAGATCATTTTTTCTCAAGTGTTAAAAGGTTACTTCTCAGAGGAAGCACTTTGTCTTTCTTTAAGTTCACAGGCTTTGCTCCAGGCAGAGGGATCTGTGCAAATGGGTCCATCAAACATCTACAAATGACTTAGAATCCTTTGTAGACTGTGGTGAGTGTGTACAGCATGTGCATACGTGTATGTGGTTTATCTTCATGCACATAGTTATCGTTCCTCTCTGTGATCATGAACACTCTATGTTCTTTGTACATTTCGGTTACCTGCCAGAATTAAATGCTCAGTGTCTACCTGTCACTAAGGGGTTAACTCTTCTGAACAGAAAGATCACTGCTGTAGACCTAAACATCATCAACCAGTATCTAGCCTTTAAAAAAATTACACACACACACACACATCTCCACACTTGCCCTTTCATAGTGTTTTTATGTGATACCCCTAAAGGGGTTTTACCAAATGTGAAATATGAATATTATAAAATCTATTGTGATTCACCAGTTGGTATGCACATCTCAAATATGCCCTATACTTCCCTGGCCAAGAACCAGAACTTCTACAGATAAAGGTGCTTATTTGTGACTAATAAAGCAGAACAAAAAATATACATAATATATATATGTATATGTATATATAATACATGTATATTTATTTTCAATGAATTTTGATAAAGATATTTTCTTTATGGAAATGGTATAATCTGCACTTAAAATAGGAAATGCAGATAAAAATATTAAATTTCTTGGTTTCTTATAAGGCATGTAGGCATAAAGAAGTTGGCACAGATTCTGTTCCTAAAACTTGTCTGAAATCCACACCAATGTGTAACTGCTTTTCATTGAATATGTATTTTTCTACCCATTTGCTCTTCTAGAAATGGATCAATTTCCAGATATAGTATGATTTACCTCTCTGCATGTTGTGTATGTTGATCTTTAAAAAGAACAGCCATTATGGTTTAAAAAAATAATGGAAACTCAAGTATGAAACCAGAATTAGTAACTATTACTTTTAATAAACAATTTCAGAATAGGTTTAGATTTTCAGAATTATTGTGAAAATTGTAAAGACAGAGCACATATACCCCAGACCCAGTTTCCCCTAGTATTGTCTTAAATTATTAGTATGCTTCCTTTAATACTGATACATTATTAGAACTAGAGTTCATACTTCCAGATTTCTTTAGTTTTTACCTAATGTACTTTCTTCGTTCCAGGGCCGCATCCAGGATACTACATTACATTTAATTATCCCATCTCCTAGGCAACTCTTGACTGTGACAGTTGTTAGTGTTCATTTTTAAGCACTTACTCTTTGTCAGACACACTGGGCTTTTCATGGATTATCTCCCAATCCTCACAACAATTGGAATCGTGCATTATTGCTGCATTTTTCAAATAATATTATCATTGCACTTTAAAATATTAATTTGTCAAAGCCGCACAGTAGAAAATTGCAGATAGGGTCTTTGAATTCCCATGGTTCTAGTTTCAATCACGTAGTCTAAACCACTCTCCCACAGCAGCTGCTTGGAATGAATCAGGAAAATCATGCTCTGGTGCTCGTATTTGTCTAGGGTGGCTGTGTGGCATCCTTTTTTTGTGTCAGCCATGCCTGTGTTCAAATCTTCAGGTTGCCACTTTCTTATTATGTGTTATTATGCAAATTACACCCAGTCCCTTAGCCTCAGTTTCCTCTTTGGTAAAATGTGGCCAAAAATAATATCTACCTTCTAGAATGTGTTAAGGATTAATGGGAGAATAGTGTAAAGAGCACACCATAGTGTTTAAAAGAGTAATTACTCGATGAAGCCTTGCTATAGTTAACACCTCCAGTTTTCCACACTGGAACTTAGAGGCTGGATAAGTACAGAGTGAAGTGTTCACAGGAGCGCGAGAAGGGTAATCACACCCCATAGGGCGTTAGAAGGGTCTCCTTGAAAGTGCTGTGTGCAAGAAAGAAATTGTGTATTTAACAATAAGCAAATTACTATGAAGAAGTACTTAATCACCTATTTTTGGAGTATAATTGGCAGTTGTACCACATTTACATGAAAGACTGATTATAACAATCACAAAAACAGAGAACAGCTGGATAACTAGAGGACTTCCATCTTCAGGCCTGTCAGCTCTCCTTCTCTGGGCAGCCCGTGGGCTCTGAGAGGAGCGTCTTTTCCTGGGGCTTAGGGAGCTGTCAGAGAGTTTAATGGAAGCACTGTGCTACGTCAGGTTCATTACGGGCAGCTCAGAGGACTGACCCAATGGAGGAATGCTAGTCAGGATGTTGTCTTTCTGCCTGCCCAGGTGGGACACATTTTTATGAAAAATAAATAAGAAATATGAGAATGATAAAGTAATAATAAAAACTGAAGCCTTTTCCAAGTGGAGTTATAGTTCTCATTAGAGTATATTTCCTTCTTCTTGTACAATTTCCAGGCATGGTCTTCCTTTATTTTTCTTTGGCTGAGAGGAATACCCGACTCCACACCAGGCATCTAATCCATATAGCTGAAAGCAATGTTAACTTTTATAACAACCAAGCACAAGATTCTCTGTGCTCATGCTTGGAATTCAAATTCCCTTCCCAAAACCTTGAGCAGACTCTACCTTGACCTTTCCTTACTTTCACACATATGCTAAGGTTGTTTATATGTGTATAATTTCTCTACTTCATCTTAGAACTTCCAAGTCTTCTAGGATTCTAGGATCTGTCTCTCTTTGGTTTCCAAATAAATTCACCTGAACTTCCATTTTATATACTGCGATGCATAGTTCCTGGCCAAAGAAAGTCAGGACTTACATGGAAGCTCACATTCTCTTGGTCATATATATTTTGGTTCCCATAATCCTTCAGATCCCACCACTTTGGTCCTGTCTCCATTCTCTTCTCAGCCTTGGTATGGCATGACCTCACAGATGGACTATTAAGCAAATTATTAGGTGATGAAAGTTTGAAGGCAGGTAATATGATGCAGTAGCAGTGAGGAACACCTTCTTGAATTCAGAGGATTTTCTGACTGAGTTAATTAAACTCCAACAATTCTAAAGGACCCAATGAAAGAAATTCTCATCACTCCCAATTAGTCCATACAGTCCCATAAGGAGTTACTAGAGCTATTAATTGAGCCTTTCCAATCTGGCTGACATGGCTTACATGGCAACTATAAATCCTTGCAGGTTTTCCTTTTAATTTCAACTCATGTGGGTAAGACATGTGAGACTGGCTGTAGGAATCCTTAGTAGACTCTGGATATGCAGGACATAATTCAACTCTAAGAATGGAATTGGGATAGGAGGGGAAATGTTCCAGGAGCAGAAGCTGGGGCAAATAATTATCACAACTGGGAAAACACTGGAGGAGAAACGAGAACTGGTGCTATCAGTAAAAAGCTGATATGGTAACCACCTGCCCTGACTGTTGGTTATCACCCTCTGAAGTAAGAGATTTTAGGTCACAAAGAAAGCCTCTTACAGGTGGATAGTCAGTGGATGTTCTGATATGCTCTATACTTCTCTTCAGCAGCGAAGGTCTTAGTTCCCTAGTTGCTAAAACACAATTATGATAACAGTTACCTTTCTCAGGCACATGCTCTCGCCTGAGATAGTCCACGTCTGATGACAGGGCAATGTGAGGCTCTGAAGGCCTCAACTTTTGTCCCAACTTGGGATATAAGGCCATACCAGTTTCAAAGCTTCCTGTGGCACTTGCTGAGATCTTCACTGAGATTGCATCACATACCAACGCCTCCTTCTGCCCAGCCCTGCTTCCTTCCCTTTGCTTCCACAGATGTTGACCCAAAGAGCCCTCCCTAGTAAAACCCTACAGACTATCTCCATCTCAGCATCTGCTTCCCTAGGAGCTCAACCTGCAGTGTGACAAGTAATGTTTACCAACAGGCTTGTGATACCTGATATTCTACAACTTACATCTCATTCCCTTCTGATTAATTGGGCCAGAGAAACTGAAAAGTCAATGAATTATACAATTGTAACACTGATAGTAGGGTTCCTGTGTGCACGGCCCGTATGTTGTCTTCCCCAGAGCGACTGCTCTCACGAGAGGGCTAATGGTTCTGTGGTCCAACGCTGCTCATTTCCTCTGTTCCCGTTTTCTGGGGGAAGGTAGGAAAAAGGAAAAATGTGCATGCCTGGGAGAGGGGAGCAATGATGGAGAAGAAGGCAGGCACAGAAAAGAAAGGCCCATTTATCCTGGAATATTAGTGAGTCAGGGCTTGAGTGAGAAGGAAATAAAGGAAAGCAAATTATAAAAGGATTTAGGAAATGTAGGCTGACATTTTATGAGGAAAATTCCTTTAGAGGTTTACATTTCACAGACACTGAATTATGGAATGACTTAAAAGGTAGTATTTCTACTATTTAATTCTTAGGAGAGGAATTGGGTTCTCTCTCTGGGCCAGGCCCCCTCTCACTGCTTCATGATGATTTCCTCAGGTAGACTGTTTGCTTCATCCGTGAATCCCTGATAGGATTTTGTGGCTCTAATGTGCTTCTTAAGATGCTGATTTGATAGATTTGTTTTTAACAATAGGTTACAAATTAGCTGTTAGGAAGTGGATAGATAATTACAACTGGATTAAAGCAACTAAGAGTCCTGGAGACAAAAGCCCCCAAAATAATTGAAAAGATAAAAGAAATGGTTAAACAGAGAACATCATAGTGGTGTTGCAAGTTCAAAAGAGGCAGTGGTGCTCCGAGCCTCCAAATCCTGTGGCAAATACTGTCTCTTGCTCTGGAGAGATGCCGTTAAGACAACCTTTTCTCTTTTCTCTTTGAGCCAGTATCCTGATTCCCCTGTAGTATCTGCCCGTATAACTAAGCATGTTAAATGATGAGGACGGGGACAGATTTATGCTTCACATGGATGCTCACATTTAATTTCCCCAGTATCCATGGAAGAGAGCTTTTACAGACTCCCTTTGCAGATAAGGAAACTGAGGCTCAGACAAGCTTAGGAAATAAATCATTTTGATGTAGGAAATCCAAACAAAACTAGGGGGTGGCAGAGCTGGGATTCAAGTCCCAGTTCCTCTGATACCTGAGACCATACTCTGCGGAGTACTGCCTGGCTGGAGGAGCTCCCTGCAAGAGCCAGTCCGCCTATGCTACCAAAAGGGAAGAGGCAACATTCAGGGGAGGTGACCCTGCAAAGCTTTTTTGTTTGCGTGGTTTGGTTTGGTTTGTTTGTTGGTGTGTTTGTTTGTTTGTTTGTTTTATGGGCAGTGAGTCTTCTGCTGGTAGATAATTGCTGTAAAGCTCTTGGGAGAGGAAAGCTTGCGGTAATTTGCTGCATCCCTCTTGGTTAGCCAGCCACTGACTGACTCAAACAGCCACCCCACATATGCAAGCAGGCCTACTTTACTTGGAGTCCAAAAACTGAGAGTAGCCTCAGCCTTCCCACTGAGAAGCTGTGGGACAATGGGCAAGTGGTTGACAGTTCTGAGTGGTAGTGAAGAATACAGAGTATGCAGCCAGACTGGCTGGTGCAAGTCCAGCTCTACCACTTCCTAGCTATATGACTCTGAGCAAATTCTTTATCTTTCTGTGCCTCAGTTTTGTCATCTACTCAATGAGCATAGAATTAATGCCTCGTCACACAGAAATTTTGTCAAGAATAAGTGAGTTGACACATGGAAACCACTTAAAATGATGCTTGGTACATAGTGGGCACTCTTTCAGAATTAACAATTTTTATCACTCGCAAAGAAATATTTACAAAGGGATAAAAATCATTATATTCAGGGTTGATGGTAACAACAAATTAGCTGTTTCAAAACTGTAAAAAAGAAAATGCATACATGTTATGGTACATACCTCAGCCATGCAGTCAAACTACACAAATATAATTATACCCATATAAATATAACTTTGCAAGTATGTTATAGGTGGCTGCTAGATGCAAGCTTCACATTTTCCTACTGGTTACTTCTTCAAAGTATTTCTAATTCTTTGCAGCTGAACCCTCAGGGTTAGGGACCTCTTGCACCTACGGGGTGAGGAAATGCATTATGTTTCTATCTGCGTTCAGAGCACAATTGGATGCGAATCCCTGGATGATGATGGGTACTACCACCTTCTCTTCAAATTGGAAGTATTTCTTGGTGGGGTTGAAAATAAGGGAAGGATTCCCTTTGTTAATGAAGTGTATTTAGCTTTAGTAAATGACAAATATAGGTGATGGAATGAGTGAACCTGAAAGAAATATGCATAGAGTTAATTTATGTAGCTATTTATACATTTATTTCTTTAAACCTGCAGGAAACAAGCAAAACAAATTCAAGAGCAGCTGAAAGAGCCACAAAGTGGTAAAAACTACAGTCTCAAAGCATCGAGCACAATGGCAAAGTCAGAGAGCTTGGTGAAAAATCACGTCCAACTGCAAAATGTAAGTGACATGTCTCTGCTTCTCTTCCCACAGCCCACTCAGTGCTCCCGGTCCAGAGAGGGTAGGGAGCCTACAATCAGCCTATATGTATACATATATATGTGTGTATATATACATATATATATATATATATACATATATATGTATATATATATATATTTAATATTTTATAGATTTTTCCTTAAATCATCAGTGTGTGCACATGAATGCATATATGTGCTGGATGAAAGAAAAATTAAATATCAGCTCTTGATTACAGTCGGTAATATAAATTAGTCTCTGGAAGCAAAAAGAGCTTCAGTTGTTCGTTCCATAATCACTTATTGAATCCTTACTATGTGTCAGAAATTGCGCTGTGCCCCAAGGATACAGTGATGCCTACCGTATGGAAACTTATGTGTAATAAGAAATACCAACACCAGAATCAGAGGAGGTGTGTGGGCCAAGATGGTTACTATTGCAACAGAAAGGCCAGCAAAGGAAGGTGGGTTGGGGTAGGTATAGAGGCTGCCTCTTGAGCTGGGTTTTGAAGAATATGAAAGGTTCGTCAGATAGTCAAAGAGCAAAGGACAAGAGACTAGAACACACAAATAGAATAAAGTCATGTAATCCTACGAATGCATGCTATGTTCAGGCACCTCCAGGGTAAGGAGTATGAGAGAAATCAAAGGTGAGAGAGGTGGGAGGTGAGAATTGTGGTCCTACAGTCAGCACTTCCTAAGCCTTAAACAGATCAAGCCTTAAACAGATACCAGGACTTGAAGTTAAATACAAACTATGAATCCTACATCTTTCTAAAGTAGTTTTAATCATTTCTGAGATATATTGCAAAGCACTTAAGACAAGTGAATACCATCAAAGACATACTGAAATATTCCTCTCAGGGTAGCAACTCTTTGCCCCCACAAAGGATTGCACTTCCAGATTCCGAGGCACAAAACAAAGGAACAAAGGCCATGGTATAAACCTAGTATTTGAGTATAATAGGCAATCACTCAGGACACATGTGCACCCCTCCAAATGTGTAAATCGCTCGGAATTTATACATCATTTATGATTCTAAGAATCACTACTCAGAAAGTCGCCATTATGTTGGGCATAACAGATGTACTTAGACGTTTAATGTGGAATTCATAAATCAGAATTGTTTCCCAGCAAAATTTTGTTTAACTTGTAATCATGGCTATTTGTGGGGATTGTTCTTCACTGAAGCAGAGAAAATACTTTTGCTAATGATTTCTAATACGTAGTATTCCACCAGCCTAAATCAAACACAGTGATGGAGCGCTTCAATTACTCAGCAACTGGACCTGTCAAAGATAAGCAAAGCCAGCCACTGGTTACAGTAGTCAGGACAGATTGGAATCAGGAATACACTAATGCATTATGGAAAAGGGTGCAGTGTGAACTGAACTCAACTCCAATTTGTGCAGAGGTGACTGGGTGTTTTAAAGAAAGAATTAGGGAATAAGGAAGGGAAACAGTGGGGCCTTAAAAGTCAGGAAAGTGAAAAATTACAGAGTTGGTCAGTGTAAATGCGATTAGGCCAGCTGCGTCTGTTAGCTGGCAATTATTGAATTTAGGATTCTGTACTTCCACGGAGCCTCTATCCTTCCTGTTGATTACATTTTGGAGAAATGGCTTTCAGGTCCTTGAGAGACAGTTCAGAGTTGTAGGAGATGCATATACATCTCAAAGTGACAAAGGAAGCTTTACAACTTGTAAGCCCTTTTTAGTAAATGCTCTAGAAAAGGGAGGTCAAAGGCCTCAGGTGTTGGCTAGAAAAAAACAGTAACTTCCTTTGAAGGCCTTGAGTTTGTTTGTTTGTTTGTTTTCAGGCATGCCCTTCAAGCAGGGCTAGAGTCATCCTAGGGGTACAGCCTTTAGCTGTCATGTTAGAGTTTACTCAAGTCTTATAGTGTGGTGGTGAATGAATGGCATCGTTTGTAAGAATCTGCGATTTTGATAGGCCAAAGTTGAAGCCTGGTCAAAAAGAGCGCTCAGAGAAGCCTGTCTGTCTAAAGTGTGGTCAAGAAGAGTCTTTGTCAGTCCCTATGGATTTTACAGGGTTGCAGCCAGAACACACACAGAGTTTTGTTTCTACACCAAACATGTATGATTAATAGCATTTTCTGTCTGATCTATGACCTCCACAAACTAATGTAGTTGGGAGAAGGCACAATGGTTCACAAAGTGGCCGTTCACAATTTTCTCATCCTTCCCCTCCTGGTAAACACTCATGCTCTTTCCTACTGCTCACTATTAAAGCAATATTATTATAAAATAAACTGCACTCCTCTGCTCCCCTCAACCTTCATTTGACTGGAATTATTAGGGTTAGAAAAACAAGAAAGAAATTACTAACTGTGGGGATTCCGATACGGGAAATACCTTTGGGTACAGATGGTTTGACTTTCTTTTCCTCTCCCTCCCCCCTCCAAGACATTTTGTGTGTTGGCACAGGGCAGCAGACTGTGGGCTCGACTGGATTATTCCCATAGGGTCCCAGACAAGATGTGGGAAAGTGTCCTTATATATTCACCTGTTTTTAATAAAGAGGGTTATATGTAGGACCTTTTGTCTCTGAGTTGTGACGTGGTCACCTAGGATAACACATTTCAAGGGATCATCGGTGTTAAGGGCTGCAGAACTTGGGAGTTCAGGCAGAGAATCCATAGGAGAGGATGGCATTGAAGGACCTTGAAAAAGGAGAGTAGGTGCATTGAAGAGACATGCATGGCAATGCAGGGGGCTAAAAAAATACTTTTTCTCCTACCTTCTACATTCTTCAAGCTGAGCTAATAATTCAAAGGACATGCAGCAGATTAGCTGGAGAAAATCAAATTTTAATCTATGCCCACAGGGAATTCTCATAAGCATTAAAATTCCAAAGACAGGCAAAATTGGGTCTATATGACATTTTGGACAAAGGAGAAAAGGGGGCACCAGGGTCTTAGATTTTAAAAGTGAAAATGGGCAATTTATAGATAGTTGAGAAAGAGCAGAAACACACATGGCAGGCAAATTCTTTCTGGGAAACCCAGCAACAATGGGACCCTGGAGGTGATCTAGTTACCAGGCCCCTGCCAGGAGCCTTCCTGTCTCCTATGCTTAATTCAAATTAAACTAAGCTGAATATGCTAAGATTTCCTTCCTAGAGCATGTCTTTCCACTTGAATTTCTTGGGCAGGAAAGGGGGAGAGTCAAAGGTTTTTTTCCTGAATCTTTTCTTTCTTAATAACCAGCTTAAAATCAATATCCCAAAAGGCCATTTCAGGTGGCAAAACTTTGGTCCCCTTCACCAGCCATAGCATTCTACGCATTGTCAGCTTGGGCTCAAGGGACTGCCTCAGCAGGTCCCTTCAACAAGACTAGACTGAGATGAATAAATTGCTTTCCCAAAGGCATGTATCAATTTCTGGAAAGCAATGTGGTCACTACCAGCTTTGTTATCTCTTTGTCAACATTTCTTTTGCTAGTTTAATAGGAGAAAAATGGTATATATTTTAAATTTGCATTTCACTATTTGAGAGTATAAGTATAATATTTCTAGTCGAATTTCCACTGTGGTGAATTACATGCTGATCCTCTTGCTCCTAATTTTATTACAAGTGTCAAATAACAATTCAACTGCAATTTTTCATGTCATTTATTATGGGAGAAAATAGTAATGAAGAATACATATCAATAATCCTTTAAAAAAGAACTGAAAATTTTAAGAATATTTGCTTTCCTTCAATGCTATGCTTAAGAAATATAAGAGGCACATCGGACATCTGTGCAGGTGGAGGTGAAGTAGCACAAGTAGTCTTAAGGATGTGTGGCTAAGAATTTCTGTGTGCATATTAAAATGCAAATGTATTGAAGAAAGATTGGGAAAGCATTTTTCCTTTGTAGGTCTATATATCTTTTTCTTTTGGCAAGAGCTATGAGGAAATGCCAATGTCAATGATAATAGCAAAAAATGATAAATGAAATAGTGATAATTGTAATAGAAAATAATATGTATTGGTTGCATGCATAGAATTATGCTAAATGATATACATGCATTGACTCATTTAGCCCAAACAATAATTACTTAATTTCCACCCATCATGTGCAGAAGAAAATGGGGCTCAAAGTTTGAGAAAGTTAGCTCTGTCAGACAGCTGGTGACTAGCTGAGAGACAAATCCACATCCTTATAACTCGGTGGTATTCAAACGGGGCAATGTTGCCCAAGGGGCAATGTTGCCCAAGAAACATTTCACAAAATCTGTAAATACTTTGGGTGTTACAATTTGGGAAGAATGTGCTACAGGTATCTACAATGTTTCCCTGAAAATAAGACCTAGCCAGACCATCAGCTCTAATGCATCTTTTAGAGCAAAAATTAATATAGGACCTGGTATTATATTATATTATATTATGTTATGTTATGTTATGTTATGTTATGTTATGTTATGTTATATTATATTATATTATATACCCTGTCTTATATTATAGTAAAATAAGACTGGGTCTTATGTTAATTTTTGCTTCAAAAGACACACTAGAGCTGATGTTCCTACTAGGTCTTATTTTCGGGGAAACACAGTATGAGTAGAGGAGCAGAGGTGCTGATAAATATCCTGCAATGCCCAGGATGGTTCCTCACCACAGAAAATTATTCTTCCCAAATTTCACGTGTGGTAAGAAAGTCAAGAGTCCAAGCTCAAGTTACAAAATGTGTCTATTAGGAAATTCTGAGAGTCTAGTCTAGGAGTTCTATCACCAACCTTCCCACTGCAAGCATTTATTTTCACTACATGGACGGTGCCAGTTTATCCAGGAACACTATAATTTTCCCTTAAAGTAAAAATTTCCTACTTGCTTACTATATCGAGCAGATCTGTCTTTATTTTATCTTGAAGCCCAGGTTAGCTACTTGAAATTCTCTGCAAATTGCAGTGTTTTAACAAATGAATTGTCTGTGTCTGGCATTCTCTTAAGTTCATTACACATTCATGGGGAAGGGTTTCCCTTTGTAGTTATGTAACAAGACATGAAACATCTAGTGCAGTGAAGCAACATGACAGCCTGGAAACACTTGACTAGGTTGCAGAACTAGATCTGCCAGTGGCTTAGAAGCGTCTAGTCCCTCACCATCATTTACAAAGGAAGCATTTGTGGCTCAGAGAGATGAACTGCCCTCATTTTCTGTGTCATTGGTGAAAGAGAGAGGTGGGGCTAGAATTATTACCTGCAGACCAGTCAAGGGTACTTCTCAGCCTGGTTCAGGGATGAGAAAGAGGAATGATCAAAAGTGAGATGATCTATGTATTCTAGAAGTACCAGGCACTGTGTTAAGGAACAAGGATATAATGATGACCAAAACTGACACTGTCCCTACTTTCACGGAGCTTACTGATTACTGTAGGTGATAGATATGAAATAATAATCCCTCACCAAATGTGCCAAATCCTACAGCCAATAGTGAACAGTGCTGTTAGAGCTCACGGAAGGCAGTTCAGGGAGTTAACCTGACAATAGGAATAGCAAAAGATTCTCTGTTCAGAGGACATAAATAACATGCTCAGTCCCTGGCTGAAGGGACACCTGGTTGAGGTGGGTGTCGTAGTGGGTGGTGAAGGGGAGGAGTGGAGAGGAGTGCTTGCTGTGCCTGGTGTCTAGAAGGGGTGTCTAGCTATATTAGTTTGCTTCAGTGGAAATGTGTTAGACTGCAATTGTTAATAGTTCTTTCTGCTCTGGTACACGGTGCCAAAATTCTCAAAATAGCAACAATGGTCAAGTTGTTTTTAATTACTGGCATTAGAGATCCAGATGAAATCATGTTCTAAAACATAACCACTCACTTTCACTATCCTCTCGGCTTGTAAGTCAGACTTGAAATAAAGAACCTTTTGATACAGACATAGATAAGCTGGGAGCAATGCCAAAAGTGTGTGTGTTACATGCACTTGAGTCGGCTCCGATTCCTGGCGACCTATGAATGAGTGATGTCTACCATGTCCTGTCCTCACAGCCCTACTCAGCTACTGTAGACTCAGCCGATGGCTTCTTTGTGGAGTCAATCCATCTCATATTTGGTCTTCCTCTTTTCTTCTGCCTTCTAATATTTTCCCCCGCATGACTGTCTTTTAGCAGAAAGACAGACATTTAGAACTACTTAAAAATAGCCTCCCTCCTGCCTTTATTGCCTGGGGTTCCAGACCAGGTGATTATCAGCTCTGTCAACACTGCTTTCCAACACAGACACTGTTTTCATTTAACCTTCTACCTCCCACTGCGTGCAAGCTGCAGAGCTGGAAACAATGTCATGTTGCTCTACTTCCAACACGTGCCTGCCTACTTCATTTGGCTGGTCTATTGATTTCAGTGCACCACCAGCAATGTGTTGTTAGGAGCAAGGCAGGTGATGGTGCAAACAACAGGGACTGTCCTTAACACCTGGAGTACCTCCACAAGGCGGGCTGTCGGGGAGGCAATCAGCATGAGGCTGCCCCAGGAAACAACTGTATTGACCAGGGCCTATGTGGGTGTTTAAAAGGAAATCGGTTCAGCTCATGCTGGAACTGCCCCGTGAATGGACTACAGCATCTCCTCCTTCATATTAAAGCGACATTTTGTACATTATACCAAGTGAGGTTTTAACAAAACAGGTACACACACCAAAAGTCAAGATGTGTGTGAGTGCAAGGAAAGAACAAGAATCAGCTGCCATACTTTGTAACACGGTGCAGAAATGGTAGTGGAAGGTCTGGATAGACAGCTGTCCTGAGCACTTCAATTTCACTAGAGCTATCATCTGATGGATGAAATTGTGCCAGCCTGAACCCTGTCCACGGATGGTACTGCACAAATTTTGGAAGGAACCTTTCAGTGCAGAGCATGAAATGTCCAAAAGGTATAATCCTACCTTTAGGGAGGGCTGGTGCAGACTTGTTTTTCTCAGTGAGTTATATATGCTTTTGAGGGCCAACGGCTGAGATACTCAGGAAAATGAAGGAGGGCTGAATTCAGCCTTTGGTCTCAAACTTTGTTTTGTTTTGATTTTGGTGTGTATCTCTTGCTTTTTTAGGACTGGTTTAGATTTACAGAAGCTTGTTAAGAGAGTTCTCATATATCTGTACTCACTTTCCCCTGTTACTGAGATTGTATGTTAATATGGTACCCTTGTTTCAATTAATGAACCCATATTGATGCACTGTTATTAACTCAGATCCATAGTTTATTCAGATGTCCTTAGTTCTTATCCAAGGGCTTCTTCTGTGCCAAGGTCCCATCCAGGACACCACATTCCATTTAGTTGTCATGTCTCTTTAGCCTCTTCTTAGCTGTGGGAGTTTGTCAGATTTTAATGATCTTGACAGTTTTCAGTACCGGTCAAGTATTTTGTTAGGATGGTCCTCTATGGGAATTAGTTCGATGTTTTCTTCATGGGTAGAATGGGGTTACGGGCACTGGGGAGAAAGACAACAGTGAGAAGGTGCCATTTTTATCGCATCATATCAAAAGTTCACACTATCAATACAAGTATGATTTATCACTGTGGATTATTTTTGTCATCTGTTTGAGGTGGTCATTGTCAGGTGTCTCCATTGTGATGTGACTCCTTATTCCCCACCTCCCTTTCTATGGAGTTCTCTTTGGGAGAAAGTGACTATGTGTAGCCCACATTTAGTGGGTGTGGACTTATGCCGCCCTCTGTGAGAACAGAATAGCGCCCTAAGGTATTAGGAATTCTACTGCAAAGGGTTTGTCACATCTTCCTCATTTATTTATTTATTCCATCGCTTATTTAAGAGTATAAACTCATGGATAGTTATTTTATACTTAGAGTTATAATTCAATAGTTAATTATCACTTTCTTTATTTTATGATCAAATTCTTTCAGCTTTGACCATTGATAGCACTTTGAATTTTTGCCTGTGTCATTTTGACATAACTGATCCATGTAGGTTTTGGGGGGGTTTGGTTGAGCATGTCCTTGCTTCGAGGCCCTCTCTGCAGGCAGATCAAAGATATATCTATTTCAGCCTTAGAGATTTCACTTATTTCTGAAGTTGCTTAGGATGGCAGTCCCCCAATCTCCACCTCCCACTACTGTGCTTTCATTCATTTCCAGCACACTTAATTGCCATTGTCAGAGGCTGCATTCCTTCCTGGGATCTCCAGACCTCCTAAATGATACTTACGTTGTTAATAGGTATATTTCTTTATAAATATAGGGCTATTAAGTTGACCTATTTCCCCTTGTATGAATATTGGTAATCTGTGTCTTTCAAGAAATTGGTCCGTTTCAGCTAATTTATCAAATTTGAGAGCATAGACTTATTCCTGTCTTCCTATTTTAACCATTTTCTGTCCATGAGAATAGTAGTGATGGCGCCTCTTTCACTTCTGTGATTGGTAGTCTTCTCACTTTTTTTTCTAGGTTAGCATGACTAGAGATTTATCAATATTATCAATCATTTTAAAGAGTCAGCTTTGCTTGTGTTGATTTTCTCTATTCTTTTCCTGTTTACCAATTTCATTAATTTTTTCTCTAATTTTTATTATTTCTCTCTTCTGCTCATTTTAGGTTTAAATTATTCTTTTTCTTTTTCCCTGAAGTGGAAATTTAGATGATTTTAGATATTTCTTCTTTTCAAATAAAAGCATTTAATGTTATAAGTTTATCTCTAATCACTGCTTTCATTACCTCCCTCAAATTTTGATAAGTTGTATTTTCATTTAGTTGAAAATATTTTAAAGCTTGCCTTGAGACTATTTCTTTGACCGTACTGTTATTTACAAGTATGTTGTTTAATCTCTAAATAGTTTTGGATTTTCCAATTATCTTTCTGTTATTGATTTCTAGTTTAATTTCAATGTAGTCTGAGAATATATTTTGTATGACTTCTATTTTTTGAAGCTATTAAAGTGTATTTTATGGCCAACGATGTGATTTATCTTAATAAATGTTACCTGAGAGCTTGAGAAACTGTGTAGTCTACTGTTTTAGGAGTATTTTAAGAATATCAACTAGATACAGTTGATTGAACGTGATGATCAGAAGAATTATTTCCTTAATGATTTTCTGCCTGATGGATCTGTCAATTACTGATAGACTGGTGTTGAGTTCTTCACGTATAAATGAATATGTCTATTTCTCCCTGCAGTTGTATCAGTTCTTGCCTTATGTATTTTGATGCTTTGTTGGACATACTGTTTTATCTCCTTGGAGAATTGGCTCCTTTGTCATTAATTAGACGATACCCCTTTTAGCTTTTTTTTTTTTATCCCTAATTCTTTTTCTTGTTCCGAAGTCTGCTGTATCTGAAATTAATATACCTAGTCCAGTTTTCTATTGATCAGTGTTAGGATGATACATCTTTTTCTACTCTGTTGCTTTTATCTTATCTGTGTCTTTATATTTAAAGTGGGTTTCTTGAAGATAACATGGGTTTTGTTTTGTTATCCATACTGACAATCTCTGTTTAATTGGTGTATTTAGACCATTCATATTTAAATTGATTATTGATATAGTTCAGTTACTATCTGCCATATTTAATTCTGCTTCTCTTCTTTGTACTTGTCCTTTGTTTCTTGTGTTCTCTTCTATTTCTTTCTTTTTTGGTTTAATTATTTGATATGATTCCATTTTCTCTCCTCTTCTAACATATCCATTACGCTTCTTTTTAGAATGTTTTCATGGTTGCCCAAGAGTTTGCAGTGTACATTTACAACTAATCTATGTCCACTTTCAAATAACACTTTACCATTTCATGAGTAGTACAGATATTTTATAACAGAGTATTCCCAATTTCTCTCTCCTGTCCTTTACAAAGTTGCTGTCAATCATTTAAATTGTGTATGTACTATATCCATAATACATTATTACTTTGAACATTTTTCTATTTGAACCATTAATAATAAGAAAAATAAAATATTTTGTTTACATTTATTTGTTACTTCTCTGACATTTTCTTTCTTTAGGTAGATTTGAGTTTCTGACCTATATATATAATTTGATTTCTCCGTTGGAACTTCTCTTAAAATTTCTTTTAAGGACACATCTGCTGGTAATGAATTTCCTCAATTTTGTTTGGGAAAGTCTTTATTTTTCTTTCATTTTTTTAAGGATAATTTCACTAGAGATATAGTTTTAGTTTGGTGTTTAGAAAAAAATAGTAAATATTCCACTCTTCTTTCTACTTGTTTGTATGATTTCTGATAAGAAGTCCACTGTATTTCACAATCATTTTCTGCCATAGGTGAGGTTTTTATTTTCAGACTTTTTTTCAGCATTTTATTTCACTTCTGTGTTCTTTTTTTCTTTTCCTGTTTTTAAAAATATAGTTTGAATATGATATTCTGTGGTATAGATTTTTTTCAGTATAGATTTATCATTCATGGTATTTTGGTGTCCTATGAGCTTCCTATATCTGTGGTTTTGTATCTGTTAATAATTTTGGAAAGTTCTAGGTCATTACTTTAAACATTTCTCCTGCTCCATTTTCTTTTACTCCTTTTGCAGGTATTCCAGTTATGTATATTTTATACCATAAAAATGGTATAAAATACCATTTCCATAAATTCCATAAATGGAATTTATACCATTTCAAATTGTCCCACAGTTCTTCAATATGATGTTCTGTTATTTTCCTTTTTTTTTTTTTTTCATTTTTGTATTCAGTCTTTGTTTTGTGTTTCTTTTCAGGAAGTTTCTATTGAACTTCACTCAAGCTCATTGCTTCTTTCCTTAGTTATGGGAGTTTAATGATAAATCTAGCAAGTGCATTCATCATTTATGCTACAGTGTTTTTAATTTCTAGCATTTACTTTTTAATATTTCTTGGAGTTTACATCTCTCTACTTAGAGTACCCATCAGTTCTTGCATGCTGTCTACTTTTCCCTTTTGAGTCTTTAGCAAATTTATCATGCTTATTTTAAATTTTAACTGGCTGATCATCCAACATATCTGTGGTATCTGAGTCAGATTTTGGTGATTACTTTGTTTCTTCAGACTTCATTTTTTTGTTGTTGTCATTTAATATGCCTTATAATTTTGTAGATTAAAAGGTAGACATAATATAATAGACAGTGAGGTAATAGACCTTTGTCTAAGATTTTAGACGAACGTTAATCTGGTTAGTGGTAGAGTTTTGTTTAATGTTTGCTGTAGCTATAGTTGCCAAGAGCTTTAACATCCTCTAGTGTTTTGTGTTTTTTTTTTGTTTTTCCCTTTTTAATTCTGTCTTTGGGTTTCCCTAAGAACTCCTTTTTTTCCCCCCTCATTCAGGATGTATTTTATTTTATTTATTTTTTAAATTAAAAAAATTTTTATTTAAGTATGGTTGGTATATAATCTTATATTGTTAGTTGCAGTTGCACAACATAGTGATTTGACATTTTTATACCTTATAATGCAATCACCCCACTAATTCTAGTAATCATCCATCACTGTGTCAACTTATTAAAATACTATAGGATATACTTTTTATTTTTTAAATTAGTTTCAGGTGTACAAAACAACATAGTGATTAGACATTTATATACCTCACAAAGTGATAATCCCAATAAGTCTATTAACCCATCTGACACTGGACATAGTTATTACAATATTACTGACTACATTCCCTATGCTGTACTATATATCCCCATGACTATTTTTTAAATTATACTTGGCATATTATTTAATATTAGTTTCAGGTGTACAGTGTAGTGATTAAACATTTATATAATTTATGAAGAGAGTCCCCCTACTGAGCCTGTACCCACTGCACTATACATAGTTTTTATAATATTATTGACTACATCTCCCATACTGTGTTTTACATACCTATGATTCTTTTGTAACTACCAATTTGTACTACTTAATCCCTTCACCTTTCTCACCCAGCCCTCCAACCCTCCTCCCATCTAGTAATCATTAGTTTGTTCTCTGTATTTATGAGTCTGTTTTATTTATTATATTCTTTAGATTCCACATATAAGTGAGATCAGGTGGTATTTGTCTTTCTCAGTCTGACTTTCTCAGTCTGACTTATTTCACTTAGGATACCTTCTAGGTCCATCCATGTTGTCTTAAATGGTAAGATTTCATTCTTTTATATGGCAGAGTAATATTGCTTTGTATGTATGTCTCACAATTTCTTTATCCAATTGTCTATTGATGGGAATTTCTGTTGTTTCTATATCTTGACTATTGTGAATAGCACTGCAATAAACATAGGGTTGCATATGTCTTTTCAAATTAATGGTTTGGTTTCTTTGGATAAATACCCAGGAGTGGAATTGCTGGGTCATAAAGTAGTTCAATTTTTAATTTTTTGAGGAACTGCCATTCTGTTTTCCATAGTGGCTGCAGCAATTTGCAATCCCACCAACAGTGCACAAGGGTTCCCTTTTCCCACATCCTCGCCAATGCTTGTTGTTTGTTGATTTATTTATTATAGCCATTTTTGACAAGTGTAAGGTAATAAATATCTCATTGTAGTTTTGATTTTCATTTCTCTGATGATTAATAACATTGAGCATTTCTTCATATGTCTATTGGCCATCTGTATGTCCTCTTTGGAGTAATGTCTATTCTGGTCCTCTGCCCATTTTTTAATTGGATTGTTTGGTTTTTTTGAGTTGCATAAGTTTTTAAATAAATTTTGGATAATAACCCCTTATCAGATGTATCATTGGCAAATACCTTCTTTCATTCAGTAGGATATCTTTTTGTTTTGTTGATGGTTTCCTTTGTTGTGAATTTTTTTTTTTTTGTTAGTTTGATGTAGTCCCATTTGTTTATTTTTTCTTTTGTTTCTCTTTTCTGAGGAGATACATCAGTAAAAATGTTACTAAGGGTAATGTCTGATAATTTACTGCCTATGTTTTCTTCTAGGAGTTTTATGGTTTCAAGACTTACATTTAAGTCTTCAATCTATTTTGAGTTTATTCTTCCACATGGAATAAGAAGATGGCCCGGTTTTATGTGTTTATTTATTTTTTGCTTGTATCTGTCCAGTTTTCCCAGCAACATTTATGAATAGACTGTCTTTACCCCAATGTATATTCCTCCTTACATTGTCATAGACCATATGACCATGTAGGTGACCATATGACCATCTCTATTCTTTTCCATTGATCTATGTGTCTGTTTTTATGCCAGTGACATGCTGTTTTGATTACTATGGCCTTGTACTATAGTTTGATATCAGGTAGTGTGATACCTCCAGCTTTGTTCTTCTTTCTCAAGATTGTAGTGGCTAATTGGAGTCTTTTGTGGTTCCATATAAATTTTAGGATTAGTTGTTCTACTTCTGTGAAAAATGCCATTGGTATTTTGATAGGGATTGCATTGAATCTATAGATTGCTTTGGGTAGAATGGACATTTTTAACTACATTAATTCTTCCTATCCATGTGCATGGTATGTGCTTCCATTTATTTGTATCTTCTTTAGTTTCTCTCTTCAATGTCTTAAAATTTTCTGAGTGCAGGTCTTTTACTTCCTTGGTTAAATTTATTCCTAGGTATTTTTGGGGTTTTTTTGATGCAATTGTAAATGGGATTGTTTTCTTAATTTCTCTTCCTGATAGTACATTATTGGTGTCTAAGTATGTAACCAATGTCTGAATATTAATTTTGTATCTTGCTACTTTACCAAATTCATTTATCAGTTTCAATAGTTTTTTGGTGGAATCGTTGGTGTTCTCTCTATATAATATCATGTTACCTGCAAATAATGACAATTTTATTTCTTCCTTTCCAATTTGGATGCCTTTTTTTTTCTTTTTCCTGTCTGATTTCTGTGGCTAGGACTTCCAATACTATGTTCAATAGAAGTGGTGAAAGTGGATATCCCATACTGTATCTGATCTTAAGGATAATGCTGTTAGCTTTATCCATTGACTATGATGTTAACTGTGGGTTTGTCATATATGGCCTTTATTGTGTTGAGGTATGTTCTGTCTATTCCCACTTTTCTGAGAGTTTTTTATCATAAATGGATGCCAGGTTTTGTCAAAAGCTTTTTCTGCATCTATTGATATATCACATAATTTTTATTTTTCATTTTGTTTATGTGGCATATCATAATAATTGATTTGAGTATATTGAACCAAACTTGTATACCAGGAATAAATCCCACTTGATCATGCTGTATGCTCTTTTTAACGTATCGCTGAATTTATTTTTGCTAATATTTTGTTGAGTATGTAAGCATTTTCTGTGTTCATTAGGGATATAAGCCTATAATTTTCTTTTTTTATATAATGTCTTTGTCTGGTTTTGGAATCAAGGCAATAGTAGCCTTGTAGTGTGAAATTGGGAGTCTCCCCTCCTCTTGAATTTTTTGGAACAGTTTGAGAAGAATAGGTGTTAATTCTGTTTTGAATGTTTGGTAAAATTCACCTGTGAAGCCATCTGGTCCAGGACTTTTGTTTGTTGGTAGCTTGCTGATTACTGATTTGATTTCATTACTAGTAATTGGTCATTTCAAATTTTCTATTCTTTCTTCATTCAGCCTTGGAATTTTGTATGCTTCTGGAATTTATCCATTTCTTCCAGATTGTCCAATTTGTTGGCATATAGTTGCTCATAGTATTTTCTTAACATTTTTTTTGTATTTCTGTGGTATCGGTTGTCACTTCTCCTCTTTCATTTCTGATTTTATTTATTTGGGTCTCTCTTTTTTTTCTTGATGAGTCTGGTTAAGGTTTATCAATTTTGTTTATCTTTTCAAAGAACCAGCTCTTGGTTTCATTGTATTTGTATTTTTTTCAGCCTCTATTTTGTATTTTTTTCAGCCTCTATTTTGTTTATTTCTGCTCTGATCTATATTATTACATTTCTTTCTCACTTTGGATTTTATTTGCTATTATTTTTCCAGTTCCCTAAGGTGCAAAGTTAGATTATTTATTACAGATTTTTTTTTTTTTTTTTTTTTTTAGGTAGATCTACATTGCTATGAGTTTTCCTCTTAGGACTACTTTCACTGCGTCTCATTGATTTGGGGTCAATGTGTTTTCATTTTCATTTGTCTCAAGGCATCTTTTGATTTCTTCCTTGATCTCATTGTTAGCCCATTAATTATTTAGTAGCATGTTATTTAGACTCCATGTATTTGTGTGTTTTTCAGGATTTTTTTTTTTTGTAATTGATTTCTAGTTTCATACCCTTGTGGTCAGAGAAGACATTTGATATGATTTCAATCCTCTTAAATTTATTGAGACTTGTTTTATGGCCTAAAATGTGGTCTATCTTGGAAAATGTTCCATCTGCACTTGAAAAGAATGTATATTCTGTTGTGTTGGGGTGAAATGCTCTAAAATTTTCAATTAAATCCATCTGGTCTGGTGTGTCATTTAAGGTCACTGTTTCCTTGTTGATTTTCTGTCTGTAATATCTGTCCATTGCTGTCAATCAGTTTTTAAACTCCTCTACTGTGATTGTGTCACTGTTGATCTCTCCCTTTATGTTGGTCACTATTTGTTGTATATATTTAAGTGCTTCTATGTTGTGTGCATAGATGCTTACTAGAGTTATGTCCTCTTGGTGGATTAATCCTTGTATCATTATGTAATGTCCTTTTTGGTCTTCTATAGTTTTCATTTTAAGGTCTATTTTTACTGATATAAGTATTGCTATTCCATCTACTGAAATATCTTTCTCCATCCCCTTACTTTCAGTCTATGTATGTATTTTGATCTGAGGCCAGCCTCTTGTAGACAGCATATGTACTGGTCTTGTTTTCTTATCCATTCAGCTCCCTTAGGTCTTTTGATTGGAGCATTTAATCCATTTACATTTAAAGTGGTTATTGATAGGTACATAGTTATTGACATTTTATTCGTATTCTTTTTCTTCTTTTGTTTGTTTGTTTTCCCTTCTTAAAGAAATCCCTTTACCATTTCTTATAATATTTGGTGGTAATGAATTCCTTTAGTATTTTCTTGTCTGGGAAACTCTTTTTCTCTCCCTCAACTTTAAATGATAGCCTTGCTGGGCAGAGTAATCATGGTTGTAGTCCTTATTTTTATCAATTTGAATATTTTCTGCCACTCCCTCTGACCTGCAAAGTTTCTGTTAAGAAATCAGCTGATAGTCTTATGGGAGCTCCCTTGTAAGTAACTAGTTGTCTTTCTCTTGCTGCTTTTAGGATTGTCTCTTTATGTTGAAACTTTGCCATTTTAATTATAATGTATCTTGGTGTGGGCCTGTTTGGGTTCATCTTGTTTGGGATTCTCTGTACTTCCTAGGCTTGTATGTCTACTTCCTTCACTAGGGTAGGGAAGTTTTCAGTCATTTCTTTCAATAAATCTCGGTCCCTTTCTCCCTTTCTTCTCCTTCTGGTACTCCTATAATGCAAATGTTGTTATGCTTGATGTTGTCCCAGAGGTTCCTTTAAAACATCTTCATTTTTTTTTTCTTTTTTCTTTTTGTTATTTCCATTGTTCTGTTACCTTGTCTTCTAATTCAGTGAATCAATCCTCTGCTTCATCTAGTCTGCTCTTCATTCCTTCCAGTATATTCTTCATTTCAGTTATTGTAGTTTCCATATTTGACTGATTCTTTTTATGGTTTCTATTTCCTTTTTATGCTTACTATCTCTTTGTTGAAGTTCCTACTAAGTTTTTTAAGCATTCTTATAAGTATTTTATATTCTGTCTCTGGTAGGTTGGTAGCCTCCATTTCATTTAGTTCTTTTTCTGGAGTTTTCTCTTGTTCTTTTATTTGGGACATGTTTCTTTGTTTCCTCATTCTGTCTGACTCTCTGTGTTTGCTTCTATGTATTAGATAGATCTCCTATGTCTCATAGTCTTTGCCAAATAGGCTTATGTAGTAGGTGTCCCATGTGGTCCAGTGGCACAGTCTTTCTGATCACCTGTGCATGTGTTCCAGGAGTGTCCCTTGTGTATTCCCTTGTTGTAGTTGAAAATTAATTGCTTTTGGCACATCAGTGGTTGGGATTGACTCTCAGGCTGACTGGCTGTGAAGACTGGCTATGTCCATAGCATATGAGCTGCAGTGTGGGGGCTGATCCCTCAGAAGGAGATTACTGTAGCAGGCTCTTGTGTCTGTTGTCTTTGCATGTGCCATTTGAGGGGCTAATCTGGTATTGCTCTTGTGTGGTCTCACGCCAGCCTCTGGGTATATTATTTTTGATGCCTCTTGGGATAGGCTCCCATGCAGGCCAATTTCAGCCTTGCCTGTGACTGGCCGGGGGCTACCTGGTAGGAGCCACAAGGTAATTGCATCTGGTTGCTGCCTCTGTTGGACTTGGAGGCATGTAGGGGTGGCCTCACCATGAATTGAGGCTGGCTGCCACCAGAATCAGGCCTAGGACAGCTTAGCAGGTGGTCAGTTTGCACTGCAGCCTTTCTTGGGCAGCTCTCTGGATTCTGTGGACCCAAGGTGAACAATGACTGTCCATGGTGTTCTCAGGGCATTTTAGGGAGTGACCACAGGCTTAGCACTGGCAAAAGAACTGAATCTACATTAACTTTGTAAAAACCACCCATACTCTGGGACTCCTCCACACTCAACTGCGTTCTTGTGCGGGGAATGGGACCAGAGTCCCTGTATGACAGTCATCTACTGTTATTATAGTGCAGTCCTGTGAATGTAGTGTTAAGGAATGTTGGAGGGGAATCATCTATAACCTTACGATTATATTTCATTCTTTTAGTGAGTCTGTATGCCTGGGCTGTGACCTTCACAATTGTTTCTTCACTTTCTGCCCCTTATGTGAGACAGAAATGCTATAGGGGGATGGAATCAGGGAAATGCTTTTCTCTCAGGTGAGATGAGACTACGATAAATTCTCTTTTCACTGAAAAGTATGCAGCTGTAATGAAGAACACTCTACATGCATTTCAAGGTGGTTACTTTTCCCCTTCTTTTGTCAGAGACATGAGATGATTGTGTGTGTGTGTGTGTGTGTGTGTGTGTGTGTGTGTGTGTGTGAATCTCGTGTGGGTCTGGAGGTAAAACCCATGAATGTGTGGGAACCCTCCCTAAGACTGCAGCCCTCAGATGATTCTTACTCTCACTTTAGTCCACTCATAGATTCCAACAACTTATTAAAATTACCACTTAAGTATCCCTACCAATTTATGGTTCTAGCTATAGGTAAGCTGATCTTGACTATGATTCTCCGTATGCACTTGTCTCTCCAGATTTTAGAGTGGTGGTTTGCCCTGCAACCTCAATTATCTGATGGACATAAGAATAGTCATTGATTTTCAGTTTGTTCAGCCTCTTTCTTATTATAAGGATAGGAATGATGGTTTCCAAACTCTTTATTTGTCAGAACTGAAAACTAGAAGCTATCTTTAAATTCACTTGAACCAACATGTGTGAAATGTTATTTTGAAGGATTGCCAAATAATTAGGTATTTTTAGTGTTGCCACATTGCAACCAACCCTGAATAGGAATAAAGGAAATTTAAACCTGAGTCTCAGGTTAAATGCAGCCACTGAAGTGAAAATGATTCTTGTGAAGGCTGTGAGAGAAAGGAAAAAGATCCAAAGTAATAAATTTTAGAAACAAATTTGTGTTGATGTATCATAATAGTACAATTGAAAGCAACTGTATAATATAACAATCTAAACTTTTGAAAGAAAAGATTTTGAGCACAATATCTAATATAAACCCTATGAATAAGCAGAACAAGTGAGAAGTTGATTCTATTCAAAACTTTTATCCAGGATTTTGAACAAGGTCTTCTAGGTAGCTCTGAGGATCAAATGTCTCATTCAAAGCAGACGCTCTGAGCTAATGGCCCAAAAGCTGAATTAGGCTTTTTGACATACGTTGTTTTTAACAAATGAATGAGTTGCTGACTTTTAATGATTCAGTGATTTCTCTAGACTATCTGGATTCTCCAGAAACGCTTGGCCAGTGTTGCCCAAGGTAGCCCTCTGCAGGAACAGATCGGAGGCTTACCTCCTCCAGTTTGCCCCAGATGTTCTCAGATCTTCTCACTTGTTTCTGTAACTGAAACTTAGGCATTAAGTTTGTTTTCTAAAACAATTTGTTAGAAGTTTGGGGGTGGGGTGAATCCTATGAGGTCTTTTATAGAATCTGGAAGTCACATGGAAATTCTGGATGTTGGTTACATTTCATTAACATGTCTATTCAGTTCACTTTTTCCATGGATGGCATGCAATAAACAATTTTAATGAGTCAATAAAGGAGTACACATGAAAGCATTTCCATCTTTTTTTGGATCTTTGTAATTTGGGGTTGTTGGAAATAATCACCTTTTCAAAATGATTTCCATATCTTCTTTTTGTTCTGTATCAATTTACTCCATTTTGCAAGACGTCTGATCATCTTCTGTAAATCCATTTTGTAGAATTCAGATTCTGACTGATTCGGACATGGTCATTACTGCCACAATGTGGTTTATTTTGGAAGTACTTAAAAGGAAAACATTTAGTTAGATTTTGAACGTAATGTTACATAAACTTGATATTTTTCCCAAGTCTCCATAATCCATACCCACTGATATACTTTTCCTCAAGGATAGCACCTAGTTAACAGTTTACTTTTTTTTACAATCTGAATTCTGTGTGATTACATGGGAAACACACAGACACACACACACACACACACACACACACACACACACATGCAAACCCACACACAAAAATATTAAGTTCGCGAACTTTCCACTGTGTAAACTCACGGTGGAAAGTTCGCAATCTTAATTGTCAGACCTTTGTATGTACATATATGTATTCACAAAGCGAAATATATGCATATACACACATACATACACTAGCAATATACATATTTCTGTTGATTACATTTTCCTTATTTATATAAATGGATTCATATTATGCATATTTTTGTACATTGATGTTGTTCATTTGTAGACATTTCTATTGTCTCCAATTGTTCTCCTTTTGTGTTTGTTTTCTGCTTTGTTATTAAAAATTATACTACTGACATACTCTGACAATTATATCATTTTGAACTTTTACAGTTATATTAATGATGGAAATTCCTAGAAGTAGTATTCTGAATCAAAGAGTATGTATATTTAACGTTTGGAACATATTGCTAATTTGTACCCCAACAAATTTGCACCAACTCTACTTTTCTCAAAACTTTGCCTTTACTAGATATTCTTGAAATTTATTTTTCTCTATTCTGATTTTCATCCCTTTACAATGAGTGCAGTTGTAAACCTTCTCATATGCATATTGCGTATCTGTCTTCATTTTTCGTGAAATTCTTGTTCCTATATTGAATATGAATATCCAAATTTCAAAATCTCTGTAATTTGGTTAGCATGCTACAAATGTCATTTCTCAGGATAGTTTTCATCTGGAACTTCTAGAAGAGAAACCTGCTGCCCCTTGCCACCTGTTCTCGTGCCAAGTATCCAGAGCGTGTTCAACTTGGCAACTTGCTGCCTGGTTAAGATGCCATGTGATATTTTCCTTGAGGCAAAGTTTTTATTAATGTGTCATCTCTGTAGGTTGTCTTTAGGGTCCTCTGAGATATCATAGTCGCAGGTGAAACCAAGGGTTAACAACTAAAATAGTGAAATGCTCATAAATTTCTCCTTTTAGACATGGTAAGTACCTGGTAACAGACTGAAGGAGGCAAACAGTGGAGAGTGGTGGACAGATATGCTGAATCAATATCCTCCATAATTGTGAGAATTTCCTGAGTTTCACTCAATCAGCATTTATTAAGTCCCTATTATTAGTAGTCAGCTACTAATTTTTTTTTATATAAAATGTACATTGAATAAAACATACTTGTGTTTTTTGGGCTGTCAGGCACAGCATGCCATGGAAAGAAATGAGAAGACAGATTCAAGGTACTAAAGGAAAGAACCCTCTTAAGGGAACCTTATCTAATCACAGAGAGTTTGGGGCGAGGTGAGGAGAATATACTCAATGTGTAAGAAATGGGATGCAAATGATGTTTCTATCATTCTGCTGATCAGGTGCCCAGTGGAAAGTTGCTGGCAAATCCCATAACTTTTCAGTACCTACCTGTAGTGTTATAGGCCCGCCTCACACAACTTACCCTCCAGCTCAACTTTGTGCATGTGATTTCCCACAGTATTCAAAGGCGGAAAGGCATCCTGTGACTGCACTGGAGAAAATGATGGAGTCAAGCTTTGCTGGCCCCCAGTCATTCCCAGAGGTCCCTTCTCCCGACAGAGGAAGCCAATCTGTCACACACCACAGGTACAGGTAGCTTATCATGGTGGGAAGGGGCATATTCACACCATGGATGACTCTGGACAACACCTGCCAAGCATGGCAACAGCATTCAGGAGAGGTGATTGTTTTGCTTCTCCTGTAGTTCTTCATAGAGTGGATGTTCAAGCTGCTCACAGCCAGTAGACAAAGATACGAGCAGGCTGCAGTGCCCCTCTGAGAAGCCTGAAGGAACTATCAACAACACCCATCAAAGCTGCAGACACAGACCAGTGAAGGAAACAATTGCGTTCTGAAAAACTATTAAAAACATGATTTTTCCAAGCCTGCCTTACCCCTGGCTGCAAATTTAATGACTAATTCTTCCCTAGGCAGCTGATGTGCCATGCTCTGGGTCTTCCAACATGGTCTCACACAAAGAAAACTGTCCAGGGGGAAGAATCCTGGAGAGTCTTCTCCTTGGGTCTTTAAGTCTGTCATCAGTACAAGCTGACCATAAGAATTGGCTCTTTGGGCAAGAAAGTCAAAAATAAAGTTATCTGATAAATTTCATGATATTCTGAGGCTGAAAAACTTCATCATCATCTTCTAGTCACATGCGGTGTTTCATCCACAAGGAATCTGGAACTCCAAAAATTGAAAGTCTTTGTTCTAAAACAAGTGTCAATGTTTGGGGTGAATGCTGGCACAGACATTATGCTTATGTCATTTAAATGTATATCGTCAGTATTTGCAGCAATTGTCCCAAGACTTAAGCTTCATTTTCTTGGTGATAGCCACAGTATTTTAAAATTTAAAAACAATATGAAGAGATAAAACATTGTAAAAAACGAAACAAAACAGAAAACGTAAAAAATAACAGTTGTTTGTGGCAATGAAAGATAAATATTGGTTTTCACATATCTAGGCAGTGTTTTGAAAACCACCATGACAGAAGTGTGCATTATAGAAGGAACTACCTTGTCCCTTGCCTTTCAATGAGTCAAAAAAAAAAAAAAAAAAAAAAGGATTTTATTGACGCTGACACATTTACTATAAGGTTTTCTGTCACTCTCAATACTACGCCTCAGTACTTGACGGTGATTTTTATTCTTATTCTACGTGAGTAGAGACTGAGATACTAAGGTTTGCTATTTTTTTAAAAAATGGTTTAAATATTTTCAACTCAGGATTGAAATATGTTTGGCTATTGGATGATTGTTTTAGTTATTAACTACAAGTTTTTGGGTTTATATCAATTGAGGCATTTGCAGATTTTTCCCTGTGAAAAAATCATTTCAGTTCACTGGAGCTAATGGAAGTTCTTTAATTAGAGAAATAGGTCCATAATTACCCGCCTTTTAGAAGATGGATATTTTCTCCAAAACAGAATTTTTCCCTGCTGATTATAACACATGTTAAAGTAGTATTCCATCCAGTCAAGTAAAATCATTAAGTATAACATTATTCTAGCACTATATTATGCCCTAAATGTTTTAAAGTTCAGATAAAAAGGAATTACAGCTTCTAATGTATTTGAGCTGCAAATACCCTCATCTGTTGATACACCCGCTCCTGTCTTCTACCAGGGTTTCTAGGGAACAAGGACATCTTTAAGAGACCTTCCTTTTTGTTTGGTTCAATGACATTGCAGCACTTGTAGGCATACATTGTGTCTTGATAGATAGGCAAGGGTTGATTTATAAAGGCCTTCTCAAGCTTTGTAAATTACAGTTTAATATATCATAGCTTTTGTTTTGTAAAACATGCCGTAGACGTCAATGTTTTCATGATTGATAACCTGGGCACTGAATTATATAGCCTGCAAACTGCTCCATAACTTCCTGAATGCTATGGGGTTAGAAGGCTGGAAGAGCTGATTGATCAATAGGTGGAGAACTGCTTTGTAAGACGGGTCACTAGTTCATACCGGGAGATTTCGCTGTTTTGACAGTTTGGCTAGCTATGAAAAATTAGTTTCTTTCTGTGCACTGCAAATGCGACTCATTTGGATAACTCATTTCTGAAACAAAACTATTAATTCAAAGCCATTATTTCTCATTTTTAGTCCCCCTTTCCCCCTATAAAAACCTCTTTCTTTTTAAAGAAGAAATCTATTATATCATGTCCTACTGATTGCATTATACTTTGGCAATGTTTAACACATACGTAGACAGCACATATGTAAGTTTTTTACAGTGAAATAAGTCCAGGGTTCTTATGCTTAGTGGGAGCATTTGAATTGTCATATGTGGCAGAGCAGTCGGGAGAATGAATTGTGTTGAGCACCTACTATGTGCCAGACTCTGTGCTACACACTATGCATACTTTATCTCTTTTAACTCCCAGGGGATCCTATGAAAACATTCAAGCAACATGCCAATGCCTTTTGTTTGCACCTCCTCCACCCACATCTAGTTTTTACCTTTCTCTGCCTTACCCTATGCAGTAGGCGGGCAGCTGCTCCCTTGTCCTCTAGCTTCTGTTGGTTCAACGTGAGGTACCTGCAAGAGATGGAGAGGAGGGGAGAGTGAGGTTCTAGCACTTCTGCCCCCTCCCTCCCTGCATGGCTGCCACAGTTGTGTCCCTCTTCCTGGGGCCAAAGTGCCTCCAGATGGTCCTCTCCTTACCACCCCTTTCTCTCTCTATTCTGATAACCGCCCCCTCCTCTTTCCATTCAGTTATAGGGATAGTAACAGCTTCCCATTGATACTAGCCCTGACATACAATAGTATCCTATATTGCTTTGTTTTTCCCTAACACTGAACACACCTTTGTAAATAGCAAAATTTCCCCAAATGACCCAATTTAGAAGGCCATCTATTTTTCTTCAGGACTCCGACTGGTACAAGTAGTTCCCCCAATACCATGTTGCTATAACGTATAGACCTGAGATGTACACCCAGATTCAGCTAATTCTAGCACCCAGGCCTGAGCACCCCGTGGACTCCATAATTGCCACAGGATGGTACAGACAGAAGCTGGAAGGGAGGGAAACAAATAAGCTATGTAGATCTCCGTAAACTTGTTGGCTTCATGATCTTACTAGAAGTCCCTTGTTGTTAGTCATTTTGGGACTCAACATACAAGAAATAGCATGATAAACAATAAAGTTTTAAAAACAATGCCAGTTATGATCTGGTGTTTGCACAGACCAGGAAGTCAGTGTTGGCTTAAGGAATATGAAGTTTGATCAGTCTCCTTGGCAAAACCAGAGAAGTGGCTACTAGTATTCAACTGTCAGCTTCTCTATCTCTGACCTTAAATAATATTTGAGAAGTTTTGCTTCATATTTATAAAGTAGAAATAACAGTAACATTGGTGGGGGAAAAGTTACAGCGCTCCATATAATAAAGTGATGTGGGTAAAATTCATTTGGGGGACTGGTCCCTTTAGAACTTGATAGGTTTACTGAAATTATGAAAATGGTTTTCATCTTTCTCCATATGGTTTTATGTAGTTTGACCATGTAAATTGGCATCTCATGGAAGTTATACACGGGAACAAAGTACCCCTCACTACTCCATGTGGGAGAAGGGTAAATTCGGTGGGGTGGAGATGGGAGTGGATATTTTTTATGTCTTTTGCCTTTTGATGGCATCTAAAAACATGGTTATTTGGGTATTTGGGTGTATGAGTCAAAATGAGATTATATAATCAGATGTTTAGTGAAAAAGCAAACTCAAAATAAAAATAATTTAGCTTCTCAAGACTGATGAAAATTTGAGGGAGTGAACTGAGAATTTAGCACATATGTTAAGGAGAGAATGCCAATTCAAGTAAGGTTTTGTTTGTTCTACCACTAACACAAGTGAAATTGTCCCCATAACTGCCGTCAGAGCTTCCTGTGTTTAGTTCTTGTCTAATAACAGCACTATTTTTATCTTTATTAGAGAAACAGCTACTACAGCTTGGATAATGGGAATCAGGAGCTTGAGAATTCCTTAAGCCTACCTTTTATTTTGGCTGGAAAGCTGCAATGATGAGTATTTTAGTCCCTTGTTCTCCAACATGGGAGCCAGAAACACAGGACCTTCTCTTTGTCTCAGTCTCTCCAAGGGGAAAATGGATATGGCAACTTTTGATCCCCTCCTAGCTGACAGACTGCAGTCACAGATGGAGCCCGACCTGGAAGTTTGAGGACATGGGGTGTAAATGCAGTATTTGAAATGTCTGAGCAGCCACCTGTGAGGTTATTGCTGTGATCAATTTGTTTGCCGATTTCCTTTCACCCCAGCAGGAGCCTCTCCTCTTGCTGCAGCCCAGGACAAAGGAGCGGTATGCTACATAGGAATGCCTTCAGAAGGACACCACCCTCGCCCAGGAGTCGGCTGGGCGGACTTGTGGGACCAGCATATCAGCAACTTGAGGAATCAAGGATCCCAGACCAGGATACGATACCTTGCCAAGGGTAGGTCTTAAAAGCAATGGAAGTTAAGGAGGGGGCCATTAATGCTGTGGTTTTAAGTTGAGTTATGCTCCTTGGGGTTTTAGTCACCGATTTCATCACCCATTGGCTACTTATATCTTTGTTCCACAAAGATAAACTAACTTAAAGGAATAGGTACAATGGAAATAGATATCAGGGAAGTATTAGATGGAAAATAACACTAAGAAGGGATTAAGTGTATGTGGGTATCTAGGCACTATATTATTACATAGTTGCTAAAACAACCTGGAATTTGTCATTGGTCAAATACAGTAGAGATTTCTTAGGGGGACTAAGGTGTTCCTTCATCCTTGGGTTTTAAAAAAAATGACTTAGTTCTCTGATCAGTGTTGTGGACCATACCCTAAACAGTGAGCTGTAACATACATACTCATACAGTACCAGCTTCTGTCAAGCATTCTTAGCAGGTCCCAGTTAATGTTGGCAGCATACTGTCAAAATACAACTTGTTGAACTCAAGATCTCTAGTTTCATTCACGGTGCATGAGTGGAAGGATGGGCTTTGGATATGATGTCTACTGCTCATCCTTGTAGAGCAAAAGGTATCCCTTCCTCTGAGTGGACACAGACCCTCACAGGACTCATGACATGGTGAGTGGAGTGTAGGATGAATCTTAGTCACCATTCACCTAGTTGACTGTTCAACCAAACATGGCAGCTCTTATTTAAACTGACTGAAGTTCAAATCTCATCTTTCCCCTACTACTTGTGTGAATTTGAGAACGTTTTATCATCTGAGCTTTAGTTTACTCATCTGTAAATTGAACAAAATAATACCAGCCTTTCTGAAAGTTATTGGGCAGCATTTTTGTTTTTAATCCCATGTATAAAGAGCTTGTACCTGTCACATAGTAAGCAGAGAAGTAGTACTGGCATTTATTGTCACAGGAACTGTTATAGAATCATCACTGATTTCAAAAGCAATGCAATCAGGGTTTACTCCAGAAATTTCAGGAATTGGTTCCCTCACACAAGCCAGGTTCTTATTACATCTAGTTTGTATCTCCCTGGATGAGTCAGACCGGGTTTCTATGCTGTTTTGGCCTGGGTGATTTTTCCACACTGTGTCCAGCTGAAGGCCAAAGCAGGTAGGAGCCTTACTTTTTCTTTTCTTCTTGGCAATATAGTATATACACATGCATGTGCAGTAGTGCCCTGTCTGAAAAAGCTCAGCAACAGATTTCTTTAGGAAGACTAGAAGATAGGAAATAAATAGCCTTGTGGCTGGGTTTTATAATTTTGAAGCAGTTCCAAATGGACTGTAAAATGTATTTGGTACAGAGCTGGGATGACAGTTGCAAATGCAGTATAACAGCCATGTTGTCCAAAATGTATAATGCAAGTCAAGAAGCAGTTGGCATTTTATTTGCCTTATATCTGGAAAAGGAGCTTATAGTTAGTAATCAATAATTACAATTAATCATGTTTCATAATTACTTTTCTTGTTAAATCACTGATGATGCCTGTTACATGGGAATAGTATATTTTGTGAGCGGAGGGAGAACCCAACCCGTGCCGTTTTCCTTTCTGTTGGGCACTGTGATGGCTACCATGGCATAGTCCCAGGTGTGAGGATGCTCTGAGTCTGTGCTGGGCACACACATACAGGAACCTTTAGGGGCTCAGATTCCCGTTCCGTGTTCAGGCACTGCTTTGTCTTTGATCTCTTGGGAGACTTACACTTATTGTCTGCATGGTGGTGGTTTTGTTTTGACTCCGTCATCATTGGGATTGGAATATTCTCTCCAGCTGGCTGGCCATGTGGATTTTCCTGTGTGTGATATGCACCCAGGGTTGATCAATGATGACTCCAAGTATAGTCACTGTGTGCGCAGCACGGTGAATCTCAGGGAGCAATCTCATTCTCAGTTCTTGAAAACAGCTCTGTTCCACTCCTGGGGGACCGACTATCTCTCCGGACTGGAAATAGGATTGGTAATAGAATTTTACAGCTAAGGCCCTCTTCAAATCTGGCCCTGGCTTGGAGGAGGAGTGAATGAATTTACTAGAGCCATGAGCCTTCTGCTGCTTGTTTATCAAGTATGTGGGCTGTGTCTGCTAGTCAGGCTTCATGTGTGACTTCTGTCCTTGCACTGACTTCAGCTGAGTTTGAACCCAGCACCTTCCTTAGCAAAGCCTGAGGAAGGGTGAGGTGGACAAGAGATGATTCAGGAGGCTTTCTCCCGATCGGTGGAGCCGTGACAACCATGGATGTGGCTCACAGAACTTTGAACTGGGTTATGTCAGGCAAATCAAACGAATCTATTCATATGTTAGACAGAAAGAAACGGAATCACAAAAGTTTGAATCACACACAAAAAGTTAGATTACCACCTTAAAAGTAGAAGCCATACACAATATACTGATTATCTACCTCACTTAACTAGCAACTTTATGTTCTTCACGATGCTTCAGAAACTTTTAGAGATGAACCCGCTAAGGATAGCAGAGCTTCAGGGCTAGCCCAAGGTGGGTTTTACTGTGTAAAAGAACTGAAACTGAGTACTGACCTTTCTGACTAAATAAACCACTAAACCAGAAAATGCATGGGAAGAAAATCACATCCCTGGATGACGATGTGTAACTGGAAGCTCTAGTTGTATAGCTTCAGAAGAAAAAGTGAATTCCTTCGATTTAGTCAGTTCATTCTAGTGCCTTATGCGCTAGGAACTGAGTCTTGGAGTCCCCTGGGGAAACACAAATTCCTTGGCCTGACCCCTGAATTACTGGGAATAAAACCAAGCACTAACTGTTGGAATCTCTCATCTTTAAAAGATCGTTTTGACCTATGGAATTACAGCGGAAATGCACTTACGATTTCTTTGTTGCGGGATCAGAGGAAGGGCAGTCCAAACTGGTATTTTACAGTTGATGAATGACAAGCTCACTGATCAAACTGGTGACAGTGTCACTGACTCTCAGAGGATGCAGAATTCTGAGTGTCTTCCAATTCAGAATCACAGGTAGAAATTTAGCTCTCACGGAAGCTTCTGGAGAGTAGTGTTCAACCTCGACTCAACTACCAGTGCTCGGACGTAGACAGCAACTCTAGGAAGGAAGTGAGGACTAGCAGACTGTGTGCCTCTGGGTGAATAGTGCAGAGGCAGTACCTCAGTTAGTCCTCAGAGCAATCCCCCGAGGTCCGTAGTACTACGTGATTGTTTCAATTGATGAGGAGATTAAAGCGAGGTTGCCATTTTGTCTAAGCATGTCGTTGGGACTTGAAGTCATGTCCGATCCAAAACAAAATCACATTTTGGAGAGCTCAAATTGTTTAAAGTGCATCTTCATGTTATGATCACAGATCACATTTAGATTTCAGTGATTGCCAGCCTTGTGTCCCATACCTGGCTTGTGAGGTGATGCATATGTCAGCTGCAGTTCTTCTTTCTTATCTAAGTCCTTAATGCAGCACTTAGGCACATTAGCAGACTGCTCCACGTTTGGTTTGAATTGCCTCTGATCACGTAGTCATGCCACATGGTTGGTTTACTGAAGCTACAGTTGATGGAATCCTCTAAGATATTTTTACACCTTTATTCAACATTTTACAAATAATGCTTAGATCCAGGTATAAGAATCTGCATCTATCACCATCACATTTCAACCTATTAGATTCTACCCACTGATATGCTCTGATGATATCTACATGAAATACAATCTTATCTAGTTATACTTTTTGGCTCTGCGCTGTTGATTAATCTGATAGCAGACGTTCTGTATCATTATACATATTAATAGCGGTAACAAGATGGTGCTAAGGACAGAACACAAAAGCCTGGAATGTGTTTCCTTTCGTCTTGTTGAAATTGATTCATTGATCAAAACCCTTAGTTTTTCAATCATGTAACACGAAAGAGAAAAGAGGACGATCCCCTGGGGAGTTTCCTTGTACGTGGCAATACAGTTTGCACAAGTAAAGACTATATATCTTTTAAGAGGCATTCTGCTACATCTTGGATGCCCACTCGTTTCTGGCTTTGATAGTGATAATTAAAATAAGACAACTTGGGTTTCACTTCTTTCTCTGCTCCTTACTAAAGGTAATTTGGGGCAAAATACTTGAATATCCCTTGGTCCAATTCATTCATCCATTACATGGTAATAATGATAAATAAACCACACAGTTTTCTTTTTTTAAATTCAACGAGGTAATTAAAGGTGAAAATGCTTTGTAAAACCACTATGCAAATGTTAGCTCTTGTCATTATGTTTGAAATGGACACTAACTGGAATATAAAGGAAGTGTTTACCTTTAAGATCTGGTTATGTATTCATGCATCCATTCCATCAAGATTTATTGGTTGCCAACTCTGTACTAGGCCCAGTAAGAGAGGATGGGACTACAACAACACCTAAATTTGTTCCTCCGAATTGCTCTCATCATGTCCTTACAATAATAGACCTCTATTTCATATGCTACGCATTTCATTGCAATTATTCTTTCTGTGTATAAACATGACTTTTATTTACACTACTATGTAAGACTGGGGGAATGAGGTTTATTATATGGAGGGTGGACATGTTTAGATTATGTTTAAATTGTAATAGTTAATTTCATGTTTAAATTAAGGACAAATAACTGAGAAATAGAATAAAGACTATTGTTCAAGTCCCCAAACCACATTTCTATGAATGTACAATACACCTGTGTCAATTTCTGGCCCTGCAAAGTTCAGAGGCACTGAGAAATTCACTAGCTCTGAACAGGCAAGAAAGGGGCTAGCCGGATCCTGGCATATTCCAATGACTTGGAATGGCACGTTGGCATTTCTGACAAGCCATTGCCATGCACCAATGGCTCCAGAAACCATATGAGCAAATTGTTAGATTGGCAGAGGCTCCATGGAACTCGTCACATGTTCATCTCTGGGTAGACGGAAGTACATGCGTCCTGTTCCCATTTCTCGACTCGGCAATTTGCATTGAGGCAATCCCTACAGAACAGAGTTTCAATAGAAATTGGATTGGTTCCCCTGAAGTCAGTGTGAAGCAGAAAAACTCAGGACTGTAGTACCTTGATGTTTAATGTCGGGCTTCCTGATTCCTCCAATTAGGGTGGCCACGTGAATCTGCTGGACTAAACCAGGGCTGAGAGGGTGGTCAGATTGATGGAGTGGAGTAATGCCATTATAGGTTTCCTGTTTGTCACTGTGGAAAGGCCACACTTACCTGCTCAATCCCCATTTACTTTGTATTCTAGGGTAGAGGTCAGGAAGACTATATCCCACCTGCCTATACAGCTGTGGTGTGTTGAAAGATCCCTGGACTTAAAGTAAGAAGATCTGGGTTTGAGTCTCAGTCTGTCACTTATTTTCTGTGTGACCTTGGGCAAGTCACTTCACCTATCCAAGCTTCAGTTTACTTCTCTGTTTAACTGGGAGCATATTATCCGTCTGATGGGGTTGCTGTGAGAATTCAGTGAGATGGTGCATGTGGAAAGTACTTTGTTGACTGGAAAGTGAGTGCCCTACAGAGCACTGGCAGAAAGAAGAATATGTAACACTTTGTTTCTTTTCCAGGTATCCGTCTAATGGTTTAAAAACCCAACAAAATGCATCAATAAATATGCAACTGCCTTCAAGAGAGACAAACTCCTATTTTAATAGCTTGGATCAAAAGGACCTGATGGGGTATTCATCCCCAAGGGCCAGCTCTGTGCCCATCATCCCTTCAGTGGGTCTAGAGGAAACCTGCATGCAAATGCCAGGGATTTCTGAAGTCAAAAGCATCAAATGGTGCAAAAACTCCTACTCTGCTGACACTGTCAATGTGAGTATTCCAGTCAGCAATTGTCTTATAGCAGAACAACAAGAAGTGAAAGTACTGCTAGAAACTGTCCAGGAGCAGATCCGCATTCTGACTGATGCCAGGCGGTCAGAAGACTACGAACTGGCCAGCGTAGAAACGGAGGACAGTGCGAGTGAAAACATAGCCTTTCTCCCCCTGAGTCCCACCGCCAAATCAGAACAAGAGGCACAATTTGTCTTAAGAAATGAAATACAAAGAGACTCTGCATTGACCAAGTGACTTGAGATGTAGGAATCCGTGTGTTCTATGCTTTGCTCAACAGGAAAGAGAGGAAATTAAATACAAATTATTTATATGCATTAATTTAAGAGCATCTACTTAGAAGAAACCAAATAGTCTATCGCCCTCATATCATAGTGTTTTTTAACAAAATATTTTTTTAAAGGGAAAGAAACGTTTCAGGAGGGATAAAGCTTACAACTAAAGCTTTTGGGGAGAAGTCTGAATACAATTTCAGTTCGTCCCAACTCTGTCCTCTTTGGCTCTTAGTAGATACGGGCTATGCAGACCCTCAGCCCTTCATCAAAAAGCACTGGCCTTTCCAGGTTTCGAGGAGACGAGCTGCTGCTGCCTGTGGCTGGACATGCCAGCGAGCAGGCAGCGCTCGCCGTTTGGCTTGACAGTCCCAACCCCTAAATTTCTCTTCACTTGACAGCCTCATCACAGGTTATGTCATATCGACAAATGTAGTGTTTTCTATTTAATTTTTGAAGAATGGCACAAAGACTCTGGAAGGAGAAGGAAGACAGAAGAGAGAGGGAGTCGTCGGGGGGTATCTTAACTACTCTTCCTTGCCATCTTCCTCTGAGATTTGAAGGTGCAGAATCTCAGAGGAAGATATGAAATTCTTATAGAAAAAGAGACAAAAAAAAAATCACAATGTCGTGTCACTAAATCATGCTGATAGAAATGTTTTTCTTTGAGAATGTTTAGGGGCTCCAAAGGAGCATTTCTCGGTGTGTGTGTGTGTGGGTGTGGGTGTGGGTGTGTGTGGGTGTGTGTGTGTGTGTATGTGCATGTGAGAGCATGTGTGTGTGTGTACGTGCATGTGAGAGCATGCGTGTGTGTGTGAGTGAGTGTGTGAGCTCGCTCCCTCGAGCATTTGAGCACTCGTATGCTGTATGCACATGTGTTTATTGTGAGTATGTGTGTGCATGTGTGTGCGTATTAAGCTTGCTAAAATTTGTTGAAACATCAGGGAATCTAATATTCAGAAAAAAAAATTTCCCTTTTAGATCCATTCACTTTAAATTTTTCCATTAACTATAAACTTCAGTTAGTAAGTTCTTAAATCAAGGTCACTTGCATGGTGGGGTCCTATAACACTTTTGACAATGTCTAAACCATTTTCTGATGTGAATACTTCCGAGAAAAACTATAGACTCATTGATGATATCTGTATCACAGGTGAATTGAGGATGTGTGTTTATTTTGAATCACGCGTACTTAAATTATTTACATAAGCCAATGACCAATTTGACAGTTACCCTTTGCTTTTTCATCATCCTCATTACCATTTATTTTGTAGCAAGGCTACAACGCGTGGACCAAGACATTGGCTTCTGTGGTTGATATGGAAAGAATAAATTGTTGAAATCACAAAGCCCAGACGATTCAGTTCACAGAAAGCCCCCAAAAGAACAGTAAATTGTGTTGTATGTTCATTTGGAATAAAGCAATATTTTTACCACTCCTGAGGTGAACTGAAACTTCTCCTGAAGATTTGTCTGTTTTATTTACCCTTAATTTCCTGGGGACATTCAAAGAAATTAGTGTTCACATAACCAGTCGTTTTCCAATTATTGGTGGTGTTGTTATGTTTACACTGTTTTAAATAAAAAGGCACAGTATTTGAAAGTATGCAAAAGATTTCTTTTACTGCAGTTTGGGGAAACTTTGGTTAAATTTTCCTTGTGGAAGATTCACATTCCATTGAAAGGGACTGTAACTATTTCTGAATCAAACACTGAATATATATAATGCTTATTTGAGGTTAAGTTGTTTCTGTTGAACATACATTGCAAATTGCTCTTTGAGAACATTCTTTAATAATAGACAGGATTCCATACAGGGGGAAAAAAAGAACAGAGTGTTCTTTTCAACATTGTTTCATGAAAATTCAAGGTCTCAAATGTTGAAAACATTTTGATAGAAATGTATTTTATATTCAACAAAAGGTTTGTGGCATTCATGAGTTGTCCCCGTTGTTTTGAACATAGAGGTAATGTCGTTAGCCTCTTAAGAGATGATGATAGATTTCTAATTTCTTCTTCAACTACATTCTCATTTAAAAATGTTATATCTTTGGGAAAATATTAGAATGATGGCCTTAATTAACAAGTGCATAAAAACCCCATAAGTTGCATGTGACCTATGTGATTGTGTTGAAATTTATCGCAGTTATCAAACATTAACCGGAAGGCTTCACAAGTTTGCTGATGTCAACCTTGTTCATGGGGTTTTCACTAAAATGTTACTTGTTGCTTATCAAAAGAATCCATACAGAATTTACCTAATTAGGAGGTTATACACTCTGTGACTCGCTGCAGTTATTTTAGTATATTATTTACTCTGAAAAGATTGAAGATTATCAGTAAAAAGTAAGTCCTGATCCCACCCTGTATTTTTTTTTAAGTAGAACCATATATGATGTGATTATAAACACCCTGTGCATTCCGAAGGACGTGAACATCAGGCACACCCACTGGCAGTCTGATGTGAAGTTTAGAGACAGAGTTACTTCCTAGCTGATAGTCAAGACAAAATCCTCCATGAAGAATAAATACTAGTGGTTACTTTCAGTGGTCCTTTGTCTCCTTTTGGCATATGAAGCTCTCCTCTGAAAAAGGTTCGAGTTCAAAATGCATATTTTGGGGCACCAGCAGACAAATGCTGAGGGCATCAAGACGTTCAAAACTGACCTAACATCGGAAATACCTGGAACCCTCGGTACCTGTCCTTCAAGCTCACGCGCATACAGAGAAATGCTTATTTCTACAAGACATCTTTGATTCTGTTTCATTTTCCTTGCCTTTATTATGTAAACAGGTATATAGAGATTTGTGATTAAGTAAATTGCATATTTGTTATTTCCTGGAAAATGAATGTCACGCATTATTTTTACTGGGAATCATTTTCTGATGAGACTTTTTTTTTAAGAAAGCATATGTTATTCTAATTTGCCAGTGACTGTGGAACGGTGTTGTTCAAAATATGTGACCGATTTCATGCTAATGAGAAACAGTAGAAATGATGTTGGATAATTGGCAACCACATTTTCTTCGTGATTTCCCTATGCTCATTATTAAGTGCTCTATTTGACACTCTAGTCCAATATCTACCTTGCTACGGGGAAGGACTAAATATTCGTAAATTTCTCACATCTCTAATGATTTACATCATTTCTAAGTAGCAACAGCACAGTCTTCTGGAGGAGGAGCTGTTTTTAGAACTTCACAGATTAGTCTGTTTTGATCATAATAACATATCAGACCTGCCAAAAAGAGAATAGAAGGGCCAACAGAATGCCCACTGGCTTCCAGATTGAATGGCAGCTACCAGTGGAGTGAGGCCACTGGGGACCATGATGAAGGCTGGCAAAACCAGGTGGCCAGCAGAATGTGCTTGAGGCCTGCAGCAGTAGTTCACACCTACCCTGCAGTATGGTGCTACAGGAAACCATGGCTCTCTTAGCGAGGGGGATGGTGGTTCCTTCACTTCCAGCCCCATAAACCACAAAATATTGCCGTGAGACAAGTGCTGTGAAACATTTCCCAAGGGAGTGTGTAGTACACCTAGCAGCACAACAGGAGGGGTGGGATTTTTATTTGATCTTTTGGTATTGGGAAACATTTTTTATATATAAAACTACTTTTAAAATTATTATTCAATTGTATAGATTCAGTGCAGTGTCTTCAATGATAGCATGTCTATACTGTGTTTGTACTTTCGTCCTCAGAAATTCAGTCTTCATCCAAGAAAAACCAGTACAATGTTTCTAGGCTGTTAACAATTTTAAATGCTTCCCAACATTTCCTGGCAATGAGGCCTTTAAATAAGCTTTATCTCTTTCTCTTTTATTCTTTCTTTCCCTTTAAAGATAGAGTAAGGGTAAAGCAAGAAATTCATTCCTTAAGGTGCACATTGTTCTCTTGTAATAGTTTGTTTCCTACTGTGATTACACACACACACACACACACACACACACTCATAATCATGTATGTATATAAAATATATTTGTATATTAAATTTAGGTGTTTGATTATTTTGGTGGCTTTATTTTTGCTCAATTTGGCAAACACGAAAGTGATTGCCTCATGGAATGCCAATGAAATCAAATCATGTAGCAATCAGCCAACTTGGCAACATTTAGATGACACAGGCATTTTTCAGTTTTCTTAGGTAAACAGAAATATTCTCAGGTTGGAAAATTCAAGAGCTGGAATAAAATCTCTGCTAGATTATCTCTTAGAAATGAAGATTAAACTGTGGGTGAATATGACTGTTGTCCCTATAATGTGTATCATGATCACAAATATATTTTTTACAAATTAAATCAACTTCTCCCAAAGGTCCCTAAACAGGTGCCTTTGACTTCCAGTGCCCACTGAACACTAGTGAGGAGTTGAAGTGAAAGTGGAGTTTGGGGGGTGACTACGTGTTAATGTTGGATCCCCAGTGAAGACGTGAAGTTAAAAGCAGAGGTAAGGAGAACTAGAAGTACTAGGCTTCTAGGACTTTGATAACTTCTTTGTCATAAATACCTGTATTGATTACACGTGCATTCTTGCCTCTAAAAGAATTGTGTGATAGCAAACAGTCTCTTATTTTTGGAAATGAATTAGAAAAATCTTTATATTGAAAATTGTCATTGTGAAAGCTTCTAACTCATCTATCCATAATAGTAACTCCATGATCCCATTTGTCAAATAAGGAGAATGAACCTAGTTTGTCTTCGATTTCCTTCCCAATTGAATATCCTGTTATCCAATTATTCTAACTCAGAAGTTACCTGGTCATTTGCCATCCTATCATTTGAACACAACTATTTAGAAAGTTAATGGCTCTAAGTCTATCTCTGTAAGACTCAAAAACTATTGGAATCTGTGTATGAATTTATGAATAAGACTCACATTTATAAGGTTCCATTTAATTTTCTTGGAGAAATAGACAGGCTCACTTCTGTGATTGGATTTAAAGTAAATTTACCTAGGACAAGTAATCAAATTGAAAAATGGCCAAGAAAATGCCTAATTTCAAAGCTTAAGCATCAGAACTTTCCCCAGAAATTTGGGTCAAAATTTGCCATCGATTTTTTTTTTCCCCCCAAGAAACTGCATCCTGTGAACCTTTACCAAAGCCAGAGCAAGGGAATCTGCAGAGAAAGCACAAGAACTTGAGGGTGTGCTCCTCTCACCCAGACAGTGACACACTCATGGGATACACATGAGATTTATTGATATTCTCAGTTATTTGCATCTCAAACTCATTAACATAAACTCCCCAATTAATAGTGAATAAATTCTCTAGCGACATCTTCACATTATAGTTGGAAATTATCCTGTCTTTGCAGGACACAATAGACCAAAAAATATAGGGTTTACTTACTTAATTTTGGTTGTAATTGCTGTTTTTGACAAATCACTATCTATCTGCTGTTCCAGTAGCATCCCGACTGGCGCTATTCTTCCATATATAATTTATCTTCATCAAGATCCCAAAGTCTAAAATCCTTAGAATTCGATAAAACCATACAGGATGTTAAAATTATTGAATTAAAAACAGTAAATCTCTTTTAAGTTGTGTTATTTTTTAATGTTATAAGGATTCCATGTAGTTGTTTACAAAGTCGAAATAGGAAAATAAATACACATTTTTAAACTTGTTTTTGATGTACTTAGAAGGCTGGGGAGGCCCTCTTACAGCCTTGTTACACTTTACATTGATACTCTCCTTTCTGAAATCAATTTAAAATTAAGGGCTTAAACAATCTTCCACACAGACACAGCATAACGCACATAATGGTCTGTTGAAACTCAATGTTTACTCCTTCTCCTTAGATTTTTTTTTTTTCCCTTACAGCTCACGTAAGTGTCTCCAAACTCATGGTATGGAAGTCCTTGGATTCAGATATGTTTCATATGAAATGGATGTAGCAAGAAGATATAGTGATTATCTTTTAAAGTTTGTTCTATACAGCCGGGTTTTGAATCATGTCCTTATGAATAAAAGTGTGGAGAATAGATACATTTGTTTAAATTGAAATAAATGGAAGAACACATAAAACTCACCATCAAATCACTACACATTTACCAGTGACTACTGTGTATATTTAAAGATAATTAAAGGAAAATGCCTTGGCTCTCTCTTGCTTTTTAGAGTATGCAACTGTACACATTAAATCTAAATAAAAAATATATTCTTAGTCCTTAATAATTAATATATTTTTATTAATCCATTTGACCATATTTTAAATAAAGAATTTATGTCACACACACAGAAGCATGCATGCAAAACGGTCAGCAGGATATTTTTAGTTGTCAGTTTTTAAAACTTTACTGGAAAACAATCTTTTGTGCCTGTGATAGTAATTTTGTTTCAAGGAATATATATGTATCTCCTTTATCTTCTTCCAAGAAAACATTTCAAAACGATGTCCACTACTTTATGGGACATGAAGCGTATGGGAAATAATACTAAGTGTCTGCCCTGTGGCATCCCATGTAGACTGAGTTCCGTTATGTCTGCACTTTGTTTCAGGGGAGGTATGCTGCTCGTTAAAAATTAAGATATAAATTTAGTAATAACTTTAATAATAAAATTTACATGACAAAGTCAAGATTGTTAATAATAACTTTCATAATAATCTAGACTTTGCCATGTAAATTTTCATCTGTGGTGGGAATCCTTGACTCCAATTTCCCTGTTGTACTTTCTCTATTTTTAAAAAATTTTTATGTTTTTATCTTTATTTAATGTATTGGTGGGGACATTGGTTAGTAAAATTGTATACGTTTCCAGTGTACATTTCTATAGTACATCATCTATATGTTGCATTGTGTGTTCACCGACCAGTATCCTTTGATGAAACTGGACACTCAGAATCCCTTAGGTTGGAGTCTTACTACATGTTCCTCTTATCTCACTTCCCTTATATTAAACAGGGAATTTTCGACTAAATGAGAAATCAATGTGATTTTGTAGAGGAAAATAGCTTTGTTCTTTTGAGTTGTGTTAGTGGAGGAATAAACTAGGAACGTTTTAAATCTAAGTGATAATAAGGTTCATGACTTTAGCCAATATCTTCTCATATACAGACATACCCCAGGGCCCTTTAATTTTCCTAATATTGTTAACAAGATTTTTCAACCTTGTTGTTGTTGTTTTTTACAACAGTGTTTTCCATTTTGTAAGAGAGAAATAATCAACTATTTATATAAAAGAATAAAACAACAAATAAAGCAATCATCCTTTAAACAATGAGTAAAAAACAAGCCAATAATAATATTTTTAATGAGTTTAAGTAAAATGCTAACTGACTAAAAATCAAATCAAATCTAAGGCAAAAACAATGTACAGAAATATTAGGCAAAGAGTTTTCATAATAAGGTTTCTTTTTCTTAATTCTTTGTTGTAAACTGGACCCTTCTTTCCATAATATGACTTCATTTTGTAGAATTTCTATTGGACATTAATTATGCATGTTGAACACAAACATTTAAATATACTAAAATGGCCACTTTTGCCATTTTTTCTAACTTGACACAAAGTGTATAAAAATTTGTGTGGGAGATGGAAAAATACAGATTTGTAAAAAGAAATTATTCATCCATCTTATTTTTTCATTGACAGCTTTCATTGACTGCTCCCATAGTTGAAGCGAAACATAGAAGTTTCTGACTCAAGGAGGCAGTGGCAAACATTTTGAAAATTAAAATGTGGAACACAGATATAAGGAGTTGTAGTCTTCTTTGGGTCTAAAGAACCTAAACAAGTATACAGTACAGTTTGAGAAAGGGGGCATTCTTTTGTTTAAAAAACAAACAAAACAGAGCTTGTCCTGCAGGCTCCATCCATTCCAACCAAAAAAAAAACGTGAATAAGCATTACTGTGAGTCTTTTTGTCCAATGAAAAAGAAGAGACAGACACACCTGATGCCATAAACATTCGCACAATAAATAGTTAAATTTTGCTACTAATTTTCTTTTGGCTTCACTTTTTTACATTTTCTTACTTTAAAATTAATGTTACAGAAAGTGTGAAAAAAAAATCAGCCATGAATTCAGCTATGCTAAGGTCATAATAAGTAGCATCTTTGTACATTGTCTTCTCATTTTTCACATATGTGCATATTTCATATTTTCCTACTAGGGAGTAGTTTTCCTACTATGTTGTGTTATAATTTAAAAAACAGTATATCATACTGTACCGTGGTAATACATTGTCTTTGTAAACATTTAATTTAAAGGCTACATAAATTTCAGTTGTTCATATATTATGACTTATTTGGCCATTTTATTATTATTATTTGGCATTCAAATTGCTTCAGTTTATTTCCTACCATGAATAACTTCACAATTAATATTATAATACTCATTGCTCTTTCTTTTGGAAGTAAAGTGCAGATTCATGAACAAGTTTCAAAGGGTCTGTAATCACTCAAAATTGTAATGCTTGTGTATAGGATAATATATCTTTTTTTGGTGTGGGGTGAAAGGTCTATAACTAAAATTTTCATAATGTTAGTAAAGAAATCTATGAACTTCAATGGTTAAGAATAATATTATATTTTAAAATCATTTCTTGATTGCACATTACAAGAAATTGTATGGCTGGGTCAATGAGTATGACTTTTTTTAACTAAGGCTGGTTTTTTAGAGCAGTTTTATGTTCACAGCAAAACTGAGGGAAAGGTACAGAGATTTCCCATACACCCCCTGGCCCCACACATCCACAGCCGCCCCCACTATCAACATTCTCCACCAGAGTAGGACATTTGTTACAGTTGAAGGTCCTACATGGGCACATCATGATAATCCCAAATCCATAGTTTACATTACAGATCACTCTTGTTATTGTACATTCTATAAGGTTTGACAAATGTGTAATGACATGTATTCATCACTATAGTATCATACGGAGTACTTTCACTGCCCTAAAAATCCTCTATTTTCCACTTATTCATCCTTTCCCACATCACCCCCATCAACCACTGATAATTTTACTGTCTCCGTAGTTCTACATTTCAGTATGACCATTCTGTAAACTTGTTTTAGCCGTTACTCAATTGATTTCTGGAAGTGGCTAATATTTACAGTTTTAACATCACTTGAATTTCTTGTTTGTTTTTTTGTATTTACTTTGCTATATAGCATATTGTAGTTAAATGTAATTGGTTTAGGTCTGATAAGAAATGCATCATCTTAATGAAGCGTAATTTTAATTTCTAATTAGGAACATGTTTGCACATAGACTATGTTAAGAAAAATAAAAATCACCAACAGGAAATAAGCACTATTAATATTTAAGTATATTTCCTTCCAGTATTTTTAATTCAATAGATAGATACATGCCATATGTCATTTACAAACTTGGAATCATCTAGTATTTAAAACATTTTGTCTTGCTTTATTAACTTTACATATGGTCTCTGATAATTTCCTCAATTAGTAAAGTATCTTTATATGTAATATTTTTTAATGGTTACACAAGCCATTACAGGGATGCAGCACATTCATATTTTCAAATAGCTCTTTAAACATTTATCACATAATATATTCAATTGACTTTTAAATGCTTACCAATTGATTTTTAAATGTTTCACTTGTCCCAATATTTAAATGTTATATGTACACATATATGCACTGATGTTTTCTTGGCATAAGCATATTTCTATGTATAGACAGCCACAGATATTAGGCTATGTTACAGTATTAGTTTGTTTTTGGAACAGCTTCCTTGATGAATTTTGATGACCAAAATCATAATATTTTGCTTATATAGACAGCTGGACAAATTGACATGAACCTTACAGAAACCTCTGTACAGCTGACTGTACGTGCACACCTCCCAATCCACACTCAAAAAACGGAGTGTTAAAAAGTAAAGGAGATGATGATTTTAAAATTGCCATCAGCTTTGGAAACCAGAAGGAGCGACATTAACATAAAAGCAAAGCATTTTAAAGTACTGAGGATATGCCCAGCACTGAGTGTTTTATATACAGAGGGTGCCAAAAATATGTACACACATTTTAAGAAAGGGAAAAAACTGTGTTAAAATTGTAATGATATATACTGATAACAAAAGATGAATACAAATTGTGGGTATACATTTTTTGGCACCCCCAGTATAGTAACTGATTTAGTCTTCCTAACAACCCTATAAAATAGGTATGAATATGATCCCCACTTTAAAGATGAGGAAAGAAAGGCCTGAAGAAGTTAAGAAACTTACCCAAGATTTCACAAAAAACAAATTGTAAGGGGCTTGACTTCAACCCAGAGTTCATGCAGACTTACCCATTATTTTCTAATCCTTATTTTTCTTGAGGAATTTCTGGTAATCATAGTTCAAATGTCCAAGACATGATCCCAACCCTAGTTCCCCACACTTAAGGATTAGATATAACAAGTGCTAGAAATGAAGGCAGAACATAGAGCTAAAGAATTGGACTCTATGCACCTAATTTTGTGAGTTCTTTTTAAATTCCCCCATACAAAATGCAGTGATCAGATAGTTAGCAAAACTGTTATTTATTTCTTATCCCGAATATGACAGGCAGTAGTGCCAGGAAAAGGCTAGAAGGACCATGTCCACAGCTGTGGCTATACCTACTGTTTCCATCAAGTGAAGAATGGGTAAAAAATGGCCATCCTCCAGTCATCTGTTCCAACAAAGTAAGAGTTGGTGTGTAGCTGCATTTCTCTGTCCATTCACTTCAAAGTGCCACATCTCTGAAATAAATAGATAAATAGATGATAGATAAAGTATTTTTTTTATATCTATATAATTTTTTTTTTTTTTTTTTTTTGCCTACCTTGCCTTTTATGCAATTCAACATACTAGATGACACCAAGACAAGTGATCTTTCAGTTTGGGTGCCTCCATCTCCTTCCCCTGAATCCAGGTTCAGTGGCTCCCAAAACCAGAAGAGCCTTGGATATACAGTGCTCGGTCACAGCTGTGGTTGGTCCCTCATACCTGAAAAGATCTGAAAGGAGGATTTTGTGTGCAATCACGTGGTCAATAGAAGATATTAAAAACATTCATTCAGTGTCTTCCACACCTGCCATTATTAGACAGACACAAGCCCTAGAGGAATCTCTGCAGTCAAGGAAAAGAGATCATAAAATATCCCCACAGGAGTATTGTGAAGCTGTGCCAAACATATCACTGTCAATACGACTCTTCTTCCTCTGCCTGACTTCTTTCACTTAACACACTTTAGATCCATCTATGTTGTTGCAATTGGCAAGATTTCTTTTTTTTTATTGCTTGAATTATATATATGAGGGGTGCCAAAAAAATGTATACAAGTGGACACTTTGGTCAACGTTGCTCAAACAGTAGTTCGCCATAATCAGAAATGTCTGGACACTGATGGTAACCACTTAGAGCACCTCTTGTAATTGCAGAAGTCAAACATGACTTGTATTCATCTTTCGTTATTGGTATATATTGAGTATTACAACAATTTTAATAGTTTTTCCTTTCTTAAAATGTGTATACAGTTTTTGACATCATATATATATATATATATACATATATATATATATATCTAGATATAGATACAGATATAGATATAGATATATATACATAAAATCACGTCTTGTTTATCCATTCATTCATTAATGGACACCTAGGTTGCTTTCATAGCTTGGCTATTCTAAATAATATTGCAATGAATATAGGGGTGAATATCTCAAACTAGTGTTTTTTTGGATAAATACCCAGAAGCGGAATTGCTGGGTCATACGATATATCCAGTTTTAGTTGTTTGAGGGTTTCCATACTGTTTTCCATGGAGATTGCACCAGTTTGCTGTTCCACCAACAGTGCACAAGGGTTCCCTTTTCACCACATTCTCTCCAATACATATTGCTTGTTGACTTTTTGCTCACAGCCATTCTGACTGATGTGAGGTTTTGATTTGCATTTCCCTTATAGCTAGTGAAGTTGAGCATCTTTTCATATGTCTTTGGCTGTTGGATGTCTTCTTTGGAGAAATGTCTTTTCATGTTCTCTGCCCATTTTTCAACCAGATTGCTTATTTTTTTGTTACCGAGTTATATGAGATTCTTACATATTTTGGGTACCACCCCTTTATATGTCATTTGCAAACATATTGTCCCATTCAGTGGGTTGCCTTTTGCTTTGTTGAAAGTTTTATTCACTGTGCAGAAGCTTTTTAGTTTGATATAGTCCCATGTGTTTATTTTTGCTTTTGTTTCCCTTCCTCCAGGGCACATATCCAAAGAGATATTATTTAGACTGATGTCAAATAATTTACTTACTACATTTTCTTCTAGGAGTTTTATGTTTTCAAGCCTTAGAGTTAAGTCCTTAACCTATTTTGAGTTTATTTTCATACATAGTGTAAGAGAGTGGTCCAGTTTCATTTTGATGCATGTGTCTGTCCAGTTTTCCCAACACCGCTTGTTGGAGAGACTGTCGTTATTCCAGTGTATATTTTTACCTCCTTTGTCATAGATTAGTTGACCATATGAGTAGGGGTTTATTTCTGGGCTCTTTATTCTGTTCCGTTGATGAATGTGTCTGTTTTGGTGGCAGTCCCATGCTGTTGATTATTACAGCTTTGTCATATAGTTTGAGATCAGAGACCATGATACCTCCAGCTTTGTTCTTTTTCAAGACTGCTTTTGCTCTTCAGGGTCTTTTATGGTTTCATATGAGTTTTAGGATAATTTGTTCTAGTTCTGAGAAGAACGACATTGGTATTTTGGTAAGAATTACATTGATTCTGTAAATTGCTTTGGGTAGCATGGTCAATTTCACAATATTAACGCTTCCACTCCATGAGCAAGGTATGGCCTTCCATTTATTTGTGTCCTATTCAGTTTCTTTCTTCGATGTCTTATAGTTTTCAGAGTACAGGTTTTTCACCTCCTGGTTAAGTTGATTCCTAGGTATTTTATTCTGTTTAATGCAATTGAGAATGAGATTATTTTGTTCATTTCTCCTTCTGATTGTTTGTTATTAGTGTATAGTAATGTGGCAAATTTCTTGATATTACTTTCGTATGCTGCTACTTTATTGAATTCTTTTATTAATTATATTAATTTTTGGTGGATTCTTTAGGGTTTTCTATATATACTATCATGTCATCTGCAAATAGTCACAGTTTTACTTCTTCCTTACCTATTTGGATGTTTGCTTGTTTGTTTTGTTTGTTTGTTTATTTGTTTGGGTTATTTTGTCTGATTGTTGTGGCTAGGACTGCCTATACTATGTTGAATAATAGAGGTGAGCGTGGCCATCCTGGTCTTGTTCCTGGTCTTAGATGAAAACGCTTCAGCTTTCACCATTGAGTATGATGTTAGCTATGGGCTTGTCATATATGGCCTTAATCAAGTAGAGGTAAGTTCCTTCTATACCTACTTTGTTGACAGTTTTTACCATGAATGGATATTGATATTTGTCAAATACTTTTTCTACATCTATTGAGCTAATCATATGATTTTTATGTTTAGTTTTATTGATGTGATAAATCACATTAACTATTTTGTGGATGTTCAACCATTCTTGCATGCCTGACATGAATCTCACTTGATCATAGTGTATAATCCTTTTAATGTACTGTTGAATTTGGTTTGCTAGAATTTTGGCATCTGTGTTCACCAGGGATATTGGCTTATAATTCTCTTTCTTTTTTTTTTAATTAAAACTTATTGAGATGACAATGGTTAGTACAATTACATAGGTTTCAAGTGTAACATTCTGTAATACATCATTTTTCTATCACATTGTGTGCTCACCACCCAGAGTCAGTTCTCCTTCCAACACCATAGAGTTGACCCTGTTTACCCTCATCTACCACTCCTCTCCCGCCTTACCCTCTGGTAACCACTATAGTGGCTATAATTCTCTTTCTTTGTAGTGTCTTTGCCTGGTTTTGGTATCAGGGTAATGCTGGCCTCATAAAGTTTGGAAGTGTTCCTGCCTCTTCAATTTTTTGGAATAGTTTGAGAAGAATAGGTAATGCTTATTTTTTCAATGTTTCGTAGAACTCACCTCGGAAGCCATCTGGTTGTGGACTTTCGTTTGTTGGGATTTTCTTGATTACAGTTTCAATTTCATTGCTAGTTATTGGTCTGTTCAGATCCTCTGTTTCTTCCTGGTTTAGTCTTGTAAGGTTGTATGTTTCTAAAAATGTATTCATTTCTTTTACATTGTTGAATTTGTTGGCATATATTGTTCATAGTACTTTTTAATGATCTTTTGTATTTCTATGGCATCTTTTGTAATCTCTTCTCTTTCGTTTCTGATTTTATTTGTGTCCACTCTCTTTTCTGTTTGATGAGTCTTGCTAGATACTTGTAAATTTTATTTTTCCTCTCAAAAAAACAGTTCTTAGTTTCATTAATCTTTTTTATTATTTTTCTACTTCATTTATTTTTATGCTGATTTAGTTATTTATTTCCTTCCTTCTGTTTACTTTGCATTTTGTTTGTTTCTCTTTTTTTAGTTTCTTTAAGTGTAAATTTAGATTGTTTATTTGGGATTTTTCCTGCTTCTTGAGATAGGCATTCATATCTATAAACTTTCCTCTTATAACTGCTTTTGCTGCATCCCATAGATTTTATAAAGTTATGTTTTCATTTTCATTTGTCTCAAGGTAGTTTTTGATTTCCTCTTTGCTCCATTGGTTGTTTAGAAGCATGTTATTTAATTTCCACATATTTGTGTTTTTTTCCAGTTTTTTTCCTGTGGTTGATTTCTAGTTTCATGCCACTCTGGTGAGAAAATATGCTTGATATAATTTCAATCTTCTTGAATTTATTGAGGCTTGTTTTAGGGCCTAGTATGTGATTTATCCTGGAAAATGTTCTGTGTGCACTTCAGAAAAATGTGTAACCTTCAGTTTTTGGATGAAATGCTCTGTAAATGTCTATCAAGTAAAACAGGTCTTATGTGGCATTTAAGACCATTATTTCCATATTAATTTTCTGTCTGGGTGATCTATCCATTGAAGTAAGTGGAGTATTAAAGTCCCCAACTATTATAGTATTACTGTTCATTTCTACCTTTATGTCCATTAATATTTGCTTTATATACTTGGGTGCTCCTATGTATGTTGGGTGCGTAGATATTTACAATTATTATATCCTTTTCTTGGATTGACCCCTTTAAAATTATGTAATATCCTTCCTTGTTTCTTTTTACACTCTTTGCTTTGAAGTCTATTTTGTCTGGTATGAGTATTGCTAACCCAGGTGTGTTTTCATTTTGATTTGCATAGAATTTCCTTCTTCATCCCTTCATTTTCAATCTGTGTGTCTTTCAATCTAAAGTGAGTCCCTTGTAAACAGCTTATTGATTGGTCTTTTTCCCCCCCCCATTCTACCACCTATGTCTTTTGATTAGAGCATTTAGTCCATTTATATTTAGGGTAATTATTGATAGGTATATGTTTATTGCCATTTTGTTGATTGTTTTTGTTGTTTTTATTGTTCTTTGCTGTTTGTTTCTTCTTTTCTTGATCTCTTTCCTTTTGATTTGTGGGTTTTCTTTAGTGTTTTAATTGTATTCCTTTCTCTTCATTTTCTGTGTATTTTTTTTAATAGTTTAGGTTTATAGTTACATGAGGTTCATATATATCCATCTATATCTATAGCATCTATTTTAATCTGCTAGGGATTTAACTTCAGTCACATTCTAAAAGCACTACAACTTTACTCCCCACTCTCCTCTTTATGTTTTTAATGTCATGTTTCATATTTTTTTGTTTTGTGAATTTACTAATTACTTATTGTAGTTTTAATTGTGCTACTATCATCTTTTAACCTTCCTATTAACTTTTTAAGTAGTTGATTCACTGTGGTTATTATATATTTGCATTTACCAGTGAGATTTTTTTTCTTTTTTCCTGTATTTTTCTTATTTCTGGTTGTGGCCTTTTCTATTCTGCATAAAAAAGATCCATTAATATTTCCTGTATGGCAGGTATAGTAGTGGGTGAACTCCTTTAGTGTTTGTTTGTTTTTATTCTTATCTCACATTTTTTGCTTCTCGGAGAAACTCCTTATATCTCCTTCAATTCTAAATGATAACCTTGCTGGATAAAGTATTCTACGTTGTAGATTCCTTTCTCTGAGCACTTTAAATATCTCCTGTCATTCCCTTCTGGCCTGTAAAGTTGCTTTTGAGAAGTCAGCTGATAGCCTTATGGGGTTTCCCTTACATGTTACTTGTTTTTTCATTCTTGCTGCCTTTAAGATTGACTCTTTATCCTTACTTTTGCCATTTTCATTAGAATATGTTTTGATGTGGGTCTCTGGGTTCATCTTGTTTGGAACTCTCTTTGCTTCCTTGATCTGAATGTCTATTTCCTTCCCCAGATTAGGAAAATTTTCAGATATTATTTCTTCAAATATTCTTTCTGCGCCTTGCTCTTCTCATTCTGGAATCCCTATGTGAATGTTAGAGCAGTTGATGTCATCCCAGAAATCTCTTATACTATTCTCATTTTTTAAAATTCTTTTTTGGTTTTGCTGTTCTAATTGGGTGAGTTCTAATTGGGTGAGTTCCACTATTCTGTCCTCTAGATCGCTAATCCATTCTTCTGTATTAACTAGTCTACTGTCAATTCTTTCTCATCTATTTTTCATTTCAGCTATTGTATTCTTCATCACTGATTGGTTCTGTTTTACATTTTTTATCACTTTGTTAAAGTGTTCTCTGAGTTCCTCTATTGTATTGTCAAGTTTGGTGAGCATCCTTATGTTACCAGGAATGACATTGTATGTCAGCTCTCGTTGTCTTCAAGGAAAGAACTCAGTCAAGAGACGGAGTTTGTGCAGCATAAAACAGCAAGAAGTTTATTAGTAAACGTGAGTACACTCTGAGACATGGTGCAGGCTGACACAAAAGAGGGAAGCAGCCTCTCCTTACATTGTGTGAGGGTTTTTATCTCTATGGTTAGAATTTCCCTCTGTTATCTTTCAGTTTCTCTGCTGAAGTGTCCCGTCCTCCCCTCTGGTTCTCAAGGTTGTTTCTCAGGGTGTAAGTGTAAACCTGTTCATTTCCCAGAATTTGTTTAATAAGAAGCTCATTAAAAATGGTCCTGAGAAGCAGGATGTACATTCTGATAAGTGGGATGGTTTGTCTCCCTCTCCAGCATTTTTATTTTTTCTAACCGCATATCTTGTTCTCAATATCATGGTGAGCAAGCAAGGTATTTGTGCCCCAAGTGAAGGAGCTGCAAGGGGCCTCCTAACTGGAGCTAACTCCCCCCTTCTCCTACTCGTTTCTACCTTTCTACCTAGCCTATCACTTAAAACCGTTTCTTTGAATTCTTTATCAAATTACTTTTCTACTAGGGTTTTTTTCTGGAGTCTTTCCTGTTCCTCCATTTGGGGCATATTCTTCTGTCTCCCCATTTTGTTTGACTTTCTGTGTTTGTTCCTATGAGTTGGATAGAATAGCTATTTCTCCCAGTTTTGAAAGAGTGGTTTCTGAGTAGTCCACATACTGAACAGCTTTAGCAGGCCTGTTGTAGTCAGGGGAGGTACCTGCGATGCCTGGTGGGGCACCCAGCCTGAACGGGTGGGTTTCAGGGGGTAGGCAGGGGAGTGCTTGCTTCCTTGTCCTTCTAATCTGGGTGGGGTTGCCTGATACAAAAGGGGCTTCTCCGTGCATTACTGGTGTGCTCTGTTGCTTTAACTCTCTGTGATCTGAGCTGTGTCTGGGCCGGGTTGTTTGCAAGCTTGTTACTCAGGCCCTACAAGCTCCCTCCTCCCACCTTGAGGCAGGCGTGTGTGTACACACCTCAGCACTCTGCTAGCTCTGTTCCCTTGTGCAGTACAGCTCCTTGTGCATTCAGCCACACTCCTCTCACTCCACAGGCAGCCCCGTGTCCTTGCTCTCTTACTTATCCACAGGCAGAGTAGGGTATGGGCGGGGCCACTCTGCGTGTCTGAGTCTCCACCTCCTACAAGCCCCGCCCTCTCGCCCCTTTCTCCAGCCTTGCCTTCCTGCCCACAGCTGTATGTTGCTCCTGCATGGTCCGCAAACAGTAGCACCCTTCTCATTCTGCACGGCAGCCAGGTATGTGAGCACCGCAAAGTCCCTCCAACTCCGCACTTTCCTCGGGCTGGGCAGCCGCCCTTGTGTGTGTAGCAGTGCCCCACTATCCCTATGGTTTCTCTGTACTGGGCAGTCAGTCCTGCGTGCAGGTACCACAGCGTTTTGTTCGCTCCCTACTCTTTCTAGGAGGGAGAGCCCCATATGAGTACACAGCAGCACCCCACTATCTTTGCACTTTCTCTGGACAAGGCAACCCTGCAGGCCGGTACTGCAGCATTCTGTTGGCTCCCCACTCTCTTCAGGCAGGGAAACCCCTTGTGTGCAGAGCCCAGTGAGAGCACAAAGCTGGTCAATCTGCTGGGTCACTCTCCAGGTGAAGGGGCCCCTTGTATGCCCGCTGTGGCACTCTAATGTTTCTGCTGGGTCTGTCTCCATTAGGGGTGGCTAGGGACATGCTACAGTGCCCTGCAGGTGGGCCAGAGAACCTGGATGGAGTTCTTGCCCACTATCCAGGTTCGGGGGGAAGGTAAACAACTGCGCTCATCCAGACAGCTCTCGTGGTTCCCCGACCTTCTCTGTGCTGTCATTCTCTCTTGCTTGTTGTGCAGAGGCTGTTCAATTGGCTCGCAGTTGTCGTTCAGGAAAATTTGCTCTAAATGTTTGCTGTACATTTGATGTATTCTTGTGAGGTAGCCAGCTCAGCATCCACCTGAGCCGCCGTCTTGGACGCCTATTCAAGGACATTTTTGTAAAGAGGAAAGAAAGGAAGGAGGGAGGAGAGAAATAAGGACGGAAGACGGAGAGAGAGAGAGAGAGGGAGAGGGAGAGGGGAGAGAGAGAGAGAGACGAAGGAAGGAAAGGGCAGAACTGAAATCTGACAGAATTAGTAAACAAGAAAGTTGCTAAATTAAACTATGACCCAGTAGTTTGGAGTTAAAAATATAGGAAGCTGTCTAATTTCTTACTCTTCTTCCTTAAGTGTGTTATTAGTTTCAAAACTTAAACAACAAAAAAAGAGTAAATAAATGTTAAAAAAGCAAACAAAAATAATTCTATTCTTCTAAATAGCAAGCATCAAAGGAAATAGAAGTATCAGTTAAAGGAAATTTAGAAAATGAAAAGCAACACATAAAAGATGTTTAAAACGAGCCACAACTGAACTCAGTGACATCTGAAGAGCCTTAAATGAATTCAGCATTAAATAAAAAAGAGAAGCATTGAATTAAGCATTCAATTAAGAAAGTTAGAAAATAATATAATCTACTTTAAAAATAAAAATAAAATTATATAAAGGCAGAAAATTAATATTTGGAATAAGAAAAATAATGGAAGTAATAACTGAAAAAATAAAAGAAAAATGCAACTTTAGGAAAAAATAATAATTTTAAAATGAGAAATCAGATACAGAAAGCAAAATGAAAGTTTGTAAATTACAAGAATGGAAAATATTTTTTAAATTATTGTTTAACAGCATAAATGTCTTCACTCATCACTGTGAAAACCCCAGTGAAAATTATGACATTTCCAAAATATACAAAAATGGCTGAAAAACAGAAAATTTGAGTTACGAAAATATTCATGGGGCAATAAAGAGGAAAAACTAGTTCTCTTCAAAGAATCACTTAGCTACTTACAATGAATTTTCAGATCAAGATAATTTAATATATAAGTTCTATATATATACATACATGTATACATATATGTACATATGTGTATAAATACATCCGCATATATAAAATATAATCATATATCAATATGTTAATTATCTATTATACAGTAATAGATAATACAACACGCACATGCGAGGACATACTAGGATGTTAAAATGCGACACTTTCTCTCCAAAATTTGCCTGATGTCCAAAGTTTGAGACAAATACAGTAGGTGCCTTGTGCCTCCACTTCATAGAGCAAGCTTTAGATCACCTCAGAGGGATATGCCATTGACTGTGAAGCCATTTCTCCCAGTGTTATCCGTTGTCACCCATTTCCTGCTTATAAAAATGTAAACTTTGAAAGGAGACATAGTTGTCAGAATATTTTGCTATTCCATTGCTCATATGACGAAAGAATGGTTTCCTCTCACATCAAGCCAGGTGAGAGGACATTCAGAGAACATTCGGTATGTCTCATGGTATGTATTCTCTTCAAGTTCTAGCCTGGGGAAAATGAAAGAAAATTCTGACTGAAGTTTTCCTGTGAATTGCTAGTTTGGAGAGATGCAGAGACATGAGGAAATGGGATCCATGTGCTTGTCTCAAAGTAAAGATACATGTTACCCCGCCTCCTCTGGGAGGCCATGGCAAGGACCGTCTGGAGCCCTAGTGGGTCCCGACATTCTGTGGGAAGGTCCAGGGCTAAGGAGAGGTCACGGCCAGGCGGAGGCATCGGCTCTGTCAGGTGAGCTGCACCCATAGATCCCCAAGAAGAGGGTCTCCAACAATTCTACATCAGTGCTTCCCAAGAGAAAGCTCTTATACTTGTTCATCTGCCTCATTCAAGGGGTAGAAATTACACTGGCTCATTGTCTTACTTCCTCACCACCTGGATCTAATTGTGGGGTCAGACACCATAGCCAGCAAGTAGGAAAGATGAGCAAGAAAAAGGACGTCAATCAATCTCTCCCTTTAGGCATCCAGATCTATTTCCCATAAATATTTGGATCACAAAACCTTTTATCTTATATTTATGAACATTTATTATTCACTATTGTTTGGCAGAACTGTCTTTGGGAAATTTTCTATTGTCCAATATCACTTATAAATAAATATGGAAAAACCTAAGTGAAACACTTGCAAATGAATTATACTAGTATAATAAAAAAAATTTTTAAATAAAGAAATCACCATGACAGTATAAGGTTTATTTCATCAAGTTGAAGATATTTTAATATTAGTCTATTTAGTAACATGATTTATCTCCATAAACAGAAAAATAATATAAGATTTAATTTATATTCCTGAATAAACCTTTGACTTAATTAGAGGAAAAAATCCACTTCGTTAACAACATAAAACCAATGGTCAGTACTAGACATAGCAATTAAACATTAGATTCATCTCTCTTAAAGAATAAGGCCATTTTTCATTATTATTGCTATTAACTAAGTTAACATAGATGAGAAATGAACGGCAAAAAGAAAAGACTAAGAAAAGAAAATAGATATAAATACAGCAAAGGTAGAATCACAATGATCCAAAAGAAAATTCAAGTCAACAGAACAATACTGTAAGTGATAAAGCATATGCTAAAAACTATAAGCTAAATGAAATCCAATTTACAATTTTTAACATGGGTATACATTACCTTGAAATAAACCTAAGAGAACTACCAAATAAAAGCATTAATGAAAATTTAAATAAATGAGAATATGATTTTTCTCTTAAAGGGAAAATTTCATATTTTAAACTTATTAAGAGTCCTCAATTTCATTCATAAATATAATGCAATAGAATAAAAGATACACTCAGTATTTTGGAAAATACATGGGTGGGAATGGCCAAAAACACTTTGAAAAACAAAACTACATGCAGAGAATGAGGGACAGTTTATTATACAATCAAAGATGTTATATTGCTACAATTATTAAACCTTATTTTGCAGGCGTAGAGAGAAAATAAACATAAGCAAGAGGCCAGAAACACACTTATAAATTTTTAAAAATTAATAGAAATGAAGGGCATTTTAAATTATAAGTTCACCTTAGTAAAAAAATGTTACAAAAACTTAATGTTAACTTAAGAAAGGAAATTAATTCATTAATTAATTCAATAAATCTCATCTGCCTGCCTAATAAGTGCTGGATAATGTTCTAGAAGATAGGAATGAACAAAATGACAAAATCTAATGCCTCAGTGAGGACAATATATTAGTGGAAATATAGGCAAATAACATGAATAGGAAATTCTCTGGACACACACACACATATCCAAAGACAGAACAAATGGCATGAGTATATGATAATAATATCTTTTATGGCTGAAATATTTTATGAAATATTTATGAAATAAATATTTATATATTTATTAATAACATATTTATGAAATATTTTATGATATAAGATATACAGAAAAGTACACAAGGATTTATGTATAAGAATATTTACTATAGCCTTATTTATAATAGGGAAAAATAAAAATCAGATGGTTAAACAAATCATGATATTTTATACAGTTATGAAATTCTAATAAATCCTGTAAAGTTTAAATAGTCTTAAGTATCGTTTCCACTATTTCATTGGATTAAAGATATAAGATAATATTGAATGATAATTTTATAACAAATAATAAATGTATGTATTATGCTTCTTCCCCTCTTTTTCCTATATATGTATACATATATAAGTAAAACAAACCTAATAAAAGCATTGGAAAGATACCCAAAATAGCAGTTACAGAGAAATTTTTAATTAAATTATGATACAAGAGTAAGATACAATAGTATTGAATTATTAAATACTGTTCTTTGATAGAATATTGATTGCTTTAGAAAATGTTCTCAAGATAAGCTATTGAAAGGAATATTTCGGTGTGGTAAGATGTTTATACCATTTTCAAAACATTCTATTTTTAAAATTTTTATTAAATTCATTGGGGTGACATTGGTTAGTAAAATTATATAGGTGTCAAGTATACATTTCTATACTACATCATCTGTATATTGCATTATGTGGTCACCACCCAGAGTCGTTCTCCTTCCATCACCATGTATTTGATGTCCTTTTCCCTCTTCTATCACCCACACGGCCCCTTATATCTGGTAACCACTAAACAGTGTCTGTGTCTATGAGATTTTCTTTGTATGTTTGTTTGTGTTGTTCGTTTTCTGCTTTCAGTTTTATATCCCACATATGACTAAAGTCATACGTTTCTTGACTGACTTATTTCGCTTAGCTTGATAACCTCAAGATCCATCCATGTTGTTGCAAATGGCATTATTTCATCTTTTCTTATGTCTGAGTAATATTCCATTGTATATATGTACCACTTCTTTATCCAATCATCTATTGAAACATACTTTGGTTGTTTCCATGTCTTGGCCACTGTGAATAATGCTGCAATAAATGAACATCCAGGTACATATATAGTTATGGATAAATGTTTTCAGATTTTGGGGTTAGATACCCAGAAGAGGGATTGGTGGGCCATATGATAATTCTAGTCTTAATTTTTTGAGGAACTTCCATACTGTTTTCCATAGTGGCTGTACCAATTTACATTCCTACCAGAAGTGTATGAGTGTTCCTTTTTCTCTGCAACCTCTCCAACACTTGTTATTATTAATACTTGTCGTGTTGATAATAGCTATTCTAACAGGTGTGAGGTGGTATCTCATTGTGGTTTTTATTGGCATTTCCCTAATAGCTAGTGAAATTGAGCATCTTTTGATATATCTATTGGCCATTTATATGTCTTCTTGGGAGAAGTGTCCATTCAGGTTTTCTGCCCATTATTTTAATTGGATTGCTTGTTTTTTTTTTGTTGTTGTTGAGTTGTATGAGTTCTTTATATATTTTGGATATTACCCCTTATCAGAGGTGTTGTTTGCAAATATCTTCTCCCATTCAGTTGGTTGCCTCTTTGTTTTGTTGATGGGTTATTTTGCTGTGCAGAAACTTTTTAGTTTGATATAGTTCCCTTCATTTATTTTTGCTTTTACTTCCCTTTCCTTTAAGGTCAAATTCATAAAATACTTTCTGAACCCAAGGTCCATAAGTTTAGTACCTATACTTATGCTTTCTTCTATGGAGTACTGTTTCAGGTCTTATGTTTAGGTCTTTTATCCATTTTGAGTTAGTTTTGATGTATGGTGACAGATAACTGTCTAGTTTCATTCTTTTGCAGGTAGCTTTCCAATTTTTTGGCTCCTTTTCCTAAAATTATCTGCCCATATATATGTAGGTTTATTTCTGGGTTCTCAATTCTATTCCACTGGTCTGTGTTTCTGTTTTTCTGACAATACCATGCTGTTTTGATTATTGTCACTCTGTAATATAAGTTGAAGTCAGGAAATGTGATACCTCCAGCCTTGTTCTTTTTTCTCAGGATTGCTTTGGCTATTTGGTAGCTATTTGGGACCTTTTGTGATTCCATACAAATCTTATGATTTTTTTGTTTTATTTCTTGAAAAAATGCTATTGGAATTTTGATGGGGATTGCATTAAATCTGTATATTGCTTTGGGTAATATGGCCATTTTAGCTATGTTGATTCTTCCAATCTATGAACATGGACTATCTTTCCATTTCTTTGTGTCTTCTTAAATTTCTTTTAATAAAGTCTTATCGTCTTCAGTGTATAGGTCTTTCACATCTTTTGTTAAGTTTATTCCTAGGTATTTTATTCTTTTGTTGCAATTGCAAAAGGAATTGTTTTTTTCTTTCATTTCTTTTTCTGAAATGTTGTTAGTATATAAGGACACAATGGATTTTTGTACATTGATTTTGTATCCTGCAACTGTATTTGTTTATTGTTTCTAATAGTTTTTTGATGGAGTCTTTAGGGTTTTCTATATAAAGAAGCACATCATCTTCAAAAAGTGACAATTTAACCTCTTCATTTCCAATTTGGATGACTTATTTCTTTCTCTTGCTTGATTGCTCTGGCGAGGACTTGCAATACACTTTTGAAAACAGTGTTGAGAGGGGGCATCCCTGTCTTGTTCCTGATCTTAGAGGAAAAGCTTTCAGATTTTCCACCACTAAGTATTAATATGATATTAGCTGAGGGTTTGTCATATATGGCCTTTATTATGTTGAGGTACATTCCTTCTATACCCATTTTATTGTGTTTTAGTCATAAATGGGTACTGTATCTTGTCAGATGCTTTTTTTGCATCTATTGATATGATCATGTGATTTTTATCCTTTATTTTGTTTATGTGGTGTATCACATTGATTGATTTGCCGATGTTGAATCATCCTCATGCCCCTGGAATGAACCCCGCTTGATCTTGATTATGATGTATAAGCTTTTTAATATATTGTTTTATATAATTTGCTAGTATTTTGTTTCAGATTTTGCATGCATATTCATCAAAAATATTGGTCTGTAGTTTTCTTTTTGTGTGTAATCCTTACCAGGTTTTGATATCAGTAATGTTGGCGTCATAAAATGAGTTAGGAAGCGTTGCTTCTTCTCCAATTTTTTGGAAGAGTTTGAGGACAGATATTAAGTCATCTTTGAATGTATTTTGTAGAGTTTACTAGTGAAGCCATCTGGTCCTGGACTTTTGCTTTTGGGGAGGTTTTGGATGATTGTTTCAATTTGCTTACTGCTGATCAGTGTATTTAGATTCTAAAAAAATATTTTACTTTTTTTGGTAATGGACATGTTTTACTTTTCTATTCAGAAGATATGTTAAATATAATTTTCAACAGTCTAATTTATGGAACCTATTTCAATATTCCATAAAAAGTAATGGCTTTGTTTTCTAGCCTCACGATCCTAATCAGTTCATTGTTTTATGATGTTTTCTTTGAAGGGATTTTCCTTTAGTTTTTGGCATGCCTCTTTGGTTTGATTAACTGGGGCTTCTGTTCCACTCCGCTGCATTGCAATTGTGTGTTTTTTGTGAAGGAGGCAACAAGAAGCTGGACAATATTATTATATTCTCCCCCAAGGCTTCTTATTTTCCAGAGATTAGACATATTTGCTCAACAGCACTAAGGGGCTATAACAATTTCTCTCTCATTTCCCTTAGACCCAGGAGCAAATGGCAACTTTCTTGTCTGTCACTTTCCAACTCAGAAAGTTGATGCATCTTTTGTTCGTTATTTAATACTTGACAGATAGCTCCCAGCATCAAACCATTCATGAAAACTGTTGGCCTCTGGCAGGAGAAGAGCTGTATAAGCTTTGAACACTCTAGTAGCTGAGAATGGATTTGAAGTGATTTAAAAAAAAAATTTTTTTTTGCATCATATGTGATACTGAGCTGGTCCATAGAATTCTATTTGTCATCAATAAAATCACATTAATTACTACTGCTCCCTGAAGCAAAGCTACCCACTGACAACATGAAATCTTATTACACAGAGGACAGAGACGGACTCAGTCGTGAAGTACCAGAGCCCTTGAGACACGAGGGGACAAATATTGTGCTGCTAAACATGGTGATTTCTATGTGGTGAGAAAGAGCACTGGCTTTACCCTATGAGCCGCTCACTTCTCCCTTTAAAAAAGTTGTAACCAATTTTTTCCTGTGTAGAGAAATTGGGTAGGCAGAATAAGTGAGGTAATTCTACACACATACGAGTATGTCCCCCATATATAAACATGTTCATGTGTTTTCTTCCTCCCTTCTCTTCCTTCCTTCCATAGGCATCGATTGCATGTTTACTGTGTGTGAGATCACCTTCTGAGAGCAGGAGATACAGTGGCAAACAAAACAGACGAGGTTCTTACTTTTACAGGGCTAGAGGTCTGTGAGGGAGACAGACAAGAAATGAGTGAAGCAATTAAACAGTATAATTTCAGCTTGTGATAGAAAAACCTAAGGAAATAGGGAGTAGCTTGGTAAGAAGGTAGGGGAAGGAGTTATTTTAGATAGGATAATTGGAAAAGCCACCTGTGAGGAAATTCCATGTATATCAAAATAAGACTGAATACTGAAAACGAGTCACCCAATGACCTGTGCAAGGACAACTCAGGTAGAAAGAACGGCAAGTCTGAGGCCCTCAGGTAGGAGGAAGGTTGGCACACTGGAGCAGGAGCAAGGAGGCCAGAGTGTCTGCAACAGAGTTTACAAGGATAAGTTCAGGAGATGGTTATATAGGACCTGCGGGCACAAGGAGAGAAGGGATCTGTTCAGATTTTCTTTCAAAGAGGACTCTGGTTTCTATGTATAAAATGTCTTCAGGGTGGTAAAAGTGGAAGAAAGAGAGCCTGATGAGAGGTTTATGGAGTAACACAGGTGAGAGATGATGGTTGGTTGGACTGGGGTGTATGAAAACAATTTCGCAAAGACAGAGAAAAAACTATTAATTTACTATTTTACATTGAAAGTTGGATTTCTCACGCTTTATCTCAAATAACCTTCCAACTCTAAAAAATCTAGAGGTTAATCATATGTGACCTTAGGGAGATTCAACAATAACTTTTTCATTCTCTAAAATCATTATAACACATTTGATAGTGGAATTGCACCATCCATGCCTATCCTAGTATGCATCCGTTTAAAAATGTTTTCAAATTTTAAATTTCAGAGGTTGTGTACTTTTGCTGTTTCAAATGTTAGAGGTCAATTTTTTAATTGGAATTAGTTGATTTTAATTTATAGTTCAAATTGTGTTTTCAATTCTATACTCTCCGGAGCCAGAATGTATGGATGGTTTCTCAGCCAGGATAACTCTGAAGTGATGACAATCTGTGTAAGATAGATGACATGTTGTCATATGGGTAATAAAGGTACTATTGAGGATCACAATTTAAGAATTTCTCCCTTATTGTTCCAAACAATTAATGCTTTGCAAAAATTATGTGATGATTTTTGAAATTGTGAGAAACATTTATTCATTCAATAACTTGGTAAGATATTGGTTAATAAAATAGAAATGGTCCCAATCTCCACTGCCTACAGTAAGTTTCTGAGATAAAATTAATAAAGAAATGTGTTTGCGTATGTGTGGTGATAAATGTTATGAAAGATATGAGTAGGCCACAGTGACAGAGCAGAGGTGATGTGGCATCCACTCGTGCAAACGGTTCTGAAAGGCCGCCTACTTTTAGTACTGTTATAAAATAAGTATTTAATAAAATTGTAGTAGCTTTTTCTTCCCTACTCTTGTCCACAAAGAATATCCAGAACCATTTGATTCCTCTGAGAACTGACTAATGAGAGGATACTTAGGAAAGAAAAATGCTCCCTGCATATCCATTAGTGTGAACAAGTTTTTAGTCACCTTAAGTGGCTGCAGTAATTATCGCCATTAATACCATTCAGGTACTAACATTTAATCGTAGGGGTAAAATATTCATAAACTAATTAATTTGTGTCACTTTGGGGAAAGCTGTTATAAACTCATCAGCAAAATATGTGTTTATAGAATGGAAAAATCCCCTGTTAAGAGACCATTATTTTGCCTTTGAGTTCAGGTCTTCCTTTTTCACTTGAAAAGAATTTTCAGAATTCTGACACCTGAAGAGAATAGGATGATTTTCCAGGGGTGGGTGGCAAGTGTTGAAGGCTTTGCTGGCGGTGGGGGGAAGGGGTGGTAACCTGAGAAAGGGCTCTCAAAACCTGGAAGGAGGGCAGGATTTTGTGGGTGGTACAAGAAGCAGCAGTGTACCCCTCTGTTACAGGGTACCCCACAACTGTCAGGATCTCAGCTGGGTGCAAGCTGCTTGGATTTCTACGAGAGCTCAACTCTTAGCTTGGGTGTCCAGTGTTTCACGTAAGGTCAGCAGAAAGGTCCTTGGTGAGGGTCAGTGCTCTGAGAACTCCCAGAAGATCTGGTGTAACTTCCTACAAGAAATCATGTAACAGGGGGCAGTTGTAATTTCAGAGGACCAAAACCTGGTCCTTTCTCATGATTTCATAGATCTAATACATGGCAGGATTCATGTATAATTCAAACAAGGGAAGGAAAGAACTGGAGTATTGTTATGGATAGACTTCTCTTTGACCTTCAAAAGCAACAATATGGTATGGTTTGGATGTATATTTTTTAAAATAAAGTATTATATATACATCATATGTATATGTACACCATGAAGTATTATATATATATCTAACATTTCTTAAATTTCTTACACTTTTTGTATAATACAATTAGTAGTTAATATATAATATTGTATTAAATATTTACTATAATCCTATAAAGAAGATATAATTATACCCACTATGTATATGAGAAAACCAAGGCTAAGAAATAATTCATGATTTATTAAAAAGATTATATATAAATGTCAAAGTGAGGATTGAAACTAAGACCATTCTCTTTACCTCTCTGCCCCTTCTAAATGTATCTACATACATATAGATACTCGTACACATATAAATGTACCCATAGAAAAATACATACCTACAAACATAAGATATCTGTAGCCTCCACATATGTATAACTCTTTCCCTCTCTCATCTTTTCACTTTATCTTTCTCAATAGGTGCCTTTCTTTATATCTCTATTCATATGCAAGTACAAATATCTCTATGATTTTTAAAGCAAGTAAATAAATTTTGCTTACAGATACACAATTCTAAAGCAGTCACCTGTCCTGGTTTGCCCATGACTGTCCCAATTTTAGAACTGAAGTCCCATGTCCCTGAGTCTCAGGAAATCCCTGAGTCTCAGACAAATTGAGACAGTTGGTCACCTGAAGTTCAATGAAGCTACTCAATGAAGAAATTTAAAACTGAAAAGTTAAAAAGTTATAATGTAAAAAGACATGTGACAATTCATAACACATAATCAACATAGAGTTAAGTTTAAATAATTCCAAATCCAAGAAAAAACTGAAAAATAAAATAATCTAAGAAATTAAAATGTGCTATTTAAAAAAAGTTTACTCAGAGAAGAGGCAAGATACACTACTTGATTCTTAAAATTGAAATATTGAGAAATTTAATATAACAAGTATGTTATATTTTATAAGAAGGTTAAGGTTACCACTGGGAGATTAAAAATAGATGCAGCTTTTATAAAACATTTTATATGTGATATGCATATACACATACATATTCATCTGTACATAAGTTATATGTCAATCTGCTTTGTAACGAGTGCGTTGTATTTCAGGGAATATACATTCATATCATAATGTGTAAAGGTTTCGTAGCACCCCGTTTTATGGAATTGCTACAGTCTGGTAGCTGAAAGCAAACTCTGAAACCAAACAACCCTCGTGACTCAAGGCAATCTAAATAATATCTCTATGCCCTAGATGGGAGAATTTAATGATTCAATACTAATAAACACTTACAAAAGTATGTATGCAAGAATATTAGCTATCATCATTACTATTAATCCACCATAATGTACTTCATCAATTCTTGTGTTTACAGGTCCAATTATTTCTTATAAAATAATCTCAATTCAATTTTTGAGCAAAAAAACTATACTTATTTATCAATATTTTCTCCATAAACTCTTCTTTATTAGAAATCAATTAAGGTCATTAAAATCCAAGCCTTTTGGGTATCTAACACTTAAATTAAAACTTGTGCCCTTTCTAATGTAAGATACTGACATCTGTTTGAAATAAGTATATATGTAAACATTCATAATATGCATAAAGAGCTCCAATCCAGTAAGAATTGTGTCTAGCACTGGAAACTCCTGTGTAATTCTAAATTTGGCACTGTGGAATTGAGCTTGAATGGTTCTTCAGGATAGAATTCCAAAGAATGATGGAGAAGAACAATTCTTTGTTCTTCTTTATTATTGTCTTAGTCCTTCATCCACAGTGAAGAACCTATTATTTCAGGAGTTAATACCAGAAATTTGACTTCATCGAATGCCAGAATTCGATTTATCTTTTCTAAGGCTTCATTTTAGAGGTGAATATTCTGAGTCCAGCAGGCTGCAAAAGTGATTTGCTCACGATAATGGAACTTATTCTATAGGAAATCCAGATTTCTACAGCTTGGAGAGCCCCAGGTTCCTGAGCCTTTTGGGACCATCCTTCATTATATTATATATTTCGGGAAGTACAGAACCCTTCCCAAATCCTCTGAAGTTTTAGTGGGAAAGAAGCGATTTTTTTTTTTTTTTTTTTTTGAGCAAACTCATCCTCTAGTTAACTTCTCAATTATTATTCTCTTCCTGACATTTGACTTTGATCTTGTATTTCTGGGCACTGCTTCCGCAATGCTACATTCCCTTAGCATACTTACCATACAAGGTTGTTGTGTATGCTTCACTTCTACTTAGAGTTTGAGGGTAACAATGAAAAATTACAACACAAAGGACGACGTACGTTTGTATTTAACCTCAGATATCCCTATTCTAAAAATCTCTTATCTATTTGCTGTCACTGAAAAATGACAACCGGTGTCACTAAGACTGAGAATCCTATTCCCTTTACAAACTGAGTCACTCTCCTGCTGCCCCACTTTCTGTGTCTCCCATTTTCTTTCTCTCTCTCTTTTTTCTCAATCTCAATTTCCTCATATTTTTCTTCCCCTTCTTACAAAACTCCTCTCATCCTAGGCTATCCCTTCAAAATTCAAAATTTTAGTTTCTTGATCATGAAGAGAAATGCATTCTTCCTCTGGAAAGTTTACTTTTTACACTCAAAAAGAAGATGTAATTGTCCCAAGACTATAAAACCACCTGACTTCAACATGAATTACTCTGGACTCCTAAAAGGCCAAGTTGGGTAGCCCATGTTCATTTTAAATAGCATCTCCTTCCCACAGCATTTTTGAATCAATGTGTTGATCATAGAGGATATTTCTTGAGTCAGATTAAACAACAGCGCTTCCCAGCAGGAGAATGTGGTTTCCTCACTTCGTGCAGATTTTCCAGGGACACAGCTTTTGCAGAACGAGGTCTGTGCATTTGTCTGCTCTTTAATAAGTGCCCCAAGGTAGTAATGAAGGAGAATAAAGGGCATTCTGGAACTCCATCACATTTCTAGAATGGATCCTAAAATGTCCATAACCTCTCATATGGCAAGGCAGAATGTTTTTTTATTTGTGGATCATGCTAACAGTGTATTAGATCACAGAAGAAGAAGTCATGTGAATCCTTTTCTGCCTGACTCCAAGCCATTAGGTCACTGGAATGTTTTAAGATGCCAGATTCAGAGCTACACACAGAGGCATACCTTGATGTTCAAGGGTATAGTACACACAAGGAACCTGCATCTTCAGTCCTGTTTTCTTGCCTCCGTGGAATACCCCATGGCCTACGTAAAACATTTTCCCTCAGACTCCAGTTACCCCATCTCCTCTGTCCCAAGCATTGTGATTCCTGGTATTTACTCCATTTCTGACCTCCCCTCATTCACAACTTCAGTTTCATGTCACACATGTAGCTCCAATGACTTAATTATGTCCTTGCTCAAGTCTGACTTGGAATTGCATCTTGTTTTAGGTTCACTCTGCCTTTGTCGCTTAGAGGGCTCTACTTCATAAAGTACCACTGGCAGAGAGAGCTCTACTGCCATGAAGCCACTGCACGTTAAACTTCAAAGCCCCTCACATGCATGCATGAGTCCCTGTGAAGGCCCAGTTCCTAAGTGAGGTACGATATTTTGGAGAGATGTCAGGTTACGTTTTCATGGAAGCATTTCTGATATATTAGCTAAGGAATCTCAAGAGAAAGAAATGTGGATATATAAGACTCTAATAAATGTTTGTAATTTTTAACTCATTTTAAATAAATATTCTCTTTAATACCAAGTTTTGTACTTGTAATTTTGTATTCTCCTTCTTAAAGAGGTCCCCTTAAATTGCAGAAGCTTCAGGCCCATATGACCTGGATCAGACCTTGACTATCAGATCCAGATTATTCACAATCACTTTCAAGCGGTACAGAGACAGACTACGTTGAAGCATCTCTAATCCGTGGAAAATAAAGTTCACGGGACTTAATCTTGATCCTTGGATCATGAAGAACAAAAGCAGACAATTCAGCAAATTAATTGATAATATGAGCTACCTGGAGAAATGCTACCTAAGTATTAGAATACAGTTGACCCTTGAACAAGGTGGGCATTAGGGGTGCCAACGCCTGTACAGTCAAAAATTTACATATAACTTCTGACTCCCCCAAAACTTTGACTCTTTCCTTGATATCAGCAGGGGATTGGTTCCAGGACACCTGAGATACCAAAATCCATGGATACTCAAGTCTCTTACACAAAATGGCATAAAACAATGCATGCAGTCAGCCCTTCCCATCCGTGGATTCCCAACAGTAGATCAAAAATAGTGTTTTCAATCCAGTGGTCGTTAAAACTTCTGATGTGAAACCTGGGGATATGGAGGGCCAACTGTATGTTTATTGGAAAAATAATCCATGTATAAGTGGACCCATACAATTCAAACGTATGTTGTTCAAGGGTCAATTATATATACCAGGTGTAAAGTAGAAAGATTAAATCCTGGGAACTTAATTAAATTTTCTCTTTAAGAGGACAGAGGACACAGGTACTGGATAAATACTTTTAGAATAAATGAACTAATCGGTGAATATAAAAGAAGGCATCACTTTATAAAATTTCTGACTAAAAGGGTTTACTTTATTCCAGCGTTTAGAAAAAGAAAGCAAAGAACTGGAAGGCATCAATATTTTCAGCACTGTCTAGGAAAGAATATGTCTGGGCTTCCACGAACGGTACGTACTCTTGATGGCACTCTCCCTGTAGTGGGGTTTTCCCTGTAGTGTAACAGTGCTCCTGGGCCCTGATCGTTTAGACCTGGACTGGATCCATCACTGCGATTTCCATCTGGACAAGCCACCTGCTGATTATAATGCAGTATCTCATAGAGAATTCCCCTGAGGGAAAGATTATGTTGGTCAGAAAAGTAGATCTGGTTATTATTTAAGTTCACATGAAGCTTCTATTACAATTGTAATTTAATATTGTTTGTAATTATCAGAAGAGACTGAATAGAGGTATCCTCAGTACTTGGAAAATTGGAAGACCCTTCAAGAGTGAAACTAGAAAAATCAGTACGTAATGCTGATAGCTACCTGGAGAACTGTTGTGTACATACAGTTGTGGACAATGGATGTCAGTACCCGTCTTCTGTCTGTCCTTTTAGGATTCAGTTGTGGACCACAGCCACTGCACTGAGCACGGCTTCCCTCTCCCACCAGAGGCTCAATAGAGCATCCAGGACTCCAACAAAGATCCCACTCTATCACTCCCTAACAGCACTGCATTAGAGACACCCAATTCCATGCTGTGATATCAGCCAAGATCCGTGGTATCTTCCTTCCAAGGCAAATGCTGACAATTACAAAAGGAAAGAGTTTGCATTAAGTAGGATATAAGAGTTGTCACCCCTGAGGGTATGCCTGCTGACAACAGATCTTCAGGGACTTGCATCCCTAGGGCAGATTGGTTTCCCTTTTTTTCCAAGAGATTGTGGCTAAAGAGTATCAGAACACATGAATAAAGGTAAAATGTTAAGGAGAAACAGGTATTTGCATAGCTGCAAAGTTCCTCTCCTATAATATGTATAAATTACTTTGGTGTCCTTAACATACATTTATACATTATTTGACACTCCTCCCTCTAGAAGGTAAAGCTAAATCCTCTACCCTTAAGTGTGGGCTGGACTTAGTGACTCATTTCTAATGAATAGATTATGGAATTTCTAATGAATAGATTATGGAAAGAAGAAAATACTAATTTTAGAGTAGAGACATCTCACAGACACGACCTTAACTAGGTGATCAAAGTTAACATTATAAATCATGTTAATTTCATGTGCCTGCCCCCCAAAAAAAATGATGTGATGAAAAGGCTACTTTTGCCTCTGTTACTATTCATTCCAAAAACAATTAACCTCAGTCTGATTATGGGAAAATACCAAATACACATAAATTGAAGATGGTCAATATAACACTTGGTTATATTGACCTTCAAAAGTTTCAAGGAAAAAAAGGCTGAAAAACTCATGGATTGGCTGAGGTAAAGAGACATGATGATGGGATAAAACGTAATGTTGTAGGTTAAATTGTCTCCCCGTAAAATTCATATGTTGACGTTCTATTACCCAATACTTTAGAATGTGACTAGATTAGGAGATAGGATTTTTAAAGCGGTAATTAAAAATAAATGAGGTCATTGGGATGGCCCCAATCCAATGTGACTGGTGTTCTTATAAGAAGAGATTAGGACGTTGACACACACAGAGAAAAGACCACGTGAAGACAGAGAGACAAGATGGTCATCCACAAGCCAAGGAGAGAGGTCTCAGAGGAAATCAACCCTGATGGTGCCTTGATATTGGACTTCTAGCCTCCGGAACTGGAGAAAACAAATTTCTGCTGTTTAAGCCAACTATGCAAAAGTGCTAGTGGTACTTTCAGTCTGTGGTACTTTATTATGGCAGCTCTAGAAAATCAACATGCAAAGTTTCCTTGACTGGATTTTGGAATCCAAAAGGACATTAGTGAAAAACTGATGACACCTGAATAAAGTCTATAATTTAGCTAATATTACTGGGCACATGTTAATTTCTTAGTTTTGATAAATGTATCAGATATTAAGTTGGAAGATGTTAATATTAGGGGTAGCTTAGTGAAGAGCATATGAAAACTCTCTCTAGTATCTTCAGATCTTTTGCAAATACATACTATTTCAAAATAAATGAATTTTTAAATCTAAAGGCAAAGAAAAAACATACATAAGACAGCGCATCCCAGAAACAAAAGACACACACACACAAAGCAACCTAGCCTTAGTGTTAAAAAGTGAAGTAAAAGAGACACATTGAGGTGAAATCAGAGAGGAGATAACCGTGGCTTAGGAAAGGGTGCCTAGGAGATGTTTCACTTTCATTTAGCACACTCTGCATGCCAGATTCTGAAGTGGGTGCTTTATGTACATTATTTCACTTAATCCTTGGGCAACCTTCATTACCATTGGAATATCCCTTCATTTTAGTCTTGAGAAAATTAAATCTGATCCCAAAAGTTTCAAAGAACAGGTGAACAGGGGATTCAGAAAGCACTTTGTGTTGAAGAATCAACACACTGAAAACTGAACCCAGGCTCCTCACCCTTACCTGTGTTTCCTGTATTGTTAAAGAGATCACTCCCTCACTTTCTCCAAGTATCCTGTTCATCAGCAAGATGAGTCACTTGAAACTCCTAAATGTTTCTCTTGCACAAGTATTTGCCCTTTTATGTTGCTACCAAGATGGCAGTGATGATGATGAAGTGATTGTTGGATACACGTGAGGCTCACAAGTCATGTTGAGACTCATGTTATGAACTCACATTATACGAGAAAACTGACAATGGTTTCATAGTTCTGTTCTTACATAGTGGCTTCCATTGCACTTCTAAAAGGAAAAGCACCCCATGTCCTTGACAGGGTCTACAAGATAGTTTACAATTACACTTCTGTCTATTTCCCAAGCCTCATCATGGGATGGACTTGCTCTCTATTTCTGTATTGTAGTACATGCTCAATAAATATGTGCTAAATGAGTAAATAAAGGAAAAAATTCACAAGAGAAAGTATGTGAATGCAGAACTTATTTTTTTTTACCATCTAGTGAGACAGACAAGTGACAGACAATTAAGTACAGTATCCTAAGTGCTATGACAGAAGTGTGGAGAGAACAATATGTGAGGTTTAACGGTGGAGGTTAGGCAAGGAACGCAGAATTTATGACTTTGCATCTGAGTTTTGAAGGACATTCAGGAACTCACGCTTCATTCAAGTGGGAGAATAACGTTTCAGACTCAGGAAGAGGCATACACTGATATGCGGAGATGTGAGATAAAACCAGCATTGTTACAAGCTTCTGCCCATATTTGATAAGAGCTCATCACGTTTAGAATTTGCAGGCTGACTCAACTTCCTGCCTTGAACCTACTGGTACTTGAACGCAATGTCTGTGTGTTTAAACATAGTCTTCTTTTCATCACTCTGGATATTCAGAAGCTTAAAGGATACTTTAGTTTTATATACACAGAGGGTGCCAAAAAATACATACACATTTTAAGAAAGGAAAACTGTATTAAAATTGTAACACTCAATATTTACCGGTAACAAAAGATGAATAAAAGCCACAGTTGACTTCTGCATTTACAAGAGGTGCTCAAAGTGGTTACCATCAGCATCCAGACACTTCTGATTATGGTGAACTACTGTTTGAGCAACATTGACCAGTGTCCACTTGTATACATTTTTTTGGCACCCCCAGTATATATATGTGTATGTTTACAATCAATAAATGTTAGCTGTTATTTGTCTACCAATATCAAATCTCAAGTTAAAGAGACATTTCTCTTTTACCAGCAATAAGATTGTAAATACCTGTAGTCATAACTGAACATAAACAAAACAAAATTCTGTATTTTGGAACTTGAGCTCTAGGAGTAGAGATGGATAAAAAGTCTGATATGTTTAACTGAGATGACACAAATTTTTTTTTTTTGCTAAGGTATGAAGACAGAACATTTAAATAGTGCATTACTGAAAAAAAAAGAGAAAGAAACATAAATGGTTTTAAAAGTATCTGCTAGAGGGCATGGCATTCATGAGGCTCAATAGGGGACCCTGAACTCATGTTCCATGGGGAAAAGAAAAAAAAGTAAAAATTGTTTCATATCTCCATTCTTCAATTTAATGCAAGTTGTCATTAATTGCCGTAATCTAAATATCTAATCTGGCAGACGTGCTCCAGAAAAAGCATGTGTGTCTTAAATGTTTCAGAAATCTTCTTTGGTCCCGGGTTGATAACCACTCATTTCCGTGAATAATGCCACACTTCATATGTCTGAATTCTGGACATTAGTAATAAATACCAGTGAGCATTTACGTAACGTTCTCTTTTGTAGACATTCTCCCGCAAGATGCCTTACAAGAATACATTATATACTTTATGTAGATGGGGAATGAATCAGTATTGAGTTCATTTAAGGAGAGGACTCTGAGGAATTCATTTGGAACCTGCAATACGCAGATCTGGGGGGCACAGTGCGACGCCAGGAGGAAGGCAAACCTGGCTGTCAGTCTACGCTCTGCTACATGTCCACTGTCATGTTCCTCATTTATGAAAGTAGCATTATAATTCCTGTGGGTGTAAAGAGTGAACGATCTTAAAAAGGCAAAAATATCCTTAAGTATTAGGAGCACTCCCCCCACCCCAGTATTTTATTTTACTCAGTGTCTTTCTATTGCAGACAACTAGGACATTCCACTCGTAACAAGTCAGGGAAGAATGACACGGCAGAAAATGAAAACGATACAAATAAAGCCTTGACTTTTTGTCTTGAAAGCCTTCTCTCAGAGTGGATTTCAGCCATGAGAGAACACAGATGATAGAAGAGGAGAATTTCCTCCACTGAAGTTAGGGAAGGTCCGCTTTACTAGGACTAGCAAGAAGGGTACGGGATGGGTAAGCAAAGGGTAATTATACACAAAATGTTTCTTAAAGGAATCTCGTGCCCGCCTCCTTGGTCAAACCCCCAGGTTTGAGCCTAGGAAGTTGGGTGTTAGAGTCTGAGTGAGGTGGGAAGGGTCTTCCTTGGGGAAAACAGAAGAGGCAGCCCAGAGTGAGGGGTCGGAGCCCAAGAGTGGGGAGAAACAACTTTTTGTGAGGCAGTGTTGGCCGTAAGGGAGTCGAGTGTCAGAGCCTGAGGGAGGTAAAAGGGATGCGTGAATAAAGACAGGCAGCTCCTGAACAGGAGACTCATTACATACAAGGAGTACTGATTAAACAAGTAAATATTTCAGGATGATGGGAGCCAGGTTTTTCACTGTTTAAGAGGGAAGGTACAAATATGAAAAGAGAGAAAACTAGATTGAATTATATTGTGTAGCACTGGTTATCAAAGTATCAGAGTGAACTCATGGTTTTCAATCTAAATAGAAATAAAAATAAATTGAGGTGTGTGTGTGCGTGTGTGTGTGTGTGTGTGTGTGTGTGCGTGTAGCTAACTCTCTCCATTGAGAGGGTTGGGGGTAGTGACAGCCCACTGATTATGAACACACTCCGTGCCCAGGTCTTCGTTTGTAAATAATATGTTTCCGTAAGAGGAACTTGGATTTCTTGGAGAAATGACTGATTACAGGGCTCAGAAAAAGTAAGATAACCCTGGAACATTTTGTAGTATCAGAGAGTAAAGAAGGAATCAAAGAATGGTGGAAACATGTCAAAAGAACACATGCTCTTCTTGACAAGAAGACAACTTGGAAGGGTTTTTATTAGACAAAGCTGAAAAAAATGATCAATCAAATAAATAATAATTAAGACAAATTATATCACACTGAATAGAGTAGGAATCCATGAGTCCTTACTGATATAAATTATTATAAATAAGTAACTGGAGGGAAGAGAATGTTTTCTTTGTAGTAGAATGTCAACTAATAAAAGTAGAAGTAATGTTGGCATGAGTAAGTCACCTTTTGGCAACCGTATAATAATATGTCCAAGACACATTAATGATACTAACACAAAATAGTAATATTTGATGAGGAGTTAGTTATGTATATGTAACATTTTCTCTAGGATGAGTTTGCAAACTTAACATATTAACATAACCTCAGGTACCTCTGCAAAAATACTTATAGATTACAAAATAAAAGAGTAACTTCCTAGTGGAAAATTTTGGCAGCCGCTATTTTAAGCAAAAGACCAAAATTAACATCACCAGTAATGGGACAAATCAACATTGTGCACCACCTAATAGTATGCAATGAGAAGAACATAGAATCTCTTTTGTGATATTTCTGACCAAAATAAACAATCAGAACTTAATCGTGAACAAACATCAAACAAGCCCAAATTGAGAGATATTATACAAAATAACCAGACTGTAATTTTCAAAGGATGAAATTTGTGAAAGCCAATAAAGACTGAAGAACTATTCCATATTGAAAATATGACAACTAAATAAAATTACAATGCATTAGAGGTAATATATCAATGGGAGTGATCTTACTATCTTAATATTAATTTCCTGTTTTACTTTTTCTTTTAATAATTGAATTTTTTTTAAATATCCGTGTCTAGCATGATGTGGCATCATGTTGGCAGTTTATATTCAAATGGTTCAGAAAAAAATGTATTTTGTACTAGTTTTATGATCTTGTGTCATTTTGAAATTATTTGAAATATTTGAAATAAAAAGAGACAAAGCTAAATGCGACCATATAGTTAAACTGATAGGTGGCTGGTATTCAGCTTAATGGGACTTGTCTACAGCTCTAGCTTTGCCTCTAAATCACTGTGTGTACTTGGATGAGTCATTTCTCCTCCCAGGGCATTAGAATATGCATGTGTTGGGCATTGTAATAGTTTTCTGGGTTCAGACATCTTAAATTTCTAGAATGCAGTCTTCTGGTACAGAAGACAATCTTTGTGAAGTTACAGTAGTGCGTTGAATTGTCATGTTCTTCCAGAGTAACTTTTTGCCAGAGTTGGAATGAGAAAAATCCTTCTCGCAGTTTGCTCAGATACTCTGAGCACTGGGCTTTGTCTCCCAGAAGTGGTGAACAACACAGTGCCCATGTTTACAATGGCCAGTTTCCAGCTCCACCAATGATTTGATATGCTTTGACAAAAGGATAATATGGTCGTGGGCTCATATTTCTTCCTTACGCAACCTCAAAATTCAAATCCAAGTGTAAGAGCTGAATCAGTAGGGAAATCAATAGATGGTTGGACATTTTAATACACATTATAAAAATTTAGTCCCCATGATAGTGAACACAAAACACTTAAACTATATCTTAGGTCTGACTTAATTGTATTTATATCTACAATGCTTAAAGTACTAAATAGGACAAAACAGACAAAGAGTAATTATTTGTTGAATGAGTCAACAAATAAGTGAATGAAAGGATGAATAGATGAGAAAATATTGTATTGGATAACCAATTTTATTGGATCCCCTTCAAGGATAATTGCTAATTAAGTTCATTTATCACTGGGTGGGCTCCAAATTAGCCAACTGTCTTCCTCTTATGATTTTTGTTTTTTTAACCAGCAATATCACCATGAAAAACACAACCTTATAAGTTAGGCGTACCCATTTAGACAACACAGTATAATATACTTCACTGAGTGGTAGATCTAATTAAAAATTAATTGTATCTTTTTCTAACCCTAATATGTGTATTTATATACATATATATATATATATATATATATATATATATATATACACACACACATATATATATATGTATATATATATATATATATATATTTATTTTTTTTTTAATTGGGGAATACTGGGGAACAGTGTGTTTCTCCAGGGCCCATCAGCTCTAAGTAGTTGTCCTTCAATCTAGTTGTGGAGGGTGCAGCTCAGCTCCAAGTCCAGTCACCGTTTTCAGTCTTAGTTGCAAGGGGCACAGCCCACCATCTAATGAGGGAATTGAACCGGCAACCTTGTTGTTAAGAGCTTGCGCTCTAACCAACTAAGCCATCCGCTGCCCCTCTAGCCCTAATCTTTACAACAGTGTTGCTAACACTGTTGCTAACACTGTTGTCTTGCTTCAGGCCTTGCTTTATTACATTGTTATTGTTTCTGAAAGAGAGAGAGAGAGAGAGAGAGAGAGAGAGAGAGAGACAGACAGACAGACAGACAGACAGGGAGAGACTTTTCAATTAAATTTCCTTTATGACCAGTGGCTTGTTAATGTTTTCTTCATATAGATCCTCTGTATTTTTGGTAAGTGAATTCCCAGTTATATTTTTGGTTATCATATAAATGGAATCATTTTTCTCATAAATATCATATTGTATAATAATTGTTCAAGAAAAATTCTACATATAAAAGGGTAGCATTTCAACAATGGAAAGGTTATTATTTTCACAGCCACATCCTATTACTGCTTGCTCATAAAATGCTGTAATTCCCAGCCAAATCAAACATAACTTCAGAATAAGGGTCATGTAAACTCTATTCAAATGGCATAAATATTTCATTAGGCATTTAATTTCTCATTTATGTTTTTATAACATTTACTTCAGAGATATGGGCATCAGGACTTGTCTTGAAATGGGAATGGTTTTCTTTAGTACATACTGGAGTTCGTTAATGCAGACTAACTGTACCTAAAATGGAATTTTAACAACTGAAAAAGGCAAGGATACAGTATTCAATAATAGCACTCTAGTTACGAAAGAATTTAAATACTACAAATTCTTCTACTCACCTAAAAACAATAGGTTCTATTAATAGTCATGGAATATGAGAAATTAGATTAAGAAACAAAGGGGGGTGAGGGTTCTGAATGTCCTGGAAAAGCCAAAGCCAAAACAGAACCACAAGCAATTCCAGTGTCAGTCATACATGCGTGCATGTGTGCACACATTTATTTTCTACTTAACAAGCAGGAATGGTCTCCACTCGCATAAACTCTTGGACGTGTTTTAGGGACTGGAATGAAAGTCTTAGAAGTACATTTCCTGGAATTTACTGCCAGTTAACTCTAGTTTACATTTCACCGGTGACAGCCAAGAGATGTAGAAGTAGGAAGCATGGCAGCATCCTCATTTCAAGTGTGACATCATTGCCTGGCACGGGACTTTGGCAGTCTGCACCCATGAGGCTATACAGCAGCTTCCCCAAATCTTGCAGGCAGTCACCTGCTTTAGTGCTGCAGGATCTGGTATCCTTGCAGAGTCATACAACTTCTTGCTTCCTTGAGATCATTGCTTTTTCTGACCTTCACAACATCGTCACTTACAAATATGATTGTATCTAATATCTTGTATTAAATTCCTGAAATATTTTCTTGAGCAAACCCTGATGATGAGTATTTGATACCATAATAGGTTCAGTAAACAGTCACTAAAAACTTGGAACCTAAGATTGATTATGTGGCAGATACACTTACCGTTTCAACTACTCTCCCTGTGCTCCCACACATTTCCTATCTTCCTTTCCATTAAGTGGGACCCGATACCTAGTTCTGCCATAATGGTCTCTGAGAGGAAGTTTTTGACATTGCTTTTGATATAAAAACCAGGATATCAAATCATTTTTTGTCCAGATCCTGTGTTCCTATAGGCAAAACAGGGTTTTGTTCTCAGGTTTCAGTTATCTATCTATCTGTTCCAGTACTTTGAACAGTGTTGCACTGAGACGCTGAAGTTAGAGCTCAATGCGTGTCAATGGTGACACTCTTATTTTACCCTTACTTATACTTTGGATGCAAAACCAAGTAAAACTAATGTGTTTCATACTATAAGGATTTACTCTTCATAATTATACAAGCATAGTTACACACTTAAAAAATAAACAAATGTGCAGTTTATAAAACAGCATAAAAATGACATTTGTTAGATGTTTGTGGATTGGTTTCTATAGATAATAAATATGTCCTTGAGATATAAAGTTATCTATTGAAAATTCTCTGCATGTATTCCTTTATTCAACAAATACCTTTTTAGCACCTTCTTTGTACCAGGCATTGTTGTAGAAATATTTATTATTATTATTAGTCAGCTTGAGCTGCTGTAACAAAATACCACGGACTGGGTGGCCGCAACAACAGAAACTTTTTCGCACTGTTCCGGTGGATTGTAAGTCCAAGATCGAGGTGCTGGCAGTGTTTGTTTCTGGTGAGGCCTGTCTCCTTGGCTTGCAGATGGTGCCTTCTCACTGTATTCTTCCATGGCCTTTTCTCTGGGCTTTCGGAGAGTGAACACTGTTGTTTCTTCCTCTTCTTACCATGATACCAATTAAGGTCCCACCCTATGACCTCAGCTAACTTTATTACCTCCTTAAAGACTCTATCTCCCAATACAACCACTTTTGGGGGTAAGTCTTCAACATAAGAATTTGTGGGTGGAATACAATTCAGTCTGTAACAACACACAAGCAAAATGATCCGAGTTTTATTTTTCTCAAAAGGGCTCTATGTTAAGGAAGTTGCAAAGTTTTTTCCAAAATGTAGCAAGATTTAGGAAGAGCACCAGTTTCTAATAATTACAATACTCAATGCCACAGAAAGCATTCCAAATGCAGGTCTTCCAATTATTAATACTGAAAATGTACTTACATAAATTCTATAAAAGTTTTGTGAACTTAGTGATGCAAAGTTTTTTCTAGTTTTTACTTTCCAACAGTTGATTTACTTTATTGCTGTATTTGCCTCCCAACTTCAAGATTTTAAATTGTATCGGAACCGAGAAGAGGGAGGGCAGCTCCGGAGCTGAGGCGCTGTCGCTGGCAGCAGTCTCTGATTTGAAGTTAGAGGAAACCCACACCTCCCAGAGAGAACTATTTGAGACAACCTCTGCCCAAGGACCTCCCAACTCCTCGGAGCCTTTTTGCCCCCGGTGGTGTTTCCGGGCCTGTGAACCAGGAAGGCTGCTGTCGGTTTTCTTGTGAACTTCTAAAGCATATCTGGCACCAAGGGCAAGCAACTCCCTCTGCCCTATGACCATCTTAGGCGCTTCTACCGAAAACCTTCTCCCCAGGCAGAGGGCAGGGTGAAGAAGGAACGTTGGGCCACCGCTGAGGCGAGCAGCAGGACATGCCAACAAACCTGGCAGATCTGGAGAGTGTCCTCAGCACCTAGAGGAGCTCTTTGCCCAGACACTAGTACCGCGATGCTCATCCTCCTGGGAGGCAGTATCCTAAGGCCCAAGGAGTTGTAGGAGCTTGTTGTAGGAGCGGGACAAGCTTGACCAGAGCCTGAGCACAGCAGCTCGATCCACCGTCTCTTCTGAGCCATTTTCCTGGCTGATGCCTTTTGTGAGCTGCGGGCTTCTCTGCTCATGGGCACTACTGTCACCGCAGGGGCACTGCGACTGTGGAGAAGATTGGTTTCGACCTAAGCTAAACGACAGAGTGCCCATTTGGGCCACAGACTGACTGCAACCCTATGCTGTGGCAGACCCTCCATCCCAGTCACAACCTGGGAGGATTATGTCTGGGTCCAGGCACCAGTGACATTGAAAGGTGTTTACCAGTGAATGGGGATGCTTCTTAATCATGAAATCAATGGCTCAATGGTCTTTCTTCTGTGGCACCAAGTCACCTGTCTCTTGCTTGGAGGTAGAGTTGTTTCCTGGTGAGAGGAAGGTTCTGGCCTTCTGGCTGCCCGCTTCCCCCCTCAGCCTTCCGGGTGTGCTGATATGGTGTGGCTGGCATAATAATCATGACAGAGCAACAGCTCTTACATCAAAGGTAGATTTTCCCAGAAGGTGCTGGGTCAGGCTTTTCTGTCTGGGGCTGGAAAGCAAATGTAGGCCCATAGATACACGCTTTTATGAAGGTGGCCCTTTCCTGCGGCCTTGCAGAATTTTCACCAGGGACATAATGTGGGTGTGACTCATGAACTTAAATATAAAATGAATGAATTCATATTAAAAACGTATTTTAAAATGTATCTCCAAAACTGATCATTGTTAAAATGTGAAAAGTATTCAACATATGCAAAAGTAAAAATCAACACTTGAAAGTGATTTGAGAGGTCAGGTACTTGTAATCTTTGATATTAAGCAAGAACTGAAACAGTGAATCTGACATTTTGTTGGATGGGTACGTGTGAAAGAAGTATTTACTCTTTTGACTTTACATATTTTATCAGTTGGGTTCATTAATTATGCCTGCAGTGTGGGAAGTTTCCAATCCATTGTTATTCTGGCACATGTCAAAGAATATACTGATATTTTACTTCAGTGTCAAATAAAATCTGCAGAAGAAAAATTTCAGGTCCCAAGAGAACAGTGATATTTTAAAACAGAAAGATTTATTATAAAATGAAATGTCCCTTACTCTATGCAGATAAAAAGAACAATGGTTGCTTTATAAATTATCTAATTCTTTTATGGCTATGTGACATTAAAACAAAGTGAAAATTCAATATTTCCCCATATCCCTTTTGTTTTTTCTCTGATTCATTTAAAAACCAGTTCTCTTCTGTGTTAGTTCAGACTACTACAATAGAACACCATAGACTGGGTGACTTAAATAACAGCCATTTATTTCTCATAGGTCTAGGGGCCGGAAGTCCAAGATTAAGAGCCAGCATGGTGGGGTTCTCAGTGAGGGCCCTTTTCCTGGGGGCCCATGTCCTGGTTTACAGATGGCCATATTTTCCTTGTTGGAGAGAAAAAGTGCTAGCTACCTCTTTTCCACTTTTTTAATAGGACACTAATCCCATCATGGGGACTCTACTCTCATGACCTAACTTCCTCCCAAAGGTCCACCTCCAAATACCATCACATTAGGGCTTCAACCTGTGAATTTTGGAGGGACACAAACATTTAGTTCAAAACTTGTAACATCAAGTTTTAGATGTGCTTATAGTTTCTAGGTTATAGTTAATGAGCATACACTCTTTTCTTTCTTCTTTTTTATATTATTGCAAAAAGATAAGAAAATAAAATTAAGACTTTTTTTTCAGTAACCTATCACTTTTTAAAGTTAAAATGTTTTCCTTTTATCATTTTTTGGTCTGTATCAGTGGTTTGCAAACTCTAGTGTGTATCTAGAATCAGGTGCAGGGAAAGCACAGATTGTCACACCCTTCCCTTTCCCGCCACCCCCCATGTTTATGATTCATTGGTCTGCAGTGAAGAGTATCTTTTCACCTTTCTTCAATATTTTCCATCTTCTTTACTTTCTCTGCCTTATTCTGGGTAATTTCTTTAGATCTCTCTTCTAGTTTTTGTTTTAATTTTCTTACCAGTTTTGTCATTAGTAAATATTTCTGAATTCATTGTGGATTCAGAGAAGAGAGATTCGTTTGATGTGAACCCAGAGAAGGAATTCATCTGTTGAGATGGACCGCCATGGTCAACCAAGGGCCCAAATTTTATGAATAGCAAGACTCTAGTGAACATTTAGTGACAGGGACTCCTCCTGTAGTCTGTAGACCCGGAAGAAAGTCAGACTGAACTCTTGGTTTCCCACAGTATTCCCTGCTTGTTTACGCTGTCTGAGTCAACCACTGCAAGGAAACCCTGGTTTCGTCTTTCTACCAATGGACTGAGAACTGCCCTATCCAATCAAAACTGTGCAATTTGGACACCTCATTTACATAAAACAGACCTAATTGAGAACCTGGCAGGAACTTTAACTATAAAAGACGGCTTTCCCTGTGTCTCAATGGAACACAATTTAGTTTGTGACCTATATCTGTCTCCTGGGTTGCAGTCTTTTTACTAAAATAAATGTATTTATTCCTTACTACAATCTAAAATTAATTTTGGTTTACAGAATGAACAAATGTTTGGCTCATTGTGGGCCTACTTTACTATTAATCTATACCCATGTATTATGCCATTGTGTAGGTAACTCAACTCCTGCATCGTTCTTGAACTGTTTACTTATACACTGTCTAAAACTCTAATCCTTCCAGAAAAGAGGTCCTGTCCAGTACCATCTTCCTGTCATGTTACCCTGAAACATGAACTCAGCCTCCTTGATGCCAACTGCTTCACTAGTGTGTTAGTTTTCTATTGTTGCATGATAAGTCATCATAAACTTGGTGGCTTCAAACAATTCATATTCATTATCTCACAGTTTCCTTGGATCTGGAGTCTGGGCATGACTTAGCTAGATTTTCTGTTCACGATTTTACAGGGCTGCAATCAAGATGTAGGCTGGACTGGGTTCTCAGCTGGAGGCTTGACTGGGGAAATTACCTGCTTCCAAGTTCATACAGGTTGTACGCAGAACTCACTTTTGTGTGGCTATAGCACTAAAGTTTTCTTAGAAACCAACTACAGTTTCCTGCCACATGGCCCTTTCCATAGGCAGTTCAGAACTTAACAACTGACTTGTTAAGGAAGGAGAATCTTTCACCAATCTATCAAGACAGGGTCTTATATAGCTGTCATGCAGGGTCTCTGGTCCCGCTCCCTGCATAAGAACGCAGGATATGGGGAGGCCAAAAAGGAAGACCAACACAGCCATGGATGGGGGGTTCATACCACTGTAGTCTCACCGATAGCTGGGTTGGAGATACAGGAAGCAGGCTCCACACGATGTGCAATCCACCGTCTGCTTCTCTGCCAACCAACCAACCCACCAACCAACACCCCAGCATAGCCACGGAAGTTATATTAGTGGCTAATGGCTAACTGGTTACAGCTGATGGCCAATTAGTCACAGCTGTTGGCCATCTACTACCCAAGCCAGCACCTTTCCATGTGAGGTCAAGAACCTGGAAACTACTCTCCTGTCTCTGTCCCCACAACAGCTTAGCATAATCAAAGGAGTGGCATCCTCTCACTTTTGCTATGTAATGGAACCTAGCCTAGACAGTGGCTTCCTCTCATCTTTACCATATTTTACTAGTTAGAAGGAAAATACAAGTTCTGCCCAGAGTCAAGGGGAGGGGATTATCCAGGATATAACATCAGAGGATAGAGATCATGGTGGCCATCTGAGAATTTGCCTGCCCTGCCAGATTTTCTCCAATAGCATCGTTCACATATTTGTCTCTGCCTGATAAAATCACCTTCCTCATAACAGCAATGGCTGTTCTCCTGCTTCCTGCCCCACCTCAGGGTGCAGGTCTAGTGCTTGGTCTTAGCCCCCTCCAAAAAGTGCCATCTAATACTAATCCAAGAAATATGTCACAACTTGTCTCCTATATCATAAGTCTGAAGTAGTAGAAAGAATATGAAAATTAAATTAGACAAAACTGCTTTCTCATTCTGGTTTCAATATGATGAGATGTGTAAAAATGTAGAAGTAGTTTGATCTCTCAATGTCAATGTAATAATATGGTGAGGAAAAGAACACTTAACTCATAAGGATGTGTTGATGCAATAAAAGCATTTAGCACATGGTGTTATCATCGATAATTATCTTCCCTTTTATTAATTTGCCATCTTCTGCACATGATGAAGATTTTACCTGGGTCTAAAGCAAAACTGAAAAAAAAGAAAAATCACACAAACACCTAGTTGTTTTACACCAGTGCCTTGATAATATGTTCTTTGCTCTTTATAAGATGAAATGAAAATTTGAATTTCTAATGCAAAATATTTTACCCAGTTAAATCTACCTATTGTTTCATCCTCTATTTTAAAAACATACAAATCCACATCTTTGGCGTCCATATGACTCAGTTGGTTAGAGTGCGGGGTCTGAACAACAGGGCTGCCGGTTCAATTCCCACAGGGGCCAATGAGCTGTGCCCTCCACAACTAGATTGAAGACAGTGAGCTGCAGCTGAGCTGCCAGAGGGGCGGCCGGATGGCTCAGTTGGTTAGAGCACGAGCTCTCAACAGTAAACTTGCCGGTTCAATTCCCACATGGAATGGTGGGCTGTGCCCCCTATACCTAAAGATTGAAAACGGTGACTGGACTTGGAGCTGAGCTGTGCCCTTCACAACTAGATTGAAGGACATCTACTTAGATCTGATGGGCCCTGGAGAAACACACTTTCCCCCCCCCAAAAAAAAAAATCCACATCTTTATCAATAACTTCATAGATTAATTTGTGTATTTGTGACAATGTTTATCAAGGTAGAAAAAGATGTGTATCTGGATGTTAAAACTTAAAGTTAAAAAAAAACTGCACAAGGAAGTATGATTATTAAGTTGTTAAATTTATATACTTACAAGGATGGTTGAATATGCCAACTTCTTCTAGAACACTAGATCCAAGATTAATATCGGTAAGAAAATAATTGCAGTTGCTAGTAACAGAAAAGAAAGGTAAAAGCAGCTTCTTTTTTCCTACATATGAAAAATTGTCTAACATTGGGTAACCCAGTGATGGCGAGATGTATCTGTAGTCATCAGGGATCAAAGTTCTTCTAACAATGGAAAAGGAAATAATGTGTATTGTAGACTAACACAAACTTTGTCACGGTCTGTGCCTTTGGGAAAATTTATTTCCATACTTAAACAACCTCAGAATTTAATCCCCTCAATATCTGTGCAGTCTTCTTCATTAGTTCCTGATAGTATTTATTTGGATCCAGTGACATATAAGCTAAGATATAAATCTCTGCCTAACACACTCAACATACAATGATAGGGACAGGGTGAAGCCTAGAATTGCCATATTAAAAAATGCCCTCAGGAAAAGAAAGATTGGGAAACATTTCCAGTCACTGGCCATCCACTAATCATAGCCTCTGGGGGACTGTGTAGACGCTGTCCAGGCTAGTCCAAAGTGTGGCCTCATGCTCCACTCTTTTGGTATAAACTCTTGTTTAATTTCTGCATTTGCTTTCTGGAAGTCTATTTATGTATGTGTGTGTGTACGGATGTATCATGCATGTCCATTATCCTGCAAGCATAATAGCAGCCTATCTAGGTTTCTCTTCCCACTTTTCCCAAAGTCTTTAAGGTGAGAACCACCCCATAGCCTGTTATCTCTCAGTGGCCGAAATTAGGCACACAGATATACCTACCTGCAGTGGGGACCAGAGAATGTAACATTTTAGTTGGGCACATTGCTGCCTTAAATAAATCAGAGTCCTCTTATTAAGAAAGAAACTTATTAAGAAAGTACTAAATATTAGGAAAATAACAGCAATTGCCATACAGCTCATTATACCATCAGGAGTCCTTCGTAAGTATAGATGAAATGTGATAGTGTGTTGTGATCACAATAGGAAATTGCTTAAGACAATCATTGAAATTGAATTATCCCCATCCCCCAGCACAAATTAGCTATATTTGGAAGAATTATAAAGCTATTATGATAGTGCAGAATTTCATACAATATCATCATTACTTGGCACCGTAGAGTGTGTGGACTGTGGTAAGACTTCTGTGACATTCAGCTAGGGATTAGTAAGGATGCTGAGGTGGAGATCCAAATTGTGGAACCAACATAGATCACATTACAATGTCTAACGTACGTTGATAAATTTGAGGTTGATTCAGGTGAGTTGTGATATTCATGTGTTTTTGTGAATATGTTCCATTTATACTAATTTAAGTGGGGCAACTAATTTCTAGGTGGTTCTGGAGATTTATCTTTGAGGTCATCCAGAAGTCTAGTTGTCAAGTTGAGTGAAAAGTGACAAAGATTGGACAAGGGTTAATGGCAGATCAATCAGGTAGACTGATGTCCCTGCGAATAAACTAAAATAGGCTCAGAAAATCAAAGCTAAATCTAAGCCATGAGAACACATGGAGTGAGAGAGAGTAACAGTAGGGCATCAACTCAGTGAAATGAAACATTTCTAGGGGCTTACCACTGAAAGACCAGGTATTCTGTTTATAATACTAAGAAAATGCAAATCCTCTACTCTCTATCATTTCTGGAAAGTCACCTTGTAGAGATATTATTTGTAATATTATTTTACTTGCTCCAGAAGCATATATGGTCTATTTTTGCCTATAGCATCTATACGTGGTTTTAACACTCAGTAAAGGAAGATATTGTAAGAAAGGAAGTGAAGCCAATACAGAGCAGGAGGTTACTTACTGTGTTTCCCCGAAAATAAAACCTAGCCAGACCATCAGCTCTAATGCGTCTTTTGGAGCAAAAATTCATGTAAGACCTGGTTATATTATATTTATATTATATTATATTATATTATATTATATTATATTATATTATATTATATTATATTATATTAAGACCCGTCTTATAGTAAAATAAGACCGGGTTTTATATATTAGTTTTTGCTCCAAAAGACGCATTAGAGCTGATGGTCCGGCTAGGTCTTATTTTCGGGGAAATAGAGTAGGTTCTCCTGTTGACCATTACCTACTGTGATTTATGTTATTACTTCTCCTCATTGGACTCTTTTACTTTTCATTTATAAAAATTGAAGACTTTTGAATTTATGACTTCTAAAATCTCGTCTCACTTGAACCTTCCATAAATCTAGGTATTCAAAAAACAAGAAAAGTTATTTTCAGTTCTTTTTTTAAAAATGCAATCCCTTTACACTGTGCTGTTAATACTCTCTTCCCTTACATGGTGAGAGCACATTTTTGAGTGTGGATGAATAAGTCCTGTGTTTGTTCATGACCCTCAGGTAGGAGCCCCAGAGGCCACTTCTGCTGTGATTATATAACTGTGCTCTCATCTGAAGTTTCAATGTGCACATGCTATGGAGCTCCCCACACAGAGATCCTAGGGGCAATACATCCAGGCAGAAAGCAATATTGTTCTGGCTTCTTGAGTCACCCTTATTTCCGCATAAATGCTGCCTACTACAAAAGACAATGTGACTTTTGCACCTCTAAGAAGACACTGATGAAGTCATTTGGAGATGTCATTTATGTTTCTCTTTCGATTCAATTACTTACAAATTAATGGCGTTCTGCCTAAGCTTCTCTGATTTTTTTGGACTTTCCCCTTTTCTCATCTGAGTGAACAATGGAAAATTTAAGCACTGACAGTTCAAAATTCACGAGTTTGGCCACCAACTTTGCACATACCTCTACCAGTACAAAAGGGAAAAGGATGTTCTGTAAATGGATGTGCTCTTTTAATCTCTAAAACAAAGTGGGGTAGGAATTCGTCTTACCATTTTTAGATATAAGTAAACTATGGCACAAAAAGTAGAAGAATATGTGTCATATTACTAGTGAATCAGATTCAATATGTCTGGTTCCAAACCTAGATAATGAAATGAAGTGGGTAAAAAAAAGGAAGAGTTAGTTATCTGATGAAATCTGGGATCTTCAAGCAGTTGTTGAGCAAAAAGTAAATTTCAAATTAGAAACATGGCCTCATCCAGTGAAACATGATTAATGTAAAGATCAAGAGTTAATAAGAGCGCTCTCTGGGAGCTTTTTCATTTCCTGAGCTTTCTGGACAAGCACAGAAACTCAATATATATGTATATTGAATAGGGGATATGTAATATAGGTTCGAGATATAGGGGATTGTGTGGATTAAGTACCTATTCAGTGAATAAAGATGTTTGGAATGCATAGTTAAAGAAATCACTGTTTCACTTGTGGGTTTGTCTTTTTGTTAAAGACATCTGTATTACATTGATGGTATCTGAATAATCATATAAGTTTATTGAGAGTTTGTACCTACAACACTTAAAATTTCTTTGACCTTCCAAAACATTAACTGGGATGATTCCTGTCATTTTAATAGGTACTCTATAATTTAGAAATGTATTTCTGCCGGTTGCAAGCAACTAACTGAAAAAGGCTACAGGAGCTTAAATAAATAGAGATATGCTTGTCTCAAATAATAAGTCCAGAGCTCTGTGGCTAATGACATTATTCTAGTAGCTTCTATATATCGAGTTTTGTGCTTATTTGAAACTCTTGGACTTCATTTTTTTTGGCTTTATGGTCACAAAACAGCATCTGCTTCTATAGCATCATATCTCCATTCCTGGAAGAGGGAAAGGCAAAGGGCAAAGATACTTTCCAAGCAATATGTCTCATTTCCTCAGGAAAGAAAAATGGTCTTGCAATTCTTACCCAGAAAGACGTTTTTAATGTCTCCTTGGAAAGCATCAGTTTTTCATGTAGACATCTCTAGCTGGAATGTGCTTTGGTAGAAGAGGGTCATAGATGGTGAGGTAAAACAAAGCATCTCATTGTCAAGTCAGACACATATGAAAGAGAAATCTTACCCCACATACAGTTTTAGTAGTAATTTCAGGAAGAAGCACACTGAGGTCTAAGAAATCAAAGCAACTCCTCAGGTCTTTTTACTTTTTTTAATTCCCTGCACTGGACACACACTTGACTCAGAAAAGATAAGGTCTCTAAGTTAGATACAGGAGTCGAAAGAATTTACGCTATGAACCATCTCCATTTTATACCCTGGCTTTGGTGATATTTTCCAGAGAATCATGCCTCATAAATCCATAAATGATGTTTCTTTTTTTCTTTTTCCTTCTCTTCCACCCCTCAGCCTCCTCCTCCTCATTTTCTTTTTCTCACTTCTCTTCATCCTTTTCTCTGTTATAAGCAATCTTTAAAAACAGACATAATTTTTCAATAGATAAGAACCCCTTTCTAACCAATATTATTAGTCTACTTGCTCACAGGTTCTGTTATTGTGCTCTCAAACATATTAGATGGGGTCACCTGTCTTTCTTTTCCTTCCCCTAAGAATCTCCCCCTGGTAAAGGGAGTAAATAGATTATAGGTTTCAATTTCTTCCTCTTGAGATGCAGTTTCACACACAGAGACAATAAGCTAATTATTTTCACTGATATGGAAGCTCTCTATAACATTTTCCCCAGTGGAGCACCTATTTATAAAATAACCAATCTGGATTCAATATCACTATTTTTTTTTTTTTTCGGTGACGTTTAGGTTGGGAAAAAGAACCCTGTCCTTGAAGACTACTTTACTCTGTAAGGTTTGACTTATCCCTTATATTTTGCCCCTTTCCTCTCATTATTAATTATAAAAAATAATTTAGTCTGAAGATCTGTTTTCACCCTTAAAGAATGATTTACTTATAATGGATAATTTTTTTCATTCATGCAATAAATATTGACTGGGCACCTATATATACAGAGAAATATGCTCGATGCTAGAAACATGATAGTTAAGGTGACAGATATAATCTTAGCTCCTCATGAACCCCAGAGTCTAGTAGAAGAGAGATCAAAGCATAAGTAATCATTCAATTTCATAATTATTAATTTTGATCAGGTCTTTAAGAAAAACACATGGCAGTGTCATCTTAGGGAAAGGTACAGGGAAATTTTTTTGAAGGGTTTCCTCATATAGGATGAAAAGAGGTAGGAATGAAAACAGCAATTCATGTCAAGCGAGTAAGAAAAATACTGACTTATTATTGTATGTACTTTTCTTATTTCATACATATAATGACTCTGCAAGCCAGGTATAATTATCCCGTTTTGCAGGTGAATAATCAGAGTTGAGATAATTACCCAATGTCAATTGGTTAGCTATGCAAGGTTGGATTCAAGCCCACACATATATATTGTATTTGCAATTACACTCCGCCTTAGTCTTATGATCTGTAAATTGGTAACTTAATAGTTATTTGTCGAATAAATGGTTTTCATTTTTCTAAACAGTCATTTTACTGTCCTTGTTGTGCTAGGTCTTAAGGTTATCATCGGAGATATGTGAATACTTTCAAAAGCATAAAGCTAAATATGTGTTTGGGTTTTTTAAATCAGTGATCTGTTACCTTGAGTATCTCATTTAACTGTCTCCTTGTCTATAAATTGTCATGATGATAATAGGCACTATTTTTGATACTTACTTTCTGCTCAGTGCTTAATGTGCAAGATCCCCTTGAGCTTCACAACTTAACTTTTGAGTTATGCATTATTATTTCACAGATGAGGAGACAGAAGTAAAGGAATTGAACCCAGGCTGTTTGACTCACGTTCACCTGCTTTAACCAGTATTTACTACCTCAGCGTTACTTAAACGTCATGCTGCTGCTATTAGACTGGGCTCTTTCCATTGTGATAGTTTCATAAAGAGTGCTCATGGAATAACTTCCAGAACTACTGTGCATGTGGAAGGTGGAAACTACTGTGAGTGTGGAGTGTGAAACCTCCTACCGTGTATGGAGGGTATGTACATATTAATTCTAGAGCTTTGGCAATTGCTTATGGGTCCTGAAACTCATGTTTGCAAATCTTCCTCAGAAATTTTGGCATGTCATTGCATATGAAGGAGGTGGGATTTACATGTGTATCTTTTGCCCCACTTAGCTGAAATCATAAACAGGTTTACCCCTTAATCTCTCAAGAAGGGTTGTACCTCACTTACCAGAGGAGCACAGTTCAATCTCCAAATGACTATGTAGTCTTTAATCCGAGCCACAGGGCGTATGATGTATACTCAGTATGTAGAAGTTATCTTCCCCTACTAAAGATAGACCTACTCTCCCACTATATCCATCTCTCCTGATTTTGAAGATCACTGCAACATTGGCTATCATGTCTCATGGCCGTAAGGTAGTGAAAAGGTTAATGTTATGAAAAGAGCTGATAAATGGCCTAGAAGCACTTTGCTATCACAGATCGCTAAGACCACATTACTCTATGATTACAGGCCAGAGAGAGGACAGGGTGAGTAGTTCTTATTATACACATGAGGATTCTGCACACTTCAATCAAGGCCCTTCTCACCTCTTTGTATCTAGACTAAATTAATCTAATTGGTTTGCTCACTTGTCATGTGCACGCTGTGCCTCATCCCTGACAATCTGTCCCCTTTTTATCACATTAATAAGGTTATTCGCTTCCTTAAAGAAGAGGAGCATCTGGGTCAGGGTTTAGACCTAGATTAATGGTATTTTGTTCCTTTGCATCCTGAAAGAGCGCTCTCCTCTTTCCATGTTAAAAAAGTCTAAGACTGAATGGAACAAATGGGGCTCAAACACGCAAAGCATCATCGTTCAAAGCGTAAGCTCGTGCCAAGGTATTGGGTGTCCTCGCTTATGACTGACAAAGCTTATAATAGTTTTTATTTTTCCCTCTAGGGCAAAGGAAATGTCACAGAGGCAAGCAAGGCTCTGTAAATAATCCTCAATCTAGAATCTTAATTCTGACTTCTAAATATTTGTCATGTAGTTGTAACATCAACTGTTTGGGCAGACACTAGCTCCATTTTAGTGGCCTGTTAAAGAGAAGTGACTGAGTTATGAAAAGTTCTTCTGACCCACATGGTTTGTTCATTAAATCTTTTTTTTTTTCCTGGTGTAGTGCCTCCCTTCATTCTTTACAATTAAAAATCAACTGATTAATGCAGATCTTTGATGAAATTTACATGTTGGGCCAGACTCTTCAAAGCCATATATATTGGCTAGATTTCAAAGGAAATTTTTATAAGATTTGTGTTACCCTTTGAGCATGAAAACAAAAGTTTGAAGAAAAATAAGCATTACAGTTCATTAAATAAGAGATTGATGGTGAAACAAAACAAAGGAACAGTGTAAAACTGCATAGTACTAGAAATTAATTTAATCTCATATTATAGTAGGTATTCCCACAAGCTACTAAATACTATTTGTTTACATATTAAATACAAGAAGTTACTAAATAATAGTCATCTGTTAAACACTGTTAAGAATCTATTAGGTAAGTGCAAAAGTAATTGCAGTTGGAAAGGTTAAAAATAAATGCAAAAACCGCAATTACTTTTGCACCAACCTAATATATTCTACATATTAAACCCTGTTCTTTTCATGACAATCAAAACCCAGCACACACCTATCCAAAAGATGAACTTGTCTCAAAGATACAGTAAGTGGCCCCGAAAGGTAATCAGTGCCCAGAAACTATTCAAACTGAAAAAAGTGATGCATAGTGAGAAAGAAAACAAAATGGTTTTTTGGATGATATAGCATTTATTTTAATTTTTTTTTTAGACCAGTGTTAAAAAACAGTCTTGTTTATGTTTGATTTTTTTCTGGGTTCTTATATGGTCCTGAATAATGAAAATTGACAGGTTCTAAAGATAGAGAATATCTCTTCTCCCCAACAAATATTTGCTTAGATTCTAAGGGGGATAAACTCAGAGATCCTTGTCTTTTTTCTTCCAGAGCTATTTTTTCCCCATCCTCAAGGTAATAAAGTCTAGAGATGCCCTCCTGTGACAGTTTTATCCCTCCTGTGACAATTGCTTACATTCTGGCATAAAAACATTTCTCTCCGCCCCAAGAGAGGACAGGTTTACATTCTAGAGTAAAAGATAGTATTTTATCTCTTTATCTCTGGAGGATGAATGGAAGGTATGCTAGTAGTTCTATATACCTTGAGTTCTTAAATTTTGGAATTCCTCTCCTGTGGTACAAATTCTGATGCATGTTCAGGTGACATCTGGCTCTCATTGTATCTTCTCAAGAAATTTGAAGTGTCAGGCAATTATTTTATGTACTCTGTGTATAAATAAAAAGATCTGTTCCCTACACTACAGATCTTGTGTGTGTATATGTACATGTGTGGTAAAATACACATGACAAAATTTACTATTTAAAGTATACAATTCAGTGACATTTAGTATATTCACAATGTGAATGCAAATATCACCACTGTCTCATTTCAGAACATTTTAATCACCCAAAAAGCAAGCCTTGTACCCAGTAAACAGTCACTCTCTGTTACCACCTCTCTGTAATCCCTGGCAACCACTAACTTGATTTCAGTCTGTATGGATTTGACTAATCTGGATATTTTGTATAAGTATTCATAGAAGATGTGATCTTTTGTGTGTGGTTTCTTTCACTTATTATAATGTTTTCAAGGTTCATCCATGTTATAGCATGTATGAGTACTTCATTCCTTTCTACGGCCACATAATTTCAGTGTATGGATATACCACATTTGGATTATCCATTCATTGGTTGACAGACATTTGGGTTGTTTCTACCTTTCAGCTTTAGTTAATAATCCTGCTATGAACATTAGTGCATAAGTTTTGGTTTGAACACTCGCTTTCAATTTTTGAGGCTAAATGCCTAACTAAGAGTGGACTAGCTCTGTCATATGATAATTCTATGTTTAACTTTTTGAGGAACAGCTAAACTCTTTTCTCCTATACCTGTACCATTTCACAACCCCACCAGAAATTTACAAGGCTTCCAATTACTCCATTTGTTATAATACTCGATACTAAATATTTTTAATTATTATTGTAACCATCTTAGTGATTTGAAATGATATCTCATTGTGATTTTGATTTGCATTTTTCTAGTGACTAATGATATTATCTTTTCATATACTTATTATTCCCATTTGTACGTATTCTTTGGAGAAATATCTATTGAAGTCCTTTGCCCACTTTTTTTCTCTTGGTTTGCTGGGTGCTCTTGTTGCTGCTGCTGCTGCTGCTTCTGCTCCAGATGCCACACTCTGAGAAACAAAAGGTACATAGATGAGTTAGATGCAAGCTTGGCTGTTTTCAGGAGGTCAGATTCTTTCATGGAGACACCACTTCACTCCATTCATCTTTTAACTCTGCTTTCCTCTGTGGTGAACTCATTTTCAGGGAAAGATTTCCAGAAGCTCCTCTTGGCTCATACAATCATTACAGCTATATGTCTCAGAAGAAAAGGAGTACCTTTTTCCTGACAGATGAAGAAAAACCCCACGGCTGAGTATGATTTGTTCTGTTCAGGTCAAGTGTTCACGTCATGTGATTGAGATCCCCACCAGATGAAAAGGAGCAGTACTTCCAGAAAAAATGCTGCTGGATAAAAAGTAACATACCTACCACCCTGCTCTTGGAAAATCAGCACTTCAAAGCCAATGTGTGGGGGCAATAACCTTAACCATCTGTGTGTCAGTCAGCCCGAAATGCTGAATCCAAGGCTCGTCTCTCCCTGCCCAGAGCTTCTCACCACCTCCCATCGACCTCCTGTTCTTATTCTTCTCTAACATGGGTCTGCGAAAATTAACAGTTTACACAAGGAAATCCTGTCATAACAAGACCTGAATAGACAGGAAAATATTCATTAGAGACACTTACAATAGTTTTAGTCAAATCAACATGAGAAATATAAAAATTCCATTTGATTTCCCAGACTCAGGATGACTTAGATAAATGCTAGTAAAGCGGTTAATAGAAAATTTCTTTAAGCGCTTTGTTTCCTTATATAAAAATTAATAAGTGAAAGCACAATAAGAACATTTATATTTTATGGACCTGAGGTTACCTTTGAGGAAATAAGTGACAAATAAATCTACGTAATTTTATAAGGCAGTTCACCATTTACCTCAAGATGGATGTTCAATGCTCCCCTTCTTTATAATTCTACCTGCCATGGCAAGAGTGGATAATATCATAGACACGTCCATGAATTCACAATTCTCTGACTGGTTAAAGTGCAGATAATAATGTTGGTTTTATGCTCAAATATAGCTCTAGTTCCTCTACCCTGATAGGGCAGGGGAAGAAACAGGATGGTTGTTGATGCTGTACCTTCTGAATGCCTGGGATTCCTGAATTCTCTCCCCCTTCCCTGAGAAATTCTGAGTTTCATCTGGCTTCTCTGAATGGCTTTACTGCTGCTGAGGCCATTTTTCTTTCTTTCTCTTGGACTCCTTCCCTTTTCTTCTTCTCCATTTTTTTTTCCTCTCAGCTGCTATTTGTATTACCTCCTTCACAACAGCTTGTGTCTCTCCATATACTGTTAGGGGTTTATTCTCCATGGATATAACTGCACTAGACAATACAGGGGTCCTCAGTGAACAGAGAATTTTACAGCACCTAATGAACAGTTGGTCTGATTACCAATTTCCTCACCAGAGGACATGTTCTGGTCCTACACCATTCATATAAGTGCCACCTCTTCCACCCAACTGTCCAATATTATGGGAGCTTTCACTTCTTATTTTGTAATATCATGTCTCCACTTCTGCTTTCTTCTCAAATTCTTAAGAACTCTCTGAGGAAAATAAGAAAAGTAGTTGTGGGGACAGAGCCAGGAGTGCAGTTCCCAGGCTCTCAGCCTCACGTGGAAAGGTGCTCACTCGGGTAGTAAATGGCCATCAGCTGTGGCTAGTTGGCCGTCAGCTGTAACCAGTGAGCCATTGGCCATTAATATAACTGCCGTGACTACGCTAGCAAAAATCGGAGCTAGCTAGATGATGGTGGCTGAGCTAGCAAGCATGGATTGCAGCTAGCACGGCGGAGTGCAGGTTGCAGATGGCAGAGAAGTAGACAGTAGGTTGCAAACAGGGTGGCTCCTGCTTCCTGTGTCTCCAACCCAGCCTCCAGCGAGAATATAGTGGTGTGACTCCCCTATCTATGGCTTCGTGGGTGTTCCTTTTTGGCCTCACCATGTCCTGCGTTCTTATGTGGGGAGCAGGAGCTGAGACCCCACATGACGCCCCGCACGACAGTAGTCAACCTTCATTATTTATTTACCAGGGGCTGGCATAATTCCTGTACATATATAAACCCCTTTCTTCTTCCCAACAAACATATCTGGTGGCTATAATTATTAGCCTTATTTTTTGATGAAGTAAATTAGACTGTCACAACTGTCCAAAGTGACAGAAGGTATAAGTGGAGGAACTGAAGGTCAAAACCACACAGTTTCTACCTGAGTCCATGTTACTGAAGTATTATAATTAGGGTAGGCTAGCCTGCCCCAACAGCCCCAAAGGTTGTTGAGATGAGATGATGAGAACACATCAGGTATTTTTGTTGGCATATAACAAAAGTGGGGTTCTTGTTGGTGTGATGCTCTGTACTTCTGATGACGATGGGATCCAGTATCCTTCATCTCTCAGGACTTATCATTTTTATTCACTTGGTAGAGGAGAAGGAACACGAAGGGGCACAGATGGGAAGTTTTCATGGGTCAGGCATAACCACCACCACTCACACTCCACTGTCCAGATCTCGGTGACTTGGTCACATCTGATTGAAGGATAAATGGAGAATGTAGTCCATCCAGGATCATTCAGAGAAGAGGCACGCCCATCAGTTTATCACATTGACTTCCCGACATCTCATATTTTCCAAAATGTGTCTAAAAAATATTGATTCCCCAGCAATAAAAAGTAAAACTCCCATGGAGGCAGCACCCATATAATACAGTGCACAACACATATATTGATCAAATAAATATTTATAGAATGAATGATCATACCTATCTCTATTATCTCTAAAATCATATGAGATTGTATATCATTCATGTTTGCTTCATTTTTATTTTTAGTTTTGAAATAGTAATATTTTAATATTTGTGATTAGACAATATGACAAAAACATCTTATGAAATGCAAGTTTAATGTATTAGTACAATATAGTGGTTTCCATGAGTGACAAATTGGGCTTTTTAAAATAATACCTTACCCTACCTTTTTTTAACTTCAAAGACAATTTTAAAAAACACATATTTGTAGGATGATCTGCACCTTCATTCAGAGATATGTTATACTGAAAAATATGATAACAATTTGATTTATATGGTATGATGTCCCCTAAATTAAGCACATGATACATAATGTATTTTTCCTCTGTGCAGTAGCCCTTCCCTTTAAATAGCTCTTCGTTTGCTGTACTAAAGGAATATTATGATTTCATAGGCACTGCCTAAGAAAGAAATTTAATTACCATGAGTAATTTCAAAATTCATTTAAGGGATTGCAATGAAATATTTTATGGACAGTTAAGGTGGTAAATTATTGATTACCTAATCAAATTCTCAATTACTGACTAACTGATAAGGAGTCATCTCTCCCATAATAAATATTCTCTAAATGGAATTGCAAGACTGACTCCCTTAGCATCCATCACACTCCCTTACAAGTTAGGGATTTCTTAAATCTCTGCCATTCATTTCTATTCATAGCCCTGGTTTATGAGTTTCTGTTCACAGTCACACTCCCCCGCCCCAAATCAGGTTCCTTTTCATGGATGTCTAACGTGCCTAGATGTCAACAAGATGACATCAACATTTGGAAAGATTCTGAGTCTAATTATCAACAGATTGGTTGTTTTTCTGTTTCAGTCCCACCCACATGTATAGTATGAGTATGACAGGTTTTCTGATGACTCAGCTCTACCAAACATTGAGTCTGTAGCTTTCGGGCTGATAGACTATGGGAATCCCTTTCCAGCCAGTGAGCAAAGTCTGGTGTTAGCCTTCTCCTTTTATGTCCATTGTATAGTGGTCTAGAGTTATACCTCTGTATGTTGTATTTGATCATAGTTTTTTTGTTTGTTTGTTTTTTTAAAGGAAGAACCAAATCTTGGAAGAAACAGAAGAGCAACAATTCAAAGCCATACTTTAGAGAAGTAATCATGATAATTCCACCCTTTTAACAGCTTGTGCTTGTTAATCCAAGTTCTGTACTTATTGATTCAACAAATGTTTATCACAATATTTTGAATGGTATCTGCCTTCACAGAATTTGATACAGAGGATAAAGGCAAGCATATAATTTTTATTTGTATATTTCTTAAAATTAATACATAATTTAAAAGGGAAGAAATAATTTGATAGATTTGTAGAAGGAGAACAAAACCAAAAAAAAAAAGCAGGTAAGGGAACCAGATTCTAGAGAGTCAAAATGTCTTTCTGTCAAAAGTGATACTTCAGGTGAGAACTGAAGATACAGGAAGAGTGTGAGGAAGGATTTTCTAGGTCAGGATTTCCAAAACTTTACTTACCTACCTACCAAGTTTATGATTTTTGCCATATTCACAAACAACCACTAATATTTACGGAATATTTATTGTTGGTCGATTCATTTTTTAATTTAAATTAAAATTGTTTTAAAAAACAAGTTTCTATCATTTCCATAAGAAGAAAATCAAAATCATGTATTATAAGCAGAAGGTACCTCTGAAAATAAGTATAACACAAGACAGATAATTAAATTTTAGCTAACTATTGTCTCCTGCAGAAAGTTCTGAGCCTTAGACCTTTCCTTTGGCAATTAAAAGGGGGATATTAGCAATCTTAATGTTGAGTAAACAAACAAATAAATTCAATTAGTATGGAAGTGAGACTTTCTCATTGATGTACCTAATTAGAAGACAAATAACCTTTCCTATATTGTGATACAATGATACACAAAGACCTGTCTGAGCATCAGTTTGAAATGGTTTCTTACACCACTTGTTGTACCTATCTCACACCTGTGGAGACTCAGACCGGGCATTGAGGAGAGCAGAGGGGAGGGTCCAGAGACAGGAGAGACAAAGAAAGATCTGAGAAACTTGGAATCATGGATTATAACTTGAACATGATTATGGGGGAGCAAAGTGCCAGAATTGGAGATAGAGACGTAAAAAATGGTCTGGTTATATTGGGCTTTCTAAGCTATATTCAGATATCTCTTGAGGATCACTGGTACATAGGGCCGTATATTTCTTTTTAATGAGATGGTTTGAACTGGAATAGTCAGAGGTTTTCTCAGCACTTTTCAATGTGCCCAGCACCGCTATTCTGGCTCTGGTCGTGCCATGGGCCTTTGATTAATGAGGATAATTTGTAATCCATTTATCATGTGGTGAATGCTTAAATTACGTATGCAGACTTGATGTATTTAAACTTGTTCCCAGGCAAAGGAAGAATATTAGCATAAATCATTGAAAAATGAAGGGTCTCATTTAAGTCTGAATTAGGGACATCATAGGAAGACATGTCCTTTTCAAGGGCAAAACACTCCCAGTAGTTACTCTTTCTAAATCAATTAAGAAAGGGTATTTTAAAGGACAGTATTTACAAGGAAAATGAGCTGAGATCTGAGAATAATTTTCTTAAAAATATAGGCTATGATTTATATACATTCAAACGTCTTGAGGAAAACGCTGAGACACCTGCTATTTCATCCTTCTTTGAGCTAAGAACTTCCTACTAGGACCAAGGTAAAAGCCCTGAACTTAAGACAAATTCGGTTACTTTGACGCTTGTGAAAGTTGTGTCCCATCTAGAGAGTCAATGGTACAAAAAGACTTGCCAGCTTCAGGTCATGCCCATGAGCAGTTGTTACGGAATGCATAAGCCTAGCCTCACAAACGCTACTCAGTGTAAAGCAGGACTCAACAAATAGAAACAAACTTTTTCAAGGAAAATGTGATAAAGCCCTAAATTCACATGGGACTATCTATTTGTAGAGGTAGACAGTGCTGAAGACCTTGGCAGAGGTTTGTTATATATATATTAGAAGGCATACTTTCATTCAAAAAGCCTCACATTTTCCTGATTCTGATATATACACAAATGTATGTGTGTAACGAGCATAACACTTACAGAATATGTAGTAAGTGCTTATTGTTTACAAGTATTACACAAAGCACACTACTTGTGTTAACATATTTAATTCTACACATTGTTTATATTGATGCCTTTCAAACATTTTTTGATCAGAGCTCACAGTAAGAAATGCATTTTATATGTTACTAAGGAAACAAACACACAAAGATGTATTTTGTTCTGTTGTATTCTGTGGAGGCTGAGAAAATGTTGATCTTGTTCTCCTACATTTATTACAAAAACCTCTCAAGGGCTAGGAACACACACAATGAAAAACACTGCTCTATGTGGTAAATATGTAGGAGTTAAGCATTTACCTATTTGATTTTCTAAGTGATCAGCCAGTGATTTGAAATACACCAGGGGTGCACACTTTGGTCAACGGTGCTCAAGCAGTAGTTCACTGTAATCAAAAGTGTCTGGATACTGATGGTAAACACTCTGAGCACCGCTTGTAATTGCAGAAGCCAAATGTGACTTGTATTCATCTTTTGTTATCGGTATATATCGACTATTACAATTTTAATAGCTTTTCCTTTCTTAAAATGTTTGTACATTTTTTTGGTACCTTCTGTATGTGCATATGTGTGTGTGCTTTCAATGCATAGGAAATACTACATGTGTTCTTTGTGTTTACGTATGTGTGTATACCATACTGTGGTGTTATATATCGTTTCATTTTCAACTGGTTTAATCAACAAACAACAAACACTATAAAGACAACTGGCTATATTTTGGGCAAAAGTAAAGTTATTACACAATTTCACACCTTACTGTGAAATGCAAATTAAAATAACAATGAGATACTTTTTTTATTATCACTCAGTCTCTGCTGGAGTGAATTTAAATGTGTATAAACTATCTGCAGGGTAATTTGATAGTGTGTATCAAAAGCCTTAACAATATGTATAAACAATGAACCAAAAATTCAATTACTAGAAATTTATCCTGAGGAAATAATTAAGCGTATGGTCAAATTTTAACATAATTAACTGCAAAGCTGCTTGTTTACAGTTGTTTGTGGTAATGAAAAATTTGAAAAACCAAATTTTTCAACAAATGAGAATTCGTTAGATGTAATAGGAAACATTCATACAATGGCAGGTTCTTGTGCCATTAAAATATCACGCGTGGGATGATTATACACCAATGTTGAAATACGTTTACAATTTCTGTATAAAGAAAGAGAGAGAATTTAAATAAGTATAAGATGAAAAGAAATCGGTATTGGTTACTAGAATGAGGGTTGAAATTGGATAAACAGAAAGGGAGGGGTTCCTAATTACATCAAGAGATGTTATGAGACAAGGGAATCATAGTGCATCTCCCAGATACGGGAAAAGTGAGGAGCACAGTGATGCCGTGGAGAAAAGGAAAAAAAGCAATGGAGGGAAGGTATGGTGGTATGGGGGTCAGTGAGCTGGAGGAAGAGAAAGTGGAAAGAAGAGGCTTAAGATGTCCTCTACAGTATTTTACTCTCTGATGTATTTATTTACAGACCTCTTCAAGAAAACTGTAGGAAGGCTGACATTGCTCACCAAGGTTTTATGAACTGGATTGCTGTTTATCTGACTAAAAATCTAGGCTAAGCCTGATTCAGGAGATGCCCAGTTTTATTTGTATTACTTTAAAAATATTTAATGAAATAAAGTATAATACAATATTTAATAATATGATTGAACTTTACTATTTCATACTCTAAATATTTTCTTTCTCCTTGTTAAGACACAGCTACTAACAAGCAATGTAATCCCGTTTTCTTCTGTATCCTCACCTGTAAAACGGGACATTAGCGAATTACTTGCCTTGTTGTGTTGGTGTGTTCTGGTTAAAAACCTGTTGGAATATCTGACACGTGCCAATCCTTGGTAGTTGATATGTTAATGCATCTTTACTGAAAGTTCCAGGACTGCATGTTTATTAATACTTCTAATATCTTACTGTGCTATCTAAGTTTACATTTACTAATTTGTAATGATAAATATACCTGACCAGTTATTCTGATTCTCATTATTTATACTTGTTCTTAATTTATTTGATTAAAACTTTTTTTGAATTCCAAAGAAAGATTTTAGGAGTTTGATTGTGATGTTGGTATTAGGCTTGGCCTTTATTTGTAAAAGATTAAAATTTTCATGTTTAACTACATTATGAATAACTGACACACACCATCACTATACTCTGGCAGTGTTTTATGTCCATGGTATTAATTCATTCAAACCTTATAAAACTCTGTGAGACAGGTATTAGTGATACGTAGCTGGGATTTAGAGTTGAGGAAACTGAGGGACACAGTGGTTAAGTAATTTGTTTAAGGTTGCAGAGCTGATATCTGGCAGAGTTGGGATTTGAACCTAGGACATAGGTAGGGTTCTATGTCTGCTCTCTTCTACTCTACTTATGCTTTCCATTTTCATGATTCTGGTTTACTACCTCAGTGAATATGTATGGATTTTTCATTTCATAAAATATCTATTTCTCAGGATGTGTATTTCAGAATACATTTAGTTGATATCAAGGCTATCATAATTTCTTTCACTTATTTTCTAGCTCATTGTTGCTGGCACATATATTAAACAATCCTTATTTCCACACTTAACCTTCTAGTCAGACACAAATCCTTTAATATTATAATCTGCTTAAAGAATCCTTTTGTTTTTTAGGTATATAACCATATAATGAGTAAATTATCAAACTATTGGCCATTTTCCATATAACAAATAAATAATTAATTTATTGTCGCTTTATAACTTTGCTTCCTTTCCATCTAATTGATTAAGCAAGTTTTGATTAATATTATGTTATACTGATTTTGATAATTTCTTTTATTAGTAATTATAATGGGAATTCCTTTCCCCAATTTTAACCCCAATATTTTTTAATTTTAAAAAATATGCAACTTCTTATTGATTTTAAAGAGGAAAATTTTTGTCACTATTCCCTCTTGAAACTATACTTTTGTGTTATTATCCTTAAGTGTTAAGTGTAATTATGTCTTCATAGGTTACTTCTTCCTTTCTTTTATAAGGCTTCTATAATATTTTTTTAATTACAAGTACAAATAAATTAAGTTGGGGAAACCTGACCATGATGAATACATAATTTTTACATTTATACCTTAATGGTGACATATAAATTTTTGTAATGAAAAATTTCTGATCAAAATGGAGACATGAGTTGAGCCTCTGTAAAGCTCCACTGGAATTTAAAACTAGTCAAACAACAATAACTCCACAAAGGACTCCCTGCATACCAGACAGGCAAGATGAAGAGGCCCACTACTGAATTCACCTAAAGGTGGGTGAATAGCGCGAGCGGGGGAGGAGGGAAGGGAGAAGTGCGGAGACGGAGCCACGCGGGTGGGCACAGGACGCAGACCTAGCTCAGTGCTCCGAGCTCGCTGCATCCCGGAACTAACGCAGCTGCAGGAGAGGTAAGAACTCGGACTGCTAGGGCTCCGCTTATGGCCCACAGGGCTGAGGGGGGCAGCATATAACACGGCTGAACCCAAGACTCACGGCAGAGACCTCGGAGCAAAGACTGAGGGAGGAAGGCTGAAAATGATGGTTTAAGCCCTCACTGCCGAGCAGAGAACGGAAGCCTTAGGCACTGAGACAAGCTGCCCCCTCCCTGCCCTCCCAGAGCTCGCCCCACCCCCACCTGCCCGGTGCTAGAAGTGGAACAGTAGCAGTGTCAAATCAAAAGAACAGAATATTTGCTGTTCTGAGAACTGTGGACCGCAGACACAGATTTCCAGCCCAACTAGTTTCGGCAAAGGGGAGGGAGCTGTGGAAGCAGGACCGGCTATGGTGGTGGTCACCGCCATTGCTCTGGGCCACCTCTCAAACTCAGCCTGCCCCTGGCCCCACCTATCTGGGCAGATTCCTGCAGGAGTAAACAGAACTGCTGAAACATACGGGCTCTCAATCTTGTGCAGGAAGAGTTTTGGAACTTCAAAAGCTCTCCGCATACCCACCGGGACAGTGCGCCCTGTGACCCAGGCGAACTATTCACAGAGGAGAAGCCCGTCTCCCAGGGAATCCCCCCATTGTGTGAGAAGCTGGAATAGTGCAGAGAAAACATAACACTACCATGTCAGAGAGAAATAAAAGGCTGCAGTTGGAGAGAAAATAAAACATCCTACCAACAAGTACTGTAAAACAAAAGAAAGACATCTGCCTATCAACCTGTTGCAGAAGCCACTCCTGTAGATGTCTAGGAAGATAAATAATAAATCAGTAATTGCCATGAATAACCAAGGCAACAAGACAGCTCAGAAAGAAAGTGAAAAATCTCCAGAAAAGGAACTTAAAGATATGGAAATATGTGACTTAAATGACAGAGAATTCAAGATTGCAGTTCCGAAAAAACTCAACAAGATGCAAGAAAACACAGAAAAGCAGTTTAATGAACTCAGAAACACAATCAAAGAACAACATAAGCATTTTACGAAAGAGATTGAAATTTTAAAAAAGAACCAAATAGAATTTCTGGAGATTAAGAACTCAATAGAAGAAATTAAGAATGAAATAACGAGCTTAGGTAGTAGAGTTGACCAGATGGAGGAAAGAATCAGTGACATTGAAGATAGAAACCTGGAAATTACACAGATGGAAGAAGAAAGAGACTTGAGACTTAAAAGAAATGAAAGAACTCTACAAGAACATTCTGACTCCATCAGAAAGAGCAATATAAGAATAATGGGCATACCAGAAGGAGAAGAAAGAGAGTAGGGAACAGAGAACATATTCAAACAAATTGTTGACGAGAACTTCCCAAACTTGTGGACAAAACTGGATCCTCGACTCCAAGAAGCAAATAGAACACCTAATTGTCTCAATCCCAACAGACCTTCTCCAAGGCACATTGTATTGTAGCTGTCTAAAATCAACAACAAAGAAAGAATCCTCAAGGCAGCCAGGGAAAAGAAGATAGTAACCTACAAAGAAAAGCACATTAGATTATCATCAGATTTTTCAGCAGAAACTCTACAAGCCAGGAGGGAGTAGAACCAAATATTCAAATTATTGAAACAGAGAAATTATGAGCCAAGATAATATATCCAGCAAAGATATCCTTTAGATATGAAGGAGGAATACAGACCTTTCCAGACATACAGAAGCTGAGGGAATTTTCTAATACACTACCTGCACTACAAGAAATACTAAAGGAAGCTATTCGGCCACCATCAACAGGGACAATTTGTGGCCACCAAAACATAAAACGGGGGAGAATAAAGGCCTGAAATGGAATATGGGAATGGAGAAAGTAAGCGTGCTGAAGAAAATGGAATACTCTAAATATCAAACTTTCTTTTACATAAACTTAAGGGTAACCACTCAAAAAAATCCAGAACTGAAATATATACTATAATAAAAGAAGAAACACAGGGAAACATCATAGAATACCACCACACACAAATAACAGACAACAACAAAATGGAAAAGAAACAATGGAGACACAGCCTTACCAGAAAACTAAAGATAAAATGACAGGAAATCCTCACATATCAATAATCACCCTAAATGTAAATGGACTGAACTCACCAATAAAAAGGCACAGAGCAGCAGATTGGATCAAAAAACTAAACCCAACCATATGCTGTCTCAAAGAGACACATCTCAGCTACAAGGACAAGCATAGATTCAAAATGAAAGGGTAGAAATTGACACGCCAAGCAAATGGTACCCAGAAAAAATCAGGTGTAGCCATAATGATATCAGATGAAACAGACTTCAGGGTGAAAAAGATAACAAGAGACAAAGATGGTCATTTCATAATGGTAAAGGGGACTATACAACAAGAAAACATAAAAGTCATCAATATATACGCCCCAATCAGGGAGCACCTAAAATATACCAAGCAACTACTAACAGAACTAAAGGGAGAAATTGACCAAAACACAATTATACTAGGGGACTTAAATACATCATTGACAGCTATGGATAGATCATCCAAACAGAAAATAGATAACAAAATAGCAGCCCTAAATGACACATTAGATGAAATGTACATAACTGACATACATAGAGCACTTCATCCTAAAACATCAGACTATACATTCTTTTCTAGTGTACATGGAACATTCACAAGGATAGACCATATATTGGGTCATAAAATCAGCCTCAGCAAATTTAAGAAGATTGAAATCATACCAAGCATATTCTCTGATCACAAGGCTTTTAAATTGGATATCAACTGCAAAAAGAAAGAAGGAGAAAACACAAATACATGGAGATTAAACAACATACTTTTAAAGAACGACTGGGTCAAAGAAGAAATTAGAGGAGAGATCAAAAGATACATAGAAACAAATGACAATGAAAATACATCCTACCAAAATTTTTGGGATGCAGCGAAAGCAGTTTCAAGAGGGAAATTTGTATCATTACAGGCCTATCTCAAGAAACAAGAAAAACCCCAAATTAATAACCTCACGTTATACCTTAAGGAACTAGAAAAAGAAGAACAAGTGAAACCCAAGATCAGCAGAAGAAAGGAAATAACAAAAATCAGAGCAGAACTAAATGAAATAGACAACAAAAGGACAATAGAAAAAAATTTATGTGACAAAGAGCTGGTTCTTTGAAAAGATTAACAACATTGACAAACCCTTGGCTAGACTAAGATAAAAAGAGAGAAGACACTAATTAACAAAATCAGAAATGAAAAAGGGGAAGTTATCACGGACACCACAGAAATACAAAGGATCATCCAAGAATACTATGAAGGACTATATGCCACCAAATTCAATAACCTAGAAGAAATGGACAAGTTGTTAGAAACATACAGCCTTCCTAGGATAAACCATGAAGAACTGGAAAATCTAAACAGAATGATTCCCAGTAACAAAATTGAATGAGTGATCCTAAACCTTCCCAAAAGCAAAAGTCTGGGAGCAGATGACTTCACTAGTGAATTCTACCAAACCTTCAAAGAGGATCTAATACCAATCCTGCTCAAACTCTTCCAAAAAAATTGAAGAACAGACAGTACTCCCTAACTCATTTTATGAGGCCAACATTACCCTGACACCAACACCTGGTAAGGACAACACAAAAAAAGAGAACTACAGACCAATATCTCTGATGAATACAGATGCAAAAATCCTAAACAAAATTCTAGCAAATCGAATACAACAATGCATTAAAAAGATTATTCATTACGACCAAGTGGGGTTCATCCCCGGGGCACAAGGATGGTTCAACATCCGCAAATCCATCAATGTGATACATCACATAAACAAAATAAAGGACAAAAATCATATGGTTATGTCAATTGATGCAGAAAAAGCATTTGACAAGATACAACATCCATTTATGATTAAAACACTTCATAAAATAGGTATAGAAGGAAAATACCCTAACATAATAAAGGCCATATATGACAAGCCCTCAGCTAATCTCATAATTAACGGTGAAAAACTGAAGCCCTTTGCTCTACGTTCAGGAACACGGCAGGGCTGTCCCCTATCACCTCTGCTTTTCAACATAGTGTTGGAAGTCCTTGCCAGAGCAATCAGGCAAGAGAAAGAAATAAAAGGCATCCAAATAGGGCATGAAGAAGTTAAATTATCACTCTTTGCAGATGACATGATGCTATATATAGAAAACACTGAAGACTCCACCAAAAAGCTATTAGAAACAATCAACGAATACGGTAAAGTTTCTGGCTACAAAATCAACGTACAAAAGTCCATGGCATTCCTATATACTAACAATGAAATCTCAGAAAAAGAAATACGAAAAACAATTCCTTTTGCAATTGCAGCAAAAAGAATAAAATACCTAGGAATAAACTTAACCAAGGATGTGAAAGACCTATATGCTGAAAACTATAAGACATTTTTGAAATAAATTGAAGAAGACACAAAGAAATGGAAAGACATTCCGTGCTCATGGATTGGAAGAATCAACATAGTTAAAATGGTCATATTACCCAACGCAATATACAGATTTAATGCAATCCCCATCAAAATCTCAATGGCATTTTTTTAAAGAAATAGAAAAAAAAAATCATCAGATTTGTTTGGAACCACAAAAGACCCCGAATAGCCAAAGCAATCTTACGAAAAATGAACAATACTGGAGGTATCACACTCCCTGACTTTAGCTTGTACTACAGGGCAACAATAATCAAAACAGCATGGTATTGGCAGAGAAACAGACACATAGACCAATGGAATAGAATTGAGAACCCAGAAATAAAACCACATAAATATGGACAGATAATTTTTGACAAAGAAGCTAAAAACATACAATGGAGGAAAGACAGCCTCTTCAATAAATGGTGCTGGGAGAATTGGATAGCCACGTGCAAAAGAATGAAATTGGACTGCTATCTGTTACCACGTACCAAAATTAATTCAAAATGGATCAAAGACTTAAGCATAAGACCTGACACAATAAACTGCATAGAAGAAAACATAGGTACTAAACTTATGGACCTTGGGTTCAAAGAGCATTTTATGAATTTGACTCCAAAGGCAATAGAAGTAAAAGCTAAAATAAACGAATGGGATTATATGAAACTTAAAAGCTTCTGCACAGCAAAAGAAGCCATCGACAAAATAAAGAGGCAACCAACTGAATGGGAGAAGGTTTTTGCAAACAGTGCCTCCGATAAGGGGCTAATATCCAAAATATACAAGGAACTCATGAAACTCAACAACAAAAAAACAAACAACCCAATGAAAAATGGGCAGAGGACCTGAAGAGACATTTCTCCAAAGAGGACATACAAATGGCAAATAGACATATGAAAAAATGCTCAACGTCACTAATCATCAGAGAAGTGCAAATAAAAACCACAATGTGATATCACCTCACCCCAGTCAGAATGGCTGTGATCAACAAGACAAATAGTAACAAGTGTTGGAGAGGCTGTGGAGAAAAAGGAACCCTCATACACTGTTGGTGGGAATGCAGACTGGTGCAGCCACTATGGAAGGCAGTGTGGAGGTTCCGCAAAAAATTATGAATAGAATTACCATATGACCCAGCAATCCCTCTCCTGGGTATCTACGCAAAAAATCTGAAAACATTTATACATAAAGATACGTGTGCTCCAGTGTTCATTGCAGCTTTGTTTACAGTGGCCAAGACATGGAAACAACCAAAATGTCCTTTGCTAGATGAATGGATAAAGAAGTGTGGTATATATACACAATGGAATACTATTCGGCGGTAAGAAAAGATGATATAGGAACATTTGTGACAGCATGGATGGATCTTGAGAGTATGATGCTAAGCGAAAGAAGTCACACAGAAAAAGCAGAGAACCATATGATTTCACTGATATGTGGTATATAAACCAAAAACAACAAAAGACAAGACAAACAAATGAGAAAGAAAAACTCATAGACACAGACAATAGTTTAGTGGTTACCAGAGGGTAAGGGGGGTGCGGGGTGGGAGATGAGGGTAAAGGGGATCAAATATATGGTGATGGAAGGAGAACTGACTCTGGGTGGTGAACACACAATGGGATTTATAGATGATGTAATACAGAATTGTACACCTGAAATCTATGTAATTTTACTAACAATTGTAACCCCAATAAATTAAAACAAACAAACAAACAAAAAAACTTCTTTTGTGTGGACCTGTCTTTTTGCAAAGCCACAGTTAAGAGTTAATGAGTGCATACTAGACATTATTTCCAGAGATCACTGAGACTTTTTAAAGCAGATGTTTGGACTTGAAAATCATTAAGGGGCAATTTGCTCATCATAATTAAGATAAAATTAAACTTCAAAGCGGTTCATCAAAGTTTGGAGAGTGTGTTCAGTAAAACGAGTTACAGGAAAATCACCGTAACTGCAAATATGCTGAATAAATGTAACACAGAAATAAGCAGTTATAAGGTTTTAGATAATTGGCTACATACCATTTTAAGTCATTTCTTCTCTAACGTGTATATTACTAAGGTAATTAATATTATTCCAAACAAATTTAAACTGAACTTCAGGGTGATGATATTAAGAATCATATATTCAACTGATTCTCTTCTCTTTGCAGGAAATAAGTTTGCAGTGCAGAATATTGGTTCTTCCAACACTGACAAGGTTAACATAGTGATTGACATTTTGCGGAGTATTCCTGAGAGAGAAAAATTGTTATAGCTCATGAATAAGCACTATGGTTTTCTTTGACAGTATTCAAGAGAATATACAAAGCAACATGGGATAAAATACTGAGACTAAATTATGCAATCAATCCTCATTATTTATAGATTCTATTTTTGTGAATTTGTCTACTTGTTAAAATTTATTTGGACACCCAAAACCAATACTCACAGAGCATTTGTGATCATTCATGGACTGCCCAAAGGAGTTGGAGCGGGGTGGGGGGAAGAGGGGAGGGCGAGAGAGAATGAGAGAATGAAGAGAAGGGCTCTGGTTCCTTCTCGATTTTCAGTTCCTTGTTCTAGTTCCTTTGGAGATCAATTGTTCATGCTCGCTCTTGAGTTTCATGAAATCCTCTAGAGCCTAGCCCTTTGCAATAAATGCTCTTTCTCCTTCCTCCTCCTCCCCCCTTAGGATAGAGTACATGTATTTTGTTACTTGTAATCAAACAATCCGCATTCATACATAGATGCAAGAAAATTCCCAAATCTGTAAAAAATAACTTTATTTCTCTTAGTATTTTCAAGTTATTATTTTCTTCTATTGGTTTCTAATGTGGCTATTGAGAAGGTAGGTGTACTTTAGGAAAGTCATTTCCCGTTGATTTCTTTGACAACTGTTAGGTTTACTTGAAGTTCTACATTTTCATAATAACATGTCAATATACTTTCATAAATTAATTTTCATTTATTCTATTTAGTACTCATTGGGATTCTGGATTGGTGACTTTTAATAAAATTTTTTTTCATTCATTTTATTTTCAAATAGTTAGATACACTTTATTCTTTCTATTTTATCTTTCTTAAAATCAAATTAGAGCTATGGTTGAGTTTTTCATCCTCTCATTTATATGTCCTAATTTTTAATTCATATTCATAAGTTTTTATCTTTGTACCATTTTGGATAATTTATCCAGTTGTCCGAATTCCAATTAATCTCACTCTGTTTAATCTGCTGCAAAATATTCAATGAGTATAATTATAAGTTTTATATCTTTTTCATTCCAGGGAAGTATAATTTTTTAATAAAAGTATCTTTTTCAAAGTCAATACTCTCGCATACATTAGTCATATTTCCAACTTTGTCTTTTTTTTCTTCCTACTATGGTTTGGATGTTTGCATCCCGCTAATATTCATATGCTGAAATCCTAATGTCCAGTATAAGGGTATCAGGAAGTGGGGCATTTGGGTTGTGCTTAAGTCATGAGGGTGGAGCCCTCCTGAATAGGATTAGTGCTCCTATAAGAGTCCCCACAGAGGTCCCTAGCCCCTTCCACCATGTGAGAGCTGTCTGCACTCAGAAGAGGGCCTTTGCCAGAACCTGACCTTGGACATCTAGCCCCCAGATCTGTGAGAAATAAATTTCTATTGTTTGGAAGCCACTCAGTCTGTGGGATTTTGTTACAGCAACTTGAATGGACTAAGATTTTATATATATATATACACACACACACACACACACACACACACACACACACATATATATCTGTATATACATATATATATATATATATATATATATATATATATATATATATATTCATTGTTTTATATTTTGTGTCTGATAACCCCAGTGTTTCAAGATTTTGCAAGCCCAATTCAGCAGGCTATCATTTTTGCCGACTCTTCCTCACAGTGATGTTACTTAAAGTGTCTTGGAATATTTTTAAAATTTTGAGCTCATTTCCATTGGCATTTTACTTATTGAAATTCAAAGAAGGCCTCAGTCTAAAGCCAGTCCTTCCATGTAGCACTTTTTAAAAATTGGATTTTTAGATATATTGCCAAGTATTTAGTCACCACATTTTTTTGGACTTGGCTTATCTTTCATTGTTTACCAAAAGCTAAGAATAAAGCAGGGATTTTCAAGCATTTCACTCTGATGGAAGACCTCCAATTTAAAATGCCACTCTGTATAGACCTAACACATTTGTCTGCTGTCCCCCTGCACAGGTTAAAACCTGGCTTTTGCCACCGTTGATTAGCCAATGTCAGCAGGGCTATTCACAGCAGAAGTGTTACCTTCCAGATTCAAACTCTTTCCAGGCACTGAGGAACAGAGAGGAAAACATAATAACAAATAAAAGATAAACACACAACAAAGTTTCAGAAAATATTACAAATAATACAAAATGAACAACCTTAGCAATCAAAACTGAGATCGGAGAAAATGGAGTTAAAATATCAAAATAAGTATATTTCAAAAAGAATTAAATTATCATAAGGGAGGATATAGGTCAAATACAAGAAATGAGAATTTTACTGTACAAGTTTTCTTACAAATGGTAACAGAGTCAAAGTTAACCCAAGAATGGAAAAACAGGTTAATATTAGACTTCAATGTAAAGCCAATACAAACATATAAATGAAAATAAGAATGTACGTATTTTATAGCGTACATTATTATTTGCTTTAAGTCATTTCTCATGGGTTTCTCATGTTTCTACACAGTCTTATGAGCAGAGAGGCATTGACAGTTTCTGTCTGAGCACCTTTTCAACCATGCCTCTATGGAGAACAGATAGAAATAGTATCTACCAGGAGAGCAGAGGATAGATTTGTCTACTATCCAGTACATTAAAAACATAGTCTTCATTTGGGCAAAGGTTGGACCATTTGTTCTATATCTCATTTTTAAAAATTGAATTTCCTAAGCTTAGGGTTCTTTAACTGTGACATAAACACATTACATGCATAACATCCCCGTGAGCAGCAATACGTTGACTCCATGGCACCTGAGATCAAGGGGAACCAATGCAATTGTGAAACTCATGTTGATTGCTATGTCATGACTAAAGAAATCCTTTGTCTCTGAACTAGGTATCTTGGATCTTCTACCAGCATCAATAAAAATGTGGCAGCCTAACTTGTTAGTTTGCATATATCTGCTGACACAAAAGAATGCAATATATGACATCGATAGCTTCATTCTATCAGGAAAGAATGCTTTAGTAAATAATTTACATTGGAAAATTTGTTAGCCATATGACTTCCAATGACAATAAAACTTATTAACAAGGATCAATGGGAATGAAAGAAAATTTCACAGAAAAAATTAATATGTCCAGTAGACTATATGGTTAACTTCATTAGCAACCAGGAAAATGCAAAAAAAAGGATGTGTATGTTTTTCTTCATCACGTTGGAAAAAATATAGAATATCACAGTGATGGTTAATGTGAATATAGAAGGAAATTCTAATACATACTTAATAGGAATACAAATTATATAAAGTCTATGTAGGAAACAAACCTTCAAGGTTATCCAGGTCCATCTCTACTCACACCAAACTGATAACGGTGGTTATCTCTGGAGAAAGGTGAGGGATAAGATGTATGAAGATAACTCGTGATTTTTACATTATGTATTCTCTATGGTCGAATTTGTTTACCAGAAGAAAAAAAAAAATCAGTCTATTGTTTGTATCATTCAAAATTAATATAAAATAAGATATTGCTCTTAGAGTAGTGGGAGGGATAAAAGCATGCTGCTCTTTCTAGTAACATGTGTTTAAAGGTATTCTGAATGTCTGGGTAGGTAAGGAATGTTTAAGTATGAGGAAATGCATAAAAATAAATTTAAAAAACTTTCTGCAGGGCAAAATACAGGAATTCTTGCAGTGCTCTCAGCTAAAGTCACTCAGCAAAAAACTTAGCACAACCCCAGTTGCTTCTTTAAGGGAGCTATCACAGTCGTGTTAACAGGCCAGGCCTTTTGCAATTGTTCTGTTCTACAAATAAACTTCTGGCTGCCTATCTGGCTCCTTGCCAATGGAGACTCCTACTAGCTGAGAGAAGACGGCAGAAAATAGCCCCTAAACAGAGAGGCAAGTCACTACCTTTCGGCCTCTGACCACAAACATGAGACAGAAGTGTTTATTAAATCTGGCAGAAGGTAAAACCTTTATGGCTTTTAACGGAAGCTGCATATGAAGTGAAGTCAGTATTTGCAAACACAGATTCACTTCTTCATCCTTTTGGTTCAACAAACTCCTGGAAACTCCTGTTGTGTTCCTGCTACATCAACACCCTGGTGCAGAAAAACAATTTTTTTTTAACTTTTATCTTTTGAAAGGGAACCTAATTAATCTGTGATTGCTACATTCCTTTTACAGATGTAATATCTGTTTTGCTTCATTGGGTTCAGCAGTTGTGACAATTGGACCTGCCATCCTGCTCAGCGAGTGGGACATCTCATGTGTCAATGAAAAAGCATCCAGCCTCATAGAAAGCTTGTAAGAGTTTATTTGAGCCAAACTGAGGAAAATTGCCAGGAAGCAAAATCTCAACGGATTGAGAAAATGCTCCGTGATTTTGCTGTTTGCAGCTTATTTTATATGTAGAGTCAAAGGAGGAGGGTTATATGAAATCCACTGGTGGTAGATTAAAGAGGTGGGAGAAAGCAAAGTGGGGAAATCTCTGGGATTGGATAAAAATAAATTGGAGAGACAGGTACTTCTTTCACAAAGGTGGATACAGGACAGTTAATAGTTCCCTTTTTATAGCACATAGAGATGGTAATTAGGAGACAGGAATAATAATGAGGGATTCTGTAGTTTCCTGCTGTTGATTGGAAAAAAGGATTACTGATATTCCAAGGGTATATTATTTTAGATGCAAAAAACAACAGACAGCCTTGCTTAAGGTAAAGATTGACCTTTGTCAAGGAAGCTACAGGGATGTGGCTTCAAGGATGTGGCTACAGGCCATGGCGCACCTGAGCTAGGAATTTTTATGTTCTCTGCATCCTATGTGATTATTTTCAGTCTCCTGAGCTTGTCAGGTTTAACCTGAGGTCCCTTTTCCACTCACACATGAATACTGTAAAAGAGGCCCAACAAAAACCCCACGACAAGTGCTGATCTGCTGGAAAGGTCCAGATTCATAAATTGTCCCGTACTCCTACATGGATCTCTGATCACAGTGTCAGCTTTCTATCCCATTGAATCCTGAATCCCGCTGTGTATTTCCTTTCCTTTTTGTAGATGTTGATTTACAAACAAACCATTTATCAAAAAGGAGGAGGACAGAATCAATGTGCATCAGAGCAAGACAGTTTCCCCAAATGATTCCATTTGTGGAAGCTCAAGCTTAGATAATACCAATTACATGACAGATGGGATGTAGTAGATTGTTGAAAAATTGACATTCAACCTATTTCATCAATAAGTGGTTTAGCAATAAACAAAAATAGTAATGGTCTGTTGTGCTAAATGCGATTGCTAATTGCTCTGCTCTAATTACTCAGAACTACAATAAAATATGGTTATCTTTATTTTTCTCCATGAGTTTTCCTGCTCTTCTCCATTTATAAATTTTCTCCTCCTTAAATCTTTGATTACAGAAATTTCACCACTCTTTTAGCAACAGATCAGCAAGCAAACCAACTGAATTCCCAGTCCCTGAGAAGAGGCATTCTTGAACTTTAGTTACTGTGGCTACCTCCATCCCAGCAGGGATTACAGCTGGGCTGGATGTCTCTTCTATGCGCTATCAGATCTATATTCATTCATCTTCACCATAGTTGCTACCCTAGAAGGCTGACTTGTACAAACTATGAGGGATGGTCATGTCATATTTATGCTTTCTGGAGCTTCAACCAGAAGGAAGGAGAGCAGAGGGAGAGGAGAACAGGGTCAGGGGTTTTATTTCCTTGGATTCTTCCTTGGATTACCATGTTCTTCAAACCCAAATCAGTACTTCTCTCAAGGTGGTCTCCTATAAACAACCACCCACTATAGGCGTACATTAAATCCTCCTTCCCTTATCCCTTTAGCAACAGTGGTTTTATAATTCTGCTGTGAACAAGTAAGCCACACATGAATACTGTAAAAGAGGCCCAACAAAAACCCCATAACAAGTACTAATCTGCTGGAAAGTTCGAGATTCATAAATTGTTCCCTAACTCCTACATGGATCTCTGATCACAGTGTCAGCTTTCTATCCCATTGAATCCTGAATCCCGCTGTGTATTTCCTTTCCTTTTTGTAGATGTTGATTTACAAAGGCACATTCATATTTCTATTCATAGCCCCTCTTCAAGAGATATATCCTGCATAATAAACTTCTCCCAAATTTAGTGACTTTATCAACAAACATTTTACTTTTTCTCATAATTCCGGAATTCTGGCAGAATCTGTCTGTCCAATTCTTCTGTTTGATGTGGCACTGAGTGGTTCCTTTGGTGGTGTTTGGTTAAAGGCTGGATTGGTCTGGACTGTCCAAGAGGGCTTCATTATTATTCCTAAAGTATTGCTATGGCCGCCTGGAAGCCTGGGCTTAAATGGCCATTTCCTTTTATAATGTGGTCTCACGGCATTTCCATCTTGTCTTTACAGCAGGGTAGTCAGCATTCTTACATGGTAGATTTTAACATAGCTTGATGGGATTCTTTCTTATTCAGCTTGAATAGACCAAGATGAAAGCTGCTTCTTAAAAAATAGGTTAGTATCTGGCTGTATTAGTTTTCTACGACTACATAACAAACATCCCATCATATTCATAAGTCCCAGTCACATTCAAGGGGATGAGATGTCACAGAGGACATACACCTAGAGGCAGGAATCTTGGGGTCACCTTAGAAGTTTGCTTACCACAGCCCTTCTGAGGTCCCCAATGATTCATAGCCCTCCAAAATGAGAAATACATTTATCTCCTCTTCCAAGCTTCCTAAGAGTCTCATGCCGTTATAGCCTCAGCTCAGAGTCCAAGAACTCATCATCCAAATCATGTAAAGATGAAACTCTGAAGTATAAACCATTAAATTCAGTTTCTGCAGCAAAATTTCTCTTCATCTATGAACCTGTGAAACTAAAGAGACAAGTTACCTAGCTCTAATACTTCCAGCATACAATGGTGGAGATAAGTATTGGATAACAATTGTGGATATTCCATTTCAAAAGGGGGAACATTAGAAGATGAAAAGGAATAACTGGTTCCAGGATGTTCTGTAATACAGCTGCGCAAACAGTGCGATTTTTCTTGAGTCTCAAAGATTAGGAATAATCCTCTGCTAGGTCTCTAGGCTCTGCCCTCTGGGCTATTGTTTCCACTCTTGAGTCATCCTTCCTTTTCATGAAAGTAGAATGTGTGTGGGTCTGAAGCGTTTTATTAGCCTGCTTCCTGTCAATAGAATTTTCATGTTCTGAAGGCCTTCTTCCATCAGATTCTCTCTGTCCCGTTCTGTCCAATCTAGCAGTATTTCTGCTAAACAAAATTTCTCAAAACCATTAAGGGTCTTCAATGGATTTTACTGGTTTTCACTCCATTAGGCATAAAGCTGCACTCTCAAATCTTTTTGATCTTTCTGAAGCTTTCGCAAAAGGTTGTAGAGTCAGGCATTCAGTTTACTGTTTATATTTTTTGTATTTTTCTCTGTAGTATGACGTTTTGACATTTCAAAAACTTTTCTGGCTGGGGAGAGACATCCCCTCCCAGGGCAACACAGTCCTTAGATACAGCAAAGGGCTCGGCCAGCATCGTGCCTTTTGCATCTGCAAACTAACCAATCCAGAGCCGTGCCTTCTCTATCTGGCTACTACACACCAGGAGGCAATATTCCTGTGCCTGAGTTGATGGAGAAACTGACCTAAAATGGTTCCCTGCCATGTAGAACTGACCTAAGATGGTGGCCCAAGCAAAGAGAGAGGTCCCCAGCCTAAGCCCCAGCCCACTTCAGCATAACCCCCTCGAAGCCACATCACCAGAGGACACCTACCCCTTCCCCAACTCAAGGAAGTCCTCAACCCATAAAAACCTGCTCAAAACCTTGCTAGGGGCTCAGTCTTTTGGGAAGGATGCCGCTGAGCCCGCCTGCGTAATAAAGCTGACTCTCTGAACTCTCTGAGTGCCGCTTGGGTTCCCTCCGGTCCTGGTATCCGTAACAGAGTCATCTCAAGCCAGGTACCAGGCAACCAGAGACCACACCTACAGCCCAGAGACCACTAGAGTTATTCAAACTAGCCACTTCTAATATATTTACTCTGCCTGCTTTGCCTTTCCTGCAGAAATCCCAATACAGGCTCTGGCCTAAAAATTCCTTTGCTCCTGTCTTCAGCCACCTGACCAAAACCTAATGCTTCCCTGTGAGACTTGTGGCATGTGGAGACACTCCTTTCTAGGGCTGTCAGTGTCACTTAACCCTCTAAGTAATTCAATTTAACACTGTAATTTAGTTTAGGACTTTTTAAAAGGTTTTTTCTTTTCTATGCTCCCCTCCCCTCCTGCCAGCTTTGATGACTCAGTTTACTCAAGGCTGTATGCACACCAGCTTTAAAGATTCTGTCTACTTAAGGCCTAGGTCTGCCTCCCTAATTTACAGGACAACTGGCCTTAATGATTTGTTTTCTCAAGATTGCAGGCTACCTCCTAAATCTGTTTACATTGACTTGAATTTATAGCTTTCGGACATCTGCTTTGTGAACAGAAGATTTCCCTCCTTCAACAGAGACTATTTCAACTTCTCCTAAAAACATAATCTTAATTAACCAGTGAATTTTCTGGTCAGTACCAAGGAGGTAATCTGTTTGGTGGCCCCATAAAAGGAGAGGCAATTTACATGATAAAAATCCCTGCTGTTTCCTTCCCTTCAAAAGAAGAAATCCAGGTCAAAAAAATAATCTTTTATTCTCTTTTGTTCATAGCTCCCTTTCCCTACCATTCTTCCCATGAAAAACCTTCCATTTTGCACGATTCCTCAGAGCACACTTCTGGTTGCCAGATGGGATGATGCCCAATTCATGAATTGCTTAATAAAGCTACTTAGATGTTCAAATTTACTCAGTTGGATTTTGTTTTTCCTTTAACACTGGTAACATCCTTAACGTCCACATTTCTATTAAGAATCTATTCAAGCCAACTGAAAATTTCTCTGAGTCACCTCAGTATTCTTTTGGTCTCTACCCATTGCCCAATTGCAAAACTGCTAACATGTTTTAGTTATTTGTTAATAGTAGTGCCCATTTTGATACCAAAATCTGTATTAGCTTTCTATTGTTTTGTGATAAATTACCACAGACTTATGTTTAAACAACATAACTTTATTATTTCTATCAACAAAACATCATTCAACCTAAAAAAAAGGCTTATAAGAGTTTATTTGAGACAAACTGACGACAATTGTTGGGAAGTAAAATCTTAACAGATTGAGAAAACGCTCCACGAAATGACGGTTTGCAGCTTATTTTACACATAAAATCAAAGGAAGAGGGTTACATGAAATCCACTGGTGGTAGATTAAAGGGGTGGAAGAAAGCAAAGCAGGAAAATCTCTGGGATTGGATAAAAGTAAATTGGAGAGACATGTAGTTCTTTTATATAGGAGGGTGCAGGATAGTTAATAGTTCCCTTTTAATAGCACGTAGAGATGGTAATCAGGAGACAAACATAATAGTAAGGAAGGGATTTTGCAGTTTCCAGCTCTGGTCCGCAAAAAGGATTACTGACATTCCAAGGATGTCATTTTAAGTGCAAAAAGACAATAGACAGGCCCACTTAAAGGCACAGATTAACTTTATGAACGAAGGTTTTGGCTAAAGATGTGACTTCCCGACATGGCCCACTTAGTTATGAAATTTTTTTATGCTCATGCCATCTTATATGGTTATTTTCAGCCTTCTGAGATTGTCAGGTTTAACCTGTGGCCCCTTTTCTGTCCTCATTTCTCAGATCTGAAAGTCAGAAGTAGTAGGTCCTCTGCTTAGAGTCTCTCTCACAAGGCAGAAATCATGGTGTTGGCCAGTCTGGGGTCTCATTTGAGGATGGATTCCTGTTTTCTTGTTTATTGTCATTCAGGGGCTACTCTTGTAATGGTGATGCCATATCTTCTATTTTGAGATTTAAAACTCTAGTGTAATTAGACTTACCAGTGTAGTTTAGCTTGGGACTTTTTGAGTTTTTATTTTCTTTGCTTCTCTTTCTGCCCGCCAAATCTTAGTGACTCTATTTACTATTCATTTACTGTGCTTACCAGTTTCAGTGGTTCTGTTTACTCCAGACCTTATGCAAATTTGACTCAGTGACTTGAAAGAAGCTTTTACATCTGCATAAGATCCACTCCCATCCCTGAAGCAAACCAGCATCTTGGAAGCTCATTTTTCCAGGAATTGCCGGACCAACATCCCCTTTCCTTTGTTCTGACTCTCCTTCCATGCCTTTAAAACCTTTTGGTCACAGAGGGAGTGGGCAGATGGCCTTTAGACAGGAATCTGCCATCCCAGAATGCCGGCATTTTGAATAAACCTGCTTTTCTTTCCATCAACCTCGTCTCTCGCGCTTTTGCTTGCGCGCGGTGAGCAGCCGGACCTTCAGCCCCGTAACACGTTCATTTCTTAAAGGCTCACAGTTCTGTGCCATGTGCTTCATGCCACAGGCCCTCTCGCAACATTGCTCTTTCAACTTTAAGACCAGCAAGAGAATTTCTCTAATGTTTGGAAACTTCTTCCTTCATGAAAGGCCTGTTTCTTTCAGACTTATCTGATAGTTCAGGCTCACCCAGGATAATGCCCCTTGTGATTAACTTGCAATCAACTTATTTGTGTAGTAATTGCATCTGCAAAATCTCTTCCCCTCAATTTGTAACATAATCGTGGGAGTGATGTCTCATCAGAGTCACAGTCTTACACTTAATGGAGGAGTATTACACGTGGTACATACCTATGGATACACAGTTTTGGGGGCCACCTGAGAAGTTTGCTTACCACATTTACATAGTGTAGTTTCTATTGTACTCTTTTCCAGTCAAAGCATCATAAGTTTCACAGATTCAAGGGGAGGGGCCATTGACCTGACTTCTCAATGGCAGTTCCCTCAAAGGATGTATAGCCGCTTCTTTTCAGTCTATGTTCTGGCCACTAACTAATTCGATTCCTGCAATCTACTAAATAGACTCCTTCTGAGAGCCCCAGCGTCTCATCCCACTCTGGAATTGCTTGAAGTGTAGCATCTCATCATCTAAATTGAACCCAGGTCAATGAAGCTTCGTGAGTGCAGTTCTTTGAATATGATTCCTCTTGGTAAGAAAAACTGGCATCTGTTCTAGGCCTCACATGTCAAAACTCACAATGGGGTGACAGAAAGGGGTAGTCATGATAGATAATACCTCTATTCCAAAAGAGAGGAAGTGGAAGGTACATAGCAGTTACTGATCCATAGTAATTCTAAAACCCAACTGGGCATATTTGCTCAACTCAATTAAACCCAGTCTTGCTTTCTGGGAATAATGCTCTGTGGCTTTTGTCTCCACCCTGTGAATCATCCATTCTTTTCCATAAGACATGGCTGGTGTTTTCAGCTCAGTAGGCTTCTCAGCTTAGCACCTGCCCCAGGTAGATTGAGGGTCCCTCTTTTCATGTTCCATGTCTGTCCTTTTCAAACTAAGTCATTTAAAAAAAATGTGTTGGCCTCCTTTTTTTTTTTTTTTTTTTTTTTGGTCAAATTGTGAGTAACTGCATTAAACATAACCACACTTACAAATCTCTCATAGATAGTCTATCCTGTCCCTGGGATTCCTGGGGCTGGAACGGGGACGGTATTAATTTGCCAGGGCTGCTGTAACAAAGTATTGCCAACTGGGTGCTTCATTATAGCAGTCCTAGCAAAACAACAGACATTCATTGCCCACAATTTTGGAGACCAGAAGTCCAAGATCAAGGTGTTGGCAGGGTTGGCTCCTTGTGAGGTCTGTAAGGATAAACCTGTTCTATGCCTGTCACCTAACTTCTGGTGGTTTGCAAGCAATCTTTGGTATTCATTGGCTTGTCGACACAGCACCTTAATCTCTGCTTGACATTCACATGGTGTCTCTGTGCGGGAGTCAGTCTCCAAGTTTCCCGTTTCATAAAGACACCACTCATAATGAAGTAGGGCTCACCCTAATGACATCATTTGAACTTGGTGAAGACCCTATCTTTGAATAAAGTCATATTCTGAATTACTGGGAGTCAGGATTTCAATGTATGAATTTTGGGAGAACACAATTCAACTCCTAAGAGGGACGCTGTGCTGAATATTCTTATAAACCTTCTTGAAACCACCTACAAGGCAGACCCATACTATTCTTAGAAAGCTGAACCTTTCTCTGGCCCTATAAGTGTCTTAGAGATACACACTGACTTTAGCTTCACCTTGAAGTCACAATGTACTGCTCTAGATTTGAATTTTGCCTTAAGGCCAGTTTTTACTTTGAGAGAGCCATCCAGGTCTTTCACATTCTTTCTAAATATCAGACTTTGTCAAAGCTACCTTGGAGCTTCAAAGAACTGGTAACCCTCTTTAATCCACTACCACCTCTTGTAAACAAACCTTTGAAAAAATGAGCCTAATTTGAATCTGCCATCTGTTTTCTGTTGAGAACTTGACTGATACAGTAATGGATATCAGAAGAGCCTCCAGGAAACAGACCTTTAAAATGAGATTTTGAATTTGAATTAATCACATATTCAAGGGTACAAAGTTAACCTGCTTTTTGGGGGAAGAAATGGGATATGAATTATCTTAGTGCACACAATCACATCATGATTAATCACAATATCACAAGTGGGGATATTAAGATGCAACACAGGAGGAAGGCAAGGAATTGCAGGATCATTGAATGTGATCTTTAGTTGCTGCAGCAAGAATAGCAATTACAAAACTTGTGGAATCATGTGTTTTCTAATAATCCTAGTGAGTATCCATAAGGGCAAAGAGAAAATAAAATCTATGAACATGTAATTGTGACCAGAGGTTGCCAAGGTGGGGTCATTTATGTCAAAATAGAGCCTGGAGGCCATGAAGAAGTTTGTCTTACACATGTTCTATTCAGCATGCTTCTCCATGAACTTTTGAACTTTTCAGCTGTGCCTGTACTTTAACTCATTATGGCAACCAAACCATTTGAGTTTCTTATGTACTTTGAAAGGAGTCAACATGTTTTGCCAACCAGTATCCTTCCTTTGTATATTGGGCTCAACGAATTCCTATTTGTTACCCAGAATCCTTCATTTGCATAAAGAGGACAAGAATGAAGACAACACATGCAGCCTGAGACTTTACAAGACCTGCCTTTCTTTGTTCTCCCTAATGTACATTTTAGGTTGCTATTTGAATATGTGTCTTGGGGTTGCAATCTCTGACTCAAATGCTTTTTATTTCTCTTTTAGCTTAAGCCCCTTTTTTGGGGAATATAACTAAGAACATATATGAAAACTTGAAGACTCCATGGTAGCTTTGACAACGTTCCTTATTTCGTGTAGCCACACGACAGAAATAGCTTAGAACAAATCCAGGGGTCTGGTGATGAGTTACAGACAGTAAGTCAATAATGATAAAAGTGGCACAAACTCAATTCTACCAAGTCTATTCCACTAAGTCAAGGAAAAAAACATGAGACCCAGATAAAAGGGATGCAGATATTTGAGCAGATATGGATAAGGGTGAAAGCTTGAGTCTCCAAATTTCTCTATAAACCCCTTGGTGGCAGAAGCAGCATTTTCCCTCACTTAAGGTCAGCAGCTCTCTCCTGCAAAAGAGACTTCCAAGGTCTGCAACTGGGAATTGCCTCACCATTTCACCTGTATTATCTCTGCTTCTGATCTTTACTAAAAGCAAAAGGGTGAAATACCAACATAGCTGAGACCACGCAGCACAGGAAGAGACAGTCTATCCACCATACGAGATGTAAGAATCTTACCTTAAGTAAGGAAACTTAGAACTAAAATCGGCTTTATTGGAAGGGACAAGGGTATACCTGTTTCTGAGCAAGAGCTTGCTGCCCAATGCACATAGAAGAAGTCAATTCTATGACATCAGCCTTTGAGGAAAGAAAACTTTTTTGCTCAGTCAACCAGCAAGGAGACAGGAGGCAAGGCTCCAATCTGTCTCCCTGATCGAGGATCTGGGTGGATTTAAGGGGTCAGGGAAAGGTGGGCTGGTATACGGAAGTGCTGGTGGGGCTGATTCCAACTGCAGGGCTTCCGGACTGATCTACCTGGACAGCAGACCCTCTGCTTCTGAAAGGATTCCAGTGATCAGTTCCAGTCATGTCCCAGCTCTTCAGTTGAGAGGGTGTGTGTGTGTGTGTGTGTGTGTGTGTGTGTGTGTGAGTGAAAGTTTGGTTCTAGGTGTTATTGAAGATCAAAATTCTCTCCTCTGTGCATGCTTCAACTGCATGATCTGTGGTTCTGTTCTGTTGTCTCTGAAAAACAACTCAGTATCTGGTTAAAGACAGCATAAGACCAGCTTGAGTTGGTTCTGTGGTTACGTACTGGTTTTTTGTCATGTCCCAGGCCTATTTCATCTTTCCAATCTCTACATTATATCATAGTCCGAAATGACCTTAATCTTCTTGACATCCCATAGAATTTAATGCAAACCCTTGTCTCTGATAATATATACCATTTTGATCCTTATGGTAGATTACAGTATGGGCTCAAATCTTTATGTCTCCCTTTTTCTAAGCCCTTTATCATGTGACTTTTGTGTCCCTTCCGTGGAGATAGACTATTTTTTGCTACCTGTTGACATTAGACTCACCATGTCCCTCACCCTGGCAAATGGCATGGAAGCAGAAATGACAGTGTGTCTGTTCTGACTTAAGGCTTAAGAGACCTTCGTACTTCTTGTTATCTTGCCCTTGTGCTACCACCACGACATGGCCCTATGATCCAGTAGGTACCAGGAGGAGAAGGACGTACTTGTGTAGCAGAAGCTATACTTTGAAGCTGACGCATTCAAGTTGACAAAGACTAAAATGAAGTCACACTAACTGATCTATAACCTTAGTGAGAAATAAATGCTTATTTTTTATGCCCTGATATTTTGTGGTTATTTGTTACATAGCATTACTAAGCAATATTTTATTGACAGACCCAGAGAAAGTTAGGATACTGTCATATCGATAAGATTTCTAGGTGTGTAGCAGTCTGGGTCATAATGGGATATCCCTTTCAAAGTGACAGATGAGTTGCCAAACCCTGTTCTGTACACCATAAAAAAAGAGATATAAATACTCAGTGGACCTTTTAGTATTTTAGCAGCAACATATACAGATCTTTCTGATGTATGATGTTGTTTGTGATTCTAATAAAATATGTGTTCTACAAAATTGTGCACTAAATAGAACAGATGTGTTTTACGTTATTTAATGTTTCTATTCCAGGTTCACCTACTCCCATCCCCATTACTTTTTGTCAAGAGTACCGGGAGAAGATGATTTAAGATTTAGGTATTAGTAGAACCAAAATGATTCATCTCTCATTTATTTATTTATTTATTTATTTATTTATTTATTTATTTATTTATTTATTACAAACTTTTTCCCAGATGAAAAAAAAAGATAGGATGTTAAGCAGTAAAAATGGTAAACAACAAAGGATGATTTCTCTCGCATTCCAGGTCCGCTCTTCACTTTTCTTTCTTCAGCTCACTACCTGGGCAGCTGACTGGCACAGATATCTCAATGGCTCTCTTATCCTCCATCTTCTGGTTGGCTTCGGTCAATGCTGAGTCATTTCAGGAGACAGAGGAAGAACATCCTTTATATTCCTTGGCTTCCTCCCTTCAAAATCATTTTGGACTGGTTTCTCTTGACCAAAGGCTTTTCTAAAGGTTGCCTCTTCTATGCAATTGACTCAGTCTCTGTTAACCGCTTACTCCTCTCATCTTTGGGGGGTGATAGTACCTGTGCTACTGCTGGCTACAGGATACTGAACTACCCTTGTTTTTTTCCTCTATACATAGTTCCTTTGAAAATTAACCTTCAAATTACCCTAAATTGACTGTGTCATTCGTTTTCTTATATTAGTCGACTGACTCAACAGTCTACTAAATGTGTTCGATAAGGTGGCCATTTGGTGACTTAACTATAAGCTTTTTACAGAAAGTAATCCAGTCCTTGTGTCCTTAGTGAGGAGGTGGCATTTAATACACTATGACTGGATAAACAAAAGAAGAATAGAGGAAGAAAATCATCCAAAGACTTTTAGAATCAGTGTTAGAGGGAAAATTTAAATACAGGACTATACGCTTCTTACACAAGGCTCTGGGTGGCACCCCATCATCCACATAAAACTTTTCCTCCATATTCCTTCTCTTTGAAATCCTCATTCCTGCTGGATAAGCCTGAGCTGCACTGTCTGAGATTCAGGAGCTTACATACCAGGTCCAACCTTGCCCAGGAGTGAGAAACAAACCTGAGGGGGAAATCTGGATCATTTTGATTCTAAAATCTGTGAAAATTCAATCATTAAAAAAATCCCAGTTAGAAGTTTTAGCAGACCAACATGTTCTTATTCTTGGAAATAATATGGAGCTCAACAGTGGCATGTAAAGTCCTTCCTCTGTTCTAGAGGATGTTAGATATAATCTTGTTTACATCTTCACCGAACCTTTGGAAAATAGAGAATCTGATGTTTCCATGCAAAAAGCCCCATGTGAGGACAGAAAACCAGACAATATCTTTGAGGGGCTTAAGGCATAATTAAGATTAACTTTTTCAGTAAATATGTTTCTAGAATTAGAGATGGCAGAGGACCTACACTTTTATGCATAGGGATGCTGAACAATTGGCATGCAAGAATAGTGCATACATTTGCACTTCTGGGACATTCACCCAAAGATACCTCTTTTAACTCCCTTCAAAAAGTCTAACCTTTTGGGGGTCTCGCACTGAGCAAAGTTGACTGTGGACTACTGATCATACATGGAGATTTCACACACTCTCTTCCAGACAGAACATACAAAACTATACTACCTATATGAATACAGCTTTGCACCTTAGAAAACATTTTAGGAACTGTGTCCACCTTTTTGCTTTTTCTTACATTGTCATCATGAGAGTACAGAAGGACAGAACAACTCCTTAGGAACTCTTAGGCTTTTTTAGAGTGCTATTCAGGTCAAAAATACTTTTGACCAATATCTGAGCTATTTAGGATTAAGTAACAAGAATAACAAAAAAAGCCCTGAAATAATAGCACATATATAGTATCCTTTTGGTATGCCACATTTTTTTTTCAAACATCACAGAAGTGTAAATTTGTGTTGTGTTTGCTTCAGAACATGTAGCAAGAACAATAAAAGCTTTCTGAGATGGTGCTGCATCTATATTACTATAACCCTTAATGCTTGAATAGACTGAAATCAAATCAGAAGTAAAAAATCCAGACAAAAGGGGCTGGGTTGCATTAGGTAAGAGAGAGGTAGAAAGTATTATGAAAAGAAGAGACCTCCTCTTCTCAGATGAGAGAACTCCAAGAGGAAAGACTCACCAGACTCAGATATTACACAAGTTCTAACACATTGGAGGATAATTCTCAATGGTATGGGAAAGCACACTGCTGGTATACAAATGGTATACAAAGCACACTGCTGGGGGCAGGGGCTGGTAGTATGAATTCTGCTTGACTGAGACAACAGTTAGAGGATACATTTAGACGCTTGCTGGTTCTCTCATTCTGTCTTGGGGGAAGGAGAGAGGAACCAGAGAATGATTTTGCTGTTTATTTTAATAATAGGGAAAGCGGAGGAAGGTGTACATACATTGAGATAGAATCAGTAACAAAAAAATGTTGACTGAGAGGATGGAAACTAGCTACTCTGATCGTTTTAATAACATCTGGAAAATTTTCAAGTCTCTGATGGAGATGCTCTGCAGATGGATTATTTGTTCTCCTTTTTGTCTAAATAGATTTTTATTGGCTCTAATTTTCAAAGAGGGCATTTTCTGACTTTGTGTTTATTTCTGCTATAGCATGTGGTCAAGAATAAAAGAGAAAATGCTTGATTTATCCTTGTATAATTAAAATGGCATTTAAAGAAAATTTAAATCACACTTGTAATGCAGTTAGAAGAACCATATATGTTCATAAAATTTGGTTATAGGCATGTAACGAGAAAAATATTAAATAAAGGGAACATATATACTACATGATTAAAAGTAAAAGTGGTGTTGCCATATTTAAAAAATAAATTTTTAAAAATCCACCCGGTAACTTGTTTTGACAATATTCTGCTTTTAGCCTTATATCATCTTCAATAAGCATTTCATTTCCCTAATGAAAAACATACTTAAAGTAATGTGTACACAGTTTTAATTTGCATATGCAAATACATTTAATCACTAGAAATAGCTGGCAGAAAGAAAGTGTATGTATATAATTATTTCAGTTACTGCCCTCTCCTTCAAGTTTATGGAAGTACCTTATAGCTGGGATTAGAGATTAATACTTCTTAGGGGAAAGAGACTAAATTCTTCAATGTAGGAAATGGCCATAATGAAAATAACAGCTACCAATTGTCGAATCTTACTTAGTGTTATGTGCAGTCCACATATTATTTCAATACCTAAGCAAGGTAGACATTATTGTCCTCATTTTAGAGATGAAGAAACTGTTCAGTGAAATGAAGTTATTTGCTGAAGGTCACACATTAAGTAACAAAGCTGGAATACAAAACCAAATCTGTTTGACTCTAAAGTCTGACCTCTTTCCATTATATTAGGAAAACCTTCAATTATCAATTCATGTTGCCACATTCAAAAAAGTCTTCATTTTCTAATGCTTTATATTTAGTTTGATGATTGAGAGATAAGATTGCCAACAGAAAGTGGTATTTCAAAGAAAAAGTGAATGCTGATAATACCACTTGTTTACATAGATACTAGTAGTTGTTTTAGCTCCAATAAAATATGTAGAAAATTCCACATATGACTTTTAAATAGAACTTGAAATTAAATATTAATACAAAATGATAAAAATAGTGTTCCTCAGCTTCAAGAGTTCGTCTTCCCAAGTATCAATCCAATGGAAGGGAATGGAATCTTTATGGATTGAGATACAACTATAGTTCTAGGACAAAGCAGAATAGACTGTAATGACTAAGGGAATGTTCTAAAGACCTTACTTTGTATTTAAGGAGCTACAGAGAGCCAAAAAAAGGCACACATTTCATGGCTCCCATACTTAGCAATAATTCACTTTTCATTATTTGTATAGATAATAGTAAAGATAAGTAATACCAGGGTGCCAAAATATGTATACACATGACTAACATTCGTCTTTTGTTATTGGTATATATTGAGTATTACAATTCTAATACAGATTTTTCCTTTCTTAAAAATGTGTACACATTTTTTTGGCACCCTCTGTATTAAAGAAAATAATTTAAAACCCAAGTTTTCAACATACCCTATATGTTTTTTATTTGCCTAACAGTGTTACTTCACCAATTCTCATCACTGTCTTTTCTAGTCATCTTCACTAACAAGCATTTCCCTAAGTTTATCTCAATATTGATTGACTCCACACCTTTGTGTATAACTATTCTCGATTTGACAAATCATTCCCTAACCTCACCTGGAGAACCACTACACTTTTTTTAAAATTTAGTTTTATTTGAAAACTCTACATCTGACACCCCAGTCTGTATTAAGAGCCCATCTCTGATTTCCAATTATACCTTACATGAAAGCCTTTAAAAACAACTCTCATATATCTTGTAATTATTGTTGTTGGTTGTCTGGTCTGCTAATGCCAGCTTTCTTAGGGTAGAGGTCTTATTTTTATATCTGACTCCTTAATATCCATCAAAATATATGGTATATATTAGGACCCCACTAAGAATTCTTGAATTAAAAGCTAAATTAATAAATAAAAACAGAAAATATCTGCTACTTACCATATTTTTCTTTTGACTAATTTCTCTTCCATTTCTCTGCATACAAAATTTTGTATAGTTGCAACTAGATGCATTCATTTGTTTTCATATTCCTTTGTGTCATTAGCAGCCATGCGTATATTCCAAATTCTGGTAAGGTTATAGCATATCATCTTGATAGACAACAAGGTAGCTATAAGAAATGATCAGGAGGAAGGCAACAGATTCCAAGAGGTTCCCAGAAACTAGGGAAGCAGGGTGAACAAGGTGGTAATGCTTTGCTGTTCAGTGAAACAGTTATAGACATGAACATCTAGAAATCATCAACATTTTTCATTCAGAAAATATATGAATAGCTTGGGATTTTTATTGCTAATGTATTTTTGCTTACAGCCCAGAAACTTATATATAAAGACATTATTTTTCTTTTCTTGTATTATTTACAGCTTAAGAGTCTTTTACCAGGACTACCTGAAAAGAATGAAAAAGAAACAGAAAAGTAACATTTGTTTACAGAGTCAAATAAGTGAAGAAGTAACATCCTCCTCTAATTTCTTCATAACCACTAAATGAGCCTAAATCATTCACAGGAATGTGACTGTTTATTTCATTAAGTTAGGGACATCATCTTATCTTCACCTGTCACAATGGTACGTCATTAAGTAGAAATTAAAATATTTTTCAAATTTGTATCATAGGCAGAATACGCCCTCCCCTCTATCACCACTAAGATACCATGTCCTAATCCCTGGATACTATGAATATGTTACCTCACATATTAAAAGAGACTTCACTGGTGTGGTGTGGTTAAATTAAGGATCCTGAGGTGATGATATTATCCTGGTTATCCAGTCAGGCCTAATGTAATTAAAAAGGCCATTATAAGAAAGAGGCCACACAATCTAGTAATTCCACTTATGAGTATTTAACAAAGAAAAGAAAAACACTAACTCCGAAAGATATCTTCACCCCCCTGTTCACTGCAACATTATTTACAATAGTCAAGATATGGAAACAACCCAAGTGTTCATTTACAGATAAATGGATAAAGAAAATGTGATAGATATAGATATACAATGGAATATTATTTAACCATAAAAGTAAAATCTTGCCATTTGTGAGTACCTTGAGGGTTTTATGCTAAGTGAAACAAGTCAGATAGAGAAAAACAAATACTTCATTATCTCGTTTATGTGTGGAATCTAAAAACAAAACAAAACAAACCCAAGCTCATAGATACAGAGAACAGATGGACAGTTGCCAGAGGCAGGGGACGGGGGTTGGGCAAAATAGGTGAAGGTGGTCAAAAGATACAAGTTTGTTATAAAATAAATAAGACATGGGGATGTGATGTATAGCATGGTGACTATAGATAATAATACTGCATTGCACATTTGAAAGTTGCTAAGAGAGTAGATCTTAAACGTTTTCATCATAAGAAAAAAATGTAACTATGTGTGGTGACAATGTTAACTAGATTGATTATGGTGATCACTTGGCAACATTATAAATATTGAAACAAAAATAATGTTATATGTCAATTATGCTTCAATAAAAGGATAAAAAATAATTTTAAAAAAGAGAGAGAGGCCAAAAAGTCAGAGGTAGATGTGAAAACAGAAGCAGAGTGTCAGAGTGATGTGATGTAGATTTGAATATGTCACCCCGGGGTTTGAGATGGAAGAGGGGCCACAAACCAATAAAGACAGGTGGTCTTTAGAAGCTCGAAAAGGCAAAGAAACAGATTCTCCCCTGGAGATTGCAGACGCTACAGTATTTAAAGACTTAGATAATAACAATGATTGGCACATGTAATGGAAAACCATGTACCTTCCCCAAATATGTCTTCTTGGGGAAGATTTCAACCTCTAGCTATGACATGATAATTGATACCAGACTTGCCCTTCTGCTATAAACACTACAAAACTCGGACAAAACATATGAGACAACTATTTTCATGCATTGGAAAAGCAGGAAGCATATATCTAAAATCCTAGAGAAAAACGGAACTCCAGAATTAAGCCCCTATGTGTACTGATACTCTAGTTGGGAACACTTCTGTGGTGCAAGGTGAAGAAGCCCAGGTAGAGGGATACATTTGCTAGATGGAAGAAGAAGAGACTAGATTTTTGGGATGCTGAATCAGGTAGAATGTGTAGGAAAAGAGGAAACTGCTAGACTGTGCATGAGCAGAGCAATACTTAAGCCCAGAGAAGGGAAGTTCTACGGGGCCAGGAGCCCAGTGGAGGCTTCAGAAGTGACAACGTGCTGAAAACTTTGGAATGCCAGCCCAGCCAAGGCAGAGAGAATTCAGTGTCCTCAACCATTCAGTTGAAATCCCAGATAGTTTATATCTTTGGAAATAAGAAAGTTGTCATAGAGTAAGGGCCATTTTATAAGACTAGGAGTAAATGCAAAACCAAACGACACCTCCCAAATTAGCATTTGAGGACCAAAAGAATCAGCCAGGGATATAGCTGCCTGCTAGAATATAACCTAAGATTCTTTAAAGGAAAGAATATAATCCAGAATTTCTACAAAATATTTTAATATTTAGTATGAAATAATATGTCATTAGACATGTCTACGTAGATAGACATAGGAACAGTAAAAAATACATAAAAAGGAACCATAACCAAAACAAAAATAGCAGAAGATAAAAATCAGTTCCTAGCCTAGAAGTTTCAGAAGTTGAATTTAGCAGGAAAAACCAAAAAAAACAAAAACAAAAAACACACCTTTAAAGCAACCGTTATGAATATGTTGTACAACATATAGGAAATCATGATCATAAAGAGTGAAAAGATAATCTTAGCAGAGAAGTGAACTACTATGCTGTTTTGTATACCTGAAACAAACATAAACAAGCAAACAAAGATAGCCAAAAAAACCCACATTACAATGAAAAAGTACATTTGATCTGATAAATTCACTGTATGACAAAAGAGAGAATCAGTAAAGTTGAAGACAGATCAATATAAATACTCTGAGGAAAAAAGACAAAATGCTTTTAAAAAGTGAAAGGAGCCTGTGGCACTTATAGGAGCAGTTGGACACTCCCCCATCACAGGGCAAACAGACATTACAGTTGGTTTTATCCAGTCCACCTGGCTACCTGTATCCTCAGGAATTATCTTTGTGTGTCAGGATGATGTACAATCATCTGTGATTGTTCCATAGTAAGTTGTGGGTCCTACATGAACCATGCTCTTCCACTCCACAGCACCCAAACCAAAGACACTGTCTTTATTGTTTTTAAATATTTATTAAATTTATTGGGATGACATTGATTAGTAAACTTATATAGGTCTCAAGTATACATTTCTGTAACACATCATCTATGTATTACATTGTGTTCACCACTCAAAGTCAGTTCTTTTTCCATCACCATATATTTGACCCCCTTTATCCTCTTCTACCAACCTCCCTCCCTTCTTACCCTCTGGTAACCACTAAACTGTTGCCATGTGTCTATGAGTTTTTGTTTGTTTGTTGCTTTCAGTTTTATATCCCACATGTGAGTGAAGTCATGTGGTTTTCCACTTTTTCTAATGACATTGCATTTAAATTAGTCACTCTCACCTCCTCCTTTTAGTAAATGAGAAGTTTCTTCAGGAAGTGATGATACTGATGCACCAAATAAAATAACTCCTTCTCATTATACCCTTGCTTTAATAAGTTTTTGATTTTGCCCTACCCCTACATGGACCATCTTCTTCGTGATTAGAGGCCTGAGAAGTACTTTCTGTTGTCCCTGCATGTTTCTCTTTGTGGGTGGCTTTGAGGCTAGTGGCAAAAATCAGACTAACAAAACTCTGAGCTTGGTCCATAATCAAGGTTCAATCCAGCACTTTCTTTCATTTTAGCTATTATAGATAAAAATAACCAAGGAACTGTACGTTTGGCATGCTTCTTATTATTTTATATTTCCTTATATGGCCCAAGGAGAAGCAATAGAGAAAGAACAATATAAATATTTAAAGATATAATGGCTAAAATCATCCACAATAAATGTAAAATTGCTTATATGCCCAAGAAGCTGAATAAATTCCAAGCAGCATAAATTAAGGAAAAAAAAATATAACTGGACTAAACATCAATGATAGAGAAAAGTCTTGACAGCAGCCAGAGAAAAAGTATTATTGCATACAGGGAAAAATAACAAGAATGAGGCCTAATGTTAGAAACCATTGGAGGCCAGAAGATAATAGAACACCACACTTACTTAAGTGAAGGAAGAAACAAAAATGTTTATGTATAATTTAATGTCCAGCAAAACTGATCAAAAAATGGAGGCAAAATAAAGCTATTTTCAGAAGGAAAAAAAGTCTGGAAAAAAATTGTTTCTAGAAGACCCACACTATCAGAAACACTAAAAATGTTCTTTACAGTCTGTTATTTTAGTCCAGATAAAAACTCCTTTATACAGCAATAAATGAAAAACACTGAAAGAATTAAAAGTATAATAATAATTTGTGACAGCAAAAACATAAAAGGGGATAGGGCAAACGTCTGAATTTGTAAAAGGGAATGAAGATAAGATGCTGAAGAAAAATAACTGCTGTATATATAAAACTTTCTTTTACATAAACTTAATGGTAACCACTCAAAAATAATCCAGAACTGAGACACATAACATAAAAAAAGAAAAAACAGAGGAAAAAAATTATAGAATATTACCAAACTGAAATAACAGACAGAAACACAAAGCCAAAGAAATAATGGAGACACTGAGCTATCAGAAAACAAAAGATAGAATGGCTATAGGATATTCATATGGCCGTAGGATATCATATATAAATAGTCACCTTAAATGTAAGTAGACTAAACTCCTCAATAAAAAGTCACAGAGTAGAAGACTGGATTAAAAAACAAACCCCAACCATATCCTGCCATCAAGAGACGCATCTCAGCGGCAAGAAAAAATGTAGAATCAAAATGAAAGGGGGGAAAATGATACTCCAAGCAAATGGCACCCAGAGAAAAGCGGGTGAAGCATACCTATATCTGATGCAACAGACTTCAGGATAAAAAAGGTAACAAGACAAAAGGATAAACATTTTATAATGATAAAGGGGACAATACAACAAAAAGACATAACAGAGATCAATACACAAGTTTTGACAATTAAGTTTGCGAACTTGTTGCAACGATGTTGCTAACCTTTTTTGATATCAGAGGGATTATTCATTGTGAATTTGTATCAACTGGACAAACAGTTAACCAAGTTTACTATTTGGAAGTGCTGAAAAGGCTGTGTGAAAAAATTAAACAACCTGAACTATTTGCCGACAATTCATGGCTCTTGCATCACTACAATGCAGCAGCTCACACAGCACTGTCTGTGAGGGACTTTTTAGCCAGTATCGGAGCTGTATTGTAGCACCCTCCCTACTCACCTGACCTGGTCCTCAATGACTTCTTTCTTTACCTGAAGATAAAGGAAATTTTGAAAGGAAGACATTTTGATGACATTCAGGACATCAAGGGTAATATGATGACAGCTCTGATAGCCATTCTAGACAAAGAGTTCCAAAATTGCTTTGAAGGGTGGACTAGGTGCTGGCATTGGTGCATAGCTTCCCAAGGGGAGTACTTTGAAGATAACAATAGTGATATTCAACAATGAGATATGTAGGACTTTATCTAGGATGAGTTCGTGAACTTAATTGTCCGACCTCGTATATGCTCCCAACCAGGGAGCACCAAAATATATAAAGCAACTACTAACAAAATGAAAGGGCAAAACTGACAAAAACACAATAATAGTAGGAGTCCTAAATACCCCTCGACAGCTATGGATACATAATCCAAACAGAAAATCAATAAGCTACATTACATCAAATGGACATAATTGACATTTAGAGAGCTTTTCATCCCAGAACACCAGACTATAATTTTTTTTTTTTTAGTGCACATGGACTATTCTCTACGATAGACCATATGTTGGGACACAAAAGTAGTCTCAGAAAATTTAAGAAGATTGAAATCATTCCAAGCATATTTTCTGACCACAAGACTTTGAAATTGGAGATCAACTGCAAGAAGAAAGTGGGAAAAACCACAAATACATGGAGATAAAGCAATGTGCTACTAAAGAACAACTGAGTCAAAGAAAAAAATAAAAGGAGAGATCAAAAGATACATAGATACAAACGAGAATGAAAATACATTGTATGAAAATTATTGAGATGCCACAAAAACAGTAGTAAGAGAGAAATTTTTATCATTACAGCCTATCTTAAGAAACAAGAAAAATCCCAAAAACCTAATATTATGTCTTAAAGAACTAGAAAAGTAATGAAACCCAAAGTTAGCATAAGAAAGGCAATAATAAAAATTAGAACAGAATTAAGTGAAATACAGAACAAAATGACAATAGAAAAAATTAATACAACAAAGAGCTGGTTCTTCGAAAAGATTAATAAAATTGACAAACCCCTGGCTAAACTCACTAAGGAAAACGAGAAAAGACACAAATAAAATCAGAAATGAAAGAGAAGTAATGACTGATAGCAAAGAAATACAAAAGATCATACAAGAATACTATGAGGACTATATAGTGCCATTTTCAATAACCTAGAAGAAATGGACAAGTTCGTAGAAATATATAACCTTCCTAGATGGAATCAAAAAGAACTGGAAAATCTAAATAGATTTTCCAACGGTAAGGAAATTGAAATAGTCATCCAAAACCTCCTCAAAGGCAAAAATCCAGGACCAAAGACTTCAATAGTGAACTCTAACAAACATTCAAAGATGATTTAATACCTGTCATCCTCATACTCTTCCAAAAAATTTGAAGAAGAGGCAATACTTCCTAAATCATTTTACGAGGCCATTGTCCTAATACCAACATTACCCTAATACCCAAACCTGGTAAGGATAACACAAAAGGAGAAAACAACAGACCAATATCTCTGATGAACAGAGATGCAAGAATCCTAAGCAAAATACTAGTAAATCAAATTTAAAAGATTATACATTACAATCAAGTAATGTATAATTCATTCCAGGGGCACAATTATGGTTCAAAACATGCAAATCAATCAATATGATACACCACATAAACAAAATAAAAGATAAAAATCACATGATCATATCAAAAGATGCAGAAAAAGCATTTAACTAGATACAATGTCCATTTATGACTAAAATACAATAAAATGGGTATAAAAGGAAAGCACCTCAGCATAATAAGGGACATATATGACAACTCACAGCTAATATCATACTTAAGTGAGAAAAACTGAAAGCTTTTCCTTTATGATCAGGAGAAAGACAGGGATGACACCTCTCACCACTGTTATTCAACACAGTATGCATATGAAAAATCCTAGCCAGAGAACTCAGGAAAGAGAAAGAAATAAAAGGCATCCAAATTGGGAATGAAGAAGTTCAATTGTCACTTTTTGCAGATGACATGATTCTTTATATAAAATAAAAAACCTAAAGACTTCACCAAAAAAACTACTAGAAACAATAAACAAATACAGTAAAGTTGCAGAATACAAAATCAATATACAAAAATCCATTGCGTTTCTATATACTAACAATGAAACTTTACAAAAAAAAATTAAAAAAACAATTCCTTTTGCAATTGCAACAAAAAGAATAAAATACCTAGGAATAAACTTAACAAAGGATGTGAAGGACCTAGACACTGAAAACTGTAAGATTTTATTGAAAGAAATTGAAGAAGACACAAAGAAATGGAGAGATATTCCATGTTCATGGATTGGAAGAATCAACATAGCTAAAATGGCCATATTACCCAAAGCAATATACTGATTTAATGAAATCCCCATCACAATCCCAATGGCATTTTTTTTAAAGAAAAAAAACAAAAAGTCATCAGATTTGTATGGAATCACAAGAGATCCCAAATAGCTAAAATAATCCTGACAAAAAAGAACAAGCCTGGATATATCACACTCCCTGACTTCAAATTATACTACAAAGCGACGACATCAAACCAGCATGGTATTGGCAGAAAAACAGACACACAGACCAATGGAATAGAATTGAAAACCTAGAAATAAACCCACCTTTATGGGCAGATAATTTTCGACAAAAGAGCAAAAACATACAGTGGAGAAGAGAAAGCTTAGTCAATAAATGGTGCTGGGAAAATTAGAAAGCCACGTGCAAAAGAATGAAACTAGACCGCTATCTGTCACAATGCACAAAAATTAACTCAAAATGGATCAAACACCTAAACATAAGAACTGAAACAATAAACTACACAGAAGAGAGCATAGGTACTAAACTTACAGACCTTGAGTTCAGACATGATTTCATGAATTTAACCTCAAAGACAAGGGCAGTAAAAGAAAAAAAAATAAATGAATGGGACTATATCAAACTAAGAAAGCTTAAAGAAACCATTAACAAAACAAAGAGGCAACCAACAAAATGGAAGAACATGTTTGCAAACAATACCTGCGATGAGGGGCTAATATACAAAATATATAAAGAATTCATACAATTCAACAACAACAACAAAAATGCTCCAATTAAAAATGGGCCAAGCAACTGAACAGACACTTCTCCCAAGAAGACATACAAACAGCCATCATATATCTATATGAAAAAAATGCTCCACTTCACTGGCTATTAGGGAAATGCAAATCAGAAGCACAATGAGATACCACCTCACACCTGTTAGAATGGCTATCACCAAGACAAGTAATAATAACTGTTGGAGAGGTTGTGGAAAAAGGAACCCTCATCTACTGCTGGTGGGAATGTAAATTGGTACAGCAGCTATGGAAAACAGTAGGGGGTTTCCTCCATTCTGTTAAGAATAGGATTACCGTATGACCCAGCAATCTGTCTTTGGGTTTCCACCCCAAAAATCTGGAAACATTTATCCATAAAAATATATGTACCCCTATGCTCATTTTAGCATTATTCAAGGTGGCCAAGACATAGAAACAACCAATGTCCTTTGATAGATGATTGGATAAAGAAGGTGTGGTGTATCTATATCTATATCTCTCTCTCTCTCTCTCTCTCTATATATATATATATATATATATATATATATATATATATATATACATATATATATATATATATATATATATATATATATATATATATATACAGTGGAATATTACTTGGCCATAAGAAAAAATGAAATACTGCCATTTGCAATAACATGGATGAGATTATTATGCCAAACGAAATAAGTGAGACGGAAAAGTCATAAACCATATGATTTCACTCATATGTGGGATACAAAACTGAATGCAAAAAATCAAACAAGACAAGAAACAAACAAAATCTCATAGACACAGACAGCAATTTAGTGGTTACCAGAGGGTAAAGTGGGGGGTGGTGGTAGAAGATACGGTGATGGAAATAAATTTGACTCTGGGTGGTGAACACACAAATAGATGATGTATTACAGAACAGTACACTTGAAACTTATATAATTTTACTAACCAATGTCACCCCTATAAATTGATTTGGTTGGTGCAAAAGTAATTTTGGTTTTTGCAATTATTTTTAACCTCTTAGACCGCAATTACTTTTGCACTGACCTAATAATAAAAATTTTAAAAATAAATATGGCCACGGGGTTTGAAAATTAATCTGGGGAACGTAATTTGGTGGTTACCAGAGCGTAAGGGGGTTGGGGGGTGGGGGATGAGGGTGAGGGGGATCAAATGTACGGTGATGGAAGGGGAGCTGACTCTGGGTGGTGAACACACAGTGTGATTTATGGATGATGTGATTCAGAATTGCATAACTGAAATCTATGTAATTCTACTAACAATTGTCACCCCAATAAATTAAAAAAAAAAATAATAAAAAAAATAAATAAATAAATAAAATAAAACTGTTAAGCCTACAGTAAGACAGATGAAGAAAGAAATAAAAATATAAAATACCAATATTGGAAGTAAAAGATATTCCTGTTCCTCAGGAATAAAAAGGATAATAATTGAATATTATGAGCAGTTTTATGCTAATACATTTTAAAAGTTACATGAAAGGGACAGAATTTTTTAAAACAACTTATGAAAACTGACAGAAATAAGAGAGGAATAGCTCCATATCTATTAAAGACATTGAATTTGTGATTATAACAACTTCCAATACAAAAACACCCTCCAAGGCCAGGTAGTTTCACTAGTGCAGCACGTTAAATAGTAATAAAGAAATAATGTCCACCTTACACAAACTATTTCAGAAAATAGGGAGGAATTACACTTGCTGACTCATTTTATGAGGCCTGTGAAACTGTGATATTATATACAGAAAAGGATAAAAGGATATTACAAGGAATGAAAATTATAGACATATAACCCTCATAACCACAGATTTTTAAAAAAATTAAACAAAGTATTTGAAAACCTATTACACAATACATAAAGAGGATACAAAATACATAAGCACGTAATGTTTATACCAGGATAACAATTAACATTGGAAACTTATTCTGTGTAGTTAATCACATTAATAAACTTCAAAATATATATATAATAATTTAAGTAGATGCAGAAAAAGCATTTGACAAGATTCAACACCCTTTCAAAATAAAATATCTCAAGAGACTAGGAATTGAATTGAAAATTCTTCAATCTGAAGAAAGTATTTATGTAAAGCCTACAGCTAACACCATACTTAGTGACAAAATACAGAAGGCTTTCCTTGTAAAATCAGTAAGAACAAGAAAACAATGTCCACTGGTACCATTTTTATGCAACATTGTAGCAGAAATTTCAGCTAGGTCAATAAGGCAGGAAAAATAGGAAGGGAAAAAGTAAAATTGTTTTTATTAACAGATGATATGATAGTATATGTAGAAAATCCCAAGGAATCTAAAAGGGGGTAGACTACTAAAATTAATAATAGTGTTTAGCAATATTGCTAAGCACAGTGTTAATATACAAAATCAATTGTATATAAAAATCAATTGTTTTTTCTATATATTACGAATAAACCATTTGTAAGAAATTTAAAACTGTAACATTCAGAAATAGTAAATACTGAGAAACAAATTCAATAAAACACTTCTATGAACTCTACATTCAAAACTATAAAACATTTCTGACAAAAATTAAAGACAATGTAACTCAACAACAAGGTACTCAACGCTTATGGATTGGCTGTCCCAACAGTATAAACATGTCTATTATCTTAAATTGGTCTTTAAATTATGTGAAATACCAATCAAAATCCCAGCATGATATTTTTGTAGAGATTGTCAAGATGATTTTAAAACTTATGTGAAAATACAAATCACCTAAATTATACAAAGCAACTCTGAAGAAGAAAAACAAAAGACACACCTGACTGTAAGATTTATTATAAAACTATAATAATCAACATTAGGATGTCGATTACATGAGTCAAAGCTCACTGTCTTGTACTTTTACGATATATATATTTGACAATTAGATTTTGTCTCAATAAGAAGTGTTGAAAGCCATTAAAAGTAAATTATAAAAACATAAAAAGGACTCTGTCTGAATCGTAGTCTATCTGTCTATCTAAGTATCTATCTGTCTATCTATCTATTGATCGATTGATCTATCTATCTATCTATCTATCTATCTATCTATCTATCTATCATCTATCAATTTTTCTGGGCAGTCACCTAAATTTTCTGCACTGTTTCTTAATCTAGGATAAAAATGCATACTACCAGAAGGTACTGTTGAAGTGTATTCACAGAACTGAAAAATACAAATCTTCTTCGAGTCCTCGTTCAACCCAAACCATGTATTACCATAAATGATATTCTAGCCTGACACAGAATAAGGAGTCATAAGCATTATCACTTGAGGTCTTCCATTAAGTCCTAATCAATAATGGAATTTCTGGGTCTAAGTTTCTTAGACCTGGCAGTCTTTTCTGTGTGGCCCTATTTAAATTGGGCGAACACTTTAGAAACTCTCTGAGATCTTAATTTGGATGTTGGCCTGAAGGGGCAGGAATAGGAAGTAGTGGGACAAGCCAAGGATTAAAAAAATTATGTGGAATATTTATCAGTTTATTATACACAGTGGAAACTATAAACACCAGCTCTTACTGTAGTTTAAGAACTTTTTAAATCTATAAATAATTTACAGTGTGAAAGGGGTTGCAATACAAACTAAAGCTGGGGAGGAAAGGAGGACCTCATATATAGGCCAAAACATTTGGAATTTACCTAAGATGAGTGAATTTTGAACCGCAGAGTGACCTAAACAAACACCCCTTTTAGAAAGATCACCCTGGCAGCTTTGTGATTGACAGATTGGGACTAGAGTTAGAGAAAGCGTAAGGTGGTGATAACTGCAGAAATACAGGTGATACTTAAATCTTACCAAGCTAGTAGCATCAGGGCCGGGGTATAGATGGATATACTAATTATGAGGGAGGCAGAACCAATATGACAATGATTAGGAACTGGAGTTGGATAGTGATAGAAAGAAAGAGGTCTACAAGCCCTTTCAGATTTCTGGTTTGGAGGTTTCATGCCATTGTCAGCTTAAGAATGAACCAAGATAATCAGTTGATCTCTGAGCCATTTTAATTTTTAGGTCACATCATCCTGAAAAGTTCAAGAAGTCTTTAAATATAAGACATCCAAAGAGAGATCTTCAGTAGGCAAATGAGAACGTGACTGGAGTTTTGGAGTATATTCAGAGCTGGTCATAATCTAATTTACTTTTTAAATTAAGCTGCTCTAGCTCACTAGCAAACTCATGGTAGGACACACAGCTTTATCCCATTACTCTATGACACTTTTTTTTCCCCACTGTATTCCAAGATACAGTTTCTGCTTCGTGAAGTTCATGTCTTGCCACCCCCCCCCCGCCCCCGTACTACTTACTCCTAATCTCTGCTTTCTTTCGTTGTTCCTACTCTGTGCCCCTATTTAACATTGATATTCTTATGCTCATCCCTCTTTCTCAGTTTATACAGTTTCTGATGTTTCCATGTTTTCAATGATCACATCTGCCAACTACAGATTTTAACTTTAGCTCAGTGCTTTTGCCAAATTTATAGATTCAAACTTTTCACTGATTATTTAGCACTTCTTCCCGTTTTTCAGGCTACTGGCACCTCACATTGGGCCTATCTAAATCTAAGCCCACAATCACCTCCCAAACCAGTTACTCCTATCGTTTTCCTAATCTAAATTAATAGCATTTTCCTAGCTGTCTGAGACAGATAGCTCAGCATTTGTTCTCCCTTACTCCCATGGTTCCTGTTTGGTTTAGCCCTTAAGTCACTGATTTAATCCTTGGCATCAATACACTTTGAAATAAATTCTGAACTGGTCGCTTTGCCTCACTGTCTGCTTCACAATGCTCAAAATGAGATTCCTGAACCAGCAGCAGCAGTTTCATCTGAGCACTTGATGGAAAGCTACTACATCAGAAACTCTGAGGGTCAAGCCCAGGAATCTGGATTCCAGGTGCTTCTGAATCCTATGACTCAAGCAAAAGCAAGGCAGCCATTAGCAGCATGTAGCTCTGTGTCCTCGGTTAGGGCTCAAGCAGCCTGGATTCAAGGCATGTGAGCATATGTCAGGAGGTCACTGGTCTGTGTTTTAATTTCTTCACCTGTCAGTGGAATGGCCCAGTGAGGCAGTCCCTAGGACACCGCCAAGAATGCTGCTGAGTGTTGTGTGTTTTCATACGTTCTCTCATTTAGTACTAAACAACACATTGAGGTAGTTATTATTTTTATCCCCATCATATGTGTGAGTAAACTGAAGTACTGAGCGATCACTTCCCCAAATCATACAATCACCAAGTGAGTATGTGATTCAAACAAAAGCTAATACCGATGAGCATTTGCTTATTCTCTACAGTCTCCTGCCTTGAAGGCTCTCTGTGGAAAGAGTGGCAAAGCAGAATTGCTAAAACCAATAAAAATTGTATACAACATAGGTATCATATATGTAGAGTAATATATATACTTATATTAATTATAATATATTATATATTCTATTAATTATATTATGTTATGCCAAGCCAAGTGAAATAGTCTCAAAGTTTGATGGGCATTGAACTGTTCAACTCAGGAAATTGGTAAATTGGACCATGGATGATGAATGGCACCAGGGGGTTGATTCCCGTAACATTTCCCACAGGTAAATGTACTTGGGGAGAATTTCTTTGGATAAATATGTCATCTGCATATTTAAAAAGAACATTTAATCTCTTCTAGTAATTAGTCTGCAGATGTGTATTTTAGGATTGAGTGAGTAAATGAGTTTAAAGAGTTTGTTAATTTTGTGCAGAACCAAAGGCTAATTTGTTATTTTCAGAGGTTGAAATACAACATGGGCATTGGAACATTTTGCAGCTCAAAATAAAAAACATTCACTGAAACGTTCATAAGTATATTTGAAAAGATAAATAGCTATTTTCCCTCCGTAAGCACAGCCCTTTAAAAATTATATATATATAAAATTTATATATATAAATAGTATATATTAAAAAATTTATATATATGTATATATACATATATATGAGTTTAGATAATTAAGTTCGCGAACTCATCCTAGAAAAAGTGCTATATCCCTCATTGCTGAATATCACAAAGGTCACCTTCGAAGTACTCCCCTTGGGAAGCTATGTATGCACTGATGCCAATGCCTAGTCTACCCTTCAAAACAATTTTGGAACTCTTTTTCTGGAATGGCCAACGGAGCTGTTGTCATATTACCCTTGATGTCCTGAATGTCATCAAAATGTCTTCCTTTCAATATTTGCTTTATCTTCCAGTAAAGAAAGAAGTCATTGGGGGCCAGGTTAGGTGAGTAGGGAGGATGTTCCAATACAGTTATTTGTTGACTGGCTAAAAACTCCCACACAGACAGTGCTGTGTGAGCTGGTGCATTGTCGTGATGCAAAAGCCATGAATCTTGGCAAAAAGTTCAGGTCATCTGAGCTGTTCACGCAGCCTTTTCAGCACTTCCAAATAGTCAATATGGTTAACTGTTTGCCCAGTTGACATAAATTCATAATGAATAATCCCTCTGGTATCAAAAAAGGTTAGTAACAACAAGTTCTCGAACTTAATTGTCAGACCTCGTTGTTGTGTGTGTATATGTATGCGTGTGTGTATATATATGTACATATATACATATATATGTATATGTGTGTGACTATATATGTGTGTATGTGTATATATATATACACAAATACACACACACACACACACACACACACACACACATATATACAAACATATATAAAAGCTTTCTCTCTCAGCTGTTCTCTAGAGTGTCCCCTTCTCCTTGGCTGAAAACACAGAGCATTCACCAGTGTCATAAGCCTGACTCCTCAGAATCACTTTTCCTCTCCTTAAATGTCTAATCCATCACCAGCTAGGAAGCTCTAGCTTCCCAAAGTTCAAATCCAAACACTTTTCCGTATTTCTACTGCCACCACTCTAATCCAAACTACCGTTATCATTGGCTCAGGCTTCGCTTCTTCGGCTCTATTCCCTAATGTTTCCCCATTGAGAATTACATTATCTTTTAAAAATACAAGCTGACCAGTTTACTCTCATGTGTAAAACCAGATAGTAGTGCATTAATTCTCTGTTGCTGTTGTAACAAATTCAGTGGCTTAAAACTGCAAATTCATTATTTCGTAGTTTCTGTTACCAGAAGTCAGGAAGAACTCAACTATATCCTCTCCTTAGGGCCCCTCAAGGCTGAACTCAAAGTGTTGGCAGAATGAGAGGGTGTTCACAGTTATCCAGGATAAAAAAGTGACAGTGCATTGAGCTAGTTTAGAGATAGTAGCATAAAGGAAAGTTGAAGAATATTTTACGGAAGAAGCTAGAATTCTCACAAACTTGTAAAAATATTATTTATTACAGGTAAACTAGGCAACAAAAAATTATGCTCAGTTTCCAAAAAAGTAGGTCATATTTCACCAGATTCCAGCATGGCTTGCTTTCCTTGTGGTGTATGATATGGTCTTTTCACTTTGCAAATGTCCTGTGCATCTTTCTGATCTCTCAACATATAGTGTAACATCTAGTTATTCTGAACTTTTCACTACACCTTGAACAGATCGATAAAGTGAATGACCCATATTTTTGTTTTCAGTTCCTGGAACATAATACCCCAACTTCTTTGCCTGGAAAAATCAGAGAGGAAAAAAAATAGCCAGCTAAGGTGTCACCTCCTCCATGAATCCTTCTCTTACTGGCCCCTCCAATAATGCATTCATTTCCCTTCACAGGATCCTAAAGCAGTCTGATTATATCTGTTATCACATGGCTCACAAATAATAGATATAGGGTTAGGAGTGTGTACATAAGTTCTTCTCCATTGTATTAGTCAGGGTTCTCTAACTAAACAGAACAAATAGGATAGATGATAGATAGATGATAGATAGATAGATGATAAATTATGATAGATAAATAGATACTTAGATAGATATAATAGATTCATTATAAGGAACTGACTCACCTAATTATGGAGGCTGAGAAGTCCCACAGTCTGCAAGTTAGAGACCCAGAAAGGCTAATGGGATAGTCCCAGTTTAAGACCCCTGGCCTGAGCCCCCGGTGAGCCCGTGGGGTAAGTGCCTGTCTAAGTCCAGGAAAAGACCAATGTCCCAGCTCAAAGGCTGTCAGTCAGAGAGAGAGAGAATTCTTTCTTACTCAGCTTTTTGTTCTATCCAGTCCTCTAATGCAGTGGATGAGGCCTGCCCTGGGGAGAGCAATCTGTTTTACTCTACGGATTCAAATGTGAATCTCATTCAGAAACACTCTCAAAGACATACCCAGAACAATGTCTAAGTAAATATCTGGACATCGAATGTCCCAGTCAGGTTAACACATAAAATTAACCATCACATCCATTTACACTAAGATTTTCAAGTTGGGGATATTTTCTGTATCTCTTTATTGCCTAACAGAGCCAGGTACATAAGAGATGCTCAGTAAATGTTTGTTAAACAAATAAATACATTTTATTAACATTATCATCACTCTAGCCATTTAAGATATACAAAAACCAAAAGAAGTACCATAAAACATGAACTCAGTGTGGTAAGGAAATCATCTTAGCGTTGATGTGCTTGCTATATAGGACTGTATATGTTTCCAACTGCACTACAGCTGACAAACCTAGAAGTAAACAAAGAGACCAGCTATTTTAGTTTATAATATATGTTTGTGGAATGAATAAATGAAACCCGAATTAAGGAAAGAACTGTTAATGTTCATCCACATGATGGATTGAACGTCAGCATCTTCATAAGTCTCGCTTTGTTGTTTTGTGTTCTCTGGAATGGTAGGACCCTGCTGTGGAAAGTGTTCTAGAATCCTCCACCAGCTTCAGTTAAGCTGCTTCCAGTTGACTCATTTAGAGGGAACTCTTGGGGAGATAATAAACCATCTTGTCCTCCTTCTCTTCCTCCTTCTCTTTCTTGCTTCTCTCTCTCTCTCTCTCTCTCTCTCTCTCTCTCTCTCTCTCTCTCTCTCTCTCTCTCTCATTTATAGAGATGATTATGATAGCATGTTATGTAAACTAAATCACAACAGAAAAAATTCAAAAATGTCTTGAGATCAACTATTACCCACTGTTCCATTTTGTGCAGTCTAAATACTCTCAGAAAGGTATTTTTTCAAGCTTTAAAAGCCTTCCTTAAATAAAACTGGCTTTTGTAAATTTGATTTAGAGTGAGGCAATAGGCATGCCTTATGATTCTTGGACTTAGGGACATACTTATTATCTGGAGTAGGCATTCAAGAATATAAATGAAATGGAAAGAGGGGTAAAAATCTAGGAGCTACATATTTCCCCCCAAATAAGACCGGGTCTTATATTAATTTTTGCTCCAAAAGACACATTAGGGCTTATGTTCAGGGGATGTCTTATTTTTTCATGTACAACAATCTAGATTTATTCATGTACAAAAATCTACATTTATTCAAATACAGTCATGTCATCTTCTGGAACATCGTCATAATTCTCCAAACCCCGAATTCCGGCTTGAATTTCTTGCAGCTCCATTTCCTGTAGAACCATTGGCCCCAATCTCTCATGTCCAGCAATAGAGCTCTCCTTAAACGAGCACTTCTTGTCCATGTAGCTGCTCGTAGTGCATTGGCAACACAGCTGTCAGTGATTTTATCCCATGAATTCTTCACCCAAGTCACGACCTCTTGCAGGCTAGGCTTCACAAAGTTTCCACGCTGATTTCTCTCCATTCTATTTTCAATGTAGTCATTGATTTCCATGCGCAAATGGGCCTTGAACAGCCTGTTTATTGCAATCTCAAGTGTCTGGAGATAGGCAGTCATTCCTGTGGGAATCATTATTTGATCTAGTCTTCTCTCTGCAAGGAAGTTCTTCATGTCTTTAGCGTGGTGCATGCTAGCTGAAGCTCAGATTAGCAGACAGCTTTGGCCACCTCACAATAAATCGACCTGCTTCCTTATAACTGCTTGTGTGCACCAGGCTTTTTTGGTTTCAAAAACATAAATGCCTGAAACAAGTTCAACCTTATCTTTCTTTCCCTTAGTGATGATTAGAGACAGGGCTTTCTTTCCATCCAGACGAATTGCCCAAATACAGGTAACACATGCACTTTCATAACCAGTGGAGGGAATGTAGATTGACGAGGCACCCCTCTGATCAATTGTCGTCTGAGATCCTTGGCCCATAAACACTGCAGTTTCATCCATAGCAATCATGTTGGAGAGTGGGTATTTAGAAAAGTCGATGCCATCAACAAAGGACTTGAGTGAAAGTGCACCTTTAATAACTTCAGTATCTTCCAGCTTGAACAGTGTTGTCGATCTTAGAGACAGTTCATATCGCTGAAGGAAGCCATCCAGCCAGTGTTGTGATGCTTCGAATTCTTCTGGGGATATTTCTGACTGTGGTGCCACTGCGAGGGCAAATGCTTGAATATCAGCCCTGTGCATAACCAAAGCCTTTGCTCTCCTGTCAGCAATCCATTCACAGATGATGTCTTCCAGCTCAGGACATAATGGTTGCCTACCTGATCCACACTTGCGCTTCTTAGCATTTCCCTCGTCCACCTGTTGACTGAGGTTATCGTACTCTGCTCGACATTTTTGGACCATTCGGAGATCCAACTTCTCTTTGCAGAAAGTCATAAGATTCTTGCCCCAGGAGTCCTCCACGATTCCCTTCTTGTACTCGATGGAATAGCTCTTTCTTTTTGCACTCATCTTGTCTGGGGGTCAAAATATTATTCCCTTTAAATCTACCATTAAATCAAGTGTGAATTGAAGAATTACAAGGCAGGAGTGGCAACAAAAATGATGACAGTTAAGAATGATGGTCCACACAAAAGCGACGAAAAATTGCAGGCACCAAAATTCAGAAAACGTTTCTTTATTTCACACAAGTTTATTAAGTACGTCTGTTACAACACACGACATATTGCATTACGAAGAGTCATATTAGACACAACCACATATGTTTGTTATCAAGTGTGCACACTATTCGTGCGTTGTGTCAGTACTCCGATTGGTCATTCGGCAATAAGTCTCGAGTTCATCTGTTTACATAGGTGTTTACCTCTTGTCCAAAGTCACCCGCTTGGGTATTTACAGATACTTAATTATAATTTATATTATTTATTTTAAGTATTAATGTCAATAATATTATTTATTTATACTTAATTATATATTAATATTATTATTTTATAATTCAATATGTCGGTCGTGTGTTGTAATAGATGCACTAAATGTTATTTGTCTGGCTGACGATCTTAACTAGGGCTTATTTTGGGGGTAGGGCTTATATTACAAACACCCTGAAAAATCATGCTAGGGCTTATTTTCCGGTTCGGTATTATTTTCCGGTTCGGTATTATTTTCAGGGAAATAGGGTATACAGTAATATCCTAAGTTAATACACTGCTGGCACTGCCAGCCAAGACTGTACCAAGCCTCAGTGAGCCTTGCCTCTATCTACAGTTTTCTGGAACAAAAATATTATTATATCCCCATAAGGCCATATCAAAATAACATAGCTACAAAATAGTTCTTGTTTGAAAAATATAAAACACCAAGTTGTATTACATTGAGCAAATAATACTAATGAATTTTCAGAATAAATTGTCTTCAGCAATTCATCATTTTCCTGAAATATTTACATAAACCATATAATGTGGGCAGAAAAATAAGGCATCTACAAATTCCTCACAATGTATGAGCTGGGTAGAAACTTATTTCTTGGTTGCTGAATAAAATCAATACTTCACCATAATGCACAGAGCTAGAAGGTGACTAGCAATAAGTTGGTCCAAGTACTACATTTCACAGATGAGGAGTTTGAGGGCTAGACCAGAATAAGAGTCATTCTAGGTTAAAAAAAAGAGGGGAATTGAAGGAAGGTGGTCAAAAGGTACAAATAAATTATAAGATAAACAAGTAGTAGGGATGAAAAGTATAGCATAATGACTATAGCTACACCTGCTGTATGGTGTATATGAAAGTTGTCAAAAGAGTAATTCCGAAAAGTTCTCATTATAAGGAAAAAATTATTTTTCCATTTTTTATTGTATCTATATGAGATGATGGATAAACACAATCAACTTATTGTGGTAATCATTTCACAATATAGGTAAATCAAACCTTTATGCTGTACACCTGAAACTCATACAGTGATGTATGTCAATTATATCTCAATAAAACTGGAAAAAATTACCTTTGACAATAAAAAATTTATACAGATATTATTCGATTACATATATTAAATAATATTCTTACATCTAATATCATTATCAGTTCCTTTGACAAAAATTAAACGTTTTTATTTTTATACTTCTAATCACTCAAGTGTAACCTTTATTTAGCTTTTGTATTAAAAAAGATGATGATTGTAGCAAATTGAGAAACAAAGTGTCATGATACAGACACTCAGGAAAGTCAAGACTCAATTCCCGACACCCTATAGAACACTATATCTCACAGAAAAGCAGGTAGGGAGGTTACAGGTATTGGTCCTTCAGGGCTGGATGAAAAAAGAAGAAATAAACCTGGTGCCATCATGTCTTATGAAAATCAAGACAAACATCTGGTCCAACAATAGACTGACTATGTACTCTAGTTTTCACACAGTAGGAGAAATACACATAACAACTGAAGAAAAGCCACAGCGTATTCATATGCTGTGTTCTTAAAGTTAAGAACTTCTCTAAGTTCTACCAAGGAAATCAGATTCATCTGATGTTTTCTTGTTGCCTCCCACCCTAATGCACAAGTTGATGGAGTCAATAACTCATCTTTAAGGTGGGAACACTTAAGATTACAAAAACCAGAAAACAGGTTGCTTCTCCATAATCTCTCTCCCTCTGATTCACTACCTGTGCTGGCATCTGCACAGGTTAGTCCCCTCTAGAGTATTATTATCTATCTAGATCAATTAGTTCTTTCTTAATGTCTTCAAATCCAGTATAAGCATCTCTTAAGTTTTTCTTCACCCCAGGCCTTTGTCAGATATTTAAAAACCTGGGAGAGTGAAAATTTCGTAATATCTCTGGTAAGACAAGAAGGGAAGGGATCATAAACCCAAACAACTGAGCTATTGAGAAAATCACCTTGGCATGGGACAGAGAACTGTGGAGCCTCAGTGTCCATTACTGAGCATTAGTGGATGCCCCATTTTGCATGCTGCACTTATCATTACTGACGCTTATCCATCCAAAGCTCCATGAAGGAGGACCGCTTCACATAGAGGGCCATTAATTTCAGTGACCCTTACATGGTGAGGCTAAATTAGCCTTGCTCTGGGAATGAGGTTATCTAGACTGTCACTCAGGTACAACAAAATAGAACTTTTTTCACCCCTTCTTTTACAAGAAATTCAAAGAAAGACTAGTCAAACTCCGAAAAATTATCATTATAAGTTTATTGCTAAAAGAAGGCATACGAGGTTGGACAATTAAGTTCACAAACTTTCTACCATGTAAGTGCACGGTGGAAAGTTCGTGAACTTAATTGTACTACCTGAGAATGAAAGCAGGATAGAATTAGCCTTTCTGTCCTCATTATTTTCTAAGCATCAATAATGGATTTTTTTATTGTATCTATAAGATACAATAAGAAATGAAATACAGTAAGTACAATAAGAATGAAGTACAGGAGAGACCCATCAAAGTTTGGAGGTATACACATGTGTGAGAAGATTTGCAGTACTGGTTACCAGATAAAGTAGGAAATTACTATCAGACACTATCCATACCTTTGGGAAGGATGACAAAGTAATGGCAACTTATTCTTATGAGTATATAGTATTTACTGTGCTCAGCACTGTTCTTACTACTTTATGCATATAACTGATTTACTCTTTACAACAACATATGTTTGGAATTATTATTCTGACTTTACAGTAATGGAGAAACAGAGAGTTAAGTAACTCACGTAAGGTCACACAGCTAGAAAATGGAGAAGCTGGGATTTGGAAGCAAGCCTATGCTATAATATTCCTATGCTTACACCACTTAGAGTGAGTCTCCAGACCACTATCCCTGTCCTCCACAATTCTATGGAAGGGGATCCCGAAGGTTTTCATAGGTTTCTATTGTAAATGGCAGCTGAGAATGAGGATCTCCAGTCTTTTCAAAGACCACCAGGGTATTGACAGGACTAACACCCAGCTGGTGTGTCCCAGTATGGCTCAACGGGTTGTTAACATGGAAATCTTTCTGACTGATAGAAACAAAGCAACTGCCCTGACTCCTGAGCCCCTCCCATCTCTGAGTTCTTCGTTTAGCACCATTCTGAGAGACTCCCCATGACCCATGAAATGGAGGGCTAACATTGGCGTAGATTCCGTTTTCCTGCTCTGGGAGGGCAGCATCTGTTCTGATTATCAGTAGTTGTGCCATACCAGTTGGAGTAACAGTTTTGAATACATCTTTAGGTACCAGACAAGGCGATGTCTTCAGAGGAATGCTATGGTGGGCTGCCTGCCTTGAGCCATACCAAAGTTCCATATCAATCTCTCAGAGGATCCCCAAGGTGGGGAAAGCTGTACAGAAAATACATCTGTTTTTAAAGAGACTCCTGCTATCCACTCAGCTCCACCAGCACCAAGGATCTCCTGTGTCATGAGTACAGCAGCTGTGGGCTCGCACAGTGAGTGACACCAGTCCTCAATGAACTACTCCCTCCAGAATACAATCCTGAATGCCAACGCTCTAGCCCTAATTCTCATTGTTGAGTGGCAGTAGTGTACACGTGATGGCCAGGATAGATCGGTGTTTATGGAGAAGGGAGGATCACGTATGGAGAAGCGTTAGAATGAGACTCATTAATACATCCTGGTTTGATAGAGATTCACTGGATTAGACCCCATTACCAGGTACTTTCAAAACTGAATTGCTTAGCAGAAGGTAGGTAGCATGCTAGTAGAAATGAAATTATATTTGTTTCATGTTCAAGAGTCTAATTGTTGAAATACTCGCATTTTTCTCACTCATGTTACAATTTATTATGAAATATCACAGGTGGAAGGAATAATGGAAGTGATTTAGGCAGACCTCTGACCCCCTTTTAAGAAATTTTTTTTTTCCCATAGCAGTCTTAAAACATGGCCATCTAGCTACATTAAGTAATTCCATAAAGAGGGAGTCATGATTTTCCAAAGAAATACTAATTTTTAGGGTAGGTATGCATTAAAAGGTCTTCCTGATATTTGCACAATGCACTGTAATTCACAAAATGCTTTCACCCACATTATCTCATTGTCTCATCATTACAACCCATGTTGTGACTCAGGGTCATCATTTGGGACATCTATTCCAATTGTCAGAACTTGGGAAATAGAAAATGTAGACAATTAAGTGAATCTCTTATGATCTCAGTAGAGCACTCTCAAGAATTTTATTTTTTTAATCATCCTGTGATTATTTTGTTCCCTTAATTTTTTTGTATTTTATAATAAAAGCAAGATATAGCAAATCTTACTTCTTACCACTAACAATCCAGTTAATTGAAAGTTCAATTAAGCTTTTTCTCTCTTACCAATCATTATTTGCCCATGCCCTCTCCCCACCCCTGGATCCTCATTCTTATTCATGTTTTAGACTTTGCTGTGGCAGAAGAGAGGTACCTGTCTCCCTGGGGAGTGTGTGGGCTGTGCTCATGCACTCAGGCACACCTTCGTTCCTCTACCTCATCAAACTGTGTGAAAACTATCAATTTCTAGTACTTGAAAATTTACTATGTAGACATACATTTGGTTTCACAATGGCCTTTGAAAAATTAAAATACTTCCAGGTATGTCATTAACCTTGGTGTGAACTTTGATAATTCAATCAAATTATTTTGCTTCTACTTTTGTAGTAGCAATTAGGTATTAAAATGGGATTTGGGGTGAGAGAGTAGCACAGGGTAAAGAAGAATAGAGAGAGGTGAGTTTTCAGCATATAGCCTTTTGTGCAAGGGGAGACCTCTTTTTGGGTATCTGTAAATTAGGGAAAAGAGGAGGAGCTACAGTCAGAGTTGCTCAGGGGAAGGAGAGAAGCAGAGACAAGATATCATCTTGGCAATAACAACATGGGCTAGTTCCTAGATAAAGGCTCTAAATATCCTGCCAAATTTCATTTCCCCATCATGTATTCATCCAACCAGTCTACATTTATTGAGTCCCTACTATGCTCAAGACACTGTGCTAGTAGTGCCTGAAAAAAGCAGTTGACCAACCTGGCAGGTGAAAGTTTCCAGGGAGATTGTAAAAAGACTTTGGGATGGTTATTTTCAGACCATCTCAAGAAGCCTTTGAAGACCAAACTAAGTACCTAAACTTGTACTCTTAAAAGAGCCCTGTTTTGAGACTACAGACTTAAGGTGGATACATTTCCGAAGAAACCATGTGTTTTCCTTCTAAAAAACTGTAATGCTCCGCTCTTTAAACTGCATTTCCAGAGAAGATTTCAGTAAAGTGAATGTTGCCAAAAGGAACCTATAATTCCCTAAGGAAGCAATATTAATTAGAGAAATATGTGCCTCTGAATTCATCCAATTTGCATTTCATTTTATGGTTTATTTTTTGCAAACAGTTTACTAAATGATTGCCATTGCAGATGGTTAAATTATTACCATCAGATGGCTGCCATGGCTGATATTACAGAAAAGGATAGAACCTGGTTTTTTATAAATAGTAGAAAAAGTTCTTTAGCATAAATTAAAAAAAGGGTCCTTCCACTATGACTATGCTTTGATGGCAATAACCCCCATGTAAGGTAATAAGGAATCAATCTGTTGGAAGGTCCAGACTGACCAGGAAAGCCTGCCGAAAAACTTCCCCTTTATCTCTACAAAGCAGCTATCCCAGCTATTGTGACTTCCTTTAACAGGGGTGGCTGTTATGAACTTTGGAATTAGGTAGGTGTTATAGGTAGATGCTACCCCAGATAGAGCCAACACTGGCTATTGTGACCAATCATCCCAATTTTCCCAAGACTGTCCTGGTTTTAGTACTGAATGTACCACATCGTAAGAAGCCCCTATGTCCTGGGCAAACGGGGATTGTTGATCACTTTACTCCTGGTTCACAGTCTTCATAGACAGCTGGTGCCAGCATTCAGCACATTTGTGTGTGTGTGTGTGTGTGTGTGTGTGAGAACAAAACTAAAGGAGTTCCAGAAAAGCACGTATATCACCCTCCATGCATCAATAAAAAGTAGGCTTCATTACCACCTTTTAAAAATCTAGAATGTGCTGGTCTGTGATTATTGTTTTATTTTTGTAATTAAGAGCAAGTAAAAGATTTTTATATGTGAATGCTATCCACTAGCATTATTCAGGTGAAAGCACCATTTAAAAATATTTTACATATTAATAGAAAAAGTCATTTTTAATGATCTCCACTTATATGAAAAGCATTTATAATTGCAAAATAAAGCTGTGATAAGCCACTAAAATTGGGCTTCATTTCAAATGAATGTCAGTACAATTCACCTAGATACAGACAGGCAGTGTTAAATCAAGCACAGATATTTTTCAAGCACAGATGTTTATTAAACATTCAATAAATTCTCATTAGACCTTTTGTCTGTTCTAGACTCTCCTCTGGGATTGGGCATGATTGTGGAAAATAAAAACATATAAAGCCTCTATACTCATAAATATGCTAAGATTAAGAGAGAAGCATAGGTAGCTCTGAGGAAATTGAGCAGAAGGAGGTAGCTGGTTGGGTGTAGCTGTGATTACGGATGTGGATGGTAGGAGAGAAAGGGAATCTTGGAGAAAGCAATCTTTAACCTAATATCTGCAGCATGTGTAAACTACAAGCTATTTAGGAGGTATCATCATCAGGTCTTGGCAATAACTTCATTGCCTAAGATGATATGGAGAGAAATATAAATTCCAAGGTTCCTATTTTGGGTACCTGGCTATACGATGTTGCCATTCCTTGGAGATGACAGTTCAGTGCAGGAAGATAGTGAATTTTGCTTTAAAATTTAAAGACTAATTGACACCAATGGCAAAGGGAGCAGTTGTGTAGGTAGCTGTCAGCTACCTACAAAAAAAGGTTTAAAGGTTGCCCTGAGTAATGAAGGATGGTGAGATCTATTTTCCTGAGTAGTGAGGTTTGTGTTCCTGAGAAGAGAGAATATGACCAACAGAATGAATGAATAAATGAAAACCTGCTGTCTTCACAAAGTCTAGGAAAGGTGAGGGGCTCTTTCATATGCATAAATCAAGTTTTGTTCTACACTGCATTGACAGATGAATAGTATTCAGAATGAGTTCTGAAATTAATATATTCTACTCTGCATTCTTAGACCATTGCTACTCCAATAGTTGTTGGCTAATTTACAGCCTTAGCTAGGGCAGCTTGCTAGAAATGAAGAATCTAGGGCCTCATACTACCTAACTAATCAGAATCTGTGTCTCAACAAGACCTCCCAGTGATTGGAATGAGTGTTAAAATTAAGAAACACCGCTCTTGGCTGCCCTGAAATTCATGGTTTTGCTTCAGAGTATGACTCTCTTAAGAAATTCTGAACCACCTGGAAAATTTTGAGGACAGTACAGTCTTGACATATCACAAGAAACAGAAATATTTACCCAAGAGAGAGGATAATGTACAAAGATAATGGCTTTTTTTCTTCAAACTGCTCAAGATCTGTCCTATAAACTCAAGCATTAAAAATAGGACCAATGAATAAAACAAAAACAAGAAATGGATTTCAGCTCAATATAAAGCAGAATTCCTAAAAAAAAAAATGTATCTAAGTATTTGGAGATGATTGTGGTAGAATCTATACATTCTCTAACACTAGAGATAAACAGAAAACAAAGGAAAGAAGAAATCCATTAGTAATTATTTTGTCAACTGATACGAGCCAGTTACGTCATTGTGTTTTGTATGTCTTCCATTTTACTGGATGTCTGCCTTCATAATCATTACAGAAGATAAAAAGCAAACAAAACATAGTGCAAACAGCAAAGGATGAAACACTAAAAGCCCAGGCTGGTTTCATTAACCCTATTGGCTTGATTCCGTGGCAATTAGAACGGCCACAGTGAGCTTTACTTTTCCATTTCACTGCTGGTACCTGGAGACTCCCATTCCCTCCTCCCAATGCTAATTATCACATTTTCACCCAATTTTTTCTTAATTTCCTACATGTGGATGCCTAGGTTCTCTTACATTTTATTGGTTGGCAATTTGAAATCTTTAAGTGGTAATAGGATTTAAGCATGGTTTATGTTGGCCATTACACCTTGTCTAAGTTGGAAACTGAGCAGAGTTCAGGGATGTGTGCAGGGTTAAGCTTCAGAGCTTTTATTAGCCTCCGGTCTCATTTGGTTTCAACATACACACCGAAAGTGCCCTTCTTCTCCGTGATATTTCCTTTTGAAAGAAGATGCTTTCTGAATTTCAGAACTCAAAAGTGTACTGCTTGAAATAACACAGAGAAATCACTGGCTGCTATTTTATTACCAAGACTCATTACACCAATAATAGGGGCTTTTATGGTAAATTGCACAATGGTGTTTACAGGGAGTTGACTGGTAAGCTGTGGAACTTCTGTGCTACACACTGTCGTTATGCCATTAAAGAAGTAATGACCTTGTAAAACAGAAAATAGAATAAGTACTGATTTTTTTCTTCTTCTCCTAATTCATGCTCTGACTCTGGAACTGAATGTACAAATTTTTACTACAGCCTGATTGATCTAATATACAATTTAGAAGAGATACCTTATGGCAAGTGAAAGAACTTCTCAACTGTAGGTATCCAAGTTTTGCTTTAAGTTGCATTATTATAGATTGTTTTCTGAGTAGTTCCTTCAGAACCTAATCACCAGAGAGGATCGAAGTTCTGTCTTTTGGAAATTAAGGAGAAGATGAGGAAGAAAGCAACTGACACTTAATATTACCTACTGTGTGCTGGGAACCTTAAACAGATTTTCTCCAATGTTCACAGCGACATCACAATGAAGCATTATCATCACATTTTATAGTTGAATAAGCTGAACCACAGTGATGTGAACTGTTTGCACACTCTGTTTGGAATGTTGTACACATTGGATTTTTGTCTTCTCAACAATGCTATAAGAAAGGGGTCATAATCTCTATTTTGTAGACAAAACAATATGGTTGATATAGGTGGATTACGGTTTTCATTTTTGACCTATTTGAGTCTCGGTTACATATATTAAAGGGTTCTTGACAGTCTTAACGTTATGGACTGAATAATTCTCTGTTGAGGAGGCTGTCCTGTGCGTTGTAGGATGTTTAGTAGCCCCTGGCCTCTACTGGTACTAGATGCTCAGAGCACCCCCTTTGCTCTCCCGACAACAGGGACAACAACAAAAAAACATTGCCAGATGTCCTCTAAGCAGCTAAATCACCCCTGTTTAAGAGCACTGACACATAAGGATAGCCATTGCAGCAAGCAAGTTCTAATGAAGTTCTAATGCTATATTAGAATGGGGTTCTAATGAAGATGCAAAAGAATGCAAATCCCTTCAACACTTTAATAATTGCTAACAAATAGTAATTATAGTTAGCATTTATGAGTATATCCTTCCAAGGTGGATTTGTTTTCACAGATGGAGAAAATGAGGCACAGAAAGGTTGAATCATTTCCATAAGGTTGAAGGCTCATAAATGATGAAGCAGTAATGATTTGAATTCAGTAGGAGATTAACCCATATTTACACACCTCACTTTCTCCTCCTCCTGTGGCAGGCACTTTTGGTGACCTACACAGCAGCCATTCCCACTCCTTCTGCCTTTTAGGAAGAGCCAACATTCTATCAGAGGGTCTGTCGATATTAGATACTAGATTTCCCTTCCCTCACAGCTGGCCAATAAGTCACTGATCCACCCTGAATGTAACGGGTTTGTTCTGAGGTGGTCACATGGTTACTGGTGGTGGACATTCTGGAAGAGATTTCCTCTTGGTTGAGAGAGAGAGATGTTCTAAGTGAATCCTCTCATTTCCCTACCATTTGGACGCAGAGAAATGGCATGTATTATGACCATGACAGCAAAGTCAGAGTGTGAAAATCAAGGCTTTAAAGATTGGGGGCAGAAGAATATTATCACTGAGAACCAAACTGACCCTGGGACTAACTACCTCCAAACTTCTGTTTTGAGCAATAATGCCTCTTATCAATTACGTCATCATTTCACCTGCAGCTGAAATCACCTTAACTTACGTGCTCTCAACCAGCAGGCCCTTTGGGTATCTGTTAGCTTGTTTTGGAACTCAGGTGCAGAAGGTTTAATCATATGGCTTAGTTCCTGACACATCACTCCCTCTTGTAATAGCTGTGTCTTTCTTCTTTGTTATCCCCATTTCCTACTCCAATTCTCCACAAGCAACAAATCTGAAGCGTTTGATGTATACTTTTTTTTACTATTATGCATTTATTTCAAATGTCAAGTAGTGTTTTGTTTGCATGCGTCACTACTTTGAATAATAAAAACAAAATGAGTAATAACTATAGTGTATAGCATTTACTATGTCCCAGGCATTTAGCTAAGTGCTTTTCATGTATTGACTCATTTTATGCTCAAAGCAAGTCTGGGAGACAGGCACTATCATCATTCTAACCTATGGATGAGGAGAGGGAGGGAGGCAAACGGAGGCACTATTGGGACAGAGCCAGGAGTGCAGTTTCCAGGCTCTTGGTCTCACATAGAAAGGTGCTGGCTCAGGTAGTAAATGGCCATCAGCTGTGATTGGAGGGCCATCAGCTGTGGCTAGTTGGCCATCAGCTGTAACCAGTGAGCCATTGGCCACTAATATAACTGCCGAGGCTAGGCTAGCAGAAAATGGGGGCTAGCAAGAAGATGCAGGCTGAGCTAGCAAGCGTGGATTGCAGTTAGCGAGTCGGTCGGTTGGCAGATAGAAGTGGACGGCAGGTCGCACGTCGTGTGAATCCAGCCTCCAGTGAGACTATAGTGGTATGACTCCCCTACCTATGGCTCCATGGGTGTTCCGTTTTGGCCTAGGCACATCCTGCGTTCTTATGTGGGGAGCGGGAGCTGAGACCCTGCAGGCTGCCCCTCATGACAGGCACGTAAATGACATCGGACGATAGACCTCTTTTCCTTACTACATTTTTCAGTCAGCACTGTGATTTCTAGGTCTATCCACACTGGTGTCTGTGCACATATTGTGTGGATTATGGAATAGTGTAGTATTATGTTCATTCTCCATAGGCACCCCTAGATGACCTCCAAATGTCTGCCATCAGTGACAAAGGAAAAGTGAATATCTTTATCCATGTTCACTAATAGACCCCTGTCTATAAGATATATAAAAAGCTACGTATACAGGGGTAGAACTGCAGATACACCGTGAACAAATGTTATTTACTTTACATAAAGTGTGTAACTTGATTATGCCTCTATGTGGCTCTACTAGACTTCATGACCACCAAACGTGCATGAGGGTTTTTATGCCTCCACATCCCAGAAGGCAGTAGCCAATATTATAATTTTTGTCAAACTATTAATACTAAAATAATAATATCTCATTATATTTACATTTTCCTAATTACTAATACATTTGAGCATCTTTCGATGACTTATGGCATCTCTCTTTAAAACTTTATTACTAAAATATAACCCAGGATAACCTCCTCTCTTACTAAAGTTGCACACCATTTTCATTCTATACAATGACCAAGTGGGAAAATGTTTCCATATGTTAAATATCAATAGCTTATTTGTGAGCAATCAGTAGATGAGACAGACCTGATAGTAAGAAAAATACAGAATAAAGATAACTCCTATTTTTTTTTGCTTAGAAAATTAAAATAGAAAATATGGAAAAAGGAACAGGTTCTTCATTGGTGGGGAGATGTGCTGAGATTCTCCTGGTCATTGCTGTGGTTAAAATTGCTTAGTCATTTGAGTTTCTTTTATTTCCCCACTCCTCATTGAAGATCTGTTCTATACTCCTGCATGGGGTATGTCAGAACCCATGCTGTCAAATTGTTCAGCCTGCCACAATGATAATGCAATAATATAAAGATAAATGAGCCATGAACTTGGAGAAATAACCCAGTTGGGAGATTAAGATTTGGAGGGTATTCTTTAGGCAATGATGCTTCATTTTGTCACTTCATCTCATGCTTAATTAAAAAATTAAGAAAGTACCCTTAATTCCATATCCCTGTCCCTGCCTATGATCTCTCTCTCTCTTTCTCTCTCTCTCTCATCAATTTTTATCATTACCACTAACACCCAAGAAAATTACAAATGCAGCAGACAGCCAGGTATAATATTTGCGAGAAACTACATGAAGCTCAGAGTTGCTGGGACCCAGGATGTGAGAAAGCGGAGCGACAGGAGACAGAGGTGGGCTGGGCCTTTGTGCGCCGTGTAAAGAAGCTTGGACTTTATTGTATAGCTGATGCGGAGCCAGTGAAAAGATCTCAAAGGGAAGGGATTTGGTCAGAACAGCAGCTCTGTGGATGAGGGATTTTAGGGGATAGGATTAAAGAAAGAAAGTGCAAATAGTAATTCACATGACCAGCAATGAAGTCTTAAATAAAACAGTGGAAAAGGCATAGGGAGGAAAGACTGACTGAGGAAATAACACCGGCAGGACACATGCTTGGAAATACGAGGAGCCTGAGTAGAGAGAGAGGGAAAGTGCAGAGTTCAAAATGGGCTTGAGCTTCCTGGGAAACACAAATTATAGAGAGAAGAAAAGACGCTAGCAGGCTGATTTTCTGAGGAAGTTCACCATTCTCTTAGGTCCACCATTCAGGAAGCAAAGATGCCCCGCTGTCACAGCATTAAGAGCCAAAGCTCGGAGCTGCTAAACCTGTCCAGACACAGCTGTGTGGGATTTACATAGAGTAACTCATTTAATTCCTGTAATGACTCTATGTTGTAAGTCCTATGATAACCGGCAGATGAGAAAACTAACGCTAAGTTTAGGAGACCAACCAAAAATCACAGAGCAGAGGGGTGAGTTAGGCAGTGCGGTTGCAGAGTCTGCATTCCAGAGTCAGTGCTCTCACTGATGAGTTTCAGCTTGATAGGCCTCACTAAATAAGTATTAGCCCTCCCCACACACAACCCAGGCAAACCTCTAGTACCTTCATCCACCTCTCCTCCTTGCTGCCGATTTCCACCAGGGAGAGAGCAGCAACCTGTGCCCAGGCTAAGGCTGCCAGAGTAGAGAGGGTATGAAGAGAGAGCTCTGTTAGCGTCTAGGCTACGGTTCATACACAAATACCCTTTAGCTGTATCACTGAAGGCTTGGCGACTGTCCTCATGACAACTACCCATTAGCTATATCACTGACATGCTTGGTGACTGTCCTCATAACAACTACCAATGCCATATCTGCAATACATTTTTATGAACGCTCCCATTGCAGTGAATTGGTGTCCAACTGCTGAACTGGTACTTTCTTCAGGTGACAAGAGGGAGGCTGTCATTGGGGAGACCCTGTTCACTGCGCCATTTGTCATGCGAGGCAGCCTGCAGGGTCTCTGATCCCGCTCCCCACATAAGAACACAGGATATGGTGAGGCCAAAAAGGAACACCCACGGAGTCATAGGAAGGGGAGTCATACCACTATAGTCTCACTCGAGGCACTATAGTCTCACTGGAGGCTGGAGCCACACGACCTGCAATCTGCTGTCCGCTTCTCTGCCTGCCAACCGACCAACTGACCAACCAACGCAGCCACGGCAGTTATATCAGTGGCCAATTAGCTAACTGGCTACAGCTGACGGCCAACTAGCCACAGCTGACAGACATCTACTGCCCGAGCCAGCACCTTTACACGTGAGGCCGAGAGCCTGGAAACTGCTCTCTGGGACTCTGTCCCCAAGAGGCCTAATATCTCCTGTTTTTTCTCAGAAGAATGAAAAATGTAATTCAGGACACATACCTCTGTCTTGTCAAGTGTATTCTCACATATTAGCTGAGGTGTTTGAGAACTACCAGCCACAAAAGCTATTACCATCCGTCTTCTAGTGTGAGAGAACTGCCCATGTCTCTCCAACCCACCCAGTAGGATCAGGAGATGGCATCAGGCTACACAGATACAGGACATGACAGAGTAAGGCCCTTAATCCATGGTGACTTCATTCCCTCTGGAGTTCTAGCAAAGAGTTACATTAGTTGAACTAAGAAAATCCAGTTACCGCCATTTGAAAGAGACAGTGCAAGAGGAAAGTGTGGATTTCTGGAGATAAGATGAGAGGTCATATATGGACATTTTGAGTGTGAGAACATCTGGGACAGCTAGATGGAAATGTACTGCTGATATAGTTGTCAGAACTGAGGCAAGAGATCTGTGGTGAGTAGTGCATTAGGAGTTCTGTTTCTTACTGTGCTGATTTCTGTGTATTTTCTATTTTGCTGCATTACAATCAATTTTCTTTTATTCCCTGTGTACAAAAAAAGTTACTTTTGTTTACATATGCTATATATATATATATATATATATATCAATGATAGATTAACCATATTGAACAAAGAATTTTCAAAGTAATGAAAAGCTCATTGATAGAGGAGAAGGGTAGGGGTGTATGGGCAGAACCTTGATAAAAAACAAGGCATAAAGGTTTCATAATGGCAGAAGAGTAAGTTCAGCAGGCTACAAAAGAGTTACTAGAGGGTCCTCATAGATTGAAGAGTTTGAAGTTTCACAAATAAAAGCATGGCTGAGAATGTGTGCTAAAAGCATAGAGAACCAAAAAGAGAAGGACCCAAAGGCAAGCCCCACTGAATGTGGAATGTCAGGGGGACCATCTTCCTTAAGGATGGCAACTGAATGCTGATTGCTGTGGGTTGGGGAATGCAAAAAGGGGAAATGATGCAATGATAGCTAAATCGAGGGAACATTTTGACATTATTAAAATAATTCAACATTCTTCTGCAGTTTCTCCAATGCAATTCAATAAAACAGAAATAAAAAGCATAACTACTGATTATCCAGGAGGAAATATAATCATTTCTATTAACAGAGAAAATGATTGCCTAACCAGAACATGTGAGAAAATATTTTAAAATACTACAAAGGGTATCAAAAAATGTATGCACATTTTAAGAAAGGAAAAAACTGTATTAAAATGGTAACACTCAATATATACCAATAACAAAAGATGAATACAAGTCACGTGTATACATTTTTTTGGAACCCCCAGTATTGAAACTATCAGGGTTGAGTAAGATGGTTGAATACATTCTGTATGTATATAATCAATAGTTTTTTATAATTATTAGTTTCAGGTATACAAAACAATATAATGATTAGACATTTACACCCCTCACAAAGTGATAACATCAACAAGTCTGCTACCCCTCTGACATCATACATAGCTATTACAATACCATTGACTATATTCCCTATACTGTACCTTACATCCCGTATGTATTGTATGTATGTAGTGGACATTCAATGTTATTTTATATTAGTTTCAGGTGCACAGCACAGTCGTGAGGCATTTATATAATTTATGAAGTGATCCCTCCAATAAGTCTGACACCATACAGTTTTTATAACAGTATTGACTATTCCCCATACTGTATTTCACATCCCAGTGATTATCTTGTGACTACAAATTTGTACTTCCTAATCCCTTCACCTTTCTCACCCATCCCCCGACCCCCTCCCGACTAGCAACCATCAGTTTGTTCACTGTATCTATGAGTATATTTCTGTTTTGTTTGCTTGTTTATTCTATTCTTTAGATTCCACATATAAGTGAGATCATGTGATATTTGTCTTTCTCCGTCTGACTTATTTCACTTAACATGATACCTTCTAGGTCCATCCATGTTGTTGCAAATGGTAAGATTTCATTTTTTTTTATGGCAGAGTAATATTCCATTGTATAAATGTATCATGATTTCTTTAATCGTCAATTGATGGACCTTTCAGTTGTCCCATATTTTGGCTATCGTGAATAACGCTGCAATAAACATAGGGGTGCATATATTTTTTGGAATTAGTGTTTTAGATTTCCTTGGATTAATACCAGGAGTGGAATTACTGGGTAATAAGGTAGTTCTATTTTTAATTTTTCCAGGAACCTCCATACTGTTTTCCACAGTGGCTGCATCAATTTGCAACCCCACCAACAGTGCACGAGGCCTTTTCTCCACATCCTCACCAGCACTCGTTGTTTGTTGATTTATTGATGATAGCCATTCTGATTGGAGTGAGGTGGCATCTCATTGTGGTTTTCATTTGCATTTCTCTGATGGTTAGTGACATTGAGCATCTTTTCATATGTCTATTGGCCATGTGTATGTCCGCTTTGGAGAAATGTCTATTCAGGTTCTCTGCCCATTTTTCAATTGGATTGTTTAGTATTTGCTGTTGAGTTGTATGAATCTTTTATAAATCTTGGATATTGACCCCTTATCAGACATATCATTGGCAAATATCTTCTCCCATTCAGTAGGATGTCTTTTCATTTTGAATAAGTTTTGAAGATCTAATGGACAGCATTAGTGATTATAGTCAACAATAATGTATTATGTACTTCAGAATGGCTGAGACTACATCTTATAAGTTCTCACCACAAAAAAAAAAAAAAGGATAATTGTGATATGATAGAGGTGTTAGCTAACGCTATGGTGGTAATCATATTGCAACATATAAATGTATCAAGTAAATATATACATCTTAAACTTATACAATGTTATTTGAAATTATATCTCAGTTAAAAAAATCCAATCCTGAAAGATTACATAGTATATGATTGCATTTTTATAACATTCTCGAAATTATAAATTTATAGAAATTTTGAAGAAGTTAGTGGTTTCCAAAGTTTAAGGAGGAGTGGGGACAGGAGGGAAATAGGGGTAGCTATAAAAGTTCAAAATGTGGGAGATTTGGGCTAATGAATCCTTCTGTTTCTTGACTGTATTTGTCAGTATCTTACTTGTGACATTGTATACAAACATGTGGATAAAAATTGTTCTTCCCAAAAGGTGTTACCATGTGGGGAAACTGGTTAAAATTTACACAGGATTGCTTTGTATTATTTTTTTTCCAATTATATCTCAATCTGTGATAACTTCAAAATAAGAATTTTAATTAAAATGTTTAAATAAAACATACATGTATGAGTACATGAATGCATCTGCTATCTACCTGTATCAATTTTTTCTCTGACATAACATGTCACTATTAGAAATAATATCAATTTTCACCTGAATGTTTAATAAATTAAAAACAGTTTAGTGGTTACCAGAGGGTAAGGGGGGAGAGAGGTTATAGAAGAGGGGAAGGGGTGGCAAATATATGGTGATGGAAGGAGAACTGACTCTGGGTGGTGGACACACAATGCGAGATATAGATGATGTATTATAGAATTGTACACTTGAAACCTATATAATTTTCCTAACCAACATCACCCCAATAAATTTAACAAATTAAAACAATAGTAATACCATATTTTTCTCCCCTATTTGGATAACTGATCATTTTTAAAAGTTGCCTGTTGTATTTTTGTTTTCCATTGAGTTAAGAAGATCAATCTGTGTCTTTCCTCTGTGTTTTCCCTTCCCAATCTACCTCCAATCCATTCTCCACTCATCCCCTGTATTTATGATTTTTAAAGCAGGTTTTCAGTTTTTAATTATCCTGATCTTGCACTTTCATTCTTGGTGCAGGAAGAAAAGCACTTTGAAGTCAACACACATCTCTACCTTTGTAAAAGTCTATGCTCATTGAAGAAATTGATGTCCATTGAGAAAACAGCCTTTCTGAGAGAAACGAGCAGCTCTGTGCTGCAGTAAGAAGAGGAGAGTGCTGCCGAGGGCCTCGTACTGCAGGGGAAGATAAACAAGCCCCTTGGTGGCAGCTCCTGGGTAAGGTGGCAAGATGTCAGAAGCGATGGATACATAAGAAGAGATAGACCTGATGCACAGAGGTCCTGGCATCCCCAAAGGACTCTGTGACACAAATATGGTTCAAAAAGCGCCCTACAGCAATGCTGAAGTGACACAGATTAGCAACAAGATCTACCTCAAGAGTTTCAGGGAGGACTGGTAACCCCCTAAACCAGGGAATTCTCCAAAATTATCGATGCTATATTATGTCCAAGGGCATTTTCTGGCCTTGGGAGGGTTTGGGCTGCCAATAAGGACAAAAAGTAAATTTACATTTGTTTAGTGGAATGTAAGAGGAGCATGGAGTCCTCATTAAAGTATTTGGGGAGGTTCTTTCATACCTAAAAGGTAGAAAACTCATCAAAAGCAGATGGAACTGTCCTTCCTCCTTTTCCTAGCAAGTGGCTATTGGAGTTTTCAGCCAACACAAGATTGCACATGTACCTCTAATGAAGAACACACTGCGTTGATGTCAATTATTTAATAGACTGGTGAAAAGGGCACAAAAAGGGAGGGGTCTATATGGAAATCATGTTGCGAGGTCCATAATTTTAATAAATAACACTTTAAGAATCCTATTTCCTGGTTCTGAAATTGCTCCCTTTTTTTCTGTGCGATCCAAGTTATGTTGGCACAGAACACATAAGCTTTGTCTTATGGGGACAATGACAGAGTTAATATCTTTTTTTGCTTTAGGATATTGTTCTTTTGTTAGCCAAAGAGAGTATTCACCAAGCTGGTAAAGATTTTCTCGAAGGTGTGGGGGTAAACGCCGAATGTGTAGACACTGAACCATTTCTCTAAACCTCTCAGCCGTTAATGTGATTATGAAACCCCAGGACAGGTTCCAGGGAAATCCATACGAATTTTGTTTTCATCAGCCAATAGATATTTGAAGAAGATGATTCATCTCCTCTTAGTGTAGTGCCTTAGGTCTGTCTTTACAAAGGCATACCATCCAGTGAAATTGCACTGACTTTTATCCGATGTAATCTTAGTTCAATTTTATTAGTAACTGCTTTGAGATATTGGGTGAAAATACAACTATTCATTTCTTGAAAACTGCTCTAAATGGATTATTTATTGTTAGTTGGAAAACAAAATGTCATATGTCTAAAGTACTATAAAAAGCAGAATTCCATTTAGTTAGAGACTATTAATTGAGAAGTTATGTATTTTTTTAAAACACAAAAAATATGCTGATCTATATGTAAATAAGCATTTTTAAGTAATAGCCAAGTAGCTGTATTTAAACATCTTTGTAGAACAATAAACATTAAACTACATTGCTCCTAAGATTTGTTTCTGCTCCTTTTTATGTTCTGTGTTTTTTCCTGTATCTGCTTGTCACAGTAAGTACCACAAATGGCGTAGATCAGAGCACAGAAGACACTATTGGTTCCTCACCCTGTTGACCAGGCTGGTACATCCATCTGACAGCTACTTACAAGTACTGGTTGCGAAGGAATGACAACCTTCAGTCCTGACAACATTTTTCTGGAACACTTCCCTCAGCCTATGGGCTTCAGCTCGCCCAGGTGGTATCCTACAGATAAAGACTGATTGTTCTGAGAACACAAAACACCAGACCCCTGGCCTCAGGTGGAAATATGGATCCAGAGATCTCTGTGCATCATGACATCCTAGATTACCTGGGACCATATTCTTGCTCAACTCTTTCCCTTCTGCTCTACCAATTTTCTCAGTTCCGTATAGATTTTCCCTAAAAACTACCCCTTTAATAAGCAACATGCTACCAATCCCTTTCTCAGTCTCTGGTTCTACGTGACCAGAGTTGTCATGCTGTATGTTCAAGACGAATAGGTATTTCAAGAAGAACAAGGTGGGGAAAGATATCTTGTGTAGAGGAATAGTGTATGTTTAACTTCAGAGCCAAACAAAACAAAACAAAACAAAACAAAACACCTAAAGCTGCCATATTCAGGAAGGTGCTATTTAACACTCATAGTGTTAAATGGAGGCAGAGCAGGAAGTGGGGTCCTGATAAGAGGCAAGTCTGGAAAGATGGGTTCCAGTCAACTTATGAGGGGCCATCTGAAGACCTCAGAGGCCTGTGTTCGCATCTGGAGTTGGGGTGAATCCAAATATCGTATATGAAAGCTAACTTCTTCCTTCTTTGTGATTCCCTGTGCTTTTCCCTGTTTCGTCTGTGGGTTTCAGTAAGTGGATATGCTTAGTACATTTCTCTAAAATACAATGTTTTTTTTGGGACAATGCTATGTTCTCAATGCTATCAATGTAAAACATGCTTCCTGAGAAGCATTTTTTTTTTTTTAATAAAAATGAGTCCTTGGGATGACACTGGCATTCTCTATATGTGTGTATGCATGTGTGCATGCACACACATTGACATATTTGCACACATTTCTGTCTGGCTACAATGTTCATAACAGCAAAATATTGTAAAAATCTAAATGGCAATCAACTTGGGATCAATTTAATAAATTTATCATAAAACCATATAAAGGAATTCTACATAAAAAATAAAAATAATTATAAATATGTGTGTGTGTCTGTGTGCATGGAAAGTGTCAAAAGTTAATTATGATTATAGTTCGTCATTTTACTTTTTCATTTAAAAATTTTATGGAACTTTCTGATAATCAAAAAAATATATACTGTGGTGTCAAAAAATGTATATACATGACTTGTATGCATCTTTTGTTATTGTTATATATTGAGTATTACAATTTTAATACAGTTTTTTCCTTTCTTAAAATGTGTATACATTTTTGACACCCTCTGTGTATATATATTATGTATATGTGTATATATATATGTATTATGTATTAATATTATATGTGTGTATATATATGATATTAATAGATAATATTTAAAAGAAAATAAACAGGGAATATATAAAAATACCTGAACCAAACAAAATACATTTTCACAAAGAAATAATCAACACATTTTGAATAAAGAGAGATAATGTTCCTGAACTTTAAAAAATTAAACTTTGTAAGAAATTAATTACCCACCAAATGATCTTGTAATTATCTGCTATGTAATCTCTGCAAAAATCACAATGTGTATTTTTGAAACAACAAAATTTCACTTATAACCTTAAAATAGTATAAACTTTAAAACTTTCTTCCTCAAAAACAGTGAAATTGTCTTTTTATGAAATGTGTGGAATATATACACATTTGACCAAATACTAAGCCACAAATAAAGCATCTTTCAAAGTAAAAATAATACAGGTAGTATTCTCTGATTACACAAGAATGTAATAACAAAACAAAATATTCAAAAGTCCCTAACACCTGGAAATTACAATAAGAAATATATGAGTGGCTTTCATGATTGATATTTTAAGTATTCTACAAGTTTTAAGTATTCTACAAGTTAGATTTGGATTTTTTCTTAAATTGTCTCAGAAAAATTTCTAATTGTCACCCCAATAAACTTTAATTAAAAAAAAAAGAAAGAAAAAGAAACTATAAGATAAAGGCATGAAGTTTTACTTGAAGATAGAAAAAAAAGGAAGAAAGCAACGAACAACCTAGGGAAAGTAGAAGGATGGATTTAATAAAGAGAAAAGTAGAATGTAATCAGTTAGAAATAAGAAAAAAGCCAGAACTAATAAGTAAACCAAACTCTGAGTCTTTGAGAAAACCAATAAACTAGATAATGCAGAAATAGAAAGCACAAATACATAAAATAATGAATGATGATAGGTAAATCATTATATTTGGAGGAAATTAAAAGATTAACAAGAGACTATGTTGTTTGAAGTCTGCAAAATCTATTGAAAATCCAGGAGGAAAAAAGGAACATTTTAAGGAAGTTGCACTGAATTAAATGGAATCCAACACAAATGGAGTATCTGTGGACAATTCACTGTGGAAAAATAGAGTTGTGAAAATGTTACTCTGTCCAAAATCACCAAACAGACATTTTTTTCAGGAAATTTTACCCAAACTTCTACAGATCAGAAAATCCTAAAGCTATTTAAAATTGTCAATATCAAGAAGCTCTTTTATGAAGCTAGTCCTTCGGTGATCAAAATCCAAGAAGGAATTTATAAAAAGACCAAACCAAACATTGTAATGTTTATCGATGAAAATGCTAAATAAATATTATCAAACACAATTCAGCCACACATTGAAACAATAATATGTGCCATAACCAAATGAAGTTTATTCCGGTCCAGCAAGAATGCTTCAGCATTAAGAAATCTATTCGTTTTATCAAACAATGAATGATAGAAGAAAGGCGTAAGGTCATGTCCATATATGTAGAGGCCTTTGTTAAAGGTCTATGATAAAATTTAGCATGCATTTTGATTTTTAAAAACTTAATAAAATAAGAATACATGGATGCTCTTTAAACATTATGAAATACAGGCAGCTCAACCCAAAACTCATATTCCCCCCAAGGAAAATTAGATGCTTTCTCATTAGCCTTCTAAAACAAGGATGGCCACTATTACCACTATTATAATATCATTTTGAAAGCATCAGCCATTGCAGCTAGACAAATGAAATGTATTAGACATATGAAAATGAGAAAGGGGATCATGATGTTTACTATTTATCACTGATGTGAATGCATACTTGGAAAACCCAAGATTCAACTGACAAAAACAATTACAATGATGAAATTCAGATAGATTTTTAGAATACAAAAACCTAAAAATCCATATGCAGAAATCAATAGTTTTCTTATTTACAAATAACATCAAGAATGGAAACAAAACAATGGGAAAATACCCTACTTGAAACAATTTAAAAAGTGATAGAATACCTCTTAATAAACTTTAAAAAATACACTCTGGATATGAAGAATGTTTTTAAACATTCTTGAAAGAATCAAAGAAAGACTAAACACATAAAAGTAATACTGTAATCTAGAATAGAAAGACTCATTTGTACAAATATCAGTTCTCCCTAACTTTATGTGACCCCAGTATTAATAATTGATTTTTAACGGAACACGTATAAGCTACATTTCATATGGAAAAGTAAATAAATAAAAAACAGAAAAAAATGTGAAAAGATAAACAAGAAGGTACCTGATTAGCATATTAAAATGCATTATAAAACCAGATAAAAATAAAAGAGTGTGATACAAAGTCACAAATGGATATACATAAGGAGACAAATAAAACCAAATACAAAACTTTGCTATTATATAAAGATAGAATTTTAAACAGATGGAAAATCATAAATTGAACAATAAATGTGGGGATTGTTTTTTTGGTTCATAGTAGTCATCTAGAGAAAAACAAGATTTATATATAATGAACATCTTACATTAAGATAAATTCAAATGACTCAAAGATGTAAATGTAAAAGAATCATCTGTAAGTGTACTTAAAGGAAAAGTATACCAACAGAGAAAAATGTTTTATAACAGGAGTGGGGAAGGCCTTTTCAATTATGAAGTCAAAACCCACAAGCCTTAAAAATTTGATAAATTGTATTACATTAAAAACATATTTATGAATGCAAAAGCATAAGAAAATCAAAACATATATGATCAACACAAAACATTTCATAAAACATATTACAAAGAATTTATTGCTTAGTTATGAAAACAATTTGTATTAACCAATAAGAAAAATGAACTAAATGGAAAATGGACAAAGTTAAAATGTTTCACTGAAAATAAGTTTTAGTGCTTACTCTCACTGATAATACAAGAAAAACAAATGAAAGACTCAAAGGATGGAGCTATGTTATAATAAAAGGCCACAGAGAATGGCATGAAGAAGTTCTGAAAAGCCAAATATTTCAGGGGGAAAAAAGTAAATAATGCATAACTAACCACAGACTAATACAAGATTCCATAAATCCAAAATGATATGAACAAGTGAGTCAATGAATCAGTAGCAATAAATAAGTAAATAAGAGGGAAGGAAAACTCCTCCTTTGAGTAGATTTCTATCCGCTCAAAGTTGAATGAGTAGTGGAAATGGAAAATCACCATTTCTCTTTATCAATAGATTCTAAATTAGTCGGTGAATGTGTGATTTAAAAATAGCTGCATGGTCTCAAAGTATCTCCCAGGGGATACTCAATAATCACAAAGGAAAAATTGCAATACAGTGGAAAACCTGCCAGGTACTATCAAATTGCACATTATAAACAGGAGAACCAAGTCTATGTCATGTGCCTCATGATACAATGAAAGAAAGACACATTATTACTTCTGTGGCATTCTTACCACAGAATTTAGTCATAAAGAGACATTAGGCAAGGAACAATTAGAGACACTATACAAAATAACTGGCCAGTCCTCTTCCAAAATATTAAAGTGATGAAAGAAGAGGAAGAAAAGATCTAGAAATTATTCCAGAATAAAGGAGACTAAGGTATCATGAAAACTAAATACAACGTATGATCCTAAATTTAATTCTAGATCCATATAACAACACTAATATAGTATTTGGTGAAATTTTGATAAGGTATGTAAGTTAAGTTATAGTTTTCCATCAATGTTAATTTCCTGGTTTTGGCAAGTGCACTGTGTTTATGTAGGATGTTAATATCTGAGGGATATTGTTGATGTGTATACCAGATTTTTAGTAACTTTTCCAACATTTTTGCAAAAAAATGTCTGAAATCTTTTCAAAATGAAAAAATAAATTTTGATAATTAAAAATGCCAGAAAAATATTTGTATTATAATACTAGTAAGAAACCAATAGTTTTATGACATAGTGTTGGTCAGTGTGTAAAGAAACAGAAACTTTAATAGATTATTCATAGGGGTAAACATTGGTACAATCTCTACGGGGTACGTCAAAATTTAAATCTCTATGGAATGCAAATTGAAATTTAAAATTCATATACCTTTTGACTCAGCCTTTCTACATATGGGATTTTATCCTCCAGCTAGTCTTGCATGTGTGTAAATGTTTAAATGTACAGAGATAGTCACTGCAGCATCATTTATAAAAGGAGGAGATGAGAGACCACATCATTTCCATCCACAGACAAATGGTTGATTCAAACAAAAATAACAAGTATATTGTATTCAATTGAATACTTAATAAATAGAAGAATAAGGAAATACTTCAAGCAATATCATTGATTCATATTTAAAACTATATAGTTACATGGAAAAGGCAAGGTTCATAAATTTTACCATTTGTAACTACTCACAAATTTTTTGAAAGGATAGGTAAGAAACATTGTTTGGATTGATAGTATGTTAATACTTAAGAGGTAGGTAGTTAAGAAAATGAGCATAGTACACAGATTTCCTGAGTTCCAATCCCAAATCTGTTACTATTATTTGTAAGTACTTGAGAGTTACTTAACCACTATGGGCCTCAGTTTCCTCATCTGTGAAATGGGGGGATAACAGTTGCTATCTATCTAAAGGGTTGTGTTGAAGACTAAGTCAGTTGATTTAAAAGGTTTATAACAGTACCCAGCACTTAAAAACAGTTCAACAAATGCTGGTTTTTATCATGGCTTTTAGTGAGAGGAATTTCATGAGTGTGACGACAGGGTAGGAACAAGACTTTTCACTGTTCACATTTGTACGTTTTAAATTTTGAGTTATGTGATTGTATTAGCTACTTAAATATAGGAGAGAAGAAATGGGGAAAATTAAACATTCACATAAAAAATAAAATTTTATTATCCTATGAGAAGGAAAAGTCTCAAAGGTCTCATACTTGTTATCTAGTTGTGTCCCACTGATAACTTTACTACATATATTTATTCTGCTGGAGATAAATTTATACCTTAATATTATATCAAATAATTTATGCCAATATTTATTATTTTAATTATTGGCTTTATGTTTTCATTACAATTATTTTGCCTCTATTATTGTCTCAAATGAATGATGTAAATTTTAGACACCTATTGATTATGTCTAAATGAAATGCATTGCTATTTTTTTTCTGGAACAAGTGTTTTTTTTCCCAAACACTTGTTTTTATTGGCAAAAATACAAAATGTTTTTATTAATTAACAAAAAAAAGATTTTGTTTCAGTACTCATGCTAGTTTAACCACTTGGGCTTGATAAGTACAAGCAAGATACGAACTCAAAATTTTATTGAAATTCTGTAATTTTAATTGAGAGCCATATCTCCATATTATGCCCACAAACAAATTTCATGAAATTATTATCTTGTGAACAATTATTTAAAGTGGAGAGAATTTGCCAAGTATGGTTTATAATTAAGTATGGCTTGATGTAATAAAATGCATGTAACTAATTTAGCTAAGCTAAAAAGCTTTATTATCCTTAATCTTTGATTCTAGAAATGGAAAATGAAGCAGGAATTTCAATTTGCATAAAAAGCTATAAGAGTATGTGCATATACTCACGGGGCTTTAATCTCATAAATTCTGCGCTCTCTGCCAAGACCAACACGATCACTGAAAATTAATTTGATATCAAAAGCTCTAATTGTGCTGTAATTAAAACCCATCATTACCTTCCTTTTTAGAAAGGGGAAGTGTCCAAGCCCTCCTTGCCAAAGTCTGAGTTCTACAAGACTTTGGATTAGACCAACTACTAGAGACACTTAATAAAGTTTGAAAATAAGAGTTGTAGCGTGAAGAAACATAATATGTCATAGTTGTATTTTAATATCCTCTCCTGGCTACAGGACTGTAAGCCACCAACCGTGCTCATACAATTTCACAGTAAGGAAAAATGGCATGGTGTTAACTAGCCGTTATCTCCTACAGGTCATGTACATTGTTTCAAAGAAAAACTTTGAAAATCCAAAAGAAATGAAGAGATGAAAATGTATCAAGAGAGTGATATACCAATGATAAGCAAAAGCAATTGCCCTAGGAATGATGGGAGTCTCTGAACAGAAAACCACAGCAAGAGAACAAGAACCTTTGACAGAGAGAGAGAGAGAGAGAGAGAGAGAGAGAGAGAGAGAGAGAGAGAGAGAGAGAGAGAGAGAGAGGCAACTGACCAGGGAAGGCAGTTAGCGTTCATTTGGTAGGTATCAGTCATGTATATTATGGAGACTCTAAATTAGTTAAATAGATAAATCACTCGATCAATCAGGTAAAAAGCCCATTTTTCTCAAATGAGATCCTAGAAAATTAAATTCCCTTAAATGTACACTTTAAACATGGAAGTCATTCAATATCCACAGAGAGAGGCAGAGATCATTTCAGCTAATTGTTCCCATACACTCTTTCCCAAATTTAAGTTAATTTCCTGTCTAGTGTTGATTTTAGCTTCATGCAAGTGCACATGAGAGCATGTCACTTTTCATTTAGTGGGGTTTAATAGTATTTAATAACATCTGGCAGAAAATAAAATGGCAGACTCTATTTCTACATGCAAAATACCATTTAAATAACTAAAAAGAGGACATGAATACCCAGAGATACTGTTTTTGCAGAAGTTAAAACTCATCACAGTGTTTTGTACATTTTATAGGTCCTTTTGCAAAACCCAAGTGAATCCAAGCACAAAGTTGTCTTCAGTGGCAGGCAGACCTGACCTTCAGCTGCTGAGGCAGCAGCAGGCAGACCTGGAAAAATCCGGCACACCTGTTCACGCTCTGGAGGTTTAAAGGCAATTGCTACTGTTTGCAGATTTCTTTAAGGCTAAACCTTCGAAATGGGCAAAGATTGCATACTTACTGTTATATTTTCTTAACCTTGTTCTTGTGGAAACATATGACATCTGGGATAGAATCACTGGTGTGTGGCAATTCAGAACACTGAAATAAAGACGTAAAGAATGGTGTTTCCACTAGTGGGTGGTCTGGAAAAGGACCTGTCAGCTCACTTGGTTCAACTCATTTTACAGGTGAGAAAACTGACGTCCAGAGAAAGTGACCTACAGGTTGTAGACCTACCTGGAATATAGCAAGTTCCTCTGATTATTTTATGATGGGGTAGATGTACATTAATATTAGGACAACGATAATTTCCACAAGATATTAAGCAGTATGTTCATTATAATTCTGGAAACATACATGCCAACAATTTTTTTTCTGAATCCTTTTGTCTTCTGAGTGTAGTTTTCAGGTACATATTTATAATTGCTCAATTTTGCTTGTAGATTTCTGATTGTTAATAACAAATATGCATATAATATTTGTATAATGGAGGAAGACAACATAATATTAACAAAGCTTAGAATTGGTTTAAACTTGCCAACCCGATGAGGCTGCAGTATGAATTTTGGAAAAGCAATTTGCATGGTGGGTGCTTAATAAGCTTTTGCTTAGAGCCAGAATGTCCCACAGGGAGGAGAGAAGGCATGAGCGCTTTGCTACCCAAAGTGTGGCCCACGAAATAGAAGCATGGGAATTACCCAAGAGCTTACAGAAATGCAGAATTTCTGAACTCAGCTCTACCAAATCAGACTGCATTTTAACAAAGTCTCTACATGTTTCATAAACACATTACAGTTTGAGATCACGATTCCAAACTAGACCATAAACTCTAATAGCATCAAATCACTGATTGAGTTTGAAGAGACATATGGAGGAAAGGCGTGGAAAAAAGAGGGCGCAACATATAAAACTGGGGAAACATAAATGCAGTCATAGGAGATTTGGGTTATCCTTCTAGCCTAGCCTAGTTATATAACTTCCTTGTTCGACAGTTTCCTTATTTGTAAGTGGGGTTAACAGTGCCTATATTTTATGACTACTTCAAGGATTACTTGAAATAGAGTCTGCCATTTTATTTTCTGCCAGAAGTTATTAAATACTATTAAACCCCACTAAATGAAAAGTGACATGCTCTCATGTGCACTTGCATGAAGCTAAAATCAACACTAGACAGGAAATTAACTTAAATTTGGGAAAGAGTGTATGGGAACAATTAGCTGAGATGATCTCTGCCTCTCTCTGTGGATATTGAATGACTTTCATGTTTAAAGTGTACATTTAAGGGAATTTAATTGTCGAGGATCTTATTTGAGAAAAAATGGGCTTTTTACCTGATTGATTGATTGATTTACCTATTTAACTAATTTAAAGTCTCCATAATATACATGACTGATACCTGCCAACTGAACAGTAACTGCCCTCCCTGGTCAGTTGCCTCTCTCTCTCTCTCTCTCTCTCTTTCTCTCTCTCTCTCTCTCTCAAAGTTTCTTGTTCTCTTGCAGTGGTTTTGTGTTCAGAGACTCCCATCATTCCTAGGGCAATTGCTTTTGCTCATCATTGGTATATCACTCTCTTGATACCTTTTTATCTCTTCATTTCTTTTTGATTTTCAAAGTTTTTCTTTTTCATCTTCGATTTTTAAAGACATTATATTTGTTTTTTTCTTTCTTTCATTTGTCCCTTCCAGTTTTGTTTTAATTTCTGATATTAATTTTTTATTCTTCTTCTTGAGTTCAGTGACCCTATTTCTGACTTTTGCTAATTCTTATTCATGTTTTCCTTTCATGTCTTGTATCTTCTTAAGATCTTTTAGCTCATTTTAAAATAGTCAGTTACAGTTTCTCTTTGTTTTGTGGGCACATCTTCATAGCTTGTTCCCATAGTCTGTGAAGAATTTTGTCTGTTCCTGATTCTCATTTTTCTCTCGTAAAACCTTTGATTGAGATTTAACCTTCACACTTTTTTGTTGCTCCAAATATGTGCACTTTCTGTTATTGTTATCTTTATTATTTTACAAGAGAGAGAAATAAACAATTTAGTTTATGGTGAGTTGAGGCTTTTTCGTTTATGTGAAATTCGTTTTTCTCATCTTTTAGATGGGGCAATGTTTTCAGGAAAGATTTTCTAACTTCACAGTGCTCCCCCTTCCGTGCCTCAGTTTCTGGGATTTCCTGGCTGTGGTTCCCTTTTGCATTTTTATGTAGATCTTCTTGAGTTTTCCTCTCTCTTGTCCTGTGTTGCTCAATTCTGATTCAGTTCTTAGATGCTTCTGCTCAGCCAGGGATCCATCCAAAAGGGACTCTGGAGAGTCTATTTTGAGAGTTCTGGGGGGCCTGGGCTGCTATCGTTCTTCAGTTTTACTTAACCTGGGCCCTAGCCCTTACCCGGTTTGTGGAGAGCAAACACCTTCCCCGTTTCAGCTGCTGTTCTCAAATTGATCCATTATTCTTTGCAGAGAACACCTATTGGCTCTTTGAGATGCCTTCTGTTCTTAGTTCCAAAGGACACCACCTTCATTGTTTGTCTTCTTCCCACACAAACAATGGTGCAATGCCTGTCTTGTGGCTATTGGTGTCTTTTGCAGTTCATGACCTTGAAACCTAGTTTTGTTGTAAATGTTGTCCATGTAGTTTTGGTTTTACTATGTAGTTGCCATCTGTTTGTATGCAGGAATTCAAGGAGACCTAAAAATCTTGCAAGAATCTGATGACATTAGAAGAATGTAGGTTCTTTTGCAAAGCATTGCAGTGCATGCATGGCTTAGGTTTATTAAGTAGCCTTATAGGAACTAGATAGGAGCCATATTTGGCCAAATTCGTCCCATTCATTGATGGTTTTTTTTTGCTATCACTTGCATCAGTAGCAAATAGGGGATTTTAGTAGGGAAAAAATATCACTAACCCTTTATTGTATGGAACTTCTAACTTTTTTTTTTTTTTAATTTGGGGTTCAAAGGTGTTTAAGTTCTATGAGAAAATTAAAGCTGGTTATATAAAATCATAATCAGTCTTGATGAGGTGTTGGTTAGACACAGGAAGGAGGTTACAAAATATAAATTACTCAAGAAAAGAAAGAAAAGACATTTTAACTTAACCCACTACGAGCAGTTGCTCATGTTTAAACATCTAATGGGGATGGGGACACATCTATACATTCCAACCTTGAGTGGCTGCCCTTCTCAAGTGCCAGTGGTTTTTTCCGCCCCCCTGGTATTTAGCTAGGTTAATAAACACCTGTATTATACTTTTATTTAACTTTTTATTAATCATGTACCCCAATGAACAAAGTATGTTGAAATCACAGAACACTTTTCCTGGTAGCATTTTTCCTGAAATACTCAACAACACCAGAGAATAAAACTCTCAGGAGGCACTTACTAAATGCTTGTTGATGGACTAACTAATACCATGGAATGATACCGTCTATAGCACTCTATGGTTTGTACCAAACTGTCCCCTATCATTCGATTCCTTTAATTCCTACTCAAAACAATGGTCAGACATTTTATCGATAAGGAAATGGAAGTTCAGAGAATGTCTAGAACTTGTTCAAGTTTCCTGGAAACAGAAGTTTCCATGTGTTTTGCTGTTTCTACTATTCCATAGTTTCTGAATGGATGATTATTTTTTAGAGAGAATTTGCAATTCATGTCCTTTCACACTGGCTTAGAAAACTGTGCTTTATGTGTAGGCATCCTTTTCATAAATGCGTTTATCTCTGGTTATGTTTCCCATATGCTTATTTTATCACATTTAATGATTCTTTGTCTAATAAAGATGGCTTCTAAGAAATATATTCAGGGTTTTCTCTTTACAAATTAATGTACTATAAAAAGCTAATGATGATTGATCACCTGACATGTGCTAACTACTCTGCTAAATTCTTTCACAGAATGTTTTATTTGATAGCCACACTAACTCTGTTACACTTTTTATGGACCAACCACTCCTGATTTTATACGTTTATTTATATAGAAGTGAAATTACTTTCCCAAGGTCACATAATTAATTAGAGCACCAGAGTTCAAAACCATATATGAGTTCAAATTAATGTAGCTTCATTAACAAAACAAAACAAAACAAACAAAAAAAACTGACCTTACTCTCTGTGTTGGGATGCAATGTATGAAATTTACTACACTCCATATTTCCTCAAGGTCTTCTTATTAGAATATTTCTTTTTTGGTTTGTTCCTTTTATGACTCTTGCAGGTACATTTTCATTAGATAGATTTTTAAAAGTACCGACATCTTACACTACCACAGATGCTTTTGTCATCATATCAGCTATATAAAAGGTTTAAATGTAGTAAGTAGTCAAATGCTTGGTTTTTAAAGTAGCAGCTCCTTTCCTCTGACGATGATTCCAAGCCCTTATTTCACAAGAGGAGCTCTTTAAGAGTATAAGTGGTGCATATTTATATCCTAGCTAGCTCTGAAACATTACTGTGTTGGTATTCTGGGAATCAGAGAACAAGCTGTTCAGAGAGGAATTTTACAGAACAACACTTGGTATTTCAGGGGGTAGAACAGAATGTGAGTACGTGACTGAGTCCACTGAGTTCCAGAGGAAGGTCCATCTGAATGTAAAAAGCAAGAATCATGTAATTTAGGAAGGGACCGAGGGAAATATGATCTGCACCTCAGGGAGTATAAAGGGACAATTTTATTAAAATGTTTTCTCAGCAAATCTGCTGTTTTCCCATGTGATATGTATAGAAAGATATATACTGTAATATTATGCTTTGCCAAATACAGTGTAGTGGGCAAAAAGTGCACCATGTACAGATGACATTGTAAGCAAACTATTTCAATTAGTTGATGGTGAATGAGGCCAACATTCATAAATGCCCTCTTAAGAGGGTGATGAAGGAGTGAATCTAAAGAGAGTCCAGATCCTGTCTGCCAGAGTTGGAAAATAAAGGCAGATATTGCCATGGAATAGCAAAGGGCTCTTCCCCTTGGACCACACAATAGAAACCATCAGCTCCATCCAGCATAGTGGATCGAGGCAATGGTGAAGGGCCAGTGTCTGGCTAGGAAGCTGCGCATAGAAAGCACAGTACCACTGTGTAGGTGGGTGTGAAAAACAGTCATTTGGAAAGGAAACTGAAACCTACTTTCCTCCTTAATTTTCTCCAGGACAAATGACTGGATAGACCCAGTGTGGTAAGGGATAGGTCAAGAGAATTGAAACACTTATTGCCATATCTTTAGAGGGGGTAAGTGCTGAGAGTACACGTGTCTCATCTAGGGAGAGAGGACTAGAGGGTACATAAGACTCCTTGTGTCTTTAAAATACTTCTTTATTTGGACAGCTTTAGTTAAAGAGTGTTTAATTTGATTAATTTAAGTTGACTCATAGCAGTTTAGGAAAAAGTTATAAATAAGAGTTATTGCTGAACTATATAGGATTTTAATTGTAATTCAGCTTAATCTAGGACCATCAGAATAAAGGTAAGATTTAAGTAAGGAAGACGTACTTCGAAATTTATGGGCTGTTGGGAGGAAAGGATGTTTCAGTGGGCTGACTTTATCAACAGTAAACTTCAATAGTAACTTTACGTAGAGTTACTCAACATTGAATAAGATGTGGGGAACAGAGCAGGGGCAAATTGGGAGTTAATGTAAGAGTTTGAAGTTTGTAGAAAGTAATATGGTTGATCCTAGAAGTTATGTGGATTTGGGAGGACCTCACAGGAGCAGTGAGATTGAGAAAGATACTAAACAGTCTTTATAAACCAAAGTCCTTAATATGGGACCATCTTTGTTGAGTATTCATCCAATACCAGATTATTAATAGGACAAAAAACATCCCGTAAGTATAAGTTTAAGGTGAAGTGACCTGTGCACTGAGAATTGATGTTGGGATGTGATGATATCTGTCAGGTTGGTGGGGTTAGCAGGTAGCAATTTTGAAGGTCTTCCCGTGGTGGTCAGGTGCGCAAGATGTTTCTGTACATTACTTGGTACCATATCTTCTCTAAACTGAATTAACAGTTATCTACCCATAGATTCTCCCTTCACCCACCTTCTGAATACTGATAATTCACCTTAGACAGAGCATTGAACTTGAACTATAAATAAGCAATCGCCCAGCAAACACAGCAACTAGTGGTAATTAGAGAGCTTCATAGCGATGCGAGGTTCACTGGTGAAAAATGTGAACAGCATTAGTAATGTGTATGAGATGGCACCCTGGATCTTATTGCTCTGCTCTACCCTATAATCATTCAATCCTTCAGCAAGTATTTAATGGAGTAAAATTTAGGGGTAGGCACCATGACAAAGACTAGGGTACACTAATGAGAAAAAAGGAGACAATAATTACTCTCAGGGACCCACACTCTACTGAGGAACACACACACATAGACTTTGTATCATACGCTGATTCCCTCTTGGAAAATTATGGGGTTCTGTGAAAGCACATGAAAAGAGTTCCTACTCCATCCTCTGGGGATTGACTGGGATGGAGGAAGAAAAGACAAAGAGAAGTGGCCTGGAGCAAATAGATGGCCTCAATGCAGAGAGGTAGTTTCTACTTTAGCAGGCTGGTGAGAATCTCAAACAGTAAATGTTAAGAAAGAAGTGGTAGAGAACAATGACACAGTGGACGAAGATGCCAAACTCCTTTCTCTACTCCAAGTTATTTCAGGTGTGTGATCTGCATGTGATCTATCTGAGAGAGCAGGACAGGACCGGCATCCCCATGGAAGAGCTTTTCTAAACGTGAGGCGTTGCACAGACAATTCTATGGGGAGATTGAAAATATAAGAGAATCTATTTGCCACAGCATAGCTGGTTCAGGGTTTAAAAGTAATGGCAGAAATAATTGGGTGGAAGAAAGAATGAAGAAGCTGAGGTAATCAGAGAGAATATTTGAACCACGATACTTTTGACTAGAACCAGTAAACAAGAATAATGACAATCTGAGCAATGCAGGTTAGCTAGCAATTATAACATTTCTAAACCCATTAGCTTCTACTCACTGTGGGCATTTTTAGCTTTCTGGGAAAAGTCATTTATGCCCTGAATACACTGTGTCTCTGAGGGAGTGTCATCCTGTTGCTGGGCCACTGTGTTATAAACCTTGGAAACTGCTCAGAATTTGCACAAACTCAGCGTTTTTCATAAAGTTTCTTCTGAGACCTGGCACTTGGATGCCTAATTAACTTATCTTTAAGAGTCACTCTATATATAATAAAAATGAGAGCAACGAGAGAGAAAGAAAATTATAAGGAAAAGTGAAAAATAATTTACTTTGAAATAGGCTGTCCTCACCTGATTTTTTTTCATTTCCTCCTCCATTACATTTTTGGAGAATATTTCAAGCTTGACTTCCATATCATTCTTTTTTTCCCACTCCTCCTCCCCAGGATTTCAAATAGCATTACCTGAGCATCTGCTACATGACAGACATGTGAAGCACTGTCGCTATAACCATGAATCAGCCACAATTCCTGCCATTGAAGAACGTGAAGTCTGGTGGGAGAGATATATCAACAACTGATTTCAATATAATACAGTAACTGTGCATTCAATCTATGAAAACGCATGTTTATATATCCATCCACCTACCAGACACTCAACACACATTTATTGAATCCCATCTATGTGCCAGGTACTGGTCAGACACTAAGAGTGAATAGGACAAAAACTGACCGATTTTTCAAGGACTGAGATTCTAACTAATTAGGATCTGCTCTGGTGGAGGAAAGAGTGCCTTGAGCAGTCCACACAGTAAAGGTGACATATTAAATTACTTTAGAAGAACAGGAGGTATTGTATTGGGTGAGTAAAAAAAAAATCATACTTAACATGGGTAACAGAGCAAAACGCGGAAACATAATAATCTGTGGACTGTTTGAGGATGGTCAGTGAACAGAGAAAATGTAACCAGGGTGGTGATTATGAAGTGGGTTCAGAGTATGCTGGTCCAGTGGGCAATTTATTAGGAGTCCTGTAAGCAAAAAAATTCATGAAAAACCAAAATTGGGAAATACTGCTTAGATAAAAATTAAATAGACCTATTTACTGCAGAATTTCTTACGGCCTTTACCACGAAGAAGCAAATATACATCCAAGAGAGGCCTACAGCTTGCATAATTAATGGATTATTTGACCAAAGAGTACCTTTTTTAGGGAACATTTTTTAAGACTACCCCTTTATAGAACATACCTTTGAAAATGATAGGCCAGAACAAGAGGCCAGGCCAGCAAGCAGCTACCAATGGAACTATAGGTTTATTCGCATCACGTTGCAAAAGGTTTTTGTACAATGCAATTTGAACTCTATTGACTAAAGAGGTACGGAGGAGGGACACAATAGGTTTGTGTCATTATTTTTATTTGAACTAAAGTAGTTTGCTTTTTAAAACGTTTAATCCTGAAACATTCAATATAAAGAAGCATACAGAAAATGATATACCAAATGTGCATGTGCCTTCATTTGAAATTTATCCGCTGTTGATATTTTGACATGTTTGCTTTAGGTCATATTTTAAAGAGCTAAATATATCAATAATATAAATCCTCAAAACAATGTTGAGTACCAAAAAAAAAATCAAGTTGCCGAATGTATTCTATAATACCATAAATACAGTTTAAAAATCTACAACATTACAATATAATGTTTATGGACTCATAAATATATGTTAAAACACAAAAATGTTCATGGGAATTATAAACACTGAATTAAAGATTGTAGATTTCTCTAGAGATAATGGGAGGGAAGGGATTTTAATTGTGTCTACAAGATTTAATTCTTCAATGAAAATAAAAATACTATCTAAACAAATAAGAAATGATGCTACTTTATAGAGCTGGGTGATGACTGTCTCAGGTCCAGTTCCCTGGAAATAATGATTTGTGGACACTTGAAAATAATTCTTAAAAGAAATGAGGAAAGAAGGATTGGGCAAAATGAAAACCTAAACTGCAATTCAGCTACAGCAGGGCAACATCTGATCCCATGGAGGCTTCTGGAGCTGGGATGATGCTTCAGAGACTTCCCAAACTCAGACAGGGGTGTTGAGCGTTAAGGCTTTTGCCTTGACTAGTCACAGATTTTAGACTGACCCTGGGTAGGAGGCGAATATTTGGCCAAGACAATTTGCTTCAGCCGAGAGCAATTCCTGGGGTGTTGCACAGCTCTGAGTCTCAGCTGTGGGGGTGGAATGTGTGATTACCTTGGCCCTGCAGGCAAATCGGTACACAGTGTATACCACAGCCTCTGCTACAATGAGGCACCTTGTGCCGTTTTATTGTCTATTGGTATGTGTGAAATATTTCATACTTTGTCAAACCTTGACATTCAAGAGAAAAAGAATAAAGGGAAAAGAAAAACGACCTTCTGATTTCCAGTAAAACTACTCCCTGAAGTATATCCCCCAACACACACACACAACACAACACAACATACGCCCCAGCTGTAATATCAAGTCACTTACTTACTATTTTATTTTCTGTTTTCTCTCTGTTTTTGGCAACTGGAGATTCTCCTCTCTCTCTTTCTCTTTCTCCCCTGGGTTTTGGGATGCCTTGTTATGAATTTTAAAAGTACAATTTATTCAGCATGTTTAGGTTTTTGTTACAGGAGAACTTGAGTTGGCCTTCTTGCTGGAACATAGCTGTTTCCCTGAAGTGTCAATTATGAAGTGATTCTAAAGAAAAATTACGTTAATCGCAATATTGGATTATAGTATTCTTTTCTTTAGTCATGTAGAGCTTTATCCTCCCGCTGCCCCAGTATAAAAAGCTTCAATTTCATTTGGGTCTTTTCATTTTACTTTTTGTTTTTATCAGTACTATAAGGTCCACATACTCACTAAATCAGGGTCAGCAAACGATGGTCCAAGGGAAAAATCTGCACACTACCTGTCTTTGTCACACAGTGATGTGCATTCATTTACATATTGTCTGTGGTAGCAGAGTTGACAGTCATGACACAAACCATATGTCCCACGAAGCCTAAAGTATTACTATCTGGTCCTTTACAGAAAACATTTGGTAGCCCTGCTGTAAAAGCATTGACCATCTTTCCATTTTGCTTTGAGAAAATCTGTATGTAGTGGATACAGCAGTGAGTAGGGGCTAACATTTGGCCACTTGATCCATCTTTACTGTTTTTCAAGCAGGCACTTAAAATTTACTAAAGCTACTTACTTGTCAGGGGCAATGCTTTCTTACATCTCTGCAAGAAAAATTCTAACTGCAAGAGGCCTCTGTGGTGGTTTTTTCTGGTCCTAAAATACGAGTATATTCTTCTGAATCTTTCTAGTTACATATTTCTCCTTCCTTACTGATGTGAACTTGTCCATGGGTCTTATGTCAGTTTTTGAAACAGGGGATATCCATCCAGATCACCAAGGTGTTTGTTCATAAATTGGGTGGATTCATTTCCTTTATTTTTCTTCTTAGTACTGTGTGGTTTGTAAGAGATCAGACCTCAAGCTCAACAGCTGTTTGATGCAAACTGACATGGTGAGTTCCAAGGTGCTGAGGGAGCAGGCTGTGTGGGCAGCCCAGCTACGGCATTTGCCTCTAATTCTGTTTTGCTTGTTGAAAAAGTCTGAGCCGGGATGATTTCTTTACATGACTTTTTCCTTGACCAGAAATACAACGTCTCTTCTGGTTAATGGCTGCCACAACATGAGAAGGCATCCCCCTCCCAGGAATGCTTACTGCGGCTGAGGATGCTGTTCGAACTCCTGGCTGCCCCAAAGCCAGGACTCACCAGTGTTACCCATCAGCATGACCAAGAGGTATTTCGAGTGCTATTCCTTCCACCTCCTCTCCCCTTCAGCTCTTGCCTCTCTAAATTAAAAACCATACCCGTATTCCTTGAGCATGTCCTCTATTTAGTTCTTGGTAAGTTACAGGTGTAAATTGGCCCCTGGTTAAAGTTTATCCCTCCGTTAGATATCTGCTACACATATAAGGGCAATGTCTGAAGTCCTAGCATGGGCAATACATCCAGTGATGTAAAATTTTTCCTTTAACTCTAAGTGGCATTTAATGAGAATAAGTAAGGGGGCATGTGGTTAGATGTTTATTTATATTTTTATGCTATAACATAGATTTTAATTGGGAGATTTCCCCCAATATCTGCCATGTAAGCCCAATAATTTTCAAAGCATCATGTCAAATGGGAACACAAAATTGAACACTCACTATTTACACTTTGCTGTAATAGTGAAATACAATAACGAAAGAAAAGAAGGAAAGAAAATAGACCTTTAAGGCTGTCTCTAATTTCTGCTGATAATACAAGGTGGCTCCTTTTTGATAACCAGTTTGTGGGCTAATAGTTTAAGCGTATGACGGACTGAAGAAATAAATAGAAAATACATTTTCTTGTGATTCAGCGGTACCCTGAGCTATTTTAGCAATTCATGTTTTTATTTTGTGTTCTCTTAATTTCTTGGTGTCACACGTAACTCGTTCATGCTCTTTTATATTGATTTTAATAAATTATGAGTAAAATAAAATATTTATAGTATAAACATTTCATTCTCCATAGTCTCAATATTCAGATGTTTGTTCTTGCTTAGACACAGCCCTTATTTGCCATGTAGTAGGTCGAGGTGATGCGATGAGTATTCACTTGTGAATGAAAACATCCACACACAGGCAAACCATCACTTACTACCCGACAAAGATATTCAGACCCACCAGGTGTGCATCTGAAAACTGAGTGGACACGTCATTTTAGTTTTGAGGTAAAATTTTAAAGTGATAGTTTTGATAATGGCTATAAAACTTCCAATTCTACTTCTTAAGCATTTGCTGTGAGCCAGCACCACACTAGATATGTTGCATATATTTTAAGCTATCTTTAACTTACCTTGCTCAATAATGTTTGTCTTCCCGATTTTCAGAGAAAAGAATTAAGATTTAGAGAGCTTTCATGACTTATCCAAGGTCACTTACCAGAAAATAGAAGAACTAAAATTTCAATCAAGGTCTGCCATACTCCAAATCCCAAACTCTTTACTACAGGACATGCTTTACTCAGTTAAAATAGGCTTAAATTTGCCACAGAGAGATTCCCTTCCAGCTTTTCAGGCATCAACTCCTTCATGAAGACCAAAAAACCTACAGTTTTTCCACATTGCCATCACTGTGAGACATCAATAGTGTCCAAGCCTGGCCATTTGAGAATGTTCTTATCTCAGATATGAGTCACTTTTTTTTATTGACATTCATTTTATCTCTGTTTCCCCCATTTATCAAAAACTTTCAGAATTTCATACTGTACAAAGCCCTGTAAGTGCCATTTCATTTTAAAACTTCTAATTACCCTTCAGATGGCATTCATCTGCAGGCATGGGCTTTTGCTTACAAAGAATGTCAGGCAAGAGTTGGACACCCCCATTAACCTAGAATCTCAGTTTTGGCTTTTTATTTAATATTTGTTAAAAGATACTTAGATAGACCAAACTTCAGTGTCAATAGGCACATTTGAACACTGCCCTCCTGCAAAGGAGCTAGTTTCTTCAGGACTTTGTCACTGCAATTTATAAATGCCACTTTGCTCAGCATTCTCAGGCATGGAGCAGTATGGATAGGGAAGTTCACTCTATCGAAGGATGGGGAATGTAGAGCATCTTTCATCTAACAATAGGATCAAAAGATGAACAGGTGGGGAGTAACAAATCTTTACGGCAACCCACAGAGCTGGATAAAACCTGACTAATAAAACAACTTAGTGGGCACCGGGCACTTTGGAGGCCTCCATGGGCAAATGACATAGAACTGCTAATGTAAGGGTGAAACTTACGAAATCAATAACTTAGCCTATAGCTTGATTCACTTCATAGTTTGCTATTTAGCTGTTTTCTCTTTGTTTCTCTCCCTCACTACATCATTTAATTGCTCTGCTTTCCAAAGGCTACATGCATACCTTGTTAACCTAGCTAATCGGCAGAACACTAACTTGCAAGAAACTGAGTCAGCCCTGAAACACCCGCAATCAGGCTGCAATTCTGTACTGTGATTTTCTGTCAGATGACATGAGTCACCCATAAGACAGGGTTCAAGATAACCAGAACAAACAGAACCCCAGAAGATGTTCTCCCGGACAGGTCCCATGACTTACTCCCCTTTTCCTTTGTTCTGCTTCTTCTTGTGTACCTATAAAATCTTCTGACTGTTCTAGGAATAAGGAAATGACCTTTGGACAGGAGTTGCCATCCTCCCAGAATGCCAGCATTCTGAATAAACCTGCTTTTCTTTCCACCAACCTTCTCTCTTGATTTTTGACTTTTTCAAGCAGCAGGCAGCCAGAACTTTGAAATCTGTGTTGTGTTCAGCGCCTTCATTCTGAGAAGCAGAATGAACTTGTGCTTTTGACCAATCAGTTTTGCAGTGTTTACATTGTTAATTTCTTAAGCCCCATTATGCATTCTAATGAAAGATTCACATTTTAAGGGATGAAAATCTAACCAATAAGTGTGGATGGCTACATTTTCCTTTTCTTTTTGATCAGGTTTATTGTGTTATAATTTACATAATAAAATTTACCTTTGTGTACAATTTTAATTTGATAAGTTTTGACAAACATATACACTCATATAAACATCACCACCACCACCACATTAAAAAATATAGAATACTGATTTCCTCTGCTACCCGAAAGCAGAGTTTCTATAAAAACTTTTGTAAGCCAAAATGGCGTAAAGCAAAGAAGCAATCACCATTTATTTATATGAAAAACATTTTCGAGCTTCACAGACACAAAATTCCATGCACACAATGTCTTTTGTTCACCATGATCAAAACACTTAATTACATTCAGTTTTATGCTAAGTGGGGCACCCTTGCAAGCTCTCATAGGCCTTTCTGATACCTTAGGATACATCTTGCTAACGAATGCATAAAATAAATTGAGATAAAGCACAGATGCTCACAGACACAGCTCAAAGCCATGGTGGTTTGGTGATGAGCTTCTGAGTGTAGTTCCCAAAGAAGGAGCTTGGTGGAGCCACTCTTGCTGCTCTGGGTGCTGCTGTCTGTATAATGGCAGCTGCAAAACAAACATTGAACCCTGTTTTTGCTTTTCAACTTTTGTTGTAGAAGTAAAAGTTCTCTTTAGATTTCTTTTGGTTAGCAAAACAGGTACTATTGTAAGTCTTTCATAAAAGCAAAGTTCGCCTAATGTGAACTTTCAAAATGCACGGTTATACCTAATATCTCCAACAACCCCCAAAGTGGCCTCCTCTCTTTTTCAGTGAATCCCCTTCCCCAACCTCTGGTTCATTGCCATCATTGTTCTGATATCTCTTCCAATAGTTTGATCTTTTCCAGAATGCTATTTAAATGGACGCATATAATATGTGCTCTTTATGTAAGGCTTTTGAGATTCACCCATGTTTATACATATATTAGTAGTTCATTATTTTTATTGCTAAGCAGTATTTCATTATATTGTTGTACCACCATTTGTTTATCCATTAATCCATTGATGGATATTGGAGCTGTTTACAGTTCTGAGGCTGTTATGAATAAAGTTACTATAAACATGCCATTACAGGTTTTGTGTGGTTATATATTTTCATATTTGTAGAAGGTAAATTGCTGGGTAATATACTTATCTTCATAAGAAACTGCAAACTGTCTTCCAAAGTTGTTGTGCTATTTGGCATTTTCATCAGGTATGTATCAGAATCCTAGTTGCTCCACATTCTTGCCAACATTTGGTGTTGTCAGGTTTTTGTGTTTTCCCCCCAGTTTTAGCCATTCTATTAGGCATCTCCTAATAGAGATGCCTTGTGTTTTTAGTTTCTATAAAATAGCATGACACCTGAATGCAATGTTGTATGGTAGGTTGGGTTCTAGGAAAACAACAACAAGGGACATGATTTAAAGATCTAGTGAAATCTGAATAAAGTCTGTAGTTGAGTAACAGTTTTCTACCAATGTTAATTTCTCAGTTTTGATAAATGGTTAGGAAAGTTATTAACATGTTTACGTAAACTAGGTGAGTTGTAATGAGAACTTTCTATCCTATTTTTGTAACTTCTGTAAATGTAAAATTATATCAAAACAAAGAGTCAAAAAATATCATACACTGAGGAGGTAGAGATCAGTGACAATTTTAATGACAAATGCTATACACGTGGTGGTCCCTGTGATAGCCCTATTTAATTCGCCATTCTGGCCCCTTCAAAAACAAGATGGATTGTATCAGCTGGTGATGCACTGCTCAGAACACAATCAAATGGTAGCCTCGATTGCAGTGACTTTGCCGGAGTGGTACCTTTGCTAGAGCTAATGAATACAGTTACAGGGGCATGACCAGCAAACATGTCAAATTTCCACCCACTTGAGGATGGAGAATTAGAAGCAATTCACATGAATATGGGATGGAAACAGTATACATTACAGTCTTGTCCTAAGTGTATATTAACTCTCTGTCATAATACAGGGAGACCTAGATCACCTGGATACTATACAGAACATCCCATGGGTCGACTTAATTGATGGCATCATATTAACCAGACAAGACGCACACAAAGTGCTAAGTACGCTGGAGAACTTTCTGTGTCTCATGTGCTCCAGAAGGTCCGAGATAAACAAGAGACATTCAGGGTATGTGCTACATCAGTGAAATTTTTAGAGGTACAGAAGTTTGAGGCATGTCATTATATCCCTTCCTTAGTAAAAGACATATTATTTCCTCTTACCCCTCCCACCACTGAGAAAGAAGCACAATGCTTGCAAGGCTTCCCACTGGAAGCTGGAGCAGGGCCCACTCCAACTATTCCACTTGGCCCATTTTATTTAGGAGGTTCACATTACCTAGAATATTCCACTCTGACAGTAAATGTGCCATATGGCATTTGTTAAATCCCCAACAGAAAAATCACAATTAGACCCCAGGGGATCTGTATCACATTCCTGCCTCACAGTGGAGAACTATACACCACTTGACAAAGAGCTGCTGGTATGCTACTTCACCCCAATAGAGTGATCATGGACGTCATTTGACTATGTGACCATAGCTATGTCCTGTCGAACTCAGGAGGTTGTAAGTTGGACTAGTTCCACAACAATTCATTTTAATATGAAAGTGTTCTGTCCAGGTAACATATGATGGTATAGCTGCATGAGCAGACAGCCCAGACCTCGATATTTTTACTAAAGCTGTACTTGTACTTCTCCTTCAGCTCATACCTATGACTACATGAGGGAATTCCTTTTGACTAGCTGATAGAGGAAGAAAAAGTCCAAGCTTCAGACATCTGGTTATCCACTTTCTGTGGAAAGGGAGATGTGGTCCAGGATAAGAATGCAAATGGACTAATGAGCAATGGTAGATGACTAGTTGGATTTCTATAGGTCTAGAAGGAGAAAGTTGGAAGATTGAGGACACAGAGACCTGGGAAAGAGGCACATGGACACACCAATGGAAGTGGTCACAGTGTTTGAAGCTTTGTATTGTATATCAATACCTACCACAAAACGTACTCAATGGAATAAATACTGAACTACCAAGTAGTCAGAGCAACTCGGAATTTTGGTATCAGTCAGCCCTTATTACCCACCACCCCATTTCTAATACAATGAGCTTATGAATGGGGTAGCCATTGAGTCACAGGTGGAAGCTACATGGCCCCAATAGTATGTGTCCCCACTCACTAAGACTGATCTAACTACTGCTTCTGCTAAATGTTTAACCCCCTACAACATAAACCGCCCCTATAGCCTACTAAGGTATTATCTACCCACAAGACTTTTTGGTGGCTCATTTATGACACTGAATCCCTCCTACATTTGAAGACAGCAAATCATCTTGACTGGAATCAGTACATGTGGATTTTTCTTTCCTGCCCACAGGACCTCAGCTAACACATTATCTAAAGATATTCAGAATGTCTGATGCAGCAACACAGAATCCTGCATAACAACACAACAGACCAAGAGATCAACTTCACACCAAAGAAGATATGACACATGACCAGAGGTGACACACTACATATAACACTACCCAGAAGCTGCTGCCCTGACCCAACTGGCATACCAGCTTGGGGATGGAAGCATGTGAGGTCTCCAATAAGTAGAAGAGGTGAGTCCAGGAACTAAGAGGACAGGAATAGGAGTAACCTTCATTGCTGTCACTTGCAATAGCCCATGTAGAAAATTTGCATTTCCATTCTCCATTGCTTTAGACTCTGAGTTTCTACAGCTTCTAGCTCTGAAAGGGGTAAAACTTCCACCAGGGGACATAGTTAGAGTCCCATTCAACTTTATTTTCAGGCTTCCACCCACTCACTTCAGGTTCTTTGTACCAAGAGACTAGAGGAAAAGGAAAGAGTCAACATTACATCAGGGCTAATTCACCCTGACATCAGGAGGCGGTAGGGCTTATGGGGACAGGAATAAATAAATTTGGCACATAGATGATCCCCTTGGGAGTCATTTGATACTTCATTAGCCAGTGTTGATGGTAAATGGACAAGCATAGAGCCATGCATGAAAAGAGTTCTCAGTTATGAAAACAAGGTTCACCCCATCAGTTATGCACTCTAGACCAGCAGAGGTGTTAGCCAAGCATAATGAGAGTACACAAGGGATTTCAAAAGAGACAGGAATGAAGATGATGAGCATAATATGTGACTTCAAGTTCTATTAGCTAATCTTCATCTTCTAAGCAACCCAAGGAAAAGAGACTACTTGGAATTCAGAAGAATCTTTCTCAGACGGGATTAGCTTACTCTACAAAGCAAGTGAATCTGGGTAATAAATGGTTTAGACTATAGTGTACGTCATGCGGCACTGTCCAAATCTCCCCTTTCATGACTGAAACAACTCACTGCCCTGGCTTCTGAAATTTTCGCCTGCTAATAATGGCTCACAGGTGAGTACCTTTCTGGACAGTACCTTCTGCTGAAGGAAGCCACCTTGCCCAAGGATAACTCAGAATTGTGCTGGTAAACTGATGCTTTAAAAGAAAAAACATGAAATAAATATTCCTATGATCACTGATTTCAAGGTTTCGATAGTTTAATAACCAGTTATCAAAATTCTTGAATATTGAGCACTTGGCTCTCTTGAGGCAGTACACACAGATTTCATCACTCCACTGGCTTGCAGGCTTACACTCCCCTCTTTGGAGGCAGCCTGCATCCAATGACTACTCAGTGAAGAGGCATTGGGACAAATATGAATGTCAAGTCTAGTTCCAGAATGCTTCTGCTCTACTGCTTCACAGTTTAACCTCTCCTTCTACCCAATCTTGTTTCCTTCCCCTTTATAGTCACTTTCATGGAAAATCTCTGCTAAATTTCTTGAACGTAAATCACATTAGTGTCTGGTTTCAAGGAACTCAGGTCATGTAGAAACACTAAACATATATTCATTCTCTTCCCTCATTAAACATTTTTATTTCTAAAATAAAATTTATATTCTAGGAAACAAAGGGTGAATGATTATAATATATTTTTCACATGCTTAAAGTACAAAATAGAAGATGATGAATTAGAAAAGCAACAGACAGAAGGGTAATAAAAAGAAATTCCAAGATGCAGGTTAGCGGTGCAAATGTGCCATGCTCATGTGATAGACACACTCACTGTTTAAGACTCAGAAAGTTACTCTGATAAGATTACATTTCCCTTTCAATGTAGGCTTATATACAAAGATATTTAAATATGCTTTTAGCCCACATTTTTTGAAAATATAAGTATCATCATCTAAGATGAAATTTGTGACCTGGCCATAATGTTTATTTCACAACAATATAAGAAATAGTTTTATAGAATTTTCATTCTGAATTTCCAAAGCGATCAAACAAAAAAAAATAAATAATTTCCCTGCATTCTGCTCCCACCAACAAGAATCTAATTTTGCCAGCATAGTACGAAATGCAAGATTGTTAAGTCTTTTTGAAGCATTTGACTGGCAGATAAGGACGGAAATTGTCACATGCCTGATGGTTAAGTTCAGATTTCAGCTGTACAGTATTTCTAAATGTGACATTAATAATTTCTGAAGAACATAGATTTTCTACCCATCTGTTTTGAATAGATACCTTTTAAATTCTCATTGCTTAAAAAAATTCCCAGGATGTTATACCTAGAAAAAAACATACGATTGAATAGAAAGTTCTCAACAGTCAGATAGACACAATAATAATGAACATGAATAATACTAAAAGTGAAACCTAAACCTTCTGTACTGTCCTTAATATGCCTCTTCTACAGCAATATTTCTTGCATATAATTATAAGGGTGTAGATGCGTATTTTTATAAGATTCTTTTACTGACCTTGGAAAACAGGTTTTCGAATGCACCAAATTAAAGAAATAAAAAGATAGTTACAAAGAACAAAATCAACCTAATTTGAAAATAATTCTGAAAATTTTATGCACTTCACAATGCTCATCTGAACATCTCAGATTCTGACCTGTTTATGAGAATGGAAACCTAAAACTTTGGTAAGTAGAGTATAAAGAAGAAGGAAAACAATACCAGTTGTGACTGCATTATTACAGACACTATATTATACATATTACAGATGTTATCTCATTAATCTTCATCCACATCACTGTAAGCTGTTCTATCTCCATCTGATAGACTGGGAAAATAAATGCCAGTAATTTGCCAAAGTCATATAACTGTATCTTCTCCCCCTGCATCTCATACTTAAACACCAACGGGACTTAGGCAACTGACAACATGACTTCTCTACCTTCCCTCAATTTCCAGGAGTTGTCCCTAGACCAATGGCTTTAAACACCATTTTATTAGTTATCTGTTGCTGCCTAACAAATTACCCCCAAATTAGCAGCTTAAAGCAACAAACATTTATTATTTCAAATGGTTTCTGGGAGTCAAGACTTCATCAGTGGCTTAGGTAGATGCTCTTGATTCAAGGTCTCATGAATTGCAGTCTAGCTGTCAGCTAATATGGAGGACTTGTTTCCAAGATGGCTTTCTCATGTGGTTATTGGAAATAGGCGTCAGCTTCTTTCTGGATGATGGAAGAAAGCTTCAGTTCCTCTTGACAAGGGCCACTCCACAGTGCTGCCCCAATGTCCTCACAATATGACACCTGGATTTCCCCAGAGCAAGTATGCCAAGAGAAGTAGGCAGAGGCCGTGACATCGTGTAACATAGCCACAGACATGACATACCATCACTGCCATTTTTTTGTTCACACAGACCAACCTCAATTTAAGGTGGTGAGATGTCTAAACAAAGGTATGAATACCAAGAGTCAGAGATCAGGCCCAGGTAAAAATGAAGTTCTTTGAATTTAAATCCTTAAGTACATCTTCTCAAGTTTAATTTTTCTCTAAATCTGAAGACATGTGAAACTAAAGAGATAGGTCACCTCCCCCACACATTAGACAAAGGACATACTTACACACCTTTTTGAAACAAGCTCTACTCTACCTTGGGTGGATGTTGGGCCAACTGAGGAACGGTGCTCTTAAGCTTCATAGAAGCTCTATTATTTGATTAAGAATGGCTGTGAGCTATACCGTTATAGCCTTCAGAGCACCTGCTTGTCTGACAGAATGATATTGTGAGGCACCACTTTTGATTTTTCTGAGGTCTTAACACAGGATTTGATTGTCACACCCTAGGCTTTATCTTTAATGCATTTTCCTAGCAGTTCCCTGGATTTGATAATTTTTTAGAAGCCATTTCTTAATTTTAGCATTATTTTACCACTAGAGAACCTGAGAATTTTCAGAATCATTAAGTCCCAGCTCCTTCATTTTAACAGTCCTTTGAGTCTTTCTCTCTCTCATTTCACACTTTACTATGAGCACAAGATAAAAACAAGTAGTACCTCTAACACTCTGGCTGAAAAGCTTCTTAGCTAGATAACCCAATTCATTAGGTACATTTTCAACTTTCCTGGTTAATACCGGGAATGGTGTTGCTAAACATCCTGCCACTACATGAAAGCATCTCCTTTGCTCCAGTTTCCAAGATGGTTTTCTTTACTTTTACCAATCACAGCCTCCTCAAGAGCCATGATGCTTCTATAAAATTTCCCCAAAGATTTTTAAGCTTTCACTAACACCCCCATCAAAGTCGTCTCCCTTCCACTCACTGACTTGTTCCTAAACCACTCCCATATTTTAAGATATTTGTTAATACTTAAACATGTCTGGCACCAAAATCTGTATTAGTTATCAATTGCTACCTAACAAATTACCCTAAATTTTTGCAGCTTGACAAAATATTATGTTGCATATTTTCTGAGGGTTAGGAATCCAGGGACAACTTCACTGGATGGTTTCAGTCAGGCTCTCTCAGGAGGTTGTACTCAAGCTCTTGACTACAGTTGAGGTCATTTGAGGGCTTGGCTAGGACCAAACTGGTTCCCAAGATGGCTCATTTATGTGGCAGAAGGCCATCACTAGGTTGTCGAGTATCCTCATAACATGGCAGCTGGCTTCCCCAAAACAAAGTGACCCAAGAGCGGGCAAGGAAGAAGCTATATATCTTTTATAACTGTTAGTGTTAATTTTATGTGTCAACTTGGCTGGGCTGCTGGGTCCAGATATTTGGTCAAACATTATATTGGGTTTTGTGTGTGTGTGTGTGTGTGTGTGTGTGTGTGTGTGTGTGTGTGTTTAGATGAGATTAACATTTAAATTGGTGGACTTTGAGTAAACAGATTCCTCTCCATAATGTGGATGAGCCTAATCCAATCAGTTGAAGGCCTGCATATAACAATAAGACTGGGCCTCTCCTGAGCAAGAAGGGATTATGTCAGTGGTCTGCTTTTGGACTTGAACTGCAGCATCAACTCTTCCCTGGCTCTCCAGTCTGAGAGCTCACTCTTCAGATTTTGAACTTGCCAGCCTCTATAATTGCATGAGTCAATTCTCTCTCTGTCTCTGTCTCTCTGTCTCTCTCTCTTTCTCTCATTCTCTCCTGTTTTGCCTATGGAAAATGCTAATACAATAACCTAATCTGAGAAGTGACATACCATCTTTTTCCATATTCTATGAGTCATGTAGACCATAAAATGAGGGAGGGGACCAAACAAGGCCACGGATACACGGCCAGGGGCCAGGAATCCTTTGGGGCCATTTTGGAGGTGGCTCCCACGACTATCGGTAATCAGATGATACCCACATTTATATTTTCACTGACAACTTCTGCCGTGCATTATGGATATGTAAATCCATGCACACTTGACATTATATTTAGGTGTAAATAAACAACAAAAGTTTAAGAGAACTGCTGACTTACTGTCCATCACTGTTACCCTAAGCTGTTAATCCACCAGTGTTCTCCAGTACAGCACTACAGATTCTAGCAGCACTACAGATTCTTTTGCTTCTCAAGCCAAACTTTGATTTCCACCTGGTTTTTCTATCTGTCTCACATTCCACATCTAGTCCATGAGCCTGTCAGCTCTATTTTCCAAAACATCCTGAGAGCAATGACTTTTCACAACCTTCATAACTATCACTTTATTCCAAGCCACTATCATCATATGCAAATGGAATCATAGAAAAAGAAATATTTTCTCTTTTTCTGCTACCATCAACAAGGACCTAAATTTGTCAGTACACTTTGGAATATAAGATTTTTAAGATTTTTAAAAAATTCTCTCTATGGCTGTGTATATACAATACATAAATGCCTAACATATGGTTTGGGGGGAGACCCTGATTTTGGTACCTTAGTAAGAGTTTCTGAATACAGCTCCAGCATGTTCTGATGGGGGATCAAAATTTTCTACACAGACTTTTTCTTTTTGCTTTCTCTCAGTCCCTCTTGAACTCTTTGTCAACCATGATTTGGCATTTTGAATAGGAAGGTGTCACTATTCATCAAATTAAAGTGCATGTACAAATGCATTTTAATGTGCAATGTACACTAAAAAGCCTCCTTCAGAAATTATACGACCCAGCTTTACAATGTATTTTTTGCATTAAGGCATTGTATTACAACACAATTACCAACTCTAATCTGTTTATTTCTCCTCCCCCCCACCAATCAAATTAGTCTTCTCCCAGACCAGCAAGCACTTCTTTCCTTTATTAATGGTATAAAGGGAAAAATAATAACTAACATGGGCCTTTGGGTTTTCAGTAAAGAGAGTAAATGGAGTAGAAAATGCTTCTATGTACTCATATCAAACTCTGTAAGGCACATGGATAAAGACCCTCCTGGGGGGTCTTTATGTAACTCCAGCCTGATAAGGACCCCTTCTAAGAAATGAATATTCTTACTTTATGATACAGACTAAACTTATCAAGAACATAAAAAAAAAATCAAAATATGCCATAGGAACTCTTATTTATATCCATTTGCCTATAGTAAAATTGGTTTTGTTATATGTTGTTTTACTTAAAGTCAGTTTCCAAGAACCTATCAAAGATGTCCAGTGAGGACTTACTGTATTTTATTCATTAGAAGTGAGTCACCAAATCTAGCCCACACTCAAGTTGAGTACAGTAAAATTTCACCCCTTTAAGGGAGAAGCGCTACATAATTTGGGGTAATACGCTTCAAACCACCACAGCCAGATAATCACCCCCTTTAGATCATCCCCGGCCCAGATCTGGGATCAGTTCTGAAATGCTCGCCATGCCCTCTTACAGGGACTGTCACCTACTCTGAAAGAAGACAACCTTTTTCCTGTGGCTGAAAGTTCTGTGTAAAACTTCTCGTGTCTAATTTTCAAACAACTGAAACTCCCAGAAGGAAAATGGGACTCCAGACTTTATCTTGCTGCCATTTTCGAGTGTTTTTTGTTGTTGTTGTTGTTGTTGTTTTGTTTGTTTGTTTTTTAAATTTTATTGGGAAAGGGGAACAGGACTTTATTGGGGGAACAGTGTGTACTTCCAGGAATTTTTTTCCAAGTCAAGTTGTTGTCCTTTCAGTCTTAGTTGTAGAGGGCACAGCTCAGCTCCAGGTCCAGTTGCCGTTGCAAGTTGCAGGGGGCGCTGCCCACCATCCCTTGCAGGACTCCAGGAATCGAACTGGCAACCTTGTGGTTGAGAGCCGTGCTCCAACCAACTGAGCCATCTGGGAGCAGCTCAGCTCAAGGTGCTGTGTTCAATCTTAGTTACAGGGGGCGGGCCCACCATCCCTTGCGGGATTCAAGGAATTGAACTGGCAACCTTGTGGTTGAGAGCCCAATGGCCCACGTGGGAATCGAACTGGCAGCCTTCAGAGTTAGGAGCATGGAACTCTAAACTCCTGAGCCACCGGGCCGGCCCCTTCTAGTGGTTTTGAGAGCAAACTCTAGAACCAAACTCTTTAATTCAAAAACAGTCTCTGCCACTCAATTCCTGTCCAACTTTGAAAAATGATTTGAATCATATATTTCTTAAATCTCTCATAGGAAAAATGCAGATAAAAACAATACCAACCCAGTAGGTCTGCTGAGACATTTAAGTGATGATATATAAAGTGCTTAGAATATTGCCTAGTGGATAGTAAATCTTTGTTAATTAAGATCACTATCTTTATTATCATTATTTTTTAATTAAAATCACATTCACCCACTAGTCCTAATCAAGGTCTATTAAATGGGCATTCTCAGGTATAAGAACTTGGTAACGAGTCTGTTTTAGGCATCAGACATTCAGTAGTGAAAAAAGCAGACAAAAATCCTGCCTTTAGAGCACTTCTATTTGTGTGGGTTTTGCTGGCCTGACTCAGAGTCTCCTTCGTAGCTTTACTAAGAAGATGAAATGGGGACAGTAGCAACTGAGAGATTTGGAGGACAAAGCCGAAGATACAGAGAAGGTGCTGCTTGAAGGAGGAAGTCTTAATTATCAGAAGGTATTCTGCTGCTCTGCCCTCATGTTTCCAAGAATAAAGTAGAACAAATCTTGTCTTTGCCAGTAACATACTGTGTCAATTGAGCAAGTCATTTCTTCTTTCTCTGGGTGTTTGGCATTTACAAAGTAAGTGTGGGGTATGTAGTCTAAGCCCTGACTTAGGTTTTTATTGTTGTTGTTTGTTGGTTTGTTTTCTTTTTGTAATGCAAGTACATGATTTAAGCTTTGATTGCCTGGGCATCCATTTCAAACAGGAATCCACTTCAAAGATGCAAGATCTTAAATTTACACATTGCCAGATAGAGCTAGATAAAGAGCCAAGTGACAGCCCCCCTTGAGGCGCCTTTGTTTTAGAGAGCTTGGTTGATTCAATAACTGACCAGTTGGGCTACTTATTTGTTTTCTCTTCCCTTTCTTTAAATTCCTGCTTTTATGTTTTAAATTCACCAATAAAGAGTGAGCCAAAGGGCTGCCACTCTTGACCCCAATGAAAGCAGAACCCGAGACCCATGAGCACTTTCTCTCTGTTCCACCTACAACCTCACTGTGTGGCCCCCAGGTGTGCTGTGTAATTATCAGGTCTTCAGTAATAAACTTGTGTCTTTTCAGTTTCAGGTTATTGCTGAAGAGCATTTGCACCCAGAATAAGAACCTCAAGGAATGATCCTGTCATAACATTGGCTGTTGATAGGCTAAAACCGGGACAAAGCACTGGAGTTGTACCACATTCATGTTTTGTTTATTATTTTTTTCTTTTTTTCATTAGTTTCAGGTGTACAAAACAATGTAATAGTTAGACATTTACACCCTTCACAAAGTGACAACCCAATCTACTACCCCTCTGACATCGTATATACCGTATTTCCCTGAAAATAAGACCGGGTCTTATATTAATTTTTGCTCAAAAAGATGCAGTAGGGCTTATTTTCAAGGGATGTCTTAGTTTTTCATGCACAACGATCTACATTTATTCATGTAAAACAATCAACATTTATTTAAATATAGTCATGTCATCTTCTTCTGGAACATCGCCATAACTCTCCAACCCCAAATCCCGACTGGAATTTCTTGCGACTCCATTTCCTGTACAACCATTGGCCCCAATCTCTCATGTCCAGCAATAGAGCTCTCCTTAAATGAGCACTTCTGGTCCATGTGGCCTGCTCGTAGTGCATTGGCAACACAGCTGTCAGTGATTTTATCCCATGAATTCTTCACCCAAGTCACGACTTCTTGCAGGATAGACTTCACAAAGTTTCCACGCTGATTTCTCTCCATTCTATTTTCAGTGTAGTCATTGATTTCTATGCGCAAATGGTCCTTGAACGGCTTGTTTATTGCAATATCAAGAATCTGGAGATAGGCAGTCATTCCTGTGGGAATCATTATTTGATCTATTCTCTCTGCAAGGAAGTTCTTCATGTCTTTAGTGCAGTGAGTGCTGGCTGAATCCCACACTAGCAGACCTCTTTGGCCACCTCGCAAAACAAGTGGCAGCATTAAATCGACCTGCTTCCTTATAACTGCTTGTGTGCACCAGGCTTTTTCGGTTTCAAGAACATAACTGCCTGAAACACTTTCAACCTTATCTTTCTTGCCCTTAGTGATGATTAGAGATGGGGATTTCTTTCCATCCAGACGAATTGCCCAAATACAGGTAACACATGCACTTTCATAACCAGTGGAGGGAATGTAGATTGAGAAGGCACCCCTCTGATCAATTGTCATTTGAGATCCTTGGCCCACAAACACTGCAGTTTCATCCATAGCAATCATGTTGGAGAGTGGGTATTTAGAAAAGTCGATGCCATCAACAAAGGACTTGAATGCAAGTGCACGTTTAATAACTTCAGTATCTTCCAGCTTGAACAGTCTTGTCGATCTTAGAGACAGTTCATATAGTTGAAGGAAGCCATCCAGCCAGTGTTGTGATGTGCTGAATTCTTCTGGGGATATTTCTAACTGTGGTGCCATAGCAAGGGCAAATGCTTGACTATCAGCCCTGCGCACATCCAAAGCCTTTGCTCTCCTGTCAGCAATCCATTCACAGATGATGTCTTCCAGCTCAGGAAATAATGGTTGCCAACCTGATCCACACTCGTGCTTCTTAGCATTTCCCTTGTCCACCTGTTGACTGAAATTATCATACTCTGCTCACTATCTTCGGACCATTTGGAGATCCAGCTTCTTTCTTTGCAGAAAGCCATAAGATTCTTGCCCCGGGAGTCCTCCACGTTTCCTTTCTTGTCCTCGACAGAATAGTTTTCTTTTTGCACTCATCTTGTCTGGGGGTCAAAATAGTATTCCCTTTAAACCTACTGTTAAGTCAATTGTTAATTAAAGACTTGGACAGGAGTGGCAACAAAAATGTTGACAGTTAAGAATGATGGTCCATACAAAAGCGACGAAAAATTGCAGGCACCAAAGTTTAGACAACGTTTCTTTATTTCACACACGTGCATTAAGTACATCCGTTACAACACCCGATGTATTGCATTATGAAGAGTCATTAGACACAACTACGTCCATTCGTTATCAAGTGTGCACACTTTTCGTGCGTTGTGTTGTACTCCGATTGGTCATTCGGCAGTAAGTCTCGAGTTCATCTGTTTACATAGGTGTTTACCTCTCGTCCAAAGGTGCCCCCTGGGTATTTACAAATACTTAATTATAATTTATATTATCATTTATTTTAAGTATTAATGTCAATAATATTATTTATTTATATTTAATTATATATTAATATTATTATTTTATAATTCAATATGTCCATCGTGTGTTGCAATGGACATACTAAGTGAGTTCATCTGGCAGAGAATCTTAATTGGGGCTTATTTTTGGGGTAGGGCTTATATTAGGAGCATCCTGAAAAATGCTAGGGCTTATTTTCTGGTTAGGTCTTATTTTGGGGGAAATATGGTAGCTGTTACAATTCCATTGACTCTATTTCCTAAGCTGTACTTTACATCCCGTGACTATATACCTATCTATATCTATCTACCTATATCTATCTATTTATCTATCTATCTATCTACCTACATATAAAATTATAGTTGACATTCAGTATTACTCAGCTTCAGCTTCAGGTTGGTACACTGCAGTTTTCAGGCATCTACATACACCATGCATGAAGTGGTCTCCCTAATAAGACAAGTGCCCATCTGACACCCTACAAAATCTTTACAACATTATTGATTATATTTTCCAAACCGTCTTTCATATCCCATGTCAATCTTGTGGCTACCAATTCGTGCTTTCTAATCCCCTCCCCTTCTCCCTCATGCCCACCCCCCTCTCATCTAGCAACCATCAGTTTTTTTCCTACATCTTTGACACTATTTCTGTTTAGTTTGCTCATTTATTCTATTCTTTAGATTGGCGAGGATGTGGAGAAAAGGCAACCCTTGTGCACTGTTGGTGGGATTGTAGACTGGTGCAGCCACTGCGGAAATCAGTATGGAAGTATCTCAAAAAACTGAAAATGGAACTATCTTATGACCCAGCAATTCCACTCTTAGGTATCTATCCAGAGAAAACCAAAACATTAATTCGAAAAAATATATGCACCCCTGTGTTTATTTCAGTGCTATTCACAATAGCCAAGACATGGAAACAACTGAAATGTCCATCAGTAGATGACTAGATTAAGAAACTGTGGTGCATTTATACAATGTGGTATTAGTTGGCCATAAAGAAGAATGAACTCTTACCATTTGCAACGATATGGATAAACCTAGAGAACATTATGCTAAGTGAAATAACTCAGACGGGAAAGACAAATACCATATGATCTCACTTATATGTGGAATCTAAAGAACAGAATAAATGTTTTTTTTATAATTGTCTTCCAGAGAAGACTGGGATTCCTCAGAGGTGCTTCCAGGATTCTGCAAATATTTCATTGGAATTTTATCTTACTTATTTATCAATATTTTATTTATTTTTAAAATGTTCAATAAAAACCTCATGCAGTCAAATGCACTATACGAAATACTGATAGATTTGTCGATATGGATTAAAATATGTCCCTATTAATTTGCTTATTAATAAAATATACCATAGATCTGAACTTATAAAGTAAATCGATACTAAGTTTTACTTTGATGTGTTCTAAATATTTCAATTCTGCAGAAGAGTTGAATTGAAAATAGGGTATCTTAAAATGACTTTGAATTCCATTTGTCTACATAATTATTAATAAAATGTTAAGCCATTATTATTTGCCAGAATCGGCCTTAGGTGTTCCATGAATAATATTTAACTTACATTTTATAACAATTCTATGCTGTTGACATGCATATCTTCTTTTCAGAAAGTGAAGAGACCAAGACTAGAAAGATTAAGAAACTTGCCTAAGGTCATATGATTACAGTGGCACAGGCCAGAATTTTTAACTGAGGTCTAGAAATGTGTGCTTTTTACTACCACACTATAATTATTTTAAGGATCTCTTGTTAAGATAGCTGCCACATTTATCTACCTATCCATTCTATTACATGGAAAACCAGCTCTTATTACTGAAATGTGAGTGTCAACTGGCAAGTTTGATGGTAAACATGTCAACATAAATGTCTTCCCAAGAGATATGTGAAATGAATGGCTGTGATTTTAAACAATTTATTCATTTGTTTCTGTTTTAGGCTATAATCAGTTGCAGACTGTATTGCCTCTGTGTTCATCGTCTCTTTCTGCTTTCCATCCACATGGTAACTATTTCAGTGCTGTATCCACTATAGCAGATGTGCTTCTGCTCCCCTTGCATCAGTGTCATCCTATACCTGGGCATCATTTGAACTATGACCAAAATAACATATCTAAAGCATCGACTATCATGCCGCTCTTCTGGATAATGTCTACAATGGCTCCTTCTACGTCTACAATCTTTGACTTTGCATTCAAGAGTTTTCACAATTTAGTCTCTGTGTCCTTTTCTAGAAGAATTTACCATTATACTCCTTGCATCATAATCCCTGGTCTTACTTTAAAACTTACACACAATTCTGAACCAATCATTGTTTATCTCATAGTGCCCAGAACAGTGCCTGATATGGGGACATGAAAAATAACTTTCCTCCCACCTTCTAAGTTCTTCTAGCTGGGCTAATAATGAAATTTAACAGAGACAGATTGACAGACAAAAATATCCAAAGTTTATTACATGAATGTACATGTACATTTATTACATGAATTAAGGGGTCCATAAGAATATGAGACCCAAAAAGTCATTGGGCAGTTAAATTTTATGTGCCATTTTGGAACTAAGGAGAAGGTGGGTTGTGGTTTGAGACTTCAAAAGATAGGAAGACAATTCATATGGAGGTGAAAAAGCAAATCTCTGCTAAATATATATTTGCTTAACAGTGGGACACAGAGAGTACTGTGAACAAATGGGCATTGCTAGGTTCCTTTCTATGGAACTAGATTATATTAAGATATAGTTATCTATGATGATGTCTCCCATTCTGGAGCAGGTCCTCTATCTAAATTCATTAAGGCAGGTAAAGGGGAAGGGTCCCAGGTTCTTTCTGAGTCTTTTGTTCCTTAATAATCAGCTTAAAATCAATATCCCAAAGGGTGTATTTTCGGGTGGCAGACTCTGCTTCCCTTCACTGATATGGCATAAGCACCAATAAATGCTTGTTGAAGAAAACTGACTATGATTATGTCCAGGCATTGTTAAAAATGAAATAGTAACTCTTATTTTAACTTTTAATACATTCAACCAGAGTGAAACAACACATTATGTTATAATGATGCAGTAAATCTCAGTCAGTCTGAAACTTCTTTAGAACTTTACTTCATTGACTTGCAATAAGTAAATATTCAGTAAGTCAGGAGACTTCAAAGTATTTGGTAAATATTCCTAAATCCAAGGTTTAAACTGTGAATTAATGACTAGAAATCTGAGGGAAGTGGCTTTCTGAATTGTAAATGCCACATTTCTTGTTTTCTCTAGCTTGATCAGCTTATGGTTGAACGGCACAATTAATAGCTACTATTTTTGTAAAGTACATGAAAAGCAATATTTTGTCTAGCTCTGTGGGTGGCATTCAGCTAGCAAAACACTTTACTTAGCAGTATCCTGACACCAGTCAATGAAGTCATCAGGCAAATGAAACCGCTTTTGTGATAAGCAGCAGAGTAATTGAAAATTGTCATTCCTTTTCCCCCCAGAAAAACCTGAAAGTTTTATTTCAACATTTTTTATATCGTCAGGAAGAAATGAATATTTATAAAACAGGAAAAAGGGCACAATCAGGATGACATGTTTCTCAGTGAATTATACACAATGAGGAAAGATAGCAAAACAAGATTTCAAATTTAAACCTGAGTTGCTGTGGTAGCATTAGTTGTGTAGGCACCTACTGGGTTCTATAAGGAAATGTGTATGCAATGACATCAGAGAGAAATGCATCCTGCTTCATTTGGGGGGAGTCACTAAACTGAACAGGTAGGTGTTCTCTTTTCATTAGAATCCAGCAGTTAATGTGCTGGAGAGGATAGCTGTTGAGTGATCCAGGCCTGTGATCTGGACCAGGGGGTTGGAATCATCAATCCGCTGGGGATAAACGTGGGCTATTAAAACAGTATCAATTATATCCCAAAGGAGACAAAAGCAGAATTCTAGATCAAGATGGTAAACTTGTTACCGGGAAATGATGTTAAAACCTCAGCTCTTGTCTTCTTGAAGGAAAGACTTCAATCAAGAGACAGAATTTTGTGCAGCATGAACAGCAGAAGTTTATTGGTAAAAGAGAAGACACTCTGAGAGATGGACCGGGCTGACCCAAGAAAGGGAAGCGGCCCCGCCTTACATTGCAGGCAGGCTTTTATTTCTCTGGGTAGAATTGCCTCTCCTTCTCCTCTCTCTTATCTCTCATTCTTCCCCTGAGGTGCCTTGTCCTCTGGCATTTAGCAATGCTTTTTTTTTTGATTTAGGGGCATGTGTAAACACATCCCCTTAGTTTTGGGGGATGTGTAAACATATCCTTTTGGGGTATGTGAAACACCTGGTGTCCTGTTGGGCTAGTAAGGTGTTGGTGAAAAATAGGATGGGTTCCCCTGTCTCTGACTTCTAACAAAGTATCTTTTTTATTTAAAGACATGTGCAAGCCTGGAGTCCTGCTGGGCAGCTGCAAGGGGTCTTGACCTAAGTAGGAGCTGCAGCAAGGGGCTTTCTAACCGGGGATAAGTCTCTCCTTCTCCTGCTCATTTCTATCTACCTACCTGAGCATACAAGTTCAACTTTGTTTTCTCCCAAAATCACACTGGATCACAAAAAAGTTATTGGAAAAATAATAAATTCACAACTCTGTCAAAAATAGAAGAAGGTATCATTGGAAGACTAAAAATAATGTTGAAAAATTTCTAGATGATAAATCAGATGATATCTGATTAGCAAAGAAATCAATCAAGGATCAATTGATATTTAAGAAAACAGATAAAAGAGAAGAACCAAAATGAACAAACTAACACCTGACTCTGGAAGACACAAGAAATTCTGCTAAGAACAAACGGAATTACAAATAATTCTAACTAGTATCATCAAAGAAATTACAGAAAGTATTCAATTCACAATGTAATTAGAGTTTTTTTGATTTCTCCAGATAGATACTTAGGAGTGAAATTGCTGGGTCATAAGGTAGTTCCATTTTCAGATTTTTGAGATACCTCCACACTGTTTTCCATTTTGTAGGGTATCCGATGGACACTTGTCTCATTAGGCAGACCACCTCAGGGATGATGTAGATGCCTGATCACTGCACACTGTACACCTGAAGCTGAACAATAGTGAATGTCAACTACAATTATATATATATACATATACATATGTATATGTATATATATATATATATACACACACACATATATATATACGTATATATATACATACATATATATAGTTACAAGAAGTGGAGTACAGCATTAAGGAATAGAGACAGTGGAAATGTAATGGCCGTGTACAATGTCAGAGGGGCAGTAGATAGGCAGAGGGGAGTTATCACTGTGTGAGGGATATAAATGATAAATGTCTAACTATTACATTGTTTTCTACACCTGAAACAAATAAAAAAAAAGGTAAAAAAAAATTCACAATGTAATATTCTGTTAAATAAAGGAATAATAAAAAGCAAAACTTACAGTCTGTGGAATTTAAAAAAAATTAACTTCAAAATTGTGAAATCAATAATATGTAAAAACATACTGAAAATGAATTCAGATCAAATTAGTAACCTGATATGTAAAGTCAAGAAACTTTTCACATATGGATAGAATATATATGAGAAAATATTAGAGACATGGAAGAAAGACCCAGAATAATGTATTCAGAGGCTAGGCTACAATCCTGTATCTAACCTGTTTCTACTGTCTCTTTAGCAGTCAATGTGCTTTGGTTTTAAATTTCTAAAATTTCTCTTTGGGCTGGTGAAGTTGTCTTTCTGTATTCATTTACTTATTTTTTTTACTATAGTCAGATGATATTCAATGGATATTTATTTATTTTTATTTTTTTAAACTTTTACTTACTTTAAGTGTGGTTTTCCAGGACCCATCAGCTCCAAGTCAAATAGTTGTTTCAATCTAGTTGTGGAGGGCGCAGCTCACAGTGGCCCATGGGGGATCGAACAGGCAACCTTGTTGTTAAGAGCACTGTGCTCTAACCAACTGAGCTAACCGCCACTCCCTCAGTGGATTTTTATAATGCATATTCTATTGCAGATACAAAAATTACTAATAGGTAGATAGAAAGATAATAATAAAACTTGTGCTCTTTTATTCAAATCATTTTTCAATTCTGAGAGTGGAGAGTGTCTTAGCATAAGCTAAGTAAGCTACACTGAGGTAACAATATCTCAACATTTTATTTCTAATTCATGGCTAATACGTGCTGTGTATGGTAAGGCGTGTGTCTCAGCTGCTCATAGGATTGTTCAGAGGATAAAATGAGTTAACACAAACAGTACTTAGAATAAAGCCTAACATTTAATAAGTACTCCATAAATATTAGCTATTATCAAAATTATAATCCTTTTTGTATATATGGCCTTTTAGACTTTCTATGTTGTTATATTATGCTGTTAATTATGCAGAGATTTATGACTGTCATATTCTCAGTGTGGATGATCAAAATAGAGAATTTAAATAAATTATTTATTTATCACTTGAACTGAGGTTGAGGAATGTCCAATAAGTGTCCATTTTGACGAAAGACTGAGGCGTCTCCTGAGAAATAACTGTACCTAAGAGAGGGCCAGGCATGGTGAACCTGACATCTAACTAAGCCCTAGGGGGGAGAGGGAAATCCTGAATACAGCCTGACAAGTACCATTAGCATTTCCTCTCCGTAATCCCCCCAGGTTCATGCACCAATCCTGTGGGTAAAGGGGGTTTTAATTTGAGTATTAAAGCACTGGTATACTAAGTGTTCGATGTTGTATGTAGCATCGAGCTAACAAATATTTCCAGATATAACACACACAGAGTGGGGCTCGTGTACCAGTTCACAAAACGACATGATCCAGTTTCAGTCCCTTGAGGACTCCCAATCTCCAGCGAAGCCATTCCCAGTGGGATTTCACAGAGCAATTAGGGAAGCTTGGTGGCCACTGGAAGTGTTTTATGTGTTTATATCTCTTTGTCTGCTAAATTGGTTCTTTTACTATTCTTTCTTTGGCTATGATTTTGAACTGAAACTAACCAACTGAAACTGACCAACATTTAGTGTCTATCGGATGCCAGACACTTAGCTTGACACATTTCATATATTGAATTATTTTCAGATACTTTCATCCTACCCTATAATTAATATTTCCATTTTAAGAATGAGAACACTGAGACATGATTTTATCTTACTATTGCATTTTATATCATGATTTGAAGTGAGATCTGATGCCAATGTCCATCTCTTTCCCACTAGGCCACTTTACCCCAGGTGTATTCAGGTGGTATATAGTCAAAAAATAAAGTGCAATATGTAAACAAAGTATTTCAATGCTTTGAACTCCGCTCATGGAATGAATTCTTTAATTTTAATTGCTTATAAGGGTTCATTTAGAGTCTCAGGCCTTTAAATTTTTTTCCCCTAATCAACTATAAGAGAAAACGAACAAATAAAACCCTACTTGGATTGTCTTCGTGAATTTAGGGAATACTTTCCTTGGAGCCATATTTACATTTGGTCTATCTAGGTTTCCTCAGTTAAACACCAGTAACAGTCTTCTCTGGTTTTCTTATTCTTGAATGACTTTCTTTGAGATTATGTTTTACCTTTCTTGGCAATAAGCCCAACTTCCAACATTATCACACTGTTTATTTTACTGTGTGTGATAATGCACTGTCACTGCGAGGAAGAATTCACAACTTTAAATATGAATGTAACATCTGGTTTAGTTTTAATAACATTTCATGCTGCAAATGCTAATATGATTTTTCTTTTCTTTGTTTTGTATTTCAACAAAAATTGTCTCATTGTCATCCTCATGAAGGCTGATTTCCACATTTCACGTCCTAACTGCTGTGGTTTTGCCCTAGTTTGTTTGTTTTATTTTTTTGAACTTGAAAAGGAGCACGATCATATGTTGGAAGCACATCCCATACCTCTATTCGTATTTTCTTTTTGTCATAATTTTAACTAATCTGTAATTGGCCATATCTTTCATTTGTCAGATTTTGGGGACTCTGGGTAACAGGTAAAAGGTCTTTATCTCTGTCCTACCTGATCTTATACATCACGACAATTTTGTAACATGTTATGGCATATGATTCATCTTTCATCCAGAAAATCGATATCACATATTCTGATAAAAGTCACATTAAAAAAACAAAAACAAACCTCTTGATCATTCATGCATGCTAAAAGTTTTCAATAGGCAGAGATAAAAAAAGTGCAACTTACTGTAATGTTTATTGGAGCAAGGGTTGAGGGCAAAGCTGGTGTCCACATATGCAGTTTATAGGTCAGACATCAGATAGTTCATCATTACTTCCATATGCAGGTAATGATGCTTGGATTCAGACACAACTAGAAGTTCAAGGCGTAAGGTTATATTTAAAATATTGTTCTCAAAAAACTTTTTGCATCTGCTGTAGGCTAGGCCTTGTGAGTAATTCAAAATGTATAAGCACAGATTTTCTTTTCTTCTAGGAGTTTCATTTAGTTAGGGAAGCATTAAAACATGTATAAAGAACAAAAGTGAAAACTAAAGTCAAGATACAAGGGCTAATTAATGAGATATTTCTAAGTACTATAGAAATTTAGAAAATAGAGAAAGCATGCAAGGGGAAGTATTCAGGAAGACACAGAAAATGAACACTGGAGCTGGATTCTGGATATTAAGTTGATAGCCTGTGAGTGGAGAGGAACATTCTAGACAAAGAGAATAGACTAATTAATGGCGTAGGAATGGGGCGTGGGATTCAAGGTGTTTAAAGGTGCAGGTTTTTATCCATCATGCCTCAATGTGCTGGAAACCTGAGACTGGTTCTCAGGTGAGCCCAGACACTGTTTAGGTGCATTTGGCCTTGGTCTGGGCCCTCCAAGCTCTAGGTCCTACATGAAGATGGAGTCTTGTACATTTATTCTAAGATGCCTGGAACATTAGCTCTATACAATCTCCTAGGTGTGCTGCAATTTGAATAGTATTTTGAAACAATGTTTTCGGTTTTACCTTCTAGATCATTCTAACTAGATTAGAGGTTCAAAACAAATAGTAATTAGAGAGATTTCAAAGAGAGATTCTGTCCTTGTTGCAAGTGTGTGGGCGTGTTTGTGTAGACATATATAATATTAAATTATTATATTAAATTATATATATATCGAGGATGCCAAAAACATGTATACACATGACTTGTATTCATTTTTTGTTATCAGTATATATTGAGTATTACAATTTTAATCCAGTTTTTTCCTTTCTTAAAATGTGTATACATTTTTTTGGCCATATATATATTTAAATTTCATCCTCAAAGCAAGCCTATGTGGTAGCAGGACACAAAACATATTTTCATGACTAACAGCCATGAAACTATGCTGATCAGGGTTAGCTGCTACTGAGTGGCAGAATCTAGGTATGTTCCTCTAATACTCCCTGGAAAGAAAGGAGACGCAACAACAACCAAAGCTTTATAGTTAGATAGATTTTCTCAAAAGTCTATTTCTGGAACTTTCTAGGCGTGAACTTATTAACTCCAAATATCTGAAATAAGATAGACAAATGTCAAATATGGCCTTGGTTCAAATTAGGAAATTAGGGCTCAATTGTAAGAAAGGTTTATTTATCTTTTATTTATCTCTGTCTCTTTCTATATATACAGAGGGTGCCAAAACAATGTATACACATTTTAAGAAAGGAAAAACCTGTATTAAAGTTGTAATACTCAGTATAAACCAAAAACAAAAGATGAATACAAGTCATGTGTTTACATTGTTTTAGCACCCCCAGTTATCTATCTATCTATCTATCTATCTATCTATCTATCTATCTATCTATCTATCTATCTATCTATCTATCTATACCAGCCATTTTAACAAACTATCCTTGGTAATCTTCATTTCTCTCTTTCTGAAAAAAATGCACAAGATTTAAAACTTTGTTTTTTAAAGCCTTCCTGTACATATTTCGTTTTTCAAAAATACTTTGAATTTTCAAGTTTTATTAGAATATGTTCTACTTAATTTCTCCAAATATATTATGTATATGTTTTTTAAAAACTGTCAGAAATTGCAACAAACTCCATTAATATTGAAATATTTTGAGTGCCTAATATTTTATGTTCCCGTGGAAATTGGTTACATTTCATTTTTTATAGGCTTATTTTTTGAAGAGTTTTAAAAGTACAGAAAAATTGATAGTACAGAGATTTCATATGCCCACATCCAGTTTCTTCTATATTCACATCTTACATTAAATGTAATTAATTAAATGTAAATTAACATCTTATGTTAACATTAAATGTATGGAAAACTGTTACAATTAATAAACCAATATTGATGCATTATCAACTAAAGTCCCTACTTTATTCAGATTTCCTTAGTTTTAACCTAATGTCCTTTTTCTATTCCCCATGCAACATAACACATACCTTTACCTGTCATGTCTCCTTAGGCTCCTCTAGACTGACAGTTTCTCAGACTTTTCTTGTTTTTAGAAACCCTGGAAATTTAGAGAAATATTGATCAGGTATTTTGTAGAATACTCCTGTTGGGATTTGTCTAGTGCTTTTCTCATGATTGGATGGGGTTTTGGTTTACTGTGAATAAGAAGGACCACAGAGGTAAAATGCCATTTTCATCCCATCATAACAAGAGCATATATATTATCAATATGACTTAATGATATTGGTGTTAACCTTGATCACCTTGCTTGAGATCCTGCTTTTCAGGTTTCTCCCTTGTAAAGTCACCCTCCCCTCATACCCCTCACAATATTCTTAGGTCACTAAGTGTGTCAATATGCACAGTTCACACTGCAGGAATGGGGAGTTGTGCTTCATCTCCTAGAGGGTACCATAACTACATGAATTATTTGGAATTCTTTTCAATGAAAAGTGTGTCCCTTTTCTTCCATTTACTTATCCAATCATTTAATATATCAGCATGGACCCTGGATGTACAGTTTATACCTTGAGTCATATCCGATACTAACTTTTAGTTTTGTTGATCGAATTGCTCTAGCTTTTCCAGTGGGAACTCTTTAATTTGGCTCCTGTGTCCTTTTGAAAAAATCCTCATCATTGTGGATTTTTTTTTTTCTTTTTGAACATCCCTTACTTTCTGACACTATAAAATACTCCAAACTCGTTTTGGATATTTCCTGCCTCAGTCCTAGAATTAGCCAATGAAACTTGGTTCCTTTTATTGGGCAATGGTATTCAAAACGAAGATCCTGGTACTAGGTATACTTGTTGTTAATGGCATGTCATTGCAACGAGGTCCTCTCAGCAGATAGAGCAAGGAAATAATATGTGTGCATACTAACTCGTGTATATACTCATATCTACAAAACTGTATATGTAACTATTTGCATCCATATTAAGCTAGACATAAGTTCATATTGATGTTTGTAACTCTAATCCATTCCCAAATGGATCAGTCTAGCCTCCTCCACTTATTTACCTGTAAACTACTATTCCAACAGTGAGAAACCTGATTCCCACCTCATCCATCCACTTAATTATTCAATTCCAGTATACATGTATAGCAATATGGGATTGGCAACCCATACCCCTGTGGGAACAACTTTATCAACTATAGTACAGTATTTGTGTGCAGTCACATTTGCCTTTAGTTTTATAGACTCCACTTGTTCCCAAAGTTACTTAGGGCCTTCTCCCACCCACATACAACTTCTTCAGTGTGTAATACAAATTATTTTGTCAAATTCTCCCTGCTGTCCTAAATTATTTTTTCAAAGTAGTATATTTTAAGGTTCACTCTTTGTACTATACAGTCCTATGGATTTTCAGAAATGCATGACATCAGGTATTCACAATTACAGTGTCATATAGAGTAGTTTCATTCCCCACGCCCCCAGATCCACTGTGTTTCACCTATTCAACTTTTCTACTCCCAAATGTCTAGCAACCACTGGTCTTTTCACTGTCTCCAAAGTTCTGTGTTTTCCAACATGATGATTTGAACACACATCGTAGGTAGTTGTTTTAGAATGGCTTCTTTCACTTAACAATATACATTAAAGGGTGATCCATGCCTTTTGTGCTTCAATAGCTCATTTGTTTTTTTATTGCTGAATAGTATTCCATTATGTGGATATATAATAGTCTGATTTCTATTTGTCAATTGAAGGGCATCTTGATTATTTCCAGTTTGGGGCAATTATGAATAAAGATGTTATAAATATTCACGTATAGGTTTTCATGTGTGCAGTTTTTCAGATCAGCTGTGTAAAAATACCTATTCAGATAGGAGTGCAATTGGTGAATCAGATGTTAGTGCTGTGTTTTGTCTTTCAAGTTGCTGTATCATTTTTCATTTCCACCAGCAGTGAACGAGAGTTCCTGTTGCTCTTCATCTTTGTCAGCAATTGGTGGTGTTGTTAGATTTTTGGATTTTAGCCATTGTAGTGGATGTGTAGTCATATCTCATTATTGTTTCAAGTTGAAGTTCCCTAAGGACAAATTATATTAAGAATATTTTCACATGTTTATTTGCCATCTGTATATATTCTCTGGTGAGGTTTTTGTTCATATCTTTTACCTATTTTTAAGAAAATGAGATATTTTTCTTACTGTTGAGTTTTAAGTGTGCTTTATATATTTTGGACATAAGTTTTTTATCTGATATGTGTTTTGCAAATATTTTCTCCCTACCTGTAGCTGGTTGTTTCTTTTTTTATGGTGACTTTCTCTGAGTAGAAGTACTGAATTCAATTTATCAATTTATCAATAAAGTTCAATTTATCAATTTTTTGAATTTTATGTGCCATGCTTTTCGTGTTTAATCTAAAAATTCATTGTCAAACCCAGTGTCACCTAGGTTTTCTTCTATGCTTTCTTCTAGAAGTTTTATATTTTTATATTTAGGCCTGTAATCCATTTTGAGTTAGTTATTGTGGAAGATATAAGGTTTGTGTCAAGGCTAATGTTTCCTTTTTCTTTCTTTTTTTTTTTTTTTTTGATATAATCATTCAACTATTCTAGCAATAGTTGTTAAAAACACTATCCTTTCTTCATTGAGTTGCTTTTGCTCCTTTATCAAAAAACAGCTGGCTATATTTGTGAGTCTTTTTCTTTGTTACATATATTTAATTCTATTCATGTATGTGTCTACCTTTTTGTCAATACCACACTATCTCAATTACTGTAACTTCAGAGTAAGTCTTGATATCAGGTAGTATAATTTTTCCAATTTTATTATTCTCGTCAGTATTGGAAATTCTAGGTCTTTTACCTTTTCAACTAAACTTTAGAATCAGTTTGCCAATACCAAAAAAAAAAAAATATATATATATCTTAGGGGATATTGATTGAGATTGCTTTGTAGATCAAGTTGAGGTAAATCGACATGTCAACAATATTGAATCTTCCAGTCCATGAACACAGACTATCTCTCCATTTATTTTTATTTTCTTTGATTTTTTTGTCAGTGTTTTGTAGTTTTCTGAATAATAGATTCTATACCTGTTTTGTGAGATTTATATCTGTGTATTTTCTTGTTTTTGTGATTTTTAAAAATGGCATTGACTTTTTAAAGTTAATTTCTAATTCCAATTATTCATTGTAGGTATATGGGAAAGCAACTTTTGTATGTTAACGATGTGTATTGTGACTTTGTTGTAGTCGCTTATTAGTTTCAGGTATTTATTTCCTGAAACTTTGGAATTTTTCTATGTAGACAATCACGCCATCTATAAACAAAAACATTTTATTACTTTCTTCCATGTATATGGAAGAAATATATATATTTATTACTTTCTTCCATAATTATATATATATTAGCTCCTTTTCTTGTGTTATTTAGGTCATTTAGTACAATGTTGAAAAAGAATGGTGAAAAGAGTCATCCATGCCTTTTTCCTTGAACTTAGGAAGAAAGCATCCAGTTTCTCACCATTAAGTATATATTAGCTATAGGTGTTTTATAGCTGTTCATTATTAATTTGAGGAAGTTCCCTTTTATGCAGACTTTACTGAGAGTTTTTATCATGAATGGATGTGATCCTTTTTTTGATATTTTCTTAAATCAAATGATTTTAGCCTTTTGATATGGTGGAGTATATCAACTTATTATTATTTTTTAAATATTGAACCAGTCCTGAATGCCTGGAATAAATTTCACTTGGTCATGGTATATAATTATTTTTAATATTTTTGGATTCTATTTAATAATATTTTGTTGAAGATTTTGTATCAAAGTATGATAAATAATATATTTTCTTATAATATCTTTATAATTATATCTTGCAATACCTTTATAATATCTTTATCTTGTTTTGGCGTTAGAACAAGGTTGACCTCATTGAATAAGTTAGAAGCTGTTGCCTTTTGCTTCTGTTATCTGGACAACATTGTGATGAAATGACATTTTCTTTTCCTTAAAAGTTTGATAGACATCACCAGTGAACCTGGGCCTGATGCTTTCTTTTTTGGAAGGTTATTATTAATTGTTTCAATTTATTTAATAGAGATCTATTCAGATACTTATTTATCTTTGTGTGAGATTTGGTAGTTTGTATCTTTTAAGGAATTGGTTCATTTCACCTAATTATTAAATTTGTGGGCACTGTATTGTTCATACTCTTTATTAGCCTTTTGATGACCACAGGATCTGTTATAGTCACTACTGTTTCATTTCCGATATGGTAATTATATTTTCTCTCTTTGTTTCCAGGTTAGCCTGGGTAAAAGTTATTAATTTTATTGGTATTTTCAAAAGATCAGATTTTGGTCTCATTGTATTTTTCCATCGCTTTCTTGTTTTCAATTTCATTGATATTTCTTTTATATTTACTATTTATTTGTATCTGTTTGCTTTATGCTTAAATTGTCTTTCTCTAATTCTCTAAAATGAATACTTAAGATGTTTATTTTAGATTTTTTTCTTTTTTCATAATGTATGCATTAATGCCTTTAGTTTCTAAATCCTGCTTTTGTTACATTCCATAAATTTTGATAAGTTCATTGTCATTTACATTTGACAAAAAATATATTTTTTTTCAATTTCTCTTGACTTTTCTTCCTTGTCTCATGTTATTTAGAAGGTACTCTTTCATATGGGGATTTCACAGTTATCTTTGTTACTGATTTCTAGTTTAATTTCCTTGTTGTCTGTGAGCATACTTTGAAGGGTTTTGTTTTTTTTTCCTCATAAAACTACAAATTTTGTTAAGGTGTGTTTCTTAGCCTAGAATGTGATCTATTTTGGTAAATGTTCTATGTGCCCCTGAAAAACAAATGTGTATTCTTTAGTTGTTGGATATAGTGTTCTATAAATATTAATTAGATCATGTTGATTGATAGTGCTGTTCAGGTCAACTATATTCTTAGTGATTTTCTGCTACTTAAACTATCAATTACTAGAAGAGAGATGTTGAAGTCTCCAAGTAATCTGTTTAGAAGTTGGTCTGTGATTAGTGTTTCCTGTTCTGGGGGCACCAGTCTTCAAAATCTCTTACTGTCCTTGTTTTTGTCTCCCTTGTTATCTTTGGACTTCTCTGAGAATTTTCTTAAATAGACTTTGCACTTTGCAACTCTGGCTATGATCCACTTCATTATACTGGAGCCTTGCTATGGTGGTGGCTATGTGTGTGGGGAGAAAGTATGCTATAATCTTAGGATTTCAACTCCATCTTTTTGTGGGCTGTGATCTTTGCAAGTGTGTCTTTCCCCACTTCCCTCTTAGTTGCCTAGGAAGGCTAGAGGTGAACTGGAGCAGGGTCAACGCCCTTCACGTAGGTGAGTCAAGGTTCCCTGAAATGTTTTGCTCTGCAGAGTAGGGCTTTGTTATGGAGAATGGTCTGGGCTTATTTCACAGTGATTGCACTTTTGTCAGATCCGTGTCAGATCCAGGAGAGAATTTTCTTCATTTCTTCATTGTGGGACTATGGTCGCGTTCCTGGAAGTAAAGCCTACAATTCTTCCTAAGACTACATTCCCCAATTGTTTCTTACTCTCATATTTGTTCACATGGTGCATTCAGCATTCATTAAAAATAGCCCTTAAGTAACTAACATTTAACTGGTTTATCGTGCCAGTGGCTCCAGCTCTAGATAAGCAGATCTCAGCTGTGTCTCTGGATAAGGCTGTCTCTACAGATTTCAGGGTAATGGTTGGCCCTGCAACCTCAGTTCTCTGATGGGTCTAAGAAAAAACCATTGGTTTTAAGTTTGTTCAGCTCTTTCTTGTAAGGAGAGGAGTAATGACTTCCAAGCTCCTTGCAAATCAGAGCTGAAGATGGATGTCTTCAGTCAAAAATGTTTGTAATGATTCTTTCTTCCAGATTTAGCCCAGAAGTCAGGAAAAAAAAAAGTGTTAAATCATCAAAATAATGCTCCTGGAATTCAGGCATGGCGCTGCAAAGTATCACAGGAGCATATAGGAAGAATGTTCTCTAAGACTAGGCAGAGTTTGACCATCATCATTTGAGACATTCTCATAGTTGTCAATTCCACCTAGCATGTACACCATCTATATAAATCCTCTCTTCAGTCTATTTTCTGGCTTAGAATCTACTCTTCTTAGATGTATTTTACAGTGATTGAAAATGGCCTGGTGTCAAATACCTGAGGCAGATTTGGATAGTGATTAACTATCTTTGTTTCTAAGACTGGTATACATTGTCATCTATGCTTTGATTAGCAATGCTTTGACTGACAGTTTAGCAGTCGCTTACATAACAAGGTAGAAAGCACAAAAAATCACATTAGACAAAAATGAGTACAACACTTTGGATGGAGTATGAATCACTTTCAGGTTTGTGTGAGGCTGTGCCACATGCTACTTACTAGCCCGTCATCCAGTACAACAGACCCTTATTAGAAAGTCCAGCACTGTCGTTCAGGCTCCTGATATAAGATTGTAAAACGAAGCTTTGGTTCAATTACTTGTTTGTTTTGTTGGACGAGGCCTATCACTGTCATATATGGTTACTTCTGTTATAATTGTTACCTAGTTATCACAGAGAATTTTAAACACATCCTCACTCAGAAAAGGGGACCTCTTCTGCTCCCTTCCTCTGCATGCTCCCATTACCTACAAGAGTACAGGAAAGTATCATTGCTCCTCTCTAATTTCTAGGTCTCAAACAAATCTGAGCTGGGGGTGGAAGTTCACTGAAGTACTTCTATGTTTCAGGTGTTGGGAGAAGGCCCTGATGACAATCTTTCTAGATTTGGGGATTCAACTTCCTCACCTTAGGCCCCTTATTTCGAGAGCAGGGTCATTGTTCATGGATAAAAAATCAACCACCCAATCAGTATGGGTGAAATAATTCATGATAAAGACAAAGCTGTCATCAGAGGTCATGGTACTCCAGTCATTCTAATATAGATTCTTGCCAAGCTGTCACCCCTGATTGTGTCAGTCATGGCATATGTTATACATTGAACTGTTTGCCCCCTCATTTCTTTCTCAACTATAATTATGTTGCCAGAGGCATTTTTTCCCCAGCAATAAATTTATATGGTGAAACAGACTAGACTTGAGCACACCATTCATAAAGCTTCTCCTCCTGTCTGACTCTATAAACCATGCACTTAACCAGCAAGTGACAGGGCGTATGCATTTAATTACAACTGGCCTGATGTGCATCAGTGATTAAGAACCAGAATGAGTTCTTACTTGCTCACAAAAGCCCAGACTGGAGATTTTATAAAACAAAGTAAATTTCACTAAGGAGGAGCTCTCCTCTTGATTTCAATGACAAAATAAAAATAAAATAAAATAGAAAGAGAAAAAATGGAAAAAATCTAATGTTTACTGCATGCAACCCAAGTGCTAGATATTTTTATATATTTTCATTTAAATTAACTTCACACATCATGACAATAGTATAAGATATGTATTGCTATTCCCATTTTATAGATGTAAAGAACAATGAATGAGACAAAAGATAGTAGTAAATACATAAATAAGACATAATCAGAAAATTTGCTATAATAAATACATGTAACACATTATGGAGAAAATACTTTGAGGACACATACTTTTTCAAGCACATGTAGAACATTTACAAATATTATGTTGTAGAAAAGAAAGTAATGTGCACACGTGTCCCCCATCTTTACTCTCAGCAGATGCATTGCTTCCTATTTCATAAGAGCCGCCATAAGAAGCTTCATATGTCTCAGCCTCTACTTCTACCTCACTGGCCACGCCCTCAAAATCTCCTTTGTTGCTTCAGTCTCTTCTCTCTGATGTGTAAGTGTTGACAGCACCCAGGGTTTCAACTTGAGACTTTTTCTCTATATATAGTCTTTCTGAGGTAATTTCACCTACTATCATGGCTTTAATACAATTTTTACTGTGATGATTCCAAAGATTATGTTAACATTTCAGAGTGCTAGTCTGAACTTGAAATTCCTTTATCTAAAAACTTTAACATACCTACTCAAATGTCCGATACACTTTTCAAATTGAGTAGATGTAAAATTGAAATTCTGATCTTCTCTCAAAATTTGCTGTCTTTTATCCATCACCATCTCACATACTGGCAAATCCATCCTTTTACTTGCTCAAGAAAACATAATTTTAGATTTATCCTTAATCCTTTTTTCTCAAAACTTACATCCAACCTATCAGTAAATCCCATGGGCCTTACCTTCAAGCATAAATTTAAGTATTTTCATCAATCACCCTTTCTGTGCAATCCCTTTGTAGTCAGGATTTGGCCAACTCAACTTCATACATTTATACAATAAAATCTATAATTCTGAACATTGTGGTGTCATGTAGAGAAAAACTGTAAAGTTTGAAAATATTTAGAATTTAATAAAATTGGAACAATTCCAAATCTTGATTTCTCTTATATAGGTACATTTCATATGTCAAACTTATCAACAGAGCTATATAGTCTTCTGCAAATTGCAATTATTGTTATACATTTTCCCCACCATTCTATAGTCAGCAATATGGCCTCCCTACCTGTTGCTGTTCTTGCCTAAAGTTTCATCTAGTTTGTTATAGATACACTTTACATCAAATCTATGTGAGTTATAAAACATTATTATATCTCCCTATAAAAAATTTTTGAAAAGTAAGTGCTAACAATCTACAATATTATCTTTGATAATCCTTTAATGTTCTTCTTAGATTGGAAATTTCATTCAACAGTTTGAGGCCATTAACAATTTCTCAGGCTTTAGTTTCATACATAGCTTGTACAGTCAATACCTCTGCACGTATCTCAGTAACAAAAAGCAATAAAATGCTGCTTAAAAAGTAATAATAATAATAATAATAAAACTAATACAGCTCTTTCTACTAGTGAGTAACTTCCTTTCTTATGTCCTGTAAAACTCTTGCTTTGAAACAGGAAAATATGGGGTTGATGTCATCAAAATGGCGGTGTGAGGTGAGCCTCTGTAAAGATCCCCAGGAATTTACAACTAATCGAACAACAATAACTCCACAAAGGACTCCCTGCACAGCAGACAGGCAAGACGAAGAGGCCTACTAATGAATTCACCTAAAGGTGGGTGAATTGCGCGAGCGGGGGAGGAGGGAAGGGGGAAGTGCGGAGACGGAGCCAGACAGGCGAAGGACGCAGACCCAGCTCAGTGCTCCGAGCTCGCTGCATCCCAAAACTACCAGAGCTGCAGGAGACGGAAGAACTCGGACTGCTAGGGCTCCACTTATGGCCCACAGGGGCAGCATATAACACAGCTGAACCCAACGCTCACGGCAGAGACCTCGGAGAAAAGACTGAGGGAAGAAGGCTGAAAATGGTGGTTTAGGCCCTCACTGCCGAGGAGAGAACGGAAGCCTTAGGCACTGAGACTAGCCGCCCCCTCCCTACCCTCCCAGAGCACCGGGCCCCCACTTGCCCGGTGCTAGAAGCGGAACAATAGTAGTGTCAGATCAAAAGAACAGAATATTTGTTATTCTGAGAACTGTGGACCAGAGACACAGATTCGCAGCCCAACTAGTTCCGGCAGAGGGTAGGGAGCTGTGGAAGCAGGACCGGCTGTGGTGATGGTTGATGCCATTGTTCTGGGCCACCTCTCACAACTCACCATGCCCTTGGCCCCACCTTTCTGGGCGGATCCCTGCAGGAGTAAACAGAACTGCTGAAACATATGGGCTCTCAATCTGGTGCAGGAAGAGCTTTGATATTTCAAAAGCTCTCCGCATTTGCACATGGAAACTGTGCCCCATACCCAGGCAAACTATTAACAGAAGAGAAGCCTGTCTCCCAGGGAATCCCCCCATTGTGTGAGAAGCTGGAATAGTGCAGAGAAAACATAGCACTACCATGTGAGAGAGGGAAAAAAAGGCTCCAGTCGGACAGAAAATAAAACATTCTATCAACAAGTACTGGAAAACAAAAGAAAGACCTCTTCCTATCAACCTGTTGCAGAAGCCACTCCTGTAGATGTCTAGGAAGAGAAATAATCTATCAGTAATTGCCATGAATAACCAAGGCAACAAGACAGTCCAGAAAGAAAGTGAAAAGTCTCCAGAAAAGGAACTTAAAGATATGGAAACATGTGACTTAAATGACAGAGAATTCAAGATTGCAATTCTGAAAAAACTCAACAAGATGAAAGAAAACACAGAAAGACAGTTTAATGAACTAAGAAACACAATCAAAGAACAACATGAGCATTTTACGAAAGATATTGAAATTTTAAAAAAGAACCAAATAGAATTTCTGGAGATTAAGAAATCAATAGAAGAACTTAAGAATGACATAACCAGCTTAGGTAGTAGAGTTGACCAGATGGAGGAAAGAATCAGTGACATCGAAGATATAAACCTGGAAATTACATGGATGAAAGAAGAAAGAGACTTGAGACTTAAAAGAAATGAAAGAACTCTACAAGAACTTTCTGACTCCATCAGAAAGAGCAATATAAGAATAATGGGCATACCAGAAGGAGAAGAAAGAGAGAAGGGAATAGAAAATATATTCAAACAAATTGTTGAGGAGAACTTCCCAAACTTGTGGACAGAACTGGATCCTCGACTCCAAGAAGCAAATAGAACACCTAATTACCTCAATCCCAACAGGACTTCTCCAAGGCACATTGTCTAAAATCAACAACAAAGAAAGAATCCTCAAGGAAGCCAGGGAAAATAAGGCGGAAACCTACAAAGGAAAGCCCATTAGATTATCATCAGATTTTTCAGCAGAAACTCTACAAGCCAGGAGGGAGTAGAACCAAATATTCAAACTATTGAAAGAGGGAAATTATGAGCCAAGAATAATATATCCAGCAAAAATATCCTTTAGATATGAAGGAGGAATAAAGACCTTTCCAGACATACAGACGCTGAGGGAATTTTCTAATACACGACCTGCACTACAAGAAATACTAAAGGAGGCTATTCGACCACCATCAACAGGGACAATTTGTGGCAACCAAAACATAAAAAGGAGGAGAAAATTATACAGAGGCCTGAACTGGAATATGAGAATGGAGAAAGTAAGCGTGTTGAAGAAAATGGAATACTCTAAATATCAAAGTTTCTTTTACATAAACTTAAGGGTAACCACTCAAAATAAAAATCCAGAACTGAAATATATACTGTAATAAAAGAAGAAACAGAGGGAAACATCATGAAAATACATCCTACCAAAATATTTGGGATGCAACGAAAGCAGTTTTAAGAGGGAAATTTATATCATTACAGGCCTATCTCAAGAAACAAGAAAAATCCCAAATAAATCACCTCATGTTACACCTTAAAGAACTAGAAAAAGAAGAACAAGTGAAATCCAAGGTCAGCAGAAGAAAGGAAATAACAAAAATCAGAGCAGAACTAAATGAAATGGAGAACAAAAAGACAATAGAAAAAATTAATGTGACAAAGAGCTGGTTCTTTGAAAAGATTAACAAAATAGACAAACCTTGGCTAGACTCACTAAGATACAAAGAGAGAAGACACTAATTAACAAAATCAGAAATGAAAAAGGAGAAGTTATCACGGACACCACAGAAATACAAAGGATCATCCAAGAATACTATGAAGGACAATATGCCACCAAATTCAATAACCTAGAAGAAATGGACAAGTTCTTAGAAACATATAGCCTTCCAAGGCTGAACCATGAAGAACTGGAAAATCTAAACAGACTGGTCACCAGTAATGAAATTGAATCAGTCATCCGAAACCTTCCCAAAAGCAAAAATCCAGGACCAGATGGTTTCACTAGTGAATTCTACCAAACCTTCAAAGAAGATCTAATACCAATCCTGCTCAAACTCTTCCAAAAAAATTGAAGAAGAGACCGTACTCCCTAACTCATTTTATGAGGCCAACATTACCCTGATACCAAAACCTGGTAAGGACAACACACAAAAAGAAAACTACAGACAATATCTCTGATGAATACAGATGCAAAAGTCCTAAACAAAATTCTAGCAAATCGAATACAATAATGCATTAAAAAGATTATTCATCACCAAGTGGGTTTTATCCCCAGGGGCACAAGGATGGTTCAACATTTGCAATCCATCAATGTGATACATCACATAAACAAAATAAAGGACAAAAATCATATGATTATATCAATTGATGCAGAAAAAACATTTGACAAGATACAACATCCATTTATGATTAAAAGACTTAATAAAATAGGTATAGAAGGAAAATACCTTAACATAATAAAGGCCATATATGACAAGCCCTCAGCTAATCTCATAATCGATGGTGAAAAACTGAAGCTCGTTGCTTTACATTCAGGAACACGACAGGGCTGTCCTCTATCACCTCTGCTTTTCAACATTGTGTTGGAAGTCCTTGCCAGTGCAATCAGGCAAGAGAAAAAAATAAAAGGCATCCAAATTGGGAATGAAGAAGTTAAATTATCACTCTTTGCAGATGACCTGATGTTATATATAGAAAACCCTAAAGACTCCACCAAAAAGCTATTAGAAACAATCAACGAATACGGTAAAGTTTCTGGCTACAAAATCAACGTACAAAAGTCCATGGCATTCCTATATACTAACAATGAAATCTCAGAAAAAGAAATATGAAAAACAATTCCTTTTGCAATTGCAGCAAAAATAATAAAATACCTAGGAATAAACTTAACCAAGGATGTGAAGGACCTATATGCTGAAAACTATAAGACATTTTTGAAAGAAATTGAAGACACAAAGAAATGGAAAGACATTCCATGCTCATGGATTGGAAGAATCAACATAGCTAAAATGGCCATATTACCCAAAGCAATATACAGATTTAATGCAATCCCCATGGCATTTTTTAAAGACATAGAACAAAAAATCATCAGATTTGTTTGGAACCAAAAAGACCCCGAATAGCCAAAGCAATCTTAAGAAAAAAGAACAATACTGGAGGTATCACACTGCCTGACTTTAGCTTGTACTACAGGGCTACAATAATCAAAACAGCATGGTATTGGCAGAAAAACAGACACATAGACCAATGGAATAGAATTGAGAACCCAGAAATAAAACCACATAAATATGGACAGATAATTTTTGACACAGAAGCTAAAAACATACAAAGGAAGAAAGACAGCCTCTTCAATAAATGGTGCTGGGAGAATTGGATAGCCACGTACAAAAGAATGAAACTGGAATGCTATCTGTTACCATGTACCAAAATTAATTCAAAATGCATCAAAGACTTAAGCATAAGACCTGACACAATAAACTGCATAGAAGAAAACATAGGTACTAAACTTATGGACCTTGGGTTCAAAGAGCATTTTATGAATTTGACTCCAAAGGCAATGGAAGTAAAAGCTAAAATAAATGAATGGGACTATATGAAACTTAAAAGCTTCTGCACAGCAAAAGAAACCATCGACAAAATAAAGAGGCAACCAACTGCATGGGAGAAGATTTTTGCAAACAGTGCCTCCGATAAGGGGCTAATATCAAAAATATACAAGGAACTCATGCAACTCAACAACAAAAAAAACAAACAACCCAATTGAAAAATGGGCAGAAGACCTGAACACACATTTCTCCAAAGAGGACATACAAATGGCAAATAGACATATGAAAAAGTGCTCAACATCACTAATCATCAGAGAAATGCAAATAAAAACCACAAGGAGACATCACCTCACCCTAGTCAGAATGGCTATCATCAACAAGACAAATAGTAACAAGTGTTGGAGAGGCTGTGGAGAAAAAGGAACCCTCATACACTGTTGGTGGGAATGCAGACTGGTGCAGCCGTTATGGAAGGCAGTGTGGAGGTTCCTCAAAAAATTACGAATAGAATTACCATATAACCCAGCAATCCCTCTACTGGGTATCTACCCAAAGAATCTGAAAAGATTTATCCATAAAGACACGTGTGCTCCAATGTTCATTGCAGCTTTGTTTATGGTGGCCAAGACATGGAAACAACCAAAATGTCCTTCGATAGATGAATGGATAAAGAATTTGTGGTATATATACACAATGGAATACTATTTGGCAGTAAGAAAAGATGAAATAGGACCATTTGTGACAACATGGATGGATCTTGAGAGTATGATGCTAAGCGAAATAAGTCAGACAGAAAAAGCAGAGAACCATGTGATTTCACTGATATGTGGTATATAAACCAAAAACAATAAAAGAACAAGACAAACAAATGAGAAACAAAAACTCATAGACACAGACAATAGTTTAGTGGTTACCAGAGGGTAAGCGGGGTGGAGGGTGGGAGATGAGGGTAAGGGGGATCAAATATATGGTGATGGAAGGAGAACTGACTCTGGGTCACAATGGGATTTATAGATGATATAATACAGAATTGTACACCTGAAATCTATGTAATTTTACTAACAATTGTCACCTGAATAAATTTAAAAAAAAGAAAAAGAAAATATGAGATTGTTGTCAGTCTTCCAATGACCAGTATTTGCTTTAACAATATCCAATTTATAAATAATGCTGCATTTCTACACCTTTCTGAGTACACAACAACTTTTCATTTTGACTTAAAGTCATTAGTCCTTCCAGAAGACATTTTAAACAACTTAAGTCCACACATGAAACATCAACAGTGCACATAACTAAAACGATAGCATGAATAGCCAAGTTCAAGTTGAAGCATAAGCTGGCAGTGACAACTACATGTTTCCTGGCTAAAAACAATTATGAGATATTTAAATTTCAGAAATTTTGATATGTGAGAACATTTTAATCTTAGACTCCATGAAATATGTTATTTTTTCTTCTTCATATTTATTCCTTCTTATTTTTTATAGACAACAATTAATTTTACTTTTGTTTGACTACCATAATTCCAAGTCTTTTCTAGAACTCATAATTTTTATGTTATTATTGGAGTCATTTATCTAATAATGCCTCTGTGTGGTAAAATTTACATGGTATTGTGTGCATGAAGAATATGTTTATTGTGTCCCTTTATTTAGATGATAGCTTTTTAAAATATATAATTTTGGATGTTTAAATTTCACTGCAATTTATCTGTTTGGATTTTTAAAATTTATACTTTTGGCATTCTGAGTTTGATGACTATAAAATCATATTCTTTAAGTAAACATTACCACAGAGTTTAAAGAATTTACAACCAATGTATAGAGGAATCATGTACCAAAAAAAATAGTTTAATTCCATTTTAAGAAGTTTAGGTTGATTTTACAAAGTTGATGTTTACAGATTCACGTGATTTTAACGTGTATCCTGGTGACAATGGACAGCAAAGACAGAATTCATATACTGCTGTGTTAATGTATGTTTGTGTGTTTATCATTTGCATCATCATGACAATGTGACAGTTACTCTAAATGTGTGTATATAAAATACAGGTAAATATCTACAATTATAACCTCTATTTGGATTGGTGTCAGTTTCAAGATTGTTTGGATGCAATTATGAATTATATGTGTGCCATAGCAAATTCTAAAAATGTTTTTGCTCCAAAGGTTTCTTCCTTAGGTATGACCTTTCCTATGCCACAAAACTCTGCCCCACCAAAATTTTTGATTGTATCATCAACACATAGAATAGTCATCTTATTATTAATGAGGGACTTTTAAACCTTTATTTGCAATAACATCAACAATAATGTCAGATGTTTCATATTTAACAGAATGAAATTCCAAAATTTCCTTTAATACAGTGTACTGACTGAAAAATCAAATCATCATTAGACTTAACACATTTTCTATTTAAAGCAACTGCTGACAGTGTTATGAAACTGACACAATTATGCTAAGAGATCCAATTGACACGCATTCTGCTATGAGATCCAACTCCCAGGAATACTTCTGTTTGTTAGAATCTTACTAATAACGCACCACTTAAAAAGCACCATTTAAAAAGCTCCTTTGCACCCTTTAATCACAGCAGCACTGGAGATAATCTGTTTAAATTGTGGTCCATTTGCCCTTCAGGTATGGGTAAGAGAAGCAAGAGGAGAGGGTGTCCTGCAGTGTGTCAGTCTGCCCAGTTCTTCCCTAGTAATTATAGAGGGCATCCCTGTCTTAAGTTGATTCTAGCAGTGGAATATTTTACCATTAAATGTGTTATTGACTACTGGCATAAATTCTGTATCTTTTATAATTTTAAGGAAATACTTATCTTCCTGGCTCACTATGCATTTGTTTCTCTTCATATGGACATTGAATTTCATCAAAATTTTATCAGAATTCATGGCTATAATACTTGCACAGTATTGTTTCTTGGTTCTTGGGATAAAAGAGGTTGTAAAAAATGGCTGCAATTATTCCCCTCACTGAATGGACCCTTCTTTCAATGCAACTTTATAGATCACAGGAAGAGAGTCCTGGAGCAGCTGAGAGCCAGGCAATCCCCAAACATGCAAGGAAGTTCCACCAAGTTCAGCAGTGCTGCCTACCGACTGACCTTGGACCCCTTGACTCCTGAGCAATAATAACTGTGTATTATTTAAACAATCAAGTTTTGGAGATTTTTACACAGTAAAAGCTAAATAATTACAGAATAACCAACTACATATTGCTATAGGTATGCACCTATAGCATGTGTGGGGTGATTTACGTTGCACAGAAAATAATCTAAAAATATACACAGCAAATATAACAGATGTCAGCAGTTACCCCAGGGTAACACTTGGATGTTTTCATTTTGTATGTAGTCAAGTCTATTAGTGTCCACAGTGTGATTTTTTTTTTTTCTAATGAAATGCTTCTTTCTTTCTGACACCAGGGTTATATAAATACTTTTATTTTTTCTAACCCTTAACTATTGTGAATTATATTAATAGAATAACCAGTGTTAAACCATACGTGTATTCTACGAATGAACTATGTTTGTCACTATTCTTTTAATATAATACTGGATAATGTTTGATATCTTATTTAAGGTTTAGGGTCCTATTTTTTGCATTTTTATTAAATTTATTGGGGTGATATTGGTTAGTAAAATTATATAGGCTTCAAGTGTACAATTCTATATCATCTATCTGTTGCATTGTGTGTTCACCATCCAGAGTCAGTTCTCCTTCCATCACCGTAGATTTGACCCCCTTTACCCTCTTCTATCACCCACCCTCCCCCCTTACCCTCTGGTAACCACTAAACTATTGTCTGTGACTATGAGTTTTTGGTTTTTTTTTTTTGTCTTGTTCGTTTGTTTAATTTTATATGTCACATATGAGTGAAATCATATGGTTCTCTACTTTTTCTGTCTGACTTATTTTGCTTAGCATGATAATCTCAAGATCCATCCATGTTGTCATAAATGACAGTATTTCATCTTTTCTTGGAGCAGTATTCCATTGGGTATATATATACATCTTCTTTATCCAATCATCTAGCCAAGAACACTGGTTGTTTCTGTCTTGGCCACCGTGAATAATGATGCAATGAACATCGGGGTACATATATCTTTACAGATAAATGTTTTCAGATTTTTTGGGTAGATACCCAGAAGGAGGATTGCTAGGTCATATGGTAATTTTATTCTGATTTTTTTTGACGAAACTCCATACTGTTTTCCATAGTGGCTGTACAAATTGACATTCCCACCAGCCGTACATGAATGTTTCTTTCTCTCCACAACCTTTCAAACACGTGTTATTTGTGTTGTTGATGATAGCCATTCTTACAGGAGTGAGGGGGTATCTCATTGTGGTTTTGATTTGCATTTCCCTAATAGCTAGTTGAGGATTTTTCAGAAGTTGAGCATTTTTTCACATATCTGTTGGCTATTTGTATGTCTTCATGGGAGAAGTGTTGGCCCATTTTAAAATTGGATTGTTTGTTTTTTTGTTGTTGAGTTGTATGAGTTCCTTATATACTTTTCATATTAGCCCCTTATCGGAGGTGTTGTTTGCAAATATATTCTTTCATTTGGTTGGTTGCCTCTTTGTTCTTTTGATGGGTTTTTTTTGCTCTGCAGAACCTTTGTAGTTTATTAGGGTTAACATTAAAGAGCACTGGTCTTTGGTTTTCTTTTTTTCTGCAACTTTATCCCATTTTGGATTTTAGTGTTTTCAGAAAGAAACAGAGATATATTACACCTTTATTTTATATCTGCTTATTCATTCCTCCTTGAGGCATCTGTATTTCTCTGTTGTTGTTTGTTTGTTTTAAAATAATTGCCACAGATCTATATGATTTAATTTTGCAAATGAATAGTGCTTATATGTATCTATAACTCTTATATTTTTCTTTTATGATAGTCTGCATTTAAAATGTACTATTTCCTCCCTCTACTTTGCTTAGACTAGTCATACTTTTCTCAGATTTGAGGACGTGTTGCAATTTTGAGTTCAGAGGGAAGGTGTGACTAAGAAGCCCTGACATTTGAGGCAGAATAAGTACGTTAAAATTTTCATGAACAATGAAGGTTAGATAACCCATGGATGAGGGATCAGAATATCTTATATTTAAGCAGATGGTATTTTTCAGGAGTAAGATGGTTGTTGGGTGGTTGTTAACACCAAAAACATCTGAACACATTAATAAAATGAGCAACATAAAGCCATTAAACAAATATGTCAAGGACCAAATATATTTAGTCTTTGTGATAGTACCAATGCGAAAGTTCCAAGATAAATAAGAAATGGTCTAATTTTTCAATAAGTACATATTTTAGTAAAGAAACTTAAAATTACATTGTCACAAATTTCTCTGTGAATTTGTATTCTACTTATACACAGATATAACCTAGCATGGAATGTGTATAAACCACGTTCCAATAGGCGTTGTCATCTGCATAAGCTGAGGTCCCAGCAGTCTGTCTCTGTTTAAATAACAAAACCTTAACATCTGGCACTGATACTTGGGAATGCTGTATGAACTTTTGATCCCTAAAAGTGTGCTGCTTAGAGGTTGATGATGTCAATAGTAAGGATAAAAGATTTGTACATACAAATTCTGCTTGGGGTCCTCTCACTAAAGTAGGGTGCTCCTAAGCTTCTAAAGAGGGAAGGTGCAGAAGAAGGATGTAAGGCTTCAAATCAGCAAGGTCTGGGCCTGGAGCATCAGAATCAAGCTGGCATCGAGTACTCGGAGCAGGTACAGAAAGCAGGTCATAACCAAGGCACGAATTCCACACACATTGTGATTTTTAGGCTGAGTTTCACCACATCCTCAGTGGGGACATCATGTCTGGTCCAGGTCTGACCCCATTAGGCCTGACCCAGTCTCCTCCTGGTTTCCATCCGTGCATCACATGAGTCACTAAGCTTGCTCCTCTGGAGCTCCTCATGTCAACTTCCTACCAGCAGAAGTGGTATGCCAGCCTCTCAATGTGAAATGTGACTACAAATCTCCAGCGTCTCAGCTGAACTTGAACCTGGTAGATACAAAAATCAGAAGGGCCCACCACTGCCTAAGCAGTAAACAGAGGCTAAAAGAACTATAAAGTAAGCTCAGAAAGGAACTCCTAGGGAAAAAGAGCTAGTGTTTATTGTTCCAAGTTCTGGGCCAGAGGTTTTGTATACATTAATTCATAAACCACGTTAACAATTTACTTTCTACAGATAAATAAATAACACCTCAGAGAGGCCAAATGATATGCCAGCTAGTTAATAACAGAACACTGATTTGAACTAACGAGTACCTACCTTCTAATCTTCCTGATACCTTATCTTACCCTGCCAGGAATCTGTGAGAATTTACTTATTCATGAGATCGCTTTCAAAATGAGTTACCAGTTTCCAGAGGAGAAGAAAAATGAATTTGTGGTGTATTTAATAGTCTGTGAAATTCATCGTACTCTGTACCTTCAGTCTCCTTCTAAGCAGTCCCTCAGGGAGATCCTTATACACAATTCCCCATGCTTTCTGTCATGTGACCCTGTGAACCTGGTGAGGATGGATTGCATCAGGAGTCAATACTTGGGTCAAAGAGGAGTAGTGATGGTTCAGTTTTGAGGGGCAGTTTAAGAAGTAGTTTGGCACCAGAATGCCCAGTGGGTGTGCTCTGACATCAGACTACGAATAATATGCTTCTTCACATTCTCTGTCTTGAGGAATTTGGGTTGTAAAGGAGAGAGAGAGAAATGAGGGAGAGAAAGGTGAAGGGAAAGAGAACAGAAGAAAACCAGTAGAAACTAAGGCAGAGTCAGGGGAAAATAGTTATGAATATGGTAAAATTATTAGAGAAATATAGACACATTGTTCTAAAGTATGCCAAAATGAATGACCAGCTCAATATACTGCTAAATACACTGTTAAATCCCTAGATTTTTTGTTGTTAGTAGTCAAATGCCAGCTATTGTTTGCTGAGTTTTCTGTGTGCCAGGCACAATGGTAGGCTTTGGCATACATTCTCAAATTCTATCGCAGTCACTAGTTTTGATGAGTGTCCTTGGAGCTGTTCTGGTAGCTAAAAGGTGATGAATATCATTTCCATAGATCTACGGATTGACCTTGACATTATTGAGACAAATGCCCGCGCTTGCTGACTTCCTATGGCATCCTTATAAGTCTCCATCATTGGAAGCCAAGAAGCATATTTCCATTCTTAAAATCTGAAATCTCTTACCATATTGGAAATTGACAACCTGAAAGAAAAGTAAGCCAAAGCATGTAATGCTGGATTGGTTGTTTTCACTGTTCCCTACATGAATAATGAATTGGTTAAATCCTTCACTGTCTCAAGAAATCGCCATCTGTTCTTTAGTCTTTAATTGATGTAAGAGCGATTTCAAGAAATCTCCACTGGGAAACAATTCTGGTGTTCACAAAAGCTGGCTGGCAGATTAGTGGGTCAGCCAAGCAGATGGTGCCAGGGCCATTCGTCATTGTGGGCAGCTGTGGTCCTACCTGGGAAAGGTGGCCATTCTCTATACCGCACAAATCACAAAGCTGCCAACACTACCCAAGTGCCCATTGTCTTTGTATCAAATAGAGAGTTTATTCTGGAGACAGGATTTGGGACCTGGGCAATGAAGGTGGCAGTATGCACAGTATATCCTCCAACTTTAGCAGTACACAGAGGGCACAGACAAGGGTAAAAAACGTTTTTTTGGTAAAACAAGATAAAATTTCATCAAGTAGCCAAGAATTCCCAATGGCAAGTTTACACCTCCTTTTAGACATTCAGATAAAATGGAAAGATCAGGGACTTGGTTACCATGTGTAGGACCATTTCATTTTTATAGGAAAATTTAATTCTTGACTGCAAGACCTATGAGTAAGTCATATTCACTCCACCTTTTTTCTTGGCTCCATGGAATAAGTAAAGGCCATTTCCTGATTTCCTGTTGATCAGTACTCAGGAATTTCAAAACCTCTATGCTGAAAGCACTGTGATGTCTTTAGCAATTTTTAGAATAGTTTTGAATTAAGGCAAAATTGTGACGTAAATAAAGCTTAGTTCAAAGCTGTTCATAGTTTCTGTCCCGCTGCTTCATTGCTCACAGATGCTTGACATGGCACGTGGGCATCATGGTCATTGCACGGTGTTATGGGGAGCCCGTCCCATCCTCCCTCTATGAATATCTGTGAGTGCCTACTGCATGCTAGGCATTGTTCTAGGTTCTGAGGATAAGAGCAGGGCAAAAACCAGACACTGTCTCTCTTCTTGGAAAGCTCACATTCCTTACATGTGTGGCCAATTTGGCAACATAATTTTGGCTCCAGTGACCAAAGTTGCAGCTTCCATTCCTTAGTAAGTATCATAAGAGATCTGTTTACCTAGAAATTCTAGAATGACAAACCAGGCATCAGTTGTTTAATTCCTGAGTCAAAAGTAATGAGGTGAAGTAGACGTGGTCAGTTTCAGTTAACGTCTGCTTCAACAATCAAAAATTGTTGAAGCAGAAGTTATCTATGGGATGACCCTACTGTTAACTGCAAACCCACCATACTGGGACGTTGTGGAGACTCTGAGCCTGGGGTACCTGAGGGAAATTCCTCTACAATAATCATATTTGGATCTTCTTGTCAAAACTGACTCAGACCACCTCAGAACTAAATAACAGGCTATTTTTAGAAATCTCCCACCCTCTGAGTCCATTTCCCTTCAGGCATTTTCCAAGTCTGTCTACCAAATGTCCGGACTCGTATACAGATCCCTTTCTTGCTGTCTGCTGACAGGGTTGTCAATCTTAATGAGTCAAGCTTTGCCATGCCACCTGGTAAACTTAAAGCCACCTGGTAAACTTAAAGCCAAGATTTAACCTCCAGTAACTTTTTCTACCATACTCCTCAATATGTGTCCCACTCTCCTCCTTATTCTCTTCCCTGAAAGCCACCACAAAGGGCTTTGCCACTTTCTGGCACCAAATGGGAGGATATTCTCACATCGTCCATTAGCTATAGCCCCTGCCATTCCATGCTCTAGATTGATCCACATGACGTTTTCTTACTCCTATGCAGAGGTTTCTCAAGAAGACTCGGGTGCCCATAATTCAGATGAACTATAACAACATTGTTTTCTATTTCCATTTACTTCCAAAGTAAGGTGAGAGGTTAGCAGAAGAGAACCAGAGTTGGGATCAGAATCTGGAGCTTTGGTTCTAAGGTGCCTCTCCCAGTGAAAACAGCTAATGTTAACCGAACACATGTTGGGTGGCCAGGCAGTCCCTACGCATTACACATGACTTCAGTAATTGAATCCCTGTCAGTCCTATGAATTAAGCACCGTTAGTTTCCTCATTTCAGAGGTAAGGAAACCGATCTTCAGAGAGGATGTGTCACTTTCCCAAGGTCACACTGCTGGTCAATAATGGAAACAGGAAAGCCGCTCATCCTTTCTGGACCTCAGGTCCTTCATCTATGAAATTTAGGTAAGAATAACAGAAATAAGAATAATGGATGCTGTTGCCTAGCTATATAAGGATTTCAGTTTCCTTCAACAGAATTTAATCTTCTGATTTCAAAAACCCCTTGAGAGGTAGATAGATACTGTTCCTTTATTCTGAGAAAATTGAAATGAAGTCACTAGATCACAAGGTAAATGACACAGCAAGAGACGTAGACATAGAGGGAGATACATGGAACTCAAGCAAAGAAGAAACTGCTCAGAGACCACCACTACAGGACCACCTTTCACACTACACAAGATTTTCATGGTGCTCAAAAGGAAACCCCAAGGGAAGTTACTCACTTGCCCTCAAAGAGTCTTCCTTCTGTTTCATTCCACCAGTAAGTACCTCATACAATAGAATATTTCTAATCATATGGGGCATTACTTGTACGCTTCATTTATTGCCTATGTAGATTTTCTCATAATTATATATATATATATTATATATATATAATAATCTTAATACATGTGATTTTAGTTATCTTATGGAATTCAGGGAAGTACAGCCATCAGATAAAGAGCACCAGAAACACACTTGCAGCCAAACAGAGTCGGGTTTATTAAGTTGCTGTAATAAGGGAGCATGAACAAAAGGAACCAGGGATCATCTCACTAGGAAGAATAGGAAGGAGATTTTTATGGGGTTTGCACTTCTGCTGGGTGATTCTGAAAAAAGGGAAGTGAAAATCAGCTCTGAATTGGGTACATTTACGAAGCAATTTTGCAGCTATAGTGTGGCCTTGAAAGAAACATTATTTTATATTGACTTTGCCTATGACCTTGTCTGTGTCTGCTACAACCTGATTAGAAACAGGGCTGTTTTTCTTTCTCAATTCAGGGTGTTTTCACTTTTCCAGGTAAAAAGATCATTACTAAAGTGACCATATTGTTCATGAATCCACATATTTTACATATATTTCACTATCCAGTTGCATATATAACAGCACAAATTTTATATTAGGACATAAAGAAAATATCAATCAATATAGTTAAACAAAATTTTTGGAGCCATAGTATTCAGTGATCAAAATGTAATAAAGCTAAGATAGAGTATAATCATTTAAGTAAACTTTGATTGCTATAATATTTTCAGCAGATTTCTCATAAGTAAAGTTTGGGGAAAGAGAATCAAAACAAAAATTACAACATATTTAGAAAACAAAGACAATAAAAAAACTATATATCAAAATGTAAGATATGTAGGCCAACTTGTCTCAGGTGGATAATCAATCCATAATCAATATGTTTCCACTGAGAGTTGCCATATTGAACTAAGCTTATCAGTTATCTCTGCCAAAGACCTCCAACGCCCTTCCATATCTAAGTTTCTCTAAGAAGGAGGTGCCCTTTTCTTGTTGATTATCTGCTCTGTACCATTTGTGAGGTTAGAACTTTAAATACATTAACTTCTTTAATCACCAGAATAAACCTGTTAGGTGCTTTTGGCATTTTACTTGTTATGTAAATGAGGACTTGCAGCTATGAAACAATATATAATTTACCTAAATCACATTTCTACCCAGGGGTGGAGCCAAGAATTTAGGTGTACTTGACTGCAAAACCAGAGGTCTCTCTTTAATGAAATCATGCTCTTATTTCCATGTCCAGAGACAACAATTATAAAAGGTTCACTACCCACATCCACACGATCACCTCCATAGCTTTTCTAATCTGTGTATTTGCCAGAAGTCTAGGAAATTTAGGAAACTGTAGAACTTGCTATGGTTGCCTGGACTTCTCAGAACACAGTTTGATACACAAGAGTTACAGACACCTTAGAATCTAAATAAAACCTAAGGTACTCTACAGCCACCATTCATCTCCTAAGTGACCCGAGGAAACATTTTTATAAATATAGACAAAGAGTATGCCATTTTTATGAGGCTGGTATCACATAGGACTAGTTCTCTCTTCCCTGATACATCCATCCCCTTTGACTCATTTTTATTGCTAGGATGGTACAACTTGCACACAGGACTGATTCCAATGCCACCCTCTTGAGACACCTGAGTGGTTTAATAATGATGGTGCTAGTCACCCAGGACTTGGTTCAACCAGGTGCCAATCACCGGAAAGATACTCCTGAATGCCAAAGTGAGATGTGGCTTCACATTGTCAGGAGCTCAGCCAAGCTAGACAGCCTGGTAGGTGTTAGAGCGGCCAATTAAAGCAACAAGAAGCCCAAATGAAAGTAACACTGAAGCCTTAATCACTGCTGCCTTAACACAGCCTTAAACACAGACCGTGTTTCCCTGAAAATAAGACCTAGCCAGACAATCAGCTCTAACGCGTCTTTTGGAGCAAAAATTCATAGAAGACCCGGTCTTATTTTACTATAATATAAGACGGGGTCTTATATATGATATGATATGATACCGGGTCTTATATTAACTTTTGTTCCAAAAGACACATTAGAGCTGATTGTCAGGCTATGTCTTATTTTCGGGAAAACAGGGTAGTATCACTATTGGCTAAACCTAGAGAAAGCACCAACTCCCCCCGTTTTATTTTCCTCCAGTGATAGACTCACCAGTGGAGGCTGGTCAGGTGGGGGTCGACTACCTGTGGAGAAAGCCCCAAGCAAACATTCCTACAGTTTTCTGGACCAGAGGCTGGGGAGAGGGACAGGGGTTTGGACTAGGAGTGGAAAAGAACTGGGTACGGAGTCAGAGTAGGAACAAGTGTCTTCAAGGTTCTCTTCCCCTCCAAGTCCCCCACAAGGAGATCTCAGCAGAGGCTCCTGAAGAGCACCCCAGTCCAAGGCCTCAGATTAAGAGACCTAGGAACGACAGTGCCTGGGCTAGGAATGAAAATAGGCGCCGAGCATGGCTAGCCAGAAGGGTCTCTGTCCCTGACTGCACCTCTCTTCCAAGACCGCAGTGCAGGGGGTGGCACCAGGCACAGGAGAGCAGCTTGCGCCATGACGCCTTCCACATAGAGCCTTTGTATTGCCTGTGGTCAGGCCGGAAAGGTCCCACGTAAGTTTTTAACAGGAGCCAGACTCCTCAAACATGGTGCTTCAGGAATCCAGGGCTAAACAAACAGTGTTGGCACAAAAAATGATACTACCATCCTGTCCCAGGGAAAATTCATACGTGAGGGAAGCTGAATTCTTCAGAGTCTCATCAACATTAATGTGTGCTCTTCTCAAATTCTTTCCTCCTCACAGGTATTTCCGTCATGGTTTTACGTTTATTTAATTATTAGGTACTTTATAAAATTTGTTTTTAAATTAACCTTTGTGACTTATAATGTCCCTGATGATTCTAGTGACTGAATTTTGATGGCTGACATAAGGAAATCAACTGTGTATGAGGATATGGTATAATTAGACTTTTTGTTTTAGTTCATAGTGATTGAGTTTTCATAAGGTTCAATTGAATTGCATCTGCCTGTGATGAAATGTTCCCATACGAGTGGATCGTAGGAACTGTTTGCACAGTGATGTAGAATTAGTCCCAACTACTAGAGTAAATATATTACATATTTCTTTTATTTGCTGTCGCCCACCATTAGAATTTAAGTTCTCCAGGGGCAGAGTTTTGTTTTTTGTTTTTGTTTGTTTGTTTGTTTGTTTTGCCTTGTTTTAATCACTGCAGTATCTCTAGCACCTAGAATAGCATTTGGCACATTGTAGGTGTTCCATTCATGTTTGGTGAATGAATAAATGAACCAGTTGGCATATATTAGGTTGGTGCAAAAGTAATTGTGGTTTTTGCAATTTTTAACCTTTTAAACCTCAGTTACTTTTGCACCAACGTAATAAAAGAGGTTTGATTTTCTCTAAGTGTCTAAAAATGCCCTTTTAAATAGACATCGCAGATGAAATGACAAATACCTCTTCACATTAACATTGTACAGGGATGTTTGAAGGCAAGAGAAACAAATTCAAGTGTTTTCATATTGTAGCTTAGCCCCTTGTGATTTTAATGACCCTAGTATTTTTGGCAGCTAAAATTAAATAATTTAATTTTTAATTAGGCCTTTCTTCACATGTTAATCGCTCTTCCAGCTCATCTGCTTTTGTTCTCAGAAACGTAATCATAAGTTGCTGACGTGATGTCCCTTTGTCAAGCAGAAGATAACTTCAAGGTGGCAAGGAAAATTTATGAGTTTGTTTTGAAGAAAGAAAGAATGTCCCCAAAGTAGCTGCCACCATCTTCTGCCACCCACAAGTTTGGCTGTACACAATGTTATCTGTGACTAAAGAAACACAGATTCTCTCTCTCTCTCTCTTCCCTGGAACTCCCTTTACCCTACTCCCTAGCTGCATAAAAACTCCCTGCTTTTGCTTTTTGGGAAGATGGATTTGAGAGATCTCACTCTCCTGTCCTCTCACTTCAGCCAAATGTAACAAACCTTTCTCTATCTCCAAGCACCAGTGTTTTGGCTTACAAGGGCATCAGGCACACGAACCTAAATTTTGGGAGGTGATTCAGCAACAATATGGCAAAATATGTATCATAGTCATGATAGCCTCAGGACCCATGGTCAGATAGCCTGTAGTGATATAGCAGCCTCTGATGGAGGGTTAGCCTGGGAGCTCTTACTAGACATCTCATTTCTTACTACAACTCTACTATTCTGTAACCACTTGGGAGGAAGGAATAGCTATTCTCACTGTCAAAGGATACCCCAGTTTCTCAAATCATTAATTTATTATAAGAATACATACTCAAAAACAGCAATATTTGAAGATGAGAAGGAGAAATTGTTCCATATTATTCTTGAACTGGCCTGAATCTTGGATGCCTCACCTAATTTGATTCATATCTTCCTATTTCCTTTCTCTATTTTGAATTCAAGTGTGCTGTAGGTAAAAGAACAGAAATAGCAACATCTCATTCTGATTTTATCTCAGTGCCCTCATGGGAGCTCTGATCATTGTACTTATGTCAACAGACTTCACAGGGATAGCTCTGAAACTTAATCTTTCAAAACTCAGTCCCACAGTATTTCCCTGTAAAAGTGTGTATCCCCTACATCTTTAATACTGCCAGGGTTTCTTGGAGGCTAATTTTAGAGTCCTGGGTATTTCAGAGGTTTCTTAGCGGATTCTCTAGGTTATTGTTCTTGAAACAGTGACATACTCATTTCTGAGTGTACATAGTGACTTTCCAACGGCAGTGTAATTTCTGAGTCACAGGAACATAATTATTAACATTACTAGAAAATAATAAACAGAATTCAATATTTTTAATACAAGCAGATTTTAATAACATTACAAAAAGCATTTAAAATTATTTTCTAAAGTTTTGTTGTTTGTATAGATATATAATTGATTTTGATATGACTTTCCATTTATAAATCATAAGTTCATGATTAATTCTAATAATTTTTATGTAGATTCTTTTGGATTTTCTATATGTACTCAATTACACAGTCTACAAATAATGAGTTTTATTCTTGCCTTTCCCGTTCTTAAAAACATTTATTTTTCTTGTCTTAGTGCACCATCCATATTTTCCAAGAGAATGTTGATTAAAAGTGGTAAAATGTATACTCTGCCTCATTTCTGAATTTCTGAATTAAAAAAAAGTTTTCAACATTTCAAAATTAAGGATGTTATTTTCTGTAGATGCTTTTTGACATATTAGGAGTTTCCGACTATTCCTAGTTTACTAGTTTTCTAAGATTTCAAATTATGAATGAACAGTGAATTTTGTGAAACGCCAAATTACATTGGCAACGAATGCAATCATGCTGTTTTCCCCCTATCCTTTTAACGTAATTTGTATTTGTTGTGACAATAATGTTTATGTGATATTTACATATATTCCAGAGTGAAAATTCAGTTTTCCTCAGTTGCAAGGGTGAGAGGTTTTGTTATCGCGATTAGCCTGACTTTATAAACTAAAGAACCTTCTTCTTATTCTCCTATTTATGTGAGATTAGCAGCATTTCTTCCTTAAAATTTACACGTGAAATATTTCTTAGGATAAAGTTACATATTCCATTATTACTATATAAAGAAGTATTCAGATTTTATACTTATTTTGAGAGTGTTCGAGTACATAGGAGCAGTATGGGAGAATTTTGAGGAGTGAAGGATATTGTCTATTTCCTGACTTTGGTGGTGATTATGCTAATCCAGGAATGTGCTAAAATTTATAGAATTGTACATGTACAGCAAACTACTGCAGTCTATGAAGCTTTGTCAGGGAGGGCCTTAGATTCACGCTGAAAGAGATTCATTTCTGAAACACCTGGCACATCTCTGGTTCTCTCAGCTTTTCAATGGGTTTGATTTTCCTGGGTTCTCAACTTTGAAAGCTGCCAGTAAAATTCCTAGGATAGATCTCATTCTAATTAAAATCTCATTAAATGTGTCTTATTCTAGGGCTAACACCTTTTCCCTCCATTAGTTCCTAATGGACTCCTTCTTAGCCCAAATTATTCCAGAAGCTCAATCTGAACAACAGCTCCCAGTACTTGTGAGGTTGGTCCCTTTCCTTTATTTGGTCATCCTCCCCACCTGTCCATTGTTGACCTAAGAAATGTTCAAACCTGTGGAGGATTTTTGTGAGTATGTTTGAGATAAATTGACAACAATTGGCAGTTTCCTGAGGGGGCAGGATACAAAATCTCAACGAATTGAGAAAATGCTCTGGGGAATGGAAGGTTTGCAGCTTATTTTATACTTTAGAATCAAAGGAGGAGATGTAAGAAGGGTTACATGAAATCCATTGGGGAAGGATTAAGGGGGTAGGAGAAAGCAAAGTGGAGAATTCTCTGGGATTGGATGAAAAGTAAAACAGAGAGACACATACTTCTTCCACATTGGTGGGTACAGGATAGTTAATAATTAACATTTATAACAGAGAGATGGTATTTGGAGAACAAGATAACAATGAAGTGTTCTGTGGTCTAGTGTTTCAGGTGTGGTAGGTATGCTCTGAGGGTTCTGGAAAAGAAGATTACTCTGACATTTCAAAGGTATGTTATGTTAGATGCAAAGAGACAATAGACAGGCTCCGTTAAGGTAAAGATTGACCTTTGTCAAGGCAGCTGCTGGGCTAGGGCATGATTACCCAACATGACCTGCCTTGAGTTAGGAATTTTTATATTCAGACCACTCTACGTGTTTACTTTTGGTCTCTGAGTTTGTAGGACCTGCCATGCAGGCCTCCCCTGAGCTTTTCAGGTTTAGTATGTGCCCCCCACTTAATAATCTACATCATGCTTCTAGGTTTATCACAAGATATCTTTTTTTCACAACCCAGGAGAATCTCATCTGTCTTAGAAATTAAGCTTCCTTCAAAGTCACAAGCACCAAACATCTCATAAAAGGACACTTTTTTAAAAGTTTATAATTTTTTTTACATAAAATATAACTTATTTTGGATAAAGTATAAAATCAAACATTAATATAGGTCATATTGTAAATGATAGATAATTTTTACTTGAATCTGGGATCTATGAACCTCTACAATAAGAATTTTAAAGTCATTATGTAGCCCCACCTGTTTTAAAATGTGAGACTCACATGATGAAGATATCCATAAAAATGATAATGAGAAAACAAAACAAAACAAAAAATTAGTGACCCTAAGATTTCTGTACTTTTTTTAAATGCTCTTACTATAAACCTCAATCACTCTTCTATAAGAAAATGATTTAGTCTATTAGGTACTTGTCACTAGTGGAAAAATAAAAGATTTTTATTATAATTTGGCAGACTAAGGAGTCTACACAGAAGAAAAAAACAAACCTGTGTTCCATTCAATATAAAAACAAAAAGAAAAGCATACACATTTACCCAGGATAACACGCAGAGTATAGCACATAAATTTTCTTGATTCGCCAGTTCTATTTTTTAACTTTCCACTCAGGGAACATTGCCCAGAGGTATAAAAAGTTTTCCTTTTGTAATTCACAGAAAAAAATACACATTTGCGTGGACACATTTTGACTTTTATAGGACAGGAGAACATAGCCCCATCCTGAAACTTAAATCTGAATACATCTGCCTGCCCCATAGGAGCCCTGATTTTTTTAATTCATTATCAAAAATTATATCTTCATGACATCATAAAAATGGTGGTGTGAGGTGAGACTCTTGAAATCTCCCCTGGAATTTACAACAAATTGAACAACTATAAATCCTCAAAGGACTCCTTGTGCAGCAGAGAGGCAAGACTAAGAGGCGCACCACTGAAATCATCTAAGGTGGGCAAATTGTGTGTGGTGGGGGGGTAGGGAGTACAGAGACAGGGCCATGTGGGCTCAGGTCGCAGACCTCACTCAGTGCTCCAGGCTCGCTGCATCTAGGAACTACCGCAGCTGCAGGAGAGGGAAGAATTCGGGCTGCTAGGGCTCTGTTTATGGCCCACAGGGCTGAGGGGACAGCATATAACATGGCTGGGCCCAACGCTCACGGCAGAGACCTCGGAGCAAAGACTGAGGGAAGAAGGCTGAAAATGATGGTTTAAGCCTTCACTGCCAAGCAGAGAACGGAAGCCTTAGGCACTGAGACTAATCGCCCCCTCCCTACCCTCCCAGAGCTCGACCCGCCCCCACCTGCCCGGTGCTAGAAGCAGAACAGTAGCAGTGTCAGATCAAAAGAACAGAATATTTGCTGTTCTGAGAACTGTGGACCGCAGACACAGATTTGCAGCCCAACTAGTTCCAGCAAAGGGAAGGGAGCTGTGGAAGCAGGACCGGCTGTGGTGGCGGTCGCCACCATTGCTCTGGGACACCTCTCACAACTCACCCTGCCCCTGGCCACACCTATCTGGGTGGATCCCTGCAGGAATAAACAGAGCTCCTGAAAACACGTGGGCTCTGAATCTGATGTAGGAAGAGCTTTGGAACTTTAAAAGCTCTCCACATCATCCCACAGAGGCAGCGCCCTAAGATCCAGGTGAACTGGTCACAGAGTAGAAGCCTGCCTTCCAGGGAATCATTCGATTGTGTGAGAAGCCAGAATAGTGCAGAGAAAATATAACATTACAGTGTGAGAGAGAATAAAAGGCTGCAGTCAGAGAGAAAATAAAACATTCTACCAACACCTACTGGAAAACAAAAGAAAGACCTCTTTCTGTCAACCTGTTGCAGAATCCACTCCTGTAGATGTCTAGGAAAAGAAATAATAAATCATTAATTGCCATGAATAACCAAGGCAACAAGACAGCTCAGAAAGAAAATGAAAAGTCTCCAGAAAATGGACTTAAAGACAAGGAAGTATGTGACTTAAATGACAGAGAATTCAAGATTGCAATTCTTAAAAGACTCAACGAGATGCAAGAAAACACAGACAGGCAGTTTAATGAACTCAGAAACACAATCAAAAAACGACATGAACATTTTACCAAAGAGACTGAAATTTTAAAAAAGAACCAAATAGAATTTCTGGAGATTAAGAACTCAATAAAAGAAATAAAGAATGAAATAGCCAGCTTAGGTAGCAGAGTTGACCAGAGGGAGGAAAGAATCAGTGACATCAAAGATAGAAATCTGGAAATGACATGGATGGAAGAAGAAAGAGACGTGAGACTTAAAAGAAATGAAAGAACTCTACAAGAACTTTCCGACTCCATCAGAAAGAGCAACATAAGAATAATGGGCATACCAGAGGAGAAGGAAGAGAGAAGGGAACAGAGAGTATATTCAAACAAATACTCGACGAGAACTTCCCAAACTTGTGGAAAGAACTGAGTCCTCGAATCCAAGAAGCAAGATGAACACCTAATTACCTCAACCCCAACAGGCCTTCTTCAAGGCACATTGTATTGAAGCTGTCAAAGAAATTAATGACAAAGAAAGAATCCTTAAGGCAGCCAGAGAAAAGAAGATGGTAACCTACAAAGGAAAGCCCATTAGATTATCATCAGATATTTTCAGCAGAAACTCTACAAGCCAGGAGGGAGTGGAATCAAATATTCAAACTATTGAAAGAGAGAAATTTTGAACCAAGAATAATATATCCAGCAAAGATATCCTTTAGACATGAAGGAGGAATAAGTATCTTTCCAGACATACAGAAGCTGAGGAATTTTCTAACACATGACCTGCACTACAAGCAATACTGTAGGAAGCTATTCAACAGCATAAATAGGGATAATTTGTGACAGCCAAAACATAAAAGGGGGGATGGGATAGTAAAGGCTTGAACCAGAATATGGGAATGAAGAAAGTAAGCATGCTGAAGAAAATGGAATACTCTAAATATGAAACTTTCTTTTACATAAAGTTAATGGTAACAACTCAAAAAAAAAAAAAAAAAAACAGAACTGAAATATATAACGTAATAAAAGAAGAAACAGAGGGGAAAATCATATAATACCACCACACAGAAATAATAGACAACAACAAAAGGCAAAGAAACAATGGAGACACAGTCTTACCAGAAAACCAAAGATAGAATGATAGAAAATCCTCATATATCCATAATCACCATAAATGTAAATGGACTGAATAAAAAGCCACAGAGAAGCAGATTGGATCAAAAAACTAAACCCAACCATATGTTGCCTCCAAAAGACACATCTCAGCTACAAGGAAAAACATACACTCAAAGTGAAAGGGTGGAAATTGACACTCCAAGGAAATGGTATCCAGAGAAAATCAGGTGTAGCCATATTGACATCAGATAAAACAGACTTCAGGATAAAAAAAGTAACGAGAGACAAAGATGGACATTTCATAATAATAAAGGGGAATATACAACAAGAAGACATAACAGTCATCAATATTTATGCCCCCAATCAGGTAGTACTGAAATATACCAAGCAACTACTAACAGAAGTAAAGGGAGAAGTTGACTAAAACACAATTATAGTAAAGGACTTAAATACATCATTGACAGCTATGGATAGATCATCCAAACAGAGTATAAATAAATAAATAGCAGCCCTAAATGACACATTAGATGAAATGGACATAATTGACATTTATAGAGCACTTCATCTTAGAACATCAGACTATACATTTTTTTTCTAGTGTACATGGAAGATGCTCAAGGATAGACCATATATTGGGACATAAAACTAGTCACAGCAAATTTAAGAAGATTGAAATCATGCCAAGCATATTCTCTGATCACAAGGCTTCGAAATTGGATATCAGCTGCAAAATGAAAGCAGGAAAAACCACAAATATGTGGAGATTAAACAACATACTTTTAAAGAATGACTGAGTCAAATAAGAAATAAGAGGAGAGATCAGAATGACAATGAAAATACATCCTACCAAAATTTTTGGGATGCAGCAAAAGCAGTTTTAAGAGGGAAATGTATATCATTACAGGTCTGTCTCAAGAAAACAAGAAAAATCTCAGATAAATAACCTCATGTTATACCCTAAAGAGCTAGAAAAAGAAGAACAAATGAAACCCAAAGTCAGCAGAAGAAAGGCAATAATAAAAATCAGAACAGAACTAAATGAAATAGAGAACAAAAAGACAATAGAAAAGATTAATGTGACAAAGAGCTGGTTCTTTGAAAAGATTAACAAAATTGACAAGCCCTTGGCTAGACTCATTAAGATAAAAAGAGAAAAGACACGAGTAAACAAAATCAGAAATGAAAGAGGGATGTGTTATTACGGATGCCACAGAAATACAAAGGATCATCCAAGAATACTACGAAGGACTATATGCCACCAGATTCAATAACCTAGAAGAAAGGGACAAGTTCTTAGAAACGTATAATCACCCTAGCCTGAATCATGAAGCATTGGAAAATCTAAATAGACTGATCACCAGTAAGGAATTGAATCATTCATCCAAAACCTTCCCAAAGCAAAAGTTCAGGACCAGTTGGCTTCACCAATGAACTCTACCAAACCTTCAAAGAGATCTAATACCTGTCCTACTCATGCTCTTCCAAAAAACTGGAGAAGAGACAATACTCCCTTACTCATTTTATGAAGCCAAAATGTGGTAAGGATAATACACAAAAAGAAAACTACAGACCAATATCTCTGATGAATACAGATGCAAAAGTCCTAAACAAAATTCTAGCAAATCGAATGAAACAATGCATTAAAAAGATTATTCATCACGACCAAGTGGGGTTCATCCCCGAGGCACAAGGATGGTTCAACATCTGCAAATCCATCAATGTGATACATCATATAAATAAAATAAAGGACAAACAACATATGATTATATCAATTGATGCAGAAAAAGCATTTGACGAGATACAACATCCATTTATGATTAAAACACTTAATAAAATAGGTATAGAAGGAAAATACCTTAACATAATAAAGGCCATATATGACAAACCCTCAGCTAATATCACAATTAATGGTGAAAAATTGAAACCCTTTGCTCTACGTTCAGGAACACAATAGGGCTGTCGCCTATCACCTCTGCTTTTCAACATAGTGTTGGAAGTCCTTGCCAGTGCAATCAGGCAAGAGAAAGAAATAAAAGGCCTCCAAATTGTGAATGAAGTAGTTAAATTGTCACTCTTTGCAGGTGACATGATACTATACATAGAAAACCCTAAAGACTTCACCAAAAAGGTATTAGAAACAATAAACAAATACAGTAAAGTTGCTGGCTACAAAATCAACATACAAAAGTCCATTGCAGAAGGGAGTGGAGTGGAGATGTGGCCCACATCCGCAGCTGCAGAGATGCAGGGGATCCCAGGACGGAACAGAGAACACAAAAGCCAGGAGGTGGGCTCTTTCCCTGCGTCCCCCAGCTCATCTCTCCCGCGGAGGAAGCAGCATATCCAGCATTTGAGGCAATAACCTCAGCTGAGACCTCCAGTTGGGCCTTAGGTGGGACAAAGGACACAAATTCCATACCTGGGCCCCTCCCCCCACTCTTCCCATCCTACCCCCGCCCTTCCAGAGACTTAAACTAGCCCCTGAACTGAGGAGTAATGTCAGATTACAGAGAAGCCTTAGTGCTCAGGCTCTGGGAAGACCAGCATGCAGCTCTGACCTAGGGAAGAGGCTGGGAAGAGTGTGATTTTTGCTGGGCTAGGAGAGAAGAGACTCCTCCACCCACAGCCACCACCTTTTCTGGCCTGCGGGAAGAATGTGACATGGCTGGGCTGGGAGACAGAAGACCTCTCCATCCCCAGCCCCCACCCTTTCTGGCCTGCCTAGGGCAGGGCAATTACAACTGCAGAGGCACTCCCAGGGATCAGCAGTAGGCGGCAGACGCAGCTCTGGGCTTTCAGCAGCTCAGAAATCTCCCGCCCTCCGCGCACGCACACACACACACATACACGGAAGAAGTGCCCTAAGACTCAGGCGAACTGGACACAGGGCTGGTGGTGCTACTCTCAGTGCGCATATGTGCGGGCAAGGGCAGAAACTGCATTGACTTTGTAGAAACTACCATTCAGACCCCTTAGCCCCACGCATCTAAATCTGCAGTCCCAACATCACTCTGGGCACCAGGTGACCGGCTCTGCCTGCACAATACACAGAGGACTCTTTGGTACAGCAGAGGACAACATGGAGATTACTTACTGGGCTTAAGCCAAAACTGGCACTGTTTTTTTGTTTTGTTTTGTTTTGTTTTGACTTTATATCTTTGATATCTTTGTCTGTGTTGAGTGGGGGTTGTCAGTTGTTTTTATATGTGAATGTACTTGATTTTTTCTTTGTTGTTGTTGTTGTCCTTGGTGATTTGCTTTGTTCTGAAATTGCCCTACCAGGGCCCAGCTTAAGAGGCACAAGATTCAATATACCCAGAGACCAACTCCAGAACAAACCAGAGTACTACCGGGTTTGACCTACAAGTGACACACCCAGAGGGAATTCTCTACAGGCAGAAGAGCCCATAGAGGCTAAACCACATTTAAGTAGTCAACCCTCACGCAGCAGAACACCCTGCGGTGGGCAGAGCCAAGTCTCACAACTAGTCAGCCTAGGAGTTAACCCCACCTACTCACAAGCGAAAAGCAATTAAGGATCCTCTTTAACAGGACAATATACACAATACAAGAGTCACCTTTGGAGCACACGCAGTGGAGAAGAATGAAGCAGTGCAAGTGAAATATAAAGGACACATACTACATAAGATAACCCAGCAAGAACTAAGAACTCTAGGGGATGTACCTAACACATCGAGGCAAACACAGAGAGTCAGCCAGAATGGGGAAACAAAGAAACATGTCCCAAATAAAAGAACAGAAGAAACCTCCAGAAATGGAACCAAATGAAACAGAGGTAACCAACCTATCAGAGACAGAGTTCAGAACACTGATGATAAGAATGTTTAAGGAGCTTAAAGACGACATAAAGAAGGATAGAGAAATCATAACGAACAACCAGTTAGAACTAAAGAACACAAATACCGAAATAAAGAACTCACTTGAAGGAATTAACAGCAGGTTAGATGAAGCAGAGGATAGAATCAGCGAATTAGAAGACAAGTTAGCAGAGATCACCCAAACAGAACAACAGAAAGAAAAAAGAATAAAAAACAATGAAGATGGTTTAAGAGACCTCTGGGATAACATCAAGTGCAACAACATGCGCATCATAGGAATACCAGAAGGTGGAGAGAGGAAGCAAGTGATTGAGAACATATTTGAAGTAATAATGTCCGAAAACTTCCCTATCCTGATGAAGGAAACCAACATACAAGCCCAGGAAGTGCAGAGAGTTCCAACCAGAATAAACCCAAACAGGTCCACACCAAGAAACATTATAGTTAAAATGGCAAAGGTTCAAGACAAAGAGAATCCTAAAAGCAGCAAGAGAAAGACAACGGGTTACATACAAGGGAACTCCCATAAGACTATCAAATGACTTTTCTAAAGAAACATTGAAGGCCAGGAGGGAGTGGCAGGAGATACTCAAAGTGAGTGAAAACAAAGCCTTACAACCTAGATTGCTTTATCCAGCAAGACTATCATTTAAAGTTGATGGAGAGATAAAGAGCTTCCCAGAAAAGAATAAGCTAAAGGAATTTATTATCACCAAGCCTGCATTGCAAGAAATACTAAAAGGACTTCTGTAAATAGAAGAAAGATGAAAACAATCTAACTACAAATTTAAAAATGGCAATAACTATATACCTATCAATGATCACTTTAAATGCAAACGGAATAAATGCTCCAATCAAGACACATAGGGTGGCTGAGTGGATAAGAAAGCAAGACCCTTTTATATGCTGTATACAAGAGACTCACCTCAGATCAAAAGACACACACAGGCTGAACGTGAAGGGTTGGAGTAAGATATTTCATGCAAATGGAAATGAGAAAAAAGCTGCAGTTGCAATACTTATATCTGACAAAAATAGACTTTAAAATAAAGAACATATTAAAAGACAAAGATGGGCACTATATAATAATAAAGGGATCGATCTGATAAGAGGACATAACCCTAGTAAATATCTATGCACCCAACATAGGAGCACCTAAATATATAAAACAGATATTGACTGACATAAAGACAGAGATCAACAGTAACACTATCATAGTAGGGACTTCAACACAACTCTGACAACAAGGGACAGGTCTTCCAGACAGAAAATCAATATGGAAGCAACAGCCTTAAATGACACACTGGACCACTTGGATTTAATCGATATTTTCAGAGCATTTCACCCCAAAGCTGCAGAATACACGTTCTTCTCAAGAGCACATGGAACATTTTCCAAGATAGACCATGTTAGGCCACAAAACAAGTCTTGATAAATTTAAGAAAATTGAAATCATACCAATTGTCTTCTCTGGTATGAAATTAGAAATGAACTACAGGAAAAAAAACTGGAAGACACACCAATTCATGGAGGCTGACTAACATGTTACTAAATAATGAATGGGTCAACCAGGAGATCAAGAAGAAATCAAAAGATACCTCGAGACAAACGAAAATGAAAACATGATGACCCAAAATCTATGGGATGCCGTGAAAGCAGTCCTAAGAGGGAAATTCATAGCATTGCAGGCCAACCTAAAGAAAAAAGAAACATCACTAATCAACAGTTTATTTTCACACTTAAGGGATCTGGAAAAAGAACAGCAAAAGAAGTCCAAAGGGAGTACAAGCAAGGGGATAATAAAGATCAGAGCAGAAATAAATGAAATAGAAACCAGGAAAACAATACAAAAGATCAATGAATCCAAGAGTTGCTTCTTAGAGAAGATAAACAAAATTGACAAACCTTTAGCCAGACTCATTAATAAAAAGAGAGAGAGGACCCAAATTAATAAAATCAGAAAGGAAAGAGGAGAAGTGACAACAGACACCGCAGAAATACAAAAAATTTTAAGAAATTACTATGAGCAACTATGTGCCAACAAATTTGACAATCTGGAAGAAATGGACAATTTTCTAGAGGCGTACAACCTTCCAAGACTAACTCAAGAAGAAACAGAAAACCTGAATAGACTGATTACCACCAGGGAAATTGAATCAGTAATCAACAATCTCCCAACAAACAAAAGCCCTGGACCAGATGGCTTTACAGGTGAATTTTACAAAACGTTCAAAAAAGAATTATCATCTATTCTCCTCAAGCTCTTCCAAAAACTCCAGAAGGAGGGAAGACTCCCAAACACTTTTTACAAAGCCACAATCACCCTGATCCCAAAATCAGACAAAGACACCAAAAAAAAAAGAAAACTACAGGCCGATATCTCTAATGAGCATAGATGCTAAAATCCTCAACAAAATATTTGCGAACAGAATTCAGCAATATATTGAAAAGATCATACACCATGATCAAGCGGGAATCATCCCTGGTATGCAAGAGTGGTTCAACATCCGCAAATCAATTAATGTGATACACCACATTAACAAAATGAAAAATAAAAATCACGTGATCATATCAATAGATGCAGAAAAAGCATTTGATAAAATCCAACAGCCATTTATGATAAAAACCCTCAAGAAAGTGGGAATAGAGGGATCATATCTCAGGACAATAAAGGCCATATATGACAAACCCACAGCTAACATCATACTCAACGGGGAAAAGCTAAAACCATTCCCCCTAAGATCAGGAACAAGGCAAGGTTGCCCACTATCTCCACTTCTATTCAACATAGTGCTGGAAGTTCTAGCCACAGCAATCAGACAAGAAAAAGAAATAAAAGGCATCCAAATCGGTAAGGAGGAAGTAAAATTATCATTATATGCAGATGATATGATACTATATATAGAGAACCCTAAAGACTCCACCAAGAAGCTATTAGAGCTGATAGATGAATTTAGTAAAGTAGCAGGATACAAAATTAATATTCAGAAATCAGTTGCATTTGTATACACCAATAATAAAACATCAGAAGGAGAAATTTAAAAAAAATCCCATTTACAATTGCTCCAAAGACTATAAAATACCTGGGAATAAATTTAACCAAAGAAGTAAAAGATCTGTACTCAGAAAATTAGAAGACACTGAAGAAAGGAATGAAAGAAGATATAAATAGATGGAAACACATATCATGTTCATGGATAGGAAGAATTAATATAGTTAAAATGTCCATACTGCCTAAGGCAATATATATATATTCAACGCAATTCCTATCAAACTACCAACGACATTTTTCACAGAAATAGAACATATAATCCTAAAGTTTATATGGGACCATAAAAGACCCTGTATAGCCTCAGCAATCTTGAGAAATAAGAACAATGTGGGAGGTATAACAATACCTGACTTCAAATTATACTAAAAGGCTACAGTAATCAAAACAGCATGGGACTGGCATAAAAACAGACACATAGATCAATGGAACAGCATAGAGAGTCCAGAAATAAATCCATGCCTATATGGCCATTTAATCTATGACAATGGAAGCAAGAATGTACAGTCGGGTAAAGACAGTCTATTCAATAAATTGTGCTGGGAAACCTGGACAGACACATGCAAAAATATGAAGCTGGACCACCTCCTTACACCACATACAAAAATAAATTCAAAATGGCTTAAAGACTTAAATGTAAGATCTGAAACCATAAAATTCCTAGAAGAAAATATAGGATGAAACTTCACAGACATTACCCAGAGTAAGATTTTTACTGATATATCCCCTCGCGCGAGGGAAGTAAGAGAAAAAATAAACATGTGGGATTACATCAAACTAAAAAAGTTTTTTACAGCAAAAGAAACCATCAATAAAACATAAAGGGATCCTACTGAATGGGAAAAGATATTTGCCAATGATATATCTGATAAGGGGTTAATATCACAAATTTATAAAAAACTCACTCAACTCAACTCCAAAAAAACAAACGACCAATTAAAAAATGGGCAGAGGACATGAAGAGACATTTTTCTAAAAAGGACATACAGATGGCAAACAGACATATGAAAAAATGCTCAACCTCACTAACCATCAGAGAAATGCAAATAAAAACCACAATGAGATACCACTTCACCCCAGTCAGAATGGCTATCATCAATAAATCAACAAACAACAAGTGCTGGCGCAGATGTGGAGAAAAGGGAACGTTTGTGCACTGTTGGTGGGATTGCAGATTGGTGCAGCCACTATGGAAAATAGTATGGAGGTATCTCAAAAATCTGAAAATGGAACTACTTTATGATCCAGCAATTCCACTCCTAGGGATCTATCCGGAGAAATCCAAAACTCTAATTGAAAATAATTTATGCACTCCTATGTTTATTGCAGCACTATACCCAATAGTCAAGACATGGAAACAACCAGAATGTCCATCGGTAGATGACTGGATTAAGAAACTGTGGTACATTTATACAATGGAGTATTATGCAGCCATAAAGAAGAAAGAAATCTTACCATTTGCAACAACATGGATGGACCTAGAGAACATTATGTTAAGTGAAATAAGTCAGACAGAGAAAAACAAATACCATATGATCCCACTTATATGTGGAATCTAAAGAAAAGAATAAGTGAATGAACTAATCAGAAACAGTTTTGGAGACATAGAGGAAAAACTGAGGGTTGCTAGATGGGAGGAGGGGGTGGGGATAAGGGAGAAGGTAAGGGGATTAGAAAACAGTAACCACAAGATGGCCATGAGGGTTTGAAAATTAATTTGGGGAATGTAATCAATAATGTTGTAAAGGTTTTGTAGGGTATCTGATGTACACTTGTCCCATTTGGGAGACCACCTCAGGGATGATGTAGATGCCTGATCACTGCACTGTACACCTGAAGCTGAAGCTGAACAATAATGAATGTCAACTATAATTTTATATGTATATACTTACAAAAAGCGGAGTACAGCATTAGGAATAGAGACAGTGGAAATGTAATGGCTCTGTGCGATATCAGAGGGACAGTGGATGGGGGAGGGGGGTTCACACAGTGTGAGGGATACAAATGACAAATGTCTAAGTATTACTTTGTCTTGTGCACCTGAAACTAATTTTTTTAAAAAAGTGCATTGCATTCCTATGTACTAACAATGAAATCTCAGAAAAAAAAGAAAAAAAATTCCTTTTGCAATTGCAAAAAAAAGAATAAAATACCTAGGAATAAACTTAACCAAGGATGAGAAAGACCTATATGCTGAAACTATAAGACATTTTTAAAAGGAATTGAAGAAGACATAAAGAAATGGAAAGACATTCCGTGCTCATGGTTTGGAAGAATCAACGTAGTTTAAATGGCCGTATTACCATTAAAGCAATATACAGATTTAATGCAATCCCCATCAAAATCCTAATGGCATTTTATAGAGAAATAGAAAAAAAATCGTCAGATTTGTATGGAACCGCAAAAGACCCCGAATCGCCAAAACAATCTTAACAAAAAAGAACAATGCTGGAGGTATCACACTCCTTGACTTTAGCTTGTACTACAGGGCAACAATAATCAAAACACCATGTTATTGGCAGAAAAACAGACACATAGACCAATGGAATAGAATTGAGAACCCAGAAATAAACCCCCATAAATATGAACAGTTAATTTTTGACAAAGAAGCAAAAAACATACAATAGAGAAAAGACAGCCTCTTCAATAAATGGCACTGGGAGAATTGGAAAGCCATATGCAAGAGAATGAAACTGGACTGCTATCTGTCACCATGTACCAAAATTAATTCAAAATGGATCAAAGACCTAAGCATAAGACCTGAAACAATAAACTGCATAGAAGACAACATAGGCACTAAACTTATGGACCTTGGGTTCAAAGAGCATTTTATGAATTTGACTCCAAAGGCAAGGGAAGTAAAAGCTAAAATAAATGAATGGGACTATATCAAACTTAAAAGCTTCTACACAGCAAAAGAAACCATCGACAAAATAAAGAGGCAACCAACTGAATGGGAGATTTTTGCAAACAGCGCCTGCAATAAGGGGTTTATATCCAAAATATACAAGGAACTCATACAACTTAACAACAAAAAAACAAATAACCCAATTGAAAAATGGGCAGAGGACCTAAAGAGACATTTCTCCAAAGCGGACTTACAAATGGCAAATAGACATATGAAAAATGCTCAACATCCCTAATCATCAGAGAAATGCAAATAAAAACCACAATGAGATATCACCTCACCCCAGTTAGAATGGCTGTCATCAACAAGACAAATAGTAACAAGTGTTGGAAAAGCTGTGAAGAAAAGGAACCCTCATACACTGTTGGTAGGAATGCAGAGTGGTGCAGCTGCTATGGAAGGCAGTGTGGAGGTTCCTCAAAAAATTACGAATAGAATTTCCCTATGACCCAGCAATCCCTCTCCTGGGTATCTACCCAAAAATCTGAAAACATTTATCCATAAAGACATGTGTGCTCCAATGTTCATTGCAGCTTTATTTACAGTGGCCAAGACATGGAAACAACCAAAATGTCCTTCAATAGATGAATGGATAAAGAAGTTGTGGTATATATACACAATAGAATACTATTCACCAGTAAGAAAAGATGAAATAGGACCGTTTTGTGACAACATGGATGGATCTTGAGATTATAATGCTAAGCAAAAGAAGTCAGACAGAATAAGTAGAGAACCATATGATTTCACTGATATGTGGTATATAAAACTGAAAACAACAAAAGAACAAGACAAACAAATGAAGGAACAAAAACACATAGACAATAATTTAGAGGTCACCAGAGAGTAAGGAGGGGGCGCTCTAAAAGAGGGTAAATGTGGTCCAATATATGGTGATGGAAAGAGAACTGACTGGGTGGTGAACACACAATGAGAGATATAGATGATGTAATACAGAATTGTACACCTGAAATCTATGTAACTTTACTAACAACTGTCACCCCAATAAACTTTAATTAAAAAAAAAAAAAGATATCTTCTAGGCTTTAACTATCTCTCCAAACATTGTTTGATAATCTTGACAATAAATAAAAAGTTGGTCCAAAGATGTTTTATTCAGTCATGTCACCTCATATGTAATAAAAAGTATTTGGGCTTTGTTCCTGGTTCCTGGCACAGAGCTCCTAAAAGCCTTGGGATTTCCTGAGTGAAAGGAATATCTTTTGTTATTCATAATGAGCCCCTTTCAACCATACCTGAGTTTATGTTAATGAAGGGACTATTGATAGGCCCTAGTTAGCTCAAGATCTCAAGATCGGGGCTTGTCCCCAGAGGAACCAGCAATGTGATTAGAGGATTGGAGTTTTCAGCTCTGTTCCTGAGCTCCAGAGAGGGAAGTTGTACTGGAGGTTGAGTTTAATCATAATGTCAATGATTTAATCAAGCTTGTCTATGTAATGAAACATCCATAAAAAAAACACCCACAGGATGGGTTTTGAAGAGCTTCTGGGCTGGTGAACCCATCTAGGTGCTGGGACGATGTTACACCCAGAAAGAACATGGAAGCTCCACACTGTTTCTCTCTCCCAATAACTTGCCACTTGCATTTTTTCTACTTGGCTGTTGTACTTTTTTAAAAAAAATGTAAACTGAGTTGTAGCCTTTATAATAAATAACGATAGTAAGTAAAGTTCTTCCCTGAGTTCTGTGAGTTGTTCTAGGAAATTATCAAACCTGAGGAATACAGTTGTGGGAACCCCCGAATATGTAGTTAGCCAGGCAGAAATGTGTGTAGCTTGGGCACCCCATTTGCAGCTGATGCTGAATCAGAGGCAACCTTGTGGGACCGAACCCTTAACCCATGAGGGCTGGCCTAACTCCAGATATTTTGTGACACAACTGAATTATCGGACATCTAAGGTGGTATTGGAAAATTAAAGAACTGGTTGGTGTAAAAAAAAAAAAAAATCAAGTCAATAACTGTTAAATATTTCCTAAACACATGGCTGAATGGCAATATTATTCTCTACTCTTTCCAAAGGGAATTATTTCTATTATTTCATTCAATGTCAATCATTTAGCTTACTTTGCCTCTGCTCAAATTTTGTACCTGTTGCCATAGCAAAGGGCGAGGTGATGTGAAAGGTTTATTCTCAGTGGGAAATGTACAATATCCTAACTGAACAGACGGCATTTATGTTATGTCCAGTCAAACTGATTCATCCTGCTGTGAATTACTAATTGTCTGTGTTCATTGGTCTTTTCTCCCCATATCACGCGTATCCTCCTTGAGGTCAGGGACAGTGTTTACATACTTTTGCCATCCACCAAAGAGCCTAGCATTGTCCTTGAATATAGTAGAAAGGCAGTACGTATTCATTGCCCTAATATGGGATTTATATAATGGAAAATATTGTCTTCTATTACTGTCCTGTTTTTCTCAGTTTTAAATTGAGCTTAGTTCCCCGGCCTACACTGCACTAAAACTCTTACTAAGAGTTTCATCTTCATCTTCTCAGCTCCAATCAGATTTAGAACATTTTGCTGTTATTGAGTTGAGAGGAAAGGGAACCCTGAGAGGCTAACAGACCTCAGTTAAGTTACTTAACCTCTTGGAAACTCAGTTTCTTCAGTTGTCACATATGGAATACCTTAATAGCATCAAATTCATGAGCTCTAATTAGAGCAAAGTGAGAATCCAAATATAAATTTTCTGAAATATTTGGTAGATTCTAAATATACCTCTCCTTCTCCATTGGGAAAATAAATCATTATTGGTGTGGAGGTGTGCTGATGACCAGTGAGATATAATTTAAATAATAAATCCCTAAATGTTTTCTATATGTATATTACATAATCATTGTTTTATTCAAGTAAATAAGTATAAGCACACATATTTAACAGCTTTATAAAATATAAATCCCAAGATTCCATGTGTATATCTTTCATGGGAGGATGAAAAGTTTATCTGACCACTAAATGTTTGTTTTTTCTCTTTTATGATTTAAACATTGTAGAAGAGACATAAAAACAGATAACGATGATGCAAGTAAGGAAGTTTTCAGTGCTGTGAAATTTAGGCAGACAAAAGGGTTTTAGAAGAATGAAGGTGGTAGAGAAAGAACTTCCATAGGTGTAACTGTAGTGGTCAACATTCTAAAGACTTAACCTTACTTACACTTTTCATACTTTGGTTTCTGAAATCAAATTCATTTTGTATAACATATTAGACACCAAGAGGCAATAGTTATTTATTTGTAGTTACTCTGAGTGTTGAACATACATTCTGTGAAGACTTTCTTACGAGTAGTTCCCATTTTAAACCCCAGGAATCTTTATAAAAATAAAGCCTATAAAACAATCACAGTAACTTAGTATGTTAAATGCTCCATGCAAGGACTCATTTCCTTGATGGATTATTGTGTGTCCTTACACTGGATCAGATACAAATGCTAAGAAATTTTTTTTTCCAACATGTTAGCTGAATGGAAAAATAAAAGAGAAGGCTTTGTGATAGAGATCGTTTGTGGCTTACAAGGACTGAAATATTTACTATCTGGTCCTTTATAGAAGAGTTCAATAACCCCTATTCTAGAACATTAGATGTGTCGAAAAGTATTCAAATTTCACATTTGCAAAATATAATTTTTTCTGTCTTTATATTTGTATATGACACTATAAATTTATCATAGTTCCAAATTAAATAAGGGAACCATAGATTCTTATTTTTATATCATCTTAGGTAGCAATGTTCTGACACTCAAAAAATAGCCTGGCAACACTGACATTGCACTGGATCTAACTGATTAAATATCTTCCCCTAGAGCTGTGTTTTGAGATGTGTTCTTCATGAGATACATTGTAGACTATCATATAAACCTACCACAGTGCATTTATTTTCCATGATTATTAAAAAGTAATGGCTACTGTTGTGCATGAGGTTTAGGATGTGTATATTTCCAAATTTTAAGATGATCACTGAATTGTTTTCCAAAGTGGAATAACTCTATAGTCTCAAAATTAAGCATGAAGTTTATTGTAGATTTTTGGTAGTCATTATAATGAAAAGGGATTTCTGTTCTATTGCTACTACTTAAGGCTGAACTTTGATTTTTCTCAGATGCCTTTTCTATGTATGTTGAGACAGTTCTATACTTGTTAATTTTTAATTTAAAACTTTACTAATTTATTATTAAGATTAATTATATTAATTTATTCTTAATGTTAAATAATCTTTTCACATCTCGAATAAATTAAACTTGGCCATGAAACCCCAATACAAACAAGCCTCTAATTCCATGGATTTTATTATTCTATTCTATTGGTCATCAATCTCTTATATGTGCTATGGGTCTACTAGCCATAATGTTTATACATTTTCGTATTGTGTTAGTAACAGAAGCATAATTGCTGGTCTGGATCCATATATTAATTTGGGTCTGATTACATGTCAGTGTCAATGAGATATTTCTTGAGAACATGGTTCTTCTTCTATAATATCCATCTGTCACTACCTGTACGTATTTTTCATTTGCTATCTTCATCTCTATCTTGGGTTGGTTTGTCTATTTCAGTATGTTTTACAAAGTTAATCTGGCTGTATTACTTCATATAATCACTTTAGCTATTGGTCATGGGTTCTAGTGAAATCTAAACACACTAAATATTTTATAGATATTCCTAAAATAAAGTGAGTTTATTGTGTGCAGGAGGACAATTAATCTTTACAACAGTCCTTTGGGTTAGGTTATATTATCATTCCCCTTTTACTGATATTATTGGAGCTGAAGCTCCAATAGTCTATGCCATCAGTAAGTAGTATTATAGCTCTGGGTCCATTTCCATGACAATCACAGTCATCAGTGTTGTCACAAGCTGACCTGGAAGATGCAATGGTTTAGTACTAGGAGAGGGCTGTTGCCTGGACAACAGGGATCAGTGTCACTGACACTGCAGTTGGGGCTATTTGTGTGTGAGACGTTGAGGGCGTCCTGATACCCTGGCCTCACGAGATCCAGGCTTTGTCTGGGTGGTGACCATTTTTCTTCATGTGGTTAGTTTGACCTCTATCCCTCACCCATGGTACGTCCTACCTGGCTGGAGAGAAGAACAGATATTTCATACTGGACATATTTAGGCATATTTGTCTGCTGATGGAAATGATTTAGTAGCACGGCAGAAGGTGAAAATATAGTAGATAGATTGGATAATCGCAGGAGCAATGGGCGTGAGCCTGGAAGAGGAGCTGGCCTTAGGTGTGAACAGTTGTAGATAAGCAGGGTTGAGACTCTACCAGGTGAGTGAGTATTCCTGAGGAAAATTTATATTGGGAATCTTTATAAAAAGTATGGTATCCTATGGTAGAAGGAAAAAAAAGACTATGAAGTTGATAGTGTTAAATTGGTAACCTCTGATAACATTGAATATATATAAAAAATACATATTTTTAAAATTTTGGGTACTAGATTTGGTAAACTTGAAAAATCAGAAATAGTTACCAAAGTGGGGCACAGCCAAATTCTAGATTCTAGAAAGGATCTATTTATTGGTGATGACAAGCCCCAGGAAATAATTGTGGGAGAGGATGGCTGAAGTGTGATTTCGATACAATATAGATGATTGTAGCTGAAAAGTTAAAAGGCCTATAAAGCCTTTAGATTGTTTCTTCTCTCCGTTAAGACTACTCCATCATTCCAATTGCTCAGGTCAAAACCATCGGTGTCATCATTTTCTCTTCTTTATTGTACACTACATATCAGTCCATCAATAAATACTGCTGCCTTTTCTATCTTTAAAGAATATCTTGATTTCTACCACTTCTCTCCATCTTGGTCAAAACCACCATTATCTTGTGACTGGATTCTCTCATAAGCCAGATAGTGGATTTCTCTGTTTTTGCCCTTTATCCCTTTCCATCTATTATCAACATTGTAACAAGAATAAACCTGCTAAAACAGGATAATTCAGATGATCATGTCATCTTGTGTTTCAAACTCTCCAATGGCTTTCCACCTAATTTAGAAAAAAAGTCAAAATTTTATTTTGTGTACCAATTAGTTGTTGTCAAAATAATGCTGTGTAACAAACAATGCCAAATCTCAATGGCTTAAAACTATAACACGTTATCTGTGCTCATGGCTGTGGGGTGGTTGTTGGTGGTTTAGTGGTAGTAGTCTAGGCTCAGGTACACTTGGTTCAAGCTACAGATTGGGTCCAGTTCTGCTTCATATACTCCTCATCTTTGGTCAGTGCATGCCACATGATCAGTCAAAATCAGGGTGCAGGAAGTACAATATAAAAATATGAAGCAAGGTCAAGTGTATCATTTCCGATGCCCTAAAAAACAGATGGTATAAAGAGATTAGCCATGCAAGAGATTCAGTGGGGAAGGCCAGTGAAGGACCAGGGAGAGGGGACAGTAATAGGCAGGAAGAATTTTCAGTGCAAAGTTGCAATGCAGGTCTGACAACTCTCTGAAGAGAGGAGGAAGGAAGAATAAACAGGTAGGGAGAATCACAGATTATAGTACAGTTCTAAGAAAAGTTTCAGCTAGACCAATGTGGAATTCTTTAGCCAAAGTTCCTATGTAAGGGGGCTTGCATTCTACAAAAAAACAGCGGTAGTAATGCTCATGCAACATTTAGTCATTGGCTAAGAACAGCCCAGGAGAAGTGAACGTGGTTATGAGTCAGAGAGAGAGCACTGGAAGCTCTAGGTCCCATTATGCTGCCCAAAGCAGCCTTTCTTTTGAAGGAGATCTGAACAGCATATTTACTTTGTTACAATGCTGGTTAGATGTCCAAGTCAACTAAATTGGGGAAAGTCAGTATACCTTCCCATGGAAATAGGGAAGAGAGTATTACTAAAAAGTAATCTAATTGACAACAAGACCTACATATCTATACAAGTCAGGCTTCTCTTTATCTCTCCGACTGCATTACCACTTTCCTCTCCTTAATTCCCCTCTAGCCACAGTACTTCCTTTTGGCCACAGCACACCAGACATGCCCCTATCAGAGGAATTTGGCCTGGGATGCTTTTTAGCCTAGATGTCTGCATGACTCTCCTCTTCATTTCTTTCAGATGTGTATGCAAATGTCAACTTGTCAGTAAGGCTTTCTCTGATCACAGTCTCCATCCCCTTCAACATATAGCGTGCTCTATAAATTGCTTTCAGGATTGATTCTACTCCCATTTCTATATACAGGCTAAATTAGTCAAGGAAAAAATGCACATAAAACATTATAAATTCTCATATTTTGGTCTAGTTTCCTAGTGATGTAGGCAGCAGGTAATGTAATTATTCTTAGAAAGTAGCACTATGAATAATTTAACAAGTATTTGCCTTCACGAAAATATTGAATTCAGGACATTTTGCAAATAATTCAATAAACAAGAACAAATGCTACAACAGTTACTTTTTAGGGAAAATGTGCAGACACAAGGAAAAGCAGTGCTTCTTCCCCATTGGTTCCCCTGCCCCTCTGAAGATAATCTAAAGATAATACTAACAGGCTGGATTTTTGATTATCCAATGTGATCAAATGATTCCCGCAAGTTTCCCGCTGCTGCACAGCATAGCACATAAGTACTGTGATGGATAATCTTATGTGTCAGCTTGGCTAGGCAATAGTACCCAGTTAATTAATCAAACGCTAATCTAGGTGTTGCTGTGAAGGTGTTTTGTAGATATGGTTAACGTATGCAAACAGTTGACTTTAAGTGAAGATTACCCTCAATAGCTTAGGTGGATCTTATCCAGTCAGTTGAAAAATGTTAAGGGGACAAGTGAGGTACTCTGAGAAAGAAGAAATTTTGCCTGCGGACTGCAGATATGTTTTATATATATAAATATATAAATGACACCTATAATATATATATGCTTTATAATGTTATAATTCAAAATCTTATATTTTTATAGTTTATATAATATTATAAACATCTACTAGTTTCTGTTTCTCTCATACAACCCTGAGTGGTACATGCACCGAATAAAAATCTTTAAGCTAAAATATATATATATATATATATATATTATATATATATATATATATTTTAGCTTATAAAGCTAAAATATCTTAAAATAAAAAATCTTTAGCTTAAAGATATATATGTATATATGTATATACCAATTCTGAAAGCAATTTATATATATACCAAATCAAATATATATATATATGTATATATACCAAATATATATATACCAAATATATGCATACCAAATATATATACCAAATATGTACCTACCAAATATATATATATATCCTAAGCTGTGCCAGCACTATACTAGATACTTTACATGTGTTATTTAAATTTAATCCTTTCAGAAAATAAATACTCCCCATTTTACAGAAAAGTTAGAGCAGGGTTACGATGTTAAGAGAAGGTAATGCAATGTGTAGCAGCCATGAGTAGGAGTCATGCAGATATGTGTGTATATTCCACAAGCTTCCGATATTATACATGTGTTTTAGACTATTCAGTTCTCTGAGACTGTTTCCTTATCTCTGAAATGGGAATAACAAAAGCTCTCTTTCTCTGGTGCTGGTTATGAGAATTAAATTAGCAAATGTGAATGCTTAGTCATGTGTCAAACTGGATGAATATTTGGTGGGTATTAAACAAACGCTTGCAACCTTAATATTCTAGAATTCAAGACATCATATCTCAACTACTATTAAGCATCCTGCCTGTTCTTATAGCCTTTCCACGATGCTGCTGAAGGCATAGAAATAACCCAATAGCTGCTTTCACCGTCAGAATAAATGGATTCTCCATCTTTAATCACCAATGGCAGTTGTAAGGAAAAGTTTTGTCCACCACTATCTCTAGAACTCCCTTAGTCTCTGCCTTTCCAAAAACAGGGTTATAAAGAACTAATTTAATTATTTTGTGATTTTTTTTGACCAAATCATGGCAAGAAAAAAACTAAAAAAATCCCTGAAAAAACATTCAGTTAGAATTATAATGTGACATCATAATAACTGAAGTTGAAACAAAGGAAACCAATCTATCATTGTTACTTGATAATAAATTACATTTTCCTTCTTTTCTATTCTCCAAATGCAGTCAGATTTTACTTTTGAAATAGTTAGTGATTTCTTTCTTTTTTGCTTTCATTTCTCCAAGGATTCAACAATAAGCAGATTTTCACTTGTACTCTTTTTTTCCTCTCAACATGAAAAAATTGGATTTGCTGGTGAGAGTACTTATGAATTGCAAAAGCATGCCTTCTGATAAATACTTTATCATCTCTGCAAAATAAAAGCAATGAAAATATGCCATAAAATCTGTTTTTGGAGGAAGTAGGAGCCTAACATCTTGCAAGACTGACCTCAGAGAACTGTGCCACAGAACTAAAGAAGCCAGCCCTTATTTCTCCAGCATCTTAGGTCGTCAGGTACCTGCTGTTCCTCTGAGCTTTAGAGGTTCTCATAAGAATCTACACATTCAGCCTTTTCTCCTACCATCCCTTCTCCTCATTGGCAGGAGGAGTTTACTGAATCTTTTAGTGTAGACAGGAATTTTAGCATTAGTGGAGCAGACCGCTTTGTGTGGTGTTGACCCAAGTTTTAAGCCAGGCTCCCAGGTGTGCTAGCTGATTGCCTATCTGGTAGGGACAAGCTACTTAATCTCTCTGAGCTTCTACATCCTCCTTTGTAAAAGAAAGATAATACATGGACTTGGCAGGTTGTGAGAATTAAAATAAATAATGTAGGTGAGGTATTAGACAAAAGGTGTGGCATATTGTATCGTGTCAGCTATTTGTATTATTAAGATCACTATTGTTTTTGTGATTGTTAATACAGTGTTTGGGGACTTGGATTCTAGTGTCAGAGACCCTGTTTCAAGTCCTAGATGTAGCTGTGTGTGACCTTGAGCAAACGCTGTAATTGCTGTATGTTTCAGTTTTCTTGGCATATGATTGGGATAATAGCACTTCTCTCATAGTGTTGCTGTGAAAATTGAGATGTAAATATAGAGCGTTTCATACGGTTATGGTTATTAATTTAAGCCAGGAAGACCAACTAATATGTTAGATATAATTATCACTAACATACCTTTGGAAAAACTAGGGTTTATAACATTCAAACAAATTCATCCAGAGCCACACAGCTTGTAGGAGAACTTGAATTCTATTCTCTCTCCCTCCCAAACCTGAGTAGTTCTGTAATATCAAGACGATAATCTATAGAATAAAACTGAACGTCTTCCTGATTTCTTTCTCTTTTCTCATACCACACCCATCCATCAGCAAATTTCTCAGTTCTATCGTGTTTCCCTGAAAATAAGACCTAGCCAGACAATCAGCTCTAATGCGTCTTTTGGAGCAAAAATTAACACAAGAAATATTCTATTTTACTATAAGACCAGGTATAATATAACATAATGTAATGTAATGTAATGTAATGTAATGTAATATAATATAATATAATATAATATAATACCAGGTCTTGTATTAATTTTTGCTCCAAAAGACTCATTAGAACTGATTGTCCAGCTAGGTCTTATTTTCGGGGAAACACAGTATCTTCAAAATAAGTTCAAAATCTGACCTCTTGATACCACCTTCATCGTCACACTTCCCTAAGCAAGCCATTATCATCTCTCACCTAAATCATGTCAGAAGTTTCTGAATTGATTTCTCTGCTCCAAAGTTTGTCTGCAAAGCTTATTCTCACTACAGAAGCCAGATGGATCAGTTTAAAGAGAGAATGAGGTGGCTCAATAACCTCTAATAGCTTTCCAAATAAACAGCTACCTTCTCTTCTGCAGCCCTGGTTCTTCTTTTCTGTCCCAGCCACACAGCTTTCTTGTTCTCCAAACATACCCAGGACGCTGTGGCCTCAGGGCCTTTCATTCTAATGTTACCAGTGCCTTGAAAACTTTCCCCCAGATATCAGCCTGATGGATTTCTTTGTTTCTTTCCAGTTCTGCTCAAACATCACTGTCCCAGAGGGATCCCCTGACTACTACTGTATATGTAACAACACTTTCTCGCTCCCTCTCTGTCTTATCCTCTTGATTTTCTTTCCTAGTACTTAGTACAACTTGACTTCTCTTTATCAGCTAAATCCCAGAAGTAAAGTCTTTGTTTTGTTAGTCTCTCATCTCCAGGGCCTGTAACAGTGACTGATACATCATAGGCATTTAGAAATATTTGTTGAACGAATGAATGAATGTGATAATTACCTGATGTCTGTGTAATTATATAAGTAGGAGAAAGAGTTGACATTGTGGATTTTTCCCCGATTCCCCACTGGAGGGAGATTGAGGCAATAAAAATGTGAACTTCTCAAGGGGATGGCCAGACAGAATCGTATTCTCCTTCCCAGTAATTCAGATTATTTAATGAACTTAACTCAGTCCTTCCTGGAAATTCCTCGGAGGCATAGAAACAATGTAGGTCTGCCTCTACTTAACACCTAGGCTGTGCTAACAGTCTAATTCCCAATTCTGGGTAAAAGAACTGCAAAGAATGAGAAATGTGATGCGTAGACTTAAGGAATTTGTAATCGGTTGATTAATTTTGGGTTATTCATTCTAGGCTGTGTAGAGAGAAATGAAGTAGATGATGACTACAGTCATTTTGGTGAAGTCAAGCAAAAATAAATAACAAAGTGAGTTCTTCATTAGAGTTTTTAATCTACAAGAATTTTATAAGCAATGACTTAGGAAAAAAAAAAAATCTATCCACCAGGTATCAATTTGAGTACATCAGACAGCAATGTTTCATCCACCAATCACAGCTTCCCTACAATTTGCTAATCTCCTGAGCTGGATGCTCAAAGGTGCATTAATCCAGACTGTCAGCTCAGACTATAAATATAAAATGGTATGTGCCTCAGGATTTCTTTAGTAGGGAGAATCGAGAAATCACTTGTATGTGGACCTGTGGTTTTTACAAGAACAGTTCACAAACAATATAGCATAACCAAAATAATTTAATTTTAAAAACACATGAAAGAATCATGGACATTTTTAAACAGGAAATAACTGTCTTATCGAATAGCTATCTTTTCCCCCCAAAGAAATTCTTCCATCAGAAGACTCAGAAAACAGGCTAATCAGAACCATGTCTATCTCAGTCCATCTGCCAGATAATTATGTTTTTTTTTTCTGGGACTGAATTCAGCTCTGGAAGCTGAAGGGACCTCAGCATTTTGCCTTCATATGAGAAAATTTTGATTTTTAAAAAATTACTTGATTTTACCAGCACATATATGTTTTATATTGCCATGCATCATATAAATGAGCTTACAACTTTAGGATCTGCATTGGTTAGTGAGTCAAATAAGCAGGAAGGAAAAACAAAAGTAAAGGGACAAAAAGCTGATGGAAAGAAATAAAAGGAGAAGGAAAATGAAATCCTCCACCTGCAGGGAATGGCCTGGAAAGGCCCTCAGGAAACAACCAGAGTAGTGGATTAAATCCTAGCTACCACTGGAACACCTGGATTTTTTTAAAAACAGAGAAACTCGGGCCTCCCCCATAGAGATCCTCAGTAAATGACCTGAGCGTGGGCAGACATTGAGGTATTTTACAGACTTCTCTGGTGATTGTGATGTACAGTCAGAATGGACCGTCATTGCATCAACACAGTCTAAGAAATCCAGACGAGTGATAATCCAGAATCACACAGTCAAGACTAAAACCCAGTTTTAATCTCAGAATTTACGGTCTTTCCATGCAATGCCGCCATTTCTGGGTCTAACGAGAAAGTTCGATTATGATTATAGGGCCCAAATTAGGCTGCCATAACATTTCCATATTCTCTGAAATTTAGAAGAAAGCCCCAAAGAACAAGTAATCCTGGGTACAGGATCCAGTCACTAGGTGCCTCTTCTTAAATCGACAAACCACAAAGGTTCTAAATACACAGAAACAAAAATCTTCCTCTCAAGAACTTGAGGCTATTTTAGAATTATCGTAATATGGTGCTCTCCACTTCTTTCTCTAACTCCCCACAATGCCAGGACTCTGTGTTGTACCTCACAGTCACTCAGTAGAAAAACATGAAGTACAGACAAAGGGACAGAGGGAATAATCCTAACAGAGGGCAGGCCCTTTCTGGGATCACCTTGGATGTTTCCTGCCGTGGCCCTGAGCTTCATTTGAAATGAATTGTAAATCCTCATTGGTTTTCATCTACACACCACAGACCTATTTACAAAGCCAGATGGTCCAAGCTAGTCAATCTTCAAATGTTAACTCAGAAGCAGAAAAGGGCTAGAAATGAATTTGATTTGCTTGTGAAGACATAAGTATAAGATATGGTTGGAACATTAGTCAAAGGAGCACACAGGCAACTCCCCCCATCCCCCCAACTATGACTTCTCTTACCTTCTATAGCTAAACACATTTTTATTCTTTAACCGTAGTAACATAGGATTTTCTTCCCTACACAGTCATGGTAATAGGTTATTGTTATATGATTTCCTGCCTTTATAAATACACTCAATTTCCATGGTCTATCTATTTATAATAACATGTATTTATATTCATGCCAATTTAGAGTATAAGGAAATACTATATTTCCATATTAACTAGTATATAAGGTGCTCAGAAGAAATTTTAATGGAAGGGTTTGGCTCTAGAGGAATACATGTGGAAGGCAGCTAAAGTGTTATTCATTATCTTCTTTAAATATTTCAGAAGATTTGTTTTCACCTCTCTTTGCAAATGCTGATTTTAACATTCCCTTCTGAATGTGTTTCTGAACCCCAAAGTGCTGCACTGATTAGCTTGCTGTCTTGATATATGATAAGGAAAATGTACGTTAAGCCCAAGCTCTGCAAGAAAACAAAAATACCAGGCCACTAAATCTAGGTTTTAGTTGTCAGGAGCCTAACACCATGTGGGATATATCTTAGCGGAGTTTTGTCATGTATGTTCTCTGTGCAGGCTCGGTGAGGCACTTTTCATGTGTTATTCCATGTAACGTATGACTTAGCAAAGCAGAAACCAGTGTCCCCATTTTGCAAGTGATAAAACCAAGACAGCGATACTAGGACTTCAATGGTGTCTCCCTAATAATTGACTGAATTTGTTGTTTTAATTTTATGAAGTCATAAGTTAAACTTTTGACAAAATATTAGGAACTGAGAAAGACTGCATTACCCATAAAAGTGCCTAATAAAATGTCCCTTTAAAAAAAAAAAAATCACTGTTCCCCAGATTTATCCAACTACCGAAACACTGAATGTCCAAGCTAGAAAAGAGGTCAACTGCTTCACTTTACAGTGGTGGACCAGAGAACAGCATAACTTACTAAAGATTGCACAATTATTTAGTACTAAATTAATGTTGACAACTAGTCAATGTAAAGTTATGCTTAGCTAACATTTCCTTGGCTTGGATATACTTTCTAAGCTGCCTCATAATTTGCTTTAATAGATCATTTGAAAGTTGACTTTGGAGAAAAAAAAAGGAAGTTGACTTTGACTTTGGGCATTTCACTAAGAAGCAGAAAAAGGAATTACAATTAGGTGTAATTTTCATCAATATTTCTTATAAATTATAACATGTAGAATGAACACAGTTGATTATTTTGTTTCTGAATTGCCCTCTGCCTCTTCCCAGCCTTCTTGTCCTCTCCGTAAGTGAGTGAAGGAATCTATTTATGAACCATTGATACAAATGTCTACAGTTAATCCCACTTCCCCACCATACACACACACTCACACACACACACACACACACACACACACACACGAACCACTTTGAGCTGCATGAATTTGGGTTATTAATCTCTTGCTATGTTGGTGCCATTTCTGAAAAATTCTGATGATGCATCTAATAGGATAGAGGAAGTTTGAAATGGAATAATGTATATAAAGCAATCATCAGAGTACTGGGCATATAATGTTGATAATAACCATTAAGTGTGTGTTTATTATATGTCAAATACCATCCTACACATTTTCACTCTTTACTTCAGTTAACCTCAGATGCCAAAGCCAGGATTTTTACCCCTGTGCTGAACTGTCCCCAATTGCTATCAAATGTAGTGTTAGAGTCTGACAGATCCAGGTTTGCGTCATTGCTCTTCTTAGAAGCACTGTGAAAAGGGTAGAATCCTGTTTACATGTAGAGATGTGGAGAGAAAGGGTAGGCAATTCTGGTCTTCACTTATATCTGCAAAATGTAATTATTTAAACCTCCAAGAGTTCTGAATTTACTACCTATCATATGAGGTCTGACAATTAAGTTCGCAAACTTGTTGCAACAATGTTGCTAACCTTTTTTGACATTAGAGGGACTATTCATTATCAATTTGTACCAACGGGACAAACAGTTAACCAAGTTTACTATTTGGAAGTGCTGAAAAAGCTGCGTGAAAAAGTTAGATGACCTGAACTTTTAGCCAACAATTCGTGGATCTTGAATCACAACAATGCACCAGCTCACACGGCACTGTCTGTGAGGGAGTTTTTGGCCAGTAAACAAGTAACTGTATTGGAACACACTCCCTACTCACCTGATCTGGTCCCCAATGACTTCTTGCTTTACCTGAAGATAAAGGAAATATTGAAAGGAAGATATTTTGATGACAGGACATCAAGGGTAATACAACAACAGCTCTGATGTCCATTTCAGAAAAAGAGTCCCAAAATTGCTTTGAAGGGACTAGGTGATGGCATCAGTGCATAGCTTTCCAAGGGGAGTACTTTGAAGGTGACCATAGTGATATTCAGCAATGAGTTATGTAGCCTTTTTAAAAAAATTTTAAATAAAATTTTTATTTAAGAACAATTTTAAATTTACAGAATTATAGAAAGTCCTCATATACCCCACATCCAATTTCTCTTATTAATAACAGCTTATGATACAGTGGTATATTCGTCACAATTAATGAACCGATATTGGTGCATTATCATTAAGGCCCATTGTTTATTAAGATTTCTTTCCTAATGTTCTTTTTGTTTCAGGATACATTCAGAATATCACATTACATTTAGGAGTCAGGTCTCTTTTGGCTCTTTCTAGCTGTGACAGTTTTTCAGATTGTCCTTGTTTTTGATGAATTTGACCAGTTTGAAGAGTGCTGCTCAGGTATTTTTAGGATATATATTTATTGGAATTATTATCTTTTTCTTATGATTAGACTGAGGTTATGTGTTTTTTTGAAGAAAACAGAGTTAGAATGCCATTTTTGTCTCATCATGTCAAGTCTACACACGAAGAACTTAACTTATCACTGTTAATGTTGATCTTGGTCACACAGCTGAGGTCGTGTTTGCAGGGTTGCTCCATTGTAAAGTTAAACTTCTTCCCACTTTTCCATACTGTGTGTAGCACTTTTTCTAGGATGAGTTCACGAACTTAATTGTCCAACCTCATAGGATAGGCACACGATAAGCATTTAATGTGTTTCATTAAATCTATACACCTTCCATAGTAAGAGATGTCATTATTTCATGTTCCACTGGAATAAAAAAATTCCAATTAAAATATAATACAGTACTTCACATTTATCATAAGACACATTATTTCAGAGATGTTGGAATGTGAAAAAGATGTGTGTATCTTAGAATCAATGAAATGCAATAATGATCAATAGTTTGCTTTCTAGGAAATAAAGGCCATCCTTGTTGCTCTTGAGAGATTCGTCCACATTCTTTGAAATGAATTTTCCACTTACTATACACTGATAACTTAGACCAAATTATCCATCCAATTCTCTACTCCCCATGGCAGTATTATACATTTATACCCCTGCCCTAGGCTGCTGATGTGTCTCTCCTAACCCCTTGACATTGGGCGTGTCCATGAGACCTGATTAGGTTAACGCAGGGATCCTCAGCATTGTCATTAAATTGAATTGCAGGCTGGATAATTCTTTGTTGTGGGGAGGCTGATGTTTACCAGTATCCAGAGACTCTATCCATCAGATACCAGTAACATCTGTGCCTCCCTTCAAATTGTGACAACCAAAAATGTCTTTAGATATTGTAAAATGTCCCCTCAGAGGGGAATAAAAGTGACGGTGTTGAGAACCATTGGTTGACAGGATTGAAGTGGACCTGACTTGTACAGAGGCTTGAAACTTGTTTCATAATGGGTTTTTCCTCTTGCACTAAGGTATGAAAAGACCTTCCTCCTGGTTTTTCCTCCTTGCAACCTGCTCTCCTTTCACCCTGCGCTCCAGAATAATGAATGCCCAACCCATAGTTTGAAGCAGAGCCAGCCTGCTGAGCCCAGCCTAGAGCAGTGGATCCCATCACTTTTATTTTCTTGGGTTTTTCTTTTCTTTGGCAAGAATAAATCCTCTGGTAATGTTTTGAGGAAGCACATATTCATATTTTCGTCATCAGTTTTTTTTTCTTATTTGTAATTCTAGGTTGGAAATCATTTTCACCTAGAATTTCAAAGGTGTTACACTTAACCCATCACCTTCTCTTCGCACTTCCAGCGTTCCAGAAAATCCCATGCAGCTTCTAAGTCCTGTGAAAAGTCTGCTGCTTTTTCTATCCCACTCTGGGACTTTTTGAGAATTTCTCTTTATAGTCAGTGTGCTGAAATATCATGACAATATGCCTTGGGGTGCTATTTTTACATTTATTGAGCTGCACAATTCATGAGTCTTTTCTCAATAATCTTGAATTCCTTATTACTGGAAAATTGCCCATTGTTAATATTTATTTAATCCTTTGCCCTGTTTTCTTCTTTTTGTGAAACTCCTGTTAGTCAGTTTGGGGACATATTTTGTGTTTTTGTTGTACTTTCTATGATTTTTCTCTTATCTTTCAGTCTTTCTACTGTATTTTAAAATTAAATCTATCCAGAGAAATCCAAAACTCCAATTCAAAAATCTTTATGCACCCCTATGTTTATTGCAGCACTATACACAATAGCTAAGACATGGAAACAACCAAAATGCCCATCGGTAGATGACTGGATTAAGAAACTGTGGTACATTTATACAATGGAGTATTACACAGCCATAAAGAAGAAAGAAATCTTACCATTTGCAACAACATGGATGGACCTAGAGAACATTATGTTAAGCGAAATAAGTCAGACAGAGAAAGATAAGTACCATATGATCTCACTTATTTGCGGATTCTAAAGAAAAGAATAAGTGAATGAACTAATCAGAAACAGTTTTGGAGACAAAGAGGAAAAACTGAGGGTTGCTAGATGGGCGGGAGGGGTAGGGGTGGGGGGGAGGGTGAGGGGGATCAAATGTATGGTGATGGAAGGGGAGCTGACTCTGGGTGGTGAACACACAGTGTGATTTATGGATGATGTGATACAGAATTGCACACCTGAAATCTATGTAATTTTACTAACAATTGTCACCCCAATAAATTAAAAAAAAATTAAATATATAACTTTGCAATAACTTACTACTTTTTTTAGTGTTATGTAGTTTCTTGTTTTATGGATTCAATATATCTTATCATCTCTCTAGTGATAATACAAATAGATATATAATAGATATAAATAGATAAACTGCTATTGTTATACTTGTCTTTTTCTGCTTTTTATGAATTGCTTTTATTTTATTTATGATATGCTTTAAAATATTAACCCAAGATTTATGTTGTTCTGAATTATATCCTGCAACTCTCACAGCCATACCTATTTTATAAATGACTGCCTAGCTTGGTTTGGTATGAAATGGTTAAATATCTAAATACCTGGTGACATGCAAGGTAGAGTTCCTTTCCACTGAAAGCTAGAGTAGCCTGAATGACCTTCCGGACAGCCACACAGCAAAAGAAAAGCAAAAGGGTGGCCCATCTTCAATCTGTTGTTTCAGGTGATTGCTCTTTACACATTGAAATAGAATATACAGTTCTTGCAGTCTGCTTCATCAGCACTTATTCCCTGCCTACTGGAAAGGGCAATGTTACAGATATCAAAATATAGGCAGGTGTGACAAAAACCAGTCTTCCTTTACACACACTACCGAGGCTCTGACATGCATAGAAATTTGGAGAGGCCAGCCTAGGATGAAGGAGTGTGGGACCAGTGGCATGAGAAGAAGGAGAATGAAGTCAGATGGAAAAGGCTTTGGATGTTATTTGGAAGAATCAGATCCTATGTGGAGCAACTGCAGGGTGTAGAACAGACAAATAGCGTGCTCAGTGTCTGCATGTTAGAAGCATCACTCTCGCTTTCTAATGCTCCCTATTGCAGGCTGTCAGGTCTGCACGTAATCAATTTGAAAATGGTTGTTTAAGAGTATCAGGAGCTCCCTTGGTTAACTGCATGCCAAGTAAGAATTCTATTTGATTGATATATGGGACACTGCTTCTTGATTCTAGGATCATTGTGAGTAACAGCTCTGTCATAGCCTCAAAGTGCAAAGGGATGGGCAGGAGCTTATACTGCAGTCACCTCAATACCTCTCTTCTATTAGCAATTTAGCAGTGTTCTCAGGTCATTCAAATGCCGGTGGAAAGTGAGACTTTACGTGATAAAACAAACAAACAAACAAACAAACAAAAAATATAAAAAAAAATACATAGTAGTCTAATTATGTGGTTTGACTTCCCACTCCTTCCCCAAACAAAAAACTCTTTGACATTTGCGTTGTTAGGGCGATTTTTCCAGAAGACAGTATCAATGATCCGCTGGGAACTTTTCTTAGGCTGATTTAATTCCAAAACATGGTATTTGCAAAAATGCTTTGGATTTCATTTCACACTTGTTATCTCATTTCTACCTTAAACCAACTATTTGTTATGTGTTATTGTTTCTATTTTATAAAATGTGGAGACATAATGCTCAGAGGGATAAGTTTATTTTTATTGGAGAAATCTAATTAATTAAAAGAAACTGGACTTGAACAAAGCTGTCTTCTGACCCCAGAGCCCATACTCTTTCTTCTAAAGATTAGTGGGCAAAAAGCACAGTTTATATACCAGGTGTCTATATGTGTATGCAAAAAAATGATGCCCCATATTAATTGATAAGTACCCATGTTTTCTGAGACACCAAAGCCTTTCTGTTATTTTCATCGTCTTAGTTTCTATTTTATCTGGTGGAACTTCGGCACAGTTTATATACCAGGTGTCTATATGTGTATGCAAAAAAATGATGCCCCATATTAATTGATAAGTACCCATGTTTTCTGAGACACCAAAGCCTTTCTGTTATTTTCATCGTCTTAGTTTCTATTTTATCTGGTGGAATTTCGGCAGTAGAGTGGCATAAAGACACCAGGGTATCCAAAAGTAGGAAATAAGCCAATGTTTTCCCAAGTGCATTTCTGTAAGAGAGGCAGTGTGCAGGAATCAAATGAGGTATTCCAATGCCTTGTCAGGCCTCTGGTGTGTTTATCTGATTCTCTCTGCTCTCTCTGAACTCACAGTGAGGATATGAATGTATCACCCTCACCAAAGTGGAAGTAGGAGGCAAATGCACACATGAGAACAAGATAAGAGTTTGAAATACAAAATTACACAGATATAACTTTTTTAGCGAGGAACAATTATAAAAAGTGAACAGGAGGATTTTTATTTATAATGTGGAGCATTCGGAGTGCAAAGGGACCCATCACACATAACTTATTGTGATGTGGTCTCAGAACACGTAATGACATTCATTTTATTACCCTTTTCCTCTGGAGTAGAACAATATAATAAACTGATCAATAGAAGGCTTTGGCTTCTTCAAGATGTTTACACAGATTGTTGAAATTGAGTAACATGAAATGTTCTTTTATTTTTCTGTTGACTGTTACATTGTCTGACTTCAAGACTTTGCCGGGGTTTAATTCCTAGTTATGAACAGCAAATTATGAGGAACAGGTTGAGTCATGAGGAACAGCTTAATAACTTTGAGATCTGCACATTATCACAGACATTAAATAAATAAAGGTATGTAGTTATTCAGGAAGAGGGAAATGAATGGATTTTCAAGCAAGGAAAATTATCAAAAACACTTGGTTTTACACATATTATTATTATATTTTTACAGTATCCCTTGCTTGATTCAGATGAATCTGTAACGGATGTCAAACTGGAACATACACAGCAGACACCAGGAATGTTGCTGGGTATCTCTAGGATCTATTTTGCTTCTCTTTTAGCTGCTCTTTTAGGTGGTTTGGGAAGACTGGGGAGGTAAAGAACGGAAGGAAAATAACTAATTTCTGAGTGCTATTCTATTATGTGATTATATATCAGACACCAATGCAGGATTTTCTCATCTTTTCTCTGATATGCTGGTATTGTTATTTATATACAGGAATGCCTGTATATAAATTCCCATGGTCAGAGGCAAGCTTCAAACTCAGATCTGATTACAATTTAGTAAGTGTTGTTATTGCTCACGACTCATTGATTTAGAACTGACAGAAACCCAACTCAAACCATTTTAGGCAAAAGAGAATTGACTGGCTACACAAAAGATGGAAATCAGGATATAGCTGAGGTCTGGGCTTCAGAAACTTGAACATGTCCAGGACATTTTCTGATTTCATCCTATCTCACTCTGTTTGATATCAGTTATCAACTAGATCCATCCACACACCAGGCATAGGCCACTGGTAACTCCTATGTCTCACATTTCTAAGCTTCATCACTAGAGAGAGTAGGATTGAGGGTCTGCCTTTCTGGAAATGTCCTGGGGACATTTCTGATTAGTCCTGCTTGATCATCCATACACCAGTAAACGGTGCCGATCCGGTAAATTATCATAATTGGCCTAGCTTGCTTAGTCAGATGCCCATCAATCATGGAGAGGATAGTTTCAGTAACATGAAATAATTTGGACCACACAGATGGCAAGGGGTGGGATGGAATTCCATCTCTAACATTGTGCATGTATGTAATCTGGCAAGGCTGTCACTGTTGGCAGCTCCTCTGGTCTAAGAACCAACCATCCTCTTGGGAGGAAGCCATGACAGCTGGCTTCATTGGCAAAGTACCATATCCCACTAGATTTCTCAGACCACCCAAACTGCTTCGTCAAAAGTCACTAATCACATTTTTCTTAGAATGTAGGAGAGCAGCCACAGCTATTTCCTGCCTCCTAGATTGCCACTGAAGAGAACAAGATAGGAATGAGAGAATAAACTTTTTGGCCCTATGTACCAATTATTTTAAAATAGTTGACTAGAAAATGCAATTGGATCATTTGAAGAAAGATCTGCTACTTTCTCTAAAGCCATGATGACAGTCTCCTCCATCTTCTCTAAAGCAACCCCCAATAAACACTTGAGCTTGATAATAACACCATGCTTGCTGTACACAAGAGAACACAACAAAGGGATTCTAGTGCCCATCTAATGGAATGGTTGCTTTAAGTTTCTCCAAAAGGGAAATTTTGGAACCACTTGTGCCTTAAATGATCATATAATTTAGTGGATGTGAGCCTGGAAAATTGCTTATACTCACAGTCTAGGAGAGATGCCTGATAATAAGGAGGTGGTGAGAGAGGTCACGGTAGAGTTGAGAAGGGGAAGTCATTAAAGAAGCAACCATTTGGAATCAGTCTAGAATTGGCATCCACTCTATGGTACAGCAATGGCAACAGAAAGCCTCTGGTTTCCTTGTGCTCAGGGTGGCAGCGCTGAGCTAGTGGTGCAGGTACATTCATCTGGAAGACAGTGATACCATGTTTCCCCGAAAATAAGACCTAACTGGAAAATAAGCCCTAGCATGATTTTTCAGGAGGATATTCCCTGAACATAAGCCCTAATGTGTCTTTTGGAGCAAAACTTAATATAAGACCCGGTCTTGTTTTCGGGGGAACATGGTAGTTAGGTGAGTACCTGGCCGTACTCATAAAGAGCTGGGAACATGCAATTTCTTCCTTTCAAATGAAGCACATGAGAAATAAATGCTTTAGAAGAGAAAGAGAGCCCCTTAATGGGACTACGCAATGAATTTATATACATTATTTTTTTCTCTTTCTCATAATGTAAAAGATTTAAACAAGAACACATCAAAATTCAATAGAAATCACCTTAACTCCCAGCTGATTCCATCTGTGGTTCTCAGATTTAGCTGCATATTAAAATCACCTGAGAAAATTTCAAAATTCCCATTTGCCAGGTCACGTCCCAATCCAAGTAAATAAGAATCTCTGGAGGTGAGCCCCAGGCCTCTATACTGTCTAGAAAGCAACTTGGATTCCTTTGTGCAGTCATGGTTGAGAACCATTGCTGTAAATAAACTCTAGGTAAACAAATTTCTCCTTCTGAAAGAATAAGCAAGGCAAGAAAAATCACCAGAATTAATTGCAAACTAAAACTTTATGTACACCTGGAAAAAATAGAAAAAAGCTAGCAAGGGTTTCTTAATTTAAAAATATACCAGGAGTGCCGAAAAAAAAGTATACACATGACTTGTATTCATCTTTTGTTATTGGTATATATTGAATATTACAATTTTGATACAGTTTTTTCCTTTCTTAAAATGTGTATACTTTTTTTTTTTATTTAGGGAGATCCAAGCTGGCAGAGTAGATAAACACTGTGCATGGTTCCTTCCACAAACTCATGAAAATTACAACTAAATTAAAGAACAATCAACCTGGAGAACCATCTGAAGTCTAGATTAACAGAAGTTTTATAACTAAGGATATAAAGAAGAAGACACACCGAGACTGGTAGGAGGGGCAGAGGCATAAAATAGGCTGGCCCTAAACCTCCGTCTGGTGGTTGAGAATCAGAAGGGATATCCCAGCTGTGGAGATTCCCCCCAGAGGAGTGAAGGACCCCAGTCCCATACTGGCCTCCCCAGCCTGGAGTACTGGTACCAGGAAGAGGAGCCCCACGACATCTGGCTATAAAAAATAGTAAGGATTCCGACCATCCAGGTGGGAGCCAAGGCTGTGGGAAACTGAGATGTCCTCTCAAACAACCCGCAGACTCACTCACTAACAAGCACTTACCCTGGGCTCCGGTGGAGGGACAGTGACTTGGGGGCCATCAAAGATATATGGGGGTGGGGTCGGGTGGGAGGAAGCAGAATGAGGTGTATGGCTTCAAAGCAAGAGCTGGAGGACAGTCACCATTTTCCCTGCAAGGGGTTCTTCTCCTGTGCAGCTGGCAGGTGGGCACCATCTTTCCTTTGTTGAGCCCTCCCTCACAGGCCAAATCAGAATCTGATTGGTTTGGTGAGCTCTGCTGGAACCCTACCCCATCCAATTCCCTGCACTTTTTCAGAAGCAGCCAGCCCCACCCACATTACACTCTTTCTTGGAAGATTATTGGAGCCAGAGGCCCCAGGCAGGTGGCTACTGGCCTTGGTGTTCTCAACAGGCATCAGAACCCTCTGGGATGAATACCACTCAGTGGGGTAAGCTCCCTGCACAGCAGCCCTTAAGCTGTGGACATACCCAAACCCAGTCAATCAGCTTGAGGGCCAATGCCACCCATTGACATGTCAATAGCAATCAAGGCTTAACTATCGCAGGAGTACAAATACAATCCACACAAGGACTTGGAGCACCTGGCACAGGTGACCAGGGAGACTGTGCCACTGCCCTACAGGGCACCTACAACATAAGGCCACCTGGTCAAGAGTGGGAGACATAGATCTACTTAATACATAGAAACAAACACAGAGAGGCAGCCAAAATGAGTAAACAAAGAAATACATCACAAATAAATGAATGCGAGAAAACTCCAGAAAAAGAACTAAACGAAACAGATGGAAGCAACCAATCAGAGACAGAATTCAAATCAATGGTTATAAGAATGTTCATGGAACTTAGTGAGAACTTCCACAGAGAGATAGCAAGCATAAAAAAAGACATAGACACCACAAAAAAGAACCAGTCAGAAGTAATACAATAACTGAAATGAAGAATGTATTACAAGGAAACACCAGCAGACTAGATGAAGCAGAGGAAAGAATCAGCAATCGGGAAGACAAGGTACAAGAAAACTCCCAATAAGAACAGTAAAAAGGAAAAAGAATTTAAAAAAATGAGGATAGTTTAAGAGACCTCTGGGACAACATGAAGCACAACAACATTCGCATCATAAGGGAACCAGAAGGAGAAGAGAGAAAGCAAGGGATTGATAACTTATTTGAAGAAATAATGACTGAAAACTTTCCTAACCCGGTGAAAGAAATAGACATACAAGTCTAGGAAGCACAGAGAGTCCCAAACAAGATGAACCCAAACAGGCCCACACCAAGGCACCTTATGATTAAAAGGGCAAAGGATTTAGACAAAGAGAGAATCCTAAAAGCATCAAGAGAAAGGTAACTAATAACTTATTAGGGACCCCACATAAGACTGTCAGCTGATTTCTCAACAGAAACCTTGCAGGCCAGAAGGGATTGGCACAAAATAATCAATGTGATGGAAAGTAAAAACCTACAATCAAGGGTACTCTGAACAGCAAAGCTATCATTTAGAATTGAAGGAGAGATAAAGAGCTTTCCAGACAAGAAAAAGCTAAAGGAGTTCATTACCACCTAACCAGTAGTCAAGGAATGTTAGAGGAACTTCTTTGAGATGGAAAAAAAAGATCAAAATTATGAATAATAAAATGGCAATAGCTACACATACTGGGGATGCCAAAAATATGTATACAGGTAGACACTTTGGTCAACATTGCTCAAGCAGTAGTCTGCTGTAATCGTAAGTGTCTGAAAGCTGATGGTGACCACTTGGAGCACCTCTTGAAATTGCAGAAATCAAACATGACTTGTATTCATCTTTTGTTATTGGTAGATATTGAGTATTTCAATTTTAATATAGTTTTCCTTTCTAAAAGTGTGCATACATTTTTGGGGCACCCTCTGTATGTCAACAATTACCTTCAATGTAAATGGATGAAATTCTCCAACCAAAAGACATAGGAGGGCCGAATGAATAAGAAAAACAAAAATACCCTCATACATGCTACGTACAAAAGACTCACTTCAGATTGAAAGACACACAGACAGAAAGTAAAGGGATGGAAAAGGTTATTTTATGAAAATGGAAATGAAAAAAAGGGGGGGAGTGTAGCAATACTTATACCAGACTAAATAGACTTTAAAACAAAGACTATAACAAGAGAGAAGGAAGGACCTAGTAATCCCACTTCTGGGTTTATCTGAAAAAAACCCAAATGCTACTTTGAAGGGATATGTGCATCCATAGGTTCGTTGCAGCATTTTTTACAATGGCCAACATGTGGAGACAGCCTGGCATTAATGGAAGAATAGATAAAGAGGAGGTATCACATATATACAATGGAATATTGCTTGGCCATGGAAGTGAATGGATTCTTGCTATCTGTGGTGGCATGGATGGACCTGGAAAGTACTGTGCTGAGTGGAGTGTCAGACAGAGAAAGACAGGTGCAATGTGATTTTGTTTATGTATGGAATCTACAGAACAAAACAAATATCCAGAAACAAACTCATAGATACAGAAAACATTTTGATGGTTGCCAGATGGGAGGGGATTTGGAGGTGTGGATGAAAACAGGAGAAGGGATTAAGAAGTACAAATTGGTTGTTAAAAAGTAGTTATGGGGATGTAGGGTATAGCATAAGGAATATAGTCAATAATATTGTAATAACGATGTATGGTGTCAGATGGGTACTAGATTTACCAGGGTGATAGATGGAAGGAGAGCTGGGGGGCTGGGTGAGAAAGGTGAAGAGATTAAGAAGTACAAATTGATAGTTACAAAATAGTCATGGGGATGTAAAGTATCACATAGAGAATATAGTTAATAGTATAATAATAACTATTCATAGTGCCAGGTGGGTACTAGATTAGTCAGTAGGATCACTTCTTAAATTATATAAATGCCTAACCACTATGCTGTACACCATATAAAATAATATTGAATTTCAACTGTAATTGAAAATTTTAAAAAGGGGGGGTAAAGGTAAAGGGGAATAAGAGGTTGAAATTTCCAGGTATAAAACAAATAAGCCATGGGGATGTAATATACAGCGTGGGGAATATAGTCAATAATTTTGTGATAGCACAGTATGGTGTCAGGTGGTTGCTGGATTTGTCATTGTGATCACTTCTTTAGGCATATAAATGTTGACTAATTATTGTGCACCCTAAAAGTATTTAATATTGTATGTCAGCTATATTTTAACAAATATGTGTGTGTGTGTGTGTGTGTGTGTGTGTGTGTGTGTATGGCATGACATTACTTAGAAAACTAATACATTGTTTGCTCTGAAATACCCTTCTCAAGTCAATTATGGTTTTCATTCTTTGTCTGATGATAAAAACATTGAAGTATTTCAAGGTGAAATTGCCTGTCCACAAAACATACATTGCAGCAGCAGCACTATTGTCTTTCTTTACCTAAAGAATAGTGTTTTTCCAATTATTAGAGCCTAATTCATTTGGACCTGAATACTTTATTGAAAAAATTTGAAAGAGAAGAAAGTTAAAAATGAAGTTATCAGTCACGAACAGCATAAATATAATGTATAGAATAAAACTCACAGATAGAAACTATTAAGTGTGCCTTTATTCTCAGTCAATGGATAAACAATTACCTGTGAGGAATTCTGAAGAAAATATTTTGAAAAATTAGTTTTAAAATATTTTAAACATGCTTTTGAAATGTGACTAAAACTTAATGTGAGGAGAAATTTTAAATGATATATTTGGCTCTTTTTGAAAACTTATAAAATGTAAGTCTGTCTTTTCAAATTATACATATTTAATTTGTACAGGTTTTCAGGAATGCATTATGTATGAAATTAAGGAACAGGGTAAAATTCAAGAAGGCAGAAAAAATAGAAGGTAGCATTCTAAAAACTATTTTAGGCAATGACACCTGAACTGAGTGTAAGTAGTTTATTGGGAGACGACACCAGGAAACACTGAGAGGGAGTAAGTGAGACAGGGGACAGAAGGAAGACACAAATATTTATTGCTATGGTCAGCTGCACTTGATCATGTTGGGGACTCTGCAAGCTCATATAGGTTGCTTGCCTCAGAGCTCTCCCACCTGGGGAGGAAGTGGATGGATGTTTATCCACTAGTAATGACTGCAGCCAAGGGGCTTCCACGGTACTTACAGCCTGCTCTAGCGACAGGGCATAGAGAATGGAACCTCCATTCCCTACATCAAAGCGTCACATGTGCCAGCAATTGGATACTTACAGAGAGAACATGAGTGGGGTCGTGAAAGCATCTGCTAAAAGTATGTTTAGAACTAGAACAGTGTTCAGCAAACATTTTTTTGTAAAGTACCAGATGGTAGATATTTTAAGCTTTTTGTGCCACATATAGTTACTCTCACATATTTTTTTTAACTATTTAAAAATGTAAAGACAGAGAAGGATCCAAGATGGCAGAGCAGATAAAAGCTGTGCTTGCCCTCTCCCATTACCACATTCAAATTATAACTAACTTATAGAACAATCAACTTACAGAACCATCGGAAATCTAGCTGAACAGTTGTCTTATAACTAAGGATATAAAAATGAAGCCACATCGAGACTGGTAAGATGGGCAGAGATTTAGAATGGGCAGCCCCACACCTCCATGTGGCTGTTGAGAATCAGAAGGAATATCTTGGCTGCAGAGGTCCCCTCTGGAAGAGTGAGGGGCTCTAGCCCCACACCAAGATTTTCAGCCCAGAGTACCAGTCCCAGGAAGAGAAGCCATCAGAATGGCTAGCTGTGAAAAACAGTGGGGATTCTGATCTTCCAGGAGGGATGGAGGCTGCAGGAAACCCAGGCATTCTCTCAAAGGGTTCACACACAGATTTACTTGCTCACAGGCACTCACCTTGGGCTCCAGTGAAGGGACAGTAACTTGCGGGGGTTGGGGGGTGTTAGAGACGAATAGGGAGAGACACTTGTATGGCTATAGGTCAAGGACTGGAGGGACATTTTGTCTGTGTAGAATCCTCCTTCTTTGCAGCCGGCAAATGGTGTCCATCTTTCTTGTATTGAGTCCTCCCCTATATGGCCAAATATCAATTTGCATTGGCCTGGTGAACTCCACTTGCTCCACCATGTGACTCCCTGGGACCCTGCCCCACACAACTCATTCAATGCCAGAGGCACTTTCTCAGTAAGCATCCAGCCCCACCTGCACTGTATTCTTTTTTGGACAAATTTTGGGGGTCTGCAGTCCCCAGGAGAATGGCCAAAGTGTACTCTGAGACTTTTTCTGAGTAGCTCCAAGCTCAGCACTGGCATCAAACCAGAATCTACATTAACCTGGTGAACACAACTTGCCCTACCCTGTTGACTCCCTGAGACCTTGCCTCACCCAACTGGTACAGTACAGGAAGTTTTATCTGTGGCTGACACTTATGAAAGTGAGCAGGTGGCAGCAGACCTTGATGTGGCGTGGGCTTTTTGTGGAGCTACCCCAGGCTCAGCACTGAAGGAAGCCACGTTAGTTCACATGGTGGACTCTCCCACTAGACTCTAGGCCCAGTACAAGCAACAACCAACTGTGATCACTTTATACATCCTACAGGGTAGTTCCAGGCCAATCACAGGCAGTAGTCGCTGACCTAGGCTTGCACCAGAGCCCCTCCCGAAAGGCCCCAGAACCAACATACCTGGAGGTAGAAAGCAGACCACAATAGAGCACCACCCAATCAGCCCCACAGGCAGCACAACTAAAGGGTGGTCTCAGCAGGCACCAGAGCCTGCTGGCATGAATCCTGCTCTGCAGGGTAAGCCCCCCACACAGTACCCTGTAAACTGTGATTTTGGCCTAATGCCATAACCAGTCAGCCTAAGGGTAAATCCCATCCACTGACATCTACTGAATCAAGGCTCAACTATAAGAGGATGGCCCACACAAACCACATAAAGGATGCTCCTGGAGGACCCAGTGCCAATGACCAGGGAGACTATGCCACTGGCCCCAAAGGGCATCTACTACCTAAGGTAACCCAGCCAAGACTGGGAGACATAGCAGATCTACCAAATACATAGAAACAAACAGGGAGGTAGCCAAAATGAGGAAACAAAGAAATACATCCCAAATGAAAAACTAGGAGGAAACTCCAAAAGAACTAAGTGAAATAGAGGCAAGCACCCCACCAAATACAAAATCCAAAGAAATGGCTTTAAGGATGCTCAAGGAACTTAGTGTGAACTTCAACATCAAAAAAAATAAAGACAATAAAAACAGAGGATAGTGTAAGAAACCTCTGGGACATCAAGCACAACAACATTCCTGTCAAAGGGGTAACAAAAGGAGAAGAGAGAAAGCAAGGGATTGAGAACCTATTTGAAGAAATAATGATTGAAACATTCCTACCTTGGCAATGGATATAGATGTGGGAATCTAGGAAGCACAGAGAGTGCCAAACAAGATGAACCCAAACAGGCCCACATCAAGACACATTATATGGTTGGTGCAAAAGAAATTGTGGTTTAAAAGGTTTAATTGCAAAAACTGCAATTACTTTTTTTTTTTTTAATTTTATTTTTTAAATTTATTGGGGTGACAATTGTTAGTAAAATTACATAGATTTCAGGTGTGCAATTCTGTATCACATCATCCATAAATCACACTGTGTGTACACCACCCAGAGTCAGCTCCCCTTCCATTGCAATTACTTTTGCAGCAACCTAATAATTAAAATGGTTAAAGACAAAGAGAGAATTCTAAAAGAAGTAAGGGAAAGGCAACTAGCTACTTACAAGGGAGCTCCCATTAGATTGTCAGCTGGTTTCTCAACAGAAACTTTGCAGGCCAGAAGGGAGTGGCAGGAAATATTCAGATTGATGAAAAGTAAAAAACCTACAACCAAGACTACTCTACCCAGCAAGGTTACCATTTGAAATTGAAGGAGAGATAAAGGACTTCCTAGACAAGAAAAAGCTAAAGGAGTTCATCACTACCAAACCACTATTACAAGAAATATTAAGGTGCATTCTTTAAGAAGAAGAGGTGGTTGGGGGGGGGGGGAGGGAAGAACATGAAGATGAATAATAAAATGGCAATAACTATATATCTATCAACAATTATTTGAAATCTAAATGGATTTAATGTTCTAATCAAAAGATATAGTGTAGTTGAATTGATAAGAAAAAAAGACCCATATATACGTTGTCTACAAGAGACCAACTTCAGATTGAAAGACACAAATAGACTGAAAGTGAATGGATGGAAAAAAAATATTTCATGTGAATGAAAACAGACAAAAACCTGGGGTAGCAATATTTACATCAGACAAAATAGGCTTTAAACAAAGGCTATAATAAGAGACAAAGAGGGACACTATATAGTGATAAAGAGACCAATCCAATAAAAGGATATAACCCTTGTAAACATTTATGAACCTAACATAGGAGCACCTAAATATATAAAACAAATATTGATCAACATAAACGGAGAGATTAAGAATAATTTAATCATAGCAAGGAACTTTAACACCCTATAGACACCAATGGACAGATCTTTGAAACAGAAAATAAACAAGCAAACAGTGGCCTTAAATTATACATTAGACCTGATGGCTTTAATTGATATTTTTAGAGCATTTACCTCAAAGCAGCAGAATATACATTCTTTTCAGTGGAACATTATCAAAGATAGACAACATGTAAGGCCATAAAAGAAATCTCAATAAATTTAAGAAGATTGAAATCATATCAAGCACCTTCTCTGACGACAATGTTATGAAACTAGAAATCAATTACGAAAATGAAAATCCACAGATACATGGAGGCAAAATAAAATGCCACTAAATAATGAATGGGTAAACAAAAAGATCAAGAAAATAATTCAAACACCTTGAGACAAATGAAAATGAAAACACAATGACCCAGAATCTAGGGGACAGGAATCTGGTGCAGGAAGAGCTCTGGAACTTCAAAAGCTCTCTGCATCCCCCAAAATGGATGCGGCGCCCTATGACCCAGGTGAACTGTTAACAGAGGAGAAGACCGCCTTCCAGGGAATCCCCCCATTGTGTGAGAAGCTGGAATTGTGCAGAAAAAACAGAACACTACAATATGAGAGAGAAAAAAAAAAGCTGCAGTCAGAGAGAAAATAAAACATTCTACCAACATGTACTGGAACACAAAAGAAAGACCTCTTCCTATCAACCTGTTACAGAACCCACTCCTGTAGATGTCTAGGAAGAGAAACAATAAATCATTAATTGCCATGAATAACCAAGGCAACAAGACAGTCCAGAAAGAAAGTGAAAAGTCTCCAAAAGTGAACTTAAAGATATGGAAATATGTGACTTAAATGACAGAGAATTCAAGATTACAGTTCTTAAAAAAATTCAAGAGATGCAAGAAAACACAGAAAGGCAGTTTAATGAACTCAGAAACACAATCAAAGAACAACATGAACATTTTACCAAAGAGACTGAAATTTTATAAGAGAACCAAATAGAATTTCTGGAGATTAAGAAATCAATAGAAGAACTTAAGAATGAAATAGCCAGCTTAGATAGTAGAATTGTCCAGATGGAGGAAAGAATCAGTGACATCGAAGATAGAAATCTGGAAATGACACGGATGGAAGAAGAAAGAGACTTGAGACTTAAAAGAAATGAAAGAACTCTACAAGAACAGTCTGACTCCATCAGAAAGAGCAATATAAGAATAATGGGCATATCAGAAGGAGAAGAAAGAGAGAAGGGAACAGAGAATATATTCAAACAAATAGTCGATGAGAACTTCCCAAACTTGTGGAAAGAACTGGATCCTCGAATCCAAGAAGCAAGATGAACAACTCATTACCTCAATCCCAACAGGCCTTCTCCAAGGCACATTGTATTGAAGCTGTCAAAAATCAACGACAAAGAAAGAATCCTCAAGGCAGCCAGGGAAAAGAAGACGGTAACCTACAAAGGAAAGCCCATTAGATTATCATCAGATTTCTCAGCAGAAACTCTACAAGCCAGGAGTGAGTGGAACCAAATATTCAAACTATTGAAAGAGAGAAATTATGAGCCAAGAATAATATATCCAGCAAAGATATCCTTTAGATATGAAGGAGGAATAAAGACCTTTCCAGATATACAGAAGCTGAGGGAATTTTCTAATACACAACTTACAGTACAAGAAATATTAAGGGGGCTATTCGACCACCATGAACAGGGACAATCTGTGGCAACCAAAACATAAAAAGGGGGAGATTAAAGGCCTGAACCAGAATACAGGAATGGAGAAAGTAAGTATGCTGAAGAAAATGGAATACTCTAAATATCAAACTTTCGTTTACATAAACTTAGCGGTAACCACTCAAAAAAAAAAAAAAAATCCAGAACTGAAATATATAGCGTAATGAAAGAAGCAACAGAGGGAAAAATCATAGAATACCACCACACAGAAATAACAGACAACAACAAAAAGGTAAAGAAACAATGGGAACACAGTCTTACCAGAAAACTAAAGATAGAATGATAGGAAATCCTCACATATCAATAATCACCCTAAATGTAAATGGACTGAACTCACCGATAAAAAGGCACAGAGTAACAGATTGGATCAAAAAACTAAACCCAACCATATGCTGCCTCCAAGAGACACATCTCAGCTACAAAGACAAGCACAGACTCAAAGTGAAAGGGTGGAAAATGACACTCCAAGCAAATGTTATCCAGAGAAAATCAGGTATAACCATACTGATATCAGATGAAACAGACTTCAGGGTGAAACAGGTAACAAGAGACAAGATGAACATTTCATAATGATAAAGGGGACTATACAACAAGAAGACATAACAGTCATCAATATTTATGCCCCCAATCAGGGAGCACTGAAATATACCAAGCATCTACTAACAGAACTAAAGGGAGAAATTGACCAAAACACAATTATACTAGGGGACCTAAATACATCATTGACAGCTATGGAGAGATCATCCAAACAGAAAATAAATAACGAAATAGCAGCCCTAAGTGACACATTAGATGAAATGGACATAATTGACATTTATAGAGCACTTCATCTTAGAACATCAGACTATACATTTTTTTTCTAGTGTACATGGAAGATGCTCAAGGATAGACCATATATTGGGACATAAAACTAGTCACAGCAAATTTAAGAAGATTGAAATCATGCCAAGCATATTCTCTGATCACAAGGCTTTGAAATTGGGTATCAGCTGCAAAAAGAAAGCAGGAAAAACCACAAATACATGGAGATTAAACAACATACTTTTAAAGCACAACCAGGTCAAAGAAGAAATTAGAGAGATCAAAAGATGCATAGAAACAAATGAGAATGAAAATACATCCTACCAAAATTTTTGGGATGCAGCAAAAGCAGTTTTAAGAGGGAAATTTATATCATTACAGGCCTATCTCAAGATACAAGAAAAATCCCTAATAAAAAACCTCACGTTACACCTTAAAGAACTAGAAAAAGAAGAACAAATGAAACCCAAGGTCAGCAGAAGAAAGGAAATAATAAAAATCAGAACAGAATTAAATGACATAAAGAACAAAAAGACAACAGAAAAAATTAATGTGACCAAGAGCTGGTTCTTTGAAAAGATTAACAAAATTGACAAACCCTTGGCTAGACTCACTAAGATAAAAAGAGAGAAGACACTAATAAACAAAATCAGAAATGAAAAGGGGAAGTTATCACGGATGCCACAGAAATACAAAGGATCATCCAAGAATACTATGAAGGACTATATGTCACCAAATTCAAAAACCTAGAAGAAATGGACAAGTTCTTAGAAACATACAGCCTTTCTAGGCTAAACCATGAAGAACTGGAAAATCTAAACAGACTGATCACCAGTAACGAAATTGAATCAGTCATCCGAAACCTTCCCAAAAGCAAAAGTCCGGGACCAGATGGCTTCAGTAGTGAATACTACCAAACCTTCAAAGAGGATCTAATACCAATCCTGCTCAAACTCTTTCAAAAAACTGAAGAAGAGACAGTATTCCCTAACTCATTTTATGTGGTCAACATTACCCTGATACCAAAACGTGGTAAGGATAACACAAAAAAAGAAAACTACAGACAATATCTCTGATGAATACAGATACAAAAATCCTAAACAAAATTCTAGCAAATCGAATGCAATAATGCATTAAAAAGATTATTCATCACGACCAAGTGGGGTTCATCCCAGGGGCACAAGGATGGTTCAACATACGCAAATCCATCAATGTGATACATCACATAAATAAAATAAAGGACAAAAATCATATGATTATATCAATTGATTCAGAAAAAGCATTTGACAAGATACAACATCCATTTATGATTAAAACACTTAATAAAATAGGTATAGAAGGAAAATGCCTTAACATAATAAAGGCCATATATGACAAGCCCTCAGCTAATCTCATAATTAATGGTGAAAAACTGAAGCCCTTTGCTCTACGTTCAGGAACACGACAGGGCTGTCCCCTATCACCTCTGCTTTTCAACATAGTGTTGGAAGTCCTTGCCAGAGCTATCAGGCAATAGAAAGAAATAAAACGCATCTAAATTGGGAATGAAGAAGTTAAATTGTCATTCTTTGCAGATGACATTATGCTATGTATAAAAAACCCTAAAGACTTCACCAAAAAGCTGTTAGAAACAATCAACGAATACAGTCAAGTTGCCGGCTACAAAATCAATGTACAGAAGTCCATTTAACTCCTATATGCTAACAATGAAATCTCAGAAAAAAGAATAAAATAAAACCAATTCCTTTTGCAATTGCCCCCCCCCCCAAATCAAGTACCTAGGAATAAACTTAACCAAGGATGTGAAAGACCTATATGTTGAAAACTGTAAGACATTTTTAAAAGAAATTGAAAATAACAAAAAATCTATGGTACAGAACAAAAGCAGTCCTAAAAGGGAAATTCATAGTACTGTTTCTTACTATGGCTTATCTCAAGAAACAACAGAAATCTCAAATAAACAATCTAACCTTACACTTAAAGGAACTAGGAAAAACAAAAAACAAAACAACAACAACAAAAACAAACAAACAAACAAAAAAACAGCAAACAAAGCCCAAAGCGAGTAGAAGGAAATAAAGATCAAAGTGGAAGTAAATGCAATAGAGACAAGAAATACATTCAAAATATCAATGAAGCCAAGAGCTAGTTCTTTGATTAAAAAAAAAAAAAAAAGATACATCGTTTTTAGACTCATTAAGAAAACTAGACTCATTAACTAGACTCATCAAGAAAAAAAGTGAAAGGTCCCAAATAAGTAAAATCATAAATGAAATAGGAGAAGTGATAACTGACAACACAGAAATAGAAAGGATTATAAGAAGATATAAGAACAATTATATGCCAACATATTGGACAATCTGGAAGAAATGGATACATTTTGGGAAACATACCATCTTCCAAGACTGAATAAAAAGCAACAGAAAATTTGAACTAACTGAATACTACTAATGAAATCAAATAAGTAATCAAAAATTTCCCAACAAAGGAAAGCCCTGGTCCTGGTGGTTTCACAGGTTGACTTTACCAAACATTTAAAGAAGAATTAACACCTATTATTTTCAAACTATTTCAAAAAAATTTAGGAGGAGGCAAAATACCCAAGCTCAATTTAGGAGGCCACCGTTTCCCTGATTCCAAACCCAGACAAAGACATTACAAAAAAAGAGAAAATTATAGGCACATATCTCTGATACACAGATGCAAATATCTTCAACAAAATATTAGCATACAGAATACAGCAATCCATTACAAAGATCATACAACATGATCAAGTGGGATTTATTCCTGGGATGCAAGTTTGGTTCAACATCCTCCAATCAATTAACATGATACACCACGTAAAAAATATGAAAGATAAAAGTCATGCGGTGATATCAATACCACCAGAAAAAGTTTTTGACAAAATCAACCTCCATTTATAATAAAAACTCTCAGCAAAGTTAAAATAGAGGGAACATATCTCAATATAATACAGACCACATGTGGCAAACTCATAGCTAACATCATATTCAAAGGGGAAAAACTAAAATCATTCTCCTTAAGATCAGGAACAAGACAGTGATGCCCACTTTCACTATTTTTATTCAGTCTAGTATTGGAAACCCTAGCCAGAGCAATCAGACAAGAAAAAGGAAGTAAAAGACATCCAAGTTGGAAAGAAAGAAGGAAAACTATCATTATTTGCAGATGACATGATACTACATATAGAGGACTTAAAAGAGTCCACCAAAAAAAACTATTAGAACTGATAAATGAATTCAGTAAAGTAGCAGGATACAAAGTTAATACTCAGAAATCGGTTGCATTTTTATACACTAATAATGAACTGTCAGAAAGAGAAATTTAAAAAAACAGTATAATTTACAACTGCCTCAAAAATAATAAACTATACTACAAGGCTACAGTAATCAAAACAGCATGACACTGGCATAAAAACAGATAAATAGATTAATGGAACAGAAGAGACAGTCCAGAAATAAATCCATGCCTATATGGTCATTTAAGCGATCACAAAGGAAGCAAGAATATACACTGGAGTAAAGACGTCTATTCAATAAGTGGTGTTGGGGACACTGGACAGATACATGCAAAAAAAAAAAAATGAAATTGGACCACTTTCTTACACTACATACAAGAATAAACTAAAAATGGATTGAAGACATAAATGTAAGACATGAAACCATAAAACTCCTAGAAGAGAACACTGGCAGGGAACTCTCTGACATTGCTTTTAGTAATATTTTTTTTTTCCTGATATATCTCCTCAGGCCAGGGAAACAAAAGAAAAAATAAACAAATGGACTACATCGAACTAAAAAATTTTGTACAGCAAAGGAAACCATCAACAAAAGAACTAAATTGGAGAAGATATTCACCAATAATACATCAGATAAGCTGTTTAATATCCAAAATTTATAAAGAACTCATACAACTCAACACCAAAAAACAAACAACCCAATTAAAAAATGGGCATAGGGCCTGAGTAGACATTTCTCCAGAAAGGACATACAGATGGCCAACAGACATATGACACTGTGCTCAATGTAACTATTTATCAAAACAATGCAAATTAAAACCACAATGAGATACCACCTCAAACCTGTCAGGATGGCTATCATCCATAAATCAACAAAGAACAAGTGTTGGTGAAAATGCAGAGAAAAGCGAACCCTTGTGCACTTTTGGTGTGATTGCAAATTGGTGCCTCCACTGTGGATAATGGTTTGGAGCTTCCTCAAAAAATTTAAGAAAAGAACTTATGACCCAGTAATTCCACTTCTGGATATTTATTCAATGAAATCCAATACTCTAATTAAAAAAAACATATGCACCTATATGTTCATTGCAGCACTATTTATATTAATAATAGCCAATGATATGGAAGAAACGCAAGTGTCCATCAATAGATGATTGGATAAAGAAGAAATGGTACATATATAAGGGAATATCACTCAACCATAAAGCGAATGAAATCTTACCATTTGCAACAACATGGATGGACTTCGATGGAACTATGCTAAGTGAAATAAGTTAGATTGAAAAAGACAAATACCATATGATCTCACTTATATGTAGAATCTAAAGAACAAAATAAACAAACAGAACAGAAACAGATTCATAGATACAGAGAATAAACCAATGGTTGCCAAAGGGGCAGGGAGTTGGGGAGCTAGGTGAAAAAAAGGTGAAGGGATTTAGAAGTACAAATAGATCATTACAAAATAGTCATGGGGATATAAAGTACAGTATAGAGACTATATTCAATAATGTTGCAACAATTATGTGTAGTATCAGGTGGGTACAGGACTAAATGGGGCAATCACTGCATAAATTATACAAAGGTCTAACCACTATGCTGTACACCTGAAACTAATATAAAATAATACTGAATGTCAACTGTTACTGAAAAAAATAATTAATTAAAAAAATACTTCAGCAGAAACTGTGTGACCCCATGTCAGGGATATAATGACCAAAGGTTCATGCTTGGGAGAAAATGTCTGAAGGACGTCTGAGCAACTTCCTAACCTTTAGCCTCTCACATAAAAAGTGCACAGGAATGTGCCAGGTAGATTGTATGTTATCAGATTAAGAGTCCAATATCAGTAAGAAGATAGTTTGTGGGGAAAGTATTCCTTGAAATATAATTTCTCACCGTGTGTAACAAATTAGAACTAATATTTGCTGATTTTAGAAATAACAAAATCCAATTGGCAAAGATAGGAAGTGAAAGAAAAAATTGAGAATAAAGGATAGAAAAAAAAAGAATTCTTATAAAGTGTGATACACTTAGCACTTTTTTGTATTTACCCACATCAATTAACCTATTGCTTTCATACACACACACACACACACACACACACACACATACACACACACAGAGGGTGCCAAAAAACAATGTATACACATTTTAAAAAAGGAAAAAACTGTATTGACATTGTAATACTCAATATATACCGATAACAAAAGATGAATAGAAGTGTCACGTTTGACTTCTGCAATTATAAGAGGTGATTAAAGTGGTTACCATCAGCGTCCAGACACTTTTGATTATGGCGAACTACTGCTTGGGCAACGCTGACCAAAGTGTCCACTTTTATACATTTTTTTTGCACCCTCAGTAATATATATATCTATATCTATCTATCTATCTATATATATATAGATATATATCCCTGAGGTTTGGGACTTAGGTTATAGTTGCAGCACTATATATGCACATTCTATGCATATATACTTTAACTTTTTTTAAATATTTACTACACTTAGACTTTTTTTTCCTGAAATGAAGGACCCTGAGTGGACACAGGGAAACCTATTAGAAAATGTTAAAGTAGCCCAGGTGAGCTGATAAAACCTGGAGCAGGGCCAAATTAATGAGATGCAGTGATACAGATTGAAAGACGCAAGCATTCAAACAGAATAAATTTGTTGAAGGATTGAATGTGGAAGTGAGGGCAGGGATGAATAATAGATAACTTATATTTAACTAGCTTTATTCTCACTTCAAGTTATATATATCCACTTCCTCATTTAACTATCAACAGTTTGTTTGATAAATAGATGGCTTGAATTACTGAATATGCCTTTCTCTTACTTTATATATGAATAAAATGTGGCTAAATAAACAAATAAAAATAAAAATGTAAAGACATTCTAGCTCATATAAAAACTGGACTGCATTTGGTCCACAAGTTGTAGATTTCAGATTTCTGAAATGGAGAATATTTTTTTAAAAGAGACTAAAAATCAAATTTATGTTAATATGATCAATCAAAATGAGTAAAATCTTCCAAGACGAATACAGTCTTTGTATGAAAAACATTTATTTTATGTTGTTTATATAATATACTTAAACAAAATGATTACTTTAGAAAAACAATTGTGCAGACATATTGGATGTTAAAAAACAGATATAGGGCAAGCAAGTACAACCAGATACAGTTTCAGGCATTAAAGAAGATGAGTTATTTTATATTAGTAAATATAGTAAAATGTGAAATCCACACTTAAGACACCATAGCCACAGTATTTTATTTGATGTGTAAGATAATAAATAACGAAAGAAAAAAAACAATTTATATTAGTAAATATAGTAAAATGTGAAATCCACACTTAAGACACCATAGCCACAGTATTTTATTTGATGTGTAAGATAATAAATAACAAAAGAAAAAAACAATTTTTGAAAATAGTGATGAACAGAAATACCATTGAAGTGGTAGGATTTAGTCTGCTAGTTCAGATCTTTAACATATAAAGTATTAACAAAATTCAACATGATATGAAAGAACAGTCTTATTAAATTACAAAAAAATAGTAGTTATAAATTTCAGTGCATAGTTTCAAATTTTCAAGAAATACTAATTTATTTTCAGTGAATTAACTAGCTGTGATTTCTAGCCCTAGTCCGCATGGTGAAGGAAACATTTAACCTCTAACTCCCATCGGGCTCTTACAGTTTTTCCCAAAAAATGAGACCTAGCTGGACAGTCAGCTCTAATGTGTCTTTTGGAGCAAAATTGCTATAAGACCTGGTCTTATTTTACTATAATATAAGACCGGGTCTTTATAATATAATATAACATAACATAACATAACATAACATAACATAACATAACATAACATAACATAACATAACAATATAATATAATGTAAATACCGGGTCTTATATTAATTTTTGCTCCAAAAGATGCATTAGAGCTGATTGTCCAGCTAGGTCTTATTTTTAGGGAAACAGGGTAGCTTTCAGGGCATGGTATTCTGGGAACTAACTTACTCTCACTAAACTGGGAAGACTGCGCTGGTCCTCAGGCATCAGTCAGCCTGGCAACCATGAGATGTAAAATTTTCCCAGTTTTAATTTCATTCAAACCCATAGATTCTCCACTTGATGCAAGAGGATATTTAGTCAAAGCCAGAAAATTCACAGCTATTTTCTTTCTTTAGGTCTTTTCATCTTCTTCAGCATTAGCTAGACAACAGGATAGATTCCTACTTGTTTGAAAAATCCAAGGGACTCTCTTTCTCCCTTCTCCCTCTTTTATCAAGAGGAACATCTCTCTACATCCTTTTCATTCTCCTTGCAGAAACTATGTCCTGAATCAAACTGTGATATTTAACATAATATAAGCAGGTTTCAGATCCTGAAACAAAAACAAATAGGAGAAAGAATTCTTGCAGGGAAATACTGCTCTCCATTCAACATTGTTCTTGCTACTACACAGGTTTCTTCCTGGTGTTCATACTCCATTAAAGATACAAAGACAAAAACTATGTAGAATATTCTAAGTACAGTGGCATTGAAATAAAAGTAAATTAAATGTAAATATGAAGCATGATCAAACAATATGGTGAATGCTTAAAATTAAAAAAAATATTACAGTAAAAGACCCATTGCCATTAATCCCCTTCAAAATTCTCCCCTTCATTTCAAACATACTTCTCCCATTGTTCTTGCCACTTTCTGAAGCAGTTCTGGAAGTACTCTTTCATGAGTGTCTTTAGTTGCTCTGTCCTGGCTGCCTCGATGTCCTGAATTATTTTGATTTTGGGGAAGATCCAGAAGTCTCGTGGTGCCAGATCTGGTGAATTATGTGGATGAGCACACACCATAATGTTTTTATTTGACAGAAATTGCCATACCAGAATCAATGTGTGACATGGAGCATTGTCTTGGTGGAGGATGATTTACAGCACACTTTAAAACACGCCTTCTCTCAACCATAGCTCACACCCAACTCACTGCACCAAACAAGTTGAAATCTGTCACACACTGTTACTGAGGTTCATCGCACTGCTTCCCATGTTGAAGATCCCTACCTTTCCGTTGGATGGCACTCAGCAGCAGCATTCACTGTATTTCTTGATCACAACCAAAAGGTTCTGTCACACATCGCTTCTGGTACAGCAATTTCTGTCAAATAAAAACGTTATGGTGTGTCCTCATCCACCTAATTCACCGGATCTGGCACCATGAGACTTTTGGCTCTTTCCCAAAGTCAAAATGACCGTGAAGGTAAATGTTTTGAATCAATTCAGAACATCTAGGCAGCAATGACAGCACAACTAAAGACACTCATAAAAGAGGACTTCCACAACTGCTTCAGAATGATGGGATAAGTGTGTTTGAAGCAAGGGGGAGTACTTTGAGGGGGGTTAATGGAAATGTGTCTTTTACTATTATATATATATACACACATATATATACCCATATATACACATATATATACAAATATGCACACACACACACACATATATATACAAATACACACACACATATATGTAAATTTAAACATTCAATGTATTTTTTGGTCATACCTTTGTACAAAACAAAATCAAAACTCTCAAGCTCTCATAATTTCTCCTGAGTTGAGAACCCAGACTGCAATTATTTATTATTTCCATAATAATGACTGTGAGAAAACTACATATCAAAACCTAGAAGCTGTGCCCAATGAGGTACTGCGAGAAACATTTAGAGACTTATTCTCAGGTTTTGACATAGGTATTCTTTTACATGTTTGACCTATTGTAGAGTTAGGAAAAAACTTAAAGGAATGTTTCCAAACAATATTTTAAGAAATATAAACCTGGGGGGAAAATGGCAAAGATAAAAACAGGAATCTTTTAAAAAATAGTGATCCTTTAACTAATCAAAAAATATTCATCTACCATAAAATACTGTGTGAGAAATACTGCATAAAAACAAGGAAGCGCAAAAATTCTTCATAAATCAGAGATGTGAGAAACTGCTGAATTCACCATGCTCAGAATTAGGTTGCTTTCTCAACACTTTCTGCTAATTCTTGTTTAAAAAAAAAAAAATAGCAACTAACAAAGTTGGAAACTGCAAATGACAGATGACAAAAAATGGTCATCTAAACTATAAAACTACCTATTACAAATATACAAGAATAATACTGGAAAGCCTAATGTAAATATGCAAAATAAAAATTGGTAATAAAATAACTTAAAATTACTCAAACTCATTTATATTTATATTTAAGCAAATGCAAACACTAACATTTTATAATTGCCCCCATCCAATAAAAATGTTTTTTAATACTGAGGATTTTCCATCAAGGGAAGATGTTGACACTTTCGAATATTTATACTGATAATACAATATGTTAAACTTTTCAGAGGGCCAAATAGTAGGATAGATTAATGTTTTTTCAATTATGCAACCTAATACTTATGATTGTTGTATTCAACCCAGAGGAAATAATCAATGTTTTAGATGAAGACATATAAACAATTACATTCTTTAAAATAGTAAAAAGAAGGAAATAAATTAAAATTATGGGAACTGAATATTAACAAAATACCTTTAGGCACATATTGAGAGCTAAATAAGAATTGGGGGTATTGTGATAATTAATATACATGTCAACTTGACTAGGCTATAGTGCCCAATTGTTTGGTCAAACACCAGTCTAGATGTTACTATGAAAGTATGTTTTAGATGTGATTAACATTTAAATCAGTAGACTTTGACTAATGCAGATTACTCTCCATTATGTGGGGGGTCCTCATCCAATCAACTGAAAACCATAAGACTAAAGATAGGTTTCCTGAAGAGAAAGGAATTTGGCCTCAAGACTGCAATATGTAAAATCTTGCCTGAGTTTCCAGCCTGCCCACCCTGCTTTTCAGATTTCTGATTAAAGACTGTAACATCAACTCTTACCTGAATTCTGAATTTCCAGCCTTTGGGATTGTCCTACAGATGTAGGATTTGTCAGCTCCCACAATCACACGAGCCAATCTAGTCCCCGCACCCCACCCCCATCTTTCCTTTTGGTTCTGTTTCTCTGGAGAATCCTGACTAATGTAGGTCTAATATTTTTGTATGTGAAATAAAACATTATGATTTCTTCTTCAGTTTGTGATGGAATAACTGGTACCACATTAAACAACTATGAGAAACAAACATAAAACCAGACAATAGATGAGACAATGATTTGCAGGCATTAGACAAAAGACAGCACAAAAATTCAATCCTGAACAAAGTCAGATTCATGAGCTCAGCCTCTTGAATGCACAGGCTTTCAGCCTGAGGACACTTTTCTAATTTTAATGTAGTGAGCAGAAGAGGCAGAGATCAAGGTTGAGGCAGGGAAAAGGATTATGAAGGATGAATCACTGGGAGACTATCAGACTGTGCATGCCAGAAGATGTGAGGTTGAAAATGTAACAGAGAAAAAAACTGGGTAGTACTGAGAGATAGTAGAGTAGCCAAATAGAATAGAGAGAACTTTTTAACATTTTAGGTATTCATCTGAGACATAAGAAAAGCTAAACCTTAAAAGTAAGAACCATGTCCAATAAAGTTTATTATAAATCTAATAAAGTTCAAGCCAAGCCTGTCAAGAGTTATTGGGGAGACAGAGTTTGGAGCTCAAATTTGACAAGTTATAGAAACTCAGAAAATAACTTGGGCTTTCTACAGATCTGTCCGAACAAAAAGCAAAACCAACACTATACAAATTCAAGGTGATCAGCTAGTAATTGAATTACCTACCAAAACAAAACTCAACACTCTTTAAAGGATGATAACACAATCCTTACTCTCTGCAATGAATTAAGATCAATGTCCACTATGTGACTTAAAAAAAAACCACACAAAACACACACACACACACACACACACACACACAAATACACATACAGAAACTATTGGACATACAAAGGTGAAAACATGAGAAAAATTTAGAGTCAATGAATGATGTATATAATAGAAACACACTTCAAATGGCTAGGTGTTAGACTAGCAAACAAAAATGTTCAAGAGGTGGGGCGGTCTGGTGGCTCAGGTGGTTGGAGCTTCGTTAATGCCGAAGGCTGCTGGTTTGATTCTCACATGGGCCAGTCGGCTCTCAACCACAAGGTTGCTGGTTCGACTCCCACAAGGGATGGTGGGCTCTGCCCCCTGCAACTAAGATTGAACATGGCACCTTGAGCTGAGCTGCTGCTGAGCTCCCAGATGGCTCAGTTGGTTGCTCAGTTGGAGCACATCCTCTCAACCACAAGGTTGCCAGTTCGACTGGCACAAGGGATGGTGGGCTGCACCCCCTGCAACTAACAATGCCAACTGGACCTGGAGCTGAACTGTGCCCTCCACAACTATGATTGAAAGGACAACAACTTGACTTGGAAAAAATCCTGGAAGTACACACTGTTCCCCAATAAAGTCCTGTTCCCCTTCCCCAATAAAAATCTTAAAAAAAAAAAAAAAATGTTTGAGGCTATGGCAATTCTATTCAAAGAAGTAAAGGAAAATATGGTGGAAGAATAAAAAAAAAAATCAGTTTCATGAATGAACAAATGGAGACCTCACAAAAAAGGAAAAAAATGAACACACACACACACACACACACAAAGTAGAAATTATGGAACTCAAAAGTACAATAACAAAAATGAAAAACTCACTGAACGGCCTTATGAGTTATTTTGATATTAAAGTAAAAAAACAGTCAGTCAACTTGAGGATGAATCAGTAGAATTATCCAATTTGAAGAACAGACTAAAGAATGATCGAAGAATAGTAAACAGAGTTTATCAGGGAATTAAAGCACAATATTGAAAGGTCTAACATATCTAATAAGAGTTCTAGAATGAGAAGAAAGTGAGAATGATGTAGAAAAAGATTTAAAGACACACAGGTTAAAAAATCCTAAACTTAATGAAAAACATTTATTTATGTATCCAGGAATCTCAGGATACTTCCAGAAAGACAAATGTAAAAAACTCACACATAGATGCATCAAAGTCACAGTGGTTAAAAACAAATATAAAGAAAAAATCTTGAAAGAACTCAGTAGAAAACAACATGTTATATACAAGAATCAATGATAAGAATAAATGCTGACTTCTCATTATAAATAATGAAAGCCAAAAGATATCGGAACAACTTTAAAGTGCTAAGAAAAGTGAAACAAAATCTCTAGTGATAATATCTTTCAAAATGGGAGGATGAGATAAAGCTATTTTTTGATAAGAGCTTTTTTTAGATAAGTACCAGTAAACCTATGCTATGATAAATTCTAAAGGATATTTGTCAAGCTTAAGCTGAATAATAACAGATGAAAACTATGACCAATAGGAAGAAACAAACACCACCAGAAATGATAAATGAGAGTGTAACTATAAAGTATTTTTTACCTCTTTATTTTCTTAAAGGAACACTGACTGTGTAAAGCAAAAATAATAACACTTTAGGGTGGGGATTATAATGTATGTAGAAGTAAAAGATATGACAATAACACAAATGAAGGAGAGTTGACAAAGGTAAAATAATGTAGTAAAATTATTACATCTGTCAAGTCTAAAGTGAGAAGTGGAAAGTATTGATGTGAAAATATAAACAGGCAGATATTAATTGGTGCAGTGTTAACTCTAAATAAACTTTAATAAGTTAAGGATACACAATTTTAGCCCTAGAGAAATCATTTAGAAACCATAAAAATTGTTATGGCAAAGAACTCAATAAAGAAATTAAAAAGGAATACTAAAAGTATTCAATTAACCCAAAATAAATCAGGAAAGAAGCAAGAGAGGAACAAACAATTAGAAAGGGCACAGGGGAAACACAAAGCAAGATGATAGACATAAATCCAACCATATCAATAATTGCATGAAATGTAAATGTTAACTCAACTACAGAGATGAAAAGCAAGACTCAATGTTTGCTGCCTACAAGAACCCAACTTCAAGCTTAAAGACAAATAGTTTGAAAGTAAGAGAATTAAAAAGGTACAGTATGTAAACATTACACTTAAGAAAGCTGGTAAGGTATATCAATGTCAGACAATCAGACTTAACAGCAAAGAGAAATTCAAGAACTAAACAAAAACGTTTCACAATGATAAAGAGTACAAATCATCAGAAAGATGCACCAATCTTAAATTTGTGTACATCTAATAGTAGATTATGTTTTCTGACCATAATAAAATTTCACTAGAAACCATTAATAATAAACCTACATAAAATCACAAAATATTGAGAAATTTAGTAATACTGATGTATAAATAAGTTAAATCATAGAATAAATTACAATGGTTATTAGAAAGAAATTTTAAATAATGTAATGGAAATATATCAAAATTAATTTGATGACTGAAAGCAAATTCTAATTTTAAAATTTAGATTAAATTCTTAGATTTAAAATGAATAATCTAAGTTTCCCATTAAGGGACTAAGAGGAAAAAAGAACAAATTAAATGCAAGATAAAAAGGACATTTAATAATGGTCAGAGCATAATTTGATAAAATAGAAAATAGACAAGCAGAGGAAAAAAATCAATAAAGTGCCCAATTTTTTAGAAAATTAATAAAATTGATCAAAACCTTGAAGGACTTATCAAGAAAAAAAAGAATAAACCCAAATGCTAAAATTAAAAAATAAAAGGAGGAATATTACCACAAATCCTAGAGATGCTATTAAGAGAATAATAAGGAATATTATTTAAAACGTGAAAATTTTAAAAATAAAACAAAGTTCCTTGAAAAAAATGCAATTTACCAAATGTAACACAAGAAGCAATAGAAAATCAGAGTACTCTGTATCTATTAAATAAATCATAATAAAAAGTCTTGTCACAAAGAAAACTCCAGTCCCAGAAGGTTTGCTGGCTAGTTCTAATATGAATGTAAAGAAGATGTAGTACCAGTCTTACTCAAAGTTTTCCAGAAAGTTTTCCATTAGCATTTTATGAGAGCAGCACAACACGAATACCAAAAGCTTATACAGAATTTCTGGAAATTTTAGATTATAGATCAGTATTAGTTATGATCACAGATTCAAACTGCAGATTAAATACTAGCAAATGAAATCCAGACTCAAATATACAGAATAATTCAAAATAATAAAGTACAGTATCTCTGTAATGCAAGGTTGGTTCAATATTTGGAAATTGAACATGATTTGCTACATTAACATGTAAAAGAAGAAAATTTACGTGATCATTACAACTCAATCATCTGAACAGAGGCAGAAAAAAAATTGAAAAATCCATTCACAGTTGAAAAAAGGAAAATGTAAAAAAGAAAGAAAGAAAAACACACAAACTTCTACCAAACTAGGAATAGAATTCATCTTCCTCAAACTACTAAAGCCATTACAAAATATCTATGGATAACATAATTTTTAATGATGAAAACTGGAATACTTTATTCATAGTAGCTTTAAGCTGTACCATGAATAGATAATGAAATGGTGGTATATCCTTAAAATTAAATACTGCTCAGTAGTAAAAACACACGCACACACACACACATACACAAAAGCATTAGTGAATCTCAAAAATAATATGCTCTGAATCTGAATAATATGAATCTCAAAAAATAAAATAATAAAATAAAGTGAAAGAAACCAGACATAAAAGAGTACGTATAAAGTGATTTGATTTACTTAAAATTGTAGAACCTGTGAAACTATCTATGAAAGTCAATGTATAAATGTATAAATATATATATTTTCTACATAGTAAATGTACAAAACTAATGCATAGTATTAGAAATCACTGGTTGCCTGAAGCACGGGTTAGGATGATTACATTGCAGAAGCCATAAGGGAGCTTTCTGGGGTGATGAAAATGCTCTATATCTTGAATGGGGCTATAGTTAACAAGTGCATAAATTTATCAATTCTCAAACTGTCAATTTCAAAGGATTGGCTTTTTAAAATGTAAGTTATATCTCAATAAAATTGATTAAAATGTATAATAAATAAAATCTAAGATACTAAAAATTTATTCTTTCTGGTCTAAATTGTGATAGATGATAGATGGTGGATAGATAGATAGATATAGATGTACATGTACATCTACATCTACAATATACAGAGAATGCCAAAAAAATGTATACACATTTTAAGAAAGGAAAACTGTATTAAAATTGTAATAATGTATACCGATAACAAAAGATGAATACAAATCATGTTTGACTTCTGCAATTACAAGAGGTGCTCAAAGTGGTTACCATCAGCGTTCAGACACTTCTGATTATGGCGAACTACTGCTTGAGCAACGCTGACCAAAGTGTCCACTTGTATACATTTTTTTGGCACCCCCAGTACATATACATATACATAAACACATACACATACATATACATATATTTGAGACATATTAAAGAAACGCTGAAAAGCAATACCACATTATCTTACCTATGGTATAAAAGGGATTTCAGATAACTTTTATGTTTGCAATTAAACTGATGCACATAATTTACAAATTGCTAAAAATGAACACGCATTACATTTCCTGTAAACAAAAAAGAAGGCTATGGAAAGGAAAGAAAAATCTGTAAAATATCTGATACATGGTAAATTTTTCAATACATGGTTTGGAATTTTCTTTCAGCTCTTTCTTTCCTTTTTTATAGTATCTTTTACTACCTCATGCTATTTCCAGTCTCCTTTGCATTTACTTCTGTTTTCTTTTATTCCTATTATATTACACATTCATTCCCTTATATCCAGATCTGACAATGTTTAACGAAAGCTTTTTCCTCAACTTAATTCAAGTCAGTACCAAAAATCTCTAAGAAACTAATTATCAAGTTTGCACAATATTGAAGCTAACAGAGCCATACACAAAAACAAGATGGTAAGAAAAGAGAATGTGTCTCCACTGTAATTGCATTTTTTTTTTCATTTCTCCTGACATTAGCTCAGCCATGACCATGGGTTTTCACATGCCTCCTGAGATATCAGTCGGTCAGCCCCAAGAGAAACGCTGGCTATGAACCACAACGGTCAACTTTTACTCGAGGTACCGTCTCTGAGTCAGGCCAGGAAGAAAGCACTGTTTACAAAAACTTGCTGTCATTGTCCAAATCCTTCTGCTGTGTTTTATTTCGAAGGCCATTTGGGAAGGCTCCTCGTTGCTCAGCTGCCCTCTAATAAAGGCAAACTTTTGTTATCCTATCTTTGGCGATGATGCAGGAAATCAGTCCACCCATTCTGGCTGACACTTGCTCCCTCACAGGGAAGGGACAATGAGCACACAGGTTGTCTGCAGAGTCACATTTGTTTGATACTGAGAGGTGATGACAAATAGAAAATAACAAAAATACTTGTTACTTTTCACTTGATAAAGTTTTTCCTCTCTTAAATTTTTATAACTCTGCCCCTCTCCCTGTCCTCCGCCTACCCCCTGGAAGGTATTGCTAAAAGAACATTAGAATAAAGTGCATAAAGACTGGAAAAGATGTTTCCTTTATTAGGTTTCAAACCCAAAGAAACCCATCACAAAGGAATAAATTCTATTACCAGAATTATCATTGAAATTCCAAAAGTTATATAGGAAGTTTAATTGTATTTCTCTATATAATAATAAACAATTGGAAAATATAATTAAAAAACACTTTTTTTTAAAGGTATACAAAAACTAACGTTCTTGTTTAGGAATGAATTTAACAACACAGCAAAAAGGCAAAATATCCTCACACTGAAAAACTAGAAAACGTTGCCAGAAAAATTAAAGAACATCTAAATAAATGGAGAGAGACATCAAGTTCAGGGAATGGAACACTGAATATTATTAAACTTCTCCCCACATTGATCTAAAGCATGTTTTCTCAACAGGGGCAATATCACCCCCCAGTGACAAAAATTGGTTTTCAGGGGGCAAAATAATCCTCAGATATTATAATGGCTTGTCACCTTTTAAAGCTCAACATTACCTGATAAAATCTTATTCCTTATAATATAATTTATCTTGCTTCAGAGAATTTAAATAAAGTTTATTTTTTCTCCTTGGGGTTGGCATGGTAACAATACAAAAAAAAAGTTTGAAAAACAGTGATCTAAAAATTCAAAAGAATCCCAATCAAAACTCCAGCAGGCTTTTAATAAATTGACAAGATAACTCTAAATTTTATGTGGAAATTAAAAGGCCCTAGAATAGTAAAAAAAAAAAAAAAAAAAATCATTTTGTAAAAAAGAGGATTCAAGACAGAGTTGTATCGGATTAAGGGTTAAAAACACGTAGAATAATAGAACAGACTAAAGAAATATATTCACACATATAAAGCCAATTAATTTTTGGCAAAACTCCCGAAATAGTTCAGTAAGGAAAGGGTAGTTTAAAAAGAAAAACATGGTGCCGAAACTACTAGAAATCTGAATGAATCCCCCCCAAAAAAACTTCACCTGTACATTATAACATACGAATTAATTAATCTGAGATTTACTGTATAAACATGAAAGCTAAAACAAATAAAGACTCTAAATGAAATCATTAATGAATATTTTTGTGACGTTGGAGTAGGTAACAATTTTTGTGATGGACCAAAAGGACTAAATATTAAAAAAAAAGTCAATGAATTAGATATTACTAACATTGAAGTCTCTCCAAAAGACATCATTAAGAAAAATAAAGACAAGCCACAGATTTGGAGGAATGGTGTCTTTAAGCATATTCAACAATTTAAACCACATTTGGGGCTACAAAACACTCCTTAACAAATTTAAAACAATAGAAATCATACAATGTCTGCTCTCAGACCACAAGGGAAATAAACCAGAAATCAATAACAGAAAGATAACTAGAAAATCTCAAAACAGATGGAAATTAAACAACACACTTCTAATTAACACATAGGTCAAAGACAAAATCTCGAGAAACTAAAATATATTTTAAACTAAATAAAAAATTACACAACTTATAAAAATTTGTGGGATGCTGCACAAGTCCCGCTTGAAGGAAAATTTATAGCATTGCATGCATATGTTAGAAAAGAATAAAGTACTAAAATCAATAATCTAAGTTTCCACCTTGGGAAGCTGAAATAAAGAAGAACAACTTAAATCCAAAATAAGCAGAAGAAAATAAATAATAAGAACAAATAAAGAAATCAATGAAATTGCGAAATGCAAATCAATAGAGAAAAATCAATGAAACCAAAATCTGGCTCTTTGAAAAGATTAATAAAATCCATAAGTTTCTAGCCAGGCTAATGAAGGAAAAAAGAGAGAGGACACAAATGACTAATATCAAAAATGAAAGAGGGAATTACTAATATCAAAAATGAAAGAGGGAATATCACTAAAGAGTCCATGAAAATTATAAAAAAGTAAAGAACAGTATGAATAACTATCAGCCCACAAATTTGATGAATTAGATGCCTCAATTCCTTGAAAAAGAAAATTTTCCAAGTCACACAAAAAGAAATAGACAATCTGAATAGGTTTTAAATCTATTAAATAAATTAAACCAATAATTAATAACCTTTCAAAACAGAAAGCACCAGGCCCAAATGGGTTCACTGGTGAATTCTACCAAACATTTAAGGAGGAAACTTTATCAATTCTCTACAATCTCTTACAGAGGATAGAAGCAGAGGGAACAGTTCCTAACTCATTCTATGAGCCCAGTATTACCTTCATACTAAAGCTAGACAAAGCATTATGAGAAAAACAAAACAAAACAAAAAAACTACAGACCAATATTTCTCATAAATATAGATGCAAAAATTCTCAACAAAATATTAGTAAATCAAATCCAAAAATGTATAAAAAGAACTGCACTCCATGACCAAGTATGATTTATTCTAGGTATGAAAGATTGGTTCAGCATTCAATAATCAATTAATATAATCCATCACATCAACTGTCTAAAAAAGAAATCACATGATTATATCAATAAGTGCAGAAAAAGCATTTGACAAACTCTAACAAATTCATGATAAAAACTCTTATGAACCTAGGATTAGAGGGAAACTTTCTCAACTCAATAAAGTATATTTACAACAAACTTACAGCTAATATATTTAATGATGAAAAACCCAAAGCTTTCCGACTAAGATCAGAAACAAAGAAAGGATGTTCCCTCTTACCCCTCATTTTCAACACCATACTGGAAGTCCTCGATAATGTAATAAGGCACTATAAAGAAATATAAAGTACATGGATTAGGAAGGAAGACATAAAAATGTATTTGTTTACAAGTGGCACGATCATCTATGTAGAAAATCTAAAAGAATAGACCAAAAAAAAAAAAAAAAAAAAAAAAGGAAGGAAGAAGAAAACTACCCAAACTGAAAAACTAGTTGTTGAATTCATTATAAAATTCATATGGCAAGGTTTGAAGTCAAAGAACTAAATAAATGGAGAGATAGTTCATGTTCATGGATTAGAAGACACAATATTGTCAAGATGTCAGTTCTTCTCAAATTGATCTATAGATTCAATGCAATCACAATCAAAATTCCTGCAAATAATTGTGTGTATATTGACTGATTCTGAAATTTATATGGAGAAGTAAAAGAAGCAGATTAGCCAACACAATAGTAAAGGAGATGGACAAGATCAAAGGACCAACACTACCTGACTTCAAGACTAGCTGTTTGGATACATTAACTAAGACAGTGTGGTACTGGTGAAAGTATAGATGAATAGACCAGTAAAACAGAACAGAGAGCCCAGAAATACATCCTGAGAAACATAGTAAACTGATCTTCAACAAAGGAACAAAGCCAAAGCAAAGGAGCAAAGATAGTCTCTTCAATAAATGGTGCTGAAACTGAATATCCCATGCAAAAAACTGAATCTAGACAGATGTATACCTTTCACAAAAATGACTTATACCCTTCACAAAATGGATTACAGACCTAAATGTAAAGCACAAAACTATAAAACTCCTAGAATATAGCATAGCAGGAAAACTCGGTGATCTTGGGTACAGTGATGCCTTTTTATTTACAATACTAAAGACATAATTCATGAAAGAAATAACTGAGAAGCTGAACTTCATTAAAATTAAAAAATTCTGCTCTGTAAAATACAATATCAAGAGGATGAGAAGACAAGCCACAGACTGGGAGAAAATATTTTCAAGAGACACATGTGATGATGGACCATTATTCATAATATAAAAAGAACTCTTAAAACTCAACAATAAAGTTATATATAAAATACGCTTACTTACATGATTAAGAAAATCAATAGAGGATAACCATACAATAAAATTCCCAAGATATTAGAAAAGTTGGAGTAAGTGATGGAATAGCAATAATTTTCCTTTCTTTTTGCAATTACCAAAATTACTTGGACAGTGTCATACCACATAGTATAAAAATAAAATTTAAAAAGGTTTCATTCTGCTCTAATAGTTTATAAGCTGATTTCTTGTCATTGGTTTATTAAACTAACATTTAAAAAGAAGATATTACTAAAATTCCCCCCTCAGTTTGTTAACAAAGATGGTGGGGCAGAAGAAAATGCTGCTGTAGCTACTCTGCTGATATTTAACAAGATAAACCCAGGCAGAAACTGCACCCCTCCAGTGTGATATCTCTTCTTAGTAGGAAAGCTTTCCCACCAATTTGAATGTATAAGTTTTTCCGTGGGGTTCCGCAGGGTCCGCCAGAGTGTGATGATGATACCTGGCGGCCTTACTCTTCAGAGCCTGCCCTAGCCTGTCTTGCCTTCCCCCTAGAGGATTTCCTCTACATACCTCTCAGATCCGTATCACAATACCCTGGACTCCGACAACAATGTAGTGAATATCCCTCCACATTCATTTATACACAGCTCGATTAGAGAACAACTTGCTGAGACAGTTTGAAATGGAAACTGAGAAGAGAAAAACAAGCAGGAAATTTCCCTACAAATGGAGACTCTGAAGCCAAAAGGCAAGTGCATTTCCACTTGTAAAGCAGAAAAAATGGGCCCATGCTAAGGAAGCACAACAGGTGTTTTCTCAGGCTAGAGGAGTCAGGAGGTATAATGAGTTCATCAAAGCAGAAAAAACTAAGAAGGTTTACACTCCACCCCTTCAGCCATGCTGATACAATGCAGGTATTCTCTTCTTGCTCCTTCCCAGTTATAGGAGAACTCTAAGGGGAGCTCACAAAGACACACTGATATAATCTCTGTTAGTAGGAATCACAAGACCAGAGGCTGTTGGGCACTGAGAGGTACTCCAGGAGTAGGATCTATCCTCCCATGATTCTTTTCTGAGGACACCACCAGTACAGCAGGAATTGATACTGGATTTTATATTTGTGCCAACAGCTCCAGCACTGATTCTGGTTACTACCTTTAAACTGTGATGCTCTATGTTAGTGAGCAGTCTCTCGTTTTTAAAAGATTTTTATTAAAAATATAGCTAACATACAATATGACATTAGTTTCAGGTGTACACCACAGTTATTCAACATTTATATACCTAAAGAAGTGATTACCGTTAAGTCCAGCAACCATCTGATACCGTACCATGCTATCACAATATTATTGACTGTATTCCCCATGCTGTACATTACATCCTCATGACTTATTTGTTTTATACCTGGAAATTTGAACCTCTCATTCCCCTTCACCTTTTCCTACTTTTTAAAATTTTTCAATTACAGTTGACATTCAAAATTATATTATTTTCAGGGGTACAGCATAGTGGTTAGACACATATAATTTAAGAAGTAATCCTCCTAATGAATCTAGTACCCACCTATAGCTATTACCATATTATTGACTACATTCCCCATGCTTTACTTTACATCCCCACAACTATTTTTTGTAACTAACAGTTTGTACTTCTTCATCCCTTCACCTTTTCACCCTGCTCCCAACCCCCTCCAATCTATCACCCCAATAAGTCTAGTACCCATCTGACACCATACATAGTTATTACATTATTATTGACTATACCCCTTATGCTATACCCTACATCCCCATGATTACTTTGTAATACCTGATTTGTACTTCTTAATCCCTTCCCCTTTTTCACCCAACCCCTCAACTCCCCTCTCATCGGGCAAAAACCCATTCCAGTAATTTGTTCTTAAATTTGGATTTTTATAAAAAAATGGTACATCAAGCTAAATCCAATGAGTGTGAGACCAAAATCAAAGGTCATTTATTTTCTCTATATCTAGTGATTTTCATAATCACTTTAACAGTATTAGCGTTTTGAGACATAATTTTTGTTCTTCACTAAGTTTTATAAACTAATGCAAGAAAGCAAATAAATTACCCTAATAACTGCACTAACACTACTGCCCAAAGAGGTTCATACTGCTAAGTTGATAAAAGAGATAGGTACCTCTACATAACGGATCATGGTGTTAGACCACTCCTATAGGAAACTGTGGATTTGGTTCTTGAAGTGCAGTTTAGGGGTGACATTGTATATAGAAGCAATGTGCTGAAAATACATAAGACCAGAATTTTTATTTTATTTCTTTTACTTTATTTTTTATTTATTTTTATTTTTTAACACACATTTTTTATTAGTTTCAGGTGCACAAAACAATGTAATAGTTAGACATTTATCATTTATATCCCTCACACAATGACAACCCCTCTCCTCCCATCCACTACCCATCTGACATTGCACACAACCATTACATTTCCACTGTCTCTATATCTAATGCTGTACTAATGGATGAAAGACTTAAATGTAAGATCTAAAACCATAAAATTCCTAGAAGAAAATATAGAAAGAAAGTTTACAGACATTACCCGGAGTAAGATTTTTACTGATATATCCCTTCGGGCAAGGGAAGTAAGAGAAAAAATAAACATGTGGGATTACATCAAACTAAAAAGTTTTTTAACAGTGAAGGAAACCATCAATAAAACAAAGGGATCCTACTAATGGGAGAAGATATTTGCCAACAATATATCCGATAAAGGGTTAATATCCCAAATTTATAAAAAGCTCACTCAACTCAACTTCAAAAAACAAACAACCTAATTAAAAAATTGGCAGAGGACATGAAGAGACATTTTTCTAAAAAGGACAAACAGATGGCAAACAGACATATGAAAAAATGCTCAACCTCACTAATCATTAGAGAAATGCAAATAAAAACCACAATGAGATACCACCTCACCCCAGTGAAAATGGCTATCATCAATAAATCAACAGACAGTAAGTGCTGGAGAAAAGGGAACCCTCAAGACCATAATTTTTAAATAGAAAATTATGTTCTCACAGCTCATACCTCATTGTTATGTTACTGTAAGATATGATTATGCTGGAGCATTTATTATTCAAAATGAGCTTTGAAATCGTTTATTACTAAAATAGAATGCTGATATAGTTTTCATAAGTTTGATGAGAATTCATATCTTAAATTATGTTTCTAAATTTACATTGTTTTATTATATATGAGTCAGTATTTGTTTTCTTCATAGTCACTATGATTTTCTTTTTAAAATTTATTCTCACATATTTTCTTATATTTTATCACTGATTACTGGTATGCATAGAAAGATAGTTGTTTTGTATTTTTCATTTATAAGATGATAACTTACTGAAATTCCTTATTGTGGTTAATAATTTTTGTCAGTTTACACTCATGTTTTCATGGCAGTCATATAATCTGCAAATAATGGTGAATTTCCCGTCCCTTACTGATTATATACTTCCATTTTCTCCTAATTTGCAAATTAGACTGATTACAGTTTCCAGAAAACTCTTGAAGAGTGATTGACATATAAGATGTTATGGACCTGATTTAATGAGACTGTTTCAAGCATTAAAGTGATGATTAAAATATTATTTATAATTGTCATTTTATTATTACTGTGGTTTCACAGTGACATTTATCATCTAAAAGAAGTAGATGTTAGTCTTACTATTACTAACAGAAATAGATATTTTACTTTGTTTTGTTAAATGTCTTTTCATTGTAAAACTAACTACATTGTTTTTTCCTAGATCTATTAAAATATCTTTAGCTATTACCAGATTTCCAATTTCAACCATTAGTAAATTTCTTATTTATTGGTTAAACATTACTTAGTTATGGTATTTTGTTGTTTAAATTTATTATAAAAATCTTTGGCTTATTTTTATGTGAAACTTTAATCTCTAAAATAATAAATATATTATACTTTTCTATTTTGTGTTATCTTTGCCAATTTTAAAGTGGCATGCTATTGCCTTAAAATGAATTGAAAAGTATTCCTTTTGATACAATCTGTAATGTCTATAAAAGTGTTAAAATCTTCAAAGTTATAAGCCACTATTGTCTGAATTAACTGTTTGGACTGGGCGATTTCAAAAAATGGTCATATTTTGAAAACTTTAAAAATTACTCTCACAGACTCCTAGTAAATTTGAAAAAAAAAAATGAGGTGATTTTTTATACCCCTTTCTCCAAACATATAATACTTTTGAGTAAATATTATGAAGTATTTTAGTGTATATAGTAGTATTAGGCATTAAAAGATGAAAATGCCCAGCTCTTATAAATAAAGAAGAATCTTAGAATTAGAGTTTGTATTGGAAGCTGAAGCTAGGATTGCTCATGGGCTTATAAATTTTGAGGATGCAGAAACTATGGGCAGAGACTTGCAAGGTAGAATTAAATAAAATTATACAATCAACAATATTAAAATAAAAAATACACGTTTTTCAAAGGTACATGTAACATTTCAAAAAAAAAAAGACCGCCATATTAGGCTATCAGTAAAGTCTCAACCACTTTCAAAGCATCAACACTAACCTGGTTACCTTTTTTTATTGCAATCAAATAAATTAGAAATATTCAATTAAATGACAATCTAAATTTTACATAGTGGGGAACTAAATAAAAAAAGAAAATCTTAGCTATTTCATAGTTTAAGAAGAAAGTATAATAAGAGTTATAAAATATTCCATTATACACAGTGACATAAGTAATCTAGGCTAAAAACATGTGATCGCAGCTGAAGCAATACATATAAACTTCAGTATTAGTTAATAATAAGAAAAAAGGAAATAGTATTGCAAAAAAGGAAACAGCTAAATAAGATTGAAAAATATTTACTTTCATCACCCACCTTATCTCCACTTCAAAACTCCACTTCAAAAAAAAAAAAGAAGATAAAGAATAGAACTCATAATACAAAATAACAAAAATCATAAAAATTAAAAAATTACAATAATTATAAAAATTATAAAAATATAAGAGTGATACACAAAAATGAAAACTGGTTCTTGAAAAACACTCTGAAAATATATAAACATCTAGCAAGACTGAAGAAACAGGGTTGAAATAAAATACTTGAATGATAATGGGATCAAAAACTATATAAAGTAAACAATATATACAATTTGGAATGCAAATGTATTTTAATATGTTTGAAAATAGATTGAATAGGACAGTTTTGAAGAGAACATAACAAAATTAAATTAAGCTAATAAAACATGTAAAAAATATGTTAATAATTACTTTGTTTTCAGCAATCCTTTCTTGTTTTCCTATACTACAATATGCATGTGTACACGTGCTTATACATAGAGGGATGTCATTAAATTCAAATAATATTTTATTGAATCTCAATACATAAAATGGTTTCAAGTGTAGACTAAGAATGAAATTGTCCACCTCATTTCATACGCTGGTATAACTGATATCAGAAGAGGCTAAGGGCAATAAAAGAAATGGTTGTTTTCATTAAATCAGAATGATTTTACTTCTTAACATAGATGAAAAACCTCTAAAATATTAACAAATGCAATTCAGTACTGTATTAAAATCAAGTATTAGGACCAAGTTGAATTTATAATGGAAGTAAAAAATATCAAGTTAATTCACCTCAAGATTTAAGGAAAATAAATATGATAATAACAGAAGGAAAATAGGATATTAAGATACAGAAAATATTATTTTATGGATGTCCACATACAAACGGATGTCTCATACAAAAAATTAATTCTGTCCCCTTTCACATCAACCACAAAAATTAAGTCAAAGTCTATCATTGACCTAAATGTAAAAGTAAAGCTATAAAAGTTTTAGAAAAATATACAAGAATAAGTCACAATTTTGCATTAGGCAATAATATCTTAGATATAAGATCAAAAGCAAAAGTTATAAGATTGGTAAATTGGATTTAATCAAAGTTAAACACATTTTTTACTTCACAGAATACCATCAAGAAAGTGACAAAACAACCCACAGAATGGGAAACTATCCAGAATATATTTATTTTTAAAAATCTTATAAGTCAATAGTGAAAAAGGCAAATAATCCAATTTAAAAATTGATTTAAAGATCTGAATAAACATTTCTCCAAAGAAGATTAAAATATGACAAATAAGCACATGAGAACATGCTCAATATCATCAGTCATTAGAGAAAAGTAAAGTGAGATACCACTTCACAAGCAATAGGATGGCTATTATCAAAAAGACACACAACAACAAATTTTGATGAGGATGTTTTTATGTCAGTACCATACTGTTTTGATTACCATAGCATTGCATTACAGTTTGATGTGAGGTAGCAAAAGAACAAAACAAAAAAAGTGATACCTCCAACTTTGTTCTTTCTCAAGATTTCTGTGGTTATTTGGGGTCTTTTGTGCTTCCATATAAAATTGAAGGTTATTTGTTCTAGTTCTGTGAAAAATGCCATTGGTGTTTCCATATAAAATTGAAGGTTATTTGTTCTAGTTCTGTGAAAAATGCCATAGGGATGGCATTGAATCTATAGATTCTTTGGGTAGTATGGATATTTTAATGATGTTAATTCTTCATATCCACATGCTTCCGTTTATTTGTATCTTCTTTCATGTCATAACTTTCTACTTCAATTTCTTTCTTTACTGCCTTTACCTCTGTGGTCAAATTTATTCCCTTTATTTCACTGATTTATTTTGATGCAATTATAAATGAGATTGTTTTCTTAATTTCTTAATTTCTCTTTCTGGTAGTTCATTATTGGTGTATAAATATGTTCTGAATGTTAATATTGTGTCCTGCTACTTTACTGAATTCATTTATCAGTTCTAAAAGGTTTTTAGTGGAATCTCTGGGGTTTTCTCTATATGCTGTCATGTCATCTGCAAATAATGACAGTTTTACTTCCTTTCCAATTTGGATGCCTTTATTTATTTACCTATCTATTTATTTATTGTCTAATTGCTGTGGCTAGGACTTTCATGCAGAGTTTTTTTTAAACGACATAATGCAAAAAAGCATTTTCATAGTACCTAGCCTCTAATAAAAAATAAATGAAAATTTTTTGCTGTTGTTTTACTAGTTGATCAAGTGGGTATCAGGAAGGAAGAAAGATAGTTCATGTAATTCAAGTTCCTTCTAAGAAGTAATTCAATACATTAAAGTATCATTCCATGCTATTGGTTATATGCACCTGTTTAAATTTTAAATCTCTATAATTTTATTCATTTTTAAAAGTAGATAATGGAATCTCTACTTTAAATACATTGTTAAAGATTAAATACACGTAAGTACAGATTAAATACTGAACTTTCCACAATATTGGAAGGAAAACCTACACCCTACCCTTACATTTGATTATGTGGAAGTGAAACTGGTTCCTATATATTTTAGGATTTAGGAATAATATAGGTAGCTATTATTATTTATTTATTTTTTTTGCTTTGTTTGCTTGTTTGTTTATTCAAAAGTCCTTGAAGTTGAGCTAGAAAAACAGATGACCTCCCATCCCCGACTCCCAGCCATCTGCCCAAGATGTATTAGTTGGTACAGTATACATTGTGTTTACCTCTGCTTTACATGACAGTTCTTAAAACATCTAAGGACTACATTCTTCTCCAAACTAAAATCTCACTGTTTACAACCATTATTAGCTATTATTTATATAGAAATGCATTGTTTAAACAATGCCTACACATATTTAATGCCTGATTGAGTATATAAAATGTAGATAAATACCTTCCATTATATATCATTGGCTCCAAATATAATTTTCACTCTTTCATTCTCTAAAAGAACCTAAAATGATCTTCTAGGTTCTAGAAAGACTCAGGCTCTATTATTTCTACTGTTTTGTATTTGCCTCCAAAAGTAGTGTATTGTGGATACTTATTAAATAAAATAATGACAAAACACAATTTTGTAAAGGTTGTTTGTTAGATTTAGGATTTAAATCTGTTTAAAATTGCAAGTCTGTGTTTTGAAAAACGTTATTGAAACATTAGAAGTTCAGTTAGAGGTTTCTAGGGGAGAGATTTTACAAAACACATTCAGGTATGTGCAACCACATTCAATTCTATTGCTGCCCAACTGCTGTGTGTTGAATATAAAATTTCAGTGTGCTAAATTAACATATCTTCAAAAATAAAGATATTTTACATACATTGGGTATACGGGCTTCTAAAGTTAAGTCATCTAAGAAAAGTCTGAGTTATTGCTGAGTCTTATCGTTGAGGCCTTTTGAAAATCCTTCTGTAAAATCATCTAAGTGTCTCAAGTAAAAGTGCTTACAAACGTAATGAAATTAAATGTTAGGAAAAAGAAGAGGTCTGATTACTCATTTTTACAACTCACCTGCCCAAATGCCTACCTAGAGTCCGTCACATATTCCTTTTTTTACCTCCAAATCCAATGTATATATTTAGAGAAGGTTTGTGATGCAGCGCAAAGCAAACGATTGATTGAAGGTAAACCCCTTTCCTGCCTTTTTTTTTTATTAAATCCCAGTTTCTGCATGAAATTACATTAGAGCAGGGAGGTGGGGACACACAGAAGTATTGAGATGAAAAGTTGGGTTAACCCTCACTAGTAAACAGAAGTCCTGTGTTGCTAGCACAGGAGGCATCTGAGGCTCATGAAGTACAGGGTTGTATACACACACCTGCACCGGCCGGCGAGGGGTATGGCTGCATGTGCTGTGGGAGTTAACAGCCGCCAGAGTAACATAGGAGCTAAAAACTGCTGTGCTCACAATTCTTGTTAATTATTTAAGCATAGAATCCTTGTATGTATCCAAGGGTGTAAAACAAACAAAATAATCATTCATGTTAACCTAAACCTAACAACTATTGAGAATAATTATTTAAAAAGTAAATTAATGTTGGATTATGTGTGGAAAAAGAAAAATGGATAGTACAAAAGGAATAGAGATTGTGTAACACCGCCATGAAAAAGACGCAGATACTTGGTCCAAACCCCCGCCAAACATGGGAGAACTGAGCCCAGGTATGTGTATCACCCCAGGAGGGATGACTGAGCCAGGCTGCTATATCTTGCTGAGGTCTAACGGGCCACGGTGGGACTTTCATGGCAGAACATGTTCATGGTGGAAGTAAGACTTCAGGTCCCAGTGTATGTGGAGAATTCACATATGGGCTGTGCTGAAAAGGTTAAATTAAATTTTTTTCAAACCTCTTTTTCCATGTCAAGCATTCAATGTACTTTGCATTTTTTGAACTATAGAGTGCCTGGGCGGCAGGTCAAAAAAAAAAAAATAAAAAAAAACCAGTACAACAAAATATTAAAAACGTGAGGTCAAAAGAACCTCTCAAGGAATAATTTTACCCATTTCCTACCCAAATTTGCTTGCCAAATCATCTTACACTCTCAATTCTTTAAATGCCTGTTCTGCATCACTGGGTGGCTAGTTATTCTTGACCTCATCAGGCCACATTTGGTAAGGAAGGTGGTTATGGAATGAACTTAAAAGAAGCTCTGAAGGCATTTCTCTTTGGGCTCTAAAAATATTCTCCATTGAACCTGTACGTTTCCCCAAATCATACTGCCTCTCCCCCTTTTCCCCTGTCAAAGCTACCCTTATCAACAGAATCACTTGCTTGGGAACTGGCAGTTGAAACTAGAAACGCATGAGACTCTCAGACCGAAGAGCTAGAGCAGCCAGACATTTAATAAATACGTCGTTTTAACTTTGTTCTCTGGTTCTTAACATGTCTGACAAAAGAAAAAAAAATGGTGGGATGGAATTTTAGGATACACAAATATGATGTATAGTACAGACATACTAGGGAAGTACAGTATGGTTTGATGTCTCTGTAAACTTTTAGTTAAATTTGTAAAGTCTGACCTAAAATATATCTCAGTCAAACATCACCACCAATACAGCATCAACAATGCACCATTTCACATAGAACTCTAAAGCATGAAGACTTTAATTGATTTTTCAATTTGCTTTATACTGCTTAATCTTTAACAAGAAAATGACATTTATTAACTGTGAATTTTAAAAATGTTGAAAAAATGCAGAACAAACTTAAAAGAAAGAAAAACAAATAGCAATGTGTCTATTATCTAACGAAGCAGTGTGAATGCTTCAAAGTAGTATTTTAAAAACCATTAAATATGTGAATTACTAACTCTTAAAGAGTTAGTGTATGTTATTATATGTAAAATTAGCATACAATGAATTGCAAAATATATCATTGTTGCAATGCAAGTTGGTTCCACCTTCAGGAAAAACTATTTAGAAATATTTAATAAGTAAAAAGTGTTTGTACCCATCAATCCACTGTTTTCACTACCATAAACCTTTTATAAGGAAATAATCAAAAATGCTCATAGAGAATTAACATTTAATAATAATATTTATAATAGCAAAACATTTTAAATATTTTAAAAACCCCAAGTTAAAATAGTATCATTATATTTTATAAATTAATAAACACATGTACATGTACTAAATATTGGAAGTGCACAAAGTTAAAGGTAAACATTTATAAATATTTTTAAAAACCCAAGTTAAAATAGTATGGTTATATATTTGTAAACACAAAAACATACATACATATACTAAAACATTGAAAATGCACAAAAGATTGAAGGTGTTCACTGCTATGTAATAAAATTACAGGTTGTTCACTTTATTTATTATATTTTTCAGTATTTTATGAACATAAAAATATATAATTAGAAAATAATGCAAAAGAAAAAATACCATACAGGTGATTAAAAGGCATCTGAGTTGGCTTTAAAGATATTACAAGTAATGCTGCAATGCACATATAGATGCACATGTCCCTTCAAATGTAGTGTTTTGGGTTTCTTCTGATAAATACCCATAAGTGGGATTACTGGGTCCTTCTTGGTCTCTTGCTGTGCCTTTGTTTTAAAACTGATTTTGCCTGGTATATGTATTGCTACCCCAGCTTTTGTTTGTTTCTTTCCATTTTCATGAAATATCTTTCTTCATCACTTTACTTTCTGTGTGTGTGTGTGTGTGTGTGTGTGTGTGTGTGTTCTTCTGATCTGAAGTGAGTTTCTTGCAGGCAGCATATATGAGGGTCTTGCTTTCTTATCCATTCAGCCACCCTATATCTGTTGTTGGACCATTTAATTCATTTACATTGAAAGTAATTGTTGATAAGTATGCAATTATCGCCATTTTGTTATTCATATTTTGGATGTTTTTTTTTTTTTTTTTTTTTCTTTGTGAAGAATTCCCTTTAACATTTCTTTTAATGCTAGTTTGGTCATGATGAACTCCTTTAGATTTTTCTTGTTTGTTTGGGAAACCTGTTATCCGTCTTTTGATTCTAAATGATACCTTTTCTAGGTAGAGTAACCTTGGTTGTAGGTCCTAACTTTTCACCATGTTGAACATTTCTTGCCAATCCCTTCTGGCCTGTAAAGTTTCTGTTGAAAAATCAGCTGACAATCTTATGGTAGCTCCTTTATAAGTAATTAACTACTTTTCTCTTGCTGCTTTTAAGATTCTCTCTTGGTCTTTCACCTCTGGTACTTTAATTATGATGTGTTTTGGTGTGGGCCTCTTTGGGTTCATCTTGTTTGGGATTCTTTGCACTTCCTAGGCTTATATATCTATTTTCTTTGCCAGGTTAGAGAAATTTTTTGTCACTATTTCTTCAAATGGGTTTCCAATTGGTCTCTCTCTTCTCCTTTTGGTACACTTGTGATGCAAATGTTGGTACACTTGATGTTGTCCCAGGGCCCCTTAAATTCTCCTCATTTTTTGGATTTGTTTTTCTTTTTGATGTCTGATTGTGTATTTTCTGCTACCTTACCTTCTCAATCACTGATTTGATCCTCTGCTTCATCGAATTAACTGTTGCTTCACTCTAATGTATTCTGTATTTCCATTATTATATTCTCCCTTTCTGACTTTTTAAAAATGTTTTGTATCTCCATTTTTATATTTCCTATCTTTTTGTTGAAGTTCTCCCAGAGATTATTGAGCATCCTTATAACCAGTGTTTGGAACTCTGCATCAGGTAGATTTCTTGTCTCCATTTTGTTTATTTCTTTTTCTGGAGCTTTCTTCTGTTCTTTCATTTGGGACATGTTTCTTTGTTTCTCTATTTTGGCCTCAACCTGGCATTTGTTTTTAAGTATTAGGTAGGGCTGCTATGTCTTCCGGTCTTAGTAGAGTTGCCTTATGTAGTAGGTATCCTGTGGGGTCCAGTGATGCAGTCTCCTTGATCACTTGAGCCATGGGCTCCAGGTGTGTCCCTTGTGTGGATTGTGTGTGCCATCCTGTAGTAGTTGAGGCTGGGTTGCTATTTGCACATCAGTGGGAGGGACTGACTCTTGGGCTGATGGGTTGAAAGGACTGTCCGTTACTAGAGTGGAGGAGCTATTATGCAGGGGCTGACCCTATAGAGCAAGATTCATTTTATCAGGGATCTGGTGCCTACCTAGTCTGCCCTTTGTGTGTGTCTTCAGTGGAGGTGGCCTAGTGGTGCTCCATGGTAGGCAGAAGCATGCCACTGGGCAGGCCAGCCCAGGGGTCTCCTGGGAGGGCCTTCCACAGGCCAAGTTCACCTTATGCCAGTGCCCTGCCCTGGTCCACTTGGTATGAGCCACCAAGTGATCCAGAGATCACTGGGCTTGGAAGTGCCCGAGAGAGACCCAGCTATGAACTGAGGCTAGCTGCTCCTAGTGCTGGGCTTGGTGCTGCTTAGCAAGAGGTATGGGGCACATTGAGGCCAGATGCTGATCATTTGGTGTTTGTGAACATTTGAAAGATCTTAGGAAAGTTTGCAGCATGAACCGGGACAGGCCATTTGTATGGAAAAGCCACTGGAAGTAGCTTGAGTGGGTCCATAAGTTGGGTGCAGCAGGTTCTCAGGGAATCACCAGGGTGGGATGGACAGTGTTAGCCAGGTTGATAGAGACTCAGTATGGTAGCCACCTTCATCTGCATATTTGTTTGGGGGAGGGCTCAAGAAAGAAACAATGGCTTTTATCAGCACTTGTTGGGAGGAAGTTGGCTCTCCAGCCCTTGCTCTAGACGCAGACAATTCAGTTTCTCCCCATATATCCCTTGTGCCTTTCAAGCTGCTGTCACAGTGCTGGAGCTCAGAGAGAGTGAGTGCATCAATTATTAAGTCTGTGTGCGGGCCCTTTAACAGGAACACCTAGGACTCCAGGAGCCCTGTGTCTCACTCAGCCACAATGTACACTGGTTTTCACGGTCAGAAGTTGTGGGGACTTCTATTGAGGGTACTGGAACCCTGGGATGGGGAGTCTGTTTTGGGACTGGGACCCCATGCTCCTCTGAGGGGACCTCTGCAGCTGAGATATCTCTCCCGATTTTTAACCACCACAAGTGGATAAGGGATTCAGCCCATTTCACCTCTCTGTCCCTCCTACCAGTCTCAACGTGGCTTCTTTTGCATGTCCATAGTTATAAGACTTCTGTTCAGGGAGACTTTAGGCAATTCTCAATGATGGCTGTTCTGTAGTTTAGCTGTAATTTTGATGTGGTCATGAGAGGATCAAAAACATGTTTACCTACTCTGCTAACTTGACTGGAAACACTCATCATTCTTTTCTTATTTAAAAGCAAGGCAAAAATTAGAAATAAAATGTGCATGTCCTCAACATGAAATTAAGATTAATAAAGTATTATTTTTAAAATATTAAACACTTAAAATTACAGTTAATAAGACTGTATTTCCTATTAAAAAGTTGTTAAGAGAATAGATCTTAAAAGACCACATCACAAGAAAAAAAATGTTTTTGTAACTATATATGGGGTCTCAGAAGTTAACTAGACTTATCGTGGTGATCATTTTGCAATACATACAGATATTGAATCATCATGTCATACACCTGGGAACTAATATACTGTTATATGTCAATTATACCTCAATAAAAGACTTAAGTTTTTCAAAATTATAAATGATATAATCGTTCAAATCAAACTCCAGTTATGAAGAACAAACAAGAATGGCTATCATCTTCACTAACATTTCACATTGATCAGGAATCAATCAACATTTCAAGCAGACAATCATAAAAAATGAAAAGTATACATTACTAAAAAAGATAAAGGACAGTTTCCATTACTACAGATGCTATTAATATGTATCTTAGAAATTTAAGAGAATCAATTGAAAAATTCTTATAAAAGAAAACCAATATGAAAATTAAATAACCATCGGAGCACATATATCTTTACAGATAAATGTTTTCAGATTTTTTGGGTAGACACCCAGGAGAGGGATTGCTGGGTCAAATGGTAATTCTATTCTTTTTTTCTTTTTCCGTTTTTTTTTTTCCCCATTCTTTAAAGTACTAGTTCAATACCTTTTTTTGCTCACAGTGGCCCATGTGGGGATTGAACCAGCAACTTTGGTGTTATCAGCACCATACTCTAACCAACCAAGCTAACAGGCCACCCTGGTAATTCTATTCTTAACTTTTTGAGGAACCTCCGCACTGCCTTCCATAGCAGCTACACCAATCTGCATTCCCACCAACAGTGTATGAGGATTTCTTTTTCTCCACAGCCTCTCAAACACTTGTTATTATTTGTCTTGTTGATAATAGCCATTCTAACTGGTGTGAGGTGATACCTCACTGCGGTTTTAATTTGCATTTCTCTGATGATTAGTGATGTTGAACTTTTTTTCATGTGTTTATTGGACATCTGTATGTCCTCTTTGGAGAAATGTCTATTCAGGTCCTCTGCCCATTTTCTAATTGGATTGTTTGTTTGTTTGTTTTTGTTGAGTTGTATGAGTTCCTTATATATTTTGGATATTAGCCCCTTATCAGAGGAGCTGTTTGCAAAAATCTCCTCCCATTCAGTTTGTTTCCTTTTTAATTTGTCAATGGTTTCTTTTGCTGTGCAGAAGCTTTTTAGTTCGATATAGTCCCATTCATTTATTTTAGCTTTTACTTTCCTTGCCTCGGAAGTCAAATTCATAAAATCCTTTTTGAACCCAAGGTCCATAAGTTTAGTACCTATGTTTTCTTCTGTGTTTTATTTACAGTGGCCAAGATATGGAAACAACCAAAGTGTCCTTTGATATATGATTGGATAAACAATATGTGGTATATATAAACAATGAAATACTATTCTGCCATAAGAAAAGATGAAACAGTGCCATTTGCAACAACATGGATGGATCTTGAAATTATTACGCTAAGCGCAATAAGTCAGACAGAAAAAGTAGTAGAGGTCAATGTGATTTCACCTATTATGTGGTATATAAAACTGAAAACAACAAAGGAAAAGGACAAACAAATTAAGAAACAAAAACTCATAGACACAGACAATAGTTTAGTGATGACCAGAGGGTAAGGTGGGAGGGGGGTGGTAGATGAGAGTAAAGGGATTAAATATATGGTGAATATACAACATGATATATAGATGAAGAATTACAGAATTGTACACTTGAAACCTATGTAACTTTACTAATAATTGTCACCTCAATAAACTTTAATTTAAAAAAAGACAATTCAATAAATTTGTTGGTTAAAATTTTAATATTGTAACATTCATGGCCTCTCTGAATATCAATAGTAGCCATTTAGAAATTATGATGCAAGGTAGCATACCTAATGAGATTTCAAATTGATCATATTAAATACCATAATATTTTTTTCTGAGTGTGTTGGTTTGCCTAGACTTCTAATAGAGGGATGGCAGGTAAGCAAATGCCAGTGAAATTTTGACTGATGGAAATTCCGGAGTCAGACATGTTTCCTAAACATGTAGATTAGAAAAAGGAACTTTTGTTCACTTTGAAGAAAACATGAAGTGTTTTTCAGTCTTTTACTGCCTGTACTAAATTAGTATTCTAAATTATGTTCACCTGTATATTTGTTGTTTATTTATTTTTGTTTTATTATAAAAAATTCCAATTATATACAAAATTAGACACACTAGTCTAATAAACCTGTCACCCAGTTCTATAATTACCAACTCATGGCCAATTTTATTTTCTCTAATCCCTTACCTATGTATTTCCCTACAAAATTATTTTAAAGCAAATTCCAGATATCATATTTTATCTGTACTTATTTCAGTAAAAAAAAGAACTCTTTTTAAACATAATCCCAGACCTCTATTCAACAAAGAATAAAATATACTTTCTTTATGTCATTAGATATCCAGTCAACTTGTTCCATTGAGTTATGTCATAACTTTTTAATAATTTGAATCAGAATCTAAATGACAAAAATGACATTTTTCAATCAGTTAAGAATTCTTAAATCTCTTTCAATCTATTTGTGTCCTTCTCTAATACTTCTCATTCTCTTGAAATTATTATGATTATTTTTTAAATAAACTTCTGTGGATATTGTAAAGTGGTTGTATCATTAAAATGTTATCTGGTATGTTCCTCTGCAACTGTTTCCTCTACATTAATAGTTGGGTACAGAGGTTTGACCTGACTTAGTTTTGATATTTCTGAGAAATATCAAAGGCATTGTTGATATATCAAATATCAACAATTATGAGGTAAAAAGACTTCATATTCATTGGTGGTGTTGCATTCCTCCAACAAGACATACATGATGTCTAGTTACCTTTCTTTCTGTAATACCAATAGCCCGTGAAAATACCTAGATCCACTAATAATTCATTAAGTGTGGCAAAATGGTGATAATCCAGTTTTATTATTTTTTCTGCATGTATTACCAGGGATGCTTCTATAAATAACCCCCACTTCTATTTGATTATCTACTGGTATATTTTTAATTAAAAAAATAGACAACATTTTAATTTTTTTCCCATTAATTACCTGTGGTTCAAAATAATAATTTGGTTCTCCAACATCCTCCCAAACTGTGTATTTTCTTTCATTTAAATTTTATAATATTACTTTTTAAACTCTAATGGATTGGGTCCATCATTCATAATATTCTAAATATGAATTAATAGTTAAATTTCCCATTTTATGTTCTGCTTTTTTTTCTTTTAATATAATTAATAGTCCACCATTATTTATTGAACCAAAATATTACATTATAAGAGCTTCATTGAAGTAGATTTAGGAAATCTATCAATGTTGAATATTTTCACAAGTTTTCAAGTTTCAAGATTTAATTATTAAATGTAATGTAATAAAATGATTTAACACAACTCTCTTTGGTCATTTCTCATGATTTTTTAAAAGAATAAATTAGAGAAGAGTTTGTTCTGAATCAAATAGTATATGCAATTTATACCAAATGCAGTGTAAAATTAACTCAATTTTCCTTAAGAAACTGTGCCACTTTAAATTGTTAGCTGTGGGGCTGAGGAATTCCATGTTTCCCATTATCATCATTATATATATTTTTTAATGATTGCAAAATAAAATATATGAAAAATCACATCATGTGGTAAATACAAACTTTGATTACTCAACTAGCTAACTTTTTCTTTGCCCTAAGATCTCAGCTCTAATTTCTCTTCTTTCCAGAAATGTCTATGAACACTCAAGATGGTTAATGTACATATTTAAGTTGATATTAGATAAATTTTAGATTTTCCAGGTACAATCCTGCACTTAGTTCCAAAGTGTGTGTTTCCCCCCCCTACACCACAAAGCAATTCTGCAACACCAGCAGGGCATCCTGCAAGTCAATCAATTCTGAGACTGTCTACTGGGAGATAGCATCAGATTTCACAGGTAAAGGGCTCAGTGCCATAAGACTGCCCTTCATTTCAGATACCAATCACAAATCTAGGTTGTTAACTGTGCTTCTGACCAACTGGCAGAAGATTCCCACAGCTCCTTCTTAGATTCAGTTCATTTGCTAGAGTAGCTCACAGAACTCAGGAAACCAGTTTACTCACTAGATCGCCAATTTATTAAAAAGGATATTAAAAGATATGAATCAACTGTCAGATGGAGAGATACATAGGGTAAACTATGGGAAAAGGATGCAGAGTTTTCACACCCTCTTCAAAGGCCTCTCTCCCTGTACCTCCACATATTCACTAACCTTGAAGCTCTCACAACCTTGTCCTTTGGGGTTTTAATGAAGATTATTTATATAGGCATGATTGATTAAATCTTTGGTCATCAGTGATTGGATTCAATCTCCAGCCCCTCTCCCCGCCCAAGATTTGGGGGTGGGAGGAAGGTGGGACTGAAGGTTTCAACTCTAATCAAATGGTTGGTCCACTGACAACCAAGACAACTTTATAGCTCTCAGCACAGAAAATTCCAAGGATTTTAGGAGCTATGTATTTGAAATGGGGACAAAGACCAAAAATATATTTCTTATTATAAATCATAATATTACACCAGCCAAAAATGTCTTCATTCCACATTGTGACATGGCTTTTTGTGGAAATTCTCTGTGTTTCTTCAAAAGTCTTGCCAATGAGAAGTAGCTATAGAAGAACTGCCATGTGGTTCCCAGATCAGATATAGGTAGAGAAGCAAAAATAAAAGAATGTTATTAATTAGAGTGGGAATAACTAGCTAGTTTAAACCTATATGTATTTATTTCTCTAAAGTTGTATAAATGGTATGTGCCTTTCCCTAGATCTCTGTCTGCATATAATACATCTTATAATAAAAGATGCTTCGTGCATGGCTCCCTACAGTTTTGTTCGTGATTAAGTCAGGAACAGGATAAATCCATTTGTGCTGACACAGTGCTCAGTGGCTGCAGATCGATAAGAGCTAGGGCGGACTGAGTCTTGCTACATATTCTAAACCCCTTGTAAGTAGCCACTCTAGCACATTTTATCAGTTAATTGTCCCAGTAGAGAGCAGATGGCAGAATCAAACTGGATTCTTAAAGAGTGTTTAATAAAAGCGTATTAGCAAAGGTATCACAGAGTGTTAGGGAAGCCAATAAGAAATGGTAAAATATCCCATGGCTAGTGACAGCAGAGACCAACTATCATTCCCTAAACCTGAGGAAGTTTCCTTTTCTCAGTGATATGAGTTAGTAATTCTGAAACTAATTTCCATATATTCTAGGATTGGACAAATAAATAAATATATACTAAGAATAATGGCAACCACGTTTCTGATGGTTGGAGAAAGGAATGAAACATATGGAAAGGGGAAGACTAGAGTGAATCCTATGGTCTTAGATTAGATGTGGAGCTATCACTATAAACTGGTAGACCTTCCCTAGCTCTGTGTGCTGAGAGGAACTAGAAGCAGCAATAAGCACACCATTAAACCACTAAGAGGAACTAGATATCTATGGAGAAATGGCTAGCCCTAGGGCTGGGGCACTAAAAGCACCAGAGGAGTCTAGAATATTGTTTTGAACCTCAAAGTAAGGCTGGGCTCAAAGAATTGTGTGACATGTCAAGAGGTATCAGAGCCAGCTTGAAGGGCCCTCAGTAGCCAAGACTCTAAAAAAAACGGCTTAAAAATAAATATGATGTAGCAGATTATAACCCCATTGCATGAAATTAAAATGCTTGATCCATGCTGATGGAAATAATGGATACATAAATGGGAGAAAAGAAATAGGAAGAAATCAGAACCTGTAGAAAGCCACACAGCAGGCGCTGTAATCTTTGTTATAGGTATGCAGTTCACCAGTGGAGACCCAAAAGGAAGAAAGCTGGAAGGCAAAGCATAGCCCAATAGCACTCTCTTCCACCCCTCCAGTCTCCTACTGGTTCCTTCCATTGATGTAGCCTTACCTGAGACTAGAGATCATGGCAGCACATTGATGCAATCTATGCAGGTCAGATTCCTAGAAAATAGAGAGCAAGATGACAAAATGGTTTGTGGACCTCCAGAAGCAAAGAGAACATTCCAGCGAACACTTTTCAACATGCCATAGAGATTTTTCTAAAATAAACATTTAGCCATTTTGTTTTCTTTTATTAAACATTTACCACCAACAAAGATGGAGTTTCATGAAGGTCAAAGCACTTCACAACTTGGCCCCAACCTATCACTTTAAATTTGCCTCTACTACTGTGCCTTACTTTCCCTTATAAACTAACATCCAGTCTTATCAGACTATGTGATGTTTTTGAAACCACTCACTCACAGCACTGTGGCTTTACCTAACTATTATTTCATTGCTTGGAGTGCTCTTTCCTCACTTATTTCATATAAAATTTCCTACTAATTCTTAATGGTTTAGGTCAATTACAACCTCACTTCTCTTCTTCCCAACCATCATTAGACAAGTGAAGTTCTCCCCCACTTTCATTAGGCAGAGATAATTAATGTGAGATTTATGCTTCAATATCACTAATTCAAAAATCAATTAGCACATACCATGTAGTTAAATATATACGATCTCTCAGCTAAACTGAGATCTTTCTGTTTTTGACATGTTCCTCATATGGAGTTGAGGCACTCTATAAATAGTTGTTGAGATGAATACATGATGTTTCAAGTTATATAGTCATCTGATTTCCACATTATTTTTCATGAAACTCTGCATTTAGTTACAGTATTTGAAGAGTCAATTCCTCAGATCACCTGGCATTTTCATCACCACACAGCTAATTCAGACCACCAACTCTTATATTAGTTAAAATGCAATATTGTCTGTGAACAAAAAATTCTACTATTAAAAAATATTGAAAAAGAACTAAGACACCACAAGATATTTTAGGAATATCTTACATTTATACAACTAACATAGAAAATTGCATATATATATACAATTGGATTTGATTATGGCATAACATCATATAGGAGAAATCACAGGGCTTTTATATCTCCTCTTTACAAATAAAGAAATGAAGAAGCAGAAGGGTTAAATAACTTGCTCAAGGTCAGATATCTTGCTATGAGGCAGAATAGAATGTGCATGGTGGATACTACTTTCTCTGAAAAAGTTTATGAAAACAAAAGAGAAAATGTCAATAAAGAGACACTCTTTAGGCAAGGGCCTTCGGAAAAAGCCAAACTTCCTGAATGTGAAATCGTAATATCTATCTACATGAACCTCCTTCTTCTTCTCCCTTGAGAAGCATCAGCAAAGATTGCCAATTCTGCCTATGAAAAGGGAGGACAATCTTCTTTGACATGACTTCTTTCCTTCTTTCAGGTCATGAGTAAATGATCCTTTTCTGTACAAGGAATGCCATCCTGCCAGTCTAAAGAAATCAATCAATGCGCGTCCTAACGGGACGGGTCTGTTTTTCCCTCACTGCCCACCTCTGGCTGGGGAAATGAATTGCTGCCAACTTTATGCACCAGAGAAATTGTTGCTCTTATTAGAATTACTGGGTTGAGTTGAAGATTTGCTCAATTAGCACTTCAGTGATTGCTACTACAAAGTGTTTTATTTTAGCGATTTTTGTTGTAGGAAACAAAGAATCTCAAGCCGGTTCAAATAATAGGGAAGTTCATTATAAATATCCACATGAAAGTTGTGATTTAAATCAAGACTAGAAACAATACAGGAGGAATCTAAATCCCAGGAACTGGAAGAGTCTAGATTTGGGGTAGCTACAGGAACCTCAGTAGCAGAAGGAATCACGGGCTTCTATTGAATTGGTCATGAACATGAACATTTATACTTTGTAGGTGTCTGTTTCTTTCTAGTCTGCTAATGACTCACATGTATTTGATGTTTCTTAACTTCTCAAGACAGTCAAACCTACTGGTCTAGAGTTATGCTTCTTAAAATTTAGTATGAATATAAATCATCTGGGATTCTTGGTAAAAAGCAGATTGATTCAGGAGGTCTTGGATAAAGCCTGAGACTGCATTTCTAACAAGCTGCCTGGTGATGCCAAAGATAGTTGTCCACAGATCATGGTGTGTGTGGCAAGGTAGTGTCATCGTACCAAGTCCGACAATAGTACCAGGCCATGTCTACCATTTGTCCAACTACCTGGGATCAGGGTTTGGGGATACGTTCCTTATTGTATTAAATACCCTTTACAGGGGCTGTGAGAGGGGAAGTTTACCAAAGAAGGGACTGGGATTGGACTGACACTTTAAATTATGCCTCCCATAAGCAGTCACTTTCCACTGAGAGCTAGCTTTATAGTTCAGCATCTTGTCTACCACTGAGTATCATCATTGAAGATCAAAAGAGTGTCAGACATTCAGAGCCTCCCTACTTACCTTTAGCTTTAATTTTCAGGTATGCAGAACTAACCTCATTTTCCTGTAGCCTATTGTATAGTGAGGAGAATTGTACTCACCAGTAATTTCACTAAAAATGTGTCCCTTTTCAAAACAACCCCCTTGGAAATTGATACGGATTAACAAAAACTGTGGCCTTGATCATTTTTTTCTACATGTTGTGAAAAATTTAAAATCAGGTATTTTTAATACAAATTCTCAATCCTGCCACTGGAGTAATCGTCCTAGCACACACTTCATCTGACTAGTCACTGATTCGCCTCCACAATAAAGACCAAGCTCTTCCACTCTTCAGTGTTCTTCACAACCTGATCTCAACTTATCTTTCTGTAGTATCTCCCACCACTTCTGCCACATGTCATATCCTATGTCATCCTTACGTTATCCCTAATTATTTGCCATTACTTACCTCATAGAATCTACCAGACTCTGTGATTTTACTCTAGCTCTTTCTTCCTAGAACATGGATCCTTATATATTTGCAGCTCATATTTCTACTCATCCGCTGATCATTTCAGCCACAATTAATTATACCATTTTCTCTGTTCCAACATCTATCAGTAGATATGCTAAAACAGCACTTGGCCTAGGAATATATTTGTTTATGCATTCATCTATTATAAATAATTTTAAATATTGTATCTCCATAGATGAGCACAGTACTTGGTACTGCCACTCGGTAAATAGTTATTAAATGAATAAATAAAGAGAATGAAGGCATCACTTGATCTGTAGAGGCAGAGTTGGAGGAGCAGTGGTGGGGGGAGTCCTAGTAAAAATAGGGGGAAGAAACCAGCAGGTGACAAAAGGCAAGCCACAGGTCAGCCGCATGTTGTATACCCAGGGCTTGAACTCACAGATACTTCTGCTATTTTCTTCCCACGTGACTCTATTCTGTGTCTGTTTCCTTTCAGCAAGTTAGAATGGTTTCCAAATCCTGAGTTCATATTTACTTCTCCTAAATAAAACTACTGTTTTTGGTTCATAATTCAGGATTCTGGTGCTATAACAGTAGCTGAATTAAAAATCAGCACCAAAAGGTCACTCATTGAAATGGCAGGGGAAGTTAATCCAAAAGCAAATAAAGCCAATTCCTTCACTCTTCCTATCTGATTATATTTCCTTAGAAGATAAACTATTTAATATATCCTAGAGCTATAGAGCCCAGGGGCTCTTATCGCTGAACAGTCTTATTGCAACAGGTTAGATATTCTCATGTTAGCATTTTATAGTGTTTGCCTGGAAAATATATATGCTCATAAGGTCATTTGGCTAAGCTTTATTGGCTTATATTTATTCCAGAGAAAAGAATTTATGTATTTTATTTATTTATTTATTCATTTATTTTGCAGAAGTAAGCTCAGTGCTTTCCTGACTTCTCATGCCATCCATGATTTTTAGTAGTTACAGTTGAAATCATCTGGCCCAGAGATTTTATATCTACATGTTTCCCTTTTGCACCAGAGGGCATGATGCGAATGCATTTACTATGAAACGTACAGTCTATTGATCTAGTCAGCTCAAAGAAACGCTAACACACAGTATGAGCTAATGGCAAGAAATGAGAGAGAGAGACAGAGATAGAGAGAGAGAGAGAGAGAGAGGTTTGGGGAGCGGGGAGAGGTATGTGTGTGTCTCTATTTGGATGGTCTGTCTTTATTTCAATAGAACCATCTCCCCTACCCAACATAAACAGAAGAAAACACAAAGAAAGTGACTGGAGATATAGACAAGTGCCCCAGGGGAAGTGCACTAATCCAGTCTCTGCAGTTTCTCCCAGGTGGGGGTAAAGTGGCTGGCCTGGCAGCTAGGACAGTTATCTGTCCTCTTGTCTTCCCGATAGCTCCTGGCAGCCGTTTAAAACTTAAACTCCATGGTTATTTTAGAGTCATTGTTTTTGAAGGCCATGGAAACGCCATGTATCCACTTGCGTCAAATGCGTAGAGATCCCTGTGGCACTTTGCATGCCTCAGTCTTCTACGGCATGCAGTCCTCTTGGCTCTGGTAGCTGTGCATGCTCAGCAGTATGTGTTTTCTGCTTAGCGTGCACTGGCAGGAGTTTGCATCCAGAACCTTGCAGATCTTCCAAAGATGCCATGGAGCTTGACATACTAATACTCAGCGTAAAGTATAGTGAGCTCCACATGACCTTTCGAAATTCCCTCATCATTGCCTCTGCTGTCCACTATGTGAAGTTTGTGTGTCTCCCCTAGGTCTTTGCTTTCAAGTTCATTTAGGCTCCTTTTGGTAAACCTGAAACACAGATGTCTCTATAAACTTGAATTGGAACTTGCTGAAGCAGCTCAGTCCCCTGCTGGCCCCGCCTATTGCCAGAGGGAGAGTGTGGGCCTTCCCACAGGGCAAATTCTGCTGGTTGTGCACTTCGTGGTATGGAAAAAGTTTCCTGTCTTGAGCGCCACCATTGCTGCTGATGTGTAGGCCAAAGCGGAAGCTGCAGAGACATGCTGAGGGGCTGTGCTGAGGCACCTCACTGTTACTGTCTGTGGAACATGGTCCGGAGGCCTGGCTGGGCTATACCAAGGCTGCCATGGGCTTCCAGTGCAGGCTGGGCAGGGCCCGGTCGACTGCAACAGAAGCCAAAGCCGTGGAAGCCCCCAGGCCCTACCCTGGTTAGGCTATTTGCTTTCTGAATGTTGGCCTGGCCAAGGCTGGACCTTTCTGAAAGTGGGGAATTCCTATTTTGTATACATAAATGTTTTGGGACAACTTGGGACTTGGACAACAAAATAACATACAACTTTTAAATGGATGAGAAGAAGGGAAACATTGAAGCCCATCCATTACTACGCTATTTATTACATTATAAATTGCATACATAAAAAAAATTAATTATTGCTGTTCTTCTTGGGGGGACAGAATTCAGAGGTGAGGAAGAAGCAAACAAAATAATGAATATAATGAAGACATACAAAACACAATATAATAAATATATTTATTGTCTTGTAAGGATTATTTAATGCCATATAGGAGACTGACGGCCACATGAGTACTAGAAAGAAGTCACTAAGCAGAGAAGGTTGGTAGATACTGACTGTGGCTCCTCGGTAAACAGCCAGCTTTAGGTTTCTAGTAAGGGTTAAACTGATGTCAGGGGATACCTTTTAGTCTTGTCCCAGAAACTATTTCTGAGATATTCTGACATAAATCTCTGTATTTATATATATATATATATATATATAAAAACACTATAAAATATAATGATATCTAAAACATGTACATATTATTGGTTATAATCTCTGATGCTGAGATTATACGTAATTTTATTTTTTATCTACATGTTTTCTAATTTGCATCCAATATAAATAACTTTTTTTAAAAATAAAATTTCTATAAATCACAACTAGCTCTTACAGATCTTTGTATTACAGAACGTATTGCACTATATATAATGTTCGGTGTTCCTCCAACGAGGTCATGAAACTTTTGATGGTAGATATGTGAGATTTTTCTTAAGTGGCCTCCTTCATTCCAAACTCTCAGACTATGAGACTTGGCTTGGATATTCAGCTGTGACTAAGAAAAAATTGGATTTCTTTTTACTCAAGCTGACCGGTGGTTCAATCATGGTGTCAAGAATTAACAGCTGTGTGACCTTAGGGTAATAACTTGTCTGTGCAGTGATATCCTCATCTATAAAATTACTATAATGGTGCTTAAATCTTAGATGACCTCCTTCCCTTTCGGTATCTGTACACCAGTTCCTCTCTACATGTGAGCCATGGACCAGCAGCCTCAGCATCCCCTGGGTGCTTGTTGGCAAGTAGACTCTTGGCCTCATTCCTGAATTGAAATTTGCATTTTAACAAGTTCTCCAGGTGAAATCACTATACAAAAATGTTGAGAAAAATTTATGCTATAGTGTGTGTGTGTTCAGAACATAATTGAATCATCTAAGAAATTGAATACACAAATATATCCCTGTGTGAGGGTCTTTTTGGTAAACATTTTACTTCCACGTTCCCTGCCCTCACTACATGCAATAATTCCTGACAATTGTTGATGAACTGAGAAAGGGATCAGAGCAAATTAATGTTGGACTTAGCCTTCAATAGCTAATGCCAAATTTCAAGGAATCCTTTCACAGTCTTCTGTTTCCTAAGAAAGAATCCAAGCCATCTCTCTACCCACCTTTAATATTATTTTTTCCTCTCTTGGTGAAAAAGATCCCTGAATTTCTGACATTTAATACAATATTCAGTGATTATTCAGTCTCAAAGTCACATAATTTGAAGTAATGTGAAAACAAAAGCCTGGAAATCGCAATGATTATCTTGAGGTGATGAATCTGTAATCCATTTCTGAAAGTGCTTAATTCCCTTTCATTAATGATATCCGGTATTTTTGAGGGGATTTGAGGGGAGAACAATCATTCACCATCAGTGGCAGTGTAAATTGGTACAAGTATTTTTTTAGTGGGGATTTTACAGTATCTATCAAATTAAAACATGCATACACTTCTATCTTGCAGTTCTATTTCTACAAATCTATTCTACAGAAATGTTTATAGGGATACAAAAATATATATGTAGAAATGATAGCAGCATTATTTATAAAAATGAAAAATATATTTTGTAAAAATGAAAAATATGAACTAAGAAGAATACCTATCCACACACAGATGACAAATGATCTATGGTACAATCATACTTTGCTTAATGGGTTCCTATCATTTTGTCCATCCAGATAACTTTTTCCTTGTGGTATTTTTTTAGGGATGTGGAGAAATCATCAAATCTTTGGGAATCTACACCCAATTCCTGCCCCAAAATATATCATTAAAAATGGAAACTGGCATATTTGCAATGATTCTGTCCCCTAGGCCACTGTTGAACATCCCATGCTTGGGTACCTGAACAAAGATGTGACAGTCATAATTCCCTAGTCTTTTACATACAGTTGATTGATCCAGAGATGGATACCTAACTCAAGTTGAATCAATTTGAGTCATGTCACAGACTTCTTAACATGGAACTGAGGACCTGGGAATTGCTGAGAGCCACATTTCCTTTCCTGAAGAGATAATTTGCTTTGCAATGAGAGAGATCAATCAAAGCGAAAATCTGCAGTAACATGAGATGAAAAGAATGTGCAAATTCTTGGTTCCACGAGATACCTAGTTCTACCCTTCTGATTTTATAGTTTCATTCAATTCTTCCTTGGAATACATGAACCAATAATTTCCCCTTTTAATTGAACTAGATCAAATTGAGTTTCTATTTTGATGTTATATTGGTCAGAAAAAGGCAAGCTTCATAACAATATGAATACTTTGGTATAATTTTTGTAAAACAAAATGTATGCATGGATAAATATTAAAACCATCACAGATGACAGAGCAAAGTGGTAACAGTGATTTGCCCTTGGAGCAGTGGGGAACAGGAGAAGAAAATGCTTTTGCTTTTATATTGCATACTTTTATATTGACTAAAATTTTGATACTAAACTCTATTAATTTTATAATAGATAAATAATTTTATAAGCCCATAAGCTCAACACTTCTAGGAAGACTTATAAAGAAAAACAAACAAGTGCTTTGCAAGCACTCCTTCTCAGATGTTCTGATACGAAGTGCACCTGCATTCATTGGTCCCACAGTGAAACCAGTAGAAAATCGTGATCGCTTCTGATAGAAAGCCAAAGATGCAGAGTAACTTCCCAACTCACAAATGCCTAACTTATGAACACCTGGTACATAAAAAGAAAGGCCACTGGCCCAACATAACTTGCCAGGAGACAGCACAGCAGAGTGGAAAATGCTTGAGCTTTGCAGCCAGACTGCTGAAAATCAAACTGTGCCCCTCTATTTACTGGCTATGGAGCATCAGGTGAGTTACTTAGCCTTTCTGCACCTCATTTTCTCATCAATAAAGTGTGCTAACAATTGGTCTTAACTCATCAGATTGCTATGCAGGTTAGTAAAAATAATGCAAAACAAACTGTGGCACGTATGATACACTCAACCTAAGCAGTGTTAGCTGTTGGTGTTATTAGAAAGCAGCTTGACCTCTCGGTGCTGAAGATTTCACTATGTCACTATATTCTTTCTCTAATAGCAAACTTGGTATCTGTTACCAGGTACAGACAGCAAATCCCTCAGAGTAGTGATTTGCTTGTCATGGTGACAAATTTCAACATGTTAGAATCAATTTCCTCAGAATTACTTCTTGTCCCACACATGGGTACATTATTTGATTGGAGTACAGCTACCCTAAAGTTTATTACGTTCATCACAATAAGAGCAGAGAGCTTGTTCTATTTCAAAAATTCTAATACGTAATTTTTTTCACACAGTACAGATTCCTGAAATCTGATATCTCTCAGAGCCAATGGAGGGTTTCAAAATCACAAACGAGGCAGCAGGCCAGGAGCTCCTGCTGCTGTAGGTTCTTATTGCTTGATATTGGCAAGCTTTGCCATAGCTGTCTCTAGAATATAACTCTGAATGTGTATATTTGCATTGTTAGTATGTAGTGCATTGAGTTTAGCTGCCATGTATAATGACCTCAAAAATAATAGTCTATAACCAAGAAAACAGAAGCAGAAATCAGAAGATATTGTATATTCAGAAAGTTATAGAGCAGCATGGTAGACATTAAAACGCCATATCTAAATACATCTAAAAAATTCTACAGAAGAAAGCGTTGTGTTGAAAGTTGACTACATTTTTTCTACCTTTGTAGTTCATGAAGTAATGACACTATATTAGATAGTAACTTAGATTCAAATTAATATAGTAATTCACATCAAGAAATATGTGCCCTCTTCCCCCTCGGGGTTACCCACTTTACTCTGTCCCACGGTTCTCAGCACAATATCTACTGAACACATACCATGTGGCAGGCCTGCTGGTGGGCACTGTTTTCCTTCCTCCAGAGGTCAAAGACTTTCCTACTGCACTTCATCCAAAACAATGATCTTCCTCACACCATCATTTTCAGTGGCTGGAATTTTGCTTGTGATTCCTAGACTTCCGCTGCCTTTCTGAGCAAAAGAAGTCAGTGATTCAGCTGGAGGCCTTTACAAGAGCTCCTGCCACTGAGGTTGAAGAGTTGATTCCTGAGGAAAAATATATTTACTCATAGAGAAGATGCTCCTTATTATGAGTTATAGACTTCACTGAGTCCTCAGGTATTTATTAAATGCACACTGCAGTTACAGTACTAATATCAAATCCCTAGTATCAAGATAAATACCATTGGGGCATATATGACTAAAAAAAAATAATAAAGCACAGAGGAAAGAACTAGACCAAGAACTAGACCCTGGCTGCTGAGACAGGGAAAATATGGCAGGAGCACCCAGAGAGTTGTCATAGAATTCTGGCTGTCACAAGAATTCAAAGATAGAAATCAGGAAATTTCCCTCAAAGAGGAAAGTGAGAGTTTTCAGGGAGAACTAGAGAGATGTTCTCATTGGAAAAAACATTCTAGTCAGAGAGGACGCAAGCAGTCCTCTCTAAGAAAATGAAAGCAGCTCCTAGAGATGGAATAGTGGCTTCCAGGTCCAGGAGAACTTCCCCTACACTCCCAACTCAGAAAGCCTTTCTTTCTTTCACTCAGGAATCACTTTTAGCAGTCGACACACTCATTTAATGAAAAGTGAGTATGTGGAATATGTGCAGGCACCAGTCTCATGCCACTGTCTCACTGAGTTCACTCTTGGACATAATTTCTTTGAATGAATTGTCAGATGGGACTCTAGGGGATCGGAAAACGTGACCCCCCCAAAATATGCTATTTTGGCATGTAGGTTATTTTGAACTGAAGGCAGTCGCGACCCCGTAGGCTCAGGAAAACTTCTACCTCTCCCTTAACTACCCAGAAGAATCCAAATTAGGGGTCTTTCCCAGAATAAGAGCTTTTATTATCACAGACATATTTTATCCGAGTAAGCCATCTGTATGACAGGCCAAACATCTAATTACCACACTTCGGCTCTTCTTCTTATAGTCCTGTGACTTGCCTTCCTCTGTGTAAATCCCCAAGCCTTTTATCCCACCCTTAACTCAGTATGTTACATATGCCTCATTTTATCTTTCTGTCTCTGAATCTCTCATTTACGTGAGGTCTCTGACCCTCTCAACTATGTGGATTCCCATATGTACGAAATTTAATTGATTTCCTTCTGTTACTATGTCTCATGTTGATTTGATTATCACACCAGCCGAAAGAATCTTTGTCGGGTAGAGGAAAATTCTTCATCCCCTGCAGGACCAACATTTGCTATTTAAAATGCTTCTCTTTATGTCTGCCCCACTCTAACTCTTTCCTTAGTGTTGTTTAGTTGAATTTCCACAGTAAAGTGAAACTTCACTATAATCCAATTAATGCAGAATTTCTAAACTGCGGCCCTGGGGATATCAAGGGAAGATGCACTGCATACTTCTGCTACCACTGGAAGTTTTATTCCCTGCCACATTAGGCTTTAATGAGATATTTATGGGGAAAACATTGGAACTTTCTACCAGGTATGCCATTGTATTTTTTAGGAAATACAATTTAAGTTTCAAAGAATTTATAAGCAAGCTTTATAATTGATCCTTATTTTAAAGTGAGTTCTACCTGTGTGAGAATGATACACTTGGGGAAGCTCATGTGAGCCACTAACTTCACATTCAAGTTCATCTGAAAACAGATTCAAGTTCTTTTTTTTTTTTTTAATTTATTGGGGTGACAATTGTTAGTAAAATTACATAGATTTCAGGTGTACAATTCTGTATCACATCATCTATAAATTACATTGTGTGTTCTTAAATTTCCTACATTCCTGTCAGGCCCTTCCTTGCAACAGTAAAATTTGTCCTTCCCCCTTTCTATTCTTCCTATCATCCAACACTTAACAAAAGAATTTGGAGTACTTTGGGGCGGCCGGTTGGCTCAGTTGGTTAGAGCGCTGTACTCATAACACCAATGTCACTGGTTCAATTCCCACATGGGCCAGTGAGCTGTGCCCTCCACAACTAGATTGCAAAACAACGACTCCACAACTAGATTGAAAAAAAACGACTTGATTTGGAGCTGATGGGTCCTGGAAAAACACACCGTTCCCCAATATTCCCCAATTAAAAAAAAAGAATTTGGAGTATCTTTGCCTTGCAGATAGTAGACTTTCAAATTTTATTTGTTGATTAAATAAATAAATGCATGGGCAAGGGAATGAATGAGCGAATAAACAATGAATTGAAAAGTTGATTTTCTGATTCAATTTAAAACCTACTCTTAGTTCCAAGCATCTGAGGAACAGAGTTATAATGACACTTCCGTGGTGAGTAGGTAGCATTTCTATCCTTCACCTCTTTGAGCTACACAATCACACCCCACCCCAAACTTCTAGGAGCTCTCCTTTCTTAAAATTATGTCTCCAGGAAACTGAACAATCAGGCCACCCTCCTGAGTAGCAGTCCTTCCCCCTTGTTTCGTTGGCTTTTGGGTATACATGACTTTGCAGCTTTCCCGAGAAAAAGACGAAATGGTGCATGACTAAACCTGACTGAATCAGATCTCCCTTTTCCCACTCCCTCTCCCTTTTACTGCCTCCCACACCCCTGTCTTTTCTCTTTCTCCCAATTTCTCAATATGGTGCCTAATCCTGCTTCAGTCTTTTCAACTATAGCCTCATTAACTCTTACTGATTAATTCATACACCTCTTTGCAACTTCTTCCTGAATTCTGTGGGTGTTCTCTAGAGCCTCTGAAATCTCTTTGCTACACTTCAAAATCTATTTACATAATGTTCTGTGTTACAAGTGAACTTGTTTTTATGCCGTTCATGCACAGTAAACCTTTGCCATTCATTTGACTGCTTGTTGTTATTCCACTGTTTTCACTTCCCTGGCCAGATGGCCAACTTCCAACGGTAGGTTACTGCTGGGGGAGCTGCTGGATAGTTAACACCCACCACATACCAACTCCACTTTCAGCTGCAGGTGCAGAGATCAGTAGTTGAAATAAACTGACATGTGTTAAATGTCCATTTTGTGAAAAATCACACACACATCCACATAAGATTATATCACAACAATGCAATATTTTTGATACTATTATGTCATTTTACTGAGTGCGAAATTAAGCCTTGAGAGATGTGTTACATGCAGCGGAATAACTCATTTTTGGAAGGGCAGGATTAGATCTCAAGTGTTTCCACTTTACCTTGTTCTCTTTCGAGACAAATCTTTCCTAAAACACTACACCATTATCTAGTTACAGAATGTTTTCATGCCAAATGGGAACCCTGTAACCAATTTAACAATTACTTCTCATAGTAGGGTTGGTTGCACATTGTGTATCTAATTAATGCCTCTGAATGTACACTTCAAAATGTTTAAAATGGTAAATTTTATGTTATTTGTATTTTACCATGATAAATGCACACACACGAATTTAAATAGTCTTCCACTTCCCACTTTTCCTCACAACCCCCTTTCCTTAAAAGTTATGTCAATAATTACAGAGTCCAGGATGAAATATCTAAGCTGGTTTCATTAAGTTAAAATATTGTATACTATTTTCTTTTTATTATCTCCATTATGACTTTACCTAGTTAAATATAGATTTTATGGCACGGGGACAGAGATAGTATTATCACTTATCAAAAGCTGCACTTCACAGGAGGACTGCAATGAGCTTAAAAAAACTAAAGTTTGCCAGAATAGGAATGCCATTTCTCAGAGAGAAATGTACCGTTTGCACAAAAAATGTCCTGGTATGTATTTGGTCTGCTGGATATAAAATGAATCTTGGAGCTTTCACTTGAATTTCCACTTGACAAGCCCTTGACAAGATGTTGATGACTTCCAAATCTCTTTTCCAGCCCACACCTCCCTCCTGAGCACTAGTGGACATCACCTTGATATCCCTCAGACACCTGAAACTTAACTTGTCCAAAGCTGTACACATTATTTTGCACTCTCAGACCTGCTGCCACTTCTGTATATTTGATTTTGCTGAAGATGTAACTATCCACTCAGATGTTCAAACAAGATATCTAGGCATCATTGTCAAATTTTCCTTCCCCACCCCCATATTATCAGTCATCATATTCTTTAGAGTCTATCATAGTATCTCTCAAGGCCTACTTCAAAGGATCAGCCTCCACACACCGACGCACACATGCACAAGCAAAGCCTTCCATTTTGATTGCCTTTATAACACATTCAGCTATCCATTAGCTCTGGTAAATTGATCTCTGAAGTCACAGAAGTGGCCTGGGATCTCAGAGAAAAGAAAACTTGGGAAGATAAATCCATGGAAGATAAAGAAAAATGCATCATTTCCCTGGTGCCTTTTACTACAAATTTTAATACTCTGAGATTTTTTTGTTCTTGTCACGTCAACAATTTAAATGGAAGCACGCAACCTGAGGCCCTTTCTGTCTTAGATGAGGCCTAGAAAGATAGCTTCCCCTTAACTCCCCTGATCATCATCTCTTGGAGAAGCAATTATAGACCATATGGAGAAATTATTTAAAAGTATAAATATGCTTACCTAATATCACAGTTGCTTTTACCCATAGGTAGGATACTCAGAAAATCCAGAATCTACAATTCCAAAATCTTGGCTCTTCGATTGGAAAATCTGTGATCTAAGTGTATTTGTAAGAAGAATTTTTCCCAGACTTGCAGATTATATTTCAGAACTTCTAATTTGAAGTTAGACATGGAAAAACATAGCCGTTCCTTTACTGCCTAATGGGAAATCATGCAAAACAATAATGTGAATGAGAAATAGCAGCTTAACACTATCATCCCAAAATGTTTGCACTTGTGAAAAGGCTGTCAAAAGAAATGGATAAATAGGAAAGAGTATATGATCAATCTTTCAGTTTCCTGCCTATATCAATTTACTAGTGAGACACAAAAGCCAAAAGAAGCCACCTGTAATATCTTCATTCTTAAGGAACACTCCGTTTACCATCACACATAGGCCTGGTCTTTCCTTCAATTAACTTCCTGAAAATGGTTTCAGAAGAAAAATTAATGACTTCAAAAAAATTTAACCAAAAAGGAAGAGTCACAGTATCAAAGATGACATAAGAAACAAACAATAAATAAACCAAATGTGCATAGAAAGCATTCTTATCATAAAATAATAATAATAACAATAATAATAATACAGAAAATCTTAAAGTATTTCACCCTGCGTTTTAAAAAATATAATAAAATAATCAATAAAAACAAGATATCCTAGACAAAGAAACATGAATTTAGGCCAAGATGATAAGATTAGAATATGAAATATGAATAGAAGGGCTAAGAAGAAAATGAGAGAAGAACAGTAAGAATCACAGAAATGAAGGCACAACTGTTAATGACAACAGGAGAAGGCACATTGCTAAATATTCTATAAGGTCTTAGGAGACAGGATTTAAAAAGGCAAGCAAAATGAAATGGCTGTAAGTATTTCTAAAAGGATTATGAGAAAACAAAAGACGAGGGAGGTAAAAAAAAAATGTGTAAATTGGCTAACTAAAGAAAAAATTCAGAATAGAAGCTATCTTTAAAGATATTATAAGAAAACTTTCCAGAAACAAACAAGGTCTTCAAACAGAGACTAAAATTTTTTCTGTTCCCTAGGAAAACCCGACACAGAAGATCAACATAAATAAATATCCTATTAAATTGATCAGGTCACTTAAAAGCAAAAATATAAATCTGGGCTAAGACTTCTCCATAGCCATATTCAATGATAGAAGACAATTGGAAACTTAAAAATTCTCAAGAAAATAAATGTCTGACTCAAGAATTATTCGAGGTCTAACAATTAAGTTCACAAACTGTTGCAATGATGTTGCTAACCTTTTTTTTGATATCAGAGGGATTATTCATTATGAATTTGTACCAGCTGGACAAACAGTTAACAAAGTTACTATTTGGAAGTGCTGAAAAGGCTGTGTGAAAAGTTAGACGACCTGAACTTTTTGCCAACAATTCATGGCTCTTGCATCACGACAATGTACCAGCTCACATGGCCCTGTCTATGAGGGAGTTTTTAGCCAGTAAACAAATAACTGTATTGAAACACCCTCCCTACTCACCTGATCTGGCCACCGATGACTTCTTTCTTTACTGGAAGATAAAGGAAATATTGAAAGGAAGACATTTTGATGACATTCAGGACATCAAGGTTAATATGAAGACAGCTCTGATGGCCATTCCAAAAGAGTTCCAAAATTGCTTTGAAGGGTAGACTAGGTGCTGGTGTCAGTCACTTCCCAGGGGGAGTACTTCGAAGGTAACTGTAGTGATATTCAGCGATAAGGTATATAGCACTTTTTCTAGGATAAGTTCGTGAACTTAACTGTCCAACCTCGTATATACTGTCCTTCACACATAAATGACACAGATAATATTTCTGCAATATACACTCTGGAAATATTATTATGCTCACCCCTTTTAAAAGAAATCACTAGAGGATGTATTTTTGCTAACCAAGAAAATAAGAGGCAAAAAGACAGAGAGCAGTAATGTATTTAGCTACAGAATTAATATTTTTAAAACGTGGAAATAATGCTTCCAGAAACAGTACGGAATGTTATTCATATTGACAATGTAAATAGAATAAAACTAACATTAATTTGGAATTCTTTAACCATTATTTCTTCAAATATTTTTTCTGTCCTTCCTCTCTCTCCTCTCCTGCAGGGATTCCTATAATGCTCATATTAGGACATTTGAAGTTGTATCTGTTAACTGATATTCTGTTCATTTCTCATTTTTCTCATATTTTATTTTAAATAGCTTCTATTGCCATTTTCCCCATTGCTATTGCTTCTGCTTTTAATCCCATCTCGTCTACATTCCTGAATCAGTTAGGGACATTACTGATGCTTAAACCATAACCTCAGACATACACAATTCAACTCTTTGCCCTTGTCATAATTTTATTTCAAATTACTTTTCACTTTTTGGAATATACATTGAGCCAGTGAATTTCAGAGTCCTAGAGTAACAAGATAATACTTAGAAGTCATATACTGTCAACTATCAATTTGCCTCATGTGGATCTCCAGCACAGGAATGAACTACATTTGTGCATGCGTGTGTGTGTGTCCACGTACATACTTATTCTGTACAATTTAATCACATGTTTACAATCACGTATCTACCATAACAATCAAGATAATGAACAGGTGTTGCATTGTCCTTTCATAACTACACCCACCTGTCCACCTCCACTCTTCCCCAAACCCTGACAAACTTTAATATGTTCCATTTAAAAAAAAAAATGTTTCCAATTCTTCATGTCAGAAGCTTGGAAGTCAACACTCCATCCTAAGAACAAGTAAAAAGCTACACAGACTGAAAAATCTACAACTCCTCTAGGAGCCATAAGACAGATAAGGTCCCAGGACAAACTGCTGCTCCCCGGATTGGAGAGACGGACAGGTGAATGCAGGGAGTTGTGACCTAGTGGGGCAGAGATTCATTAGCAGAAACTGCTGTAGGAACCAGTGTCAGGGTAGGAAAACTTGAACTGCAATTGACAAATTTCTACAGGCTCAATGTGGGTGACTCAGAAAGTTAAAAATTTGGGGCCCCTATAATAGTATTGTAAGATTTACCTCCAGGAGCTTGACCAGGTTCCCACAGTAAATATGAGAGAAAAATCTCTTGCTGCTTCTGAAAGAAGACGGGGAAAGAAACCATTCTGAAATATAATCATGTGCCACATAAAGATGTTTTGGTCAATGATAGACTGCATATATGATGGTGGTCCCATAAGATTATAATGAAGCTCAACAATTCTTATGACTTAGTGACGTCATAGCCATAGAAGCATCATCGCATAATGCATCACTCTTATGTTTGTGGTGATGCTGGTATAAAGAAACCTACTGTGATATAAGTCATAAAAGTACAGCACATACAATTATGCAGTATGTATAATACTTAATCAAGATAATAATTGACTATGTTACTGGTTTATGTATTTACTATATTATACTTTTTATCATTATTTTAGAGTGTGCAGTTTCTACTTAGAAAAAAAAGTTTGCTGTAAAACAGCATGGTGTATCACATGAGCAGCAGCCGCACACACCTCATATTTACTGTGTCTCTTCACTGCATTATTTTCTCTTGATTTAATCTTGTGCTGTCTTATAAATTTAGTGTAGCCTAAGCATACAGTGTCTATAAAGTCTCAGTAATGTACAGTCAGGTCCTAAGCTTTCTCATTTACTTACCACTCACCGACTCACCCAGAGCAACTTATGGTCCTTCAAGCTTCATTCAGGTAAGTGCCCTATACAGGTGTACCATTTCTTATCTTTTATACTGTACTTTTACTGCACCTTTTCTATGTTTAGATACACAAATGCTTACGACTGTATTACAACTGCCTAAGTATTCAGTACAGTAACATGCTACACATATTGGTAGCCTAGGAGCAATAGGCTATACGATATAGCCAAGGTGTGCAGTAGGCTATAGCACCTAGGTTTGTGTAAGTATACTCTGTGATGTTTGCACAAAGATAAAATTGCCCAACAATGCATTTCTCAGAACATGTCCCTGTCATGAAGCAGTATATGACTATATATGAGAGCATTCTGTCCTTCATAAAGAGGGACACTAATTAAGTACAGCCTAAGTGGCGGGGGCATTTTCACAGCCTAACTGACCTGGAGAAGGGAAATACCCAACGCCAGCCCACTCGAGTCATCCTGTTCCACCTACGGGAAAAAACCTGAGATACACTTGTAAAGTTCACTGTCCAGGAGCATAGGCTCACTGAAACACTGAGACCTAACCACAGAACTATAGAACACTCCCCCTGCACCTCAGCAGCACAACAGTAAAGGCCTGCTTTATGCACATGCGCACGCACACACACACACACACACACACACACACACTGCCAAAAAATGTATATACATTTTAAGAAAGGAAAAAACTATTAAAATTATGCTGATGGTAACTACTTTGAGCACCTCTTGTAATTGCAGAAGTCAAATATGACATATTCACCTTTTGTTATCAGTATATATTGAGTATTACAATTTAAAACAGTTTTTTTCCTTTTTAAAATGTGTATACATTGTTTTTTCAACATATGGGTCGGACAATTATGCTCGTGAACTCATCCTAGAAAAAGTGCTGCATCCCTCATTGCTGAATATCAATCACTACAGTCACCTTTGAAGTACTCCCCTTGGGAAGCTATGCACTGACACCAGCACCTAGTCCACCCTTTAAAGCAATTTTGGAACTCTTTTTCTGGAGTGGCCATCAGAGCTGTTGTCATATTACCCTTGATGCCCTGAATGTCATCAAAATGTCTTCCTTTCAATATTTCCTTTATCTTCGGGTAAAGAAAGAAGTCATTGGGGGCCAGATCAGGCGAGAAGGGAGGGTGTCCCAATACAGTTATTTGGATTTTTTTGACTGGCTAAAAAATCCCTCACAGACAGTGCCGCGTAAGCTGGTGCATTGTTGTGATGCAAGAGCCATGAATCATTGGCGAAAAGTTCAGGGTGTCTAACCTTTTCATGTAGCCTTTTCAGCATGTCCATATAGTAAACTTGGTTAACTGTTTGTCCTGTTGGTACAAATTCATAATGAATAATCCTTGTCATATAAAAGAAGTTTAGCAACATTGTTGAAACACGTTCACGAACTTAAATGTCAAATCTCGTGTGTGTGTGTGTGTGTGTGTGTGGTGTGTGTGTGTAAGTTTTGCCCAGTACATAATGTCCAGCTATAAAAAAAAAAATAAAATACAAAGCATATCAAAAGAAAAACAAAAACAACCAAAACTCTTGAAGAGATAGAGCGAGTATCAAAACCAAACATGGCAGGGATAGTAGAACTATCAGAACAGGAATTTAAAAGAACTTTGATTAATATGCTACGGGTTCTAGTTTAGTGGTTACCAGAGGGTAAAGAGTTGGGGGGTGGTAGAAGAGGGTAAAGGGGGTCAAATATATTGAGCACACAATGCTCAAGTGAGCACACAATGCTCATTGAGCACACAAGGATATATAGATGATGTATTACAGAAATGTACACTTGAAATCTATGTAATTTTACTAACCATTGTCACCCCAATAAATTTAATTTTAAAATGCTAAGAGTTCTGATGGATAAAAAGAGAGCATGCAAGAACACATGGACAACATAAGCAGAGAAATATAAATCCTAAAAAAGAACCAAAAAGAAATGCTAGAGAAGAAAAGCATTGTATCATAAATTAAAGAATGTCTTTGGTGGACATTAGTAGACTGGCCATGGCTCAAGAAAGATTTTGTGACCTACAGGATATATCAATAGAATCCTCAAAAACTGAAAAAGCAAACAGAAAAAGGCTGAAAAAAAAAAAAGGCAGAGCAGAATATCTAAAGACTGTGAGACAACTACAAAAGGTGTAACACGGGGATAATGGGAATAACAGAAGGGAAGGAAAGAGAGAAACAGAAGAAATATTTAAAATAATAATGACTGAGAATTTCCCCAGATTAATGTCAGATACCAAACCACAGGTATAGGAAATTAAGATAACACCAAGCAAGATAAAAAATTACAGCTAGGCATATAATTTTCAAGCTACAGAAAAATCAAAGACAAAGGAAAATTCTTGAAAGAAGCTGGGAGGAGGGAAAGAAACATATTACCTCTAGAGAAACAAAGTAAGAATTACTTCTGACTTCTCCTCAAAACCAGGCAAGGAAGAATAGAGTGGAGTGAAACAGTTAAAGTGTTGAGAAAAAGTACCCCACCAACCTAGAATTCTGTACCTTGCAAAATTACCCTTCAAAAGTGATAGAGAAAAAAATATATTTTTATTTTTTCAGAAAAACAAGAATGGAATTAGTTGTCAGTAGACCTGCCTTTCAAGACATCTTGAAAGATGTTCTTTAGAGAGAATGAAAATGATATTGGTCTGAAACTTAGATCCACAAAAAGTAAGAGAGAGCATCAAATAAGAATAAAGGCACAATAAAAACTTTTTTCTTACTGTTAATTGATCTAACAGTTAACAGTTTGTTCAAAATAATACTAATAATGTATTTAATTATGTAGGCGTATGTAAATATCTATCTACCGATTTATTTATGTTTATATGTAAATGAAATGTATGACCCCACCAACACAACTCGAAAGAAAGCAGGAGTAGCTATATTAATTTCAGACAGAGTAGTCTTCAAACTAAGGGAAGTCATCCAGGATAAAAAAGGGCTTTTTTTTATAATGAGAAAGGGTTAATTCTCCAAGAAGATATAACAGTCTGTAACATGTATGTACCTAACAATAAAGCATGAAACTATGTGAGGCAAAAATTAATAGAACTGCAAATAGATATAGATGTATCTAATACCATACTTGGAGACTTCAATACTCTACCAGAAGCGGCTATATTAGGTTGGTGCAAAAGTAATTGCAGTTTAAAAGGTTAAAAACAATTGCAAAAACAGCAATTACTTTTGCACCAACCTAATAGCAGGCAGAAAGTTGAACTCAATGTCTTCAATCAACTGGATATAATTGACATCTATAGACTACTTAATCCAACAAAAGCAAAATAAACATTTTTCTCAAGCTTATATGGGACATTCACCAAGAAAGACCACATTCTGGGCCATAAAACACTCCACAAAATTAAAAAAAAGAAAGAAAAGAAAGAAAGAAAGAAAGAAAGAAAGAAAGGAAGGAAGGAAGGAAGGAAGGAAGGAAGGAAGGAAGGAAGGAAGGAAGGAAGGAAGGAAGGAAGGAAGGAAGGAAGGAAGGAAGGAAGGAAGAAAGGAAGAAAGGAAGAAAGGAAGAAAGGAAGAAAGGAAGAAAGGAAGAAAGGAAGAAAGGAAGCAGGGAAGGAGGGAAGGAGGGACGGAGGGAAGGAGGAAAGGAGGAAAGGAGGAAAGGAGGAAAGAAAGGAGGAAAGGAGGAAAGGAGGAAGGGAGGAAGAGAGGAAGGGAGGAAGGGAGGAAGGGAGGAAGGGAGGAAGGGAGGAAAGAAGGAAAGGAAAGGAAAAGAAATCTTACGGTGTCTGCTCTGAGACAAGAATGAAATTAAACTAGGTATCAATAACAGAAAGATAGATGGAAAATCACAAAATATGTGAAGATTAAACAAAAAACATCTAAATAACCTACAGGTCAAAAAAAATTCTCAATTTTTTTAGTATTTTAAACTAAATTAAAACAACTTATTAAAATTTGTGTGATACAAAGAAAGCAATGCTCAGACAGAAATTTACAGCATAGAATGCATGTATTATAAAAGGAAATCTGAAATCAATCATCCTAAGTTTCTGGCACCATTATAAAAAAAAAATCTAAAATCAATTCCTAAGTTTCCACCTTAGGAAACCAGGAAAAGACGAGCAAATTAAATGCAAAGTAAGCAGAAGAAAATAAATAGTAATTAGAGAATAAATCAATGAAGTTATAAATAGGGTATCAATAGAAAAAAATCAATAAATGCAAAATGTGTCTCTTTGAAAAGATCAATAAGTTAGCCAGGCTAACTATGAGAAAACCAGAGGAGGCACAAATTATTAATATCAAAAATGAAAAAAGCTACAATGTCAGAGGGGTACTTGACTTGGGGGGTTATCACTTTGTGAGGAGTGTAAATGTCTAATCATTATATTGTTTTGTACACATGAAACTAATAAAACATTTTAAATGAAAAAGGGAACATCACTATAGATCCTCTGGACATTAAAAAGATAATAAAGGAATACCATGAGCAGCTCTAAACCCACAGACTTGATAATCTAAACTAATGGACTAAGTCCTTGAAAGACACAATTTTTGCCAAAACTCTCACAAGAAGAAATAGACAATCTGAATCTGCCACTTTCCCAGCCTCTTCTCAACCTCAGCTACACAGCTCATGATTCAGTGCTCTGGATGGAGAGTGAAATGCCTCTTGGCATCCTCTTGCACAGCTGGAGAAGCCAGGCACTCATTCAGATGCTCTCTCTTTCCCCTCAGGGAGAAATCAGGGAACTAGAAGATCTCTCTTGGGGAAGTGGTGAGGCAGCTGAAATCGTTTCTTCCTTTTACCCACTCCAGTGCATCCAAAATCTTTTTATTTTTGCCCCAACAGAGTGCTAAAACTTCTCTTTTGGAAAACTGGACATCCGCAAAGGCTCTCTCGTCCATGGGTTACTGTTTAAGTAAGCATTTTCCAGGCACTCTTAGACCATGGTTGAGAGGGCATGGAGCTGGTTCATGATCTCCATGAGTTCCATGCAGGGGCCACAGCCAAAACCAAGGTCTGTGTGCCTATTACCAATGCACATATGTGGGAGACTCCGTTGGGTCCCTTGGCAGATGGTGCTGGATCCTACAGCTCCCACAAAGTCACTATTGTCCATGATGGATGACAAATGATTGTTGTTGAATGGGGGTAACAAATAAAGGATGTCTTATTCACCCATGGCTGATGCCATTATAAAAATAGAATCTTAATAAAAATAAAATTACACATAGATATAGGAAAAATAATGACGTCGTAATATTTTTTTACTTAAGTATAATACATATTAAAACTCTAAAACAAAATATTGCTGGGGGTAAACAGTCATACCTAGTTGCAAGGTTTCTCTAGTTTATTTGAAGGGGTTCCATATTAGGTCTAAATAAACTGAAGAGTTTATGATATTAAGATTAATGTCAATCATTAGGAAAACAATGCAAAAAAGGCATATTTAAAATGCCAACAAATAATTTAAAATGGAATTCTAAAAAAAGACTTAAATGATCCAAGAGAAGTTAGGCAATGGTGAACTGAGGGAAAAAAATTCTGTGAAGACAAAGAGAAATCAAAGAATAAAATTGTAAAACTAAAGTCAATGATATTTGTAACTATTTTAAATGTTACTCACTAAACACACAAAAGAAAATGCAGAGATTGTCAGATTGATCAAAAAAGCATGACTTATCTACATTTTTCATACAAGAAACATATCTTAAATATAAAAATAAACATAGGTTGACTGTAAATGATAAAAAGGAGATACCCCATTCAAAGTAAGTATAAGAAGGCAAGAATAGCTATATTAAATCAGATAAAACATACTTTAAACCAGATATTTGACAGATAAAAAGGGTTCTGTTATACTGGTAAGAACGTCAATTCAAGAAGACATAAAATACCGTATCCTTAAAATCACATGATCAAAAATTGATGTAACTAAAAAGAGAAGTTGCTATTTCCAAAAGGCATATGCATCCCTATGTTCATTGCAGCATTATTCACAATAGCCAAGATATGGAAGCAACCTAAGTATCCATTGATACATGAATTAATAAAGAAGAGGTGGTATATATATAATGGAATATTACTCAACCATAAAGAAGAATGAAATATTGCCATCTGCAACAACATGGATGGATCTAGAGGGTATTACGCTAAGTGAATTAAGTCAGACAGAGGAAGACAAATACAACATGATTTCACTTACATGTGGAATCTAAAAAACAAAATAAATGAACAAAAGAGAAACAAACTCATAAATACAGAAAACATTTTGATGGGTACCAGATAGGAGGGGGTTGGGGATTGGGTGAAAAAGAGGAAGAGATTAAGATGTGCAAAATGCCAGTTACAAATAAGTCAGGGGATGTAAAGTACAACATAGGGAATATGGTCTATAACATTGTAATAACTATGTATCGTGCCAGGTGGATGGATACTAGACTTACTGCAGTGATCACTTCTTAAGTTATATAAATATCTAATCACTATGTTGTACACCTGAAAATAATATAATATTGTATGTCAACTGTAATTGAAAATATTTTTTAAATGTTAAGAAAGAGAGAAGTAGATAATTCTGTAGTCATTTTTGAAGATTTTGACACATCTCTCTATTAATTGATATAATAGAATAACTAGATAAAATATCAGCAAAGACATAGATGACATAAATGATATGAGAAAGGAAGACAGGAAAAGAGACATAAAAGGGACAAAATATGGAAGATGTAAAATTTTCTTTGTTGGCAGATAGCATGATTGCTTACCTAGAAAATCAACAAAATTACTTGAACTAATAAGAGAGTTTAATAATGTCACAGAATACAAGGTTCATTTACAAAAATAAACCTCTGTGTTTATAAGTTAGTAGTACAGAAATGGAAAATAGTAAAAAAGAATTTCATTATTTTCCTATATCACCAACCACCTAAAATAAGAGATGTTTTTAACACAAGAAATGTGAAGATATATAGTTGCAGTATACTGAAAACTACAAAATACTACTGAGAAATATTAAAGAATAATGAAATAATAAAAAGGAATACTTTTTGGAACTCAATATTGTTAAGCTATTTATTATTCCAAAATTGGTCTGTAGGCCTTATGCAATTTCAAGCCATATTTATAACAGGCTTTTATTGTAGCATTTAGTTAGTTAATTCTAAAATTAATATGGATATGAAAATGACATTACATATTTAAAAATCTTGCATAAGAACTAAGTTATAGGACTTAACACTACCTGACTTCAAGCTTTTCTATAAATCTACGCTAATCAAAAGTATGACAGTTACATAGACATACAGAACAATAATAGTGAACCCCAAAATAGACTTATACAATCATGTGATTTTCAAAAAAGATGGCAAAGCAATCTAATGGAAAATGAAAATATTTTCTACAAATGGTGTTACAACATTTGGATATATATGAAACATGTAAACTTCAACCTGTACTTCACAGTATACATAAAAATTAATTTAAGATGTATACAAGATCTCAATGCATTAGCTAAATTCATGAAGTTATTTGAATAAAAAGATAGAAGGCTATATTCATGACTTGGAGGCAAGCAAATATTTCTTAAGTCACAAATAATACACAAATAAAAAGATAAACTATACCCCATTAAAATATAAAACTTCTGTTTATGAAAACACCCTTAATAAAATGAGTAAATAAACTGAGACTAAAAAAAAAATTCCCAAAAATATATCTGACGAAAGATTGGTATCTGGCATTTATAAATAATCCATGCAACTACATATTGTATTGCTGAAAACCTCAATTAAGTAATGGGCAGAATATTTGAAGATAGTTCACAAAGCAAGATACGTGAATAATCAATAATCATGTGAAACATTTTTTCATGTTATTATTCATCATGGAAATGCAAATTAAAACCACTTTGCGATCCATTACACATTCACCAGAATACTTACAATTAAACAGGCTGACAATCCCAAAGGATGGCAAGGATATGGAGGAACCAGAACTGCCATACTTTGCTGGTAATAGTGTAAAATGATAGAAAGCCACAAATCCATACCAGACAGGTCAAAAAGAACAAATCCTAGGCGCTAGTAAATGTTGATGAGGATGTTGTACAACCACAGCTTTCATCCATTGTTGCTGGGCTTGTCAGCACAACCAATTTGAAAAACTAAAGCTGAACTAACACGTGCCCTAGAACCTAGATATTCCTCTACTAGGAACTGGCATGTGTATACAGAAAAAGATGTGTGCCAAAATGCACATAGTGGTAATGTTGAAAATAGTCAACAGATGCACATACACAAATGCTCATTAACAAAAGAAAGGGGAAAGCTGCAAAAAAATACAGAAATAAAAATTAAAGAATTACCACTACATACAATTTCATAGATAAACATCAAAAACTTGTTGAGTAAAATATGTTAGAAACATAAGAATACATACAATACCGGAGGTTTAACAGTTAAGTTCGCGAACTTGTTGCTACCATGTTGCTAACCTTTTTTGATATCAGAAGGATTATTCATTATGAATTTGTACCAACTGGACAAACAGTTAACCAAGTTTACTATATGGAAGTGCTTAAAATGCTACATGAAAAAGTTAGACACCCTGAACTTTTCGCCAACAATTCATGGCTCTTGCATCACGACAATCCACCAGCTCACATGTCACTGTCTGTGAGGGAGTTTTAGCCAGTAAACAAATAACTGTATTGGAACACCCTCTCTACTCACCTGATCTTGCCTCCAATGACTTCTTTCTTTACCTGAAGATAAAGGAAATACTGAAAGGAAGACATTTTGATGACATTTAGAACATCAAAGGTGATATGAGGACAACTCTGATGGCCATTCCAGAAAAAGAGTTCCAAAATTGCTTTGAAGGGTGGACTAGGCTTTGGCGTCAGTGCATAGCTTCCCAAGTGGAGTACTTGGAAGGTGACCACAGCGATATTCAGCAATGAGGTATGCAGCACTTTTTCTAGAATGAGTTCGTGAACTTAATTGTCATACGTCCATGTAATTGTACTTATACAGGTTTAAAAAGTGTATAAACCAATCTACATTGTTTGAAGTTAGAGAGGGGTCACACTTGAGAGTTGGTGAAAGTGGGCATAAGAAGGATCTTTGGAAAACAAGTAATATTTCATTTCTTGATTTGATTGCTTGTTAAATAGGTGTAAATGGGTGAAAAATCATCAAGCTCTATTCTTACACTTTGTGCACTTTTCTGAATATATGTTTTACCTCAGTAAAATTTTACTTAAAAAAAAAATGCACTGGGAGTAACATCAGCAAAATGGTGGAGGAGGCAGCCTCAAGGTCTCTTTTCCTGCCTCAACCTCACAAACATCACTAAACAAACAGAAGCTGTCAGAACCAATTTTGTCAGAACTCTGGAAAAACAGTCAAAGGTTTATAACCAAGCAAAAGATGAAGCACAAAAAAGGCAATTTGAAAATGGTAGGAAAACATTATGGTTTTATTTGTTTGTTTGTTTGTTTTAACTTGCCTTTGCCTCACCCCTTCCCCCATGCAGCAGATTTTGAAGCAGCAGCCGCTCTGTGTGGGACCCTGTCCCTAGATCTAGAAGCATCCGAGATCTTATTCTCAAATTATTATGTATATCTGTTCAAAATTGTCTGGGGGCTACCTGAGAGACTGATGTGAGCTCTTCACCTTTATTTAATCTAACTGAGAACTCAGGATAGAAAAGTGGTAACAACTGTTCAAAAACACTGCAAGGTGAACCATACCTGCAGATGCCTAGGGCAAAAGATGACAATTGAAAAATATTTTTGACTGTCTAAAGCCCTAGAGGAAAAGCTGGGGAAGATTTTTTTTTTTGGAAATTGGGACATTCAAAAGCACTCACGTATGTGGTATATTTTTAAAAGTCGCATGCATGCCTAGGGCAAGACATACACTCATAAAAGTCCTGAGAAGACCCTAAACTTTCACCTTGACCTGACACTGCGGTTAGTGCAAGCCTGGCTGAGTGTTGGGGTGTCGCAGCCCAAAGACAATCACAAAGACTGGAAGAGGTGGTTGGTTTCGTCTTTTCTTTCCTTTTCTTTTTCTTCCTTCCTTCTTTCCTTCCTTCCTTCCTTCCTTCCTTCCTTCCTTCCTTCCTTCCTTCCTTCCTTCCTTCCTTCCTTCCTTTCTCTTTCTTCCTTTCTTTTTCTTTCTTTTTCTTTCTTTCTCCTTCTCCTTCTCTTTAGCTCCTGGAGTTCAAGTCATTCTCTATCAAAACAGTAGCTGAACGTAAGCTAAACCACACACAAGAAGGCATAATATCTTTGCAAAAGTAGTTTGGAAAATTCACTAAACAAAACGATTACCATTACTATGCCCTTCAAAAATTAATAAAATGGCAAACTCTGGAGTGGGGGAAAATCTGATTTCCAGAGATACCATGTTTCTAATATTCAAAAGTCCAGTTTTCAATGACAACAACAACAAAATCACAAGGTATACAGAGAAACAGGAAAGTATGGCCCATTAAATAGAATAAAACAAACTGACAGAAACTATCCCTGAGGAAGCTCAGAAACTGGACTAACTAGGTAGAGTTTAAATCAATTTTCATAAAAATGCTCAAAGAAGTGAAAGAAAACATGAACAAAGAACTTAAGGAAATCAGAAAAAAATATATAGGAACAAAAGGAAAATATCAATAAAGAGACAGACATTATAAAAATGAATCACACCAATTCTGGAACTAAACTAAAATTCACTAGAGTTCAGCTGATTGGAGAAGGTTGGGAAAAAAAATAACACGCATATCTGAAGATCAGACAATTGAAAATTATTGAATCTGAGGAGCAGAAAGAAACAGAATGAAGAAAATTGAACAGAACCTAAGGAATCTGTGGGACCAACATATGCATTATTAGAGAAATAGAAGTAGAGAAAATATTTAAAATAATGGCCAGAAACATCCCAAATTTGACAAAATCCACAGATCTAAAACTCCAAGAAATTCAATGAACTGTAAATATAATAAACTCAAAGAAATACATATCAAGACATATTATAATCAAATTAGTTAAAGCCAACGGAAAAAAAATTTAAACAAGAGAAAAAGAATCAACTTATCAAGCACAAGAGATGCTCGGTACGATTAACAACCAATTTCTCATCAGGAGCCATGGATGCAGGGAGACAGCATGGTAACATATTTAAAGTGTTGAAAAGAAAAGGAAAAAAAAAACTGTTAAGAAATAATTCTGTATCTGGCAAATCTGTCCTCTAAAAATGAAGAAGAAATTATGACATCCCTAAGCAAAACAAAACAAAACAGCAAAACCTGAAGGAGTTCATTACCATTAAACCTGCCTTATAAGAAATCTTAAAGAGAGTTTTTCCGATTGAAATGAATGGGCACTAGACAGTAACTAGAAGCCATATGAAGAAATACAGATCTCCAGCAGTGGTAAATACATGATACATGAGCAAATGTGAAAGCTGTACCAGTGTGTTTTTTGTAACTCTACTTTCTATTTATTATATGATTTAAAACACAAACATAAAAGTAATTATAAATCTGTATTATTGGGCATCTAATGTATAAATAAGCATTTATCCAAAGAAGATACACAAATGGACAATAATCACAGGAAATGACACTAAACATCAACAGTCTTTAGGGAAATGCAAATGAGCACCACTATGAGGTATCACTTCAGACCTATTAGGATAGCTATAATTTAAAAAATATGCAAGTGTTGGTGAAGGTGTGGAGAAATTGGAACCCTTGCACATTGCTGGTGGGAATGTAAAATGCTGTGTCAGCTGTGGAAAACAGTTTGGCAGTTCCTCAGATCATTAAGCATATATAAAGTTGGACAATTAAGTTAATGAACTTGTTGCAACAATGTTGCTAAACTTTTTTGATATCAGAGGGATTATTCATTATGAAATCGCACCAATTGGACAAACAGTTAACCAAGTTTACTATTTGGAAGTGCTGAAAAGGTTGCATGAAAAAGTTAGACGCCCTGAACTTTCTGCCAACAATTCATGGCTCTTGCATCATGACAGTGCACCAGCTCACAGGGCACTGTCTGTGAGGGAGGTTTTAGCCAGTAAACAAATAACCGTATTAGAACATCCTCCCTACTCACCTGATCTGGCCCCCAATGACTTCTTTCTTTACCTGAAGATAAAGACAATATTGAAAGGAAGACATTTTGATGACATTCAGGATATCAAGGGTAATACGATGACAGCTCTGATGTCCATTTCAGAAAGAGTTCCAAAATTGCTTTGAAGGCTGGACTAGGCGCTGGCATCGGTGCATGGCTTCCTGAGGGGAGTACTTTGAAGGTGACCATAGTGATATTTAGCAATGAGGTATGTAGCACTTTTTCTAGAATGAGTTCATGAACTTAATTGTCTGACCATATGGTCCATATGGTCCATTATTCACAGCAGTTTCATGACAGTGTTCTCAGACCATCACCTTCTGGACCTCATTTCTGCTTAATCATATAAATTTTCTATTACTTAAAAAGTAATACATGTTCTTTCCCTAATAATAATACATTTTTAATTTTATTTCTATCATATTTGGCAAATCTACAAGGAAGAAAAGTCTAACCGTATGGTCAGACAATTGGTACGTATGGTACAGGAATAAGCTGTACATGATCTAGTAATGAAGCTTGGGCAGAAAAGTCTAGTATGAACAGACACCCACCTTCTATTATTCCATCAGTCCTTTTCCTCTCCATCATAAAGATTGATTTAAGCCATTATCATCTCATGCCTGGAACGCTGCCAGCCGTCCTTCTCTTCTCCCCACTGCCTGGCACACCTCCTCCACTCTATCTTTAATATTGCATCAAGAAGGATTTCTGAAAAACAAGACTTAATCATGTCGTGCCTGCTGCATACCTATTCCTATCTCCCCTGAAACAAGAGTAACACTCAGTGTCTTAGAATCACAGAAAAAGCCTTCGATGCTCTGGCCCATCACAGAACTATCCTCATAGTTGGTGCTTAGTAAATAAACACGTACTCAATGGATAATCAGTGGTTTCTGCCAAGACAAAGAAAAGCAAAGGTAGGCACAATGGTGGGAGTAAATCCCCCTACTTTATACATATTTTCTGAGCATTGTCTCTGAAGAAGATTGAGATGGGGAAGGATAAGATTTTTCAACCTCAAATACATTCTTCTTCCACCCTATTTCTTGCCCCAACCTTTAAGGACCTGAGAATCTAGCAGGGAATGCAACACTTGTACAGAAACTGCCACGCAGTTAGGACTTGATAAACATGCTGCAGGAACTCAGTAGGAGGAGATTAATTTTTCATGTTGGGGATTTAGAGAAAGCTACAGACATTTGATCTTGGCCTTGATGAAGGAGTAGGCAGGTGGGAAGAGGCAGATCTCCAGCCCCTGGGCAAAGGCCCTTTGCTGTGTGAAGATTAGGGAAGAGACAGTGTTGTCATGCTGGTTGACTATAACATGGGACATGTGAAATTTAGCAACGAACAGTAAGGTTGGGATACCAGTGTGGATAGTTTTGGAGGGTCTACAAAGCTAGTTAGAGAAATTTAAGCTGAGCTTTCTCTGTGAAGACTCTTGAGGCCCCGGCTAATTCTCTGCAAAGCCTGATCCCCAGCTGCTTTCTTTCCCAGCCTGCCCTTCCTCCCTGTAATTTATTCAGATTCACTCTGCCCTTCTCCATATTCTTGCCTCCAGCTCTGTGACAAGTCTTCAATCAGCTTCTTGCTACCATAGGACACCGATGCCCCCAATCATTCTTCATGTTGCTTTATATTTCCCTAAGCCTGGGTTTTTCTCCCCAGAAGGCTAGGGATCAGAAAGAAAAAAAAAAAAAAAAAAAGAAAGAAAAGAAAGAAAGGAGAAAAAACATTGGCTGACCGGACAGACAGATCTGCATTCTAATCTTGGCTGTTCTACTTGTAGATATGTGATCCTGGGCAAATTAAACTCTCTGAGCCATCTGTAAAATGGTGATAATAATTCTTATCTCAGAGAGATGTCATGATGGTAAAATGAAATGGTTAAGTCTCTAGTTTTCAGACGCTTCATAAAACACTAGTTGTCTTCCCACTGCAGTCTCCAGGCTCAATAAGGTCAAATTGTGGGCTCAAACCGCACCCCCCTCACCCCAGTCCTCAATTAGAGCAGCTTAATAAATTCTCTACTGTGATCATTACTAACTCCTGCTTTCTTGCTCAGAGGCAAGGAGACAGGATTACACAGCAAGGCCTAAAGGCTTCTTTTTAAACTTGAACTAGGCTCATCAGGGAGTCTTGAAGCTAAAGCTTTGACCTGGTCTGACATTTGAGCTGATTTACGTTAGAATTGCCTTTGTAACAACTGGTGGGGAAAGAAGGAGGCTCGAATCAGTCTAAGCCTGGAGAAAAAGTAATTGCAAATGTATGGAGACAAAGACAGGTGTGTGAAATGGTGTGTAATGGAGCTTACCACAGTTTCCCAGGACAGAGCTCCTACTTGGGAATTCTCATACTAGAAAAGAATTAGGAGTATCTTGGCAAGTGTGTGTTATAGGAAGGGCAATATTTATTCAGCACACAGATAGCTAGTGGATGCCTTGACAATTGCAATGCAGGTTCTCTGACTTGATTCTGGCTCAAGTGCTATTTAGAGACTTAATCACATAATAGCCAGGAGCCCCAAATTCTCACGTGGATCTGACTGAAATCTTTGCGCCTGCTGGTTTCAGGGTGCAGATAAATGAGGGTGGCTGGTAGAGGAGCATCTGCTGACTTGAATTAGGAAAAGGTGTCAGCTCCTGGTTTCTGATCTACAACAAGAACATCCCTGCATCCAGACACAGACATGTTACTGAACCCGGCAGATCTTATCATCCTTCACGGCAACTGGGTATGGATCTGCCTGAGCTAAAGGTGACACCACTTTCTCCTGCCAAGTTTTGCTTAGGTACCCTTGAATCCACACTATTTCATAGACTCATGGAATATCAGAGTTGAGGAAATGTGTCTATTTCATTTTGGAGATGAGAAAAAAGATGATGTAGGGAATATTTTCCTGTGAGTCCCCAAATGATGTAGGTGATGTTGGATCTGCTGGCAGTTTTGGGGTGTGGGCCAAGATCGTGTGTCGTGAGACCGAAAAATGGAAATACGGACCCAGAAGAGGCAAAGAGTTTTTTAAAAAGGATAGTTTATTGAAAGCAAAGAGTCTGAGCTCCTGAGCGGGAGGGGTTCCCGAATGGGGGGTGCCCCATGACTGAGGCAAAAGCTCTTATTTTTATACCTTCCCGTACCTGTTTGGGGAAAGGAAGCTGTTTGAAGAAGGGAACTTGTTTGAAGAAGGGAACTGGCACCTTCTAATGAAATTCGTCTACCAGGTTTGTTCTGCTTGTCCATCCTAAATGAATCAGCAAAATAACCCACTCTTATCTATCAGATCTACTCCATTTGTCAGACCAAAAGGAATTTTATGATTAACTTCAAGGCCTTGTTACATTTTGTCCTGGAGTGTGGAGTGATTTCAAAACTTGAAGTTTTAGGATATGGCTGTCTTTTGTTTATTCCACCAGGGACCTCCCTGTCTACCTAGGGACATGCTAGCTAACCTGTATCAAAGAGACCCAAAGAAGACATAGTTATTAAGATCACAGGGATAGTTATAAAAATAAAAGACTTCTGTGAAAACATAGGTCTCCTAGTTCTTAGAGTGTTACTCTTTTTGTTATTTACCAAGATACAGTAGTAGACAGCAATCCTAATTTAATTAGCTGTTATGCCATTAACACAGACAGTGGGATTATTTGACTGTTTTCTCCAAAATGCTATGTGTAAAAAAAGCCATATTGTCATTTTCTAAAATTTGCCTAAACTTTAAAATTTCAATCCCTTAATGGTAAATTGGAACCATGTTCTTTATAGTTTCACTTTTTAGAGTTAAGAAATAAAGGACATGAGAGGGCTTTAACATATTGTCCTGCAGGGACTCTGGTCCCGCTCCCCACACAAGAACACAGGATATGGTGAGGCCAAAAAGGAACATCCACGGAGCCATAGACAGGGGAGTCAGACCACTATAGTCTCGCTGGCGGCTGGTCAATACCCAAAAGCAAACATTCGCCAGTACCCCAGAGGGGTCTTCCTGCACCCCAGTCTCGCTGGTGGCCGGGGCGAAACACTGGAAGTAGGATCAACATGATCCTCAATGCATAATCTACTTGCTAACTGGACTTGCTAGCCGCAATCCGCCGTCTGCTTCTCTGCCAACCCACCTTCCCCCCAGGGCAGCCACAGCAGCTATAATAGTGGTCAATGGCTAACCGGCAACAACTGACGGCTGTGGCATCCAGCCAACAAAAGCTGTGGGGCACGAGGAGGGCGGCACAAGGTTAAGAAAGACAGTAGACCAGAGTAGAGTGCAAGTGGGGCCAAGGGACTGCAGCCTCAAGGACATGGCTTTTATTAGTTAGGTGTGGAAGTAAAAGAAGTAAAGCTTATCAACCTTAAGATCTGTGAATCCCATACACTACAATGGAAACTGATTTAAGCCACTCACCCTTGCAGCCAAACCGTAAATCTCAGGATAAGTACTTCCCCAAGGGACAAAACCTTTATGCATATGAATAGACGGAGAGCACATCATTGAGTCACTTCCCCTGCAGGTTGTGGGAAGGAATGTAGCCACAGAGGCAGAGGTTCTCCTTAGCAGGGGGAAGGTAGAGGGCTGTGCCCACCTCTATTAACGACCCTGCGAGTTCCCCAGATGGTCCCCACATGGTTGTGTCTGGCTTGGGTTCCCCACCCCCGTGGGAGTCGTACCCGTCTTTGACTAGCCAGCCATCTTTCCAGGGCCAAACAGGGAGACATAAGGTGTAAGCACAAAGGTGAAGGGAAGTCCCTGAAAGGATCCGTCTCACAAACTCTACTTTTTTTAGGGGCAGGTACGAGGAGACAGACGAGTAGACTGCTGCGTGGCAACAGACGGCCACCCAGCCACAACGGATGGCCATCAGATCACAGCTGATGGCCATCCAATAACCGAGCCAGCACCTTTCCACATGAGGCCGAGAGCCTGGAAACTGCTCACCTGGCTCTGTCCCCACTCATATACTGAAGGAGTATACATAGAACTCTGCCACAGACACACTGTAATTCATAAAATGATTAAGAGGAGGCCCAGAAATATGATGAAGTCATAGCACAATAAAATACATAAGAAATCAATTTTAATTATTTTTCAAGTAATTGGAATTCACTCTTTGGTTACATTCCTAATCTACTTTCATACTATATTCAAGCTTTCAAATATTGAGAGGCTCTTATAGGTGGATTTTGATGAACAAACAATTGTTTTTAATGGTTCCAGATAAATCAGAAATGCTTCCTTTTACATTCATCAAAATCCTTCTGACTTGCCCAGGCTAATCTCCATTCAAATTACATATTAGTATAGCCAGAGAAATATCCAATAACTTTTAATATGCTCAGGTCTGAAGAACTTTAGGTATTAAAATAATCAGCTGGCTTCAGAATTGGTAGAAGATTGGGAGCAGGGTGAGGGGGATAAAAGGTAGCAGGATTATTTCAATCCTCCCTGATCCTTGACTCCTTCCTGCATGTTAGGTATATGTCTGCATATCTGTCTGTTTAGCTAACTATCTACCTATCATTTTCCTATTTATTTTGCTAGTGTATCTCTATCTAACAAGAAACTGTAGGCAGAGAAGGAAAACATAATCAACTTCCTGTAGTCATGGCCACCCACAGGAGGGAGGCTATCCCCAATCACCAAGCAACAGTCCCTGATGTAAATGCAATATAGCGACTACTTGTAGACCATTGGTGCTTGTTGCTGTGCTCCTGGATCAATTGCTTTCACAAGACAAGCTGTTGAGGCAGATACTAATGCATCTGGATATATAACACAAGGGGCCTGTCTACAAGCAGTCTCAGTCTTATAGTGTTCTCACCTTTCCACCTCCCACCCAAAATTAGAAGCAAAGAGTTGCTCTATATGGGTTCAGCTTTTCCAAGGAGGTAATGCCATACCTGCTTATGTATCCACTCTTAATGTTGCTACTTCAGACCTGGAAGCTTATTTCTCCTGGACTTTAGTGCACAGCAATTAGAAATCAACATCCTTTGTAGTTCTGTGAAGCTTAATTTTGCTTAAAAATGAACTCATAACTTTTGTATAAATACGCCATGTCTTTCTTGATGCTTGGCAAGTGGTAAGTGCTTATTCATTGAATGAAGGACTGCTTTGTACTCACATTTTTCCTTTGCTAAGTTGAAGCCATTGTAGCAGAATTTAATAAGTTTCCTCTATGAAAATTACATCATTTCATAACTTCTGATTAAATAACATCCCTTTGTCTTCCCACTCGAACTGTTCTTCCTGCACATTCTCATCTAGTGGCATGGAGTTCACGCCCATTTGTATGGCTTTTAAGTCATTATCTGCAGCCAAACTTCAGTCTTCATCTCCACAACTATGTATCAAGTTGCCTGCTATACACCTCTGTCTAAAGGACCTACAGGTACCTCAACACTAACATGTCCAAAGGTGAACTCGTCACCTTATACCTTCTCCCTGTCTATTACACACACATACACATACTCTCAATTGATCTGCTTCCAGGGCTTCCCATCTCAAAGTACTGAACAGGTTAGAAATCCAGCTGAACAGGTCAGAAATCGGAAAGCTTGCTTAGCCTCTTTCTCTCTGTCAAAATCTACCGAAGACTTTTGTCTCAGTGGCCCCAGTCTCTATCCCTTTAGAACAGAGTTTCAACTCCTATATATGACTTCTACTTAAGATGATGCTTACCTCTCTCCTTAGGCATTTTCCCTATAAATGAATTCCATTGTCTTAAGCATATTATGTTCTAGCACAACTCTCTTCCATAAACATTTTCTTTCCATCTCCCAAGTGTTGCCCTGTGAACACTTTAGATTTAATTCAAATGTCATTTCTTCTATGAGTGTTTACATCTTCAATTAACCTGTATTTCTTGCATATGCCTCTCTTGTAGCACTTCACCACTACAGTGATTACTCAATTTTCTTTGTCTTGCATGCATTGCAAAATGTGTAATCATGTTCCTTTCTTTTCCATTTCTCCAGCACCTAGCATGTTTGTAGTATGTATTCAGTAAATATTTATTGATAATCAAATGAATAAATGTTAAGAACAAAGACCTTGGAAGAACTGGCCTAGTGGGTGGTCATGCATCTGAAGAGTAGGGAGCCATCTTCCCGGGATGACAGCTCAGAGAGATTGAGGGGCAGTATTAATTGGAAGCAATATGCCCTAGAGGATCACTCAGTCCTGCAGAAACCTGATAAATGGCACGCCTGCCCTACTTGAAAGAAAGTTGGCACTGTACTTCTCGTAAAATAAGAAAAAGTATCTGTCACCAAAATGTGGTGACACATTAACACCTTGCATCAAATATGTGCTTAATCTATGACATGAACATGGTCTGAAGACAAGCATGCTTTTGGTCCAGGGCACCTGGTTACAAAGCTAAATGATAGTTCCCTAATGGCCTTATTTTCCTGAAGACAGCATCATGCTATCATCCATGAATTCATATAAACTCTCTAAAATGTATCCCTATTTTAAAATTTATTACTTTTCTTTTTTCTTAAATGTAATTTTTCCAAGTTTCAGACCTGTGGTTTGGGGAGAGTGCTTCGTAGTTCTATGCTTCTGGGATTGAATGAACTAGTCATCATTCACCTCATCCATATAATTATAATTTTATGACTTATATCATATGGTCTTTCCAATTAAATGCTGGGCCCAGTAGTTTCTCAATTTCATGCTTGAGTACCTTCCTAATTCTTAGATGGATGCTAGTTCACTTCCCCCAGTAATCTCTCTATGATTTCTTTATTAGTTAGATCCAGAATACATGTAATGCGAACGTCATGTAAACTAGAATTATTTAAAAAAACAAAATAAGAGCAAAAATCTTCCATAATAAATAAAGGGGTCATCCATTTAATTTCCAGTTATTCTTTTATTATCCTCGAGCAGTTTTTGTTTTTACTTGTTTGAATTATGGCTTCATGTGTTCCATAATTTTTGTTTTGGTCTAAGAAATAATTTGTTTAAATGTTTTCCTTTTTTGAGGAAGAAATTGGGGAGAAAGGAAGAAGAATGTTTAACAAAGATGAAAAAGTTGAGTCCTTGTCTTTGCCATTTAATTTATTTCTACTCTCTGCCAGGAGCAATGCAGTATTTTGATAGTATCATGGTTATCAAATAGACATGGACCTTTCCCTAAAGAAAAAATACAATAATAAGCATGCATGTAAGTGTATAATACTCGTATATTAAGTATAATGAAAAAACAAGATATTGAGCCAAAGAATTAAGTGTGTCTTACTTGAGAATAGGTAACCCAGGAAAGTCTCTCTGAAGAAATGACATTAATTCACAGATATGCACTGGAATAACAAATGGAAGAATAGGAAGGAAAGCACTTCAGTCAGGAAACCCCATGGGAAAAGACTCTTGACTGGAAAAATTCTTGGTCCTACCAAGTTATAGAGAGAATTTCAATGTGGTTGAAGCCTCATGACAGAAGAAGGAAGAGGCATGAGATGCGATGAGATGAGATGAGACCAGACGAGGCGAGATATGACAAAGATAAGTTGTGGCCAGAAATGTCTTTTATTGCATTATAAGTGCAATAGAAATCTCATGAAGGATTTTAAATATGAGAATGGCATGACTAACTTTGTTTGAAAAGACCAGTCCAGATGCTTTGCAGACTGACGTGTTGGTAAATAAAGGTAGGAAAAGGAAGACGAGTTAAAAGACTAGTGCAGTAAGTAGGAAATAAATAATGGTAACCTGGATAAGAAATGCTACAGGAAAGATGAAGAAGAGTTCTTTAGCAAATTACTCAGCTGTATAATATGGCTATTATAAGTACCTGCCTCATAAGATCAAAAAGATCATATGATATTATGCCTTTAAAGCACAAAGGACAGTTCTGGCACATAGAAAACATATACATGTTTATTACTATTACTACAACTATTATGACTACTACTGTTGTTTGGAGTTACTTGGTTTGGTTTTATGGGTAGCGTTTGGATGGCCGTGAGGGAAAGTAGATTTATATGTTGTGTTATAGTTTATTGGTTTAGAAAGAAATTTGATAGAATTATATTATGGTGTATTCTTTTAAGGGGTGGTATTTAGAATGATGGTAGGTGATGTCTAATAGGTATTGAAAGAAGTGAATGAAACAGTTGATTTTTAAAAGATCTAATGATGAACTGACTCAGGGCCAATAGAGCCTCGCCATCTTTCTTTTCACCTCTGTCCCCTCCAAAAAGTTTTTTCAGTATTTTTAAGCCTTAGAGCTTCAATCTCTAAGAATGATACAAATACTGTGATAATTCTCTACTGATATTAGAACCTCTCCTTTCATGGAAATAGACCTAGGACTTCTTTTAATGTCAGAACTAGAAGGGAACTTGGTGGTAATTTGGTCTAATTCTCTTGTTTACAAATGTAGAGGCACAGACTGAGGGAGGAAAGTGCTGTGACTCTTCCAAGGGACCACATTATACATCGAAAATGCCCTTGGTCTAGGTATCACAGCAAACCAAGTTTGAGCTCTGAATCTATCATCACCATATGATGTTGAGCAAACTGCTTAACGATCTGAGGCGCAATTTCCTCATTGTAAAAGGAAGATTCTAATATCTGTCCTACCTAGCTAAAGAGTTGCCATGAAGAATGGCTATGATAATGTACATAAAAACATTTTGCAAACTCTCAAGTGTGTTTGTTATCACTCATCTGCCATGTGTACAATCACCCAAACAACAGGTGGGCATACTGATTCAATTGTTTGTCTAGAGGTAGGTAGTGTAGCTCATGGTATGGGGCTCAAAAATTCCCGCAGTAAGTTAATTGGGAGGCTGTGTTCTGAGCTCATGTCTAACTTACATATGTCAGCAGAGAATCTTCCAGTACATATTTCATGAATTCTTAAAATGTTTAAACCTCGATACAACCTTGGCCTTGTACTGTTACTTATATCTTACTATAAGAAAATAGGCCCTGTTTAAGTAACTAGATTAATTAATAAAACAAATAAAAGGTCACATAGCCACTAGGTAGCAGAACCTGATTTCAAACCTTGATCTGCTTTGTTCCAAAAGCCATAAAGTTTTGATTAACAGTGAGACTATACAATAGTCACAGAGTTATATTGATACAGTTTCTGCAAAAAAGAATCCTTAAATTGATCAGACTTGATTAGGAAATCAAACTCACATTTTTGTTCTCCAGCATGTGTCAAAATGCAGCTCATATGATACTGAAATTGAGCAACTGGGGGTAAAAATCACTGGTAAAAACACACTGCAAATGGCAATTAATTATCACACAGGCCCTGCTCTATTATGCAGTGAAAGACTGATAAAGATGCTGAGACAAGACTGAACCAGGAAATGACAACATACAAGGAAAACTGCCCTCTGCTGGTCAAGCCAGTGTCCTGTCCTTGTTAAACAGGGATATTATTCAAAGATGCAAATGAGATATTTTGAACACTTTTTTATTTACAACTTTATTACTCTGAGATGGTTGGGAGTTTTAATTTTGTGGTTAGCCCACCTGCTGTTTCTTTATTAAAATCCTAGTTCTGATTAATCAAAAATACTCTTTGCAGTCAGGTCACATAGATTCCATAAAACAGGATGCAGTAGTTTGCCCTGGATTTGGTGTGAGATTTATCTTTTAAAGATGCACACTGATTTATCTGTGTGCTCACAAACGTGGCAGTGAATTAAAATATGAGAGCAAGTGGGAAAGGTTCATGGCTTTCTGAATGTGATCATAAATAAAGGATTTCATGACCAAGTTGCTCTGTGTAATAGCCGTGTCTCTCCACACCTATGGGCATATCGAGGTCACTCTATAGGTGACAACCATGGTAAACTAGCACTGGGTTTGCATAGCTTTATAAAATTGGCATAAAACATCCACAATTCTATCAGCTGCCATGGTGTTTTTTATACACGTGGCACAAAAGCATGTGAATTCTTTGAAGCAACAGAAAGGATGATTATCTTTCCGTCATCATCCAGATTTTTGTCCACTGTCAGTGACCAAGAGAGCAGTCTTTATGTTTTCTTCTATGGAGCTTCAAAAAGCAGCAGGGACAGAACCTGGATATAAGATTCAGGGACAGGGTAGCACAGCACTGAAGCTGTTCAATAGAAGTGGAGAGAGTATCTAAAGGGGATGTAAGTGGAGTTCTGTTATATGTTTTTTCAAAGAACATTTGGGATTCTATTTTGCCCCCAAATATTATTAAATATCCATGTGAAAATGATACTCTCTTAGAGATGTGACATGCCAATCTAATTACAAGTCTCTTTTGTGGCAACTTCTACTATTTCGCCCCACCCCAAGAAACTAATATTATTTCAGACATAACACATAATTAACTGTAAATTAAAGTCTGAAACTATAAAACAGATGAGACAGTCATGGTCAAAAGAGTGCTGCTATATACACTGAATACAAGAATTTCTTTATAACCTTCACTGCTGGGATGTCAGGAGACTTTCTTAGAGAAGAGTCTTCTGTAAATACAGAAAGGAGCAAAGGAGAGGCGACTGACGTTGCTCAGGAACCACATCTCTGTCTACCCTGTATCTTTGGGCATGTCCTCGACCTGTCTGAACCTCAGGATGTTATGGGCATAACCCCTACCTACCGGATTCTTTGGAGAATTAAACTTCACACGTAAAATACCTCACACACAATGGACATCACAAACAAAATGTTAATTTGAGTCTTCATTTTCCTGAGCAAATGTAGCTGGCACTATTACTCTTAGTGGTCATTTCTCTAGCCAAATAACTTCCTTTCTTCACTTTCTCTGTCCCAAACATGGGTATCCTTAAGCAACTCTTGTGTGAAATGGTTAGGCCATACAGCCTCTCCATTACAACCCGAAAACTAGGAAGAAGTGATTGGAAATGTCCCCTGGCTTCCGGGCTGTCACATAACCTGCTCCCCTAGGTGTCCAAATCCCTGTAAGAAGTAGTTCTGCCCCCAAATAGTACAGGGTGACCTTGGGAATGTTTCCCAAGTGCTCTGACAGTTTCTCTTGATGGAGTCACCCTCCCTACTCTCTTGGAACTAGCATTGTTCTGCTGATCACTGTGGCCTCTCAGTATGCCTCACTGCCACTGACTTTTTCTCGGAGTATTCCCGTGCATACAGTGGAGCCTCCACTTGCCAAAGCTGCAAGGAGCTATGTGGTAGAAGAGGCTGAAGAGGTCTGATTAGAAATGGCACTCTTATCTTTGGCTAATATTGTGTAAGAGAGGTCCTAAAGCATAGATTCTGTCCCTATTTTTTGTAGAAGATCCTAGAAATCTCAGACTAGCCTTAAAATCTCCCGTCTCTGAATGAGAACTGGGCTTGAGTATCAGGCTTCATATTCTGTTACTATAACACACTATATTAAAAATCTTTTAATAACAGAGGCTTTCTTTCTGGCTCAGCTCATTGTGCCTGTATGAGGAGTTATTTCCTTAAAAGTATCTTCTCAAGTATCTGCTCTCCTTGGACCCTAACAAAAAGGCCCAGCTCTACCATCAAACTCATACTTTAGGGTTCCCTGCTCTGGCCCTTTGCTGGGCAACCACATATTTTAGCCATGGGCCTAAGGGGATGTGCATCCCCAAAGCCTATGTGGATCCTCTAAACTAGCATTTGGGTAGCTGGCATCCCAGAACTCCCTGTCCAAATGGCCTAAGATGGCCTACTTGTCCTGTTTGCTTCTCTTCCCCATGTATGCCCTCCTGAGATCAGATCAAGCTCTGACTGCGTGCACCTTCAGGCCCTGAGAGAAACCAAGGGGCAGTTGTTATGAGCAAGGCAGATGGGCCCACTGACTAGGCTGTCTACATACTCAAGACGCTTGTCATGAGGGAGGGAGCAAGTATTAAGGATAGAAAGATGCAGTCCATCGGCTGTTGTTATTGTTGTTTTTTCCCTCTATTTTGCTAGCTCCCACCGAATTCTAAGGAGTCCTAAAATACTGAATTGAAACTTGGCCTTTCAGGTCATTGTGAAAGTATATTTTTCAAGACAGAAGGATAAACCATATTTTATTTAGCGTTTGTTGGTTGGATGTATACCTTCAGCTATTTAGACCCAGGATCTGTGAACGTCTATTTGTACTCTAGCCCCAGGATCTGGAAATATAAGGGGCAAGCCTGCCTATGGCCCTCTGTAAACAGAGTTTGCTCTGACTTTCCCCAACAATTTTGCAGGCATATCAAAAGCAGCATAATTATAAATTTTTGGTGATTAAGAATCTCTTTAGTTCTGTATTTTTTTTGCTTCAGCCAACTTTATCTCCTCTGATAAAGCACAGGGAATATGGCTGTTGTCCAAGAACTTGTAAGAATATGATTGTGATGATGAGCCATGGACTCTAAGCTACGTGAGCGAACCCAGGAGTGGTCCTGTGGAAAGTGGAGCAGTGAAAGGAATCGTGGTTATGAAGTTACAGAGGAGTTATACTGGGGACAGCCAGGAAGTTGGAGAGTGCGGGTTTGTGGACCGAAATTGTAGATTAAAAGGCTGTGATCACGGAGTTTGCAGCTGAGATAGGCTGGAAGAGGAGGACACTGCTGACGGCCCTGCAACAGTGTTCCCAATTCCTAGAGAAACTGTGCACATGTATGTTGAACTCACCCTAGATGAGGATAAAATTTAGTGCTGTGAGGAAGGGGGCGATCCAGGTGATCATGTGTAAAAGACATGAGAAGGAGCCATCACGAGCTTGGTAAGAGACAGTTACCTAAAAGGGGAAGAGAGTGACACAGTCAGAGATGTCAGCCACAATGGAGCAAATCTCTTTATGAAATGGGAGGGAGAATGCTTCAGAAGCAGCACAGGAGAGTCACAACCCATCCCTATGCTGGCTTTTACTTCAAAAGTTTGGGGCACCTTTTCCACCTATCCAAAAGTCTGCTCGTTCTTCAAGCCCGAGTCAAACGCCATTTCTCATGGAGCCTCCCTGTTCTTCTTCAGCCTACTCAGATTTCACTTTCCTGACTCCTTCAGATGTTTGTTTTCTGTAACACCTGGTTCAGCACTTCAGCATATAAAGCTCATCTCCTGCCTGGGTAGTTCCCATTGAATTTGTCTCCCCAAATAGGCTGCTGGCTTCATGACGATGGCAATCTCAGCTGCCTGTCCACTTATGTCTCATCATTCTTAGCATGATTTAAAGCATATGTGCGAGATCACAAATATAATCTAATTATATATACATTCCCAAACTGTCTTTTTTTAGAAAAAGACTGCCGCTTAATTTTGAATGTGACCTGCATGATCCAGTTTGGAATATAAATTTGGAGTGTGAAGTGTGTAAAGATAATCTAGTTAACTATTTAAGAGTCTAATTTTCTAAAGTAGTAAACAATTCAAGAACTTTCTCTGTGGTGTCTCCTCCTCACAATCTATGTAGCCCTTCACAATTTGTCCGAAACCTTCAAGGCAAAACCTCAGTTGGGAAATATGAAAAACTAGAAGCCTTCAATTTTACTGGTTTGTAAAATCGAAAATTCTAGAGCCAACCTTGAAATTCTGATTCAGAAGAAGAGGAGGATAAAAGTCTAATAAACCAAATGACATAACCTGAAGTCCTTCTTGTCTCCTCTTTCTCAAGGTAATGTTAAATGACTAAAGACAACTATACTGGCCTATATAAAACGAATTTGCCTTTGTTAAGCATAAAACAAGAAAAACTCCTGAAGCAAAGTCTTCAACAGAAGCAGCCTACTTTCAGTCTACTTTCCTCTGGCTTTTTCCCCCTCCTAAGTATCCTTCCCATTTCTCCTTCTAACTGATAATATTTTGGTCAAGGGAATGCACATAAAATGCCTTGTTTTCAAATGTTACATTGTGTCTGAAACTACATTTAAATATATGCCTTAATTAACATTTGAAAATCAATTTATGCAATCCATCATATCAATAGGCTAATGAAGAAAAAAATGATTATATCAATAAATGCAGAAAAAAACATTTGATAAAACCCAACATTCACTCATGATTAAAACTGAGCAAACTAGAATTAGATGGAGACTTCCAGAAATTGATAAGGAACGTCTACCAAAAGAAAACCTATATGTAATATTCTTAATGGTCCGAAATTAGCTGTTATACCCCTAAAATCAGGAACGAGGAAAGATGTACCCTCTCACCAGTCCTATTCAACATCATATTGAAGGTCCTAACTAATACAATTGGAAAAGAAAAGGAAATTAAAAGCATACAGACTGTGAAAGAAGAAGTAAAACTCTTCTTGTTCACAGATGACATGATTGCATATGTAGAGAATCCCAAACAATAAAAAAAAATGCTCCTGAAACTAATAAGTGATTATAGTAAATTTCCAGGATAGAGGTTAATATACAAAAGTCAATTGCTTTCCTATATACCACCAATGAACAATTGGAATTTGAAATTAAAAACACTATACCATTTATATTAGTACACCAAATTAAACAATTAGGTATAAGTCTCACAAAATATGTACAGGATCTATATAAGGAAAACAATAACACTGAAATAAAGAAATCAAAGAAGGTTTAAATTAATGGGGACATATTCCATGTTTGTGGATAGGAAGATTCAGTATGTTAAGTTCTTCCCAACAGAAACAACATAATCCCAATCAAAATCCCAGCAAATTATTTTGTAGATATCGACAACTGATTCTAAAGTTCATATGGACAAACAAAAAACCAAGAATAGCGGTAAGAAGACTGTCACTATTCCACCTATTCCACTTCAAGATTTACTGTAAAGCTACAGCAATCTTTACAGTAAAAAAAGATTTTACTGTAAAGCTGGTAATGGTGAAACAATAGACAAATAGATCAGTAGAACAGAATAGGGAGCTCAGAAATAGACCCATAGAAATAGAGTCAATTGATCTTTGCAAAAGAGCAAAGACAATTCAGTGGAGAAAAAATAGTCTGTTTAACAGATGGTGCTGAAACAACTGGACACACACACACACACACACACACGAATCTAGACATGGACCTTACACCTTTCACACAAATTAAGTCCAAATGAATCATCTACTTGAATGTAAAACACACATTTCTAGAAAATAACATAGAGGAACACCTAGGTGACCTTTGGTTTGGTAATGGGTTTTTAAATGCAACATTAAAAACATGACCCATAAGATAAAAAATTGATGTTAGACTTCATTAAAATTAAAAAATTTCACTCTATGAAAGATACACTTCAGGGGAGAAAAAGACAAGCCACAGAGTGAGAGAAAATATTTACAAAATACCTATCTGATAACAGACTTACCCAAACATAACAATAAGAAAACAAGCAACCTAATAAAAACATGGGCAAAAGCTCTGGATACCTCACGAAAGAAAACATACAGAAGGAAAATAACCACATGAAAAGATACTCAATACCATACGCCATTAGGAAACTGCAAATTAAAACAATGATGATATACCATTATATACTTATTAGCATGGCTAAAATTCAAAATACTGAGAATGTCAAATGTTGACAAGGATGTGAGACTACAGGAACTGTAACTCATTGCTGATGGGATGTGAAATGGCATAGCTATTTTGGAAGATTTTACAAAGCTAAACAAGGGCTTATGTACAAAGTTATCATGCACCTACGTATTTGACCATGTGAGTTGAAAACTTATGTCCACACAAAAACCTACATATAAATATTTATTGCCCCAAATTGGAAGCAACCATGATGTCCTTAACTAGCTGACTTCATAAACAAACTGAGGTGCATCCATATTATAGAAAACTAACAATGAAGATAAATGAGCTATCAAGCTATGAAAAGATATGGAGAAATCTTAAACGTATATTGCTAAATGAAAGAAGCAGCCTGAAAAGGCTGCATTCTGTATAATTCTAATAATTCGAGATTCTAAAAAAGGCAAAACTATAGAGACAAAAAAGTTCAGCGGTTGCCAAGGGTTGGGTGGGGAGAAGAGATGAATAGGCAGAGCACAGAGGATTTTTAGGGCGGTAAAATTATTCTGTATGATGCGGACACATGACATTATATATTTTTCAAAACCCATAGAATATACAACACAAAAAATAAACTTAGTGTAAAGTATGGATTTTAGTTAATGATATCATTATTGGTTCATCAATTACAACAAATTTATCACACTAATGGAAGACGCTAGTAAGAGGGAAAACTGGGCTGAGGGGTGATTGGGAGAGGGAGTATATGGGAACTCTCTGTACTGCCTGCTCAATTTTTCTTTAAACCTAAAACAGCTCTAAAACTGAAGTCTGTTTAAAAAAAGAAAATGTCATCTCAAATGATCCTCTGAAAATCTCTGGCAAATAAGGTTTATGATATCATATTACGGATGGCAACACTGAACTAAAGCTCAAATATGAATCAGTAATAGAAGAAAAAGATGAAGTTATGACTTGTATTGAAGTACCCATTTGAGTTATAATGCATCAGAAAGGATCATCCAGTAAAGGATAAAAAACCTAGTGGTACATGAACAAGTATGTCTGGAGATTCTAGAGCTGGTGTGTACAATATGATTGCTATTAGCCACGTTCTTATGGCCTGTTCTATCTAAGGTGATACCAGAATGCAGAGGTTAGCGAGATCCCTGGGGGGGTATAGTTGGGAGGAAGAAACTTAGAAGACTGACAAGAACATAGATGAAGAACACTGGTTACAAAGTTTTGAAAGATTAAGGGCATTTGTAATGTTCTGATTTTGCTATTTCTGTTAGTCCTCTCTAATTGCAGTATTTTTCCGTTCTGAAAATAATTTGAATTACATTCGTCTAAGGTATTTGTACACAATGTACAAGTATATTTTTGAGCCTCAAATGAAGACAAACATAGTCTCAAATTCTCATGATATTTTAAGTTCTAGAATGATGCCTTGAGTTGGGAAATAGCAACAGGATTTGAAAGATGATGGAAAGTAAATTTTCATGTTCTTTCCATCCTTTCATGCCAGCATCTTTGGCTTTGTTGATGAACTTATTACTTAATAGCCACATTATAGGGAATCAAATTATGTCTCTAATTAACTCAGACTTAATAATGCAATCAAATCATCTGCCTCCATTCCTAATTACCATTTTCCCCAAGGGGATGACTCTACCATGTCACAGTGCCTTCAGTACCGTGGGGTAAATGAAGCCTGGAGGAGGCATCCTACACTTACTTTTCTTCCCACCATTTTCATGTGTCTAGAGCTTTCTAAGAATTCAATAGAAAGCATCTATTCAGCACTTCTTGCTTGCAGAACTGTGGCTTTCATCTAAATGACCCATGAAGCTGTTCTACATTAAATGCTCTCTTGTGTAGAATCTGTTAGAGGACACCTTATGAGACCATTTACACAATAATTATTTCTAGTCAGGTTTAAATGGTAACCTCTTGTCTACTTCAGGGAACTACTGTGGACTTCATTTTACTTCTACAACCACCTTCAGGTGTCACCGCACCCCTCAATATGCATGTGGCCTGGAAGAGTTGATACCCCAATATCTGGATACCTTATAGTAATAAAAACCTTAGAGAATCATGATCATCTTTGGAGCAAGAAAAAACTGGTGTTCCCAGATAGGAGCCTGATAGAATTTGCTTGCTATTGTAGGTCAGGTGGTGTTCCCAACTATTTTTCATATGTACTAGCATTGATCCTCCTTGGGCACGTGGCAGACAGTAAGTATTTTCTATGACAGTCTTCTTCCTCACTAGGATGAATCATGTCCTCAGAATCCTCACGACTATGCTCTATTCAGCCACTAATAGCCAATCACAGTTGGCCTGAGAGATGAAATACTTTCACCATTTGGACTGTGGAAATATACAGGTTTTAGAATCAGGCAAATCTCTTGTAAATAATGGCTTTGAATACCTTATATAACTACTCTTATTTCTAAAATGGGATAATAATATCTACAATGTAATGCTTTTCTGAGGAGTTGATGAGTACATGAGCGCGCACGCGCACACAGATTCACACAGTGAACCGAGTGTAACAGTAGTGACTCAGATGTTATTTCATTTTAACTATACATATCAGCAGGACACTATGATGTCAGTGCATCACTGGGGAAGAAGAGGCCCAGCCAATGGCCTAACTTGTCTTCTACAAGTTCCTAACATTCTCAGGGAAATCAGGCCCTGGTGTCAGTCACTGTGACAGTTACCAAATGCAATCTCACTTTTAAGATATTATCCATTCTGGCAACACCATTTTTTAAAATGAATGTTTCCTTTGTAAATGACTCAATTCCCAGGGCCTAAAGAAAAGTAACATAGTAGATAAAACCCAGGCTCTCTCTATACAAGAGCTATATACACAATACCATGAGAAAATGAGACAAATCCAAAATGTGAGAAATTCAACAAAACAACTGGCCTAAATGTTTCAAAAAGTCAATATTGTGAGAAAAGAAAAGAGATGGGGAAAAAGTTCTATTTCAAAAGAGACTAAGGAGACATACAGATCTAATGTAATGTATGAACATTGATTGTATTTTGATTAAAAAACAGCTCTTCAAATATTTTTCAGGGCAATTGGGAAAATTTGGATATGGACTGGATGTTAGCTGATGTGATATAGTCTTAATTTTCTTAGGTATGTTACTAGCATCATCATTACCTGTAGGAGAAGACCCCTGTATTTAGAGGTGAAATGTCATTATGCCTAAAACTTATTTTCAACTTACTCAATAGAAATACACAAAACAACTTGCAGTGAGTATATGGATGTTCATTGTTACTGTTCTTTCAACTTTTTTGTGTTTGAAATTTCTCATAGTAACAAATTGAAAAAAAAAATTTGAGTTATACTACCCAACTCTGAATGCTAGATTCGTATCTTCTTAGGTTCATGGATTTGGGCAAACGAATTCACCATTTCGTGTCTCTAATTCATCATCTGTAAATGTGGAAATATATCGATGCCTTGCTCAGATCCTTATTGTAAATATTAATGTTCTAATGCAGTTGTAGTTCTTAGGACAGTGCCTTACACACAGTGAGTGCTCAAGAAATGTTAGCACTAACTACAACACGGAGAAAAGCTGCAGGTGTTCTGATCTAGAGTGGGAAGGTAGACACAGAGCTTTGTAAATATCATACTTTCCTCATCTTCTCTACCCTGTCCACCCTAACACCCAAGCAATTATGACATCCACCACAAACATCTACATTATTCAAAATTTGTTATTAATGCCTTGATTAAATTCAATTCCAACTCTCCTGTTTATTAAAGGTCCTTCCCCATCCACATGAGGCTGTAGAATCACAGCACCTTTGTTACCGAGATTGGCAACAGTCTTCCAGGCCCACACATCATCTATGTTACCTATTCCTCTGTTTCCTACATCCTCTTTGTTTTTCATCCCTAGTGCTTTTCATTGTATTGGGTATTCAACTATGTATTTGAAATTTTCTTGTAGTTTATGAGCTTTCAGGGTGTTTGTAGGGAAAGCTTATTTCACGTTTCACATTGCCAGAAATGGAATCTAGTGGGCATTACATGGAAAAAAAAAACTTTTCTTATATCTCCTTACCTGGACTTGAAAGATAAAAACAGGGACTCAGAGTGTATGTAACCAAAGTCATACCAAGTCCTAAAACAGGATAAACCAAAAGCGTTTGCTCCCAAAAGAATAGGAATATTAAGGAAAATGTTCCTGGCATTGGGAAAATATCTATTAATGGAAAAGAAGTCTAGAGGTAAAAATTGGGGAATTATCAAATTATGAAACATAGATAAGACCAAGAGGATGGATAAAATTAGCCTGGGAAAACCATCTAGAGTGAAAGGAGAAGAAAATATGGGGATAACTTTGGAAAATCCTAAATTTAAGCAACCAAAGGGGCAGCTACTATAGAGGTTAAAAAGAAAAAAAATATATAGTTTAACTATAAAGGTTAAAAAGAAAAATATTTATGTACACATAACACATACACAGATACATGTATACTCGTATACATGTATATATATATTGAATTGTCACCAATTCAACACCAACAGGAGTACCCAATTTGGTGAGGGGAGAGAGACTTTATTCACTGCAAACAGCTCAACTGTGAAACAGTACAGCTATAGAACAGCTCAATTGCCACATAGCACAACTGTGATGCAGCCTGGGCAAGGTACCCCCAATTTTAGAGCTCTGGTCCAGTGAGACAGCTACACTCTGGACTGCAGGTCAGCCAGTGTTGCAGCTCACCTAATATTGCATTTCTAGCTGGGGAAACACAATCTGAGATAGAAAATGACAGTACGTTCCATCAAGGCAGAGAGGACGCTGGCTTACATAGAGAACAGTGCCTGCCCTCGGTCCCTGATTGGTCTGTCCTCATGAAAATTAAGACTCCAAATCCTCACAGTTTGAGTGTTCTAAAAAGCACTATCCTGATTGCTTGGAACAGAGCCACTCTGATTGGTCAGTGAAGATGCTAATGAGGATATAGTTGCACAATTCTGATTGGATGAAGAATATCTCAGTCCTGTTGGTTGATATACAACCCTAGGAGCTCTCTTATAAGGGACTCAGACAGCAGGAGCACAGTGCAGGAAGCTTGGTGGCTCAGTCTGTGGCTTTTCCCTGAAATGCAGCGTGCATGATGGGCCTCTGCAAACACTGGCTGCCAGACTTTGGTTATGTATTTGGTTCTGATTTACCACAAAGAGTCTCTCTTGGCAGGTTTATTCTCAGCATCAACAATATACACATACATACAGAGTAAACCTTAATATAAAACAGAAAATTTAAAGTTAAAGCCAAAACGTCTTATTTTTCATAAAACAGGGATACCGAACATTTTCAAATGGAAAAGAGAGATTACTAAAATGAAATCTGAGAAGCAGTCATTGGATTTAATCAATGGGGACTAATTGATAACCTTGCACAGAAGCATCTCGGTAGACTGATTGATAGAATTAAGAAAATGTACTGGATTGATGTGAGTAGAAAGATAATGTTACAAAAATGGTGGAGTTCATCATACCTGTTTTTTCCTATAATCCAGAAACAACGATACAAATCTTATTGTATATCACCTTTGGATTGTACAAACACCTCAAAAATCAATGTACCATAAATCAAAGTCATTCTTACTCTGCCTTTCTCCCCCACCAAATTTCCCTCTTCTAAAATTCCATATCTTAGTTAATATCACTTTATGTTCAGTTTTTGATGTAAAAACTGTGTAAAAGTGGGAATAGATAGTGAAGTTTGGAAAGCCTCTAAAGCCGTCACTCATGCTGATTTTGGTTTTGTAAGGTCAATGCCACAAGCTACAATTTCGTAAAACTCTAAGATACACGTCTAAAAATATTCCTGGAATGTTAATTTTGACATATACAGAAAAACATATTTACTAGGATGTCTATTGTGGAATTAGAAACCAATCCAAATATTTATCTAAAAGGGAATGTCTCTATAAGGTTCTACTGGGATATTATACAGTAGTGTAAAAGGACGGAAAAGATCTATCTATACTGATATGAAAAGGGATCTTCATTAAAAGACAATGTGATAGAAAGTGTGTACCACTTATATATTTTCTTGGTTATAAAGGGAAAACACACAGGTGTACGTGTCAAGAAGGATCCTACACTGTGTGTGAGTGTTGAGGAAAGAAGGTGGTAAGTGCTGAGATAAGCTTCTCCGACCACTGCCAAATTTCATTTCAGGAGATAAAGTTGCTGGCTTAACAAGAAATCCACTCAATTATCTGTATCTGTAATAATACAAATAATTATAAAATCACTTGAGTGATGTGTTCTCTTTATTTTCTCCTCTCTCTTGGAGTTTAATATTATGTCTCCTTCCCAACTTCCTTTTTTAGTATAGCTTTGTGGTAGTTGTTAATGACTCCTGCTTTAAGTAAATATGTGTAATATGATAAAACTAGGCTTGGAATTTTAATTTTTTTTTTGCAGCAAAGTAATTAATTATAAAAATAGTGACTCCAGTCCGACTGCATTAGAACTTAATCATACTGATATACACACTGTGTTGAATCAAAACTCAAGTTAAAGATTCTGAGAAATCATGGAGAGTAAAAAGTCAAGTTGAATAAATGTTAATATCTTATTTATTCTAAAAGGTAATCATTTATAGAACCTCAAAAAATTAGTCTCAAAAATAAAGGGGAGCTTAAAGACTGTCCACACTAGCTTCATATAAGGTCTGACTTCCTTCTAATATATGTTGACCAACTATAAAACAGAACATTCTTTCTCTATTTCTAAACAAATGATAGGTGAGAATTTATTAAGTCATCACTAAGATATAATATTTGAATGTCTGATGGTTAGTAATGGCAGTATGTAATCATTGTATGTTGTGTATTTGTTTAATATGATTTCAAATATACTTGTTTATGACTTACGAGGTTTCCACTCACTTGTTACTGACAAAGACAAAAAATATTTGTTTTAGAAATAAAGTTGTTTTGATATAAGAATAAAGTAAGTTGTGTCAGGATGTCATCATCTCATCTGTTGTCATTGATAAGCACACAGCATGTGGAGAAGAAAATATGGCCAGGAAACACTTAGCGTATAAGTACTGAGAGTTTGTGAGGACCATTCAAGAGTTTTGGTCCTGGCAAGGCACACTTTGCTGACCTAAATAGCTCTCTGAAGATTTTGAGACACTTGCTCCTGCTGTGGCCAGGTGACTCTGGTGGCAGTGGTCCTAAGCTGTGCAAAGGTCCCTGGAGTGATAACCCTTGGAGCAGACTAGCTTGCCAGCTACCACCAGTGCCTTATTTCCCTAGCAACGTGCTCTTACAACAAGGGACTTTCATTTTGCTCTGGCAGCTGGAAGTCAGCTCACAGTTGGTTAAGCTATCTCTCCCAAGAAACCAAACTCATAAAAAAAGTACACCTCAGTTAAATTTGGGCTTTTTTTCCTTTTATCTCTCCTTGCCTGGAACAATAGTGTAATCCGTCAATCATTGCTTTGGAGTGTGTTAGTTCTTTATTAGCTTATTAAGAGACATGATCCTGTACTCTATTGGCTTATGAAATTATTATAATTCCCACAGCTAACCTGTGCTCAACAAATTGCTAGCAAAGACAGAATCAGTCTCTGAGTATAACTTTGCTGCCTTCCCAGAACAAAACATTGAACAGATATGAAATTTGCACAGGGAGGGATTAATACATATAGAAACATATTTGAAAGATATATATGGTGAAGATAGATTAGAATGTATTAAAACTGTAAGATTAGAGAGTCATTCTAAACATTATATTAAGGCAAATTAATGACTTACATTCATCCTGATAAAACAAGTGAACACCATGTTTTATTTAGTGTAAAATTGAATCTAATGCACACACTTAACTTAGTGCTCTCTTATGTTCTTCAATGATCTGTTTACTGGATTCTAATAAGAAAAACAACGAATGAATGAGACGTGGGGGAGGCCATAATGTTGGCAAATATCTCTGAAGCACTAGGCTACACAAAGTACTTAAAAGTACTTTAAGGAATGGTAATCTAGTTTATATTCAATTTATTTCATTTTCCTTCAAAGCCCTGAGGAACATACTCCATTTGTTGCACAAAAGCCAATTACAGTACTGGGCTGTTCATAAGAGTTTCCAGTTTTCAGAATTAGTTTTTACTATTTAACAGTACATTTTTGGATGCCTATGAGGCTAATCATTTCTAATTCTTCAGTAAGTATGTTTATAGGACCAACATAAATACTGCACCATTCTCTTAGTATTCAGTGTAGACTAACATGAACGAATTATCAGAAAAAGAAAAGAAAAAAAAACACCCTTGGTTTATCATGAAAGCAGAATCACAAAGAATAATTTCATGGCAACAAAGTCTCCTGGCAGGAATATAAATTGTTCATATAAAATGCTTTTGTAACATTCCCTTTGGAGAAACAAGTCTACTTTAAATCTAGTTCACACAGTCAAAAAACATGGTCCAATGATAAATTCTTAGCTCTGCAGTAACCTTTTTACTTCTTTGAATGAAACTCATTTAGAAATGTTAAGTGGAGCTGCTCTGGTTAAAAAGCAATGGGGAGGTTTCTAGAAGTTTGCCCTTAGGCCTTGACCTTGCATCTTCCTGAAATATGCTCCTCACTAGCTCTCTGCCCTTGGGCAAGTTATTCTCTTTTCTGGCTTCAGTTTCCCTGTCCATAAAAGCAGGCAATCGTCCCTCTCTCAGAAGGTTGTTGAATAGATGGAACTGTTCAATGTGGAAAAGTCAACCAATATATGTCCAGTCGATGTTCATTCAATGTTACTTTCTTATCCTTACGCCTGAGACCCTGAAGCCCTAGATAAAGAAGATATTTTACTTTCTGGACCACTTATTTCTTGCCCTGGTCTTTGGGCCATAATGTTACATTATGATCTAATCAAATGAAGCATTTCAGGCATTATTTGGCCCTTGAAGGTTTTTTTTCTTATTTTTTTTTTTTACCAAGATTTTTTAAATTAAGTTTATTGGGGTGACAATGTTTAGTAAAATTACATAGATTTCTAGTGTACAATTCTTTTTTTTTAATTTTTTGATAGCTTTTTTATTTATTTATTTATTTATTTTTAAATTGGGGAAGGGAAACAGGACTTTATTGGAGAACAGTGTGTACTTCCAGGCCTTTTTTCCAAGTCAAGTTGTTGTCCTTTCAATCTTAGTTGTGGAGGGCGCAGCTCAGCTCCAGGTCCAGTTGCCGTTGCTAGCTGCAGGGGGCGCAGCCCACCATCCCTTGCGGGAGTGGAACCGGCAACTTTGTGGTTGAGAGGATGCGCTCCAACCAACTGAGCCATGTGGGAGCTCAGCAGCAGCTCAGCTCCAGGTGCGGTGTTCAATCTTAGTTTCAGGGGGCAGAGCCCACCATCCCTTGCGGGACTCAAGGAGTTGAACCGGCAACCTTGTGGTTGAGAGCCCGCTGGCCCATGTGGGAATCAAACCAGCAGCCTTCGGAGTTAGGAGCATGGAGCTCTAACCGCCTGAGCCACCGGGCCGGCCCTCAAATGTACAATTCTATAATACATCATTTATATATCACATTGTGTTATATATCACACAGTCATATCACTGTGTGATATAACACATAGTATGCATCACAGAGTCAGTTCTCCTTCCATCACCATATATTGACCCCCTTTATCCTAATCTACCACCCCCCTCTCCCCTTACCCTCTGGTAACCACTAAACTGTTGTCTGTGTCTATGAGTGTTTGTTCTTTATTTGTCTTGTTCCTTTGTTGTTTTCAGCTTTATATCCCAAATTCCATAGTATTTCTCAGTGGGGGCACTATGGGCATTTGAGGTGGGAAAATTGTGTAGGGCTGTCCCAAACATACAAGATGCTTGTGTATCTAAATGCTTCCTACTAAGTGCCAAAAGCAAATCAGTCATTGTAACAACCCAAAACAAGGAAATCAAGAGAATACACCTACACATTTCCAGTCACCCAGTTTCCTCTGCAAAGAACCTCTGGACCCTTCAAAATCCTACAATAGTTCTTTCTACTTTATGTGTGATCTCACACAATTGAATAAAATACATTTATTAACTCGTTTATGGGCTAGGTTCAACTTAAAGTTTATTTAAGATAAACTCAACTTCTTCACTTATTGTTATAAGCAACATTTGGTCCAGGTTATCTAGAAGGTGCACGAACATGCTGTTCATGAAACACTTCAGGCTGTTGATAGGTAATTAGCTTTGAAAATTAAAAAAACAAAACAAAAAATACATGACCTGCACCCGGAAGCAAGCTGTAAATTCCTCTCATTTAGGGACGGATGTGATCTATCCCTCTGTGGAAAGCTTCAAAACCAGAAACAGAATCCCCACTATCCACAAGTCCCTTTGGATAGACTGTCAAATGTACTAATTAGCTTTTATGATTAGAATATAACCGGAACCATTTTAATATTATTGTGACTAAATGTCACCCTTCTCACATCCCAAATAACCCTGTACTTCATTTTGTTTAAGGGGTATCTCCTTTTTTTATTTTTTGCGCTAAGTTTCTCGATCCCAACAGCTAGATGTTAGAATAAATTAGATGTTTGGCTTTTCAGCTTGAGTAGTTTGATTTCCTTTAACAGTTTCCTCCTCTGCCCTATGGCTGACGTTTGTGTTTTTCTGTTTCAAAGGCTAAGTGACCTATTTGCTATTGGCTAATTTTCTATTTCTGATCTTGAGGCACCTCTAATTCTCAGCTGATTTTCAGTGCAGATGACTGACAAGCTTCTCTGAAAGCAATATATAAAAACAACTCCCTGACTCAGTTTACCAGCTCTGCCACCTCCCCTTGTTGTTTCTGAACACATACGGTCCCTATCCACCAGGCAGTTGGTATTCCTGAACTGAACTCTTCATAGTAGGATAACCACATGTCTTCACATACCTTGGCAATCACAATGGAAATTTTCACCTATAAGATGTGGCTAGTCGGTGTGTGGAAACTTTATTGTGCCTGCACTTGACAGTGGAATCTGCCTCTCTCCCTAGTTACTCCAAATCAGAAACTGTACAGTCACACTCTAGAGAAGCAGCATAACCACAGCCCAACTGCCGGAGGCAATCACTAAGCAGCTGTCAGAAAGAACCACAAGTGCTTTCTCTTTGTTGTTTTGGTGACAGTGGCTGCTGTCTGATTTGGCCTCTGCTAACAAACAGAGTCTCTGAGAGCTTTTCAACACATCTCCAAACCCTCACAGATGAGTCTCTGCAGGCTCAAGTAGGATGAGCTCCTCCAGTCCCTAACTGAGACAGAAAATACGGGAGCCCTGTGGCTGTCATGCTGGTCCAGCAATCCCAGGGACCCAGAGAATGGTACCCCTTTCCTCCTTTCCTCCTTCACTGGCTCCCCACATCCCAAAGAAAAAGAGTGGAACTATTATTAAGATAAAGGAAGGTGAACCGGCAAAAAAAAAAAAAAAAAAAAAAAATCCTAACACATAGAATATGTTACATAATCCCTAATATGGGTTATGACAGGGTCACTTACAAATTTCCCTGCCCACAGTGATTCATGCTCAGATAAACAGTTGATAACTGTTCACAAAGGGACATTTTGTGGACTTTCACCTCAACCGTAGGGGGAAAAATACCAACACGCCTGCTGTCATTGTCCAGGTGCTTATGTTCTATGGGCCTTAATGAATTTCCTGTTTGCCTCAATTGTCCTATTCTTCATGAGAGTGTTTTGTTTGTTTATTTTTTGAATTTGATGTCAATCCATCTGAAAAGCAGCAAATGAAATACAACCCAAGACCCCTGGGTAAAAGTGGAACTCAGTATTGTCCTTTCAGCTATTTAAATAACTGCTCCCCTCACCCAAAGAGCCTGCCACACAAAAGGCAGCTCATTGCCCCACACAAGCAGGTCCTTGGAGTTTGGCTGGGTGTTGCTGTTACTACTCTCAAGACAGGAAGCCAAGGATCGGAGGAGGGGTGTTTTGCTCCAAATACAGCATTCCGATTGTCCTGGTCTGTGCAGATAGTAGCAATACAGCCTGGATTCTTAGGGCTCATGGAAAATGACTGTTCCATATCTAACAAGAGTCAATGGAGCAGTGCCTGACAATCCAGACCCCTTTTGATCTCAGACCTCTAGGTTTTGAGTGCTGCTCACCCTCCGGCTATTCCTTGGACCAGAATACCTAGCTCCTAATCTAGTGTCTCCATTCTCCAGAGTCTTCAATGATTGTTTACCCTTCCTGACTTTTGCAGTATTCATTGTCAGACTAAGGGGAACATTTCTTTAAGCCTGCCCTCCTCAAGCCTGTAGCATCTGGCTGGGCAGCCCTGATGGGGCATATTTCAGCTATGCACTCTCATCTTGAACAATTATTGTGCAGAGAGGTGTGTGATATCTCACATATGTATGTGAAGCTACTGATCTTACATTTAGAGAGGTTTTGAAGAAGATTCCTAGCAGGATGAAGACTTTTTATTAAATCATCAACATTCTCAGTCTTGTTTCCCCCCTTGTTAGCAAAAGATTATGTATGGAAAATGGAAAAGGAAAGAAATATAAACTATATATTTATTCATACATACACAAAATATTTGTACTACCCCTGAATTTGTTCACTTTTATTCCTGTTCCAAGACTTGGCACTGTGCATGAGAGACAAATGTACCTTGAAAGACTTACTCTAGGTTTCTAACAGACCCTACCCATTTCTGTGTGAAAAATTACTGTATCATACTGCCTTTGGTTGAGGCTTTGTTCTACAGATTATTTATGAAAATACTATTTAATGCTCTAAAGTTTCAAAAGTAGGTTGTGTTTTTCTTATATTATTCCTTGATCATCTTTTCATTATTGATCAAATTGTGATTATTTGTAATTTAAAATTTACATGAAGTTGAGTCCTATTGGAAACAAACTGACTTTGAAACTCAAAATTATATTCAATTGTTAATTAGAGTAACACTGAAGAACCAGTTTGTAAAGTTCACATAATTTCTATTGCTATCTTTTTAATGGTTTATGGAATATATTAAGAAAATATTTTAATTTATTGCTATGACATTTTATAAAATACATAATGATGAGGCAGAAAAGGGTTAATAAAAGTGAACCTGAAGGGGGACTGCCGAGGCCTGCATCCCCTCCCCAAGAACAGCCCAGGCTCACCCCCTAGAAATAAATCTAAGATGTCTAAACCCTCATAAAAAGATGAAATAAGACCCAACTGGTTTTAACTGGTTCTTCACACATGCGCAAACTGCCAAAACCTGCCCGTTAGTTGATCTCTAGCCTAATTATAATGCCATTAGAATGGAATGGACACTAAGGCTTGCCCCCCTCCACACCCATGGGTTTTTATGTATGCATTCTGGGTAAGAGCATGCACAGAAACTAGTTATATAACCAACATATGTCCATCAAATGACATCAGTCTATAAGTCACGTCTCCTGCCATAAGGAAATTTACCTACACTTTCCTATATAATATAAAGCGAACCTAAAGTTAGGTGCAGTCCTCTGCCCTGGTAACGTCTAGGCCGGCTTCTTTCTTCTTGAATAAACTTACTTCCTTGCTCTCCTCCTTTCAGGCTGAGTCTGCAAAGTCTTTTCACCTTTTGCTAATGACCAGGGGTAATTCCAATGACGCAACACAGAACACAGAAAAGGGAAATGTTAATTGTGTGCATAATATAAAGTTTTACAACTTTAAGGGACTAAAATGAAAGGAAAGCTAAAACATCACTATTTTTCAATTTAATGAATGGTTTCCACCACATAGTAAGTATTTTAAAACAATTGTTTAAATCCATCTAAATTAGGCTATGTGTGTGTGTGCGTATGTGTTGTTTTGCCTCTGGCTACACTTCCGAAACTTAACATTTTTCTGGAATATTCTCTCTAAGCAGCTATTGAAAATTAACCCCATAAACTATTCATCCTCACACGTAACACGTTGTTCCTAAAACAACAGAAAAGATAGCTCTATGCTAAATACTCCGAACTCCACAACTTATTAACTTTGACTTCCTCCATAATCCCCCTAATTTCATCTCATTAGCTCTAATTTTGTTGCCATATACAATGCTACCCACTTCCACCCACTTGTTGTTTATATCCACCTAATATTTTGGATTCCTTAACAGGATCCTCCTTCAATTAATTCTTAGGCAAACATTCATTTTGATAATTCTAAGTGTTGCTCATAAATCATTTCCTACTAAATTAGCTAATGCCTTATTTATTTTTTTTGGACACAAACACTGAAGGTGTTAATTGCTACATATATTTTTGATAGATAGTGCAGCATTAGCTTTCTTATCCTAAAATAGGGGAAATAGTTCCCATTTTGCAAGCTTTTTAGATTGCAATTGGATACAATAATACATATGAAAGAACTCTGTAAACTAAATACCACCACCACAAACAGTGCAAAATACTATTATTTATTAATCATTATGATTATTCTTATTTCTGATAGAAATTTAAAGTATAGACAAGAAAGATCTGTTTTCTTGAATGCTAAAAACTTCTATCAACCCCTAATCTTAGTGTAAGCCACTCCAATGTGGTTGTCCAAAGCCATATGAAAAGATAATCAAGTTGGGGAAATAACTGTGCAGTTATACAACTTGACATTTTGGCCCAGTCCTCAGTGCTATCTCCTGCTTGTTGAGCTGATTTGTACCATCTGTTAACACTGAAGAACATATTTCCTCTCTAGCAGCCTAAAAGAATACTTATGCACTTATTGTACTGCTTGTGTTTCTGTTATGTTTCTTACATAAAGGAAGGTACTCATATTACCTAATTTCAAGAAAATACAAATCAACAGTAAGCAAGAATGTGCTGTATTGGAGAAAAGATAATGAAACAGAAGAAAATCCCAAAGAAAAATCATAACAAATATGATAAATTAACTTTTGACAAGATAGCAAATTCAATACAATGCGGAAAGGATAGTCTTTTCAACTAATGGTGCTGGAACAATTTAACATTCAGAAGCAAAAAAAGAAAAATCATTCAATCAATCAATAAATCTCATCGTTTGTGGTAAATTATATTTCGACAAGTGCGGCAAGACAATTCAATCAGGAAAGGATTTCTTTTTTCACAAATGTCACTGAGCACTGAAACTACTTTGCATCCACAGGCACAAGAATGAATCTGGATCCCTTCCTTACACCACACACACAATATAATGCAAAATTGATCATAGATCTAAGTGTAAGATCTGAAACTTTAAAACTCTTAGAAAAAATAGCAGTGAAATCTGCTTTGTGTTAGGCAATGGTTTCTTTTTTCATGACATCAAAAGTACAAGTGACCAAAGGAAAAAACGGTATTTGGACTTCATCAAATTTAAAGTACATGATGTACTTCAAAGTACATCATGGAGGACATAAAAAGACAATCCACAGAATGAAAGAAAATGTTTGCAAGTCATATCTGAGAGAATCATGCACCCAGAATATACGAGTATAAAGAAGAATTCTTACAATTCAATAACAAAAGAAGAAACAATCAAATTTAAAAATGGGCAAAGGTTCTGAATAGAATTTTCCAAAGCCTATATAGAAATCCCCAATTAGCACATGGAAGATTTGGAACGATGCAAATCAAAACCACAATAAAATACCAATTCATACATATTAAGGTGACTATAATCAAAAGGCTTAATAATAAAAGTACTGGCAGAAATATGGCGAAGTTAGAACACTCAAATATTGTTAATGGAGATGTAAAATGGTACAGCCACTTCGTAAAATAATTTGTCAGTTCCTCAAAATATTAAACATAGTTACCACGTGATGCAGCGAATCCACTCCTAGGTATATAACCAAGTAAAATAAAAACATACATCCAAACAAAAACTTGTATACTAATGTTCATAGTAGCATTATGTGTAATAGCCCCCACAGCAAAACAATTCAAATGTCCAGCTACTGACAAATGCATGCAGAAAATCTAGTAAATCCATCCAAAAGAATGTCATTTGGCAATAAAAATAATGGATTACTGATGCATGCCACAACATGGACCCGCCTTGACAACATTATGCTAAGCGAAAAAAGCTACCCATAAAATACCACGTATTGTATATATTAATTTATATGAAATTGCCAGAACATAAATCTTTACATACAAATTACTGGTCGCCTAAGGATCCAATAGGAGAAATTGGCAGTGCCTGCCGGTGAGCATAGAATTTTCAAAATGGGGTAACCAACTTGTTAAAAAATTAGTTTTTGATGATGACTCACATCTCTATAAATATACTATAAAAGCATTTTGTACACTTTAAATTCGTGAACTATTGGGTAATTGAATTATATCTAAATAAGCTGTTTAAAAAGAAGTTGATATTAACTTTGCAAAATAATCCATATTGTGGGGTTGTATGTATCACTAGTACCTAAATAGTAGTATGTGCTGCTTAAATGTGTACATAGAAATTGAAAAAAAGAAAATATTAAAACTACATAATTTTAAAACTCTGTGACTCTTTCACCTTGTGTTATTGCCGGGGACAACTTTCTAGAGAGAAACTGCATTTCCCAACTTTCTGGTATGTTCTTTTGATTAGTACTAGTCAATACAGTCAACTGAAGTGATGTTTGCCATTTTAGGACAAGGTTTTTATAAAGCAAGTATGCATAACCTTGTGCTCCATTTTGACTTCAGACAGTGGAAACAAAGCATTTGACTATTATATGCCCTCAAAAATTGTCTTGCATGGCTCTTCAATAAATGGTGCTGGGAGATTTGGAGAGAGACATGCAAAAGAATGAAACTGTCACCACGTACCAAAATTAATTCAAAATGGATCCAGGACCTAAACATAACACCTAACAATAAACTATATAGAAGAAAACATAGAAGCTAAATTTATGGACCTTGGGTTCAAAGAGGATTTTATGAATTTGACCTCAATGGCAAGGGTAGTAAAAGCTAAAATAAATGAATGGGATTATATCAAACTAAAAAGCTTCTGCACAGTAAAAGAAACCATCGACAAAATAAACAGCAACCAACAAAATGGGAGAACATTTTTGCAAACAGTGCCTCTGATAAGGGGCTAATATCAAAATATACAAGGAATTCATACAATTCAACAACAGAAAACAAACAATCCAATTAAAAAATGGACAGAGGACCTGAAGAGACATTTCTCCAAAGAGGATATACAGATGGCCAAAAGATATATGAAAAGATGCTCAACATCACTAATAATCAGAGAAATGCAAATAAAAACCACAATGAGATATCACCTCACCCCAGTCAGAATGGCTATCATCAACAAGACAAATAGTAACAAGTGTTGGAGAGGCTGTGGAGAAAAAGGAACCCTCATACACTGTTGGTGGGAATGCAGACTGGTGCAGCCGCTACGGAAGGCAGTGTGGAGGTTCCTCAAAAAATTAAGAATAGAATTACCATATGACTCAGCAATCCTTCTCCTGGGTATCTATCCAAAAAATCTGAAAACATCCATAAAGATATATGTGCTCCGATGTTCACTGCAGCTTTATTTACTGTGGCCAAGACATGAAAACAATCAAAGTGTCCTTCAATAAATGATTAGATAAAGAAGATGTGTTATATATACACAATGGAATATTATTCTGCCATAAGATGAAATAGTGCCTTTTGTGACTACATTGATGGATCTTGGGATTATGTTAAGCAAAATAAGTCAGGAAAAAGTCGAGAACCATATGATTTCACTGATATGTGAGACATATAAAACTGAAAACAACAAAGGAACAAGACAAACAAACAAAGAAACAAAAACTGATAGACATAACAATAGTTTAGTGGTTACCAGAGGGTAAGAGGGTAGGGGTCTGGTAGATGAGGGTACCATATACCAGGATCAAATATATGGTGATGGAAGGAGGACTCTGGGTGAACATACAATGTAAAATATAGATGAATAGATAATGTATTACAAAATTGTACACTTGATACCTATGTAACTTTAGTAAGCATTGTTACCTCAGTAAACTTAAAAAAAAAAGATTTAAAAAATTGTCTTGCAGAAAAGCATCTGAAATTTTAAATTTTCTTTTTTTGTTTTGTTTTAATATCAGCTATTGTTATCCTAACACAAGAGGCAGTGATACATTACTATGAGTAGTAAATGATAAGAGCTTGGTAGTTTCTAATGAATTCATAGTAGCTTAGCCAAAGTAGTTTTTCTTCGTTTTAATGGATATATGGAATCAAAATCATGGATCACATAAGAAAAAAGATGCACAGAAAACTACATTGGGCTTTCTTTGTTCACTTCTTCCTATAAGGACACCTGATAGATTATATACTTGCAAAACACATTGAAGTTAATCCCCAAAGTCTCCCAAAATGTTATCATATACTCCCCCAGATTTTTTCTCTTGCTCATTTTCTTAGACAAAATTGTTCTAAGAATTTTCCTAAAACAAAAGAAACACTTCTAAAACAAGAAAACCAAATTTGCTCATTATGTAATCATATTACAGAGATAACTTTTGACTTTTTAACATATATTTTCAAAGGAGTATATGAAAGGAATTGCATGGATATTCTCTTTTGTTTAGCATTTTTCTCTACATCAACAAATACATGACAATATTTCTGTTAAGAACAGAAAATTAATCTCTTAAGAGTGGTAATATAAATCTTAGCAATTTTCTAATTCCAGAGTGTATCACGGTATTTTTTTTGTTTGTTTCTTTGGTTGGAATAAAAACTTCCATTAGAACTCACACATGGTGGGTCTGGATACTTGGTATGTGGTTAGTGTCACGTGTCTCATCTACATTACATGTACCCATTCATCTGCTTTTCTAACTATAAAGATGTCATACAGTCAAACTTTTACCAGTGTGGCTACAAAGGATATAGCACTTGGCCCAACCTAAATAGTGGGTCCTGGGAATCACAAGGTTTTTCTTTTCCTGGTTAGTCTTGGGTCAGTTCTGTTCTCCCGGGTCTCTGAGGGTTTTAAGAAAACCTTTAATCCTCTACAAATGAGTCCCTTAAGACTGAAGCAAGAAAGGTATGAGGATTCCCAAGTCTTAAAGACAGGAAATTGGAAAACATGTTTCCCCGAAAATAAGACCAAGCCAGAAAATCAGCTCTAATGATTCTTTTGGAGCAAAAATTAATATAAAACCCAGTCTTATTTTACTATAAGACCCAGTCTTTATAATATAATGTAATATAATATAATACAACATAATATCATATCATATCATATCATATCATCTATAATACCCAGTCCTATATTACTATAAGACCAGGTATAATATAATATAATATAATACCAGGTCTTATATTAATTTTTGCTCCAAAAGATGCATTAGAGCTGATTGTCCAGCTAGGTCTTATTTTCGGGGAAACACGGTACTTAAATGTTTGGACTCCACAATCTATGAACTGATTAGGCATTAGACAGAGACCGAGGACTAATTTATTTTGAGGGTTGTAGTTTTCATGCAGTTCATCTGCTCAGTTAGAAAATCACTCAACGAAGAAGGAAAATATCCCATTTCTGTTGAACAAAGATAAAACAAATGGCAGCTCTCCAGGACCTGGGAATTGTACCAGGAAATACGCTCATCAGCATAGTAGCACTGCTCAGCGCGTATATGAAAATGCTTTGATCCCCTTAGTCACTTTTAAAACACCATATGAAAACAGTTTGTGATCTTTAAAAATAAAAGAAAATGAAAGAAAAATGAATAATAAAGAATGGCAAGGAAACTTAAAATGGTTTGAGTTGGTAAATTATATAAATAGCACTATGGAAACTTGAACAAGTAACATGAAAGAGATCCTTAAGTGAACAGAATCTTAAGGTATTCTTCCATAATGTAGAGGAAAAGGGCAAAAGTTTACAGGAAGATAGAAAGAGTTATGAATTCAGGGCAACCCTGCAATCTACACATTACATGTGATCCTTTGGAAGGCACCACAGAAATTAGAAAAAAAATGATCAAAACATAATAAAGTAGAAGTTAAGTTAAAATAAAAGACAAAATTAGCACATTTTTATAAAATAAATTAAAAATGAACAAATATAAAAATAATGGTATTATTAGTACTAAATTAAATGAATATAGAAAAATATGTATGTATGCAAATGATGTCAGGTTTCTGCACAATTCAAACTCAAAAGACTTCTTGTTTGCAGTGCTCAAAGACAAACGTCAAAGAAATATACACATATTTTTAATTAAAATGCAATTCTGGTTCCAGTTTTGTTGGAATAGAAGATCTCACCAAACTGATTCAGGCAGAAAAAATCATGATAAAATCTGAACATATGTGATACAAACAGCAGGTACCTGAAACCACTGGAGGAGAGTGAACAATGCCCATCGGTAGATGACTGGATTAAGAAACTGTGGTACATTTATACAATGGAGTATTACGCAGCCATAAAGAAGAAAGAAATCTTACCATGTGCAACAACATGGATGGACCCAGAGAACATTATGTTAAGTGAAATAAGTCAGACAGAGAAAGATAAGTACCGTATGATCTCACTTATTTGCGGATTCTAAAGAAAAGAATAAGTGAATGAACTAATCAGAAACAGTTTTGGAGACAAAGAGGAAAAACTGAGGGTTGCTAGATGGGCGGGAGGGATGGGGGGTGGGGGGGAGGGTGAGGGGATTGGAGGGCAGTTGGTGACCACAGGATGCCCACGGGTTTGAAAATTATTCTGGGGAACGTAATTTGGTGGTTACCAGAGGGTAAGGGGGTTGGGGGGTGGGGGATGAGGGTGAGGGGGATTAAATGTATGGTGATGGAAGGGGAGCTGACTCTGGGTGGTGAACACACAGTGTGATATATGGATGATGTGATACAGAATTGCACACCTGAAATCTATGTAATTTTACTAACAATTGTCACCCCAATAAATTAAAAAAAAAATAAAATTAAAAAATTAAAAAATTAAAAAAAAGTAAAAAAAAATATATATATATATATATATATAATTTATACCCTAGTTTCTCCTGTGTATTTTATGTAATATCCTTATAAAATATTTTCATTTTATGACATGTACCTATTAAAACCATTCCTTATTAAAAAAAAAAAAAGAAGTAGATGGAATCTTGTAGGGCGTATACATTCACAGGTGAGAAGTTTTACAAATTGATTTCATGTTATCATGGTTTTTAGTTGGAGCCAAACCATTCAACATGGTGTGGGAAGCAACAAGGATGCCACTGGAAAACACCACAGTTTTTTGGCCATGAATACTCATTACCTCCAAAGAGTAGAAGAATTCCAGAAGGCAAAGAGACAGTGAAGGGATCCCTTGATCCCATCTACTTTTATCTCTGAACCATATACATGCAGGAAATTCAAAGCAACTTAGATAAAAACAAAAATTCTGAATTACGATCAGATCTGTTGATCAAGAAACAAAATGTGTCATTTCCACAGGACAAAAATCACAGAATTCAGATTCCCCATGCTCAGGATACAATATAAAAATTACCCAATGTACAAAGCATCACAAATTTGGAACATATTCTCAAGAGAAAAGAAAAATCAATTGAGACTGATCCTGAGATGATCCACATGTTGGCACCAGTAGCCAAGAATTTCAAAGTGAAAATTACAACTACCTTTAATAAACAAAATATATACTTTCAATGAAAAAAAAGGTAGAAAAATCTCAGCACAAATAAAAACTATATTTTAAGAGAACCAGTCATTCTAGAACTCAACAATGCAGTATCTACAATAACAATCAAATATGAGTGACATAGAAAAGAATACGAAAACTTGAAGATAGATCAACAGAAAATATTTAATGTCAATAGGTCTGAGGAGAAAAAAAGATTTTAAAAAGTGAACAGAATCTAAAGTACCTGTTAGATGATATCAAATGTTTGAAATATGTGTAAAGTTCTGTAAAGAGGGTAGAGAGAAAATGGTGCAGGAAAATATTTGGAAAGTAATGTCTGAAAAATTCCCAAATTTGATAAAAGACAGAAGCCATTAACTTAGATACAAGATGCATAATGAATGGCAATTAGAATAAACACATAGAACCAAAATGCAAGTGACATCATAATCAAATTTTGACAACTAAGTAGAAAGAGCAAATCTTAAAAGCTCCTAGAAAAAAATAGCACATTATATTTAAGGGGACAATGATTTATTAAGAGCTAACTTCTCATCAGGAAACATGGAGGAAAGAAGAAGAAATGAAATAACAACCTTAAGTATTCCAAAAGAGGTGTTAATTTAGTGTTCTACATCCAAACCTTACAGCATGAAGTTAATATGAAATCATTTTCAGTTTAAAGAAATCAAAGAGAATTCATTGCCAGGAGATCTATACTGTAAGCTATGCTAAGGGAATTTTTCAGACTGAAGAGAAATGATACCTAATAGAATTTGGATCCTTGGAAAGGAACAAAGAACATTGGAAATGGTAAATATTTGAGTAAATTCAAAATAACATTTTTATTTCTTCTTAACTTTCATATATTTCATATAATTAAAGCAAAAATTACAATATTGTCTTATGGACTTTAATATATATGTACCGGGGGTGCCAAAAAATGTATACACGTGACTTGTATTCATCTTTTGTTATCAGTATATATATAGAGTGTTACAATTTTAATATAGCTTTTTTCCTTTTTTAAAATGTGTACACATTTTTTGCACCTTTTTACTTATTTATATATTTATGAATATATGTTATATATATTTAATATATATATATGATACACATAAAACAACTATATGCATAGAGTGGAAAGTTTTATATTTTATGGGAAACAATTCAATATTAACTTTAAGTGGACTGCGGAAGTTAAGGATGTAGGTGGTAATGTCGACAGCAACCACAAAAATATAATGCAAAGAACCATAACTAAAAGCCAATGGGAAAATTAAAATAGAACCTCAGCATATATTCAAATCATTTGAAAAGTCAAGAAGCAAAAAGGGAAATAAAATTATGAGAAAATAAGAAACAAAATAATAGAAGACTCAACCAAATCATTTATTAATATTAGAAGTTAATGGACTAAACCATGTGCATATTCCTTACAACAGAGGTTCAAAATATATGAAGCAAAATTAATAAAATTAATGAAAGAATTAGACAATCCTATAATATTATGACTTTTTAACATCATCATCTCAGCACCTTCAGAACTAGACAAAAGATAAAGCAAAAAAAGAAACAAGATCTGAACACCCCTATCAAACTCACGGATATAACTGATATTTATAGAACCCGATACCAAACTACATCTGAATATATATTTCTACAAGGGCACATGGTAACTTTACCATGATAAACGGTATGTTGGATTATAAAACAAGTACAAATTTTAAAAAGATTAAATCTTTCAGAGTGTATTCTCTGAATACAATGGAAGTAAATTAAAAGTCAATGGCATAACGCAAACCCCTCAAATGTGTAGATATAAAACAACATTGATCTGAAAATCCAAAACTTATGAAATATCAAGGATAAGTAAAATTTTTTTTAAATGAATGATAATAAATATATACCACATAAAAATTTGCGTAGTGCTATTGAGCAGTATATATAAAGGAAAAAATTTAGTTTTAAATGTACATATTATAATAAAATAAATTCAACAATGAGGTGTAACTGTAATTAGAATAATAGATAATTAAACCAAACTAAGTATAAGAAACAATAGGCTAAAAGCATAAATATAAGACAAAATACAAACTAGAAAAACAGAAAAATCAATAATACTCGGAGCTGGTTCTTTAGGAAAAAAAAAAAAGAATAAAATTGAAAAGTCTCTCTCTAGTTAAATTTATCAAGAAGAAAAAAGAGGAAAAATACGTATTGTCAATATCATGTATGAAAATGATTTTATAACTACAGATGTTAGAGGTGTTAAAAGAATAAAAAAGGGAATATTATAGATAATTTTATGTAAAGAATTTGACAACCTAGATGAAATAGACAAATTTCCTAAAAAATACAAATTACCAAAATTGATATAAGAAGATATAGAAATTTTTAACAGTCTGATATCAATTAAAAAAATACAACTCACAGTGAAACTCTTCCCAGAAAGAAAAATCCAGGCCCAGATGGCTTCACTGGTTAATTCAATAACTTATGTAATAATAAAATAATACAAATCGCATACAACTCTGTCATTAAAATAAGGATGAAGAAAGGCACCTCAACCTGTTTTATGACACCAATATTGACCTGAAACAAAAATCAAACAGGTCCCAAGAATTAAAATTACAGACAAATATCCTTTATAAACATACAACAGAAATTCTCAATAACTTTTTATCCAATAGAATTCAACAATATAAAAATAATAATGTGTCATAAACAAGGGTTGCGGTTCCTGGGAATAGAGGGTGGGTTTGACATTTGAAAATCAATAATGTAACTCAGAATATTAATAAAATAAAAGGAAAAGAAAGATGCAACACTTTTAATATTCCTTGAAAAGGCAAAATAAATAGATAGATAGATAGATAGATAGATAGATAGATAGATAGATAGATAGATAGATAGATAGATGATAGATCGGTCGATCTAGGAAAAGCATCTAACAAAGCATCAACACCTATGCACCCTAAAGATTCTAAACTAGGATATTTCCTCAATGAAATTAAAGATGTCTATTAAAAACTACAACTACTTTGTTTCCCTGAAAATAAGACCTAGCTGGACAATCAGCTCTAATGCATCTTTTACAGCAAAAATTAATATAAAATTTGGTCTTATTTTACTATAGTATAAGACTCGGTCTATAATATAATATAATGTAATGTAATGTAATGTAATGTAATATAATATAATATAATATAATATAATATAATATAATGTAATATAATATAGGGTTTTATATTAATTTTTACTCCAAAAGATGCATTAGAGCTGATTGTCTAGCTAGGTCTTATTTTCAGGAAAACCCAATAAGATCATACTCGATGGTGAAATGTTAAATGCTTTCTTCTTAATTAAAATCAGGAACACGGCTTGATGTTCACTGACTGCTAATATTTAACATCCTAGCCTGTACAATAAAGCAGGAAAAACTAAGTAAAAGGCATACAGAAAGTAAAAGAAAAAGAAATAAAACTGTCTTTATTCAATTATGTAATCATGTACACAGAAAATCCTAAGGAATCTACCAAGAGACTATTAGAGTTAATCAGTGAAGTTAGCAGGATCTCAACATACAAGTTCAATATCAAAAATTCCATTGTATTTTTATGTATTAGCAAATAAATAGAAAATAAAATTTTAAAAGAGTGTATTTCCAAAAGCATCACAAATACTTAGGGATAAATTTAACAAAAATGTATAACTCCTGTACTTTCAAGTGTAGGAAACACTGAAAAAGGAAATCAGAGAAGACCTACATAAGTAGATACAAAATGGTCATGAATTGCAAGATTGGGAGTGCTCAAAATGACAATTCTCCCCGAGTTGATCTACTGATTGAATGTAATCCTAAACATCATCTTTGCCAGCTTTTTTGAAGAGATTAATAAGCTCATACTAAAATTTATGTGGTAAGCGAAAACCCAGCATTTTTGTAAAAAAAGTTCTGTGGTAAAATTTATGTGGTAAGCAAAAGACCAAAAATTTTTGTAAAATAAAAACAGTATGAAGGTCTTAGACTGCCTTATTTTAGACTTACTATAAAGCTTCAATTGTTAAGCGTTTATAGTCTTAATAGAACAAGGAAGCATAATGGATAATCCAGAAACAGACCTCCACTTAAATGATAACTTTTCTTAGAAAGGTGTTCAGATAATTCAATGAAGGGAAAGATGGTCTATTCAACAAATAACATTGGAGCAAATAGAAACCTGTATAGGAAAAGTAAACATTGACCCTTATCTCATACCAAATAGAAAATTAACTTGGAATGGATCATAGACCTAAATGTAATTGCTTAAACTTCTAGAAGGAAACAGATGATTTTTTGACTTTTGATTGGGAAAAGATTCTTAAACAGATCACAAAAAAACATGAGCCATACAATTTTTTGAAAAAAATGACAAAAATACTTTAGCAAAATTGAAACCTTTTCACTTTAAAACACAGAATTATAAAAATAAGGCAATATACATACATACATACATATATATATGTGTGTATATATATATATATATATATATAAATGATACAAGGCTTGTATTGAGATTATGATAAAGAATTATTACAACTTAATCATAAGAGGACAAACCCAATTTTTAAAGTGGGTAAAAAGTGGGAGGATACACTTCACTAAAGAAGATATACAAATAGTAAATAAACCCATGAAAATAAGTGCAACATTCCCAATTAGCAGAGAAATCAAAATTAAAACAACAAGACACCATTACCCACCCATTAGAAAAGCTAAAGTTAAAAAGAATGACAATACCCAGAGTTGGTGAAGATATGGAGCAACCATAACACTTATATTCTGCTGTGGAAATATAATACAGGATAATCACTTTGGAAACAGTTTCGCAGAATCATATAAAGTTCAACATAGATTTACCATAAGACCTAGAAATACCAATTCTAATTATTTTCTAATTGAAAATGAAAACATACTGGGGGAGCCAAAAAAATGTATGTAAGTGTCCACTTTGGTCAACGTTGTTCAAGCAGTAGCTCGCCATAATCAGAAGTTTCTGGATGCAGATGGTAACCACTTGGAGCACCTCTTGTAATTGCAGAAGTCAAACGTGTCTTGTATTCATCTTTTGTTATTGGTATATATTGAGCATTACAATTTTAATACAGTTTTTCTTTCTTAAAATGTGTATACATTTTTTTGGCACCCTCTGTATATTCACACAAAACCTTGTACATAAATGATCATAGCATTATTTACATAATAGTCAGAAATTGAAAACGGGTCTATTCTAAATATCCATTAACTGATGAATGAAGAAACACATTGTGGCATATCTATACTTTGGGAATTACTGAGCAATAAGAAGAGAAAAAATGTTATTGTATATGAGACAACATGGATGAATCACAAAAACATTATGCTAAGAGAATGAAGTCAAACAAATGACTATATCATGTATGGGTCTATTCTGTGAAGTTTTGTTTGTTTCTTTTCATCTGTGAAGGACCCAGACATTTTGACCTATAAGGTCCCATAGTCTGGATTTTGCTACTTACACACTCTTGGTACAATTCGACATGTTCCACTGTCCTCTGTTTTTCCTGCAAATAGACAGCTGATCCAGAGACTGGATTAGATATAGTATTGATCCCTTTGGCAAAACTACTGTTTTTATGAAATTTAATAACAAAAATATAGATAACAAATTAATGGTTGTCTGGGCCAGGATTAGGTGAGCACATCAACTATAAAGGAACAATGAGCAAACATTGTTCATTGTTTGTTGATTGCAATAAAAACATCTCATATCTTACTTATTGTCGTGTTAGCTATATAATAGTATAGAATTCTCCAAATTTATCAAACTGTATAATTAAGTTAGCAAATTTTATTGTATATAAATTATATTTCAATAAAATTGGAGGAGAAACAAAAATACTAAATAATATTTAAAAAATGAACATGTAAAAAAGAAAAATACCTACAATTTCATTACACAAAAATATATCTTAATATTTCATTTTATGGTTGTTAGAATTTTCAATGTTTATATAATTCGTATTTCTCTTTATTAAAATATTATATAACACATATTTAAAAATATATTTAGCAGTAAGGAATACTTGCTGAAAAAAATTCTAAAATTATAGAATTAGATACATAAAATAAGAATAATCTTCCTATGATTTATTCTATCTAATTACAATTAATAATTCAAGAATACGGAATTCATGGTATATGCCTTCTTTCTTGGCCAATCGTAGAGAACCAGAAAAAGTATTGTTTGTAGTATGATCTCACGATGCAATTAAATGCTTTTCTTTGCTCAGCTCCATGACCACTAAAAACAATAGATGCCGCTTCTCTTTTCGGCACTTGTTAACAAAAAGTTTAAACTTTTATATACTTAGTGGATTATGCTGATAGAATTATTAATTCTAAATAAATGTTTTTTCTACACAGAAGTAACTGTACAGAGCAAAAAAATGTACATTGTCATTCACAAGACATTTGAGAAGTGGTATTCTGAATCTTCAAATTGAATGACGGGATAATTTTTATTTTTATATTGGTAAATTAGTATCTGTCAGCAGACTTCTTGTTTGAAATCTTTTTTTAATGACTTGTGATATAGTAAGGTTTAACTATGAATATAAGAATAAGAGAGTGTGTAATGTGTTTCCAAATATTGTATTTATGTAAGCGAAATTATTGCATGAAAAGTATCCAGTTGATAGATTATTGAGTTTAATGGATAACATGCTAGTGTTAGTGAAGTATGAATGAACTTTATTAAATGTTGGAATGTATATTTTATTTGACAAGAATATGTGTCAGTAATTCTAAACCTTTAAGGAGCTCTGTAAAATTTTTTTTATTTTTAAGTACTACTGTGGTGTCTCACATAAAGTCTATCAGAAATCAAAAAATATTTTTCTTCCACTGCTAGAATTGTCCATATCAATAATTCTGCTTAATCTTTTAAGAGAGATCATTGTCTGAAATGGCTGTTGGTTGGCCCACTGATAAATGGCCTATGTACACACAGAGCAATAAACTGCAAATTGTCTGACTGTTCATTCACTACTCAAAATTCTCCCTGACAGATAGCACCGAAACAGCACCAAAGGCCAAACAGGAATAGACATGGCTTTAATAAGATGAGGGAGAATGCCAAGATTCACATCCAATGTCTTTTGCAGCTTGCCTCTTTCTCTCACAAGGTTCAGGACTTGAGCTACTCCTCCAGAATACCAAATGCATGAGAATGGGAAACCTGATACACCCCTCATTTGTGTGCTTAGATTAAAGCTGATCACAGTTGTCTGGATAAATTTACACAGGATGGCCAGCTGCAAAGCAGCTTCCCTGGTATAGGACAAATAACAGGCACCTTTAAGCATTTACCATTCAAGGAGAAACAGTATCTCTGTAAAACTGTTGTTTGAACAAGCACCTTTCCTGAGCCTGGGGGAGTATGGTGGTAGTTGGGGGTCACTCTGCAGCAAAAGGAAAAACTAGACAAAAGCAGTATGTTACAATCTGGGCCTTGAGAGCCAATCCAAAATTTGATGTCTGGTTAAATGGAGTGATTTCAGAAATTTTCGTTTTTAGTTATTGCAAGAGAACTAAATAGCTTCCCATTGGATTGGGATTTTATTATTTTTTTTGCAGCTATAGCTTTATGTTCATCCCATACTGTGTGGGAAATGTTTCTGAGCTGTGCAAGTGGTTGAAGTGAGAAGTCATCATATTAATGAACTGGAAAAATAACCTGTAGTGAGGTTATAATCCTGGACCTACAATTTTGTAGCTTTCTGTGAGATTCAAATGTCTTCCTCCTCAGAACGGGGGTGTTAATATTGAATCTATATATTGATCTTGAAGGGCTGTTAGAGGAATGAAATAAAAGATTTGATGTAACATCCTTATCATATATAATAGAAGACCCTCAGCGTTGGGTCAGTTTTCTTCTTTTCTTCTGCTCAGGAGAACAGACTCTAAGTCCCAGGTAGTCAAGTGGGAATTCTTCCTTGATTCCATAATTTAGCCCCATTATATGCTTTTGTCTCATCCACTTGATCCATTTAATCCTTTACATCCCTTTTTATCTCATTCACATCCCCCATTCACACACACACACACACACACACCCTCCTCGCCTAACCCCTACTTCCACACACCAACACAGGCCAACACACAAATCTGGCTAGGACACTTGATTTATAACACAACTTCACCTTTCCCATTTTCTAGGCTGAAGCCTACCTTTGTCAGAAAGTATATGAAGAGTCCATGCCTTGATTAGTTCCCACATTCCCTTGGCTCAGAATCAAGTTGCACTATAACCAGTCACAGCCGACTATCATGTTTTACATCTCTCCAGTTCTACTTCCTGTATGATAATTACATGTGCCGAACCCTGCTGAACTCAGGCCTGTTCTATGATATGCTCTGACTAATGAAATTTGGGGGAAAAAATGATATATTTCACTTCTTGGCAAAGGTTTTAAGAGCCAATGCTTATGTCATGCATTTTTTTCTTTCCTTCTTTATGACTAAAATTATTCTAGAAAGTGGCCACTTTGTTAGCCTGAGTCACAAAGAGCAGACAAAACGATAACACAGATCAAGATTCCCAGCCAACGTTCAATGGAAATATATCATAAACAGGAAATAAACATTTCTAAACCAATGAGAGTTCGGAGATTCTTTATTACTACAGTTTAATCTACCCTTTCCTGATTAGTGTATTACTCCAGCCTGAATTAGGTCCTTCATTTTAAGTAAATAGACTTCATTCTTGTTTTATGTTCTTGAATACAATATTTATAAACCTTTATAATACTGTAGTAATTTCATTTGACTGGATCTGTTTTATACACTCCAGCTCCACATTAAGCAGCTATAGCTCTGTGCTTGAGTCTATAACACATTACTGGATAATCAGTTCTTGGATTCCCATGTAGCATTTGCCCTGGGTTTCCTATCAATATAATCCTCCCATGTGTTGCAAAACCCATTTATTCATTGTTAGTCCTTGATGCTTTCATGAAGCGTGATCTGATAACACCATTCCTCCTTGTGCACCAGCTTTGTATTGCTGGCTTTTAGGATCTTTTTCAGCCCCGGTACCTGTATATAGTCCCTTTGTTGTCTGTTCAGCCCCTGTTGCTCTGGCAAGATTTGGTTTCATGTTAATCTCGATCTATATCATGAATAATTTTGATCAAACTACACTTTGATCGATAATAGAATATAAACACCAACTCTGTTAGTTACTGACTTTGTGGCATTATGATTTTGAGCTTTAATTCTGACTCACCTTATGATTTTTGTGAGGATTTAATAAAACATGTTACCCAAAATAGTTTGATTAATTGTGTGTGTCAAATTCATTTACCTGTGGGAGCTGGGAAAATGATTCAGAAAAGTAAATCTTAATTTTCTATCACTCCTATGTGTATACACACACAGACACACACACACACATTCATTTCTTAGAGCTAAGTGAAATGCCCTATACATATTTTTATAGATCCTAAAGTTGATAAGAAATAATCTGTTACACAGGCACGTGGAACTCACCATATAGCTCTCCAGTAAGCAAGGTTGATGACGGGGGTTTTGATAGAAATTTGAAATGAACAATAGAATGCTAGGTGAATATTTGGCCTACCATACAGTTTAGGTTTGGAATTAATTTAAATAGTAGCTGTCTGACATATTTCATATTTTCCCATCTGACTATGTGTAGGAGATATAAAAGGAACAAGTGACATACTCCCAAGGGGGTAAATAGTGTCACTTCTGATCAATTCTCCCAGTGGTCAGTTGCTCTTCTGGTTGATGATAGACTTACATAGGGAAACCAGTGAGTAAGAGAACAAATCAACGAAATAGGTTAACATATAAGAAGGATCATTTGTTTGAAAGACTACTTGGGTTCAAACATTTTCACTGCTGTTTACTTTGAGTAAATCACTTAATCTTGATAAATCACATTATATCATCTTTAAAATGGTAATATATAGTAGCACCTACCTCAAAGGTTTGCTGTAAAAGTAAAATGACATCATGTATGAAAAGTATTTATCCTAGTGTCTGATACATAAGTATAAATAAAATTAGCTGTCATCACCATTATTATTTTTAAGCAAAGCATACAGTCATGCGTTTTACTCACCTTCTACTCATCTCACTTTCCTTACAGCCAAATTATCCCAACTAATTTTCTGCATAGCACATTCATGATTTTGTTTATTCCATTCCTCTATTCCTTCAATGCTTGTAAGCTCTATATGTCTGTTTGCATATGAGAATAGACCCTGTGTGAATGTAAACTCCTCACCTCTTTCCTTCTTCATATGCCTGTTGCCTCACCATATGGCTCATCCCTTCAGTACCCAGCAGGTCATTCCTTACTAGGTAAGAGTTCCGCCGTGCTAACCTACCCCTCAGATAATTATAATAAAATATTAATGCCAAAGCTACTGAAAAATTAAACTGTGTGTGATCTCCCTCAGAATTATGCAGCAATAATTCTGACAGTAAGCTGCTGTTGCCCAAAGGAACTGTTAACGTAAACTGCTGCAGCGCAGAGAGGTGGCCTTAAACAGGACGTACATTCTTCTTGGCCCTCCCTTTTCATCATTCGGCAAGCAGTTCCCTTAGTACTCAGCTTTTGGTTGGTGAAAAAAAAATGTGGCAGGAATGTATCAGCATCTCTCTGTCCCTGGATGTCACAAGGACAGGGTCTGCACAAGCTCAGTTTTACAGCTGGTGAGTCATCTGATCTTCCCATCTCTGAGTGCTCTTTGATTTTACCGGTAAGAATACTAAATCCCAGGAACATAGTGATTGCCTCAAATCTTGTGCTAAACAATATACTCAGTGTGTTTCTTGAAATCATCTATTTCGTTCTTTATCCTGTAATTTCCCCCAGTGTTTCTCTTAGGCATTCTGTCTTCAACAGCTTGCTTTTACACTTCTAAGCATTGGCTGCCCCAAACATAGGAAATTCTCATTTGTCTCCTCTTTTTCTTTCTTATTTTGTTTTTTACTGCATGCTTTCTCATGTCCTCTTTCTCAAAACCCAAAGTGTCAGAAGCACAGTGACGCTGTCCCTTTGACTCACTAATGCCAATTCCCTTATCAATACATACCAACACTCAAGTTTATATTTATATTTATCATTGTTGGTTTCTATGCCTTTATTTCCAAATATATTATGACTCTGATGAAAAGCCCCATATCATTTTTATGGAGGTTTTTAAAATTAAGAAATACTTCTTACATTGAACTAAATTGCATGTAAGTCTAGAAGCTATCATACAGAATGATAAAGTGAACACTTGAGTACTCAGTACTTAACTTATAGGACAAAACATTATCAACATTTTAAAGCTCCCGTATACCTATCAGTGAAAAAAAATACACCTCCTTCACTTCCAAATTTAATCACTACTTCTAATTGTGTATTTATTATTCCCTTGCTTTTCATCATAGTTTTACTACAGATATGTATCTATCGTTAAACATGATATTGTTAATTTGACGGTATCCTGAATGGGACCCTATCTTTGTTATTGTTTTACTGTTGGATTATGCACAAAGCCTGAAAAAGTAGAAATAGTGCTTTTTGCTGATTGTTTAGTTTTCACGTTATTTGAATGAGCAGAAGAATGCATTATCTCTCTGAACACCAGCAGGTGCCCTGGGAGGTGCCTGTGAAGGATCAGTATGATCTCCATGTGACAGATAGGAGACACGAGGCTCTGCGATGCTTTGTAGACAGTTTTAGCCTTGGCTTAGTAGACAGAGGATCAGAGAGGTTTCATTCCTGACTCCTCCTCCATCGTCACCTGCTGCACAATAAGCAATCTTGCAATGTCACTTAGGTTTTACTACAGTAAAAACTATTTCTGAGATTTACTGTTTACAAACAGGTTTACTGTTTTTTGTCTCCCCACAATCCCCGGCATGCTGACTTCATGTTTTATAGAAACCAGAAGTAAGATGCTGATAAAGATTACATCTTTCCCCTGTTTTAAAGTGGTAATTCCTGAACTATCCTTTTGGTATAAGAGAGAAGAGTTGTGGTGTGGGGGAGGGAAAGAGGCTAGCGCCATAAGGACAACAAGATGTGGCCAAAACCTTGTCCATTGAATTCATCCTGGTACACATGAACTTCAGCAAATACCTGATGAAGTTTGCCTTCATCTTCATGACCCGGCAAAATATTCTCCTGTTTTTCTCTCACCTTTGTTCTTTGTTGAGATCCTCGATCATGATTTTCTTTTGGTGATGCTGTATTTCCATTCTGATCCAAACCACAGGTTCCTGCTACTGCCTAGCTGTTCCTCCTGCAGAATCTAGGCAAGACCTGTCTCTTTGCTTAAGTTGGCACTCTTTTTCCCACTCTCCTAGGAGCTTTTCCTCACTTTTTCATCATCTTCCCAAACTGTTAATACATTAGTCAATGTCCTAGCTGGTAATAAATGACATGAAAGAAAGAAGAAAAGCCAGCAATTTGAAGGGTAATAATTCAGTTTAAAAAGAATGAATTTAGAATTTAGAAAATGAGTTTTAAATATCTAGTTTCTATCAATTTTGAGCTGTGTTTTCTTGGTCAAATGACACCATATGCGTAACTGAGGACAGATAATATTTGCTTCACATGATTACTTTTTTTTTTTAAGATGATATAGTAGAATGTACTGTCTAAGCTCTCAAGGACTAAACAATTATAATTTTTAAAAAACTAATGCTTAGGACCAGAAAAAGATTGGAAAGGTATCTAGTTAAACAGTAGTTACTATGAAGTTTTTGACACTACTTTTTAAATGATCATTTTCTTGTAAAAAATGAATGCATCTGGAAATGAAAATGCATACTAAATATAGAGAAATAAAATACATTAAAAAGATCTGAGGGCCGGCCCGGTGGCTCAGGCAGTTAGCTCTCCATGCTCCTAACTCCGAAGGCTGCCAGTTCGATTCCCACATGGGCCAGCGGGTTCTCATCCACAAGGTTGCTGGTTCAATATCTTGAGTCTGGAAAGGGATGGTGGGCTCCGCCCCCTGCAACTAAGATTGAACACAGCACCTTGAGATGAGCTGCCACTGAGCTCCCAGATGGCTCAGTTGGTTGGAGCGCGTCCTCTCAACCACAAGGTTGCGGGTTGGACTCCGGCAAGAGAAGGTGGGCTGCGCACCCTGCAACTAGAAATGGCAACTGGACCTGGAGCTGAGCTATGTCCTCCACAACTAAGACTGAAAAGACAACAACTTGAAGCTGAACACCCTCCACAAGTAAGATTGAAAGGACGACTTGGAATAAAGGCCTGGAAGTACACACTGTTCCCCAATAAAGTCCTGTTCCCCTACCCCAATAAAGTCTTTTAAAAAAAGATCTGAGAAGTAGTTAAAAACAATGAATATATTACTGTAAAATCTGCCTTATTTTTCAGGCAGTTAATCAAAATAGGAAATAAACTGAGTATTTTATCTTTTCTAATAACAAAGGAATATTATAAGTATGTCTGGAGAGATTTGATTCAGGCACAGTTGTCAAAATTTTCAGTAGTTATAATGTCTCTCTTTTTGTTAATATAATAATTATGCTTCATGTAAAGCTACCTACTTCCTACTAGGCTCTTTGTTATATATTATGTAAATTTCTACATATTTAAAAATAGGTAGCAATATGTGAACATTAGAAAGTGTCTTTCACACTAAGATCAATTGCCTACTGTTTTACAATGGCAGATTATAATGGAGGAGAAACCCAAATATCAAGATCCTAAGCTCTTTCATCTGGGATCACGCCTACTCCAATGCCACTAGGAACAAATTTACTCAAAATTGTCTGACAAGGCCAGAAGGCGCATGAGGTTGACAACATGTATAAATAAAAATGTCTAGTTTCTCTCAGTCCAATGACTTCATAACATAATTTTTATTTGAAAACGTTGAATTATTTCTGGAGTACTTATCAAGAGTAAATTATAGTCATTTTATTTTTCCTATTCAGAAGTTATGGGTTTTTTTTCTGGTCACTATAATGATACCTATGTGAATTTACCTTACATTTTGTGAAAATACTTTGAAAGTGTTGCCAAAAAGCCTTCACTAATAAAGCAACTTATTCTGCTGAAATGTTTGTTACTCATGACCCAGTGGTTTCCTCCCTCTCAGGCCTGAAAAGCTTATCTTTCTCTAAATTTAAGTTTCTTTTTAAGTTTATGCTTCCAAAAATAATTTACAACACATGTAATTTAAATATCTTCTTGGGACTAGTGTTTTGAAGTAGATTTAATGACATTTATAATTTCCCTTGAGGAATTTTATCTTCCTACCAAGTGCTTTCTCTCTCTCCTCCTTTTATCTCTCTCTCTCTCTCTCTCTCTCTCTCTCTCTCTCTCTCTCTCTCTCCATATATATATATATATATATATATATAATGGTTTGTTGTACATTTATATATATACAATAGAATTTATTATTTCTCTTGGTAAAAACTATATATATATACATATATATATATATATATGTATATATATATATAGAGAGAGAGAGAGAGAGACAGAGAGACAGAGAGAGACAGAGAGACAGAGAGAGAGAGAAAAACAGAACACTTGGTAGGAAGATAAGATAAAATTTCTCACGGAAAATTTTAATAAATTCCATTTTATATATATATTTATATATATATACAAACACATATATATTTGCATATGTGTATATATGTATAAATATGTGTGTGTGTGTGTGTGTGTGTGTGTGTGTATATATGCTTTATTCATTTACTTTATATTTCCAGAGAATTGCAATATTTCTACTCATGGGAAAAACTGATTAAGAGAAAAATGTATCTGACTAGTAATTTCTGATGAAGTCTTTTCATACTTCACACATACAAGTAATGATGAAAACAAAACAAAAAGAAAATATGAGTTTATCCATGTATTGTTAGAAATGAAAGGCATTTTCACTAACTGAAACACTATGGATTACACTAAGGAACTCCATCTGTGGCCTGCATGTGCAGAGCCATAGGAAAGTGTTGTGGTCTGCAAGAACATGAGAAGGTGTTTCATCCTTTCTCTACTCTTTCCCCCATGCTCAGAAATGTAAGATCCCACTGAATAGAAAACCTGGGGTCTGGAACTCTACTCCAAGACTGTTCTTCTGTGAGGTGGACAGAGTCCTGCTCTACTCAAGCATCCTTGAATACCTTCCTATACACATCCATATGGAGACCACACAAATAAAAATATACAAGTCAACCAGAGCAGTGGGAGCTGGTGGTGGAATGCCTAAAGTTGGGAAACAGAGTCTGTATAATTGAAATATGGCAAAATAATATAGACAGAATGAGTCTTAGATGCTGTATGTGTTTAAAATGGATTCAGAAAGCCAGAGAATTAAGCACAAGAGGCAGTAGAAATCTCTTCTCAGTCCAATAGAACTAGAGCTACATATTATGAAAATTAAAATCTGTTTAGATGCAGAAGTTCATTAATGGACTAATTGACCTCTAGAGATGTAATGGGGAGTTGGCCGTCACTCACGTGAACCATATAGAGAAGGGCAATTCACCTATCATGTACAGAGGGAAAATCACTTAGGTTTATTTTTTTTATTTTTCAACAATGATTAACCAAAAGAAAAACAACATTTGATATGTGTAAAACATATCCATTTACCAGATATATATTGTGCCAATATTTGTTCTTGGCTCTGGGGATGCTTTTAGAGAAACAGGAAGCAAAAATGAAAAGGAAAGAAGATTAAAAAACAACCATCAGAGATAGTACATTAAGGAAAAATGACCTAGAATAAAAAAAAAATTTAAAGCAGAAACAAAATAGAGTCTCAATAAAAGAAACAGGATATTCATTAAAGGCAGTAAATCGTAAGTATGAAAAGACCCTCTTCTCATTATTCTTTCCAGAGACACTTTTGCTTGATTTATTGCTGCCATTCTTCCATCCAAGTGTTTCCAGGAAAACTCACCCCTCACCTTCATTTCTAGGGAGAGAATTAACCCTACAAATGACACTTTTTCAAGACCACCACCCTAATGCTTATCTCCATTCAAGGTCAGCAGAAATGAATAGTGTATTTCATAATGACAAAAGAGTTTAGAAGATATAAAATCCCTAAGTGCCCATTTTAAAACTCAAAAATAGATCTTTAAAATGTATGAGGCAGTTTTCCTGTCAAGATGGCAGAATAAGTAAACGCTGTACTCACCTCCTGTCATGCAGGGTCTCAGCTCCTGCTCCCCGCACAAGAACGCAGGATATGGTGAGGCCAAAAGGAACATCAACGGAGCCATGAATAGGGGGTTCACACCACTATATTCTCGATGGCGGCTGGTTGAGACACAACGTGTACCCTCTCTGCGGGTGAGGGCTCCAAGTCACCCGCATCTTCCACTGAGGACTCAGCAAGCGTTTCTTCCTGGGACTACAAGTCCCGCATCTGAGCCACCCCAGCAAGCACTCCCCAGCCCACACAGCCACAACGACCTTTGCTTTCTCTGGCCTATGCTGGTCGGAGAACCATCCATGTCTTCCCACCCCTCCATGGGGGTCCAGCTCTCTGGCAGCTGCTCCTCACAGGCTTCCTGAGACTGAGTATTCATACACACAAACTGCTCCCCTGCCCCTTGGAGAGCTTTGGCCAGCACCATGCCCTGCTCGCTGCGCCATGTGTCAGGCAGGGTCTCAGCTCCTGTTCTCCACACAAGAACACAGGATATGGTGAGGCCAAAAAGGAACACCCACAGAGCCATAGAGAGGGGAGTCATACCACTATATTCTCACTGGCAGCTGGGTTGGAGACACAGGAAGCAGAAGCCACAACCTGCCGTCCACTTCTCTGCCAACCAACCAACCCCCTACCATAGCCATGGCAGTTACATTAGTGGCTAATGGCTAACCAGCCACAGCGGATGGCCATCTGATTATAGCTGATGGCCATCTAATAACTGAGCCAGCACCTTTCCACATGAGGCTAAGAGCCTGGAAAGTGCTCTCCTGGCTCTGTCCCCACGCCTCTCTCAGGAGCACACTTATTACAAACAAACCACAGAACAACAATTATTGAGAATCACCTGAAGTCTAGCTCAACTGAAGCCCTACAACTAAGGATATGCAGAAGAAGCTACCTTGAGACAGTAAGAGCGACAGAGACTCAGAACGGCCTGGTCCCATACCTGCATTTGACCATTAAAAATTGAGAGGGATATATATCAGCTACAGATGTCCCCTACTCCTCAAGAGTGAAGGGTCCCAGACCCGCTGTGGGGACAGAGACCCAGAGAACAGTTTCCAGGCTCTTGGCCTCACGTGGAAAGGTGCTGGCTCAGGTAATAAATGGCCGTTGGCTGTGGCTAGTTGGCTGTCAGCTGTGGCCAGTTAGCCAATTGGCCACTGATATAACTGCCGCAGCTGCGCTGGTTGGTGAGTCAAGTCAAGGGGAGTCGGTAGATTGGCAGAAAAGTGGATAGCAGGTTGCACATAGTGTGAATCCAACCTACAGTGAGACTATAGTGGTATGACTCCCCTACCTACGGCTCCGTGGGTGTTCCTTGTTGGCCTAGCCACATCCTGCATTCTTATGTAGGGAGCGGGAGCTGAGATCCCGCGGGCCGCCCTACATGACACCCTCTCCAGCCCAGGGTTTCAGTGCCGGGGAGAGAAGTCCCCATAACTTCTGGCTGTGAAAACCAGCAGAGATTCTGGCTGATAGAGAGAGAAAGCAGCTGTACTGCCAGAGGCTCCTCTTAAAAGGACTGCTCATGGACTCACTTGCTCTGAACTCCAGTGCTGGGGCAGCAGCTTGAAAGTCACCAGGGATATATGGGGAGGAACTGAAGTCTAGTTTCAGGGAGAGGACTTGAGGGGCAGCTTTTCCCAAGATAGAGGAGCTAACGGAAGCCATTGTTTCTTTGTTGAGCCCTCCCTGCTCCCTGTGTGCAGACATAGGTGGCCGCCGTATCTGAGTCTCCATCCAACTGGCTAACACCTTTCACCTGCCCCACCCTAATGATTCCCTAAGACCACACCCCACCCAAATTTTGGCACACCCAAGCCACTTCCAGTGGCTTTTCCATATAAACGGTCTGCCTTGGCTCATGCTGCAGAGTTTCCTAAAATCTCTCAAAGATTCACAAAACCCAAACAAGCAACATCTGGCTTTGGCATGTTCTATACCTCTGGCTGAGCCATCTTAAGCCCAGCATAGCGATAGCTGGCATTGGTTCGTGGTTTGGCACCTCCAAGCACAGTGTGGGCAACAGACATCTCTGGATGGCGTTGTGGTTCATGCCAGGTGGCCCTGGTCAGGGCACAGACAGCAGCTGAACTTGGCCTGCAGTGGGTCCCCTCCCAGCAGATGTAGGGCTGACAGGACTAGTGGCCAGCTTTGGAATGGTCTGGGGCATCACCGGGCCACCTCCAAGGACACACACCTAAAGGGCAGACTGGGCAGGCTCCAGAGCGCTGCTAAAGCCCTTGCACAACAGCTCCTCCGCTGTAGTCACAGCCAGTCCTTACAACCAATCTACCTGAGGGTCAATCCCTCCCACTGACATGCAAACAGCAATCAAATCTCAACTACAGGAGGGCACACACAACCCACACAAGGAACACACCTGGGGCACCCGGCTCTGGTGACAAGAGACACTGCACCACTGGGTCCCACAGCACATCTACTACATAAGGTCATTCTACTAAGACTGGGAGGCATAGCAGCCCTACCTAATACATAGAAAGAAACACAGGGAGGAAGCCAAAATGGGGAGACAAAGAAACATGTCTTAAATATAAGAACAGGACAACGCTCCAGGAAAAGAACTAAACTAAATGGAGACAAGCAATCTACCAGACATATCCTTATTTGTTATAAGGATGCTCAATGATTTCAGGGAAAACTTCAACTTATAGATAGAAACATAAAAATAGAAATAGAAAACCTTAAAAAAAGAACCAGTGAGAAATAAAGAATACAATAACTGAAATGAAGAATACATTAGAATCAACAGTAGATTAGATGAAGCAGAGGATCAAATCAGCAAGTTAGAAGATAAGGTATCAGAAAACACCCAATTAGAACAGCAAAAGACAACAACATGAAGACAGTTTAAGGTGCCTCTAGGACAATACCAAGCTTACCAACATTTGCAACATAGGGGGACCAGAAAGAGAAGAGAGCAAGGGATTGGAAACCTATTTGAAGAAATAATGACAGAAAACTTTCCTATCCTGGCAAAGGAAATGGGTATTCAAGCCCAGGATGTGCAGAGTCTCAAACAAGATGAACCCACAAAGGTCCACACTAAGACACATCTTAATCAAAATGCCAAAATTTAAAAACAAAGAAAGAATCTTAAAAGCAGCAAGAGAAAAACAGTTAGTTACCTACAAATGAGCTCCCATGAAACTGTCAGCTCATTTTTCAACAGAAACTTTGTAGGCCAGAAGAGATTGGTAGGAAATGTTCAAAGTGATTAAAAAGCAAGGACCTATAATCAAGATTACTCTACCCAGCAAAGCTATCATTAGATTCAAAGGACAAATAAAGAGCATCCCAGAAAAGAAAATGCTAAAGGAGTTCATCCCCACCAAACCAGTATTATGAGGAATCTTAGAGGGACCAATTTAAGATGAAAAAAAAAAAAAGTAAAAAATATGAATAATAAAATGGCAATAACTACATGTCTATGCACAATTAGTTTCAGTGTAAATGGATTAAATGCTATAATCAAAAGATAGGGTGGCACCTCAGGGAAGATGTAGATCCCTGATCACTGCACTGTACACCTGAAGCTGAAGCTGAACAATAATGAATGTCAACTACAAGTTTATATATATATATATATATATATATATATATATATATATATATATATGGTCACATATATATATATGTAACCATATATATTGGTTACAATAAGCAGAGTACAGCATTAGGAATAGAGACAGTGGAAATGTAATGGCTCTGTGCAATGTCAGAGGGATAGTGGATGGGGGAGGGGGGTTGACACAGTGTGAGGGATATAAATGATAAATGTCTAACTATTAAAAAATAATAATAATAATAACCACAGTTCCAAATCTTCTGGGAAGTTAAGTGTGGCTATGTGATAGATAGCTGGTGTATTCAACTTCTAGAAAGAGTTCTTTAAGGAAAGGAGCTAGTCCTTTTCCCCTCCTCTTCCCTTTTCCTCCTGTAGACATCATTATTGGAACTTGAGCAGGTATCTTGTGCCAGAAGTGGAGGTCTTGTGCTGGGAATGGCTCTGTAAGAAGATGAAAGGAGCAAAGTTCCCAGACGCAAGAAAGGCTATTCCAACCCTATACCACTTATCTCTAAGCTAGGTTTACTTGAGAGAAATAGGCTTTTATCTACTGTTATTTTGTTCACTGTTATTTTCGATTTTCTATTACTCAGAAGTCAACTTAATCTTGACTGATATAAACTTGAGCATTTTTTTTGGACAAAAACAAATCCTATTGAGATTTCAATGGAAATTGTATTAAATTTACATATTAATTTAACAAGAATTGACTTCTCAGCAATACTGTCTTCCTATCCAGGAACATGCTCTGTGCTTTCATTTATTCATGCAGTCTTTAATGTTATTACAAGCATTAAAATAAACCCAAAAGATTATTTTGTTTGTGTTCCATGTTGTGTGTTTCAAACATATTTTACTCTTTGAATTATAAATTATAAATAAAACCAAATAAAGTATTACAGAACTATGCAGAAACGTAAACCCAGGGTGAGCCTAAATAAAGGAAATGAATCCCTCTTAAAAAAAAAAAAAAAAAAAAAAAGATAGGGTGGCAAAATGGATAAGAATGCTGCTTACATATGCTGCTTACAAGAGATATGCTGTCTTCAGTTCAAAAGACACACACAGACTGAAAGTAAAGGTAGTGTAAAAGATAGTTCATGAAAATGGAAATAACAATAAAAAGCAAATGCTGGGGTAGCAATACCCATACCAGACAAAATAGACATTAAAACAAAGACTATACAAGAGACAAAGAAGGACCCAGTAATCACACTTCTGGGTATTTATCCAAAGAAAACCCAAATGCTATTTAGAGGGGATTTGTACATCCATATGTTCATTGCTGCAATGTTTACATAGCCAAGATATATGAAGGCAACTGGGTGTCCTTGAATGGATGGATAAATAAATAGTAAATAAATAAATAAATAAATAAATAAATAAATAAATAAATAGATAAAGAGGTGGTACGTATATACAAGGATTATTACTCTGCCATAAAAAGAATGAAATCTTGTCATCTGTGACAACATGGATAGACCTAGAGGGTATTGTGCTGAGTGTAGTAAGTGTGACAATGAATGACAAAAGTCATATGATTTCACTTAGAGTGGAATCTAAAGAACAAAATGAATAAACGAAACAGAAACAAACTCATAGATACAGAGAACATTTTGTTTCTTCCCAGATGGGAGAAGGTTTGGGGGTGGGTGAAAAGGGGACGGGATTAAGAAATACAAATTGGTTGTTACAGAGTAGTCATGGGGATGTAGGGTATAGCATAAGGATTATAGTTAATAATATTATAATAACTATCTATGGTGTCAGATAGGTACTACGTAGATCTGTTGGGGTGATAGATGGGAGGGGTTGGGAGCAGGATCAAAAAGGTGGAGGGATTAAGAAATACAAATTGGTAGTTATAAAATAGTTATAAGTATATAAAGTAAAGCATAGGGAATATAGTCAGTAATATGGTAATAATTATGTATAATGCCACGTGGATACTAGTCAGGGGGATCACTTCATAAATTATATAAATTTCTAACCACTATGTTGTACACTTGATATTAATATAAAATAATATTGAATATCAAAAAAGAAGAATGTGTTCATTGTTAAAAGGTATATCAGAACTATGATTATGAATTCCTTGAGAACAAGGACATCTCTTACTTAATTTTGTATCACCAAACGACTGTATAATATCTGGTGCATAACAAATGCTTCATTAAATGTTGCTGATTTCACTATAAGCAATTTCAGTCCAGTCCAATGATAGGGGCAATGGACAGATATCAGTGGGCTAACAAGTCAAGGGAAGTGAGAAAATAAACAACTCTTTTAAAATGCTTGTTTCTGAAGGTAGTAAGAGTCCCCCCAACCCACAAAAATTTAAAAGGCAAGGGTACATTTTGTATTATGCTTTTTTTGGTGTGTGTGTATATGTAGTTTTAATACGTGAGAAAGTTGTACATGTATCTTTGTTAGGAAAAAGAGCAGCACAAATGGGGAGAAATTGAAACTCCAGGAGAGAAGATGAAAGGTAGATACAGGAATTAACTTTAAGGAACTAATGTAGACGCAGATATTTGTAAGTGAAAAGGAAGATATGCACGCCCAATGGTTCCTAATTTTCAAAGTCGAGGTGAACTTTGCTCTGCTGAGACAGTAGAGAAAGAATGGGGACCACATAAAAACCTCTGGAATAGATGGAAAATGGGAGTGGAAATTGAGCTACCAGCATAACTTCATCCCTCACAGACATTTGTCACCACATGAGCCACACCTTTATTCATTAAAATATATTTAAAGTACTACTGGTAGGTATGTAGTTATTGTCATTTTATTACAAAATAGTCATGGGGATGTAAAGTACAACTTAGGGAATATAATCAATAATATTATAATAACCCTATATGGTGTGAGGTGGATGCAAGACTTATCGGGGGATCACTTAGTAACATAAATGTCTAACCACTACGCTGTCTACCCAAAACTAATATAATATTGAATGTCAACTGTAATTTAAATTTTTAAATTAAATGTAATTTAAAAAGAAAACTAAGAAATATGCCTCCTCTCTTTGATACTAATATCTCCAACCCCAAATGAAGCACGTCTCTTCTGAATCCGTTTTCTGTTCACAATAACTGAAAACCAAATGGGCTATGTATAAATGTCTATAACTGTTTCCCAAATCATATTTAATTAGCACAGTATATTCTTGAATTTATGTAAACATATTTTTTCAGAGACATTTTTAAGCATTATGCATTATTCAAGAACAAAATAAATGGAGGAATCTAGAGATGGATTTGCTCACTTACCTTTGTGTGTGCACTCTGTTGAACGCAGAATATCTTATGAGTTATAGAAAATCATGACCTATTTTTAGACAAATGCTTTGTAAATTTCATATGCAATGGTTGAAGAATATATTAAACCCTAATTGAACTAAGCCATCTCATTACCTGGTTATACTGACCGATGAGCGTTTCCATGGTGATGAAGCAATCAAGTTAGCAGGTCCTACTGTGAGAATTTTCTATTCTGGATGCTTTATCAAGTTCCATCTTGCTCATCTCCAAATATTTTCTAATCAGCAGGGATATAAAGAAAATGTTTTAGTGACATTGAGACAGGAGCCATAAAGGAAAAAAGGTTTCTTGAGCAAATCTTACCCCCAAATATGTTGGCATATAATTTACAAAGGAAGCATTTTAAAAAATTCAGTAACATTTTAGACTCTCAACAACAAATTAAAATCTTTCAAGATGTATGTATCAATTTTAAATTTTATAAACTTTTATATATATTCAGGTAAAAATCAAAGCTCAAACAATAAATGTTTTGTCTGCACAATTGGTCTCAAAGATAATTATAGTTCGTGCTATGGACTGAGTTGTGTCCCCTCCAAATTCATATGTTGAGGCCCTAACCCCCAATGTGTATTTTAGAGATGAGGCCTTTGGGAGATAATTAGGTTTAGATGAGTTTATCATGGTGAAATCCCCTTTATAAGAAGAAGAGACACCAGAGTGCTCTCTCTCCTTCCATCATGTGAAAGCACAGTAAGAAGTGAGCTATCTGTAAACCAGGAAGAGGGCCCTCACTAGGAAACCAAATCAGCTGGCACCTTAATCTTAAATTGCCAAGACTCCAGAACTACTGGTATGAGAAATAAATTCCTGTTGTTTAAGCTACATAGTTTATTTTGTCATGGCAGCCTAGGCTGACTAATACAGGTTGCTTAAATGAGAATTTGGGGGCCCAAATATATCTTACAGCTTGGTGGAGGTCAGGTGTTGACAAAGGATAGGTAACTTCCGTGCTCAAAAATAAAATGTAACAGCAAGAGTTCAGAGTAGTTTCACTTATATATCAAAAAGAATACAGAACTGTAAAGCAGTGTCTGAGACTGAAATTTTTTTAATTTTCATCACTCCTGTATGTTTGCTATTGTTGCTATTCTCAGCCTAAGTCGCAATAAAAATTCTCAAATCCTAAAACATTATAAAATTGTGTTTAGGAGCACAAAAATGGAGAAGAACCAAAAATACATTTTTTTTTTTTTTTTTTTTTTTTTTTTTGTCATTTGCAGTATGGAAGGAATACTGCATGAAATAAAATGACAGGAATTAATAAAAAAAGTTCTGGATAAAAATGGCAATAGACTAACCATGCCAAAATGCATCTCCTAAATTTCTCATTTAAATTGCTATGAAGGTATGCTAAAATATAACACACAGATAAACAAACACACTATAAACCAAAAATAATACAGGGCAATATACCAGAATCTGAGTTCATTTATACTAACTGGACTTTATGTGCTACAAAGAAAAGTATCATCTCTGTTTTATTTCACTAGTGTATGCACAGATTCTAGGATAGCCCTTGACATCCATTAGGTGCTCAACAAACATTTGTTTTCATCATTGTTAACTGGAAAATTATTGGGAATTGATTGAGAAGAACATGTTGAATCACATATTATATTCCTTTCCCTTTGAAAGATAACATCATGGACAGCTTCCAAAGAAAGTAGGCAATACAATTCCCCATCTCAATGTATAATCAAAGTGTTCCAGGTGTTACTTTGACCAGAGGAAAACTTACTATAGAAATGCTATTAGGTGGGCCAGTCAGAACCAGAATAATCTGTTTCCTTTTAACAACTCTTCTTACATATATGTGGCTCCACAAGTCCCAGGATTTCACCTTGCAGGAACAAGAGAGGAGTGTAAGATAGCATACTGCAATGTGGTAAATATAGATACCTAAGGCAGCAGAGTTTGAATTTAGGAATAATTTATTTTTGGTTATTTAGACTTTCACATCTACAATACGAAGAGAATTATAAATAACATTTACTTGTTTGGCTTTTTTCTAGGGTTAAGTTGCCAAAGTAAAGTAAGTACGATTGGAATTCATTTCAACACATCCACACACAAAACAATGCTCACTGACATGGCAAACCAGGAGGAGTGAAATACTTGTCCATATAACCTTCAGATCTAGATTTAAGTGGGAAAAGGTAACAACATGTAAGTGGATAGTGAGCGTTGAAGCTAGGTCACCCCATCCATGGTTTACGGCGGCCAACATCAGAACTGAAAACCATGATTTAAACAAAATTCTGACTAAAGCAATGATAAATGGGACTTTTGAAATTTTAAAACTTGGAAAGACTCAGGAAAAACATGATTGAAAATAATTTTTATAAAAGGTAAAGAAAAAGTATATATGAGTACACCAACGACTGTGTTTTCTTCCAGTTACTTTCACCCACAAAAAATAAATAAATGGTGCTCGCTTCGGCAGCACATATACTAAAAAAAAACAGATGAGTATGTTCAGTAATAACTAAAATTATGACCTCCAATATAAAATTTAACCTTCCCTAAAATATTATTTTAGCAAAAAAAAAAAAAAATGTAAAGTCCAAAACACTGGTTCCTTGGTCACTGATGAAACTTCCATCACTATCTAATTAGCAATGCTACTGATTCCATGGAAATTTTGACAACTTTTTAAATCTTTTTACAATCTTTTAAATCTGTTTTGCTCTTTTCAACAAGATATCTTCAGTAAAATATGGTATATCTTGAACAAAAAGAAGTTGAGTTCTCACCAAGTAATTGAAGTTGGTAGAAGTACAGTTGATCCCTGAACACGGTTTGAACTGTGCCAGCCCACTTACAGGTGAATTTTTTTCAGTAAATACAATGGCCCTTTCCTATCCTCAGGTTTCCCATCCATGGGTTTCCCATCTGCAGATTCAACGGAGGATTGAAAACTATTTTCACATTTCCATCTGCATATTCCCAACTGCCCAAGACAAATACTTTTTTCAATGTCTGGTGTATTGAATCTGCAGATGCAAAGGGCAAACAGTAGAGTCAAGAGTTATATGTGGATTTTCGACTGTGGTGGGTTGGAACTCCTAATTTCTGCATTGTTCTAGGGTTAACTGTATTTATATCACTAATGTATTTTACCAACTATTGGCCTATGGCCCTGAGAGATAAAATAAGTCCCCATAATCCATGGGGGTTATGTTTCAAGAGCCCCATGGATGCCTGGAACTGCAATAGTACTGGACCCTATACGTGTATATACTATGCTTTTCCCTATACATACATACCTATGATAAAGTTTAAATTATAAATTAGAGACAGTACGAGATTAACAATAACTAATAATAACTAACAAAAGTTATATTTTTTTCTCAAAATATTGAACTGTACTCACCCTTCTGATTATGATATGAGATGATAAAATGTCCTATTAAGTTGAGGACTTTTGCCTTTTAACTTAAGGAAGCACTTTACAGCTTCTCTTTGTCATATCTGAATTGCCAGCATCCCTATTCTTAAGCTTTAAGTCCATTATTAAGTAAAATAAGGACTACTTGAACACAAGCACTGTGTTGACAGTAGATTTGATAACCAATACAGCTACCGAATGACTAACAGGTGGCTAGTGTATACAGTGTGGATCCGCTGCACAAAGGGATAATTCACTTACCGGAAAGGACATCGCAAGACTTCATCACGCTTCTTAGAACAGCATGCAAATTAAAAATTATGAATTGTTCATTTCTGGAATTTACCATTTAACATTTTTGGACCTTGGTTGATGACGGGTAACTGAACATCTAGAAAGCAAAACTGCAGATAAAGGATGGGGTGGACTACTGAACATATCCCCTCAGCACAACTGATTTTTCATTCCTTTCTCTCTGACAGTGATTGTGTGTAATGTTTTTTTCTCTCTTCCTTTCCCCCTTGATTTCCTGTCTCACCAGCCAAAAGGAAAGTCTGTTTAGTTATGAAATATTGATATAACTCATGTAAAGAACAATGAAATGTTAACTAACCAAATGAATCAGTGGATTCTTTGTTCTCCGATCTTCCTTTTCTGTCTGGGCTCCATTTTCCCCATTTTAATTCATACCTCCTCCAAATTTATATACTGTAAATTCTTATCAACTAACTCTTTCCTTCTTTCTCTATCTCCTCATAAATCTCCATAATTTGAGTTTCTATGAAGCTTGTTAATGTTGTGTGTGTGTGTGAGTGTGTGTGTGTGTGTGTCTATACTAACACATGAAGTAACTTTTTCCAAAAATTTCTGAAACAAGAAGCCAATTTACTAGATTTTCCTAGGTTATGGGATAAGGTTGTTTTGGATTCTTATTTTTCTGCCTATACCCTGCAAAGTATCAAAAATATTCCTACAAAAATTGAGAGGAAAAAGCTTAGTTATAAAAAGTTCTATTTTTCTACTTTTCATTATTTCTTTCCACTGAACCCACCAACCTATGAGGCTAAATAGCTCTTACAACAACAGATGTTAATATTGGAGTAAATAAAATTTTGAAAACATTTCTGGAATTAGTTTTATGAGATATAAAATTTGGGTCTAAATGTTCCTTTAGACTCACCATGGTCAGTCAATCTTTCTGATTTAGGAAAGTAGAGTCCCATCCAATCTCATGATTTAAAGTAATAACTGTGGTAAGAGCTGACAAATTTCTAATTAGCCCAATTGTCATCAATGTGTTCTGTGGACAATTAAACATGTGAAGTTTATAAAGTAGGGGTAACTTACAGAGATAGAAAATGTGACTTTCAGAGATGAGAATCCATGGAGTAATTCTTTATGCGATTGCCTACTACCTTGGAAAAATGCAGACAAATCTGGCTTTTGACCCAACAAAATGTGTGGGACCATTTGTTTTGACTTGCAGTAAAATCTCTAATTCTCAAATATCTTGTCTTCCTATGCACACCCTTCATTCCTTTTTTGTATTAGCTCCACTACATCGAATAGCTGGCTTATGTCAGTCACACCTTTTTCAAGACTGTCTCCCTGCTAATTTGTCTCTCCTGACTAGATTCAGTTGGTTTTACAAAATGTTGTCCGCATAATTTTGAACTGAATCAATTTCCTTGAGACCTGAGCTCACATCAGAAATGTACCTTTCCAGAGGCTGAGGCACATGCTTTCTCTTTCTGGATTCCTGTGAGGCATGAACTTGGGTGACTCAGCTAGGCAATTGAAGTTTCTCTAGCAATATATCTTTCTTCAAATCATGGCAGTGTACAAATGCTCCAGCATTTGCCTGCCAGAGCAAATAAAGAAAGGTCCTCAGATCGATCCATATGCTGTGATGTTACTCACCAATGATACATTTTCTATGAGATCAGAGAGAACAGTCTGTGTCCCAGACTGAGCCTCTGGTTGTCACAGAAACACTCATGATCTTGCAAGTTTCTTCCACCAGCTACTGCCAGACGTTAGCCTCAGGATCTCTATTGTTGATTAAACTTGATATATTCTTAATATTAGTAACTTGGAATTTCTCAACAAATGATTGAAGGAAAGAAAACTCTTTTCTTGAGCATATGCTATAGGTTGGGTACAGTGCATAAGCAACATACTTATGTTAATACATTAATATCAATGACATTTAGGAAAAAACAGGATTATTTTTATAAGATGGAAAAATCAAAGCTCATGAAGCTAATAACTGATTCATGACTACACCACTCATTTTGAATATAGCTTCATTATTTTTACTTTTTTTAAGACTCTATCATTCTTTCCAACATTCATTTTAGAATCCCATTAAAAATTTTCATTTTTACCTCAACCCATCATGATTTTGGGAAATTTCAATGCTTATGTGATTTACCCTCTAAACCAATTTTACAAGCCTTTGACCTCCCCAAATCTAGTGACTTTATATTCATTCCTTCCTTAGAAATTTACTAGGTATGTCAACACCTGGATGGGCTGCACTTTTGAATTTCAAACTAATATTTCACAATTGCCTCGCCCTTCCAGACTACCCATTTTTTTCTCCTTCATGCACAAATATGTGCTCATAACTGCATCAACCCCTCCAGCACCCCAAGTTTCCCATGTCTTTTAGTCTTCCCAGATCTAAAATAATCTCACTTTTTCAGCTGTCTCTATCTGGAACTGTCCTTTCTTGAATCCTGTCATCTACCTTACACTCTTCCACCTATACTGCTCCTGTAACAACCCCTTAAAACTGGTCCTGTTTATCCTACATTCCTATTCTCTACTTTGTCTGGGGTACTCCCTTAAAAAAAAACCCACAAAAATATGGGTATTCTACAATACCTTCTAGTCACTGGTATTTCTCTGTTTTGCATCCACATTTATCAACTAGTTATCTATACATGATGTATTCATTTGTTCTGAATTTCACCCTCTACCATTCCATTAAAACAGCTGCTAATAATGTTAACTATTGCTGAATCTAGCAGGTATCTTCATTTACTTGATCTGTCTGGAGAATTTTATACTAAGAACCACTCCTTTTAGTATTCCTTTGGACATCATTTAACCGAATTTTTTCCTACCCTTCAAGCTTCTCCTTCTTTGATTCATTTTTAGGATTATTCTATTCCTCATAGCCATTAAACATTGGAGTTTCTCAAGGTGAGGCTTTCTTCTAGCAAGCTCATCAATGCAAAGATTTCAATTTCCACTTGTGTACACTTGACTGATAAATGAAACCTCTGTACCAGAATTGTCCAATAGAACTTTTAGCACTGTTGGAAATGTTCTATAATCTGTGCCATCTGATATGGTAGCCATAGTGCATAAACCTTTCAGTTTCTCCCACTGCTCCTAAGATAAGCACCTTAGCATATATTCAATATCCTTGGGGTCACATCTCTTAGCATGTTCCTTCTTCCTCTAGAATTTTATGCTGAACATTTTATTCTGCAGATGTCACACCCAGTTTTCCTCTCATTATAAGCATTTGAACACTTCCTTAGAGAGGCCTTTCTTGAGCTCCATAATCATATCATTTCTCTCAATTATGTCCTGGGAATTTGTGTTAATTTGTGTGATTCTTTTATTAATACCTGATTCTCTAACATGAAAACAGAGGTCTTTGCTTTTTGCAGATGTTTTGTTCACCATTTTGTTTCCAGTGACTGAAAATTAAAGTTACTGGAATATAACAGATATTCACTAAATATGTGCTGAATGAATACATGAATAAACATTTTCCTAGGTTCTAGAGTTTGGAGATATCTCCAACTTCTTCCAAGACTTCCTGAATTATATGCCCCAAAGGAATCTAAACATAATTTTAATGCTTTCCCTCACTCTTACTGCTACACACACACACACACACACTATGATAGCATCATGGACCTTGTCATTCAAGATCAAGATCTGGAAGGTGTGTTTACATATGTTTATACTTTCTCTTTAGCTCTGTACAGAAAAAAAAATACAAGACATATTGAGAATTATTAAATAAAGAGGTAGAGAAATAAAACTTGTACATGCTTTAGAAGACCCAATACTGTAAATAATACTGTATATGAGTAGGTATATTCCTGAACTGTCTAGTCTCTTCCATTGAGTAATGTGCCTATCCTTGTTTCAATACTACACTGTGTTAATTGTTAAAATTTTATATCTTAATATCTATTGTGTAATTCCTCTAAACTTGTTCCTCTTTAAGATTTTTTTGAATAATTTTCCCCTTTGTATTATAATGTTAATTTGAGTAACAACTTGTCAAAATTCTCCACCAACATGTACCTCGTAGATGGTTTAGAAGACCCACTACTGTAAACAATAATATATAATCTCCCCAAAATTGACCTATAAAATCAATGCAATTCTAAACATAATATAACAATACTATTATTGATGATGCAGGGGTTGCACTGCATCTAAAGATCAATTTTGGGGGAAATATGTATAAGAATATTCATACCAGCATTATTTAGGAGCCCCAAACTAAAAACCATCGAAAATGTCTATCAACAGTAGAACAGATAAATGTATGTGGGATATTTGTACAAAGGAGAAATTATGAGCAGAAATTGTCAATAACAACGCATAACAAAATGCTTGAATTTGTCAAACATCATTTTGAGCCAAAGAAGTCAAACCCAAAAAAGAGTACACATTGTTTAATCATATTTAGAGAAGCACAAAAACAGACAACTCTAACCTATGATTTCAGAAGTTGAGTTTATGGACAGTGACTGGAAGGGGGCATGGAAATGCTCCTGGGGTCGGGAATCTTCTCATTCTTGGCTAGTGTTAGCTGCATCACTTTATGAAAATACATTAAGCTATACACATGATTTTATATATGTATATGTACATATATAAACAGTTTATTGAAAGATAAATTCAATCCCATTTCTCTCAGGTTTATCACGTAAGTATCAATTATATCCACATTTTTTCATCCCTCTGTCATTGCCTCAGTTCAGTCTTTCATCATCTCTCACCTTTGAAATAGCGGTAGGTAGCTTGCTAACTGGTCTTTTTCCACCCAAAGTTATCCCCATGCAACCATATGTGAAAACCCTCTCATGGGCTAAAATGGACACCCCAGTGGCCTATTAAATCCCTTTAATGTCTGCCTCGTTACAAAACTTAGTATTCAAGCTCCTTGCTGACAAATCTTTCATTATTTCTATTTGCCTCAAATTACATCTATGTCCAATGCTCACTAACCCGTTTGTATCCCTAGTGTATATTAAGAATTGACATACACTATTTTATAATGCTCAAAACTTAATTACAGCCAAGCTGGCATCTGATACCAGGTCTGCATGACTCACAATCCATGTTCTTTTCATAACATCACAATATCCATTACTGCATGTGTAGGGAACAACTTACTACAGAATCAGTGTTCTGTAGAGTGAGAGTGGTGGTGAGATAGATTAGAAGGGGCAGGACTGAAAGTAGAAATAACAAGTGGAATCTGTTTGTTCAACACAGATAAAAGCCACTGACAGTCTGAAGACAAATTAAATTAGAAATAAGTGATATAACATTTTAAACATCACACAATTTTTATTGTTAGAGGTGATGAGAAGACTAATAAATCCAAGAGATGTTAATTAATTACTTCCTAAAAATGTGGGTTGAACCAGATGTTCTTTTGAGCTTTATCATTCAAGTATAAGATTAAAAAAAATTGTCTGGAATTTAATAATCAGGAATCTATCACACCCACAAACACTGCCTGAAAATATTATTTCTAGATGTTTTGTAAGTGACTGGTTACTTAAAATACTCATGGAATATTTTAGTATAAAATATGAAAGAAGTCATAGTATAAAAGAAACGGTTGAGAATCATAAAATTAAAAAATCTATACTCATAATATCTAATTATTAATATGGTGTTATAGTTGATAAAATGTACAATATAACAGTTATTTATTATTGACAATTATAACTGAAGTTTATAATTGTCTCTTAATTAATAAGTCAGACTGAAGAGGCATAAATAGATTTTGTGCCTATAGAATGGACACATTCTCTTAAATGTTTATAATACATTTATATATAATCAGTAAATTTCAAAACATAGAAAATATGCAAATTGAATTATCTTGCTTTAAAGTAATAAACACCAAGTGCAACAAAATTAATATAAGTAGAATAACAATATGCTTTAATAAATAAGTTTGGAGGCAAAGATAACTGATATTACAGATATTTTACAATAATAAAACAACAAAACTGTGAGGAACAAAGGTGTACACAGAAAAAAATAATAAACTTACATAAATATTATCGAATAAGAGAGAATGTCAAAGATAAAAAGTAAAAAATGAAGATAAACAAGAAAGAAAAAGGAAAAGAAGAAAGATGAGAGAGAGAAAGAGAGAGAGAAAGGAAGGAAAAATACAAACAAATAATATGTATATATCAGTGTAGGAAAAGAAGAAAATATGAAGGATGCTGAAAGAAGGAGTGTTTAGTGTTTTGGAAACTACAGTGTAATATCGAGTAAATAAGCACAGTTCATAAATCTGTAAATGCATGATTCTGATTGTGTTTCTATAAATAAATAATAGAGGTTTTTTTTTTTTTTTAAAGATAGAAACACAGTAAATTCACTGTGGTAATACTGCTATAGAATTACCAGTAATTATCATTGTTATGATTTAGCATACATTTTAAATGTTCTACAATGAATATGCTGTCTCATTCCATTTATATGTAGACTAATTACTACTTACACAATGCTGAGATCAGCACTGAGACACAGGATGATGAACGAAACGTACAACAAAAGCTAGAATCCAAAGAGAAAATTAAAAAGAACACAATAAACAGACAAAAAAAATTGTATACACACAACAGAATAGCTTACTCTGAAAAAACATTGTTAGACAAAAGAAAAAGAGGTAGACATTGATTTATAATTTTGTTTATCCAAAAACATACTAAAATGATTCGGTGTTAAGTCAGAGCGTGGTTGGTTTCCTGAAGAAATGAAGGGTGGTAGGAAAAGAGAATCAACAAGAAAAAGACAGAGGAAAACTTTCTGCATTGATGGAAATAGTTTACACCTTATTTGGAAGGGGATTACCTTGGCAGAACACTTAAGAAATCTATTTTCCCATTCCTTGAATCTGGGTTGGCTTTTTTTGCTTTGGTCAATAAAATGAAGTAGAAGTGACACTGCCACTTCTGAGCTCAGGCTTCCAAAGCCATTGTTCACGTCCTTTTCTCAGAACCCTGTTGCTGCCATCTGAACAAGCCCAGATTAGTCTTTTGGTCAGTGAAAGGTCATTTGAAGGACAGCCTCTTTTCTCAGTTTTACAAATAGTAGCCCTCCTAGACAAGATTGCCCCCAGTCAATTCCTAGCCAACCATACACACCGGATTCCTACTGAGACCAGAACTATGCAGCAGACCAACACACCAGTGACAACACTAAATGTTTATTGTTTCAAGTCACTTAATTCGAGGTGGACTTGTTATGCAGCAATAGCTAGTTGATAGGTATGAGAACAAAACTGATTGCTTTCCTGTTTGTTGTGAAGAATAAGTGAGACAGCGGAGTTCAGAGAGCACAGAAAATGGAAAATTGCTACAAAATATAACAAATTGATTAGGCAATTGTCTCTTTTATAGTTTTCCCTGGACCAGAAAAAGAATCATAAAATGTTAGAGCTATATTTGAGATCTGCTATTCAAAGATGACACACAGACTTTATATCAAATGGAAAATCTCATTAAACAGCAGTCACAGCCTGAGTGCTGAGCCATGACAGATTGTACCTCTGCACTCAGGAGGAAAGGTGACTGACTAATGCGTGTATTAGGTTTGGAACACACAACTGGCTTCTGTCCCTGCTTTTGTCCAATCTCCACATTTTGAGAAGAGAAAATGAGATCTTGAAAGGGAAAATGTCTGGACATTCAGAAACTAGTGTTAGATGTAACTTTTTAACCCATGTCTTTTGAGTAAGTTGATCCAAATTATACCATACCCATGTGCACTATGGTAGAAAAAAGATGAAAGAACCACTCCCCTCTTTTCCTCTCCAAGTAGATTGTGTTGATATCATGCTCCATTTTTCAAGACTATGTTAATCCAAGACTTACTATGATCAATACATTTGTTAAAAAGAGGGAGAAGCCCATTCTTATTTCTCATGAATTCACCTGAAGGGGATGTTGTGTCACCACAATGCCCAGCTGCAAATTGAGCCAAGTGTTCACCGTGTTTGAGTAGTAAAGTCCAAGCGAGCAGTAGGAGAGGGACTTGTGGAAAATCACTGACTGTAGTAGGTGGGAACCAAGGAAAGTCCTATAGGAAAATTTAGTCAGAAAAGTCAAACCGATTAGAAGTGAGACAATCTTACATTTAAAGGGAGATGTCAATGGTGTGTGCATTCTTTGACGCATCCTCAAAAGACATGTAATAGAAATGGCCTACTTTGGCCAAAAGACTGTGATATTCAGACTCCAGAGTTACAGCAGGTGACAAATTGGATCCAGGACATACCATCCTATGTACTCTAAGTATGAACAACATTTCACATCAGGGGTAACCAGGGAAAACCATGCCAAGGAGCTCATTGTAGGTCTCTTCACCTCAAAAAATAACTCAAGCTCCTATTGGGCTTCCAAATCTGGATGGGGTAAACTCGGGAGCAAAACGTCTTCAGTATATTATTCTCAGCTGCTTGGTTTAATCATAGATGAGAAAAATTTAGCCTTTCAGCCCTATCATTGGGATCGTCTCATTCATGAAAATTATAGATTTCAGATATGAAGATATCAAAGGGAATCCGTAGGCTCCTTGGCAGGGCCATTAGCATATTGTGTCTAGTGGCCATTAGCAATAGGTGACAGATGTGTCCAGCATCTAGCCCTGGCATCGACTCCTGTTCTTGCTTGGGCTTTGGCAGATGTTATGTACTTCTCTAAAATGATGTGGTAGAAACACTATTGATTTGGGATCCAACAGACTTGGGTTTAATTCTAGCTCTGACACAAACTATGTGACTTTGTTCAAGTGTATTAACCTTGAATTCCTGTTTCCTCACTTTTACAATGTAAAAATACTTCATAGCGTTGCTTTAAATGTTAATAACTTAATGTAAGTAATGAAACTAAGTAATGTACATGTATAAGAAAAATGTCTCATCTATGTCACGTGCTCAAGAATGGCAGTGCTCCTCCACCTACAAGGCAAAGATCATGCCTCTTTCATCAGTGCTCTCACTAGAGAATGGAAGATATTCAATAAATACTAGCAAAACTGCTGTCTCTATTTCCAACATCGATACAGTCATTTGAACTTTTTAACTTTCATCTTCCTGAACCTCTTATTGATTATAAAATCAGTTGTTTGGAGTTTAACCTTAGACTTCAATCGGTCGAACCACTGGACCTAGTCATGCTAGATGTAGCCAGGGTGTTTGTTGTCATTCAATATTAAAGTTGCCAATTTATGAAAACACAACATGTGTTTTGGGTGTAAATCAGAAATTATCTTATAGTTTCCAGGACAGACAAACAATAGCAGGAAGAAATGGTTTACAAAAATAAAGGGAAGAATTTTTTTTCCATTAGCAATCTTCTGTATACTTTGAAAAAAAAGAGCAGGATTCACCCTGTCATACAGTCTCACATCATGATAGTCTCATTTATCAAAGTTATGGATTTTCAATATGAAGATATCAAAAAGAATGTGCAGGTTCCTCAGTAGAAGCTATCGTATATTATTTAGTTATATGTATATTATGATAGAACACCTCAGTCCAGATTTAGGAACAAAGCAGAGATTCAGAGCTGCTGGGCTAGTATCCTGCCAAGACCTGAACCCCCCGAGACCTGGAATATGTCCATCCCTCCTACCAAACGCCCCCCAACCCCTGGTCCTATCCCTATTTAATAGTAGCCTGGAGTATAGCTGCTCCTTTCTGATAACCATTTCTTTCTTTCTTTGACATTTCTTTCTTATGAATCTGTCATTGTTATAATATTTTCAGAGACAATGAAGGGTGATTTTAACTACAAGTAATCAGGTTATATTTAGGAGTCACTGACTCATCTTTATCTCATAACTTTTGGGGTCACAATGAGTAAACCAATTAACTTCTCTGACCTAAACCAAGTCACTTTTCTGAGCCTCAGTTTTCTCAAATGTAAAGAAAGATGAACTCTTTAGTGTTGGACCAATTTTAAGGCCTTTTAGGATTCATTCTCATGTCCTTTCAGAGCTTCACATTCTTCAACTAGAACCAACTCATTTATCTGCAAGGGCAGCTGCAGATTCCAGCCATGGACAATGGTTGAGGGCAGGCATAAAACGGCAATTCCATGATCATTTCCTCTTGCATCCTCCAGCGAGTCAGTCACATACCAAGAAATTCCACCTACCACATTTGCAGAGCCCAGATTCTCTGCCCTTCCATACTTCAGTATCTCCCTTTGGTAATTTCAGTCTCCACTCTGAAATTCTGGGTTTTGTTCACACTTCCATTTTCCCTTAGGTTGGCCATATCTCTGTTTGCACCCCATCCCCGCTGTTTATTCCAGGTTGTGTTTAAACACTATTTTGAAAGCTCTGAGTCTACTTTTCAGGAACAGCTGTTCTCAGTCAAGGTCGTTTCTGTTCCACAGTAGTGATTTAGCTCAGACTAACTTTTCTCCCCACAATTACAGGCTTACTGCAGTCATCCTGTGGGAACTGTGTCTGGCAGGGAAAAGTATGAGGGCAGAACAAGCCCGCAGCCCCTGGATGACAGGTCTCCCCAAGAGAGACTTCCCCAGCTGGAGCAAGCCAAGCCTAGCCTTTCTGCTGACAGATGCTCCTACTTCCAGCTATGTGTCTCCCGACATATTGTTTGAAAAGGCCTGCAAGTTAGCTCTGTGGTCTCATTTCTCTGAAGAGCTCCATGGAAGCCAGCTTTCGTGGTGACTGCATATTTCTGCTATTCCTCTGTTTTAAGGCTCTCACAGGCTCCCTATCACCTGAAGAATTCAGTAGCCCCCCTTTATCCATGGGGGAATACGTTCCAATATCCCCAGTGGATGCCTGAAACTGTGGATAGTACCAAACACTATATGTACTACGTTTTTTCTATACATACATACCTATGATGAAGTTTAACTTATAAATTAGTCACCATAAGAGATTAATAATTCAACTAATAAAATAGAACAATTATAACAATATACTATAATAGAAGTTATGTGAATGTGGTCCCTGCCTCCCTGCCATAAACAGATAACCAAGATGGCTACTCAGTGACTCATGTGCGGGGAGTGAATCCAGTGTGGAAACGCTGGATAAAGGGATGATTCAGGTCCTGGGAGGGAAAAAGCAGGGTGATTCGAGATTTCACCATGCTACCCAGAATGGTGCACAATTTAAAACTTATGAATTATTTATTTCTGGAATTTTACATTTAATATTTTGGATAGTGGTTGATCGCGGTAATTGAAACCACAGAAACCAAAACCACAGATAAGGGGAGACTACTGTAATATGTCAACTTTTTTAGTATAATCCACAAAGCTAGTGTTCTCATTTGTAAAATGGGAATGACAATATCTTACTTACAGGGTTGTTCTGAAACTTAAATAATCTACCAATATGCCTAGATCATTGCATGGTAAGCCAGGGTATTCATGAATTACCCGTTTTCTTCTCTTTTCTGCTTCCTGATCTGGTCTTTATCTTATTTGCTGCTATTCTCATCCCTCACTTAGTTATCCAAACTACTTGAATTCTTCAAACATTTTCAAATTCTGTGTCTTTTCCCATACAATTTATCTTGATACTGACACTGCCCTTTTCCTCTTGGAAAAAACCGCTCACACCTCACATGAGAAAAATGAATATGAAAGGGGATTGTGCTGCCGTAATATTCAGCCCCGTTTCCTGTCTTCTTCATTAGACTGTGCTTAAACAATTGTGTAAGAGAACTGGCCCTCACTAAACGACTGCTCACCAAAGATATGAATGATGCAGAAAAGTCTCCTTTTTGGCCCTTGATTGTTTTCTTACCCACAGCATGGGTTTCTCTTTTCTTCAAAGATATATTTCATTAACCCAGTTGTGTTTCAGTATATACCACCTTAGAAGTACAGAAGAACTTGATACATCATCCAAGCAAGACATTTTTTGCTTTGCAGAAGTGGAAACAGCCTTAGAGACTTCCGAATCTTTCTGAGGTCAAAGGTGAAGTAGTGAGGGAAGTGGAACACCAATGACAGGCACTTTGTTTGCAGGCAGGTGTTCTTTGCACAGCACTGTTTAGCAGGTTTGGGGAAGTCATTGATTTATTTTCATATCTATGTAAAACTCTGAGCACAGCACAGGCATCAGTTCCTCTGCGAAGCTATTAAAAACTGATCTAAACTGAGATGGTCATTTATAGTTCCAATCTTTGGTGAATATTGGCATCTTGCCCCAAGTTAGAGGTGGGTAGAAATTATATGTCTGTTCTCATAAGCTCAACTGAGTGGCATAAAATGAAAGACAATTTCAGACCAAATACTGCCACCCAAAAGGACATTCATTATCTAAGTAGGCATATAACGATATCACTACTAATTATTTAAGCTCGTTGAAGTCCCAATTCTCTGTCAAGCACAGAGGCTTCCCATGAAGCTCTTGTATAAAAGGCTTATATGAGAGGCTCACCCAGGGAAAATGCAACAGATAATTTGTAACATAATCAAATCATAACATAAGCAGAATATTCTGTTAATTAGGGGGCACATCACCAAATACAATTCTAGTTCTAAGGCACTAGTGTAAGTGGTTGAGGTGCCTATGGTTCACTAAATTCTTATTCACTAATTATGCAAGAATGAATGTAAGTGCACACATTATTCTAGCCAAATAGTCAAGCTCATACATTAAACACTGTAAGTTTTGACTAATACAAATTATTTGTAGCATATGTTATGTAACTGGTAATCAAGCCCACTTGAGCATATCCTGATACTAATATTTGAAATGCACACCTCTAAAGTACAAACACTCTGGGTAAAAGTAAGTCACCACACCTAAGACCTGAGTTCCACATTAGACAAAATTTGGATGTTAACTGATCTTCCTAGGGTATAGATTAAATTGGTTTATATATATTTACATATATTACTTCGTTTATAGACAATGTAACACTACTTCCTTTGTGATCCTGTTGCATCCTTCATACGTCTCTGTTAGAACCTTCAGTGCATGGAGTAGTTGTTCTAGGTAATGTGCCTGCCTCTGCCACCAGAATTTTAGTTATTTCTATGCCCTATGAGCACCCATCTGGCACCATGCTGGCATAAAGTGAACATGCAAAACATGCATATGATCTTTGAATAAAAGACAGAAATAGTGAAAAAATACAATGAATAAAATTAGAATAAACAACTTTAAAAATGACTGCTTGTATCATAACAAAATACCATAGACTGGGTGGTTTAAAAAACAGACATTTATCTCTCACACTTCTAGAGGCAGGAAGTCCAAGATCAGGGTGTCAGCAGATTCGGTTCCTTGTGAGAACCCTCTTCCTGGCTTGCAGAGGGCTGCCCTCTCTCTGTCTTCACATGGAGGTGTGGGGAGGAGAGAGAGCATTCTGGTCTCTCTTCCTCTTATAAGGACACTGATACCAGCATGGGCCCCACTCTCCTGACCTCATTTAAACCTTATTAACTCCCAAAGGCCCCACCTCCAAAAGCCATCACTTTGGGGGATAGGGCTTCCCTTCGACATCTGAATTTTGGGGGAACACAAACACTCAGTCCATAACACCGCTGTAGTCTGCTGCCTCCACTGTAATCGTTTTGACCAAAACCAAAGCAAAAATGGTAAGAAAGGTACTCTTTTCTCTTAGAAACAGCCCACAACACAGAACTAGATGAGAAAAACTAGAGCTCTGTATTAAGTTAGATTCCACTTCTATCTGACCTTCTCTTCCATCAGAGAGGCCAATATGTCCCTGGGAGAGGCAGTGCTTTAAGGTAGGCTGATCTCACTAGAGAAGGCAGAATCTTTGTGGCCAGTTGTCACATGCTGGGTGGGGTGCAGGTACACAAAGTATGCCAGGCTATAGACAACTAGGCCATCTAAAACCAGCTTTGTCCATTCCTACTCTGTTTGCTTTATGTCAAGAGGCTTGATTCTATTGTTACCCAGCATAGAAAGTGGCTTTCAGAGTTTACTGCATATCCTGACATGAAGGGTTCTCATTGTCTAATTTGTATTCTAATAAGTGCACAATTGATTCACAAAACCTTGGTGCTGTTTAACCCAACAAATGAATCATTTGCTTTTCAAATTACCGGGAGATTTGAGGTCAGGCAGCATGGATAACCACACAGCCTCGTTCTCAGTGACCTAGAGGAACGCAAACAAGCAGCCTGGAGCTTGGGAAGCCATCTCCATCTGAGTGGTCAGTGCCATCATCCTCTTACAACACTCAGGGGACCAGGGGGTTAGTATGCCCAAGCCAGCATATGGTGCACATCTTATTACCTTAATCATGAACTCCAGCAAGCTGTTTTCAAGATAATTTGGGCCCCTGTGAATAGTCTTCCATCTTCCCAGCCCTGCTCAGCTCTGGAATGAAGGATATATGCACATCTACCTCCTTTGCCCAGTGGACTCCAAAGAAATTTTGCCAATGTTTGTAAAATTTGCAGAACCCCTCTGTAAATAACACCCAGGCCACACTGAGAAGACTGAAGCCAGAAAGCTCAGTTCCACAAGGTGTTATTATTGTAGTTAAAAAGGAAGAAAGACCCCTGAACAGAAGATTCACAGTAGTCTGAATTAAGACTGTTTTTATTTTTTTCACAGCTGTTTTATGGAAGATTATTTATTTCTCTTTTTTGGAAGAATAAAGTAAATTCAGCTTCTCTATTTGGAAGCCCCTTTCTTTTTATGCTGGTCAGTGACAAGTTCAAAAAGAAAAAGAAAAGGAATAATGATAAAAGGAAGTCTCAGTTTACAAAACATACTTGCAACTTGGTCTCTACTCAGACAAGCACCTCCCTCCCTAACCTCAATCCCTGTCTCTTCAGTCCTTCCAACCACGAAGACCGAGGTTTGCGGGAGATTCTTTAACTAACAGTGTCCTGGGAAACATCTGGTCTGGAAAATGAGAAATATATTAGAGATATATCTTTATGATTAAAAGAGAGACTTCGTTTGACCTTCAGAAGAAGTATTTGTGACTGATTCCTAACAGTAAAAGAGATGACCAATCTAAGGACATTTTAGTATCCACAGGTGGAGGAGAAATGGCAGCACAGAGGCAAAAACTAATATTTATTAAATACCTAATTTATGGAAATAAAGACCACCCAAGTGAGAAGAAGTAAAGGCTATTTGTTCAGAGCTTGTTAAAGCAAAGGAGTCAGCCATCATCACTTGTATTTGGTAAAGACTCAGAAGCAGACAGACGAGTGGAAAAGCTTTATGGTGGGGAAAAGGGCAGGCTTCAGGTTTGCCTTGATTGGGGACTGTTGGTGTGGAAGCTGGAAACGGCTAACTAGAAGTGGGTGCATCCTGTGTCATTGCTTTGGAAAGTGTATTTGGCTTTCTTTGGTTGGTCCTGCGTTGGAAGCAGAGGCAAAAATTAGGGAAGCTGGAAGCCCTGCTCTACTGGACTGATTGTTAGTGGAATCTGTGATTTGGCTTCCTAGACTGGATGCTGAAGACGGTGTGGGTCAGAATTCCACTGTCTTAGACTTTGTCCACTTGTCATATCATGTCCACTGTTATGTACATTTTCTATTTATACATAAAATTTCTCATACCAAATGCCAGGTACCATAATTTTACTTAATCTCTGCAACCATCCTGTTAAAAAGTACTTTGTTTCACTGTGTCACAAAAGAAGAAACTGAGGCAAGTTGTTCAATGTTCCAGAGCTAGTACATGGCAGGACTCATCTTGGATGTTGGAAAGTCTGACTCAGAAGCCCACGCTCTTTGTCTGAGGTGGAGATGTGCCCTCCTTGTGGCCAGAATTGGAAGTGTCTGCAGAGATTAGGGAGATTGAAGATATAACCAGTTTTTCTGTTTCTATAATGTTTGGTCAAGCCTGGCTTCCACACAGTCTTTGCTTCCATCGGTTAATAACTGGAGACTGTGCTCCAGAGCTTATACTAAGGCGTCTGATTGTAAATTACAAGGAATCCCTAGACAAGTAGGGAATGCCTATTATTGGGGTCATTATCTCAAAATATATGGCCATTAAAATGATTTGTGTATTTGTACTTTTACAATTGAATCGAGCTTTGAGTTACATTAAAAGAAAACAATATTGATAAATGCAGTCCCTTACTCCAGATTTAGGGAATTTAAAGTGAAGCCCATGGGTGTGCTACTTGTATATCTGAAGGACCGCAGGATATACCCCAAAGATGTGCAAAATATTGTGCTTGTGAACATGAGTGCACTTTTACCTCTGGGTAAAGTGTTGACACCTTCATAAGATTTTGACAAAATTTACTGACCCCCCAAAACAAAAGTCTTAGCATTTGTAATTTAACAACAACAACAAAAGCACTTCACAGTCTATAATGATATGCAGTCAGGATTGAGAGCTGCTGCTCCAAAGAATTTCATTTTATATATGGCCCAATCTGCCATGTGTCTACCATCTTGTTTATATTTTGAATGCTGTAAGTATATCCACCTCCAAGATGCCCACAGGAGAGCCATCTTCTGTTGTAGGCACTGTTTGTACTTTTTCTGGTCCTAGATATCTGGGAGAATTTGCAGCTTCACAATTTACTTTCAATCCCAGATCACATGATGGGAAGAAGGACCCCTGAAATTCCAGCTAAGATAATTAATAGCTAGGGGGACTAGACAGATCACTTCTTTTTGAATCTTGGTTTTAATATCCTTACAGCTATTGACTAAATTAAAGCATTTTTGACAATGATCTGGTCAAACCTAGGTTTGGGGTACATGTTTCTATCGCTGCAGAAAGGCACTCTTAGCCTGGCATCAAACACTATCACTGGTTTTATGTATTTAAGTTTCAGGTAAGATTTCATTTGAAAATGGGCTGCAGTGTAAATAATATTTTGAAAACTATTAAACAAAATGAACTCTAAGGAGTCTCTTAACTCCAAGAAATATTAAATTTTATAGCTACCTTTTCTTCAGTGTCACCCATGGAAGGACAAGATGAGAGACCTTCCCAGAAAAGAATATGCATAACATACCTATCTATCCTCCCTGCTCCAATTGGTTTGCACAGCTAACCTGTTCCCATATTAAAGAAGGGAAAGCTGAGGGTTACATTCTGTCACTGGATCCTTTTGATTTAACAACTGTCATGTAAGGATGGTTTTTATGGACAGAACCAGTCTCAAAATCAGGGAAAAGCAAATTAGGTCTTTTATAAATTTATTTCCTCATCCCGCATACTCCCAATCAGCAGAACGGCCTGCACTCCCAACGGGAAGATGGTCAGTTGGACGGGATAACTTCCTGGGAGGGGTTAGAGAATCATGTGCCCCACTTCTCCAAACCCCATCACTTTTCACATTGTTTCTGCAGCTGCCTTAGGACCTTCACTATGGATACTGTCTTTAAGGTGACTTTTATAATTTTATCTTGAGGTTTTAAAACCAGACTTGGGAGTTTGGGGCTACAGTTCTTTTTAATGCATCTCAGTTTCTTTACAAGGTCACCGTCTTCTATATGACTGGTTCCTTGGTACTCTGCCCTGGACTGTCCATGGTCCCTTGTCAGACCTCCTTCTCCTTCTCCTTCTCCTTCTTCTCCTTCTCCTTCCCTTTTTAAAATATCTTCATTGAGATAGAATTCAAATGCCATATAATTTTCTCACTTAAAGTATACAATTCAAAGGTTTATAGTATATTCAAAAATATATGCAACCATCACCACATTCAATTTTAGAACATTTTCATCACATCAAAGAGAAACACTTTACACGTTAGCTATAACCCCCACCCCAACCCCAGACCAAAGCAACTACTGTACTTACTATCTCTATAGATTCCCCTATTCTGGAAATTGTATTAATACAACCATGTAATATGTGGTCTCCTGTGACTTTCTCCTTTCACTTAATGTAATGGTTTCAAAGTTTATCTATGTCATAACATGTATCATTACTAGATTCCCTTTTTAAGGCCAAATAATATTCCATTGTATTTACGTAACACATTTTGTTTATCCATTCTTCAGTTAATGGCCGTTTGGGTTATTTCCAACTTTGGGCTGTCATACAAAATGCTGCTATGAACACGGAGTACATGTTTTTGTGTGGACATATGTTTTTATTTATCTTCGGTATATACTTAGAACTGTAATTGCTGGGTCACGTGGTTACTCCATTTAATGATTAACTGTTTAATACCCAGATTATTTCCAAAGTGGCTGTACCATTTTACATTCCCAGGAGCAGTAAGTGAAGGTTCCAAATTCTCCACATGCTCGCCAACATACAGAGGTGCTCAAAGTGGTTACCCTCAGCATTAATTTTAATATATTTTGTCCTTTCTTAAACCGTGTATACATTTTTCTGGTATCCTCTGTATTTTGTGATCTGTTCATTCTAGATATCTTAGTGGTTGTGAAGTGGTATCTCATTGTGGTTATGATTTGCCTTTCCCTGATGACTAATGATAACGAGCGTCTTTTGATGTGCTAATTGGCGATTCATATACCTTCCTTGGAGAAATATCTCCCTATTCAGATGCTTTGACATTTTAAAATTACGTTATTTGTCTTTCTGTTAGTGAGTTATAAAAGTTAATTATCTATTCTAGACACAGGTCCTTATTAGCATATGATTGAAATAATTTTCCTATTCTGCAGGTTTGATTTTTCACTTATGGATAATGTCCTTTAAAGCCCAACATTTTTAACATTGATGAAATCTAATTTACCTCGTTTTTGATGCTCATGTTTTTGGTGTTGTATCTAAGAATCCTTTGCCAAATTAGAAAACATAAATATTTATCTCTGTTTTCTTCTAAGGGTTTGATAGTTTTAGCTCTCACATTTAGTTATTGATTTATTTTGAGTTAATTTGTGTATATCATGTGAAGTAGGTTTAATTTCATTCTTTTGCATGTGGTTATTCAATTGTCCCAGTACTGTCTATTGAAAAGACAATATTAATAGTCTTTTCCTGTTAATAATCTCAGCATCCTTGTTGAAGATCAGCGAAGACCTCAGATTTATGAGTTCATTTCTGAACACAATTATATTCCTTTGATCTGTATGTCTGTCTCCATGCCAGTTCCATACTGTCTTAGATTATTTTTGCTTTGCAGAAAGTTTTGAAATCAAAAAGTGTGAGTCCTCTAACTTTGTTCCTCTTTTGCAGAATTGTTTTGGCTCTTCTGGGTCCCTTGCAATTTCACAAGCATTTTAAAATCTGCTTTTAAATTTCTACAAAGTCAGCTGGGATTCTGATAAGAGACTGTGTTGAATCTGTAAATGGATTAAGGGAGTATTGCCATCTTAACATATTAAGTCTTCCAATCCATGAACATGAGTGTTTTCCATTTATTTAATTTCTTTCAACAATGTTTTATAGCGTTCAGAGTATAAGTTTTGCACATTTTTGTTAAATATAATCCCAAATATTTTATTCATTTTGATGCTTTGGTAAATGTAATTGCTTTCTTAATATTATTTTCAGATTTTACATTGCAATTGTAAAGAAATACAACTGATAATTGATTTTGTGAATTAATTTTATATCCTGTAACTTTGCTCAACTTATTTTTTAATTCTAGGAGGTTTTCAGTGGCTTCCTTAGGATTTGCTATAGAAAAGATCATGTTATTTTGGTTCCTCGATTCCTCCTTTACTGCTTTATTTTTCATTAAGTGAATGTTTTCTAATGTAGTGTTTAATGTAGTTTAATTTTAATTAAATTAAAATTTAACTTAATTTAATGGTGCTTCCACTATAGTTTTGGAGGTGTGTTTTATTGGACCTCTAGTATTTACCATATATATCTTATCAGACTCAGCTTCAAATTTGTTCTAGCTCAATTCAAGTGATATAAAGAAATTTTACTCCTGTATAGCTTTATTCCCTTTCCCACTTTTTGTGGTATTATTTCTGTACACATTACAGCTATTAATATCTTTAATTTGTTTAGGTTGCTCTAAGAAAATTCCACAGATTGTTGGCTTAAACAACAGAAATTTATTTGCTTATACTTCCAGAGGCAAGAAGTCCAAGATCAAGGTGTCAGTAGTTTGGTTTTTCCTGCGGTCTCTCTCCTTGGGTGGCTGCCTTGTCACTGTGACCTCATCTGCTCTTCCCTCTGTGCACACACATCTCTAATGTTTCATTTTGTGTCCACATTTCCACTTCTTATAAGGACCTCAGTCAGACTAATTTAGGGCCAATCTAATAGCATCAATTTAACTCAATTACCTCTTCAAAAGCACTGTCCTCAAATACAGACACATTCTGAGCTCTTAGGGGTTAAAGCTTCAACATACACTATGGGGGTGGGGGTGGGGGTGGGCACAGCGTATCTCATAACAGCCGTGCAAACCACGTCCCACTCTATACTGCTCAGCAATCCCCCCTCCACCCGTCTATACTCTAAATTGTAGTTAGAGTGATCTTGAAAAAAATGAAAATCGGATAAAACAATGGGCATACATAGAGACTTTTCATGGAATCTATTTACCTTAGGCTCAAAATTTGACCCTCATCAAGAACTACAAGAGTGACAGTATAGCACAGTGTTTAAAAGAGGCAATTCTGAAGCCGGACTTCTTAGGTTAAAATCCTGGCTTCCCTCATGACCAGGCCTCAATTGGAATAAGTTAGTTATTCCAATTCTCTTAGTCTCACTTTCTTCTATGAAATAGTCATTATTTTTATTATTGGTTATAAGAGGTGAGCAAGTTCCTTGGTAGGGATTAACTGAGATAATCCATGGAAAGTGCTTAACATAGAGTAAAAGTTTAAAAATTATCATTTATTATTATTTAGTTGTATGTAGACTTACTTACACTTTTTTCTTATCTCACACTCTCTCTTCCTTATTTCTATAGTCCCACCACACTTGTTTTAAATCTTAGAAATATATATCAAAATATATCATTCTTTTCAATTCTAGAATGTCATATAAATGGAATAACATGGGTATAACCTTTAAAGACTGGGTTATTTCATTAAGCATAATGCTTTTCAGACTCAGCCTCGTCTCATGTATCAATAGTTTCCTCATTTTTGCCTCTGGGTAGTATTTCACTGTTGGTTATACCATAGTTTATCAATTTACCCACTGAAAATCATTAAAGTTGTTTCCTCTATTTGGTCATTACATCTAAAGCTACTAAAAACATAGAAAAACATTGGCATGCAGGCTTTTGTGTGAACATTAGTTTTCATTTTTCTAATAAAGTTATCTAGAAGTAGGGTTGCTGGGTAATATGGCAGATTTAGGGTTTTTTTTAATGTACTTTTTAATTTTCCAATTATAGTTGACACACCATTATATTAGTTTCAGGTGTACAACAAAGTGATTAGATATTTATATAACTTAGGAAGTAATCACCCTGATAAATTTAGTACCCATCTGACACCATACATCGTTATTACAATTGACTATATTCCCTATGATGTACTTTACTTCCCTGTGACTATTTTGTAACTGCCATTTTGTAGTTTTTAATCCCTTCCCTCTTTTCACACATCCCTCAACCTCCCTCCCATCTGGCAAGCATCAAACTGTTCTGTGTATCTATGAATTTGTTTCTGTTTTGTTTGTTTGTTTTATTTTGTTTTTTGATTCCACATATAAATGAAATCATAAGGTATTTTTTTCTTTCTCTGTCCTATTTATTTCACTCAGCATAATATCCTCTAGTTCCATCCATGTTTTTGCAATAGCTAAATTTCATTCGTTTGTATGGCTGAATAATGTTCCATTATATATATATATATATATGTACCACTTCTATATCTATTCATCTATAGATGGACACTTAGGTTGCTTCCTTATCTTGGCAGCTGTAAATAACGCTGCTTGAACACATGTATGCATATGTCTTTTCAAAGTAGTGTTTTGGGGTTCTTAGGATGAATACTCAGAAGTGGAATTATTGGGTCCTTGTTTCTTGTTATAGCCTTTGTTTTAAAGTCTATATTGTCTGTTAGAAGTATTGCTACCCCAGCTTCTTCTTCTTCTTCTTCTTTTTTTTTTTTGTTCATTTCCAGTTTCATGAAATATCTTTTTCCATCCCTTTACTTTCAGTCTGTATGTATCCTTTGATCTGATGTGAGTCTCTCATAGGCAGCATATATATGAGTATTATTTTCTTACCCTTCAGCCATCCTACATCTTTTGATTAGAGCATTTGATACATTTATATTGAAAGTAATTGTTGATAGAGATGGAGTTATTGCCTTTTTATTATTTATATTTTTATCTCTTTACTTCTTCTTCTTCTTCTTAAAGAAGTCCCTTTAATATTTCTTTTTAATACTGGTTTGGTAGTGATGAACTCCTTTTAGCTTTTTTCTTACATGGGAAGCTCTTTATCTCTCCCTTGATCTAAGTGATAGTCTTTCTGGGTACTTTTCATTGTAGGTCCACATTTTTCATCACTTTGAATATTTCATGCCAGTCCCATCTGGCCTGCAAAGTTTCTGTTGAGAAATCTGCTGATAGCCTTATGACAGCACCTTTGCAGGTAACTAACTGTTTTTCTCTTGCTGCTTTTAAGAGTCTCTTTTTGTCTTTAATCTTTGGCATTCTAATTATGATGTGTCTTGGTGTGGGCCTCTTCGCGTTCATCTTGTTTGGGATGCTCTGCACTTCCTGGGCTTGTATGTCTATTTCCTTCACCAGTTAGGGAAGTTTTCCATCATTATTTCTTCAAATAGGTTTTTAAGCCCCTGCTTTCTCTCTTCTCCATCGGTACCTATATAATGCAAATATTGGTATACTGATATTATCTCCGAAGCCCTTTAAACTATCTTCATTTTTTTGGATTCTTTCTTCTTTTTGCTGTTCCATTTGGGTGTTTTCTGCTATTTTATCTTCCAATCGGTGCTTCTGCTGATTTCCTCTAATGTATTCTGCATTTCAGTTATTGTATTCTTCATTTCTGACTGGTTCTTTTTTATGTTTTCTATCTCCATTTTTATGTTTCCTATCTCTGTTGAAATTCTCAGGGACATCATTGATTATCCTTATAGCCAGTGTTTTGAACTCCACATCTGTAGACCATTTGTCTCCATTTTGTTTAGTTCTTTTTCTGGAGCTTTGTTCTGATCTTTCATTTGTGACATATTTCTTTGTCACCTCATTTTGGCTGTCTCCCCTGTTTGTTTCTATTAGGTAAAGCTGCTATGTGTCCTGGTGTTAGTAGAGTAGCCTTATGTGGTAGGTGTCCCGTGGTGCCCAGTGGCACAATCTTCCTAGTCACCTGAGCTGGGTGCTCCAGGTGTGTCTCTTTTGTGCATTGTGTGTACCCTTCTGTTGTAGTTGAGACTTGATTGCTGTTTGCACGTCAATGGCAGGGATTGACCCTCAGGTAGATTGGTTGTAAGGACTGACTATGACTACAGTGGAGGGAACTCTTGTGCAGGGGCTGCCCCCATAAAACAGGATTTGCTTCAGTAGGGATTTGCTTCTGGTGCGTGCTTAGTCTGTCTTTTGGGTGTGTCATTTGTGGAGGTGGTTCAGTGGTGCTTAGGTGTGATCTGAAGCTGGCTACCAGTTGTGCTGGTTCTGGGGCCTTCTGCAGGGAGGTGGGGTGCGGCGGGGCTGTGTTGTAGGCCAAGGTCATCCGCTGCCTATGCCCTACCCAGGGCAATTTGATCTGAGCAGTTTAGTGATCTGCAGATGGTTGCCACTTGTGCTGGGCTTGCAGGTGCCTGGGAGAGGCTAAGCTGCAAACCGAGGCTGGCGACCACTAATGCTGGGCTTGGGGCTGCTTAGCAAGAGGCATGGGGCATACTGAGGCTAGAAGCTGCTTGTTTGTGGTTTTTGAATCTTTGAGAGATTTTGGGAAACTCTGCAGTGTGAGCTAAAACAGGCCATTTGTATGGAAAACCAATGTAAGTGGCTTTGTGGTTCCAAGGAAGAGGACTAACATTATTTTAATGTCTGTTCTATCTCAGGCTCTTTATGTGTGAAAAAAAAAAATTCTGAGGCTCAAGGGTGTTAACTTTAACCTTGACCAAGGTCACTGTTCTAATAAACTGGGAAATTAAAACATAGCTCAAAGCCTGAATCCAAACTCAGTGCTTTCTTCCTATGCTCTGCTACTTCCCTACTTCCTCCATTCCTAAATTAAAGACTTAACAGCTACCTTGCAAAAGACTACGTAGTTGTCAGAATGTACTGCTCTGAAGGCCTATCAGATGCATTTTGGGAAGATTATGGATTATTTTTTCTCTTTAGATATTCCTAAAAAGGCTAACAAAATGTCTTAATTCAAACATCTCATCCTTCCCTACATTCTAGGTACGATTCTGCTATAGTCACTCTGAGTTATCTAATAATGAATAGACCTGAAAGTTATATCAGAAAATGGGAGAGCCTAGAAAAGCTGCTCTAATGATAGGAATGTGGACAAGCTCTGAAAGCTTATATAAATTAAATCAGTTAATAAGTCATGCCTACTGCATAGGATGGTTATAAGGAAAAATGTTATGAGGCCTACAAAGAAAGTGCATTACGCCTCCTACATAATGGAGCTCAGGAAATGAAAGCTTCCTTTTCCATTTCCCAATGAGAATAGGGGCTGACATCACTGATAAAAGACTGTAAGAAAGGCCCAGAAAATGGGAAAAGAGGCATTGCCCTGACTTGCTAGTCTCTCAGCCAGTGCCTAAGATATTGTTGAGAATCCTTGATAAGAAACCACACTTATAACTTCAGGGCTATAGCTAACTCCAGCAGCAAGGAGCCTTCCCTCTCTATTTGAAAAGACATTGTTGCTCAGGAATCTTTAGGCCATTCCAATGTTCCAAACCTGAGTTTGTTTTATATCCTCGAGATGGGTAGAGAGTGTAGGTCTTTCTAGGTAAGGTTTCTAGGCTGGAGGTTCAGGCACCAACTCAACCAGGGCTCAGTTCTGTTCGGGACCAGAACCTGTTCAGATAGGAACACATCTAGGTTCTTCAGAATGTCTGCTCTGCAAACACTTCATGCTTGGAAGTGCTACCACTAAGTCTGTCATGAACATTCTAAGCCAATGCTTCTCAAACGATCAGTGCACACGATTCATCTGGGTACACGGTTAACAAGCACTTTCTGATTCAGACTAAATCTGCATGTATAACAAGCTCCGTGGTTACACTTTGAGTAACAAATCTCCAAGCCGCTGGTTCTCAGACTTTAATGAGCATCAAGATACTGGCTCGATGAACACAGGCTTGTTAAACTCCAGCCCCACCCTAGAGTGTGTGATTTAGTAGGTTTAGGGTATAGTTTCCAAGTTTTCATTTCTAATAAGTTCCCAGGTGATGCTGATGTTGTTCGTTGAGAACCACTGTTCTAAGACATGCACAAAAGGGCCACTGTAATGCAGAATCTCATATTCATGTATAATAAGCCACCTGAACTGATTGGCCTAGATTTGTGCATTATTCTAGCTTCCTGTGACAACTGTGCTTTCAATCCCACAGTTTTTTTTTTCTTTTATTACTTTTGACTTCTACTTTAGCACCTCAATTTGCTGACTATCTCAGCTTCTGACTAAGAACTCCATCTCCCTCACCTCAAATAAACAAAGAGGGCGGGACTACAGCGAACATGGATACTGGATGGCTGGGAGGCTGTCTTTGCAAACTAGGTACCATATTGCTTCCCTGTTCTAACAAACTCGACCTGACAATACAATTCAACAGAGACACCTCTTAGAGGCAGCACCATCCTATTGTTCTGAAGGGAAAGGAGGAAAGACTCATAGAAGAAGAAATAGAAAGTTAATTAATTCCATCTATTACTCACGAAGGGATCTGTCCTGTGTCCTACCCCACCGTGGTTTCCCCCAGTTTTACATTTTTCTTCATTTTGTCAGTGATCTTGAGGGAGAAGATGGAGTAGGAACATTACGTGTCTATTTATTGAAATGAAGCAAAAGATGTTTTCTTTCTTTAACCTACCCCATCCTCTGACCCAGAAGGGTCCCTCCTGAACCCAATCTATAGCTAAGCTCCAAAATGGCGAAAGAAACATGTCACTGCAGCACCAGACAGCTGCTGGCAGTGACTGAGAGAAGTGACAGACATTTCTCCTCTAGGCTTTTAATGTGGAACCACTCTTTTCTGTCAAACCTGTCTGTCTGCACTTGACCTTTCAGCAAAAAGCATGTAGCTCTGTTAACAAGCCTTTCCTGGGTAAGAAACGATAAATCCACTCACATTGCTCCAGCTCCCATATCGTGGGGGCTCTACCCTTGGTGTCGCAGGATACCCTACTGGGTTCCATTGCAGGCACATTTGGGGGCAGGTTTGCTTCTCACTTCATGTACAAATTCAAATGGAGGTGGAGTTCTCCATAAGAGAAGCATTTCAAAGTGTGAGATTTAGTTCTCTGCTACCTTTTAATGATATTAATTAATCGGTGTCCTGGAGAGCCAAGCAGAGTTGGTAATTATAGAAAAAAAAGTGATAAAGATCAACCAGATATTTTCCCAACAAGCCTTCTCAGCTAGCCAATTAAACCTTTACTAGGATCTCAGGTTTACAGCCCCATCGTACCGATTTTGAACGGATTATACATGAATAAAACATATCGATAATTTCTATGAATTACTAACATTTTGGAATAAAATGGCAAATATGTATATTTCATGTTTTATATGCCAGGCAGTGTTCTAAGTGCCTGATACTTAATTGTCACAACAACTAAATAAATGTGGCACTATTAACATTTTACCCAGAGATTAAGTATTCTCCCGGAATCTACTGAGTGCTAGAGGCAAGATTCAAACTCAGGCTCTCTGACTTATCACCTTTTGGATTTTACATTTCCCAAATCCCTTGCATACGGTCTACTTACTTTGGAAGGCAGGGGGTAGTTTTACATTTTTCAGATGAGAAAGATGAGATTGGGAGAAGCTATGTGATATCTCTGAATTTTGTGCAGTGCATTTCTGGAGTTAATTCAAACCCTCTCCTTAAAAACTGCTGTAAGGCAGTCTGGAATTTTTTAAAGCACATCCCTCTCCTTTTCAGTACAGAAGAGAAGTCATGAGACAGCAGACTCAACCAAGGCATAGAGCTTGGTGCAAAATCCCATGCATCGTCAGACCTGGGGAAGCTCAGCAGAGTAACATAACTTTTCCCTAAAAGCTTTGAATTTTTGATCACCCAGGGTGGGTGGATAAATATTTCAGTGAGAGTTTTCTCTGCATCCTGATACATCTGGCCCCTGGTCCCTTGATGCTTGGCCACTCACTCATCGTGTGATTCCATGTGAAGTTTTAGATCTTCTGATTCCTGCCCCCCGCCCCCCGCCCCATTACATTCTACCAGGAGAAATCAGCCAAACACAAGAGGGAGTATGGTAGGTGAGTCTGGCCTTCCTACTCTCCCCGCACCAGCCTGCCCTCACTTCCAAACAGCTCATTGATGACACTTAAAGGCCCTGGGCAGCCTTCCTGGAGGGCTAGAAAAGCCAATGGCAGCCAACAGTTTCTGTTCTCTGAGCCAGCCTGAGTGGGCACTTCTGTCACAGTCAGAGACTCTGGCACAAAGGGCCCACCCCCCACAGCACTTGTTGCTATTAACCTACCAGATAATTTACTGACTCATTATGTATGTTGTTTATTTTCTCCCCTAGAATGTAGGCTCCACAAAGGCAGGCATTTAGCCATTTTTTGTAATTGATGCTACTACCTAGAAGAGTCCGTAGCACATGCCAGAGACTAAATACAGGAAATGATAAGTAAATGAGTGAATGAAATGCCTTCTGAATATTACCTTCCACAAGCATCTCATATTATTAAAAATTAAACTGATTACATTTTTGCTAAAAGTACACACGTCCATTATTCCAAGCCAGATGGCTAGAATAGGGCTCGTGGTGTTACAGTCACCCACTTCATCTCCCTCTTATTTTATCTCCTCACCATCCCCATTGTCAGTTTTCTAGACCAGGAACTCATTGTCTGGTCTCTGCTTGGGTCACATAAGCTTCTTTGCCTCTGTTCTGACATCCATTCAATACGTACTTCCCACCAAGCCACAGAGATGTTTCTGCAACCTGCACATAATCTTGTCACATTGTTTCTTACGATCTTTTCATGGCTCCCTATACTCTCAGGATAAGGGATATATTCCCCCTTTTGGTATATAACTTTGGCCAGGGTCCGCCACTATCCTCAATGTAGCTGCATTTCTCAGCTTGGTTTCTCCCTCCAGCCACACCTGACCACAAGACTGGTGCCCCACTGGTGCATGAGTTCTTTTGCTTCCCTGACATTTTACTGTTTTTTCCTTGACCTAGAAATAGCCCCTCTCCACCAGGCTGCATCCTCTTCATTAAAGTACAGCTCAAGTTATATCTTCCCAGACTTGGTTTTATGTCCTTCTTACCTGCCCGCATAACCCTACCACTTATGTCTCCAGTTGTAATTGTTGACTCTTCATCTGTCTCCTCCACTATAGGATAATTTTCTCAGAGGCAAGAGATGTCTTTCAACTGTGTCCCCAGAGCCTAGCACAGGGTGAGAGGTAGAGTCCTCACTGAAAAACTGTTTAATAAAATAACATGGAAGGAGCTGAGGGAAACACTTGTATTTTTCTCTGTCCCCCATCTTTAGCGGGTTCTCATAAGTTGTGAAATAACTTAGAAAAGATTGCACTTTTTAGCAATTAGGTCCATGGAGATGAAGCATAACTAGGGTTAGCTATATCTGGGTAAAATCCTAACTCTTGCAATATGGTATTTTAGTGACTTGGACTAGAGCCAGACAGATTATTTTTTTCCAAATAGGCCTTATCCAGGTATTTTCTGACATGTAAAACAGCATGATAACAACTTCTAAATAACATGCAACATCCTAGACTTAATTTTTTTAGTCATTACAGAGCAGGTATGATCTCTTCTTCTTTGTCCCTCTAGACCCAAGAGCCTAGATTCTAAGCCCATCCTCTTTGATTAAAGTGGAAATATATGGGTATTGGCTTAAGTTTAATTAAATATAAAGGCACAAGAAAGACATTTAAACTTTTTGTAAAGACTAAAATTGTAAGCTGTGGTTTCCTAACCCACATCAGTGATGGTCTAGCCTAGAGCAAGGTCAGAATGGTGACAGGGAAACAGAGAGAGGAGAGACAAGGGTGACCCCTCTCTTCTAACCCTTCTCTGGACCTCACTTCCTCCTGCATTGCCATCCCTATACTTGAAAACAGCCATCAGAAGTCAGCATGTGTACTCATAAAGTGTGGGGAGTACCACATCCTAGTTGCCGGGTCCAGAAAACTTTGCACAGTTCAGTCTGGCTCAATATGTCACCACTCATGCAAGTCAATTCTTCAGTTGAATCAAAGAGCAAAATACATATGAGCAGAGGCCAAATTAATAGGAACACAGCTTTATATTTATAATTGGGGAAAGAAACATAAGAGACCATTGAACCAAATAGGAAAGGGGAAGCTATAGGCAGTAGTGGGTGTCCTGCCAGTTCTGGCCCAGAGCTTGGGTCTGCCAGGCTAAATGTCAAAGCCAAGGATGGCTTGGTTGATTATACATACAGAGCTCTTTTCTATTCTATACAGTGGAACTTCTCAAGTCCAGTGTGTTGACATCTGGTTGGCCTCATCTGCCCCACATATTCTAACACATGTACACACACACACACACACACACACACACACACACACACACACACACACACCCTGAGTTGTGGGGCCTCCAGTTTACTTTAAGAAAAAAAAGAAAAGGTTAAGTTTGTTTGACATAACCAAAAGGGACTGAGCCTCTGCCCAGCAGAACAAGGCCCATTCATGGGGTCCCGTGGTGCCCTGCCATTTCTAGAGGAAGCCTTTCCTCCTTAGTTGCTGAGGTCCTGGATCTTGTACTAGTATAAAATTAATGGATTGGAGGCCTAGCACTTGTTTCCATGGACGCCCTGGATAAGTGACGAGGGTGCCTAAAGGAAACACTCCTGCTCGCTGTGTGCATACAAGAGGCACAGCTGCTCTAACCAAAGGTAGTGGCAAAGGTGCTCCCAAGTACAGGTAATTTCTCAGTGGTGCTGGTTCCTTCAAAGTTAAGGGTAGGTGGGTCCCTGGAGTTCTGACCTGAGACAGTGAGACTAGAAGTGTCTCCCTAAAACTATAGGGAATATCGCCTTTAATGAAACAGATACTCTCTGGCCATAAGCTCCCCATTACTCTCAATATTGGTAAGAATGGTAGTGTCTCCAGGCACATATATAATGCTGGCCTGTCCCATTGCACCACCTGTGCCCTGGACAGATGGGATTTAGGTACTCTGCATGAAGGTGGGACCAGAAGTATCTCCAAGTACAGGTGTAGTGCTATCCCTTCCTATTGTACCACCTGTGCTCTGACTGGAGGCAGGAACAGCACAGGCTCCACACACAAGTATGGCACCTGGCCTTCTGATTGCAGCAATGTACAGTGGCCAGAGAGTCCCCAGGTGTTCTGACAAAAGTCAGGAAGATAAGTATCTCTAAACACCAATATGGTGCTGGTCCCTCTGACTACAGATGTGCTCTGACCAGAAGGGCCCCAGGTGATCTGACCACAGGGAGGAAGAGAACTGTCTCCTGCACATGTCTCTTCTCGGTGGTGCTGTCTTCTCCAACAGTAGCAAGTGTGATTTGTACGGTCATAGGGAGACAAGAAGGAGGCCCCAAGTGCTTTGACCAGAGACAGGAAGGAAAGTGTCTCCCCGAACAGATTTGCTTTCCATAGAGCTGGTCTCCAATTGCAGTGAGGGCCCAGTTTAAGGCTTCTCCAATATCAAAAGTCGTGAGGGATTTCCCTCTCACCTCTCAACCAAGCTGAGTGCTCCAAACATGGAGTTAGGACCTGAGGCAGCCATACTGACCCAAAGCTGCTTCTATCCATAGGGCCTGCAGAAAATGTAAATGGGACTGGAGTGGTGTTAGCTAAAGGTGAGTTACTGCGCCAGTGCTGGGTATCTTGGTGGCAGCTTCAAAGACAGAAGTAGTGGCGATGCCAAAGAGAAAGACACCTGGAGTATCACAGAATGCCAGCTAGGTACTGACAGGAATGCCAAAGGTGGGACATAGGGAGGTCCAACCCAGAGAAGCTATTGGAATTGTGCTGCCTGTGGGTGGCTGGGCTGAAACAGAGGTTAAATCTGGAGCTTATACTGGGGTAGCTGAGATTCCAAAACGGCGAGAGTTGTCACAGTGATGGCTCCAGGCTGCCACCCATCAACAGACCAAAATGTGGGCTGGACGGTTTTTCTGGATCAAAATAAAGGTCAAAATTAGCATTTGGGTCACTGACCCACTGTGTAGACAGCTGGTGGCTACTAGTGCTGGAGACGGGCTGCCTCTGGGCAGGCTGTTCTCAGAACAAGGAAGTGCCACAGAAAATGGAAAGACGTTCTCACTGGAGACGGGAAGAGGGTGTCTACATCAGTGTCATCAGAGTCAAAGGAGGCTTAGATGCTAAGTGTGCAGAGGTGCTGGCTCCTGGAGCAGAGGTGCCTGGGAAGCCGGGAGGAAGAGGCTGCTACATACAGTACACTGGGGAGAAGAGTTCCTGGACGCTGCCCATCAGGGGGCCCCAAGGTGGGCTGAGGGGTGACTCACGGGCCAAAGGGGAGGTTGAAAGTTGGGGTGGGGTTGCTGACCACAAATGCAGGTAGGCTGGAAATACCTGCTTCACACTGCCATGGGCTGGGACAGAGGAGTGACGTCACCTCTGAGCCTGTGGGAGACCGGGAGGTGAAAGCACTGGTGCAGTGGTGTCCAGATCAGCTACAGCAACGCCCAAAGCAGGCGGACGGGTTGAGTTAGCCATGCCAGCTGCGACCGTGCCATTGACTGGGAAAGCAGAGTTGGCGTGGATGGGGAAGACAGTGGAATACTGGAGGAGGGGGTCTGTAAGAACACGGGGGAGAATCCACGCACACAGGCTGGTGACTCCACTCTGCAGGAAGAAGGCCTGAAGGAGAGGGTTGAGGTGCTAGGTCAGAGGACGTTGGAAGAAGAAGATGCTGCAGCTCTGACTGAGGGGAGAGAATGCAAGGGTCTGCTCATTTCTAAGCATAATCCCCAAGCACGGGCTTGAATCCAAAGAAAGAGATTCCACAGAAAGACAAAAAGCAGGGGAGACAGGAATTGTGCATCTCATTTCATAATTAACATCTGGTGTGGGGGAAGGCACAGAGCAGACAGGACTGGGGGAAGCAGGCCAGCCAAGTCAGTAACTGGTAATGTGGTTGTGCCTGGGATCTGCAAAGCAAGCCACTAAGCACAAAATAAACAAATATACAAGTACTACAGACAGCAGTTTTATCCCAGTCGTTAAAATGGTGCTGTTTTGTATGGAGGTCTGAGTCACATGGTGCGGGTGAATAATGTGCCTCAAGGAAATGTCCCTCATGCTTCCCTGCAACTGTGCTTTGATTCCATTTCATTCAGCAACATTTAGTCTCCTAACACAGTAGCTGATAGCAAGGGAAACGCCCTGGATGGAAAAGAAAAAGTTTTTGATAACTACAAATAAGATTTCCAATTGCAAACGAATAACTTAACTCTGGTTTATTCCTCAATCTCTATAATCTGGTTGACATGAATCAGTCTTCTACGCTGGACAACTTGCAATTTTCCAGAATTTTTTTTTTCATTTCCTTTTGATTCAGCCATGCTAAGAGTGAGACGAGGGCTATGCTGATAGCCCTTCCTCACTCACCAGGTCAGAGTTACAAACCAGGTTTCCTCCACTCCCTGAGCACATATCTGGAGGGTGTCTCACAGATTTTGATTAGTATAGTATCTAAGTAAATGTTAAGTATAAAAATGGGATACAAGACCAAAAAAGTTTGGGAATTACTGAGTTAAACAAGACTAAATGGATTCTCTTCATGGCAGGATTGCACAGAGTCTTTGGCATTCTGATATACTTGACGACTTTCCTAAAGAAGGATATGACGTGGAACGTGTCATATTTACCCATGTCACTTTATTTCATAGTGTCTGAGACTAGGGTCTAGTAAGATGTTTCAGAATATGCCAATATAAAGAGCATCAGTAACTTTGGGAGCTGAAGCACTGTAAAATAAAATTGCATCTACAAATATGAAGGAGGTTTTAGATTTGTACAACAGTTTCTTGTTTCTTATGGGGGAAAGAAATCAGGTGTAGCTGATATAATGCTGGACAGGAACTAGGCAACATTCTCTGTTTGACAAGCTGTCAAGGACTTGAGGTCACTGTTAAGTCCCCGTCACTTTCTTCCTCTCCTGGTTGAGTGATTCAGTGGACTTCCTCAGAGGAAAATTAGCCAAAGACAAGTAGAATATACTGGAAATTTCTGCCTCATAGAAAAACAAAGTGCAACAGGCATTTTTAGAAGCACGATCTTTCCTGTCTGACAACTCCAGGACAACATAGTTCTGCATATTTGTGGGGACAGTGAGCTATCTCCTGCTCTACAACTAAAACACACACATGCACACACTCACGCATACCCATCCTTATCACACCAAAACACACAATAAAGTTATGAATTTCCAAAGAGTTGTCTATTTTGTGAAAGACAGCAACTCATCAGTTATTCCTCTGAGCAGCTGATTTTCATGCTTTAATAGCATTACAGAAAATCTATCGCCACTATCTTTAATACAAGGGCATCTGATGAGTTCATCAGCCTTGTCTTCATTTGAAACCAGTCAGCATTTCCCCAGCTCAGTACAGCTGCAAAGAGCTTTCCTATCTGAGCTTCTGTATTCCAGTGCATATAAAGCTAGTAAGTGGGGGGAACAGGGAAAAAAGGGGAGAAAAAAGTAAAAGTTCTTTTTAAAGTGAGTTGCTCACGAAGTTTTGAATTGGAGACAATAGTAAAAACATTAAATATTTGTAAGCTTTTTAAAGGTTTTTATATTTATTTTTCTGTTTCTCAACTTATTCATAGGTGTTTATTATTATTATTACTATCTAAGAAAATCTAAGGCAGCTATGATGTTGGACCTTAATTCAATTTCTGATCCCAAAACACCTCATGTGGAACCTCAGAAAAGCCACAAATTCTCTGAATTCAATTTCTTCATTTCCTAAACAGGGAGTAATGAAAAACAGATTGCACAGGTTTGGTTCACTTAATGCTCACTCCAAACTTCTCCCCGGGCCATCTTCTACTGTATCTCCTAGAATGACCAAACTAAAACTAGACCTTCTAGTTGTACACCCTTGTATCAGTGATGACCATGTGTCATAATTCTGGACAATGAGACATAGGAGTGTTTCTCTGGGGTATGTGAGAAAGGTCATACTTTTTGTTATGCAGCGCAAGGAGGACTCTGAGCTACTGTATGTCTAACCGTCTCCCAGCTGATCCCAATTCCTCCATGATTTGCACTTTGAGTAGCAAGGAAGGTGAGTAATGAGGACCATATCCTTTAGTGTGGTAGGACAGGTAGAGCAGAGGGGTGGTTTGCAAAGCAAGTAGGGTGTTGAATTATTATATATATAATTAACAAAAAGATTAATTTTATTTCTTTGCTTCCAGAGAGGGAGGGGAGAGAGAAGAAGGGAAGTAGATTGAGTCACTTGGTGGGAGTCTGGAACTCTAGTTGGTGAAAATAATTTAGGACATTTTTGAAAGACCAGAAATGTCTAATATTTACTATTTAGTTGCTTTTAACTTTTCTCTAAAAATTACTAAAATCTTCTACACATCTAAAGTTCTTTGGTTAGTAAAGAATGTTTGCTTGCTTTTTTGTCTTAGTGTAATAAATGGGAACACGTGCACGAATCTTTGAGTGGACTCATACCGAAATCTAATAAGGGAAGCAGAGGTATGAGCTAGAGGCCTTGAAAAAATGAGAGCCCATTAAAAAATTTAAAATCTTTGAATTGACATTGGACTTTTCACAAGCTGTAGAATGGGAGTTTCAGCCAATGCTATTTATGCCATAAGGGGCAAAAAGTCCCCAGCTCAGTGTTGAGTTACGTTTGCATCCCATGCACATGTGGAAAGAAGCAAACATTAGAAAGAAATAAAATCATTATAAGCATGACTCCCAGTCTGGCATGTAAAGAATTTGGAAGTATTCACTTTTGTCCTCACAACAACAAAAAAAGCAAACAAACTGAAAACCAACAACTCCTGTTAGATTCACCAGAGAATTGAGGTCACAGGGCAAATCACTGCCCCCCAAAATTGGAGAGACAGACAGACAGGCAGTTTCCAAGAATCACAACTTACTGGAGCAGAAGCCCAGGAAGAGAAAACTCTGTGGGAACTAGCACCAGGGAAGGATAAATCTAACTTGTAACTGGTTTGTTTTGGGGGGTTCAATGTGGACAAATCTGAGAGTTAAAAACTCTAAAGAGGTCTTGTCTTGGGGAGACCCACACTCTGTGTTTTACTTCCAGGGGCACTACCAGATTTCTCATAGTGAAGATCAGAGAAAAATTCCTTCCAGCAGAGGAGAAGAAAAGTGTCCATTATGAATTTTGCTCTTCCTGACAAGGTCTGCCCTTAAGAGAGTATTTTCTTTGTTTTCTTATTTTTATTTTTTAATTATTTATTTATTTATTTATTTTACCAGAGCATAACTGACTGGGGTCTTAACAGAGCCTAAATGATCTGAGGGAAGGGAAATACTCAACTCCAGCTCTCTCCAGTTTTCCTGTCTCACCTAAGGGTAACAAAGCAAAATAAAACTGAGAAGAACTTGTGAAGGTCACAGCTCATGGTCACTAGCTCACTGAAAGACTGATGCATAATCATAGCACTGTAGAATGCTTCCCTGTACCCACACTTTACCATCACATCAATAAGGCTTCTATATAATAACAAGGAAATCCAATGGAAAAAACCTGCATGATCAGACTTTATTTAAGAAAGAGTCTCTAGGGAAACCAAAAGACAACAGATGAGATAAAAACAAGGACATCAGAAGAACTTTTAACCTATGACATCTACAGCTACAATGGACAGAAAACATAGCTAATCCCTAACCAGATTTACATAAAACCTCACACTAAAGGACTATTTACTGAGTTCCTTTTACCCATACAACATGTCAAGCTTTCAAAAGTTAATTATGAGGCATACTAAAAGACAAAAAACACAGTTTGAAGCGGAATAAAAAGCATCAGAACCACACTCAGATATAACAGAGATGTTGGAATGATCAGACATCTCTGATAATTTAAAACTACTATGATAAATAAGCTAAGGGCTCTATTGGAAAAAAAATGGACAACATGCAAGAACAGGTGGGTAATATGAGCAGAGAGATAAAAATCCTAAGGATAAAAAAATAAAAAATGGTAGGAACTAAAACACTGTAACAGAAATGAAGAATGCCTTTGATATATACTCATCAGTAGAAAGAAAAGAAACAAAAAGCTTGAAGAAATGTTAATAGAAATTTCCAAAATTGAAATATGAAAGAGAAAAACAGATGAAAAGAACAGAATATCCAAGAAATATGGGAAAATTTTTAAAGGTATAACAAATGCATAATGAGAATGCCATAAGGAAAAGAAAGAAAGGAAGGAACAGAAGAAAAATTTGAAGCAATAATAACAGAACTTTCCAAATTAATGATAGACATCATAACACAGATGCAGAAAGCTTAGGGAACATGAAGCAGGATAATACCAAAAAATAATACCTACACATATCATATTCAAACTGCAGAAAATTAAACACAAAGAAAAAATTTTGAAGAGGCCAGAGAAAAACACTTTACTTACAGAGGAGCAAGGATAAGAATTACCCCAGACTTCTCTGCAGAAATCATACAATCAAGAAAAGAACAGAATAAAATAATTAAAGTGTTAAAAAAAAAAAAGAACCACCAACAGAGAATTCTTTACCCAGCAAATTATCCTTCAAAGGTGAGAAAAAAAAGCTTTACCAGACATAAAAATTGAAGGAACTTGTTACCAGTAGTCCTGCCTTGCAAGAAATGTTAAAGGAAATTCTTCAGAAACAAAGGAAAATTATATAGGTTTGAAATTCAGATCTACATATAGAAAGGAAGATCTCTAGAGAAACAATGGATGAAGGTAAAATAAAATATTTTCTTCTTCTTATTCTTGATTGACCTAATAGATAAATTTCTTTAAAATAATAACAGCAACAATGTATTAAGAGATTATAGCTTAGATAGGTGAAACGTATGATTGCAGTGTTATAAGGGATAGGAGAGAGGAATTGGGAATACTGTTAAAAGGTACTTGTACTATATACCTATATGAAGTGATACAGTGTTATTTAAAAGTGGATTTGGATTAGTTGTAAATGCATATTGCACTTAAGGGTAACTACTAAAAACAAACAAACAAACAAACAAAACCTCTATAAATACATATGTGATGTGCCCAGGAAGGAGAAAAAAAATTGAACTGTACAAAAGGCACAATTAAAACCAAAGAAGGCAGGCAAAGAAGAAGACAAAAAAGAAACAAAGAAGAAAAATAAATAGTAAACAGTAAAAACATGTTGGATCTATCAATCCAACTATATCAATAATCCTTTTAAATGCCAATGGTCTAAATACACCAATTAAAAGAAGACTGTCAGAGTAGGGAAAGAAGAAAAAATGATCCAATTATATGTTGTCTACAAAAAAACCCATTTTAAATATAAAGACACAGATTAAAAGTAAAGGAATGAAGAAAGATATGCCACATTTTCATGTTTGCATACCACGAAAACAAACTCAAATCAGTGATGTTCTTTCTCTCATTAGACACGGATTATTAAAGATTAAAATTGTTCTGCATTTCTTGTTTTAAAGTACTTTTTTTTTGCTTTTGCTTTTGTTTATGTCTATATTAATTTATTATAGGGCCTGTCAGTTTTAATCATATCAAATTAAATTGTTTACATAGGTTAATTCTCTAGATTGACTTGAATTCATTATCTACTGTGGTTACTGTTAGTTTAAAGAAAAATTCAAGTGATGATTCATTTTATCATGAACCATTCTCTACCCTCTCAATTTAATTCTCTCTAAATATAACTAAGCAAAGCAAAGGCTGTTTGACATTATTTGTAGTTATTTACTTATTTCTATTAATCGTCTTCTGAGTATATTTTGGAAAGTGAAATCTAGGAATTTTGTAACTCAAACACAAAATACTTTCTCCCCAGGAGGACTATTGCACTTTGAAAGTAATACTATGGTAGTGTTTGTGATTTATCCATTAAATATATGCCCCTGAAATAACATATCTGGTCATTCATGTCATTAAAAGTTTTTTCAACAAATATCTACGAAAAACTTAATATGTGCTAACTCTTTTGGAACAAAAAAATTCTAATACTCTGTGTTTTTAATCTTTGTCTTGACCTTCTGATCTCCTTCATGGTGGATACTGATTAGCTGTTTAGATTAGCTGTTTGGATACTGATACTGATTAGATGGTGGATACCATGAAGGACCCCTTCATTTTTCTTCTTCTTTCTCCGCCTCCTTCTCATCCTCCTCCTCTCCTACTTCTCCTCCTTCTCCTCTTTCTTACAGTTTCAGGTGTACAAAGCAATGTAATAGACATTTACACCCCTCACAAAGTGATAAACTCCCTCCTCCAATCACTACCCCTCTGCCATCGAATATAGCTGTTACAATACCATTGACTATATTCCTTATTCTGTACTCCACAACCCGTGACTATGGATTGTTAATTGTAATTGGCATTCAATATTATTCAACTTCAGCTTCAGGTGTATAGCACAGTGGTCTGGCTTCTACACCGAGAAAGACAAATACCACATGATTTCACTTATATGTGGATCTAAAGAACAGAATAAATGAACAAACAAAACAGAAATAGACTCAGAAATATGGAGGGGGGGGCGGAACTGACAGTTGCTAGATGGGAGGTGGGGTGGGGATGGGAGAAGGTGAAGGGATTAGAAAGTACAAATTGGTAGTCACAATATAGTCACAGGATATGAAATACAGTATGGGGAATATAATCAATAATGTTGTAAAGATTAAAGTACATTTGAAAGTACATTTGTGTGTATGTGAAATTTAATGTTTTATTAGTCTACAGCTAATCAGTTTATTATAATTGTATGTAATGTGAGATCCATGTCTTGTGTTTTCAATCCTTTGAATTAAAAATTGTCACTTGTTTTTGTTTTAACAAAACCAGTACCCTTGTCCCATCTTGGGAGGTTGATTTTTAGTAGAACATATGTCTGAAATAAATTGTCAAAAAAGGGAATTGTATGATTCATGATAAAAAAAAAAGTTGGACTTCATTAAAATTAAAAACTTTTGATCTGCAAAAGACACTGTTAAGAGAATGAAAACTCAAGCCACAGAATGGGAAATTACCTTTGCAAAACATATATTTGATAAATGGCTGGTATAAAGAAATCTTAAAACACAATAATAAACAACCCAATAAAAAATGGACACAAGATCCAGACAGACATCTCACCAAAGAACTTATACAGATGGTTGGTAAGCTTATAAAAAGATATTCAACATCATATGTCATTAGGAAATTGAAAATTAAAACAACAAAGAGATAACCATTACACACCTATTAGAATTGCTAAATGCTAGAGAAGATATGGACAACAGGAACTCTCATTCATTGATGGTGGGAATGCAAAATGGCACAGTCACTTTGGAAGAAAGTTTGTCAGTTTCTTGCAAAACTAAGCATACTTTTACCCTGAAAGAGGCAAGTGTTCCAAGTTATCCTTTGAACCAGATCATCTTCCAGAGTGCAAAAGGGGCACTAAAAATATAAAAATTATATAATTTTTAAACTGATTAGTTATTGACTGATAATTTATTAATTTGGCAAACTATGCTATTAAATGATATCTTCTCTGTGTATAGAATTTTAAGTTTGCTATTCTTTTCCTTCAGAAATTAAAGATATCATTGCCTTGAATTGACTTTCACAATTTCTGTTGAGAAGTCAGCACTCATTGAATCATTGCTCCTTTTCAGTTATGTGTCTTTGTTTTCTGGCAGCTTTTAGAGTTTTTTCTCTTTTCTTTGGATTTCGACCAAAATTTGATTATAATGTGCCTATTCTGGTTGTTTTTAGTCCTGGTAGCAGTGGTACTTCTTACTCTGAAGCTTTGTGTCTTTTATCCATTTTGAAAAATTCTTATGCATGATTTCTTCAAATATTGTTTCTATCACATTTCCCTTTATCCTCCCTGTCTGGGACTAAACTTAGGCATATATTTGACTATTTCATGGTATCCCATATGTTGTAATTCTCTTTTCCCTATTTTCTATATTTTATTTTTCCTTTTATACTTTTTTCTAAATATTTTCTACCAACCTCTTTTTTCTATTTTACTAGCCCTCTGTTCAGTTATGTCCAATCTGATGTTAAACCCATCTGTCGAGCTTTAAATTTTAGATATTGTGTTTTTCAGTTTTACAACATTTACATTAATTTTTCTTTAGATTCCAGTTTCTTACTGAAATTCTCCTGGTGTTTTCCTACTTCATTATTCTCACCATTGTTTTAACTTCAATGGTTAAGAACATTAACACCTGGAAGGTCTGTCAATCTGTTTTATCAACGATGATTTTCTTGGGCCAACTTTTGCCATTGTTGAGATTTATTTTTTTCCCCCAAACGTGTAAGGATAGTGGAGTCACTGGATGTTATCTCTTTTCAGAGAATACTAACCCTATCAGTTCGTCCATCACCTTGATTAATCAGAGAATGGGCTGACTGACTTGAAGTGGAGTTTTGAATTTTGAAAGACCTGGTCTTACTTTTTTTTTTTTTTAATCACTCCTGATGCCCCAGCTGTGAGCCATGAGCCTGGAGTGTTTCCCAAACTGCCTCTTCAGCGACAGATCCTGTCCTTTATTTTTGTCTCTCCCTGCCCCCACCCTCACCACACACACACACACACACACACACAAATTAGACTGCTAACATAGTTCAGCTTAGAATCAGGAAATGTCCTAAGGGGAAAAGCGACAACATACAGACTGTTAAACTCACTTCAACGTATCTCCTGTCTCTCTAAGATCTTAGTACTTAAATTGTGACTGTACCATAAACTGTTTTATACCTTCAACCAGATTTTATTTTTTTAAAATCTAGTTTTTCTAGTAGTTCTTGGCAAGAGCAACACTGGTCTGCTATAAGCTACCTCATCATAACTATACATGGAAAATTATCATTTAATTTAGAGGGCAAAAGGAAAACATTCTCAAACATAAAAATGTAGAAAATTTAGCAACCATAAATCCTAAGTACATTAGTACTGAGACTGTACCTAGCAAAATTTAAAAAAATAATTTAAAAAATAGAAGAGATACAAGAAGAATTACAAGACAAGTAACAGGCAAGCATATTATCAATTCTAAATATGACAAAAATCTAACAAAAAAAACCTCAAACCATCTCAGTCTTCATGAGCAACACATACATAGAGAAAATAAGTAAGCATATACTAAGATTCTTGACTCTCTTGAGGAACAATATAAATAATAATTAAAATAACATTTTCAGAAATTTTTAAATTAAAATATAAACATAACATAATAGAAATAAAATGTATAATTTTCAGTCCATTTGAGTAAGAAAGGTAGAAAGAAAAATAGATTAATCTGAACATAGGAAACAAAAGGTGAAATAACTCAGAGATAATTAAACAGATAAAAATTTTTAAAAATAGCAAAAGGTTCCAAATTGTCAGTAAAATTAAAATAAAGCTAAATGCATTAAATAGCTATTAAAATATATTGAAAAAATATTAGTTTTCTTGTTAAAAAAATAAAAGCTACATAATTATTTAAAAGAAGCACCCAAAATGAACTTGGAAAAACTAAAAAGTAAAGGAGACTCAGCTAAATATGGCAGGTATAGTAATATGAATACAAGACAAAACATAATATAAAACAGATAAATAAAAGGATCAAAAGGGCATCTCTCAGAGTGAAAAATTCAAAATTAAAAGATATATAATAAAACTCAAACCGATAACATAATTATAAAATATATTGTCAAAATTAAGAGAAATTTGGAAACTAATAGTCATTATGATTTTATTATAACATATCTGAAACTGAAAAGTCAAGATAAAAAATATGAAATACAGGAATTGAATATACAATATATTTGCTTGATTAACTTCATATTTATTGACATTTTTGTTTTGCAAAGAAAGCAATTTTTAAAAATTTTGGATTATTCATAAAAATTCACCATGTATTAGGACTTATAACCTCAAAGTAGGCAAAATATGGACGAGTTCACTGAAGAAAATGCCAAATTTTATTTAATCAAATAATAAAAAGCAAAAATAGTCAGCAAAATTTATTGTTCCAATAAGTTTTTTTAAATCATTCTAAATAACTATAAAGTTAAATTGGAAATCAAAAGATTGTTTCAAGTTGACGAAAATAACTACTACATAGACATAACCAAATGACACACACACACACACACACACACATACATACGTGTGTGTGTGTGTGTGTGTGTGTGTATGAAACAAATATAGAGAATTAAGTAACTATTTTTCATCTCAACCCGATAAAAGAGTAGCAACAAAATGAATCAAAAATATTAGATGCAGGGAATTTTGAATATAATATTAGTGAAAACTAACATAATGGAAAATAAAAGGTGGAATTGATCAATAATTCCATAAGCTCCTTTTCCTAAAAAGTAACAAGAGCAAGAACCTTTAAAATGGACAGTTTTGTCCAAAATTGTATAGGACCGATCAACGTATATAACAGACAAGGGAATAATACCTTAAATACCTAAAGTACACCAAACAATTTTATAGAGAATAGACAAAGGATATCAATAAGTAATTCATAAATAAAAAAAGGTATATTTTATTCATTGGTTCAGAAAATATTTAAAAAGTTGAATAATATAATGTGGTAATATGGTAAAAAAAATAATACCCTCATATACTATTTGTTTTGTAATATAATTTGTTATTATCTATTAAAAAGTGAAATCTACTACCTAATCCTTTCAAATCTAGTACCCTGTTTCCCCGAAAATAAGACCTAGCCTGACCATCAGTTCTAAGGCGTCTTTTGAAGCAAAAATTAGTATAAGACCCGGTATTATATTATTATTATATTATATTATACCCAGTCTTATATAAGAGCCAGTCTTTATTATATTACATTATATTATATTACATTATATTATATTATATTATATTATATTATATTATATAAGACCCGGTCTTATTTTACTACTATAGTAAAATAAGACCGGGTCTTATATTAATTTTTGCTCCAAAACATGCATTAGAGCTGATGGTTCGGCTAGGTCTTATTTTCGGGGAAACATTTCTCTATGTACCTTAGAGAAATGGTTGCACAAGTTCACATGGAGAAATGCTAAAATTATTCAGGACAGCATTGTTTATAATAGGAAAAATTTCAAATTTTTATAAAAATCTACTGAATGAATAATACTGAATACGTTACAGTATATCCTTATTGTGGACTGCTTTGCAAGAAATGCAAAGTGATAATCTCTACATACTGACATGAACACATTTTTAAATGACATGCTGTTAAGTGGTAGGCTGTCCTTCCTTCTGAAAACGTTCTCTTATCCCCTATGATTGGATTATGTGTGATTCCTAGGTACTGCCTCTTCTTAGCTCTGTCCTATCCTGAAAATCATTTGTCCAGCTATTCATATCTTCCAATGGACTCTCAACTCCACAGTCATAAAAACGAATCTACATTGCTTATAAAGTCTTAAATTTCAATCCTCACTCAATCCTTCTTTAACAAATCTCAGTTTATTCCTTCCGGATCTGTCTGCCTCACAGTTCAGCCACTAGATCACAAGTCTCCGGGGGAGCATCAGGTGGGACTTCAGAGTTTGCTTCCTAATCTGACAATGATACTAGCAACTGACAGATTTAATATGCACAGAATTTTAAGTACTCACAGAGTTGCTCCAAGGGTGGGATCACTGTGCAGCTACTCAGAGGGAAACCCTTTCTCTTCTAGGCAACTAAACTGTGTATTGAATCATAGATTGTCACCTGCTCTGAGTCCATCTTCTACTCAAGTCACTAAACACTTAGCCTCAGCCCAGCCAGGAGTCCTTTTCTCTGATGAAGACTAAGCCTCTTTCCTCCATGGAAATTTTGTGACCAAATGATCAATTTATTTTAATTAGGCTCCAGGTTGGACCAAGGAAAGAAAATTAACATTTTTGAGTCTATATAATATGGCAGATACTGAGATGTGCATTTTACTTACTTTGTATAATTTAAGATCCCCATGAGACAGGCCATCCTCATTTTAAGAAGAGATGATTACAGCACAGAAGTTAAAAGGTTTGTCCATAGACACATGATTGTTGATCAGAGCTGTTTAAACTCAGAGCTGTCCAATTCCAAAGTCTGTGCTTTATTTATCAAGCTACTGAGATCTATGTATGACTGAAAGACACGGAGAAGTCTAGAACCTTGATACTCAAAGTATGGTCTACGCGCCAGCAGCACTGGCATCATCTGGAAGGTTGTTAGCAGTGCAGACTCTCCAACCCTAAAGCTACTGAATCAGAATTGGCGTTTTAAAAAGAATCCACACCCAGGTGATTTTTATGCACATTAAAGTTGAAAGAGCATTCATCAATGATACATGCCAGCTTCGTAGATCAGGTGACCAAATGGATACATCAGGTGATCATCACTGAAATAGGGCAAAACAGTGAAAGAGCACTTTGGGAGAGGGGGAAGAGCAGCCCTGTTTGGGATATTTGGAATTTATATGAAAGACAGTCTAGCAGAAGTATTCAGAGGATATCTGGATATAGTAGTTTGGAGATCAGAGAGTCTCAGGCTGGAGATGTGGATTTGATAGTTATCATGAAATGTGTGATGAAGGGCCATGAATGTGAGTGAGGATGAAGAGGAAGAAGATATGGAAAGAAGAGTCAAGGACAAAAGTAGCTCAAGTGTTATCAGGCAAAAGTTTGTAATTCCTGTGAATTGTTTGTCTGTAAGGGTTAGAACTAGAAAACTTGTGTTTAAACTCCTTCGACTGCCATGTATCGTTGAAGAATGCTCTTTCAACTTTAATGTGCATAAAAACCACCTGGGTGTGGATTCTTTTTAAAACGCCAATTCTGATTCAGTAGCTTTAGGGTTGGAGAGTCTGCACTGCTAACAACTTTCCAGATGATGCTGGTGTGTAGACAATACTTTGAGTATCAAGGTTCTAGACTTCTCCGTGTCTTTCAGTCATCCATAGATCTCAGTAGCTTGGTAGAGAAATATTTTTCTAAACCTTACAGAAATATCTAGTTCTGTAAGGTTTAGAACTAGAAAACTTGTGTTGAAATATCTTGTTAAAAGATAAAAATTTTCCATACAAGGAAGAGGTCTCTAACAATTGGAGCTCTTCCATGAATAAATGGGCTTCCTGGAGAAATAAAAGAGGAGCCCTCATCGTGTCTTATCCGGTGCACACACACTTGTCAGGGGTGCTACAGACATCTTTTAAATACTGAAGCCCTGGAACATTTGCATCCCTGAAATTTCACCATTAGCAAGGCTAAGTGGTTATGTTAATGGTAAATGTCCTAATGTGTTCAAGTTGTAGCATGCTTAACTGCAATTGCAATAAAAAGTCATCAAGTTTTAACGTTAAAAAGATATGTAATAGAATACAAATAGCTGCCTCAAGTTTTGGATATCACAAAGTTTTGATTTGTTACAACCCTTGAAAATTGCTGTTGTTATTTTCCTGCCACTGCTGTGAAGACTAGGGTTGTAGAAAAACAAAAAGCAGACGATAAATTGAAACTCTTAGAAGACTCTGTGATACCTTTTCTCTATTCTTCCCAAAATGTAATCTTTCGTCTACTTTATTGCTAGAGTTGTTCTTCTAAAACAAGATCTGAAATTGCCAGGCCTTGAGTGTAATGGTGGAGAAAGGATTACTATTGCAGAAACACACTTTAGTATGGAACCCAACTCTTTCGACTTAATAATGGCATTTCACATGCTGACCCAGACTCATCTCTAGGCATTTGTTGTTAATATTTTTCTCTCTAAAATTATCTGCACTTTATTCTTCACCTGGAAACTTCTCCTCTTTCAAAATCCAATTTAAATGTTCTCTTCTCACTAATACTTTCCTAAGTTTTGGCATGTTCTTTACAGAACATTGATCAGAGGGACCCCTAGGAATAGTTTATCTTGTTTACTTAATTCATAGAACTATGACTCTTGCAAGTTGAATTCCCTGGGCAATACGATCTGACATTACAGTACAGGAAGTACACTGGGAAGTGTTCTTGGGATTGACACCTGTGGAAGGCAAGGAAGCCAATTGGAAGAAGAGAGATATTGAGCTCTGGAGGTCTCAATGAAGGTCTCCGCTTACTCCTCAAAAAAATTCTAAAGCTGGTCTGGTGCTTCAGAGTTGCCCTGAGTTGAGACAGTGAGCTCAGATCTTTACACCTCAATGTGGTCCAGTTATTTGATGCAGGTGGCCGTGAGAAGAAGGCATAACTGTGGGCAGTCAACTTTACTCAGCCAAGGCAATTCCTTCAAAGTGCTGATGTTGAGTGCTGCCTGCCAGCAGTTGTCTTCCATGTAGCTGGGGAAATGAGTACATAAGTCCTTCCGTCTTGAGGGGTATAGAGATGGAACATCACCATGTCCACTGCAGTGACATTATTTATAGAGCTCAGTACAACTGAAAGTACTGAGGAGATGGAGCGTGGGAAGTCATCTCTGAAAGTTCAAAAAACTTAAGAAAAATTACAGATTCAATTATGTTATTGTTCTTTTGTTTAAAAGCAAGAAATTGTCAGTGGAATAGGTAAGAGAGGTCAGAGGGCTCTTTTTGGACTAATAGTTAATGCTGAGGGCAACAAAAGGCAATCCCTAGATAGGGGTTTAAAATTTAACTCTGAGTTAATAGATATGTGGTCTGGGAGTCAATAAACACTTGGATTTCCAGTTTCCCCATCGGCAGCTGACAGTATCTCACGTCATGGTTGTGAAGATTATGAGAGAGCCTATGTGTAACCTATCGTTATGTGAAGGAAGGCTGGCATAGTAAGAATGCTCTTATTAATTTAGTATTGGCTCTTATACAGGTGATCCTGGGAGTCACTATATCTACATATCTATCTATCTATATCTACATCTATATCTATATCTACAGAGGGTGCCAAAAAATGTATACACATTTTAAGAAAGGAAAAAACTGTATTAAAATTAGGCTGATTGTAACCACTTTGAGCACCTGTTGTAATTGCAGAAGTCAAATGTGACTTCTTTTCATCTTTTGTTATAGGTATGTATTATTACAATTTTAATACAGATTTCTCCTTTATTAAAATGTGTATACATTTTTTGGCACCCTCTGTGAGTTTGTGTATGTGTATTTATGTATGTATATATACGCATATATGTATATGAAATACATATATATATTTCGGTTTTATTTCAGCTATAAAACCGAAAACAACAAAGGAACAAGACAAACAAATGAAGAAACAAAAACTCATAGACATAGACAATAGTTTAGACACAGACAATAGTTTATATATATATAGATAGATAGAGAGAGAGACAGAGAGACAGAGAGAGACAGAGAGAGACAGAGAGAGAGAGACACAGAGAGAGAGAGATTACAGGGTGTTGGCTATTGGCTCAGGTAATTATGGAGGCTGAGAAGTTCCAAGATCTACAGACCCAGGAGAGCCGATGATTTAGCTGTAGTCCAAGTCCTAAGGCCTGGGAACTAGGAGAGCCAATGGTACCAGTCCTTGTCTAAAACCCAACAGGCTCAAAACCCAAGAAGGGCTTTCAGTTTGACTCCAAAGGCAGGAAAAGACCAATGCCCCAGTTCAGAATGGCCAGGCAAAAGGAGGTCCCTCTTCTCAGCCTTTTGTTCTATCCAGGCTTTCAACCAACTGGAGGAGGCCCATCCAAATTAGAGAGAGAAATCCACTTGACTCATTTTTATGATTCAAATACTTATGTCATTCAGGAGCACCCTCATAAACACACCCAGAATAAAGCTTGACCAAATGTCTGGGTACCCCTTGGCCCAGTACCCCTTGACACATGCAATTAACCATCACACAATCATTACCCCAAATTCAAGCATTGTATCACAATTCTTCAGGAGTTCACATCATAACAAAAGTGCTAACCAATTGATCCAGTCTCCATGATGTGTCTGCTGGCACTGAGCACTGAATTCACCTGGCAGCCATCCATCTCTGTTCATAACAGTCTATTTGTCTGGCATTGTCATACAGCCCCTTGACGTGTTATTATCCTTTTGGTCTAATTAACCCAGCATCCTACTACACACAGTGTGATTATCATTAATCTCTACTCTCATGGGCACTTGGAGAGGAAAGACGTCTTCCAATCCTAAGGTAAATGAGAAGAAGAGCATAGGTGTTCAAGATAGAGCATTAAAAATAAAACCAGATTTTGGGTCTTTAAAAAATTAACTGCTTGTTGGTCTTCATTCACTATATCCTAGTAAACCGGGGTCGTGTGGGGGTCTGCCTTCTCCATGGACAATAAAAATAAGAAGCCCTTCCTTTGTCCTCGCATCTCTAGGCTCAGGCTCCCGGGGGTGTCCCCACCACACCCACAGGAAAGGCTCGGTGATTGTTGGGTGCCTACCCAACTTGACTGTTTGAGAGTAACCGTTCACCTCTTAAAGACCTTGCGCGTTAGGCTTCATAGACTATAAATTGTGTTACACAATTCATTTGAAGGGGATCATTCTCCAATAATGCTGATCTACTTTCTTCCACTCGGCAAATGGATTATTTGATTTTCTCCTTCCAATTAGCATCAGTGGTGGATTTCCTAATGGTGTGATCTGAGCTGGAGGGTTAAACGTGGCATGCCTGTCTGTTGTTCAAATCAATGCTGCTCTGACATTGCTATTCCTCACCTTAACTTCCGTCAATGATTTGATTTAAACCAGCTGTTTTCGTTAATTCAGTAATTAGTGATTTGGCAAAGTACTAATCCTATGGGGAAGTAGGAAAAAAAAAAACACTCAGATTTACATATGTAATGAAATTCCAGCATGAAAAGTTTGTCCCAAAGAAAGATAATATTCAACATGAAACTCACATTTAGAAAAAAATAAAAATGAAAAAAAATTACTAAATGCTCTAGCGCCTAAGACCCATAAAGTTGTATTTCTCCATTCTGTGAACATGTGAACATCAAGTGTGTGCCAGCCATTGTGCCAAAATGCTTTACATACGTTACTATAATCCCCAAGTGACCCTAAAAGTAGTTATTACCAGCTCCACTTTACAGATCAGAAACTAAAGCCCCGGTGTACTCAATGCTTTTCCCAATGTTATGTGTCCAGAAGTGAAAGATTCAAAATTAGTTCTGTCTAATACCCAGTTCTAGGTTCTTTAAACCCTTTTTGACAGTTCTCAGATATTTTTTCCCACTCTCAATGGGTAAATTCCTCTGAAAGTGACATCCATCCCAATTCCAGAAAGCTGATCACTTCATCCTGACTGTTGATGGGAATGGCTGGGAGGTTGTGTCTCCTGACTCTACAGAGGAAGATGGGTCTCCATTCAAAGATCCAAAACTGTCCGTGTATCTGGTCATGTGTTAGAAATTATTTATCAATGTTGAGATTTCTGCTATTAATTGTCTGTGCACAACAGCTTATATTACAGGTCTAGAAATGTCAATTCCACATGCATTAATATAACTGTTAGCATTGATCATGGATGAGTATTCCTTTGTCCTAAGGTCAATAGCATCCTTTGAATTTTTATCCCAAGAACAATTTCTGGATATTAGGAAACAATATGACTATTTTTTCTATTATCCTATGCCAAACTTTGGAAATACACAGCTAAATCATAACCAGATCTACAGTACTGTATATAAAAAATCACTTAAAATAAATAGATCAATTAAACACACGGAAAAAGTATGCTTATTGAGTGAACAACTCTCATACAAAATGGGTTTACATGTATTATCTCATTTAATCTGTCCAGGATCCTTGTGAGGCAGGGTATTTAGACATGAGGAAATTGGGGCAGGAGAAGGCAAATGCCTCTCTAAGGTCACAGTGCTGGTGAGAATAAATGTTTCTATGCCACAGCCCCTGTATACGACACTCATGATAAACAAAGCTACATAATCAGCATGCTCTTTTGTGCTAAGCCTGGAAAGTTTTCAGAACTTCCCCTCTCCACATTGAGTGCCCCCCACCCCAAGAAGAGAACACATGGCCCACTCAGTAGTCACCGAGAGATTGATAGGAAGTGGCATACACTTTTATTTTTTCCCCATTTTAATTACCACTTTACAAAGTACAAAATATACTACTGTCTTTTTAAAAAGTGTATGCCACTGTCTTGGGACCTGAAAACAGGACATAATCAGGTCCCAAGACAGTGGCATACACTTTTAAATCTTGTTTTAAGCGTACCGCTAAGTTATTAAAACACTGGCACAGCCATTTAGACATCACGCTGCTCCCTTGCTTTGGCAAGTTAACATATGTGTGGTAGATTGACATGCCAGCCTCTCTAAGGGGTCACTGAGACTCAGAGGAAACTGGTAATTACTTAGGCCAATTTCCTTCCCTAAAATAAACACCAACAAGCCCAAGGCTTTATTATCCTGGGGGTGCTGAGCCACTGTTTACAGAACTCAAGTTTCATTTAACTAGGAAAACACATTTTAAAATTGATTTTCTCTCAAAATGCACTTGGGTTTTGTAAATGAACACAGAAAGTAGTTTTCTAAAGTTAAATAACAATTCCCTGGAGAGTTTTTAGAGCAGCCTCAAAGTTAAACAAACAGATATAAACTAAACTCCATTTCTTTACACACCACTCAGCCAGGTCTCTTTATCATTTAAATTAAGTGAACTGAATTATGCAGAGACATCACCCTGCTGGGATAGTATAGACACTCAGTTCCCTTTTTCATTCTGACCTCCTTTCTCTCTAAAGATCCCCTCCCTTGGATTCTTCTGCAGATAACTTATACAAATCTTAAAACATTTAACCCAATCCTCTAGTTAAATTACAAGTAATGTAGTCAAAAATAGTTTTAACATAAAAAAGTCCAAAATTGCAGATAATTTCTACTATCTGCAACTCATCCTTTAGCTTCATTTTTTTAAATATTTGAGCTTATTCGCTAACAGATAAAAAAGAAAAATTTAAAGGAGAAGTTTATTTCCTTTCACAGAAAATTTTCAAAGAGACTAAAGAAAAAGTCAAAGAATGTAGAGTCCATAGAAGGCAGTTTTGTGTAATTATATTCATAAGAAAGTAGAAAGCAAAGGGCCATATTAAGAAATAAGGAGGTTAAGATGCCCAGGAGAGATCTAAGATAGCAGAGAGGATAAACATTGTGCTTGCCACCTCCCGTGACCACATTAAAATTACAACTAAATTATAGAACAATCAACCTGGAGAACCATATGAAGACTAGCTGAACAGAAGTCCTATAACTAAGGATATTTTTAAAAAGCCACGTTGAGACTTGTAGGAGGGATGGAGACATGAAAGGGGCCAGCTCCACACATGCGTGTGGTGGTTGAAAATTAGGAGGGATATCTCGGCCGTGGAAGAGCCCCCCAGAGGAACAAGGGACCCTGGCCCCACATCAGGCGCCCAACCAAGAGTATGGGTGCCAAGAAGAGGAGCCCCCTCAACATCTGGTTGTGAACAACAGTGGGGTTTCCGATCTTCCTCCTGAGACAGAAGGCTGTGTGAAACCAAGACATCCTCTTAAAGGGCCCGCACACAGTTTCACTCATTCTCAGGCACTCACCCTGGATCTGGTGGAAGGACGGTAAATCAGAAGGCGTCCAGAGACTTACAGGGAAAGACAGAGTTGTGTGGCTTAGCAGGAGGTCTGGAGGGACAATCGCTATTTTCCCTATGTAGACCCCTCCTCTCATGTAGCCGGCAGGTGGGTACCATCTTTCCTGTGTTGAGCACTCCCCAACATGGTCAAATTTGAATCTGCATTGGCCTGGTACACTCTGCTCGTTCAACCCTGCTGACTCCCTGGGACCCCACCACACCTAACTCATGTGTCACTGGAGGCATTTTTGTGGCCAGTAGCCAGCCCTGGCCCATGATGCACTCTTTTTTGGACAACTCTCAGGGGTCTATGAGCCCCAGGTCTATGAGCACTTGGCCTTGGTTTGCTCTGCGACTTTTACTGAGTAGCTCAGCATTGGGGCCAAACCAGAATCTACATTAACTTGGTGAACACCACTCCCCCCACCCTGGTGAATCCTTGAGATCCTGCCTCACCCAACTCTTATATCCCAGGAGGCTGTATCAGTGGTTTAGCCTTGCGGGAGCAAGCAGGCTACAGCCAGCCTTGGTTGTGCTGGGTTTCTTGTGGAGCTACCCCAGGCCTGGTACTGGTAGCAGGTGGCTTTAGTTTGCAGTGTAGTCTTTCCCATGTGTCTCCAGGTCCAGCACAGAAAGCAACCAACAGAAGGTTACTTTATAGCTCCTACTAAGTAATCACCACCCAGTCACAATCAATGTCTGACCTGGAGCTGCACCAGAGTCCCTACCAAGAGGCCCCAGAATCAACATACCCAGAGGTCAGCTCAGATGAGAGTAGAGAAACACCTGATTAGCCTTATAAGAAGCACACAAAAAGAGTGGTCTCAAAAGACACCAGAGCACACTAAGGTGAATCCTGCTCTATGGGGTAAGACCCCCCTGTCCCCACAGTAGCCTGTAAGCTATGGACAAGGCCAAACCTCACAGCCAATCAGCCTGAGGGTAAATCCCACCCACTGATGTGCCAAGAACAATCAAGGTTCCACTATAACAGGAGGACACACACAACCCAAACAAGGAATATTCTTGGAGCACCTGGCTCAGGTGACCAGGGAGACTGTGCCAGGACCCCACAAGACACCTACCACATAAGTCCACCAGGCCAAGACTGGAGATGTAGCAGATCTACCTAATACACAGAAATAAACACAGAGACAAGTCAAAAGGAGGAAACAAAGAAATATGTGCCTAATGAAAGAACAAGAAAATACTCCAGAAAAAAGAGTAAATGAAAAGGAGCAAGCAACCTACCAGACAGAGTTCAAAACAACGGTTATAAGGATACCTGATGAACTTAGGGGAAAAATAGATGAACTCAGTGAGAACTTCAATAAAGAGATAGTAAGCATTAAAAAAGGACATAGAAACCATAAAAAAGAACCAGTTACAAATGAAAAAATGCAATAACTGAAATTAAGAATGCACTAGAAAGAATGACAAACAGACTAGATGAAGCAGATCAAATCAGTGATTTGGAAGACACCAGTCAGAACAGCAAAAGAACTTTAAAAAATAAGGATAGTTTAAGAGACCTGGAACAACAACAAGCATAACAACATTTGCATCGTAGGGATTCCAGTAGGAGAAGAGAGAAAGAAAGGGATTGAGAACCTATTTGAGTAAATAACGAATGAAAATTTTCTTAACCTGGTGAAGAAAATAGATATAAAAGCCCAGGAAGCACAGAAAGTCCCAAACAAGATGAACCCAACCAGGCCCACATCAAGACACATTATAATAAAAATGGCAAAGGTTAAAGACAAAGAGAGAATTCTGAAAGCAGCAAGAGAAAGGCAACAAGCTACTACAAGGGAACTCCCATAAAATCATCAGCTTATTTCTCAACAGAAACTTTGCAGGTAAAAAGAGACTGACACAAAATGTTCAAAGTGATGAAAAGCAGAAACCTGCAACAAAGACTGCTCTACCCAGAAAAGCTATCATTTAAAATTAAAGGAGAGATAAAGAGCTTCAAGACAAGAACAAGCTAAAGAGGTTCATCACCACCAAACCAGTATTACAAGGAATATTAAACGGACTTCTTTAAGAAGAAGAAGAGCCGGGGAAGAATATAAAGGTAATGAATAATAAAAAGAAAATAACTGTGTCTATCAATAATCACTTTAAATGTAAATGGATTAAATGCTCCAATCAAAAGACATAGATATCCAATTTTCCAGCACCATTTATTTCTTTTCTCCACTGTGTGTTTTTGGCTTCTTTGTCAAAAATTATTGGGAAGCCATGTGCAAAAGAATGAAACTAGACTGCTATCCGTCACCGTGTACCAAAATTAACTCAAAATAGATCAAAGACCTGAATATAAGACCTGAAACAATAAAATGCATAGAAGAAAACATAGGTACTAAACTTATGGAACTTGGGTTGAGAGAGGATTTTACGAATTCGACCTCAAAGGCAAGGGAAGTAAAAGCAAAAATAAATGAATGGTACTATATCAAACTAAAAAGCTTCTGCACAGCAAAAGAAACCATAAACAAAACAAACAGGCAACCAATGGAATGGAGAAGATATTTGCAAACACCTCCGATAAGGGGTTAATATCCAAAATAATTAAAAACTCATACAACTCAACAACAAAAAAAAATGAACAATCTAATTAAAAAATGAGTAGAGGATCCAAACAGACACTTCTGCAAGAAGTCAAACAAATGGTCAACAGATATATGAAAAAAATATTCAACTTCATTAGCTATTATGGAAATGTAAATCAAAGCCACAATGAGATACCACCTCACATCTGTTAGAATTGTACACCTGAAACCTATGTAACTTTACTAACAATTTTCACCCCAATAAACTTTAATTTAAAAAAGTAAGTCAATAGCAGTTAGAAACTGAAAAAAAAAAAAGAATGACTATCATCAAGACAACAATTAATAAGTGTTAGAAAGGTTGTGGAATAAAAGGAATGCTTGTAAATTGCTACAGCCACTATGGAAAACAATATGGAGGTTCCTCAAAAAATTAAAAATAGAACTACCATATGACCCTGCAACCCCTCTCCTGGGTATCTACTCCAAAAAATCTGAAAACATTTACTGGTAAAGAGATATGTACCACTATGTTCATTGCAGCATTATTCACAGGGACCAAGGCATGGAAACAACCAAAGTATTGTTAAATAGATGATTGGATATTGAAGATGTGGTATATATACACAATGGAATACTACTCGGCCATAAGAAAAGATGAAATACTGTCATTTGCAACAATGTGAATGGATCTTGAGATTATCATGCTAAGGAAAATAAGTTAAACAGAAAAAGTGGAGAACCATATGATTTCACACATTTGTGGGATATAAAACTGAAAGCAACAAATAAACAAGACAAACAAACAAAAACTCATATACACAGAAAATAGTTTAGTAGTTACCAGAAGGGAAGTGGGGAGGGTGGGTGGTAGTACAGGGAAAAGGGGATCAAGTATATGGTGATGGAAAGAGAAGTGATTCTGGATGGCGAGCACACAATGAAATGTATAGATGATGTATTACAGCAATGTAGCAATGTGCATTTGAAACCTATGTAATTTTACTAATCAAAGTCACCCCAATAAATACAGTAAAAATTTTGGGAAAAAAAGACATAAGGTAGCTGAATAGATAAGAAAACAAGACGCATACATATGCTATCTACAAGAAACCCACTTTGCTATCTACAAAAGACACACACAGACTGAAAGTAAAGGATGGAAAAAGATATTTCATGTGAATAGAAACAAAACAAAACAAAAAAACGCTGGGGCAACAATAGCTATATCAGACAAAACTAGACTTGAACATAAAAGTTATAATAGGAGACAAAAAGGGACATTATATAATGATAAATGGATCAATTCAACAAGAGGATATAATCCTAGTAAACATTTATATACACAACATAGGAACACCTAAATATCTAAAGCAAATATTGACTGACATAAAGGGAGAGACCTACAGTGATAAAATCATTGTAGTGAACTTTAACAGAGAAATTAAGAAAACAATTGGATTTATAATTGCACCAAAAACAAAACAAAACAAAACAAAACAAACAAAAAAAAAAAAAAACTAGGAATTATTTTAACCAAGGAGGTGAATGACCTGCAGTAGGAAAACTTTGAAGAAAGTTTTCTGAAGACACTGAAGAAAGAAATTAAAGAAGATGCAAATAAATGGACGCATATACTGTGTTCATGAATAGGAAGGATTAACATCACTAAAATGTCCATACTATGCTAAGCAATCTATTGATTCAATGCAATCCTTATCAAAACACCAATGGCATTTTTCACAGAACTCAAACAAATAATCTTAAAATGTATGTGGAACAACAAAAGACCCTGAAGAGACAAAAGCAATCTTGAGAAAGAGGAACAAAATTGGAGGTATTGTGCTACATGATATCAAACTATATTATAAGGCTATAGTAAGCAAAACAGCATGATACTGGCATAAATACAGACACATAGATCAATGGTACAGAAGAGAGAGCTGAGAATTAAACCCACACCTATACAGTTATTTAATCTATGACAAAGGAGGCAAGAATATACAGTGAAGTAAAGACAGTCTATTCAATAGTGTTCAGAAAACTGGACAAATACATACAAAAAAAGTGAAACTGGACCACCTTCTTACACTATATACAAAAACAAACTCAAAATGAATTAAAGACTTCAATATCAGTCCCCAAACTACAAAACTTTCTGACAGGCAGCAAACTTTCTGACATTGCTCTTAGTGTTTTTATTATTATTGTTGTCGTTGTTGTTATTTATCTTCTTGGGCAATGGAAAAACAACAACAAATAAACAAATGGGATTACATCAAACTAAAAAGTTTTTGTACAGCGAATGAAACCATCAACAAAACAAAAAGACAGTCTACTAAATGGGAGAATGATACATCTGATAAGGGGTTAATATCCAAAATTTATAAAGAACTCATACAAATCAACACCAAAAAAACCAAACAATCCAATTAAAAAATGGGCAGATGACCTGAATAGACATTTCTCCAAAGAGAACATACACATGGCCAGTAGACATATGAAAAGAAGCTTAAGGTCACTAATCATCAGAGACATGGAAATTAAAACCACAATGAGATACCACCTCACTCCAATCAGAATGGCTGTCATCAATTAATCAACAAAGAACAAGTGTTGGGGAAAATGCGGAGAAAAAGGAACTCTTGTACACTATTGGTGGGATTGCAAATTGGTGAATCCACTACAGAAAATGATTTGGATATTCCTCAAAAAGTTAAAAATAAAATTACCTTATGACCCAGGAATTCCACCCCTGGGTATTTATTCAAAAAAATCCAAAACAATCATTCAAAAAGATATATGCATCCCCTATGTTCACTGCAGCACTATTTATAATAACCAAATATGGAAGCAATCCCAAATGTCCATTGGCAGATGATTGGATAAAGAAGTGGTACATATATACAATGGAATATTACTCAGCCATAAAAAAGAATGAAATCATACCATTTGCAACAATATGGATGGACCTAGAGGGTGTTATGCTACGTGAAATAAGTCAGACAGAGAAAGACAAATACCATATTATTTCTCTTATATGTGGAATCTAAATAACAAAATGAACAAACAAATAAAAGAGAAACAAGCTCATAGATACAGAGAACAAACTGATGGTTTTCAGAGGGGAGGGGATTGGGGAGCTGGATGAAAAAAGTAAAGGGATTGAGAAACACAAATTGATAGTTAGAAATTGTCATGGGGATATAAAGTACAACACAGAGAATATAGTCAATAATATTGCAACAAGTATGTATAGTGCCTGGTAGGTACTGGACTAATGGGGGGGAATCACTGCATAAATTATATAAATGTCTAACCACTATGCTGTACACTTGAAACTCACATAAAATAATACTGAATGTTAACTGTAACTGAAAAAAGTAAATAAATAATTTTTAAAAAGAGTGAGGTTGACCAAATCATTCTATTAAAAAAATATATTTATTATACAACATCTCAAAATATTTATTTCTAAATAAAATTTTGGAAAATATGGAAAAATCATTTAGAAAATAATTTCCAATCTCACAGAACATAGGTAGCTATTGATAATATTTTTATTTTTTTATCCAGCAATTTTTCTATAATATTAACACGCATTTAAATGCATTTCTTTTTTATAAATTCAGGATTTTACATACACACACACACACACACACACACACACACACACACACACAAACAGGGTGCCAAAACAAGTATATGCATTTTAAGAAAGGAAAAAACTATATTAAAATTATAATACTCAATATATACTGATAGCAAAAGATGAACGCAAGTCACGTGTATACATTTTTTGGCATCCCCAGTATGCATGTTTGTATATATGTGTGTATGGATGTGTTGGGAATAGATATGTTTATATGTACATACAGATGTGCATGCTATGGATATGTGTGTGTATGATGTATATCTGTGTGTTTGCTTATGAATATTTTGTGTGCATATTTGTATGTGCATGCTTATCATCATTTGTGTATTGTATCTGCCATATGTGTACATATGAGGATAAGTGTGTTTGTGTTTCCGTATATCTATGTTTATCAGTATATGTGTGTCTTTATATATTCAAATGTGTATATGTGTATGTGTATATGTATATATGTGTGTGTGTGTGTGTGTTTGTGTGTGCATGCCTGTTTTTGTTCGTATGCCTGAGATAATATCTTTCTTCATCCTGCTTGTCACTCAGAGAGGCTGGTCAACATAAAGACATATATATTTCAATCTACAAAATATTCTCATTCTTCCAGTATTTCCTTCTTGTATGCTCTCTAGTCTTTCCTTCTGGAACTCATATTTCTCAATTTTTTATTAAAAGTTTACAGATCTTTTTTTTATTCTTTATTTTAGAAGAATTTCTCAATTGTTATTTCTGTTTTAATGATTTGCTCTTCAGTGATGCCTTTGGTATTTATTATAACTATTGATTTTGTAATGTTTACAATTACAGTTTTTCTTTAGAAGGTCACTATTTTAATACATTTATGACAAGATAGATATATTTTAAGACACAGTGTTATTGTTTAAACTTTATACTATTTGAAAGTCTCCTTTTCATTATTATATTAAATCTGCTTGCCTCTTTTTAATTATATCAGTTTTCTCAGGTATTTTCTGGTCTGTGTGTGGGTTCTCATATTTGTTTATTACAATAGATCCCCTGTAGCATGTGTGTGAATGCTATAATTTAGGATTGCCATCCTCCTTTAGCAACCATAAGAAAGTAGTAAAAGGCAGTTTTCAGCAGTACAGAAATACCTACTTTTCAGTGAGTAGTGAGGACAATCCCACCTGCAACTTCCAGCCTTCCAGGAAATTACTCTGACTCTCAGCTCCCCCACCCCCACCCCTACCCTCACCCCCTTCATTGTCTGGTACAAATACTCCTGAGACCCAGGGCTTTGCACAAAGCACCATAGAGACAAGGGATCAAGTAGCCTGGAAATCATGTATGGTATTGCAACCAATTATCCCTGAGCGGTTCCATAATTCCTCCTGTTCTCTGTGATTCCTCCATTTCTTAGCTAGGGAAACTTTAACTAACTTCTTAGTTAGGGAAACTGCCTCCCCCTCCGTTGTTTTAATCTAATTCTTTCCTCAGTTTGTTATAGGTTATATTTTTTGCATCAATAAAATCTTATCTTCCTACTGTCTTTTAGGAAATTCTCACAATATCTGGTTTACCAAGGCCATACTTCTGTTTGTACTATAACCCACGAAAGGCTGTTAATAGATTTCATTGAAAAATATTTTTTCCCATCAATTTTAAGTGTGCTAACAGCCAAAACTATTTATTATTATATGTCAATTTTTCGCAATATTACATAATCTAGGTGTTTTGGGGGATTTTTTTGCTCATTTTTGTACTACCAAAACCTAGTACATTTTGACTGAGAGTTAATAAATGTTGAATAAGTGAATTATTTTGGGAAATAAGTAATTTTAGTGATTACATAACTTTAACATATATATAATTTAATATCTTCTGATTTGACCTTTGTTTAGCATTATTAGAAATTTCAGTATAATGTTCCAGTTAACACTGTCTCTCTGTGTTGCCTTCTAAATAATTCTTTATAGCTCTTTCCAATTCTATAATTCTGTTTGCAGTTTTACCTAATCTGGTATTTCATATTATTCTTTTCAATATTTAAATGTTATTCCCAAGAGTCATGCTTGTTATTTTTTAAATGTCATTTTTCATTTTTAGTCTTTTGCTTCTCAACTATAGTCTTTACTCCAAGTTATTTAAACATAGCGAGAACATTGTGTCAAAGTACACCTACTCCTGAAGACTTTGAGAGTGTGAGTCCACGGTTACTTTTTCTCACTTTCACTTATTCTGCCTTGTCTAATTTTCTTTTCTTTTTTTTTTTTTAATTTGGCTTCTAATTATAATCTCCTATATCCTAAAAACTTTGCTTGTGGGAACTCTTTGAGGTGTTGGATGAACGTGGATTACTTCCAAGAGTATTTACATTTGCTTCTTCAGGCTCCTGGGGACAACACTGACTCAGAACCACTTCTACCTAAGTTCTCAGTCTATGGTTTTAATCACCATCCAGGCAGTCTAAAGGAGTCCTTATGGTTTACCTATTTTAAGGGGAAGTATTTCCGGCTGTATCCAGCACCAAAGACTTCGACATAAATTCTTTCTTTATTATTTAAACATAGTAAGAATATTTGTGTTTAAGTATACCTATTCTCCTGAGTCTTTGGTGGTACGGGGGCAGCTGACTTATTTCTAATATGCCCTGACAACATTGTATGGGCCCTCCTACTAGACCCCCATTTGAGATTGTCTGTTTGCTTGTTTAACCCCACACCCTGGACCATAAGCTCACAAAAACCAAATTCAAGGTCACTAAGATTCAGCAAATGACTTATATGTAAAAGACTTATTGCTGTGGGTTCCCACTTTGACAAATGCCTCTAGGATTTCTTTCTTTCTTACTTTTTTTTTTAATTTATGCAACAATGCATTTTTTTAACCCAGTATTTTTAACTGTTTTCATTAGAAGGATCTGCCAAGCTATCTACTTTATCATACTGCTGGAAAGAAAAGTTACTATTTCTCTAATCTAAAAAAGACAAAGTAGTCTTGAAATCAATTAAACAGTATGCTCCAAACATGCTGCACTTAATACAGCACCATTGTATCACCTTGTACATTGTTGCTTTTGCTCTTCCACTCAAACCAACTATCAACTGTACCCTCTTCATAGCCAAGTTCTAAACCATCTTCAATGTTCACATTCAACCTCCAACTTTAAGTCTGTCTGAATATTCCAGTCAGTATTAATTAAAATGTTTCTTGCACAATGATACATAAATAATACATGCTATAGGATTTCAAATAAGATAATGAATTATCATCTCTATTTTATATACTGGGAAGCTGAGCTTAAGGCTACATAAGTTAGGAAGCACTGAAATTGATGTTTCAACCTTTCTTTTGATGCCTCACCTTGAGGCTGCAATAACACAGAACACCAAATCTTACTTATTTCTTTGCTGCTCGCAATTGTATCTCTAGTTGTGGTTCTTAAAGGCAGCTTGGGATGGAGGCAGCTTTAACCACTTGATTGTATTTATTAGTAGCTCCATCAAAAACAATCCCAAAACATGCAGTCTAAGTAACAAGAACATGCGCTTCACATCTTATTTCAACTATGGAATAGAAACATGTTAAACCCAAAGGAATCATAACACACCCTTGATACTTTATGGTTCTGAACAGCCTGTTGAGTACTGAGGCTGTTTTTTAATTTTTTTGTTTTTTTAACCCATGCTGCCTCTTGAGGAACAGCAGCTATAGCTCAGCTTCATCCTCCTTCTTTTTCCTCTCCTGGGTTCCTGAGAGCCTCTGGAAGTGTGTCAGCTCATGGTATAGTTTGGTTTGGGGGACCCTCCTCTCAGTAATACCAGTACCACTGACCCTGCTTGTAAAAACCAAGAACATGTAATGCAGCGTTGTGAAGACTTAACATTGTAAAGTAGTGTGCGTGTGTGTGTGGGTGTGTGTGTGTGTGTATTACAGCTTTACATATCTGCCCATATTAAGCAAGATGCAGTGAACCCGTCCCTCTTCAGTCTAAGTTCCCATCTTCTCTGCACCATGAAAAGATTAGGACTAATAATCTTATAAATTTCTTCTAATTTAACACCTTATCATCCTTTTTCCTGTGCATATATCCTTGTCTGACTTCCAGCTTGCTTTTTAGTCTCTTTCAGTCTTGTTCCTAGTACCCTTAGGTATATCTGTAACTTGAAAACACAGATCATGTCTGTTTTTGCCATCCATTCCCCAAGGCATCTATGATAATAACACAGACACTTTGCAGGCCCACAGGGAGCATGTGTCAAATCAGCGTCCATCACACGCCTGTTTCTTTGAGCCCTCCCTCAACGCCCCACACTCCAGTGTTCCTTGGGAAGCCAGGCCAGATCTTGCTTTTCTGTCACATATAGCCCCATACAGCCAGAGCTCTGACCTCTCATCTAGTCCCCTACATCCACACTCACACACCATCCACAACAACCAACAAACGACAGAAAACCAACAAATATCCACCACCACTCCCTCTTTAACATAACCCACTCTATTAATTGTGCTGTTTAAAAATAATATCTAGCATCTATAAACACTGTTACAGCTTAGAATTCACTTAAGAACAATGCCATGTGTAAATAATCTGTTTTCTAGATGTCGGAAGTGGGCTTCAGGAAAGACGAATAGAGTCTCCAAGGTCCCATGGCTGTTTAATGGCTGATTCAGGTCTGGTACCCCATGAGCTTCTGTGATCAAAACATCACATCATCCTCTGGAATACTGGGCGTCTTGTAGGGTCTTGCTCAGGGAAAGGATAAAGGTCAAGTTCCCCACATTTCCCCCCCAAGCAGCCCTACCACCAGGTCTGTGATTTCTCTGGGTGATCAGAATTAGGCCTCTGAGTTTGCAGGCTTCTGTGGGAAACAGAAATGCACAGGGCTGTGTCTGTGCTTGTGTCATGGTTTCAGATGTGCTCGTGGCTCATAAGACATGTTGTAAATGTGTCTGAAATAGAAAATGCTCAGTTCTGCACTCCAGGTCTTCATGGTGAGAGCTTGAGTCCCTGTTGAGAACCACATATTTTTGCTAGGAATTCAATTTAGACACAGCCAGAATGCTTGTCTCTCTACAACCCTCCCACATTCTGATCCCAAGAAATTACCCAAAGTAATATTTGAGTCAAATTTGCTTGTTTATAAATTTAAAAAAAGGGCCAGAGGAATTAAAAAAAAAAAAAAAAACAAACAACTAACAACCTCCTGTTTTAATCTGTTCAGGATGCTATAACAGAATACCATAGACTTGCTGGTTTATGACTAAGAGCAATTTATTTCTCAGTTCTAGAAACTGGAAGTCCAAGATCAAGGCACCAGTGGATTTGGTGCCTGGCGAGAACCCACTTCCTGCTTCACAGATACCCATCTTCTTGCTGTGTCTTCACATGGTGGAAACAGCAAAGGAGCCCCCTGGCATCTCTTTTATAAGGGCACCAATCCCATCCTGAGGGCTCCATCCCCATAACCTAATCACCTCCCAAAGTCTCCACCTCCAAATACCATCTCATTGGGGATAAATTTTCAATATATGAATTTGGGGGCACAACCATTCAGTCTACAGCCCCTGCCTTATTTGAAAAAAACAAAATTCAACACAAAATCTATTATGTAAACCAAAGATGAAATCATTTTGTTGTTGGGAAAAGAAATTCAGTGAAATTAAGAACTAATTAGAAAATCATGGAGTGACAGTCCAGCTTCATTTTCTGGAGTTTGTCTTATCACCTTCCCACCTCTGATTCTTAAACCTGTTTGTCATAAGGATTCTTCCTATATATAACTTCCCATCTCCCACTTCCAAATAATTTTGACTTAGTCCAAGAATATTTTTATATATTTACAAGACTGCATTGCATCAGGGCTCAGCATTCAGTTACCTAATTTATTTATCACCATAGTTCCTATGAAACAGGTGTTATTTCCAATGAGAAAGCAGAGGCTCAGAGTAACCAGATTACTTGCGTAGGGTTATGGAAATAGTACACAACACAATAGATGTAAACAACAATCTAGCTCAAAAGCACTGAACCAGAGTGCCTCTCCAATACATCAGGCTCCCAAAAGCCACCCCCTGCAGCTTTCTCACATTAGAAATCTTAAGAAAATCAACAGGCAAGAATCTGTTTTGCTTCCTGTTCACCTTTATCATACTTACTGATGAAATATTTTAAGAAACTTCAGTTCTAAATCTCAAGAGAATATTATGTCTTAATTTATCTGATTGCAAGTTAATTCTTACCTATGAGATAGACACATACAAGGTGTTTTCAATGAGACTGTAAATCAGGTCCTCACAGAATATTCAGGATCACTTATCCATACTTTATCAGTTTAATAAAACCAAGAACTAACACCTGTAAAGCATTTTCTATGCAATATGTCAAGTGGGTGCTAAACACTTTCGCATGTTTTGCTTCATTCAAGTCTCCCAACAATGCTATCATTGACTACATTTGACAGATGAGAAAAGTTGAGTATTAGAAAGTTTAAGTCAAGAGTAGAGCAAGATACAAACTAACTTCAATCTGACTTCCAGGCCTTCATATAACCTTGGTCTGCTTGCCAAAGGAGGAAATCAAGATTTGTAGAACATGCACACATTTTATTACTCATCTGGGATGAGAATGCAGGCCTCTATATGCCCACTGCCAAGTGTGCTCTGCCTTCAGATATCTCACGTTCCGAGGTCTATCTTTATGGTCTAACTAGTAAGACACAGCCTATAAAAGAAGTGGTTCAAATTTGCTCATTTCAGATTCCTGGCATTTCCACACAACTCTTGGACTGGTTATCACTTACAATGACCTCTTTCCAGTGCTAATTTCAGAGCTAAATAACAATAGTAATGATTACAATAATAAAAATGATTGATGACGACGATGATGATGTTATCACAACAGCTTTCATTCCAAGGAGCCTTGTTTCTCAGAGAGTACTGAGGGGAGAGAAAATCAGAAATCTGCAATGAAAGGCTTAGCTGGTAAATTACCATATGTGAATCTGCTTTAATTTTTGCATTTGCTTTAAGACAACTTGATTTCTAAGTGACACTTCAATCCAGAAAGTGTGAAATGTGAAATCTGCACTCTTAAAGTCGTACAACTGACTTCTGATAAATAACCTCAAATAATTTGAGACTTAATGCATCATTCAGACCATCTCTATTCCCATCTACCTATGTGGCCAATTTTAACAGACAGGTTTCCTTTTAGAAAGGCTGAGACCATCTTTCAGCTCCGAATGACAGGCTTAGAACAGGAGATGCAAATGCCATCTAGCAATAGAACAACGACCGGTGACCATTCTTAAAAAGTTTTGATGGAACTCCTCATTTGATCTTATGTAACTGTCATGCCTTGTAAATCAGTTAGAAGGAGACTTCAAGCTTTGCTGACACACAACTGGGGTGAAGGGGTATGTGCATGACCCCCTCTGCTCTCTGTAGTCTTTCTCGGGCTCCATTTCCATAAGAGATGAACACTTTTTTCTCTGGGACATTTTATAAGCAAAACTGTCCTGCCTCAGAAGAAAGAATTAATCCTCAGGAAAAAAAAAAAAAAACCTGATCTCTAAGACAGGATTGAGATTGCACATTCAAAACCTAAAGAGATATAGGACAGTGAATCAGAATGGGAGTATTGTCAAGAGCTGAAAAAAAAGGGCAAAATGTCTCCTCATAAAAGGATACTTTTTACCAACAACTTCATATCACGGCTAAAAAAAAAAAAAAGGCAGTATCCACGTGACCTAATATTGCTCTTATGCTTGCAAATTTTCAGAGGATAAAAGGTTATGTTTAACCATGATCCAAAGCTATAACCTGATAACAATTGTAAGGTTTCCTTGGGAAGATGCGTATAAAATATTTAGTACAGGCTCTGGCTCCTAAGAAGTGTTATCCTGAGTGTCATTATTCCTCCTGTCTCAGACAAGCCACTGTTGATTTCCTGAGACAACACACAGGATGGATCCCATACCAGCTATGTGTCAGAATGCAGAATGTGGCTGCTGGGGCAGGACACAGATCAACATAAACTTAGGGATGGAAGCAATCTTCAGGGTCCAAACTCAAACCAGGCTCAGAATATATCCCTATCTATTTCACCAGCTTCCACTTACATCCCCTTCCCCTGAAATCCAGAGTTAACACCCACCCAAGGTCAGTGGATGGCTAATACATTAGCTAAACGCATCTGCACTAAACTTCCCACAGGAGATTCAGGACTGCCTGTTAAAGCCACACAGAGTAACCCCAGTTCTCCTTTCATATTGGGAAGAGCCTATGAAGTTACTTGGACATTTGTCATCTGAGATATATTCCAGTACTGTGGGTTATATGGCCTGAAAATTCAGGGGTGAAAAGGACCTCCCTGGGAGGTTTTCCCGTATCATCCATTTATTGGACAGCCAATCAGGAGATGGCTATTCAGTGTCACATTTGTGCCCTTCTTTTTGAGCCTTTAAAAGAGATTTTTTTTTAAATGAGCCTCTTTTAATCATAACTAATACTTGTAGGACACTTTAAGTTTTGACATAATTCATTGCAACATTTATATAATTTAATCTTGACAACAACCCTGTAAGCTACCCACCTTTCCCACCTTACATGTGAAGAAATAATGGGTCAATTTTACTAACTTTCCCAAGCTCACTTAATTATTAAGAATCAAATATACTTTTGTCTAAATGCAAAATTCAGGTTCTTAGCACTATAGTATGTTACTTCTACCTCTTGTAGAAAGAACCATGCTAAAGCTAAAGAAAAAATAAACACTATAAGAAAAAAACAAAACCCTGTTCTGTCAATTTCTCTTTCTCTGTCTCTTTCTTTCTTTCCCTCTCTCAAAGTCTCTGTGACTCACTCTCTCTCTCTCTCTCACACACACACACACACACACACACACACACACACAGCTCGTCATACTTGGACAGTCAACTAGGGTTACCAATATGGTCTGATAAGGGAGATAAGGAGGCTTTTTTATCCCAAAATATATCCTCAATAGTCTTATTTTATTGGTGCCTGAATATCCCATTATTTTCTCATCTACTTTGAATGAGCAGTGCTCTCCAAAAATTCCTTGTTCTTTTTTTTTTAAAATATATGCTATCATTTACCCAACAGTACATTATTGTGAAACCCATTAAAAATTGGTCACCAAAGCAGGGTTTAGTGAAACAAGACGTCAGACAGAGGAGGAGGATAAAAAAAGATGATAGCAGTGGTCCTAAGGCATCTATGGGTGCCCAAACACCCAGAGATCAAGATATTCTTTGTAGGACATCGTGAAATGTCCAGAATTCCACCATACAAATAAAGAATTATTTTAGAAGTTAAAACTTGACTTGTGTATTTGCAACACAAAATCAGTCACTGACATGGATTAGCTTTCATTAAAAATCACTTGCTTATATATCATTTATTTTTTTCACTTGAAAGTACTTTTGACCACCATTTATGTATCAGGCACACCCTCGCAGAATTTGTTTTCTTATTGGGGAGATGGACAACTCAACAACTACATTAAAATGTGGTTAAGTGGAATAATAGGCTTCTATGGGAAAAATAGGAGGGTACCTAGGGTAGCCTAGGAAAGTCAAGATGGTTGCTGGAGGAAAAGTTAAGCTCCTGTGAATGAGTGGGAATTATCCAAATGAAGGGAAGTGGGGCACATTCAGTGACAAGCATTGTATGATTGGAACTCAGAAATTGATGGGGGAAAGATGGTTTATGAGGCCAAAGAGGCTATCAGAGGGCAGACCATGAAGTATTTTAATCACATCCAATCAAGACAACAAAAGAATCGCTGTAAATATTTCAAAATAGAACGAACATAATACAGGGATGAATGAAGAACTGGGAACTAAACAGAGGACAGAGAAGGAAATTAGAGCTTAGCAACAGCAGGAAGCCTCTGTGCTGTGTAGGCTGAAGGAGTACATGGAGGACCCTGGGACTGGGATCAGCTGCTAAAACCAGGAACCACAGGAGGACTTTCTGGCAAGAGCTAGACCCACACAGCAAACACCGGAAATGCCTCGGGAGGCAAGTAGAGAGGGAGAGAAGTACCCTGGCTTCTCCCCTTTTTTACTCTTCAGTCTTAACAGTGTCTCTCATTGGTTAACCCAACCTGAAAGCCCCATGGTGAGAGAGCCTGGGAAATGCAGTCTCTTGCAATAGAAAGAAGCATTGGGAAGAACAGTGATCTGAAAACAAACAGGAAGGATTTAACCATCACTTTTGTGAAAAGAAAGATCTTTGAAGAGTCATTCCTTTCGCACACTGCAACCACCCCTAACAGAAAATCAGGGTCAGGAATCAATGTTTAACAACAGTTATGGATGTAAAATTTTAATTAAGGCAACTATATCCATTACCTTGTTTTCATTAACTTTGAAGACGATCTTCACTCCATTTTATCAGTGGAATTCCATGATAAGTCTCGAGTAATAACCTGTGTTCCCTGGGAAGGCAAATTAATATCAATGGACCAGAGTATGGGCTCTTAATACAGAACTCAGGACCATGATCACGGACTAGATATCAGGGACCAGATATCAGGACTTAGAGTACTCAGTGAGGGACGAGGGTTAGAGAAAGAATCTGAAAGGCGAGGCAAAGATCACTAAAAATCAAGTTTACTCCCCTTTATCCTGGCTGATTCTTACGTTCTCCAACATGGAGCTTTCCGTGACCACTCTGATCAACTATCAGTCATCTCTTTCTTCTGTGACTCTCTTGATTTGGGCAGGGTTGTTCAATGGATCCTTCACAGATGATGCAAATTTTCGATATCTGCACAGTCCGATACTGTAGTCACTAGTCACGTGTGGCTAACAGAGCCCTTGAAATGCCGCTAGTGTTCCTATGGAATTTTATAGGTATACGTGGTCGATGGCTAGCACATCGGCTGACACAACTGAAGAACCTCCTTGTAATTATGCGGTAATGATTTGGACAGTATTAAAGTTAGATAGACATTTCCATTCCTGCTTCCCTCATCCAAGCTGCCAACCTTAGGTCAATTACAGAATATTGCTAAACCCAAATTTCCTCAACTTTAAAAATTGAAATAACAGTACAATCTTCTCAAGGATTAGAAGCACAAAACCCAATTCAGTGCAGAGCTCTAAGAAGTTTTCAATAAATATATGTGTTCTTTCCCCAAGACTCAACACCCCTCTCCTTGTATATTGCTGGGAGTTTTGTAAAAGGCCATTATAAAATAACAAGATGGATTTTTACATCAAAGTAGAAGAACTCCTGTGTGTAAATGACTTTGACTCTTTCAAAGTAGTTACCTTGTTTAAAGAATACTGTCACTGCTTAAACAACTTTAGGCTAACTCTTTCTCAAAATTGTTCCCAGAATCATTTTCCAAGCCATCCAGGAAATCTGTTCCATTGGTGTTTGATTGCATTTCTAATTTTTGAGCCATTTATATATTTTCTTTCTTAAACTATACATTTTGTATTAAAACATAGAAGATATTAGAAACTAAAAAATTCCCACAAAATCACCAGCAGGAATTAAGAAGTATTAACATGTTTATAAAAATCAATATAATTTTTTTATATTCTTTTGAAAATAGAAAACATGATCATATTTTATATACAATCTGGTATCCTTAATTTTTCACAACATTCTCACATAAGCATGTTTATGGCATTATGCATTAAAAAGTGATTTTTTGAAATGGTTGCAAAATACTCTATCATATAGGTGAATCAAACTATATGAACTCCTCCTATGTGGCGGTCATTTGTTTCTAAAATAAAAGAAATATTTCCTAATTTACAAGTCTTGATTTGCAATGCCTTCTGCTGTCCCCAAAAATATAACCTACTCTAAAAAATAGGGGATGATAAAAGAGAATAACAGTTATCAAACAATCTGCTATATAACAAGCTTATTATATATATTATCTCATTTAGTCCTAGAAGTCTTGAGATACGCTGTATTATGCCCCAAATTTTTAGCAGTTCAGGTGCAAAATTTCAAAAAGTTTAAGTTGTTCTCAGTCATACATTATTTGAATCAGAATTTGAACCCAGGGTTACCTGATTCCAGTCCATATTTTACATGAGTAGATGACAACAACCAAATGATTCCAAGGGAAGGATAACGCAATTCCAAGCTATGCGCGGCATCTCTTAGAACTTGTTCGACTCTCAGAATATTCATATGGGCTACTTTGGCAGAAGAGAAGCGAAGGGTTAAAAGTAAGTTGACTCTTGCTAGTTGCAAGACATGAAACCAAAATCTCTTTTTTTTTCTCTTTTTTTCTTTTTTAACTGTGACCCTTTTGGAAGGTTGCTCTTGTCAAATATGCCTGAACATATCTGTCAATCCCACTGCAGCATTTCACTCTGCCTGGCAACCAGAACCTTTCTGTAACTGCCCAGAGTGACAATTTGAGCAGTTTTAATTAACAGGCGCTATTAGACTGGAGGAAATTATTTCCCTAAATGCCAGTCAGTCCCTTTCTCCCTTTCATGGGTTCCCAAACGACAACTGCAGCTGATACCGCTGCTGGTGATGTGATCCACAGCCCTCGGGCCATCTTTGGCCCGGATTTCAGACTCAGCCTGGCCATAAACCAACGGCAGCAGGAATGGACTTGGACAAGGGATACAAAAGCCCTTTAAAACCTATCTAAGAAACCATCACAACAAGAGTCTTCTCTGATTTCTGGGATTTCATGTCAGAGAGGGAAAGAGCTGGCAAGTTACTCTGTTTCTTTTAACAAAGGAAATTGGTCTTTGCAGGTTTCCAGCTCCAGGAGCCCCTCAGCAGATCCCTCATATGGAGGGCTGTTTAGGATCATAATGTTGGGGGTGGAAAATGGAAGAGGGTGGGCATGAAAACCACACTAGTTTACAGCTTTGGAGAAATAGAGATGGATTTACTTATAAAATGCAGTAGCAGATTAAGATGTCATCTGGAAAGCACAGACAATATTAAGTGTTGGGAATGACAACTCTTGTTCTTGGCAGCTCAAGAACTTCAAGTTCTTGGCAGCTCTTGTGCTTCTTTTCTGTTCCAAGTTGCTCAAACTAAAAGGAGCTTATTTGTGTGTAGACGAGGAGGAAGGAGTTTCAGGAAGCAACTCACATAAAGACCTGAACTTTGAACCTTGTCCTGGTAAAACCACAGATAATATATTGGAGCACCATTTTTACTCCACTAAAACAGCATAATAGGTAAGAACGTCTACTGCAGAACCCTATGTCTGCTTGGGTTTGAATCCTGGCTCTATATGCCCCCTCTGTACGACTTTGAGTCTCAGCTTCTTCATCTGCAAAGTGGGGTTCATCAGAGTCTCTACATCCTAGGGTTATTGTAAAGATCTCATGAAATACTATTTGTAAATTGTTTCAAACAGTATCTGGAACATTATAAGCACTATATATAAGAATGGATCACATAAAAAATGTTTTTAATGCAACAGTTCCCGGGTCTCTTTAATCTCACCTGGCCATTAAAAAATGACCAGCTTTGGGCACTATGGACACAAAAACATTTCATCTCTCAAGACCCTTGCTCTGTTCCAATTCCCTTGCACTTTTCTGTAGGCCCATTAGGCTGAACATCCTCAGTTTCCTGTACATGCACTTCCATGCTCACTTGAACTGACAATCATGCTTTCATCCAGAAACCTCATAAAATGAGCTGTCTCTCCTTTTGTGCAAGGTGAACCCCTCCGCCTTCCCTCGCTTCACGTCCTCTTTGGGCAACTTACTACTACATTTCATCTCCTCTCTCAGCAGCCTCTCTGCTTATTTCACTGTCAGTGTATAAACACACTCAAGTTGCTAGAGGCTTAACAAGACTCTCCTGTCTCCAGGCTCCTTTCTGTCTATAGCCCTCTCTAACCCCCATCACAACCACATTCCAGGTTGGAAAATTCTCTGCTTTTTTCCCACACAGGCTGGACTGTTGGCCCCCAAATGAGAAGAGCCTTCTCTCCCTCGGCCTATCTATTATGGGGAATTTAAAAAGATAATCATAAATAAAGGTAAGGAAAATACTTATTGCAGATCACCCAGAGACTTGAAAAAATATCAGTCTTTGGCAATGCAGAGGATATATTTCACGGGAGGAGATTAGAGTTCTTAGTCTGGGTAGCCAAATACCTGGGAATTGAGGAATTCACTCCCTCTCTAAAAACGTTTTTTAAAAATGTTTTTCTTGTTAACTTTAATTTATCCTGAAAATTTCACTCACCAAATTATACCACTTCCTAACCCTTCATGTTGATGGATATTTTACCGATTCACAAAAACCTACCCATGTCTAGTGATGTTTTATAGAAATAGCCAGCAAATCACTACAGAGAATGTGAATGGTTTGCTGTGTCTCTTATCACAGTTAGAAGATATATTCATCAGAGAACTGTCAATTTTATGGACTGTTTAAGATTAATTCTTGTCACCCGTTATTCAATTGGAGAAGAGGTGAAAAGAAGTGACAAGTGGATTGACCACTGTCATTACAAAGTAGGATTATCAACAACTCAAAACATCCTAAACCTGAGTGATTTTTTTAAACTACAAAAGAAGTCAAAGGAAATGGGGGACCAGAGCATTACTTCTCCAATGTAATAAAAATGGATCTTTTAAACCTATGTCATAATAAACGTACTGGTTCATGGATAGACGTCTCAGATCTCATCTCACAGTAGCTCTTATGAAAGTCAAAGGTGAGATGGACAGATAGCAACACTCATAATTTTAGGTGACCGTAAAAATGGTTATACTTTTAGGTGATTTTAAGATTTCATTAGACTACCCTCAACTTTACTTCCTCACATTTACTCAGAACAACCTAATTATCTTGCCTATTCTGCTCCTGAATCCTTCTTGTAGGGACCCTCATCGAAGGCCTTTTCACCGCTGCTGCTTTGAATCTTGTTAAATTCAACATTAGAGATCTGTTTTAAGTGGTTTAGATCAGAGGTCAACATTACCAGTCTCTCGGATTCAGTCCTCATTCCGAGCCCCACTCAATTCGTCATATCCTCTGACAACATACATAGGAACATCCCCCCCCCCAATAAAAGCACACCCATTTTTTATGTGTTTATTTATCTCAACAGCATTATTGTGTATTTGTCAGGTGCTGCAGGCTGCTGCATCATTTACCACGCAAGAACAAAGATGGGGAAATGGTAATGCCTTACACCAGAAGACTGCTGTAAAATCTATAGGGTGGAACTCAGAACGCACTTTGAATTACCTTCCATCTGGCAGAATGAGAGAGCTTGTTTAACATTATGGGCATCCGTTTCCTCACAGTGCCTGTAAAGGAAATCCTGTATGAGCTGGGCTCCTACAGGCCCTGAAGACAGCGCCACGGCGCAGGTCACATTTGTGTCTCTTTTCCAGGATAACTGTACTTCAGCGTGAAGGACGTAGGCTTCTCTACAAATTGAAAGTCCTGGCTCATTGACACAAAGAAGCACGTGATCTATGTGAGTCACGTAAGGCTGCTGAAATTAAAAATTCTCCCCTGGTTTGGCTGACATTATACTGTTAAATAATAGAGCAGGATTAACCAAGTTGTGCAGGAATTGGCTCTTAGGAAAATGTGAAGTACGCTTCTGCTTTGGCTGGGCTACATAATCACAGGATCAGCCAATGGACAGGGATAGCGGGGACATCTCCCAGGTGAGGGAGTAAGGAGAAAATGCAGAATTGAAGGCTGCAGTATGTCTTGTGAATTTCTTAGCTCAGGGAGAATTGTTAATATTTAAGCCATGAGGTCAGAAAATTAAGTTCACAAACTATCCTAGAAAAAGTCTACACAGCTCATCTATGGTCACCTTCGAAGTCCTCCCCTTGGGAAGCTATGCACCAATGCCAGAGCCTAGTCCACCCTTCAAAGCAATTTTGGAACTGTTTTTCTGGAATGGCCATCAGAGTTGTCCTTGTATTACCCTGGATGTCCTGAATGTCATCAAAATGTCTTCCTTTCAATATTTCCTTTATCTTCAGAAAAAGAAAGACGTCATTGGGAGCCTAATCAGGTGAGTAGGGAGGGTGTTCCAATACAGTTATTTATTCCTAGCTAAAAACTCCCTCAGAGACAGTTCTGTGTGAGCTGGTGCATTGCTGTGATGCAAGAGCCATGAATTGTTGGTGAAAAGTTCAGGTTGTCTAACTTTTTCACGCAGCCTTTTTAGCACTTCCAAATAGTAAACTTGGTTAACTGTTTGTCCAGTTGTTATAAATTCATAATGAATAATCCCTCTGATATCAAAAAAGGTTAACAACATTGTTGCAACAAGATCGCGAACTTCATTGTCAGACCTCGTATATCCCAGTACACAAAACCAAACAGGGGATTTAAATTCTCTTTTGTAAGTGCCTTTTATCTACTGTATTTTGGTGAAGTATTTTCACATGAGATATTACTACTTATTTTGCACAATGTCTCTTTCAGTCTCTCCTTCCCTCACCCTCGTTATGTCCTTTCCCTTTAACTGGTAAATGTACAAGGAATCATGACATCGCTCTTCCGCAGGGCTCCAAGCAATATTTGATTTCTCTCCACAGTGACCTCATGGCTTCTTTCATAATTCTTAAGCTCCCAAACTCACTTCTCCTCATCCTCACTTTCAGATAAGAGCACACCTTGTTTTATTGATATAACTGGAGTTTGGGCAAAATAGCCAGTGATTCTCTAGAGCGGACATTGCCATTACCAGTCTTTCAGTTCTCACCCTGAGCCTCACTCTGTTCTTCATATAATGGGACAACTGACTGAACCCAAATGTGGAAATGACCCTGCAGACGCTGCCTTGTGTTACTCAGGATTAAGCTGCCGCTTCTTTCCCCCTCTCTTCTCGGTCGCGCAGTAGAGAATCGGAAGTGTTTAGAGTTGTTGTTGTTGTCCCCTATACCCTCCCCATTAAGAAGTGCACAACATTTGCTAATGCAGCTTTATAATCAGTTGGACTTGGCTCAAGTGCTGGCTCTAGTATCTCCTACCTGTGGCATAACCTCTCTGACCTCCAGTGTTCTCATCTTCAAAGGGGGGATAATAATAATCCTGTTTCATAAGGCAGCTCATTCCGTTTATAGATATTTCATTTCACTGAGCATCGACTATAAAATGAAACTATTATTTCAACTTTTTATGCCAGAAATTGGTATATGAAATAGACAGTGGGGTCACTATTACATAAGAGGCCAATATTATACTATTTCCCTGGGCAGTAATTCATTTACCAATCAGTTTTTGGACTGGTCCATGCTCCTAAAACTGCACTGAACTTTCAAAAGATGAGTACACACTTTCTGATCTATAAGGTCAATCAATAATTAAGAGCATGGCAGTTGTAGCCTTTCCATACTAGTTTGACCATATAATGCATCCATCAATATTTGCATTTATTTTTAGGGGTCCAATTTATATTTTCCAGAGCCTCATTATACTTAAATAACTACCTAGTCTGATCAGTTCTGAATCAGCGTCAGGGTAGTATCCAAATCAACTGAATGGGAAATCCAGTTCAAAGGGTCAAAACCTTCAACCCCCTTGCTGGATTTTTGTTTAGTGCAACGAAAAGTCCAGGTCAACAGGCATGAAATCAGTGATTCTGACAGGGGCAGTGGAACAAGCCGTTAGGATCCAACTCTTCTATAAGACACTGTATATCTCACAGTAAATTCAAAGCAGAGGAAAAAAGTTGTCACAAATGTTAGGAAGGAACCACACTGTTCCAGCACCTAAACTACTGCTCTATTATAGATGAGGAAGTTTTTAAAGGCTAACTAACTCAGCATCCTTCTCACGCCTTTAGAACACTAAACACAACTGGGGAGAACTTAATGAATTTGTTGTTGACCTAACTTCTATGTGTCTCACCAGTTAGAAAAAAAAAAAGTCTACGATGGTGGTGATTAAGAAAATCTTATGTCTTCAGAGCCTACTAGAGTGCCTGGCATTGAGTCTAGAAAACTCTGTGGTAAATTTTTAAAATGAGAAATATGTGAGGACCTATCAACATACATTTTGCATTCATTCATTCAATTGCAGATTTTGAGTATTCATTGTGTAGTGGGCACAGTGAGAAAATAATGATAAACAACTTAGACATGGAGCTTAAACTCTGGTGGGTAAAACACACACTAAATTATCATTTACGCAATTCGATGTTTAATTACAATTGCAGATATTTCACTACAAAGAGAAAATACAGTTTACTAAGAAAACACATTACTTGATCCAAGCTGTGAGAGCAGGATCCAGAGAAAGTCTCCCTGACAAAGTGACACTTGTAACAAAATGTAAATAATGATGAGTAATTAATATGACAGGTCAGAGAGAAGATAGGACATTCCAGAAGAAAGAATATGTTTTAGGACTCTGAGATTCAAAGGGTAAAGTTTCATTCAAGGAACAGAGAGAAGCCCAGTGTGGCCATGGTAGAAAAAGCAAGACAGAGTCCTACATGATACATTTGATGAGGCAGGAGCTAGCACTTCCAGGAATTTACAGGTTATGTTAAGATTATTTTTTTCCATTATCCCAAGAAGAAGAGGAAATTCTTGAAAACAGATTTCTTTTTAAAGACCATTCTCACTGCACTAATTATCACAGATTGCAGAAATATAACAATGGATTCAAGGAGACCAGTCAAGATCGTATGGCTATTTAAAACCTGGAGGTGAAAGTGGAGATAGAAAAAAAGAAATGTAGGTGATTTGCAATGTGGAGAGAAAATTAAGTGGTAAATCTGATGGAATATGGGAACTGAGATGTGCTGATGGAGAGAAAATGTTAGGGATAAATCATGAATGTCTGGCTTGCACTATTCAGACAGATTCTAGCCAATTCAATCCCAATTGATCCATTAGGTTCAGAGAGTACAGTATTTGGGGCCCACACTATTTTTACATGCCCAAAAAAGTGTTTTAATTCTTTTTTAAATCATAAAAGCAAAATGAAAGTTTAGTCCAAAAAAGTGCTTAAATATATATTCATAAATCCATCTTTACACCAATGCAGTAAAATGTAATATTTAAGATTTTTATAGAGGAAGCAAAAGTACATAGGGCCCATGAAAGTTATAATGTGACGCTGGGCCACTTGTCACTGAGACAGCACACTGGAGGAAGACAAGGTGGGCACGTGGCCGGAGGGCTATGGCAGCACAGAATGTCTGTTCGGACATGGGTTTGAAATACCTGTGAAACATCCAAGTGCAAATCACAGGGTCCTTTAGATATACAACTTAAAAATTAGTGTGGTGTTCTCAATATCCAAAAGAAGGAAGCAATGGTGGATTCGGAGTCATCAAATATGGATTTCAGTTCCAGCTTCACCACTATGGTGGACTTTTCTTATTCTGACTGCCTAACATAATTTCTTCTAAGAAATACTCCCAAACATGTGATTGTGTTGGTGGTGACCCTTGCTTCAACTGTAAGGAGGGCCGACCTGACTCAAAATGAACCACTCAGAGCCCACCTGTAGGACATCGCATCTGAAGGTGGTAGGAAAGACCCCTGTGCCCTCCAAGTTTCCAGAGAAAGAGTAAACTACCACGTGGAGAAATCTGCTTGAGGAAAGGAAGCCAGCCTACAGAAAGGGAAAGGTTCAGTGTAGAGAAAGTCCTAATGATTTTAGCATCCCTATTTTTAATCCTCCCTGGCATGATGTCTACCTGGCACTTTCCAGGTAGTTCACCACTAAATTGTCTTTTGTTTAGGTTCATTCCAGTTTTGATTTCTATCATTTCCCAAAGTTAAAGTGCTGGCTAATACAATTACGTGATACCCATGTGTACTTGGGTAAGTCATATAATCTTCCCAAGCCTCAGTTTTTCAGTCTGTAAGGTGGATATGACAAAACGGCTTCTAAGTGTTGGGATGATAATCACATGAGAGAATTATATAAAAGTGCTTCAAAGTTCAGTGTAAAACATGCATGTATTATCATTGTTATTATGAAGGTGCGGGAGAGGGGGCGGGAATACAGGAGTTGTGGAAGTGGGAGTCCTTTGGTCCAGGAGTCCTTTGGTCCAGTGAAGCCATCAGATGTGCTTTAAAGAGCCCTCTCTCAATGTACTCATATACCATTAGATCAAAGAAGTCATATTATTTTTCTGTTGTGCTCTCGATCATGCTAATCTTTACTAATTTGCCCATATTTTCCAAAGTCAGCTCACTCTGAGATAAATTCATATAGGGTTAGATTGAATCCCCAATCCATCTCATTTCAATATTCACAGTAAAGCCTTCCTTCTGCCCTCACAGTGCCCTGTCCTGACTCTATGGATCTTTACTGATTATAGTATGGATTGTTTATGTCTATAGATTTCAAAGTCTTCAAGGGTAAACTCATAGTCTCATTTAGGTATGTTCCTAGCACTGAACGTACAACAGGCACTAAATAAATATTAGTTCAATAAATGAATGAATCTAGGTATATTATATCTCCAACTCACAAAACATACATTAGTATCTCTAAGGCTAATAACCTGTGTTCCACACCAAAGAGTCTGAAATAAAATTCTACCAGCTGGACTGAGATTTGAAAGTGTGTCTGTGAACAGGTGGTGACGTGCTCGAGGGCAGCCTGGAGCCCCTTTATGAGAAAGCAGCACAATGTGTCTGGATATGGATTATCTTTAACTCTACCTGTGGCAGAATGAAGGCTCTTCTGGAGAGTACCCCAAAAAACACATTTCAATATAAGAAAATTGGCTGCTCAACACCCTGCCACTTCACAGTCCGTGGTGCTTACTTTGTAGGTATATACTTAAGGCATCTATATTTCATATCTATAAAAACTGATAACTGAATGAGAAAGAGCCTTTTGTGGCAACAAACTATTTGTAAATTATAGAGACATGAAAGAGCATCATAAAGACTAGAACTCATATTTCTCTCATTTCAATAAACATAGCATCAATTAAAAACTCAAGGCCAAGAAGCTTAGCCAAGTTTCCATCCGGATGGAATTTATAATAAGTATTATAAAACCTGAAACCCAGAGATTCTAGCCAAAGCAAAGAGAAGCTATAAAAGGTGCCCACCTTCCTAATGCGGCAATACTAACGCCACAAATACAATACCCCATTTGCCAGAAATGTTGATCTTTCGGTAAACATTTATTGAGAGCCCACTATGTGCTGAGGAATGCTTAGAAGCTGGGGTGATGAGTGGGCCCCCATGAAGCTCAGGAGAATATACAAAAACAAACCCAGACACACACACACACACACACACACACACACACACACACACACACAGAGACCCCACCCACATATACACACCATGGGCAGTTAGCATGCAAAACTAGTCAGTCTAAAGCAGTGTAATTGGTGATTACTTCTTCAAGTTTGTGCTGTCGATTGAATGTCACCCCAAAATTCCTATGTTGAAGTTCTAAATCCCTAGCCCCTCTAAATATGACCTTATTTATAAATAAGTTCATTGCAGATATAATTTGTTAAGATGAGGTCATAGCGGAACAGGGTGGTCCCCTCATGGAATGTCACCAGTATCCTTATGAAAAAGGGGAAATTTGGACACAGACACTGAGACAGAAAGCGCCATGTGAACAGTGGAGTGAATGCTGCCACAAGCCAAGAAACTTCAGAAGCTAGGTGAGAGACCTGGAATAGGTCCTTCCCTAACGCCTTCTGAAGGGGCACGGCCCTGCGAACACCTCCATCTCAGACTTCTGGCCTCCAGAACTATAAGACAATACATTTCTGTTGTTTAAAACACCCAGTTTGTGCTACTTTGTTACAGCAGCCCCAGGAAACTAATACACCTTCCCTTTCTCGTCTATGTGATGAATACTATAAAACCTATGAATATATATTAGTGTTGTATTGATTAAATGAGATAGTGTGTATATAAAAAAAACTTTTGAACTTCAAAGGTCAGCGTACAGTACATCTGAAGAGGCACAAAAACATAGGTCTTCCACAGAGAACTTTTGCCTTGTCCAAACCTTATTAGATTTCCGAGCAAGTGTGAACCTCAGGTTTTAGATTTTAAGAGCAAAATATAGAGTCTAGATTTGTACTGTCCAATACAACATCCACTTGCCACATGAGAGCACTTGAAATGTGACTAGTTCGAAGTGAGATGTGCTATACGTGTAAAATACACACTATACTTCAAAGACTTAGTATTAAAAAAATGAATAAAATATCTCAATATATTTACGTTGACTGCACATTGAAATTATAATATTTTGGATATTTTGACTTAAAGAAAATAAAGTATTAAAATTAATAAATTAACATCACCTGTTTTTTTGTTTGTTTGTTTTACTTTCTTTTATTAGTGTGAGGTGTACAAAGCAATGTATAAGTTAGACATTTATACCCCTCACAAAGTGATAATCACCCCTGTCTACTACCCCTCTAACATTGTATAATTCAAAAACAGATGCACCCCTATGTGTATTGTTTGTTTTACTTTTTCAATGTAGTTACTGGAAAATTTAAAATCATTTATGTAGCACACATCCTATATGTAGTGGGCAACACGAGTCTAGAGGTGAAATGTGTCCTTATATTTCCCTGAAATTACGTACTGTTTTCCATCCTGGTTATGTGTCAGTTACAACAGAAGGGCTTCCTTTCGATCATCAAATCAGAGGACACTGCAGCTGAGAGCGTGGTAGAGTTTGCCTGCTATTGGGTCCATCAGCTCTGGCTACATTTTCAGGGGAGGTTTTAAAAGTCCACACTTTTGATACTTTTCCTCTGCTTGTCTCCAATCCCCACTTCCTTAGGACTTCTGCCCATCTGACTGAATGTGGGGCTCTCAGATTTCAATTAACTGTGGATTAGGAAACCAGTGACCTTTGCCTTCAGGTAAGGAGACTGTGTATTTTGAGAAATGACTTCCCCAAAGCCAAACAGAAGAGTCTAGACATTCTGACTTTGAAGTCACACAGACTATTTAAAATTTCAGCCTGTCACCTACTTTCCCCTTGACTTTCAACAAATACTTACTGAGAGCTAAGCATTAGCCAGGTGAGAGAGATACAGATAATTATGGTATGGGTTCAACCGTTAAGAGACTCAGACTCAATTTGGGAAACTAATATTTACCTCCAGGACTACAATGAAAATTGAATAACATCCACATGTAAAGTGCCTTGTTCTATAAGAACATGATACTTATTACCAGGGTGATCACCCCAAATGTAAAAGTTTGGTGTTATGTCTGACACAGGAGCTGTTTACAGTCCTCTTTCTTCCTTACAGTTAATTCAGTAAGCCTTCCAGTGCCCCCAAAATGTCTGCGAAAATAGTCCCTTTAGTTGCATGAAAATTAAAGTCCAGCACAATATGTGATATAAATCCCCAATCACACAGATTGTTAGTAGTTTCATGACAGAATTTGAATTTCTTCTGGCTTCAAAGTTTAACTGTTCCATTTGCTTGTATTGCTGATATCAACAGTCACTGAACGGCTTTATGTTCTGTCCTAGGTATAAGGCATGCAAATACCTGTCTGTATATAGCAAACAAGTGCTTACAATATAATATGAATTATCTTTCCAGGAAAACAATCAGTTTCCCATATACGGGTGCCATAATTTATATTCTAATGCCCTAGCACTTAATATTATTCTCTGTGTATAGTAGACACTTGGTATTTTTAAAATTATTATCTTGACTGATAAGAAGAATTCAATATCAACAATACAACATATACCAGTTTGCCTGGCATGAGAAGCATGCTTTTTCTTCAAGGATACCAGGGACTAGACTTCTGGGTGAAGCCATCAGTGGGAAAAAGAAAACCTCTGAATACGATCTGAGGGTTTGCTTCTGGTCTGCATAATTTCCCGGATGTTCAAGAGCAAGAGCCCTCTTGGGCTAGGCGGCTCTGGGCAGACATTACTATTCTACTACTTCCAGTCAGCCTTCAGAGATTGCACAGCTCAACAGAGCTCCAGGTTTCCTCATTTCCCCTGGAGTCTTTAATATTGAATTTCCCCTTTGGATCTACAACCCTGTACACTTCTTCCTGTGCCTGGTTCCATCACCAGCTTCTCTGCTGCTCTCTGCTCCCCATTGATGTAGTGAAAAACACCAGAGAAAACCCTCTGGAGAGCAGGTGTGCTGATGTGTTATGTATGATGAGACAGCACAAAGCCAGGAAAGATCCCAGAATCTTAAGAAATTCAGTAAGGTTATTGAGGAACCAGATATAACTACAAAAGCCAGATCAGGTGCAGGAAATCAAGATAGCAGATTACGTTGTGGAAACAGCTCCAGTCTCAAAGGGTTTATCCATCTCAGGCAGGATTCAGCCAACCGAGGCTATGTGGACAAGTTTCAGCCTTTAATGACAGGCTGCCATGAACTAGACAGGATGCCCTACCAGACAGGGATCAATACAGAACAAGAATGCAATCCTCATACTGAGAATGCATGACAAATTCTGGACCTACCAAACACTAAAAAGAAAAGAATCAAGAAGACAATCTTGACACCCTTCTGTATACTTCCGGTAAGTATCTCCTTGCATAGGGCTCCCAATTTATATGCCCTTGTCACCTTACCGGAATGAAAAACAGGATTTAGGAAATAGAGAAATCTAAATTAACTATAGCTAAGTTCCAAGAAGAAACCAATATTAACATCCTAAATATGTAATATATTTAAAATTTGTGTCATACTCTATAAGTAGTTTTGTACTCTAATTTTTCACATAAATTGTATAAATTAGCCCATGTCAGAAAATGTTCTTTTATCACTTTTAATGGAAGACCAATATTTCATTCTATATAGGCTCCATAATTTATTTAACATTCTTTATAGTCATTATTTTGTGATAATGAATGAAAACATGTGATATGGTATACAAATGCCTGACAGGAATATTTTTGGTAACAAATCTTTGTCTCAGTTGCTGCAAACTTCCTTGGATTGCATTAATGAGCATAAACGTTTTAAAGACATGTACTATATGTTGTCAAACTGCTTTCAAGAAAGTCTTGACCACTCTGTAATACCACTAAGAATGCCAGAAATGCACATTTCAGCTAACCCTCCTCAGTTTGAAAATTATCAGTTTTTAGCTGTTTGCTAATAAGATGTACAAAAATAATGATACCTGACTTTCATTTAATATCCTCTTTTTGATAACAACTAATAAATAATTTTTAAAATTGTTATTAGGTGTTTGACATTTTTTTGAGAAATGACTATTCATATTCTTTACCCATTTCATTACTGTTAAGAGCGCTCTACAACTGCTTTTACTACAAGTATTAGTCCTGTATACAGTAAGAATACCAACATTTCTTCTTTTTGTGTGAATATTCTGCCTGGCTTTTCTGTTTTTAACTTTTTGAGAATGTATTGCTGTTTAAATCTTTATTGTAATCAAAACCATCATCTGTAGTCTTGGCACTGGCCTCCACTGTTTTTATATGTGGCTAGAAAGTCTTTTTCCTTTGAAAGTCCAGAAAAATATACAAAATAATTTCTTCCTTTTTACAAATAACTTTCTTTTTGTATACTGAGTTGAATTAATCCATTTTTAAATCACTTTCGTGAACAATTATCCATGTCAAAAAGCCATTTCTGACATCCAAATAATTATAGAATATATTGGGATTAAAGAATGTTACAAAATGACCATATGTAAGACATTTGATAACCCTTATGGTGAAATTCTATGTTGCCTTGAAAATCTTTTTCCTGGAGAATAAGTTAGGAATCAAAAATGCCTATAACATAGTATTAATGTAAAAAATCAATTAAAACAATCGTTATAGCTTAATCCCTGTTTTATAAATATAACTACATTTAAGTATTCAACTATATAAGCAGCTATAAATATGAAAAATAATATAGGTACATTCCAAAATGTTAGCAATCATTTCTAGGTTGTGAGATTACTATTGATTTTTTTTTATTAGTTTCAGGTGTACAAAACAATATAATAGTTAGACATTTACACCCCTCACAAAGTGGTAACCCCCACAATCTACTACCTGTCTGACATCGTATATAGCTGTTACAATTCCAGTGACTGTATTCCCTAAGCTGTACTCCACATCCCATGACTCTCTCTCTATAATATTTAATTGTAGTTGACATTCAATGTTATTCAACTTCAGCTTCATTTATACTCACTCTTCTGTATTTTTTAAAGTTTATACAATAGGCAGTTATGTCTTTTAAAATAAAAAGTCTTAAAATAGGATAGTTTAAATTAAAAATAAGGTATCATTTTTCCTATTAATGTTCTAATACAAGTAAACTTTTCCATAGCCGGTTCTATTTTTCAGTTTCACAGTTCAATTGTTTTCTTTTCTTATTTCTCTCAGGGATAAAAGAAAATAGATGGAAAATAGTTTGCTTAAAGTGTACTTAAAGGTCTGAGGTTATCTGATACCTCCACCCCAACTAGGCCCCATTTAAATATGTTGTACTTTTTCACCCAGTTTATGCTATGGCATATAATGCCCTCTCCATTTACAATGCATATTCCCCTGCTGCCCTTTTCCCACCGGTTTCTGACTATTGACAATATTTTATGTCCTCAAGATGCATTTCTTGACATCCCTGCCCTGCCCACTTCCCCTCCACTTGCTCTCCCCTGCTTCCAAACACCTTGAAATGTCATGGTCTGTTTTCCCTTCTAAATCATGATCTTTTTGTGAGTACAATCATGATTTATTTATCCTTTGAATAGCATGAGTCCTACTCATTTGTAAGACTTACTTCAATGTGTATGTGATATCTTCACTTGGCTGCATTACATAAATATTTTAATAAACTATAAAAGCAAAATTTCACTTACAATTTTAAAATATCCCTTTATTTCTTCAAATGTTAAACACAGTCACCATATGATGCACCAATTCCACTCAAGTGTATACCGAAGAGAAATGGAAACATATGTCCACACAAAAACTTGTATGTGAATGTTAATAGCATTTTTTTCTATTTATAATAGAAAAAAGTAGAAACAACCCAAATATCCATCAACTGGGTGATTAATAAACAAATGGTGTGTTCACACAATGGAATATCATTTAACAATAAAGAGGAATGAAGTACTGATAATGTGATGACATAGATGAACCTCAAAAATGTTATGCTAAGTAAGAGAAGCCAATCACAAAAGGTCATGTGAAATTATACCATTTAAATAAAATGTCCAGAATAAACTTTACATTTTTAGAGACAGAAAGGAGATTAGTGATTGCTTAGGGCTGGAGGGGGACAGTTGTGTGTGTGGGGGGGGGGGCGGGTAGGTGGAGTGACTGCTAACGGGCATAATATTTCTTCCTGAGGTGATACAATGTTTTAAAAATATGATAAGACTCTATAATTTTAGTTGTATACCTCTGTAAATATACTAAAAACCATTAAATTTAATACTGTAAATGGGTGAGCTCTATGATATGTAAATTATTTCTCAAAAATCAGTTCATATATGTAACATTACATATATTTTATAAGACATAGTAATTAGAGACATAAGGGTCCTCACCTTATCCCGGGGTAGCCTCCCATCCCCAAACCCTAACCCATCTCCTTGCCATCATCCACCCCTGAGAGAGGACTTTGAGGATATGGTCAAGGATCGAAACAGGAAATATAAGATGTAGGGACATCTACTGTGATTGTTACTTAGTTAATATTTTCAAAGTACTTTTATTTGCCAGTCAAGATGGCAGAGCAGGTAAACACTGTGCTTGCCTCCTCTCATGACCACGTCAAAATTATTATACCCGTTAGCAGTCACTCCTCTGATCAGATAGATTCCCTTAATTGGCTTCATTATATTGTAGTATTATTGGATTTTGTGTATATTTCTCCTAGAAATCTAGAGTAGCTAAACTATTAGCCCACAGACCATAATGAATTTATCATAGTACTCTGTATTCATGAAAACTACCTGGGAAATTATTATAGAGTTAATATTTTTGGAATTAATATTATTTTTATTGAATGGAATAAAGAGCAGAGGAGGCAAAGAAAGATAAGAGATGACTTTACTGTTAACTTCAAAAGTGTGTATTTTCCACCTCCACCCCCAGGAAGACGGTAAGGAATTTATTGATGCCCTGCAAAAATCACCTGCTAAATAAAACAAGAGAAAGTATGACTAGATATCAAAGTGAAACTGCTACACAGAACAACAAAAACACAGTGGAATAAGGAATGAAGGAGAATTTTAAGTCTTGTGAGTGGAAGAAAACCAAACATTCTAGATGTTTTCATTTTACCTGAATTAAATCAAGGGCTAGGCAAGTTGATCTTGCAACTCTTTCTTCCCAGGTTTTACAAATCTGAAATTTATGAGCAAGCCCTCTTGGTTCTGTGCCCTGATACAAGCTCAGCACTACACTCCACACCCTACATTTCCTCAGCTGCCAGAGAGATGACAGATAACAATGACAGAAATTGTCAGGAGACAATGGCCCCTATGAGGTCCACATATTTACTTGCTCCAAATTAAAATGCTCAAACTGCAGATTCACTCTCATCTCCAGTATTTATGATTCCCTCTGCCATGAAGCGGACAGAGTGACTGCCGTGATAAATCGGCGGAAAGCCTGTCTTATTTTCAGGCAGATTCGGTAAATTTCTGAGCTGTTCCTTGCAGCCCTTCATGTTGATTTGTAATGTCCAACAACAATGTCAATGACACACAAAGGGTCTGCACGCCCTTTTTCTCCAGCTGTGCAGTGGCCAAAGGGGCCTGACCTTTCATTATCCCCAAAGTGTCACTTAGCAGGACTAAACCAGAGCACTAAGCCCTCCTCAATGAAGATGATGTCGTGTATTACCACTCAAGACCTTCATCTAAAATGTGGCAGATGCTGAGTGGGCCATGACCTTGTCAGGAAGTGTTTGATGTCAGAATAGATAAATGTTGAAAAGAGTGCAAGTCCTAAATAGAGAGTCCTCCCTATTCTTAGGAAAACACCCCAAAATATCAATTCTCTGGAGAAATTTATAATGTACTCACTCTGTGCCAGCACTCTTATAGAAGCTGGAGAAACAGCAGCAAACAAAACAGAGTCCTTGGCCTTTTTGGAGCTTAGATTCTACTGCTTTGCTTTATTTATTTAATAAATGAAAGGATGAATGAAGGATTGAGCATAATCCTTGCCTTTATAAGAGATTGGTAATGCCATTGCTGTCTAAAATGTACCTGCTACTTCAAGCCAGGCTATACAACTCTTCCAGCACAACCCAGGCAGGTAGGAAAAAGCAAACAAAATAATGAAACAGGCTTTTGAGATTATATCTCTATAGCTTTTCTCACATGCAATACTTGACCTCCAAATTTGGTTTCCTTTGCCACCTTCAAGCCTTTCCTCTGAACCAGTAGGGTTTTGCTAAGTCTCTAAACATCGTACTTATTGAGTCTCAATGTTCACACATGATTTTTCAGCTTTCTTTTCTACTTCCATTTTTGTGGTATGTAATAATTGAGTGTAGATCAAGTTTAACTCAGGGCAGAACAGAAATGCACCTAATCCCTAGCCAAGCATCCAATTACCCCTTCTGCCAAACACAGAAAAGTGGTGAATCAGACACCTACAAAATGAGTGTTTGATTTCATGGAATCTAGAAAACAAACATAGTGGGAAATTAAGCACTCACCTTTACCTCGTTCCCCACACATGGAGCATTTTGATTCTTGGTGTTTGCTTACAATGATTGGACAATAAAACTGAAGCACTACTAGAGTCTGGGGTGAAGGAAGACAGAGACACTGGATTTGTGCCTGAGGAGTCACTGCCGTAGCAGTGCTGACTGGGAGGGAAGAGTCACAGTATCAGCCTGCACCAAAGCCTAACATCCAGGGATGTTGGAAGTCTGAAACTCACCCAATCCCCACAACAAATTGGGGCCAGGAGAAAATAATAAACTGAAAATCAAATACTCCAAAAGCAAGGTGTGAATATGAAACACATTCATAGGCATAGGTACATTAAAACAATAAGGACCAGGTAAGTGAAAAAAAGAAAAAGGGTAATGAGGGAAGACACTCAATGCTTCTTAGCAGTTCCTGTGCTAGGTGTTGAGTATTTTTACATATAACACTTCATATATTGATCCCAATAATTTTTGAAAATTTTATTTTACTAAACACATTTTGAGAAGGAACAACAAATCCCCAAGGATCAGAGAAGTGAACCAACATATATAAAATCACACAGAGGATAACCAGAGATCCTGGATTAGAACGCATGTATGTCTGACGCCAGCAGTTCTGTGCTCCACTTTCATTAGATTTATGATCAGAGAGAACAACATTGCTACTTTACATGAGGAACTTCCCTTTTACTTGACTAAAATGCTCCTTAATCTGTTTTCCTTAATCTGATAGGACACTAAATGATTTGACCAACTGAAAGAGCATAAGGAAGGGGAACATAAATTATTATTTAGTGTTCATAATTCTATATCTTGCAACAGAACCAAACATGAAACATTGTAAACTAAATATGAAATGGTTTTCTGAGTCTCTCTCCATATACTGGCCAACAGCCTATACTAAAACTGATTGGCCATTAGGAAGGTATTAACAAATAAAATGAGATATTTTGCCCTTCTAGAACAAAACTATAAACAACTGTCTGCCCATTTAGCAGCAAGAATTTTTAATGCAATTCTAATATGGCGAGGCTTCCTGAAACACAATATTTTTTAATCATAAGACCTAAAAATGGAAGAAACTCTGGAACACTCCCAGCCTCAGGAAGGCAAATATGTCTCATGTTACATACCAGCTTGCATGGATGGAAACTGGCTTGGGGACCACTGTGTTCAGAAGCGTTATATAGACAGCTCTGGCTCCAAAGATTTGGGGTGCCTTTTAATATAGGGGATGTAAGCAAGGGGGATAAGATATTAGCCAACCTTTAACTGATATCCTAAAACTAGAGCAAATTTCTCCTAATAAAATATAGTAAACACTGCTTCATATACATTACTTATGTTAATCTCCTGAAGCTCTCAATTGTTTTGGTATTACTGTTATTGCCCTTTTATAATAAAGTTGAGAAAACTGAGGCTTACGAAAGCTAAAATTTTGCCCAAATTATTTTCTAATAGTGAATGAGTTTGTGCTTGTCATCAATTTGAGTGTGGCTTCAAGGCCATGCTTCTTCCAGAAAATGACTCATTGCTCACTTGAGGTTTATTATTTGAGTTTTTATTTGAGCTGTGAGTGTGGATAGAGATGTGTGTGTGTGCGCGTGTGTGTGTGTGTGTATGTTTCCCCTTAGGTAACTCATTTATGAATACACCTTGCACTGCCACACACTGGATCCACCTACTTCTAGGTCAAACTCTATACCAGCACTGTTTAGAGGCTCCCGTTCAAATGAGATCGCCAAAGTTTCTTTAGCTACATCTCGATGATACCCATAGAAAAGATAAAGGCACACATATAAGCATTTAAAACCTTTGGTGTCATTGCTTTAGAACTGTTTAATACAGGGTTGTTTTTTTTTTTTAGCTTATAGATTTGAAATATTTATATATTTTTTCTTGGTCCTGACTTCTTTTTTCTTCCATCTTACGAGTTCATTCAGGATTTTATACATATACACATATATGGCTTCGCTATATGCCAGATACTGTTCTAGGCATTTGAGAAACTTTGGTGAACAAAACAGACATAAATCCCTGCCCTTATGGAACTTAATATCCTACAGAGGGAGTTAGAGAATAAACAATAAAAATAATATATCATTTGGTATGTTAGGAGTTGACAAGTCTTATGGAAAGTAGGGCAGCATGGGGCAGGATTTGAAGAGATATGTGTAGGGATGCAAGTTTCACTTTTGATTAAGATGGTCAGGATAGGCCTCTTTGAGAAGATACATTTTGAGGAAATGTTGGATGGCATTGAGAAAACTAACCATTGATATCCGAGAAAAAATGTTCGAGGAAGAGAGAACAGGCAGTGCAAAGCCAATGCTACAGCATGAGCATGCTTGGCATTCACAACACAGCAAGGAAATATATTCCCGTGGCTGGAGTAGAGTCAAAAGGGGAGAAGAATAGGAGGTAAGAAGGCTGTAAATCAACAGGGTTATTGTAAAAATTTTTCATGTACTCTGAGCAAGAAATGGAAAAATTAAAAGAATTTCACTGGGGGCGGGGGGTATGACTTGGCTTTTACAATTCCAGCTGCTGTGTTTAGAATAGATCATGTGAGTGGTGGTGGTAAGGTTTTGGAAGCAGGAAGTCAGTTTGAACACTACTGCAGATTAGGTTGACTTGGGTCAGGATGATAGCAGAAGAAGGGGTAATATGTCGTCAGATGCCAAATATACTTTGAATGTAAATCCAGCAAGATATCCTGACACTTTGGATATGGGTATAAATGAAAGAGGGCAGTCAATGAGGATTTCCAGGTTTTGGCCTAAGCACCGTGAAGGAAATAGTTGCCAAAAACTGAGATGGAGAAGTCTGCCTACTACTCAAACTTGGGGAAAGGAGGATAAGATTCAAATGTTCTGCTTAGTCTCATTGAGTGTGAGATGTTATTAGATTTGCAATGGAGAGGTCAGGCAGGCACTTGGATATACACATCTGAACTTCAACAGAAAAATCCAGATGAAGTAAAGCTGAAGATATAGATCTGGAATTTATCAGAATATAGATGTTATATAAGCTCGGTGAATAAATGGAATAAGTAAAGAGAGGTTTTATTTTAAAAAACAAAAAGAAAGAAAAGGAAAGAAAAGAAAAGAAAAGAAAAGGAAACCATTCCTTGGGACACTCCAACATCAAGAATTTAGATAAAAGAGGAGAAACATGAAGAAAGGAACCAAAAGAACAGCAGAATAGTATGCAAATCACAGAGCCAAGCAAGGATACTGATTGTAAAAGATTTTGTGTTTTAAATTCCTGAGTAGTTAAGAGAGATGAGGAAATGTCACCTTGAATGGACAATTTGTTGCAGGTAAAATAAGCTAAAGGTAAGAATTGTAAACTGTGAAGTCACTGTACTGTCCCAGATTTCAAATCACGTCTCTATCATTTGTGTATTAACTTTGGAACCTTGGACTTATCATTTAACCTTGCTAAGCTTAAATTTTCTCGTCTGAAACATACTGCTATTAACAGTACCTACTGCATTAGAGATTCATGAAAAGGATGGTGGAATAGGTAAATGCTGTGCCTGCTGATGAAAAGCAAGGCCCTACAACCAGTATTACTCTACCCAGCAAGGCTATCATTTAAAATTGAAGAAGAGATAAAGAGCTTCCCGACAAGAAAAACCTAAAGGAATTCATTACCACCAAACCAGTATTACAAGAAATGTTAAAGGAACTTTTTTAAGAAGGTGGGGGGAATATAACAATGAATAATAAAATGGAAATAACTATGTACCTATCAATAATCACTTTAAATGTAAATGTAGTAAATGCTCCAATCAAAAGATACAGGGTAGCTGAATGGATAAGATAACAAGACCCATACATGAAAGTAAAGGGATGGAAAAAGACATCTCATGCAAATGGAGATGAAAAAATAATCTGGCATAGCAATACTTATATTGGACAAAGTGACTTTAAAACAAAGACTATCGTAAGATACAAAGAAGGACACTACATAATGATAAAGGGATCAATCCAACAAGAGGATACAACCCTAGTAAATATCTATATACCCAGCATAGGAGCAGCTAAATATATAAAGCAAATATTGATGAACAGTGAGAGAGATGGACTTTATACAATCATAGTAGTGGACTTTAACATCCCATTGACACCAATGGACAGATCTTCCAAACAGAAAATCAATAAGGGAAAGAGGCCTTATATGACACACTAGACCAGATGGATTTAATATTTTTACAGCATTTTACCCCAAAGCAGACTACACATTCTTTTCATGTGCACATAGAACATTTTCCAATTTAGACCACATGTTAGGCCACAAAACAACTCTCAATAATTTCAAGAATATTGAAATTATATCAAGCATCTTCTCTGCCCACAGTGGTATAAAACTAGAGATCAATTAACACACACACACATACACACACACACACACACACACACACCCTAAAAAGTACACAAACACATGGAAGCTAAATAACATGCTACCAAATAATGAATGGGTTAACAATGAAATCAAGGAAGAAATCAAAGGATACCTTGAGACAAAAAAAAAAATGAAAACAAAACAACCTCAAGTCTATGAGACACTGTGAAAGCAATTCTAAGAGAGAAATTCATAGCAGTACAGGCCTTTCTCAGGAAACAAGAAAAATCTCAAATAACCAATGTAACTTTATACTTAAAGGAACTGGAAAAAGAAAAGCAAACTAAGCCCAAAGTGAATAGAAAAAAAGAAATAATAAAGATCAGAGTGGAAATAAACAAAATAAAGTCTAAAAAAAAAAAAAACCCTGGCAAAAAAAACACAAAATAATCAGTGAAACCAAAAGCCAGTTCTTTGAGAAGAAAAGCAAAATTGATTAACCTTTAACCAGACTCATAAAAAAAAAGAGAGAGAGAGAGAGAGAGAGAAAGACAAAGATTCAAGATGGCAGAGTAGATAAATACTGTGTCTATTTCCTTCCATGAACACATTAAAATTACAACTAAATTATAGAACAATCAACCTGGAGGATCATCTGAAGTTTGGCTGAACGAAAGTTTTCTGACTAAGGATATAAAGAATAAGCCACATCAAAACTGGTAGGAGTGGTGGAGATGCAAAATGAGCCCCAAACCTCCGTGTGACAGTTGAGAACCAGGAGGAATATCTCGGCCATGGAAGTTCCCTCCTGGAGAAGCGAGAGACCTGAGCCCTACACTAGCCTTCTTAACTCAGGGTACTGGTGCCAGGAAGAGGAATCCCCGCAACATCTGGCTGTGAAAAATAGTGGGGATTCTGACCATTGGGGTGGGACGGAAGGCTGTGGGAAACCCAGACATCTTCTTAAACAACCCGTGCACAGACTCTCTCACTCACAGGCACTCACCTTGGGTTCCAGTGGAGGGACAGTAACTCAGGGAACGTTGGAGGCATCCAGGGGACAGACTGAGGTGTGTGGCTTCAGACTAGGGCCGGAGCACAGTCACCATTTTTCTTGTGTGGGGACGCTTCTCCCATGCAGCCAGCAGACAGGCACCATTTTCCTGTTTTTAGCCTGCCCTTATCACGGCCAAATCTGAATCTGATTGGCTGGTGAGCTCTGCCGCCCCATCCTGCTGACTCACGGGACTCCGCCCTACCCGACTCCTCCAATGCTGGAGGCACTTTCTCTGAGAGCAGCTAGCCCCACCCGCATTGCACTCTTTCTTGAAAAACTACTGAAGTTTGCAGGACCCAGGTGGGCATCAGCTGGCCTCAGTGTGCTCTAAGACTTTTGCTGAGTAGCTCCAGACTCAGGACTGCCACCAAAGCAGAGTCTACATTAACCTATTGACCACAATTTCTCGCACTGTAATGACTCCTTGAAACCCTGCCTCACCCAATTCATGTGCCACAGGAGTCTTTATCAGGGGCTGAACCTTAAGTGAGCTAGCAGGTGGCAGCAGAACCAGGGTGTCTTGGATTTTTGCCGAGCTACCCCAGGCCAGGTGCTGGTGGCAGACATCTTCAGTTTGCAGGGTGGCCTCTCCAACACACCTCCAGGGTTAGCACAGGCAGCAAACAACCACTGATACTTTGTAGCTCCTATCAGTTACTCCCCAGCCAGTCACAGGCAGTGGGTGAACTGGGCCTGCACCAGAGCCTCTTGCAAGAGGCCCCAGAATGAACACACTTGGAGGTTTGCTTCAGACCACAGGACAGCACCACCAAATTAGCCCCACAGGTGGCACACTTAAAGGGCAGTCTCAACAGGCACCAGAGCCCAATGGGGCAAATCCCACAGCAGCCTATAAGCTGTGGATGTGGCCAATGCCGCAGTCAATCAGCCTGCGGGTCAATCCCACACACTGAACTGCCAATAGCAATCAAGACTCTATTATAATATAACAGGAGGGCACATACAATCCACACTAGGGACACTTCTGGAGTGTCAGATGGATACTATATTGTTGGGGTGATAGATGGGAGGGGGTTCAGGGACAAGGTGAAAAAGGTGGAGGGATTAAGAATTACAAACTGGTAGTTACAAAATAGTCACGGGGATATAAAGTAAAGCACAGGGAATATACTCAATGAGGTGGTAATAACTTTAAATAAGGCCAGGCGAGTACAGACTAATCAGGGCGATCATTTCTTAAATTATTATAAATGTCTAACCACTATGCTGTACACCTGAAATTAATATAAAATAAAATCGAATGTCAACTATAATTGAAAAATTAAAAATGGGGGAAAGGTGAAGGGGAGTAAGAGGTCCAAATTTCCAGGTATAAACAAATAAGTCATGGGGATATCATGTACAACATAAGGAATATAGTCAATAATATTGTGATAGAGTGGTACAGTGTCAGATGGTTGCTGGACTTATCATTGTGATCACTTCTTTAGGTATATATTAATAAATGTTGAATATCTATGGTGTACACCTGAAACTAATAATATTGTATATTAGCTATATTTTAATAGAAATCTTAAAAGAGAGAGAACCCAAATAAATAAAATCAGAAATGAAAGAGGAGAAGTGACAACTGACACGATAGAAATATAAAAAATATAACAAAACACTACAAGCAATTATATGCCCACAAATTGGACAATCTGGAAAAAAAATAGATAAATTCCTAGAAGCATACAATCATCCAAGGCTGAATCAAGTAGAAACAGAAAACCTGAACTGGCTAATTACTACAAATGAAACTGAATCAGTAATCAAAAACCTCCAAATAAACAAAAGCTCTGGATCAGGTGGCTTCACAGGTGAATTTTACCAAACATTCAATAAATAATTAACACCTATTTTCTCAAACTAGTCCAAAAATAAATCAAACTAGGGAAGGCTCCCAAGCTCATTCTATGAGGCCACTAGACAAAGACATTACAAAAAAAGGAAACTATAGGCTGATATCCCTGATGAACATAGAGACAAAAAACTCCTCAACAAAACATTAGCAAACTGAATTCAACATTATATTAAAAAGATCATACGCCACGATTAATTGGGAATACAAGGAATTCTTGGGATGCAAGTTTGCTTCAGTATCCACAAATCAATTAATATGATACACCACATAAACAAAATGAAAGATAAAAATCATATGATCATTGCAAATAGATGCAGAAAAAGCATTTGACAAAATCCAGGATCCACTTATGATAAAAACTCTCAGCAAAGTGGGAATAGAGGGAACATACCTCAACATAATAAAAGCCATTTGCGACAAACCCAAAAGCTAACATCATACTCAACAGGGAAAAGCTAAAAGAGTTCTCCTTAAGATCAGGAACAAGACAAAGATGTCTATTTTCACTACTTCTATTCAACATAGTATTGGAAGTCCTAGTCACAGCAATCAGAGAAATAAAAGACATCCAATTAGGAAAGGAAGAAGTAAAACTGTCATTAGTTGCAGATGACGTGATGCTATATATAAAGAACCCTTTATACTTCACCCCCAAAAAAACTATTAAAACTGATAAATTCAGTAAAGTAGCAGGATACAAATGAATATTTAATTGTTGCATTTTTATACCAATAAAGGACACTCAGAAAGAGAAATTAAGAAAATATCCCTATTTACAAGTGCATCAAAAAAATAAAATAAAATACCTAGGAATAAATTTAACCAAGAAGATAAAAGTCTGCACTGAGAAAATTATAAGACAATAAATGGAGTTCCTCAACAATTTTAAATTAAACTACCTCATGAGCCAGCAATTCCACTTCTGGATATTTATCCAAAGATATCCAAAACATGAATTCAAAAAGATATATGCACCCCTATGTTTATTGCAGCACTATTCACACTAGCCAAGATATGAAAACCACCGAAATGCCCATCAATAGATGCCTGGAAAAAGAAACTGTAGTACATTTATACAATGGAGTCATACTCTGCTGTGAAAAAGAATGAAATCTTACCATTTGTGACAACATGGATGAACCTAGAGGATATTATGCTAAGTGAAATAAGTCAGACAGAGAAAGATAAATACCGTATGATCTCACATATATGTGGAATCTAAAGAATACAGAAAACAGAAACAAATTCATAGTAATGAAGAACAAATTGATGGTTGCCAGATGAGGGGGTATTTTTGGGGGGGTTGGGTGAAAAATGTGAAGATTAGTACAAATTGGTAGTTACAAAATAGTCATGGGGATATGAAGTACAGCATAGGGAATATAGTCAATAATATTCTAATACCTATGTAAAGTGCCCAGTGTTTTCTAGACTTATTGGGGGGATCACTTCATAAATTATATAAATGTCTAACCACTGTGCTGTATACCTGAAACTAATATAAAATAATATTGATTGTCAATTATAATTGAAATGAAAAAAAACAGTACCAGAGTGGCCAGATGGCTCAGTTGGTTAGTGCGCAAGCTCTTAAAAAGGTTGCCCGTTGGATTCCCACCTGGGCCAGTGATCTGCTCCCTCCACAACTAGATTGAAAACAATAGCTTGAGCTTGGTGCTGAGCTGCAGGTGGGCAGCCGGTTGGCTCAGTGGTTGGAGCGAGGTGCTCGTGATACCAAGGTCCCCGGTTCTAGTCCCACGTGGGCCAGTGGACTGTGCCCTCCACAATTAGATTGAAAAACAATGACTTGACATGGAGCTGATGGGTCCTGGAAAAATACACTGTTCCCCAGTATTCCCCAATTAAAAAAACCCAAAAAACAGTACCAACTTCATTGATGTTTTGTGAAAATTGCATGCAGTAATACATATAAACCTTTTAGCAAAGTACCTTATATATAGTAGCCATTCAATAAATGTTACCTATTATTATTATTATTTCTTTATATTTATTAACATTAATAGCTTTTGAGGTATTTTACTGTGAAGGGAAGCACAGAAGTGGGAGCTTTGGGAGGTAAAGTTATATAAGTTTAAATGTAATTGTAGTTCTTCTTGCTACAAATATACATGCAAAATAGTGTGCAGACACCACATTTCTCAAACATTACTTGATATAGGAATAAAAATTCCCATGATGCACATATTCAGTAATCTTATAATTGGTTTCCATTTTAAAATTTGAATATAACAGCAAATTTATTTTGCTGTTTATTTTAGCAAATTTATTTTAATATAACAGCAAATTGATGTTCCTGGAAATATCATTAAACAAAATTCACCTGTATAACCATTTAGATCAAAGAACATAGATCTTTGAAGAGAGATTTTAGAAGTACAAAGCTTCGTACTCTATCCATAAGCTACTAAACTGTCAGATGATTCAAACTGTATTGAACCATCATTTCTTAAAATAAATATATGCTATGACTACTTGGAAACCATTTCCTTTGTACGTACCTTTGAGTTTATCATGTTTCTGATCCAGAATTCTACATGGGAGTCAAATATCATATGTTATTTCCATTGGATGAGGGTACCTTAAATGCCGGAAGTGCAACCAAAGAACAATCCCACAGAGCTGATCCCCAGAGCCAAACAATACAGAAGACTGGATCACACTCCCGGGATTCAGCCACTTCCTTGTCGATACAAACAATGAAACAAACAATCCTGAGGAACTATAAGTACCTCCAAGGCTTATTTAAAAACTAAAGTTAAAAAAATTATTTATTTTCTTATTTTAAAACCACATTTTACCACATTTTATTTCCTGTCCTAGCCCCCAGAGTCTTACACACTCTATCAGGTCATTAAAGCAGCATGGTGACTAACACTGAAGTCATTTACTCAGTGATTCTGACAAATATATGGAGGAAAAGTTTAAATTTTGGAACTTCTGAGTGAGAGGAAGGTGGATTCAGAGGTGACATTCACTAAGAAAGGGATATAGGAGATTGACCAAAGCTGAGGCACAGGATGACCTCATGAGTTTGAGATTCTCATTAGATCTCTAAGTGGAGATGTCAAGAAAGTATTATGAATCAGTGGTTTAGAGCAAGAATCTGGGCTAGTGATAAATATTAGGTAGTGACAGCATGTAAGTTACCATTTGACACCTTGAATCCAAGAGAAAGGAAGCAGACTGACAAGAGACTATAGCCTAAGACTCTAAGCCAAAGACTAGAGCCTGAAGAACTCTAATAGTCAAAATTAATAAAGGGGATATTGAGCTAGTTAAAGCATCTGGGAAAAGTCCAGAGTAATACAAGAAAGACCGAGAGTGGTAATTCAAGTCAAAGCAAACAAGTTTCAGGAAATGAATTATATTCAACTTTTGTAATTTTATGAATAATTAAGCAAAATGAGAACTGAAATACATCTATTGGATTGGGGCATGGAGGTCACTGGTGGTCTTAAAGTAGAAGTTTGATGAAGGAGTATAAGTACATGAGAAATTGAGAAATGCATACCTCTCTATCTTAAGAAATCTGAAAATGAATAGGAGAAATATATCCTTTTCAGATAGGTTGTTGTTGTTATAAAAAAAAAACCACTACTGATTTTTGTATGTGGATTTTATACCTTGCAACTTCACTGAAAGGAAATGAATAACACAATCCCATTTATAATGGCATCAAAAAGAATAGAATACTTTGAAATAAATTTAATCAAGGAGGTGAAAGATCTGTACACTGATAACTAAGGCATTAATGAAAGAAACTGAAGAAGACACAAATAAATGAAAGATATCCCATGTTTATAGATTGAAAGAATTAATATTGTTAAAATGTTCATACTACCGAAAGCAATTTACAGATTCAATGTAATCCTTATCAAAATTCCAATGACACTTTTCACAGAAATGGAAAATCCTAAAATTCATATGGAACCATAAAAGACTCTAAAAGACTGAAGCAATCTTGAAAAAGAAGAGCAAAGTTGAAAGCAACACCCTTTCTTATTTCAAATGATATTACAAAGTCATAGTCATCAAAACAGTATAGTACTGGCATAAAACCAGATACATTGACCAACAGAATAGAAGAGAGAGTCCAGAAATAAACCCAAACCCATATGGCCAACTCATTTTCAGCAGGGGCTTCAAGCATACACAATTACCAAAAGACAGTCTCTTCGATAAATGGTGTTGGGAAAACTAGATACTGACATGCAAAAGAATAAAATTGGACCCTGTGGGGACAGAGCCAGGAGAGCAGTTTCCAGGCTCTCGGCCTCAAAGAGAAAGGTGCTGGCTCAGGTAGTAAATGGCCATCAACTGTGATTGGATGGCCATCAGCTGTGGCTAGTTGGCTGTCAGCTATAACCAGTGAGCATTGGCCACTGATACAACTGCCGCGGCTGTGGTGGAGAGGGTGAGTCAGTCGATTGGCAGAAAAGCGGACAGCAGGTCGCATGTCGTGGGAATCCAGCCTCCAGTGAGACTATAGTGGTATGACTCCCCTACCTATGGCTCCGTGGGTGTTCCTTTTTGCCCTCACCATATCCTGTGTTCTTATGTGGGGAGCGGGAGCTGAGACCCCGCAGGCTGCCCTGCAGGACAGACCCTTATATTATATTATAAATAAAAATCAACTCAAAATGGATTAAACACAAAACCTGAAACTATAAAACTTCTAGAAGAAAACATAGGAAAAAAGCTCTTTAGTCTTCGCAATGATTTTTTTGTTTTGTTTTGGATATGACATGAAAAGCATAAGGAACTAAAGGAAAGATATATATGGTAATACATCAAACTAAAACGCTTTGTGCAGCAAAGAAAACCATCAATAAAATGACAAAGCAAATAATAGAATGGGAGAAAATATTTGTAAACCATATATCTGACAATGGGTTAATATTCAAACAATATATAAGGAATTCATACAACCCAATAGCAAGAAAACCTACAAAAGAACCTGATCAAAAAATGTGCAAAGAACTTGAAAGACATTTCTTTTTCCCAGAAAAGACATATAAGTGGCCAACAGGCATGTGAAAATATGTTCGACATTACTAGTCATCAGAGAGATGCAAATCAAAATCACAGTGAGATACTGCCTCACACCTAAGGTGGCTATTATCAAAAGGATAGCTAGTATTGATGAGAATGTTGAGAAAAGGGAACCCTGTACACTGTTGATAGGAATATAAGTTGGTACAGGCATTAAGAAAAACAGTATGGTTTCTGAAAATATTACAAATGAAACTACCATAAGATCTAGCAATTCCACTTGTGGGATTTCTAAGCCCATAAAATTTTCTTGGTTCATATTTTAGATAAATAGAATCATATTGTATATACTATTTGCGTCTATCATCTTTCTTTCAACATACTGCATTTTATTTATCTTTTAAAAAGTTTGCTTTTTCTTATTGAGATAAAATTTGCCGACAGTGAAATACACAGATCTTAAGTGCATGATTCAGTGAACTTTTATGAAGGGGTAACTGTCTTCTCAATCAAGACAGAGAACAATCTATTACTTCAGAAAAGCCCTTAAGATAACCCTACATAACTTCTTTTCTGATTTTTATCCTGTGGATTAGTTTTGCTTCTTCTTTAACTTTATGTAAGTGGAATTGTACAGTATGTAGCCCTTTATATCTAGCTTCTTTCATTTGACTTAGTGTTTTAGAGATTCGTGCATGTTGTAGCATGTTTCAATAGTTCAATCTCTTACAGTGCTGAGAAGTATTCTAATGTATCAATATACCACAAATTCCTCATACATTCTCCTGTTAAAGGACGTTTGTATTCCCCACCATCCAATTTTGATCAGTCTAAATAAATCTGCTTTAAACACTTTTAGGCACGTCTACTTGCAGACACATATTTTCATTTCTCTTGAATAAATCCCTAGAATTACTGGGTCATAAGATAGATGGAAGCTTATCTTTATAAGAAAATGCCAAGCAGTTTTTTAAAATGGTTGAACCACTTTGCTGACCTACTAGCAATGTATGAATGTTTAATTTGCTCCACATTCTATTCAATACTGGGGTTGTCAGCTTTTACAATTTTAGTCATTCTAGTGACTATGAAGTATTATCTTAGTGTGGTTTTAATTGGCAGTTTTCTATGTACTAATAATATTGAGCATTTCTTTATGTAATTATTGGGCATTTATACATCTCTTGTGGAGTTTATGTTCAAGTCTACTGCAATGTTTTTACAGGTTTTTGCCCTATTGATTTGTAGAGATTCTTTATGTACCTTTGATAAAAGTCCCTCTCCATATGCTTTTCTTTCTCCATTGATAAAATAATATGCTATTTCATTATGTTTATATGGGTTAAAGGATAGAGTTACTTTACAGCTGGATTAGAATAGTATGCTTATTCTCAAGGATGCCTGAAAATTTGGGACTGACTCTTGACCAAGATGAGGGCAGAGGGACATGTAATGATTTATTGCGTGAAGTTTAATATTTGAAACTCCCCTGACAACACCTCTATCTGGTTTATTAATGGTCCATACTTGGCAAAATCAGTTAGATGTCCTCATTTCTCCACATGGCCAGAGGAACATAAAAATCTCTGCTGCAAAGTTTAGAAAACTCTCCTGAAACCACGTTTCATTGCACAAATTTTAGTGGTTCAATCCACAAGTGAAATACATCCTTGTGCATAAGTGAAATAAGAAAGATCTTAGAGAGCTGTCTGTGCCTGGAAGTTTCCTGGACCCTGATGCTTGCCTGTATGCTCTGTCTCCTGCTGTACCATATTGTTTGCATTACCTAAGTATGATCTGTGAAGTTTGTGGGTCCTTTCAGCTATTCACTACTGTAATCTTTGCAACAGGGAAATAACATTGATTGATGTTGCAGCTGCTAAACTGAATTTGTAATCCTTTGATTAAGCCTACTTGAGACACTGTGCTTTTGTGTTTTTCAAAATTTGGCCATTTCATCCAAATTGTCAACATCTTAGCATACAATTTTTTGTACTCTTTTCTTTTTATACTTTTAATATCAGTAGTATCTGTAATGATAGCTTCCTTTTCATTTCTGATATTGATAATTTTCTGTCTCTATTTCTCTCTGAGTCTCTCATTCTCCCCGCCCCGCCCCCCCGTGTGTGTGTGTGTGTGTGTGTGTGTGTGTGTCCTCTGATTAGTCTTGCTTGGGTTATATCAATAGTATTAATTTTTCCAAAATTAATTTCTTAATTTTCTCTGTTGTTACATGTTTTTCATTTTATTATTCTGCTGCCATATTTATCATTTCCTTCATTTTATGTACTTTATGGTTAATTTGCTTCTTTTTTCTAGATTCTTAAGTGGAAAGTTTTTCCAGATTAAGTGGAAAATGATTTTAAACCTTTCTTCTTTTCCAATATAAGCATTTCAATATATAAATTCTTCTTTAGCACTGCTTTAGCTGCGTCCTCCAAATTTTGCTGTTGTATTTTCATTTTTAGTCAGTTCAAAATATTTAAAATCTTTTTTCTTGTGGTTTCTTTTTGATTCATGTGTTATTTAGAAGAGTAAGGTTAATCACAAAATACATGGTGCTTCCTACATTTCTTATATTTACTTTTAATTTTATTGTATTATGATAAGAGAAGAAATGGTAATGTTTAAACTCTAAAAATTATCAGACCTATTCAATTCACCATTATATGGCTTTCTTTTTGAAATCTCCATGTGCACTTGAAAAGGTTGTCTATTCTGTAATCGTTTTGTGTAATGTTTTATAAATATCAACTAGTTCAACATTATCCATACTCTAGCTATCGAGAGAGGAGAGCTAACATCACCACAATAGAAGTAGGCTTGTCTGTTTCTTTCGTCTGTTTTGCTTTGTGCATTTTTTTGCTTTGTGCATTTGCTTTGTGCATCGTTTTGCTTCGTGCATTTTGGAGCTTGCCTCTTTTATCATTATGCGATGTCTTCTTCAGGTCTGGAAGTATCCTTTTCTTGAAGTCTATTTTATTTAATATTAATCTGGCTACTCTAATTTGATTATGCTTACAGTTTTTATGGTGTGTTTTTCCTTCATTTACTTTAAACTTTCCTGGTCTTTTTAATTAAACTGTGCTTCCGTTGAAAAATTTATAATTGGAGAACTTTAGTTTTCTATCCAATCTGACTAATTCTCCTTTCTTTGCCTATTTAGTCTGTTTACATTTAATGTAATTATATATAGTTACTCTAGGTTCACCATTGTGCTACTTGTTTGGTTTAATATTTTTGTATGTAGAGTCTCTGACACTTAAGCAAAACCATATGGCCCTGCTACTATGAGTTACCATGATTTTCATTGAATTCAGGGAGCCCAGTTCTATTATAGCATTTTTCACTGTCATTCTTGACCAAAAGAATGGTCATTATAGACCACTTCAAGAACAACAGTGCTCCCCTCACCATTTTCCTTTTATAGGCTTGATAAATGGAGTGTCCTTTGCACCATTCTGTGGGCTATAGTTATGGAGTGTATGAGCAGGTCTTCCATAGTAAATCACTCCAGCATTTTAAATATCCTTAGTCCTTGGATATTTTCTCTACAATATTGGGCAAATTTTGGCATCACACCTTCAGTTATTATAGGCCACATTTAGATTCATATTTCAGTCACGAAACTGTTACAGCCAGTCCCAAATGACTATGCTAATACAATCAATCGAGAATCCTTATTTAGGGTATCCATAGCAATAAATTCAGCTCAATGGATAAGAAAACAAGTCTTACACATATTCTGCCTATAAGAGACTCACTTCAAATCAAAAGACACATACAGACTGAAAGTAAAAGAATGGAAAAAGATGTTTTATGCTGGTGAAAATGAAAAAAAAAAGAAAGAAAGCTGGGGTAGCAATACTTACACCAGACAAAATAGACTTTAAAACAATGAGACAATAGACTATAACAAGAGACAAAGAAGAACCCAGTAATTCCACTTCTGGGTATTTATCCAAAGAAACTCAAAACACTAATTTGAAAAGACATATGCATCCCTATGTTCATTGCAGCATTATTTACAATAGCCAAGATATAGAAACAACCTAAGTGTCCATTGATAGATGAATGGATAAAGATGTGATACATATATACAATGGAATATTACTCAGCCATAAAAAAGAGTGAAATTTTGCCATTTGTAACAACATGGATGTACCTAGAGGGTATTACGCTAAGATTAATATGTCAGAGAAACACAGATACCATATGCTTTCACTTACATGTGGAATCTAAAAAACAAATGAACAAACAAAAGAGAAACAAATTTATAGATACAGAGAACATTTTGATGGTTGCCAGATAGGAGGGGGGTTAGGAGGATGGGTGAAAAGGGGGAAGGGATTAAGATATGCAAATTGCCAGTTATGAAAACAGTCATGGGGATGTAAAGCACAGCAAAGGGAATATAGTAAAGAACATGATAACTATGTATGTATAGTGGCAGATGAGTACTAGACTTATTGGGGTGATTGATTGATAAGTTATATAAATATCTAATTACTATGGTGTATACCTAAAACTAATGTCATATTGCACGTAAACTGTAATTGAAAAATAAAAAAATATATATTAAAAATAAATACTAAATATAAATTCAGCTCAACATAATTACATTTATTTCACTCCTATTCAACATCCTTAGAATCATTTTCCACACACATTCCTTAGCTTTCTATAAATACATATTGACATATTTTTGCAAAAATAAATGAGAGAAAGTGGTGTATTGTGTGTATTTTCGGGTCACGTTTTGTACTTGACCTCTTGGACCTGTTGGGGTTGAGCCCCATTATGTCTAAGAGCAATGTTTCTAGTATCAGGAGTCTTCTTCAAGACAACCTCAGAAGAGGCCCTTTATGTTCTTCTCAAATAGGGGAGGGAAGGTGATTCTATTGGCAAAGGATGTTTAGCAAAATTTGGAAGATCAAAGTCTTTATCTTGATAACATCAACCAGATGTCACCTTCCCAATTTATAAGGTCTTACTATTTTGCAATCAGTGCCCTAACATTAACAACAGAAAACAAAACACCCTCCAAGATTATGAATCACTTACACTGTGATCCCGCCACCCACAAGCTTAGTCTTTGGGTTTATGTTTCAGAAAAGTCAACTCTGTGATCAACAGAGATAGAGCTTCTTTCGGTTCATTACACAGAATTTGAAGTGTGAATTTAAAATCCTGCACTCAAAAATTGTTTTTCTACATTTTTCTGCAGTAACTTAGAAGCAACCAAACAAATCCATAGACCCAATACTCCATTTCCATAAAATGCTCTATAACATTAAGCATTTGGTCACCCAAAGCCTTATTGACACTAAATTCCTGGTGACCACATGTGACAACTTAAGTAAATTTTGCCACATCATGCTATAGACTACCAATGTACATACTACTGGCATCAGGGTCGCCAATGCTTCTAAATATAGTCTGATAGGAGAACCAATCTAGGTCCCTATCTGTAATGTTCTGTCCCCCTCAAACCACTCCCATACTGAAAACTGATCAACCAGAGAGCAACCAGAAAAGCAGAATGTTGAAGGCAATTCAGAAATTATCAGGGCTGCCACTCCCATCAGAGACCCAGAGTGCAAGGGCCAGGGAGGCACAGTGGATTCAAAGGAGCGAACTCTGGTGCCTGCAAGACGTTAGCAGACACTGGCCAGCACCCCATCACTTTGAGGGCTTCCCATCCTGCATTCTGACTCCATACTCAGCCACCTCCGATGCAGCTCTCGTGGGCCTCAGTGCAGTGTGGGCCATGGTAGAGGACACAGGCTGCATATTTTAGCAGTGAGCATTGCAGTGCCATCTCTGCAAGCACATAAAGTGCACCAGCCTGGCCTCCATCCAGATTTGAAAAGATGGGGTCATCTGTCACAGCCATGGTCTCAGAACCCCAGCCGAGGTTTACCGTTTTTGTTTTCTTATTGAGGTGTATGTCTAACTCAGTTAATTTTCAGTGTTTCTGTCTTCTAATGCATGCATTTTAAGATATCAGTTTTCCTCAAAAAATAATTTTAGATTCATTCCTCATGTTTTGAAATGGTTTGCTTTCAATGCCAATCCATTTTATATATTCCAGAATTCACACTTCTATTTCTTATTTCACCTTTTAGTAATCTGGAAGTATGTTTTATAGTTTCTAAATGTATGAAGATTTTTTTGCTACTTTTTATTTTTATCACTTTTATGTAATGATTTTGAGAATGTTCATTTGTACTTGAAAAGAAGGTGTACTCACTGTTAAAATTTTGAGTGTTGGGCTTGGAGAAATGACTCAGAAGATTCATTTTGTCTCTGCTGGAACCCCATAGGTGTAGCAAGCTCAAGGATAATTTATATATTAATTTTCCCTCCTAGCAGCATGCATTTGGACCCATCCTATCCTAGCACACACACATACATGCATTGTTCATATTCTAATAATTGTAGGTAACTCTTCTGGCTATGGCCCTTGGCAGGCTGCTCATTTCTCTGTTGAGTTCCCAAGCTATGGTGTGTGTGTGTGTGTGTGTGTGTGTGTGTGTGTGTGTGTGTGTGTGTGTCCCTTTTTGCTAATAGTCGTTCTGTCCAGTTTCCTGTCTTAAAGAAGTAATCTTGGTTCCAGCTCCTGCCTGTACAAAGTGGTCTTTATTGGGCATGAAACCCCAGCCTTTGATACATGTTTGGTCATTTTACTCCTGTGCACAGCTAAGCTTCACCTTCTAAGATCATTGTCATGGATTTGAGTTTCTTTTTCAGGTAGCATTGAGTATTTCCTTTTCTTGCTTTCAAACTCAGACGTATGTATGTGTATTTTGTGTGTTTGTTTGTTTTTCAATCTTTTTATGTATTTAGAGGAAAGTCAGGTTTTATGCATCTGTGCTGTCTCACCACTGAGAAAAAGGGCTCTGGCTTTGAATTATGAGATTGTGTTGTGGCTGTTCGCTCATGGGTTGTGAAAGAATTCATGAGGCAGGTAGAAATACAGAAGGAAGAATTATTAAAGTAAGAGGAGGGTCGGCTGGGCAGATTGGTTATCTGATACTTACATCTAGCATGCGCTGAGTGCTGTATAAACCAGAGTCACAAATACTAATACAATAGCTAACATTTACTAAGTTATTGTTGAGTTATTCTGCACCTAAAGTTCTTCCTCTGTGCTAGTCATAGGTAGTATGGCATAGCAGCTAAGAGTGTAGACTAAAGAGCAGACTACCTTCTTCCAAATACCAGTTCTTAAATTAACTATATGAACTTGAGCAAATTACTTAGCTTCTTCCTTTCACAAAAGCAGTTTATACATATAAGGTAATTACCACAATGCTCAGCACATAATAAACACTTGATGATTCAGTTATTATTCTTGTCAATGCACAGCATATGTTATGGCTTTTAATCCTTATTTCTCTTATGAATGATATACTATCATGGTCCCGTAACACATTTCCTGGCACAAAGTAGGTTCCCAATGAAACCGTTGTATAGATAAAAGAATATCTAATATTTAAATGTAGAAACAAAAACTTAATGTGGACAGATAATTGAGTCTGTGTCACATAAGTAATGAATGGTAGAGCAGAGTTTTGATTAGTGTCTGTTCTACTGTTAGTCACAAGCATTTCATCAGCATTTGTAAATGGGAACCCCTCTCTAGCCACCACAGAAAAGGGAGGTTGTTCAGCTATAAGCATCAGCAATTTCCCTTCCACCCTTTTCCTCCTACCCATTTTTTTCATTCTATTTTCTGTGAAGTAAGAGGCCCTCATTATCTTTCATTATGTTCCTTCTTCCTCTGGACTTCTAAAATCTCCCTGCTCTCTTGTGCCTTTGTTACTGTGACTTCATTGGGTGATGTCTTTCTCCTTCTCTCTTCTCTAGATCAATAGTCTCTGTCTCCCTCACTTGATAATTCCACCTGCTTTTATTTTCAAGTCTCTTAAAGCTCTGGGGGAGAAAGTCATTTGAACTCCTTCCTTTTACAATGCTTTGTTTTCCTCCACAACAGAGCACTTCCCTTTACTATGGTGGCAATTTTGTCTTTTCCGATGCATTTTCTGCCAACATTTCTCCATCTGCAGAGGCTACTACAGCTCTCGGCTAGGTGCTAGGATATTAAGAAAATGTGAAAATTATATTTGGTGGCCAACCTGGTGAGTTTTTAATATGAACAGTGCCAGGAGCCTCTGAAATGTCTGTTACAGAATCTTGCAGGCATTTATTACAAAGAAAGGTCTGTCTTTCTCTGGAGCTTTTTTTGCTTGTTTTGATTTATATGAAGGGTAAGCCAATGCCAGGATGGTCTGACAATGGAAAGGTGGGAGACTCATTTTCTTTGCGTAGTAGAACAAAAAGAAGAATCACAAGGTGAAAGACCAAACACATAGCCAGTGTCACATGTGATCAACACTAGTGTGGCCAGTTTGATCTCTAAATACCACAGGATGAGAAGAATACAACTTTCTCTGAATCATTTATCTTTGTAATTCCTTCACCTTCTGTGAGATTAAGTTATATACCCTAATGATCTCTCTCTCTTAGTCAGAGAAAGGAAAATTTCATCATTAGAAAGGAAAACCTAACAGTCATTTATTTTGTGCCTAGTGTTGTCAGCCCTAGTGTTTATATCTTGTGTTGAAACAGTCGTTGAGGAGATGACTATGGTGTCTGCATTTTATGGATGAGAAGCATGAGCTTCACTCGTGTTAAGTGATTTGCATTTAATACCAGGGCCAGAATTAAAATGCAGAGTAAATTTTCACTGGATTTGCAGCATATTCTCTCCCATTCTCACCCTGCTGTCTCCTTGCATGGGTGTGGCCATGTGTTCCTTCTGCTGCAGCCCCAGATAAATATGGATTGAGTTTCAACTCTGAGGCAATCACTATGCTGGGCTGTGGGTTCTGGGAGAAACAACAGAGACATCAGCTATGTCCCTGGCACTGCGGAGTAAAACCATAGACATAACTGCCATTACTAAGAGGAAAGCAGGTGGAATGTTCTCTTTCCATTACTTTCTCTTCTAATCATTTCAACCATCTGTGCTTTACAGACAAATGGAGACACAGAGATTCAAGAAATTAGCCCAGAGTCATAGAGCTAAGGAAGCCAAGGGGCTAGGATACAAATACTAGATGGTCCAGGTTATTTTCTGTTATTTTTTCTGCCAAGAGGTACAGTGAACACCCTCTTTTAGTTTGTTTGCTTGTTTTGGTCTTACTCGGGGAAGTCAGGACTGAAGGCAAGGCTGGTCAGGAATATACACTGTAAGTAGCACATGACAAAGACGCCTATAATGTGACCATTTCTCAAGGGTGCCGATTGCTGCACAGGGCAGGTCTGCAGCAATTATGGGATCTGCTGATTCCCTTGTCCCTTCAATTGCCTGCTCCTCAGTAGCTGGGAGCTTGCGGTTTTCTAACTTAACATTACCACCAGCCACATGTGGCCTGGAGCCTCTTCCTAATCACTCTGTTCCATGCTTCCCAGTGCTAAGGTGTCTACCTCCCCTCACTCAATATCAGCTTGGTCAGCCCCTCTCTCCTTGCTATTCCCAGCATGTGGTTTATCAGGAACACAGCATGGACTCAGGGCTATAAATCACAGCTAACTTGGTAGAATTAGTTCCCTTCCAAAGGTGGATGCATGGCAGCCTCCCCTCTGCTTGGCAGAGAGGCTACTGAGAATCATGTTGCTTCAGCATTCTAAATCAGCACAGGCATGCCAGAGCATCCTGACAGCAGGACAATTATTGTCTTGGAAATAAGAAATGCAAATTCCTCTTCCCTCATTGCAAAGGCAACCAGAGGACTTATTCTACGATGTTGATCAATGACTATAATCTATGCCCGCCCACAGTTTATAAAATCTATGTACCACCTGTCACCCTACTTGTTCTCAGCTCAGGACTGAGGCAGTGTTTGATTTCCCTGCATGTCACGTGAGTCATTTGGGCCACTTCAATAAGTGGCTATTAAAATGGTAAGTTTTGGAGAGCAATTTTAATGGTAGCTATTTCACCTGTAAACTGAATCCCAGAGTCTTCAACACTTAGGAGCTGTGTGACCTTGACAAGTTAGTTAGCCTCTCTGAGCTAATTTTTCACACAACAAATGCAGACAAAAATACCTATAGTACAGGTTGGCTTGGAGGGTAAACAGGGAGACTTTCTCATCTTGTGTTTACCAGACTGTATTTAGTATTACTGAGCCAGAGAGCTAAGTAATTTAAATGTAAAGAGCATTATGAATATCTGCCTCTGAAGAATGTGAGTGGCAAGGTGGTGTAGGAGTTGGGGTCTTGGGGGTTTAGGGAGAGGATGGGGCCTTTCATTTTTTTGCTTTATAAACTCTGTATTTGATATTTTTACAATGAATATGCATAATTTCACGGCAAAATTTTAATTCACTAAAAATAACAGGAAGAAAAAAAAGAGATGAAAACACAAATCCTTACTAACGGATCAATCAAGGTAGATGAAACAGAGGAATGGATGCTTTACCAAGAGATTATATGACTTTATTTTTCACATGGCAATTGACAAGCAGATCTGGCTGAGTAAACCCTGGATTATAATCACTGGAGGAAAGGAGACCAGTATGAATTAGATGTCTGCTGTGTCTCAATCACTGTGCAGGACCCTTAACACATACACATTATCTCTATTATCCTCCATTTATCCTCAGTGCCAAAATAGTCTCTGGAAGGTTACCCTTGGAGGGATGGTGTTAATAGCATCATTGGTAGTCAGGATCTAGAAAGAAGTATTCTAATCTATAATTTATGTGGGATTTATTTTATTTAGTTTACAATTTTGATGCAGAATTCTGGGTATTCGAGAAAAATATATGTTTAAAGAAATCCATTTGGGATCCCACCTATGTGGCACCCAGATGCATCACACACTGAAGACGAATCAGGGCTAAAAACTATAGAGTTCCCAAGTGTGCCAGGCGGGTAGAAGGAATCACATCCACCTCTCTGAATAGGAGCGAAGCTGCAATTGCTGGTGCAACACTTCAACTTTCCTGATAACGCCACAGTTACTGGTTAAGGACTGTGTTATTATAATGACCGAAGGACCTGGAACTGTGCCCTTCCATGAAATGTATCTTCGTGCAGTTAATATCATTTCCGAGAACCAGAATGGTTTATCTTCCTCACATTAATGTAGAAACCCAAACAGGCATCGCAATAAGAGAGATCCTTGAAGTACTTAAACTTCAGTGGCAACTTGTTGCAAGAAAAACTGAAGCAGTTATGTAAGGCCTCACACGGCCATTGTGACCAGAAATATTCTGGCTCTACTGGATGACTAATAGACCAGTTGATCACAAAGAAAAATGAGTATGTAGCGAGGTCTGATCAAAGCTTTGGACTCTCTATGAAAGAGGTTTGTAAATAGAAAGGTCATCTATGAACACTTCCTGTATAGTCAAAAGGCTGGCCATAATGCTCAGAACAATAACTTGTGTGTGTGTGTGTGTGTGTGTGTGTGTGTGTGTACATGGGAAGAGAATAGGAAAATTAATGAGGGCTTTCCTTGAATCTTTGAGATTAAAAACAACATAATGTGACTATTAAGGACTGAATATTTGTGTCACCCAAAATTCATATGTTGTAGCCCTAATGCCCAATACGATGGTATTTGAAGATGAGGTCATGAGAGGGGTGTCTTCATGATGAGATTAGTAACCTTACAAGAGGACACCCAAAGACCTTGTTCTCTTTTTCTCCCCGTGCACTCACAAAGAAGAGCTCTTGTGAGCACACAGAAAAATGGAAGCTGCCTATAATACAAAGGAAAAAAACCTATCTTGAGAGCACCTTGATCTTGGACTTCCCAGATTCCAGAACTGTGAGAAATAAAGCACCCTTGTTTAAAGCACTCTTGGTTAAGCACCCAGTCTATGGCATTTTTTTATGGCAGCTCAAGCTAAGACAGTGATCATTAGTGCTACGTCCAAAAATTCCATTCTAAGTTACTGCCCTTGAAAAACTAATTTTAGGTTTTATTGGACAGTGGCATAGAGCAGAGTAATGGAGAATGCAGTGAACATTTAGAAAAATATTCTGATGTGTTAAAATCCAAGCAACAAATTGTCTCTGGTAGGAGGTTTGAGAGGTTTGATATGGTGGATGCTGAGAACAGCCCTACTTGCTACAACCACCAGCTTGAATGCTGCTCATACAGCATCCAAGTTTTACTAATCCTTTGCTCCTGACTTCAGTGACTTGGCCTGGAAATATCAGTCATGCTATTTGGTAGCTAGTTATAAACACATATGTGGAGGAGAATACTTGGAGAGAGGACAGGCAAAACTGTGTCAGAATTTACTCAGGCACCCAAGCTGGAAATTAATTACTTTCCATCCAGACATGTGCTCAGCCTCCAGTGTCAGTTGATTCTTTAACAGAAAAGCTTTCAAATTCTTTATCTTGTATCTCTTCCCACTAGCATCACCATAAGGCAGTGTCCCATCATTTTTTACATTTTTTAATATGAGATTATTTCAATATTCCCAGCCTGGATGTTTGTGCCTCTCATTCCTCCTCAAAGCCACCCTCTTATGGTTTTCCTACAATCCCAGCAATATTCAAGGTCTGACAATTAAGCTCGTGAACTTGTTGCAATGATGTTGCTAAACGTTTTTGATATCAGAAGGATTATTCATTATGAATTTGTACCAACTAGATAAAGAGTTAACCGAGTTTACTATTTGGAAGTGCTGAAAAGGCTGTGGGAAAAAGTTAGACGACCTTAACTTTTCGTGAACAAGGCATGGCTCTTGCATCACGACAATGCACCAGCTCACACAGCACTGTCTGTGAGGGAGTTTTTAGCCAGTAAACAAATAACAGTATTGGAACACCCTCCCTACTCACCTGATCCAGCCCCCAATGACTTCTTTATCTGAAGACAAAAGAAATATTGAAAGGAAGACATTTTGATGACACACAGGACATATCAAGGGTAATATGATGACAGCTCTGATGGCCATTCCAGAAAAAGAGCTCCAAAATTGCTTTGAAGGGTGGACTAGGCACTGGAGCCAGTGCATAGCTTCCCAAGGGGAGTACTTTGAAGGTAACCATAGTGATATTCAGCAATGAGGTATGTAGCACTTTTTCTAGGATGAGTTCGTGAACTTATCATACCTCACATTTTTTTCCTACATCTGATCACTCCACAAAAACAGTTGATGGCTCCCTATCACCTGAAGATGCTCTGATTGTGATTTGCTGCTCCAGGGTCATCCCTGGCCAGTTCCCTCTCAAACCGCTGGGCAACCTCCATCATTATACTACTCATCTTTCCCTGAACGAGTCTTTCACATTCTCACCTGCAGAAGTGTCCTTCTCAAACATTTTCCTGTCCCGAGTGCCCTTACCCTACCGTATGTCATTTACTTATTATAAAAGTAGTTACTTATTATAGTAGGCAGAACAACGACTCCCTTATGATGTCACATCCTACTCCCCATAACCTGTGAATAAGTTGTCACATAGTGAGGGAGAATTCAAGTTGCAGAAGGAATTGAAGTTGCTAACTGCTGCCCTTGAAATTATCCAATGGGCCCAATGTAATCAAACAGTCCTTTGAATGTGAAAGAAGGAGGCAGAAGACTCAGCGATACAATGTGGGAAACACTCAATTGTCCATTGTAACTTTCAAGATAAAAGAAGTCATGAGCCACAGAATATGAGCAGCTTCTAGAAGCTGAAGAAAGCAAGGAAAAAGATTCTCTCCCAGAGTCTCCAGAAGGAACACACCTGCTGACTCCTTAGTTTTAGGCGCAAGAGATCCATTCTAATGGAACATTTTGGAAATGAACGTAGTCTAAGTCTGTTTCCTTTTCTGCTTTGAAGATTTGGCTTCATTTTTTACCCTCAGGAAAGGCTTTGAGACAACATAAATTCTGGGAGGCAACTGAGCATTTCTAATTATTATTCCAACTTTATAGATGAAGAGAGAGGTTCGGAGATATCTAAAGATTAGCTCATGTTCTCTCAGCTCATGAATGATTGGCTGAGATTTGAACCCCAGTCGCTTTCTCTAACATGAACGCCCATTCCATTCTACCATTTTTCTATATAAGAGCTTGTTAGAGATTTAAACAGCATTGCCTCACAAAGAAGGTAAGCCCCATAAAACAAAGCAGCAGGACAGATGTTGTTGAATAGAGGCTGAGCCAGATCTGTTGTGAGTGCCAAATTGCTGTCTCAGCATTGCCACTGATGCACAGTTTGCTTGCCCACCTCAGGCGCTAAAAACAATGAGGAAGACCTTCCATATGTCACAAAAGTCTCAAAAGCCTTAGAAGGCACAGCCATGTGATTCCACTGAATTTGTTTTAAAACCTAAGCCAGGCACAGCTAGGGCAAGGGTCTAGCTCTGTTCAGGATTAGCTAGGAGGCTGCCCACAGAGCGCACCTGATGTCCAGTTCCAGGAAGAACCACCCTGTCAAACACATCCCTCAGCTAAGCAAGCAAAGTAATCACAGAAATTGCAGTTTTGATATTTTAATAATGAATGAGACTTCATGAGATATTGAGGGGTATCCATGAGCATATGCATATTTATGCCATGAAAGCATTTTTGGTTTACTTGCATCTTAATACTTCAGGGCACAGTTGGTAGCTGGCAGCTTGAAGCAAATAAAATGAAATGCATCCCTTTTATGATTATACAAAACTAAGTCACGGACCAGGAAGTTATTTTATAAATAATCTCATGTACTACTTTTTTTTAAAAAAATGAGGGGACAGAGGGGCATTAGTGCAATTCGGTTGTGGTCACAGAGCTAATGCTGGCAGAAGTCTGGGTTTCCACTGTGACAACTGGCCTTGGGGTTCCACACTCTTGTGCTGAGGAAAGCCAGACACAAATAAGGTCTGAGTCCTTTCTCTCCTTTCATTTTCTCTTTTCCTTTTGCTTTTGTTCCCTTTTATTATGTTATTCTCCAATTTAATGTTCAATAATTATCTCATTCTTTGTCCTTTCCATGTACTTTCCCCCCTTTTCTCCACTTTCAAATAGAATAAAAATATTCTTCATATAGTGTGTTCAATATGAAAGAGATTTTTTCATTTGCTTGTTTGTTTGTTTGTTCCTGTTTTCAGGGCAACGAGTTTCAGGATTTACCAAAGGGGTCTATAAGACAGACCTTTGTTGTGATGTTTCATAAAATAAATGTTTTCTAAATGCTTTCTTAAAAACATAAAAGTATATTTTCAACAACTATTGACACTTTAATGAACAGATATCACAAGATTAGCACATAATTCTCAATCTATATATACTTGGCAAATCTCATTTACTTTGTTCCTTCATGTCTTTATTTCAAGGATTACCAATCATTACCCTGATTAGCCTAGATTACACAAAATTTATTTAAGAAAAAGGATCTGTAAAAGTTTTCCTGATGTTATGTATCAGATAAATTTAATCCAGTCCCACTGTGTGTATCTAAGCTAGACTTACATGACCTCATCTCCTTCACCATTACCCCCATGGGCCTCTGGGAATGCCTGGTCAGGCTAGCAGGGTAGGTTAACAGATTTTCTATTTGCTTGAGGATGTAATGGATTTTGTGGATTGTTAAAGACTGAATGAGTTAGGCTAATGGCTGACAACAATGATTAAGACTACTGTACTGAATTCTGGTATTTTTGCTACTTGCCTCCCCACACTCCCTTCTAAAGGAATCTGTCTGTCCTTCAGCTAGTATATGACCTTTCTTTCTGACCCATGGTCTACAGGCTGTACAACTATTCGAACCAAAGATGAGATGAGCACTTCACTCAAGGGCAGTAAGATAATGGGGTAGACAATGATACATGATTTAACACAAAGAAGTGAATGTGGTCAGTTATAGTTTTCTTCTGGGAATTTGAAATGAGAAATGTTGAAATAAGTGTTTATAATTAAAGAGATTTGTAACAGAAAGGTGAAAAAGCAAAACTGACACCTTGCCCTGTTTCTATATGGATAAGTATGTTTATTATTTAGTGTGTGTGTGTGTGTATATATATATATATATATATATATATATATATATATATATATATATATATCTTTGCATTAAGAAATAAACCTCAAAATACAAGAACACCCTATCTACTACTCTTCCCCAATATCAATAATGCCTTGAGCCCCTTTCCTATATATTTCTGATTCCCTAATAAAAACAACTTTATCTCAGACTTTTGTAATACTGATATCTACAGAGGCATGCCACCCTTGTAGATACAATAATTATAAGAAGCAACTTATGTTTTTCTACTAATGATCAGACTAATGGAAATTTTCTTTTCATCTACAATCTTAATGTACTTTTTATACAGATAGCCCAGTTCTTCTGAAGCCTAGGTTTTCTCTGTAGTAAACATTTAGAATAAATATATATATATATGTATGTATATATATATATTTCATTTTTATGTTCAGTATTTCCTTTGATCGTACATATTTTTTATGTACAAAGATCATGAGTAAGGTACCATGAAATAAACAGAGCTTATGAGTACTAGGTCAATACCAGTTTCACTCAACCTGTGTACTTAAAATCAACATCCTCTTTCGGGAAAAAATACAGGTCCGTTCCTTACAACCAAAGATTAAAACTAATACATGTCCCAATAAATTGAGAAAGTCTGAGCATGTTGAACACTGAGAAGAGTGTATGAAACACTTTTGTTCATGGGAGGTCTCCAGGTGAACTGATGATCCTTGGCTAGGTACAAAAAGTAGTGAATTATGGAGCATCATTTTGTAGACATACATAAAATTATTATCTAAATGATCTTCAAATTCCCTGTGGGTTCCTAGAAATGCATCGCACTGCCTCACAAACCCTAGCTCATGGACCACTGTCCATTTGTTATGATTTGCATAAAAATTAGAAAAAATATTATGTCATTACTCATTTTAAAATAAATTATGTAAAATTTAAAGAATTGCTTTTAAGTATTGCATTTTTTCTATATACTGGAGATCAAATATCCTTTCTCTTATGAAAATGATGACAATATTAAAGAGTATTTCTTTCTCAATATCTTGACTTGGCCTAGTAAAATATTAACCACATATGTCAATCTAAAAAGTACCTTTTAGATTTTACTGAAATTTAAAGTTCAAAATTCTGGACCTCTGATGCATAGGACATGGAATCAAATGACAAGGTATAGTTTGGAAGCATGGGAATCAATTTCCAAATAAAGGAACTTTGCACCAGCAAAGGAAACACATATTTCCCAGTTTAGCATGAGGACTAATTAAGTAAAATCCAGACCTGCCAGAAAAATACCAACGTGCTTGAGTCATGAGACCATAACCAAAACCAACAATAATGGCCAAGAATGAGAGACATCAATAAAATTATCAGAGGCTCCGCAGTGAGCCTTGGTGCAACCAAGGAAAAGGAGGTGCCAATTGCAGTGAAGGTGAGGCATAGGTGTCATGGCTGCTCAGAAGCCAATGGGGCCACCTTGGGAGCCCACAGATTGTGAGGGAGCCCACAGATTGTGAGGGAGCCCACAGATTGTGAGGGAGCCCACAGATTGTGAGGAAGCTGGAGTTCTAGTGATTTTAATGACAAGTAGGCATCAAACACTGCTCTTTGTTACCATCACTATGACTTTATTCCCAGAGGCTATCTCCTTGTCAGTGAGGCCTAGGGAAGAAGGATTGTATAAAGAAGTCAGGACTAAGTGGAAACTAGATCTGAAGTAGGTGAGATACATCGGAATCCTTCGAATATCCCCTCTTTCTACACCTGTGTAATTGTTTGACTTTTCCATCTATACCTATGGTTCTTATTCCTAGCAGCATTTTAGAAACGCCTGAGGAATACAAATAACTTCCCAAAGAGCACTGTGATTAGCTTGCAGGCCTTGACCTCATTCACTGTGTGCCCTGTGAAAACCTCTTCATTCTAGCTTCTTAAAACAAAATGAAGTTATTGGAATAAATGCTCTCCTTCTAACTCAGATGTTTTATGATTCTCCCATTGTTTTTTCCATAAAGAAAATGCCAAGTCTTGATCCCATGACAGAAATGTTGAGTTAATTTTGAATATATTTTCATTCATTTTGAATTAAATAATAAAACTGAATTCTAGTTACTAGGGTTTTGTCTCAAAAAAGGAGAGTGTAAAGAATGAAAGTATCCTAATTCTTCCTTTGTTGGGGAAGCAGAGCAACAGCTCACTGAAGGTCAGACAAGTCCCATGGTGACATATGCAAAGAACTTGCTGGAACTACACTCTCCAGAACTTGCTAAAAAGCTGTTCACAGGGAGTGTCTCATTAGAGGTAATCTTCTAAAAAACCACTTGAGGAGCACTTGAGAGGGAAATCAGTTGTTGCCATTGGACACTGCAGGACTCAGATGCTGGAGAAACTGTACCCACAGCTGGGGAAGTCCTATGTGCTACAGGAGATAGACTTGGAGAAGCCACATACTCTACAGGAGTCTGCTTAAGCAGCACACTGGAACCAGGAAGAAAAACTCCTTTCTTTATGATGCAATCACTCTCTAGCACCCTCTACAATTAAAATTTAGTGTTGTGTTATACACCAATAATGAGCTATCAGAAAGAGAAATTAGAAAACAATCCCATTTATAATTGTACCAAAAAAAAAATACTTAAGAATAAATTTAACCAAGGAAGTAAAAGACTGTACTCAGAAAATTATAAGACACTGAAGAGAGAAATTAAAGAAGATACAAATAAATGGAAAGATATACCATGCTCATGAATAGGAAGAAGTAATATAGTTAAAATGTCCATACTACCCAAAGCAATATATAGATTCAATGCAATCCCTATCAAAATACCAATGGCATTTTTCACAGAACTAGAACAAATAATGCTAAAATTTATATGAACCTATAAAAGACCCCAAATAGCCACGACAATCCTGAGAAATAAGAACAAAGCTGGAAGTATCATGCTACCTGATATCAAATTATATGACAAGGCAATAGTAATCAAAACAGCATGATATTGGCACAAAAAAAGACACATATATCAATAAAACAGAATAGAGAGCCCACAAATAAATCCATGCCTATCATTTAATCTATGACAAAGGAAGCAAGAACTTACACTGAGGTAAAGAGAGTCTATTTAATAAATGGTGCTGGGAAACCTGGGCAGATACATGCAAAAAAATGAAACTGGACCACCTTCTAATACCATGTACAAGAATAAACTCAAAATGGATTAAAGACTTAAATGTAAGACCCAAAACAATAAAATTCCTAGAAGAAAATATAGGAAGTAAACTCTAATACATTACCCTTAGTAATACTTTTACTGATATATGTCCTTGGGCGAGGGAAACAAAAGAAAACATAATAAATGGGATTATGTCAAACTAAAATTTTTTTCACAGCAAAGGAAACCATCAACAAAACAAAAAGACATCCTACTGAATGGGAGAAGATATTTGTTAATGATACATCTGATAAGGGGTTAATATCCAAAATATATAAGAAACTCATACAACTCTACACCAAAAAAAAACCAAACAATCCAATTTAAAAAATGGATGAGGAACTGAACAGACATTTCTCCAAATAGTGCATACAGATGGCCAATAGACATATGAATAAATGCTCAATATCACTAATCATCAGAGAAATGAAAATAAAAACCACACTGAGATGCCACCTCACTACTGTCAGAATAGCTATCATCAATAAATCAACAAACAACAAGTGTTGGTGAGGATGTGGACAAAAGGGAACCCTCACGTACTGTTGGTGGGATTGCAAATTGGTGCAGCCACTATGGAAAACAGTACGGAGGTTCGTTAAAAAATTTAAAATAGAACTACCTTATGACCCAGCTATTCCACTACTGGGTAGTTATCCAAAGAAATCCAAAAAACTATTTCAAAAAAAAATATATGCACCCCTATGTTTACTGCAGCACTATTTGCAATAGCCAAGATATGGAAACAACCTAAATGCCCATCAATAGACAATTTGATAAAGAGATTCTAGTATATTTGTACAACGGAGTATTACTCTGCCTTAAAAAGAATGAAATCTTACCCTTTGAAACAACACAGATGGATCTAGAGGGTATCATGCAAAGTGAAATAAGTCAGACTGAGAAAGACAAATACCATATGATCTCACCTATATGTGGAATCTAAAGAACAGAATAAATGAGCAAAAAACCAGAAATAGACTCTGAGATATGGAGAAAAAACTGATGGTTGCTAGATGGGAGGGCGTTGGGTGGTGGGTAAGAAGGTGAAGGGATTAGAAAGTACAATTTAGTAGTCACAAAATAGTCACAGGGATGTGAAGTACAGTATGGGGAATATACTCAATAATGTTGTAAAGACTATGTAGGGTGTCAGATGGGTGCTGGGCTTATTGGGGGGATCACTTCATAGATTATATAAATGCCTAACTGCTAAAATGTACACCTGAAACTAATATAATGTTGAATGTCAACTACAATCACACACACACACACACACACACACACACACACACGGGGTGCCAAAAAATGTACACATATTTTAATAAAGGAAAAAACTGCATTAAAATTCTAATACAACGAATGACGCTAGCATTCATTTGATTAACACCATCTTTTGAGTGAACATCATACTACACATTGCTACCGTAATTCAATTCAACTTTGAAAAGTAATAAATAGATAACATCTCTGAAAATGGGTATACATTCCTTTGGTGCCCCCATATATATATATCCATATATCTCTATATGTATGAGTATATACATAGTCATGGGATGTAAAGTACAGCATAAGGAATATAGTCAATGGTATCATACACAATAGCTATGTATGATGTCAGATGAGTAGTCGGCTTGGGTGTGTTATCACTTTGTGAGGTGTGCAAATGTCTAATCATTATGTTGTTTTGTACACCTGAAACTAATCATTAACTTAAAATACTTAAAAATAAATAAATAAAATAAAACAAAATAACCAAACTTTACAAAAAAATAAAAAACAATTTCCATCTATTCAAGTACATGTATATCACATGGAATCTACTTTTAGCAGCTGAAGAACACAGAGATTGTTGTGATTGAAAAAAGAAATTTAGTGTTGTGCTTCCTAGCAAAGCAAAAAAATATAAGGTTCCAGATTCACTTTCTCAGAGCAGACTAAATGGGTTAATTAGAAACTGAGATGCAGGAATTCGATAACTGACAAAAGCTTCTTCAGGGATACACATTTGGTTGTTCGTGTGTTATTCTTCCTGGGTGCTAAAATGATTGCAGAATATTTTTGGAACCTGCCATTGATGTACACACCAATTGTTCTCTGTGTGCTGCTCCAAAGTCCGCATTGTGTGAGTGGACCAAGCAGCTGGATTTGCCCTGATTCCTGATCTCCTCTTATTTTTCTTTTCTTTTACTTTTTTTTTGAAAAATGAATCTGCCATTATTTGCCAATTGACACATTTTTTTATTGTAAATGTCTAATTACATTGCTTTGTACACCTGAAACCAATTTTAAAAATGAAAACAAAGAAATGTGTCCTCCTTATTTTTCTTTACCCTTCCTGTCTTATCACTGGGACTGGACTCCAGCTGTGGGGCTTTGACCCCTGAATAGTTTCCTTTAAACTCCTCCTTCATATGCTGTAATTCCACAGGTGAAAGTGTGAGGAAATTCAACAAAGGATATTTAGGTAAAAGCTGGTACATTTACCTTCCTATCTAGGGTGGAGAAGCAGCAGAAGCCATGGATGGGCATAGAGGAAAAAAGGACTGAGCAAACAGGGGCACAGCATCGCAGCCTGTAGGCTATAGTCCACGAGGCCAGTGGTATTTGCAAGCAGCCTATCACAAGTCAAAAGTGCTGTGGGGCTCTGCTGGGTGAGGGAGGAATCAGGGCTCCAGAAACCACAAAATCATAGACACACATTTTAAGAAAGGAAAACTGTATTAAAATTGTGATACTCAATATATACCGATAACAAAAGATGAATACAAGTCACATTTGACTTCTGCAATTACAAGAGGTGCTCACAGTGGTTACCATCCGCGTCCAGACACTTCTGATTATGACGAACTACTGCTTGAGCAACGTTGACCAAAGTGTTCATTTGTACACATTTTCGGCACCGATGATATATAGACATAGATGTAGACGTAGACATAGACATAGACATAGAGATAGAGAGATAAATTTTAAATCAATGCTTGTGAGTTTAATTTTTAAGTAAACTTATTCCCGGTATCAGAGGATAAAAATGACTTGGGCTAACACAGAGAATGGAAGGGGAAAAGGTGAAACACTGAGAAGTTAGAATTGCAAAATTACTCATAGAAACAATCACAAATACTAAGCAGAACTTAGAATTCTAAGAACTGATCACACACGAGGCACAAATGAGTATAGTTGACCATATCTCCTCATTGCTTCTCCTGATAGATTTCTCATTTTTCCTGTTTGTTGTTCAGGAACATTTCCTTAAGCAGAATAGACAAAGCATCATTGGTGCCACAGTCCCTTGCTTCATGCTGTTAGAGAGAGAATGCGTAATATTTTCACATTTGATATTAGAGCACAGAGCAGCTCAGCCATGGGAAATGGAGGCAGGGTATGTTGAGTGTATTTTTTTCTTCCTTTACTAGTGCTTGCTATTATTATCTACATGCTACAAATATTCTCCCAATTAAAGCTCTCAACAACCCTAGAAGCAAGAAGTGCATTTAGTCCTGCGCTTTGCTCTATTGTTTTTGAAGTGATGAGGGGAGAAATCTCAACTGCCCCATGCAGGGTCCCACAAGTGAAGAAGATTTTGAATGTGCCAAGTTCCAGAGTCAGCCTTCATCTTTACAGGTCCTGAAAAAAAATCACATTGAAATCACATCAGTGTGGCCAGTGTTGACAAGGATTTCAGAACCAACTCATTAAAAATACCAGCCAAGCCCTTCCTGCTGTTTATTTAAACTGAAACCACTCATGTGTCTGGTTTGCTGAGCATTTCACTGTATTTTATTTTAGTAGAAAATCAATATTTTGTTCCTTTAAAATATAACTTTTATCTCTAGTTATAAAAGTAATACATGAAGATTATAAAAACTTAAGGAAATATAGAAAAACATAAACAGGAAGATAAAAATTCCTGTAGCCCTCATGGAACAGAGTTTGATTCTAGAGGTCTCCAGATACTGACATCCACTATTTTAATAAGAAGGGGGAAGAGAAGAGGATGGAGACTCTGCACACATCCCTCTTTTATTATTTTTTATTAAATTTATTGGAGTGACATTGGTTAGTAAAACTATATAGGTTTTAAGTGTACATTTCTATAATACATCATCTATATATTACATGTGTGTTCACCACCCAGAATCAGTTCTCCTTCCATCACCATATATTTGACCCCCTTTACCCTCTTCTACCACATCCCTTCCCCCTTACCCTCTGGTAACCACTAAATTGTTGTCTCTATGAGTTTTGTTTCTTTGTTTGTTTGTTGCTTCCAATTTTATATCCGACATATGAGTGAAGTCATATGGTTCTCGACATTTTCTGTCTGAATTATTTCAATTAGCCTAATAATCTGAAGATTAACCCATGTTGTCACAAATGGCAGTACTTCATCAGGACCTGTCCCTTTTTCATTTCTTTAGTCTTTCTCACTTCCCAGTCGTGCCAAGTTTAGGCCAGAGATGACACTCAATAATTTTAACTTTGGTATCTTGGCTTTCAACTCATGTCTTAACCTCTTGAGTCTCCATGTCCTTTCCTCACATATAATGGATAAATTTTTAATTGTGTTTTTTGCATGGAGATGTCCTTACATATTCATCGCATGACCAAGGAAAGGTGTTAGCATGGGACCAGTAGGACCATGACACGAGTTTTCCAGACTAGGTTCCTAAGACAGAAGCAGACAGGGACAAAAGTTCGCTAGAGGTGGGGGTGGGGGTTCCACTACAGGGTGGGAAAATGGAAGCTCATGAAACGAAATGTCACAGGGAAAATGTTCACGAGCTGGAGACCAAACCTCCACGGTCAAAACAGAATCCGATGAAGTTGGTACAAATTCCATCTTTGCCACTTATCAGACTGGTGCACTTGAGCAAGTTACCTAACAACTTGTTACTTCTATTTGTGAGTAAGTAATGGAGGTTACTAATCATACCTTCCTCACTGGATTATTTTCAGAAATATGTTAAAAAGCTAGGCAAGCCTATCGCATAGTATCTGGTACACAAGAGATGCTTAATAAGAACATTTTCTCTCCTCTTTGCCTCCTTGCTGCTGATTTATAATCTATTGAGGTCTGGAGTTGAAGGGGGGGGCGGTGACACATTTGGAGTCATTTTTCCTTAGATTTCTTTTGCTTTAATATGTGTCTGTCTCCAGTTTCTTACCTGAGAGCTTATAACCCCAGGTTAGCAATATTGCAGGTGTTGCCATGGCTACCACTATCCTGTGACTTCAGGTCATGATAAAGCAGCAGGAAGCAGAGTCTATGCTTTCATGCAGATGTTCTCAAATCACAGAGAAAGAAGGGCGAGCTTTGTGAGTACACGGGTATGATATTCTTGGCCTTCAGTGGGCAATCTGGTGATGTACGGTCAATATGTACGTGACCCACCCTACATGAAGTGCTTTTTGCAGTGTCAGCCCCTTCCAAATGAGCAATTGTCACATTTGGGACACTCAAAACACCAATTCATTTTTCTCTGTGTTTTTGTCTCTTTTTTCAGTCTGTTCTCCGTTTCCAAACTGATATGCTCTCCTTCGTTCCTCGATTCTGCCTGATTTTTACCCTGGAGGAAAAAAAGAAAAATACCCTTTTTCCTTTAATTAAAGTTGCTTAGTGAATCAATTCAGTTTAGAATCAATTCAGAAAGCAGCAACATGCAGGCACATCGCTTTTTTCCCATACCGTACCATTCATTGTGTGGTATCGATTCTTCCTTTTTTTGTCCAGATTATCTTTGGCTTTCTAACCTGGGACCACACAAGTTCACAGTTTAAGCAGAACTGATTTATTAATTCAGTCAAAATCCTCAACCTGAAAGTCAAAAAGGAAAAAAAGGAAAAGAAAAGGCACGAATTATGTAGCCAAGCCTTGCTCTGGTCATTTAATATAAAATCTCATTTCATCTTCCCAGCTATTCCATGGAGCAGCTGACACTTCCTCGTTTTACAGAGGTAAGCACTTGGCCCGAGGTCGTGGAGTTAGTAAGTGTCTGAGCCACTGTGTGATCCTGGGACTGTCTAACTGCCAGACCTATTTCTTTCTGTTTAGTTGCCTGATGATGACATAGACATATTATGCTCAGCACAGAGTATTACACCTCTATGACATGTAATTATTTACAGCATTAATAGCTACCTCTTACCACTGGCCCGTATTGTGTCTGAGATTCTTTTTTTCAGTACCGTATTCATCAGTGCAACCTATTTTCAGGGTTGCTGGTCTTTGAAAAATATATATCTAGGAAAGAAGGTTTTGCCTGTGACATGTCACGTCTAATGCATAATACTATATTCCTCAATCTCTGGAAATGAATTTCTTTTTCTCACTTCTTAGAAGGTTTGGTCACTGTTCACACAACAGAGAAATATACATGCTATCCTTTTCCAATCTGAGCCTCACCTTCTCCGTTAGGCTGTACGGAAGCAACAGGGTGTGATGAAAAGAAAATGGTTGCTGGTTAGATGAGGAATAACCAGGGTGTGAGTTCTGAACACCTTCCGCAATCCGGCCCAACTCTTCATCTCTAAAAGAATTGGGCAAGGCTCTCGCCTAGCAAGGGTTGAAGTCATGCCTGGGAGATGAGGTCTGTGCAGCGCCAGGCCCACTGGACGCAATGAACGCGCTCTGTGTAACATCATGCCATTCTAAGTAAACAACCACCGCATTCGGGAGACTCAACGTACAAATGTATTTTATCTATATTTTTGTCTCTATTTTTGGTCTAATCTCTAGTTCCAAGCATAAATCCCTAGTACTATTATGAAGATTTAATTAAATAACCTATTTGAAGTTCTTAGCACTTTATGTGGCATATACTAGATGCTCAACAAAATGTGTTCCCTTTCCCTTTTCCTTTTCCTTTCCAAAGGAGAGGCCAATCCACTTCTTTCTTTCATGGTAGAGGCTACTCTGAACTTATTGGAAAATCTAATTTCCACAGATAATAGCTCCTTATGATCAGGAAGACCAGTATTTACTCAGCAAAATGGTATTTTCGTGTTTTTTCCTTAGGGGGTTAATTATTTGAGGAGCTTACAAACCTCCATTGTGTATGAAGGGAACAAATACAAAGAACAACAAATTAGGGACGTGGGCCCCGAATTCTCACAGCCTGCCCGGGGAGAGAGTGAAGCAAGAGGGAGCTGTGAATGTGGGCTACCTGACTTGGGGACTCCAGATGAGAGCCTTGGATTCACATGAGTGCGGGAAGTCTCTCTCTCCTCAGGCCAAGTGGATTGCTGATGATGGAAAAGAACTCTTCATGAGATTTCCTACAGCTCTTCCAGTCTTCAAGATGAAATAGAATTTCCACTCCTGAAGATAGAGCTGAATCTCCACCACAGAGATTCACTGACCCTGATATCCAGAGTTTGCAATCAAAGAGAACCAACCAGTTCAGGAATTAACTAATTAAAACTATTAGTTCCTAGTGAACCATATAATCAATATTGGACTGTGAACCTTAGAAATGCTGCATAATAGATGCAAGCAGAAAATCTTTGTCTACACATTTTCATCTGTGTTGATGGGGCTCAGTGTGAAACAGAAAATAGGCAAATCCCTGAGCTCTTTGAGAAACCAACCCAACCAGATACGATGGGTCAAACATTACACTGGGAGGTGGTCCTGCTGATCCAATCAGATCCTGATGGCTGTCAGAGGAAAGGATGATACAGGCTCCCTTCCAGAGACTTCTGCAGAGTCTTCTCAGAAAGAAATCTTTCCATAGGGGAGACTTTGGACTGCTAGATGGATCTAGCTAATATCTTCACTTAGGAATCTCTGCTGAAAACACTGGGCATTTTGGCTAGTTTGTCTCTCCCATAGTAAGAAATTTAAAGAAAACAAACATTGGGAAACAGAGAAAGGGAGCCAACATTTATTCAGTCCACATTTGAGGTCAGGCCCTGCTCTGTGTGCTTCTCTCTCATCGAGCGTACAAGATGTCATTCACCCTGTTCTATAGGTACAGATCAGGATCGTGGGGTTCAAGTGACTTTTCCAAGGTTATTAGTTGGTAAAAAGTGAGATGGGATTCAAACCCATGACTCCCTGAATGAAATAACTCACACTATTTTCCATTCCAGCATACTGCACTTCTCGAAAGGACCGGATCTAGCTGTTCTCCTCTTGTTCCTCTTACTTTCCCTTTTTTTTTTCTTCTCTGTCTCTCTTAGTGTCCTCTTCCTTCTATTCTCCACATCCTTTTCTCACTCTCAGCCATATTTCAGTGCCATAGAGGTCACGCTTATTGACACTGTTTCATGTTCCTCACTGCCCTTCATCTTTAATTCAGCCAGTTCCTATCTGGGGGACAAAACTTTCAGTGGAAAGTTAGAAGACAACATCGTACCCATCAGATTACAAGGATCATTAATTGTCTTCAGTTCTTCTATCTTTTTTATATATTTCTGGAGTTATTTTTCTCTTAAGACATCCGTTTGTCAAATAACACTTCAGTTATTGCTCCCAAAACATATAGGATAATGAAGGGACTATATGCTTGCAGACAGTATAAAATTGTCAAAGGAAGAATAACGCTTTTCCCACCATTTAATTCTATAGAAAATGTCTATTATATTCATATTTGTTGTTTTTAGTCATCCTTCATATGTGGTGGCTGATACGCATTGTGGCTGCCCTTCACTTGCCATTAATGTTCAGGAGAGTATTTTATGGCTATGACATGAAATACAAGGTTAATACTAGTCACCAGGTCATAGGTACCATTTACTGTCCACCATAAAGAACTGGCATTAAGATTTTAAGCAAATAGGCTGTCAGAAAGGAGTGTGCATCACTTTTAAAGACACGATTTCAGTTTCATTGAAGAGTCTGAATGGCTGCAATCCCATTAACTACATCATTTATTTTGTAGACTGGCAGTTTTTTAAACAGCTGTTAGAGCACAAACGTAGGTCAATGTAGGGAAATCATGTGGGAATTTGTTCCATACTTCAGAACTGGGCCATGCTTTGAGGTCAGCACAAATATAACACTTCCATGTCACTCTTCACAGCTGCCTCCTGGCTATCCCAGCCCAACCCCTTTAGGCAGCCACATCCAACCTCATCCGTGCATGGAATATATATAACACAAAACCGCCACACCTTCCTGGCTCTGAACTGCCCAGCTTGTGCTGGTGCTTGAGCCTGGATCTACACGATCCTGCTCTGTTAGCCAACATCTTCTCTTCTTGCTTTGTCCTCACCTCTGACGCTGGGCTGACCAGGGAAGGGGTTCCCAGGATTTTTTAGTGTGGAGCTTTATGTGGTTCATAGTTCAGATATTCTCATTCCTTATCACGGTTAACAGATAAGGGTGCAGGAAGTCAGAGCGTAAGTTAGAGTTGTAGCAAGTAGGGGAGTGTTCCAGCTATGGAACAGGAGTAACAAACTACCTCAAAACTTAGTGGCTTACAATAACTGCATTTATTTTGCTCACTAATTTGCAGTTCAGGAGAGCGGGAAGGGAGGGGACAGCTAATATCTGGTTCACGTGGCATTATCCATTTGAAGACATTGATGTAGTCTGTACAGGTCAGCGTCTGGACCTCAGAGGAGGGTGAAGATGAGTGGAGAATGGAACTGGAGGGATAAATGTATGGTGTCCCTCAAAGTCATCAATATGGAGTAGGGTAGATAAAGGAGCAAGGGAAAATGTCCACTGAATAAACAGGTAAGTAAGTAAGGGGACGTCTTATGAAAAGCATCTAGCAAAGCTTATGGCTAAGGACTATTAAGGGTCATTTGGACAATCAGCAATAAAGGGAAAATTCCTTGCTGTGGTCCTCCTGGAGATGGGCTGTCTCTATGACATGAATTTGAGAGAGTCTACACTTAGTCCTTGAGAGGGCGTGGGTGTTTTAAACAGTCTTTGCCTCTTTACTCTTATTTAAGAAAATGACACATCTAAAAACACATATAAACTATGGAATACCATGCAATCATCTGATTTTGTGTTTTAAACATAATTTTCTCTTAAAGGGACAGGTTAGAATTGTCTAGCTCTAAACAATTTTGTTGGCAGAAGCTTTACAACATAGGAAGAACAACTTTTGAGAAACGAATATATATTTCTCAAAAAGCACACATATATGTCCACATATATTTACATATATACATTTACAATTTATATCAATATATATGGAAAAATGAGTTTTTGCACATCAGAACTATAGACAATAATTTGTATATACTAAAACTTTTGACCCAAAAGTTCCTCTCCCTAAGTTGTACACACACACACATACACACACACTCACACACACACACACACTTTCTGGGGTGATAAACTCTTAGTCTCAATTTCAGGTCTCTACCACCTGCTTTTCCTGGAGTAGTACTGTGACATTGTGCCTCAGGTTGGGGGACAGTGGATAGAGATTTATTCCATGATGTGCTCCATGGCATCTCCTGGCAGACACTGTGTACGATGTGACCACACCCCCAATCCTGCCCCTCTCCACAGCTGATTGGGCCACATGTCCCAAGCTGGGCTAATCAGAAGCTTATCGTTAAGTATTAAAATGTAGAGCTGAATGAGAACTCATTTCTCTTTGTTTGGGTAATACCAATAATGTACAACTCAGAAAGTATGGGTCACTTTTTTTTTTTTATTATGTGGGTTTGGAAGTGGAGAAATCTGGCCTACAGAGAAGAAGAAAAATAATAAAGCTCAGTAGAGAGCTGTTGCCATACAGCTGCCAAGCCGTTTGTTCCCCCGTACTCATCCCAGGATTTCACAAGGGAGTGCCTCAGCAAACTGAGGCCCGATGGAGAGATATCGGAAAAGCTCCTCTGAGGGGAAGTCTCAGCAAACTGAGACCGGATGGAATTATATCGGTCCCTCCCCTTCAATGGATTCCTTGGAGATGTGCGTGTGTGTGAAGGCAAAGTCCAGACTGGAACACAATGGGAACTTTCGGAAAGACGGCCAGCAGGCTGCTAACACAGAGATCTTGAGGTTAACAATCATTACCTCTTTAGAATAAATAAATAAAACTATAAAAACTACACGTGGGTCTGATTCGGGGTTCAGTCCCTGAGACTGTTCCCCTTGAACCGTGCTTATACTCTATTACTGGCTATTGTCTTTTCTTAACTCTGCGCCGCCCTTCTCCTTCCCCACAACCCACGTCGTGCTGGACGTGACGGAGAGCAACTGTCAAGTCTCACTTCCAGCACTGCATTCTTGCCCTTGGGTTTCAAAAGACATCTCTCTCTCCTTACAAGAAATGTCCCCATCTGTACTGACTGATGAAGCGTAAGATATCGGTATTTGCTGTAAACAAGTCCTGAAAGAGCAAATGGGTAGGTATGCGATCTTGGCATGTGCACTGCTTATGCTCACTCAGAATATCTGCCTCTTTGAATCTATAGTTTAGCCTCAAGTAGATTTTCTTTTCCTCCTTCTCTCAAAGATTTTTTTTTTTTTTAATCTTACATGAAAATATTAAGACTTGCTTGCCCTCTCTTTGGCAGTTTTCCTCTGAGACTAAATGAGATAAAGGCAGTTATTTAGTCTTGTTTCATAATTGCCCTTCAAGATGATGAAAATTGTATTTTTTTTGTTTATTGACTTTTATCTTCTTACAATTTTTTATGTTTTCATTTGACAGTATCTTATGCTGTGGATAAGGGGAAAGGACAGCACCGAGTTATTTCCTAGTATTGTGTGTGAAGATGTGTCAGGGATTCTCATTGCCAAAAAAGCAAGTTCTGTAGGCCACCTCTCCTTGGCAGAGGAAAGAGAAGAAACTCTCGTGGGCATCACAGACAGCAACAGAGGAAGTGTACCCATTATGTGCAGACTTGCCTTCCAAAAATGTGCATATGGGATGGAGATCAATCTCGTGAGCAGCAATTGCAGACTCACCAGGGAATCGATGCAGCTACATTTGCAGTGACCTCAGCGGAAGAGTGTGTAGTGGAGTCAGTACCTTCAGGCTCTCGTGTGGGGAAATGCAAATAGATACAGACCTAAATGTTCCTCAGACAATCCTTTTCTGGGAACACATAGTTGACCACAAGGATGAAAATAGATACTAGGCCACATGGCATCTGTTAGACCTTAATTTTTGTGGTTCAGTTTAAACAAGAAAAGAGAGAGTGCCATGAAGAAAATAACAATAATAACAGATGCATTTATTGGCCATTTACCATGTGTCTGGCATAGTGCTTATAACCTATTTCACAATATGAGGAAAAGTGTTATTATCCCCATGTTATTGGTGAGCAAACTGCAGCTCAGGAAAGTTAAGTCACATAGCCCCAAGTTTCTGAGCAGGGACTTGAGGCAAGCAGTCTGACTCAGTGTTCAGGTTTTGAGAGCTCATTGTGAACCGTTCCCTCATCTGTCCTTCAGACTACGGAGCATCTGCTAAGTTTCCAGTCCCAGGGTCCAGGCAAGGACTGTCACAGTACCCAGGGTTGAGGAGCACAGAGGAGGCGTGGCATCCAGGTCTGGAGAATCATGGAGGAAGCTAAGATAAATACAGGGACAGCAAGTAGCCAAACTTGGTACGAGGCCAGGAGGGACACAGCAGTTCAGTTCATGGTCAGTTAAGATCATGGATAACGAGTGTGTCCAAGCCCCCGTGAATGAATGCAGGAGCCAGGCATGGGTGCTTAAGGAAGTTCTGACTGTGCGTGTTAGGGAAGGTGCTCAGGCACCCAGGGCTTTTCCAAAGGACAGATGGAAGAAAGCAAGCGTCCTCATCTAACCACCAGTCCATTCAGCTGTGGAGGGAGCACTGGCTTGAGGCAGAGTCCGTGGCACAGTTCTGGCTCTGTTACTCCATCTCTATACAGGTCACATGACTATCTAAACCCTTCCTGTGGGAGAGAGGGACATCTTTGTTTCTACTGTATTCATAGCCAAGTCATGTGAGGAGGAGTTGTAAAACTAGTGTTTGAACTGAGAACTCCAAATCTCGAGAATCTTTCTACCATAATTCCCAGCAAGATTCCATCATAGAAGGGTTAGCATCTGCCAAAAACGGCGTGATCTGTAAAATGCTATGTACGTGTATGTTTTAGAAGAATTTGTAGACAGTGGAGAGTGACCACCTCACAGACCTCTTCTATGTTCTGTGCACCCCAAAGGCTGCCCTTCCCAGTCTGTAGCAGTGGTATGATAAATATGCCCGAATGGCTTTGCTTCTGTCATGTATCGTTTAGCCCACTTCACTCTTGGAGCCGATTGTTCCATGGTTTCTTTCTGATCCCTTCTCACCTCAGCCTCCCTGACCCTCACCCCTCCATCAAGTAGTATCTCTCGGCCCAGGCTCCCTAGAAGACCCAGTGAAATTTCTCAAAGTATTTGGGAGACCAAATCCATGTTTTTACAACTTATCTTGTTCTCTCTGCACGTTTCTGGTAGTTTCTGGTCAGCACAAAATATTTCTCAATACTTTTCCATGACTTTTTACCCCCTAATGAAACAGCTAGGAAATGCCTGGTTTTATTTTCCATGAATAGCGGGCCTGGGAGACTCAGATTTCCCAGAAGTTAGGACTCCCCACATTCAACAAATAAGCCTCCCATAACCAGAAGAGTTGCATGTGAAAAGAAAACAAGGAAAATGGAGCTATTTAACATTCCTGGGGAATAAAATGTGATGTAGCATCATCTTTCATGTGATGAAAGCTGGAGAAGGTGGGCTTTTGCTTGACCTGGCTAATTATGAATAGTGACTATTTAGCACAAAAGTTAGTCAGTTGTGTTTTGTAATCACCTTTATCAAAACAGTTGCTGGAGCACTGCCTAACTGGTTTACCAATGGGAGTGTCTGCAGAGAGATCTAGAACACCAGAAAAGAGTCAGCACAACCCCTATTCTGGAAGAAAGGTTTTGTTGTGGGCACAGAGTTGTTTTTTATGTTATTTTATTTTGTTTTTCTGAAGAGCATTCTAGAATTGAAGGACAATAACACAGTTGATTCAACGGCTGCACACAGTTTGATTTGCTTGTGAAGGCCCTCACTAGGAAGTCCCCGCTTTTCTGCTCTAAGTGGCTTTGGTGAATACAATCCATAACCTCCACATCTGAGCCTTTGAAAGAGAATCTCTAGGGAAGGAGTGAGGGTAGGTCTCTGTCTTTGTGGTGCTTACATCCCAGTGGGGAGAGAGGTCTCTCTGTCTGATTGATGATGTTGCCCATAACCCTTTGCTTCCTGAATGCACTGCTTTGCCTTCAGAGCTCTGACTCAAGGGACACGGTAACTCTTTGGTGTAGATGACATAAGCTGGTGTTTTCACAGGACGTTCTCAAATTCTAAAGGTGATAAAAATGGAGAATGGGCCAAGTGCGCCAACCCTCTGACTCATCATATAGAACTTCTTTGACCCTATCTCAACTTGCTCCTACTCTCAGCTCACAGGCCCTGGATGATCTCACTCTGTCTCCTAAGATGGAAACCTTGATCCCCAAGAATCAGCTGTACTTCCCATGTTCCTTCCTTCTGCGGTCCAGCCCCACTTGCACATGTAGAGCCCCAGCTAACATATGAGACTTTTCCTAGCACTCGGACTTCCCTCGTGGTCAAGAGAACATCCCAACACTGATGTCTTCTTCATGCTTGGAGTTTGACCACTCAAATTCCATTTCTGGTTGGAAAGACCTTCAGCAGGACACAGATTCTCTGCCTGAGTTCTCTCTGCAGGTGTGACTCATCCCTCACACAGGGGTATGGCCTATCTCGTGCAGAACCACTCTAAGATATAATTATCATTATCGTCTCCGCTTTACAAATCAGTTCACTGGGGAACAAATAGAATAAATGATGTTTCCAAGCTCACACAGCTCACAAAGCGGAGGGTTGGGATTTGAATCCTGACAAATTGCCTTGCTAAGAAAGGTGCAGTCATTCTCTGCTGGCTTCAGCAGTCTCAGGCTTCTAATGCACATCTTATATTTTATGGAAACAAACAATCTGTCATAACTGACTCCAAACCTGCACTCGTATGTTTTGAACCAGCCAACTTTTATTTATTAAGATCTCTGGGTAAACCTGTTTAGGCTCACTATTTATTATTGTTTTCCTTGCTCTGGAACGGAACTGGCCGGTAACTTGAAAAATGGATGGAGAATTGTATCTTTGCACTCTGACTGTTGAAATGCCCCCTTCCAAGCTGAAATGTTACTGTAGGCTGTCAGTTGTTCAAGGCATTCATCCTGAAATTATAGTGCAGACCATTAAGCTTGGGGGTATTCTCAGTTCTTTGCAATTTCATGAGCTGTGAAGGCCCCACTGAGCACAGACGGCTGAGGAGTAAGTGAATGTGTATTGTTAGTGAAACGCTTTGTGCTTAGAGAATCCCTGCAGAGAAAAGCAAAGGCAGTGGAATGTTAAACTTAATTCAGGCCAACTGGGACCTTGTGACCCCCTCCTGTTCAACCTGACAATATCTGGTAGCCCATTCTCTTCTGGAGTCGCTGTTGGCAGTGCCCTAAACCCCCCTGTGGAATGCCTGCTTCTCTAGGACCTCCTGAGGGGTGCCTAGGCCCTTGACCCTCATCCAGGCCCTCCCAATACCTCAGCTGAACTGCTTCCTCAGGTCTGCACTGCTGCCTGCTTCCTGCTGACCTCTTGCTCCCCATTTTTATCTGCAGGACTTTCAGACTTGCTCTTTAATTGATTCTTTCTTTCTCCTTGTGCCTGGATTTTCTAGTATCAATTTGTGATAGGCTCACTACTGGCAGGAAGTTGGCCTTTGCTTCCCATCCCTCAGCTCCCTGCTATCGAGCTGGTCTCCCTGAATTTCTCTCTCTACATGTGGTGTTTGGGTTGCCAGCATTGGTAAGAAGCACAGACTACCCTGCAGCAACCTAGCTACTGGAATGCTGACAGTGCAGCCATTTCTAAAGACAAGGGTTTTCAACTGTTACAGCCTTCTTAAAGCCTATCGTTCTCTCTGTGTTTAAATTTCGTGTGTGTGTGTGTGTGTGTGTGTGTGTGTGTGTGTGTGTGGCGGTGGGAAAAGCAGAGAGGGCAGACCCTTGATCAACTTTTCTATACTATTACTGACCCAACAAGTAATTCCAGGTAGGAACCAGGGCCCCAGTGTGAGTTTGTTAACTCCCTGGTGTAGTACGGCATGCAGGTCAGTTTTCACACCCCTAGGTCATTCCTAGAGAAGCTCCCTGGGAAGCCTTGTGATCCCCTCACCCTTACATGCACAGGAAGATGGAGAAGGATAGGAACATTAGGGTTAGGCTAGAGACCTGACTGAGGGCATGGATGGTCCCTATAGGAAGTACTTGTGGGACAGAAAGTAACATATCAGAAGCTATTGCTGCTGGACACAAGGAATGGTGCAAGATTAGAAAATCAACAGTGTCTAGGTAGTTATGAGGGTCCCTAGGGGACAGTGAGTAAAAAACTATCCTTAGAACTTGACAGCACTCTATCCCATATGCAGGTCGACATGGAGAAAGAGGATAGCAAGCTCTCAGACACACTCCCTGCACTCTTTCCCCCTTGATTCATTTCAATTCTGTCTGGGCAACGGTTTGTGCTACTCAACAGGCAGTGGATGTGGTGACTGTTGTTCACATCTTTGGTTCCCAACTTTAGAGATGATCTCTGAACATACACATGCCCTGCTTTTCTTTAGTTCAGCATGAATGTCAACATTATAAAGCTTTGTCCAGAAAAGCAAGCAAATTTACAAATATGGGAAATTAGATATCATCTCTATTTAAATATATACAAAGTCCACTTTTCTTTTTAAAATAGAATTCAACGAGAAAAACATCAAATGGCTGACCATGGACAACCGTAAACTTACACTTCCTCAAAAGGGTCCTGTACCGTGCCCTCCAGCATCACCCGTCATTCTGCAGCCTCCTCGGACCCCATACTCACAGGCACACATGGCAGTGCCCTCTCCACTTCTGGACCACGCTGGCCTTCTTCATTCCTAACGTCTTCTCTGGGCCTTCCTTCCTTGGGGGACGTGCTCTTATTTCCCATCTGCCTGAAATAATCTTTCCTCTGTTTCTTGCTTCTCTGACTCTGTTCAGCTCTCTCACTTCTTCAGGACACTGTAAGAACAGGACAGTTCAGGACACTGTCCTACTAAGTGCTTTCTCTTTTGTGGCCCTAACCAGACACACAGTCATGGTGACATCAGAATTTCTCAACGGATACTCAGGTGTGCATACCAAGAGCTATTTTCTTGTGCTGAAGCCCTTATTGCAGCCGATTGAAGGTGGGGTTTAGACGGTGACCGAAGCTGTGTTGGTCCACTTACATTCACAACATTCTCTTTTTGATAAATTATCCAGTTAAAATTTCCTAATTCCCTATTGGATCTGTTTCTCCTCTTTCAACTCTATCCTCCCTCCCTAACCTCTAGGCATTTAGGGGTAAGATAAGGTTTACACATCTCCAGGACACAGGGTAGACCAGAAAAAGGTGATTGTCCCCTGCTGCACTCAGGGTCCTCACTAGCCCCTTATCCTACCTGGTGACTAGGCCTCCTGTGCTAACGTATGCTCAGGTGAATCTGGGACTTCCTAGGGTGATGCCTGTTATGCCACACCTACTGTTGATGACTGCAGACCCTGCTATTGTCTTCAACCAGGATGCCCCTGTACTTGTGGCCCCTTTGTCCATCCCCAGGCCTCTCCTGGTCCACTGGGCAGTGATGCTATAGAACTGGACATCGGAGCCCATTTGGGGATAAAGCTACCAGTTGAGGAGTTCCTCAGGTAGAACTAGGCAAAGGGGGCAGGGGATCTGTATTCTGTAAGACCAAGAAACACTGAACCTGGTCCTTGGGCCATGGCAGTTGGTAATAGCATATTCCAATGCCAGTGTTAGGGGCAGGTGCATAAGCCTATCTTTGTTCAGATTGCTGGCCCAGGAGTGACAATGGTCTTGTGGATTTGTTAGTAGTAGCAGCAGGTTGGCACATCCCTATTTATCTAGTAGCTACTGTCTAATTCACCAGCATCCAGAGGGCATTTCCTAGTGCTGACTTAAAGAGCACTGTGAAAGCAATGAAGACTGACCATTTAATATCTGGGGCTCATTGTAGGAATATGCATCTGAGGACCAAAGAAACAAATTCTCACCATAGCACAGTCATTTAAATCTAAATAACAGTTACTAAACATTCTTTCAGAAAACACTTATTCTGGCAGATGTTCTTCTCTTGCTATAATTCAAAATCAAAGTCCTGTCACTGAGGATCACACAGTGTAATGGGGGAGAGAAGTGACTCAGATGTGATACATGTATTCACAGAGTGTTCTGGAAGAACTGGATTTGGGGGATGAGAGATGTCTACATAAGCTCACCAGAGTTTTAATTACTATGCAGTGTTGTATATAATATTTTGATGCAGACAAATATACCATTTTCATGAAAAAAAAATCTGGCCTTAGGTAAAGATAGACTTTATTCCAAAGGGTTATTGGAAAAGGAAGCAAAGGGATTATTGCAAGAGTGGGAGAGAGGCTATTGAAACAGGAAGAAGGCACAAATGTCTTCAGTCTTACAAGGGCTGTTCTTGTCCAGGGAGGAGAAAAGGACAGAAAGAACAGGGTGTGGGAAGTGAGATGAATGGATGCCAGTGGCAGGTGGCCTGACCTTGTAGAAGATCAAATCTACTCATGTTTCCCCTGAACTCAGCCTATTCCTTGGAAGAGCTATGACGGAAGGGCTATATGTTAGCTCAGGTTGAGGATAGGTCAAAATCATGGGTGTGGGTGAAGGAGGGAAGCTTAACTAAAGTTTGTTCAAGTCACGGTAGCAGGTGTTTTGTCCATACCAGGTACCAACAGTTCAGCTAATCATTCACGGGACAAGGATGGGAATTTGGAGGGTCTGTGTCTGGCCTCGTCATAGGTAAACAAGGCGGCCACCTGAGAGTTTCATCTAAGTCATAGGAGGAAGGGTGTTCCAGTAAACCATATCCTGGAACACAAAAGAATGGGGGAGATTTCTGAATCATTGCAGTTTTCTGGGAACACAGAGCTCAGATAACATTCAACATTGTCAATTACTTTTTATGTGAGTTTGAGCCTCGATTTCCTCATAGGAAAATTGGATAAATATGGTTTCTATGTCAGGGTGAGGAATGTAAATGGAAACTTACCTAAAAGAAGTTAGCACGGTACCAGGCATATTTTAAGAGTTCAATACTAGTAATCATTATTATTCAGATTATTTTTATTGTTATTATTACTGCATTCTGGGCTTTGTTTTTATTAAAACAATTGTTATTATCTATTTGAAAGTTAAATATAAGTGATCACAGTCTATAACAAAGCATTGAGCAAAAAATGAATATGTGATTAATCTTACTATGACCCCATTGCCATCCAAGAGAGAGCCAATGGCCCTGGAAGCATTTGACCAAAAAGGACATACTAGTTAGATCTTGTTAAACTGATTTTCAAATATGATTTCATTCAAGTCATTCCCTGGAACCCATTACAAAGTGCTATTTGCAATCTAAATAAGCCCAGGCCTCTGGGGTATAGAAATTGGAGGCTTCTTTGCCAGCTAAGGGAGGGTGACTCTCTGAGGATTTTTCCTCTAGATCTCAATATGTACTCAAACTCATGCTGATATGGCCTCAGCAGCTCTTTTTATGAACATTCTGACTCTTCCAGATCTTTCTCTCTTACATTGGGGAATGGAGCTTCTCCTAACATTTTCTTACTGGTCTAGAAAGGATTCCTTAAAGAATTTATACAGGAGCCTTAAAGTTTTCATGGTCTCATTAGCCTGTTTAATTTTGTCTACATGAAAAAAAGTCTTCCTGGCTAGGCATATATTTTGCAGTTCTGTTATATAAATATTTAAACAGCTGGGTTTCTCTGTGTCCTCAAGAAATGTACCAGTCTTTACTTGGGAAGACAGGCCCAAAGTGAGGAAGCTATGGAATTATATATATACGTAGATCTCCACATATAAACAGGTGACTAAATTTTTAATTTTAAAGCTACTCGGATAATAAAAATGAATGTTTGCCCTTTGCCTTGATTGTTTGCCAGGGTAACCTACAATATGCTATAGTGGGGTTTTGGAGCAAAAGAGGCATAAATGAGAATTCTGATTTTACCATTTACTGGGCAAAACCATGCGAGTCATTTAAGTCCCTGTGCCTTATTTTCCTTATTTAAAAATTGAGGGGAATAATGGTGCATTCACCATGGAAAATACTATGGCAAGTCCTCAAAAAACAAAACAAAATAGAAAAAAAAACAGAATTATGGTATGATATGATCCAGCAATTTCACTTCTGATTATCTACACAAAATAATAGAAAGGAGCTCAGATATTTGTATACTATGTATTTGTACACTGTGTATATCATTCACAAGAGCTAAAACATGGAAGAAACTGAGATGTCTATCAACAGATGAACAATAAAACATGATGCACATAGAAATAATGGAATATTATTCTGCCTTAAAAAAAAAAAAAAGGAGATTCTGACACCTGCTACAACATGGATGAACCTTGAAGACACTATGCTGACTGAAATAAGCCAGACACAAGAGGACTAATATTGCATGATTCCACTTATGTGAGGCAACTAGAGTAGTCAAACTCTTACAGATAGAATGTTTGTTGCCAGAGGCTGAAAGGAAAAGGAAGTTTTAGCTTGGGAAAATAAAAAGTTCTGCAGGTGGATAGTGGTGATGGTTTTATGTCACTGGGAATGTACTTAATGCCACTGAACTGTACACTTCAAAAGACTTAAAATGGTAAACTTTATATTATGTGTATTTTACCACAATAACACAATGGGATTAATAATTATCTTTTCCTTGAAAGAGCCATTTCAAGTGCCAAGTAAATCACATATATTATTAGGAGAAATGCTTTGTGCAGTAGATGGCACTTAGAAGTTATCCAAAAGATGTCAATGACTTTTTCATTCTGAGATTAGGTTTACAAGAGTGAGTAGTTTAGAGCTTCATACATGGCTTGTGCCTAGGATGGCCAAAGTTAGGAAATCCTACTATAGGGGAACAGTGATGCTTCCAATGTGGCTTCATGACGTGAATAATACGGTTCCTCATATATATTGTAGTGAAGGTGAGTGGAATTTTAAAAAGTTATTCTCTTCCATGTAAATATATGTTTTCAATTAAACTTTTCATTTTGAGATAGTTGTAGATTCACATATAGTTGTAAGAAATAATGCAGAGAGATCTCATGTACTTTTTACCCAATTTTCACCAATGGTAGCATCTTACAAAACTTCAGTACAATATCACAACTAGGATATTGACATTGACATTGTCAATATCTGAAACATTTCCATCACCACAAGGATCCCTGCTATTAACCTTTTACAGCCATGTCCACTTCCAACTCATCCCCACCCCCACCCCCTTACATACACACAACCACCTCTAATCCCTGGCAATTACTAATCTGTTATCTATTTCTATAATTTTGTCATTTCAAAAATGTTATATAAATGGAATTATTCAGTACGTAACCTTTGGGGACTGGCTGTTTTCATTCATCTTAATTCTCTCAAGATTCATTCAGGTTGGCAATGATAATGTTTTAAATAAACGTATAACTGGAGGTGACGTCATCAAAATGGCGGCGTGACGTGAGCCTTTGTAAAGCTACCCTGGAATTTACAACTAATCGAACAACAATAACTCCACAAAGGACTCCCTGCACAACAGACAGGCAACACGAAGAAGCTCACTACTGAATTCACCTAAAGGTGGGCGAATTGCGTGAGCTGGGGAGGAGGGAAGGGAGAAATGTAGGGACGGAGCCACGTGGGCTCAGGATGCAGACCTAGCTCAGTGCTCCGAGCTCCCTGCATCCCGGAATTACCGCAACTGAGGAAGAGGGAAGAACTCAGACTGCTAGGGATCTGCTTATGGTCCACAGGCCTGAGGGGGCAGCATATAACATGGCTGAACCCAACGCTCACGGCAGAGACCTCGGAGAAGAGACTAAGGGAAGAAGGCTGAAAATGGTAGTTTAATCCCTCACTGCTGAGCAGAGAATGGAAGCCTTAGGCACTGAGACTAGCCGCCACCTCCTTACCCTCCGAGAGCTGGCTCTGCCCCCACCTGCCCGGTGCTAGAAGTGGAACAGTAGCAGTGTTAAATCAAAAGAACAGAATATTTGCAGTTCTGAGAACTGTGGACCTCAGACACAGATTCGCAGACCAACTAGTTCTGGCACAGGGGAGGGAGCTGTGGAAGCAGGACCGGCTGTGGTGGGGGCCACCATTGCTCTGGGCCACCTCTCACAACTCACCCCGCCCCTGGCCCCACCTATCTGGGCGGATCCCTGCAGGAGTAAACAGAACTGCTGAAACATACGGGTTCTGAATCTGGTGCGGGAAGAGCTTTGGAACTTCAAAAGGTCTCCGCATACCCACACGGACACTGCACCTTGTGACCCAAGAGAACTATTAACAGAGAAGAAGCCCGTCTCCCAGGGAATCCTCCCATTGTGTGACAAGCTGGAATAGTGCAGAGAAAACATAGCACTACCGTGTGAGAGAGAAAAAAAGGCTGCAGTCAGAGAGAAAATAAAACATTCTACCAACAAGTACTGGAAAACAAAAGAAAGACCTCTTCCTATCAACCTGTTGCAGAAGCCGCTCCTGTAGATGTCTAGGAAGAGAAATAATAAATCAGTAATTGCCACGAATAACCAAGACAATAAGACAGCTCAGAAAGAAAGTGAAAAGTCTCCAGAAAAGGAACTTAAAGATATGGAAATACATAATTTAAATGACAGAGAATTCAAAATTGCAGTTCTGAAAAAACTCAACGAGATGCAAGAAAACACAGAAAGGCAGTTTAATGAACTCAGAAACACAATCAAAGAACAACATGAATATTTTACCAAAAGGGTGAAATTTTAAAAAAGAACCAAATAGAATTTCCGGAGAATAAGAACTTAATAGAAGAAAATCAAGAATGAAATAACCAGCTTAGGTAGTAGAGTTGACCAGATGGAGGCACGAATCAGTGACATCGAAGACAGAAACCTGGAAATTATACAGATGGAAAAAGAAAGAGACTTGAGACTTAAAAGAAATGAAAGAACTCTACAAGAACTTTCTGACTCCGTCAGAAAGAGCAATATAAGAATAATGGGCATACCAGAAGGAGAAGAAAGAGAGAAGGGAACAGAGAATATATTCAAACAAATTGTTGAGGAGAACTTCCCAAACTTGTGGACAGAACCGGATCCTCGAATCCAAGAAGCAAATAGAACACCTAATTACCTCAATCCCAACAGGCCTTCTCCAAGGCACATTGTATTGAAGCTGTCCAAAATCAACAACAAAGAAAGAATCCTCAAGGCAGCCTGGGAAAAGAAGATGGAAACCTACAAAGGAAAGCCCATTAGATTCTCATCAGATTTTTCGGCAGAAACTCTACAAGCCAGGAGGAAGTGGAACCAGATATTCAAACTATGTAAAGAGAGAAATTATGAGCCAAGAATAATATATCCAGCAAAGATATCCTTTAGATATGAAGGAGGAATAAAGACCTTTCCAGACATACAGATGCTGAGGGAATTTTCTAATACACGACCTGCACTACAAGAAATACTAAAGGAGGCTATTCGACCACCATCAACAGGGACAATTTGTGGCAACCAAAACATGAAAAGGGGGAGAGTAAGGCTTGAACCGGAATATGGGAATGGAGAAAGTAAGCGTGCTGAAGAAAATGGAATACTCTAAATATCAAACTTTCATTTACGTAAACTTAATGGTAACCACTCAAAAAATATCCAGAACTGAAATATATACTGTAATAAAAGAAGAAACAGAAGGAAACATCATAGAATACCACCACACAGAAATAATAGACAACAACAAAAAGGCAAAGAAACAATGAAGACACAGCCTTACCAGAAAACTAAAGATAGAATGACAGGAAATCCTCACGTATCAATAATCACCCTCCATGTAAGTGGACTGAACTCACCAATAAAAAGTCACAGAGTAGCAGATTGGATAAAAAAAAACACTAAACCCAACCATATGCTGTCTCAAAGAGACACATCTCAGCTACAGGGACAAGCATAGACTCAAAGTGAAAGGGTGGAAATTGACACTCCAAGCAAATGGTACCCAGAGAAAATCAGGTGTAGCCATAATGGTATCAGATGAAACAGACTTCAGGGTGAAAGAGATAACAAGAGACAAAGATGGACATTTCGTAATGGTAAAAGGGACTATACAACAAGAAGACATAACAGTCATCAATATTTATGCCCCTAATCAGGGTACACTGAAATGTACCAAGCAACTACTAACAGAACTAAAGGGAGAAATTGACGAAAACACAATTATACTAGGGGACTTAAATACATCATTGACAGCTATGGATAGATCATCCAAACAGAAAATAAATAATGAAATAGTAGCCCTAAATGACACATTAGATGAAATGAACATAACTGACATATATAGAGCACTTCATCCTAAAACATCAGACTATACATTCTTTTCTAGTGTACATGGAACATTCTCAAGGATAGACCATGTATTAGGACATAAAATCAGCCTCAGCAAATTTAAGAAGATTGAACTCATACCAAGCATATTCTCTGATGACAAGGCTTTGAAATTGGATAGAAACTGCAAAAAGAAAGCAGGAAAAAACACAAATACATGGAGATTAAACAACATACTTTTAAAGAACGACTGGGTCAAAGAAGAAATTAGAGGAGAGATCAAAAGATACATAGAAAAAAATGACAATGAAAATACATCCTACCAAAATTTTGGGGATGCAGCGAAAGCAGTTTTAAGAGGGAAATTTATATCATTACAGGCCTATCTCAAGAAATAAGAAAAATCCCAAATAAAGAACCTCATGTTACACCTTAAAGAATTAGAAAAAGAAGAACAAGTGAAACGCAAGGACAGCAGAAGAAAGGAAATAACAAAAATCAGAGCAGAACTAAATGAAATAGAGAACAAAAAGACAATAGAAAAAAATTAATGTGACAAAGAGCTGGTTCTTTGAAAAGATTAACAAAATTGACAAACCTTGGCTAGACTCACTAAGATAAAAAGAGAGAAGAGAAGACACTAATTAACAAAATCAGAAATGGAAAAGGGGAAGTTATCACGGACACCACAGAAATACAAAGGATCATCCAAGAATACTATGAAGGACTATATGCCACCAAATTCAATAACCTAGAAGAAATGGACAAGTTCTTAGAAACATATAGCCTTCCAAGACTGAACCATGAAGAACTGGAAAATCTAAACAGACTGATCACCAGTAACGAAATTGAATCAGTCATCGAAAACCTTCCCAAAAGCAAAAGTCCGGGACCAGATGGCTTTACTAGTGAATTCTACCAAACCTTCAAAGAGGATCTGATACCAATCCTGCTCAAACTCTTCCAAAAAATTGAAGAAGAGACAGTACTCCCTAACTCATTTTATGAGGCCAACATTACCCTGATACCAAAACCTGGTAAGGACACACAAAAAAAGAAAACTACAGACCAATATCTCTGAAGAATACAGATGCAAAAATCCTAAACAAAATTCTAGCAAATCGAATACAACAATGCATTAAAAAGATTGTTCATCACGACCAAGTGGGGTTCATCCCAGGGGCACAAGGATGGTTCAACATCCGCAAATCCATCAATGTGATATATCACATAAACAAAATAAAGGACAAAAATCATATGATTATATCAATTGATGCAGAAAAAGCATTTGACAGGATACAACATCCATTTATGATTAAAACACTTAATAAAATAGGTATAGAAGGAAAATACCTTAACATAATAAAGGCCATAAATGACAAGACCTCTGCTAATCTCATAATTAATGATGAAAAACTGAATCCCTTTGCTCTATGTTCAGGAACACGACAAGGCTGTGCCCAATCACCTCTGCTTTTCAACATATTGTTGGAAGTCCTTGCCAGAGCAATCAGGCAAGAGAAAGAAATAAAAGGCATCCAAATTAGGAATGAAGAAGTTAAATTATCACTCTTTGCAGATGACATGATGCTATATATAGAAAACCCTAAAGACTCCACCAAAAATCTATTAGAAACAATCAACGAATACAGTAAAGTTGCTGGCTACAAAATGAACGTACAAAAGTCCATTGCATTCCTATATACTAAAAATGAAATCTCAGAAAAAGAAATACGAGAACAATTCCTTTTGTAATTGCAGCACAAAGAATAAAATACCTAGGAATAAACTTAACCAAGGATGTGAAGAACCTATATGCTGAAAACTATAAGACATTTTTTTAAAGAAACTGAAGAAGACATAAAGAAATGGAAAGACATTCCATGCTCATGGATTGGAAGAATCAACATAGTTAAAATGGCCATATTACCCAAAGCAATATACAGATTTAATGCAATCCCCATCAAAATCCCAATGGCATTTTTTAAAGAACTAGAACAAAAAATCATCAGATTTGTTTGGAACCACAAAAGACCCCGAATAGCGAAAGCAATCTTAAGAAAAAAAAAACAATACTGGAAGTATCACACTCCCTGACTTTAGCTTGTACTACAGGGCTACAATAATCAAAACAGCATTGTATTGGCAGAAAAACAGACACATAGACCAATGGAATAGAATTGAGAACCCAGAAATAAACCCCCATAAATATGGACAGATAAGTTTTGACACAGAAGCAAAAAATATACAATGGAGAAAAGACAGCCTCTTCAATAAATGGTGCTAGCAGAATTGGATAGCCACGTGCAAAAGAATGAAACTGGACTGCTATCTGTCACCATGTACCAAAATTAATTCAAAATGGATCAAAGATTTAAGCATAAGACCTGATACAATAAACTGCATAGAAGAAAACATAGGTACTAAACTTATGGACCTTGGGTTCAAAGATCATTTTATGAATTTGACTCCAAAGGCAAGGGAAGTAAAAGCTAAAATAAACGAATGGGACTATATGAAACTTAAAAGCTTCTGCACAGCAAAATAAACCATCGACAAAATAAAGAGGCAACCAACTGAATGGGAGAAAATTTTTGCAAACAGTTCCTCCGATAAGGGGCTAATATCCAAAATATACAAGGAACTCATGAAACTCAACAACAAACAAAACAAACAACCCAATTGAAAAATGGGCAGAGGACCTGAAGAGACATTTCTCCAAAGAGGACATACAAATGGCAAATAGACATATGAAAAAATGCTCAACATCACTAATCATCAGAGAAATGCAAATAAAAACCACAATGAGATATCACCTCACCCCAGTCAGAATGTCTATCATCAACGAGATAAATACTAACAAGTGTTGGAGAGGCTGTGGAGAAAAAGGAACCCTCATACACTGTTGGTGGGAATGCAGACTGGTGCAGCCGCTATGGAAGGCAGTGTGGAGGTTCCTCAAAAAATTACGAATAGAATTACCATATGACCCAGCAATCCCTCTCCTGGGTATCTACCCAAAAAAATCTGAAAACATTTATACATAAAGACATGTGTGCTCCAATGTTCATTGCAGCTTTGTTTACAGTGGCCAAGACATGGAAACAACCAAAATGTCCTTCGATAGATGACTGGATAAAGAAGTTGTGGTATATATACACAATGGAATACTATTTGGCGGTAAGAAAAGATGATATAGGAACATTTGTGACAACATGGATGGATCTTAAGAGTATGATGCTAAGAGAAATAAGTCAGACAGAAAAAGCAGAGAACCATGTGATTTCACTGATATGTGGTATATAAACCAAAAACAACAAAAGAACAAGACAAACAAATGAGAAACAAAAACTCATAGACACAGACAATAGTTTAGTGGTTACCAGAGGGTAAGGGGTTGGGGGGTGGGAGATGAGGGTAAGGAGGATCAAATATATGGTGATGGAAGGAGAACTGACTCCGGGTGGAGAACACACAATGGGATTTATAGATGATGTAATACAGAATTGTACACCTGAAATCTATGTAATTTTACTAACAATTGTCACCCCAATAAATTTTTTAAAAAGTAAAAAAATAAATTAATAAATAAAATAAAGGTATAACTGATTATTAAAGCAACTGTATTCATCAGAGCCCCGACAGAGACTTAATTCTCTCCAGATGGTCATATAAATGGACTTTTTTTTTTTATTTAATTTATTGGGGTGACAATTGTTAGTAAAATTACATAGATTTCAGGTGTACAATTCTGCATTACATCATCTATAAATCCCATTGTGTGTTCACTACCCGGAATCAGTTGTCCTTCCATCACCATATATTTGATCCCCCTTACCCTCCATAAATGGACTTTAATGAAGGAACTAGTGCTACAGGTTTGAGCAGCACTAAAAGGAGCCAAGAAAAGATGTCGACACACTTGAGACCAGAAACAGTGCGGGTCCATAGCCACCCCTAAAACTGACACAGAGAAAAAATCATTTCACCAGAGCCGAGTGAAAGGGGCAGCAACAGAGGGGAGGAATGCCTGATGGGAGCAGAGGTCAGGGAGACACATACAAGTAGTTATCGCAAATTGCAGCTGGAAAGACATGTCCTCACCTCTCCTCCTGTCCCCAGATTTCCTGCCTAACCTTAAATGATCCCAGCAGGAAGCCAGTGAGTCAAGAAACCCAAGTAAAGCAGTCTTTAGAAGCCAACGTCCTCTGGCATAGAGAAAGTCCTGAAAAGGGCACAGATGATTTAGGGCCAAACAACAAATAATCTGTACAGCAAAGAGTGATAAAAATGTGTTCATTCAACAAATATTTTTTGAATGTTCATTATTTGTAAGGCTCTATTCCAAGCATTGGAGAATCATAATAAACAAGAATGATGTAGTCTGTCCTTAATTTCAAATAAAGGAAAACTAATACTTTGCTGAAGTGATACCCTCGAGTAGGAAAGATTTGATGGGCCCCAGAGCATAAGAGGCAAGTTGGCTGTAGATAGGGACATGCTCAGTGTACAATGATTCCAGCTGGGGAGGCTAATAAATGAGTCGAGATAAGTAGAGGTTTGTATTATAGATGCATGATTGGAGAAGTTCTCTTCTATTGGTTCTATTTTCTCAGTGAAAAATGAAGTAAGCTAAGAAAAAGTTGAGATTTGAGGAAAGAGATGTGAAAAAAGTTGAAGTATAAATGGACTAAGCCAGGGCATCTTTTAAAGATTCACAGCCCAGGCCGTATCCCTGACTAATTAAATCACAATCATTGGGATTGTGACACAGGCGTGCATATTTTTTGATGCTGTACAGTTGATATTAATGTGCAGATCATTTTGGTGAGCACCGGGCTAGGAAAATGTGGTATGACTGCTGAGCAGCATTAAGGTTAGAGGTCATGGTTTTAACATACGACCAATTAGATGGTCATTTTTTTCCTACCAGTTTCAGCAGCATGTGCAGTTATGAAGTGGCCTGTAGGTTATATTTAACTAAGGTTGGATTTGACCATATAATCATAATGGAGGAAAAGAAAGGGGAGATGGGGTATATGAGAAAAGGTGATTAATACGATAGCGCCTGGGCTCTCAGCTGAGTAAGAAAGATCTGGAAGGCTCCAGGGGTGGAGCAGTGCAAAGCCAACAGGATAACAAGACTGTAGGCTCCTAAGATGTCCAATTTTTGGAGCTCACTAGAGGAGTGACCTAGAAAAGTGGAAGGTGGTCATCAGATTGCAGAATACTTGGAACTGAGATTAAAAAGAGGGTAAATGCTAGAGAGGGTAATCACTGGTAATGCTAAATTGTACGGAATGACCATGGGAGTGGGTGGCTGATATACGCTAGAAGACAGAAAATTAGGGAGAGCAGGTTAAAGAACTAAAAGTCCAATATACTATAGAGGTCCTATATGTGGATGATGAAATCAACCAGAAATATGTCATGGATGGGCTTAGGAAAAGTGACATTACGACATATACGAAAACATAGAAAAACCACAAAAAGTATGTAAAATAATTATATTTAAGTGCAATGTGTACTGAAGTAAATCTGAAGTAAAAAAATAAATAAATAAAAACCACTGGGGGTTTTTTTTGTTTGAATTTGTTTGGGTTTTTTTTTTAAATGATTAAAAATATTTTATTTAAACTTTCTTCATAAACACTTTTAACATTTTTTTTTCAATTTAAAAATAGAATGGATAGCATAAACATGTTTGAATAGATTATATTCACAGCTTGGGAAAAATTACCTGACAAAAATGTAAAGGCTTTCGAAACATGTATAAAAGACAAAACCTTAAATTATTCTAAGATTTTTTTAATCGGCCCTAGCATTATTTGACTACTGGCCCAAAATGTACCTAAAGATCAAAATACTTTTCTATAGACAAAGTATACCCAAGAGTTATAGAGCATATACAAGTTAGGTAGAAAATAACCTCTCTGATCACCTCACTGGAACATTCCTTCAGAAAGCAAACTCCTAATCCATTCTGATCTACTGATTAATAGGGTTCTTAATATAACATTGCTCCCAAAGATATAAAAAGAAAATCCAATAATATTAAGGGGGAACAAACAAAGCTGATGGCATTCTCTCAATGTTACTCTTGTAATATTGAAGTTATACTGGTATCCTGAAAGGATATGACTCCCATGAGTTTACCTATTCCGGGCTATGTCTATTGAATACTTGACTTTATAAACTCTCGATAAATTTTTCAGGACTTTCATTTTTAAGATAAATCTATTTTTAGAAGATACTTATTCCCAAACCAACTCTAATCCGATTAAACAAACATATGTATGATCCCTAAAAATGTTCAGAGTACAAAAAAAAAAAGTGTAATACGCAAACAAGAAAAATGGCACTAGCAGTTTTACTGCCATATAGCCTTCAATTATATCTAATTCACACTATTATCTATATTGTATTTTAGTTTAGTTTAAAACTTTAAATTATGCATTCTCAAAAGAGCTAGTCTTTTTTGAGAGATAGTTTATAAACTGAAATAACAATTTATATTATAAACTGAAATGTTATGACCTATCACCACATATACATATATAAAAATAGTCCCACTGAACGTTAGACATGTTTAGATTATGCAGCTCAAATAATTTGTTATAAAATATTTTAAAGCTTAATTTCATGTAATTAAGACAAAACTCTCCATTTTTACCACTTCTCCCCACACAAATGTGTGTGTCCTTTACTGTGACTCGCGCGGGCTTCCCAGAATGAGGTGTCCAAAGGTGATGCTTTAGAAAAGGTAAGTGAAGGGCTCAGTCAGTATTTCACAAATTATAATAACACTCACAAAGAGCAGAGTAATGAGGACACAGAGAAAGCTGTCTCAAGAAAAGCTAATAATTCTATTAAGCTTTGCTTTTCAAAAACTTGTATTGGAAGTAGTATTTCTTCCAATACAAAACCTTCAATGGGAGAATTTTGAATTTTATATAAACGTTGTAGTGCACGGATTTTCTTTAAGCAGATTAAAATCAAAACTTAGGTCAAAGACATGGAAGAGAACAAACATTTCTAATTAAGATGCAATTAACGAAGATCAGCTATTTTTGTAAAGTCTGGCATTTAAAATGTAAAATGAAAATTAACACAAAGATCAAAACAGTTGCACTTTATAGTTTCAAATCTCTTAGTGAATTTTTAAAAACTACTATTCTGAACACGTAACAATGTGTATAAATAAAAATGGTTCCAAATGAGGCACACAAAAAATAAATTTGAAAAAAAAATACGAAAAAATTTTCCACAGTTTAGTATAACAAACATAAATCCCTTTCAGCAATTAAACCATGGTGTGAAAAAGAAATGTAAGTTATTCATGGATTTAAAGGAACCTTAAATTGTTGCTACATATAAACAGAACTTTCTCATATATTCGTGAAGAACCCAAACAACAGTAACTATTCTTAAAGCTCAAAACTGATTGCTGGAGTGACGTCATAGGAATGGTGGCAGCAGGGCGCACTTTCTGAGTTCTCCTCCGGATCTTATTACAAACGGGACCTATAACCCATCAAAGAACTCTTTGCTCATCACACAGAACAGCTAAGAGACTCGTGGATTACTTGAAGCTAAGGATTACTTGAAGTTGCGCTAATTGGGTGAGCACGGGAAGGAAGGAAGGGAGCGGAGTGAAAACGCGCAGCCGGCGGCAGCGGGAGATCCCAGCCCGCAGCGGAGTCTCAGCCGGGGGGAGCGAAAACCGAAAACCGCGGTGGCACCCGCAGTTCCGGGCACGCATGGGATCCCAGGGTGGAACGGAGAGCACACAGACCAGGAGGTCCCAGCTTAAGAGGCACAAGATTCAACATATCCAGAGGCCAACTCCAGACCAAACCAGAGTATTACCGGGTTTGACCTACAAGTTACACCCAGAGGGAATTCTCTACGGGCACAAGAGCCCATAGAGGCCAAACCACATTTAAGTTGTCAACCCTCACGCAGCAGAACGTCCTGCGGGGGGCAGAGCCAAGTCTCACAATGAGTCAGCCCAGGAGTTAACCCCACCTACTCACAAGCAAAAAGCAATTAAAGATCTTCTTGAACAGGACAATATACACAACACAAGAGTCACCTTTGGAGCACACGCAGAGGAGAAGAACGACGTATCGCAAGTCAAATATAAAGGACACATACTACATAAGATAACCTAGCAAGAACTAAGAACTCTAGGGGATCTACCTAATACATCAAAACAAACACAGAGAGTCAGCCAGAATGGGGAAACAAAGATACACGTCCCAAATAAAAAAACAGAAGAAACCTCCACAACTGGAACCAAATGAAGCAGACGTAACCAACCTTTCAGAGACAGAGTTCAGAACACTGGTGATAAGAATGTTTAAGGAGCTTAGAGAAGACATAAAGAAGGATGTAGAAATCATAACGAACAACCAGTTAGAACTAAAGAACACAATTACCGAAATTAAGAACTCACTTGAAGGAATTAACAGCAGGTTAGATGAAGCAGAGGATCGAATCAGCAACTTAGAAGACAAGGTAGCAGAGATCACCCAAACAGAACAACAGAAAGAAAAAAGAATAAAAAACAATGAGGATGGCTTAAGAGACCTCTGGGATAACATCAAGTGCAACAACATGCACATCATAGGAATACCAGAAGGTGAAGAGAGGAAGCAAGGGATTGAGAACATATTTGAAGTAATAATGTCCGAAAACTTCCCTAACCTGATGAAGGAAACCAACATACAAGCCCAGGAAGTGCAGAGAGTTCCAACCAGGATAAACCCAAACAGGTCCACACCAAGAAACATTATAGTTAAAATGACAAAGCTTAAAGACAAAGAGAGAATCCTAAAAGCAACAAGAGAAAGACAGAGGGTTACATACAAGGGAACTCCCATAAGACTATCAAATGATTTTTCTACAGAAACATTGAAGGCCAGGAGGGAGTGGCAGGAGATACTCAAAGTGATGGAAAACAAAGGCCTACAACCTAGATTGCTTTATCCAGCAAGGCTATCATTTAAAGTTGATGGAGAGATAAAGAGCTTCCCAGAAAAGAATAAGCTAAAGGAATTTATTACCACCAAGCCAGCATTGCAAGAAATACTAAAAGGACTTCTGTAAATAGAAGAAAGATCAAAACAACCTAACTACAAATTTAAAACTGGCAATAACTATGTACCTATCAATAATCACTTTAAATGTAAATGGATTAAATGCTCCAATCAAGAGACATAGGGTGGCTGACTGGATAAGAAAGCAAGACCCTTGTATATACTGTATACAAGAGACTCACCTCAGAACAAAAGACACACACAGGCTGAAAGTGAAGGGTTGGAGTAAGATATTTCATGCAAATGGAAACGAGAAAAAAGCTGGAGTTGCAATACTTATATCTGACAAAATAGACTTTAAAATGAAGAACATATTAAAAGATAAAGATGGGCACTATATAATAATAAAGGGATCAATGCGACAAGAGGACATAACCCTAGTAAACATCTATGCACCCAACATAGGAGCACCTAAATATATAAAACAGATATTGACTGACATAAAGACAGAGATCAACAGTAACACTATTATAGTAGGGGACTTCAACACACCTCTGACAACAAGGGACAGGTCTTCCAGACAGAAAATCAATATGGAAACAACAGCCTTAAATGATACATTGGACCACTTGGATTTAATCGATATTTTCAGAACATTTCACCCCAATGCTGCAAAATACACGTTTTTCTCAAGCGCAAATGGAACATTTTCCAAGATAGACCATATGTTAGGCCACAAAACAAGTCTTGATAAATTTAAGAAAATTGAAATCATACCAATTGTCTTCTCTGATCACAATGCTATGAAACTAGAAATGAACTACAGGAAAAAAACTGGAAGACACACCAATTCATGGAGGCTGAATAACTTATTACTAAATAATGAATGGGTCAAGCAGGAGATCAAGGAAGAAATCAAAAGATATCTCGAGACAAACGAAAATGAAAACACGACGACCCAAAATCTATGGGATGCCGCGAAAGCAGTCCTAAGAGGGAAATTCATAGCTTTGCAGGCCTACCTAAAGAAACAAGAAACATCACTAATCTACAGTTTATCTTCACACTTAAGGGATTTGGAAAAAGAACAGCAAAATAAGCCCAAAGGGAGCACAAGGAAGGAGATAATAAAGATCAGAGCAGAAATAAATGAAATAGAAACCAGAAAAACAATACAAAAGATCAATGAATCCAAGAGTTGGTTCTTAGAGAAGATAAACAAAATCGACAAACCTTTAGCCAGACTCATTAAAAAAAAGAGAGAGAGGACCCAAGTTAATAAAATCAGAAATGAAAGAGGAGAAGTGACAACGGACACCGCAGAAATACAAAAAGTTTTAAGAAATTACTATGAGCAGCTATATGCCAACAAATTTGACAATCTGGAAAAAATGGACAATTTTCTAGAGGCGTACAACCTTCCAAGGCTAACTCAAGAAGAAACAGAAAACCTAAATAGACTGATTACCACCACGGAAATTGAATCAGTAATCAACAATCTCCCAACAAACAAAAGCCCTGGACCAGATGGCTTTACAGGTGAATTTTACAAAACGTTCAAAAAAGAATTATCACCTATTCTCCTCAAGCTCTTCCAAAAAATCTAGAAGGAGGGAAGACTCCCAAACACTTTTTACAAAGCCACTATCACCCTGATCCCAAAATCAGACAAAGATACCACAAAAAAAGAAAACTACAGGCCGATATCTCTAATGAACATAGATGCAAAAATCCTCAACAAAATATTAGCGAACAGAATTCAGCAATACATTAAAAAGATCATACACCATGATCAAGTGGGATTCATCCCTGGTATGCAAGGGTGGTTCAACATCTGCAAATCAACTAATGTGAAACACCACATTAACAAAATGAAAAATAAAAATCACATGATCATATCAATAGATGCAGAAAAAGCATTTGATAAAATCCAACAGCCATTTATGATAAAAACCCTTAAGAAAGTGGGAATAGAGGGATCATATCTCAACATAATAAAGGCCATATATGACAAACCCACAGCTAACATCATACTCAATGGGGAAAAGCTAAAACCATTCCCCCTAAGATCAGGAACAAGGCAAGGTTGCCCACTATCTCCGCTTCTATTCAACATAGTGCTGGAAGTTCTAGCCACAGCAATCAGACAAGAAAAAGAAATAAAAGGCATCCAAATCGGTAAGGCGGAAGTAAAATTATCATTATATGCAGATGATATGATACTATATATAGAGAACCCTAAAGACTCCACCAAGAAGCTATTAGAGCTGATAGATGAATTTAGTAAAGTAGCAGGATACAAAATTAATATTCAGAAATCAGTTGCATTTGTATATACCAATAATAAAACATCAGAAGGAGAAATTAAAAAAACAATCCCATTTACAATTGCTCCAAAGACTATAAAATACCTGGGAATAAATTTAACCAAAGAAGTAAAAGATCTGTACTCAGAAAATTATAAGACACTGAAGAAAGAAATGAAAGAAGATATAAATAGATGGAAACACATATTATGTTCATGGATAGGAAGAATTAATATAGTTAAAATGTCCATACTGCTTAAGGCAATATACATATTCAATGCAATTCATATCAAACTACCAACGACGTTTTTCACAGAAATAGAACATATAATCCTAAAATTTATATGGGACCATAAAAGACTCCGTATAGCCTCAGCAATCTTGAGAAATAAGAACAAAGTGGGAGGTATAACCATACCTGACTTCAAATTATACTACAAGGCTATAGTAATCAAAACAGGATGGTACTGGCATAAAAACAGACACATAGATCAATGGAACAGAATAGAGAGTCCAGAAATAAATCCATGCCTATATGGCCATTTAATCTACGACAATGGAAACAAGAATGTACGATGGGGTAAAGACAGTCTATTCAATAAATGGTGCTGGGAAACCTGGACAGACACATGCAAAAAAATGAAGCTGGACCACCTCCTTACACCATATACAAAAATAAATTCAAAATGGCTTAAAGACTTAAATGTAAGATCTGAAACCATAAAATTCCTAGAAGAAAATATAGGAAGAAACTTCACAGACATTACCCAGAGTAAGATTTTTACTGATATATCCCCTCACGCGAGGGAAGTAAGAGAAAAAATAAACATGTGGGATTACATCACACTAAAAAAGTTTTACACAGCAAAGGAAACCATCAATAGAACATAAAGGGATCCTACTGAATGGGAAAAGATATTTGCCAATGATATATCTGATAAGGGGTTAATATCACAAATTTATAAAAAAACTCACTCAACTCAACTCCAAAAAAACAAACGACCCAATTAAAAAATGGGCAGAGGACATGAAGAGACATTTTTCTAAAAAGGATATACAGATGGCAAACAGACATGAAAAAATGCTCAACCTCACTAACCATCAGAGAAATGCAAATAAAAACCACAATGAGATACCACCTCACCCCAGTCAGAATGGCTATCATCAATAAATCAACAAACAACAAGTGCTGGTGCGGATGTGGAGAAAAGGGAACGCTTGTGCACTGTTGGTGGGATCGCAGATTGGTGCAGCCACTATGGAAAACAGTATGGAGGTATCTCAAAAATCTGAAAATGGAACTACCGTATGATCCAGTAATTCCACTCCTAGGTGTCTATCCGGAGAAATCCAAAACTCCAATTTAAAAATCTTTATGCACTCCAATGTTTATTGCAGCACTATACACAATAGCTAAGACATGGAAACAACCAAAATGCCCATCGGTAGATGACTGGATTAAGAAACTGTGGTACATTTATACAATGGAGTATTACACAGCCATAAAGAAGAAAGAAATCTTACCATTTGCAACAACATGGATGGACCTAGAGAACATTATGTTAAGTGAAATAAGTCAGACAGAGAAAGATAAGTACCATATGATCTCACTTATATGCAGAATCTAAAGAAAAGAATAAGTGAATGAACTAATCAGAAACAGTTTTGGAGACAGAGGAAAAACTGACGGTTGCTAGATGAGCGGGGGGAGGTAGGGGTAAGGGGGAAAGTGAGGGGATTAGAAAACAATCAGTAACCACAAGATGGCCACGGGGTTTGAAAATTAATCTGGGGAACGTAATTTAGTGGTTACCAGAGGGTAAGGGGGTTGGGGGGTGGGAGATGAGGGTAAGGGAGATCAAATATATGGTGATGGAAGGAGAACTGACTCTGGGTGGTGAACACACAATGTAATTTATAGATGATTTGATACAGAATTGCACACCTGAAATCTATGTAATTTTACTAACAATTCTCACCCCAATAAATTAAAAAAAAAAAAAAAACTGACTGCTGCTAAGATCAGTTCAGACATGACTTATGTGTGAAGCTGAACTCAGTTCAAGTTAAGATTTCACAAATTTCTCAAAACATGAACTTTGACCTTGGCCTTCTGTCTTTAGAATAGAAGACCAAGAATTGCAATTGTTTGCCCAGATCTTACCTTAACTAGGGCTATGAAGTCATATCTAAGCAATTAAAGAGAACCACCACTGGAGTGTAAAAGCTTGCTAGGGGTACCCTGTCTCGGTCTTTTCCAGCAAAAGACAACCACAAGGAAAATAATGAAAACATTACTGTTATTTTCTTTAAAGTAAGACAAAACACTAAGACAAAACACATACAAAACACTAAGCCAGCTAACATATTATAGAAAAAGAATTAAATGACTAACCTAGTCCTAGTTTTCAAAAATAAAATTAGAAATGATTTTTAAAATGCAGAAATGTTGGAGAGGCTGTGGAGAAAAAGGAACACTCAGACACTGTTGGTGGGAATGTAGACTGGTACAGCCGCTATGGAAGGCAGTGTGGAGGTTCCTCAAAAAATTAAAAATAGAATTACCGTATGACCCAGCAATCTCTCTCCTGGGTATCTACCCAACAAATCTGAGAACATTTATCCATAGAGACACGTGTGCTCCAATGTTCATTGCAGCTTTATTTACGGTGGCCAAGACATGGAAACAACCAAAGTGTACTTCGATAGATGAATGGATAAAGAAGTTGTGGTATATATACACAATGGAATACTATTCAGCGGTAAGAAAAGATGAAGTAGGACCATTTGTGACAACATGGATGGATCTTGAGAATATAATGCTAAGTAAAATAAGTCAGACAGAAAAAGCAGAGAACCATATGATTTCACTGATATGTGGTATATAAACCAAAAACAACAAAAGAACAAGACAAACAAATGAGAAACAAGAACTCATAGACACAGACAATAGTTTCGTGGTTACCAGAGGGTAAGGGGGGTGGAGGGTGGGAGATGAGGGTAAGGGGGATCAAATATATGGTGATGGAAGGAGAACTGACTCTGGGAGGTGAACACACAATGGGATTTATAGATGATGTAATACAGAATTGTACACCTGAAACCTATGTAACTTTACTAACAATTGTCACCCCAATAAACTTTAATTAAAAAAAGAAAATAACCAGAGGAAGCATGGTTTTAAAAGAACGATAACCAGTTAATTTTGTATTAGGTATATATTGCTGTACAGCAAATTACTGTAAATTGTAGCAGTTAAAAACAAAATAAATGTTTATTGTCGGTCAAAAAAAATGCAGAAAAAGACTTTTACCCATATTACAGTGGGACATGGTATCAAAATCCACTTTTAAAAACAAAGTAAATGATAGAATCATTTAATAAAAATTTAAGTCTCGTATACAAAAGAACATTATTAACTTGATTTCTAAAACCAATGCCAATGTTTTTCATTTTCAAAAACTACTGTGTACCTATTTCTTAAACTCAAACGCCTGCAGTTTTGGTGTTTTAAAAATCAGGGTGTTTTTTTCATAGTTGTCTAATGTAACTGCAAAACAACAAAACAAAAGTCTTCACATTTCCATGACTTCACTTTTTCATTTTATGTTCAGTGGTGCAGCAGCAAAAAAAAAGAAAAAAAAAAGTGCAACTAGAAAACTTCTACAACAGCTGTATAGAAGGCATTGCAATATTGCACCGATATCCTAAGGTCTGGCAGGTTCTGCCAGTGTAGATCTAGTCTGTATCAGACATAGATTCTACTCAGGAGAAAATGGCATCAATTTGAATGAGCATTCCCTGGTTATTCTTAATCTTGTGAACTATGTTTTTCCTTCAAGTTCAAAAAGAGTTGAAAGATACGGCAAATCCTAAAACACTTAGTACAAATGCTTTTAAACAATTAACCTTGATCCATTCTGAACTTTGAGGTTACTGCCCTTCATGCTAGTAGCTTTCAGTAAATAAAACAAAAGCTGAGGGCTTACATGCCCAGTGCCGCTAAGTATTTTGTACATAACAAACAAGTAGATATGACCAGTAAGATTATAATCCTACTCCTTACCTCTAAGTCAAACTGAGCTCCGATTTTCCACAAGTTGCTACTTTCCATTCAATAACAGATGCAGCTGCTTTACTGAATGCAAAGAATGGGAGTTGCACTTACTTTTAGGGGCCTTTGTTTAGGAGGCTGGTATTACCTGAAAAACCATTGTTTTGAGAAGATAAGAAAGAGTAGCGCAGTGATTAGAAATAGACTTTGGGGGAAGATCCTGGCTCTACCAGTTCTCTGTATATGACTTTGTGCTGATGACTTCACCTCTTTGTGACCTACGTTAGTCTCCTATCAATGTAGATGATGGTAGCATCTTCCTAATAGTTTTGCTATGAAGAGTAACTGACGTGGAAACTGCAGAGTACCTAGAACATTGCCTGACATTACCACATGTGAGTTGTTAACCATATTTCTCAGTTATCCTTGTTTGTTCTCAATCTGAAATGACTCCAAGGAAGGAGTCCTCATGTTTGAGAATACCTCAGAATCATCTGGATGGATGGAAAATATACTGGGCCCCAATCCCAGAGTTTCCGATAGAGGGTGGTGCCCGAGAATTTGCGTTTCTAAAAGGTTCCCAGGTCTAGTTGGTTCTGCTGGTCTGGGGCACCACACTTTGAGATCAACTGTTGGGGAAGGGCCCAGCAGCTGTGTTTTAACAAACCTCCTCCCCCAGCTGATTCTTACCATAGGCTAAAGTGTGAGGTCTGCTGTAAGGCTTATTCAAATAAACATACTTAAACCCTTCTTCATGCCTGTTCCAATTTAGCATGTCTCTAAAGTCTTCAGGTCATGGTAGCATCAAAACTCTCCTTTTCTTTCTCTCCAGTAAAAACTGATGAATCTATTTCTGCTCAGTCTCTTCCTTGCTTAGCTGCCTAAATAATTTTCCAAGTAGCTTGGTAAAAATTAGAAAATAATGTTTTTCACCAAATGGGTTGACGTGATTTTTCAAACTTTCAAAGGAAACATGCTCTTACTTCCAATCATTGTTTTAATTCTAGAAATGGTAAGATTTAATCATTGAAGGCTTTACCATATGCATTCTCACCCACTATTTTAGGAGGCTTTCTATTGTCAGAAAAATAATCTGAAACTTGAAAATAAAAAAGTGGGTGTCACACCCGTTCAATAAATATCATGTAGGCGCAAAGAGCATTCAAGGCTTGTTTAGGAGAACATGCATAGTTCATCACATTGTTTAAGACTAAAAGTTACAGATTTAATAATGTTACTTGTTAACATAACATTTTTGTCCAGTAGTATTACAAATAATTTTTGCCAAATAAACAGACACAGACACAAATGTATGGTCTATTAGACATTAAACAGTTTACACCTAACTCAGCAATGGTTTCTTAACATTTCTTTGTTAAATTGCCTATAAATACTCTGCCTTTTAAATGTTCTTTGAATGAGTCACATCTTTTGATTCTCTCAGTATTTAATGAGTTAAAATCTTTGACATTTGCTCATTTTATATTTGCCTGAGAGACATGATTCTGCATTCCTGAAAATTATACTTAAACACTGTTCACTGAAGAACTCATTTGAAATAGTCTTGCAAAGGATTATGTTTGAAGCTTGGTGAAAATAACCACTCTGTGGCATAAATGTAAGACTAGCAGTTAAATTTTATTGTAATCGGTGCAAAGATACATAGCAACAAAGGATATGAAAATGCATCAGGATGAGAAAACTAAACCATGGCTTCTCAGATTATCCGTTTCCTCATGAAAGAGGTACTCAGATGGTGCCTTTTAAATGTTCTTTGAATGAGTCACATCTTTTGATTCCCTAGGGATCTATTCAGGTAGTCTATCTTTCCATGGTGAAGTCCTGACAGGACACAAGAACTCCAGGGTGGGAACACTTAGTCATGCTACCCTGAAACTCTTTTACTAACATACGCTTCCTGCAACAAGTGTCAAGTTCTGGTATAGTTTCTGACTATGTCATTTCTGGCATCATCTTGCTGTATTGTCCATGGATTCTATGTAATAACCACAAATTACACATGTGTGGACATACTATAACCATGTAATAATGACCAGTCGGGCATATGCAAGGATCTCCTGCATTACAAAGGAGAGAGGAACTGAGCACAGAGGCCTAGTTGTACCGCATCTATTTAATCTCCTCTTAATTAAATCCAAGTTTCCTAGACAGAGTAAGCATGTTTTAAACAAAGATATGAAATTATTTTCCCACAGTGGAGAATATTTACTGAAACCTCATTGTATGAAATGTAAATTAGCTAAGATTTCAAAAAAATGAGAAAAGGCAACCCAAAGAAAATTTGAGGGAAGAACCTAATACCAGGAAATGCAGAAAAAATACAGAACTAGAAGTTAGTAAAATTGGTGAATATACTCAAAATACAGTTGCTTAAAATTTTAATAAAATAGGAAAAATACTAAGTTTAACAAAAATAAGATAAATCAAAATTAGAAAGAGGATAATAGATAAGAAATTAACTTATAATGGATTACTGTCACAGTTTTACGATAAAAATTAAAAATATTGATGACAGGCATTGTGCTCTATAACACAGACCAACAAGTACTATAATAACAGCAAAATTAACACAGCAAGTGGTAGAAAACCTGAATAGAGCAATGGAGAAAAGAAAACTGTTAGAGATCATCCACAGCAATGAAAGTCACCAATGTGAGAGGAATTTTCTACTTTATCCTTTGAAGATTTCATAGCATATCATCTATTTCTGGCATGGAGCAGGAGGAAAGATACAAGGTAATGAACATCTCAGACCCTAAAGCTGATTAGGTTTTCATAAAACCGGAAATGAATTGATCATAGGTAGACATAAATATGAAAAACTAAACAAACTACTGTAAATTAAGCAGGACAATATAACAGTAACAAATCAAATTGGGGAATCAAATTTGATGTAATATGACAAAATTAACGACTATCACACAGTATATATCAACAGTTTAAAGAAAACAAATTATATCAATTTTATAGGTTCGTAAAAGAAATATGGTTAATTCCAAACTCATACCAATACATAATTTTTTCTTTGAAGGATAGGATTCTTCTTTCCCAAGTTAACTCATTTTTTTTCAAAATGGAATCACCTTTATTTTCTGAATAAAAATATAAACATTATTTGTAGAGCTATACTGACATATGCATACGTGCAAGTGGAGTGGATCCACAGCGTATGGGTCTTCTGGTTGGTTCCTGAGTTTCTACAAGTGGAAATACCTATTCATCAGCTCCTCATGTTGAATGTTCAGTACCAGGAAAAGATTGTGCAGTTAAAGGCAAATGGAACAGACTGTGGAACTAAGAAAAGCCCAGAAGGATAAGCAGATGCTAAAAATAGAAAGGTAGTACTTTTCTTGATGATACTATTTTGCCACTGCAAGAAACTAAGTGAACAAAGGCAATTGGTCCCTTGGTCTGTTGATGATCTTGTCAAAAGAAGAAATAAGTAACAATTGGAAAGGCCACTCCAAACTACTGAAATTGCTAATAGTAAACTTCTTTCTAAGGAAACTATCACTTTCACCCTCTCCATTAAAAGTATAAGCTAGAGTGATTTGATTATAAAATATGTGTGTATGTGTTTTGGACAGGATTGTCTGGTATTCTATTTGCTTTTGCTTAGGCATTTACCAAGACTACTTCTGGATCATCAAATCGAAACAAGGCTGAAGAGGGAGCTCTGATAGCATTCCCTGTTCCATTGGCATCTTCTGAAGCTCACGTCAATGAACAATCTGGACTCTAGAAAACATTGCAGTTGATGGCTAAGATTCTGACATGATTGTCAAGTTTGTGTCAGTGGATCCTTTGTCAGCCCTACTTGTGTTTCCTTTTACTTAAATTTGAGAATGGGATTATGATTTTACTTGGACATTTTTAAATGTCTGTTGTAACAAAATTACTACTGATCTCTCATGAGAAACCGTTAAGCAGTTTCCTCCTTTTAGTTTTGCTATATCTAATAACTATTATTTTCCTTTGATTTTTTGCAAATAGCCAGCAATTTCTACATGAATAAACAAACAAATTCAGACAGATCTGAAAACAAAAGTTGTTTCAGTTAATGAGCTCCTGGGGTGTATACAATGCTTGAGTCACAGTAAATATTGCCACTGAGACCGATGAACAAATTCAGGTTGTATTAGATGCAAGAGAACCTAGAGTATTTTCCAGCCAATTAACAAAAACTTATATATCCAGAAGGAAGCTAGGTGGTTGTCTAATATTGCAGTTGGCTGTCAAGATCAGATCGAACATGTTATCAATTAGGGCCCCATTCCCTGATAATGTTCTAGAGGAAGTTGTAAGAATGACATTAATTTTCAAGTGGAAAGAACATTTGAATATCATATATATATATATATATATATATATATATATATATATATATATTCCATAGAGGCACAATTATACACCATTGATAAAGCTTATATTTAAAAAAAGACACAAAAATTGCTCTGATTGTTAAAAACACCATTTGAATGTTCTTTCAAGTTGCTAAGAAAATGGGTGAAATTGAGAAACTGGGTGCTGTGATTAAAGAGAGTAAACTACAAGACAAAACTGAAGCTCTTTAATCTATAAAACAAATCTGTACTGAGAACTATGGAAGGCTGATTGAAAGTGGTTTATTATGCGAGAGGAGACAATTAGAACAACATATCTACAAACTTTTAGATTATTGTAACCAAGGTGTAAACTCCTCTTTGATATGCAGTTGTCCAACTAATGTTTAATTAATTTGAAAAAAAGGAAAAAATGAGGAAGGAAGGAAGGAAGGAAGGAAAGGAGGAAGGGAAGGAGAGAGGGAGGGAGGGAGGGAGGGAGGGAGGAAGGAAGGAAGGAAGGAAAGAATGAAGGAGGGAAGAAAGGTGGCATATAGGAAAAAATCAACAATACAGAAGTATTAAAGTAGAAAATGAAAGTATGTCACAATTTATCTCACCTGTACTTCGATAGCAATTTTTAAATAATTGTATATTTATATGCTTAAATTATATAGTATATACTTATATCTTTATACATTATAACTAATATATTTCCCACATATAATACGGTTATTTTCCTTTTTTATTTTTTGTGTCTACACAAAGATAGTCTCACACCATAGATGATGTCCTCTAACATTATTTTTCATTTAAAAATATATCATGGACTTTTGCTGGTGGGAAAATGGAATAGACCTACTTTTTCCTATTCCTCTAACTAAATACAATTAAAAACCCTAGACATTACATACAAAACAACACAAAAAGACTCTAAGAGATGGAAGTAAGAATGAAGACTGGCTAAGAACCTCAGGACCCAAAAAACAACAAGGTGATTTTTCTCTGGTTTGTTTCCATTTTTGTTATTTGGATTTTTTTCCCCCTAATATAACCTAGAGTTAGAGCTGAAGAACCTAGGCAACTTGGAGACCCCAACAAAAGCCTATTCCAGATCAGATGGTTTCTTTGGAGATTTCTACTAGATCTTTAAAGAACAATTAACACCAATTCTGCATAATCATTTCTAGAAAATAGGAGAGAACACTTCCCAATTTATTTTATGAAGTTAGTATTATTCTGATATCAAACCCAGACAAGGGGGGAAAAAAAGGATAAAGACACATGATTTTCATGGATATAGATGCAAAAATCCTTAACAAAATATTAGCAAATAGAATTCAGCAATATACAGAAAGACCAAATGGGGTTTATTCCAAGATTGTAAAGTTGTTTCAATATTCAAAATTCAATCTATTTAATCTACCACACTGATAGGCTAAAGAAAAAAATCACATGATAACTTCAATAAATGCAGAAAAAGCATCTGACAAAATTTAACACCCACTCATGATAAAATCTCTCAGCAAAACAGAAATCTAGGGTAACTGTCTCAACTTCATAAAAAGCATCTATAAAAAACCTGCAGCTATTTTTATACCTAAAAATGAGAGACTGAATTCATCCCCCTAAGACTGAAAAAAAATGTATGGATACCTGCTCTCATAACTCTTGTTCAACTCAGTGCTTGAATTTCTAGCCAGTGCAATAGGATAAGAAAAGGAAATGAAAGACATACAAGTTGGAAAGGGACAAATAAAACTGTTCCTATTAGCAGACCACATAATTGTCTACACAGAAAATCTCAAGGAATCAACAAAAAACTCTAAAAATAGTAAGCGAATTCACTAAGGTGACAAAATACAAAATAAGCGTACAAAATCAATTGTATTTCCATATACTAACAATTAGCATGTCAACATTGAAATTAAAAATAAAACACCATTTACAATCTCTGAAAACGCAAAATACTTAGATGTAAATCTAATAAAACATTTTTAGGACTTGTGTGCTGAAAACTACAAACACTGATGAAAAAAAATCACCCAATGTCTAAAAGAAAGATACATACTGTGTTCATGAATTGGAAGACTCTACATAGTAGTGATGTCAATTCTCCCTCAAATTGAAATACAGATTTGATGCAGTCCCTATAAAATTCCCAGCAAGATATTTTTCTAGATATACACAAAACTATTCCAAAACATGGAAATTTCAGGCACTAGAATAGCTAAAACAATTTTGAAAATAAATAACAAAATTAGGGGAGTCAGTCTACCCAATTTCAAGACTTATTATATAACTACAATAGTACAGACTAAGCAGTATTGGCAGAGGCACAGACATATAGCTCAGTAGAAAAGAATGGAAAACCCAGTAATACACCCATGCAAATATGCCTAACGATTTGTGAAAAAATTAGAAAAGCAATTCAGTAAAGGAAAGGTAGACTTTTTAACAAATGGTTCTGGACCAAATGGATAAGCATAGGGAAAAAATAAACCTCAATTTAAATCTTACACCTTAAAAAAATTAACTCACAATGGATCATAGACTTATATTAAAACCTAAAACTGTAAAACATTTAGAAAGAAAAAAGTGAAAATCTTTGGGATCTAGCACTATATAAGAGTTCTAATTAAAAATTTTTGATCTATGAAAGACCCTATTAAGTCAATGAAAATGTAAGCTATAGTGCGGGAGAAAATATTTACAAACCACATAACCAACAAAGGACTCACATATAAAGTACATAAATAACTTTCAAATCTTAAAAATATATAATAATGCAATTAGAACATAGGCAAAAGATATCAAGAGACATTTCACTGAAAACGATTAAAAAATAAGCACACAAAAAGATGTCCAACATCATTGAATAGTAAAGAAATGAAAATGAACACCAAACTGAGATATCACTATATACCTCCCAGAATGGCAAAAATAAACAGAGTGACAACACAAATGCTGGCAAGGATGTGGAAAAACTAGATCATTCATTTATTGCTGGTTGGAGCAGAAAATGGCACAGAACTCTAGAAAACAGTTTGGCAGTTTCTTATACAACTAAACTTACAACTACCATGTGACTCAGTAAGTGCAACCCTGGACATTTATTCCAGAAAAATGAAAACATACATTCACACAAAAACCTGTATGTGAATGTTTATAGAAACTTTATTTGTAATAGCCCAAGACTTCAAAGACTCCAGAGGTCCTTCAACAAGTGAATGGTTAAATAAACTGTAGTACAAAAAGGAACAAGCTACTAAAATCTGCAATAACCTAAAGGAACTGCCAGAGAATTGTGCTAGTAGAAAGAGCCCATCCTTTCAAGTTACACATTTTATGATATATATATATATATGAATGAATTGGATATATACACATATACAAGTGTGTGTGGTGTGTGTGTGTGTGTGTGTAATTATACATATATATATATATATTGGAAATATAATTATACACATATAAAACAAAATTATAGAAAGAGATAACAGTTTAGTGGTTGTCATGAATCAAGGAGGGGTAGAGGTGAGAGAGAAATGGGTGTGGCTATAAAAGTACAACATAAGAGATCTTTGTGATAATGGAAACGCTGTGAATATTGACTATAGCTATTTCAATATCCTGGCTGTGATAGTGTAGTACAGTTTTGCAAGATGTTATCTTGGATGGAAACTAGGCAAAGTGTACGAAGGATCTGGGTGTATTATTTTATAACTGTATATAAATCTAAAATTATCTTAAAATACAAAGCTAATTTAAAAAACCTCAATTGGCAGAAAGTCATAATCAAGAGGTGAGTTGTAATATTAACTTTTCCATACCTTTCTGGGATCCAGTGATGGGAATTAAGCATGGAGCTACTTCTCACATTAACTCTCTCCTCTTTTGCAGAGATGTATTCAAAATTGGGTCATAGTAGAATTGAAATAATATGTTGTATCCCAGGTTTTCCTAAAGTCTACTTTTTAAATACATTTTAACATTTTTCTTTCCATTTCCTCTGGTATTGGAGGAAAGTGGGCTCTCTCTTGGTTCACAGACCCCAATATTTCCTGCCAGCTGGCTGCATGAATCCCTATATTTCTCTTTTCTCTGTATTTCAGTATCTTTAGCAACCCCAAAGCCCTCAGGGACCAAACTAAAAGCATTGTGATTTTTTCCAAGTAGAGTTCCCCAAGAGCCTCCATTCCTCAGTTTTTTGGGGTTTGTTTGTTTGTTTAATTCTCTGCACCTTAACACCTACTGCTTTAATGAAAACACTGAAAAAATCGTTTTCTAAGATTTATTGTCTTGATCTAGTAGGACTTAACTGCTAAGAATTTGGGGTGAGTGTTAGTAACCAAAATTACCGCTCATATCTCCTTCTCTTCAAAAATTTTCGGGACACTCCCCATAGGCCATAATAGCCAGTGAGAAACTTTATTCAGCATTTAGAAAGCACTTCATACCTTAATGCAATGCTCTGTTATAAAAACTGTTTGATAAAATATGGTAGAGGCCAAAGACTTCAGTGATGACTCTTGTTCTCCCTACCTAAGTCTTCAGGAAGAATGTGATCTTACAAATCCACCTATCAGAGATGGATAAGCCATAAGTGAGAAGCAAGGATGGTGGTGCTTACCTCGAAGAGGCAATACATTGTCTTGATATAAAATCTTATCAAAATTTCATCTAAAGAGGTCATTGACTTGTCCTTTGAGCTGTTTAATATTTTTAATGCTAGATAATCTTTCCTCCTCATGATTTAAAAATAATTAAACAAACAAAGCAGTATTATTAATATATTTTCTCCTAAGAATGTTGGAGGAAATGCCTGTTGGCACTTTCCCTGGCTTACCATTCAGTTTACTTTTAGAAATAAAGAAGGAAGGAAGGGAGGGAGAGAAGAAGGAAGGATGAAGCACTTTGGAAATTTTCCAATGGAAACCATTATTATTGATAGAATTTTTTCCAAATTATAATCTTATGTAAAAATATTACATATAATTTTAGGGAACATTTTTAGCATCATACAAGACAAAGATGTCCTCTTTCACCACTACTCTTCAACATTGTACTGGAAAGGCAAAAGATGTATCAGAATTAGAAGAGAATAGTTTTTAAATTCAATTTCTTTTCTATTTAATTCTGAGTAACTAAAACAATCACCGTGGTTCAAAATTCAGGTATAAAGCAGTAAGAGAGAAATAACTCTCTCCCAGCCCTGTCTCTGTTCTGTTTCCTTCCCTGGAGGAATTATATTATTATGTTCCTTTTTGTCATTCCAGATATATTTTACATACATATGTTCAAGGAAGAATATTATTTAATGATGAACTTTATATTTGAGCAACAGTCAGTTTCCCAGCTGTCGCCAATTCCAGTTCAATGGTAGCTGGTGCTTGGAATTACTCTAAGGAAGATAGTTCAATTAATACCGGATCTCAGCTGGGAGAAGTGATATATCTGATTAGTATCTTCTATGGTTAGATGTCTGCATATTTAATATTTCTGAATTGTCATTATTTAAGTGTCAAGAGTAACTAAACAACAAAAAAAACAACAGCTCTAAGAGACCAACTCACATCATAATATAGTTAAGACAAACTGAAAAGCATAACATAAACTATGCCGAAGCCAGATAAACTTCCATTCGTGAATGACCTCAATTCATTCTATGACAGAAGTTAGGAAAGGGATAGAGATGGGAAAAGATAGTGGTTGGAAATTGACTCATGCCTATGGAAAGAGACAGAAGAATGAAGAGACAGTAAGGAGTAATGTGCTACCCAGGATCTCCCAGTGTTTATAGTTAATAACAGATATGGCAGTACTCTCCCCCAATTCCTAGGACTTCTACCTTTATGAAGTTGCTCCCCCAAAACCTGTCAGGGTCCCTTGTATCTTCATGAACCAGTGAGAAGAGTAGTTTAGCTGTTGTTCACAAACGTCTCTGAAGTAAATTAGAACCAAAAATTAATTATGTTTACTTCAACGCCTCATGTTCCATGGAATTTCAAGGGACCCCAAACAGCCAAAACAATCTTGAAAAAGGACAAAACTAGATGTCTTACACTTCCTGATTTCAAAACTTATAACAAATCAAAACAGTGCAGAACTGGCATAAAGACAGAAATATAGACCAAGGGAAGAGAATAGAGTTCCTATAAATAAAACCTCACATATACAGTGACAAGACCTTTCAATGGGGAACAGTCTTTTCAATAAATGGTGCTGGGAAAACTGGATATCCACATGCAAAAGAATGACGTTGGACCTTTACCTTACATCACATACAAAAAAATAACTCAAAATGGATCAAAGATCTAAAATTAAGACATAAAACTCTTAGAAGAAAACATAGGAAAGAAATTTCATGGCATTGAATTTGCACAGGGAACAAAAGAAAAATAAATTTAATAACATCAAAATGTAAAGCTTTTATACATCAAATGACACTATCAACAGTGAAAAGGCAACCCACAGAATTGGATAAAATATTTTCAAATTATGGATCTTATAAGGATTAATATCCAGAATGTATAAAGAACCCCTAAAACTCAAAAACAAACAACCTGATTAAAAAATGGGCAAAGGTCTTGAATAGGCATGTCTTCAAAGAAGATATACAAATAACCAATAAGCACATGAAAAGATGTTCAATAGCACTAGTCATTAAGGAAAATAAATTGAAACCCACAATTTGATGGATATTATAAAATGAAAATAACAATGTTGTGAGGATGTGGAGAAATCGGAAGCTTTGTGTATTGCTGATGGAATGTAAAATGGTGTAACTGCTATGGAAAACAAAGTAAATTCTTCAAAAAATTAAACAGAATTACCACATGATTCAGCAATTCTACTGTGGATATAAATCCAAAAGAATTGAAAGCAGGGACTAGAACAGATATTTGTACCTTCATGTTCATAGCAGCATGAGTCACAACAGTCAAGTGAAAGCAACTCAAGTGTTCATCAGTGACTTGACAAACAAAATGTGGCCTATACATCAAAGGGATATTATTCAGGAAGGAAATTCTGACACATACTAAAATATGGATGTACCTTTAAGTTCACAAAGACATATACTGTATGATTCTACTTACATGACATAACTTGAGTAGTCAAATTCATAGAGACAAAAAGTAGAATGGTGGTTGCCTGGGCCTGGAGTAAGGGGGCAATTAGGAATTGTTTAATTGGTACAGTTTCTGTTGGGGAAGATGAAGAAATTCTGGATATGTATGAAAATGACAGTTGCAAAACAATGTGAATATATTTAATGTCACTGAACTGTACACTTAAGAATGTTGAAGATGGTAAATTTTATGTTATGTATATATAACCACATTTTTAAAAAGAGTAAAAAAGAAAAGCAACTTTCTTTTAAGCTTTGTAGGAGGCTCACCACTTCTACCATTTTAGAGTCTAAACTTCTGAATTTATACTAAGAAATTCCCCATCATGGCACGAATTGTTGTGGCATTTGCTTCCCACAGCTTTCAGGAGCCCAGGACGTTATTGGGTGCTCTATAGGTATTGCATAGGTACGCCCTGAGCCTGTGCCTTCAGAGACCCACAGTGCAATGTAATGATTTCTAAAACCTCACAGTGTTCTGGCTTTTTCATTGCTCCAACCTTGGTTAACTTTCACTACCTAAATGGCAGCACAAACCCCCCTTTCAACACAGATTTTCATGCTATAGCAGAAGAAAAAAAAAGGGGGTAAAAATGATAAGCAAGAAATACACTTAACTTACATTTACCATACCATTGCTCTATTTATTAATTTATTTATTATCCTAATATTTTCAAACATGCACAATGTGCTCAAATAAGACGTAAATCTCAGTCCCCGACTAGCTTATATTCTAGAAGAGAGACAGGCCATAACAAAAATAAGTAAACAGAACTGGCTACATAAGCTACAGGGCTCATTGCCAATCATAAATGTTGGACCTGTGTTCAAAAGTTATTAAGAATTTCAAGAAGGTGGCAGGAGAGCATAAAACCAAGCTTGGGGTTGTGAAACGGGCCCTGAGTAAACTGATATGTAATATTAGAGTGTACGTAGTAAGGAAGTATGGAAAAGAAAAAGAAGGTATGAAAGATTGATATAGTAAGGGGTTTGAAATGTTTAGGGAAGGTGAAGAGGAAAGAGGAAAGAGGTCTTCTAACTAATGACCTAAAGGAATAGAGGGACAGAGCCAAGGGCCATCGAAGGAAAAATATTCTCAGCAGAGGGTACAAAACCCAGAAATAGAAGCATGCCTAAGACCAGCTACTGAAGAAACAATGGCTGGAGTAGACAAAGGGGAGAGAAAGGCTGGAAATATATGAGACCAAAGACTTACTGGAGTGTGGGAGCAAGAGATATGGCAAATATCATGTAAGACCTCTTAGGTCAAGTTTGATACTTTGGCTGTTACTATGAGTGACATCACACAAAATCCAACACATCCAGGGCAGGTTTCCATCTTTACTTTTCACAGTAAAAACTAAAATACTTACTATCATGATTTAGTACTTACCTTCTCCCTTGATCTTAAATGAAGAGGAAGTGGAAAAGAGATACGTATAGAGTTCCTCTTAGAAGCCTGAAATCAAGCAATAAAGTGAATTCATCAAAGTCTCTCAAATACTATCATTTAGACTATACCATGTCTCCCATATGGGGTGACTCAGAGCCCAAACGATCCTCCTGGCTCCCAGGACCATGGTCTGACTCATTTCCTTCTCCCCACCTCCACCCAGTACATTCATTAAGGCCCCTGTATGCTGAATGACAAATACAGTGGTTACTCTGGTACTAAACTCACACTACTTAAATCATGTCTTTTCTGAACATTTCCTTGGAAATTTATTTTTTAAATAAATCTTTTTTAGAAGAATAGAGAGAGTTACTTGTAGCATTTTCTCAACAGATAAAAACTTGCAACTTCTGATCACGTGTTAAATTGCCATTTTAGCCATTTTATGTGTATATTCAGAAATATTTATTGAATAAATGTTTCTACCAATTGCAAGCCGTTATGCTAAGGCTGAGACTCAGAAGAGCAGCAATGAAAGAATTAGGAAAGATTGCCAAGACCAAAGATGTGTCATTAGAGACCAAGGCTAAAATCATCCACACCCTCATATTTCTGATTACTATGTACAGATGCTTAAGTTGCACCATGAAAAAGGCTGATAGGAAAATAATTGATCCATTTGAAATATGGTGTTGGAGGAGAGCTGTATGGGTACCCTGAACTGCCAGAAACATGAACAAATTAGGCCTGAAATATCACTGGAGGCAAAAATGACAAAACTGAAGTTGTCTTATTTCAGGCACATCAAGAGAAAGCAGGGTTCTTTGGAAAAGACTAAACGAAAGTGGGGGAAATAGAAGGTAGCAGGAAAAGTGGAAAACCAAATATGAGATGGATTGATTCCGTAAAAGAAGCCGTAGCTGTGAGTCTACAGGAGCTGAGCAGGGCTGTTGAGGACAGGACGTGGTGGATGTCACTCATTCACAGGGTCTCAAGGAGTAGAGCCAACTCAACAGCATTTATTATATACATCCTAAGTTTTACCAAGGAGGCAATGATGGAAAAGACATTATCTGTTCACAAAAAGAGCTTCCACTATGATACAGGAGAGTGGCATATGTTCAGATTGCTAGAAGGAGGGAGGCAAGGACAAAGCAGAGATGGATCAAGTGTTAAGAAAATCCAGGGAAGTAGGAAATCACTTCCAAGTGCAGAATAAGGTGAATATTCATGAAGATATGGTAAACTTGCCAGTCATAGTAAGGTATATTTTCTAATCATCATGCAATGGGTGACAGAATGCAGAAAATATAGGAAATAAAGAGAAATAGATCTAGGAAGTGTTAATGAAAGCATAGAAAAAGTGGGAGAAATAATTGGGCGGGAAGAGAAGAAAACCTTGGAGAAAAATAGTACTTGAGAAGACTCACACACACACAGACACACACACACACACACACACTCACTCACACATGGAAAAGCCAAAAGGGAAGACAGAAGAGGAAACAGGATAAGGGAAAAGGGAAAGAATGTGAAAAGACTGAGGAAAACGGAATTAGAGAGCAAGGAGTGGAGGGAGAACCCTGAAAGTGAAGAAATGCCTAGTAAGATGCTCTAACTCCACATAGTGCCTCAAAAGGTGTTGGGCTGTGGGTCTCGGAGTTCCCCTGAATACATAGCCTTGGTTCTGATATCTTAATCTCCATCTAGTTCTAGATCCCCTCAGAGAAGCATTCCTTTATATTAATAGTTCACTTTTGACCGGCCCGGTGGCTCAGGCGGTTGGAGCTCCGTGCTCCTAACACCGAAGGCTGCCAGTTCAATTGCCACATGGGTCAGTGGTCTCTCAACCACAAGGTTGCTGGTTCAACTCCTTGACTCCTGCAAGGGATGGTGGGCTGCGCCCCCTGCAACTAGCAACGGCAACTGAACCTGGAGCTGAGCTGCGCCCTTCACAACTAAGACTGAAAGGACAACAACTTGAAGCTGAACGGCACCCTCTACAACTAAGATTAAAAGGACAACTTAACTTGGAAAAAAGTCCTGGAAATATACACTGTTCCCCAGTAAAAAAAAGTCCTGTTCTCCCTTTCCCCAATAAAAACATCTTGAAAAAAAATGAAAAATAGTTTGTTTCTGTTCAACATAGCAGCCACAAAAAAAATCAAAACCTCGATCCAAGAAGCGGCATGGGTTTTTATTTGATTGCTGTTGCTTATTTGTTTGAAAGCCACAGAGCTTGTGCACAAAGGCTTTTGCAAAAAAGCTAGGAATCAGGAACATTTTCATGTGCCCTGAAGCTACCCAGTGGGTCTAGAACTAAAAGTGAAACTTTCCCAGCTACTTTTTCATATACAAATAGTGTTAAATTTGAAACTGGCAGCTGTGCACTTTAACCACTTTCTCTTGTGTGATTTATTCCAATTGCACTTCTTAAATAAAACTTTCATTTCAGATGTGGAAATAGATTTCCTTCCTGAACAACTTGTTCTTCTAGAAATAAGTGTTGAGTCAGATATGTGACAATGATTCTCCCAAAAGAAATGTGCACCATACACAGCGTCTTCCTGTTTGTAGTTGACTCGTGTTGCTCTATGATGGGAAAGCTTCTTCCTCTACATTTTGGGGACGAAGGAGTGTCTCATGGAAACAGAATAAAACAGATTTCTGAAGAATGTGAATTACCTACGGGGCAATTTAAAATATCTTTCAGAGGCAGGAAAATGCAATTTAAGGTATTGGTAGATACTCAGATGGTCACTACATTCATGACTTCTCATGGACAAAGAAATAAAAGCATATTTTAAAGTCATTCATCTGGAAAGAGCAATTTTCATCTCAGAATGTGCACTAGTTTATGTTTCTTACAACAGTCTTTGCTTTTGCTATTTTATAGTAAATGAAAGGCACTCTTAATGAACATTTCCCCTACAGCTCACATCATGGTAAACACTCTATGTAAGTTATCTCATTTTATCCTTACAATGACCTTACAGGAAAGCATGCTGATTTCCATTAAACAGACCAAGAAACTAAGAACTGGAGAATTTACCTATGGCTCCTAAGTCATATTCCAGTAAAAGTCAGAACTTGGATTGGGACCAAGGCTAGATTATTCCAAACATTAGGCACCTAACTGCTACCCTGTGTGTGGCCTTTAATTGAAGCTTCCTTATCACAAGATGTATTCAGCACGCTACAGTCCCAGCTGGTGGGCTAGGGCAGGGAGTTGGCTCTTGAGGGGTCAACATGGACAGGATGGTTTCATGGAGCAGGAAAAAAGTGGAGAAAAGTTTAAACAAAGCCCTTGAAAAAAAAGTCAGAACTAGCAGAACTAGACCAGATGGGAAATAGATATACTATGACCAAAAGCCAAGTTTCAAACTATATATGAACTTGATATAAATAGGAGTTGGTTAGAAATAAATGGAAAAACAGTTTAGAGATCCCTCAAAAAATTGAAAATAGAACTATCTTATGACCCACCGATTCCACTTCTGGGTATTTATCTGAAGAAATCCAAAACAATAATTAGAAAAGATATATGCACCCCTATGTTCACTGTAGCACTATTTACAATAGTCAAGATATGGAAACAACATAAGTGCCCATTAATAGACTACTAGATAAGGAAGATGTGGTACATATACACAATGGAGTATTACTCGGCCATAAAAAGGAATGAAATCTTATCATCTACAACAACATGGTTGAACCTAGAGGGTATTATGCTAAGTGAAATAAGTCAGACAGAGAAAAACAAATACCATATGATCTCACTTACATGTAGAATCTAAAGAACAAAATACACAAACAAAACAAAAACAGACTCATAGATATAAAAAACAAACTGATGATTGCCAAGTAGAAAGGGATTGGGGGGCTGGGTGAAAAAAGTGAAGGGATTAAGAAGTACAAATTGGTTGTTACAAAATAGTCATGGTGATGTGAAGTACAGCATAGGGAATATAGTCAACAATATTCTAGTAAATATGTATAGTGCCAGGTCGGTATGAGACCAATCAGGGGGTTCACTTTGTAAGTTATATAAATGTCTAACCACTATGCTGTATACCTGAAACTAATATAAAATAATATTGAATGTCAACTGTAATTGAAAAATAAGAAATCATAAAAATGAAAAAGAATGCCATGAAGGACAAACTTTACTGAATCTTTCTTTTTTTTTTTTTTTTTTTTTTCTCCCAAAAAAGACAAATAGAAACAAGTGTTGAAGAGGCTGTGGAGAAAAAGGAACCCCCATACACTGTTGGTGGGAATGCAGACTGGTGCAGACACTATGGAAGGCAGTGTGGAGTTTCCTCAAAAAAATTACGAATAGAATTACCATATGACTCAGCAATCCCTCTCCTGGGTATCTACCCAAAAAATCTGAAAACATTTATCTGTAAAGTTATGTGTGCTCCAGTGTTCATTGCAGTATTATTTATAGTGGCCAAGACATGGAAACTACCAAAGTATCCTTTGATAAATAATTGGATAAAGAATTTGTGGTATATATACACAATGGAATACTATTCTACCATAAGAACAGATGAAATAGTGCCATTTGTGACAACATGGATGGACTTTGAGATTATTATGCTGAGCAAAATAAATCAGGCAGAAAAAGTCGAGAATCATATGATTTCACTGACATGTGGTATATAAAACTGAAAACAACAAAAGAACAAGACAAACAAATGAAGAAACAAAAACTCATAGACACAGACAACAATTTAGTGGTTACCAGAGGGTAAGGGGGGGGGGGAGGTGGTAGAAGAGGGAAAAGGATGTCTAATATATGGTGATGGAAGGAGAACTGACTCTGGGTGGTGAACACACAATGTGACATATAGATGATGTATTATAGAATTGTACCCTTGAAACCTATATAATTTTACTAACCGTTGCCACCACAATAATCTTTAATTAATAAATAAAATAAAATCTTACTGAATCTTGTTATTCTAAGATAGAATACTGTGACTAAATGATCTTGCAAAAGTATTTTTAAAAGCTAGAAAACGGTGTGTTTTGTACCAGTAAAACCATTAAAGAAGGAAGAAATGGGAATGATCTGGAAGAACTGATTTAATGCATGAGCTTGTCAGTGGGTTATGACGAATGAATTAGGCTTGCTTAAAGAATATTGTACTCTAGCAGATGGAAAGTAACACTTAATGAGATAGTGATGTGTCTGCAAGCAGCGAAGAGTCAGGAAGTTCTATAAACTGTGTCGCTATTATCATAATTATTATCATCATTAATTATAAGAAGCAATATAAGAGTCCGAAATATGTTACATATGTAAGAGGTGGTGTTGTATTGAACCTAGTGTTGAATCTACCTTATGCACTAAAGCCTTTCTATATAATACCTACCCTTTTTTATTTCATTCAAAATTTTAAAATTCTACCTATTATTATCATTTTAAATGTGCTTAAAATATTATATCCTTGCATTAAAAAGAACAAAATCAAGAAAATTTAAACTAAAATAAGCTTAACATTCATAAATCATTTGGTATTATTGTAGTTACTTCTCATATTTATGCATACATAAAAAGGAAGGAAGAAAGAGAGGGAGGGAAAGAAAAAGGAGGCAAAGAAGAAAGAAAGAAAGAAGTTAGGGTAGGAAGAAGAAAGAGAAAAAAGAAATGTAAACAAATTTATGAAAAATCGTATAATTGTATGATAACTTGGAATTCAGTTGAATTTAAGTGAAATGAGAATTTAAGTGAGAAGGAGAGACAGAAAACACTAATATAAAACTAAAGGAGTTATTGAAGTTCAGAGAATTATCTTTCTGACTTTGGTAGAGCTATCTTGTTCTCACCCTCTCTGTTCTGATTTTCCTCTCCTTTGGTACTCCAGAGAGATTTACACTGCACTGTGTTCCTTTGCTGATAAGTGGAATTATGTGACTATTTTTGGCCAACTAGGAGTGAAATTATAATGCAATTTTCAGGCCAAAGTATTCCAGTGCCATATATGGTTATCTAACACTATTATCCTGCCATGTTCACCAAGGAGGCTACATAAGCCAGATGATATAGCTACGTGGTGATGAAATCCAATGGATACGGATGCCTGGATGCCTGGATTTGCAGTCAACTTTGCAACAAGAAAAAACAAAGCTTTCTTGTATTCAGCCACTGAGATTTGGAGTGTATGTTACTATAATATATCCCAGGCAATCCTGAATAATATACCATATAAGAAATATCTGATCCCTAAAACATAACTCTAGAGTTTAGAAAATGACATTAAAAATTGGCAGGTTGAACTCAAATGGTGGGTATGTCATTTTACATTTGTCAAAACCCACAGAATGAATGTACAGCACCAAGAGTGGACCCTAAATTAAACTATGGGCTATGGGTGATAATGATGTGTTCATGTAAGTTTGTTCATTGTAAATATACTATTGTGATGCAGGTTTTGATAGTAGGGGAGATTGAGGGAGGGACAGGGTGTGTGTGGAAACTCTGTACTTTGTATTCAGTTTTGCTGTGATCCTAAAACTGCTTTTAAAAAATAGTCTATTTGAGACACTGTATTTTTTTAAACCATACATCCCAATGTTAGTATCTACAGTAGTTTGCCCCTTATCCATGGGAGATACGTTCCAAGACCTTCAGTGGATGACTAAAACTGTGATAATACTGAACCCTATATATACTATGTTTTTTCTATACCTACATACCTCTGATAAAGTTTAATTTATGTATTAGGTGCAGTAAAAGATTAACAACAATAATTAATAATAAAATAGAACAATTATAATAACACACTAGAAAAGATGTTATGTGAACGTGGTCTCTCTCTCTCTCTCTGATAACTGCTTGAATAACCCAGACAGCTGCTAAATGACTAATTGGTGGGGAGCACACATGTATAGCATGGATATAGCATGGACAAAGAGATGATTCATGTGATGGGCAAGATGGAGTGGGACGGCGCACGATTTCATCACGCTACTTAGTATGGTGTGTAATTTAAAACTTATAAATTGTTTATTTTTGGCACTTTTCATTTAATATTTTTGGACCACAGTTGACTTCAGTTAACTGAAACCTCAAAAAGTGAAACAGTGGATAAGGGGAGGACTACTGTATTCCTTAATTCTGGTTATAATGTGTGAAAAAAATTGAGATTTCTTTCAGTGATTTTTCAAATTCCTACAAAATTTTCATTACACGTATTATTATTTCTATGTTGCCTACATCAAAGTATCTTCTTTTCTATAAACATACTTTTCACAGTTGTTATATCTCATGTCTCTAACTAAATAGATTAAATGCCCACCATGGGTGCTTTCAACATGGTTTCTATATCTTGAGTTCTGTCATTTTTCTTTTCCTGTTTAGATGGGTTTTGTGATTGTTGGAGTTTGTTTGGTTGCTGGTTAATTTTGGTAGCAGGAGCTCAGATGTCTCAGTCCTGAACTTCTTGAATATCTGTAAATGTCTCTTTGCTATCTTCATACTTTAGCTGACAAAAGAGATGCAAATCGGAGTATTAGGTCACTCTTTATTTCCCAGAATTTCTTCAGAATTTATTTTCTGTCTTCTGGAATGAGTGTTAATGTAGAAAGTTTGAGGCCCACACTCTACCTAATTGCTTTATCTGCCTCAGTGACTAGCCACATAAGACTTCTACTTACTTTTTAAATTCAATATTCTCAAGATATAAATTGCTGTTAATTTTTCTATATCAAAATCTTCTGGACATTGATGTGCCCTTTTGCTCTGCACATAACAATGTTCTTTATTTTAGAAGAGATTTTCTCTGAGTTCATAGATTTCAGTACATTTTATATTGTATTTGACCCTTTCCAAGAATGTCAGTTACATATGTGTTATATCTCTTGTCTCATCCATGTCTGTGATTTTTCTATAATAAATGCTTTTTAGGTTTTATTTTACTTTGTGTTGCTTTTAATATGGCTTTCATCTCCCTAATAGATTTTGTTTTTCTCCCATTTTCATTTCCTTCTTGACCTTTTTATCTCTTTCTTGAGATCCTTTATAAAAAAAGACATATTGTCTATAACATTCTGGAGCCTGTCCAGAATCATTTGCCTGAACTCTTCCTGTGACAATTTAGGTAATTTCTGTCTCATATATTTTTCAGCTTCTAAAAGGTTGTCAGTTGCTTTTTCCTTGAATATACATTCTTCCTTTTTATCTATCTATCTATCTATCTATCTATCTATCTATCTATCTATCATCTACCTATTTTTCTATCTATCTGTCTAACTATCTATGTGTGTATAAAGCAGGGGAGAAATATAAACATCCAAAATTCAGATATACAAAAATATAACTACCTTTATTTTGTATAGGTGGCCTCATGGTGGCTTAAGTCTCTTAGTCTGCTTAGAATAGATAACTTATTCTATATGATATGCTCACATGCTTTCTTGACTTATTAGCTTTGAAAACAATTGACCAATTTTCTGTTAAAGTCATTGTATATTTAACTCTCTTATAAATTCACCATGGGATTTTTTTTTTAAATCACAAGACATTATTAAAGAACATAAAAACTGAATTGACAGACTCTCTTTAACCAAAGTCAGGGTCCTCTGAGCTCTCTTCAGATCTAGGCCTCAGCTTTGGCCTATAAAGACTTTAGGCTCTCAGCACAAACAATTTTGTCCCCCCTGCCAACACTGAGAGACTTGAACAGACTTTAGTATGGTTAACAACAGCTCAAAGCCATATCCCTGTGATTACCCAGCTCCCCTTAAGTTCTTGCCTGGGAAAGCCCAAAGCCACCAAAAAGAATTTACTAATGGTTGGAACCAAAACCTGAAGACAAGAGTTCCTATATGCCAGTCTCAGTGGGAGGATAGGAGCCGAACTTCAATATGTGCCAGGGAGCAAACCCAGATGGCCTAACCACACTGATCAACTGCGCCACCCACTTTCTGTATCTTTCCATTCTCTGACTCTGCTGGAGCTCCCAATCATTTCTCTTCCCTCATTCTCCCTTAAATATGCTTAGTCATCTCTTCATGGATTGAAATGGAGCTCGATTTACATTGGAATCTCTTCCCTACTTCAAAATCTATCTTACTGCCATTAACAACTGATTGGCTTTGTTTCTCTTTGACAGACTGTACCAAAATATATCATGTGTATAAATTAGAAGACACGGTATTATAATAACCTCAACTCTGTCCAGATTACACCATAAGTTTAATATCATACCAATAAAAGTCTGAAATGTGTGCATGTGTAACTTAATAATCAGATTCTAATTAATATGAAAAATGAAAAGTTCAATAATAGCTACTATAATTTAAAAGAATATAGAAGAGATTTCCTTACAAAATAAGAAGTTTTAATAAAAAATTTAAATGTTTATTACAAAGCTATTTTGAATGAGATAATGTGGTCATGAAAAAGGGATGTATGGTGAGATTTATGGAACACAAAGAAATTTAAAGTCAAACACACACTTATAAGTAAAATTAATATATGATTGAGATGATGTTATTAATTAATGGGAAAGGAATAAACTATTTAATATATTGATTTGAGACAGTTTGTTATCTACATTGGAAAAAATGCATTATACTTTAAATCTACCCAATTCATAAAAATTAAACATTGTCATTTATATAAATATTAAAAACACAGTATCTACATACTTATTGTTTGTTATTTATATATATATAAATAACAAATATATATATATATATATATATATATATATATATAATTAAAACATAGAGAAACTGCATGGGAATGATAAACAAATAAGGATAACAGTTACTTTGGGAAAGGCAGACAAATACAGTCAGAGATAGGACGCAGGGAGCTTTAACTGTGCCTGTAATGATTTATTTCTTAAAATATCATTTGAGGCAAATTTGATAAGATATGACAATTTTTTTAAATGGCGTTTGTGTTATTGTGCTCTATATTCTGCATGTTGGAATCATTCTAAGAAAATTGGAAAAAGGAGAATTAACATTCATCAAGCTATTATTCTGTGTCAGTCATGGTGCTAAAAGCCTCCTTTTACAATTCATATATTCCTCACAAAACCCTCTAAAGTTATCATTATTTAGGTCCATTTTATTTACAAAGAAATTGGATTTCAAAAAGGTTAACTTTCTACAAGGTTAAAATATCCAGAAATGTCTGCTTCCAAACACTGTAAAAGCATTTTGCTAGATCATTAATTTCTAAAATGTGACTCTGAAGCAAAACATGATGAATCCAAAGCTCTTTTTCAAGTTTAGTTTGTCTCTAAAAGTCCCTTTAGTATGAATATAGCATGGAAATATCCAGCATTTCCAGTTGTCCATGGTGTCTTACACCATAGAAGTTTTCAATACAATCATAAAGACTGTTTGCTAATATGATAAAAATTCTACCACTCATTTGCCAAATGATGTGCAACAAGAAAGTGGGAGTGGTTTCTGCAGCATCTTCTGAAATTATTCACCATTTTCTCCTTCAGTGTAATTAACAGAAAAATTGCCTAGATGCAAGTTTAGCTATGATGCTTGCTGTTTCAAATACTCTGCTTCTGGCTTGCCTGCCCATACATTTAAACCTAGGGCTTCAGATTAGGAAATGAGGGTTTCAGATTAGGAAAAGAGGAGGGATTGGAGTAACTGCTTTCTTTTAACTCCCCAGGTAACATCAGCCATTAAAGATAAGGATGAATATAGAAAAAATTTGTTATATTTTTCAGGAAACTTTTCTGTTCCTATTTAGCAATTTCTCTAAGACACATACTTTGAGGTAAAATCACTACTGTGTCATAGGGAATACAAATGTTTAATTATATATTTTTGAAACACTCCCTATAGTGGTCATACTACTGTGTTTCCCCGAAAATAAGACTTAGCCGGACTGTCAGTGCTAATGCGTCTTTTGGAGCAAAAATTAATATAAGACCCGGTATTATATTATATTATATTATATTATATTATATTACCCGGTATTATATTGTATTGTATTGTATTATATTATATAAGACCCGGTCTTATACTATATTAAAATAAGACCAGGTCTTATATTAATTTTTGCTCCAAAAGACGCATTAGAGCTGATGGTCTGGCAAGGTCTTATTTTTGGGGAAACACAGTGATTCATTTTGCAATAAAAATAAATTTTCCTATTGTGCCATACTCTAACTAACACATGGTATAATCAGGCTTTTTAAATTTGTGTGAATCTGTGAATCCGATTGGTGTGAAATGTTGTTGTTGTTTGAATTTGTAAATCTTGATTCTCAAGGAGATAGTGAGGGATCTTTTCTTGCTTTTTTTTTTAATTTGGCTATTTTAATTTCTTCTGTGAATTGCCCATTCATATATCTTACGTACTTTAAAATTTGTTTACTTAAGTTTTCATATAGATTTATAGGAGTTATTTATATACTCTGGATACCAATTTTTTGCGAGTTATATATATTGAAACTATTTTCTCTAAGCTAATAAAATACTTGACATTCTGTTTACCTAGAAGTTCTGCCACGCTATCTTGTTAAAATAAGCTGGAAAATGTAGGTATTGGAGGGATATGAATGATGGATACATTCATTCCAGGTATACCAACAGCTTAATTGAAAACTAAAAATCTCACTTCTCTAGCCCTTTTTCTGACAAATTTAAATGACCAATGCTATGGCCCTCTGAAATGTGTATTTTTTACAAAGCTGCAGGATGAAGACAGTGTGATATTGACAAATGAATAGACACATATATCAACGGAACAGAATATAAAGCCCAGAAACAAACCAACAAAAATATAATCAGTTGATCTTTGAGAAAGGAGCAAAAGTGGTTCAATGGAGAAAGCATAATCTTTACAACCAGTGGTGCTGCAACAATTAGACATCCATGTGCAAAAAAATAAAATAAAATAATCTTACTCCTTTCACAAAAATTAACTAAAAATAGATTCAATAGATTCTAGACCTAAATATAAAACTTCTGAGAAAAAAAAAAGGAGAAAATCTATGTGACTTTGGGTTTAGCAATGAACTTTTAGATGTAACAACAAAAGCAAAATTCATGCATGCAAAAACAAAATGATAAACTCAACTTTATTAATATTAAAAACTTAAAAACTTCTGCTCAGTGAAAGAGGCTATTAAGGGAAACAATAGACAAGCCACATAATGGAAGAAAATATTTGCAAACTGATAAGGAATTTTTATCTAAAATATACGAGAAACTCTTTAAACTCAACAATGAGAAAATAAGCAACCAAAAAATGGGTGAAAGATCTGAACAGACATCTTACCAAAATAGGTATACCGCTGGAAAATAAGCATATGAAAAAATTCTCAACATCAATTTTCATTGGGTGATTGCAAATTAAAACAACAGTGAGATGCCACTACATGCCTATTAGAATGGCTAAAATCCAGACCACTGAAAATACTGAAAACTTATGAGGATGTGGAACATGAAATTTTCTTTCAGTGGTGGAATGCAAAATGGTTTACCCACCTTGGAAGACACTTGGCAATTTCATACACAGCTAAACACAGTCTTAACACACGGAGGTCTGACATTTAAGTTTGCGAACTCATCCTAGAAAAAGTGCTACATACCTCACTGCTAAATATATCTACGGTCATCTTCGAAGTACTCCCCTTCAGAAGCTATGCACCAATGCCAGTGCCTAATCCACCCTTCAAAGCAATTTTGAAACTTTTTCTGGAATGGCTATCAGAGCTCTCATTGTACTACCCTTGATGTCCTGAATGTCATCAAAATGTCTTCCTTTCAATATTTCCTTTATCTTCATGTCAAGAAAGAAGTCACTGGGGGGCAGGTCAAGTGAAAAGAGAGGGCGTTCCGATGCAGTTATTTGTTTACTGGCTCAAAACTCCCTCACAGACAGTGTTGTGTGAGCTAGTGCAGTGTAGTGATACAAAAGCCATGAATTATTGGTGAAAAGTTCGGATCATCTAACTTGTTCATGCAGCTTTTTCAGCACTTCCAAATAGTAAACTTGGTTAAGTATTTATCCAGTTGATACAAATTTGTAATGGATAATCCCTCTGATATATAAAAAAAAAGGTTAGCAACATCATTGCAACAAAGTTCGTGAACTTAATTGTCAGACCTTCCTATACTCCAACAATTGTACTCTTAGAAGTTTATCTAATTGATTTGAAGACATACGTCCATACAAATATCTGCACATGAATGTTTAGAGCAGCTTTATTCATTAGTTGCCAAAAACTAGAAGAAACCAAGATGTCCTTCAGCAGGTTAATAGATAAACAAATAATGGTACAGCCATAAATAGAATGTTATTCACCAAATTAAAATAAATGTGCTATCAAGACTTGGAGGAACCTTAAATGCATGTTGCTAAGGGAAAGAAACCAATCTGAAAAGTCTACATATTATATGAATCCAATTATGTGACTTTCTGGACAAAGTAGAACTAGGGAGACAATTAAATGATCTGTAGTTCTGTATTAATAATGCCTTTTATTTTCTGCATTTTATAATGCTTTAACAACATGGGGCCTGTGGGCCCAGGGAGGGACTGCCTCTCCAAAAATCAGCTAATTCCTAGAGCTAGCAAACAACTGGTGTGAAAGCATGCCAATGATACGTAAAGCAACCCTGAGCCCATACCCCCAACCATCTCTTATCTAATTCTCACACACTTAGCACGTATTCCCTACATGGTGAAAATGGCACTTGATTTCTTCTTCCTGAGATAAAACACCATATAAATTCCAATAGTGGGACATACTACAAACAATCGACCAGTAATTCTCAAAACTGTCAAAATAATAAAAAGAAGGAAAGTGAGAAACTCCACAGCTAACAGGAGCCTAAGGGGACATGACAACTAAATGTAGCGTGGTATCCTGGATGGGATCCTGGAATAGCAAAATCACACTAGGTAAAAATCAAGAAAATCTGAATGAACTATAAACTTTGGTTAATAATAATGTATCAATATTGGTTTATTAATTATAATAAATGTGCCATACTGATATAAGATGCTGATAGGGGAAAGTGGGTGTAAGATATATGGGAATTCTCTGTAAAAGATTCTCAATTTTTCTATAAATCTAAAACTCTGCTAAAAGTAAAGTCATCTGAAAAATAAAATGCAACCAATTTCCATAGTAAGGCAAAATGTTTCAAAATATTTCAATATCAAAAGAGTTTGTTGTAATTTCTGACACAAGTTTTAGAAAATACATTCTCAACTTCATTGGGGAAATTAAATAAAACACATTCTACTCAACATTTCTGAATTCAAGGTACTTTTGAAAAGAATTATGTATAGGGGAAAGCTTTCAAAACAGAAGGTTTAGAATTCTATGCATTTTTTAAAAGATACAGAAACAAAAATTACCAGGAATAAATTATTAAAATAGCTGATTTCTTGAATTATTAAAGAATCCTCTCAGAAGTTCTTTGGGTCCAGATTATCCACAGGCATATAAAATTTTAGGGTAAGTAGAATGAGCATCCTGGTTACACAACAACATGTACCATAGTGCAGACATAAGAAACCAGAAATGAGGAAGTGGATGTTCCCAAATTGAATCAATTTAGTTACAAACATAATCTTCAAAATAACTGTGAAATTGTCTCAAGGCAAAAGAATCAGCTCAAACAACTGACTCTGTTAACCACAACATGCTAAGCCAATCATAGGGCTGCCAGGAATGACAGCTTTGAGTTATCATGCAGATACTATCATGTACAGGTGGAAAAAATAACCACCCAAAAGAAAGGCTTTAGGTGCACTTTTCAGCAGCATACATACTAAAATTGAAACATATTGTTCCAGAAATCAGCATGGCTTTTGCACAGGATGACATGAAAGTTTTTTGTTTATTTTTTTGTTTATTTTTTTTTTTAATAAAGAAAACCTTGAAAATATTTTTTTTATTTTATTTTAAACTTTTTATTGGGGAGCAGTGTTTCTCCAGGGCCTATCAGCTCCAAGTCACTGTGTTTCAATCTAGTTGTGGAGAGCACAGCTCAGCTCCAAGTCCAGTTGCCATTTTCGGTCTTAGTTTCAAGGGTCGCAGGCCACCATCCCATGCTGGAATTGAACCAGCAACCTTGGTGTTGAGAGCTCACGCTCTAACCAACTGGGCAGCTACCGGCTGCCCCTCCAGTAGCTCAGCAGCAGCTCATTGCATGCAATCTAGTTGTGGAGGGCACAGCTCACTGGTCCATGTGGGAATTGAACCAGCAACCCTGTTGTTCAGAGCTCTTGTTCTAACCAACTGAGCCATTCAGCTGCCCAACATGAAAGTTTTTGAAGCATCTCATATTTTGGGGAATGGGGAATTATTGTTTAATGGGTATGGAGTATCATTTTGAAATGATGAAAAAGTTCTGGAGATGAATATTGGTGATGGCTGCATAAGAACGTGAATGAATTTAATGCCACTGAACTATATATTTAAAAAGAGCTAAGGTAGTAAATTTTATTATTTTCCAAAAAAATGTATACACATTTTCAGAAAGGAAAAAAAACTGTATTAAAATTTGAATACTCAGTATATACTGATAACAAAAATTGAAAAAAAGTCATGTGTATACATTTTTTTGGCAACCCCAATATATGTGTGTGTGTGTGTATATATATATATATATATGTATATATATGTATGTATATATATATATGAGAAAGGATTTTGGAAATACCAGACAGGCCCAATTCCTCCCTAAATGATTCCTCTAACTTAATTCTAGGACTGTGAAATTTTAGCTTGCATAATTTATTTATTTACGTTAAAGGACCACATAGTCTGCTTTTTAAATGTACTTTTTATTTTGATATAACTGTAGATTTACATGCAGGTGTAAGAAATCATACAGAGAGAGCCGTTACCCAGTTCCCCAATAATAATGTCTTGCAAACGTATAGTACACTATTATAACCAGGACATTAAAATTGATAGCCGAATGCAGAACATTTCCCTCCCTCAACGTTCCCTCATGTTGCCCTTTTATATCAAGTCTGTCCCTTTAGCTCCCACACTCTCTTTACCTTGGCAACCACTAATCCATTCTCCATTTCTATAATTCTGTCATTTCAAGAATGTTATATAAATAGAATCATACAGTATGGAAATTTGGGGAACTAGCTTTTTTCACTCAGCATAATTCTTTAGAGATTCATCTTCATTTTGTGTGCATCAAGATTTTGTTCCATTTTATTGCTAAGTAGTATTCCATGGTATGGAGTATTATAGTTTAACTATTCACCTATTGAAGGACATCTGAGTCGTTTTCGTTTGGGGCTATTATGAATAAAGCTGGTATAAGCATTTATGTACAGGTGTTACGTAAGTCAAATTTTCAGTTTTTCTAGGATATACAGCAATGCACTTGCTGGGTCATACGGTAATTACATGTTTAGTTTTTTAAGAAACTGTCAAAATATTTTCCAGAGTGGCTGCAGCATTTCATATTCCCAGCAGCAATGTGTGATTGAGTTTTTCTGCATCCTTGTCAGCATTTGCAGTTATCACCTTTTTTTTTTTTAATTTTACGCATTCTGATAGATGTGTACTGATAACATTATGGCTCCAATTGTCATTTTACTAATAGCGAATGGTGTTGAACATCTTTTCATATGTTATATATGTTATTCAAGGGAATGTCTATTTATTTTGCCCATTTTTTAACTGAATTTTTTTCATTTTGTTGAACTTTGAGATTTCTTTGTATTGTCTAGATACTACTGGATATGTTGAATTATTTTTTTTAATATTTCCCCCACACTGCAGCTTGTCTTTTTATCCTCTCAACTGAATATTTTATAAAGCAAGGTTTTAATTCTGATAACATTTAGTTTATCAATATTTTATTGTATAGATTATGCTTTTGCTATCAAATCTTATTAAAAAAAAACTCTAGATCTTAACATTTTTCTATTTTTTTCTACAAGTTTTAAGTTTTGCACTTATCATTTAGGTCCACAATCCATTTTGTATTAATATCAATTCTTGTATGAAGTGTGAGACTTATACCAAGGTATATTTTTTGCTTATAGATGTCCAACTCCTCCAGCACAAATAATGAAAAAGGATGTCTTTTCTACATTGAGTTGCTTTTGTACCTTTGTCAAAAATCAATTGGACATATTTATGTGGGTGTATTTCTGGGTTCTCTATTTTGTTTCATTACGTATGTATGTATCCCTCCACTAATATCACACAGTTTTGATTACTGAAGCTATATAATGTCTTGAAATTGGGTACACAAATTCCTCCCAAAATTGTTTTATTCTACCTTTTTTCTTTCCATATAATATAAATTTATATAAAATATAAATTTTGGGTTAATTCTGGCTATATCTACAAAAATCTTGTTGGGATTTCGTAGGAAATGCATTAAGCTTTTGTATCAATTAAGATAGAATTGATATCTTTAATATGTTGGATTTTCAAATCCATGAACAGCTAAAATAGTAAATTTTGTTTTCTTGATTTTTTTATTCAGTGTTTTGTAGTTTTCAACACACAAGTCCTGAATATCTTTGTTTGATTTCCATTGCAGTATTTTATATTCTTGAGCAATTCTGTGTGGTTGTATTTTTATTTTTGATGTCCATTTGTTCATTGCTAGTACATTGAAATATGTTAGATTTTTGTAGGTTTATCTTGTATCCTGTGACTTTGCTGAATTCACTTATTAGTCCTAGAAACATTATTGTAGATTCCTCATGATTTTCTATGTAGACCATCATGCCATCTGCAAATACAGACAGTTTTATTTCTTCCTTTTCAATCTATATGCCTATATATACTTTCTTGACATTTTGTACTGGTTACAATATCCAGCATTATGCTGAATCAAAGTGATGAAAGAGATATTTTTGCCTTGTTCCCAATCTTAGAGAGAAAGCATTCATTCTTACATCAAGTATAATATTACATATAGGGTTTTTGTACATGTTTGTAATCAAATGCAGAAAGTTCCCCCCTCCATTTCTATTTTTCTGAGAGTTTTATAATGAATGAGTTTTGAAATTTGTCAAATGCTTTTCATGCATCAATTGATATGATTATGTAATATTTCTTCATTGGCCTGTTAATATTGTGGATTACAATGACTGATTTTTTTTAAATATTGAATTGGCTTATATTTCTGGAATAAACTCCACTTAGTACTATTGTATAATTTTTAAATATATTTTGCTGAATTCTGTTTGCTAACATTTTCTTACAGATTTTGATGTCTATATTATTAAGGGCTACTGATCTATTGTTTTCTCTCTTATACTATCTTTGTTTGGTTTTGGTTTCAGTGTAATAGTAATTTCATAAAATTAATTGGGGACTGTTCCTTCTTCTCTTCTCTGGAAGAGATTGTATCGTACTGATGTTAATTCTTTAAAAATTTGGTAAAAATTTTCCAGTAAAACCACCTAACCCTACAAATTTCTTTTTTGGGAACTTTCTATTTGCAAATTCAATTTTCTTAATAGTTATAGGATATTCAAACTATTTTATATTGGGTAGATTATAATAGTTGTGTTTTTTGAGGAATTGGTATTTCATCTAAAATATCAAATTTATGTGTGCAGAATTGTTCATAATAATCCTTTATTTTCCTTTTGATAGCTGCAGGGACAGTAGTGATATCTCATTTTGTCCTGATATTGATAATTTTTATCTTCTCTACCTTTATCTTTGTCAATTTTGTTGGATATTTGTCTGTTTTATTGACATTTTCAAAAAATCTTCTGTTGGCACTCAAAGATGAGTGTTGTCATAATAGAGGATCATTTATGGCACACTTTAAAATACACCTTCTCTCAACTATAGCTCACACTTGGCTGACTGCAGAGAACAAGTTGAAACTAATCACACCCTGTTATTAAGGTTTGACGTGCAGCTTCCTGTATTGAAGATCCCTGCTTTGCTGTCAGATAGCACTTGGCAGCAGCATTCACCATATTTGTTGATCACAATGGAAAACCTCTGTGTCACACACATCACTTTTGGTATATAGCAATTTCTGTCAAATAAAAACATTATAGTGTGTCCTCATCCACCTTATTCACCAGATCTGGCACCATGCAACTTCTTGCTCTTCCCCAAAGTCAAAATGATTCAGGACATCAAGGCAGCCAGACAGCACAACTAAAGACACTCATGAAAGAGGACTTCCAGAGCTGCTTCAGAAAGTGGTCAGAAGATTATGTCATAGAAATGGCGGCATAAGGTAAGCCTCTTGAAATCTCCCCTGGAATTTACAACAAATTGAACAGCTGTAATTCCACAAAGGACTCTCTGCATAGCAGACAGGTAAGACTAAGAGATGCGCAATTGAAATCATCTAAAGGTGGGCAAATTAAGTGGGGGGAGGGGGAGAAAAGAGGGAAGTGCGGAGAAGCGAGCAGCACAGGTGCAAGACGCAGACCGAGCTCGAAGTTTTGAGCTCCCTGCATTCTGGAGCCATGAGAGTCTAGAGAGAGGGAAGAATTTGGACTGGTAGTGCACCACTTATGGCCCACCGTGCCGCCTGAGGGATCAGCATATAACACGGCTGAACCCAGCACTCATGACAGAGACCTTGGAGCAGACTGAGGGAAGAAGGGTGAAAACAGTGGTCTAAGTCCTCACTGCCAAGCAGAGAATGGAAGACACAGGCACAGAGACTAGCCGCCCCCTCCCCACCCTCCCAGAGCTCGCCCCACCCCCACCTGCCCAGTGCTAGAAGCCCAATGGTAGTAGTGTTAGATCACAAGAACAGAATATTTGCATTTCTGAGAACTGAGGCCCTGCAGCCGTGGACTCATGGCAAACTAGTTCCAGCAAAGAGGAGGGAGCCTTGGGTGCAGGACTAGCTGTGTCGGTAGTGGCTACCATTGCTCAGAGCCACCTCACACAATCCATCCCGCCCCTGCCCCAACCTATCTGGGCAGATCCTTGCAGGGGTAAACAGAGCCCATGAAACTCACAGGCTCTGAAATTGTTGCAGGAAGAGCTTTGTAACTTCAGAAGCTCTCCACATCCCCCATGGAAGTGGTGCCCTGTGACCCAGGTGACCTGCTCATAAAATAGAAGCCCACCTTCCAGGGAATCCCCCCATTGTGTGAGAAGCCAGAACAGTACAGAGAAAGTATAACACTATAGCATGAGAGATAATAAAAGGCTACAGCAGGAGAGAAAATAAAACATTCCACCAACACCTACTGAAGAGGAAAACAAAGATCTCTTGCTATCAACCTGTTGCAGAACACCTCCTGTAGATGCCTAGGAAGAGAAATAATAATTCATTAATTGCCATGAATAACCAAGGTAACAAGGCTGCTCAGAAAGAAAATGAAAAGTCTTTAGAAAATGAACTTAAAGACATAGAAATATGTGACTTAAATAATAGAGAATTAAAGATTGCTGTTCTTAAAAAACTCAGTGAGATGTAAGAAAACACAGACAGGTAGTTTAATGAACTCAGAAACACAATCAAAGAACCAAATGAACATTTTACCAAAAATATTGAAATTCTAAAAAAGAACCAAATAGAATTTCTGGAGATTAACAACTCTGTAAAAGAAATGAAGAATGAAATAGGCAGCTTAGGTAATAGAGCTGACCAGATGGAGGAAAGAATCAGTGACATCAAAGATAGAAATCTGGAAATGACACAGATCGAAGAAGAGAGAGACTTGAGAGTTAAAAGAAATGAAAGAACTCTACAAGAATTGTCTGACTCCATCAGAAAGAGGAATATAAGAATAACGGGTATACCAGAAGGAGAAGAAAAGGAAACGAAACAGAGAATATATTCAAACAAATAGTTGACGAGAACTTCCCAAATTTGTGGAAAGAACGGAATCCTCGAATCCAAGAAGCAAATAGAACACCTAATTACCTCAATCCCAACAGGACTTCTCCAAGAAATATCGTATTGAAGCTGTCAACAATTAACAACAAAGAAAGAATCCTCAAGGCAGCCAGGGAAAAGAAGGAAAGTCCATTAGATTACCACCAGATTTTGCAACAAAAGCTCTAGAAGCCAGAAGGGAATGAAATCAAATATTCAACCTATTGAAAGAGAGAAATGATGAGTCAAGATTAAAATATCCATCAAAAAATATCCTTTAAATATGATGGAAGAATAAAGAACTTTCCAGACGTAAAGAAGGTGAGGGAATTTTCTAACACACAACCTGTACTACAAGAAATAATGAAAGAGGCTATTTGACCTTAAACATAAAAACAAAAGAATACAAAACCATGAGTAGTATTACCAACAGACAGACAGAAGCAGTAAATGGCAACCCTTACACCAAATAAGACACTATACACTTAAACATAACATACAGGGTAAAGAAGAAACAAACACTTAAAAAAAAAAAAAGAGGAAAAAGACAACTTTTTACTGTAATGCAAAAAGCAACTCACAGCATAAATAGGGATAATTTGTGACAACAAAAACATAAAAGGGGAGAAAGTAAAGGCTGAACTGGCAAATGGGAGTGAAGAAAGGAAGCATGCTGAAGAAAATAGAACACACTAAATATGAAATTTTGTTTTACATAAACTTAATGGTAACCACTCAAAAAAATATCCAGAACTGAAATACATAACATTAAAAAAAGAAACAAAGGGAAAAAATCATAACATACCACCACACCGAAATAATAGACAGCAACAAAAAAGCAAACAATAGAGACAACATTCTGTCAGAAAACCAAAGATAGAATGACAGGAAATACTCATATATCAATAATCAGCCTAAATGTAAATGGACTGAACTCACCAAAAAAGAAGACACAGAGTAGCAGATTGGATCAAAAACTAAACCTAACTAACTATATGCTTCCTCCAAGAGACACATCTCAGCTACAAGGACAAATACAGACTCAATATGAAAGAGTGGAAACTGACACTCCAAGCAAATGGTATTCAGAGAAAAGCAGGTGTATTAATACTTATATCAGATCAAACAGACTTCAGGATAAAAAAGGTAATAAGAGACAAAAATGGGCATTTCATAATGATAAAAGGGACTATACAACAAGAAAACATAACAGTCATCAATATTTAGGCCCCCAATCAGGGGGCATTGAAATGTATATACCAAGCAACTGCTAACAGAACTAAAGGGAGAAATTGACGAAAACACAATTATAGTAGGGGACCTAAATACTTCATTGACAGCTATAGCTAGATCATCCAATCAGAAAATAAAGCAAGAAATATCAGCCTTAAATGACACATTAGATGAAACGGACATAATTGACATTTATAGAACACTTCATCCTAGAACATCAGGCTATACATTCTTTTCTAGTGTACATGGAATATTCTCAAGGATAGACCATATACTGGGACATAAAACTAGCATCAGCAAATTTAAGAATATCGAAATCATGCCAAGCATATTGTCTGATCACAAGGCTTTGAAATTGGATCTCAGCTGCAAAAAGAAAGCAGGAAAAACCACAAATATGTGGAGATTAAACAACATATTTTTAAATAATGATTGGGTCGAAAAAGAAATGAGGAGAGATAAAAAGATACATAGAAACAAATGACAATGAAAATACATCCTACCAAAATCTTTAGGATGTAGTGAAAGCAGTTTTAAGAGGGAATTTTATATCATTACAGGCCTATCTCAAGAAACAAGAAAAATCCCACATAAATAACCTCATGTTACAACTTAAAGAACTAGAAAAAAAAGAACAAATGAAACCCAGAGTAAGCAGAAGGAAAGAAATGATAAACATCAAAGCAGAACTAAATGAAATAGAGAACAAAAAGACAATAGAAAAAAATTAATGTGACAAAGAGCTGGTTCTTTGAAAAGATTAATAAAATTGACAAACCCTTGGCTAGACTCATTTAGATAAAAAGAGAAAAGACACAAATAAACAAAATCAGAAATGAAAGAGGGAAGTTACCAAGATGCCACAGAAATACAAAGGATCATCCAAGAATACTATGAAGCACTATAAGCCAGCAAATTCAATAATCTAGAAGAAATGGACATGTTCTTCGAAGCATATAGCCTTCCTAAGTTGAATCATGAAGAACTGGAAAATCTAAATAGACCGATCAACATTAAGGAAATTGAAATCAGTCATCCGAAACCTTCCCAAAAGCATAAGTCCAAGACCAGATGGCTTCACTAATGAATTCTACCAAACATTTAAAGAAGATCTAACACCTGTCCTACTCAAACTCTTCCAAAGAATTGAGTAAGAGACAATACTCCGTAAGTAATTTTATGAGGCCAATATTACCTTGATAACAAAACCTGATAAGGATAACACAAAAAAAGCAAATTACAGACCAGTATCTCTGATAAATACAGGTGCAAAAATCCTAAAGAAAATTCTAGCAAATCAAATTCAACAAAGCATTAAAAAGATTATGCATCACGACCAACTGGGGTTCATTCCAGGGGCACAAGGATGGTTCAACATATGCAAATCCATCAATGTGATACATCACATAAACAAAATCAAAGAGAAAAATCATATGATTATATCAATAGATGCAGAAAAAGCATTTGACAAGATACACCCATTTATAATTAAAACACTTAATAAGATGGGTATAGAAGGAAAATACCTTAACATAATAAAGGCCATATATGACAAACCCTCAGCTAATATCATAACTAATGGTGAAAAACTGAAGTCCTTTGCTCTACGTTCAGGAACACCACAGGACTGTCCCCTATTACCTCTGCTTTTCAACATAGTATTGGAAGTCCTAGCCAGAGCAATCAAGCAAGAGAAAGAAATAAAAGCCATCTGAAATGGGAATGAAGAAGTTAAATTGCCACTTCTTGCAGATGACATGATGCTATATAGAGAAAACCCTAAAGACTCCTCCAAAAAGCTATTAGAAACAATAAACAAACAGAGTAAAGTTGCTGTCTATAAAATCAATGTCCATTGCATTCTTATACACTAACAATGAAATCTCAGAAAAATAAATTTTAAAAATTCCTGTTGCAATTGCAACAAAAAGGAAAAAATATCTAGAAATAAACTAACCAAGGATGTGAAAGACCTATACACTGAAAACAGTAAGACATTTTCTAAAAGAAATTGAAGAAGACACAAAGAAATGGAAAGACATTCCGTGTTCATGGATTGGAAGAGTCAACATAATTAAAATGGCCATATTACCCAAAGCAATATACAGTTTTAATGCAATCCCTATCAAAATCTCAATGGCATTTTTTAAAGAAATAGAACAAAAAAATCATATTTGTATGGAACCACAAAAGATCCTGAATAGCCAAAGCAATCCTAAGAAAAAACAACAATGCTGGAGGTATCACATTTCCTGACTTCAGCTTGTACTACAGGACAACAATAATCAAAACAGTATGGTACTGGCAGAAAAACAGACACACAGACCACTGGACTAGAATTGAGAACCAAAAATAAACCCACATAAATACGGACAGATAATTTTCCACAAAGAAGCCAAAAAACATGCAATGGAGAAAAGACAGCCTCTTCAATACATGGTGCTGGGAGAATTGGAAAGTCACGTGCAAAAGAATGAAACTAGACTGCTATCTGTCACCATGTACCAAAATTAATTCAAAATGGATAAAAGACCTAAACATAAGACCTGAAACAATAAACTGCATAGAAGAAAACATAGGTACTAAACTTATGGACCTTGGGTTCAAACAGCATTTTATGAATTTGACTCCAAAGACAAGGGAAGTAAAAGCTAAAATAAATGAATATGACTATATCAAACTAAAAAGTTTCTGCACAGCAAAAGAAAACACTGACAAAATAAAGAGGCAACCAATCGAATGGGAGAAGATTTTTGCAAACAACACCTTCGATAAGGGGCTAATATCCAAAATATATAAGGAACTCATACAATTCAACAACAAAAAGACAATCCAATTAAAAAATGGGCAAAGGACCTGAAGAGACATTTCACCAAAAAGCATATACAAATGGCCAACAGACATATGAAAAAATGCTGAACATCACTAATCATCAGAGAAATGCAAATAAAAACCACAAAGAGATATCATCTCACCCCAGTTAGAATGGCCATCATCAACAAGATAAATAGTAATAAGTGTTGGAGAGGCTGTGGAGAAAAAGGAACCCTCATACACTGTTGGTGGGAATGCAGATTGGTGCAGCTACTATGGAAGGCAGTGTGGTGGTTCCTCAAAATATTAATAATAGAATTACCATATGACCCAGCAATACCTTTCCTGGGTATCTACCCAAAAAATCTGAAAACATTTATCCATAAAGATATATGTGCTCTGATTTCATGCAGCTTTTTTTATGGTGGCCAAGACCTGGACACAACCAAAGTGTCCTTTGATAGATGATTGGATAAAGAAGATGTGGTATATATACACAATGGAATACTATTCTGCCATAAGAAAAGATGAAAGAGTTCTATTTGTGACAACATGGATGGATCTTGAGAATATAATGCTAAGTGAAATAAGTCAGACAGAAAAAGCAGAGAACCATATGATTTCACTGATATGTGACACATAAAACTGAAAACAACAAAAGAACAAAACAAACAGATGAAGAAACAAAAACTCATAGACACAGACAATAGTTTAATGATTACCAGAGGGTAAGGGGGGAAGGGGATTTTAGATGAGGGTAAAAGGGATCAAATATATGGTGATGGAAGGAAAACTGACTCTTGATGATGAGCACACAATGCGATATATAGATGATGTATTACAGAACTGTACACCTGAAACCTATGTAACTTTACTGACAAATGTCACCCCAATAAACTTTAATTGAAAAAAAAAAGTGTTCAGAATGATGAGATAAGTATGTCCAATGTGAGGAGGAGTACCTTGAACGGGATTAAAGGCAATGTGTTTTTTACTGTAATTTTTTTTTTTAATTATTCAGTGTGTTTCTTAATTACACTTTGTACATGGGTACCAATGGCTTTACCTTTCTCCCTACCTCATGTTGACTAGTAAGTGGTCATTGCTGTGGTTGAAAATCACAGAAACTAGCCCCCTTCTGTTCCCAGATGGTGCCTGAAATCCCTTGGAAACTTCAGTCAAAAGCCCTGTGAAACATGACCAGATGACAGAGATGCCCCAAAAGGGGGAAGGTGCCTGTGGGTTTGACAAATCATCAGGGCTCTCTTTCGGAAGTGTCGTCAGAATGAACATTCACACCATTTAATTAGTTAGGTTTTTCTTCTCTTTAGCATTTTAGGTCCCAGGAAGCTATGCCTATCAAGGTCCACTGCAACAAATATAAGTGCTTCAGTTCACTTGAGTTCCCATTTATATCCCATGGTTATTCATTTAGATGTGGCTATAATGCAATTGGCTCATTAAGAAACGTTTATTGAAGATATACATGCTAATTAAATCAGTATGGTTTAAAAAGAATAAGTTCAATATTCAACAAATATTACTTTGTTTGTTTTTACTGCAAATGATATCCCAGGTAATGCTTTCTTCTGGGAAAGTAATAAGCAAAAACAGAACTAACTGTGGGAGAAAAATATAAAAATGAAACCACCACATAAATATGTACTTACAAAGTACAACAACCCGTGATGCATAATGAGAGGGTCCAGTAGGAGGACCAGGTCTGGGGATTCAGGGAGGCTCGTGCTGAGGTAGCTACTATATGTGCGCCGTGGGAGGTAGGCATCGCTATGCAAAGGTGAGAAAGACACAGTGCTGGACCCTAGAGCTCCTAGAAGGCATTCTTTCTGGGCCTTGAAAAATAAAAAGTCTTTCAAGGACACAGAACAAATGAAGGGGAATTCGAAACTGAGACAACCAAAGTATGGTTTTGGCACTTCCTAACATGGTGTCTTCTAAATACAAAGAAAGGAACCCGGCTGGGGGCAGGGGACATCTAACTCCCATCAGACAGAGAAAGTTCCTCTAGTATTACTTATCAACTGATTCTAAGAGTCCCCCCTGGACTTGTCAAATGGTGCACTTAAAATTCTTTCCTGGGGCACCGCCACGGTTAGGGCTCATTTACCCATGTGCTTTATGCTCTTAAACTAAGATACTTTTATTCTGTCTTTCACAGAGATAAGCAAAGCAAAAGTCACCAGCCAATGATGCATTTGGTCAGCTGAAGGACCCAGAATACCGTAACAGGATCCATTACTGCGCACCTTCACTGAAGATTAGAGTTTTCAGAAAAAGGGGAATTACTGCAGGCCTATTTCCATCAGCAGATTCATTCACTGTTCACAGACTTTAGTTTTAAATTCCATTTCTCTTCAGTTTTTTTCCAGGGAGTCAGATATGTATCCTATGATGTTATATCAAGGGACCATTATGGCGGGATAAATTTAGCCTCAGCAAAGGACTTTTCTTAATCCTGATCCATTTTACTACTTCATACTATGGAGCTACTACGAACCTGAGAAAGACCTTGCTGGAGGAAAGTTGTTTCTCTGTTCTAAATATAAGTTGTATCTTTGTTTGTTTGTTTGTTTGTTTGTTTCATATATAAGCACTCAAAAAAAATAAAATAAAACCCAAACCTTGTCACCGGGCTATTTATATAACCAGTTCTACAGTAGATTCAGTGTTACCCTATGTCTAGTCAAGTGGGATCTCAAACACCTTGATGCTGACCAACTTTCTTTCACCTCAAATTAGATGTGGTATAAATGGAAGTTTCCCCACCTCATTGCCATGCTGGGAAGCTAGGGTTACCTGCACAGAATCAGGTTTAAAAGGTGTTAGTTGTGTAGCAGAGGAATATAACTTCAACAGGTGTAGACAAGGGCGTACTTGAAAAACTAAAGGGTGATTACATTGGTGAATGGTGCCCAGATAAATAGCATTTCTCTGGTAGCAAGTCTGTATCTATCACTCAATCTCTGTTTATCACTTATGGTAGGGATACTGGGGCACAGACCACCATTTAAATAAAATAAATCCATATGCCAAACATGGGTGCTGGGTGGAAAGACATCTTTATTATTAGTTAATACGTGTCTTTGATTAAGAGCTCCCTAACAATTGGAAGTTGAGTAGATCAGAAAGAGCATAGAATTTGGGCTTTAAACAGATCTAAGTTTGAATCCTGACTCAGTCATAGATAGCAGAGCTACCTGGGCAATTACATAAATTCTCTCACTGTCATAATAAATCTGACCCCAGTTCATGTCCAGACATGACATTAACCCATGTCTCCCAGCTCCTCCCTGCTAAGAAAAACTATAAGTCATAGAGTGGCTCAAAAGCATAACTCTGAAAAGTGGATAAGAAGAAAGCAAGCTGCTTGGGACCCTGAGATTAGAAGAACAGCACAATGGGCAAGGTATCTTGCATCTCACACACAGCAGAAGAAAGCAGCCTAGACATTTTGTTTTACGATCCACTACGTAGCAAGAGAAAGCCCCACCAGGTGGAGTCATTTCTCCCCCAGATTGAGGAGTCCCTCAGACAACAGGTGAGTCCAGCACCATCAACAATGTGGAGGGAATCAATTGGGACCACCATCAAAAATAAGCAGCTGGAAAAAAGAAACACTCTCCTTCTTCACAAAGCCTTTTTCAAAAAAGTAAAACACACACACACACACACACACACATACTCAGGTATAGCAAGCAGTCTGGCCTCGGAAGACTCTGTCCACACAGCCTAAAATTACTCCTCACCTGTCCAGAGACACTCGAGCAATGTGGGTGTTGGGTACTGGGAGGATATCAGAGGGATTCCTTTCCCGTCCCATCCTCCAACAAGAGACAAGCAGCATCCAGGCCTGGCAAGACCCCTTCACCCCTCAAGCAGCACCAACAGGACAAGTGGGAACACCGTGGGCACCAGATAAACCAAAATAACACTCCAAAGACCTTGAAAATTAAACTGCTATTGGAACCACAGCCCATATGCCAGGACCTGCATGTTGAAACTAAACAGGGTGATTGCATGCAAAAATAAAATATTTAAATAAGACTGAGTATGCATTCTGGTCAAGATGGCAGAGTAGGTGAATGCTGTGCTTGCCACCTCCCATGACCACATTAAAATTACAACTAAATTATAGAAAAATCAACCTGGAGAACTATCTGAAGACCAGCTGAACAGAAGTCCTATCATTAAGGATATAAAGAAGAAGCCATGTCAAGACTGGTAGGAGGGGCAGAGAATAAAATGGGCTTGCCCCACACTCACATGTGGCAGTTGAGAACCAGGAGGGATATCTTAGCTGCAGAGGTCCCCTTTAAGGAACAAGGTTTCTCAGCCCCAAACCAGGTTCTCCAACCCAGAGCACCAGTGCCAGGAAGAGGAGCCCCACAACATCTGGCTGTAAAAATCAGTGGGAATTCCACCTGAACTGGTGAGATGGAAGGCTGCTGGGAACTCAGGTGTCCTCTTAAAGGGCCTGCACACAGATTCACTCACTCATAGGCACTCACCTGGGCTATGACAGAGGAACGGCAGCTTAGGATGTGCCAGAGACATACAGGGAGAGACTGAGTTGTGTGGCCTCAGGACGAAGGCTGGAGGGCATCATCTTCCTATGTTGAGCCTTCCCCACACATGGCCAAATCTGAATCTGCATTGGCCTGGTAAACTCCACTTGCTCCACCCTGGTGACTCCCTGGGAGTCACTACCCCACCCAACTGACACATTGCCTGAAGCTCTTTCCTCAGTAAGCAGCTGGCTTTAACCCATGCTTCAGTCTTTCTTGGACAGCTCTCATGGGTCCATGGGCCCTAGACAGACAGCAGCTAGCCTCAGTATGTCCTGAGCCTTTTGCTGAGTGGCCCCAGGCTCAGCACTGTCACCAATTCTGAATCTGGATTCAACTGATGATCACCAATCACCCCACCCTGGTGACTCCCTGAGGCCCCACCTAACCTAATTTGCATACTGCTCTAGGCTCTTTCAGTGGCTGAGCCTTATGGGAAACCATAGGTGATAGCATGTCTCAGGGTACCCCGGGCCTCTTGCTTAGCTGCCTCAAGCCCAGTACTGGTGGGACCTCACCATGGCCTCTTCCACATGCCTCCAGATCCAGCACAAACAGCAACAAACTGTGGATAACTTTGTAGCTCCTACCAGGTAGCCCTGGGTTGATCACAGGCAGTGGCTGAACTTGCCCTCCCAAGAGGCCTCAGAAACAACACACCTGGTGAAAAACTTCAGACCACCATAGATCATCACCCAAATAGCCCCACAAGATGTACATCCAAAGTGTGGTCTTGGTTTTGGTTAAAGCCTCCTGGGGTGAATCCCACTACATAGGATCAACTCCCACATAGCAGCTCCTACTCTGTGGTCATGGCCAATCCTCACAACCAGTTAGTATGAGGGTCAATCCCACCCACTGACATACCAAGAGCAATTAAGGCTCAACTACAAAACAGGGCACACACAACCCACACAAATACTCTTGGAGCACTGAGCTCACGTGACCAGGGAGACTGTGTCACTGGGCCCTATAGGACACCTACTATATAAGGCCACCCTCCCAAGCCTGGGAGATGTAGCAGACCTACCTAATGCATAGAAACCAACACAGAGAGATAGCCAAAGTGAGGAGAGGAAAAAACATGTCTCAAATGAAAGAACAGGAAAAAACTCCAGAAAAAAAACTAAATTAAAATGGAGGCAAGAAATCTACCAGATGCAGAGTTCAAATCAATGGTTATAAGAATGTTCAAGGAACTTAGTGAGAACTTCAACAAAGAGATAGTAAGTATAAAAAAGGACATAGAAACCATAAAAAAGAACCAGTCAGAAATGAAGAATACAATAATTGAAATGAAGAATACACTGGAAGGAGTCAATAGCAGATTAGATGAAGCAGAGGACTGAATCAGCGATTTGGAAGACAATGTAGCAGAAAACACACAATCTGAATAGCAGAAAAATAATTTAAAAAAATGATTTTTAATGAAGACAGTTGTCCCCTCCAGGATAGCCTTCACATCATAGGGGTACCAGAGGGAGAAGAGAACAAGGGATTGAAAACCTATGTGAAGAAATAATGACTGAAAACTTCCCTGGTGAAGGAAATAGATGTACAAGTACAAGAAGTGCAGAGAGGCCAAAATAAGATAACCCCAAAGAGGCCCACAACAAGACACATCATCATTAAAATGCCAAAGGTTAAAGACAAAAAGAAAATCTATGTTCATTGAAGCATTAATTACAATAGCCAAGATATGGAACCAGCCAAAATGTTCATCAGTAAATGACTGGAAAAAGAAGATGTGGTACATATATACAATGAAATATTTCTTGGCCATAAAAAAGAATAAAATCCTACCATTTGCAATAACGTGAATAAACCTAGAGGTATTATGCTAAGTGAAATAAGTCAGACAGAGAAAGACAAATACCATATGATCTCACTTATATGTGGAATCTAAAGAACAAAATACATGAACAAACAAAACAGAAATAGACTAATAGATATGGGGAATAAATTGATGGATGTCAGATGAGAGGCGGTTCAGGGACTGGGTGAAAAAAAGTGAAGGGATTAAGAAGTACAAATTGGTAGTTACAAAATAGTCATGGTGATGTAAAGTACAGCATAGGGAATATAGTCAATAATATTTAGTAACTTTGTACAGTGTCAGGCGGGTACTAGACTAATCAGGAGGGTCATTTCATATATTATATAAATGTCTAGCCACCATGCTGTACATTTGAAACTAATGAAATAATATTGAATGTCAACTGTGAATTAAAAATAAAATGAATGAGTGAAGAAAGAAAGGAAGAAAGACTGAGTAGTCTTCTAACACAATAGACCAAGTGTATAAGACACAATCAAATATAACTTATCATACAAAGAACCAAGTAAAGCACAACTTAAATAAGAAGTCAATCCACTGATACCAATACCAGGATGAATCAGTTGATGGGTTGTCTAACAAGAATTTTAAAACAGCCATCATAAAAGTGCTTCAACAATTATGAATTGTCTTGAAACAAATGGGGAAAAAAAATCTCAGCAAAGAACTAGATACTATTTTTAAAGAAATAGAAACCATAGAATAGAAAACATCATAACATGATTAAATTCAACCCCAGGATATTGGTTTTTGGTTTTTGGTTTTTTTAAATAAGATACAACATGTTAAAATGCATGGCATAGTCCCTGTTACACAATATAAACCCAGTGAATCTTAAAATAGTTATTTTTAAATAAATCCTACAATTTTTGACCCCAAGAAACGCTGTATTTTAATCACAGATGGAATGGAAAGAATTACTTCAACTTCATCCCAAGCAAGATATTTTTTTCCTAAACTATGTCTAACATTGCTTTCTACAGGTAATAAAAGTAATCAATCAACAAATAATTATTAAGCAAATGTATAGGCTTTTATTAATCCCTAAATTCATAGATTCATATTATCATTATTCATATTTGAGGACCCAACTACCTCATTGTATACAAATGAGAGCAGGGACTCCAGTCGTATGTGCCCATCGTGGTTACAACTGAGAAGCCCATCACCCAAGCCTTCATGGTTTATTTAGAGCCATGTTTTCCCTGCCCGTGACCCATTCACACACCCTTTCTACCAACTCCAAGCAAGGGCCCTGGGGCTCTCCAGCAAGGCTTGAAAGGCCGTAGCACTCAGTATCCTGAACAGTCGCCCTGGAGGTCAGATGTTCCCAAATAAAGATGGTGACATCTCTCTAGTGTGTCACATGAATGGGAAAGGAGTCTCAGATACAGGCATTACAGAAGTCTGTGTCACCTTCCCAGCATTGGGAAAACATCCTCACCCAGTGAAGGCAAGCCAGTTCTTTCTTAATTACCAGCATTCTCTGTGAGCACAGGTTATTTGACCTTTTTTGGATTTAACACTATGAATATCCAGAAAGTAATAAGGGATCAGATTTTGTCACCTGATAGTGGTCATTGTTTAAACAACTAATTATATTATAATCTGTCATCATTTGAAATAAAGTGCCAAGTGAATGCAAAATTTTGGTAGATTGAATAGCCTTTGCCACAGACCAGTATGAGAGGCATAAAGAACCAAGGATTGGGGAGTGAAATGGCTTTTACTATGAGCATTAGATATGTTTATAAAAGAAAAAAGTTTAAAAATAATTCTCAACTCAAGGCACACACTGAAAATTTGAGAGTTGTTATGAGTACGATCTAAAAGTAACACTTGCAGCTAAGGCTAAAAATAGCTGAAATTAAATTAAGATTTTGAAAGAAGGGGTTGCAAATTACAAAATAAAAGTCCACAATCTCACTAGGTGTTTTGCATGGAAATTATTATTTTAGTTGGGAAAGCATGGAATCCTCAAAATCAGAATGGAGAAGTGGTACAATAACAATTAACCCAGAAGACTTGAATTCCTAATATTGACTGACTTCCCTTTGCCATCCTTGTTTGATGAAGTTTTTGTTTTGTTTTGTTTTGTTTTGTTTTTCCTGACATTCTTAAATGGCCTATAATTATCTTCACTCCTGGAGTTTTCATTTTTTCTCATTGTATACCCTATGTCTTCTCATTGCTTACTATCTAAGATCCTTTGGTATCTGCATACTTAGACATAGAGTCATATGTCAGCATTCCCCAAGCACCAATAGCAATGTCAGACCTAAGAGAGAAAACATATCCTCTAAAAGAATTAAAAGGCTACATTTATCTATATCTGCAAAATTCTGGAAATATGTGTAGGAATGAGTTCTGAAGGGCCGGGCCAAGGGAAAACAGCATAACTGTAAATTCTACTTAATATATCTGCAACACACTTTGAAGTATTTCTAAATTCAATGTGTTAGCAAAAGCAGCAGGAAGTAGTTCTAATTAGTTACTTGGTTGATTAACTGAAACATGGGTTCAACAAAGGCCCACACTAAAGGAAGTTAAGATGCCAGCAATTTCTTAATGCACAGTAAAAAAAGGACTCCAGAGACTTAGGGAGATACAAATATTGGAGTGGATTTAATATGTGCAATCCCCTGTTCAAACTAAGCTCTTTTCTCAAAGCCAGGGACACTGATAGGAACTACTATGGCTGAAATAGTTTCCTTCATTTCAGTGGGAATAACATAGATATAAGTGGCCAATGCCAGGTAGTGATTATCACAGTCAGGGGGATGTAGGGGCCAAAAATGCAGCACTAAGAATCAGAATGATCTGCTGTGAAATGATCTTTGTGGGGGCTAATTAATAAATACAGGGACATTCCCCCTAAGTTCCCCATGTAACTAGGGGAATAACAAGTAAATTGAAAGTCATATGAAAATAGAGCAACCCAGAGAGAGAGGCATATCCCTTATACAATACCCAAATCCGAACCAGTTCAAAGACTCCAGGGTAGGATTTCTGGTCAAGATGGTGGAGTAGGAAAATGCTGTGCTTTCTCCTCCCACGATCACATCAAAATTACAACTAAACTACAGAACAACCATCATTGAGGAGCACCTGAAGTCTGGCTGAACAGAAGTCATATAACTAAGGATATATGGAAGAAGCCAGCTGGAGACTAGTAGGAGGGTCAGAGAGGCAGAACAGGCTGGTCCCACACCCACATGTGGAGGTTAAAAATTGAGAAGGATGTCTCAGATGTGGAGGATTCTCCTGAGGAGGCAGGAGTCCCAGACGCATACTAAACTTCCTAGCCCAGGGTTCCAGTACTTGGAAGAGAAGTTCCCATAACCTTTATCTGTGAAAACCAGAAGAAATTGTGGCTGAGTGACAAAGAGGGCCACTGGAATCTCCGGAGCTCCTCTTAAAGGGCCCACACATGGACTTACTTGCTGACAGCCTCACTTCCTTTGAGATCACTCACTCTGGGTAGCAGCTCAAAAGGTGCCAAGGACATACAGGGAGGAACTGAATTATCTGGCTACAGACCGAGGACTGGACGGGCAGCTTTCTCCTAGAAAGAAGTGCTGGCAGAAGCCATTGCTGCTTTGTTGAGCCCTCCTAACCTCCCCTCCACCATCCCGGCAAGCAGAGGCAGGCAGCTTCTGGGTCTGCATCTACCTGGCTAATACCTTTCACCTCACCCTGGTGATTCCTGAAGACCCCACCCAATTTGTGGCCTACCCAAGCTGCTTCCAGTGGCTTTTCCATAAAAACAGCCTGTCTTGGCTCCTGATGTAGACTTTTATAAAATCTCTCAAAGGTTCACAAACTCCAAACAAGCAGCATCTGGCCTTAGCATGCCCCTTACCTTTTGTGAAGCAGATCCAAGCCCAGCACTAGTGGAAGCCAGCCTCAGTTTGCAGCTTAGCCTCTCCCAGACACCTCCAAGCCCAGCACAAGTGGCAATCACCTACAGACCACATTTTAGCACATACAAGGTGGCCTCAGGCAGAGCACAGGGCACCTGACCTAGGCGTACACCAAAGCACCCCCTAAGAGGTCCCAGCACCAACACACCTGGTGGCCAGCTTCAAATCAAGCAGAGCACCACCCAACCACCTTCAAAAATGACACGCCCAAAGGACAGTCTCAGCAGGCACCAAAGCCCTGCTAAAGTGAATCCTGTTTCATAAGGTTAGCCCCTGTACAAGAGCTGCTCCACTGTATCATGGCCAGTCTTCACAACCAATCAGCCTAAGGGTCAATCCCTCCCACTGATGTGCCAACAGCAATCAAGGCTCAACAGAAATAGAAGGGTACGCACGACTTCCATACAAATTACACACCTGGAGTACCTAGCTCAGGTGACCAGGGAATCTGCACCACTGTGCACCACAGGACACCTACTACATAAGGCGACTCTATCAAGAATGGGAGACATAGCAAATCTACTTAATACATAGAAACAAAGACAGCAAGGCAGCCAAAATGAGGAAACAAAAAAGCATGTCCCAAATGAAAGAACAAAGCTCAGGAAAATAAATAAACCAAATGAAGACAAGCAATCTACAAGATGCAGAATTCAAAATATTGGTTATAAGAATGCTCAATGATCTCAATGAGAATTTCAACAAAGAGATAATAAGCACAGTGAAGGACATGAAACCATAAAAAAGAAACAGTCAAAAATGAAGAATACAACAACTGAAGTGAAGACTACATTAGAGGAAATCAACAGATTAGATGGAGAGAATAGCAAAAAGAATGTATATACATAATATATACATGTTATATATAATATGTATACATATATGTGTATATATATATATATATCAAATATATATATATATATATATATATATATATATATATATATATATCAAATATATTTATATATCAAAAGCAACACTCATTCTTTGGGCCCCTGGATAGAATTGTATTCTGCCATTCATGGGGTCTCTATTATTCTCTATTATTTTATTCTAAAACTCTCTATATGCCAGTAAGGTCTCATACATATGCCATATCCAGAGTATTTACTGGGAATGATTATCCTCAACAGCTAGTAAAACCCACATACTGGCTTCTTGACACATAGAATAGGGACCAAATGGAAGCATCTGACCATAATATAATATCAAATTCAAAGCCATGTCCATGGAGAATTGCAGAAATGTGTTCTGCCATTAAAAACTAGGGCATGAGGTAATGATCCAGGTTATTAAACAGAAGAAATGGGTCTTAAAGAATGACAATGCAAACCATTATCAGGCAGCGACTGTAATTGTAGCTATCTGTTTTAGATGTGGGCTGTTTTCCAGATCATACCAATATGGTTTCTAGATCCTGCTATTCAGTTAGTGATCTGGAGAGTTTGATATTTTTCCTTATCACAATTTCCAGGGAACACCAATCAATAAGGGATCCTCGCATGTTCCGTAACTCAAGGCCTGGCAAGAAACAGATGAGTCGCTCAAAATGGGTAGTTAAAGATGGTTTAATGATGGGATTATTTACAAAGTTCTAACCAGTTAAGGGACAGCAAGGATAGAGGTTGGGAGTAGCCTGGTGTTAACAAAAGCAGGAAGCCATTATCATTCCCAGATCTGAAAGGGCAAATGGAGGAAGAGATTAATAGGACTATAGTTGTATGAGGGGACCATTTAATGGAAGCTGTGGTCTTCAGTAGAGGAATACAGCCATGGCTAACTGAAGTTCCAGTGAGAGATAAGCCAGGGGAAAATAACACCCTGATTTCTTTCCTCCTGAACTTTAATATCCTGCCAGTACTTTCTCAGAGTCATATCCAGCTAGAAGCCAGACAACAATGGAGACTTAGAGCTCAGCTTCAAAGATCAGGATAGAGAAGCATAAAAATTTTATTTATAAGGTGCAGCAGGAGAAAATTCATCACACTTGTCCACTATAATAATACTATCTCATGAAAAGACAGAGAGAAAGTAGCAGAAATCCTGGATCACATAACATTCAAACATGCCAGCATAGAACAGTAGAAGTATAGTTACGCTCAGCTAGAGTTATAGAATCCAGAGATCTCAAAGTGTACCAGAATACACTTTGTAAAGGACAAGTTGCTACACACACACTACAAACCCTGTCACAAAGGACACTTCCAAAATGCTTGGTGAGCCCATTTTAATTTTTGAAGCAACATATACACATTTGGCTGTGATGTTTTGATGAATTTACCTAGAACATAGACACTGTCAACTTAGAGTAGGACCTAAAGCAAGGCATGGTTCCAGATGGCCAAGGCTACCAGTCAAGCCAGATGATCCAGTGGATCTAATGATGCTTAAAGTGCTTGTGGAAGCTCAGGTCAATTCCCACCAAGAGAAGAAAACCAGAAATGTCAGGGTTTTGGAGAAAATATGTATCTGTTCTATTTTTGAATAATAGCTCTTGAATTGCCATTGGCTTTTGGCAGAAACTCAACACCCAATCATGGAGCAACAGAGGAAGATGAAACCAGGCGTTCCATCATGAACTGAGAATCATCTGATCAGCCTAGCCATAAAATCAGGCATTCCAAGCAGCACAGCATCATCACATGGAAATGAGATACAAAGCACTGGGCCCAAACAAGTGGTCCAGGTGATGGCACAGGCTCAACAGACAAGGCAGTCAGTGCAGGCACATGAGCAATTGGCATGGCACCAGGTGCACATGCCTTGGGCAATCAGAATACCATAAGCCCAGGGCAGTGGGGCAGGAACCTGGAACCAGAATGACAGCAGAGATGGCAGCTACATCACCTGCATCTGCAGGCTTAGGGGCTGTGTCCTGGGACACAGTGGGAGGCCAGTTTGCCATCTTTCCCAGGGCCCTTGACTGTGGTCTCTGCACAAATATTAACTCCACCCTCAGCCCAGGGTAGGAATACCAGCACTCAGACAGTAAGCTTTGTCAGTAAATCATTACGTAATAGTATTGATGTGTGGGTATTGCAATAAGGCCTATCGGGGAGTTATCTGAATTCTGCAAAGAATTTAAAATGTCCTGTTTGGAAAACTACTGAAACTTTGTAAAGCAAGTAGAAATTAAAGTTAAAGATCATGGCATTCCACAGAACACTGCTTTCAAATGAAGCTTAAGTTGAACCAGTTACTAATGAAGACAATTTTAAAATTAATGTTCTCTATTTGATTTAAAATACAATGATAGACTGCATAAACAGGCATTTTGAGTTATGGACAAAGCATGAAGCCACTTTCAGTTTCTTGTTCAATCTCCATACACTATAGAAAATGTCAGAGAAGACATTAAAATGCCATTGTACAAATTTACATTGAAAATAATATTCAGACTTATGCAAAACTGATATTAAAAAAATCGTTCCATGAGAATCAACTTTGGATGTGTTAAAATTTATACTTTGAAATAATGTATCAGAAAATTTTCCCATGTTGTTACAGCCTATAAAATACTATAAAGAGCTCTAGTAACAGTTGCACCAAAAGATTCTTCACAAAATTAAAAAAAAAAAAAAATTAAGTCATTTCCAGTATTGCATTCGCCAAGAACAACTGGTGTTGATTTCAATTATATTGATTAAAAATGAACTTACTCATAGCATATATTTTGTTGGCCTAATAAATGAAAAGCAAGCCAGAAAATATAGCATTATCAATTGAGATATCACCTTAATTATCAGTATTTATTGTTTTATGTGCATTTATGGCATGAAATTATATTTTTGCAATTGATGTTTATGTTGTTACTCATGTATCACTGTTATCTTTTATAAGTAATAAAATATTTTTAAAGGAAAAAGCTTTATTTTGTTAGTACCTTTAAATGGCCCCAGAGTTTCATTTTTTATTGCCCCTGTCAATTATGTGGCCAGCTCTGACAGACACTGCCGTTTCCTTTTCTTTCTGACTTGAATGCTTATGTGACACTTGGAGGTACAGTAGTCAGTTTGAAATCATGAAGAGAAAATTCAACATATTAAAAATGAAGAGCAGAATGATAAGAACAGCCTCTGTTCTTGAGATTGCCACTGACCATTGGTCCTAAACTGCCTACCACCAGATATCCTACAAAAAAATAAATATGGACAAAAAAATAAATAAAGTGCCAATGATTTGAGATATTTTTGCCAAATTTTCTGCAATGTCTATAAATCGCTCAAAAATCAGTTCATAAGTAACCTCCTCAGAGAGAAAATCTCTGATCACTTAAAAACTTCCCTTCCCAATTCTCTGATCACTTAAAACAATCCATCCCATTACTATTTATAGGATGCATCACTACCTTAAATGATCTTTTCTTTGTTTGCATGAATACCTTCTCTAATTATACTGTGAGCTCCAAAAGAGCAGAAATATTTCGTCTTCTTTACCATTACACACCCAGCGCCCTGACACAAAATACCTACTCAGGAAATGTTTATTGAATGAGTAGGTGAGTAAATGAATTAATAAAACTTCACTCAGCAAAGAAATCAAGCTCAGATCACAAAACAGGAAAAGGAAAAATACCTTTCAATTATTTCTTCAGCAGTAAGAACAAAAGGACATTTTCCTTCAAGTCCTTACAAATGTAAGTTATTGTGTACTGTAAATTACCTCATGCTAGTTGGTGAGAATATTTCTTACCTAAGTCCAAGATGTACAAAAGTGGGTTTCCATAAAGGCAGAAAAAGTCTGTTCTCTCTCCTGAAGAGTAAGGTCCATTGTCATCATGCCACCAGACTGTACCACTCCACCTGCCACCATCACAAGGACCCACAGAATGCCAAATACTCAGCCTCTGAAACAGCACCCATGGACACTGAGGCATCTAAGAATGTTTTTTGACTTTCGTTTTTTTGCTGTTGTAGGAAAAGTCACACACTAGGGAGCTAAAGTCACGATACAGAAACAAAAAGCTGATTATTAGCTCTGCCTTTTCCACGCTGATACAAAAGGGCTCTCACCCACAACCCATCTTCCCCTGCATGCATAGGCAACCTCTTTTTTATTCCTCTGTCTCAAACAGACCTTGAGATGTGCTTTCCAATTATTTTACTACCCTCAATGTGTGTCTCTACTTTGAATACATGATCCATTTTATCCCCACATCTTACCAGGACCTCCTTGCCACTTCCATTTCATTGAGGTCATAATCCTCTTCTTAAAATTTCTATTTTCCCCATTCACATCAGTAAAGCTTCTCTTCCAACATAAGGAGCAGGGTCATCTCTCCAAGTGACAGAATTACAGTTAATTTCAGACATGACTACGAATCCAGTGACTTCCCCATCATTCCAGATTAGGCACATGCCATGTGGCAATGCATTTTGACCATAAAAAGGTATAGGGTAACCCCTAAAACCACATCAGGGTCATTCAACACTCTGATTTAGTAATTAGAGAGGGCAACATACAAGTGCAATCTGAAGTCCTGAAAATATACTCTTTGAAGAAAAGAGAAACTTTAAATAAAGTACACATGGGGGAAAAAAACAAAAAAAACATTGACAATAATGAGGAGAATAATGATCATGATATTAGCAAGTATCTCAAATCTCATATATTCAATATTTATTGGAAAACAAGATTTCCAGGAACAAAGGTGTGGTTGTTTTTTTAATTAACTGTTGGCATTTTTTCAACACAGACTTTTATGAGATGTAAAAAGACATATGGTAGCACACGTGTATTTGGCGGGGTGATACACACACACAAAGAATTTCTTCATAGTCTTTAATAATTCCCAAAGCTCTTTTCTGTCCATTTTCTTCCTAGAATGTCCCACTAAAGGAAACAGATGATTATCAACCCAATCATACAAGTGAGAAAGTTGAGAAAAAAGAAGTTTAAATGACTCACCCAGGTTTCTTTAAGTCAATGTCCCTGCCTGCCACTATTATGATGAAAAGCCTTTCTCAGTTTAAAAGCTCCCTGGGGTATAATAAAGTTGAATTTGGTTATCACAGAGTTCTCTGTGTTTTTTGTCTAATTTGAAAGTCTTTCTTGTAGGATAAAACATTCTCCCACCCTAGTATGTGGCAGTCTGTGTGGGAACACAGAAAATAGAAAGTAACAATAAGATGATGTATTTCCACGGCTCTAATTTCTCAAGCACTCAGAACTCTCGAGATAACCCCTGCTGTGGCCATGCATTAACATACAGTACTCCTATTTGACAGATTAGGTCTAGAAAGTTTGGGAAGTTAAGGAAGTGAAATTAGTAACTGCAACAGAGCAACCTGCGGGGTTCTTGTCAAACACTTCATCTACTTACGTGTGCTGATGTTAACAGCAATGGCACGTTTGTTTGCAGTTTATTCAAGAAAACAAAAAGGTGGAAACTACAATATAAATATCCTAATACATCAAATTCCTGTTCTTGAAAAAGCAGAAAACTAGTAACTGAATGAGACCTCCTAATTGAGAGAAGCTTTTTTTAAGCTTTAATGACCCTAAGACCATTTGAAATATTGACCTGGAGCCCAGAAGTATTGCTTGATGAAGACAAAGAGACCAGGATTGTCAGTATTGGGTTGCCAAATCAGTCACACATCAATTCATTTAATAAACACTTTCTGAGAACTTATTTTGATCTATAAATTGAAAAAGGCATTAGAGAAATGTTGATGAATTTGCTCAAAGCAAGTAAAAAGAGAAGTGGTCTCAGCACAAAAAGCTGATGTATCTGTTTGGAATTAATTCAGCTGCAAGTAACAGAAAAGCCTACTTACATTGGCTGAAATAAACAGGGTTGATTTTTCTTGTATAATAAAATATCCAAAGAAGGTAGTTGTTGGCATTCATTCCATTGACCAGTGATACTCTTTGGGACACATACTTTTGTTTATCTTTCTGCTTCACATTTATCATTTAACATATATCAGTTGGTTTTCATTGCATTAAAAAAAAGTCTCCCAAACCATAATGTTATCATCAATACCCTTCATCACCTCATGCATGTGCAGGTCAGTTGTGGTATTCTTCGGGGAAAGCCAGGCCTGGCTCAGCTCTTGTCACCGAGACCCACTCAGGAAGATGATGAGCTGAGAGTTAATTGGGTAGGGCTGGATTTGCTGATTTTAGCTGAGCTCTCTTAACATGTCTGGGGTCTTGGCTGGAACACGTGAGCTCACTCTGCTACTTGTGGTTTCGAATTATCCAGCAGGTTAGCTTGGGCTTGTTCTCATGGGTGGGCAGGGACCCAAGCAACTGAGTAGAAATATGCAAGTCCTCGTGAGGCGTGGGCTCAGAATTGGCCCATTGACACTATGCTGAGTTCTGGCAAACACAATGACAAACACAAGTCACAAAACTAGCCCAAACTCAAGAGGAAGGAAAATGAACTTGATATCTTGATGAGAAGCAAATGGGGCATGAATAGAAAAGGAGAATAAGTGACTCCATTTTTGTAAATAATCTAGCCAAAATTATTCATAACCTTCCCATATGAAAAAGATAGCCATTTCCACCTGACACCTCCAAAGGTCTCATGCAACCATGCTATTACTTTTAAAATCTGGGTGTTTTTTTTTATCTACATCTAGTACAAGTTATTTTCATTTACACACTCAAATAATGATGAGACAGAGAATGGGCAAAAACACAATAGAGGTTTCCATTCAAAGGGGGGGAATGGGAGTGAATGGCATTCTCTGGTCCATAGCAATTCTAGATTACCACTGAAAAAAATGTTGCCTGATACTCAAATATGGGAGCAGAAAATGCTTCTTGACTACAGACTAGTTCTGTTCCCTGACACTGGCCTCTAGTCCATTGCCCTCCATTAATTCTAGCAATGGCTCACAAATCCACTGTTCTCAATGCAATTGGCTTTACCCTCTGGGTTCCTAAATTAACCACCTGAGATACGTATCCTTTCTTTTGTATAAGAAATAGCCTAAGCTTGCAGCTGAGTCACTTTTTTAGCCTGCTTTCTTCTCATGCAATTTATAAAAGCAGAGTCCCTTTGAACTCAGCTGATGATGTTTCTCCTTTACAAGTCCCTTAAAACTTTGTGGACTTTCTACATGTATGAGTATATTGTACTCCATTTGAGAAAAACTCATCCCATGTTTCCCTAAAAATAAGACTGGGTCTTATATTAAGTTTTGCTCCACAAGATGAATTAGGGCTTATGTTCAGGGGATGTCATACTGAAAAATCATGCTAGGGCTTATTTTCCTGTTAGGTCTTATTTTCGGGGAAACACGGTACCTACAACTGTTTTCAAGACATGCCTCTGTCTCTTTTAACCAACTCACGTAACTTTGGGCATAGCAGTTTATTAAGGGACAATGCCCTTTATAGATTTCTATAAATCATTTTTCTAGTTGAGAGTTTCCTCTAGATGTCTCCTTAATTCTTTCAGAGCTCTTGACAAAGGATCCTAAGGGCACACTCCTGATTTCCTCTATACCCTTAGGTTACATTCTACCTCAAGGATCTCTTATTGGTTGAGAAGACTAAAGATAATTGTTTCATGTTCCATCTCTGCAAGTCCTGATTCCTCTATATTCTGACCAAATTCTATTTGCAAACTTAATAGTCATTACTTGAGCTCACATATCCTTTGCAGTTCCTTATTACATGCAGCTAAAATGAGCCAAACAATAAGCTCATCAGGTATAGTTTTTAATCTTCTAAGTTATCAAAGGCAACATTTTGCCAGTGGTTTCACTACTACATAACACAGGGCTTCGTTTTCCCAGACTCCAATAACAAACGATTGTCTCATCAGTTTTTCAGCTCCTGTTAATTGCTCCTCATTTCTCCAGCTACTTCTAGCTCCCTGGTCCCAAAGCCAATGTTTCTACACACCTAGGCCCACAACCAAATCAGTCAGATTTTGCTTTGTAACAAGCCACGTTAAAATCTATCCACTTACAAGCAACAGTGTGAAGGCCACTTGGGCAGACCTTCTGGGTGTGTTGGGTTCAGGTTCCTCGGCACGGCTTACTAATGCACCAGCGGCCAGCCACAGGTGAACTGCTGCTGACTTTGCTGATCTTGCCCAGGATATGTCTCCTGTCTGGGGCTCTGTCTGCAATGAGTGGATCAACTCTGCCACGGTGGTCTCTCATACTCCAGCAGGCTAGTCCTGATGTGTTTTCATGACATGGCAGAAATCCAAGAGTAAGCAGGAATGCACAAGCATCTTGAGACTTAAGCTCAGAAATGAAGAACACTTCTGTGTTCTATTGCCCAAATTCAATATAGACTCAAAGGAAAACAGATGCCACCTCTTGATGACACTTGCTGCAAAGTCACATTGCGAAGGGAAACAGACACAGGGAAGGGAGCAATGGGCCATGTTTTGCATTTAACAGAAGCATGTGGGGTTTTATTCTCTATGTATCACTTTATTATTCCAGATGACTACAGCTATAATCTAAGGGCGATCATTTGCCACCATTTGAATAACCTGTTCAATGCATTTTAATGCATTGAGTTTAACATTCATAGTGCATGCCTTAAATTACGACACTGGAGTTTTCAAAATAATTGTTTTATAATTATGGCATATTTTCCCTATTAGTTTGTAGATTTTAGGTAAGAGGGCTTTCCTGTTTTTCTTCCTTTTCACTCTTTTAGTTTTTCCGTGATTGTGGATAATTTCATTCAATGTAGTAGAATCAATTATAGTCACTATTATTTTAGGTGTTCCCATTGTCCTAAATATGGCCAGTGGGAGGTGCATCAAGCTCGTTATTTTGTGACTGCAATGGTGTGTGTTCACTTTCTTGTTTTGTCTTTAGAGTGCATTTCACCAAAAAACTACAGTTAGAGTGCTCTATTCAAAAGTTACTTAAAATAATTCCTTTCTCTGTATAAGTGAGTTATCAATCTGATACAGTTAGGTTCACATGTTTTAATTTATATTCAATGTAAGGGTTTGTTTTTTTTCCCATTTTGGTTTTGGTTTTGAATATTTGAAACGTTTACATGGCTTAAAATCAAATTAATACAAAATATATATATACACAGCATATATTCACTTCTTTCCATAGCTCCATCCATCGCATTTCTACTTATTCATATACAAATATATCCCATCCCTAATATATCATTCCAGCATTTCTTTTGCAAATATAAATGTTGCTGTGACCACCACATATCATTTATAAAAAGATAATTTGGATCTGTATCTCAAACTATACTCAGAATAACAAAATGTAAAAATAAAACCATATAGGACATCCAAGATGGCAGAGTAGATAACACTGTGCCTTCTTCCTTTCGTAAACACATTAAAATTACAACAAAGTTATAGAACTATCAACGTGGAGAACCATCTGAAGTCTAGCTGAACAGAAGTTTTATAGCTAAGGATATAAAGAAACCAACTTGAGACTGGTAAGAGAGGCAGAGATGTGAAACGGGATGCCAAACCTCTGTTTGGTAGTTGAGAACCAGGAGGGATATCTGGGCCATGGAGATTCACCCCAGAGGAGTGAGAGACCCCAGCCACAAACCAGTCACCTCAGCCCAAAGTACTGGTACTGATAAGAGGAGCCCCCACAATATCCAGCTGTGAGAAACAGTGGGAATTCCAAACATCATGTTGGGATGGAAGGCTGTGGGAAACCCATACATCCTCTTAAACAGCCTAAACACAGACTTACTCAACTGCCAGCACTTACCTTGGGCTCCAGGGAAGGAAAAGTAACTCGAGGGGGTGGGGGGGAGGTGTCAGAGACATATGGGGAGGGAGACGTACGTGTGTGGCTTCCTAGCAGGGACTGGAGGACAGTTCATTTTCTCTGTGTGGGGTCCTTTTCCCATGCAGCTGGCAGGCGGCCACCATATTTAATGTGTTGAGCCCTCCCCTACAGGCCAAAACTGAATCTGATTGGCCTGGCGAGCTCCCCTTGAGCCAACCTGCTGACTCACGGGGACCGGCCCCACCCAACTCTGCCAATACCAGAGGCACTTTCTCTGAGAGCAGCCAGCCCTGCCGAACTGCACTCTTTCTTAGAAAACTATTAGAGTCTACAGTCCCCAGGTGAGTGGTGACTGGCCTCAGTGTGCTTGGAAACTTTTGCTAAGTAGCTCCAGGCTCAGCACTGGCACCAAATGAGAGTCTATATTAACCTGTCTACCACAACTCTTTCCACTCTAGTGAGTCCCTGAGACCCTGCTTCACCCAACTTGTGTACCACAAGAGGTTTTACCAGTGGTTAAACTTTAAGGGAGCCAGCAGGTGGCAGCAGGCCTTGAGGTATCCTGGCATTTTGCAGAGCCACTCCAGGCCTGGTACTGGTGGTATACATTCTTGGTTCACAACGTGACCACTCCCATGCACCTCCAGGGTTAACATAGGCAGCAAACAACTGTGGATCACTTTGTAGCTCCTACCAGGTATCCCCAACTGGTACAGGAAGTGAGTGACCTAGACCTGCACTGGAGCCACTTGCAAGAGGTTCCAGAACTAAAATACTTGGAAGTTGGCTCAAACCATACCAGAACACCATCCAATTAGCCCCACGAGTAGCACACCCAAAGGGCAGTCTCAACAGGCACCAGAGCCCAGTGGGGCAAATCCCACTCAGTGGGGTAAGCTTCCTGCACAGCAGCCTGTAAGCTGTGGGTGTGGCCAAACCTCACAGCCAATAAGCCTGAGGATCAATCCCACCCACTGATTTGCCAATAACAATCAAGGCTCAACTATAACAGGAGGGCACACACAACCCATGCAAGGGACAGTCCTGGAGCACCTGAAACAGGTGACCAGGGAGAGTGTGCCAGAACCTCACAGGGTACCTACAATGTAAGGCTAATTGGCCAAGACTGGGAGACATAGCAGATCTACCTAATACACAGAAACAAACAGAGAGGCAGCCAAAATGAGGAAACAAAGAAACAGGTTCCAAAGAAATACATTCCAAATGTTCTGGAGAAAACTCAAGAAAAAGAAGTAACAAAATGGAGGCAAGCAATCTACCAGAGAGAAAGTTCAAAACAATGGTTATAAGTATGCTCATGAAACTTAGTGAGAGCTTCAACAGATAGATAGTAAGAATAAAAAAGGACATACTAGTGGAAACCATAAAAAAGAACCTGTCAGAAGTTAAGAATACAATAACTGAAATGAAGAATGCACTAAAAGGAATCACCAGCAAACTAGATGATCCACTAGCAGAGGATCGAATCAGTGATTTGGAAGACAACGTAGCAGAAAACAACCAAACCGAACAGCAAAAAGAAAAAAAAATAATCAAAAAACATGAGGATAGTTTAAAAGACTTCTGGGACAACATCAAGCATAACAACATTTGCATCATAGTGGTACCAGAAGGAGAAGAGAGAAAGCAAGGGATTGAGAACCTATTTGAAGAAACAATGACTGAAAACTTTCCTAATCTGGTAAAGGAAATAGACGTACAAGTCTAGGAAGGGCAGAGTCCCAAATAAGAGGAACCCAAACAGGCCCACACCTAGACACATTATAATTAGAATGGCAAAGATTAAAAATAAAGAGAGAGTCCTAAAAACAGCAAGAGAAAGGCAACTAGTAACTTTTGAGGGAGCTCCCATAAGATTGTCAGGTTATTTGTGCACAGAAACTCTGCAGGCCAGAAGGATTTGGTACAAAATAGTCAATGTGATGAAAAGCAAGGGCCTACAGCTAAGATTACTCAACCCAGCAAAACTATCATTTAGAATCAAAGGACAGATAAAGTGCTTCCCAGAAAATAAAAAGCTAAAAGAGTTCATCACCACCAAATCAATATCACAAGGAATGTTAGAGGGACTTCTTTAAAATAGGGGAAGAGGGAGATCAAAATTATGAATAATAAAATGGCAATAGCTACATATCTATCAACACATGATAGATGCTCAGTAAATGCTGGCTGAATGAAGGAGTAAAGGACTGAATGAATTCAATTGGGCAGGGGGAAGAAAGTATAAAATATGAGTTTTTCATAAAGAGTTAACATGTAGATTGAATTAACCACATCTGATTGAATGCTTTAGCCTGGAAAAGGTGTGAACATTTTTAGATTGATTAATTTGCTTTGGAAAATGAAAATATTCATTATTTGTAGGATTAGTCTCTGAATCCTGCCTTTTAATTTTCTTACTGATAGCTTTCTTAATGGTAATCATGAAGACATTCCCCATAGATCCAAGGAATTCATCTGAACTTCATCAATCCAAAATTCTAGTACAGAAGATTAATTAGATCAGATTGCTGCTTTCACTTTGGATTCTTTCAGACTGAGCAAACATTAAGCCCCAGAATTGTATGTGCTAACCTCTATTCTATGCACAATCACACATGCTCTATGTAATCCACTAGTTGTGTTGGGGCCTCAGTTTTAAAGAAATTAAAGTTTTACTAATTCTAATTCGGTAATTTACACTGGATTACATATCTAGTAAATTGCAGTACTCTCAGCCAGGTCATCATTACAAGATTTTCTTTACCAGTTGAGTTTTAACAAGTCAATGTGCTGGTTCAAAAAAGTAAAAATAATTCTTTAAGAAAAAAAAAGTAGAAACATTTTTTTTTTTCCAATTCTGAGAATCTATCCTAAGGAAGTAGCTATGAATAGAATTATTTTGTTGCAAAGACAGTTCAACACATTGCTTTTTCTTAATATCAGAAAACACAGAATACCCTAAATGCTCAACCAATGGAAGAATAATTAATAGAAATATGGTATACACAGTATACATTTCTTAAATATCCGATTTCTTTTTCTTTTCTCCCCCCAACCTACTCCTCATTGACAGTGAATTTTCTTTTGTGGTACTTCATTTTTTTAAAAAAAGAAGAAAGAAAGAAAAAGAAAAAGTTATCAGAAACACATATCCCCATCTTCTCATCCAACTAACTCACCACACTTGCCATCACCTCACCTTTCTCCTTAAAAAGAAAGAAGTATCCAAAAACCAAATTCTCCATATTATTCTGGATTTCTTCCAATTCCATTTTAAAGGGGATTTTCCATGTCATTCTTCTGGATTATTCTGCTTACTCTAGTTTATTTTTAAAAATTGCAAATATTAATAAAACAAAATTTCCCTAACCTCATACCTCATCCTTGCTATCGTTCTATCTTCCTCTAAAAAGTAAACTGCACAAGAGAAGAGCAAGTTGTAAATGACTTCAACTTCCAAACCTCTCATTCTTTATTCGGTAAATACCAGTAAGGCATTTGTCCCCACCAATTAATGGAAAATAATCTTAATAGGGGCAAAACAATGATCTTACTGAAACTAAATCAAATAAACAATTTTCAGTTCTCATTTAACTAGACTTTTCAACAGAACTCTATGCCAGGGATCAGCACACTACAGCTCATCACATGTTTGTAAATAAAGTTTAATTGGAACACAGCCAGGCTCATTCACTTACATATTATCTATGGCTTCCTTCATGCCATAATGGCAGAGTAGACTCTCCTTGAACCACTCTCTTCCCTTAGCCTCTCTAACAACAGTCTCTTGGTTTTCCTTCTGCTTCTCTGGTTCCTTTAACTCTCCTTTTTTGTCTCCGTTTCTGGCTCCATCTCTTCTACCAGTTTTATTGTTGTTGTTGTTAGTTGTTGTTGTTGTTGTTGTTGTGTGTGTGTATGTGTGTGTTATTGGGGAATATTGGGGAACTGTTTCTCCAGGGCCTATCAGGTCCAAGTCATTGTCCTTCACTCTAGTTGTGGAGGGCGGAGCTCAGCTCCAAGTCCAGTCGCCGTTTTCAATCTTAGTTGTAGGGGGTGCAGTCCACCATCCCATGTGGGAATTGAACCGGCAACCTTGTTGTTAAGAACTCATGCTCTAACCAACTGGGCCATCTGGCCTCCCCTCATTTACCAGTTTTAAATAGTGAAGTTCTATGGGCTTAATCCTGGATCTTCTCTTCTTGTACTGTGTACCCCTAGGTAGCCTCATCTATTCTTTAGCTGAAATAGCATCTCAGGGTTGACAATTCACAACTGCCTATCACCAACTCAGACATCTCCCGTGTGTTCCAGAATCATTCAACCAACTGCATATAGAACATCACCATTTGAATGCTTCACTGGCCTGTAAACTTCTAAGTCCAGAAATGTACTCTTACTATCGCTCCACCCCGCCACACACACACATCTGTTTCTCTTGAAGACTTTCTTATCTAAGTTCATGGAACCTCCATAGATCTATTAGATCATGTAGAAACCTGGAAGTTATGCTTGGTCACTTCTTTCTCAATTCAGTACTGGCAATTCCATTGTCAGGATAGGTCTTGAGTCTGTTGGATCTTCTTTACATCACTGCATCATTTCTGCAAACAACTATCATTTTGCCACTGTACTACTACTGTACTAGTAACCTTCTAAATGGATACTTTATTTCTGGCCTTTCTTCAAATCGCTCCCCACGAATCTACCAGAGAACATTTTAGGCATGGCCTTGCTTCTCACTGTACGGTTCTGCGTGATCTGACCCTTTTCCACACCTCCTCCTTCATATCAGGGCACTCTTCCACTGCCCATCATGCATCATCCACATTAACCTTCTGTATGATCACAGAAGGCATCAGTTATTTCCTGTCTTAGAGGTTTTTACTCTTCCTTTTCCTTCTTCAGCTGGTTAACTCTATGCATCTTTTAATTCTCAGCTTCAAGGTCATTTTCTCAGAGAGGCTTTCCTTGACCACCCAGTGGTTAGGTCCTTTGTTATAAACTCTCATTACACTTGACTTTTCCTTTATAGCGCACTAAGTATGACTCAAAATCCAGAGAGAGGTGCTCAAAATGTATTAGGTTTCTTTGTTTGGATGAAATCAGTTTAATTTTGCCTCTATTCACTCTCTCTTAGGCAAATGAAACTTCAACTTCAATAATCCTTGGGAATCCTCAACAGGGCGTTATAACAAGTATTGGGTAATTACATAGCACTGGGAAGTATAGAAAGCCTTTCTGATTTTTGGCCCCCTGTGTACACAAGTTAGTGTTGAGATGCTCCTTGCCCAAATTCATGTGGTCTTTCTAGTTCGAGAGGAGACTCTCTGTGCCATATTTGTGCCCAGAGATCCTTGGGAGCACCTGCCTAGGTGCACCACGCAACCATTTCTCTAAGGATTTCTATTTTCTTGAAGTCCCAGTGCTTCAGAACACCCAGTCTATCTCTTCTTCCCAGTCAAGAATCTCACCTCCCTACCTCATTCCTTCTGAAAGTATTCTCCCTTTTCTTTTCACTCTCAACTAAGTATTTTCTTCATGCATCATTAGGAAAAATAAGCCAGGTACACAAATGTCCTCAAATTCCCTGTATCAAATTTATAAACCCACTTGAACCCATCTTTTTCTTCAATCCTGTTGCAAATAAGGGTATTTCCTAATTCTGATTTATCCACCTGTCCTCTGGATTCTTTTACTTCTTGCTGTCTTTAGGAATTTTCTTCTTCAGTTAGCCATTTTCTGTTGCATTATCAATCTCTCTATTCACCTGTATTATTTTCATCAGCAAAAATACTTGTTTATTATTTTCCATTTGAAAGTTAAAAATAACTCTCCCTTTTCACCCACCATCTCATTTCTCTGATCCTCTTCATAGCTCAATCTAAATGTTCTATTTTCTAGACATACTATCTTAAGTACTCATTTCCTCATTGAAACCTCGTCCCATATCATCCTGGTATCTGCCTTTATCATTTAACCAAACATGTGCTTGTCAAAATCACCAAAAACTCCATATTGCCAATTCTTATTGATGTCTTTAACACATTTTCATTCCATCTCTCAGAAGTACTCAACATATTTCCTCCTCCTAAAAACATCCTACAATTTTGCTCTTATAATAACACTCCTAGTTTTCCTTAAATCAGGCCTGGCCATGACTTTTTAGCTACCTTTTCAGGTTTCTCTTCTACCAGTTATATAAATGTTCACATTTTCCAGGTCTTGGGAAAACAGGAATTATAGGACTCATTTATCAGAGGTGATTGACTCCCTGGGCGAAGTTCTATCTAGGGCAGAATGACATTGGTTGTTCTGGGCTTAGAACTCAAGGTGGTCATAAAGCCAATTAGTTTATTATTGCAGTTGATCTGACTCTTGGTCCATTCTGAGATGACAGACTTAATAAAGGTGTTTATTAATTAGCATTCTAGTGGCTAATGTGCTTACTTAGCTGTGCCTCAAAAATACCCTGTTTGGGATAGACTAATATCTCCAACTTGGCAGTAGGTCCCATTCATTAACAAGGAAATTTCACCTTCAAGGATCTCTTCTGTGTTCCTCCTTCTCTGAAATGTCAGAGTTGAAGTCATCTCCCGTCTAGAAGGGCTGAAATAATTGCTAAATTTATTTACACAGAGTACATGGTGGTCAACTTTATTGAATATTTGACTTTTCATATCTTGTTACCACCAAGCCCCCAAGACTACCAGACAGACTCTTCCTGCAGAAACCCTAATTTCAGTGTTGCCTGTGTGGCTATGTCCAGGTGATCATCATCCTGAAAATTTTGGCCCATTCAACACTACTTACAGTAACAGTGCTCTGTTGAATGAAGCGAATGGGTATCTGTGTTCAGTTATGCTCCTGAGATTTCCAAGGTCACATAGGAGGGAGCTCTGGGAAAAGTTCTATTTTAAGAAAGTCATATTCTACCTTTTAATCAAGGAGATTCAGGATGCAGCGTTACCCTAATGGTTCAAAATTCCCCCCCTGGCCTTCACTTACCAAGGCTGTCCAGTTAAAAAGCTGGGGTGATCCTAGGATGTCTAGTGGTCCCACATCGAAATTACAAACACTGACAACACCTCTTCCACAGCCACGTGTCTCCAGGATTGTTATAAGCTCCCCTAATCCTTTGGAGCAACTAAAGAAAAATTGTTCTGAAATTTATCTTCTATTTTTCTATCTCAAAATATCAGATTCTAATTGCATAGGAGTTACTGGATTGGGGATTTTTAATACTTGAACAGGCAGTAAAAAGGAGTGAATTTGCCTCTCTCTATTATTTTTTTCTTTACGTATTTTAAATACCTGGATTCAGGTTCAGAGAAAGATCTGAGGCAGAACTTACCTAGAAATGTCTATAGCTTGCAACAGTCTCTCTGTAGACCCCGGTACCATGTGCTCTCAAGGTGACTCAATGACCAATAGTTAAACACTGAATGATGGTGATGGATTACAGAGACGCCACATACAGGTTCAGTCACAGTGAAAGAAGAAATTGACAACAAATGGAAATGTGTGTGAGTTTGTTCAGAACAGCCAAAATACTTCAGAAATAAAGTGAGAGATGTAGTATGTGAACAGGAAACTATCAGTTATGATTTGGAACTGAGATATTAGAAACTCAGGAGAAAAACAAATAATTTAAACAAATAGGTTTTGCTTTGTATTCAAAACTTGTAGGAAAGAGAAAAGACCTTCCAAAGCAGAAAATATAAGCATTGGCCCTATACACAGTAGAGGAGGGAAGAGCTCAGTCCAGGAAGCAGGCTTGAGTTGGGGGTTGAACCTGCTTGAAAGAAGAAAGGTCTCCACAGAGGAGAATAAAAAGAGGGCCTAGTGGGGGGATGGGTAGTCATGAGTGTAGCTCGTAGGGAGTTTGGGCTGCATTGGAGTAACAGCACTTACTCAGGCCTTCTAGAACATAAGAGCTGAGGGAAGACAAAAGTTGGGGAAAGGAACCAGTCACAGAGCTCACAACAGCTCTCCCCAAAAACCTGAAAATCCGGTCTTTGGAAGAGCAGAAATGCACAGTAAATCATGTAGAGAGTAGATACTTTTGTGGCTAGTTTAAGAAAGTATTTTCTCTGTGGAGGTGGGGTTTATTCAATTAGGCTTTAATTTCTCTGGGAAAAATAAATTGTCGGGGTCAAATTACTTTTAAAGTGTCACCAAGAATTTCAGGCAGGTTACAATGCTGTCATCTGGTGCTCACTGTTCAACTTTCTGATAAGCTTGTTTAAATGAAGATGCTGCACCTAATTTGAACTGAGAGATAGACTCTTGAGTGAATCTCAGCCTGGGATACCTTGTGACTTTGGAATTAGGTGATGTCCTGAAGAGATCTATGTCAGAAGTTTCTAGGGCAACAAGACAGGCTTGTAACTGAAGAAGCTGAACTACCCATTTTCCCTCCCAAGTAGGGGCAAGGATCGCAGCCCAAGTCTTTCTCTAAAGCAAGTAACCACACCTCAGGATGACCACAGAATTGGCTCTAAGGTTCATTAAGTTAACAACAGATAGAAGGAAAAGAGAAATATTCTCCCTTAGAAGAAGTTTAAGGTTTCTCTCCACTGTTCTTCAGTTCCAATGACCACCGTGAAGCTTAGAATTTATGATAACTTGTTGGCTACAATCATGGTGAGAGCAAAGTGTTGGTACAGTCTTATTTTATTACTAAAGTAAAACATGTGTCTTCAGCTTCTTCAACCGCGACCTCTTTGTAAACAGTTTGAGAAAGCCACATCTATAATTTCGGTAAGCCTACACGAAAGTGTGATTTGAAGTTGGGGTTGGCATAATCAGTTGTACATTTTGGAAGTATCTCTGAAGCTACGATGTGAAGGGTGAATTGAATGGGAAGAAGAACCTGGCAGGGAGATCAATTAGCAGATATGAGAGCATGCGGCTGTGAACCAGAAATGTCACTGTCCTTTGTGTGTGCACATATTTTAAAGATTTGTTCTCAAGTCTCCTCAAGCTCCAGAATTGTCCCTACATTCACATATCAAATAAACAAGGCTATATGGAGGTGGCTGAACAAAATTAACACTGCTCATGTTTTTGTAGACTTTAATCACATGCATTGGGTTCCCCTGCTACTCAACCTCAGACTAAAGTCCTGCTTTGTGAGGTGCAGTTTCCTGGATAAGCATCTCCATCCTCTGGTCCCTGTAGTTTCTCTCTCTCTCTCTCTCTCTCTCTCTCTCTCTCTCTCACTTGTTCTCTCGCTATCTCGCTCTCAGCTTTCTCCAACTCATCTGCAACACTTCTTTTAGAAATAGTGTTGCACATAGAGGACAATTGTGGGGAAAGGATTTTCTGTTGAGTTTTCAGTACCTTTTGAAATACTGTCCAGAGATCTGTAATCTTTGGGGCTAGTTAACTATATTCTAGGATCTCTCTTGATCATGAGTAGCATGATGTATTAGTCAGTGTTCTCCAGAGGAACAGCACCAATAGGATATATAGAGATATACAGAAGAAGAGATTTATGACAGGAATTGACCCATGCAATTATGGAGGCCAAGAAGCCCTACCACCTGCTGTCTGCAAACTGGAGAACAGGAAAGCCAGTGGTATAATTCAGGCTGAGTCGAAGGCTGAGAACCAGAGGAGCCAAGGTAAAAGGGTAGGAGAAGATGGCTGTCCCAGCTCAGGCAGAGAGCAAATTCACCCTTCCTCTACCTTTTTGTCCTGTTCAGGCCCTCACAGATTGGATGATGCCCACCCACATTGGGGAAGGCAATCCACTTTATTCAATCTGCCAATTCAAATGCTAATCTCTTCCAGAGACATCCTCATAGACACACTCATAAAAAAATGTTTTACCAGCTTTGGGGAATGCCTTAGCCCAATCAAGTTGACACATAAAATTAACCATCACAATGAAAATAGGAGAACAACTAACTCATTTATCTTCGCTGTGTACACAGACCCACACATCCATCTTTTGGGGAAAGACTCATTATAGATTGGGTTCACTTAGGCATAGATCACACACCCATCAAAAATAGGAAGTTAAGGGCAACAATGATGACAATCATATTAACAACTTCTCACGTTTCTGATGTTCTTTTAAAATTACACAGTGTTTTTGGAAATGGAACTACCTTATGCCCAGCAATTCCACTCTTAGGTATCTATCCAGAGAAATCCAAAACACTAATTCGAAAAAATACATGCATCCCTATATTTATTGCAGTGCTATTCACAATAGCCAAGACTTAGAAACAACTGAAATGCCCATCAGTAGACGACTGGATTAAGAAACTGTGGTACATTTATACAATGGAGTATTACGCAGCCATAAAGAAGAAAGAAATCTTACCATTTGCAACAACAGGGATGGACCTAGAGAACATTATGAAAAGTGAAATAAGTCAGATGGAGAAAGACAAATACCATATGATCCCACTTATATGTGGAATCTAAAGAATAGAATAAATGAGCAAACTAATCAGAAACAGTCTCAGCGATACAGAGAAAAAACTGAGGGTTGCTAGATGGAAGGCGGGTGGGGATGAGGGAGAAGATGAGGGGATTAGAAAGTGCAAACTGGTAACCACAAGATTACCATGGGGATACGAAAGACAGTTTGGGGGATCTAATCAATAATGTAAAGATTTTGTAGGGTATCCAATGGACACTTGTCTTATTAGGGAGACTACTTCATGGACGGTGTAGGTGCCTGACAACTGCACTGTACACCTGAAGCTGAAGCTGAATAATAATGAATGTCAACTATAATTTTATATATATATATATATATATATATATTTATATGTACGTATGTATATGTATATAGTCACAGGATGTGGAGTGAAGTGTAAGGAATAGAGTCAGTGGAATTGTAACAGCTATATACGATGTCAGAGGGGTAGTAGATTGGGGGAAAGGGGTTACCACTTTGTGAGGGGTATAAATGTCTAATTATTACATTGATTTGTACACCTGAAACTAATTTAAAAAAATTACACAGTGTTTCTGAATGAATTAAATTTTTTTTTTTCAAAAACAACTCTCTGTAGTAGCTTCACAGATCTGGAACCTGGGGCTCAGAGAAGTTGTGTTATCTGCCTAATGTAACACAGCTGAAGATGGCAGATCTGGGATTCAGTCCAGTGTCTCCTAGATCCAATCCCAGTTCTTTCCCTCCTCCGCCTTAAATAAATGTGTAAACGTGAAGTCAGCTGAGCCTGTTCATCATTTTGAAAGACAGGGAATCCTTCCCTTTGTTCTCACCTCCTTAGTTTTTCCTAAATAGTTCCATTAACAAGCACACCACTTTGAAATATTTTCCAGTCTGCCAAAGCTTGTAATACTTCTCAGTATTCATACAACATGTCATGCAGGGGACCCTGCTCGCTACGCCATTTGTCGTGCGGGGGACCCTGCGGGGTCTCTGGTCCCACTCCCCACACAAGAACGCAGGATATGGCTAGGCCAAAAAGGAACACCCACGGAGCCATAGGTAGGGAAGTCATACCACTATGGTCTCGCTGGAGGCTGGGTTCACACGACGTGCGACCTGCTGTCCGCTTTGCTGCCAACCGACTGACTCTCCTCCACTCTCCTCCTGTCTCCTCCACTCTCCTCCACTCTCCTCCTGTCTCCTCCTGTCTCCTCCTCTCTCCTCGACTTCCCTCCGTAGCCGCGGCAGTTATATTAGTGGCCAATGGCTCAATGGTTACAGCTGACGGCCAACTAGCCACAGCTGATGGCCATTTGATCACAGTCGATGGCCATTTACTACCTGAGCCAGCACCTTTCTATGTGAGACCGAGAGCCTGGAAACTGCTTTTTGGGGCTCTGTTCCCACACAATATTATCATTTTCCTGTAAAACTGAATAATCTCTGTATTTCGTGTGTTCACCCATGCTGAGTTGGAGAGAAAAGGACATCTTTAAATGAGTCAACGTTGCTATAATTCTCTTAGGTCGTGGCCGTTTAAACCCTCACATCTATAAATCGGCTAGTGCAAAACTTGTTTCCAGGGATTCTTTCAGTTACAAAATTGCAACTTTAGTTTTCATATCCAGCACCTAAATTGAGAAGGGAGTGGGTCATTTCCATCATCCAACTGCTGCTACACAACAAGCCAGTGGACTGGAAGTGACGCCTTCTGTGTGTGGCATTTTGTTTGCTGTGAAAGCTACTTCTAAAAACCACACTTGCCCAGAACCCTTTTCTGGAATCACCTGTTCCATTCTGCAGACTAGATGCTCAATGCCTGAACTTCTAGGGATAGAAATCACTCTAAATTTCTTTCATCCATCTAGTCCCCCCTCCAATTTCCTACAAGCAGAGTGATTGGAAACATTTGAATTTCTTTTCTTTACTCCTCCTTGTTCACTAGGTTTTTAACTAAACCTGGGGATTGGGATGCCACACTTACTCTTGATTTGAGCACATCTGGGCCTTGCCGTACAGTGAGAAAAACAAGTGTTCTTGTTTCTCAGACACACCGTTAGATAACAACATTTGCCAATTTTGTTAATTAAAGAAAGGTCTAGGTTATCCACGACTGAAGAACACAATTATACAGCATTGTTCTTCTCAGATGCCAAGTCATTTTCCTCGCTCCTTTTTGTTCTTGGAATTTCTCTTAATGATCCTTACTGCAATCACAGTCAGGCAGGTGTGTTTGGAGCTGAGAAGGGTAAGAACATGGAACAGGAGCTAATTCCACCAGGACATTTGATTTCCATGGATCTCTCAGACAGCCATTCCAGAGACCCCAAGGCGGTCATTATTTCCATTTCTCAACAAAATGGAAAAAACAAAAAGACTCACCTTTCCACCTTTCCAGATCCTGATATGACAAGAAAAGTTTGGAGCTTGTAATAACTTAGATTAGTGAGGTGACACATGAAAAAAAAAAAAAGGCCCACAGGAGATCTTATCAATTCAAATTTACTACAGAATTTCTTTTATTGCTTCTAACATTTTAAACATTCTATGTATTTCTCCAGCACCTTGATCTGGATAGAAGAAGAATATGTTGGGGAAGTATTGACTCACCACCTACAAAATCTAAGTCCAAGCCTGAGTCAGCTGAAAATATTATTTGATACCTTCAAGTCTGTCCATCAGAAGAGCAGAGAGAATTTTCTGGTTCTGAAATTAGTGGAGACATTACCATTGAGATTATCAGGAACTCATTCTCCAATAGTTTCTCACGCCCTTAGTACTGCCCGTGGGGGTTTGCGGCCCCGCTGCAGGTTACTCCTCGTGGGTGAGGGAGATCAGGAAAAAAAGAAAGCCAAACAAAGAAGAGGAATAGGGGCAAAGACTAAGGCAGATGGTAGATCAGACAGGATAGGCTAAGGTTATACTGTGTTAATGAAAACCACAAAATCCCATGGTTTAACATAACACAGGGTCCTTTCTTGCTCACATTACATGACCTTCTCAGCCCAGATGGAAGCTCTGGTTGCATCATTGAGTCTTCACTCAGGGATCCAGGCTGAGGGAGTAGCTACTGTTTGGAACAATGCACTTTCCAGTTACCACGAGAGGAGAGGGGAATGTTGGTACACGCTCCAGCTATTAATGCTTCCACTGGGAAGTGACAAGTGTCAATCCTGCTCACATTTTATTGACTAAGTAATAGTCTCATGATCACACCTAATGGGCAGGGAAGTATAATCCTACTTTGTGCCCAGAAGGGAAAAGCTGAATATCTATCATAACACTAATGCTACTGTAGTTGAAGAAAGAGTCTAGGCCGATGAACAGCCCTGGGCCCAAGCTCGGGGCATTGCGCCCTAGAGGGAAGCATGTGAAAAGGCAGTCTTTACCTTAAGTAGGGTCCTATGCCTGCGGTAAGAAATCTAACAGACATGGGAAATAATTTCCCCAAATTTCCGCAGGTTGCAAGTAGCAAAACTAGACTTTTTGGTTTTCTGTGCCCAGGTCTGCTGCCTCTCCCATGTACCAAACTGTCCCACTGAGTAATTAAAAGATTGAGCTCTGTCCTCCAGGCACTTACAGTGAAGCTAAGTGGTAAAAACCTAACACAGGGCACACAAGAAATGAGCGAAACTACCAAGAAAGTATAAAGTTTAAATTGTGTGACAGCAGGTCTAAGAGGAGTCCAGGGAACAAGTTTTGGTATAGCCAGGGATAAGTCTGGGAAGGCTTCTTGCAGGTGGCATGCGTCACCATCACCCTCAGGGACAGAAATGATTGTTTAAGGGAAGCAGAGAGCAGAGGAATTTCAAAATAAGCAGAAGAACAGGGGAAAAGGCAAAAGAGGAGCGAGCTCACACCAGTGAGAAACCCTGAGGAGACTGGACAGAAGAGAATGGAGGCAGCATTCAGGGACACCAGCAGGATGGGCCACCTGAGTGTGGGTTACTCAGTAGGGGAGCCTGCTTTGTGCAGAAGGAGACAGGAAACCGTGAAGGGCCCCTGAGCAGAGTCATCATATGGCGAGGCAGTGACAGCAAGCTGATTTGGAGGTGAGCCAGAGAGAGCTTCAGAGAAACTCCACTCCCAGGAGACCATTACAGTGACCCTGATAATGGAAAGATGCCAAAGCTCATCAGATCAGCACTGTTTTCAGTCTTTTTTTTTTTTCCAGTTGATTTTATTGCATGAAAGCATTTTGGCTGCTCTTTTCTTAGGTTAGAGTGTGTGAGCCACAATCGGGGAATGGACTCCCGCCTTGGTCTCCAGGATGAGGAGGCGTTAGCTAGTGAGGGCAACCCTTTGGCAGAGCGGTCAGGGCAGCAGCTACTCAGCAAACCTTGCCTGGGGGAGATGAAGAAGTCATGCCTCCTAAGATGCTGAGCTCACCATCTAATAAACCTGAGGGTGACCTGTCTGAGCCAAAAACACTGGACAACTCTGGGCCTGTCATTATCTCTCTGAACCTGAAAATGACCCTTGAGCCAGATGCAAAACTCCAGCTCCCTGCAATTAACTCTATATGCTAGCACAGGTCTTCTAGAGCCAAGAATCTCATGTGCATCCTTGGGAAAACGTAATTGCCTACTTATTAATAGTACTGTGATTAATAAGGGAAAACCCGCTCCTGGAGATGCCTCATGAAAGGAGTGGCGGCCACGTTTTAGCATGCAGGAGCCAGGAGCCCTGACCCGTCTTCTGGCCAAGCAGCAACACACCCAACACACACACACACACACAGACACACACACACACACAACTCACGTGTTTCAGGGCCCTTATACACACACACCACTAGGGCAGGACCTGTCTCCCTCTCTCTCCTCTTTTCTCACGCCCTCTAGACCAATCTGGCTCAACTGATTGTCCTGTCACCAGGCTCCTGGAAGTTCAGCCACTGAAGCAGCTGGAGATGACAGAGCAGTCAGGCCATTTAGCCGAGGTGCAATGGTGAGGCTGGGCTGGGACTCATTCAGTTCAATTTATACTCTGTTTCCGTCTGATTTTATGGTGCTTTTACTTTCATGGCCCCCAAAAAGCATCATTGTCAAAATACACATCATAGCATTAAGCCTGCGGAGGAGGCACTTTACAACACTCTCCCCTGTGAGGGCATAAACGAAGAGGGGTGCGACATAACTCCTATTTATCCGTTGGCGACTGGCTCCCACTGTAGGCAGAAAAGATCTTGCTGCTTCCATTAAGAAGCTTTCTCTTCCTGAGGACTGTAATTAGCTAAATGCTCTTAAACTCCACTATGGAAACAGCTGGGTATATTTCCGATGGTTCGACACTTTACTCATAAGGGTCTTTGCCTTTCTAGATGTTAACTTCAATCTGGGAAAACTAGGAAAACCAGCTAGTAAATAACAAAGTTGGAGACTCAGGTAGGAAGCAGCTGGTAGCAGCAGCACTTGCTGAGGGGGAAGGGCAGTGGCTGCGAGGGCCAGTTCCTGATATGTGGCCAGATTTCCGAGGAAGGGTGGACACTGGGGAAAGTCAGCTGGCGCAAAGCGGAGCCCAGAAGGGAGAGGCCAAGAGCACATTAAGACTATGATGGAAGTAAAGGTTATGATCCACTCCTCCCACAGGCAGGTGAAAAGAAAATTTATTTTCCAAAATTATATCAAATTTGTATAAGGTTAAATTAAAATATTTTTTCTAGACTTTCTAATTGCAAAATTATGGGTAAGCTTATTAAAACTGAACTGTTTCCCCTTTTCTGGTAGCGATGCTGCTCCCCCTTTGCCCAGGCATATGCTTAGTTAATCTCTTGCGTACAACATTGAGTTGGACCCCGTGCACTGTTGTCTTGGTTAATAAGTCACTGACTGGAGTCAGAAATGCCATTAAGAGCTGAAAGCCCATAATGGGAAAGCTGGACAGAATGCTGTGCTCCGCTCCAGGTAGGAAGCTGTTGTTTTAGGATGAGACCTCAGTCATGGGGCAATAGTCAGGGCACCCTTCAGTCCTGGAGACTGCCCGAATGCCACCTCACTACACAGGCCTTCCCTGATCAGCCGTCACAAGAACTCCTCCTTCCTAGTCATTCTCCCTCTACCATGATTTATTTTCCTTCATGGCATTTACCAAAACATAATACTATGTTGCACACTAATTGTTTTTGTGTCTGTCTCCATTTACTGTACAAGGATTTAAGGTAGACTGAATAAAGGCCAACCCAGGATGCCCATATCTTAATCCTTGGAACTTGTAAATAAGTTACCTTACGTGGCAAAAGATACTTTGCAGATGTGAATAAATTAAGGATTTTTGAGATGGGCATATTATCATGGATTATCTGGGTGAACATGATGTAATCACAAGAGTCTTTATAAGAGGGAAGCACGGGACTTGTCAATAGAAGATGATGCAATAAAAGAAGCAAAGGAGAGAAAAACCACGTGGTATGGCACCACGAACCAAGGATTGCAAGTGGCCTCTGGAAGCCAGAAGAAGCCAAGAATAGATGCTCCTAAAGCTTCCAAAAAAGCCAGTGCTCCCACGATCTTGATTTTAACGCTGTAAGACTTATTTCGGACTTTGGCTCCAGAACTGGAAGATAATAGGATCATATTGTTTAAGTTGATGGTAATTTGTTATAGCAGCAACAGGAATTTAATACAGGATCTACACTGCATTCCCAGCTCCTATACTAATGCCTGTTACAGAGTAGGAAATAAATGCATACTTTTTAAATGAAGAATGAATGAATTCAGTCATTCATTCTTCATTTCCAATATGAAACTACAAGATTTTTGAGAACAGGGCATAGGCCATATCCAGCTTTGTTTTCTCCCCAGCTCTTGGCACTTTACACAAAATAATCATTCATGAAAAAAATATAAGAGGTTCAAATAGTATTTCCAAGTGCATGCAGGCATAAATTTATGGAACACACATTGTGTACCAGACACTTTAGTAAGCATTAAGAATACAAGACCATACAGATCTGACCTAGTTATTCAGTTGCTTATAGCTGATTCAGGGAGTGAGGGATGAAAATTAGCACTCTGCATTGCAAGAAGTGGGAACTATCTTTAACTGAGCACCTACTATGCAACAGGCACTGTGATGGTAAACATTTCAATAAAGTTCTTAAGAGCATGGGCTTTGTAGTTAAACAAATCTGAGTTCAAATTTCAGTCTAGTGCATGTTACTTTATCTTCCTGAACCTCAGATGCTCCACTGAACTTGGGAAAACAGTGTCTACCTCACAGGGTTGATGAGAGAGTTAAATAAGCAAATAATGTTCATAAACATAAATACTATGATGATTAATTTTATAGGTGAAATTTACTGGGCCATGGTGCCCAGACATTTAATCAAACATCATTCTGGATATTTCTGTGAAGCTGTTTTGGATGAAATTTATGTTTAACTTGTAGACTTTCAGTAAAGCAGATTGTCCTTCATAATGTGGGTGGGCCTCATCTAATCAGTTGAAGCCCTCAGTAGAAAAAATTATTGACCCCCTCAGAACAAGAAGGAATTCTGCCAGCTGATGGCCTTCAGACTTCAACTGCAATATCAGCTCCTTCCTGTATCTCCAGTCTGCCAGCCCACTTTGCAGATTTGAGATTTGCCAGCCTCCATAATTGCATATAAATCTCTGTATGAACACACACACACACACACACACACACACTTGATTTTCTTCCTCTGGAGAACCCCCAACTAATAGTATAATGCCTAGCTATATTGTAAGTGCTCAATGCTTTTTATCTCATTCAATGCCAGCCTACAACATTTTTAGGTACGATATCCCCATTACACAGAAGAGGAAATGAGGATTAGGGAGATTAAACATCTGGCCTCAGGTAAATGCACATAATAAATTCTACAGGCATGATTCACATGTCACTTAAGCTTAGACTCTTTATCTACACTGCTGTCCCCATTCAGCTTTAAAAGCATGCCAAGCAAAGAAGTTCCGACTCTTTTAAAGAACTTCAGATTCTTTTAAAAGACATAGACTAAGGGTAAAAATGTATTGAAATTCCAGAGTTTTCAATACCTTCACAGACAGATACAAATGCTCAATCAACATATCATGCTCTAATACGCTGGATTGCATTAGACTACCTGAGCTCTTTAAAACTGCTAAAATGAGCCTCAGGAAGAATCCACAGATTAGGTAGAGGATGCTCTGAGCAGCATTGCCTTTTTTTTTTACCCCAGCATTTTAATTATCTGTATAATCTATTTGCATCCTACTTTCATCACACAGCTACTCACTATATTCTACAAATTCCCTCTGATCACATTAGATATACAAATCCACTGTGTGCTGGTCCACCTTCCCCCTACTCCCAGTAAATATTCATAAGTAAACATACATTTCTTCTGTATGTTTACACAAGAAACTACTGATAATTTAGGATTATATTTATGAACTATTATTAACGCTACTTATGACAAATTAAAACTTGGGAGGTTCAAACATTCTTGGATGCAGTTACTTCTGCCTCCAGTGAAGATGGAATAACTGAGAATCCCAAATATTCCACCAAAAAACTATTAGAACTGATAAATAATTTCAGTAAATTACCAGGTTTCAAAATTAATACTCAGAAATTGGTTGTATTTTTATGTATCAATAATTAATTGTCAGAAAGAGAAATAAGAAAACAATCCTATTTACAACTGCATTTAAAAAAATACCTAGGATAAATTTAACCAGGGAGATGAAAGATCTGTACTGTACTCAGAAAACTATAAGACACTGAAGAAAGAAATTGAAAAAGGTACAAATAAATGGAAGCATATACCATGCTCATGGATTGGAATGATTAACATTATTAAAATGTCCATACAACCCAAAGCAATCTACAGATTCAATGCAATCTCTATCATAACACCAATGGCATTTTTCACAAAAGCAGAACAAGTAATCCTAAAATTTGTATGGAACCACATAAGAATAGTCACAACAATCTTGAGAAAGAAGAACAAAATTGGACGTTTTCACGCTATCTCATATCAAATAATACTGCATGGCTATAGTAATCAAAACATCATGATATTGGCACATAGATCAATGAAACAGAATAGACAGCCCAGGAATAAACCCCTGCCTATATGGGTGTTCAATCAATGACAAAGGAGGCAGGAATATACAATGAACTAAAGCCAGTCTATTCAATAAATGGTGCTGGAAAAACGACATATATACGCAAAAAGAGTGAAACTGGACCACCTTCTTACACCATATACAAGAATACACTCAAAATGGATTAAAGACTTAAATGTAAGACCTGAAACTATAAAACTCCTAGAAAAAATGTAGGCAGTGAATTTTCTGACATTGCTCTTAGAGATATATTTTTTAATCTATCTCCTCAAGCAAGAGAAATAAAATAGAAAAATAAAAAATGGGATTATATCAAACTAAAAAGTTTTTGCAGAGCAAATGAAACTATCAACAAAATAAAAAGACTACTAAATAGGAGAAAATATTCATTAATGATACAGCTGATAAGGGGTTAATATTTAAAATTTATTTAAAAATTCATACAACTGAGAAGTAAAAAAACAAACAACCTCATTAAATAATGGGCAGAGGACCTGAATAGACATTTCTCCAAAGAGGACATCCACATAGTCAATAAACACATGAAAAGATGCTGAATGTCACTAATCATCAGAGAAATGCAAACTAAAACCACAATGAAATATCACTTCACACCTGTCAAAATGGCTATCATCAATAAGTCAACAAACAACAAATGCTGGCAAGGATGTGGAGAAAAGGGAACCCTCATGCACTGTTGGTGGGATTGCAAACTGGTGCAGCCACTATGGAAAACAGTACGGAGGTTCCTCAAAAAATTAAAATTATGACCCAGCAATTCCACTTATTTATCTAAAGAAATCCAAAACTCTAATTCAAAAAGATATGTGCTTCCCTATGTTTATTGCAGCACTATTTACAATAGTCAGTATATGGAAGCAACCCAAGTGCCCATCAATAGATGACTGGATAAAGAAGAAGTGGTACATATGGGCATATATGCGTGTACAATGGAATAATATTACTGAGCCATAAAAAAGAATGAAATCTTACCATTTACAACAACATGGATAGACCTAGAGGGTATTATGCTGAAAAAAGTAAGTCAGAGTGAGAAAGACAAAAACCAAATGATCGCACGTATATGTGGAATCTAAAGAACAAAACAAATGAACAAATAAAACAGACTCGTAGATACAGAGAACAAACTGATCATTGCCAAAGGGGAGGCGAGCTTGGGGAGCTGGGTGAAAAAGGTGAAGGGACTAAAAAATACAAATTGTTAGATACAAAATAGTCATGGGGATGTAAAGTACAGTATACAGAATATAGTCAATAATGCAACAACTGTGTATAGTGCCAGGTGGGTACTAGACTAATTAGGGGAATCGTTGCATAAATTATATAAATGTCTAATCACTATGCTGTATACCTTATGGTAATATAAAATAATATTGAATGTCAACTGCAACTGACAAAAAATCTGAAAAAATTCATCACTATTAGACTTACACTCAAAATAATATTAAATGAAGTCCTTCAAACAGAAGGACAATAATACCAAATAGTAGTATGGATTCACAAAAAGCAATGAAGAACACTAGAAATGGTAACTGAATGCATAAATACATGAGTTTTGCTATTGTGTCTTTAAAGTGTCTTTAAAAGACAGTTGACTGTTTAAGTGAAAATAATAATGTAGTATGGGACTAATAATAATTAAAGTAGTAACATGTATGAAAACAATAGCTTAAAGGAAGGTAGTAGATTTAGTAGATTACATTGCCTCTGGCAACCACTTTTCTACCCTCTGTCTCTATGAGTTTGACTTTTTATTTAGATTCCAAGTGATACCAGGCAGTATTTGTCTTTCTCTGTCTAGTTTATCTCATTTAGCATAAGGCCCCCAAGATAGATTTGTCTATGTCTTTTCATGGTTGAATAATATTCCATTGTGTGTATATATATCCATATGTGTATATGCTGGTGATGTCAAAAAATATATACACATTTTAAGAGATGTTATCTATGTATTGCTTTTCGTAGTTGAATTGAATTACGGTAGCAATGTGTAGTATGACATTCACTCAAAAGATGGCGTTAATCAAATGAATGCTGGCGTCATTCATTGTATTACAATTTTAATACAGTTTTTTCCTTTCTTAAAATATGTATGCATTTTTTTGGCACCCTCTGTATATATTCATCTATATCCTTCTTTATCCATTTATTCCGCTGACCGACACTGAGGTTATTTCCATATCTTGGTTATTGTGGATAATGCTGCTTTGGGAGTGCAGATATCTATTTTACATCCTGTTTAATGTGTAGTTAAAAGCTTTCTCACAGTGAAAACTCCAGGACCTGATGGTATCACTGGTGAATTCTACTACAGCTGGAGAAGAAATAATACTAATTTTATTCAAACTCTTCTGGAAAATTGCCAAGTAAAGACTACACCCCAATTCATTCTCTAAGGCCAGAATTTCCCTGATATCAAACCAGAAAAAGACTTTATAAGACAAGCTACAGACTAATAAACTGTATTAGGTTTTTAATAAACTCATTAACATAGATACAAAAATTCTATTAAAAAATCAACAAATCAAACACACTATATAAAAAGGAAAAAGATAATAATCACGTGATATTTACTTCAAAAATACAAGGTTGGTTTTACATTTGAAAAGCAATAAATGTATTTTACTGTATTAACAAACAAACAAAAAAACCCAAAAAAACCCATGTTATCTCCTCAACAGATGCCAAATAAGCATTTGATAAAATCCAGCATACATTCCTGATAAAAAGAAGAAGGAGGAGGAGGATAAGAAGTAGGAGGGTAAGCAGGAAAAGTAAAACATCAGCAAAAAATGAGGAGATAAGAATTTCCTGAGACTAATACATATCTATAAAACCTAGGTATTTACAGGACACATCATGTTTGATGTGTGTGAAAGAGCGAACATTTTCCCTAGATGACCAAGAATGAGACAAGAATGTCTCATTGTAGTAGAGACTCTTTCCAGTGAAATAAAGCAAGAAAAAAAAAAGCCTCCAATTTGGAAATAAAAAATAAGTTGGGATACATCCCCTACAAATAAGTTGGGATACATCCCCTACTTTACTCATCTATGATCATCTATGTAGAAAATCTGATGGCCTCTACAAAAGCTAATGGCCACAATTGAGCTTATCAATATTGCAGAATATGAGATCAATATACAAAAATACATTTTATTTCTATATATTAGATAAGAACAATCAAAAATCAAATTAAAAAATATAATTTGCTAGTACATAAAATATGAAATAGAGTTAAGTCTGTCAAACGATGTGAAAGCCATGGACAGTGAAAACTACAGCACTGCTGATGAAAATTAAAGAACTAAATAAACAGCGAGATATGTTATGTTCTTGCGTCAGGAGACTCAACATTGTTAGGATGTTAATTCTCCCTAGATTAATTAATAAATTCAATGTAATTCTAATAAAATAATAGAAGATGTTTTTAAAATATAAATTGATAAACTGAATCTAAAATTTATATGGAAATTCAAAGGATCTAGAAAAGTCATACTAATTTTGAAAAAGAAGAAAAAAGTTGGAGAGATAATACTACCTAATTTCAAGACTTACTTTAAAGCTACAACAGTGAAGCCTGTATAGTAGTGATGTAAAGATAGACCTTTAACATGAAAGAAACAGAACAGTGAGTCTAGAAATAGACCAACACATATATGTACAACTGATTCTCAGCAAAGATGCAAAGCCAGTTCAGTGGAGAAGGGATAGTCTTTTCAACGAATGGTCTGAAACCATTGGCTCTCCATACACAGCAAAAGTGAACTTCACCATATGTAAAAAATAATTCAAAATTGTTCGTAGACATAAATATATCAGCTAAAACTATAAAATTACTTAACGCAACATAGGAGAAAATATTCATGACCTTAGCTTAGCAGAATATTTCTTAGATGCAACACTAATAGCATGATCCAGGGAAGAACTGTACAGACAGGACTGAGACTGCTATCCTTGAAAGGCCTGCTTGCGAGGTTGGTTGGCCCTTTATGGCTGTCTGGGAACTTGGACTTCAGGAGTATTCCCACCTGAAGCAGCCCACTGATAAAAGCAGGCCACTGAGCTTAAACTGTTTCTACGAACAATATGGCTTACACTGAACACATGGTTTTCTTCTGAGAGCCTGAAATTTTCGTTACATGCTAGAAAGAAGATGTCTACATTACCAGCCCCTCTCCATCCCCCAAAAAACTTTGGCAATTGAGTCTCTAAGGAGGTTCCCCACTTTGTTTGTGTTGTCACAATTATATGCTGGAGAAATTAAGTGCATCCTGTGTGACTCCATGAGGAGACTCTCAGAAGCTTACACTCACTTTTCTCAAGACTGCATTGTCTGTGCCTTCCCTTTACTGATCTCTCTTTGTATTATTTTGCTGTTATAAGTTTTAGCCATGAGCATATTACATGTTGTGTCTTGTGAGTTTTCTCTGGAAATCACCAAAACTGCGTGTGGCTTAATGAATCCCTAACTCATGAATAAATTGACAAATTGGACTTCATCAGAATTGAGAACTGCTACTCTTCAAAAGATACTTTAAAGACAAGCCGTAGACTGAGAAAAAATATTTGCAAAGCCTATTCTGCTAAAAAATACTTTTATATAGAACATATGAAGAACTCACAAAACTCAATAATAAATAAAAAATTAAATTTAAAAATGAGTAAAATCTTTGAATAAATATTCTACCAAAAATATAAATAATAAACAAGTACATGAAAAGATGCTAACATTATTAATGATTAGTATTATTAAGGGAATGCAAATTGTTACCAAATGAGATATCACTACACAAAGAACAACAAAAACACAGTGGTCAAACTAAGTGTTGAATATCATGGGGAGGATCTGGAACTCTCATCCAGGCCTGCCAGGAATATGAAATAGTACAGCCGCTATGATAACTATCTAGCAGTTTCTTAAAGAGATCAGCATACACCTATGATATCATCTATCCATTCTACCCTTATGAATTTACCACAAATAAATGAAAGCATATGTCTATGCAAAATGTTTGTGCAAAATTTTCATGACAATTTTTTTCAATACCAAAAACTGAAAGCAATCTAAATACCTACCAACTGGAAGCATCTATCCATCCACAAGTGAATAAGGAAACAAACTGTGGCATATCCACACCATGAAATACAGTATTACTCAACAATAAAATGGAATACACTATTGGTGCATACTACAACATGGATTTATCTCAAAGTAATTATACTGAGTGAAAGAAAACAGACCCAAAAAACATATATATTATGGTTCTAATTATATGTAGTCTAGGAAATGCAAACTAATGTGTGATGGTAGAAAGAGGATCAGTGGTTGCCTGAGGCAATGGCAAGAAGAACAAGAGTTCAGCGAAACTTTTAGAGAGATTACTTGATTGTGGTCATTGTTTCACATATGTATACATGTGTAAAACTTATCAATTGTTCACTTTAAATAAGTACAGTGTATTGAATGTCAATTATACCTCAGCAAAGCAATTTTTTAAAAAGCACAAACACATACACAATATAATTACACTGACCATAAGACAATTACAATTTTATTTCAAATTTAACTCAGTGTTCATTACAGATGATACAGTCTCATAATAGGATACAAGCTCTAAAAGTTGTATGCCCTTCATTCTACACAGTGTGTCTGTAGCTACAAGTATAATCACATTGGAGATGTCAAAGACTAAATTTGGACTCTGTCACAAACATGAGGTTCCTGCTCAAATGGACTTTCTAGCCCACTGCGCAACCCCACCCCACCTGCGCAACCTGTATAGTGAGCATGAGCTCCATCCATGCCCAAGTCCATGTCCCCTATTTTTCACTTGTGCTTTGTTATCCTCTCAAAATCATAAACAAAGACCCATATTTATTGAATTTCTGCTTCATTGAAGCTCCATGTGAGACCCAGTGAAGTTTTCTAGACTGACTTCTATGAAATCTGTCCTCTAGTTTGAAATATAAAGAACAAAACATAGCAAATACAATAACAACCATAAAAAAAGACAAATGACAGTGATGTATACAGTACCAAGCTCCAGCAGGTCACATTTTGTACAATTACTGATGCCCTTGATGACACTCTGAGATGATGAATGGTCATCTTGCCTGCTAAATATGAAGTCACCAAAGAGAATAATAAAATGCAATGGGGGTGGGGCTGTGGGAATATCAGAGTGACCTAAATGGCAGTGAACATAAAGAAAAAGCCAACATTGAGAAAAATATAGTAGGAAAATAATGAGACTGGTTTATCTTGCTTTTTGAAGGAGATTCTTGGAGTTCCACTCTTGTTAACATTTTCTGCAATAAAACAATATTTTTTTCTTCAGAAAACACATCCAAAATCTGAAATTAAAAATCTGTCAAGCATGTGTTGTCCCATGGAGGATGCTCCACTGGGATGGAAGTGCTGGCATACTGAGAGCCCCTGCGTACTGGAGCTTCATTTTTGCCACAGGCTCTCCTCCCTTAAAAGGAACTTGGAAAGGAAATAAGCAGAAATTGGCTCCAATATTCCAGAAAAGGACATTTTTCATGAACTTCCAGCTTAATGGAAAGCTAAGTGTTTTCAGTTACTGCATCAACCTTTTTCAGTTTATTTTTAGAGACCTCCACTCCCACCCCACCAACATTTTTCAAAGGCACTCCCCTGGTTCTTAGACAAAGAAGCCATAGGTTGAATGAGGCTCCCTTACATCTGACACAAAGACTCATTCCAGATAGGGGACTTAATCAATAATCACGAACCCATTTATTGATTGACCATATGAGATCACTTGGGAAGGAAGGTTCCCGTGTGCTTCTCAGGCTATGTCTGCTTTCCAGTGTTCCTCCCATCCCTGTTTCCGAATGATTCCCACCTTCAAACCCAACCCACCCCTATGCTCTAGAGCCAGTTAGGATCTTATACAGAGGAGATTTAAGATGTGACATTAATTATCTATAATAAAAAGTTAGAAATAATCTAAAATGCCTATCTAAAAGGAAATAGTGGGATATGTTATGGTACACCCAAACTACGGACTACAAGGAAACTATTAAAATAATAATAATAATAATAATAATAAATATATATCCCATTATATATTGGCTTGGGAGGTTGTCCAGACATATTGTTAATAAAGCAAAGCTGCTTACCAAAATGCATAAGCATATTTTTATAAGTTTGTAAAGAAATTCTGAAAATGAATAAAGCATATCTGAAAGGGATGAAATGGGTATACGACAATTATACTTTTTTACTTTATGTAATTTTGAAGTATTGGGGTTATGATTGTTTCTACTTCTTTGTTTTTCTTATTTTTAAAAATAAAAATTATTAAAAATCAGTAAGTAAAGCAATAAAATATGTTTTGATGTTTTCTCTTTATCTTTTCCATTGCTTATTATGGGACTAACCTACTAAGTACACCATATGGACAGAAAGCATGTGAAGTCTTGATTACTGTTGTGTCCTCAAAGCCAAGAAGAGTATCTGGAATATTGAAAATATTCAATAAATGTTTCTTGAATAGATGGGTTAATTAAATAGATTCATTCCCATCGCACGTTGATCTGGTTGCGTTGGTCTAATTTGACTCTGCCTTGTTCCCATGACTAAGCACCACCTGGCACCAATCATACTAATTTTGTCCCCCTTGCTCCCTTGCATTTAACATCTTTGCCTTGATTCTTTTCTTGATGACAAGATCCCTGAAGCATTGATCTTGCTCTTGCTATCCTCCTATCAGGGGATGAAGTCGTTCCTCTTGATCCTAACGGTACAGCAGAAACACTGTTACCTAGTGAAGACTCTTTTCTGTTTTCTACTCTCTATTTACATTCAGATACAGTCAGCCCTGAGTTTATCTATTATGTGTTTGTCTGGATTGCCCTCAAGTTCCTTAGATCACTTTAATGCTTATTCTTTGGATATTTCTTTCCCTTTGGACACTCTCCTCTGTTTGCTAGATTAAACACCTTCCCAGGTTCCAACTCTGGGTCTGTTTTCAGAGGTTCCCCACTAGGGTTCAGGTCTGGTTCCAAATTCTGATACCTCCAAGTCTACCCCAACTTTAGGTTATCTGTAGCTGGATTGATAAGTAATACCTATAAGATGCTTTACAAACACGCACAAATATCCAGCTTTTCCAGTTTCCTTTTACATAATGCAAGCACTCCCAGGACATAAAATACATTTTTCTGAATATTTTTTATCTCCCTTCTTTAACCTGAAATGAAAACACATCACCACACAATAATCTATCAGGACCTTCCTCCTTTCTGGTCCTGCTCTGTGATTCTTCTTTCTCAAAAGGTCATTTTCCCCTTTGAGTCTCTGTTCATAAATAGAAATCTGGGTGATTGTGCCTTTGGTTCTAGTCACTTGAGAGACTCTATAGAGTCAATAAGTTCATCCAAAATCTTTGCAACCTGCATAACCATGACAATGGAAGTGCATTGTTAAAAAGGCTGTGACCTTAGTAGAGATTCTGAATATGTTGTCCAAGATTAAAGAGCCAAGTACAGACTTAAGAGAAGTCACTTGGGTATGTCTCATACTGATAGTTGTTAGGATCCTACCCTAAACATTTTTTTTATTAGTTTCCGGTGCACAAAACAATGTAATAGTTAGACATTTATCATTTATATCCCTCACACAGTGACAACCCCCCTCCCCCCATCCACTATCCCTCTGACATCGCACAGAGCCATTACATTTCCACCGCCTCTATTCCTAATGCTGTACTCCCCTTCTTGTAACTATGTACATATATACACACACACACACACACACACACACACATATATACATGTATATATATGTATATATGTGTGTGTGTGTGTGTGTGTGTGTATAATTGACATTCATTATTGTTCAGCTTCAGGTGTACAGTGCAGTGATCAGGCATCTACACTATCCCTGAGGTGGTCTCCCTACTGAGACAAGTGTCCATCAGATACCCTACAAAATCTTTACAACACTACTGCTTATACTCCCCAAACTGACTTTCGTATCCCCGTGGCCATCTTGTGGTTACTGACTGTGCTTTCTAATCCCCTCACCTTCCCCCTTATCCCCACCTCCCCCTCCCATCTAGCAACCCTCAGTTTTTCCTCTATGTCTCTGAAACTGTTTCTGATTAGTTCGTTCATTCATTATTTTCTTTACATTCCACATATAAGTGAGATCATACGACATTTGTCTTTCTCTGTCTGACTTATTTCACTTAGCATAATGTTCTCTAGGTCCATTCATATTGTTGCAAATGGTAAGATTTCATTCTTCTTTATGGCTACATAATGCTCCATTGTATAAATGTTGCCCTAAACTATGTTGTTTATTAAATTTTATATTTATCCGAAAGCAGCTGGTATTTACTAGCAGATTTATACAAAATAAATTCAAGCCACGGTATTGATAAATATAGCTAGGTTAAAATAAGTAAGAAATTATGTTGTATGTAGATGAGGGACTCAAGAACACCTGAATCTTGCTCTCAACCCACTCTCTTTGTTTAAGATTCTTGAGAGAAATTCATAATCAGAGAATAACACAAGGAATAGTTGATATTTGTTGGGCTTAGGTCCTGAGCCATAATGACTGGGCTATTTCACATGGGCCACACAAAGGAGAGGATACTTTCTGCCTAAACTAGAGAATCCTACAAAATCTAGAAAGTCTTGCTCCATCTATTTCTCCTGTGAAAACCATACCTGAATCACAGGTCTCACTACTACAATTGGGGAAACCATTGGCCAAGAAGACAGAAAAGACTCATTGAAGACCCAGAGTATTTGTTGCAAGCCTCAGTAAACTGTCCCCTGGTCTTTCTCAAAGAAAGAATCACAGATATTAATTAGTTATTTTGAGGGGGAAAGATCATTCAGAATGAGACAGCAAAGAGAAAAATGCAGATGGCTGGCCTTTTTCTCAGAGCAATAGTAACTAATAGCTGTCTTCTTCCAATTACTGGAAAGAATAGTGTCCAAAATTCCACCTCAACAGACCACATGGATCATCACTTTCTTTGAAATCTCCACCACTGGGATTGTGGCTCAGTTCAACGTCCTAAAATATGACCAATCGAGAAAAGCAGCCCTTAAGGGTGGTATGAGGTGGGCAATAGTAGCCATGAGTGTCCCCGAGCCCACAGTATGCTTTATTTCATTTCCAATTATTCCTACCCATGGCTAGTCATGACAAGAGCTATGCCCCACAACATGAGACACTGAAGCCGTATCAATCAAGATTATTGACTTTGTATCTGTTCAACTCATCACTAGTACATAGAGTGTCTATAGTCTTAGCATTAGGCTAGTTCTGCTAAAATAACCAAATACAGAACTTGTGTCTGTGCCCCAAACAATATTTTTTATATTTTCTTTCTCTTTAACAGCAGATACCCAATCACCTGGTCATATCACACTCACCAAGGAGGTTCCCTGACTATGAACTATCATACTGCAAGATAGTCAAGGTCACGAATAATTTAACCTTGAATAAATTATGGTACACCAGAACTCTAAGAAAAGTTTAGATTTTAGTCTCATTGAGGTTTTGCTCCCCCTATGTAAACTTGAAGATATTTTAAAGAAGAAAAAATGCTGAAATCGTAGGTGTTTTAAAAATGGTAGCTATACCAAAAAGCAAAATTGTGTTCCTACTGAGATATATTGTTAAACGACAACATTACCCCATGTCGAAGTGTAACCCGATAAAGACCATTCAAAACCAAGGAACATTCCAGTACCTTAGAAACGGTCCCCAGTCATGCCTCCCAGTAAGCCCCAATAATCTGCAGCTGGCCTACTCACTCTTACCAGTGCTCAAGCCAATCCTACCAAATGCTTGCCATAGAGATGGGAAATGTTCCCTTCCATAGGATAGGAGCATCGCACTCTGGCGTCGTGTAATTGTCCTGAGTCAGGCATGGAATGGTCTTGTGAACGCTCTGAGTGACCACACACTGGCCAAGGTACAGCCTTCATGCCTTCCTCCTAGGCTTCAGCCTGGATGACTAGATTTTTCTTACAACATGAATGAACGTGCTACTCCCCCTACTTGTCTCAGCTGTTCAGCCACACTGGACTTCTTCTAGTTCCTCAAAGAGGACTCCAAGAGCCTTCTTTTTAAACACTGCTGTCTATGTGTCCTATCTTGGTTCTCAACAAAGACAATACCTCTTGTGGGATGCCTTTCCTGGATCCCCAGACCACCTTAGTTCCTGCCGTCACATGTTCTCAAAGGCACTTCTCTTCCTTGCAACTATACAATTTGCATTCAATATCTGGCTTTGCCATCAGATCGTGCACTCCATAAAAGCCAGGGAACATACCTGTCTTGGATATCTCTTTATCTGTAGAGTGCCAAGCCCATGGTTATTTGCTTAAGAGTTTTTTTTAATGAATAAATGAATTCATTCTTAACGAGGAAAATGTAGTTCAAAAGAAAATACATGTGAGGCAGGGAGGGTGTGAGAACTTGTTTTCAACTTCTGAAGACCTGCATCACAGCTGGACAAAGTTCTATTCACGCTTAAGTCAGAAATAAAAAAAATGCTATCAGTTTTAAATGATTCCCCTATATGACCATCTTTGTGAAATTTCTGCTTGGGAATCTAGCTAAGTTTTATCAGGAAGATTCAAATCCATAAATGTGTACTATAATGTAAAGAGCAGTAGATGTAAAAGGAAAGAAATCAGCTTTCGTTTCTTGGCAGTGTGACCTTGAGAAAACCATCTGACCTCTCTAAATTCAGTTACTCACCTACCAAAAGATAATGATTTCTGAGGTAGCATATATAGAAGAATTTTCCATATTACAGAAATTTGGGCACATGGAAGGAAATATTCTAATGTTGAAAACATACCAGAATTTCAAATGGAAAAACATCAAATTTCGGAATTGGGAGACAAACAAATTTCCCGTGCAACCCAATGAGGAAGTGGCAAGGCCAGAGTCAGTGGACATGTTGCCTGGGAGTATTCTGGCTACTCTGCCCTCTGGACAGCACCACCACTGCTGCCAAAGAAGAGGCTGCATGCTGATTTTATTTAAATAGATTCCATTCCATTTGATTGTCTCATGATAAAAATACTTTCCCTGAATTTTCAATGCAGTTCAATAATGTATAAAAGCCACTGAAGCATGGACACAAGCTAAATGTATCTGAGCTTATAACGGGGGGTGGCCTCACTCTTGCAATTCAACCACTGCCTTCTGAGAGGCTAAGCTGACGTGTTTTAATAGTAAGGGGAAATGGCTCCACTAGAAAAACTGAAGAAGGCAATGTTACAGTACATAGAAATGACCCAACCCGGCTGTAATCAAGGGCATTTTACTACCAACAGGAGCCCTAGTAGCAACACCTCACCCCAGGCCATACCATGTTATCACTGTAGAATGGGGAGCTCGAGGTTCAACATTTTGCCAGCTTGTTTACTTTGAATACAATACTCATTAGCCTCTCTGAGACTTTGTAACAGTCCTAAGCATGCATAAGAAGAGGCACATGTAAAGCATAACTAGAAGGAGTTCCAATTTGGAGAAATCACTGTTGTGGACCAAAGGCAGCCAGCACTAGAGGAGGAGCATAGAAAAAGGCTGGTGGCTGCAGTGTGATGAGACTGCCTCAGAAAGGGGCTGCTTCCTAGCTGGGACTATGAGGGACTAAGAGACAGTCATGGCGGGAACAAAGTATCTGGGGTTAACCACCATGGGCACTGCAGACCTAAAGCTGGTCCAAATCGCTGATTTTCTATGGATAACAACTCTTTCAAGAATTCTATAGAAAAGAAGCTGGCAGTGGAAATCCAGGGGCTGCCGACTGTAAGCTATTCTTCCAGGACTTGAGTGGGATCTGATCCAAGAGGCCTGTGGATTCCCCTCATCAAAGTATCTTCTGACGGTTTATCCCTGACTCCAGGCTCTGGATATCTGTTAATCACTTCCTATATTTCTTGCCTCCCTAATGCAATCAGCCAGCAGAGAAATCCAAAGAACCACTTGAATTTGCTGGCATCCCTGCCTTTGAAGAGATTAAAGTTCAAGTTAGACATAATGATGTAGCCATTACCAAATATACAAGATGAATGCAAATGGTTTGCATTTATTTATGTGTGGGCCACCCCAAGACCTCCAGAGAAATTCACTCTGCTGTCTGTACATTTGGTTAGCAAATAAACATCAAGGGAAAAAGCTGTTTAGCTTTCAGAAGCAAATCTTCTAATCATCATGGGAACAGAAATGTCAGTTTTGAAAAATGGAAATTTTGTGTAAATCCTATGGGGTCCCCCCAGTGTTTTGCATATGGTTTCAGAAGGGGAATTTTTATTGATATTCTGCAGACATCCCAAGAAAATCTATCTAGGGCCTTCAACATTCTGCAAATCCTCCTAATGAATCCCTAGGCAAAAGAGAACAGAGTTATATGATACTCCCAGAAGAGCCTTCAGAGTAAAACATTGACTGTCTCTGTGAAAATAGAAATAAATCCTAATATTCCCATTTTTTATACACACTTCTTATTTTTTGGCTTGCCTAGAAAGATTCATCCACCTTGATTAGGTGACTAGATTTTGAGATTATTGCAAGAAGATACTTCTGCCTGACTGATGCTTCAACCATAAGACAGCATATAAAAATGAAATGGCACAACTGAAAGGGGGCTTTGGGTTTTCTTCTGAACTGAACACATGCCCAGATTTACAAAACTTTGTTTTGCTGTGAAGGTTCTGAGTCCTCATTTAAGGCTTGAATAGCAGGCAACAAGAACAGGTTGTAGGCAGCAAAAATCTGGAAACCTGAGTACTGCTAACTCCTTCATTCCAGTTTACAAATAGACATCAGTAGAAAGAATTCTCCTCTTCATCTTTTTGTTTTGATAGTCTCCATGTCATTTATCCTGTATCTACTTTCGATATTCTCCATATTGGGCCCATAACCTCCCCACTTGAAATTTTTCTCACTGAGGAGAAAAGAAAAAGAAAAATAGGATATCAAATGAACCTAACAGACATATTCCAAACATTTCACCCAAAGCAACAGAATATATATTCTCCTCAGGCACACCCAGAGCAGTCTCAATGATAGATTACATGTTAGACCACAAAACAGGTCTTAATAAATATAATATGATTAAAATAATACTAAATGTTTTGTCTGATCACAATAAAATAAAAATAGAATTCAATAACAGAAGGGAAACTTGAAAATGAGTAAATATGTGGAAATTAAACAACACACTCTTAAAAAAAATAGGTAAAACTAGAAATCAGAAGGGAAATTAGAAAATATCTTGACAAAAATAAAAACAAAAACACAGCATACATACCAAAATTTATGTGGTGTAGCAAAAGCAATACTAAGAGGTAAGCTTATAGTGCTAAACACCTAATTTTTTTTTTTAATTTATTGGGGTGATAACTGTTAGTAAAATTACATAGATTTCAGGTGTACAATTCTGCATTACATCATCTATAAATCCCATTGTGTGTTCACCACCCAGAGTCAGTTCTCCTTCCATCACCATATATTTGATCCCCCTTACCCTCATCTCCCATCCCCCACCCCCCGTACCCTCTGGTAACCACTAAACTATCGTCTGTGTCTATGAGTTTTTGTTTCTCATTTGTTTGTCTTCTTCTTTTGTTGTTTTTGGTTTATATATCACATATCAGTGAAATCATATGGTTCTCTACTTTTTCTGTCTGACTTATTTCGCTTAGCATTATACTCTCAAAATTCATCCATGTTGTCACAAATGTTCCTATATCATCTTTTCTTACTGCCAAATAGTATTCCATTGTGTATATATACCACAACTTCTTTATCCATTCATCTATCGAAACACCTAAATTTTAAAAATAGAAATAACTGAACAACCTAACTTTTCACCTCAAAGATCTAGAAAAAGAACAAACCAAGCTCACACTTATTGGAAGAGAGAAAATAATAACGATTAGAACAAAAATAAATCAAATAGACAATAAAAAAATTTTTTAAACTAAAAATTGGTTTTTTTGAAAACATCAACAAATTAATAAACCTACTAAATAAGAAAAACAAAAGAGTCAAATATAAAATAAGAAATGAAAGAGGAGACATTACAACTGATACCACACAAACACATAGGATCATAAGACACATGCAAACGATTTAGGCAACCAATAATAAATAAATGAATTTCTAGGAACATACAACCTACAAAGACTGAATCATAAAGAAATAGAAAATCTGAACAGACCAATAATGAGTAAGAAGATTAAACCAATAATCAAAAACCTCCCCCAAAAAAGAAAAGTCCAAGACCAGATGGCTTTACTGGCAAATCCTACCAAACATTTAAAAAATAATTAATATTAATCCTCTTCAAATTCTTCCAAAATATTAAACGGGAGGAAACATTTCCAAACTTATTTTATGAGGCCAGTATCATCCTGATACCAAAGCCAGAAAAAGACACTACAAGGAAAAAAAAACAAAAAACTACAGGCCAATATCCCTGATAAATATAGTAGATGCAAAATACTTAGGAAAACATGAGCAAACCACATTCAACCACACATTAAGAGAACAATGACCAAGTAGGATTTATCCCTAGGATGCAAGAATAGTTCAATATATGAAAATAAATCAAGGTGATACATCACACTAGCAGACCAAAGAATAAAAAGCAGGTGATCATTTCCATAGATGCAGAGAAAACATTTGACAAAATTTAACATTCTTTCATGGTAAGAACATATAACAAAGTTCATATAGAAATAAATTACCTCAACATAATAAAAGCTAAATATTAAAAGCCCACAGCTAACATCATACTCAATGGTGAAAAATTGAAAGCTTTTCTTCTAAGATTAGGAACAAGGCAAGGATGCTGATTCTTACCATTTCTATTCAATATAGTGCTGAAAGTCCTGGAAGGAGCAATTAGACAAGAAAAGGAAATAAAAGGCATAAAAAATAAAAAAGGAAGAAGTAAAATTGCTTCTGTTAGCAGATGACATAATCATATATAGGAAATTCTAAAAATTACATGAAGACACTGTTAGAACCAACGTGTTTCCCCGAAAATAAGACCTAGCCAGACAATGAGATCTAATGTGTCTTTTGGAGCAAAAATTAATATAAGACCCTATATTATATTATATTATATTATATTATATTATATTATATTAATGACCTGGTCTTATACTATAGTAAAATAAGACGGGGTCTTATATTAATTTTTGCTCCAAAAGACTCATTAGAGCTGACTGTCTGGCTAGGTCTTATTTTGGGGGAAACACAGTAATAAATGGATTCACCAAAGTCGTAGGTTACAAAGTTAACATGCAAAAAAATTAATTGTGTTTTTAATTGTGTAATTAATTGTGACACACTAACAACAGACAATCCAAAAAGGAAATTAAGAAACAATCCAATTTACAATAGCATGAAAAAAGAATAAAATAGGAATAAACTTAACCAATGAGGCCGAAGACTTGTACACAAAAAACTACAAAACATTGCTAAAATAAATTGAAGAAATAACAATTAAATGGAAAGACATCCTGTGTTCATGAATTGCAAGGCTTAATGTTTTTTAAATGTCCATACAACCCAAAGTGATCTGCAAAGTCAATGCTAATCACATTGATGGCAACTTTTGGCATATTTTGGAGAAATAGGAAAAAACATTTCTAAAATTCAATTGGAACCACAAAGTACCCTGCATAGCCAAAACAACCCTGAGAGAGAAAAATAAAGCTAGAGTTCTCACACTTGTTGACTTTAAAAACATATTTAAAAGTTACAATAATCAAAACAGTATGGTACTGGTATAATGATAGACATATAGTCCGTGAAACAGAATAAAGAACCCAGAAATAAACCCCCATTCATATACAGTCAAGTGATCTTCAACAAGTGTGCCAAAGCTACACAATAAGGGAAAAATAATCTCTTCAACAAATGATGGGGGCGTGGGTGGGAACAGTTCGCTGTCTACATGCAGAAAATAAAACTGGATCTTTATCACAAATATCAACTTAAATATTAAACAAACATTCAATAAATTAGGTATAGAAGATTTTCATAGTATATATACACTATGAAACTCCTGGAATAAAACATAGGGAGAAAGCTCCTTGACATCGGTTCTGGCAATGATTTCTTGGATATAATATCAAAAATATAGGCAACCAAAGCAAAAATAGACAAGTGAGACGACATCAAATCAAAAAGTTTCTGTGCAGCAAAGCAAACAATAGCAGAGTGAAAAGGCAACCTATAGAATGGAAGAAAATATTTACAAACCTTATTTCTGATAAGAGTTTAATAACCAAAATACATAAGGAACTTCAACAATGCAATAGCAAAACAATAAATAACTATATTTTAAAAATGGGCAAAGGACTTGAAGAGACATTTCTCCAGAGAAGACATACAAATGGCCAACAAATATATGAAAGATGCTCAACATCACTAATCATCAGGAAAATGCAAACCAATCCACAATGAGATACCACTTCACGTCTGTTAGGATTGTCATTATAAAAATAAATTAATAAAATAAGTATTGGTGAGGATATGGAAAAATTGAAACCCCTTTAAATTGTTGATGGGATATATAATTATGCAAACAGATTAAAGATAGAAATATCATATGGTCTAGCAATCCCACTTCTGGGTATTCATCCAAATGAACGGAAATCAGGATATCAGAGATATGTGCATTCCCATGTTCACTGAAGCATTATTTACAATAGCCAAGAGGTGGAAACAACCTAAATATCCATCAACAGATAAATTGATAAAGAAAATATGGAATATACATACAATGGGATATTATTTAGCCTTTAAAAAGGAGATTCTCTCATATGCTACAACATGAATAAATCTTGAGGACATTACACTAAGTGAAATAAATCAGTCACAGAAGGAAAATGCTACATGATTCCACTTATATAAGGTATCTAAAGTAGCCAGATTCATCGAAGCAGAAAGTGGAATGGTGGTTGGCAGAGGCTGGAAGTAGGGGGAAATAAGGAGTGGCTCTTCAATGGGTACAGAGTTTCAGTCATATAAGATGAAAAATTTCTAGAAATCTGCTGTACAACAATGTGCATGTAGTTAACAATATTGTACTGTACACTTTAAGAGGGTAGGTTTCATGTTATGCATTTCTTTTATCATGACAAGGAGGAGGGAATGAAAGAACACCACTGTTTTAATAGACACAGTTTTACATCCAGGGAGAATCACAGGGCTCCAAGACATTGCAGGAAATCAGGCCTAGTTATCTAACTAGCATTCAGAGACCCAAAAAGCAAGATTGCCCTTGTTTTTCCCAGCCTCACACAACCAGATAAAATGCCTTTTATCATGGACGTGGTCCCACCCAGTGTCCGAGCCATTTGAAATCAAGGCTGCTGTATCTTAGCATCACAGAAACCCAGGACACTAGCACTGCAACCCTTTGCTTCTTGTTTTTGTTGTTTGGAAATGAACTGGGGTACCTGTTTGCCCACTTAGCTTAGTCAGCCCCTACCTCATACTATTTCCTAAATAACCCTCCACTGGTTGAGATATAAAAAGATACAGTTGAATTTCTGATTTCAAAATGGCTGTCTCAGAATCAACTGAAAACTCCCTTGCCTTACACACAATAGAAATTAACACAAAACTTAATTAGAATAGAGCCATGTGAAACATCATAAGTAAGCAAACAAACAAAGAGGAGTACAAGGAAAGTCTTGGTGGGTGAGAAACTTAAGAATCATAGAAAAATAAGTCAACTGATTTGCAGAGAAGAGAAAAGCCACAGGCCAGCATGGCTGACAGAAAGTCAAATCAGGAAAAGTGAGAGAGGCACTGAGAGTGCCCCATGACTAGAGGTGGAAACCAGGAAAGCACCAGAAGGCAACAGGATTAGTTGAAGTACTGCAGGGCAAGATCCAACCCTGTGCATTTCCTTCTCCTTTCCTCCATTCTCCACAAAGGGGTCTATCTTGAGGGGGAGCTTGATTTGAGAGATCAGAGCAGATAGACAAGGTCCTGGAAATGCAAGGACCCTTGTAGGGATCAGAGAAAAGCCTCATCCAGATCAGGTGGCAAAGAATATTTTTAAATTTATGTTGCTTGAGCACATAAGTGCCCTTTCAGCTTGAAGATCTATGTTTTTTGTTTTTTTGTTGTTGTTTTTTTCAGTTCTGTTTACAATATTCTCCCCTTTCCTTTGTCTTCCTCTGAATTTATCTTCTATGTCCCTACTTCTTTTATATATTTTTCTTTTCTTCTTTATTGTGCTGCAGTCTGAGAGAATTTTTCTGCCTAATCTAGCTAATTCATGTGCTGTCAACTATGTCTAATTTGCTATTTTGCCTATGTTTTTGCTTTTACTTTTTTATTTTTTCTGAATTTTATTTTAATTTCCAGGAATGGGTTTCTTTCCATAAATGCTTACTTGGGTCCTGCTAGTAAAAAGGAAAGAGAAAATGGATTTAAGATAAGCAAATGTATGTGTCTGTCATGGCATGTAGCAAATACGTAGTTTTGTATCATGCTTTGTTTTAATTAACATTATACCTCATCCATAAATATTCTTCAACAATATGTATTTTAATGTCTGTATAATATTCTGCTTTATAGATTGTAAAATTATTTAACAGTTCTTCCAATGTTAGCTATTCAGTTTGCTCGCATTTTTTCATTGTAGTTAACCAAGTAATGAGCATATTAACATAAAATTACTTGTGCATATCTCTGATAATGTTCTTAGAAAACATTCCTAGAAGAGAAATTACAGTGGTAAGGCAGAATTTATCTATCGAAGGAAAATGATTGGCTAAAGAGGATGTGGTATATATACAATAGAATCTATTGAGCCACAAGAAAAGATGACATACTGCCATTTGTGACAACATAGTGGATTTTGAGAGTATCATGCTAAGCAAAATAAGTCAGCTGAAAAAATTCAAGAGATATATGAGTTCACTCATATGTGGGATATAAAACTGAAAGCAACAAACAAACAAAAACTCAGACATAGACAACAGTATGGTGGTTACCACAGAGAAAGGGGAAAGGGAGAGAGGTAGAAAAAGGTAAAAGGGGTCAAATACAGAGGGTGCTAAAAAAAAAAAATGTATACACATTTTAAGAAAGGAAAACTGTATTAAAATGGTAATACTCAACATACACCAATAACAGAAGATGAATACAAGTCACATTTAACTTCTGCAATTACAAAAGGTGCTCAAAGTAGTTACCATCAGCATCCAGACACTTCTGATTACGGCGAACGACTGCTTGTGCAACACTGACCAAAGTTGTCCACTTGTATACATATTTTTGGCACCCCCAGTATATGGTGATGGAATGAGATATAACTTTGGGTGGTGGATGCACACAGTGCAATATATAAATGATGTATTATAGAACTGTACACTTGAAACCTGTATCATTTTACTAATCAATGTCACCCCAATGAATTTTTTTAAAAATTTTAAGAGGCTGATAGATACATCAGCCAGCTGCAGACTATAATGGCTACAAAAAATGGCAGTCTCACCCATCTCCTTTTCCAACCAATACTGACAAATGAGGACCACCAAGGCAAGGAAGTGGGCATGGCTGGCCTTGGTTAGATATGAGAGGCAAAAGGCTTGAGTTTGTATCCTGATTGGTCACTGAACAGCTGGAGGCCTTGCTGGGCTCCCCACCTTCTCTGGGTCTCCAGTCTTTTCCACTGTAAAAGAAGTGACTGAATAAGAAGGTGTCCCAGTTCTTGATGCACAGCTGGGTCTCTGCACTGAACTTCCACCACTGTCAAGTAGAATGGAGAAGCCCCCATGTACTGAGTCACCTCCAAGACGTGTGAAATGAAGAAAGCGAGGTGCACATCAGGGCGCGAGGGGGAGGTGCTGCTTGTGTGTTTGAGGAAAACATCTCTGAAGAAAGCACAAGAATCTGATGGCATCTGTCGCCTCTGGGGAGGGTGGCTGGGGACAGGGGTGGGTAGGAGACTTATTACTGTCATGTTTTAATTAAGCCTTACAAATGTATTTAATATAAATGAAATCTAAATTGAAAAAAAAAAAACTAGACTCAAAAGGCCCAAGTTTGTCTGAATTCCTTATATATTTTGGATATTAGCCCCTTATCGCTGACGCTGTTCGCAAAAATCTTCTCCCATTTGGTTGGTTGCTTCATTATCTTGTTGATGGTTTCTTTTGCTGGGCAGAAGCTTTTAAGTTTGATATAGTCCCATTCATTTATTTTAGCTTTTACTTCCTTTGCCTTTGAAGTCAAATTCATAAAATCCTCTTTGAACCCAAGGTCCATAAGTTTAATACTTATGGTGAACACACGAAGTGATATATAAATGATGTATTGCAGAATTGTACACTTGCAACTTATGTAACTTTTCCAACGATTGTCACCCCAATAAACTTTAATTTTTAAAAAAGGCCCAGGTTCTAATGAATGAACGAATGACCGACTAAACCAGTGTGGTCACCCTTCATGAGCTAGTTCCTTCAAAAAAAAAAAAAAGACATATCAAAATTGTTTTGGAAGTGTTGTTATCAATTTACATTCACACCAAATGTTTATATAGGTGCCAATTCATCTTGCTCCTGAATATTATATATTTTGAAATGATTTTCAAATTTGAGAGGTAAAAATATTTTCTGAACATATTTTTTTTCCTCCTTATTAGAGAAGTTTAATTTTTTTCCACTTAGTTCTTGGCCATATATATCTTCTCATGTCATGTTTCCATTTTTCTATAGTTGGTAGACATTTCTGATATAAGATATTTAATATACTGAGGATATGAAGAACTTTTCAGAGTTTTAACAAAAAAATTCCCAGTTTTTAATTATCATTTCATTTGTACATGATTTCTAAAAAACAGAAGACACTTAACTTTTATGTTACTATTTTTATTATTCACTTATTGTTGCTTTCATGTTTTTTAATTTACCCCTCTAAGATTTCTCTTATGTTTTCAGCATTTTACTTGCCCTAGATATATATGGTCAATTGTTTACAACTGATGCATATGTGTTTGAAATAAGTCATATTATCTTTCTGAAAGATGAAATGTGGTTATTTACTGTTTATAGCCTCCACATTACATCATTTACATGATCATAGATGACATCACCGTGATTGAATATATATTACATTATTTTTGCATTTGCTTTACATTATTATGGTGTGATGTTTGATCCATACAAATTAAGAACTATGTATTCTTTATTATAAATTGTAACTTTAATCAATATAAAAGTATTTTCTTGTGTAATAGTCCCTTCAGCTTTTTCGGTGTTAATTTGATTTGTAAATCTGTATTCATATATTCCTTTAATATTTTAATATTATAGCATGCAAAGTAAATCTTGATTATGACTTTAACCGAACTGTAGAATTTGAGTTTTTAGTATGGAGGATTAATCATTTTATATTTGTTATAGCGACTGATATGTATATTCTTATTTTTATTATGTTGTTTCATGCTGATGCTTGCTAACTTTTTCTGTCACTTCTACTATGCTTCATCTTTTGTTTTGTAACTTTTGCTTTTGAAACATTCTGTAGTGTTTGGAAGATAGAAGTCATGTTTTTAATACTTAATAGTCTGAGTATTATATATACATTATTAAACTTGCATTTGATAATGAAGAACAAAAAACTCATTATAACTTCCAAATTCTCACAAGTTTGACAATAATTTTTGTGCATACATCTTTCCCATTTATTCTGTTTCTCTAAATCCAGTAGTTGATAATTTTTTTCTGAATGATGGAATGGGCTGATATTTGGCCAGCAGGCTCCAATACATCAAATGGCACATGTCCATTTTGATCATTCAGTTCCCCTGACTCACTGGCTAGAAACATAACTGGCTATGGACCTAGATTATTACTGTACAATAACTACATTTAGAATAAAAATCATCTTTGTTAAACAATAGTTTGGGTTTATTATAATGCAAATGGTTAACCGTGCTTTTAAAAAATCCTTATACATAAGCCATATATTCTATGCTGTTTGCCTTTCATATTGTCTTTTAGGCCTTTCATGCAAAAACTGAAGACTGAAAAATTGGATTATGCCTTTAAATTACTTGTTTGTTTTAAGACAGCTTAATAGTAATTGACTATCTTCTGACATAAAGGAGAATATTTTATCGTTGCTTGTTGACATGAGGAACAACTTGACTTGGCATGGAATTATTTTCATTTTGTATTTAAGATGAGAAGTATTTGAGAAGACAAGCATTTAAGAGAAAATATAAGTCTGATTGTGGTTCACTTTATGAAACTGATTTCCTTTGCCATTATGGATCTCTTCTTTCTCCTTAAGATGAAAAACCTTGACAGATCTGACTAGTAGTTGTCCTCTTTCTATAATTTTATCTATTATTCAATAAGTTCATTTGAATTATAGAGTTAGACCTTTTTTAGTTCAAGGACAACTTCTGTATTAGATTTGATAATTGTTACTCTTCATAGCATTCAAGTTTATTCCTTTGGAACAACTAAAACTTAGGTTGGATTTGCTTTAACCTGCCTTTCATATTTATCAGTCTTTATCTTTGCCTTTGCTCCTTTATATCTGGATACTCCTTTTTTTTCCTTTTAGTTTGTTATTCATATTGTTGAATTTATTGTTTACTATATCAATTTAGCAGTCTAAGTATCTCAATGTCTATTTCCACTGTTGTGTTTTGGGCTGTCTTAAACAATTTTTATATTTAACCAAGTTTTCTTTACATCTATGCCTCAATATTAACCTTTTAAGGCATTATGATTTCTTGTATCTCTACTGGAGAACAACCTCTTAAAACTCTTTGAAGATACCAAGAGATGTTTTCAGTAATTTTTGTTGTTGTTGAAAAGGAAACATCACTTTTAGCGACACTGTCTTCCTTTGACTCTATAAGTTTTATATTATATTGCAATATATTTTTACAGAGTCTATAATGACTTCAACTTTACTGAACTATCATTTACTCATAATGAAATTAATCCATTTTAAACATGCACTGTGGAAATTTTGGTATTTGTAAACAACCAGGTGTCTTCCACCACAATCAAGATAAACAATATTTGTACCATCTAAAATATTTTCTCTTGCTCCTTAATAGGCAATCCCCTTTGCCATCCCTCGCCCCAGGAAACCATGATCTGATTTCTGTGCCCATAGTTTTGCCTCTAGAACTTTGTGTACATTGAATAATGTAATATATTTTTGTGTGTTTAACTTCTAATACATAGCATCATGTTTGGGGGAATTATCTATTTTGTTTTGTGTACTAATATTGCATGTCTTTTTACTGTTGAATTGTATTTTACAATTTTACAATTTTATTCATTCACAAGTTGATAAATAGTTGTGTTCCAATTTTAGTTATTATCTAATGCTGCTATGAACATCCATGCATTGTGTGGATATACATATTTAATTTCTATTGAGTAAATGACTAAGAGTGAAGTTTCTGAGTAACAAGGTAAGTACATTTTTAGCTATATAAAATACTCACTGCCATACTATTTTTTGAAGTGCCTGTACCATTTGCATTATTACCAGCAAAGCGTGAGTTCCAATTGCTCCACATCTTTGCTAATATTTGATATTTTCAGTATTTCTAATTTTAGCTATTACAGTGAGCTTATAGTGGCATCTCATTTGCATTTCCCTGTTGAATAGTGAAATTGGCCATTTTTTATGTACTTATTAGCCATCAGTATATCTTCTTTCCTACCGTTTCTGTTCCGTTTCTCCCCATCCTGCTTGCTTTATTATTTATTTATTTATTGCCTCTTGATCACTGAGTGGAAGAGTTCTTTTTATATTCTGGATATGAGGCCAAAATACGTTTTGCACCTATTTTTTCTAAGTTTATGGCTTGGCTTTTCATTTTTTAAACTATGTCTTTCCAAAAGAACAAGTATTTAATTTTGATAAAGTCAATTTTATTATTTTTATTCCTCACGATTTTGTCTTAACCTAACCCAAAGTCACAAAATTTTTCTCATATTGTTTATTCTGGAAGTTTTAGAGTTTGGGATTATATATTTGAGTCCATGATCTTTTTCAAATTAATTTTTTGTATGTCGTAAGGTTGGGGTCAAAGTTTTTTTTTTTTCATACACATATTCAATTTTTCTAGAACTTTGTAGAAAACAGTATCTTCCCACCCTCCATTAAATTACATTGACATTTTAGTTACAAGTCATTTGGCTTTATTTATTTATTTATTTATTTATTTATTTATTTATTTATTTATTTATTTATTTCTGGCCTCTCTATTCAGTTCCAGTAATCAATAGGTCTATTTTATTCTAGTGCCATGCTGCCTAGATTACTGTACCTATAGAGTAAACCTTTATGTCAGGTAATGTTAAATTTTCCAATCTATTTCTTGTTTTTCAAAATTGTTTAACCTATTTTAGGTTCTTTGGTTCTCCATTAAAATTTGAAAATAAGCTTGTCATTTTCTGCAAAAGCTGCTAGCTACTGTTCTTTTGATAAAAATTGAATTGAATATACATATTAATTTGGAGTGAATTGCCATCTAACCATATTGATGCTTGCAATTCTGAAACATGATCTACCATCCCTTTATTTACACTTTAAAATTTTTATTTAGCAATATTAAAATTTTTAGTGTACAAGCTTTGTATGTCTTTAATTGATTCCTAAGTATATTCTTTTGGGTACAGCAAATTGATTTTTAAATTTCATTTTTGCATTGTTCATTGTCAATAAAAAGAAATATAACTGATTTTTCATCTTCAACTTTGACAAACTCACTTATTCATTCTAACGTACTTATACATACCTAAGGGTTTTCAATGAACATAAACATGCAGTCAGAAAATAAAGACATTATCACTTCTTTCTTTAAAATCTTAGACATTTTATTCATTTTTCTTGTCTTAAGCCACTGGTTAAGACTTCAAGTACAATATTGAATAAAAGTAGAGAGTAATTGAATTTGTTGAGAGAAGAGTTTTAAAATATCCAACCATTGTGGAATTTTTGTCTTATATATGTTTAAGCTCTGTTATTAGTTGCCTAGATGTTTATGATTATTAGGTCTTCCTGAAGAATTGACTCATATAAACTAGAAATTTTCCCTCATAATACCTAGCAATATTTTAGTCTTGAAATCTATTTTGTCTCATATAAATATAGTTATTCCAGCTTTTTTTTTTTTTCACACTTGTCAGCGATTTATTTTTTAAAAAGGGGGAGGGTCCTGGAGGTGAGGGGAGAAGACTGTAAAGGGGAAAAACTGAAAATTGAATATGTGCAAGTGTAAACCAACCCAGAATACAAACACGGGGGGGGTGGGGAGGAGGGAGGAGGGAATTCTGATGCAATTATACAGGCAGGGTACTTAAAAAAAACAACAATTCCAGCTTTTTAATGCTTACTGTTTTCACGGCATCTTTTTCCTTCAGAGAAAGGTGTAGCTTTCCATGTTACACAATTTATTTTCAATGTTCTGTGATTAATATGTAAAATGCATCAAAAACATATGTAAAATGCATCATTTTTAGACAGCACATAGCTGAGTCTTTGTTTTTTATCCATTCTGACAATCTCCACCTCTGATATTATGTGCTTTTTACATTAATGTTTAAAATAAGTATTGATATGCTTGAATGTGAACCTACCACTTTATTTTTTTTGTTCGTTTTCCATGTGTCTCCCTTTTTTAATTTCTTGTTTCCTTTCATGTGTTTTTATTTTACATCATTTAATTTTTTTAGAATCCCATTTTAATTTTTAAATTAGCTTTTCAGAGGTAATGTTGCACAGTAACTTTCAGTTTTCTCTAGCGATTACTGTTTACATTCTCAACTTTTCACTTTTTACTTATAGTCAATATAGTGCCCCTTCACATAAAATACATTTAAATGTTGGTAAATGTACACACCCATTATTTATGCTAGATGGTTATATGTATGGCATATGAATACATTAGGACATCCACAGGGTTTAGATATGTAATATTTGTGTTAAATAGTAACATGTATTATAAAGAAACTAAGAGGAAAAATATTTACAATAAATTAGTCTGCATTTACTCAATATTTATCATATATACTGCTCTTCTCTCCCGTCTGAGGATTTGCATTTATATCTTCTATCAGTTTGCCTTCATACTAAAAGACTTCCTTTGGCTTTTTTTTTTTTTTTTTTTTTTTTTTGTAGTGTGTATCCACTAGCAACAAATTCTCTTAGTTTTCTTTTTGTCTGAATATATCTGTCTTTTAACTTCAATCTTAAATAATGTAATCACTGGATATAGAATTCTGGGTTGGTAACTGTTATTATTTCAGCATTTTAAAGATATTGTTATACTCTCTTCTGGCTTCATGTTTTCAATGTAAAGTTAGCCATTGAATTATCTGTCCCTTATGTGTAATGTATTTTTTTTCCTCTTCCTGTTTTAAGGATTTGCTTTTTAGCTTTGTCTTTCAATAGTTCGATTATGATGTATCTCAGTGTCAGCCTCTTTATTTTTATTTCCCTTGGTTTTTGCTGAGAATTGAGCACCTGTAATTGTCAGTCTTTCATCAAAATCAAGGCTTTTACAGGCATTATGTTATCAAATTTTCTTCTCCATTCTCTATCTCTCTGTGACTCAAATTATATAGGGCCATTTGATATCATCTAATAAATCCTTGAGACTCTATTTTTTTAAAATCTTTTTTCTCTCTGTTCTTTACATGTGATGAGTTCCACTAATTGAGTTCCAAGGTAACCTATTATTATTTCTTCTAGCCATCTTTATTTGGTCCATCTGTGAATTATTTCTTCAATGCTTACTGTATTTCTTAATTCTAGAATTTCCATTTGTTTTTTATTTCTATTTTTCTGCCAATATTTTTCATCTTTTCATTTATAATGTGAGCCTATTATTTTGTTTTGCTTTACTGATTACAGATAAATATCATTTTAAAACATTGGCAGCTAATTCCAACATCTGGATCGTTTCAGAATGGTTTCAATTATATTTCTTTTTTCTTGAGTAGGGGTTGGCAAACTTTTTTTGTGAAATGCCAAATAGTAAATATTTCAGTTTTTGTGGAATACATATAGCCACTGTTACGTATTCTTCTTTGTTGGTGGTGTTTTTGTTTGTTTGTTTGTTTTTATAATCCTTTAAAAATGCAAAACCAAACATTCCTAGATGGTGAGCCAAACAAGATCTTTCTCTGGCATAAATTTGGCCCACAGACTGGAGTTTCATAACACCTGCTCTTGAGAATGTGTTTTTCCTTTTGGTTCTTCATAGATTGGGTAATTTGGGATTGTATCCTGGATATTACAAATGCTAAGTTGTGGATAATCTCGTTTCTGTTATTTTTTTTCTTGATAAGTGCTCTTTCTTTTGTTTTAATAAGCAATTACCTTGGGTGAACTTAAACTCTGTTTCTTGCACTGTACACCACTGTCAGTTCAGACCATTTATCTTTATCTGAGACACTTTGAAGCTGTCAGAAAGAATTTGGGGATTTACTATCTGGCTCTTTCCCTCCAGGAGTTTCCCACTCTCTTCAGTAGTCACAGTTTCCCTGACTTAATTTTGTCCATTCCCTAATTCAAAATACTGCAGATATTTTCCCCTTAAAGCACCCCATCCCTACTGCTTCTGTTTCTTACCAAATGGGTTTGAGACCCAGCTAAAAATCATGAAAATAGGAACTTACTTTATGTAACTCTTTTCATCTAAGTGCGTATTACCTACTACTTGGCCTACTGAGGTTCACTCTCTAGTACCCTACATTGTTGATTTTTAAATTCCATATGTTTTATAATTATTTTCTGTGTGAGATCCAGTCCAGTAAAATCTTAGACTATTATTATCATCAACAGATCTCCACCTTTTCTCCCCAGGATGACGATTTTTTACATTAACCTTAAATGGAGAGATATGTGTTTAGATCTGGCATTTGCTGAAACAGTACGCATAATGTCCCCAGGTCTTTCTTACTATCTATTTATTATCTTGAAACATCTTCCTCTCATATCCAATTAGAGAGTAGTTTGAAGTATGCCGTCCTTGGTTTATTTTCAATGATTACCACCACTGATCCAAGTTCTCCTGCTCCAAATGTTAGGCTTACTGTCCTAACTAACGTATCAGTTGCTGTCCAGATACTGTAGGTCATGAAACCACTGCTATTTACTGTGACATCTTAGGCTTTTGTTCTTGTTCTTTTCTAATTTTCTGTGAAATTAGAACAATATATCATTTTAAGGCCCTTATATTTATTGCTATATTGGCCCCTGAATGGTTGATCCCTGATGAATACAAATAAAGAGTAATGGTTTAAAAAAATATGTCCCAGGCAACCAGGGAATGATATTTCTTTTTCTGATAAATCGTACTCTTGCACACCAGTACTAGAGGTGAATCAAATGATCTTCATACAGTTTTTGAAGTAGTTTGTTTTTCTCTTTTTTCAGAAGATGATGTGATATGTAATTAAAATGTGGTCTTCATAATCCATACCTCTCCGTGGTTCAATAAGTAAAAGTTCTACCCAAATGTTAACACAGTGCATTTCTTAGGCTTTAGTCTAGAGAGCAGTGACCGATATTTGTCTTATGGTGAATTGTCATTGGTATTTAGGAGCAATCAGGAGACATGCCAGGTACATGTTGTCAATCATCACATTAACCCAAGATTGCCAATGGCCTGATTTCTGGTTTAAATCCTCTTTCAGATTTAGACAGATTTGGCTTCTAGTTTAGCTTTTACACTGACTCCCAGTGTGACCTTGGCCAAAGCCTTTTTAGATCAGAACTTATCAAAACACTCATCTATAATGAGATAAGAAACTCCACTATAATGTAAATCAGCATACTGCTTCATTCATCAAGAAAGACTTGCTACCAAAAAAAAAAAAATGTCAGCTGAGTGAACAGTGTGATTAGTGATGGATTCTATTTACATTCCCACATTCTGATGGCTTTTTGCCAACCTAGGACTGACAAGGACAGCATTATGAGGCGGTAGCTTAAACTAATTAAATCTGGGACTCTGAACTTCCTTAGTAGTACACTCTCCATAGTTCTAACATAAGCTGCTACTAAGAACAAACCATTCTTGGGAGTTAGTAGAATATTTATTCATTCAACAAATATTTGAGCAACTGATATGCATCAAGTATAGATACATAATTGATACACATCAACAAACAAAACAAAAATCTCTGTCCTCATGGAGCCCTCAGTAAGTAGAAGGGATGGAGACAGATAATAAAAAACAGACACAATAAATAAATGCATGATATAATGTTTTAGAAGGTGGGGATTACTCAGGATACATTGTAAAAGAGTAAGGACGATGGCTGAGGAACAGAAGCAGTGATGAACAACAGGTTATAATTTCAAATAAGGTGACCAGAGACACTCTCATGAAGATGGTAGTTGAATAAAACTTTTAAGGAGATGAAAAAGTTAGCAAAGTGGATTGCTGGGTAAAAACGATTCGAAAAGAAAACATCCAGCAAAAAGACTTTAGGAAGGAAATATGCCTAGAATGTTTGAAAAATCACAGAGGTCAGCATAGCTGGAACAAAGGGAGTGAGGCGGGGACTAGAAGGAAAGATAAGAAGAGACTAGATCAAATAAGACCCTGTAGAGACATGGGTTTCTAACTTGAGTGAGATAGAGGACTTTGGAGAATTATGAACAAAGGGCTTATACAATAGCTTCGATTTTAAATGTCTTGAACTAGTTGCTAGATAGAAAATATCCTAAAGCAGGGTAAGGGTAAAAGTCAGGAGACATTTGTAGTCATCCTGGCAAGCGATAATGGGTGGCTTTGTCCAGGGTGGTGGATGTCACAGGTGAGAAGTAGTCGTATTTGGAATATATTTTAAAGGTAGAGGCATTGATATTTTATGCTGTTTTAGATGTAGTATGAGGGAAAGAGATACATCAATATGACTACAATGAATTTATAGTGAGCAAGAAGAGAGATGGGCTGCTGTAACTGAGATAAGAAAGGAAATGAACGAAGAAATTTGTGGGAGGGATAGGGAGATTAGAAATTTAATTTTAAATATTTGGGTGGAATTTTCAAGGGACTTGAATATGTAGGTCTGATCTTTAATCCAGAGAGGTCTGGATTAAAGATAGGAATTTTGGAGTCTTCAATATATAGAAGATATCTGAAGCAATGAAAATAATAGTATCATTTCATGAAGCTTTCTAGAAATCTTTATTTAAAAATTCTTATTGCCCCCGATGTCCTACGTCCAACCATTTCAAACACATCCTACAGAGAGATGCTGCTAGTTTGTAGGTTCTCAGGGCCTACTCTCTGGCACCCAGCCTGGATGCACCTGCTGATGCTGCCTAGTTGGCAGGTACACATCACCAGCCATCAGAAAGTCATGGAGATGACAGATTTGGCTCTGAAGAAACTATACACAGCCCAGTCTTAGCAGCTCCTCTAGAATAAAGGTACGGGGTCTGCTAGGCTTCCCCCTTGATGGAGCAGATACATAACTCAATTACCTAACGAGGAAAGTGCATACCAACGACATTTTTTCCTGTCAGAAATTTTATAACCTAAAGAAAATATAATACCAAAAGCTGAGAGACCCCATTCAAGCAGTTTGGATAAAGAAGTCACACACCCTACAAATAACTAAGTAATAGTTATTAAAGATTAAAGATTTTCCCTCAAATAATAAAATAAATATCTGGGGAAACAAGGAAAGAAGGCAGAGTTGATTAAAGGCTAGGAAAGATTCGAGAGCATCTATGTTAGGAAAAAACAAATATTGTTGGCACCACCTATGTAGGCTTGCTGGAATCAGAGAACTCAGGTATATTTTGGGAAAAAAAGAGTAAACCAAAACCAAGTAGAACTAAGGGTAGAAGCACAATTCTAACTCTCTGAGTAGCCTCAGAATGGGTAGCCAAAGTCCAATATCTAGTGTTCAAAGAAGTCATAGAAAACGGGCTTGCTTCAGCCTAACATCTACTGGCTCTGGTGGCCCACCTGGGTTATGCTTTCTTTGTAACAGGTAAGATTACCTCTCTTCCTTCCATCATAGGCTTCCCATGGGCAAAGCACTTGAATAGACATTTCTCCAGAGAAGACGCAAATGGCCAACAGGCACAGGAAAAGATGCTCAATGTCACTAGTCATCAGGGAAATGCAAATCAAAACCACAATGAGAAATCACCTCACACCTGTTAAGATGGCTATTATCAAAAACACAAAAGATAGCAAGTGTTGGTAAGGATGTGGAGAAATTAGAACTTTTGTGCCCTGTTGGTGGGATTGCAAATTGGTGCAGCTGCTATGGAAACCAGTATGGTGGCTCCTCAAAAAATTAAAAACAGAATTACCATATGAACCAATAATATCACTTCCAAGTATAAATCTAAAAGAATTGAAATTAGGATCATGAAGAGCTCTCTGCACTTCCATGTTAATTGAAGCATTATTCAAAATAGCCAAGACATGGAAGCAATCTAAATATCCATTGTTTCCATAGTGTTATGATTGGATAAAGAAACTGTGAGATATTTTACACACACACACACACACACACACACACACACACTGAAATATTATTCAACCTCTAAAAAGAAGAAAATGCTGACATATGCAACAACATGGATGAACCTAGAAGACACTATACTAAGTGAAATAAGCCAGTCACAGAAGGACAAATACTACATGGCTCCACTTACATAAGATATCTAAGACTCAAACTCAAAGAAACAGAGTAGAGTGGGATTGCCAGGGGGAAGGGGAGCTGCTCTTCAAAGGGTTCAGTTATGCTCGATAAAGAATCTGCTGCACGACATTGTGTTTGTCGTTAACAACACTATATGGTACATTTAAAATTTTAAGAGGATCGATCTTATGTTCAATGCTCTTAACACAGTAAATTTTCTCTAATTAAAAGTAAAATAAATAATTAAAAAGAACGCAAGGGCAATATAAGTTGAAAGCAGGGATCTGTCTCACATCAAGGATTCTGCTTTTTGAAGTAGCTGGAATGCTACTCCGTCTCTTGCCCTCTCTTTTAACTCCCCTAACTATCAAGAATAAAGAATATAAATGTATATGCATGCAGTTTAGAAATAAAGAGAAAGTTATAATAGGATAGAAGGAAAGCATATAAGCCTGCCTTTTCTGGTGTCCAACTTGCCACCTTCCCTTCCTCCACTGCATTGTTTTCACCTTTATTACAGCTCCTGTCACACTTTATTGTATTAACTGCTTATTTTTCTGATTCCTCATCTGGCTGAATGCACCTGCATGGCAGGGACTTTTTGAGTTTTGGGGGCTTCCATGGTAGCTTTTATATATATTAAGTTGGGTCCTATGGAATTGCTGCTTTCAACTGTTTGAGCCTACAGGAGGAAAAGTAGCTGTTTAATATAATTCAGTCTAATATGATTCAGTGACTATATATCTAATACATGATGAATGAATTAGAAAGAACTTGACTCTTCACAGAGTAACCAGACTCGCTTCTACAACTTTAAATTTCAAAAGACAGTGTGAAAATATCTATAGAATTTTAAGTAAAAGTATCAAAAGCCTAAAATTCATACCCAGATTGTCTTTCAAATGTGAATGCCACAGACAAATGTCTCAGATATTTAAGGTCTCAGAAGTCATACCACATATATAAACCACGTAAAACTAATAATTTTGAAGATATATTCCAAATGGCCAAGGTATTTCAAATGACACTGGAATGTTAACGTTATTTAAGACTCCTGGCAGAATTTCCCCCAAGGAATATAAAAGTCCACAACAGTAATTAATCAGAAAAATCTTACCAAGAATTACTGCCTCTGAAAACCACCCTAAGCTTTGAACAGATCTGCCCAGTGACTACGAGAAGGCAGAGGACCAGGGCTGCCTTTCACAATAGCAGCTGGATGAAGCTGAAAAGTAAATTGCTATCAGGCTGAGGCGACCTGCCTACTTCTGGGGCAGGTAGCAATCTGGGGAGCTGACCCACGTGCAGGCATTGAGTTCAGATATGAAGAGAGCAAGAGCCCTCCTACTCCCTCACCTTTGCTTCAGTCTGTCCGGGAAGGTTGGCAGAGGGGAGGTTCCAAGATACAGTAGAGGGGTATCCCCAAAGTCAGACAGAATCTAGGACTTTATACTCCAGAAAGGCAACTATAGCAAGAGCAGACACTGAGTTGGTGTGTAGGGGCCAGCCTCCAGTCCTCAGAATGGAGTGTCCTTCCCAGGCTCAAGCAGACCAGAACAAGAGCATCATAGCAAAGAAGAAGACTAATTACAGCCATGTGGACACCTGGTCAGGTTAGACTAGTGGCAGGGGTACCCTGAAAATCCCCTGCTTCACTTGAGTGCCAGTCATCCCCATGTCAGAGAATGGGAGTGTGGCTGAGCCTGCAAACGAGGATTGGAGGTGAGTATACAGGAATCCACAGAGGTTGGGACCAAGCCAGACCTTCAGTGGCTCTCCATATCTGCAGGATAAATTATAAACTCCCTAACCTGACGTACAAGGCCCTGGAAGATCGGGTCCCTCGTGTGATTTTCAAGTACTCTATGAGTTTCGCCTCATAGAGTACAGTGTTTTGCCTCACTGAACTAGACTCATCCCCAAGGAGCTTCTACCCTAAGTAGAATTGGTGATTCTGTCATCCGTGTGCCCATCTCTGAGACACATAACACACTGCTGTGTAAGGACTCAATTATATCTGTGTTTCTGCTACTTGGCAGGGGCCATCTCCTGCATCTCTGGTGCCCATCAGACAGTCAGCTCCCCCACAGAAGGGGAGACAAAATATGGACTGAAGGATGCAGGGAGCCACATGTGCTCTCTTCTAAGCTGTTGAGAACAAAGTAGTGTGACTACAGAGTGGGGCTCCTATATTTATTAACACAGGGAATAAAAGGAACCTTGGGAACTGGAACTTGAACTTTACCCCACCTACCTCTTTGATCTCAGCCTGTAAATATTTCATAGAAATTCTCATTTCACCCTCCTCCAGGTAGGAGGGTGACAGGTGCAACTGGCTGTCATTGAGGAATGCTTATAAGTGATGACAAGTTCTCAAGGCTTGAAGAGTGTTACATTTGGGTGTTATTTTTTAACTTCAGGAGACAGCACCTATGAAAAATATTTTCTGATTTGATTGCCTCTATGCACAAATAAATAAATACAAGGCAATTTGATTTAGTGGAAAAACAATAGGCTTGGTTTCACAGATTTAGTTTCAAATTCTAGCGCTACCAGTTAGTGAGAAGTAAGGTAATAGGTTATAAAATCAGGACATTATCCTCTAGCCCACAGAGTTGTAAGAATGATTGACAAATTGGTGTAATATGCCTAATTCTGAGCTGGGTTCCTATTATACTTTCAACGAATGTTTAACCCTTTCTGCATTAGGGAGTATCCCCTGCCCTCCTTATCGAAGTCTACTCCAGAGCCTCAGAAATCTGTGCATTGTAGACAAGATCATTTTTAACTTCAAAATAAATATCACAAAGTGTTATAAATGTCTATCAGAAACTTTCTTGTATGTATTGTTTCCTATTCAGTTAAATGATCTGGAGAAACACCAAGAAGGTGAATTATGGGATCTGTCGTCTGTGGTCAATCGCAGAAGGCTTTATCTAAATCTAAAAATGTGGTGAGATTCTTTGGTGTCTATGGATCCCTTTGGCCTTGGCATCTATGAGAATGAAAACTAATGACTGGATTCACATCTGTGAGGCCTTAAGCTGTCCATGGCCTGGACACTCCCAGGCCACCATCCTCAGGAGCAGCTATCCTCACTTATCCATCCTTCACTGGGAGTTAGGGAGGTTCAGAGACACACTGAAATAAGGTAGAAGCTGGGCAAGTTGAACTACCAGGAATGTAGGGACCTCAGGGAGTTAAGAATATGGGAGAAAAGGAAGCTGTGAGTGAGGCAGAAATGAAGCGGATCCTCCAGGGGCTACGTTGGCCTGCAAATCTGCACTGTGTCGAAGGCTGTGATGGAGTGGGTTTTACCACCAGCAGATTTTGCTCTCAGAGGAGTTCAACCTTGTGGCTGAAGCAGCGCGGCAGGGGGTTCCTAGCCAAGTTCAATGAGCAGGGTCAGGGGAGGTCAAGCAGCCATGTGCTTTTCACAGTCCTAATTCTGAAACGCTTAACCTAAGCTGACCTCTTCATTCCTCCAGGCTATACAGCCTGAAGTTACTCTGCTGTTTCCTTTCACTCTGGCTTCCTGTTGGTAACACAGGTAGGAATTACTATGGTTAAGCGATGCCTGAGGCATTTCTGTAACTCCTATTTTGAATACAAGGCTGCCTCTCTCCAGGGAAGTAGACTGCAGCTATCTTGGAGCAACACTTCTGTGAGCTTGACCTGCTAAGAACATTCAGGCTTCAAAGCCATTCCCATCCTCCCTCCCTTTGCTCTCACTGTGGCTCTTTTTACCAGATGACCTCAACATTTTGGGTGATCAATATATTCAAAATGGGACCCCAGGTAGAGCTGAGGGTATTGGATGGGCCAAGCCCTGCTGGTGGTAAGACTAGAGTTAGGCAGGGCTCTAGCTCTGCAGGGAAGGGCAGGCCCAACAGAAGCCCCAAATTGGCAAAACTGAGATTAGGGCAGTTTGGGTCCTAAGGGTGCCCCAGGCTTCCCCGAGATACTCAAAATGTCAAGTATATAGTGACCTGATTAATCTCCCTCCCACTGGTAGAAATGCGGGTCTCCTTGTCCTCACAAGAATTGATCTAGACTAGGGGATCCTGTAGGAGGAGAGGCCCCTTAACGACTAGGGGCTGCACCCCAGCGTTACTTCACGCCCCTGAGCTCTAACCACTGTGACCCTCTCTCCCACCACGTGACCTTTGCGGACGCCTTTCTCTGGGCAGCATGCTCTTCAACTGCCCTTCTCGCCACATGGGGGCTCCCTGGTAATCCTTCATCTTTCAGCTCTTCCCTCCGCACTGCATTAGACCAGGCCACCCTATTATTTATTCTTAGAGTGTCTTGAACTTTTCCTGGGTTGTCCTCATCTCAGTTGATTATTATCAGTTTCTGTTGTCATTTGATTAATGTTTGTTTCCTTAGATCCATGAGGCAGAGACAGTATGAATTCTACCATTTTATTCTTGACACCAGGAGCCTAAAGGGTGTGCAATAATCATTTCTTGAGCTAATGCATTCATGAATTTGTGGAGGACTTCTCGGGTGGCAATGTGCTCAGCACCGTGACTGTCACATGCTGTCCACACAAGGACCTAATGTGCTTGGTGATCTCATTTTCTGAATTTTACAGGTGAGGGAACTGAGGCTTACAGAGGTTAACTAACCTGTTCAGGTCTCAAATCTAGGAGGGGTGATGTCATGCCCCTCACCCCTGCTTGCGCTCTTACACAATGACCCACACTGTTTTTGTAAAAGGGCAAGTAGGGGTATTGTCTGAAAGCCTTGCACTGGCTAGAGTCTTATCTGCCCTTATAACCGCACAGCTTTGGCTTGCCATTCCCCGCACTCCCTAGGCCTCAGTTTCCCCATCCTCATATGGAAGCATCTGGAATGGATGATCTCGTCATTTGGAGCCTACTGGAACCCTCTTGGGGAGTTGCAAAGTGCCTGCTGGGCCAAGAGGGTAGCTCTATGACCCTTGTATCCCTTATCTCCGAAGAGAAATGCTTGAGACACCAAAGAAGAATTAGCAGGAAATGAGGGGAAACTCGCTTTAGATTATACCTGCCAGGCAAATTCCTACTTCAGTTCTAAGCCCTTGGCCTGTGCTCTGCCTTCTCTTTACTCTCTGCCTTCACTATGTCTCATGCTTGCGGCTCATATCTTCGTGGTCTCCAAAGGACTCCATCCCCTAGAGAAACACTTTCACCTTTAAGTGCCTATTAAATGTGCACTTGTGTCTTACACCATTATTTCAATCTCACCATGTGTCAAACTATACTCCTCATCTTTCCTTCTAAATTGACTCCCCTTCAAAGTCCTCATGTCTTTTAGGGGCCTGATTCTGCTCTTGGGCCTCAAGGCTAAAAAAGTTCTTCAGAGAAAGTCATCATTGATGCCTCTCTTTGCTGCATCCCCAAGTTGGCCCCAAGCCTTCCAATTGCCCCTTTGTAGTATTTCTCAGAGGTTCCCATCTGTCCGTAGTCCCAGCCCCCTGGGACAGCTCCAAGTCATACTGAGCCTTCCTACCAGTCTTTCTTCTTTGGCCTCTTCCATTTCAACCCACGTTGCCACCGTTTGCCTTGCCCCGGTCCTTTGCTAGTCATTTGAAGTCAAAGGTCAGTCAACGATAGGGCCCAAAGACAGTGGGAGAGGAATAAATTGGAATCTTGGGTTTCGGTTTTGGCCACAGGCCAATAGTGCCTTTCTTAGACATGATTGGAGCATACCAGGAGGACGTTCCTAAAACAGATTTGCACTATGATACCACGCTACCCGCAAAAGTAACTGCTGGGTCTTTTCTTTTCTTTTCTTTTCTTTTTTCTTTTTTTTTTTTTTAAGTCTGCCATTTGAAGCTTTAGTTTACTTGTTATCATTGTAAACTTCACTTCACTCCTCTGCAACCCATACACGGGAGCTCCAGCTGGGCCTCTCTAGGCACTGTCCCGCCCACACAACGTTTATTCCAGTCTCTTTCAACAAGTCGCCTCCACTGTAAAGACTTACACCCTCATTTTTCACTCATCCAAATCCAAACATACTTCAAAGCCTAACTATTGCCCTGCCTTACTTTAAGTATCTTTCCACTTTTCCAGGTCACCCCAAGCCCTACAAACACAGGCTGATTCTTATAGGTCATTTAGCCCGAGCTGAGATCTCCTCAGTGGGTTTTAACCACCTGCTAACCCATTTACGTATTAGTTACCTCTTTTTTTTTTAATTAAAGTTTATTGGGGTGACAATAGTTAGTAAAGGTACATAGGTTTCAGATGTACAATTCTGTAATACATCATCTACATATCACATTGTGTTCACCTCCCAGAGTCAGTTCTCCTTCCATCACCATATTATTTGACCCGTTTTCCCCTCATCTACCTCCCCTCTCCCACCTTACCCTCTGGTAACCACTAAACTATTGTCCATGTCTATGAGTTTTTGTTTCTTTGTTTGTTTGTCTTGTTCCTTTGTGGCTTTCCGTTTTATATCCCACATATCAGTGAAATCATGTTTCTCGATTTTTTTCTGTCTGTATTAGTTATTTCAAGAGGCTAAAAAGATGGTGCAATCCTTCCGCTCCTTACACAGGGAACCCTGCCTCATCCTGCCCTCACACAGCTAAATCTATGACAGAGGCTCACCAAGAGTTGTTTATTGGTTAGCAGTGATAATGTGTCAGGTGAGTTGCTCAGTCTGAAGCCATGTGCACAGACACAGCCAAGACACGCTGGGGACAAAGGACAACAGGTTTGCCATTAGTTCTGAAGCCAGACGCTCTGCTTTTATCTGCATGGGTGCAGTTCTGGCTCCTTATTTCAGAAACATCTCACTCTTGCCTACATCAGTAAATGCCCTAATTACAACACCCACATCTTGGAGCAGCCACAGTATATCTTCAATAGAAACCTTAGGAGGTGCAGGGATAGGAAATGTGTCCCAAGGGACACATCTATACATGTACCATCACTGGAAGCACGACATGGAGAGCTGTTTAAGATTCAAGTTGATCTTGTAACTGCCTGAAGCCTCTCTAAATTCTAAAGCCACATGAAGGACTTTCCCTTTTAAGAAAAGGAAGTACTCAAGCATGGCTATACTTATCCCTTTTCAAAGGACCCAAGAAAAAGCACTAAAACATACCATGGATTCCCAATGACATAAAAAGACTGTTAACAAAGTATGTAACAATAAGAAGTGATCAGTGTTAGTATTCAAGTTAACTATTTGAACTTCTCCCAAGTCCCAGATCCTAACCCAAGTTAAATATGTTCTTTTCCTTTATCTAAAAATGTTCCCTTACGGCCATCCACTCTGTTCTTGAGATATAAATTTTCTCTTCATCTGGGGGAGGAAAAAAAAAAAAGCTTTTTCCTCTTCCTTTATTTCTTTATTCAATGCCCTTTGCTATAACTCAGACTCCAGTAGTGCTTGTCAATTTCAGGCCCAAGCCGGTGTCCAGGTCAGCCTGTATAAACACCCTCTGCTAGACCACGTGCGGGAGTGCTACAGCCTGCATCTCTGCTCCCCGGAGCCCAGGGCAATCCCCAGAGGCTAAGGATGACTGTGTCACAGAGACATCTGCTGGATCAGGCCTCACACTGCAGCTGTATGACACATGGCCGGCCTCCGCCAAAGGACCACACAACAGGAGCCCAGAGGCACAATGCAGCCCTATGGCTTTGAGATTAGTTTACACTTATGTGTCTAATTGGCCCTATTTCCTGCCAGCTCTGAATAAAAGGAAAAAATAATTAATATTTATTGGGCATCCTTTGTGTGCAGATACAATGCTAGGTGCTTTCCATATGCTATTGTAACACCCTGTCATCAGCCCAGAAACAGCTGGTAGGATTCTTGTCCAAACAAAACACAGGCACATGTACCTCAATGCTGCTATCTGACTCTGTGTCAGCAGATATGAACGCTCAAGGTCTATCTAACTAAAGTCCTTGTTTAGTGTTCTACTGGGATTTTGTAAATGCTCCATTAATCCATGACGCCACCATTGATTGATATTTCTATCCAAACACATAGAAACATTATCACACAGGGTAGCTGGGGCTTTTATCAAACGTTTCCTAAGAGCCAAACCCATTTCATACATGATCATATGTAATCCTCAAACAATCAAGAAGTTGCTATATATGTTTAATAAATGAAGGTTTGAGGAAGCTAACATATTGATCAAATTCACACAGCTAATAAGTAAATGTCTTGAAATTCAAACGCAGTGTGCTCTCTTTTCCTGGCCCACTGAGGACCTGTCCTTTCTGTAGCCTAAGGCAGTGCTCACATTTCTATGCAGTTGGCCCTCAGTATGCATGGACAGTAATTTTTCATTGGCAAAGTCAGCTTAATAGGAAGGAGTAGGGCACCAACATCAGCAAGAGTCAAAAAAGAGAAATGGACACTGAAATTCCACCTGGAGCAGAATTATAGCTCAGCTGAGTGTATTTTTTACAACTAAAATGCATCACTACCTTTTTGTACTTCCTTGTGAAACATCTTAATAAGCAGCAGGTGGAGAATATAGTGGAGACCATGCTGTGACCATCCAGTTTGAACGAAATAACAAATGAGCTGAAACCACCGGGAGATGGATTGGTGTTCCTGATTCCAAAGTCAGGACTTAAGTGGCTTCAGCACCTGAAATAGGTGGACTCCCCACAGGGATCTCTGATGAGGAAGAGGGACAACAGCCACACAGGGTAGAAAGAGCAATCAAAGGCCAGAGCAGGAAAAAACTGTGAAATTCAAGGTCACAAATGGAACTGCACAATGGAGGTGCCAAAGAGACCTGAAAAGTGTAGGCTCGAGGAAGCAATGAAGAATTTCAGAGATGATGGCAAAGACAGTGAGATGTCCCTTTGCAAGGGACCAAGGAAGCCAAGTCTGGGATACATGTTTACGTGTGTGAGTGTGAGTATGTGTGTGTTCATGCATAGTGTGAAAAACAATAGGTCATGTGCATGCAGGAAATTTCTCTGAACAGACACGTATGTTGGCCGTGGTTCCCTGAGTCTGCCAGCAGAACTCCTCACTTCGGTCCTCTCAGGCTCAGTCAGGATGGCCAAATCCCCAGGATACATGTGGACCACACTGAGTATGGAGACTCAGGGAATGCCATGACAAAATCATTCTAGTATCATGGTCAGACTGCTCATTGTTGCTCATTCTTCATGCCTTTCCACTCCAGCTCTGCTAGGAATCACAACATTATCTCCAGCAAAGTGACCCACACAGGTTGGGGAAGATGGAGAGATATCGTGGAATTAAACACATTGAGGTCAATTCGATATCATTCTATAAAAGTTTCCACAAATTTGAAAACTGAGTGTACAACTCCACGCAATGAAATGGCAATTAGAAATTTGCAGTTTTGTCTACTAGCTGGAGCTGATTCCAATCCCACCAAGCTTAAGAAGAGCTGAAAGCTGGCACATCATCTTCCTTATCTTCATCATCACCATCACCATCATCACCATCATCACCACCATTATCATCACCACCATCACCATCGTCATCATCACCATCATTACGATCATCATCACCATCATATCATCATCATTGTTTATTAAGCCTACTGTGTGCCAGGGATAGTTTCACACAGCCTCTCATTGAATCTTCAGAAAACATCCTGAGGTAAATGTGAATATTATTCCTGACAGATGATGAATTAGAGGCGTGGAATGGTAAAGTCCTCTTGCCAAAGGTCTCAGCCAATACGTAACCCAAGCAGAATATGAATTCAGGTCTCTGAGAGAAGTAACATGCTTTCACCTGTAATGTTTTCCAGCAAGTGGCTCAAGAGACTGACTCCTCAGTGGGAACTCTGGCTGATTCTATGCAAGATAACTTACCTTACTTCTCAGTTAAAATGTTTGGCTCCCAACAGCTGGGAATTATTTTATGAGTCTTACGAGTGCTCTAAACTTTGAAGCCATTGAACTGGAGCAAACAAATCACATTCCCTTCTAAGTGCTAGCACTCCAGGTGTCCCCAGTGCCAGTCTTTCTGAGAAAGATGTTGTTCCTAGGCCCAGGTGACACCCAAGGGGGAAATGTCAACATTGAATTAGCTGATTGGATTCTTGCCTCATAACCAGAAGGCAAGCACACATAGCTCTTCTTCTGTGTGGGGAGATATCAACTAAGAAGTCTACAGCTAAGTAGATTATTGCTCATTGATCTACTGTGCTTTGCAAATGACCCTTCTGGTAACACAAGTATCCTTAGAGGAGCCATCAAATCAAATAGCCACTAACCTGTAGCTAACAATGGCAATAGCTCAAACCTGTTATTTCTCAGTGGGAACTTGGGGCTCTCAGCCCACAGTCAGGCTCTGAGCTCTCCAAACACCTTTTCTGATAGGGCTCAGTCAGCATTGATATTATGGGTATTTCACAAATGGGATCCTCATTAATAAAAGAAAGAGTGAATTGGTGCAAGGTTGCACCATACATGTGGGGCACCCAGCCAAGGCCAGGAGAAAGAAGGAAATAGAAAAATTTCAGGGTCTTTCAGAGCTCACTGATTCATCCAAAAATATTTAATGAACACAAACCCTCTGCCAGGTGCTGAGCCAGGGGCTCTGGATAAAGGAAAGAAGGGGATGCTAGCCTTGCTTCCAAATATATTACAAGTCTGTGGATCTTGTTTAACAAAATAGACAGACATATTGAAAGAGAATGACAACACAGTATCATAAGGGTATTCATCAAGAGATGTACAGACACATTTAGGGCAATATTAACCTATCTGCCAGTGACCAGGTAGACTTGATAGAGGAGGTGTCATGTGCATTGGGCTTTAACGAAAGTACAATTTCTACTAGAGATCGCCTGACGTTTTTGCATGAAGTTGTCACTCTCTCCTTTTCCCTTGAATCTAGAGTGATTGATCACAGGCATGGAAAACTGGACACCAACTTAATATGTCGCTATGCAGCTCTTGAAGAGGAAATATTTGGTAAAAGGGTGTTTAGAATAAGAACCCCAGGCAGAAATGACTGTGTCAGGAACTGAATGACCAAAACCATCCCCAAAGAACAGCAGAGTCCAGATTGGGGCCCAGGACACTATCTTCTGAGGAGACCTGGGGGAAGGCCCTTCACCGTGCTAGACGGGTAGGGGCAGTATATTCTTATGTGATTTAAAAAGTCTGTTTTAACATTACAGAAAGCTCATGGAGTTGTTGCTCAAAGAGCAGGAAAAGAAAATAAGAGTTGGGAAAAGGAATGTTGCTGCCTCTACTGTGATCTGAATATCAGCTGCAGCTGTGCTTATTATTTCTTGCAATATGGCTCTTGCCACCAGCAAAAAGATGAATTTTTCAACAAGAGCCTTGCTGTGCTTTTCTCCGTTCAAGCCAAGACAAGAAAAATAATCATCTGTTAAAACAAAACAGAGAAAATTTAAAAAAAAACCATCTTCATTTACAGATTTTTTTTTCATAAACATACAAATGCCTTAAAGAAAGAAAGAAAGGGGGGGAAAACCTTCTTGATAGAATTAGATGAGGCAATTCAAGAAGAGAGCCGTCCAGAGAAAAATAGGAGCTAATAATTCAACAAGCCCCAGGGCTTCTGAGCCAATGATGACGGAACTGCACCAGAGTCAAAGAAGAAAGGCGGAGGCTGCCAGTCTGTCACCCCATTATGTTGTGGTGATCTCTGAGGATTGTTTGGGCAGTCATTTTCATCCTCCATGCTCTTCTGGAAAAGAAAAGCCTATGGGAAATAATGGGGTTAACTTTAATTGTAGTGGCCATCGCTGGGTCCCAGAGAAGCCTAGTTCAATGGCCGTGATGGAAACTAAGTTTGTCCAGCATGCACTTTTCTAAATTATCGCAGATGGCAGAAACTTTCTAACCCTCCCCTAATTCTCCCTGCCACAAGCTGCAAGAGGACATTATTTACACGCCAGCTATCATAGCACCCCCTACAGTGGAGTGTCCCGCTTGTATACAAGTCAGCCTCTGTCACTGGAAAAAGAGCCCCTCATAGGGGTGCTGACTTTATTCCTATCCTCTGCACCTGACACAGGCTTGGCACATCCCAGGAGCTCATTTCATGGTGGTTGACTATAGTAAGAGCTCCTGCTGCATTGTACAGTTGGAGCACTGAGCAATATTAACCAAGCTCATTATACAACCAGTGCCCCTAAACATATGAATTTGGAGAAATTCATTGCCCCAAGCAACCTTCAGCATCACCAACTGTGTACTATATTGTCCCACTTCCAATTCAGAATGGGACGATTAAATTCATTGGCTTCTTTTCCCAACCTAATTGTCACGCCGTTGGTGCCCTCGATGTGAACCCCTTGGATTCACTGCTGGACTCCTCGCTTCCTCCCCATGCCTCCTTATCGCTCCACGTTAAGAATATGGTCAGCAAGACATTTTAATCAGGAAACATAAGGGGTCCATCTGGCTTCCTTTTCCTGATGCCCTGGAAGGATTCAACGTAACTATGCTCCACTTACCTCCTGGGAGATTTTGAATATTGAGCGAGAAACCCCCTTGAGAAAAGAGAAACCAGTTGTTTGGCTATTAATCACAGCATTCTGTGTTTCACGGGCCTTCAAGATCTCTTACCAAAGAACTGGAGGAGAATAGTGTTGAGGAAAGAAGAAAGAGAGTAAACTAAAAAGAGCAGTTCTGAAGAAAACGAAAGTTGACAGGAATTTTCCTGAGGTTAAAAAGATATCAGAGAATGGGACAGGGGAGAAACAGTTGGTGTGATTACGGGGCAATGCGCAGATCCAGGGGGTTTCTTCTGAGGAAGCTGGTTACAAAGGGACAGGGAAGTCAAGGGTGGGAGCTAATAAAGGGACTCTGGGAGGGACTTTACACAGCTTCCCTGAAGCGCTGGGGGCTGCATCATCATAGAAGACCCTGCCACTATATCCAGTCTCCCTATGGCACAGCGGACTTCATCTCATCCACATTTAGCCCCTTGCCTGCTGCCTGCCAGGGAGAAGGGACAATCATCTGTCATAAGGCTTTGCCTGCAGAATGACCCCTTAGAATCCCTGCCTCCTGGCATTCACACCTGTGTGTAGTTACACACACACACACACACACACACACACACACACACACACAGTACCAAGGTTGGTTTGTGTGACCATAGAATACAGCAAACCTGATGGTGTGTGACTTGCGAGGTTAGGTTGTAAAAGACTGCAGTTTTCTCTCAAGTTCTTTCTGTCTGCCTGTCTGTCTCACATTGTTCGCTTTGGAGGAAACCAGCTGTCATATCATGAGGAACCTCAGGCAGTCAGTGGAGAGATTCATGTGGTACAGAACCCAAGTCACAGGCTAACATCCAGTGAGGAAATGAGACTTCCTGCCAACAGCCACCTGAACCATCTTGGAAACAGATCTGCCTCTAGCAAGTTTGAGATGACTGCAGTCCAGGCCTGGAGCTTCACTTCAACCTCATAAGAGACTCTGAGGCAGGACCTCTCAGTTAATCCCAGGTTCCTGACCCTCAGAAACTATGGTATAAATGTTTTTTGTTCCTAGCTGTTTAGGGTTTTTTGCTATGCAACAAGATAACTAACACTCCATACATTTTATCCTATATGGACAACCCCAGTTCTTACTTCTAGAACATTCAAACACCCAAGAAGCAAGGAATAGATTACCGGACATTTACTCCCAAACTTGAGGCTGAGGGAGCAGAACAAATTTCAAAGGTTACACCTGCCCTGAAGGATCTCTCATCTCCATTATTTGTCTCAAGCCATTTGCTATCAGAGGTCTGAACCACAGTCCAGTCGTGGCACTTCCCTTTGTACAATCGTTCACTAATTCCCCATAATTTTACAAAACAATGTTTAATTACAATCAGAGCTCTACACTCCCCATCCCTAAGGTAACCTCCACATACCTTTTCAGCTATATTTCCCACATTTCCCGGAGAGAGGAAGAGGAGAGAAGAAAGCAGAAATGCAGTGTTGTTGTTTTTGTTCAGTTGTAAGCCTAGCTTAAAGAGATAGGTAGCTCCCCTACTCTAATGTCAGTCTGGAGGAAGAGGGTAGTGGCTCAGGCCTTGATTCCAGCAGGTGTCAGATCTGACAGGAAAGGAAGTATCGACAGAGCAGAGGGTGGACAACCACAGGTGTCACCCAGCAGTAGAATACTGGCTCCTGGGAACTCACAGGTTTCTGTCAGCACCCCTGCCAAAAACCCAGGCTGGCACCTGTCCTGGAGTGTGTCAGTCCTGTGGGCCGGATCAGGCTGGCACTCAGGCCAGACATCCAGCAAGCTCAGCAACATCCGATTGTAGCAGCCTACAGGTGCCGAGGATTTAGACAAACGCAAGCACCATCATATCCTGGGCAGCCAGACTAAACATCGAGCCCACCAGCTGTGCACCTGTCTAGGTGAGCCCTGGCCTGGGCTCTCAGATAGGCTGGCCTGAGCCTGCAAGGAACAGCTCCTCAGGCACAGAGCTTCTAAAACAGAAGCAGGACCTCGCTCAGCATTTTCCTGGAGGGAGGTGAGCTCCTGTTGGAAACAGCATTCATCCCCTCAGCCATGAGTTTTACTATCAAGTAGTTTCACACAGAGAGACGGAAGTGATGCTTCCTAGATCACTGGCAAAGGAAGGTGCTTTCACCAGCAGGTGGGGATGTACTCCTCACCACTGACGCCTGCAGCAGTAAGGACTGTGGCTGTTTTTCTGTTCTCTTTCTTTCCTTCTTTCTCTTGTTTTCTGTCTGTTGTGCTTGTTGTTATTGATGCTTCCTTTCTCTTTCACTCTTCACTCCTCTTCCCCTTCTTTCATTCTATCCCTCTTTCTTCCTGCCTTTCTCCTCACCCTGAGCTCCCCTCCTGTCCTGTTCTAGACACCCTCCTCAGTGGTTCCCTATCACCCTTTCACCTCCCCTCCCCCCACAGCTCTGCACCCCACCAATCTCTCTGCCTCTTCTGCCTGCATGGGTCACAGAGGTCTGCCTTGCAGTTTTGTAAACTAATGAAGCATTGGAGGGAAGGTCTAAATGCTGTTGGCTGACATAAATGTCCCCTCCACCTTCTTGCCAGGCTCTCCAAACTCGACTCTCGACTCTCGATATTCACCTTCCCTTGTGCCAGGCGGCTTCCTCTGCCGAGGCCAACCTCCATCCAGGCCTCTCTGCACCTTCCTTGGTGCCCAGCCAGGGTATTGTCTCATGATGCATTTGTTAAAAGACATAGTGACCCATTATTAGTCAAATTTGCAAAGGTTGGTGTGAGACAGTGATATAAGACTTCAATACAGCAAGTCCTGGCTTCACTGCTGGCTCTGCCATACCACCAATCTGCGTAATTTGGGGAACATTACTTACCCTTTCTCACGCTTGGTTTCCTAATCTGTAGAATGGGTATTATGATATAAGCAGGGCTCCTGGAGGGTCCAGTGAGATACTGTAATAGTGCATGTACCATGGTGCTTGGAACACTGCAAATACTCGAGAATGACCAGTCTCTTCAATCCTCACTATATCCCTTTCTTCACCCTCTCTCTCTCCGAACAAATTGAAAACCCCATGAGAGCAGGTGCCTTGAATTCTGAGATCTGTCTAGCCCCAGCCCTATTACAATGCCTTATATTTGCAAGTGTCAAGGAAGGTGAAACTGGTAACAATTAGAGCAATGGCAAGGAGAACGGGCTGTGGGGAGTAGAGGGTCTCACAGATTCACTGCTGGGAAAACAACGTGAAGTTTATCTTTGGAGAATGTCTCTCCACATGGCTGGCCAAACCAGGTCAGGCTTGCTCACCAATGAGCTCATCTTACATCTTAAATTAGGAACTCCACGGTTCAGAAAACATACACTGTTGTCTAAGAAGGCCTCAATAACCAAATGTCGCCCTCGGAGGGATTCACACTAGGGGGGTCTCTGGGCCTATTTAGTCACCAGCTCACAAGTGCTTCCCACTCAGGTTCTAACTAGCATTGCAAAATCGAACAGTAAGTAGCTTAGAATTATTACTTACTTGTGTCCTAGCAACTGAGAACTAACCAAAGGAAGCTTAGCTGCACTCCTCACTCTTAAATTAGAGGAACCTTCAGGTAAAAGCATTCAGTAAATGTCATTTATGACCAAAAGAGTATACTTGGGCAACACAGGAACCTAGTGGCTTAAAGGGTCCAAAACTTGCCCACAATTCCACTCAGCTCAGTGGCCTAAAGACACGTTTGTTTGGGCCCCAAAGATGATAACTGTTACCTTGTCTGGGAAAGAAGAGATTAGGGAATTCAACATTATACCAAGAGACCTGATCTTTACTTGTCTCTGTCATCATTTTCTATAGCAGTGAAGAGCATACAAAGCTCTGAATTATTAGGAGGAGGATGGAATAAAGAACTGGAGAGAGGGACTGGGTTACTTCTCTTAAAAGAAGAGTCGGGCCCTAAAACAGAGGGTTCTGGTTTGGGGCAATAATTCTTCTGGTCAGAGCTACCTGACCAGATCTGACCAGATTTTTCAGCAGTGAAGCTCCAAACCCCTATGCCCCACAGCCCTTTCAGCTCCTAACAAGTACCCTTCCCATTGCTCCACCAAGATGCAATCGGGGACCCTCTCATCTTGACAGTTACTTGCAGGAACACTATACCATTTTCAGCTGCATGATCCCCATGATTCCCTAGGGAACTAGGACTGAGAAGTGTATAGGCTGCTTCTGGAAAAAGCAGTAAGTCAAAAAGGAAACTCCCCAATTCCCCAAGAGGGAAAAAATTCAGGTAAGTTGGCAACTGGCCTTTTAAATATCTGGCAGAACTCACTTGTTTCAGAAGCACAGAAAAAAATTGCCTGATTCTTTCCCTATTGTTCTTTCCCTTCAGAAACTGCCTTGTTTCTTCAGGTTTTTTTTTCCTTTTTTCATACAAGGGACACAATTAACAACTCTCAGGCTCTCCCAGGAGCATGTTAATTAATCTGATTTGAGGTATTTGCCTTCAGTTAGAAATGGTGAGCTGTGAGCCTTCTCCAAGCTTCTGAAATTGAAGCCCATGTCATTCGTTTCTCATGCAAAGCCCCAAGGCTCCCTGGTGGAACTGGAGGCCTAAATTGGCCTTGTTCATTTACCCAGGCAATTAATAATGCATTTGGCAAAAAACGCAGCTTGTTTGCTAGGCTCCAGAGACAGCTGCCAACATTCCTTAATTGAGTTCAACCTGCTGGGCTCAGGTGCTTTTCCACAGGAATCTGCTGAGGGGACCTTGCCAAAGGTCTGCTCTCTCCGGGAAGGAAACCCTGGCTGATGATTTGCATAATCAGATCAACCCCCTGGCAGGTGCACAGCACCTTACAGTTTACAGAGTGTTCCTCAGCACTTATCTCAGTTATTAATTACTGCTCAATATCTCCCACTTGCATTTCCCCAAAAATGGAAAGTTGGATATGCTCCACCATAACTTGTTCTCAGGTGGGACCTGATTTTACATAGGCTTGCTCAACAAATTCTAATCCTCCCTTCGATACAATTAGGTTTCCTCTGGGCCTGCCCATCCTCTTAACATCCTAGAACCAGGGACACTTCTGTCCACAGAACACTCACAAAAAGATGAGTCATCTCTAGAAACAAGTATTAGGCACATCAGGATTCCTCTGTAAGGTCCTCTAAGCTCTGCTGTTCCAAGGATAGAATGTAAAATCTTTAGCCAGATCCTCTATGTTGAGGCACGTAGAGCTAAGTGATTCCTTTAAACCACTATGTAGTTGTATTCCAGGTGGTGTAGGAACCACAATGGACCCTTCCAGTCCCTTCCTGAAGACTGCTCCATTGCTCCACCTGTTAGGCTGCTACAAACAGTGTTTAAATGAAGGTGCTTGTATATTCTCAGCAGAGGTACTCCAGGTTAGAAATGAAGGGGCTAACTCACAGGATATGCATATTTTCAACGTTCCTGGGAACTAACTAATTATTCTCTACAGTTTTTATCAATTGCTGCCACCAGCAATGTATGAGTTTATTTTCTATATCTTTTCATCACACCTGTTACCAGTCAATAATTTTGAACAATTCTATTAAGTTAAAAAAAAATCATTGATGTTTTAATTTACAATGATTACTAGAGAGACTGAGAATTCTTTTTCTTCTTTATTTTTATTTATTTATTTATTTATTTATTTATTGAGGAGGGGAATGGGACATTTGGATTTCTTCCTCTATGAATTGTCCATTCATATATTTTGCCCATTTTTCTTTTTCTGTTGGATTTGGGTTTTTTTCCTTAAAAAATCATGCATATATAAAATATATTTAAATTTTGTGTATCTTCTCTTTCTTATGTTAAGTTGTTGGTCACTGTCATGCAGGGTGTCATGCAGGATCTCTGGTCCCACTCCCCATATAAGAACACAAGACATGCTGAGGCCAAAAAGGAACACCCACGGAGCCATGTATAGGGGAGTCATACCACTATAGTCTCACTGGCCGCTGGGTTGGAGACACCCAACCTCACGTGCGCCTCACGTGCGCCTGCCTCACAATCCGCAACCTGCTGTCCACTTCCCTCGGCCAACCAACCTCACTCGCCAGCTACAATCCGCCGTGCTAACTGCAATCCGCGCTTGCTAGCTCAGCCTCCATCTTCTTGTTAGCCCCCATTTTCTGCAAGCATACCCACAGCAGTTATATTAGTGGCCAATGGCTCACTGGTTACAGCTGATGGCCAACTAGCCACAGCTGATGGCCATCCAATCACAGTTGATGGCCATTTACTACCTGAGCCAGCACCTTTCCATGTGAGGTCGAGAGCCTGGAAATGCACTCCTGGCTCTGTCCCCACAGTCACAAATACTTGAATACCATCAATATTATGTACTTCAACCTAATATTAGTATATTGCCTCAGACTTCCAATGCAATACTGAATAAAAATAGTAATAGAAGGTATTCTTGATTTATTGCTGACTTTTAAGGTAATGCTTTTAGTATTTCACTATCAAGTATGGTAAATGCTACAGACATTTAGTAGATACATTTTCAGTTAGGAGACCTTCCCTTCCATTTCTGTTTTAAAAGACTTTCAGTTAGTTTTTCAATTAAAAAACACTCCTACATTCCTGGGAAAACTTACATATGGTAGCATGAATATGTTCATGGTCTGAATGTGTTTTAAAATTCTCTCTCTCTCTCTCTCACACACACACCCCCCCCCCCTAGATTCAATTTGTTAATCATTCATTTAGGATTTTTGCCTCTCTGATAATAATTAAGCTTCTTTTTTTTTTCCTTTTCATACTGCCATTGCCTGATTTTAGAGTCAATGTTATAATAACCTCATAGAATTAATTAGGATGTTTTCCTTCTTTTCTATTCTCTGGAAATGTTTTTATAACTTAAGGATTATCTATGGATTATCTATTCCTCAAGGGGTTGGAAGAAGATGTCTGTAAATAGTCTGGATATATTTTTCATTAGCATTTGGTACAACTGGGTATGTTTCTTATATCTGATTTCACATCCTTTTATGGGAATTTTCTGTTTCTTTACAAATAATTCTGTTGAATTATAGTTTTCTAGAATTCTACTCTTGCATTAAAACTTTCAAATTGTCAGCACATAATCATTCATGATGTCACTCTATAAAGGTTTAAAATCTTTAGTCCCTTCAGCTTGAGGGTCCCTGAACCAACAAATGGTAACAACTAGAGCCTCAACACCAGGGGCACAGACTTGTGGTCACAGATTATCACAGGGAACTTTTTCCCACCCAGGGTCCAGGCAAAGACAGACAATTTCTTTGCTGTCTGCCTGTGTGTGCGTCCAGTGATATATTTTCTCCTGGGTCACTCTTTCATACTCTCCAACCAGCCCTGCTACCTGCACTGGTTTTTGCAGAGCTCTCGGTTCCAACACACTGCCTTGTGCAGTGGTGTGGTTCATTTTCATTTCTACATGTTGGTGTTAAAACTCATGCCCCTGGTTTGCTGAAATGGACAATCTCTTACCACCCACTAAGGCCACTGAACAATTTGTTTCCATCCTTACCGGTCTGGTTTCCAAAAACCTTTTCATTTCTAGCACATAGCAATGATCTGTTCTGTCTTACAAGCTTGATTCTGTATTTAGAAAAATGTAAATCAATTTCATAAAGCATTTCTAGTGTAGTAGACGATTGCAGGGTCTTCAAGTATACGCCTGAGGTATTACGGGGAGAGGAGGGTAGGTTGGCTCCAAAGGCTGCAGAGTCCTGTGATCTGAAGAAATGGAACCACTGAGAAGTTATCAACCTGGGAATATGCAGGGAGTCTTCATTAAGAAAGAAATATTTTAGCTGAGACTTGATGGATGGATAGGATTATTTACACAGAGCTAAAAGGAGGAAGGAAGCATGCTTAGTTGTAAACAGATCTTCATGATGTGAATTTAAGGCAACTCCAAATGATAGCTATTTGAAGGGAAAAAAGCTAAACAAATAAACCTGAAGAAAATGGAGTAGACACACATTAGGTGAATGAAAAATAACCTGAATGAATGAAAAAAAATAAAATAAATAAAACCTTTGTGGTGGAGAACTCCCAAATGAAACAAAACTGTTTATTCAGCTGTGTTCAAACACCAGCTGAAAACATCACCTCTGAAAAGCCGTTCCCTGCATAGCTGGCTCCAAGCAGGCACTGCTTTGAGCCTGTGTAATTGGGGCTATGATAAGAGGCTGATGATGAAGTGGCTGGATCTTAGCTGGAAACTGGCCATTCCAGTGTAATTGAAAAACAAGATGTCCTCAAACAGAAGTCCAATAATGGTTGTACAAAGGACACAAAGCCCAAGGTGAAATGAACTCCTCATAAATGACACAAACATTGGCTAAACTTCATCTCACCATAAGTACAAGTCCAAGTGTACTTTCCGTCTGGCAAAGTGAATCAGAGGCATTTTTATTCATGAAGTGGATAAAATCTAAGTATAAAAACCTAGTGTCCTTATTGTAAATGTATCTTTATAGCTGGCCTAACAGCTGTGAACAAAATGATAAAAGTGATTGTGGTGGCTGGACTGCATTTCACCATTCTGGTCAGGAGAGGACAAATTCAAACATACACTAAAGTGTTTTGTCTTTTTCTCCCTTCCGTCCAAAATGAAAGCAGGTGATAAAATAGTTTGTGAGACATCTATTCTGAAAGAGGAGTATAATTAGGTGATCCTAGATAAATGAAGGGATTAGAGCCTGTTTATATTAAATAAGCACTATTAATAACCAAGCCCTTGGAACATTGCATCTAAGAATGAAAGTCTTAATTATCTGACAAAAAGCCATTTAACCAATGTTTTAATTACTAAGATAGGAGCAAGTTGAGCAACTATTGGAAATTTTGCAACTTCCCTCCATCACATATGTAGTGTGACTATTAACTGAATAGACATCAGTGACTATTAACTGAAGAACCAGTAATTGTCTGTTCTGAGCTCTGAATCTTCCAGTCACCACACCAGAATTGCAACTAAATACTTCTCCATCGCGTTAGCAAATTATCTAGACTCAAATATAAAATTTTCTTTTGGCTAAGTTTTCTACTTCTTTCATCAAATTTTTCTGGGGATCACAGTTCATGCAAAATCTATTTCAGTCACTGAAAGGAGTGAGTACTTTGTGGTAGGGATGCAATTTTTTGGTTTCACATTTTCTCCCAAAAGAGAAGGAATGGACGTAGTCAAGAGAAGAAAAGTGAAGAAGTTGTTGAACTAAGGCAGTGGAGATATTATAAAGGGAAGGAATAAAAAAAGGCCAGAATTTTAGCATTCTACAATTTACTTGGCATGTAATGACAGGCAAGTTTTGTAACCTCTCAAAGCCTCAAAGTCTTTTGCTCTAAAATGAGGATAGTAACATTGTCTTGTTTACCTCATAATGCAGTGTTTGGGACCATGTGAAATAACACATGTGAAGATACAAATGGGAGGTAATGTGGCCTTAAAGCCAGAATAGCTTGAAACTCCCTCCCAAAATCCTTAGTTCACTTTTGACCTACAACTGGGGAGCACTTGCTCTCTATAAGGCACAGTGTTGGGCTCTAGAGGTCAACCTGACTCTATCATTAGCCCTGCCTTCAAGGAATACCCCGATTTGAGTACCCTAGTGCGCTAATTCATGCATATATACAAAGGAGAAAGAGCAAAGTGCCTTACCAGAGAGAGAGAGAGAAAATACTACAGGAGTTCAGAAGAATGAGGGGCCCCTTCCAGCTCAGCATTTTCCAAAACAATTCCTATCACACCCTAGCCCTATGAGAAGTTAACAGATGTTATGCAAAAAAAAATAGGGAAATATATTTACAGGACACTGACTAAAAAAATACCATATGCTCTCACATATCTGTGGAATCTAAAGAACAGAATAAACGAGCAAACAAAACAAAAATAGACTTACAGATATAGAAAAAAAAAATTGATGGTTGCTAATGGGAGGGGATGGGGATGATGGGGAAGGTGAGGGATTAGAAAGTACCAATTGGAAGTCAAAGTATAGTCACGGGGATATGAAATATAGTATGGGGAATATAATCAATAATGTTGCAAAGATTATGTAGGATGTCAGATGGGTACTGGACTTGTCAGGCGGATCACTTCACAGACTGTGCAGATGCCTGACCACTGTGCTATACACCTGAAGCTGAAGTAGAATAATATTGAATGTCAACTATAACATAATTAAATATATAAACATTTATAATCACGGAATGTAAAATACAGCATAGGAAATATAGTCAATGGTCTTGTAACAGTTGTATATGATGTCAGAGGGGTAGTAGATTGGGGGGGAGTGTTATCACTTTGTGAGGGATGTAAATGTCTAACTATTATGTAGCTTTGTACATCTGAAACTAATAAAAACATATTTAATAGATTTCTTTTTAGCAGGACTTCTCAGAACTTTTAATATTCAAGTGTGCATCATATATCTCCAAAGAGGAGATAAGACATTGCTTGTTTTTTTTAAATGCTTTGTATGTGAAACCCATTAGTATCCTTAAAAGAGTTATAAGAGAAATTGCTTCTATGAGGACACAAGAAGTTGGCCGTTCGCATCCTTTAAGAGAGCCCTCACCAGAACACAACCCTGATCTCAGACTTCCAGCCTCAAAGAACTGTGAGAACTAACTTTCTGTTGTTTATGAACCACCCAGTCTGTGGGACTTTGTTTGATCCTGAACTAAAACCCAGGCCCTGACCACAAAGAGACTGCCATTGTAAATAAAAATACTTCCGATTGTTTCGTAACTTTACTGTAAGCACTCAGGGGTGTGGACCATGATCTTGTCAACCAATTCCTTCAGTCATCTTTACGAAGGCCTGGAAAAAATTAGAAAACTTTCCTCCTGTGAGACTGCTTTCCTGGAGGCCCACTATCTTCACTCTAAAGTCAAATGAACCCCCTGCAAAAACAACAAACTATACTAAACACCTACAGTTTCTCTAAATGTCCTCTTTGACCTTTCCACGCCTAAATTGTTCAATGAACAGTGTCTCATATAAACTCTCATAGAACCCATCTCAACTCTCAATACTAAATGAAACCTCCTCCACAAAACCTGAGTAAATAGATAAAAAGACAATCACCTGCTATCTGAAAATATTCAGCACTTCAAAAGGAAGAAATCCACATTTTTTCCAATCTCCTCCAAATTCCCATATCTCTTCATCTTAGTCCCCACTGATAGTCTTGTTTCTAATTTGATGGCAAAAACTGAAGTCATTGCAAGATAAACTCCTCAACTGCTTACCTCTAAACCTACTGGGTTATTTCCATCAGTTAAAGTACATTGTAATATCTCCCACTAATCCATTTTGCCCTTCAGACACCAACTCCTTTTTCTCTTTAAAGAAAACCTCCTCAAAAGAATTACCTACAGTTACTGTCTCAAGAGTTTCTCCTCCATTTCTTCTTAAACTTATGTCAATCAATTCTTCCTCCCTACCCGCTCCATAGCTCCAATGAAACATCTCTTAAGGTTACCAATGTAAGGTCAATTTTCCAAACTCTTCTTACTCATCTTCTCAGCAACTTCTGTCATTGAGGCATGGTATTGGGGAAAACACCCAGCGCGTTCTCTTGTGCTTCTCCTTCACTCTCACACTATTACCACATTCACAACACTCTAACACCGGAAGCGGGGAGTGTTTTCCCACACCAAGCAATTCTGCAACACTAGCTGGCTGTCCTACAATTTAACTCAATTCAGACACGATCTACCTGGAGATAGCATCAGATGACAAAGCTTAATGGCTTAGTCCCACAACACTGGCCCTCACATCAGATGCCAATTGCAAGTCCAAATGTTTACCTGAGCTTCTGACCCACTGGCTATAAATCTGAAGTTCCCACAACCCCCTCCTTGGGTTTGATTAATTTGCTAGAGCAGCTCACAGAACTCAGGGCAATGTGTACTTAAGTTTACCAGTTTATTGAAGGACCTAATAAAGGATATAGATGCATAGCCAGATGAAGAGATACATAAGGCGAGCACTGGGAGGGTCCTGAGCAGAGCTTCTCTTCCCACGGAGTTGGGGTGTGTCACCCTCCCGGAATATGGAAGTGTTCATCAAAGTGGGAGCTCTCTGAAACGCATACTATTGGGATTTTTATGATGGCTTTATCACACTGGCATGATTAATTATTTATTCCATTTCCAACCCTTCTTCCCTCTTGAGAGGATGGGGGAGGGGACTAAAAATCCCAAGGTTCTAATTGTGGCTTGGACAAGTTCCGGTCTAGAAGCCCGCCAGGAGCCTACCCAGGAGTTGCCTCATTAGAACAAAAGATGCTCTTACTGCTCTTATCACTTAGGAAATTACAAGTGTTTTTAAGAGCCAGGAACTGGGAGCAGAGACCAATATGTATATATATTTTCTATTATCTCACAGGCCCCCAGGATTATTCTCTGCTGCGTCTCCTCCTATGTCACTAACCAGTCCCTCTCAGTTTCTTCTGCTGGTCCCTCCTCATCTTCCTGACCTATAAAGATTGGGGTGCTCAAGACCAGTCCTCTAATGTCTGTTCTCAACATAGTCTCTCTAGATTACCTCATCCAATTCCATTCCTTTAAATACATCATTCATTGATGTGATCTTTTTCCCAAACTATAAGAAAGACAAATTACTATTTGATATGTCCTCTTAGATTTTTTTATAGTTTAAAATTTAACATATCTAAAACCAAGGGTTTTTATTTTCCCCACACACACCGAACTTATTCTTTCCCCACAGTCTCAGAAAATGGTGCCTCAAGCCAAAAACATGTAATTCACCATTCCTCTCAAATATCGTATTTTATCTTCAGCAAATCCTTTGGGATAAATCCTTTTGTATTTATCATCTCAAAATATCAATAGTCTGATGCACTTCTCACCTTCTCTACTGGCACCAACCTAGTTCTCCCTATTCCAAGCCACCATCTTCTCTCCCCATGGTTTACTGTCATATCTGCTCTTTTTTATCACCTTTGCCTGACTTCCCTGCATACTCTTTTCTACCCAGAACAACCAGAGTGACTCTTATAAGTCAGATTTTGTCACCCTTTGATTCAAAGCTGCCCAAGGACTTTCCATATTACTGACAGTAAAATCTAGTCTTTACTATGTTTCAAAAACATCCTCACTTCTTCTCTGAGCTCACCGCCTACCACATTCCCTCTTGTTCACTCTACTTCAGCTATCTGGTCTCCTCACTCTTTGCCAGATGCCTAGGGTTGCTCCTACACTGGGCCTTAGCACTTGCTATTTTCTTTGCCTGGAATGCTCCTTCCCCCAGACAACCACATGTCTCACTCCCTTGCTTCTTCTGATTTCTCTCAACTTTCACCATATCAAAGAAGTCTTCCTTGACTACCCCATCTAAAATTGGTCACAAACACACACACACACACACACACACACACACACACACGCACACACACACACACACACACATCTTTCTACACCTAGAGAACTGGACATGGCTGGAGAAAAACGCATAACCACACAGACTTTTCTACATTATTGACCATGAATCTCAAGCATACCTTTAGTACTACTAGATAGTCTTGGGTTAGTCTTTGAGATTGCTATTTTATTTCTTCTCTCCCTACAAATCACAAAAGCTTCCTCTCTGGCCCTTACTATTAGTCGATCACTTTATTTTCTACTTCACTGGAAAATGTGTTGTTAATAATTCCTATGTTAGATTTGTAGCTACATTTAATGTTATTTTAATGATTGTTCTTAGGATTACAATATGTATCCTAAAATTATTTAGTCTTCCTATAGGTAATATTATACCCTTGCATAAAAATGTAAGAACCTTTTAACAGTTTAGTTACATACAATTTGCAGTGGTGTTATCAAACATATTACATGTGCCTATGTTATAGAACATATGCATTTTTTTGCTTTAAAAGGTCATATGTCTTTAAAAGAAACTAATAAATAAACTGTTTTATATTTACCCACGTATTTATTGTTTCTGTGTTCTTTCTTCCTTCCCGTACACCTAAGAAATTTTATTTAATATTTTTTAGTGGTGTGGATCTGCTGGTAATAAATTCTCTAGGTTTTTGTTTACCTGAAAATATCTGTTTTCCCTTCAAATTTATTTTTTCTTGGATTCAAAATTGTGTATTGGTTTTTTCAATGCACAGTAAATATGTTATGCCATTGTCTTCTGGCCACCACTGTTTCGGATGAGAAGTCAGCTACCATTAGTAAGTATCATTGTTCCTCATAAGTAATACGTCATTTCTTTGTCTGACTTCTTTCAAGAATTTTTTCTTCATTCAGTTTTATGCAGTTTTCCTATTATGTGTGTAAGTTTGGTGTTCATTGTTTTTTGTTTTATTGTGTTTTTTTTTTCTTGAAGTTTCCTGAGCTTCTTGAATCTGTAAATTTAGTATTTCTCTAAATTTAGGAAATTTCCAACTTTTATTCCAAATAAATTTTTGGCCCATTTTTTTTCCTTTTCTTCTGGAACTATAGCATATTTGTTAGTTTGCTTGATGTTGCCCATATTTCTCTCCATTTTTGTTAAATTTCCATTAATTTGTCTTTAAATTAGTTATGACCTTATGCTTTATTAAGGAAGGCCTATTTCTTAATCCTAAAGATTTTATCATTAATCCTAGGACATGTTGCACTCATTCCTGTGATATATTTCTGAATTCTCAACTGAAAGTCCACAGTATTTAGAGACATCTCTACGCTATCTCTGAGGTGGAATTCCAGTATCTCCTATTCTGTTCTTTGATATCTCAGATTCAGCTCTTGACCCACAGTAGGCAGTCTGTACTAGGCCACATAGAGTCTTTCCCTGTGTGTGTGCAACTCATCCCTTGACCAAAGACTCATGCAGCACTTGCATGTAGATTTCTTAGGCACTCCCCATCCATTTTCACATAACTCCCTTTCCTCAGCTAACCTGATCTGCAAATTACACCAGCCTCAGCATTATGAAACTTTCTAATCTTTGAATTCTAAGCTCAGAGAGAATGCTGATCCATGTGGAGCCACCTTTCTTGCTGTATGTCAGGAAAGTGACTCCAGACAAAAAGCCAGAGCAATTATGGGGTTCATCATGGTTGTTGCCCTCCTCTCAAAGATCAGCCTCTTGTACTGCCTGTTGTCCAATGCTTCATACATTTTGTCTAGCTTTATAATTATTTTCAGTGGAAGGAAAAAAGGGAGAAAACAAACAAGAAACAGCAGGGGGGAAAAGGTACTCAGTTACAATTACGGGATCATTTTAAGTATGGACATAATGCAGGCACTGTGCTTGAGGCTATGGATTAAAGAATCAAGTCAGATATGGACTCCACTCTACTATATTAGGGGAAACATAAATTGGGTAAATAATAAATAAATAAATGAATAAATAAATAAATGAATAAGCAACATCTTACCACATGATCGCTATGAATGAAAGTCACATTTCTATATGAGTCTATAACAGGGGATCTGACCAAACCTTAGTGGTTAGCAAGGGCTTCCTTGGGTCTGTCTTGTTCAAATAGAAACATGGAAAATAACAAAGGAGTACTAGCTAAAGAGCTAGACTGTGAAAACACCCTGGACCTCAGGGAGGATGGAACACTCCAGCTGAAGTAAAGGCAAGGTGGCTGGAGCCCAGAGAGGCAGGCGATGTTGGGGTCAGAGGGCTGGGGAGCAGTGTCAGACACTACACAGGGACCTTCCAATGAGGAAATGGGAAGGCTTTTTATACATGGTATTTTTGTGCTGAGGTAAGTTCCTTCAATACTTATTTTATTAAAAGTTTTTATCATGAAAGGGTATTGAATTTTGTCAAATTATTTTTCTGAATCTATTGAGATGATCATGTGGTCTTAATCCTCCATCCTGTTAATGTTAGCAAACCAAATTCAACATCACATTGAGAAGGTCAAATCAATCAATTTGCGTAAGTTGAACCATCCTTCTATCCCAGGGATAAATCCCACATGATCATGGTGTATGAGCTTCTCAATGTGATGTTGAATTTGGTTTGTTAACATTCTACTGAGGATTTTTGCATCCATGTTCATCAGGGATATTGGTCTGTGGTTTTCTTGTGATATCTTTGGCTTTGGTATCAGGCTGATGCTGAACTCATAAGAATAATTTGAAAGTGTTTCCTCTTTTATTTTACGGAAAAGTTTAAGAATGGTTATTAATTCTTCTTTAACTGTTTGGATGAACCTGGAAGAAATTACACTAAGTGAAATAAGCCAGACACAGAAGGACAAATACTACATGATACCACTTATATGAGGAATCCAAAATAGTCAGAATCATAGAAGCAGAGAGTAGAATAATGGGTTCCCGGGCTGGGGGAAAGAGAGAGTTATTAGTCAAAGGGTAAAAAGTTTGAGTTATACAAGATGAGTCCTAGGAATTGACTGCACAACATAGTTCCTATAGTTGACAGTACCATACTGTATTCTTAAAAATTTTACTAAGAGGTTAGAGCGTATGTTAGGTGCTTTTATCATAAATAAATAATAAGGAGGGTAAGAGGAAAAAACTTGGGATGCCATTGAAGGAATTTAAAAAATTTAAAACCACATTGTAAAATATGTATGAATATACTATATAAATATGAAAAATGTTGTAAACTAGAAAATGTTCTAGGAAAGTATGAATAACCAGAACTAATTTTTTAATGGAAAAGCACATAATCCAAAAAACACAGGATGGGAAGGAGAAGAAAATGGTCAACGAATTATCTACAAAATTTGTTGTGGCTCTCAATGATTTGCAGATAATTTTATTCTATTTTTAATATACAGATAATTCCTATTCTATTAAAACTCTCTAAGAAGAGTAAAAATATATCTAAATGCTTGCATCTACCAAATGCTGATATAAAAAGTTTAGGATAAATAACACAAAGCAATCTCATTTAACAATAGATATAAAAACATGCTAAACAAAATGTTACCAAATAGAAATGATCAGTATATTTAAAATAATGATCAGGACCAAGAAAGATAGAGCATATTTATTACAGAAGCATAGCAATGTAAAAGTACCTGATGCCACACAACTACACACTGAAAAAGAATTAAATAGTATATGTATGTACGTCTATGTGTGTGTGTGTGTGTGTGTGTGTGTGTGTGTGTGTGTGTGTGTGTGTGTGTAGTCCTCTTTCGTGAGTGTCTTTACTTCATCCTCCATCATGACAAAGCTCTGTGTCACACATCACTTCTGGTATATGGCAATTTCTGTCAAATAAAAACATCACAGTGTGTCCTCATCCACCTTATTCACTGGATCTGGCACCATGCGACTTCTGGCTCTTCCCCAAAGTCAAAATGATCATGAAAGGTAAACATTTTGAATCAATTCAGGACATTGACGCAGCCAGACAGTGCAACTAAAGACACTCACGAAAGAGGACTTCCAGAACTGTTTCGGAAAGTGGCAAGAACGGTGGGATAAGTGTATTTGAAGCAAGGGGAAGTTTTCTGAGGGGGATTAATGGCAATGTGTCTTTTACTGTAATAAATTTTTTTATTTAAACATTCACCATACTATTTTATCATGCCTTGCAAATAAAAAATACCTTAAAAACATAAAGCTAAATATTTACAGAGTAAAATGTAAAGACATTTAATATACAAAATATAAATATATGTATTTCATGTATGTAATAAATGACAGCTTTTGAAAATCATACATGTAAATTTTTTTAAATTAGAAGTATGGGAAAATCAAAAGAAAATTTAAACCTCTCAGAACGCCACCATTCAGAATTATCCACTATTATAATTTGAAACACACTTCCACTGGCATATACATATGTACACGGACTTGTAAGCATTATATAATAAATACTGTTTTGCATTCTATTTAATCCAACAATATGTCTAGAACATCTTTCCATGCAAGTAAATGTAGATCCTACCACATAGTTTTAACAGCCGCATATTTTTCTATCAAATAACTGCAATTGATTTAACCTTTTTTGCTACTGATAGCCGTTTATTTCATTTAAATTTTCAGTATTATAAACACTGCTGCAATGAATAACTTTGTACCTTAGTGCCTTGCAAAGTTCACACATGTAATAAACAGAGGAGACAAAAGTCAAACTCTAGATTGCAGGCTCCTACTCTTTATCTTCTGTGATAATCTGCTGAGGGATAGGTGATTTTAAGCTAAAAGATGTGGAAATCTTTCTAGTTCTAGTGACTTTGTCATAAACAAAATTAAAATACAAATGGCAAACTTTAAAGAAATAACTGCATTATAAAAGGTTAACAATGTTTATATGTGTTTTAATGAAGACAGAGCACAGTGTGCTGCGGGAACAAATTTCAATGACTTATTATAATAAAAGTGGTGTTTTTTCCTCATTAATGATACATGTCCAACATGATTATAAATGGGCCTTGTTCCACGAAGTTACTTAGGAGCCCAGATTGGCAGAAACTCCACGATGTTTTGCTGCCACATCAAGAAATCAGTGCATGTTTTCCTGAATCACTGTACCAGGAAGAGACAAGAAAGCATGGAGAATGGATATCTGTTCTCAAATGCCTTGACAAGAAGTGAAACATTTCATTTCTACCCACAACCCATTGGGTAGAACTAGTTGTATGACCCTGCCTAATGGCAAGGGGGCTGAGAAAGTATATTCCTCCCAAGTGTTCAGGAAGAAAAGAGAACCCTGGAAATCTCTATCACACTCTATTCTTCTACTCATCAAGCATTAGACTAATTCTTCATCCACACACACAAAACAAAACAAACAAACAAAACAAAACAAAAAAACAGAATAACCTCCTTCCCAAGGGAGAAAGCCTAAAGTAATATGCAGTCACTGGATCTAAATCACATCTCAGCGATTAAGGTGATGGCAATAGTCTCTCCATCAGGTCTATCTCCTCTTGATCCAGAGCATAAAATGATATGCCTTCCACATGCATCTATCATACTGTAGTGGAATGAGGAAGATTCACTGCAATAAACACTCCCATTCAGAATACAGAATAAGGGGAGACACAGAATCACTAGTTCATTACAACTCTGAATTCCAATTGATAGACATTGTGATGTCTGGGGAGAAGTGGGGTAGAGTAGGAATTTCTTGATAAAGCCCTGATTTCAGTGTCTGGGAGAATCTACCTTGTCTGTCACTCTGTGGCTCCTAACTCTGCCCCCCAGATGTTCTCCTTGGCCACAGCTGAAGTGGGAGTTGGAGAACACGTCCTCCTTGCGACCTGACCAGTTTTCTCAGACCACTTCTTACTTATAGAGGATTAGGATATTATCTTCCAACATGGGTGATTTGGTAAAATATTATCCCAAGCAAAGATAATTTCCTTACTTAGAATAATTTTGGTATTAACTATTAATAAATTAGTCTCTTTTTAACCCACACCATTATTAATGGGGAAAATTCAAAACAATCGAAATGTCCAATAATAGGGGATTTATTAAATTAACTATTGCACATCTATAAGGTATCCAAAATATATTATTAAATAATAGGGATTATGAAGATACAATGCCATTTGTGAGGATGAAAAAGAAGAAAGGAAGGAAGGAAGGAAGGAAGGAAGGAAGGAAGGAAGGAAGGAAGGAAGGAAAGAACAAAGGAAGGAAGGAAAGTAGGAGCAGAGAGAATGGAAGGAAATAAAGGAAGACAGGGAAGGAAAAATAAAGTGTCTTCACCAAGACTAAACTCTTTTTAATTCTGTGAAGTGGATTTAGAATTTGCTTTGTTTTAATTTTATTTTGTGTGTGGTGAGGATGCTCTGTTATTCCTTATGCTGATCCATATGTAAAGATTTACAAAATCTTGAAATGTATGAGATTTTCAAAATCTCTTCTGTTGCCTGGAATACATTGACAAACCCTATTTAACTGGCCATGCATACCTCAGTAAGCCCATGTTGTATAAGGAATATGACAGCTTATACAGAAACACAGGAGTTCTCGGACCTTAAAGCAACTACATGAAATGCATAAGCATTTTCAGCTACTTAGAGATTTCCTTGTTCTCTAAATCTGTTTTTGAGGTGTGTGGTGTGTTTGTGTGTGTGTGTGTGTGTCTGTGTGTGTGTGTGTGTCTGTGTGTGTGTAAGAAAGAAGGAGAGACTGCGGGGGAGGTTAGAGAGAAAGCTTGCACATTTTGATATGTGTCAGACATTTTCTCAGGAGATAAGGTGCTGTCAAATGCTACAGTAGAAAGATGGTAGGGGTTGAAATCAAAAGTCAGTTACCTATAGCTCAAGCTCTGTGCTTGACAACAGCCTTAATATTTGGCATTTTCTTAATTTATCAGAGATTCTGTTTTCTCTCCCATAATATGATGACAAGTAATAACTCCTAACTGACAGAGTTTTTATGAGAAGCAGATAAGATTTTTGCCGTTGATATTCACTTGTTATCTGTATATCTCTTCACCCAAGGATTTGTGGCTTAGTTTCTAGACCTCTTAACAAATAGCATAAAATGTAGCACATAGTAGGTACTCAATACTAAAAATTGTTTTCTTTCAGCTTTTGATAGGCCTAAATAATGCCAAAGTCTACTAATAAAATCACGTATAATCAAGTTCCTCTACTGCAGCTGCGGGAGAGGGAAGCACTCGGACTGCTAGGGCTCCGCTTATGGCCCACAGGGCTGAGAGGGCAGCATATAACATGGCTGAACCCAACGCTCACGGAAGAGACCTTGGAGAAAAGACTGAGGGAAGAAGGCTGAAAACGGTGGTTTAAGCCCTCACTGCCAAGTAGAGAACGGAAGCCTCAGACACTGAGACCGGCCGCCCCCTTCCTACCCTCCCAGAGCTCGACCCACCCCCACCTGCCGGGGGCTAGAAGTGGAGCAGTACAGTGTCAGATCAAAAGAACAGAATATTTGCTGTTCTGAGAACTGTGGACCACAGACACAGATTTGCAGCCCAACTAGTTCTGGCAGAGGGGAGGGAGCTATGAAAGCAGGACCAGCTGTGGTGGTGGTGGCCGCCATTGCTCTGGGCCACCTCTCACAACTCACCCCGCCCCCGGCCCCACCTTTCTGGGCGGATCCCTGCAGGAGTAAACAGAACTGCAGAAACATACGGGCTCTGAATCTGGTGCAGGAAGAGCTTTGGAACTTCAAAAGGTCTCCGCATACCCACAGGGACACTGCGCCCTGTGACCCAGGAGAACTATTAACAGAGGAGAAGCCCATCTCCCAGGGAATCCCCCCATTGTGTGAGAAGCTGGAATAGTGCAGAGAAAACATAGCACTACCGGGTGAGAGAGAAAAAAAGGCTGCAGTCGGAGAGAAAATAAAACATTCTACCAACAAGTATTGGAAAACAAAAGAAAGACCTCTTCCTATCAACCTGTTGCCGAAGCCACTCCTGTAGATGTCTAGGAAGAGAAATAATAAATCAGTAATTGCCACGAATAACCAAGGCAACAAGACAGCCCAGAAAGAAAATGAAAACTCTCCAGAAAAGGAACTTAAAGATATGGAAATATGTGATTTAAATGACAGAGAATTCAAGATTGCAGTTCTGAAAAAACTCAACGAGATTCAAGAAAACACAGAAAGGCAGTTTAATGAACTCAGAAACACAATCAAAGAACAACATGAGCATTTTACGAAAGAGATTGAAATTTTAAAAAAGAACGAAATAGAATTTCCGGAGATCAAGAACTCAATAGAAGAAATCAAGAATGAAATAATCAGCTTAGGTAGTAGAGTTGACCAGATGGAGGCACGAATCAGTGACATCGAAGACAGAAACCTGGAAATTACACAGATGGAAAAAGAAAGAGACTTGAGACTTAAAAGAAATAAAATAACTCTAAAAGAACTTTCTGACACTATCAGAAAGAGCAATATAAGAATAATGGGCATACCAGAAGGAGAAAGAGAGAAGTGGACAGAGAATATATTCAAACAAATTGTTGAGGAGAACTTCCCAAACTTGTGGACAGAACTGGATCCTCTAATCCAAGAAGCAAATAGAACACCTAATTATGTCAATCCCAACAGGCCTTCTCCAAGGCACATTGTATTGAAGCTGTCCAAAATCAACGACAAAGAAAGAATCCTCAAGGCAGCCAGGGAAAGAAGACGGTAACCTACAAAGGAAAGCCCATTAGATTATCATCAGATTTTTCAGCAGAAACTCTACAAGCCAGGAGGGAGTGGAACCAAATATTCAAACTATTGAAAGAGGGAAATTATGAGCCAAGAATAATATATCCAGCAAAGATATCCTTTAGATATGCAGGAGGAAAAAAGACCTTTCCAGACATACACAAGCTGAGGGAATTTTCTAATACATGACCTGCACTACAAGAAATACTAAAGGAGGCTATTCGACCATTATCAACAGGGACAATTTGTGGCAACCAAAACATGAAAAGAGGGAGAGTAAAGGCCTGAACCGGAATATGGGAATGGAGAAAGTAAGCATGCTGAAGAAAATGGAATACTCTAAATATCAAACTTTCATTTACATAAACTTAATGGTAACCACTCAAAAAAAAATCCAGAACTGAAATATATACTGTAATAAAAGAAGAAACAGAAGGAAACATCATAGAATACCACCACACAGAAATAATAGACAACAACAAAAAGGCAAAGAAACAATGGAGACAAAGCCTTACCAGAAAACTAAAGATAGAAAGACAGGAAATCCTCACATATCAATAATCACCCTACATGTAAATGGACTGAACTCACCAATAAAAAGTCACAGAGTAGCAGACTGGATCAAAACACTAAACCCAACCATATGCTGTCTCAAAGAGACACATCTCAGCTACAGGGACAAGCATAGACTCAAAGTGAAAGGGTGGAAATTGACACTCCAAGCAAATGGTACCCAGAGAAAATCAGGTGTAGCCATAATGATATTAGATGAAACAGACTTCAGGGTGAAAAAGATAACAAGAGACAAAGATGGACATTTCATAATGGTAAAGGGGACTATACAACAAGAGACATAACAATCATCAATATTTATGCCCCCAATCAGGGTACACCGAAATATACCAAGCAACTACTAATAGAACTAAAGGGATAAATTGACCAAACCACAATTATACTAGGGGACTTAAATACATCATTGACAACGATGGATAGATCGTCCAAACAGAAAATAAATAACGAAATAGTAGCCCTAAATGACACATTAGATGAAATGGACATAATTGACATACATAGAGCACTTCATCCTAAAACATTAGACTATGCATTCTTTTTTAGTGTATATGGAACATTCTCAAGAATAGACCATATATTGGGACATAAAATCAGCCTCAGCAAATTTAAGAAGATTGAAATCATACCGAACATATTCTCTGATCACAAGGTTTTGAAATTGGATATCAAGTGCAAAAAGAAAGCAGGAAAAAACACAAATACATGGAGATTAAACAACATACTTTTAAAGAATGACTGGGTCAAAGAAGAAATTAGAGGAGAGATGAAAAGATACATAGAAACAAATGACAATGAAAATATATCCTACCAAAATTTTTGGGATGCAGTGAAAGCAGTTTTAAGAGGGAAATTTCTATCATTACAGGCCTATCTCAAGAAATAAGAAAAATCCCAAATAAATAACCTCATGTTACACCTTAAAGAACTAGAAAAAGAAGAACAAGTGAAACGCAAGGTCAGCAGAAGAAAGGAAATAACAAAAATCAGAGCAGAACTAAATGAAATAGAGAACAAAAACACAATAGAAAAAACTAATGTGACAAAGAGCTGGTTCTTTGAAAAGATTAACAAAATCGACAAACCCTTGGCTAGACTCACTAAGATAAAAAGAGAGAAGATAGTAATTAACAAAATCAGAAATGAAAAAGGGGAAGTTATCACGGACACCATAGAAATACAAAGGATCATCCAAGAATACTATGAAGGCCTATATGCCGCCAAATTCAATAACCTCGGAGAAATGGACAAATTCTTAGAAACATATAGCCTTCCCAGGCTGAACCATGAAGAACTGGAAAATCTAAACAGACCAAACACCAGTAATGAAATTGAATCAGTCATCCAAAACCTTCCCAAAAGCAAAAGTCCGGGACCAGATGGCTTCACTAGTGAATTCTACCAAACCTTCAAAGAGAATCTAATACCAATCCTCCTCAAACTCTTCCAAAAAATTGAAAAAAGACAGTGCTCCATAACTCATTTTATGAGGCCATCAATACTCTGATACCAAAACCTGTCAAGGATAACAAAAAAAAGAAAACTACAGACCAATATCTCCGATGAATACAGACGCAAAAATCCTAAACAAAATTTTGGCAAATCGAATGCAACAATGCATTAAAAAGATTATTCATCACGACCAAGTGGGGTTCATCCAAGGGGCACAAGGATGGTTCATCATACACAAATCCATCAATGTGATATGTCACATAAACAAAATAAAGGACAAAAATCATATCATTATATCAATTGATGCAGAAAAAGCATTTGACAAGATACAACATCCATTTATGATTAAAACACTTAATAAAATAGGTATAGAAAAAAATACCTTAACATAACAAAGGCCGTATATTACAAACCCTCAGCTAATCTCATGATTAATAGTGAAAAACTGAAGCCCTTTGCTCTACATTCAGGAACACGACAGGGCTGTCCCCTATCACCTCTGCTTTTCAACATAGTGTTGGAAGTCCTTGCCAGAGCAATCAGGCAAGAGAAAGAAATAAAAGGCATCCAAATTAGGAATGAAGAAGTTAAATTATCACTCTTTGCAGATGACATGATGTTATATATGGAAAGCCCTAAAGACTCCACCAAAAAGTTATTAGAAACAATCAATGAATATAGTAAAGTTGCTGGCTACAAAATCAATGTACAAAAGTCCATTGCATTCCTATATACTAACAATGAAATCTCAGAAAAAGAAATACAAAAAACAATTCCTTTTGCAATTGCTGCATAAAGAATAAAACACCTAGGAATAAACTTAACCAAGGATGTGAAGGACCTATATGCTGAAAACTATAAGACATTTTTGAAAGAAATTGAAGAAGACACAAAGAAATGGAAAGACATTCCATGCTCATGGATTGGAAGAATCAACATAGTTAAAATGGCCTTATTACCCAAAGCAATATACAGATTTAATGCAATCCCCATCAAAATCCCAATGGCATTTTTTAAAGAAATAGAACAAAAAATCAGATTTATTTGGAACCACAAAAGACTCCGAATAGCCAAAGCAATCTTAAGAAAAAAGAACAACACTGGAGGTATCACGCTCCCTGACTTTAGCTTGTACTATAGGGCTACAATAATCAAAACAGCATGGTATTGGCAGAAAAACAGACACATAGACCAATGGAATAGAATTGAGAACCCAGAAATAAAACCACATAAATATGGACAGATAATTTTTGACAAAGAAGCTAAAAACATACAATGGAGGAAAAGACAGCCTCTTCAATAAATGGTGCTGGCAGAATTGGATAGCCACGTGCAAAAGAATGAAACTGGACTGCTATCTGTCACCATGTACCAAAATTAATTCAAAATGGATCAAAGACTTAAGCATAAGTCCTGACACAATAAACTGCATAGAAGAAAACATAGGTACTAAACTTATGGACCTTGGGTTCAAAGAGCATTTTATGAATTTGACTCCAAAGGCAATGGAAGTCAAACCTAAAATAAATGGACTACATGAAACTTAAAAGCTTCTGCACAGCAAAAGAAACCATCGAAAAAATAAAGAGACAACCAACTGAATGGGAGAAGATTTTTGCAAACAGTGCCTCTGATGAGGGGCTAATATCCAAAATATACAAGGAACTCATGAAACTCAACAACAAAAAAACAAACAACCCAATTGAAAAATGGGCAGAGGACCTGAAGAGACATTTCTTCATAGAGGACATACAAATGGCAAATAGACATATGAAAAAATGCTCAACATCACTAATCATCAGAGAAATGCAAATAAAAACCACAATGAGATATCACCTCACCCTAGTCAGAATGGCTATCATCAAGACAAATAGTAATAAGTGTTGGAGAGACTGTGGAGAAAAAGGAACACTCATACACTGTTGGTGGGAATGCAGACTGGTGCAGCCGATATGGAAGGCAGTGTGGAGGTTCCTCAGAAAATTACAAATAGAATTACCATGACCCAGCAATCCCTCTCCTAGGTATGTACCCAAAAAATCTGAAAACATTTATCCACAAAGACACGTGTGCTCCAATGTTTATTGCAGCTTTGTTTACTGTGGCTAAGACATGGAAACAACCAAAATGTCCTTTGATAGATGAATGGATAAAGAATTTGTGGTATATATACACAATGGAATACTATTTGGCAGTAAGAAAAGATGATATGGGAACATTTGTGACAACATGGATGGATCTTGACAGTATGAAGCAAAGCGAAAGAAGTCAGACAGAAAAAGCAGAGAACCATATGATTTCACTGATATGTGGTATATAAACCAAAAACAACAAAAGAACAAGACAAACAAATGAAAAACAAAAACTCATAGACACAATAACAATAGTTTAGTGGTTCCCAGAGGGTAAGGGGGGATGGGGGGTGGGAGATGAGGGTAAGGGGGATCAAATATGTGGTGATGGAAGGAGAACTGACTCTGGGTGGTGAACACACAATGGGATTTATAGATGATGTAATACAGAATTGTACACCTGAAATCTGTGTAATTTTACTAACAATTGTCACCCCAATAAATTAAAAAAAAAATCAAGTTCCTGATTTTCCTGCCATAATTCACTCTCTCACCTCCCTCCCATAGCTAACTCCCACCCTCAGAAAGGTTTATTTTGTGGGAGAAATCATATCACAAATAAAGAGATGGAGCAACAGGTGCACAATTGTTTTTTGAAGTATGAGAACTAATAGAGTAGCATTTGCTGTAAAGTGTAGCTGAAATAAAGCATCTATGAGCCACAAATAATTGGGTTGGCCTCAATCCATTCCCTTCAATGAATCCATAAATTGCTTTCAATTTTTAGTGCCACTGAGCTATAGGGACTTCCAAACTGAAATCCAGCTACTGCCTTCAATAGGAACAGAAGATGGAAAAGCCATTTCTTTAATAAGAATTTGGCAGGAAATAGTTTCTTGGTGACTCCTCCTCCCACATCGAGTAGATGCTAGCATTCAAACAGAAAGGGAACTCACTCTTGTAATTTGTCCAAACCAAGATATCTTGAGATGACAGATAATGCACTATTTCCTTTACTGAAACAGAGTCCTGTCTCATGAGTTCTAAAGGAGGAATAACTGAATTGACTTGTGAGAAATCAGAAGAGAAAAAAAAAAAAACTTTCCAATCTTCCAGCAGCACAGGATAAATATTTAACTTACTGCAAAACCTGAGACCTATCCCAGGTCATACAGCTCATGTTCATTTCAAAGGCAATCCATAACTTACTCTAATTTGATTGCCTTTTCTAAGTTTTTAGATGTAGAGTTTGATTCTAGGCCTGAATGTGTTCACAGAAATGTTGGAAAATGAATGAGATCTGCTCACCACTTTACAACTTCACATCAGTTTGTTTTTTTTAAGTTAAACTTTTTATTTTGAGATAATTGCATATTCATAGGCCCTTCTAAGAAATAATACAGTTATATTCCCTCTTTACTCCGTTCCCCCAAGTGGTAACGTCTTATAAAACTACAGTACAATGTCCCAACCAGGATATTCACATTGATTCAATCTACTGATCTTAGTTAGACTTCTCCAGTTTTACTTGTGTGTATTCTTGTGTGTGTGTGAAGAGAGAGGGGGATAGTGGGAGACAGAGAGAGAGAGAGAGAGAGAGAGAGAGAGAGAGAGAGAGAGAGAGAGAGAGAAAGAGAGAGAGAGAGAGAGAGAGAGAGAGAAAGTTTAGTTCTATGAAGTGTATCACATGTGTGAGTTCATATATCCACCAGCGTAGTCAAGATACCAAACAGTTCTATCACCACAAGCATCTCTGTGTTGCCCTTTTAGAACCCCTCCCACATCACCCCTTGTCTCCCTGTAACCTTTTGGGACTGTGCTTTTTGTTTTTTTGTTTTTCCTCACTCAGCAAAATTCCTTTAAGGTTTTTCCAAGCTGTTGCATGTATTAATAATTTGTTCCTTTTTACTGTTAAGCGTATTCTACGGTGTGTATGTTCCAGTTTGTTTAACCATTCAGCCATAGAAAAACATCATTATTATTTCCCATATTGGGCTATTAAAAATAAAGTTGCTATGAACATTCATATATGGATTTTTGTGTGAACATAAATTTTTATTTCTCTGGGTTAAATGTCCAAGAGTGCAATTACTGGGTCATATGGTATATGTATGTTGAGTTTCATAAAAAATTGTGGAACTATTTTCAAAGTGGATATATCATTTTATATTCCCACCAAAAATGAGTGAGCAAGTTTCTCTGTATCTTCACTAGCATTTGGTGTTGTTACTACTTTTTGTTTTAGAAATTCTGATAGATCTGTAGTGATATCACCTTGTGGTTTCCATTTGCATATCCCCAATTGCCAATTATTCTGAACATTTTTACATGTGCTTATTTACCCTTTTTCATTCCTCTGCTTCTTTCTTTCCTTCTTGTGGGTTGTTTGGGCATTTCTTAAGATTCCATCCTGACTCATTTATTGTGTTTTTACATATATTGCTGTGTGGAGTTTTGTTATGGTTTCTCTGCATGTTACAATGCACATATATATGACTTAGTCTATTGGTAACAATGCTATCCATTTGAATTGAAGTGTGGAAACCTTATTTTCATTTAGGTCACTTTACCTATTTCTCTTTTAAATGTAATGTCTTGAGTATCAGCATTATAATTTATGTTTTAATTATTACATACGATTTATAAAACTCATAAGAAGAGTAGTCTATTTTATTTACCTATATATCTGTTCTTTGCTTGTTATTCCTTTCATCCTAATGCTCCAAACATCCTTCTTGTGTCATTTCATTCTGTTTGAAGAAATTATTTTAGCCATTCTTTAAGAATAATTATGCTAGTGACATTTTTTTATTCATTTTCTTTCATCTTAACATGTCTTTATTTCCCCTTCATTTCTAAAGAATAGTTTTGTTGGATATAAAATTTCTGATTAACAGTTCTTTTCTTTCACCGCTTTAATAATATTATGACATTTCTTTCTGGCCTCGATAGTTTTAGATGAAAAATCCAATGTTATTCAAATTAATGTTCTCCTATAGATAATATGCCATTTCTCTCTGTTTTAAAGTATTTTTTGTGTGTATATCTTACTGCATTTTTTTATTTTTCAATTGCAGTTGACATTTAATATTATTTTATATTAATTTCAGGTGTACAGCCTAGTGGTTAGACATTTATATAATTTATAAAGTGAAACCCCTGATAAGTCTAGTACCCACCTAGCACTACACATGGTTATTAGAATATTACTGACTATATTCCCTAAGCTATACTTTACATCCTCATGACTATTTTTTATGGTTTATATTAAAATATAGCTAACATACAATATTATATTAGTTTCAGATGTACACCATAGTTAGTTAACATTTATACCTAAAGAAATGATCACCATTATAAGTCCAGCAACCATCTGACACCATATCATGCTATCACAATTTTATTGACTATATTCCCTATGCTTCACATTACTTATAATTCTTTATATTTCTGTAGTGTCACTTCTCTTTCATTGCTGATTGTATTTACTTTGGTCCTCTCACCTTGTTTTCCTTGATGGCTCTGGTTAAAGTTTTATCAATTTTATTTATCTTTTCAAAGAACCACCTCATGATTTTATTCATCTTTTGTATTTTTTAACACTCTATTTTGTTTCTTTCCATTCTTATCTTTATTATTTCCTTCCTACTAATCACTGGGCTTTGTTTGCTGTTCTTTTTCTAGTTCTTTTAGGTGTAAATTAAATTGTTCATTGGAGATTGTTTTCTTGTTTCTTTAGGTAGGCCTGTATTGCTATGAACTTCCCTCGTAGGACTGCTTTTGCTGTGTCCCATAGATTTTGGGTCACTGTGTTTTCATTTTTGTTTGTCTCAAGGTATCTTTTCATTTCTTCCTTGATCTCATTGTTAACCGATTCATTATATAGTAACATGTTATTTTTACTCCAGGTGTTTATGTGCTTTTCAGTTTTTTCTTGTAATTGATTTTTTTCTTTCATACCATTGTGTTCAGAGATGTTTGATATGATTTCAATCTTCTTGAATTCATTGAGACTTGTTTTGTTACTTAAAATGTGGTCTATCTTGTATGTTTCAAGGTCACTTGAAAAGAATGTATACTCTGCTGGTTTGTTATGAAATGCTCAAAAAATATCAATTAAATCCATCTGGTCTAATGAGTCATTTAAGGCTGTTGCTTTCTTGTTGATTTTCTGTATGGAAGATCTATCTATTGATGTCAATGGGTTGTTAAAGTCCCCTATTATGACTCTATTACTGTTGCTGTCTTCTTTTACATCAATCAATGTTTGCTTTATATATTTAGGTGCTCATATGTTGGGTACACAGATGTTTACTAAGGTTATATCCTCTTGTTGGATTGATCCCTTTATCATTGTGTAATGTCCTTCTTTATCTCTTATTATACCTTTCATTTTAAAGTCTATGTTCTCTGATACAAGTATTGATACTCCAGCTTTTTTTTTCATTTTCATTCACATGAAATATATTTTTTCCATCTCTTTACTTTTAGTCTGTGTGTGTCTTTTAATCTGAAGTTGGCCTCTTGTAGACAGCATAGGCATGAGTCTTGTTTTCTTATCCATTTATCTTCCCTATTCTTTGGATTGGAACATTTAATCCATTGACATTTAAAGTAATTACTGATAGGTACATAGTTATTGCCATTTTATTCTTTATATTTATGGGGGTTTTTTTGTTTTTCACCTTCTTTTTAAATTTCTTTGACATGTCTTGTAATACTGGTTTGGTGGTGATGAACTACTTTAGCTCTTTCTTGTGGGGAAGCTCTTTATCTGTCCTTTGATTCTAAATGATAGTCTGGCTGATTAGAGGAATCTTGGTTGTAGGTCCTTACTTTTCATCACTTTGAATATATTGTGCCACTCCTTTCTGGCATGCAAAGTTTCTGTTGAGAAATCAGCAACAATCTTATGGGAGTTCTCTTGTAGGTAACTAACTCTTTCTCTTGCTGTATTTAAGATTCTCTATTTGTCATTAACTTTTGGCATTTTAATTATAATGTGTCTTGGTGTGGGTCTCTTTGGGTTCAAATTGTTTGGGACTCTCTGTGCTTCCTGGACTTGTATTCCAATTTCCTTCACCAAGTTAGAAAAATTTTCTGTCATTATTTCTTCAAATATGTTTTCAATTGCTTGCTCTCTCTCTTCTCCTTTTGGTACACTTGATGTTGTCCCATAAACTATCCTCAATTTTTGTAATTCTTTTTGCTTTTTTCTGGTCTGATTGGGTGTTTTCTACCACATTGTATTCCAAATCACTGATTCAATCCTCTGCTTCATCAAATATTCTGTTGATTCCATATAATGTACTCTTCATTTCAATTAGTGTGTTCTTCATTTCTGACTGGTTCTTTTTTATGTTTTCTCTTTCTTCCTTTATATTTCCTAACTCTTTGTTGAAGTTCTCACTGAGATCATCTATTCTTCCCCTAATTTCACTGAGTATCTTTATGACCAGTGTTCTGAACTCTGCATCTGATAGATTGTTTACTTCCATTTTGTTTAGTTCTTTTTCTGGATTTTTGTTCTGTTTTGTCATTTGGAGTATATTTCTTTGTCTCTCCATTTTGGCTGTCTCCTTGTGTTTGTTTCTATGTATTAGGCAGATCTTCTATGTCTCCTGGTCTTAGTAGAGTGGCCTTGTATAGTAGGTGTCCTGTGGTACCCAGTGGTACAGTATCCCTGGTCACCTGAACTGGGTGCTCCAGGTGTGTCCCTTGTGTGGGTTCTGTGTGCCCTCCTATTAGTTGAGCCTAACCAGGGAATCGCCTAATGAGATGCATTTCTTAGAATGTATCCCAATCATTAAGCAATGCATGATTGTATTTTAGTATGCAGTCACCCTGTTTCAGGATGAGCACATAGATCTTGGTGTAAGTTTATGGGCTGTAGTTCCAATGGCATTTTAATTTTCAGAGCCTTTGGGATGCTATTCTGGTCTACTTGGTTTATCTGGTGCTATTTGGACTGTCATTGTTCCCTTTTGGTGCCTACTGAGAGATTTGAAGTAGCTTCCTCAGTTTGGGCTACCTGATGCTCCTAGGTTGGGAAACAAAGGGTACTCCCTGGACCAAATACTTATTCTGTCAGGAGCCACCATCTGCTTGAAATCTCTAGTCAGGGAAGTAATTCTTTGGGCAACAGGATATAGAGGCTTCTTGGACCAGCTGCTTGTTTTGGCAGGATTTCCCCTCCCCAAGTCACCTGGCTACCCCACACCTCTAGGTTAGAAAAAGAAGTCTGAGATCCAGCAGGGATAGAAAGCATTTCCTGGGCTAGGTCATGTCTTGTGGCAGGACTCCCCCCACTTGCAAGTGCTGCATGGTCACCCAATGTCTCCAGGTGAGGGAAGAGAGTTTGGGGTCTAGTAGGGAAGGAAAGTGCTTCCCTTGGCTCCTTAATAAAGATCCCAGTTAATCCCTCTTCTCAGTGCCACTGGCCCTGCAGATAGGACTCCCATTCAGTTCAGGAGAGGAACAAACCTACTTAAGTCACCCTCTGTTGTTAGGTTGGGATTGGGATTGTTAGGACACCTGGCTTGTGTCCCTTTTTAACACTGGATAGGGAGTGCAAAGATGCCCTATCACTATGTCCTTCCATCTGTCCTAGGGTCCCTAACCAGCCCACCTTCCTTTGATCAGAATTCTCTTTTCGTTGACTCATTTCCAGGGCCTATAGTTGTACTTAGCAGACAGAAGCAGAAGAAATGGTTTCACGCCATCTGTAGGCCTTCAGCATCACTTTTGAATTACATTGTAAATTGGTGGTATGTAAGACAAAGACAAGTTGCAGAAGTATTTTGTTGGTTCCAAGCTATGGTTTTTTATGTGTGTCTATATTTAGTTATTAATTAATAACACACATTTAAAAATCAGAATGGTCCACATAAAATTCTGCAGCTCTGGATTCACTGAGAGAATCAAACCTGGCCACCTGGGCCTGAACTGGGCAACAATAGCTAAATGTATGTAGAAACATCCCTCTTCAGACATGGCACTTGCCCACTCCCCCTTTTTTTAGGGCCAGCTTTTTCAGTCATTTAAATCACTAGACTGGTCCTTGAGTTAACAAGCCTGACAGCCTATTAAAGAGCAATCACAAACTTTTATAATTTCATTTTACAAACACTTTTCCATAAATTCTTTCATTCAATCCTTACCATAAAAAAACTGGCACTATTTAAACCTAATTCTAAATAATAGGTCCTATCACTACCATTTTATAGCTAAAGAGACTAGGTTTTAGAATAAGAATGTGACTTACCAAAGTCATAGCACTATTAGGTGACAGAATTGGGATTCAATCCTTGTCTTCTGACCCCAGGTCCAGTGCACTTTACTTGTCTTCTACAGCCAAGAACACTATGGAGATGTTCCAAAATATAGTTGACCCTTGAACAACACACATTTGAACTGCACAGGTCCAACTTATACATGGACTTTTACAATAAATACTATAAATATATTTTTGTTATGATTTTCTTAATAACATTTTCTTTCTTCTAGCTTATTTTATTTGTAAGAATACAATATATAATACATATTACATACAAAATATGTGTTAATCAACTGTTTATTTTATTAATAAGTCTTCTAGTCAACAGTAGGCTTCCAGTCAACACTAGGCTATTAGTAGTTAAGTTTGGGAGAATTCAAAAGTTATATGTGGATTTTCCATTGTGTGGGGGTTTGGCACTTCTAACACCCACATTGTTTAAGGGTCAATTATAAAGTCATAAATCATAAGGCCGCATTGTTTGACATGAGAATGTTCTTTTTGAAAAGAGAATCATGAATGCCCTTAGCTATCATTCACTTGCACCTAAGTCGTACACTTACTTTGTCAAGCCAATTAAACAAACAAAACAAAAGTCTGAATCACACTGAAGTAAACTTGAGCATGACCTTTCCAATTAATTATACCTATTAAGTTTCAGACAGACTGCTTTGCTGGCCCTAGGGTTGGTGGGGCATGTATAAACAAACCACAACATATGTTCTCCCACCCCTACAGATTTTAAATACATTCTAGGAGACTAATCCCGCACACTTTTAAACAACCAGAAAAAAAAGTTATCATAATAATAAAAATCTCTGTTGTGTAGATTTGCCTAGAGAAGAGTTATTGGAAAGCAGGAAAAGTTGAGATACTTAACACTTAACACTTAACAATGATTTATTCTGTAATCTTTGGTTCCTATAAAAGTGTGACCTTTAATAATTCTACTGGGAGAAGAGGAGGAACCAGAAGCATCTTAGAAACACCATGAATAATGCTTCCTTGTGAATGATCTTTCCGGTGTCACTGCTGCAAACTCAGCCAAATGACAGGTGTTCCTAAAGGACAGATAAAGAATAACCCCATCCTTGCAACCATACAGCAAGAGCAAAGTATGAAAAATGAACAGATAGGCTCAAACAGACAAGAAAGAGAGTGCTGCCTGAGTAGAGAGCAGCCTGCTTGAGCAGAATGAGAGGAAAGAAAGCATGTGAAGTGTTAGAAGCAGCAATGATCGAGCAAAAACAAAGTCCAGAGGGCATAGTGGTTTTAAATCATGGCCTCAAGTTCTGGGATACTCCTCCTTGTGTTCACTTCCCTTGAAGTTGGAAGCCTGTAACCACTTCCACCAATACAGTATGGCAAAAGGCATGCTGTGTGGTCTCCAAGACTGGATCATAATGGCCCACTTGTTCCTGGAGTCCTGAACTGCCATGCTGGATGAGCTTCATGTAGGTTCTCCAGATGAGAGAGAGCTGAGTCCAGACGTCCTGCCATTGCAGCCCAAGTGGCAGACATGTGAGTGGAAAAGTTTCCAGATAAGTTCAACTAGCAGCCATTCAAATCACCCAACCTCCAATAAGTCTTCCCAGCTGAGATCCCAAATATGGAACAGAGAAAACCCCTGCAGGCTATGTCAATTCTAAATGCCTAAACAATGAAATCCAATAGTAAATTAAAACAGTTGTCTCTTTAAGTCACTAAGTTTTAAGGCTGTTTATTCTACAACAATAATCAGAACAGTGGGTAAAAATAAAAACCAAAATGGGGAAGAAAAAGATAAGTTTAGTACAGAGATGGTGCAGGGGTAGAATTAAGCATGACTAGAGAATACAGCAGAAATGTAAAAGGGACTGTCAATGGTAAGAAACAACATTAGCTTCTAAGGACTACTAGTCTATGCTACAAACCCAATTCTGGGTGCTAAAAAGGCATAGTACATGCTGCAATTGCATTTATTCATGGCAGTATGAGATTATTCTCCAGGAAAATGCTAACTGACCTTTTGCATTTTTTCCTTCTGTACAAAAGAGAAAGCTTTCTCTCTTGCCAGATCCAGCCTACCCATCCTGCTTCTGCCTGCAGCACCAGGCTCACAAAGCCTCATGGCATATGCTACCCAAGGCATTAGCTTATCAGGAAGCTGGAATTAACCAGCATTGAGGGGAGCCCTTGGTTCCAGTGAGCCCCTGAGGTAGATGAAAGTCAGTCTGCAGAGGGAGTGCTGGCTGCCAGACAAGAAATCTCCATCCTTCTTAAACTTATCACCAGACCCCAAGGCCAGACTCCAAGGCAGGATGGATGTTGGTGGTCTGGGAACCAGCTAAGACCAGCTGCAACCAGCTAAAACCAACATGGTGCTGGATTCACCTAGCAGGGACCCTAGGACTCATTATACACTCATTACAATACATTGGCATGCTAAAAGACACACCCCGAGGCCACCATTATCCGAAACAGATAGACCATGAAATGATACAAAATGGCCAATGAAGCCCTTCTGAGAAATCTCTGCCCTTTCCCAGAAGATCCCTGAATATTCCTCCTAAATTCAAATCCTTAAATTTGAATGTAAAGGCCCTAATTAAAGGGACACCAATAATAGGCTTACACCCCAGCAGGAGTGCTGCTGTTCTGTCTACGGAGTAACCTGCTTCTTACCTTTCCTTTGCTTGAATAAACTTTTTCCTGCTTTACTTTCATTTCAGCTGGGGCTTGAATTCTTCCCTGCATGCTGCCAAGAGAGGCCCCTTCTCTGGGCCTTCCAGGGTGGAGGTATCACCCAGCCTCCTGCAACACCCCATGTCCCAGAGCTACTCTACATCTTGAGGTCTCAGTCCATCTGATATTCTGTCCAGCTTGGAACAACTGCCCTCGTATCTCAGATCTCAACCCCCTGCTGAGATATGGCCTCTTTTCCCCTTCATCTGCCTGTGCTGGACTCTGCCTCACTTCAGTTGCTAGATGGCAGCCTATGTTTACTAGGCACACCACCTGACTCGATGCTTCCCCACAGAGTCGAGTCCCCACATCCCTTTGAATGTCTTCAGAGTGAACTGGTGACCTCACTTTGGGGAATTGCCCTGAAGCTCATTTGGCTTCCCCAGCCCCAGTACCAGCTTCCTCTAGCTCTGTAGCGGCCCAGTCTGCCTTGAAGCTAAGCCCACTTAAGTTGTGACAACTCTTGCACAAAGTGCAGCATTCTGACAATAGAGCAAACATTACACACTTGGATCCATTGTGAAAACTCTTTTCTTTTAAGCACTTCCTCTTGTCATTCCCCAAACACCTCTGAGGATGGTCAAAGACACATGCTAGCTCAGTGTTTCCTTGATTTACTTGTGGCTGCCTACAAAGCAAACTCTCCTCTGTGGAGCTGTTTGTCTCAGTGGGGCATTTAAATTGAGATTGCCAGTTAACACCTGTGGAGCCAAACCCCTCTTACTTATCTCTGAGACTAGAGGAAAGATTTCATGGATGTCAGAATCTCACAGGTTGACAGTTTAAGCAGAAATTTCCAAATTTTCCGAAGGAACAGCTTTCCTGATTCAGCTGCTAGAAGGAGGAACAGAGCTAGAGCATGTCACCTACTGACCCCAGCATTACTAAGAACACTGGGTTGCAAGCTTATGGAGTACAACCTTACGGGTCACAAGCATCAGCAGATACCCCCTGTCAGCCCATGATAGGCAGCAGAGAAACTCTGAACAACGCACTCATTCTTTCTCCCAGAAAGACGGAAGCAGGAGCAGGTCTGAGCGGATGGGAGGAGAAGTTCTGCGCGTTGATTGAGCCCTATTGTTGAGCTGTCTGGGAAGATTGCACAGCTGGGCTAAGTGTTGTATTCAGCAAAGCACATGATGGACGGTGCTTTTGTGCCATGGACATTCCAGTCAGCACGGAGCCTTAGACGGCTGAGAAAATTAAAGGCTTTGTAGGCCCCTTTCACAACACACCTGATTTCTGTATTAAACTTGAGGGTGGATGGGCATTGTGTTGGGTAATTGCCAGCCCTAAATGTCACCATAGGTGATAGGTTTGCTCTGATATTCTCAGATAATGGGGGAAAGACAGCTCCCCTAATATTTAGGCAGCCCTAGGCATTAGTAATAGACATGTGAGCCTTGAAAGAGAGAAGACTTGGTTCTGGTCCCATGAACTTACAGCCTCACCTCACCTTGTATTGGAGAGCAGGATCCATATGTTTTTGACCCCAAGTCACAGGACTGGGCTTTCAGGGAAGCCACCTGATTCGACAGCAGAACTCTTCCCCAGGCAGCAGGCATTAAGCACCAGGCCGGGGAAAGGGAGAGAGGTGACTCTGGTATTATATGTGGGAAACAGCCGTGGTGGATCTGGAGCCCATTGTCATATGCATAGGATATAGATAATTCATATTCTGGTCAGGTTGATGGCTCTTGTGGGAAACTGGAGATATTCTCAGCAGTTATGAGGACAGATTGGGTGTTATGGCAGTGGCCTGTCCATGGCAGGTCAAGTTCGAATAGCCCCAGGGAGATCTATGTGCTAGGTATAGCACTAGGTGGCTTGCACTAGGTAACTCTTTGAAGCAGGGCGCAGCTGGGCCCCCTGTGCTCAGAGTTCCTCTGAGATACCCTGCCCCCATCCGGCTGGCTTTACTTTTTAGTTAGCAATAAATCACCCCCTGTGTTGTGAGCTCAGAATGCCTCCGGGATGCCCTTCCCCTGTTTGGGCTTCTTATCTTAGAAAATCACCTTGGAGATGCTTGCTAATCATAAAATCTATCGCTCAGCATTCTCCCCAGGTTACTCCCTCACCATTCCTTGATCGCTGGCACCACCAAAGAGATACGATGACAGAGGAGGACATCATGAAAGAAGAATAAACCTCTGGGATTGTCACGCAGTCTCTGGGAGAGTGCCTTGATTTTCCCTTAAATACCCTTAGCTGGTCTGAGAATGTTAAGGCAGTTTTTGGACGGGTTAACCCGCTACTTTCTCAGACCACCGGTGCTCTGATAATAAACTTATTCTATGTCCCAACTCCTGTGTCGGTTTATTGGCTAAGCAGCGCAGGCAGCATGAGCCTCAGACTCGGTTTCCCTCTGGTTACAACTCGATTTCTTGAAATCCTCACAGTAACCCAATTTACAGAGAAATACACTGAGGTTCTGAGAAGTCCCACAGCATGCTCAAGGTCACACAGCTACTTACAGAGATGGTATTCAAACCCAGGTCTCTTCAACCCTTCAGTGGTGTTTGGTGCCCATACAAAACCAAAGGAAGATGCTGGTTCTCAGACTTTGCCTGGGCTCAAGACTGCAGTCCAGTCCCACTGAAGAGACAGGCCTGGAGTGAGGAAGCAGGGAGTCAGACAGGAGGAATTTGGCTTCGGGAGCTCACAGCTGGAAACTCCCGCAGGTCCCCTGGGGCCCATTTCATTCTGACACCATCAATATCACAGTGGGGAGAGCAAGTATCTCAACTCCTCCTCATTTTCTGTAATACCTTCTGCAATATAATGGAATATGGGGTCTTCCTTGGCTCAGAGGCCACCCCACCCCTGCACAGTGGACCCATCATCCCCCCACGACCCCCCCCCCACACACACATAGCCTCCAGTACTTAGAGCTGACTAAGGCCAGGAGGCAGAGACTGGTACCCTCTCATTGTACACTTCAGAAAACTCAGGCGTTCATGGAAATCCCTCAAGGGCATGTTTCTAGAATCATCTTTGCTGCTGGGTGTTCCAAATCAATATCAAAGAAAAGAAGTAACAGCCCAATTCTCTGATGGCCTTCTCAGAGATGAGACTGCTGGTTCTTCTGTTGTTTTTGTTATTCTTATCGAGTCATCTCTTCTGAGCGGATGTGTTTGAGACTGAGTCTTAGGAAGAAAGCAACATCTGCCAAAGACTACATAATTGAACACTGATGCCTGTGACTGTCTCCGGGTTCTCATCCTAGAACTTCAGTTCACAGCCTCCTTATAGCCTAGGTTTGGGTGGCGGCAAGGGGCAATCATTGTGGAAGGCAAGGAAGCAGCAGGAGTTAGGAGGTAAAGTCTCCCAGATCCTGCATGTACACGGCAGAGGTGGAGTCCCTCCAGACACCATGGCCAAGGTCAGCCGCAAGCTTTCCAAGGTCATTCCCACCTTAGAGGGTTTGCACCTGCTCTTCCCTCTCTGGACTACACTTTATAGATCTTGGCTCAGCTGGCTCCTTCTTTTTGTTCAGCTCATAGCCCAAATGTCATCTCTTCAGAGAAACCTTCCCTGACCACGTGAAGCATAAGACCTTCAATCACTCTTATCACACCACTACATCTTACTTCCCCTCCTAGCACTTATCAGTATCCAAGTCATCTTGTTTGTTTGTGTCCATGTGCCTGTCTCTCCCTATGGACATCAGTTCTCTGAAAGCATGGACCCCATCTATCTCATTCAAAACAAAAACAGTAGTACCTACACAAGAGTTGATGCTCAATACATTCATGGGGAATGAATTCAGGCTAGCCTGAAATGTCACTGGCATTGTGGAATTCTGCTTCTTCTTTTGGCCAAAAGGGTTGAGACAGGGTTAGCTCAGCAGAAGCCTCAGTGGCCCATCCTCATGGGGAACACAAGGGTGGATATGCAGCAGGAAGTGTCTACGGCACAGTGGCAGGTCTACGGCACAGTGGCAGGCCCAGTGCAGTCCTTTGGCTTCAGTGTATAAGCCTGGGGCCAGGGGATTAGACACAAATAAGGCCCTAACATGAAGCCCTTACCATAGGGCCCACATATAGAAAACAGTAGATTCCTGGTGCAGATGAAGGTGGTTGTGTTAGTCTGCTCAGGTTGCCATAATAAAATACCATAAACTGGACAGATTAAACAACAGAAATCTATTCTCTCACGGTTCTTAGAGTGCAGCATGGTCAGACTCTGGTGAGGGCTCTCTTCCTGGCTTACAGACAGCCACCTTCTCCTTGTGAGCTCACACGGCCCATCCTCAACATGTGCAGAGGGAGAGAAAGTGCTGGCCTCTCTTCCTCTCCTTATAAGAACATTAATCCTGCTGGATCAGGGCCCTACCCTTAGTACCTCATTTAAAGTTAATTACTTCTGTGAAGTCCTATCTCCAAATTCAGTCATATTAGAGTCACTACGTCAATATACGAGTTAGAGGAGATGCAGTTGAGTCCAGTACAGTGGTTATGATTATCTGGATACACCTGGATTGTGCTGCTTCAGCACTGGCCTCTCCGCTGTATCGATGATGACACCAGGGGAAGGTGAGGCCCGACCCCAGGAGGCAGCTGTTACCATGGTGTGTGCTGGGTGATGCAGAGACAGATGCAGCCACCACAAAGCCAAATGGATGTTGTGGGCCTCTTGGGTGAGCCTACAGGCCCAGGCCTACTGCAGTTGGTCATCATGTGTCCAACACCAATGTCCACATGAAATGTGGCCTTCACTGAGGGCCAGGGCTGCAAGACCCCAGTTGGTGGCACAGTCAGAGGTGCTGGACAGGCCCTAGCAAGGTTTTTCCCAGGATACTGAATTGCTGGCACTGCCGCAGAAACCTGTTTTGCTTATAGGGCAGCAGGACCGTGAACCACGAGCAATGGTAGAAGCCAAGGAAAGGTTTGGCTTTTCCAGTCATATTTACAAACGGCAGCAGCAAGGCAGTGACAAGGCAGACTTCCAGACCTTCCAAAACAGCCCCACGGGAGTGGCACGTCCTCAGACATTTCCTGACAGAAGCTGCGGGTGACGTGGGTAAGAAAACAGTACCCCTTACAAGGCAGCACCAGTCTGTGTCCTTCCCAAGCCCATTCCCTGGCACCACTGCTGGGATGAAAAGGACTGGAAGTATGTAAGGACATTTTGGCTGAGTTAATAGAGATCCTCTTTCCCGCATCTGAATGCCCTTCAGCTGCCCAAGGTGAGAGGCACGAAGCCAGAGACAAAGGAGTCTCACAGCCACAGTGAAATTCTCCCGCAGGCAGAGGGCCCTACAGAAGGGGTGGTAAACCAGGTGATGGTGACATGAATATTCTGTCAACATCCTGTCATCCTCCCCCTGCTCTCATCTTCTTGAACTAGTGGTTAAGAGCAGGGACTCTTGAGTGTGTGAGTTTGATGTCAGCCCTAACACTAAAGCTGGGTAAACTGTAGAAGGTCTATAACTCTGCCTCAGTTACCTCATCTATAAAATGGAGATAATGATAGAACCTAAGTTATCGGCCTAAATGAATGAACACAGTACTCAGTAAGTGGTCATTATTATTGTATTTCTTACCATGAACAGAGCTAACATGCTTAGGACATATTGTGTATTAGGCACTCTGCTGAAGGCTGGGGAAAACAAACTTATTTTTACCATTATCTATTGATCAATCAACCAACAGATAGGAAGATAAATAAATACACACACACTCACACACACAGTGCCAAAAAATGTATATACATTTTAAGAAAGCAAAAAATTAAAATTGTAATACTCAATATATACTCACAATAAAAGATGAATACAAGTCATGTTTGACTTCTACAATTATAAGAGGTACTCAAAGTGGTTACCATCAGTGTCCAGACACTTCTGATTACTGCTTGAGCATAGATAACATCTCTTATAACGTGTATACATTTTTTGCCACCCCCGGTATACTCGTGTGTGTGTGTGTGTGTGTGTGTGTGTGTACATACATATATACATATAAAGATACAGATTATATAGATAAATGTATATATATCTAAACATGTAGATGATTGATAGATGATAGATATAGAAGTGCAAAAAAAAATGGCACTCAAAGAAAAAAAGATTGTCCAAAATTTCTCAAATATCAGAGCAAATGTTCAAACCCACATCTGTCTGACTCCCAAACTGGATTTTTTTTTTTTTTTGCCACAACAGAGAAAAATCTGCTCCTTTCTTCCGTGACTTGGACAGCAGCTCAGTGACCCTAGGATGGGTAGGGTCTGTCCCCTACTCATGACTCATGGCATCCCATGCTTACATGTGCATGGACACAGGGGCTCTGCAGGAACGGGAGGGCCCAGTTTCCACAAAGCTCTGTTGTCCTCAAAGAGTCAACACTTCTGGAAATAACAGGTAACGTGCCATGATGCTGACATCAGCTGCAGCCATGCTCTTAGGAGACAACTTCCTGCAGGGCCTGGTACATCACAGTGACAGAGAAGCGATATGGAGAGCAAACACACAAGCCCCCCTTCTCTTTACCTGCCAGTACAATGTTTCCCCGAAAATAAGCCCTACCCTGAAAATAAGCTCCCGTTAAGATCATCAGCCAGACGGACAAAAGATGACATGACTGTATTTGAATAAATGTAGATTGTTGTACATGAAAAAATAAGACATCCCCTGAAAATAAGCCCTAATGCGTCTTTTGGAGCAAAAATTAATATAAGACCCAGTCTTATTTTCAGGGTAATACAGTATAAGACCCGGTCTTATTTTCAGGGAAACACAGGGTCTACACCAACTCTCCTACACTAGGGTCTCTGCCTACTCTTAACTTAGTCTTCCAAGTACTTGGAGTAAAATTGGAAATTCAGGAAGCTGGGACAGGAGCAATGATCTGGGGATGAAGGAGGTTAGAAGGTTGCTGTGTTGGTTAAAGAAGGCTTAGTGCTTTGACAGATAACCCCAAATTTCAGTGGCTTAATACAACAAAGCTTTACTTGTCGCTCACTTCACAGACCACATTGAGTCAGCAGGGGAGGAGGGATGAGCAATAGTTGCTCTGCTCCATGCTGTACTTCAGGGTCCCAGGCAGCTTCCATTTAGTTGCTCCTCTATCCCCTGGATACTTTGTGCACTGCATTGGATCCTCCGCATCTGGCTGGCCAACAAGGCAAAACTGAGCCATCGTGACATGTCAGTCACACAGGTGGTATTTGAGATGCTGAGCCTGGAGATCACACACACCACTTTCACCCACATTCCACTTGCCAAAACTCTCACATAGTTGCAAAAGTGACACAAAAATTTGGGGGATAGAATTTGGTGAAAACCTAAGATTCTCTGCTGCAGTTTCCATTTCTTTAGGCATTTGCTGACCATGTGTAACTTAAAAGGTGGCCGGGACTAATTTCTCCAACCTGATTCCCTTTGGCACGGTCCAAACTGCCTACACTCTTTGAGTTCTAAAACAAACAGAAACAAAGGAAAACAAATCATTCAATATCCTACTTGGCCCCTCTGGATTCTGTCAAGTTCAGGAATGAGAATGGCCTGGATGTGGGTTCCTATTACACATCCAAGGCATTTGGATATGGGTGCAGCCACACTCAGGCACTCGGCAAAGCGACGTTCACCTAGGTGACAGCGCTGCCACTCACATACCCTCCCCTCATCCTGCACACTCTGACAGTCCTTAAGACAAAGCTGGACTTTCCCATCACTCTCAGGTGGCATGAATCCTCAATGTGACCAGCTGCCTGAAGCTGACAAGAGATGGGCAACCTCCAAAGTGTTGCCATTCTCCCATGGCCAGTATAGCAGCCAGTAGGGTGGCAGCAAACCTACTATCAGTCCTGTGATTCTGAAAGCATTTGTTGAATACCAGTTATGTGCCAGGCACATGAGTAGGCAGCAGGGTCCAAACAAACAAATAAACAAGAAACAATTAGAAGAAAGCTCCTGCTCTACGTGTGGTCTGTTGGGAGTGTACCAGAAAATAAGCAAATACCATTTGATGTGATACCTGCTGTGATGGGGGAGGGGACAGACTGTGCCTCTGGAGCTCAGAAGCAGTGCCTAAGCCAGACCAGGGACCAGGAAAAGCTTTCCTGATAAAGTGATGTCTAAGCTGAGACCTGTAACATAAGGAGAAGCTACTCCTCCAGATGAAGAGGGCAGAGCTGCCTGGTCAGACTGTGTGCTCAGCAATGGCCCAAGGTGGGAAAGATCAAGTCATCTGTGAGCCTCGGGAAGAGTTTGAGAGGGAAGAGGAGCAAAATAAGCCCAGAATAGACATATGGAATCATGTAGTCTCCTTTGGGCATCATGCAAAGGACTCATGGGAGGCCCTGAAAAATTAAAGGATGGAGACACAGTCATATTTGTGTTGTAGAAAAATCACCCTCTGGCTGACATTTAGAAGGTCAAGGAGAGAGTGTGAGGCTGAAGATTAAAGAGTGATGCAGAGGCAGGCCAGGCAGCAGTGCCAGTGGACCAGGCAGGAGAGCAGAGGAAGGGGCAGCAGGTATAGAAGCTCTCTATGCCCAAAGGCCCGTGTTCGAGCAAACCACTGATGGGGGCCCTGGAGCTGCTGTAGTAACAGAATAGAGTTGGACATGTTCCCAGTGCAGCCAGGATATCTGCCTGTGCGTGTCTCGGGGCATCAGGGTGTTCTCTTTTCTAGGTGCACCCTGAGGGCTGGGAAACATGGCCGTATTCTGAGCATTAGCCGGCCTCAGCATTTGGTGGGTCAGCCTCATATTTCATCTCACGAGGCTGCACAAACCATACCTGGGGATGTGAGAGCAAGCAGGACATTGGCTTCATTTTCCAGGAGGACAGCCTCACAGAGAAATAGGCCATGCCACCGCCCAGCTCCAGTGGGTACCATTCCCACCAGTGCTGTGGAGGTTCCTGTGAGACCTGTGTGCAGTGGGCACTACCAGATTAGCACCCTCCTGTGGGCATTGGGTGAGGAAAGGAGTAAAGAGGTAAAAGGAGGAAGGGTGGCCTGTTAGGTCTCTGTGGGCCTCTGTGACGGCTTCTCATCGACTCTCCCCTGGGCTTCCGGCCCTGACACTCAGGTATGGCTTGAGGAGCTCCAAGGGGGCTGATGAGGACAAAGCTTCAGGTGGACCACGGCTATCTCAAGCAGCCAAGGGCTAATGCAGCTGTTCCGCCAGGCAGGTCGGCTTCTTGAAGGGGTACTCACAATCCAGGCAAGTGAGCAGTGAACAGGGGTTTGGGGGTGGAGTCAAGATTCCTCGAATCTCAAGGCCTGCTGGCATTTCTTTGGCTCTGTCTTGCTGCTGCCTTTCATTCTGCTTTCTGCCTCTTCGCCCTCAAGGAGACAAGCATAATATTTTTCTTCCTCCTTAGCTAACTCAGATAAGTTCATCTACTCTCTCCGAAGGCTTCCCTGTTTCTGGGGCAATTGAGGTGACAAGTACTCCTCCTGGGGGTTGGCTCGTATTTCCATCATTTCCGCCTTAAGGAAGGTGGAACACCTGTCTTGATTCCACCCCTCCCTCCGGCACAATGATAGTCACCCTATCTAACAACTTCTCATTCATAAATGAAACAATTGTGATGAAATTATGAAATGTTTCATTGTATCAAATTACTCATTACTATAATTGCATTTCCATTTCATCTTTCATCCAGTAGTCATTTATGAAATTTATTTCTTTATACCATTTATTATGGATTTTTGAAAATTCTATTGTATCCCAGTCAGAAAATGTGGCTTGTGTTATTTTATTCTCTGGGGAACATACTGAGACTTTTCTTTGCCGAGTACGCTATCATCTCTATTTGAATCCTTGATTTGTGATTTATCTCTTCCTCAGCTGAAACACATCTTAGAGCAGTTTCCAGGAAGAATAAGAAAGTGGCATGCTTTCTAAACCGTTGCATTTCTGAAAGTGTCTTTTTATGTCTTTACACACGAATGACAATTTAGCTGAACATAGAATTTTTGGGTCGCCACCTCCCTTATTTAAACCTTTGGAGATGGCGGTTCTGTGTGGAGTGAAATCCAAGGTGAGCAGATGTGTCTTCCTTTGTAGGTGCCCTGTTCTTCTGTTGAGATGCTTGCAAGATTTTTTAAAGTCCTCTAAGTCATGCCATATTCTCCTTTTTTATCCTTTACAGCACCCACTGGCTCTAGGAATAGAGCGACACCTTGGAGTAGGTGAGACATCTTGTGGAGGGATGAGGGAGGTGCTGATGCAAACTCTGCATCTTCTAGAAAGTGTCCCCACAGGAATGCAGGGGGACCATGCTATCCACAGTAACTCCCCAGGCTCCCCCAAATATTAGCAACAAGCGCTGTATCTCAGTCATGTGCCTCCACACTCTCCTTTCCCTTCCATGAACAGAGCTTTATACCAGATCAATAGGATTTTTACAACAAGGACAAAGGTTACATGTATGGGATTGAGGAAATCATAAGGTAAACCTTGGAAAGAACTTTCCTAGCCACATAATATTATCTCCTCTGTTGTCCTTGCCTTAATGACAGATGCCACTGTTTACATCTGTGACCTACTTCTCTCTGAGTGGTACCTCTGTCCTTGCCTGAATCCAGCAGATTCTATGGCCCATAACAGGACTGTTGGTGCCCTGGCCAGTCCCCCAACCCCGAGTAAGTCTTATCTTAAAAGGCCATGTGACTATCCTCCAGGACCTAGAAAGTGTATCCCAGGAAGAGGACCAGAAGACGGCACAATGCTAGAGGTGAGGATCCTGCTAAAACTGGAATTGGCCTCACGTTGCTGGGCATAGAATTCCCATACAGATGTGGGGATGTGAGAGTCAGCAGGACATCAGCCTCATTTTCCAGAAGAAGCTCTACAGGAGGACAGTGTCACAGGGAAACAGGCGGTGCCACCGCCCAGCTCCAGTGGGTGCCATTCCCACCACTGCCATGTGAGTGCTCTACAGTGCACTGTTGTGAGAACATAGATGGTGGTCCCTTCTAGAGGAAGCCCCCATGCCCAGGGTGGTGAGTCAGCACATCTGAAATTGCTATGCAGCATGTCCAAACTGATAAGCGAGGATGAAAACCTTAATCTCTCAGTTAGTATCTGCTAATGCACTTCATGTCTATATCCTGCCAAAATTCGTATTTTGAAATCTAATCCCTACTGTGGGTATTTGGAGGTAGGGCCTTTGGGAGGTAATTATGTCATGACGGTACAAGCCCCATGATGTTATTGGTGCCTTTATCAGAACATGGAGAGCCCAGCACTCTCTGCTCTAAGCCGTCTGAGGACACAGCAAGAAGACGGCCATCTATGAACCAGGAAGTGGGCTCTCACCAGACACTGAATCTGCCAATAGCTTGATCTTGGACTTCCCAGCCTCCGGACTGTGAGAAATAGTTTTCTGCTGTTTAAGCCACCCATTTTATTGTATTTTTCTTATAGCAGCCTGAACTAAGACAATACCTCAATATATTGTCCTGCTGCACATTTGTGACCAGAAAGTACTGCTCTAACATACTAGAACAGGGAAGTATGCTCCTAAAATTCATCTATTCTTAAGTGTTTCCAAAGACACTAGACATAAGAGATATTATTCATCCAAAAAAAAAAAATGATTTAGTTACCAAACGAGTTTTAGTTGTCAAAGCCTATCCTAGAAATTCACCGTGCATAACAGTATTTTAAATGCTCTCAGAAGGCCTGCAGTAAAGAATACCATTGAACTTTATTTAGCCCAATTCCCAAATTATTTGCCCACAAAGAATCCCTTTCAATTAATACTCATTAGCATCAGATAGAATATGGAACACACTTGGGAAAGTACAGTGCTAAGAAAACCTTCCAGATCAAAGGACTTGCTATACCATCTTCTGCCTTCAGTTTGCTCCCAGAGAAAATTAACACAAAAGGAAGCTGAGTATAACATGTTTATCGAATGAGCTAGATCAGTAGGATACAAGAAGAAAACATTTTTTTTCCTCTTCATCAGGTATCCTCTTAACCTTGCTCAGCCAAATCAAACTTAAGAGCCCCTGAATGAAATCCCAGGCTGGTCCCAGAGCTTTCTCAGTCATTTTCATGTATTAACAAGAGGCCTCATGTTCAGAAGCAAAAAAGTCCTGTCAGTTTGAATGTCAGAACTTCAATCTCTCATCCTATTGAAAACTTCTATCCCCAAACTGCCACAACAGAGACCAAAGAGTAAGTCTACAATGGGAAAGGAAGGGCAGTTAGTCTTGCTGGTTTCCTCTTTCCTTTTCCGTCAGCTTTCCCCCAGGCTCCTTTATTCTTCCCCCATGCACTTTGCTGCACCTGGTTCTTCTGATGTTGGGGAAGGAAGAAGAGCTCTGGAAGAGGTAAGGAATGTCAGAGTTTCTTATGTGCCTACTGCTATCTCTGGTTCTCTCTGGGTTTCTAAGTGTCCTTAGTCATGGCAGACAATCAAATACTGACTCTTTTGTCCTGTGGGGGCACTTCTGAGGGTTCGCCAGAGACCCCAGTGCTGGAGACATCCCACCTGCACATCACTGGCATAAATATTGCCTCTTCTAGATGAACAGTAGGACTGTGCCCTAAGCCCCTGGGGTCTGGCCGTCCACTATGGAGGTGGGTAATCTCACCCCTCCGAGCCAGACTGTGGGCTGAAGAACTTTCAAGGTGCCTGAGTTCTGTCTCATTTCCAAGGGACCCACACCTGCAGCTCATTCCCATCCCTATCTTCCTGCACAGCCATCAGAAGTAACCGCAGAAAGCCTCCCACCTGTAAGCTTTTTCAGGTATAGGTTAGGTCTCAAGCTCCGTCTTCTCCAAAATCCAGAGAATACATTTTGTGCTATCTTTATGATTCTCTGAAGCTTCTGTCTCGACTCGATGATGGGGAAGATGTCCCCTTCACTCCCCCCGACGGGGAGAGGACAATGCCTACCTCACTGACAACTCTATGTAGGCCGGGTTCCCTGGAAACAGACTGAAAGAGATTTACACTGAGAAAGGCTATTGGAGAGCGCAAGCTATTGGAGTGAAAGTCTATTGGAGTGACTCCTGTAAAGAAATGAAGGGGCAGGAGTGGCCAAAGGTAGAAGCTGAACTTGCATACAATTGCCTCAGCTCTCAGCTGATCCCCCAGGGAACACTAAAGCTGGACAGGCCCTTCTCAGATTGAAGCAAGGAGGTCGTGTCTCTGTACCCCTGCATGAACCAGCCCTGGATGCAGGTTGTCCTCAAGGAGGAGGCATAGGCTTGGGCAAGGCAGCTCCCTCAGTCAAAGGGAATTCCCAGAGAAGCCATGGAAGTCAGCGCTCCCAGCCCCTTGTGGACTGAGCGTCTCAGTCCTGAGGGGCGGGCTTGGGCAGGGCAGCACGGAACTGCACCCTTACTGAGGTCGGAGGCAGAGATGGGCCTCTTTAGCATCCTGCTCTAGAAATGAGAACTCCTTATTTTGTTTGATTTGTTTTGTATTTAGTTTGCCTCTTGTTGAGGGGAATATCGGGCATTTGTTAAGCTGATCCGTTAGCAGCCGTGTGATCCCCAGGAGGCACAGCAATGAGTCCCTGTTCTCTCCTGGCTCTGCACTTCACTATCTGGGTCCAGCTCATGTGAATCTCCAGTCAGTTTCCTTAACTATAAGTCAGGATGACAAAACTCACCTGCCTACCTCTCTTGACCATGGTGAAATACACAAGATGTCTTGATACACATAAAGCAAGGGCTTTGGGATCTGCTACAGAGATATTGGCGCTTTTTCAAAGTATTAAAATCCTATTAACAGATTTGCTGAGCTTTTTCTTATCAAGGCCTGTTAAGGTTAGATGATCAAGCGTCCTAGGAAATAGCACTAATGAGAGAACTTTTACAGAGTCAGTCTGCCCCCAGGGGAAGCCGGGCAGTACCCTGAGGTTTGTGGGCAGAACATTTAAGGCTGCATGTCAAGGTAGGTCCGATGGCACATCAATGTCACACAGCCCATGTAGAGGCTGTGTCACATGGAGAGTTGGAATGATGACCTAGTTCCAGCTCTGCCATTCACAAAAATGCGAGATTTGTAAGTTACTTCCCATGCTGGAATCCATTAGGCATCTGTGAAAGGCAAGCATTGTCCCAGGGCAGGATTTTCAAACTCTTTCAGTATCAGAACTGTGATTTCAACTGGAAATTCTTTTCAAACCTCATTATATCAAAATGTTGAACAGGTTCTTCAAGTTAAATGTAGGCTAATAATGGAAATTTTTCTCCAAATTTCATAAAATCTCCTGAAGCATATTAATGCAATCACTTACCAGAAAATAGGTCCTGTGTTTCTACCATGTGCCAGGCACAGTACTAGGCAAATACTCAAAAATGTGCTACAGGCTAGATGACTAGAATGGTCCCTGGCCTCAGAATTTAGAGTCAATTGTTGGGCCAGACAATACCTGTGCAATTACATGGCAGAATAGTAAGTTCTCAGACAGAAGAATGTTAAAATACATCAGAGTTTTAATCCAGCTTTGGCAAGGTGGGGAAGTCATGGTTGATGTCCCAGAGAAAATGGATCTAAAGGATATGTTAGAATTGATTAGCTACTGAAGAGAGAAGACTCTTCCCAGTAGAATGCCTTGCTTTTCCAGCGTCCCAAAATTGAGAGAGAGACACAGAGAGAGAGACTTTTGAAAAGCTGGATAAATATTAGTTCTAATATAAAAGAGGAAGCAATTAAAGACAGAAGATGAGACCATAGAATTTAGCACTGTATAGACCACAGAAGGTCATTTGTGAAATGCTAAGAAAACTGGGCTTTATCAAAAGTGCCATGAGAAACCACTGATGGATTTTAAGTAAAGTTCAAGAATCAATAGTCTAGGTGACTTCTCAGGGTACCTCCAACACTAATGCTTCCAATAACAGATTTCATTAAGCGTAACCAATAAATTCTTGCACATTAATTGACCCATTCAACAAATATTTGCTAAATGTAATTAAAATGTAATTATTTAAATCATAAAGACTTAGTGAAACATTTTTTGGAAAAAAAAAAGAAGATAAACCAATTTCTGGCAGAAAGCCCAATTATATTCTCAAAAGACAGCATCACATCTCCAGTTGGGGAGAAAAGGAAGGGAGAAGATTCACAAGGGTACAGCCAAGGAGAAAAGGTAAGCTACTACCTGAAACTATGCAGGTCAAAACTGGGACACTTTGGGGCTGAAAGACAAAAGATAGAAGAATGGGGACGGGGGACGGGCAACAAAGCACTCAATGAGAAGATGATTTGGAAGCTGAAATCAAGGCACCTAACAGGTGAGCACCTCCTATCCTCCCACCAGAGCCATTTAGTAGATGACAGAAACTTTGCCCAAGGACTAAACCAGAGAGTGTGGGTCCCTAGGGGAGGCTAGGCAGTACCTCACGTAGGCGTTAAACCTCAGAAGGATAGTACAAATTTTGCACTCAAAAGATGAGCAATCAGTACCCCAACTTTGATTGACCTTGTTGGCCTACAAAAGAACCCTACCTCTCAGCTTGTATGCCTTTGTAATTTCTCACATTGACTCAGGCGGGGCCATGTGATTTGCTTTGGCCCATAGGACCTTATCAAGATTGATGGAAGCAGGGGCTTGCCTTCTTGGAATGCTCTCTCTTAAAACCCAGCTGCCAAAAAAAAAAAAAAGAAGATAAACTAATTTCTGGCAGAAAACCCAATTATATTCTCAAAGGACAACATCACATCTCCAGGAATTCCAGACTACTCCGTTGGAGAAATGGGCTAAGTGGAGAGGGTCTGGAGGATGACACCATCTGTAGAGAGAACCTAGGTGCCCCTGCTGAGTTCCCAGACGAATGCAGTCACCGGGGTGACCCCGGCCAATATGACATAGAGCAGGAACACAACCTAGTCAACCCCAGAATCATGAAACACAATAAATTGTCATGTTTAGCCACTAAATTTTCCGGTGGTTTTTCATGAAGCAATAGTACTAAAAATAAATGCAAAATATGGGGGCAGGGAGGATTGAAACATGGAGAATATACCTAGAAGTTCTAGTGTCGGTTCAATAGGAGTTCCAGAAGAAGAATGCAGAGAGAATGGAATGGATAAAGTAATCAAAGAAATAAAAACAAAATTTCTCAGGGTAGAAAAAAGGTTATGTTCAGACTAAAGAGTCTCACTGAGTGAAAAGAAAACACACAGCTAGAACACAATAGTGACGTTTCAGAATACCAATGACAAATATAAAATCCTCAAAAACTTCCACAATTTTTTTTTAAATGTACCCAGAGTAGAATGAAAATCTGACTGGCATTAGTTCCTCACTGGAAACATTGGATAGCAAAATGGAAAAATCTTCAAAATTCTCAGGAAAGTTATTTTGAACCTAAAATCCTATATCCAGCCAAATTAATACACTAGTCTTCCCTTATCCAATGTTTTGCTTTTGGCAGACTCGGTTACCCACAGTCAATCATGGTCCAAAAATATTAAATGGAAAACTGCAGAAATAAACAACTCATAAGCTTTAAATTGTGCGCCATTCTGAGTAGCGTGATGAAATCTCACATCATTCCCCATCCCTCCAGCCCGACCGTGAATCCTCCCTTTGTTCAGCATCTCCACACTATATATGCTCCTCACCCATGAGTCACTTAGTAGTCATCTTGGTTACCAGATTGACTGTCACAACATTGCAGTGCTTGTGTTCAAGTAACCCTTATTTTACTTAATAATGGACCCAAAGCACAAGAGTAGTGATGCTGGCAACTCAGATATACCCAAAAAGAAAGACATAGGTGCCTCCGTTAATTGAAAAGGTATGTATGTATAGGAAACATAGTACGAGGTCAGACAATAAGTTTGCGAAGTCATCCTAGGAAAAGTGCTACATACCTCGTTGCTGAATATCACTACAGTCACCTTTGAAGTACTCTCCTTGGGAAACTATGCACTGATGCCAGCACCTCATCCATCCGTCAAAGCAATTTTGGAACTCTTTTTCTGGAATGGCCATCAGAGCTGTCATTGTGTTACCCTTGATGTCCTGAATGTCATCAAAACGTCTTCCTTTCAATATTTCCTTTATCTTCGGGTAAAGAAAGAAGTCACTGGGGGCCAGATGAGGTAAGTGGGGGCCAATACAGTTATTTGCTTACTGACTAAAAACTCCCTCACAGACAGTGCCGTGTGAGCTAGTGCATTATCATAATACAAGAGCCATGAATTGTTGATGAAAAGTTCAGGGTGTATAATTTTTTCACGCAGCCTTTTCAGCACTTCCAAATAGTAAACTTGGTTAATTGTTTGCCCAGTTGATACAAATTCATAATGAATAATCCCTTTGGTGGCAAAAAAAGTTTGTTGTTGCAACAAGTTTGTGGACTTAATTGTCAGACCTCGTCAACACAGTTTTCATTACTACGTGCAGTTTCAAGCATCCACTGGGGATCTTGGAACATACCCTCTCAGATAAGGGAGGACTACTTATTTTAAGAGAAAAGCAAAATATCTATATATATGGACATACAAGGATTCATCAATTTATCTCCTCACTGAACATCTCTGAAAGAAATGAGTATGCACTTAGAAAAAAATGAATACAAATAAGAAAATTATGAGATATAAGAAAGAAATGAAAACAAAGAAATCACTAAAACTTGTAGTTAACTATCAATAACCATTGATCCAATTTTCTTAAGTTAACAAATTACTATCTGAAATCGAAATCCCAGATAATCTCAAAATAAAATGCGGGGCTGTGCAGGAGAGTGCAGAAATAAAACCATGTTAAGGGAGAGGGTGGAGGGAGATGAAGATTCTGAAGGACACAACTCCAAAAGGGGGGAAATAAAACAAGGAATACTTGATCAATTTAAGAGAATTCAAGGGGAGCAGGAGATAGAATAAGAAACATTGAAAACAAACAAAAAAAGGTGGCAAGAATTAGTTTAAATTTTGGAAATCATAGAAACTATGATTGGCTTTACTTCCTCCATTAACTCATTAGTTGGGTTAAAAAAAATATCCAGCTATATTACTAATGAGACACACTTAAAAGAAAAAGAGACAGGATGTTAAAAACAAAGACACAGAAATGTATGTATCAGGCAAGCGCTAATGAGTTTATTAGCCTGGGGATCTAGGTCCAACCATGCAGTAGGAAGTGGCACTGGGATGTCAACTAGTGCCAGCATGTTGACTTCATCATAGCTGTTAAAACACTTAGGTATATAAACAAACAACAAACAAACAAAAACAACAGGATAGCTTCAAAATGGAGGAAACACACCATGCTATTTCACTCAGTTTGGAATATTGGGAGGGAACTGAAGTGTGCCAAAGAAACCAGAACCTCCATGTGGCTGCCCACATCTCTGGCTTCTCCGGACAGAGAAGGGAAAACATAGGGAGGGCTGCAAGGGGGGCTCTTAGGGAATCCTCCCTCGAAGTCCACTGACTTTGTGTGCTGCATAGCTTGGAGCTCTGGTAGGAATCACAGACTTGTCTGAGAATAACGTCAGTGTTCAGAGAAACCGATTCCTTTGGGTCCCCAGAGCAGCATTTGCAGTTCACTGCTTGAGATCAGGAGGTGCAATCAGTGATCTTTGGGCCAGCTCTGGTCTGAGAATATTTGGGTTGGCTCTCACAATGCATTTTTCAAGTTTTGAATTAATTGCAACACTTAAAAATTGGAAAATTCCACTTTTATAAAATGTGGACGTCTGGCATTTTTTTGGGAAATCAGATTTGGCCACTGAATCAGCATTCCCACAAGTCAGCAGTCAATCAGATTAGAGAGACTACACCTTCCTCCTCCTCCCCCCGTCCCCCAAGGGACATGCACTCACCCATCTGTCATTGCTCCTGCACTTTGTGTGGTCTCATAGCCAGGTCTGACAGCTGTTGCGTGACTCAAGTGCTCTCTAGTCTGCAAACCAGTATCCAAACCCACCAATTCTGGAGAGTCCCCAGTTTTAGGCCTTCCATGGAAACAACACACACTTTCAAAACAAGAAGGGGTCACAGATACTTTCTAGTCCAAGCTCCATCATTTACCAATGAGACAGAGGCCCAGAGAGAGAAGTGACTCTGCAAAGTCACACCATCCATAGCACCAAATATGGCCACACCCTGGTCTTCTCACTATAGGTCCATGTCCCTTCCCTCTTTACTCAGCAACTTCCTTAGCTTATCAGTGAGATGCTTGGAGAGAACAGTCCAGTTACTCCAGGCTTTTGCCACAACGGAACTTGTCAGGATACATATAATGTATCTGCTTACTTCCTTTTCTTCCCTCCAAATGAAGAGGGAAATATATCTCAGCTGCTATCAGTCATCATCAAAATTGCCCTGTTTCTGTGTTGGTGAGGAAGTGGAGAAATTAGAACCCTGTGCCCAGTTGATAGGCATGTAAAATGGTGTAGTTATTATGGAAAACAGTATGGTGGTCTCCCAAAATTAAAAATAGAATTACCATATGGTTTGGCAATTCTATTTCTGGGTTTATACCCAGAAGTTTTGAAAGGAGGGACCCAAACAGATATTTATACACCCATGTTCATAGAAGTATTATTCACAAAAGTCAAATAGCGGAATCAATCCAAATGTCCATTGATGTATGAATGGATAAATAAAATGTGGTATATGGATGAGCAGTAGCCGCAGCATTGTAAAGATGGCGGAGGAAGAGCAAAGAAAAAAGATCCCTTTGGTTCCAGAAAATCTCCTGAAAAAGAGGAAAGCTTATCAAGCCCTCAAAGCTACCCAGGCAAAGCAGGCACTTTTGGAAAAGAAGCAGAGGAAAGGAAAAGAGTTCAAGTTTAAGCGACTGGAATGGTTTCTACACGATGCCTGGCGGCAACAACGTGACAAAGTGCGCCTCAGACGACTAGAAGTGAAACCTCATGGTTTGGAAGTGCCAGATGAACATTCCTTGGCCTTTGTTGTACGCATCCAAAGGATTAATGGGGTGAGTTTAACGGTGCAGAGGACCATTGCAAGGCTTCGCCTGAAGAAGATTTTCAGTGGTGTTTTTTTCCAAGTGACCCCCAAAACCATAAAAACACTGTGTGTAGTGGAACCTTATGTGACCTGGGGATTTCCAAATCTGAAGTCTGTCCGGGAACTCATCTTGAAACGTGGACAAGCCAAGGTCAAGAATAAAATCATCCCTTTGACAGACAACACAGTGATTGAGGAGCACCTGGGGAAGTTTGGTGTCATTTGCTTGGAAGACCTCATTCATGAAATTGCCTTCCCGAGGAAGAATTTCCAGGTGATCTCAGGGTTCTTGTGCCCTTTCCATCTCTCCGTGGCCCGTCATGCTACCAAGAATAGAGTGGGCTTCCTCAAGGAAGTAGGCTCACCTGGCTATCGAGGTGAACGCATCAATCAGCTCATCCGACAGCTGAACTAAACCCAGGTGCCAAGTGACAGTGAATTTGTATGATGAAATTCTTTTTCTGCCTCCCAGAATATCTGAAAGCACAATGCATTGGAAGCACGTGTTTGCTTTTTGGAATTATTATCCAGTATCTTCAAAGGAGACTATTTGCTGCTGTATCTTCAGAAACTGGAGGGGAAGAGTCAGGGCAAAGATGGCAATACTCCTAGCAGGCACATCTCATCATAACCCAATTCCAAAGGAAAAGTCCCCGTGTTTTCCACATTGGCGGCTGCTGCTGCCACCTCTGAAATCAGCGAGGGATTCGTGCCATGGAGGGGTCCTGTTCCGTCACATCTTCTATCCAGGGGTTTAATGTTGGTGGATGAATACCCAGGCACGAATACAAGATGGCAGTATTCGTGCCAAGCAGGGGCACACTTGACCCTGGGGTTCCTAAGGCCTTGTTTTGGAAAGAACTTGTAATACAGTTCAAAGAGCACAAAAACGGTGCTTAGTTGTCTCTGCTGTGAGTCTGTGTTCTAACTTTCCAGTGACAGCTTTGCAAGCTCTCAGGCTGGGCTGGCTCTCAGACTGTCTGGTGGCTTCCTTAACCTAGCCTGCACTGGGCTTAGTCCTTTACTCGAGCTCAGGATTTTAACCCATTGGATCTGTGAGAAGGGAAGGACCCTTTCCCGAGGAAAACATGCACATACTCAGATTTTTGCTTGGAATTTCAGCGTGTTCAGACTTCTCTCAGGGACCTGTGCGCCTTCTGGGAGGAAGTCCTGCACTATCAGGATGGGTTCCCAGCCCGGACTTGCTAGTCTGGTTCCGTGTCCTGTGGAAGACCACGGCACCGCGAGCTTTTTACCTTCAAACCAGTGGGTGTTTCCTATGCAAGGACACAGTGGTAGAGTGTGAGCCCCTGTGCATCTGTAACTCAGGGAAATGCCCTCCATTTATTTCTGCTGGGCTTCAGGGTGGCATTTTCTGGTTTCCCCGATGATGAGTCCTCTACGTAAAATACCCAAATTAGGCAAAAGTAGACTGTTTTCTTGCTCTGGTAGGGATGAAATTAGCACTGTTTGTTTAGAGCCTTTCTTGCATATTCTAGACTCAGCTCCTCCAGAAGGGTTGCGCTCTATCTTGCTGGTAATGATGTCATAGACCAACACTCGGGCTCCTGGGGACGTTAGACCCGAAAAGAGTCCAGTCCAGCTTGTGTTTATCACCAGTGTCCACCCCTAGGTGGGTCTTCCCTAGGTTCCTATCAGTTGCCTGAACCTGCCATATAAACAGTAGGGGAGGGTGTGGCAGGCCCAGCTTAAGACTTGAAAACGTGTTTAGCCATTGTGTGCCCCGGTCCCTGAAGATCATCTTTGCTGTGCATTTGGCTCATGGGGCCCCCAGACATAGCTGTGAGATTGAGTTAGTGGTATGACAGTTCCTTAAAATGGGCCAGGTGAGGAGGTAACTAATTAGGTTGGTTGGCTCAAAAGTTAACCTGTCAGGAATACGTGTTACTCGAAAGCGTGAAATCAGATTCAAGTGATGTGTCAAAAAAGTCATGGGAAAAGAGCAGTCGTGTGGACGCCCAGGGTTTATATCCCTGATCTATCTTATACTAAATATGGGGGTGTTTCTACTTTTGCTTATAAAGTAGGGCTAATAATGGTAGCCTGTTGGTCTCACATGAGTATTAAAAGGATTAAGCAAAATAAATTTTTAAATTGGAATTCTCTATAAATAAATAGAGGTTATAAAAATTTTTAAAAAATGTGGTATATGCATATAATGGAATATTATTCCACCATGATAAGGAAATTCTGACACATGCCACAGCATGGATGAATCTTAAAGACATGATAAGTGAAATAACTTAATCACAAAAGGATACATATTATATGATTCCATTCATATGAGATTCCCAGAGCAATCAAATTCATTACAGACAGAAAGTAAAATGGTGGTTACTAGGGGAAGGGGTAGGGGAGAATAGGGATTATTATTTAATGAATATAATGTTTCAGTTTTGCTAGCTGAAAATATTCCGTGGATGGTTGGTGATGATGGTTGCATAACAATGTGAATATACTGAATGCCACTGAACTATACACTTAAAAATGATTAAAATGGTAAATATTATATATATTTTACCATAATTAAAAATTAGCATTTTTAACTGCCCCATTTCTAAAACCCAGCAGTTACATGTCTCTGACTGTGCTTCGCTGTGTTCTACCACAGAGAACAAATCATGCCCCTTTCTCTAAAGAAGGATGCAAAGGGGGATGAAGGGAGATTCCTTCCTACTGTGTGCCAGGTGCTGGTTGGACTAGGTACATTCCACCCGAGAAAACCCTTTCAGAAGCCCAGTGGGGTCAGTTTTAGGGTCCCTGTTTTAGAGAAGACATCACTTGCCTAAGGTCACATGGCTGACAGGAGAGGCAGCACTGTCCAATGGTTAGAGCACAGGCTCTGGAGAAAGACAGCTTGGGTTCAAATTTGATATCGACCACATCCCCCCTGCTGGGCCTCAGATATAAAGCAGGGACCCCACAAATATGAAGCATGGATAATGGGGACATGTTTTATGGATTAAATTATTTAAAATGAAATGATTTAAAAGTGCTCAGAAGAGGACATGGCCTATGGTAAGAACTATAAATACGCCAGCTCTTAATATTCATATCATCATTGTTGTTTTGTTAGATGTTGCTGATACACTTCTCATGAAGCAGAGCTACCTCTAAGGAGGAGAACAAAACTATTCTCTTATTCCTAAAAATCCTGACTCCACCTCAAAATCTATCTGTCACATAAGCAAAAACATGTCTATTAAGGGAAACTGTAGGGTGTTACGACACTATCGTAATTGTCATGATCACGGCCTCCATGACATTCTTTGCAGCCCTCACTCAGCTCAGCGTACTGAGAGAGAGGACACAAAGGGTCCAGGTGAATGCCTCCTGAGAGCTTATTTTAGAAAGGCCGATCTCTATCATCATTACCACTGCTCTCCTCTTTTCTATCTGCCAAGCCTACCTGTCTCCAGGCATTTCTCTCCATTATGGCCTGGCCTGACAAGCCACCTTTCCTCCCTCCTCCTCTAGGTGCATCCTAAAGGGTGTGAGCATCCTTTCCTGGACAACCTGAAGTCCACTTAGCCCTTCTGATCTAAGCACTGCTGCCCACCAACTCCGCAGGTTGTTCTTGCTGCAGCCCATACACCCCCACGTACTGCCTTCTCTCCCCACTCATATTATCCTAATAGCCAGCTCTGGACCTCATTGATTGAACAAGCAGCCAGACAACACAGTTGTGTTGACCCTCTGTCTTGTCAGATCTCTGACTTGCAATGACACAAGGACAGAAGACATTGATAATTCACTCCTCTTGGAACACAGGGTTGCTTGAGCCTCCACAGCAAGCCTGCTATTCACCCCTAAAATGAATCTGTTTTCCCGCAGTAACCTACAGATGTAAAATGGCTGCCACCCTTGGCTCTGTAGATAGGAAGGCAAATTTACCGAGTGTGGCCCACTCTGGCCTGCTCCCTTCCTCACGTGGGCCTACAAATGCAGGCAAATTAAGTCTGTCTAAAACCTGTGAGCAATATTGACTGACTTCTGTCTATCTGCTCTAAGCCCAGTCAGTACCTAAATTAAAATGCCTCAGAGAGCAAGAAGCTGCCCACTGCAGAAATACCCAGAGCTCCCAAGCAGCAGCCAGAAGGACTTTACCTCCTCTGTATCCAGAGTGTCTAGGGGATACAAATGTAATAACGTCTCTAACCCGGCTCACAGATTGACTTGCAAATATGCCTTGTCACGGCTCTGCATGCTCCCCCTTGGAATTCAGAGCTTTGTCTTTGTTTCTTGCTGAGTTTTCGCTCAGATATTGGCTCTATTCCCTGGGTTCCCAGTCAGACTCAGGCAGCTGTTCTGCAGTGATTCTACCCCCACAGTGAGCAAAGCGGGCAGGCTCACAGTCACTTGCATTAATCATGCCAATAATCTGAAAGTTGGGCTACAGTCCCCCGCATGAATGAGACGCCCAATCCAGCCTAATGCCTCCCACCTCGGGATCCCTTTGCCAGAGCCAGAGTGTCTGGGGTAGGATGGAAGTGGGTTCTCTCACTGATCAGCTTCTCAGTAAATCTGCTTCTCAGGAGAGGTTTAAGTAGTTTGAGCAAATTAGAGGACCCCCCCCCCCCACCAGATGGTCCTTCTTGGAGGAAGCACTCTGCCAGGAATCTTCCTCCAATATCTTTTTCACTTCCAGATAGTTAGAATCGTACCATCAAACTTGGAGAGCCCACCCTGGCAGTGACTAAGAGAGAATAGTACTTATTCCAAAGTTCCTATAACTCTTTTTCTGATCATGTGCAAAATAACCACAAGGAAACACAAATAAACAGAAATAGAAAGACTGATCACAATCAGAAAGTTTTATTAGAATGATTTAAAAAGGTAGGAAAGGTGCTGAAGGAAACCCAACACCTGAAATGGATCTCCCACTAAAACTCAAGATTAAAAAAAAAAAGTTATCATATACAATCATGCATTAACAGGTAACTAAAAGTAGCACTGCAATCATAAAAACAAAATAATATAAAAACTATTTGGTAAAATAAATAAGAATTAGAAGTAACAAATTGTAGAATTAGAGCTACAGAAAATCAGATTATTGAAAAAAATATCAAATCAAACAAAATAATAAAGAAATTATGAGAGAAAAAAGAAAATAAGAAAAGATAGCATATGAAGAGGAATTCCTAAATTCTTGAATAATTAAATTATCATATAGGTCGGTTGGAACAGAATCAATATTGAAAGATAAAATTGAAAAAAACATTTCAGAAATTTTAGAAAAATAATAAGTATGGAAAATTAAAGTAATTCACTGGGCTCTGGGGAAATTAATATGCAGACTTCAGTACCAAAATATATTATAGAATACTATTATTAGAACTTTCTCTATTAAGAGAAAATGCATGAACCAAGATTATACTATCAAGCCAAATTTTCATTTATGTGCGACAGTGGTAAAGATATTCTCAACATGAAACCTTCCATAACATGAAAGAGGCTATTCTCAGTAGTGACCATAGTGACTCCCTCCCACTGAGCCGCCCTACCTACCCCACTCTGTGCCAGTCATTATTCTATGGTCCTTCATGTAGTAACATTTTATCATCACGGTTCATGAGGTACGCACGATTATTATTATCACCAACCCCAATTCATAAATGAGGAGACGGGGCACAGAGAGGTTAAATGATCTCCCTAGTGGGGCAGAGCACGTTAATGATGGAGTCCATATTCAAACCCAGGTTGTCAGACTCAAATCCCAAACTTTTGAGCACTGCACTCTGCTGAATCAAAAGATGGACAGAGTTAAGTCTCCCACCGCAGTGGTTGTTATGGATTCAGGTTGGCATCAGACTCAGGAGACACAATCAACTTTCATCTAGGGCTAGGCTGACTTAGGTTTTTTAAAGGATGCAGGACAGGAGAAGAAGCAGGTACTCATCGTCAGCTCATAGGAAGGCCTAGCACCCACCTTTACATCTTACTTACATAGCACAGGTACCATTGCCCTGGAAAGGGCCAAGCTGGGTGGGAGTCACCTTGATGCAGAGAAGCTGCAGCTCAGTTTCTCACCAATCTTTCTAGTCACATAGGCGCGAGGCCTGCATGCTAACTCACAGGTCCCCAGGTCAGGCACAGTCCCCATAGCAGACAAGGCAGCTACAGTGTTCCAGTTATCCTATGTAGCTTCTAAGAGAATCAGGCTGGGAGAAGACAAGCTCAGAGGTCATTCTCCCAGGCAGGCATGGACCAACCCAGGGTGTATATGAGCTCTTGACTTACAGCTATGTGCTTTGTGTAAGGAACTTTGGAGCTTCCTGAAAAGTGTAGGTGTTTGTTCAGTGTTCTCACATGACATGAATCCATTTCTTGCCTCAGATGTTAAAGCAAATCCCAAAGAGAGAACAGGAAAAAGAGCCAGGTATCCAATTATACAGACCAAATCCTTCCTCTCGGTAGCACTCCTACTAAAGTCACCATGGAGGGTTTTTTTCATTTTTTGTTTTTTTTTTTAAAAAGGGCAACACCTGAAAAGGCTGTCATCAGGCCAACATGGGAGACGAAAGCAGGCTGTGATGGAAACCAGCGGGCCTGGCCCAGGGACTCACCAGGAGCCAAGTTCTGATTCAGGGAAGTGAAAATACATATACAAAAATATTCCAGACACTACAAAGGCCTCTCTGAAAACTCAATAGAAGTGACAAGACCTGTTCTTAGAAAGTCAGCAAGAGCTAATCAAAGGCTGACAGACTTCTGAAAGGATCACTGTGTGTTTATTTCAAAAGTGGTCTTTGAAGGTGTTTCAGAAGTCAAGGACACTCACAGGGAAAATCAACACAGAGTTACCTGGAGTAAAAAAGAACAGAAGCAACAAGTCCTTTTGTCTTCCCAGAGATAACCAGGAAGGAACAGCATGTAATGTGCTGAGGATGGAACCCATTGCTGTTGGCTTGTTGGAACCCATTGAAAGGCCCGGGCCACCCCTTCCCAAGAGACAATTCTAGGTCAAGGACCAGCATATGGACTTTCAGCCACGGTACATAAATGTGGGAAAATTGAGGGATGAGTGAGTAGGCAAATGAACAGTACGCACGTACTCTTGCTCAGTCAAAGGTATAATAAATGCTGTTACTTGATTCTTTATAGTTGAAGTCAGCAAAGTGGCTGTTGGGCCAAATCCAGCCCTACGTTTGGTTTAGTAAATAAAGTTTTATTGGATCACAGCTAAGGTTGGCTTCCTGGAGGCACAACCTGTGCAGTCGCAGACGACCCCACACTTAGAAGGGCCCCACATGGGGTTTAAGGCACTGCTACTGATGTTTTGAAATTCTTAATAATTTTTAACAAGGAGCTCTGCATTTTCATTTTGCACTTGGCCCTGCATATCATGTAGTCAGTCCTGAACATGTATGGTCCATGTCAATGTCCATCCCTTCATGTATGGTCTATGGTTCCTTTGATACTGAAAAGGAGTAGTTAAATGGTTGCAACAGAGACCTCAGGGCCTGCAAAGCCAAAAATATCTACCATCCGGCCCTTTTACAGAAAAAGTCTGCCGCCCCTGCCTTACCAGATCCTGTGTTACAGTGCTCGCCCTGTACAGCGAGCAGATGAAAGCAAGGCTGTGCTGCAATGGAGAGACTGCAAGGCCCGGATTAAGAAGACCCTTAAGTCAGATGGAAAAGGACAAAAACCATGTGATTTCACTCCTAGGTGGAATATAAAATAAAAAAGTAACAAACACACTAAAAAAAAAACAAAATAAAAATGAACTCATAGGTACAGACATCAAAATGGTGGTTACCAGGTGGGAAGGCGGGTGACGCGAGCACGAAATGGGTAAAAGTAGTCAAATATACGGTAACAGAAGGAAACTAGACTTTTGGTGGTGACCATGCAATTGAGTATATAGGTATCAAATTATTATGTTATACACCTAAAATTTATATGTTATTAATCAATGTTACTGCAATTAGAGAGAGAGATTGAGACAGGGAGGGAGGGAGGGAGGGGAGAAGGGAGGGAGAGATGGAAAGAGAGAGAGAGAAGACCCAGAGGCAAGCCTAGCTCTGCACTGGGTAGGCTTCTTGGCTGTACTTTACCTCATTTGTCACCCTAAACTTTCTCATTATTATGTAAAATTTTGTCCTGTCTTACTAAAGTTAAAAATATCTTTACTCTTGCTTCCTGTGTGAGACTTTGTACCTATACAAAGATAAAAGAGAGGATGTAATAAGAACTCATAAACGTATCACTAAGTGTAAAACATCAGAAAACCTAGTTGGAGGTATCTATCCGGAGAAATCCAGAACTTCAATTCAAAAATCTCTATGCACTCCTATGTTTATTGCAGCACTATACACAATAGCTAAGACATGGAAACAACCAAAATGCCCATCGGTAGATGACTGGATTAAGAAACTGTGGTACATTTATACAATGGAGTATTATGCAGCCATAAAGAAGAAAGAAATCTTACCATTTGCAACAACATGGATGGATCTAGAGAACATTATGTTAAGTGAAATAAGTCAGACAGAGAAAGATAAGTACCATATGATCTCACTTATTTGCGGATTCTAAAGAAAAGAATAAGTGAATGAACTAATCAGAAACAGTTTGGGAGACAATGAGGAAAAACTGAGGGTTGCTAGATGGGAGGGGGGGGGGGGGGGGGGGGGGGGGAGGGTGAGGGGATTGGAGGGCAGTCGGTGACCACAGGATGGCCACGGGGTTTGAAAATTAATCTGGGGAACGTAATTTGGTGGTTACCAGAAGGTAAAGGGGTTGGGGGGTGGGGGATGAGGGTGAGGGGGATCAAATGTATGGTGATGGAAGGGGAGCTGACTCTGGGTGGTGAACACACAGTGTGATTTATGGATGATGTGATACAGAATTGCACAACTGAAATCTATGTAATTCTACTAACAATTGTCACCCCAATAAATTAAAAATAAATTAAAAAAAAAAAAAAAAAGAAAACCTAGTTGGTTCCTCGTCACTTGGCACATCTCTGGAGAGCCTGTAGACTCACTGTGTCTTGGAACATTCTTCTGGGAAACAGTGACTAATTGATCAGCTGAGTCCTACCATCTTCTAATGTTCTTATTAGTTAAATACCAGGGAGGGGGAGCATGAATTTCCCCTCACCTCCAGGTTGTCACTCGACTTCTGCATCTTGAACCTGGCACTGGAACTGCCCTGGTAATGGAGGAATGCTGAAGCCCAGGCTTTTCCTCCAGAGGCAGAGCCAACCTGGAGACTCAGAAAACAAGGTGCTAAGGGCATTGGCCAAGATTTTCCAGGACAGCAGTGTCTGCCCCTGAGCAGGCAGGAACATATGGATTTGGGAGTTGCATAAACTGGATCTGGTAGGAGACCATGATTTAGTTTCTCACCCTCCTGGATCGGTTAGTAGTCACTCCAATGAAAATGGTAGGCAATTCTGCTTGGACTCAAAACAAGATGGAATAATACTGTCCTGTAAATGTTAGAATAAGCAGGGTTTTTAAATATTGTACTAGGTTTTGAAATTTTAGTAAGCTATTTATTAACCCTTTAACTTATTAATCTCCTAACCTACTAATGTGCAGGACATTGCTTGAAAAGTTACAAACATTATTTCATTTATTCCAATATATATTAGCACATAGGGTTGTTATTACTACACCTGTTTCAGAGAAGAAGAAACAGACAACACTCAAATAATCAACTTGTCTAAGATGATACAGCCAGTGTACTAGCTATAGAGCTAAAAGCCAAAACCTGCTATGACTCTAAACATTGCTCTTCCCAAATTCTATGCCATCGCTTTTTTGTGAAGTGGGGCAATCTAGGTCTTATGGAGGAACAAACAAACAAACAAAAACGACAGGAAGAAGTTAAAACTATTCCTTTAAAAGTATTTACCGGAGCTGATTTCTTTTCTTCAAGTTTGTTCCAGATTTTAACAGTTTTGTTGTTTTGGACTTGGAGAATCTGAATCTGCGTGCTATCGTAATATAATTACAGGAATTTATCAACCCAATGCTGCAGTAGAAGCTGGAATTTCACAGGCCATGATTGAAAGTTTACTTTCTATGCTTAATTGCCTCACATCGTAGTAATGACATATTAACGGTTTTTGAGACTCAGGAGTTAGCAAGGTGAACTACCGAAAATAATTCCTGCCATATATGATCTCCTCTAGGAGTCTTAACACTTTCCTTCCATGCTTTCCCTAAGCTAAACCTTTATAAAGTGAGAAGGGGGAGGGAGACATCACCTAATCTCTTGCAGCACTCAACTCAAAATGTGCTGAGCTGAAAAACTGGAAATATCTGTAACAGAATTTCTAATTGACTTTTTCCTTTTTTACCAGCTTTACTGAGGTATAATTGATATGAAAGAACTGCATTATTTAAAGGTGTACAGTTTGATGAGTTTGGACATACACAGACTCCCAGGATACCGTCATCACAATTGAGGCAATAAAAATAATCCAACACCTCCCAAAATTTCCCATGTCCCTTTGTTTTTGTTTTTTGTGGTAAGATCTACTCTCTTAACAAATTTTGAAGTGCACAATAATGTATTGTTAACTATAGATACTATGTTGTACAGCCAATCTCTAGAATTTATTTGTCTAGCTTGACTGAAACTCATTACCCATTGCACAACAGCTCTCCGTCTCCTCCCAGCCCCCAGCCCCAGGCGACTACTACAGTATTCTCTGCTTCTATGAGTTTGACTATTATAGATACCTCATATAAGTGGAATTATGCAGTATTTGTATTCCTCTGTCTGGCTTATTTCACTTAGCATAATGTATTCAAGGTTCATCCATGTTGTCACAAATGACAGGATTTCCTGTTGTTTAAGGCTGAAAAATATTCCATTGTGTCTATATAATACATTTTCTGTACCCATTCATCTATCAATGAACACTTATGTTGTTACAATATCTTGGCTATTATGAATAATGCTGCAATAACATAGGAGTTCAAATATCCCTTTGAGATTCTGATTTTAATTCTTTTGGATAAATACCCAGAAATGAGATTGCTGCTTCATATGGAAATTCCATCTTTAATTATTTGAGGAACTGCCATACTGTTTTCCATAGTAGCTGAACCATTTGACCTTCCCAGCAACAGTGCACAAGGTTTCCAATTTTTCCACATCCTCACCAACACTTGATATTTTGGGGGTTTTGCTTTGTTTTTGATGATAACCATTCTAACAGGTGTGAGGTGAAATCTCACTGTAGTTTTGATTTGCATTTCCCTGATAATTTATGATGTTGAACGTCTTTATGTGCCCCTGTTGGTCATTTGTATGTCTTCTTTGATGAAAGTCTGTTCAAATCATTTGCCCCTTTTTAAATCAAATTATTTGGTTTGTGAGGGCATTTTTTGTTTGTTTATGGGGTTTTTTGTTGTTTGTTTTTGCTGTCGTATTTTAGAAGTTCCTTATATATTTTGGATATTAACCTCTTATCAGATATATGGTTTGCAAACATTTTCTATCATTCTGTAGATTGCATTTTCATTCTGCTGATGGTTTCCTTTGCTGTGCAGAAGCTTTTTAGTTTGATGTAGTCCTAATTGATAATTTCTGCTTTTGTTGCCTGTGCCTTCAGTGGTATATCCGAGAAATCATTGCCAAAATCAATGTCAAGAAGATTTTCTCCTATGTTTTTTTCTAGGAGTTTTGTAGTTTCAAGTCTTACATTTAGATCTTTAAACCATTTTGAGTTGATTGTTGGGTATGTAAAAAGCTTTTTTCTTCTTTCTCAAGATTGCATTGGCTACTCCAGGTCTTTTGTTCCACATCAAATTTATAATTGTTTTCTCTATTTCTGTAGAACTGTCATTGGGGTTTTGATGTGAATATCATTGAATCAATAGGCCACTTTGGTAGTATGGACAATTTAAAAATAAGTCTTCAAGTGCATCAAAGAGTAATTTTTTTATTTGTCTCTCCTTTAATTACTTTTTTTTACTTTATTTTTTAAATATATTTTATTCTTTAATTACAGTTGACATACAATACTATATTAGTTTCAGGTGTACAATATAGTGATTAAATATTTCTATAACTTATGAAGTGATTAACCTGATAAATCCAGTACCCATCTGACACAATACATAGTTATTACAATATTATTTACTGTATTCCTTGTGAAGTACTTTATGTCCACATGACTGTTTTGTAAGTACCAATTTGTATTTCTTACTCCCTTCCCCTTTTTCACCCAACCTACATACCCCTCCTAGCTGACAACCATCAAAATATTCTCTCTATCTGAATTTGTTTCTGTTTTGTTTGTTTATTTGTTTTGTCTTTAGAGTCCACATATAAGTGAAATCATATGGTATTGTCTTTCTCTGTCTGATTTACTCCACTCAGCATAATACCCTCTAGGTCTATTAATTTTGTTGCAGATGGCAAGATTTCATTCTTTTTTATGGCTGAGTAATAATATTCCATTTTACATATGCACGACTTCTTCTTTATTCAACCACTGATGGACACTCAGGTTGCCTCCATATCTTAGTTATTGTAAATAATGCTGCAAAGAACATATGGATGTACATGACCCTTTGAAGCAGTGTTTTGGGTTTCTTCAGATAAATAATCAGAAATGGAATGGCTGGCTCCTTCTTTGTCTCCTGTTATAGCCTTTGTTTTAAAGTCTATTTTGTCTGGTACGACTATTGCTATCCCAGCATTTTAATCTTTTCATTTCCATTTTAATGAATTATCTTTTTCAAACCCTTCACTTTCAGTCTGTGTGTGTCTTTCTATCTAATGTGAGTCTCTTGTTGGCAGCAGATCTCAATCTTATCAATTCAGCCACCCTATGTCTTTTGATTGGAACATTTAATAAATTTATATTTAAAGTAATTGTTGATACGTATGTAGTTATTGCCATTTTATTATTAATATTTTGATCTTTTTTTTTCTCCTTCTTCTTCTTAAAGAAATCCCTCTAATATTTCCTGTAATACTGGTTTGGTGGTGATGAACTCCTTTAGCTTTTTTTCTCTGGGAAGCTTTTTATCTGTCTGATTCTAAATGAAAACCTTGCTGGGTAGAGTTTTCTTGGTTGTAGGACCTTGCTTTTCATCACTTTGAATATTTCATGCCAATCACTGCTGGCCTGCAAAGTTTCTGTTGAGAAATCAGCTGACAGTCTTATGGGAGCTCCCTTGTAGGTAACTAACTGCTCTTCTGTTGCTTCGTTTAAGATTCTCTCTTTGTCTTTAAACTTTACCATTTTAATTATGATGTGTCTTGGTGTGGCCTCTTTGGGTTCATCTTGTTTGGGACTCTATGCATTTCCTGAGCTCGTGTGTCGATTTTCTTCACCAGGTTAAAGAAGTTTTCCATCATTATTTCTTCAAATATGTTTTCAAACACTTGCTCTCTCTCTTCTCCTTTGATGTGAATATCGTTACACTTGATGCTGTCCCAGAGGTCCTGTAAACTATTCTCATTTTTTTGGATTGTTTTTTTCTTTTTACTGTTCTGATTGCGTGTTTTCTGCTTCCTTATCTTCTAAATCACTGATTCAATCCTCTGCTTAATCTATTCTACTATTGACTCCCTCTAATGTATTCTTCATTTCAGTTATTGTATTCTTCATTTTGGACTGGTTCTTTTTTATGTTTTCTATTTCTTCTTTAATGTTTCCTATCTCTTTGTTAAAGTTCTCACTGAGTTCCTCTACTCTTCCCCTAAGATAATTGAGCATCCATATAACCAGTGTTTTCAACTCTGCATCTGGTAGATTGCTTGTCTCCATTTTGTTTAATTTTTTTTCTGGAGCTTGTTCTGTTCTTTTATTTAGGACATGTTTCTTTTTGTCCCCACTTTGGCTGCTTCCCTGTGTTTGTTTCTATTTATTAGGTAAGGCTGCTATGTCTTCCCATTTTAGTCAAGTGGCCTTATGTAATAGGTGTCCCATGGGGCCGAGTGACACAGTCTCCCTGGTCACCTGAGCCAGGTGTTCCAGGAGGCTGAATGTGCCCTCCTGTTCTAGTTGAGCCTTGGTTGCTGTTTGCACATCAGTGAGAGGGATTGATCCTTGGGCTGATTGGTGGTGAGAAATGGCCATGAATACAATGGAGGACAGTTATTATGCAGGGTCTGACCCTAAGGTGAACGATTTGCTTTAGCAGGGCACAGAGCCTGCCAAGCTTGCCCTTTGTGTGTGTCATCCACACAGGCAGCCGGGTGGTACTCAGGCTTGGGGGTCCAAAGCCAGCCAGTCCCACTGCCTCTTGTGAGGGGCCCCCACCCCAGACGAAGTTCAACCATAGCCTATGCCTTGCTCAGGGCCATCAGGAATTAGCCATAAAGCAATCTTCAGATGACAGCCACCCATGCTAGGCTTGAAAGTGCCTTGAAGAGGCCAACCTGTGAAATGAGGCCAGCTGCCACTACTGCCAAGCTTGGGGTTGCTCAGCATAAGATAGGGGGCATGCTGAGACCAGGTGTTTCTTGTTAGAGTTTTCTGTACCTTAGAGTAATTTTAAGAAAGTTCGCAGCATGAGCCAAGACAGGCTGTTTATATGGAAAGCTACTGTAAGAGGCTTGGGTGGGCCTGATAGTTGGGTGGGGCAGGGTCTCAAGGAATCACCAAGGCTGAGCGAAGAGTGTTAGCCACTCTGATGGAAACAGATATGGCAGCTGCCTGTGTCTGCCCACCAGGAGTGAGGAGGGCTCAACAAAGAAATAATGGATTCTACCAGCACTTCTGTCTGGGAGAAAGCTGCCCCTCCAGCCCTCTCCCAGAAACCAGACAACTCAGGTACTCCCCATATGTCCCTGGGACTTTTCTTGCTGCTTCTCCAGTACTGGAACTCAGAGTGAGTGAGTCTCCCAGTGAATAAATCATTGTGTTGTCCCTTTAAGAGGAATGCCTCCATCTCACTCAGCCACAATATCTGCTGTTTTTCACAGCCAGATGTTGTGGGAACTTCTCTTCCTATCACTGGAACCCTAGGCTGGGGAACCTGGTGTAAGGCTGGGACCCTTTGCTCCTTTGGGAGGATGTCCACAGCTGAGATATCTCTCCAAATATTTAGCTGCCACACACAGGTGTTGTACCAGTCCATTTTGCATCTCTGCGCCTCCTACCAGTCTGAAGGTGGCTTCTTCTGTATATCTTTATTTATAGGACTTCTGCTCAACTAGACTTCAGGCTATTCTCAGTGATGGTTGTTCTGTAATTTAGCTGTACTTTTGATGTGGTCATGAGGGAAGGAAAGCACAGTGTTTACCACCATCTTGACCAGAAAATAGCATCTCTTTCAATTTCTTTCATCATTATTTTGTAGTTTTCAGTGTACAAGTCTTTTGATTTCTTGGTTAAGTTTTTTCCTAAGTATCTTATTCTTTTTGATGCTGTTGCAAATGGAATTTTTCCTTTATTTATTTATTTATTTTGGATGGTTCATTAGTGTAAGGAAAAACAACTGATTTTTGTATGTTGATTTTGTATCCTACAAATTTACTGTATTTGTAAATATTTTAGTGTTTGCAGGCTATATGTAAATCAATAGATATGTTACACCACACTAACAGAATGAATGATAAAAGACACATGATCATCTCAATACCTGCAGAAAAAGCACCTGACATAATTTAACACCCTATCATGATTAAAAAAGAAAAAAGAAAAAAGAAAAAAAAATTTTATATATATATATATATATATATATATACACATATATATACATATATATATCCAACTGACTAGGTGTAGAAGGAACATACCTCTACATAAAAAAAGGCCATATATGATAAGCTCACAACAAACATCATACTCAGTTGTGAAAAACTGAAAGGCAGGCTTTCCTCTAATATCAATAACAAAGCTTTTCCTCTAAAATCAGGAACAGATACCCACTCTTGCCACTTCCACTCAACATAGAACTGAAAGTCCTAGCCAGAGCAATTAGGCAAGAAAAGTAAATAAGAGGAATCCAAATTGGAAAGGAAGAAGTAAAATTATCTCTGTTGGCAAATGACATAATCTTACATGTAAAAAACCATAATTGACATTTAATTAATAAAACCATAAAGAGGTAACCTCCCCTGCAATATCACAATTAGAACTTCAAAGACCCACTGTATAGTTTGTCTTCTAAATTAAAAAAGAAAAAGAAAAAATGGAGTTCTGTGGTTCCCTTTAGCACATTGTGATGCTCTTTCTTTCTCTGCTTAAAATACTAAATGTTTCTTTTAGCCCTTGTGAGGAACCAGAGACTTTTTATTGATACAAACTACTTGCAATTAGAGCTGCGCCATCCACAGGAGGTCTATGTTCGGGGCTTGAGATCTGAGTGACCACAGAATATTTCTGAAAGAAACACAACACACTTTCTCAGGATTTCCTGGTGATCCAAGGTGGATACCCTAGTGCCTGCCCTCTTCATTTCCACCACCCTACCCTTACTTTGTGTATTCAGTACCCAGAAGCCAAAAGGTAGGAGTCAGACTTGTGCCACATTGAAGCATGTTAACCAAATGTTACTAGGGCTTCTGGAAGTAAAAATTGGGTGCATGTGGGAATGCTAGAGGAAAAGAAAATAGATATAAGCTGCATTATTTCCAAAGAATCAAGTTCTAAGGTGGCTATGGTATGCAACTGAAGAAGCTAAATTTGTTAGAAGGATGGGTCCCTAGGCATTTTACTGACAGGCAGGCCATTTTACTGAGGACTGAAGCTCAAGAAGTCTTAAATGTTGACTATTGTTCAAGAACAAAGTTTACATTATAATAGGGTGATGTTTCATCTTAAATGCTGATCATAACTGAAATCTATCAACATTCCTCTCCCCTATAATATTTAAAACTCAGGAATGAAACTGGATGTAAGGCAAGTGTCAGCAAACTTTTTCTGTAAAGGACCAGATATTTTAGCCTTAGCATACTATAAGGTCTCTGTTGGAATGACTCAGTTCTGTCCTTATAGCATAAAAGCAGCCATAGACAATTTATAAATGAATGAGGATGGCTATGACCCAATAAAACAAAACTTTATTTTAAAAAACAAACAGCTGCTAGGATTTGGCCATAGAGCATAGTTTGCCAATTCCTGATATAAGGTAAGTGAAAAGCCTTACAAATCTTACAGCTGCCCTCTTAGAGGGCCTGACTATCCCAGTGATGGATGTGGCCAGATTTCTCATCTGAAAGATGTTTCCTTGTGGATCCTGCCCCACTTGCTCCCGAATCCCTTCCTCTTCTTTTCTGTCCTATACAAATTCTTTGTGTTATCAGTATGAACTCATCAAGCAAAAGAGTGCTGTCCCCAGGCTAATAGCTGTCCCACTTCTGACAGTGGTAGCCAAGCCCGCTCTGGTCCAGCAGCCACCTCTCTTATTTTCATCAATGGTTGATGACAGGAGGGGGTCTTTGTTTACACAAAGACAGCTGGCTCAGCAAGCTTGGGAGGAAATGATTTTCTCTTTCAGTAGGAAAAAAAAAGTTAAAAATGCCAAGGTTGTGTTTGCACTATATTTATTCTATTAATGCTGACCTTGAAAACTGAAAATCAACCACCATATAATCATAGCATAATTGTCTGGTAATGTTTGTCCTTGAAAATAGAACGCTGGAATCTGTTCTCAGAGCTAGAATTCACACAGTAATTAATCTTAAACTCATGGAACAACTCAGACATGGCAAATATATGTTCTTTAGTCAATGCTGGATGAAGATATTGTGCATTATGAAAGTGTCTGATGGATTGGGGCCACAGAAAGTTTACAGTGAAGGAAAGTAAATATGTACTTTTAGATGTGTGTGTCACAGACGACGTTTTCTGACAGCTGTAAAGCTGGTAAGTCAGAATTTAGATAGGAGCCCTGTCTGTTCTGTCTACTCTGGGCACCAAATTAGTCTATCTCATAAGTATATAGGATCCAATCAGATAATTCGTTTTTCGTAACAATATTGAAAGACCTTATGGAGACAGCAAACAGTATGTTATCCAAGAACTAAAGTACATGTAGTTGACTTGAGCAGAATGGCGGAAAAGAGCCAGTCAGTGGTATCTTGTTCCAGAAACTCAGTCTGTTTGAAGCAGGACCCTAAAAGGTGTGTGAGGGAGGGAGGAGGAAAGTGAAGGTATACAGGAAAGGGATAGGCCCAGCCAGCAAAGTTGTACCGCAAGGGAGAGGGAGGTTGCTAGAGCCCAAACAAGAACAATGAATTGCAAAAGGAAGAAGTCTGCAGGTTGTAGATCAGTGTTTCTCTAATGTTCATGTGTGTATAAATCACCAGGGGTCCTATTAATATTCAGAGTCTGATTCAGTATGTCTGGGATGGAGGCCAAGATACTGCAATTCTCATCAGCACCTGGGATTGGTGAAGATGCTGTGGGCCCAGGACATACCTTGTGCACCTGAATAGCAAGGATGTAAGTCTTCAGTAGTGAGAGTTGGAAAGGGATGAGTAGGGGATAGAATACAGCCCTTAGAGATCACTCCCTGCAAACTTCTCATTACACAGATGAAGAAATGAAAGTCAGGAAAGTTAAGTGGTTTGCCTAAGTTATGTTGATGATAAAAACTTTTGACTCCCATTTCAATATATTTTACTTCTCTATAAAATTTCTACTAATTCAAAAATATACATGCACCCCTATGTTCACTGCAGCACTATTTGCAATAGCCAAGAAATGCAAGCAACCTAAATGCTCATCAATACACTGCTAGATAAAGAATATGAGGTACATATGAGGTATGATCAAAAGATATGGTGAATGTTTAAATTAAAAAAAAATAATACAGTAAAAACACATTGCCATTAATACCCTTCAGAATACTTCCCCTTGCTTCAGACAAACTTATCCCATCATTCTTGCCACTCCCTGAAGCAGTTCTGAAAGTCCTCTTTCGTGGGTGTCTTTACTTTACCCTCCTCCATCATGACAATGCTCCACATCACACATCGCTTCTGGTGCGGCAATTTCTGTCTAATAAAAACATTACTGTGTGTCCTCATCCACCTTATTCACTGGATCTGGTACTGTGCAACTTCTGGCTTTTCCCTAAAGTCACAATGACCATGAAAGGTAAATGTTTTGAATCAATTCAGCACATTGAGGCAGCCACGACATGCAACTAAAGATACTCACAACTGAGGACTTCTAGAACTTCTTCAGAAAGTGGCAAGAATGATGGGATAAGCATGTTCCAAGCGAGGGGGAGTATTTTGAGGGGGACTAATGGCAATGTGTCTTTTACTGTAATATTTTTTTTTATTTAAACATTCACCATATTTTATGATCACACCTTATATACACAATGGAATATTAGTCAGCCATAAAAACAAATGAAATCTTACTATTTGTAACAACATGCGTGGATCTAGAGGCTATTATGCTAAGTGAAATATCTCACTTATATGTGGAATCTGAAAAACAAAATACACAAACAAACAAAATAGAAACAGACTCAGATACAGAAAATGAACTGATGTTTGCCAAATGGTAGGGGAGTTGGGGAGCTGGGAGAAAAATGTGAAGGGATTAAAAAGTGCAAATTGGCAGCTACAAAATAGTAAAAAACAATTTTTTGTCTACAAATAATTCTCAGAGACAAGCAATAGCCAGTTTTTCTTTTTTGATAAGTTTTTTGAAAAATGTATTTTTTATACATGAAGACTGTGAATAGATATTTCCAAATCAGTATCATTTCTTTAATTAATGACAATTTCATAATAATTCTATAACAGTTCATTTCTTCTTCAGTTGAATTCAGAACTGTGCCAGGAAGCAAAGACGTCAGTTTCACAGTGGGTCATCAAATTTCCTATATTTTGAATAATTTTTAAACACAAAGCTACTTTGACTTCAAATAACATGAAAAGCCATGATCTGAAGAATTGTGCCTTTTTAAAATATAACAGATTTTTAATCTTGAAGAAAAATAATCAAAATTCATGGACTCCATGGAATTTCCTAGAAAAATGATGAAATTATATACTTTATCACTGAGTATCTAGAAAAATGTCCAAGTCAGCACTAGTTAATCACGGTATCAGCTAGTCTAGCAAATAAATTTCCTAGTCTCCTTCCAACTTCTATTTAAAGTTGAATATCCCTACAAACATTTGAGCCATGCAATATGATGACATTACCTTAAAAGTCTTTGGGAAAGGGAATGTTACATTTCTTAGCCTGCTTTGTTCTACCTTCCCCTAACATTCAGGATGAGGGGTGACTGGCCCATTCAGAGACTCCTCAGACAATTAAAAAGCCAAGAATCCAAGCTCAGCCAATGTTCTCATTCAGTTTACCAAGTGTTATGCCTCTCTGGCCACATTTAACTCCATCTGGCGAATCGCAGAGAAATGAATGCTTGATCGAAGTCCCAGCATTCTGTCTCTCTGCCTAGATCAGCCAAGGGGAGACCTCCATCACTAAGCCTCACAAACTCTTCACAGAGGTATTTCATAAATATCCCCTAACACCCCTCTGTGGTTTGTGTACTTAGCTATCTGTCTGGCAGCCGGTTCTGGCATGTTTGTGGGGGATCTGTTCCTGGCCCCCTCCCAATGGGCAGACCTGGGAATTTGTAGGCATACATTTACATAGCTTATTTAGCTGTGTGTGTTCCACATTAACTGCTCCTGCCTTCAGTTGGATTTGTGCTTAGTAATGTTCTCCTTACACAGAGAATGCAGGTTCAGTTTGATGGGCTCTGCTGGCCCTGGGCTGGACAGCCTCCTGCCCTGAGGACAGTGACTGCAGAGAAGAGAAAGGGATGCCGCAGATGATTGGGAAGCGGGTGGGGCTTCGTGTTCCAGAGCCTACTGACTAGCCTTGCCTAATCCATCACACATGCCTCTTCCATTCAGTGTCTTCCCCTGATTTTGTCAATGGGAGACACAGGACCTACCAAACAAAGGATGACCTTCCAGAAGCTTGCTTAACAATTCCTGATGGCGGGAGGCACCAGGTAACTATTTTCTATTACTTTCCCTTTATATTCCCTGACCCTCAACAAATGATTGAAGATACCATTAGGGCATTTCACCAACCCTGGGATTTGGCTTTTTGCATGTATTATAAGCATTCTTAGAAGAGCTGGTCAGTAAGAGCATTTTCTATGGGGGTGACTTGCCTAAAGCAGGAGTTTGTATTTACCAGTCAAATGTGTTTCTCCTACATGCCATGTACTGATCCAACAAAGTTTTAGTGTTTCTGTTCTATCTGTTCTGTGTTTGGCCAGCCAGCCAAATTCTGCTTCTATTCACTTCTATTCACTTCTACTCACTGTTTCTATTCAGCCAGACAGGTGCAGAGTGACCCCAAGAGGACATTTTGGCCCGTACACTGTCAGTGTTCTAATCACCAATGGCAATTCCAGGCACTGAGGAATGCAAATTGTCATCAGGGGAGAGTCTACATAATGACTCTGAGCTTTCGGTTTGGACTTATAAGCTGCTATAGGTAGCTGTTTTGAATACTGAGTGATTATGACTTGCGGACAATACTGACATTTATTAACAATAAGCCTTGGCCTAATATCACTGTCACATTGCATTAGAGAAAGCTCTGGCTTGCCTTGGTCTTTCAGCCTAAGCTGCAAACACCGCCTTGCTGCTGCTCACGAGTCTCTGATGCTGATTAGCACTGTTTGCATGTCAGGATGGAGAATTTAGGATGAGCCAGCTCTCCATTGTGGCAGCTTCCTGGTGAGCCTTGAAAGTCAGTGTGAAAGGAGGGAGAACTCTACTGTCATTGCCTTGGGGCAAATTGGTTCTTCATCCATAGACAACAAGTACTTGAGAAGACAGTGCCTCCAACAATACATGCCCTTCTCCTCCCCCAGCCCCTCGACAAAACCACTCCTCCGCATGTGTTCTCCACCTTAGTAAAAGTCACCACCAGCTCCTCAATTGGCCAAACTAGAAACCAGGGTCATTTCTAGCATTTTTCTTTCTCCCAAGTTCCCGCCCCTCCCTATTCAGTAACCAAGTCTCATTCATTCAGTCTCTACAATGTCACCTGAATATATTACTCCTCTTTATTCTCATCACCAGTTACCTAACTCAAGGGATCAGCTAGACTAGTAAAGCTTTCAATGGTTTCCATCAACTCAAGAATAAAATTCAGACTCTCTAACACTGCATTTAAGGTTTATGGCTTTAGCCCCCACTCATTTTTTTCCACCTCACTTCTTGCTGTTACCTTCCACATCCTTAAACCCTCTTGACCCCAACTACTCTTTCCCAAACAACTCCAGCCCTTCCATTCCCTTATTCTGTCAGCAGTGCCCTTTCTCTTGCCTTCTCAGCATGGAAAATTCATACTCATTCTCCAGACTTGCTCAAAAGTAACATCTTCCGTAAGACTCTCTGATGCCCTTTACCTACTATGATTTACATTACATTATAATCATATGACTCTTATCTAGGGTCACCTTGGGTCTTTGAAGTCTCTGAATCTCTAGTTCCCAGCATATATTCTTTACACACTGATATTCAAGAAAGGAAAGAAGGAAAGGAGTTCATTATTGTGTTACTTAGGAAGATAGGTATATAAATAAATATGCAGAAAGCACAAGTTCTATCTTTTACAGCCTTTGTGCGGGTAGATATACCGTATTTCTCAGGTGAATGGGAGTCCAGGCATTTGGAGGATGTGGCTGTTGTGGAGATAAAACCGCTCTTTGGACAGCAAGTGGAACTTCCAACAATTGAGCAACTGCCCCACATGAATCGAAACCAGGTATTTTATCAGAAAATTACACTTGCCCCACAAATCCAAGAGTTTCAGTGAACTCCAGGGATAAAAGGTCACTGGCATGATACTCCCATCCCCAACATGCCAAGAGGCTCTCCTGCTGTGCATCCAAGTCAGAGGGCTGCTCCCTAGAACCTGATCACAGTAATATAAATATGGCTCCAAAACTTCAGATCAGGCAGATCTGGATGGAAGAGGGTAAAGTCTTAAACATAATCTACTGGGGACAAGAAACAAGCTTTTAAGTAAGTCAAGCCACACATTGTATTTTCCCTCAGTATTTCAACTCACTCATTTATCCACAAAGAAAAAAACCTAAAAGGTTATTAAGATAGAGGTTAAAATTTATTCTCTTGCTGGAGAATGATAATTTTAATGCCTGTGGATGAAGCATTAATCCGCCAAATGCTGCCTATCTTAATACCTTTCATTTTCATGCTGCCCCAAAACACACACACACAAACACACAAACACACAAACACACACACACACACACACACACACCACTTCTCACGCGTGAAGGCTGAGAGTAGAAGCATCAGAACACACATGGGAATTGGACTGGAGAGAGATACTGGGGGACTCCAGCAGAGAAGAATGTATCACACTCGAGCCCTTCAAAATGCGCAGGCTTCCCACTGGTGTCCAAATGGATAATAGTCCAAGTATGCATCTTGCCCCAAATGACGAGGGGAGCTCTACTTAACCCTCACTTCAACATCCATTTCATTGTGGAACTAGATCTTTACATCTCCACCTATCAGAACCCAGAATTCAATACAAGGGAGTTGGGAAAAGCACATGCTTTATTTCTAGACATGTTTGGCTTTGTCCATGACTTATAACACAGGGCAACATCCTTAATCTCTCCGTGTCTCAGTTTCCTTATATGATAAATAGAAAATAAACCATATGGAGTTGTCATTTTATCTGCTGAAATGACAAAGAAAAGTAGGGAGCTGACAACTAACTCACAATAGGTGTGTAATAAATCCCAATGCCCCCCTTCCTCCCAATGGTTGGCTCATTTGTTTAATATTTCGTTAGCATCTTTATTAGGCATCCATACTCTCTGCTGAAGTGAACAGAAAGCCCTGGTATTTGGCTGAGCTGGTGACATTCAAAGGCCCCCATACATCTTCCTCCTTACATATATAACTGTCACAAGCTGTGCAGGGCACATGGCATGTCAGAAAGAAAAAAGAATTTGAATTCCATCCTCCTTAAGTGAGATAAAATGTGAAGAATAAACAAAACAAATAAGGTCATTTTTCTTGTAGGTCTTGGTTATTTAGATTTCATTTTGAACACATGGAAACTAATCTCCACTGAGTTTTTTTTTTGTTTGTTTGTTTTTTCTTGCACACTTAATGTGTAACATAGCAGTAAATAGATGATGTTGGTGTTTGGAAGTGTGTGTGGTCAATAGAGGCAACAGGTTATATAGGAGAGAGAGAGAGAGAGGAAGGAAGGAAGGAAGGAAGGAAGGAAGGAAGGAAGGAAGGAAGGAAGGAAGGAAGGAAGGAAAAGTAATTTCTTTTCAGAAGAAAATAACTCATTGATACATCAGTTTGCTGATAGGTCAAACCTGAATTGCTTTTCATGTAGTCAATATTTTTTTGTTCTCGTATTAATAGTTGAGTAACAATGAGTACTGGCAACTTACCAAAATTAAATTACACAGCCATCAGTTATATCTAATGATACAAGTATCTCTCAGGGCAAAATGGACTCAGAAGACAAGGATATCTGCCCTGATCCTTTAAAAAAAAGTTAGAGGATATCATATTAAGAAAGAGAAACTGAAGTCTTCTCTTATACTAGAAATTTGAACACATGTAACTATATTTCTTCTTCCTTGCTGTACCCCAGTTCTCATTAAATGTCCAAAGTCCCCAAAATTAAAGGAACACTTATCAGTGGTGGAAACAGAGAAATAAAGATACATATTCTAATGTTAGAAACTTTCAGGAACTCCTATAAATGCGACATTCCTGTAGATTGTCAGTGTGGCCCATTCCTTTCCACCAACTACCTACGAAGTTACAATGAGAGACCCAAGCAGAATCTCTCAAATATCCCAAGTGGGTGACGTATGGGAGGGAAGTGAACTGGGCCTTGGGAAATTTGATTGACATGTACAATTTACACCAGCACTGCTGGGAAGGGATAAATGATCTGGTAAAGCCCGGGCACTTAGCCTAGAACACCCATGGGACCAATGCAGTGACTGAACTCTCCTCCAAGAGAAATTCACACCTAAAATCCATCCCAGGACCAAATATATAATTCATGGGGCAAAATAAAAATGCAGAGCTCTTTGTTCAAAAATCATTTAAAACTTTAAGATAGCAACGGCACAGCATTAAATCAGCATGAAGCCCATCTAAGCATGGCACCCTGTGTCACTACACAAGTCACATGCCCATGAAACCAGCCCTGCCTCCTCTCCACACCGGTTTATCTGAGTGACTACTCAAAATCTCACCTTCCTGGTCATTCAGCACCAACCAGTTCATCACCCTCATAAAAATATGGGCATCCTTCACTCTGACCCACCCTACCTTTAAACTATACTCTCTGGAACACATGTCTTGTGGCCAGAAAACTCCTCCCCAAACTCCTCCTTCCCCTCCTTTTTTCATTATTTTTTTGTTGAGGTAACATTGGTTAATAATATTACACAAAGTTCAGGTGTATAACATTATAATTCGATATCTGTGTACTCTATTGCGTGTTCACCAGCAAATCTAATTTCTTTCCGTTACCATATATTTGACCCCCTTTACCCATTTGAACCTCCCACCACACCCCATCCTCTCTGGTAACCACCATTCTGATGTCTGTATCTATGACTTTGGTTTTGTTTTGTTTTATTTGTTCATTTGTTTTATATTCCACATGCTAGTGAAATCATATGGTTGTTGTCATTTTCCCTAGTATAAAACATATTTCACTTAGCATAACATCTTCCCCTTCTTCTTTAACCTGCCTATGCCCTGAGGCCACTGCCTCCATGGAAGCCTTACCTAGCTGCTGCTGTTGCCTTTTCATTCATTTCTCCCAGAGAGACAGGAGTCCTCCTCCTTGCCCCACCCCCCACTGTGCTTCCAAATAGTTCCTCCCCTGCCCTGCTTAGAGGCCATGCCTTGCTACCATCCATCGCCCTCAAATTTGTAATCTACCAGCCTCCCAGTCATTCCCAGCACTTCCTCTAGACTTCTAGAATCAGTCTGTCTTTTCACCTCTGGCATCCTCTTGGCAACTCCAGCATCCATGTGGAGAACCCGCCCCAAAACCCGCCTAGCTAATCAGCTCCATGGGCTCCACACCGTCCCCACTCTATCCCAGTCCCCTGACCATTCCCGCAGCATTCTCTAAAGAAAACAGAACCACCAAAAATCTCAGTTTCAGGTTCCACTCACCTAAGTCCTCCCTTCCAGTTAGTTTACTTTAGAGACCCCAATGAAACAATTATTTATCCTCATCAATACCTCTGGTGCATTGACTGTCTACAATTCTACATTATCCATTACTCCCCTGCTGTCTTTCTGCTTAGTCCAATTTAGATTCCATACTTTATCATTATAATTATGCCCTTACAGTGTCCTCATCTCCTCTACTTCTCTCCCCCTTTATAGTCATGTGGGAAAACCCCACCTATCTGTCTGCTCAGTGCCAACTGAAGTCAGGAAATCAAAAGGGATCCCTGAGTCAAAGGCCAAAACAATAAAATGATGGCCATACTTTGACTATCCTTTTATTTAAGCTAAAGAAAAGAAAATTGTAAGTGCTCTACAAGATAAAGCACTCTATTCCAAAGAAACAAAATTCAGACTGTGTGATATCTTCCCTAAAATTCAAAGTCAATGAATTAATTCTACATGATTTTTGAGAGTAATGATTATGGTCTCAGAATTCTGATCCTGACAAGATCTCGTTCATGTGCAAGGACAATAGAAACAGTCTCAGCTGTTCCAAGTATGTTCGCCATGTGTATTATCTTTCCTGAAAATCGACAAGCTCCACATCATCAAAGATGAATCAAAACCAGGAAGTCATAGCATAAAAGAACAATAAAATTAGCAAACCAAGTTGTCCAAATAATTACTGGTGATACGGTTATAAAACTTACAGTAAATGTCAAAAATAAATCTTGTGAGGATTAAGTGTGAAATGCTTAGACTAGTGTCTGTCATATAGTTGGCCATTATCATCACAAATAAATAAATTTGTTAATAATCTCAGTCTAAAGTTCCAAATGCTATAAGAAATTCAAGAATATATGGTGGGGAAAGGAAAGATGGAGTAGGAAATGTAGAGAGAAAGGAAATAAAATCATATTAAAGTTTTCATCCTATGCCAGAGTAAGTAAGAAAATACCATTTCATTCTTGAAGCTAATGATTAGAAGCAAGAAGTGTGAGTATGTGCACATGCATGCCTGTATACTAGTTCATTTAATGCTCCGGTCCTTACTCAAGGAACGCACATCCGATTTACCCAGCAAAGTGCTGCTTTGTTTTCTAAATACACAGGGCCACTGTGGAGTGATGCAAAGCAGTGGCCCTGTACACACCCAAGGCCAGATCACATCGCAATTATTTACCGAATATGAGTCTGCCTTTGCAGCCCAAAGAAGAGATGACCAAAAAGAGAGCAGACCCCCTTAAAATGGGAGTTTGGGCACCCAGGCCCCAAGCCCTCAAGGTCATCCCCTGGATAGCAGTCTTGTCTCTTGCACAGAAGTTGGTCAGCCTCAACCCATACAGCCCAGTATCGAGACTGCCTAAGAGCCAGCAGGGAGACACAGCCTCAGCAACAGCCCTGAGATAGTCTTCATGATTCCCAGGTCCTGAGCCCACGACTTCACATGGCAGAGTAGCAGTGCCTTCCCTCCTTACCCTCTGTGATGCTGCCTGCCCTTAATCCTATTGAGGAGATCTTTAAGTAAATAATGCTATATGCAAAGCACTTTTAACATCAGTAGCAGTTCTTTGAATTGAGAGTAGAAATTGCCAGAGCCAAACAGTAAAAGGGAGACAGACAGAGAATCATGGGGTTCCCATCGGAGGACAAGAGATGTCAGAAGCACCAAAAGGAATTGGCACCAACAGGATACCAACTTTCTTAAGGCTGATGTTTTAATACTCATCATTTCACACTCATTTCATGTACATGAGAATACTCATATCGAGGGTACGTTTATCAATCCCCATGTCAGCTGGGGAGGCCCCCATCCCACACCAAGTAGCTTTAATGCCCAAAGGTGATGTTTGGTGTCATGTTCTCTTAAGTGTATGTTTCAGAAGTGTCCAGAGTGGTTATTCTGATGAAACCTGCCTGAGGGGAAGGGATGAGACTCTCTAAGATACCAACCCTTCATGTAATAGAATCAGTTGAGAGTCTCCTCTTTCTGAATTCACAGTAATGGAGCTGGTCTAGAAGGCTGCTCAGCAGGGAACGGGAAGATGCACCCATGGACACGAATCCCCCCATAGCACTGCCGTGGTGGCCTGCTAGATGGAACCCGGAAACACCTGCCTGTGGAAACACCTGCAGCACAGGCTAATTCATTCCATGCTAGGGCCTCCACTTTCCGTTTGGTTTGCCAGTGCTGCAAGTTACATGCCACTGACTTTCTCAAATTGGACACTATTGATTTACTCTCTGAAATCTAAGGTGTTTATAAGGCATGATCGTGTGAATGGCTAAAAAAATAAACTAGAAAAGACAACGCTCTCCCCATCTGGGTGTGGCCAGGCTGTTGATTTACAGGAGGCGGTCTCTGTTGGCTCTTGACAATGGAGGCAGAGGGGCTGGCTGCCCATCTGTTTCAAACATCTCAGTTGCCTGCTGGCAGCATGGGGATCAATCACAGGGTGAGAACTCTTTCTGCATAGCTGAACTAATAGAACTCATTCATATTCTCTCACAAAATGCAAGAAGTGTTCCTGTCATCAGCAGAAGTGTGCAAGGATTGGATGCCCAGCCTTGCCCTCTGCTTGCCAGGTCTCACCTCCAGCCCAGAAAGCCCTTCACACTCTTGTCTCTATAAGTCCATGGGGATCACCACCCTGGAGACCTGGCCTCCTGTCAGGCGCTGTCCTTGACTTACCCCACATTGCACTTACTATGCATTGTCTCCATCTCCTGACACCCTCCTCTATGGAATCAATTTACTGGTCAACTTAGACAGGGTACGGTATTGCCTAGTCGACAGTCTCAAATGACTTCTTCTTCAAGCAAAGGCACTCTGGTTTACAACAGTAACGCTCAGCACTTACTCAGCAACTGGTTTACAAAGATTTGTCCCATAGATTGCCTCGTTTTATCCTCACATCCTCATGCAACCCTGTGACGGGGGTGGGTAGACACAAGCATTTTATTATGCTGACTTTGATGCAACAATTTGGATGCTACTATTCTGATGAAAAGATATGTTGATATACTTTGAAGATAAGTCACTACAATTTCAGTTCTAATTATCAAATGAAGTGAAAAACAGAGATCTTCTCCCTATTCCTGAGCCTTACCCCATAGGCAATAACTTACAGGTCCCCCTCTGCCATCACTCCACACACACACACACACACACACACACACACACACACACACACACACAATGGGAATCTGAGACTAGGTAGAGATGGCTGGGAGAGAGTCAAGAAAACATTTAGCACACATTTCTTGGGGAAGCCATAAAGAAATATTACATTTTGAACATGTTAAAAGGACTTTCTCAAAATGCTTCATCCAGGTAAGGTGTGCAGTGTTTTATTCTAGACATATAATAAATAATAGGTTAAGTGGTTTGACTGTGTTTATACAGTTGGCAATGACTGTGCTTGAACTCAGCACCATGGAGTTAATATCCTGAGTTCTTCTACAGAGAACTAGAGTTCATTGCCTGGATAACGTGTTCCTCGAGCATTTAAGGGGGACGGAGGGAACAGCATGTGGAGTTACCAGTGTCAGGCACTGCGCTAGGCTTTCAGGTAACCATCTCATTGACAACCTCAACTCTTCGAGGCAGGCATCATTGCTATTCCCACATTCAGAAGACGAAATCTGCCCCAGACCAGATAACTAGAAAATAATTGGGTGAAACTTAGGCTTATGTTATAGGAAGTCTTGCCCCCAAACTTGGAAAACCGTAACTCCAGCTTCAAACCTGGAATTACGCTCTTTCCTCCCTATCACCAACAACCTTCCCCTGATGCCATTGCTTCCCTTTCTTGTGCAGCAGACATGTGGCTGGCATGCTGGCTGGACAGGACATGACAACAGGTCTCAGGGGGCAGACCACGACTGGGAATAAGGGGAGGGAAGAAACGCTGCACACTCATTACTGTGTGGGCTGTGCCTCCTTCGTCTGTATGTTATTGTAGACTTTCCACCAAGAAACAAGGAGCACGAGAAAGGCTGAGTAAAGAGGAAGAGAAGGAAGACAAAGAGGACGCGGAAAGAGCAGAGAGACAGGGAATAGAAGAGCAGCAAATTCAGAGGATATGTATGCCATTAAGAGGGGTTATGGAAAGGGGCTAAAAGCACAAATTTTCAAGTTTGACAAAGTTTCAAATCAGCCAGATTCTTCATCTCTGAGAGCTTTAGTTTCTGCCCATGCAAAATGGGGAAGATCTTAATAGTTGCTTCACAAGATATCATGGTAATTAAATGAGATAAAGCCTAAATGTACTTAACCACATAGTTCATTCAGCAAATGTTAGCTATGCTTATGGTTTTCTTTAAATAAAGGTTAATGAAGAAAGACAGGAACACTGAGATGAAAGAAAAAGGATCAAGCAAATATATTGGCCGTATATTCTAGTAGGGTTGCTATGACGGAGCTTAAAATGGGCGATCAAAGCCACATGGGGAAGAAAAGCCTCTTACTTCTTATGCTCAGATAGAACCGAATATGCCAGCAAGAGATCATAGGAAGATGTTTTCCTTAAGTCTGAATGAAGTTACTCAGAGACCATAGCAATGATGTCAGTGGCTGGGAACAGGTTTGTACCATTTATGGTGACAGGAGGATGGGAACATGATTATTTATTCAAAACCACAGATGTGAAACTGACTAATACAATGAACAAGTTTTCAAGGGACATGCAAACTCCCCAGAGCTGTTAAATTATAATCACAGTAGTATTAATAGCAGCCAACAGTTACTGAGAGCTCATTGCACTCCAGGCAAAGGTCTATGTACTAATACATATTGTCACTAAACTAAGCATGTACTATCACCTACCACAAGTCTATTATCATCCCTGTGTCACAAATGAGGAAAATTGGATGCAGGGAGGATGAGAAACTTACCCAAAGTCACAGAGTTTATGAATTGTAAAGCTACAATCCCAGAGAGTCCAACTCAAAGCACAGGACCTTAATTATGATGCCTACTCTAACCATAACTAAACATAATTCCTGAAACTTGAGAGACATGCATGTCCTATAGTAGCAGAATTCTAGCCTATAGTGACAGCTGAACTGCTGCAGCCATTTTAATATATTCTAAGGGATATGGAAGGAAACAGGTAATCCTGGTTTAAGTTCACGATTAGCCACGTAGTCGCAATTCTCCTTGAAGAAGAAAAATTAACCCCTGAAATTTGGAAATATCACCTGACCTGGACTAGTTTATTCTCTGATGCTCCGCCATCCCAACCTCAGTCTTCTATCATAACTCTCAGTAAATGACAGCTCCATCATTAAATTTGGTCCAACCAAAACCTTGGATCCATCTTGACTCCCTCTCTCCCACACACCACATCTAATCCATCATCAAATTCTATCAATTCTACCTTCACAATATATCTGTAACACAACCACTTCTCACCACCACCATTGTCGGCACCTTGGTCTAAGGCAACATCAGGTCATACTGAGATTATTATACTAGCCTTTGAAGTGGAATTCCCATTTCTGCCTATGCCCCGTGTTCTATTCTCCCCACAGCAGCCAGAATGCCTCTGCTTAAACATCATGCCTCTACTTAAAATCCCCAAATGGTTCCCCACCTCAATGAGAAAGGGCGAAAGTCTCACAATGGCCTACAAGACTATATGACATGATCCATGATCTCTCTGACCTCATCTCAGGCTAGGTTCTCTCTGCTTTAGTCAGTCTTTCTTCTCTTTTTGGAATAGACTAAGTGGGCTCCTACTGGGAGGTCTTTGCACTGTTCCTGCAGCCTGGGAACCTGTTCTCCCGGATGATCTACTTCTGTACATACTTTGGGTCTCTGCTCAAATATCAGAAAGGCCTTCCCAGACCACGTTTTTTAAAATTAGCACACTGCCTCCCTCAGATATGCCCATGTTACCTAACACCATCTAACATTTTATATATATATATATATAAACTATATATATATATATATATATATATATATATATAGGGTTTTTTTACTTTTTAATTTTACTTATATATTTTGCTTATTGTTTGCCTATGTTCCCCCACTAGACATTCGGCTCCAATGAGGGCAAGATTTTAGGTGCGTTTTGTTATTGCTATATCTCAAGTGCCTAGAACAATGCCTGCAATATAGGAGATACTCAATGAATATTTTCTAAATAAATGATGAATGAATTAAAAAGTGTGAAGGCAGATAATATGGCTTATTCCTCTTTGTTTCCCCAACAACACCTGGCACATAGTAGGTATTAAATAAATGTGGGTATTTCAGAGGTTAAATGAGTATCTGTATTAGTCAGGGTTCTCCAGAGAAGCAGAACCAATGAAAGTATACGTATATAGAAAGAGATTTATTTTAATGTTGGGTCACGCAATTATGGAGCCTGGCAAGTTCAAAATCTGCAAGATGGGCCATCAGGCTAGAGACCCAGGGAAGAGCCAGTTTTGCAGTTCGAGTGTGAAGGCCATCTGCTGACCATCTGCAGAACTCCCTCTAGCTCAGACGAGGTCAGTCTTTTGTTCTAGTCAAGCCTTCAACTGTTCAGATGTGTCCCACCACATTATGGAGGACAATCGGCTTTTTTCCAAATTTACCCATTCAAATGTTAATCATATCCAAAAACACTCTCAAAGAAACTTCCAGAATGAAATGCTTGAACACATACCTGGGCACTGATGCCCAGCCAAGTTGACACATAAAATTACCCAACACGAATGCTATCAAGGTGAATCAATAGGCTTCATCAGGCTAATGAAAGAGGCATCTTGTACAAGGATTCAACACCGACTTTTCACTATAATTGCTTTGTAGGCAAAACATCCTGTATTCTGTCATTAAGCATTTACTGGACTCCTATAAGTACTAGGCACTGTGCTAATATGCGTTGTAGAGGACATGTTGGAGTTATCCTCTTCAATGAGCTCATAGGAGCTACATACCTGTCTATCATACATGCATGTGTTATCACTGCTCCAGAGCCACATGACCAGTTACTAGTCTCAAGGGAAATTGTACGACTCGTCAGCCAGGCCCTTTCTTAATGAACTAAGTATATATAGATCAGTAATGGGTTCAGTAGCTATAATTGAGCAAATACAAATAATCATACTTTACAGAAGAGTGAAAACACACTCAGCTCATCTGGGAGTGTGTGCCTAAAAACTTCCTCTTCCCTGGAGAATGTCCCTGGATATGGGAGCAGCCCCCCAGCAGCCATGTCTGTACTTCTGACTCTTCTCTCCCTCCTTGATTGCAATTCCCTTAAATTCTTCAAGCCTCAGTTTCCTAAGAATAAAACCTACCTACTAGTCAGTGAGCTCAATGAGAACAGAGTTTTGTCTGGATTGTTCACCTAGCCTGATGTATTAGTGACACTATTATTATCATGCTATTACTACATTTATTCAGAAAACTGAAACTCTTTTGTGACTCTGTCCCTTCTGAGAATTAACATTATATCTGTAAGAGTCATATTGAATTCACTTTATGCAGGTCTCTCTTGCTAGTATAGAGAGGACTTTTTCACTTCAGATTCTGTACGACGCAAGGTCGTGCCAAGGCTCATTTTTTAAGAGAGCTATGAAAATTTCACTATACATACCTGACACTTTTTATAGCTCTTTCAAAGTTTAATTGTTTACTTACATGATGGTTTGAATAATTTGTCTCCCTGACTAGACTATAACTCCACAGAAACTATGAACAGTGCTTAACTGAATTGAGCAGGAGAGAGCTAGATGAAACCGCAGAATCAGATCTCCAAACCTCAAATGTCAGGTCTCTTTCTTTATCACTCATGCGATAGGCCCCTCAGGAATGGGTAGGGGGCTCTGCTCCACAGAGTCACTCAAGGGCCCAGGGAGACAGAGGCTCCACCATTCTGTCATAGCAACATAATCTGGAACATGTTGTTTTCTCAGTTCTTGGGGTTGTTCATGTGCAGAATAGTCTTGTGCCAGCGATTGAGTATTTTTGTCCCAGAGTGACATGTCCACTCACAGATCCTTGGCCAAGAGGAGTCTCCAGCCTCAACAAAGTGTCTGGGAAACATAGGAGACTATAGACAATATTTCATGAGTATTACTCTCTCCACTACACTGATACATCACAAATGTTCGGTATTTTTTATTGAATATATGAACAAATAAATAAATGATTGTTTATAGCAAACTCTAAAAACTCTACAGTGAGTCCTGATCTGTTTCCAGGCCCACCTCACAAGAAGTGGAAGGAAATTCTGGTTTCATCTGGATTCTTCCTCTGAGCCCCAAGCCATGTGCTTAAGCTTCTAGTTAATACTCATAATGCCCATGTCACAGATGAGGAACTGACCTTATCAGAGGTTTTGGTATTTACTTGGGAAGTTCTTCAATGGACTAGATTGATTTATGCATAATTTCTGGTGAGTTAAGTCCTGAAAGAAACAAACAAAATCCTGGCTCCAGACTTTGCCAATGACTTTCAGGCCATGAAAAAAGCAAAGGGTTGAGAAAGTAATTTTCTCCAGGAACATTCTTCTTTATGAAAAATAGCAGCAATTATGTCTAAAGGCACAAGAGATAGGCAGAAACCGAGAGCAAACCTATCAAGTTCTCCTACACAATGCACAGACTCTGCAGTCCCACAGAGGTCATTTAAGGATCGAAGCACAGGGCAGTTCTTTTAATAACAGGCACGAATACATGGAACTACCCTTCTCTGTTTGTTTTTACTAACTTTCCATCTCTAGGGAAATGGTTTGCATCACCTCAGATTCTGAATTTTCAAATTCGTATCCCTCAATAATCCAACCAATTACCTGTGCCCAACTGAAGAATGGGCTGCAGGACAGGGAGAGAGGAAATAGGAAATGCTGAAACACAATAAGTGAAACAATCCAAACTACTCTTCTGGACATAATGGGTTGCTTGCCTCACCTATAGTGCTTAATAGAGAGCAGAGAATGAACCCATAGAACACAGCTGACAGACCTCAGACTGAAGAGGTCCGTTGGTTTGCTGGCCTTCACCGAACGAGATGCTCTCTCATTAATTTTAAATTAAGTCCTTGGAATCTATAAGAAATTGATGGCAGTTACTTAGGATAAAATGGTATGCAGATTAGGGCTTAGGCGTCCTTATTGGAAATTGAGCAAGAGAAGTAAACAGAGGAATCTGGTCAGAGGAAGATGGCTCAGATTCAACAAGAGAAGCAGATGTGAGGATGACATGTCACCCCTGGGGAGATGGAGAAAGGAGTCTCAGTATCTAACTTTCCAATCCTGCTGCTCCTCACAGCTTTGCAATAATCCTACTCTATTTGTAAGTGATGTCTGAACTCAAAGTGATGTGCCTTTCAAACAAAAAGACCTGATTCTACACATATTAATGGTATAAATAATAATTAAACATGTATTTTGCATCTGTGTGGGGACAGAGCCCCAAAAAGCAGTTTCCAGGCCCTTGGCCTCACATAGAAAGGTGCTGGCTCAGGTAGTAAATGGCCATCGACTGTGATCAAATGGCTATCAGCTGTGGCTAGTGGCCATCAGCTGTAACCAGTGAGCCATTGGGCACTAATATAACTGCCGTGGCTAGGCTAGCAAAAAGAAAAAGGGGGAGCTAGCAAGAAGATGGTGGCTGAGTCTGCAAGCGGCACAGTGAGGGTTGAGAATTGTGTTGCTCCTGGTTCCTGTGTCTCCAACCCAGCCGCCAGTGAGAGTATAGTGGTGTGACTCCCCTACCTATGGCTCCGTGGGTGTTCCTTTTTGGCCTCACCATGTCCTGTGTTTTTGTGTGGGGAGTGGGACCAGAGACCCCGCCGGACGCCCTGCATGACACTTGGCGTAGTCCGCAGGATCCCCTGCACTACAATCTGGCATCACATTAAAACTTTTATATTATTGTCTCATTATTTCTCACATTATTCCTATGAGGGCACTCCTATATTTATCCCCATTGTACAGTTGAAGAAACTGAGGCTCTGACAGGTTAAATAATTTGATTGTAATGCCAAGGTGAGTCAGAAATTAAACACAGGTAGATTGGACTCCAAGTTCACATTCTTACTTGCCATACTACACTGCTCCTTGAGCCCCAAGCTGAGCGATCTCTTGGATCTGGGAACTATGGAAATGCAGCCCACACTTTTAAAAGTCTACCACTTGGCTCTCACTGACAGTGACCTTGTAATGAAGTTGGAAAAGTTTCAGCTAGGCATGGGAGGGGTTAGATTTAAATTCGGCTCCACAGTTTACTTAATCTCCTCCCAACCCTCACCTTTTTCATCTATGATATGATAACAGTAATGTCCAGTCTTCAGGGCTGCAAACACATTAAATTAGATGGCAAATGTGACAGACAGTACCTAGCATAAAACAGAGCACCTAGTTGATTTCAACAAATATCAGTTCAGTTCCCTCCCACTATTTATAAGCTTGTTTAGAAGATTAAGGAGCTACACTTGCAAAGAATAGCTCATGGCACATAATAGGTGGCGAGTGTACATTACATCCCTACCAGCTCTCACTGTACAGTTTCTGAGATGCTTTGGCCATCAGCTTGTAATACAGGCCAGAAGCACTTGGAGGCTTCCACAGAGTCCCAGCTCAGGGCCTCTGCCTGAGGAGCACTGATTCAGGACAAGGCTATGTTTTGTTCGAAAATGTGTGCGATTCTCAGGGAGCTAAGGGTACAAACTAAGAAATGACTGTCTGCTTTTACTTTGAGTTGTTACCGGTGAAAAGCAGGTTAATGAATTTTTCCAAAAGAATGGTCTGGCACATGGGAAAGGAGGGAGAAAAGAGGGAAGGGGCTGATGGCCTGTGTGACTCCATCACAGGCTTCGTTAACTAATGCCGCTCACTGCAGACAACTGCAAGTAAGTCTCAGCCAGACAGAGATTCGTGTCCCCAGAGATGGATTCTAACACTACATCTGAAAAGAGCACCTCTCTGCTCAGCCACCAGATAACAGTAAACACACAGCTGCAGGGGTTCAGTGGGTGGTTGTCATGCGGGGTGTCATGTGGGGTCTCTAGTCCACATAAGAGCACGGGACATGGTGAGGCCAAAAAGGAACACCCAAGGAGCCATAGATGGGGGTGGGTTCATACCACTACAGTCTCGCTGGCGGCTGGGTTGGAGACACAGGAAGCAGGAGCCACGCGATCCGTAATCTGCCGTCTGCTTCTCTGCCAACCAACCCCACTTGCTAGCTGTAATCCGCCGCTTGCTAGCTCAGCCACGGCAGTTGTATCAGTGGCCAACGGCTAACTGATACAGCTGATGGCCAACTAGTCACAGCTGATGGCCATCTACTACCCAAGCCAGCACCTTACCACGTGAGGCCAAGAGCCTGGAAACTGCTCTCCTGGCTCTGTACCCACAGTGGTCTCTGGATCTCTCCTTTTCTCAGAGGAAACAAGAGCTGGGAGTCCTACTTAACCCTCTAATTGCAAAAACACTACCCACGCAAATGAAGGGAAAGTAAGAGCAACCCCCACTTGCACAGAGCCACTGAAGAATTTCATTTCTTTCAGGGATAAATTGCACTTCTGAAGTTGGTATCGTCTGCCTGCTTGCTCCTCGAAGTGTACCAGTCCGAAGTGTGCCAGCAATTTCTGTGTCACCTGAGGCATTGTTAGAAACCGTGCAGGAGCCCAGGCTCACTGGTGGCCCTCCTTCCGCAGTGGGAATCTGCGGGACAGTAAATGCAGATTCTGATTCTGGAAGTCTGGGATGAGCCTGAGATTTTGCATGTCAATCAACTCCCTTCCAAGTGCTTGGCCCACAGAGCAGAAGACACTTTGAGCAGTAAGGCTCTACATACGTGATTAGCAAGCCCCTGCCCATTCTAAGTCACTGGCCTGGCTAGGAGCAGCTCTGTCCTAAGGCATTGCTGCCAGCCCAAACTGTTACTTGTCTGTTACTGAAACAGGGCCCCATTGGAACCCCAATGAAAGAGGCCTCACCTCTCCCTGCCCTAAAGCTTAACAATTGATCAACCCCCTCCCTGCGGTTTGAGCTTGCAATGTCCCCTGTCCCAGTTCTCTGCTTTAGATAATTACCCTGAAAATTGTGCTTGCTTACTAGTCACCATGCCCCCGCGCCCCCCCTTGCCGATCACAATCTCTATGGTCCAGCATTCTTTCCAGGTTAGTGTCATCATTGCTCCTGGGTTGATGACCACATTGGAGAGCCACATTGCCAGAGGGAAGGCTCAATGCAGACCCCAGGAACCATCACGTGGCCTCTGGAGGAATGCCCAGATTTTCCCTTAAACATCCCAAGCTGGTCTGAGAATGTTAAGGCACTTTCTGGAGGTGTTAACCTACTGTCTTCTCAGATCCTTGGTGCCCTGAGAATAAATGCTTATTCTATGACCCAACTCCTGGGTCATATATTGGCTGAGCGGCTGAGCGGTGCAGGCAGCGCAACTCGGAGGCCCGGACTCGTTTGGCCTCCGGTTTCAACACCACTGTAGCAGAGAAGCTACTGCCCACCAACAATGGGTGTACAGTAGTTTCCTCCTCATCTGTGGGGGATACAATCCAAGACCCCCAGTGGATGCCTGAAACTGTGAATGGTACCGAACCCTACTTATATACACTATGATCTCTTCCTATACATACGTACCTATGATAAAGTTTAATTCATACATTAGGCACAGTAAGAGATTAACAATAACAACTACGAATAAAATAGAACAATTATAACATATACTGTAATAATACTTCTGTAAATATGGTCTCTCTCTCTCAAATATCTTTTTGTACTATACTCGCCCTTCTTCTCGTGATAATGTGAGGTAAAATGCTTCTGTGGCCATAACTTTTGCTATTGGAAGTGAGACAGCAAAACTAACATTTCTTTTTCCTTCTTCAGTTTCATAGATAAAAGATTGGCTCTTACCATAGATCTCAGCAACTTCATCCTATAATTTGATTTATTTCCTTATTAAGTCTAGAACTTTCACCCTTTCATTTAAAGGAAGCACTTTTTGGCTTCTCTCTGGCATATGCAAATTGCCAGCGTCACTGCTTTTGCACTTTGGGGCCGTTATGAAGTAAAACCGGGGTGATGAGGAAAACAACTGCTAAGATACTCCAACAGTCAATCTGATAACCAAGATGGCTACTAAATGACTAACTGGCATGTAGGGTATACAGTGTGGATACACTGAACAAGGAGAATTCACATTTCTCTCAAGATGGCATGAGATTTCCTCATGCTACTCAGAATGGAGCACAATTTAAAACGGATGAATTGCTTCTTTCCGGAATTTTTCATCTACTATTTTCGAACTTCCATTGAATGTGGGTAACTGAAACCAGAAAGCAAAACTGTGGATAAACGGGTGAAGGGGGGAGGGGACTCCTATACTTCCTTCAAATGTGCAGTTAGCCCTGGAAGGGAGCTTACACTCAGTCACTGCTGAAGCTCCGTCCTTGTCACCAGGAGTGGCCACATGACAGGTTCTCATCAATGTGATGTGAGCAGCAATGCTATGAATTACAACCAGGCCAGGATTTTCAGCAGGTGGGGTTGGGGTGCTTTCGCCACTCTCTTTCCTCTCTACTGGCTGTGGACTCTAAAGTCTTGATGGATGGTAGAGCAACAAGGTGGAAAGAACCTGGGTCCCCGAATCAATATATGGAAGAAAACCACCCTCTGGCCTCCAACTCTGCATTGTCAGGTTACCTGTACAGGAAAGGAATTTCTATTGTTTTATGCAACTGAAACTGTGGGATTTCTTTTTTCCAGCAGTTCCTGTTACATTAACTAATAGTACCACCACCGTTATAACCACAGTTATAATCTCCCCAAAATTACAATGGCAACGTTTTACTTAGTCATGGCTAGTCCCTGCCCAGGCACTGTGCAAGACATTTAATATACATTGTCTCAAAACCCCCACAGCTAAAATGACCTTCATTTTGCAGATGTAGAAACTGCAGCTCCAGACATACTAAATAACTTGCTCAGGATACCACCTCTGGTAAATGCAGAGCTGGAATGCAAACCAGGAATGTTCTGTGAACAAAAACAAAGCCGGGACTGCAAGGGGGTTGGTTCCATGGAGATTTGTCTGCACAGTGAAATGAGATTTCATCCCAGGCTAGTTATTACCGCATAATACCGCTGCTTTCATGGACCTTCCCAAATGGCCTTTCTCTGCCTGCCTCTGTCCTTGGTACTCTCCTTCACAAGGTAATTGTTAATAAAAATCCTGATGGTATGCAGGAATTTTCCACCCATCTAGCCCCAGGCCTCTCCTGGAGCTCCCTTCTCTCCAGTGTCTCTCTGTATTCTGCAGCACAAAATGGTTGCTGTCAAGATGGTTTAATGTTCCTTGTAGGTCAAGACTATTGGTTGCTTCAGCGGGGCCATTATTGCTGCGCTGGCCTCCTTCACCTGCTGTTTCTGTTTTTGTGAGGTTTTTATTTTACCTTCTCCTCCTCCTTGCACATACACACAGAGCTATAAGAGCAGCTGCACTAAGTCCCCTCAGCCAGGGGAAGCACTCACATATGGGGAGGGGATGGCGAAATTATCCCTGAAAGCCACTGTGCTCCCCACTCACTCCCAGCCATCCAGGGAGCTTCAGGTCTGAGTTCCTGCCATTGCCTTGCTGGTTCATGTGCTCACCTTCCCTCTGTTGTCTCTTCAGGGCCTCTACCGCTGCTTCCTGAAAATGAATTTGACCAGTAAGGTGGTCCCTCTTAATGCATAGCAACTCTGGTCATCCTCAGCCATGTATACAAAGAGTGAGGGAAGCGGTCCAAGGTAGTGGTAAGGCTGAGCCAGTGTCTGAATTCGGTGCAGAAACAGAATGAGGTATTCTGCCCAAGACGGCCAGGAACCAAAACTGACAACGAAAAAGAGAAGTTAGGGTCCTTACTTATGAATAGCCCCACCCCTGGTAACATACTTTGCACAGAGTAGGTGCTCTTTACTATCTGCATGAACAACTGAATGAATTAATTAGCAAATGAATAAGTAGGTGTTAGATGCATGTGAAAATGTCCTAACATGGCACTGGGACTTTAATATGTCCACAGGGAAAACTCTGTGGATGAGAGCTCTAAGTTGGGCTTTGGAAGGATGAATTAGAGCTTCCTCCAGGAAAGGGGCAGGCAGAAGAACTCTCACTTCTGGGATATTTTCACCTGTACTTTGCACCTACTTAGGGGAACTGACATTCCTGATAACTTTACCTTGGGGGTGCTTGCCAATGCTGAGTGTCTTATTCTTTTCCTTTCTGTTTCTAATTTAGACCCTCCTGGGTCTGATTGCCATGTCAAAGCAACCCGTGAAAAGAGAGCCTGGGAGGCAGGTTCACGACAAAGCCTTGGTGACTGATTTGAGAGGTGCTTCCAGGCAACTCTCCCAGTGTTACCAGCAAACACTGAGGCCTGGTGGGGCCAGCACTGTGCATGAACATTACAAATGGTGTCTCATTTAATCCTTACAACTCGCAGAGGGAAACTGAGGCATGGAGGGTTGTGTAGCTTATTCCTGATTGACAGCTTGGGAGGAGCAAAGGCAGAATTCAAACCCAGGCCATCTGACACAGAGTAAGTGCTTTTCATTGTAATACTGGGATGGCTGGACACCTGTTTGTGAGGACAGGCAAGGTCCTTTCATCTCTGACCACCACAGGCTGAGGCTCCTTTCCAGTTTACAGGTTGTGCAGTGCACAAATGCAGCTGGTGGGTGGTCTGGGGGACTGAAATCTAACCCACCCCTCACGGTAGCCCTGAGCCCTGAGGCCTGAGAAAGAGATACCTCTGATTTTCCCGCCAGGTTTGGCGGCCTGAGCCACATGTCCCAGGGTTGTGTCTGGAACTGGTTCCTTCTCCGAATTTCTTGTGCCCAGTGGAGGCACATTTCCTAATTTGCTCAAAGGTGCTATATAGTATAGCCATACCCTGCTTTCAGGATTTTTGGCTCCTCCATGGTACCCTAAAATAGGTAATTTGGGAGCATTGGGGTCATCCGGGCTGAGATTCAAATCCTTGCTATGCAACTTACAGATTTAACATGCCGTGTGCCCTAGTAGCAAATCATTTAACTTCTCTGTATATCAAAAGTTCTCATTTATAAGTTTAGGATAATATTACATGTCTTGACAGGGAATTCCGAAACTTGAGTTAAAAGTGAAATCGCGAGGATAACACCATTGGCTTAGATGCTTCACAAATTGTTAGTTCTCAGGAAACAAATCTGGGAACCAGAAGAAGTCTAGGTGAAAACTAAATATTTTCCAGAGCAGAATGGTTTCCTCAGTGGGGACATTTCACTGTACATTTGGGAATTCTGTCCAGGTTTCACGTCTTTCATGCTCAGGAAACACTAAGTCTTCCTGTCACAGGCACTGTCAAGCTGCCTCCCCAGCCTGCTGGAAGTGAAGGGGGAGGGGCGGGCAGGGGACCCCCTGGTGAAACTGAGACAGGTTAGTTAGCATGTGTTTAGGTAGACAGGGAGGTCCCTGGTGGAATCAACAAAGACAGCCAAGTCCTAAAACTCCAGGTCTTGAAATTACTCCTTTGCTCCAGGACAAAAATGTAACAGCGCCTTGAAGTTAATCATAAAATTCCTTTTGGCCTGACAAACGGAGCAGATCTGATAGATAGGAGTGGGTTATTTTGCTAATCCCTTCAGGGTGGGCAACAGAACAACCCTGGTAGACGAATTCCATTAAAAGGTGCCAGTTCCCCTTCCCCAAACAGGCAAAGGAAGGTATAAAAGTAAGAGCTTTTGTCTCTGTCACTGGGCACCCCCATTGGGGACCCCCTCCCGCTCAGGAGCTCTGACCCTTTGCTTTCAATAAACTCTCCTCTTTTTAATACTCTTTGCCTCTCCTGGGTCTCTGTTTCCATTCTTCAGTCTCATGAGACACGATCCCGGCACTCACTCAAAAGTCCCCTACATCATTTGGGGACTCACAGAGAAATACTCTTACATCAAAACAACTGAAGGCCCTGTTCATGTTCAAAGACTAAGGAAGTAGCAGAGAGGATTCTAGAAGGAGGCTGGAGCACATGGCCTTGGGTGAGTAGTAGAGAATTTCACCCTGCAGACCTGGTAGCCTGTTCTTGTCCCAGTTCTGACATCGACCCAATGGGTCACACAGTTTATTTCATTTATTTCAGACTCAGTTAAGTCCTGGACAAGTATGGCGTAATACCACCTGCCATAGGGTTATTGCCCAATGAGACAACACCTAATTGTTACATAGAATAGTGTCCAGCGTACATAGAATAATGTATACAAGCCTGTCATAATGGTTGTTGTCAACATCATTAACACTGCCCTCACTTACTTTGCACTCTTGTTCTGAGAATCCAATGCAAGCGTTTCCATGCATATGCTCTGCAACCTACAGAGCACTTGGCAAATATCAAAGATGGTGACCTCGTTCGTGACACTTGACTCCTCTGTGCTTCAGTTTCCTCATCTGTAAAGGACGGAGTATATTTCCTGTCCTCCATCTCTTGCCCCTACCACCTCACAGGTTAATAAAAAATCAGATTGAGAGATGAGAAAGTGTGGACGCTGATTTAGTCTATAATAGGTGTCATTTTTGGTCCTGTCAACAGGATACAAACCAGGAGGGAGCTGCTTTCAGGGAAAAAGAAATCGCCTTTGAAGAAAACAGAGTTGATTCCCCTGACCCTCCCTGGCTCCTAACTAGGGATCCTGGGGCCATTGTACCACATTGTGGAGACTGAAACCCCTGTCAGACAACTACCACCACATGTCCCAGGTCCCTGAAAGTGCAAACATCCTCAGCTCCTTCTCAGAGCCTCTGCAGTTCAAGGCTGAGGTGAGCACTCCAGAGCCCCTGCTGGGGACGACATCACACCCTGCCCCTGGCTGCCTCTGACCCTGACCTCTCAAGGTGCTGTCACTAGTGTCCTCACTGAGCCCCAGAAGGACAGTTCAGATGCCTGGTGGGGAGAAGGAGCTGCAGGGAGGAGATAGGAGACAAAGGTCCTGGCTTAATTAATGGCTTGTCTCTGTGTACAGAGAGAACCATGGGAAGGGAAACACCAGCAAGCAGGCAGGGCGGGACAGAACCAGACCTAAGCCGATAGTGGCGGCTGTCCACAGGTCCCCAGCTGAGCGTCAGGATAAACTCAGCTTCCCTCTGATTGATAACCAGACCTCTGAATAGGCCAAGCCCCCTGGACATGTGTCTCCATGTAGAAGTGGCATTTAAGGGGAGAAATGTCAGAGAAAGGTCTTGAAATAAAGATGCTGCCTTCTTCTGTAGCTGTTTAAACCTCCAAGCCCTGCGGCTCCAAAGGCCACCCTCAGGGTCCTTCATGCAGTTGTCTGGTTCTCACAGGTCCATGATGCTGTGAATGTGAAAGCTCTGGATGTCACTGCCCCACGTTATGGGACAACTCCACCGAGCCCCATCCCCTCCCTGGCCCTCCTCCACACTCCCAGCTCTTGGCAACCCAGGCCATGGCAGACAATTACCTAACAGTATGCAAAGGATGCTGAGCAAGAGCTGTGGGAGCACAAAAGAGGAACTTGCCCCAAACTGGGAAGCAGGGAAGGCTTCCTGCGACAGCAGATTCCTGAGGTGAGTTGGAGAAGATGAATAGAGAAGGGGTACGTGGGGAACTCCCAGCAGAGTGTCCTGAACAAATCCATGGAGGCACAGCCAATAGAGTGAGAGGAAAGTTCCAAGGGGTTACAGTTGCTGGAGAATGAGAAGAGGATGACACCAGGGGGGCAGAAGAGGCTGAGCATGGGCCTGAGGGGAGGCAGGAGATGCCGCAGAACCTGGAACAGGTGGCAGTGAGCTCGGCGTGCACTTAGCACACTCATTCTAGTAGCCACATGGAGACTAGAAGGATCAAGATGGGCAGGAAAGGAGATCCCTCTTAGAAGGCAGAGAGGATCTGGTAAGGAGTCAATGGTGGCCTGGATTAGACAAGAGTCATGAGGATTCAAGCTGTTTCTCCAGGCAGAACCCGTAGCACCTCTCTGGAAGAGATGGGGGCAGGCAGCCTATTGGCTCAAAAGGACATGAGGACAGGAGATGGCACTGTCAGCCAAAACGGGGCTCTTCTCTCTGAGGAGAGCCATGGTTGGGGGGCATGTCAAATTTGAGGGGCCTGGGAGACTTGTGTTTGGAGATGCAGAGCTGGCAGCTGGATTACCAGTCTGTAGCTCCCTCGTGCCACCACAATGCAGGTACCAGGTGTGACTGTTCACACTGCACATAATAGGTGCACAGCAAATGCCAACTGAATGAATGCTTTGAGGTGTAGGGCACATCACTGGGGACCCACAAGACACAGGGATGGAAGGAGAGAAGCATATTATACTTATTGAGACAAGGATGGATCAGATGAGACAGACTTTACCTAATCCGATTCTTACAACAGTCTGGGAAGTGACACTATTATTTCCATTCTGCAGTAGAAGAAGCTAGAGACACAAAGGGGCAACATAAGTTATCCTATCCCAGAGCTCTATGCCACAGCCATACACTTCAAACCGCGTACTGGCTTGAGACACAGTGGTTCAGCGCTAGAGCTGGGGCACTGGATGAGTCTGGCTTAAATCCTGGCTCCTGGCCACTAGCTGTGTAGCTTTGGGGCAGCTACTTAACAAGTAGGAGGCAGTTCCCTTAACTATAAAATGCAAATGTACACAATACAAATCTCAGTGTGAGAATTGAGTGAGATATTTCAGGTAAGCCGATAATCCGGCTCTGGCACAGAGAACGCTCAGTAAATGTCACTGCACACAGCCCCCGAGCTCCCTCCCGCCTCTGCACAGCACCGTCAGAGCCAGCAGAAGGGGGCCTGTGCTGGCTGTCTTGTTTTTCTTTTAAGAAAAAGGTCATTTCATCCACTGTCAGGGAATCAGCCCCAGAGTTAGAGGCCACCCAATGGTATTTTGTCTTTTTTCCTTGAGAAGTGTATCTAACACACTGATAAAGAAAAAGGCAGAACCTTCTCCACAGGGTTGCTTATGCGTGAGTTCACTCTTCTCTAATTTAGGTACTATTCTGGCTCTTGTATGATATACATATTCTGGCAAGGAAATCAAGAGCTTATTTACAACCTATAATTTCACACACACACACACACGAACACTACTGGTGACTTTGAAACAATCTCACGTTGGCCTTGAACACTTACACCAATGTACTGGAAGTGTGGTCGCAGGTTCGGCAGCGTCTGGATTTGTTAGGAATGTGAATTGTCAGCCCTCCCCTAGACCCATTGACTCAGAAGTTCTGAGCTTTGGCCCCAACCTGGGGCCCGAGTCCTCTAGGTGACTCTGATGCTCACTCAAGTTGAGACCCATCCCCCTGCTTTGATAAAGGAAAAAGAGGAGCCCCAACCTACCACACACTGGAGTGAAGGTCAGGAGAGACCAGTGGGGTCCATTCTCATCCCCCTGCAATAATGGTGACCTTCAAAGATCTACCATCCCTGAACATTTTCCTTCTATTTCCCATCCCCAGGGCTACAGCGGACAGCTCTCGACGGCCTGGGATGTCTGTAGTCTTGAAGAGGTAGGTCCAAGCAACAGGCCACCTAGTCCCACCCTGAGCCAAGAATTCTCCAGCCCTGAACCTAAAGGCTGAAAAAATATCTTACAAAACCAATCTTCTATCATCTTTTCCTCCAAATCACCCCATCCTTCTGATGCACACAAAAGTGGTTAATACTTAAGTATGTGGTTTTTACTCCAAGGAACACAAAGGCCAACAGGGGTTAGCCTACCAAGTTGAATAGGTAAAATAACCAGGTTTGAGGAGGAGCTGGGAATGATCAGGCCTGTGGAAAATGAAGAGGATGTATAGGGTATCCGAGGGACACTCGTCTCGTTAGGGAGACCACCTCAGGGAAGATGTAGATGCCTGATCACTGCACTGTACACCTGAAGCTGAAGCTGAACAATAGTGAATGCCAACTATGATTTATATATATTTATATATATTTATATGTATATATATATATATATATATATATATATGTATGTATATATATATATACATACATATATATATATATATACATAGTTACAAGAAGCAGAGTACAGCATTAGGAATAGTGACAGTGGAAATGTAATGGCTGTGTGCGATGTCAGAGGGGTAGTAGATGAGGGGAGGGGGTTGTCACTGTGTGAGGGATAGAAATGACAAATGTCTAACTATTACATTGCTTTGTGCACCTGAAACTAATAAAAAAAAAAAAATTTGGTAATAACATGGAAAAAAAAAAGAGGAATTGATTGTCATCCCAGCTGTGGTGGCAGGTCTAAGATGAGCAGATCTTCAAATATTTCAGGTGAAGCCAGAAATCCAGATGCACGTGTGAAATCCCCTCTGACGTAAATGTTCGCTCAATTGTTTTCCACATACAGTGTGGGTCACACAGCTGTAGGCTGGACTTGGCTACAGGCTGACTGTTTGTCACCTCAGCTTTACAGAAATACAGATCTCCTTTATGTAAAAGAGCAATTCAGGGAGTTTTTGGACTGCAATTAACTAGGTTGCTGATTGCCCTGTCATTTTGGACAAGACTTTTTATTAAATAAGACTTTGAACTTCTAAGACCAATGAACTCTTCCAGATGATATTGGTGAACTATCACTGATCACCTGCAGTGACCTTCCTAAAAATCTTTCTCTTTCCAAATTAGAAGGGAAACACTAACACAGGGGAAGAGGAGACATTGACTACTGTTTTTATATTTGTCCCTGTATTCGACTGTCTCCTCCAAAGACCCTCTTTGAGTAAACAGTGACATCCACTGACTAAAATTTAGATTCTGTGCCATCTTCACTGAAGGAAAGACTCTAGCCACAGGTTAGCAAGATAGCTTTGATCCAGGGTGGGAATTCTCAGGTACCATTAAACAGCTAAAACGAATGAATCCTGAACAAAGAGAAAGCAGATCTTGGGAGAATACGGAGGTCAATAAGAATAAGAAAGGAGTGTGATTCCCAGTACATGCTGGCCTGCTTTGAGTCTAAGAATCACGAAGTCTGCTGGCTGTGCCAGAGCCAGAGGAACCTGTACTTCTCTACCATCTCATACAGGACCCCCAGCCATGAGTGGCTGCTGAGCTCTTAAAATGTGGCTAGCCAAATCGCAATGTGCTGTCCCTATAAGTGACACACTGATTTTGAAACTTAGTAGTGAAAAAGAGTGTGAACTATCTCATTGATGACATTTATATGTATGACATGTTGAAATAATTATATTTTTGATATCTTGGGTTAAATAAAATATATTATAAAAATCAATTCCATGGGGTAAGGGGGAAGGTGAGGGGATTAGAAAACAGTCGGTAACCACAAGATGGCCACGGGGTTTTGAAAATTAATCTGGGGAACGTAATCAATAATGTTGTAAAGATTTTGTAGGGTATCCGATGGACATGTGTCCCATTTGGGAGACCACGCAGCGAAGATGTAGATGCCTGATCACTGCACTGTACACCTGAAGCTGAACAATAATGAATGCCAACTATTCAAGGTGGTTAGTGCATTTCAAGAACCAAAAGAAGGCCATGGTGACTGAAGCAGGGTAGATTTACCCAGGATCCAGTGAGAGGAGAAGGGAATTGAGGCTTCAGTAAGGAAGTACTTACATGGGAAGGACAAATCAAGGACTCTAAATCTCAACTAGTTTGAGGTGAAACAGAGGTGAGGGAGAAGCATCCCAAACACGGAATAACAGTTCAAAGTCTCTGTGGCTGCAGGGACCATGTCCGAAGCACTGGAAGAAGGCCCATGTGCCCAGGTCACAGTGAGCAGGTGGCACTGTGGTGTGAGCTGAAGACACAAGTTAAAACCAGATGATGCAGGGTCTCATAAGCCCTGGCAGGAGGCATGCGTTATTTGACGTGAAATGTTTTAAAACGGGTGTTTTGTAAGAAGTGGTTTTAGAAGAAGATGCATTCATACTTCCAAAACATAGGGAGCTCTATATACATATACGCATATGTGCTTGCTTATTCTGGCACCTTTGGAAGGACGTACAAGAAACTGGTAAGAATGAGGAAAATATATTTTCCACTGTATAATTTACATAGGTATTAATTTTTCAAAGATAAAAATATTTTAAAATGTAAAAGCTGAGTTGGTATATGAGATTTATTAGGGCCCTTACTCTTACTGTTTGTTCTGGCTGGAATGTTATACTCTGGACTAGAGCACGATGCATGACTTCCTGTCATTCAGTGTTTGTTCAAATACTAGTTTATCAAAGAGGCCTTTTTTTTTATTTAATATATATATTTTTTTATTTTTTTATTATATGTGACATACAATACTATATTAGTTTCAGATGTTCAACATAGTGATTACACTTCTATACAACTTATGAGGTGATCACCCCGATAAAGCTAGTACCCATCTGACACCATACCTAGTTACTACAATATTATTGACTCTATTTTCTATGCTTTACTTTACATTCACATGACTATTTTGTAACTACCAGTTTGCACTTCTTAATCCCTTCACTTTTTTCACCTACCTTCAAGCCCCCTCCATCTGGCAACCCTTAAAAAGTTCTCTGTATCTATGAGTTTGTTTCTGTTTTGTTTGTTCCTTTATTTTCTCCTTTTGATTCCACATATAAGAGAAATGATATGGTATTGTCTTTCTCTATCTAACTTACTCCTCTCAGCACAATACCCTCTAGGTCCATCCATGTTGTCACAGATGGCAAGATTTCATTCTTTATTATGGCTGAGTAATAATATTCCATTGTGTATATGTACCACCTCTTCTTTATCCATTCATCCATTGATGGACACTTAGGTTTTCTCCATAGCTTGGCTATTAAATAATGCTGCAATGAACAAATGGATGTACATGTCCCTTTGAAACAGTGTTTTGGGTTTCTTTGTATAAATAGTCAGAAATGGAATGGTTGGGTCCTTCTTTGTCCCTTCTTATAGCCTGTGTTTTAGTCTATTTTGTCTGGTATAAGTATTGCTGCTGCAGCATTTTTTTTTTTCATCTCCATTTTAACGAAATATCTTTTGCGATCTCTATACTTTCAGTTTGTGTGTGTCTATCTAAAGTGAGCCTTTTGTAGGCAAAGATGTAAGGATCTTGTTTTCTTATCCAAGCCACCCTATGTCTGTTGATTGAAACATTTAATCCATTTAGATTTAAATTAATCATTCATAGATATGTAGTTATTGCCATTTTGTTATTTGTATTTTTTATCTTTCTTTTTTCCTTTCTCTGCCTTAAAAATCCCTCTAACTTTTCTGTTAACACTAGTTTGGTGGTGATGAACTCCTTTAGCTCTTTCTTGTCTAGTAAGGTCTTTATCTGTCCTATTCTAAATGATAGCTTCGCTAAGCAGAATAATCTTGGTTGTAGGTGCTTGTTTTTCATCACTGAGTATTTTGTTCCAATTCCTTCTGGCCTGCAAAGCTTCTGTTGAGAAATCAACTGACAGTCTTATGGGAGTTCCTTTGCAGGTAACTAACTGCTTTTCTCTTGCTGCTTTTAAGATTCTTTGTCTTTAACCTGTGGCATTTTAATTATGATGTGTCTTGGTGTGGGTCTCTTTGGGGGGTTCATCTTGTTTGGGCATCTCTGTACTTCCTGGGCTTGTATGTGTAGTTCCTTCACCAGGTTAGGGAAGATTTCCATCACTATTTCTTCAAATAGGTATTCAATTCCTTGCTCTCCCTCTTCCCCTTATGGTATCCTTATGATGCTAATGTTGTTACACTTGATGTTGTCTCAGAGGTACCTTAAACTGTCCTCACTTTTTTTAGATTCTTTCTTCTTTTTGTTGTTTAGATTGGATGATTTCTGCAACGTTATCTTCTAAATTACTAATTTGATCCTCTGCCTCATCTAATCTACTATTGATTCCCTCTAATGTCTTCTTCATTTCGATTATTGTATTCTTCATTTCTGACAGGTTCTTTTTTATGTTTTCTATTTCCTCTTTTATGTTTCCTAACTCTTTAAGTTCTCACTGAGTTCATCTACTCTTCCCCTAAGTTCATTGATCACCCTTATAGCCAGTGTTTTAAATTCTGTGTCTGGTAGGTTGCTTGTCTCCATTTGTTTAGTTCTTTTTCTGGAGCTTGTTCTGTTCTTTTATTTGGGACATGTTTTTTTGTCTCCCCATTTTGGCTGCCTCTCTGTGTTTGTTTCAATGTATTAGGTAGGGCTGCTATGTCTCCTGATCTTAGTAGAGTAGCCTTAGGTTGTAGGTGTCCTATGGGGCCCAGTGGCACAGTCTCCCTGGTCGTCTGAGCCAGGTGCTCCATGTGTGTCCCTTCTGTAGGTTGAATATGTCCTCCTGTTGTAGTTGAGCCTTGGTTGCTGTTTTGCATGTCAGTGGGAGGCATTGACCTTCAAGCTGATTTGTTGTGAGGACTGGCTGTGACTACAGTAGAGAATCTATTATGCACAGGCTGACCCTGCAGAGCAGGATTCACTTTAGCAGGGCTCTACCCTGGAGATAGAGGGGTGATAGTCCAGCTTTGTCTGAAGCTGGCCACCAGGACCTCCTAGTAGATGTTCCACCAAAGGCCAAGTTCAGCTACAGCCTGTGTCCTTCCAGGAGCCACCTGTTATGAGCCACAGAGTCATCTGCAGATGGCCGCCACCCATGCCAGGCTTGAAGTTACCTCAAGATGCCAAACTGCAAACCAAGGCTGGCTGCTGCTAGTGCTAGGCTTGGGGTTGCTCAGTAAAAAATACAGGATGCGCTGAAGCCAGATGCTGCTGAACCTTTGAAAGATTTTAGGAAAATTCACAGCATGAACCAAGATAGGCCACTTGTATAGAAAAGCCACTGGAAGTGGCTTGGTGTGCCTGGAAGTTGGGTGGGACAGGGTCTCAGGGAATCACCTTTCTACCAGGCTCGACGTGTCTTCCTCTGTATGTCCTTAGTTATAAGACTTCGGTTCAGCTACACTTCAGGCAATTCTCAACGATGGTTGTTCTGTAGTTTAGTTATAATTTTGATGTTATCATGAGAGGAGACAAGCACAGCATTTACCTATTTCACCATCTTGACCAAAAATCAATGGGCCTTTCTTGACCATTCTATATAAGAGAGCACCCCATCATTATGTCGCCCCAGCTTTATTTTCTTCATAATACTTCAAATTATACTATTGTCTCGAAAAATACATAGACATGAGCAGGATGTTTGCCTGTCCCATCCACCAACATGTGTCCAGTATCTAGTTTATAATAACCAGTACACAGTAAGTACCCGTAGATATTTGTTGAGTTAACGAAGAAAACATTATTTTCTTGTAACGTGAATTTAAAAATGAGTAGGATCAGAGTAGAGTAATAATGGCTTGGTGTAGGGTGGTAACAGAGAAGGAGAACTCAAAATATATTTAAAAGTGAGATAAGGAAACTTGGTGATACACAGGGAGGAAGGGAAAGTGTTTATCAAGGATCATTTTTAGGATGAGTAAGGGTGACATTTATTGAAGTGAAGAATATTGGAAGGGGGTCAATTCTAAGGATTCTAACCGCATTTACTTTTGAAAGAGTTGAGCTTGAGATGCTTTTGAGAAAGCCCAATGGAAGTATTTATAAGACTATTGGATTCTGACGTAGTTACAGGTGAGATGATATGATATCTTGTATTCACTTTAAAATACACCAATCAGGAGGAGGAGGAGGAGTGAAGAAGTGACTTTCATTTCAAAGCAATGCCATTTGAGGAGGAAGCTCCTTCTATTAGTCTAGAGAAGAGCCAGGCAGATAGAATCACTTCTCTGAGTACCTGAAGGAGTGACAGGTGGAGGGGGCCTGGCTGATTCTTGTGCTGCCAAGGTAGGGCAACATGGGTCAGGGCAGAAGTCTTGAGTAAGCAGATTTCCCTTCAATGTGAAAAGAACTTTTCAGCAACGAGAGGTGCAAAGTCTTTCAAATGTTCCTAATATCAAATACAGTACCAGACACCAGAGAGACATAGAAGAATTGCTTGGGAAGACATGGAAGTTTGCAAACAGAGCATGGGAATGAGACAAATAAAATGATAAGAGTAAGCACGGACTGAGCGAACGGACACCTCCACTTCTGTCAAGCTGCTAATCAGATTCTTCCTCATGTTATTGTTCTTGAAAGGTTTTTCTTCTCGACTAGATTTTAATTCTTTTGTTTGTTTGCTTTTCCCTTTCACAACCCTGGCACATGGACTGGAAAATGTTCAATAAATGAAGAATGGTGACTGACAGCAATGCAGTCCCAATGCCATAATTCGGCCAGTCTCCTCGGCTCCATTTATGCTGCCCCTCTGCACATGTACTCTCCTGACTCGGCATGGAGATGAGAAGACTTAGAAGCCAGGCTGCCTGGCTATGAACCATGGCTCATCCTCTCACTAGCAGAGTGACCTAATCTAGCAAGTCACCTCATCTTTCTGTGCCTTTAGCTCCACCATCAGCAAGATGTCCCCATCTGATAAGCTTGTTGTGAGGATTCAAGAAGTCACTGTGAGAAGGACAGCTAGAGCAGTAGCTGGGGAATAATAAGCACTGAGTAAATGTTAGCTCCTATCATTCTCTACGTATCCCAAATGTCATGCCTGCAACTTCAAGTCCAGTCTCATGCCTCTGTGACCTTGCTCTTGGATTTTGTCTGAAAGCCTAAAGTGCCCTTCTCACAGCTGACCTTGGCCACCTGGAAGACATCCAGGCATCTTTTCATGACTCAGCTCCCCATGCCCCTATTATACCACAAAGAGTCAGGTGCACCCCTCTCACTGGGCCTTGCAGACCCCTGTATGTTTACCATCCGGCTGTGTGATTGTGCAGTGTGACTTTACAGTCTGTTCTTCTCCAGACCAGAAACCCCTAGAGGCCAGGGATGGGGTCTCACCCTCTCCATACAACCTGTACTTAAGTCATGGTCTGGCACACAGGAGGCCCCTGGCAAAGGTTTTATGAAGACATGAATACTGAACTTGGAATCACACACATTGGGGTTTGTGTCCAGACTGCTATGATGCTTCCAAAGGCAACTTACTCTATGTTTTGGGCCTCATTTGTAATCTGGAAAATGGTGCTTGTGAAATGGGGCCTTATAACCCTGCAGTGATGAATACAAGAGCCAAAGGGTGTTCTGCATTGCTTCTGCATCCCCTTGAGGATTCAGGTGTTCAGGAAAATTCTTCCACACGCACTTAGCCCTTCACTGACTAGCCACTGCACTCTGCTCTCATTATTAGCCTGTTTTCAGCTTCTTCTGCTAAGAGTCCAGCCCTTCCACCTGGCTGTTAAAGCACAGAGTCCTGGAATTTTCCTTCTGTCTCCTTTAATAAATGCAGGTGCAGCTTCCTTTAATGGGCTGTCAGTGAGCAGTAAGAATGTGGACTGCACAATTAAGTGAAACAAATATTTGGCCATCTCTGCTAATAGCTGTGAGACTCGGGAAATTTTCATGTCCTGGAAAACCGAGACTCCAGAGTCCATATATTATCCACGTAGCCAGCCCACTGCTGTTAAGATACGGCATTGTTCCTGTGCTCTTAGCATTATTTTCTTTTAAACCTGGGAGTTCACAGAGTGGGGTAGGATGGCAGCGTGGGGGAAGGGGATGATGGCGGCTCTTTAGAGAAATAACTGACCTGCAAATGATGGTTGCTGTAGAAGGAGAATCTTGCCCCCTCAGCCTCAGGCACCTGCAGCACCTGGTCCCTTTTCTCACTGCTTTCAGCAGCCTCAGCTCAGCCCCCATGACCCCTGGTTGAGCCCCCGTGGAGATGAGGTTCTATGGAACCAGGATTGATGTGAATGAAGTCCTCGATGCTGCTCAAGCCATCTGGTTGCCCACAGGGTCACCGTGAGATTGGGAGAAGCCCCCCAAAGATAGCAAGCCAGGGCCTGGAAGGCTCTCTGGGCCTACCAGTTTGTAATGTTGCAGGTCATTGCAGATCTGTTCTTGCTAGGGGACCTGATGTTTTTCTTAATCTCCAGACCAGAACCCATTGTTGGTGGCACTGCTCCGCCCATAAAAAAAGCTCACATATGAATGAGAGTTCTGGGCTCCATTCTGGGGGCATCTTTCCAATGTCCTGTAAGAGATTGGTTACTTTTTTCTTGTCATGCCAGCTCAGAAACAACTCGTGTTAGCTGTAGTTTGTGCTTTTACTTTCCAGAATTAAAAAAAAAAAAAAAAAATAGTACATTTGACAGAGGGGTAGGCCCTGCTTTCTGGAGGATGGGCATTGATTAGTATTAACTTATTTATTTAACCAATGTTTACTGAGCACCTACTATCTGCTGGCTGGGAGGAAAGGCAGTTAACCAAATCGGACTAGACAAGGCTTCTAGGATGATGACTGAGACACAGAAAGGTAAGTACAGATGCTCCTTGACTTATGATGAGGTTACCTCCCAATAGACCCATCACACGTTGAAAATATTTAAGTCAAAAATGTTTAATACAGAGAGTAAGGGGGGAGGGGGGTGGGAGTTGAGGGTAAGGGGGATCCAATATATGGTGATGGCAGGAGAACTGACTCTGGGTGGTGGACACACAATGGGATTTATAGATGATGTAATACAGAATTGTACACCTAAAATCTATGTAATTTTACTAACAATTGTCACTCCAATAAATTAAAAAAGAAAATGTTTACTAAACTTAACATGCCGAACATCATGGCTTAGCCTTGCCCACTTTAAACATGCTCAGAACACACTATCCCAGAACCTCTGGCAACACACTTCGCTGCAGGGTAGCGGCGTTTACCCTCGTGGTCATGTGGCTGAGTGGGAGCTGCAGCTACTGACGCCGTCCAGCATCACGAGTATCATGACGCATATCCCTAGCCTGGGAAAAGATCAAAATTCAAAGTACGGTTTCTACTGAATTGCATACCTCTCTCACACCACGGAAAGTCAAAAAATGCCTGTATACAGAAGTGAGCCGCTCATAGTGGGGTATGTTGAGCTCTTTTATAGACCCAGGGAGCCAGAGCTAAGGGAGCCGCCAGCCCAGCAGCAGCAAGCTCTGGGGATGCTGAGAGCAAGCCTGAGGGGCCCCCCTCCTGCCTCTACCAACCAGAGACTGAGGAAGCCCCTGAGAATTTCTAAATCGGAGGGCCTTCATCCACACAATGGACGTGCTGATCCCTCTTTCAGGGTGTTGATGTAAGAATGACTCAGATGACCTGTTTAAGAGTACTATAACCTGGGAAGCATTCCGTAAACATAAGCTTTCTTCCCCATAAACTAGCAGACCAGAGGCTGGAGAACTGACCAGTGGGCTTTAGAAACAGACAGAACCAGACCTGAGTTCCAGGTCTGTGGCTTATTTGCTGTGTGAGGCTGGGAAAGTCACTTACCATCTCATCACCTCACCCCCTCATCCCTTACATGGCGATGATAATACCTGCCTTTTGGGATGGTGAGGGACAAATGAGATTAACATACTCCCAGCTCTGGCAAGCGCTTGGAGTTACAGAATCCAAACCCTCTGTTCCTTGAGATTTCCATCCTGAAAGAGCAGGTACCAGGTCTAAATTTGCTCACCAGCCTATCTCCAGTGCTTGCTCCTGAAGTACCCAATGCGTAGGAAGAAACGAACAATTTTTGAAGGAAGGAAGGAATTTCCTAACTTTCAAAGGCAAAACAAAGATGTAGGTATGTTAAGTAATTTACCCTTCCAAGGATACTTTAGCCCAAAGTCAAAAAGTAGGTTGGTGACCAAATTTGGGGATCTTTCTGATGACTGTAGGAAGGGGACACAAGAAGCAGCAGGTATACCCGAGACCCCAGAACAGGGGGGACTTGACAGGCAAATATGAATACTCCTTCTGCCTGAAGCCTGAGCCAAAAAATTTGTGCAAATCCCTCAGAACTGAGAATAAGAACAGACTGAAGTTTGATCAGGATGTGTAACTAAATGGGGGGTTCAGAACACTGATTCTTGGGGTTCCTTAAGCTCTACCAGCAAGATTCAGGGCAACCTGTTATAAACTACAGCTGCTTAATTTCCACCTCCACGTTATGTTCTGATAAATGCAAAACGGGAGCAGATTTGAACTTATTTAGATGAACTGAAAGAACGATGAGGCAGAACCCTAGAATATTATGGCCTTTCTCAGCGCCATTGCATGTGGTGCTGTCTCACCTTATACATGCTGGGGAGGGCTATGGGAATCGTCCCTTTGATCACTGAGCCAGTGACAGTAACACCTAGGAGAAGCTGTCACACGTTAGGATACAAAAATCCATCTCAGACAACCACAGGACGTGCTGAGACGCATGGAGACCCGCTCAGAAACACTTTGCAAAGCAGTCCCCTGGGCCTTGGCCACCCCAGGCACAGAGCTCTGCTATCCGGGGCCCATACACCAATCTGTGCACCATCCAAGGCCCTCAGTCAGCCGATTCTTCCTGAAACACCTATTCTGGAAGTGATTCCTTTTAGATTCCAACTCCTTTCACTCAGTATATGACCTCAGGTAAATTATGTAATCCCTCTGAGCCTGTTTCTCAACTACAGAGGGAAAGCAAGACAGGGAGTCACCCCATTAGGTTGATGTGAGCACTGAATGACACGTGTAAGGCATTCAGCGAGTGCCTAGCACATAGCAGACTCTCAAGAAATGGTTGTTGGGGCTACTGTGGTTGCTGTGTAGTGTGCTTTATCTCATCTGCTGGTGGATCAACCAGAGGAATTTAATTTCAAAACCCAAATCTCACGATGCCTTTGAATTTATTACTTTGGAATGTTTTTGTTTTGTTTTGTTTTGGAGTGTGTGTGTGTGTGTGTGGTGTGTGTGTGTGTGTGTGTGTGTGTGTGTGTGTGTGTACGTTAGTGAATATACAGGTACTTGATTGAGAAATTGACTTGTGAACTGCCTGCCAATTTGAGTGGGACTCTCAGAGCCTTCTAGAACTCAGGACAGTAGACAGATGGCCACATCATGGCCACCGTGTGTTGATGGGTCCTTCTGTAATCCAATTACTATAATCTAAGTACAAAGTTAATTCGCATCTAGCTCTCAACCTAAGTCTCTTTTTTTGTAAGTGTTTGATGCTGTTTCCTGAATCTCTACAATGGTTCCAATATCTAAGAACAGGATACACAGAGGGTGCCAAAAAAAAGATATATATATATATATATATGGGTGTATATATATATATATATATATATATATATACATACACATTTTAAGAAAGGAAAAAAACTGTATTAAAATTATAATACTCAATATATACTGATAACAAAAGGAATATAAGCCATGTATATACATTTTTTGGCACCCCTGGCATATCCCAAGTCTATCTTGTTGGATTCAACCCCTCACTTCAGCCTGCTCTGGTTCTCTGTTTGATTCTAACATCCAAAAGATACACTAATTCTCCTGCTAAATCTGCCTCCTTTATTGTTATCCAACCCACTGATGAAATTGATAATCAAGAAAATAAATGTATTGCATAAAGTATGAAAGGGGAACAGTAACATTTGTGGGACACGAATAATGCCCGGCACTTTAGTAGAAAGCAGTGGAGTTTCAGTTCTTACAATCATGTGCTCTGGGGTCAGACTGCCTGCATCACGCCTCCCTGTGTGAGCTCAGGTGAATTGCTCAGGCTTTCTAAGCCTTAATTGCTCCAGCTGTCCAATGGGAGGGACAACGATAAGATCAACCTCGTGGGATTTGTTGGGGCAATTAACTGAGCTGATATGTGTTCCTGACACATAGTAGTAGTGATCAGGTGTAATGCAGGGATTCAGCTCCCGCTCCCTGCAAAAGAACGCAGGATATGGTGAGGCCAAAAGGGAACAACAGAGCCATAGATAGGGAGTCATACTACTATATTCTCGAGGGCGGCTGATCGAGACACAAAAGCAAACATCCGCCAGTACCCCAACGAGGGGTCTTCCTGCACCCTAGTCTTGCTGGCGGCTGGGCAAGATACAGGAAGTAGGATCAACATGATCCACTTGTTAACTGCACTTGCTAGCCACAATCCACCATTGGCTTCTCTGCCAACCCACCGACCACACGTGCTAGCTGCAATCCGCAGTCTGCTTCTCTGCCAACCAACACCCTAGCGCAGCCACCACAGTTATAATAGTGGCTAATGGCTAACCGGTAACAGCTGATCGCCACCCAGCCACAGCGGATGGCCATCTAATAACCGAGCCAGCACCTGTCCACGTGAGGCCAAGAGACTGGAAACTGCTTTCTGGGACTCTGTCCCCACACTGGGGAAAAAGTTTGTTATTTTCTCATGTAATCTTCATAATAAGCCTGCAGGTATTATTAATCTTCCCTATTACAAATAAGGAAATTGGGCCCCAGGACACTTAGGTAGCTTGTTAGTAACCTTGATAGCAAAGTGGACCTGGGAACCCAGCCTGGGCTCTCTGTCCCCAGAGTCTGGTGAGCACCCGGCTCCTCTGTGCACATTTACTAATGCGTGTGCGTTCCTCTCTCAGCCATGGTTCCAGCCATTGCTGGAACAGTCTAGTCTCTTCTCTCCCGTACTACCGGGGAAAAGAAAGCAAAAGTAGGTATTAGGCGGTAGGTAGTAACAGCCCAAATTGTTTATCCTTCTTCTTAATTTTCCTACAAGCAGAAGCTCACCTGACAAGGGTGAGACCTTAATGAGCAATTCCTATCCCAGGCCTCCAGCGTGAGTTTGTTTCATCCATATTCACAGCATGTAACAGCAGACACGCACACACACATACACACACACAATCTGCTGAGATGAAAACTAAAGATACTCCTTCTGGGTCCATTGGATGACATCTTACCTCACAAAGATTGTCTACCTCCAAGCACCTGCCTCGGTCCAAGCTTCAGACAAGTGTTGGACTATTATCCTAGCCTTTGGGTGTGAGGAGAATAAAGGATGATTCTATCAAAGGATTGGGGAGGTAGGTAAGAGAGCCAAAACATGGCAGTGGCATTTATAGTACCAGTGGGAGATCACCAGCCCAAAATGGGATTCTTAGAGATTAAAACAGAGAGTGCTTCTGTACGCAAAGCAGCCCAGGCAGCTTGATGGACGGGGCTAAATATATTCCTGCCCTGCCTGATTTCTTTCTGCTCTCCCTTACTGGAAAAACTGAACCAGCTCAGAGCTGACCTCTGACTGTGTGATGAGTGAAGGCTGGAAACCTCCCTTCCTTTCAGAGGACCAGGTGTCTGGTCAGTTATGGGCAGCTGGGAGTATTGGGCCTGACAGCTTCCTGAAAGCTGAAGGAGAGGAAGAAGTTTATTGGTGCAGAGTCTGAGCTTCGATGAGAGATTGCCAAACTCATCTGCACATTGGAATCTCCTGGAGAAGCTTTTAAACATTTCAAAGCCTGGGCCACATGCCAAGTCAAGTAAACCACAATCTGCCTAATAGGACACAAGCAGGAGTTTTGAACACGCAGACAAGTTTGGGAACCACTGGGTTAGACCTGTTGTTTTTACCTGGGGATGATTTTGCACCCAGGTGCATTTGGCGATGTCAGGAGATATTTTTGGTTGTCATACTGGGAGTGGTGCTGCTGGCATCTAGTGGGAAGAGGCCACAGATGTTGGTAAACATCCTATAATGCATAGGACACTCCCCCACAACAAAGAATGATCTGGCAAAAATGTCAATAGTCCCCAGATTGAGAAACTTGGTTTAGACTCTTGCTACTCAAAGTGTGGTTTATGGATGAGTAGTTGTCATGCAGGGTGTCATGCGGGGTCTCTGGTCCCGCTCCCCACATAGGAACGCAGGATATGGTGAGGCCTAAAAGAAACACCCGCAGAGCCATAGATAGGGGAATCCTATCACTATAGTCTCTCTGGCGACGGGGTTGGAGACACAGGAAGCAGGAGCTACACTATCCGCAATCTGCCGTCCACTTCTCTCTGCCAACCAACCTCACTTGCTAGCTGCAATCCGCCGTGCTAACTGCAATCTGCTCTTGCTAGCTCAGTCACCATCTTCTCGCTAGCCCCCATTTTCTGCTAGTGTAGCCACAGCAGTTATATTAGTGACCAGTGGCTCACTGGTTACAGCTGATGGCCATCCAATCACAGTTGATGGCCATTCGATCACAGTCGATGGCCATTTACTACCCGAGTGAGCACCTTTCCACGTGAGGCCGAGAGCCTGGGAACTGCACTCCTGGCTCTGTCCCCACAGGAGTTTAGCATCACCTGGCGCTTGTTAGAAATGCAAAACCTCAGGTCCCATCCAGACTTAGGGGATCAAAATCTGCAATTTTTACAGGGTTCCCTGGTGATCCATAGACACATTACATTTAGAAGCCCCAGTTTGGATTATTTTTCCCGCTTTTTTGTATAACAGGAGGTCCCCTCATTGAAATTGCTATGCTGTTGTTTTGCTTCATACACAGAAACCATTTCTTTCGCATCCAAAATTCTCCCTACAGCTCCTCAAGATTATGTACAAAAACAGCCTCAGGCTTCAGAATCAGACAGAGGCACATTTAGAACTCAGCTCAGGATCGGATTATTTTAAATTACTTAACCTAGCTGGATCTCAGTGGCCTAACCTGAAAACGGGGAAATGATGCAAAGCCTGAGATAAACTGCAAAATTAGAGCTGGTGTGTGACAAGGGTGAGTTGGAATCCAAGATTCCCCAACTTAGTTTTTGACCTTGAACAATTTACTTTCCTTCTTCAGTCTCTTCCTCTGCATAAAAAAGCATCATCGTACCTGGTCACAGAAAAGTTTATGGAGATGATGGACTTTAAGAAGCTAGTGTGGAGTAGGCAGTCACATGCAGTAACCATTTACTTGCTTCTTGAAATACCATAGGCGCTCCATAAAAGGGATAGCCCTTAATGCCAATTGTGCATAACAGAAGAACCATGACTCCCTTCCCTGCATCAATCTGGCTGGGCATATGTTCACAGTCCTAGACTCCCTTTCACCCGTTCGGGGGCCAACACACAGGCGGATGTTGTCATCTGCTGTTTTGTCTCGTTGCCTCTGTTGCGACTACAACTCAAAGGTGGGTGTCATGCGGGGTGTCAGGCGGGGTCTGCAGGGTCCCTGGTCCCGCTCCCCACATAAGAACGCAGGACATGGTGAGGCCAAAAAGGAACACCCACGGAGCCAAAGATAGGGGAGTCATACCACTACATTCTCGCTGGTGGCTGGGTTGGAGAAACAGGAAACAGGAGCCACACTATCCGCAACCCTCACTCTGCCTCTTGCTAGTTCAGCCACCATTTTCTTGCTAGTCCCCCATTTTCTGCCAGCATAACCACAGCAGTTATATTAGTGGCCAAGGGCTCACTGGTTACAGCTGAAGGCCAACTAGCCACAGCTGATGGCCATTTACTACCCGAGTGAGCACCTTTCCACATGAAGCCAAGAGCCTGGAAACTGCACTCCTGGCTCTGTCCCCACAGTGGGCATCATGCCTCTCTTTTCCCCTGCGATCCCACAGCACTTTGAAGTTGGGCAACACACACAAAAAGTCCTCAACAAATGTTTTCTGCTAGTAAGAGGGGGAACTGGGACTCAAACCTCATTCTTCCAGTCCCCAAACCCAACTGGCTGTATGTCACCACACTACATTTGCATGGCAAGTATTCCTGCCACTCACACACACACACACACACACACACACGCTGTGGGGACAGAGTCCCGGAGAGGCTCTCGGCCTCACATGAAAGGTGCTGGCCCGGGTAGTGGATAGCCATCAGCTGTGGCTAGTTGATCTTCAGCTTTAACCACTTAGCCAATTAGCCACTGATATAACTGCAGTAGTGCGTTTGTTGGTCAGTCGGTTGGTTGGCAGGCAGAGAAGCGGACAGCAGGTTGCAGGTCGTGCGGATCCAGCCTCCAGTGAGACTATAGTGGTATGACTCCCCTACCTATGGCTCCGTGGGTGTTCCTTTTTGGCCTAGCCATATCCTGTGTTCTTATGTGGGGAGCGGGATCAGAGACCCCGCAGGCCACCTCCCATGACAAATGGCGCAGCGAGCAGGGTCCCCTACACGACACTCGCACACACAATTAACAACTGCCTGGTGGAGCTTACTGTAGTGACATGAGGGTTCATTTTTTTCTCCTCAATTGGACTGTAAGTGTCCAAAAGCTGGAGACCCACTTTTTCTTTGTTCTATTTCCTTGGGATCCTTAATACATAGCTGTGCTCAATAAACCTCTGTTATCTAATTGAGTGATTGATGAGTCAGATGACTGATTAGGTCATGCTTGACTAGAATAAATAAACATGAGCACTTTGCATAAGCATAACAGATGCATGTTGCAATTATATAACCTCTAACTCGGTCTTTACAGAACTCCTGTAACTGTTTAAAGAATTTACTACTTTCAGGATAGCCATCACCACTAACTCCCAGAAAACAAATCAGACACTCTATAAATTTAGGATGGCAGGAGAAAGGGGGAAGTGTCTAAGATTTATGCACACACAGGTTTCTTAGGTTCTAGTGCCATGTGGAACGTAGCACTTTGGAACAACACATTGAGCCTGACGAAGTGAGAGAAATGACATGAGGAACAGACAGGAAGAAAGGGGAGGTGAAATAAATGACCTCTAGAGAAAAGAGAACAACCATGAAGTGCAGCAGTGAAGAGTTTGCAAGAGAATGACCGGCCCCTTCAGAGGGGTAGGATAGGCAAACACACAGCTTTGTAGGCTGCTGAGAGCATAAGCACACCAACAAGAGTGCAAGTGTCACACCAGATGAGCTGGAACCAGTTTCAGTGATTCTGGGCAGCCAACAGTGCCACTGAGTCCAAGTGCCTGGGTTTCAGCCCAGGAACCATGGAGCAGGAGCTTGGGAATGCTCCAGTTCCAATGATAAAGAATACATTGGAGCCACTGGGCCTGAGCACAGAGATTTTCAATTCTACTTTTTGCAGCAGAGACTAAGCACCTACTATGTGCTAACTGTCATGAAGCAGCCATGAAAAGAAACATACATGAGCATCAACTTTCCCCAGGTTAAAGGAAGACATGCTCACTGTCCAATTTCTCATAAGAGAAAGCAAGCCAGACAATTAGTGCTGCTTCTCACCTTCTGACTCCTCTAGGCTGGTCCCTGGGCCCGGGGGTTAAAGGAGAGATCTCCAATCACTCAGAGGAATAAGGGTCTTCTGGGTCTGTAATGGGGCTGGATCTACCCAAATCCCTACTTGCTTTGTGAGTCAGAGGACAGCTGTGGGTTCAACACGGCAGAGTTGAAAACTCCTCAACCTCAGGCTGTGAAGAGAGATCAGCTAGAGAGGTGAGTGAGGAGCCAAAAGGAATTAAAGAGAAAACAGAACAAAGCAGAAAACCCAAAAGCACAGTGCAGTGAAGGGCTCTTGGGCCTGGAAGGCTGGTGAGAATAAAAGGTGAAAGTAAAAGACGATTTTATTCTTAGGGACTTTCTCCAGAGAGACATTTTCTTTTCTGGGCTGCTGTTTATGTGCCACCCATAGAGAAAGGCCATTCATGAGACCCAAACAGGAACAATATCTCAGATCTGTCTAAGGTCTCGATATCATTTTCTTCTTATAGGAAAAAAAAAAATCCTGAGACCCCTATTTCTCACCCTCAGGAGAGCTGAGACTTGAATCAATCTGGATTATTTTGCAGATTGTTATGAAGGTGCCACAGGGAGGGTGAGACCCAGCTCCAGTGCTGTGAACAAACAGCCTGAATCTCAAAGTATCACACTCAGGAAGGAAAAGACGAGGCTGCATTTAAAAGGATAATAGTATGGCGCTGGCATTTTATAATTACTGTCAATGAAAAACAGAAACTAACATGTCTGGATTTACACACACACACTCACCCCTGTTCTTCAAAACTAAATTTGCTTATGGTGAAGCTATACTGAATGGCGGACCTTCTTTAATATAATGGAAAGATCTCCTCTGTCACTGTTAAAAGTTTGCAAAGATACATTTTCACAAATGCCGATAGGGATGAAGGGTGGTTCTTGGTTTATAAGGGAGGAAGGGAATGGATTTTTGACCACCTACTTTGTGCCAGGCCAGGAACTGTCCCAGGGGCTCTATACAGCTCATCTCTTTTAACCCTCAGAACAACCCAGTGGGACAGTGTTCTTATCCTTCACTTACAGAGGACAAAACTGAAATTCAGAGAGGTGTGATAATGTTCTCAAGATCTCACAGGTGGCTGGTTCATGATTTCAACAAACATTTGCAAGTTGACCTTCTGATACTGATTTCTGGCTCCTCAACGCACAACCAGCCCACGCTGGGGGCAGGGGGGAGATAATGCATCTCCCCTCCGCATCATTCTTCAGGCAGCTGGGTTTTAAATCAATCCACCAAGTCACCAATTAACATCCTCCCGTCCATACGAGCCCTGATTCCTGGAAGGGACAGGAAAACGTGGTGTCTTTTAGAACACATTGGTATTCATCTCGATCACCCTCCTCCTCCTCCATTCCAGCAACACATAAATTACCAGCTCTGTTGTCAAATGCTGCATGGAATTGTCTTTAGCATAACATGGTGTGTGCGGGGTCGGGGAGCGGGAAGCCATCCTCTCTGCTATGGGCTGAGACAGGCCAGGGTGCACTGAAATGAAGGTTGAAGAGTGGTGTCCACCCTCCCTCTTCCTACCTCCCCCGGAGTCTGACAAGCTCAGGCAGGGCCTGGGCATGTCAGCAGCCACAAACAGGAAGAGAGGACATCAGAGTGTGAAGTGGTAAACAATTTTAGTAAAGAAACAGGGAGCCTTTTACTTGTTAAACCATGCAAACAAGAGAAAATATTTCCACCTACTTTTTGATGGCCAAGGGACAGGTCCTCTCCACACCTATTCTAATAAATCAATAGAAAGAAATAAACATTGTTTAGGTAATTACTCTGAGCCATATTATAGAATAATGACCTCACTTCATTTCTGCTACTGCCTTCAGGTCAAAGCCTGAACTCAAGGCTGTTATCTGACTCATCTAAGGTGACACAGCTGGGAAGTAGAGAGCTGATGATTTTTTTCCTGGACTCCCTCCCTTTTTGGAGCCACATTCTTTCTTTATTCTAGCATTTTCCCATTCCCTCAGGATCTTGCTCCAGCAGCTGACCCGGTTGGAAATTAACCAACCAAGAGGCAATCCTTGGAAATCCCTGTCATGCAGGGTCTCAGCTCCCGCTCCCGCACAAGAACGCAGGATACGGTGAGGCCAAAAAGGAACACCAACGGAGCCATGGATAGGGGATTCATACCAGTATATCTTGATGGCGCTGGTCGAGACACAAAAGCAAACATCCGCCAGTACCCCACCAAGGGGTCTTCCTGCACACCAGTCTCGCTGGCAGGTGGACAAAACCCAGGAAGGAGGATCGACATGATCCGCAGTCCACAATCCACTTGCTAACCTCACTTGCTAGCCTCAATCCGCGCTTGCTACCGTAGACACGGCAGTTATATTAGTGGCTAATCGCTAACTGGTTACAGCTGGTGGCCATCTACTGCCCGAGCCAGCACCTTTCCACATGAGGTTGAGAGTCTGGAAACTGCTCTCAGGGACTCCATCCCTACACTCCCCAAATTAATACAGATCTCTTGAAAGCCAAAAAGAAATTATCCTCATCATCTCTGTCAATTAGAATCATGTTTGCAGATAAAATTTTAAAAAAACAAAAGCTGTGACTCAGACAATTCTCTCACCCAACAGAAGTTCTGGTAAAGAGTTCCAATATAGATTAACAGGAACCCAGACTTCCTCTATATTCCTACTGTGTCACCCTCAGATAACTGTCATTCTCAACATCACCTTTGGTCCAAATGGTTGCTGGAGCACTTGCCAGGTAACAGGAAAGAGGAAGCAGGGAAGGACAAATGAGCTGTTCTTCCTTTAATAACCTTTTCTAAATTTTCTGCCCACAAACTTCAGCTCCCACTGTGGCAGAAATACTCACATGCTCACACGTAGCTGCACGGGAACCCAGCAAATGTAGTCTATACTGGGCACATTGTCACCTTGACATGTAGCAACAAGACTGTTCAAAAGGGAAGAAGACAAAATAAAGAGAATGGGTAGCAAACAGCTGTCTTTGACACAATTGTCACCACCCACCCCCACACTCAATATCATCACCACTTTCACTGAGGACTTCCTACGCTACATAACTTAGCTCCGTTCATCCACCAATAACCCTATGAAGGCATTTCCCCCATTTTACAGGTGGGAAAATGGGTGCTCACAGAGGCTAAGTAATTGATGCAAAGTCACAGAATTGAGATGTGAACCTGGAAGATTCATTTATTATTAATAATATTTGTCCTAATGTCAAACTCCATAAAGTACCCACTTGACATAAATGTCTAATGTGATCAAAGTTAATTAAAAAGAACCTCACTTTTTAACTTGAAGGCAACTGTCTCTCCAGATATCATATAGCTAATCTCTCTGTCTGGCTCCAAAGACCAGGATTCTTACCACTGCACGATACTCACCTTCACAGTGTAATTTCAGACACTAAGCAGTAGTAGAGAAATTATGGAAGCAAGAGACCCTCAACTCAGCCATGGAGGAAGCTGCTTGGTATTGAGCATGAACTAATTCTAGCACCCTCAAAAATCTCACCCTGGGAGGGGAAGCATTATACACATTTTACTGAGGAAAACACCAAAAAGGCCTTAGCCAGTTATCAGTGATCTCTCTCTCTCTCTCTCTCTCTCTCTCTCTCTCCCTCTCCCTTTCCCTCTCCCTCTCCCTCTCCCTCTCCCTCTCCCTCTCTGTCTCTTTCCTGTTGACACAAACACACACACACACACACACACACACACACTCATACACACTCTTAAGTGTCATACACACTCCATCCTTCATTTAAGTGGCAGTATCATTCTACTGAACAAACATCCAGTGTTGCCTTTTGTGGGGACAGAGCCCCAGAAAGCAGTTTCCAGGCTCTCGGCCTCATGTGGAAAGGTGCTGGCTCAGGTAGTAAATGGCCATCAGCTGTGGCTGGTTGGCCGTCAGCTGTAGCCATTGAGCCATTGGCCACTAATATAACTGCTGCGGCAACGGAGGGAAGTCGAGGAGAGAGGAGGAGAGAGGAGGAGACTGAAGGAGAGTGGAGGAGAGTGGAGGAGAGTCGGTCGGCTGGCAGCAAAGCGGACAGCAGGTCACACGTTGTGTAAACCCAGCGAGACCATAGTGGTATGACTTCCCTACCTATGGCTCCGTGGGTGTTCCTTTTTGGCCTAGCCATGTCCTGCGTTCTTGTGTGGGGAGCGGGACCAGAGACCCCGCCAGACGCCCCGCACGACACTTGGCGTAGTCGGCAGGATACCCCGCCTGACACTCCGCAGGCCGCCCCACACGACACCCCGCATGACACAAGGGAAGTGCTTTTCAGGTAGAGGTAGGCACATGTGCAAAGGCAGCAAAGAGCTCTACAGGCCTGAGGGATATCAGAGGCCAGTGGGGCCAGGGTGGGTGTAGTGAGGTGAGGTCAGCGGGGTGGGCAGGGGTCAGGTCCTGTAGGGACATGTCAACCAAGTGTGGCTCTTGGTGATTGCTCCAGGTAGTGTTATGGGTTGAATTGTGTCCCCTGATAAGATATGTTGAAAGCCTAGCCCCTAGGACCTCAGAATATGACCTTATTTGGAAATAGGTCTCTATGGATTAATTGCATTAAAATGAAGATATCAGGGTAGGCCCTACACTAAAATGACTTGTGTCCTTACAAAAAGGGGTGGGGGGATTTGGATACAGAGACCTGGACGCATGGGTGAAGACACAGGGAGAATATCATGTGAAGATGGAGGATTGCAGAGGTGCATCCACAAGCCTAGCAAAGCCAAAGATGGCCGGCAAACCTCCAGAAGCTAGAAGAGTCAAGGAAAGAGTCCCCCAGAGGTTTCAGGGGGAGCACAGCCCTGCTGACACCTTGATTTCAGACTTCCAGTCTCCAGAGCTGTGAGACAATAAAGTTCTGTCATTTTTAAGTCACCCAGTTTGTGGTGCTTTGTTATGGCAGCCCTAGGAAACAAATACAGATGGGAAGCCATTGGAATATTTTAAGCCAGTGAGTAACACGATTTAGTGCTTTGTAAAGAGTACATTGAAAATGAGCAGAAGGAGGGAAGCTAGCCTGGGACTCACGGGAATCCAGGTTTTAGATAATATTGCAGGGACTGTGGTTGTTACTGTGGAGATGGAGAAAAGTAGATGGATCCCCAAAGAATTTTGGCAATTGACCCAATGGGATTTGCTAGTTGACTGGATGTGTGGAGTAGGAAAAGAGAGGGCTGAAGGATGAATGAGTCTTAGAGAGTTTCTCTCCATCTTACGTATAACGTGGTCTGTCTTCTAGCTGGGAAATATTCAAGAGTCCTATGAAATCCTTGCTCACCAATTTCATGGCACCTTTTCACTTAACAATCTCTCTTATTTATTAACTTTAACACTGCTGTGGCATTTAGTGACCAGGCGATGAGGGAAGCTACGAAGGTCCCGATACTGGGATGATTTTGCGGGGAGACTATGTGCTCTCACTATGGCCTATTATGGGGTCCCCTGTTCTGTTACATGTTGAAACTATGCAAGGGACCCCAAGCACTGCCATAAAGGTTTGGTACCACAAACCGGGAAAGGTGCCAGTGGCAGCAACCCTCCTTTCCCAGGACAAAAAGCTGGCGTGTATCCTCCCAGATGGAAGGGATTTGCCACTGTTGGTTCCTAAAACTACCGTTTCTTTTCGTCCATAGGTGTCAATAGGCTAATATGGCACAGGGACCCTCGTGAAAGACGCTTGTCGCGTAGATTATGAGGCGAGAACCTGTAGGGGTGGAGTGTGGGGACAGAGCCCCAGAAAGCAGTTTCCAGGCTCTCGGCCTCATGTGGAAAGGTGCTGGCTCAGGTAGTAAATGGCCATCAGCTGTGGCTGGTTGGCCGTCAGCTGTAGCCATTGAGCCATTGGCCACTAATATAACTGCTGCGGCAACGGAGGGAAGTCGAGGAGAGAGGAGGAGAGAGGAGGAGACTGAAGGAGAGTGGAGGAGAGTGGAGGAGAGTCGGTCGGCTGGCAGCAAAGCGGACAGCAGGTCACACGTTGTGTAAACCCAGCGAGACCATAGTGGTATGACTTCCCTACCTATGGCTCCGTGGGTGTTCCTTTTTGGCCTAGCCATGTCCTGCGTTCTTGTGTGGGGAGCGGGACCAGAGACCCCGCCGGACACCCCGCACGACACCTTTCTTCTTTGTCCTCTACTTATAGTTGAAAATTCATTTATCTCCTTAATTTATTCCCATTGTGTCCTGAAACCTCCTGCACAGTTTTTCTGCTTAGCAGTTCTTTTTCACGGCTAGGTCAAGAGAGAGGCTGACCTGGTTGTAACCCGACTCGTTGGCCTGCACATCCTCAGGCCTAATTGGATGCCAAGTTCCCAAATGGGGTGAGAGGTCAGCAGCCAAGAAAAATACAGCTTCCCAGTTGCTACCGAGAAAGGTAAACATTCTTATTAGACCCCTCAGCAAAATGTCAAACTATGGAAAGCTTTAGCCAATAGCATTCTTGCATTAGGTGGTTCAGCCAGGGAAACCTGAAAGTTGCCTAAGACCGTTCCCTTTAATGCTCTTCCTTAGGATTATGTTAATATGAACAGCAAACTTACCTGAAGATGCCATGTAAAGAATTGGACTTGATAACTCAGTTCTACCATTTATGCAGCACCTATTCTAGGCCTAACAGTAGTCAACTGGCGATGCAGGAGTGAGAAATCCCAGACTCTGCCTTTAAGTAACTCACAGTCGAGTGGGTAAGCCAGACACACGAGTTAACAGTCCTAGACCACGGACTTAGAGCTCTGTCTGCTGATGATTAAAGTGCTTTCAACACTCAGAGGGAGACCATCAGCTCCATCTAGGACAGCTCTAACATGGGGGCAGCCTTGGGGAGACAGCATTAGAAGATGGGCCTTGACTCCTGATATTACCCAGACATGTTAGCCTCATGTGGGACCTCAGCTCTCTTTCTTGAATCTATAATAAGGGTTCTGTCCCAGGCCCAGAAGCAGAGCCACCTCCACTCACATTAGCAGCTAGCATTGACTTTTACTGAACATGCTTGAAAAGATTGAGAAAATGTTAAATCATATACTAAAAAGTAAACACAATTTTTAAAATCCCAATGAGATATTTCTTTGCCTTGCAAAAGTTTTTCTCCAGCTCCCAGATGCCTCACTTCTCCTCCTCTTGCCCCACACACCCTTCCAATCTGGTCAACTTCTGGAGTCGTCAGTTCTCAGCCTCAGCCTGCATGTCCACTCAAAAAAAAAAAACCAAACAGCAGGGTCCAAGGGTTTGCACAGAGCTTCCTGGAAAAGCACTTCAGGAGGTCATCCCTGTATGTAGGTAGGCCCTTGGAGAATCTCTCCCTCTACTCCAGGCTGCTAATCAAAATGTTTACCCAACAGAAACCAGGGCTGATGGAAAAGAGGTATCATTCTGCTTCCAAGAAAATAAAATGTTCTCCATATCATTACACTGAGGATTTTTCCCAGGTGCAGAAGGTAGAAAGGGATTTCAGAGAAGGAAATGGCAAAAGCAGGGGAAAGAAGCTATACAAGTGGACGTCCCACCAAGTATTTGGGGAACAGCAAAGGGTCTGCTGTGGCTAAAACAAAAGGACTGAAGAGATGAGTCTGGAAGGAGTGAGCCAACTAGATGAGTCGGACCACCTCCTCTGGCTTCAGGTATATTGGGTACCACATCACTGCACTACGTTCCCAGCCTCCATTTTAGCCTCTCGATGTATCACTGCCATCCCTAAAAGGGATGATTAATTAGCCTGTCTCTTCATTGTGTTTCATTGCAAAGTGAAGAACAGAGATAGTAAAATTTGGTTACAGCTTTAAATTAATGGTGCGGTTAGTAATTTGGGGATTTTATATATAATAATACATGTATGTATGCAGAGAGAGACTGCATACATAGAGAGAGAGAGAATTGATTCTTCTGTTACATCTGCCTTACATAGCTTTTAACTTTTGATTCCATCGTTATATTTATTCATTTACATTCTTCCTATTTCCGAAAAAAGAGAGAGAATTTGAAAGTTTACCTTGAAAGAAATATAGTAAGACCTTTACCCAAGATAGACGACAGTAGCCAAGCACTTTAAAAAAAGATTAGGAAAAATATGATATTAAAAATTCTGATTAAGGAAAGCTACCACTATGTATTAGGTTGGTACAAAACTAATTGCGATTTAAAGGTTAAAAATAATTGCAAAAATCGCAATTACTTTTTTTTAAAAGGAGGGCACAGTTCTCAGTGGCCCATGCAGGGATCGAACCGGCAGCCTTGGTGTTATTAGCACCAGGCTCTAACCAGCTGAGCTAACAGGCCGCCCCTTAAAACTGCAATTACTTTTGCACCAACCTAATAAAAATGAACAGCTTCCCAGCAAGCAGGTTAAAGACATGTATGTGACGGGCTTTGGAAAAGTTAATTTTCTCTAGGCACAGAAATAAGGAAAAATATGTATTCCATGGGGATTCTTCTTAAAGGGGAACTGTTTTATGGTTAAAGAAAAATTAATTGCTGAGACTCACAATTTAGTCAATTAAAAAATAATTCCCTTTACTCCCTGTTCTCTTTCAATACTGTATTGAATCTCAAATTCCAACATAATTTTTTCTCCTTTGTTCTTGCCCTACATCCTCCTTAAATTGTATTTGGGGAAAAAAGCACATACCAACACAAATTGGTACTTTTCTTCCAGCTGTATTTATTTGACAGCAGTGACAGGCTTTGGTTCGCCCACAGGTTCACGTCTAACTGGAATGAAGTGTCAGTGTGTGATCTTCCCACCAAAGAATGCTCGGTGAGGGTTTGTGGATGTCATCACAAAAATGGAAAAATTAAAGATTACTACTTCTCAATCCTTGTTAGCATGAAAACATAATTACATATTTTATGTTTTCAGAGGCGAGGGTCATGCCTGTCAGAAGACCTATTGGCTTGCAATCTTATTGTCAACATCAGTTAAAGAAAAGCATCAATTTATTTGTCAACGTTGGTCTGAGAGCATGCTGCATGAAATAATAATGATTAGTATTAAATTAATAACGATAATAATAGTTACTGCTCATTGAGTGTCTCCTATTCTAAGTGCAAAGACTTTGCAAACAGTATGCCATTTAATTCTTACAAAAATCCTGTGTATTATTCCCATGAAATTAATGAGAAGCCCAAGTTGATAGAGGTTAGGTAAGTTGCCTAATTCAAGCTAGTCTCAAAACAAAATTCAAACCCATGTGTATCTGGCTCTATGAAGATTGTGGAACAACGTAATGAATGATAGCCTCAACAGAAATTTTACCACCATAAAGAAGAGCCATGCAATACATGGCACTGGAGACCACAGATGTCATGACAATAAAGCTCTGTGCTGTAAAAGCAATACTACAGGAAGCAAGAACACTAGAACCCAGCCCTTCCCATAAGAACTTCTCCCACTCAATTCATGTGGGCATAGCCGAGGAGCCTGGATTCATTTTATCTAAGGTGATCCATACTCACTGGTTCCACTTCTATCTGTGAAATTTCTATTCACGATTAAGAGATATCGATCTAGCCCAACCTATTGAAAAGAGATGAAAATTCAGGTGTTATTCCGTGGGCTAACCATGGTTTCTACCACGTGGCCTGGAGGCATATAAAGACTATGTGCAAAGAAAGAGAAATTAGGAGAACTTGAGAGAGAGAAAAGCACGTGAGCTCTGGGAAGGCTGTGGGCACCCAGCTTCCGGTTCCCATTCATTCCTGAGAGCCAGGCACCTCCCTGTCCTGTGCTCTCCAAGACCAATCTATATGCTTTTAACAAATTTCCCCTTTTTTTCTTGAAGTGGGTCTTATAGATTCCTTCTCCATAGGACTGAAAGAACCCTAACTACTGAGGGTAATCAGATCAAAGAAGGTCTGGAGTTTTCCAGTGGCCTAGTGGAAGGAATACAATTACAATATGAAATCTGGGGAGATGTGAGAGTTGAATAATGAACCCGTCCCTCAGACATCCCTCTCCCATGTGTCGGTAATCTCTGCATTCAGTTTGAAAGAAACTGAAAAACTATTCTTAAGTTGGGTTCAGGAGAGAATCTGAAGAGCCAGGGTTCTGTATCCAGCATGTTCAGACCCTGGAGCTTCCAGCCATAAGGAGGTCATGTTTTTGACATGATAAATGATAAATGATAAATTTAAGGTGCGAGCCTTCACATGAGTGCATAAGCATTGCATACCATGTGGTTTAAGACCCATTGGGAAAGTTCAATATTATGGGCTGCCTTAGTATATAGTAAAACTGGAGGGCCTCCAATGGCCTACCACAATTCCCGTTCCCCTCTGCTCCCAGGGATAAGGTCCCCTAGCCAAACAATTCTCCTTATCACAAGGGCTACATAAAGTTCTTGCTTACCCCTGCTAGCCATGGAATTAAACCAACCAACCAACTCTTCCACCACCACCATTGTCCCTCCCACCATGAATCTGGGGCCATCTCACCCTCTTGATACCACAAAGCCTGCCTTCCACAGCCTATGGTTGTTCTTCGGTCCCCAAGTTCAGCCTTCCTGTGGCTCTGTGTGGTGCAGTGCCTTCTTACCCCAGGCTGTGAGTATGTGTGATAAATACATTGCTCTCAATCTCATCTGTGCCATGTTAGGTGTCAAGCATTCGGACACCCCCATAACCCAAGTGTGGCTCACCAGTGGGGTGAGTAGAAAGTAATTAAACACAGCAGCACAGCCTGTCAGAGGGCCTGTGTGGGGAATATGTGCCTATGTGGACAAGAAAATAGACCACAGGAATATGGAGACTTCTTAGTGAGGGAATGCTTCTCCAGGCTTCCGTAGGGACATGGGAAAATTCACTGCAAGAGTAACGGGGCAGACTTGAACCTGCTCTCTAGTTATAACAGTATCTGCTGGGGCCTTGTACAAAATGACTCATTGAGAATAACAGGTCCCAATCATCAACTGGTTACTAGATCATTAACTTCAGAATAACCCACATATAGGAAAAGATAACCAACATATATTGAGATTCTGATGCTAACTTCCAATCCTTAACTATTTAAATTTTTTTTAGAAAAGAACAAGAAAGAAAGATACTCAATTAAGTGAGACCAGGTAATTTTTTTTTTCTGTTCTGGTTAGAACCACATATATGTCTTTTTCTTTTTTTCACTGTCCCACTCTGTTGATCCTCTTCAGTGGGTTCTTGACTCACCCTACAAGTGTTCATCTGTAAAATGGGAATAATAATAGCACCTACTACACTGTATAGGGTTACAATAATGTCTGCTTAGCAGTTAGAGCTGCTTCAACACACACAAGTTCTTAGTAAGCATTAGGAAAACTATTTTTAAAAAGTGGAACCTTGACTGTTCCCAACCTTTGAGAAATCTAACTCAATGAATTCTTGATTATAAAAGAGTTATGATCCATCCAGGAAAATGTGAATAACTCAGATGAATCAATCAAAGAAAAGGCTGTATAATTTATGATCCAAAGTATAAAATGTGCAAAACTAACAATCCAAATAGCTGTGAAAAGGGGAAAGATTAACATGGACAGGGTATGCCAACTAAGTTTTTGAGAAGAACTTGATCTTGGCCTTAGAGATACATAGAATTTTTAGAAAGGGGGGGGGGGTGATTTTACATATGAAATGAACCTCTAGTAATTTCTCACTAAGCACAGGTTATGGTTCTGGAAAATACTGTAATTTGCAAAACTACATTTGGCAAGATTATGTTTTTAAAAATGAAAATATTGTTGAATCTGCATTGATCTATCAACCCCTAGCTCAAGCTGTGTCCCCTCCATAAAGGTGATCTTATCTGAGTATTTGTTACTGCCTCCTCTGAGTTACCACTGTCCCAGGGAAGACTTCTGCACAGCCCTTATGCTCCATAGTATAACTTACCTGTGCACTAAGATTGAATCTCAATCTACAAATTTAGATGTCAAGTGAATGTAACTTTCTCTACTTTTTGTATAACTCAATTTCAATTCAGGATGACATGATTTCCAAGGGGGTTATATAGGGCCAAAGCAGGAACAAGAGTAGAATCTCAGCTCTGTGAAGTCATCCATGAGAGCTGAGATGTCCATCACCCTGCCTGGCCCTAGATTTTTGGTCCCTGTAAGTTGACCTTGGGTTACGCCAGGCCCTGTCCCCATGTTCATCAACTCAGAGCCTGTCTCCACAACTTCCTTGCCATTTTAGGCACAGGGAAATCATCCTTCTGATAAAGCCCCTGGCACACTGCCCTTTCTTCTCTGGGGTCCTGCCTCTTCCCCTGACTGTACCCACTAAAAAGGTTCTTGTGCCCTCTCTCTAGGATCCACCAACATCAGTGTTATCAGTTCTCCAACTCTCTCTCTCCTCCAAGCCAAAATGTTCCTTTTCTAGTCTAAAGGATGGAGGAGGTTGGAGGAGGATATTCATTTTGTTTCCCCAATATTTTTTCTAAACCATGAGTCCCTTCTGTTCCCCATAAAAGATTAAACTTTAAAAACCAGAAGCCAGGAAGTGACTCCTCTTTTCTCTTCTTTCTCCAGTCATATCCCTTCCCTAAGTGGATGTGTATAGATCAGCCTAGCTGCTTAAATGGGAGAAAGATCTAAAGGAGAAAAGGAGCAACCAGAGAGAGAAATTGTTTAAAATTACTATTTCACCACATACGCGTACGTCTATGAGCTCTTTCACTGTATGGACAGACTGTGGCCTTCATCCCCTATTCATACCACGGGCCCAGGAACTCAGGCAGGATTCAGAGGAGGAAGGGACAGCTGGATATATGGGTGAGTCAAGACTTGGACTTGTTATCCCAGTACATATGTCCTACTATTTCACCACCCTTAGCTGGAATCCTTTGGCTCTCCACATGCTCATGCCCAAAGAATTATGCTGCACTTTCTTTTCATAGGCTTTGGAATGTTCCTTTCCTTTCCTAAGCTGCAAAATAAATAACATGTATGCTTTTTAACAATTTTCAGAGACTAGAAGAATAAAATATATGTGCATGCACAGATTCCTTTATAGGTTGATTTACAAACATCCCCACCAATTAATTTATGCACATATGCTAACGTATAATGAAGTGGGTTTTGCTCCAGGAGTGACAAGACCTTGCCTTCTATCAGTAAGTTCAGATGCCTATGGAAGTGAGAGGAATGACCAGGCAGAGTCAAGAGAGGAGACATCGCTGAGCTAGGACTTCTGTACCACCTCTGTCCAACATGCACTGATATTCAGCTGCTTTGCAGACATGAGTCTCCCCAAATGAGCTAAAAATGGCTTCACACTACAGACAGCTGACGTTCTAGGTGTCAGTGGTTCTCAAAGTGTGGTTGCTGGACCAGGGTCAGCATTCCCTGGTGCGAGTCCTCAGGCCCATCCCAGGCCTCAGAGAGTCTGGGGGTTGCCTGCCAGCAATCTGTGCTTTAACAAGCCTTCTAGGTGATTCTGACCCAGACTCAAGATTGAAGACCACTGCTTTGTGCTGTAGAGAGGTGGCAGAGGACAGCGAGCTGTGAGTGTGACAAGAAGATGGGACCAGATTTGGCTTTCTGCCACTTGCTGAGTTTGCTTTGGGACATGGCATTTATTCTTTCTGAGATTTTCTCTTTTCTTGGCCTATATCACACTGGTTAACAATAGTCCACATTTCTCATGGGTTACTGAGCCAGGAGTGCAGTTTCCAGGCTCTTGCCCTCGCGTGGAAAGGTGCTCAATCAGGTAGTAAATAGCCATCAAGTGTGATTGGATGGCCATCAGCTGTGGCTAGTTGGCCGTCAGCTGTAATCAATGAGCCATTGGCCACTAATATAACTGCTCTGGCTACACTCGCAGCAAAATGGGGTCTAGCAAGAAGATGGTGGCTGAGCTAGCAAGAGCAGATTGCAGTTAGCATGGCAGGTTGCAGCTAGCAAGTGAGGTGGGTTGGCAGAGAAGTGGACGGCAGGTTGTGGATAGTGTGGCTCCTGCTTCCTCTGTCTCCAACACAGCCGCCAGCGAGAATGTAGTGGTGTGACTCCCCTATTTATGGCCCCGTTGGTGTTCCTTTTTGGCCGCACCATATCCTGCGTTCTTATGTGGGGAGCGGGACTAGAGACCCCGCATGAAAACCCTGCATGACGGTTACCATGAGGATGAAATGCAGTAATGTATGTGGAAGGTCTTCATAATTGTTAAAATGCCATAGAAATGTAAGTCAAGAGGGCAGGCAGCTTTTAAAAAGCCAGCAGCAATAGCAGGAGAACAGCTTGAGTAGAGGTTCCAGCACATTCTGAACAGCCCTCTGAGGGACTGAACAGCTGCAAGCATCAGCCCTACATCTCAACTAATGCAACAGCTATCTGTCGGTCCTTGCCAACCCACGGGAGGGCCTCCTTTCTCTTTTGCCTACAGCCTCCTGGGAGCAGGCTCAGAGAACAGGCGGCCACTTCCAGCTGCTGTCTTCCCTGCATTGTAACTACAGACAGTGATGATTTACAAAGGGCATGTTTTAAAGATGTCTGGCTCAGTGTTTTCTTACAGCACTGCCTTTTCAAATGCACCGGTAAGAGAGAAAAGAGCAGGGCGGGAGAGAGGAATGAAAAGAGGTCTGGATCAACTCTTCCAGACCTGCAGGCTCCCTCTGCATGTCTCAGCTGGGTTTCCTGCGAGGCTGGCTGCTGCGTGTCAGAAATGAAGGGGTAATTAGGTTCCAGACAAAGCAGGGTCTCGGATTTGAGGAGGAGGCTTGTTTCAGGTCTATGCAGGCAGTTTGCTCATCCCTCTTCCCCGTTTACAGAACAAAGTGTGCTGTGTGCACGCAGCCCTGAGCTCTGCTGGGAACAGCTGTCAGTGAACTCTGTCAGGAGGCAGGAGCACAGCACAGGAATATCAAAGAATCCTCCCTCTGAAGGTGGACGCTTGGGCTTCAGCTTCATCTCCTGTACTCCCTATCGGCCTTCGAGGCTGAGTGCTGCAGAAAAACTGATGAGCGTAGAAAACATAATACAACACATCAGGGCCAGCCTGGATCCAGCAGATGGCCCTGGCATTTTTATGCATCCTGGACAGAAGGCAGATTTCCCTCACTACCTGCATCTATCATGATAGTAAGATTTTTCTGGCAAAAAGAGAAAACCAGGAAGTCTTGCCTTACTATAGTTGTTCCTTTTTTTTCCCCCAAGTATAAAAGCTGAGAAGTGATGCCAGTTTTCAGAAGGGCTTCGGTTGTAGAATTTTTCTACAACCGATGTGTTTTCTTTTACAAAGTGAGATGAGATCACCACCAAATCACTACCAATTCTGAGATTCTAGCATCCCTGCAATTCTGTTTGCTAGAAAAATCTGGAAAACTATAGTCCTTGGACACATCGCGTTATAACTCTAAGCATAAAATTCTCAGAACTATTTTTATCTAATGCCCACAAATATTCTCACATGTATAAGCCTTTCACCTAAACAACTTGCCTTGGCCCAAGTTCCTGAAGCATAAATTGAAACAGCATTACACTTTTAGCTCCCAAGTTCTGATAAGAGACCACGGGGAAGAGGGAGCAGACATGATTGTTACCCAAAAGGGAATAATGAACAATTTCCTTTTTTATGGCTTTAGACAAATTTTATAGATAGATTTAGAGCTCATAACAAATACCAGGAAAGGTTAGGGCGGGAGAGGGTGTGCTCCTGGCCCCCTGGCTCCTTGGAGATGGCTCACAAATACCACTGACCTTGGCTGGCTCTCTAGCCAAGAAAGACCGAGTAATGGGAGAATGATCATAAAAAGGAAGAATAGCTCAACACTGTGGTTTTATAAACACAATTTCTCTCTTTTCTTCTTACTGGCTCTTTCCTAAGCCTGCAGCTATAGTTTTTTACATTTTTATTTGTACAAATGCCAATTTAGCTCAGGGAACAAAATAAACCACAGCTCTCAATTAAGCATATTCTGAAAACTGGAAGTTCATGTTTGGCCAGAGTCTTACCCACGTTAAGCCAAGGTCTGAAGCCAGGGAAGCCCATCTAGCTTTTCTCTGTTTTTCACTTCCAGTGTAAGGGGATCAGGGCTGACACAGTATCTCCAGTTGGAAGGATTTTGGAGTCTATGTGGTCGACAGCACAAATATGAAGCCATAGAAATTCAGTACTGATCATTTTGCAGCGATGGGATTACAAAAAAAAGAGACTACATTATGCTCTCTTAAGATCTCAAAGTGGATCACTGATGTGTATTAAAATATCCAGTATCTATGATGCTCTTTTAGCCTTTATAAATACTCATCGGAGTCCTCTCTTTGGGCAGCCCTGTGTTAGATCCTCGTACAGAAGAGGCAGGAATTTCCCATAAAGTGGAAGTTTGGGGTTCAACAAAGACCAGCCCACCTCCACATAAAGAATTCATGGTTTTCTGGGAAGACAACAGGTAAATACACATATGTACAGGAAGCATGGAACATCCTGGGAGAGAAAAGATCAAGAACTAGACTCCATTCCCTTTTGAGGTTCAATGTTTATATTACAAACCTATTATCATGCCCTTAACATCCATCAGAAGGCTGAGGTAGTTGAACCCGTACCCAGAAAACATGTAATGCGAGTTGCTCAGTTACACACATGGAGCCTGAAGAATGGACAGGGCAGCTCCAGCAGAGCAGCCTTTGCCGCCCACTCAGAGCACATTCTGACGGACTCCTCACAGGCTGAGCTCACCTTAAAGGCTGCTTCTTTCTCCTACCCTTGCGCTTGCACCTTTCCCAATGGATGCCTACTCCCATTTGTGGATTTCCTCTCTTGCCCCTGTTATAGGACCTTCTTCTCGTAAACTTCCTTGCCTCCCAACACTCTAAATCCTAAGCTCCCCAAACACACACACACACACACACACACACACACACACCTGCCTTTTCTCTCCTCCGGTCTTTCAGCTGAATAGGTCATCACTCCATCCCACCCATCATTTTCTTAGAAAAAGCTGGGGGTAGTTGGGACCCATATGGCCAAAAGAGGAGCGGATGTATGAGTGAAAACACACTACGGAGACTATTTAGGAGATAACTGCAATAGTCTTCACATGAAACGAGGATAGCTTGGACAAGGGCTGGGGTAGTGGAGAGGGTGAGAAGGAGTCAGACTCAGAAAGAACTTAGAGGGTTTGTTGATGGATTAGCTGTCAGGTGACAGGGAAATAGGAGAGTCCATGATGACTCCTACATTGTTGTTTTGAGCACATGTGTGGATGGTGCTGCCTTTCCCTGAGATGGTGAAGACTGAGAAAAGGTTTGGTGAGAGGCAGACATCAGGAGGTCATGTGTGAACCTAAGTCTTGAGGTGCCTACTAAACATCTAACCAAGAATGCTAAACAGACCATTCAATATAGAAATACGGAGTCGGAGATGTAGATCTGGGAATAATCATACATCACAACCTATTTTGCACGCTTAAGCTGGTGAAGTGGGACCTTTCAGTTAAATGAAATCTACTGAGGGCCTAGGATGTGCCAGGTGTTATTGGCAAGTTAAGATTCAGAAAGACCAAGAAATTTGCACAAAGTCCGTAAGTTAAGTAAGCGTCTGATTCAAACAAAGGTTATCTATTCTTGTATCTAGTGATCTGTTGAACATTTATTAGGTGCTTACCATATGCCAGATATTGTGGGATTTAAAAGATACTAGAATCAAAGAGATAACTGCAACAGAGTAAATGCTGAATAAATGTTAGTTAATATCATTATTCATATTTGAGGAGCTCATGGTCTAGTGGAGAAGACAAAGGCATAAACATAATTATGGAAATCTTTGGAAGAGTAACATCAGAAACCACATGGGACATTGTGACAGGACCAAAAAGGAAGGTGCCTCACCCCAGCCAGAGGCTGTGTGTGCTTCTGACACGAGTCCATGTGCTTTCTGTCCACTATGTCTGTAATTAGGCCTAGGGCACGCAGCTCAGCTATGGCAGAGCTGAAGCTGTAACTCTGTTACATGACTCCCTATTGGGACTTTAGGACTTTACACACCAGTGACATTATTGCACTAGAACCAAGACTTCACATCTCCCTGCAAATTGAAGACCAAGGCAGCCCCAGAGCTATTTCAGTGACCCAGGTTCTACATTTAAGAATCCAGTATTTCTTCCCCACTGACACGGCAGGCTAGTGTCTGCATGATAGTGACTTGGTGATGGAGAAATCCACGTCTTAATTCCATCTCATTAGAGGAAGCAGTGTGGGACCTGACTATAAGGCTCCCTGTACATCTGTGTCTATACAGAATACGAAACACATAAAATGTAGATAACCATACTAGTAACATTACATGCGTGCTATGTATGTATCAGAAACTATTCTAAGTACTTTTCATACATTATCCTACTTTACCCTCACAACAATCATGTGGGGTGAGTAAAATCATTAGCCCCACTTCACCCATGAGGGAGAAGCCAAGACCACATGGAGTGGTCAAATCCAGGATGGGAAGCAAGCAGTATGGCTGCAGAACCCGCACTCTTGATCATAGTTTTGCCAAATGGACCCTTCGAGAAGAGGCACCATGCTGACCTTGGTGACTTCGTGTCCCTCCACGCACCAGCCCTCACACCCAGGACAGCATTTACCCTGAGGAGAAAAGTCCGCCAACCACTGCTCAACCCACCTTCCCCTTCCCCACCTCTCCTCCTCACTGTCTGCAGACACTCCCCATCAAGCTGTCCCGATTTACATAATTGCTTTTTTTCTCTGCACACACCTCATTTATACTGTCCACAAACCTGCATAAAATAATGGATTCTTCATAGATACTCGGAGCCCTTTCTGTTTTGCTGCCAGTTTTATGCTGTTAAACTGCCCACCCATCTACTGATAAAATACAATAATGTGATTTATCTCCAAGCACAGAAACATCTCAACAAATTGGATTTACTTTATCTTCTAAAAAATGTTGTTTTGGGTTTTCCAAGATGTCCTATTTACAGCATTGTCCTCATGATAAGTTGAGATGACTTTGAGAAAAAGGAAAGAACTTCATTTATCCTCACTCTCCCATCTGATTCTGAGAAAGATTTGTCTGCCCCATCCTCTCCCTGGAGCCTTTGCTAAGTTTCCAGAGAGCAACAATCTGTCATTCTCCTTTCCACTTAACTCTGGGTTCTACTTCCTAGAAGAGGGACTCAGGGGCCAAGGGAGAAAATGGGCCCTCTCCTCCCTTTTATCCTGCATCCATCATCCGTAGGACTGTAAACGCAATAATGACCCAGGGTCTTGAGTAATTTATTCCCAGCCTCTCTTACTCCACCCTTATCCCCCTGCAGCTCAGAAGCTCACCCACCTGCCCAGTCCTTCCTCAAGAGTCCATTGGAGTCTATATGTCATTTTAGCCAACCACTCTTTCACTTTCATACTTTTTCCTGAATGGTTCCCAAACTTCCTTCCCTTAGCTATTCCTGTCCAATATAACTTTCTCCATAGCCCTATCCCCAGGGAAGGATGCTCTTCTGGCAGCTCTGCTTCAAAACATATTTTGCAGTTTGTTGGCAGGACTATAGAAGGATTGTAGGAGATGTAGGTAGAGGGAATTATTGTTCTCTTCATGCTGTTTTGCCGACTCTCAGACCATTGTGCTTCCATTTCAATCAATTACTCCTGGGTCCCTAGCTCCAATCAGTCCTGCCCTTTATTCATAATTATTACTGTTGTAGCCTGATTATGCTGTTGCATTTAAGGAGAATGTTGAAGCCTGATTCCCTGTATCCTCTCCACTCCAAACCTGTTATCACCCTGGACAATGTCATCATCCCCATGGAAGGTTCAATCTCCTCAACCCACACCATCCACATGGAGAATTCAACCCAACTCAAGATTCTTTGACTTCCTTCTCACTTTGGGGATCCCTTCCCATACCAACATTTCAAATTTTCTTCATCTAGAACTGTGCTAGCTCTGATTTGTAAATTCAGACATCATATCCATCTTATTAATTTTAGTCCTTCTCTCCCACTAAACAAGACTTCTTCCAGGTCTTCCCTCCACAGTCATTTCTTTGTTTCTTTGTTTCTCTGCTGACCCTGACTTTTCCTCCCTTCATTTCCTATGTCCATGGCCCTGTATCATGAAGTCAAGAATATCAGTGTAATTCTTTCCCGTAAGCTCATTCTTACTTTTCCTTGTCCTTCTACTGTACCATGCAGACTAACATGCATGGTCCCAGGGAGGATGGATGCAGGATACCGGGGGAGAATGTTGATAAACTGAGCTCCATACAACTTTATTATGTAGTCATAAGAGCTATTAAATTCTTGGCCCTATCTAAACAAAACTGCCCCACTCACAGCTTCTGCAAATGAAACTATTGGCCCTCTCCTCCAATCCCTAGTCATGGTCTATTGTACTAAGCTGGGCTCCTAACCCAATATCAACAAATTTATAGTCAATAGATTCTCAGTCCAGTACCCAGTAGAAAACCTATAAAGTGACCTGGTACAAACCACATTGGCAAAACCAGGACAAGCTAAGCTAATCAGATTTGTATTCTCAGGAATTTCAGTTGTGAAATATAGAGTTCATAATGGGAAATAAAAACAGATATATGATAAAGAGAGTAAAACTGATTCTGAGATGTCTCACGGCCATGAAGAACCACGAGGGGCCAAGAGCAAGGCAAAATTTTCAGAAACGGAAGTTATGACTAAGCGGAAACTCTAAATATGTTATGAATTCTTTACCCTTGAATATTCAAACTCATTTTTGACACTTCGCTCTTCTTTATGTCTCATATCCTGGTCACCAAATCCAATCAGTTCTACCTGTGACTCCAACTTCTTCTCTTTCAGCTGCCATTGCTTTACCAAGTCTGCTTTGTTTTCAGGTGAGCATTTGGTGTGATTGGTGTCCAACTGGTCACCCAACCATTAACCTCTCTTCCATGCCCTCTACACTGCCACTAGAATTATTGTTTAGAAAACAAAGCTAACGTTTTCTTTCCATCCTGAACACCTCAGTTTGTTCTCCATTGCCTTCCTGACAGTGTCCAGCTTCCTTGATATAGAATTCATGTTGGAAGTCTGAAACATAGCAAATGTACAGTGTATAGGCAATTATACTTACACTACCATCATCTTTATATCAACCATTGATATCAACCATTGCATCACCATTTTATCAACGCCATCATTGTCACCATCTCCCTCCCCTTTCTCCACACACCCTCCACTCTAACACACATTTCTTATTTCCCAAACATGGCAGCTTCCTTTTGAGCACCATGACTTAATGCTTTGACCTCTTAAATGTCTGACACCTTCGCCTTCTTCTTGAATTGACTATCACTCTAAATAGTGTCAGTACCTACCTTCTCTGGGCTTCCATAGCACACTGTCTTGTGTACATTTTACACTTTTTCTGGTCAATTTCTGTGGCAAATTAAAGATGGCCAGAAATTCTTTGATATTCCTCCTGTTGAGAGGTAGATTCTATGTTCCCTCCCCTTGAAGCAAGAAGGGCTTGTGACTGCTTCGGTTGACAGAATATGACAGAAGTTATTCCAGTCCTTCTGGTAGCTTCTACTTTCTGTTCTCTTAGAAAACTCTTTGTGGAAGTCTGGGGCAGCTCTGTAAGAAGTCTTGACTACTCTGAGGCCACCATGCTGGAGAAACCATGTGTAGGTCTTCTAACTGATAGCTGCCACTAAGCTCAGCCTTCCAGACATCCCACAAGGCCCCAGCTATGTGTACCCATCCAGGACCGTGCACCCACCAACCAGTGTCCTCCGAGTGACCTCTAAGGACAACATATGGAAAAGAACAATTGTCCTAAACACCTTCAAATTCCTGACCCACAAAATCAGGATATATAATGACTGTTGTTTTAAGCTGCTAAATTTGGAATGATTATTACATAGCAATAGGTACCTGGAACAATCCCATACACTAGGGTGGAAGCTTCTAAATGGAAGCATCAAGACTAATTATCTTTATCTGCAGAATTCTATAAACTATCTGTGAACAATTAGTATATATTGAATGCACAAATTAACAAAACCACTCTATTTAATATTCTGTGACAACAAGGCTTAAAGACACATGCTTATATATTACAAACGTTACTTCTGATTCACTTGGTCAGCAATACGAATCAAGTGAATTAAAAGGAACACTACAGTGTTATAGAAATCTACTTTCAAGAAGTTCCACACATCTTAGATGGCTCCCAATAAGAATACCTAAAGAATGGAACCAACAGTCAGAAAACTTAGTTTCAAGACCTGACTTGCATGGATAATTTCACCAAATCCTTGGGTTATAGAGGTTCAAACCAAAACAAACTTTCCTGTAAAGGTCCAGATAATATTTTAGGCTTTACAGTTCATACTAAATACACAACTCTGCCATTGTTGCTCCAATGGAGCTATAAGCAATACATAAATAAGTGTCTATATGCTATAGACTAAATATTTGTATCCCCCCAAAATTTATATATTGAAGCTCCAGTCCCAAAAGTGATGGTATTTAGAGGTGGGGCCTTTGGGAATTGAGGTTTAGACGAGGTCGTGAGAGTGGAGACCTCATAATGGGATCAGTGCCCTTGTAAGTGGAAGGGACTAAATCTTGTTCTCTCTCCTTTGTGTGAGGATAAAGCAAGAAGATGATCATGCGCAAACCAGGAAGAGAGCTGTCACCAGACGGAAATCCATTCCTGCCTTGATCTTGGATTTCCCAGCCTCCAGAACTATGAGAAACAAGTGTTTGTCATTGAAGCCATCCAGGCTATAGCATTCTGTTACAGCAGCCTGAACTCACTAAGACAGGGTGGCTGCATCCCAAATAAAGCTTTGCTTACAAATACAGGCTGAAGCTTGTTTGGGCCCTGACACAAGTTTACCAACCTCTGGCCTAGACTCTTACGTGGCAATACAGAAACCACACAGGATGGTGGTGAACATTAAATACACAAAGGTGTGAAAGTCCTTTGTAAGCAGTAAAGCATGATACGGATGAGAAGAGAGGAAGGCTGAGAGAGGAGGCAAAGGGCAGTAAAGATAACCTCTCCTTACTCTATCATTTGCTGAAGGCCTCACTTCATTATGGCACGTAATATATGAGGTGGCACTGAATCTGAGCATGCTGGAAGAATATATATCTTGCTCCTAGAGACCAAATTTGAAATGGTATTTAAAGTCCTGTTCCTGCAGCTTGGCTTATTTAAGATTTGGCTTACTGCTTTTCAGAGCATAAAGATCAGGATGCAGTTTTCAAGACTAGATTAAAACATCTCATACAATTAACCGTGCAAACAGTTTTAGGCAAGAAATTCTCATAGCTCTAATCTTTTAGCCATCAACAAAGAATACTGATATGTTGGGCACTGTGCCAGAGAGTTGTGGATATAGAAATGAGTCAAATACCATCTTCATGTGAGTCCGCGGTCTAGCAAATAGCAAGGGAAGTACACAAGGACAAAGAGAATGATAGCAAAATGCAAGGATTATTTTTCTAAATAGAGAAAGAGATATATTTTTGCAATGTTTTCTATAGTTCTCCAAATTTTGAATTTTGCCTTCTCAATGTAGAACCAAAAATGAAAATATTCCAAGTCTCCCTTGCTGCTAAAACGTAGGTATTTGTTTCTACCAATCAGACACATCTACACAAGACCTGGATTTGTAAGTGAGTTCCATAAGAAAAAAGGGAAGAGTGCTGGACACTCATCCAGTAGGTATGAGTGGCCGCACAGGTCGCATGGTCCAGTGGCAACTTCTGAGACCAGAAGAAGAAACAGCTTCTTTACCCGCACCAGACCATGGTGTGGTTCTGGAAGCTGCTGCTGGAAAGTGAGTCTAGAGCCTATTTCCCCAACCCTTCCAAAACTCAGGAAGCTTTCTAACTTCTTCAACTAATCCATTCCCCCTTAAGCTAGCTAGAGTGGATTCTGCTGTCTGCCACTAAGAATCTGACTGATACATGAGAATGTTCATGGTTACCTAGGATTAAATGGTGCTGGAAGAATTCTCAGAGGCAGTGATATTAAAGATGAGTTGTTCTAGAAAGACATTCTAGGTTGAATTAACTCCATCTGTGAAAGCCCTGAAACATAGGAGAGTATGCTTTGTTCGGCAATGATGGTGAATGTGGCTCAAATAGTCAGAACATAAGAAAAAGTGACTAGTGATGGTGCTGAAAAATGCAGGCGGGGATCATGAAGGTTTTTCTATGCCTTGATGGGGCATTTGTATACTGAATAAATGCAGTGCTATTAAATGAATGCAAGCAAGGGAGTATCAATATCATACTTGCATTATAAGATCTCTTGGCAGCCGTGGAGAATTAAATGCAGGGAGGAGAAGAGACCGGAGCAGGGAGAACTATTAGGAAGCTGTTACAGTCATCCAGGTGAGCAGTAATAAGATCGAAGTTGAAGGAGTGGTCGTTTAAACGGGGGGGATAAAGCAGATTGATTTGTTCTGCTGAGATTTTGATTTAATCAGGGAAGAAGAAACACAACAGATTCACCAATATGTTGCTTTTCTCCTAGAGAAGAAAATATTCCTGTAAAAACAACTAAATTGCAACCTTGGGTCTCTATTTCCCCAGGGCCACACCACACAGAGCCAATGCGTGCAAAGCCCTGAGGATACTGTCGTGAATGTTTATGTGTCTCTACAAGTAGACAGGAAGCAGTGAGATAAATAGCTTTATTTTATGTCTATTTCCCAGAGCATTTCCTTCGGGAGGAAAGGTACATCTGGGACAAGCTGTGAGATAAATCTTAGAAAGGTGACACAGTTATTCATTTCCACAGAGTCTCATTTTTCACTGGGCTTCTGCATCCAACTTGCATCCCCTTGTCTTGGGCAACTCATCAAAAAATTTCCCTACCTAAGGAAGTGGGAGTTACTAACAATATATGCCTGCTAGAACAGGGGCTCCAGATTTCTGAACAATTTTCTGATTCCAATTAGAGTAAAAAGGAACAGGAGCATAGGGTTCCAGGAATAGGAGGGTCAGAGAGACAGTAAGCAAGAGACCCAGATGACGGAGACCTTCTCAAGTAGCCCTCCCTGAACTCACATTCCCGTGATGCGCTCCCCCCTCATTCTCCCTTCATCCTTTCCTTGACTTTAACTTGTAAAAACAATAGAATATTCTTCCACTTACCAGGCTTTAATCCTGGGCAAGGCACATCTCTTAGCCTGAGTTTATTTAACTTTAAAGTGAGGAAAATACTGTCCAACATCAAGTTTTGGGAAGAATTAAATAAGGTGACAGGTGGAAGGTATATATTAATAGCATGTAGTAAGCACTAAGTAAATCAAAGTTATTATGGTTATTTGAATTCAGTTAGTCCTTAGTCTGTTGACACATTATCTCCAGCTATCACATTTACTGGTTGCATGTTATTTCATCAAGTGGATATTTGCACCATTTTACTTAACCATCTTCTATTACTTGACATAAATGTCATTGCCAATTAATCACTATTAGAGATCATGTAAAATGAACACCTTTGCCCATGTGACTTTCTTTTTCGTATAGAGATGCTTCCTTAATTTCTTCAGGTAAAATACCCAAGAAATTGTGTTGTTGTGTCAAATGATTTGGACATCTTTATGGCTTTTGTACAATCCTAAATTCCTAAGTCAATCTCTACAAGACTATCACGAGCCACTTCTCTCAATAAGTGCTACCAATCAAAACTTCTGACAGAATTTCAGTTGCTTTTTACATCTCAGGCAATATGACTGTAGAATTTTTTACTCAGAATATAAATTTATGAAACAACAAGCAAGTTAAAGTTGAATTTGTTTTGGATCAGTTGTATTATACACACACACACACACACACACACACACACACACACACACACATACACAATTCAGAAGTCCCAGTGAGCCAGTTCAGATTTTGATGTCATAATTAGGTTTGTTTCATAGGTTTCCCCACTGTACTAAAAACAATTCATGGTTCTAGTTGCCATGTCTTAAAATATACATAAATTTAAATGATAAACATAACCACAAATAATTGTATTAATGGTGACTAATTCTGAATGGTAGGATAATAGGGAACTTCATCTTGTTCAGTGTTTTCCAAGTTTTCCACAATTAGCATTCTTTAGAGGTCATGGTGACATCCATCTTGGAGTGAAAAATGTTTTGGCATTTGTCAGACATGAATAGAAGACCTACTCAGACACTCACATGGCTAAATGATCCCTCTGAACCTTACTTGCAAGCTCACAGGGTTCCTGTGGCGACAAAAATATATGAAAGCAAATATAACTGTACCTAGTTAACAGTGAGTGCTGGATGACTACTACCCTCCACCTCCAAAACTGCAGCGAGGGAGGCTCCACCCAGTGGCCTCTCCAGCTGTCAGCTGTCCAGGTGAACATTCTCCCACTTGCACTCTGTTGGGGCCACCTCCTTTAAGACTGTGCCTCAGAAGGAGTAAGAATAAAGAGCAATTATAGAATAGATACTGGGTAATCAGTTAATTAGCATTGCAGAGATAAGGAAACAGGAAACTCAAATCCCACAGTATAGGATAAATGAACAGCAGGCTGTGTCAAAAAAATGCAGCTAGGAAAAAGCCTCTACTCAGAACGCCAGGAAGCCTCCCCTTCCCAGCCTGCCAGCTCTTTTGCTTTCTTCTCTTGTCTTTCTAATGCTTTTATTGTCCTCTCCCTTCCCTTCCCTTTGCTTAGTACTATATGCTCTCCTTTCCTTCTAGCCCATTTTCTTTCCATATTTCCCCATTTTCTCTCCCCTTGATTAACTGAGCAGTTTGGAATTTGTATTCTTTATTTTAATATCAAGTGAATGGAGCCTTTAATTTTTATACTACAAATATTTCTTTGAGTCTTTTATTTTAAAAGATGTATATAAAATGAAAGAAGTGTTCTCTTTGTTTGAGTCAATGGAAAGTCACAGAAGGAAAATCTCCCCAGTGTGTTAGTGTTGATGATCCTGGATATTTTGAGACTGGCAATTTACTCTGTGAGCCTGATTTCCAGATATGCAAGCTAAAAAGCTCATGCCCTAAGCATATTCTTGGGACTTCCCAAAGGACACAAAAGGACACAAAAAGGGGACACAAAAAGGATTAGCAGCCCTCAAGTTCTGGACGATTCTGTTACGATTATTGTCACAGTGTAGGAAGCTCTAGTCAGGTTAACAGATGCCTCCTCCAACCAACCAGCTCAATAGGCCTAAGCTGGGGGCCAGAGGAATAGAACTGGTAGGAATCAGGGAGGTGGATCTTAGCAGCCCTAGCAACCTAGCAACTAAATCATCTCTGGCTTGAGCTCCAGGAGGGCAGTGAAGGGAGTTGCACAGCTAACAGTCACTTCCATTTTCCAGTGTTCTGTGGTCTTCTAAACAGGTCTACATCAAAAACATACAATGGGTGGTGGAGTTCACGAATGCCTGGCCAATGAAGAAAGCATTGGCTGGAAGCCACTATTTGCAATACAAAAGACCACAAAGGACAGAAAGTTATAATTGCCACATAAAAGTGAGTTTTTAGGAGAACAATTACTCTCTGCCCTTCATCTTTCCCTGAAACATCTGACCAAATTCTCTTTGGCCTGCTTTACTTCTTGGATACAAAGGTAAATTAGACATCCATCCCAAATATTTAGAAGAAGAGATCCAAATTTTTGTATGTGTGTGTGAATATTTGGATGCCAAGCATTCAAAACAGGCCATTAAAACCCCCAGTCTTTCTAAAGAACCCAGCTGCAAAGAGCTGCAGTCCACAGAACTTTCTTTCAAAACAATCCAGCTCCCATTGTCTGGTCTTGACCTTGCTCCTACCAGCTTTGAGGACAGAGCAACCCATACTCCACTCAGATCTAGTACAACTTACAAGAATCCACCAGAATTCAAGGGGTCAACCCCTGACTCTACTTAAGCCACACGACCAGGCTTTGCTATATTACACCCACTCACTGCATCCCAATGACCAGGAGGCCATTAGTACTCCTACATTGTCCAGGCTGTCTGGACACAAGACTGAGAAAGGAGAGTATAGGAAGCACTGTCTCAGGCTGTTCTCCAGAAGAAAGAGGGCAATGGACCATAAATGCTGAAGTTCCTTCAGCCTGCACACTAACCGGAAGGGGGAAGGTGCTGCCAGGGCAGCAGACAGGGCCAGGGCACTAGCTAGAAAAGTAGATAGGAGAGAACACTAACATGGCAGACACACCACGGAGATGGATATGGAGCAGAGGAGACAGAAGCCTGGGAAGGTGTCGGCAAACTGTACCTACCTTTGGGACTAGAATATAATCATCTAAGGCAGCAGTTTAGTGTAGGACAGAGCCTGAAAGCTTTGTAAAGATCAGAAATACATTGTTTCAATTATCTGCATGTAAAACTACCCCCAAACTTAATAAATTAAAAAAGAGCCCCCCCCCCCCACACACACACACACACACACACTCGTATATCCTGTGGGTTGACTGGAGCTCAACTGGATGTTCTCTTGATCTCCTCACCTGGGGTCCCTCATGAGGCTGCAGCCAGATGGTTGGGGCTTCGAAGATGGCTTCTCCCTCCCATCTGACTGGAAGCCTTGGATGTCTCTGTCTCCGTGTCATCCTTCTACATGAGTTTCTTTACATGGCAGCTGGATCCTAGGAGTGACTGTTCAAAGAGGACAAGCCCCCATGTCTGATTGTATCACACTTGTGATCCATGGTCCATTGGCCAAAGCAAGTGAAATGGCCAATTCCAGTAACATAAGAGCATGAATCCTGGGAGGCAGGGTTTATTGGAGCCATAAAATAAAGTCGAGAATATCTGCATTCAGTAAACTGTTTGTGCTCTCAATACTTTATCTATTTGGTTTTATTCTATTCTCTATAATATTTCATATAGTTTTGGGGAACTGCCCTGCTTCTCTCTGCTGAGACAAAAAACAGGGCTTTATGCCCCACTTCTGTTGAAAATTTTAAAATAAAAGCAGAGCCCGCTGCCCTGCTCTCCTACCCCAAACACACACACACACACACACACACACACACACACACACACACACACACACCACGTCATGATAATGGCGGTGGGAACCAGTTGGACAAACACCCAGGGAAAGCTGACCTCTGGGCAGCAGTCAAGACCACATTTTCAACTCACCGTATCTGAGTCTTCCCCTAAAACAATCTCAGCAAAAACTTTTCAGTGTCTTGAGTTTGTTTCTCCTTTTAAGACAAGCTGTTTCCTCACATGCTAGGCATTGTAATGTCACTGGTTACAATGAACTGTCATGGCTCAAAAACTTTCAAGACAGTAGCTGGAGCCCAATTACTATCTGGTGCTATTTTCACCTTAATGTCATCAGGCCTCTAAGCAGATATTCACAGGACAATTGAGTGAAGCCTTTCTATCGGCCTGCTGCAGTTTCTGAGAACTAAGTCAATCTTTTTGTTAATAGAAAACTCAATTGAAATGGAAATTTCATGTACCTCTCCACTTATCTCATCACTAAACAACACTGGGAGAGTTCTGCCAGCATTTCTGCTGCATTTTCTACCTTCTATTTCCTTAGTGTGGAGGGAAAAATCACACACACACACACACACACACACACAAATACATTTAAATTAAATAAGAATTGGGATAGGTTCAGCCACATTCAAGCAGGAAATCTGCAATCTAAATAACCAAGGATTGCAGGACCTTCACCTGGCAGCCATCTAATCAGCTCCACTTTCAAATATATTGAAAATAGAAACCACATTACATTAAACTGTATGTTCTTAATTTTGAGTTTGGTAACTTATAAGACTCTCAGCACAGCTCATTCCTGCTCCTCACGGGGGTGAGGAAAATGGGGGCAACACTGGCCCAGTGAGTTGGTCAGCACGAAGGAAAGATCACTTAGGACCTGGGGCTCACTTCCCCCTTCCCCAGCTTTATTGAGATATTATTGACATATATAGCATGGAAGTGTAAGGTGAACAATGTGATGACTTGATAAATGCGTATTTTGCAAAATGATTACCACAATGAGAATAGTTAATATCCCCACCCCTTCACAGAATGACCATTGAAAATCGACTTTCTTAACAACGTGCAAATATATAATATTGTTGATTGTAGTCACCATAGAGCTTGACTGATAGCCCTCACACTGTGTTTCCCTTTCTGAAACCTTACACGAATGCACGTGTGATCATTCATCTCTTGAATCCTAACCTTAGCCTTGCTTCCATGGCTAAACCCCAAGATTTGTCCAGGGCGCAGGTATCTGCCGTGTTGCTCTCCGGCTGTCCCTAAGACATTGAAAAGAGGTGTGTGTACAACCTGCCATGTCTCATGAGCTCCTTGGAAGACACTAGATTACTGAGTACCATCCAGCTCTTCCTGTTGCTTAGTTTCTTTAGACACAAGTGATAGCCTTTTCACACTGGTACACAGGCGACATCAAAAACTATAAATTCTTATTAAACACTGGGCCCATTTACAGAGGTTTCAACAAGAGATATATCTTATCAATTTTTACTCCACCAAGCAGTCTGGAAAGCATTTTTTATGACTACTTAAAAAGTATATTTAAAGTGTACCTTAACATGTCGTGGGATTGGAATGATTCAGTTTAAATTCTAAGTAACTAAAGTACGTAAATCGTGAAAGCATACCTTTAAGACGAGATACAATATTACCATCATTTTCTCAGTACTATACCAGTTACTTCATGCTGGGTAGAATCTAATTCAAAATCGATTTTCATCGTCTAAGAACCATCAAGCACACTGACATAAAAACTCATCAGGAGGATAAATAATTTGGAGTGTGAAAAAAATGCATTGAAATCGTACAGCTTTTCTGGGAGAAAGATAAAAGCGTGTTTCCGGTTGACTAGGTCACCTGGAATCACCCAGGCTTTGGGCGAAGATGCCAAGCACTGTTTCAGCTCAGTCAACATTTATAATAACAGTAATCAAACCTTACAATTAGAAAACTCTTCCCATCGTTGTGAAGAGTTAAATGCATAATCTCATTTAATTCTACAGCAATGCAGTGACATCAGGATCGTCATCCCAATTTTATAGTTCAGAGAACAGAGGTTAGAAATCATGAAACTTGCCCAATATTACATAGCAAATGCTCATTGGTTTAATAAACATCTATTGATAAAATATCATGTGCCAGGCACTGAGATACAGGCGGGGAATCAGAGATGAGTAAGAAAATATTTGCCTGTCTGAATACTATTTGGAGGTGTCAAGCTGTTTCCTCCTTTTCCTCTCGTGTTTTCTTTTTCCCTATCCTCCCTATTGCCCTTCATTCAATCTGTTGGCCATCTCTAAGCGCATAGCCTCAGGGGAAACATTTGGCAAGGTGAAACAAAAGCTCATATGTCTTTCTGGCTCTGATGTTCCAAAAGCCTAAGTGCTTAGAGAAACATTAGACATTACTGTAAAAAAATATATACTATGTCTTGAAGACACTTAAAGGAAGAACTTGTCCTAGACCTGACCAAGATTCCACTTGTGCTCAGAGGAAAGAAGAGACAGGAGGAAGAGAGGAGTGCGGGGGTCTGGGGAGAAGACCAGGCGACCTGTCTCCTTTCTAATAGTGCCACCAGGGAACTGGATGACCCTAGTGGGACACCACAGGAATACGGTTTCCAGAGGCAAAGAAATTGGCCAGCACATGTGAGACAGAGCTGGTAGTCAGAGTTGCCTGCTGTATGGCCCAGAATTTCACGAGAGTACAAGTACACTGGAGCTGGTCTATAGGATTTAGCCTGCTAGGATGTTGGTAGCCCTGAGCTAGTAAGCAACAGAGGCCTCCAGAGTGGCAGAAACACTCTGGTGAGTGAGCACCACCTGGACCCTCCCTGTGCTAATATTCTGGCAACTGTGCCATAGGAGGAAAAAGAAGCCAAGAAGCAGAAAACCAAGCCCGCTCCTTGGTGATAGACTTGCAGCCCTCCAGTGCCCTCTACTGGCAAAGCCTAACATTGCACAAGCTGGCAAAGGAGAAATACTGCTGTATGTACAGGTTCCAGCTCCAGTATCATAAAGTGGCCGGTGCGGAGAGAGCGGGAGCAGGGGTGGGGGGAACTGAGCAGCAATAAGGTAATAAACAGCCCAGATGTATAGTCTAATCCCTAGAGATGCCACTAAAAAATAATGCAAAGACACAGAGTTTAAAAGCCAGTAGATAAATTCAAATAGAATTCTAAGAAACATATTTAAATAATTCACACAAATTTAAATAAAGATGAAAGGATGAACAAAGGAACAAGAAATAGAGGGAATAAGCAAAAAAGATGAATGATAGGCTTAAATAATCTCAAAATAATTATGCTGAGTGAAACAAGTCAGACACAAAAGAGTACCTACTGGATGATTTCATTTATATAAATTTCTAGAAAATGACGCCTAACATATGATGACAGAGAAAAGGTCCGTGCTTGTCTGGGACTAGAGATGGATGGGTGATGGATTACAGAGTGTCACGGGGAAACTTTTGGGGGTGATGGAAATGTTTTGTATGTTGAGTGTAGTGGTGGTTTCATGGGTATACACATTTGTCAAAAATCATTGAATCGTATGCTCTAAACAGATGCAGTTTTTGTATATGATTTTTACTTCAGTGAAGCTGAGTTTTTAAAAGGCAATAGATAGACTGTTCCAATGGGCACAGAGGCTGGGAGCTAGAAAGTTGGGAAGAGAGCTGAATGGCCATCAGAGGACCCCGTGCCTCTGCTGGGCTGAGCAGCCTCCCGCATCACCAATGAGGCCCGATGTTTTATGAAGCTCAGTCCTACTAGTATCTAGAGTGGCACCAGCCTCAAAGGCTCAGCCTCCCAGACCCAAGCACTAGGGAGATCAGCTGTGTAGCATTTTGCTGGCCAAGGTACCTGCCATTTGCCTCAGCTGCCCATAGTAAAATGAGAGAATCACAGTAAGTAGGGCCTAGATAGAGACATCTCCTGGAAATGCCTGGGCTGGGGCCCAGCCTTCCAGAGGTGGCTTCAGCTTTGATGGACAGATAACTCCAGGAACCCAAAAGCCCCCTCAGAGGGGCGCTGAAACGTGAAGGTATAGACAGCAAAGACAGGATGCTGAAGTCAGAATTCACATTTAGAGCCAGGACTGTCATAAACAACCAAACATTCGCTTTTCTTTTCCCGCTTGGACGTCTTTAAAAATCAAAGCAAATAAATTTGTTCTTACGTGATTCACCAGTATGGCAAAGACTTCCCTCATGCCTGTCAGCCTCCGAGAGCTTGAAATTGGATGATTTGGGGAGAGAATGAGAAGGTTTTCTGAGTCTAATAACACAGACTATGAGAATTTCTCTAGAGGAAACAAATAGGAAAATACTTAATAATAAAAAATACTTATTTTAAAATAAAACACATTTTATTTTGCACATATAAAGCACTGAGCTAATTGCTAACTAGTAATAGAAGTCTTCTGAAAGGATTGACCTTTCAAAACACAGCGATCTGGGAAACATTTATCTCAATCTGTTGAGATCTTGCTTCCAGGTGTATCTCTTTTTGGTTCCAATAAATTTTATAAAACTTAAAAAAAAATCACAGTGATCTGCTTACAGTAATAAATAGAAGTATGCAAACTGAAGCTACAAAAATGTTTTTCTTTGAGTAGATAAAATATGAAAAGATCCAAATGAGTACCATTTCCTTCAAAGTCACCATGTTGGGAAGCTGTGCACTTATTCCCAAGTCTATTCAGAAATGCTATTTTGGAATTGAATTATCCAATTCTCACCTGAATATTCTTTTTTTTTCAATTTTTCAATTACAGTTGACATACAATATTATACTAGTTTCAGGTGTACAACATAGTGGTTAGATATAACTTACAAAGTGATATTCACGGGGCTACCTGAAATCTGAACCCAACTACTCTGGAGCAAAAAGAATATATATATACCAGGGGTGTCAAAAAAATGTGTACAAGTGGACGCTTCAGTCAATGTTGCTCAAGTAGTGGTTCGCCGAAATCAGAAGTGTCTGGATGCTGATGGTAACCACTTAGAGCACCTCTTATAATTGCAGAAATCAAACGTGACTTGTATTCATCTTTTGTTATCGGTACATATTGAGCATTACCATTTTAATACAGTTTTCCTTTCTTAAAATGTGTGTACATTTTTTGGCACTCTGTATAATGTCATTGGTTGGTATACTGGAAACTGTACAGGTTTTAAACCACAAGCCCTGCCTCTTATTATCTCTGTGACATTCAGCTACTTCTCAATTTCTCTCAACCTCAATATTCCTCCTCTGTAAAAACAGGAATAAGAATACTGATATCATAATGATGTTGAGAGAGTTTCTTTTTAAGTCCATGAAAAAATTGATAATTAACAAATGTTGAAGTCCTATATCTTTCCTCAGTAGTAATACATTTTTATCAGAAGATAATCATTTTTAACAATAGAAAGAAATGATTTGGAAGCAAAACCATTCTCTAGGAACTCTATTAACTCCCCTATGTTCTAGGCACTGGTCTAGGTCCAGGCAAGACACAATTGCTTCGTGCTTTAGAGAGAGTTCCAGAATCTGCACTAGCTGTGTGATCTTGAGGAAGTTACTGAACCTTTCTGAGTCTCAGTTTCTTCAGCTGTGATAAAGGAATAATGATAGTAATGACCTCAAAATAGTCCCCTCGGGATACTGTGTATTTTTTCCAGAATGAAAGGTATTTGGAGCTGAATTACATTTCCCCAAAATTCATTCACCCTTATGTGCTATAAGTCTTAAACCCATACCTCAGAATGTGACTGTATTCAGAGATAGGTCTTTAAAGAGGTGATAAGGCTAAAATGAGGTCCTATGGGCGGGCCCTAATCCGGTATGACTTATGTCCTTATAAGAAGGGGAAATTAGGACACAGATGTGCACAGACTGATGGATGACCGTGTGAAGACACAGCAAGAAGACGACCATCTTGCTGGGAGAATTGGAAAGCCACGTGCAAAAGAATGAAACTGGACTGCTCTCTGTCACCATGTACCAAAATTAATTCAACATGGATCAAAGACTTAAGCATAAGACCTGACACAATAAACTGCATAGAAGAAAACATAGGCACTAAACTTATGGACCTTGGGTTCAAAGAGCATTTTATGAACTTGACTCCAAAGGCAATGGAAGTAAAAGCTGAAATAAACGAATGGGACTATATGAAACTTAAAAGCTTCTGCAGAGCAAAAGAAACCATCGACAAAATAAAGAGGCAACCAACTGAATGGGAGAAGATCTTTGCAAACAGTGCCTCTGATAAGGGGCTAATATCCAAAATATACAAGAAACTCATGAAATTCAACAACAAAAAAACAAACAACCCAATTGAAAAATGGGCAGAGGACCTGAAGAGACATTTCTCCAAAGAGGACATACAAATGGCAAATAGACATATGAAAAAATGCTCAACATCACTAATCATCAGAGAACTGCAAATAAAAACCACAATGAGATATCACCTCACCCCAGTCAGAATGGCTATCATCAACAAGACAAATAGTAGCAAGTGTTGGAGAGGCTGTGGAGAAAAAGGAACCCTCATACACTGTTGGTGGGAATGCAAACTGGTGCAGCCGTTATGGAAGGCAGTGTGGAGGTTCCTCAAAAAATTACGAATAGAATTACCATATGAGCCAGCAATCCCTCTCCTGGGTATCTACCCAAAAAATCTGAAAACATCTACACATAAAGACACATGTGCTCCAATGTTCATTGCAGCTTTGTTTACGGTGGCCAAGATGTGGAAAGAACCAAAATGTCCTTCGATAGATGAATGGATAAAGAAGTTGTGGTATATATACACAATGGAATAGTAAGAAAAGATGATATAGGAACATTTGTGACAACATGGATGGATCTTGAGAGTATAATGCTAAGCGAAACAAGTCAGACAGAAAAAGCAGAGAACCATGTGATTTCACTGATATGTGGTATATAAACCAAAAACAACAAAAGAACAAGACAAACAAATGAGAAACAAGAACTCATAGACACAGACAATAGTTTAGTGATTACCAGAGGGTAAGGGGGGTGGGGGGTGGGAGATGAGGGTAAGGGGGATCAAATATATGGTGACGGAAGGAGAACTGACTCTGGGTGGTGAACACACAATGGGATTTATAGATGATGTAATGCAGAATTGTACACCTGAAATCTATGTAATTTTACTAACAATTGTCACCCCAATAAATAAATAAACAAATAAATAAAAAGAAGACGACCACCTGCACGATGAGGGGAGAAGCCTCAGAATAAAACCAACCCTGCAGACACCTTGATCTTGAACTTCCAGCCTTCAGAACTGTGAGATATTAAATTTCTTTTGTATAAGCCACCCAGTTTGTGGTATTTTGTTATGGCAGCCCTAGAAAACTAATGCAAAAGAGAAAAACGCTTGTTCCAGTTCTGCATTCTCCAGGTGAGATCACTCCTTTCCAGCTTCCTTATTATTCTCAAAAGGGAAGAGAAAATCCACATATATATATACATATATATATACATATATATATATATAAATATATATATATATACGTATATATGTATATATATGTATTCCTAGCCAGATCCCACCAACTCTCTCTCTCTCCAATTCTTCAGTATTCATGGTTTCACCAAACACTCTGCCTTGATTCTAGAAAGGCTGATTCCTTTTTCCATTTCTCTGGTTATTGGAAGACCCCACAGACTCTCAGATATTTCATCACCTTGATTCTCCCTTTCACAAGGCCCTGTTTAATCCTTAATTTTACCCAACTCCTGAACCTTTTCCCTTATGACATGTAAAATCACAATGCATCATCAGCAAAATCTCCATTTCTATATTCTTCTTGCTCAAAGTTCCCTTTGTTTTTCTGCTTTACTGAAACTTGGTTTTCCTTGAGAATACTTTTTCCCCTGCAACACTCTCAAGTGCTGGTTATTTTCTCAACCAGCTGCTTCATACCACTGAGCTTAGCAATAGGGTAGGTTTCCTCTTTGCTCTTGGTTGCAGATTCCTAACCAATTTCCTTTCCTCTTCCCTAAAACTCCATCAGACAACACATCACTTCCTGCTATTGCAGTTATCAATAGACCTCGTCACTCCTGGATTTCACCTCCTCTTTGTCACTCTCTCTAACACTCCACTGTAGTTCCTAGTGATTTTGAAATTCTTGGGAATCACCCTCCCAGTTTCTTAACCACCTCTTCTCCAAAGACCTTGACCTTTACCATCTACCACCAATTCTTAGTGTCATCCCCTAGACTTTGTCATGCATTATCCATAACTTCTCTTCCTCTCTACACTCAGTTTCAAGCTTTACACTCACTGTTCACCATCCCCTATATTTCATTCATTCATGCAACAGAGTAGTGTGTACTGGGCACTGTTTAAGATAGAACTGATTAAAACAAGCAAAAATCTCTGCCCTTGTGGAACTTACATGGAGTTGATGGGAGACAGTAAACCAAGTGTACAGTATTTAGTTTGTGATAAGTGCTATAAGAAAAATAAAGCAAGAAAGGGGGTTAGGGAGTACTGGAGAGGTTGAGTTTTTTTAAAGGGTGGCTAAGAATACCCACATATACCAAAAAAAAAAAAAAAAAAGCAAAGACCTGAATTTCAAGGGGTTAAGACATGAAGACACATGACCCAGAGAGATATATGGACTGAGAGGCATGTAGAAGAAGAGTGTTCTTCAAAGAGGTAGCCGCGTATGCAAAGGACCCAAGATGGAAGCTTATCTGGAGTGTTCAAAGAACAGTGAACAGACCAGTGTGTCTGGAGGGGAGTGAGGGGGAAAGAAGTAGAAAATGAGGCTGGAGAACTGGAAAGGAGGTGAGGAAGCAGATTTTGTAGGGCCACATTTTATAAGTCACAGGAAAGATTTTTCTCTATTAGTCGGACGCATCGCCATTGGGAATTTTGAACAGAGGAGGGATGTGACCTTTCCAATGTTTTTCATAGCATGTCAGCTCTCAGAATCTTTTAATCCCACCAATCTATTGTTCCCTTCCTATTATCACTGTCTCTAACACCTTTGTGTCCTTATCTCCTCTTTTACCCAGCTTGGATTCAATGGTCCATCCTCTAACCACACACTTGCAAATTCCCTCAACTCCTTTGCCTCTCTCACTTTGTGGTATTCAGCTGGCAGAAACAATACCTAATGTAGTCCAGCACTGTGCCTACTTTGGCCCTACACCCACACAGTTAACCATGACTAGAGACAAACCACAAACAAGCCGACAGACTAATCATACTGTAAATTCACAGCTACCAATCTCCTTTCTCACATGTTTGGATTGACAATATTTTTTATTTCATTCTTTTACACCTTCTATGAGTTTAGAAATTCTAATTTCTACCTCTTCAGTGATTGTCTCAGTCTGCTCAGGTTGCCATAATAAAATACTATACCGTTGGTGGCTTAAACAACAGAAATTTATTTCTGACAATTCTGGAGGCTGAAAAGTCCAAGATCAAGGCGCTGGTAGGGTTGGTGTCTGGAGAGAGTTCTCCCCTTGCGTAGTAGTCAGCGACCCCTCACTGTGCCTTCACATGGCTTCTCCTGGATGTGTGCACATGCATGTGAAGGGAGAGGGAGCTTCTCTTTCTTTTCTCTTTCTTTTCTTGAAGACCACTGACCCCATCATGAGGGCCCCGACCTCATGACCTAGTCTAACTCTAATTACCTCCTAAAGGCCCATCTGTGGGTCAAGGCTTCAACATACAAATTTTGGGGGGACACAAACATTCCGTCCATGAGAGTGATTACTCTAGAAATTACACCACGAGCACCTTAAATTATTAAAGTCTAAAATTAATGAAAACATTTGTTGAGTCCCTATAGCATGAAGACCTTAGAATACTGACACTAATTCTCTTTTCATTACCACCACCACGGATATCATAACTATTTCACACGCCCGACATTTATCTATAATTACCCACATATTTTCCAGTTTCTTTGCACTTAGTTCCTTCTGCTTCTCTGTCCTATCTGAGGTCACTTTTCCTTCCACTTGGAGAACATCCTGTAATACCTTCAGGTGATAAAAACCTCAGTGCTTGCTTATCTGCAAATGCCTTTGTTGTGTTTCCATTCTTGAAATATATTTTTGCCAGGAATAGATAGTTTAACAATTGTTGTTTCTCAGTACATTCAACATGTCTTCTGACTTTTATCCCGGCTGCTGAACAGTCACTTGCCAGTTTAATTGCCCCTCCTTTGGAGACTATTGATATTTTTTTCCCTCTGGCTGCTTTTAATATTTTTCCTCTTCTTTGGTTCTTACATTTTCACTCTGATTTATTCAGATGTACTTTATTTTTATGTATCATGCTGTTTCAGTGAATTCCGGAAAATTATCAGTCATGTCTTTGAATATTGCTTCTGCCCCGTTACCTCAGCTCCTTCTGGAATTCCAACCTCCAACTTCATCCTCTGTGTCTTTTACTCTTTGTCCTGAGGTTTCCATATTCTTTTCCCTCTTTCTAGGCTTTCAATATGGATAATTTCTACTGATATATGTGGTAGTTCACTAATTGATGAGTCTAACCTGGCCAAACATCTCCACTGAATTTTTTTATGTTAATTTGAACTTCCTATTTTTGTAAGTTCTATGTAGCTCTTTTGTCTTTTTTATTTATTTTATCTTATTATTTTTATTTTTTAGAATAGTTTTTTATTAAATTTATTGGGCTGACACTGGTTACTAAAATTATATAGGTTTTAAGTGTATGAGTCTATAATATGTCAACTATATATTGCATTGTGTGTTCACCACCCAAAATCGAATCTCCTTCTGTCACCATATTTTTGACCCCTTTTCCCTCTTCTACCACCTCCCTCCCCCCTTACCCTCTGGTAACTACTAAACAGTTGTCTGAGTTTTTGCTTGTTTGTTTGTCTTGTTCATTTGTTACTTTCAGTTTTGTATCCCACATGAGTGAAATCATATGGTTCTCTCTTTTTTCTATTTAACTTATTTCTCTTAGCATTATAATCTCAAGGTCCATCCATGTTGTCTCAAATGGCAGTATTTCATCTTTTCTTATGGCCAAGTAATATTCCATTGTGTATATGTACCACATCTTCTTTATCCAATCATCTATCGAAGGACACTTGTTTCCGTATCTTGGCCACTGTGAATAATACTGCAATGAACATAGAGGAATAATAGGTTTCCTTTTGCTTTTCTTTTTTGTTTTCATTTCCTGCTTTCTTCAGTAGAAAGACAGGCTTCCTTCCCCATAGTCCTCTGTCATTAGGTGACAGGAAAGCAGCTGGGTTTACTTACAGTTTATCCCTACCTCAGCTTAATGTGGAGAAAGACTCTTAATACGTCCCACCTGAGGCAGATAGCAGGCATCTGTCTCCTTTACTCTTTAGGCCATTTAACTGAAGCCCTAGCGGGCAGTAGCAGCACATGCCCTCTAGATTTTGGCATTCCAATAATTCACTTATCTTTCTAACTTCACGCTTTCTCCTAGAATTTAGACTATCTTCTCCTCACTGGAAACAAGAATCTCTCTCTTCTTTACTTCTTAATCTAGATGTGTCCCAGGTCCCCACCCTTGGATCTCTCCTTTTCTCTATCTACACTCAGTCCCTAGCTGATCTTATCCAATCCATGGTTTTAAATATCTACATGATGATTGTATGAATTCCAGATAATATAATATAAACTCCAGATGATATTATAGATACATATTCATATTTCAAATGAAGATGTAGAGTCAACATACAAATACATGTGTGTCCATATATGTAAGCTGACTCTACATCTTCCTTTGCATGGCTATCAGATCCCTCAAACCTAGCATAGCCCTTTCCTACCACTCCTCCCACACCCCATATTCTCCCCATCTTAAGTGTTCATTCCGCCCATGCAAATAACTTGTTGGTCTCCAAATCTGCCACGTAACCACTTATCTCCAGACCTTTGTCACCTCTTCCCTCATTTACAAACCCCTAGTGAAAGCTTCTGGTTTACTATCTATTGTCCCCCAACAGCTAGTAAAAGTCTTGGGGAAGCTAGGGCCAATTTACTCATCATTACTTCCCAAGTTCTAGCACCATACTTGAAAAACACATTTGTCACCATACTTCACATAACTTTTTTAAGTGAATAAATGAATGAATTGTGTGTAAAGAATATTTGAAGAACAATTTCAAAGAAAGCAGCTCTGACAGTCTGCAACATAGCAATTCTATTTGAACAAGTGTAGTGTCTCCTTAGGAGATTCCTTTGAAGGGGCAAACTACATGGTTGTTTGCAGATGTCTGCAAGGATGTTGTTTTTTATAGTTTCCCCCCTCTTCCACTACAAACTTTCACTAAGGTTTAATCTTTAGTGCAGAAAAAAAAAAAAAAAAAAAAAGCCAAACTTAAAAGACAGCAGGGAGTGTAAATATCTCGTTTATACTTGGGCAGTGGGAAAGATATTATTTATGACTTCCACTTTTCATTCTATCATTTTGCAAAGACAGACAATTGGATTGCCAAATAAAATAATTGCTGTCCTTCCTCTGGCCCTTCAGATGCTGTGAGGGGGTAATACATAAGCCTCAGAAGCTTATCTCCCTATCATTTCTTCTATCCACTTCAACATTGCCTATGCTCCTTTCAAATGGAAGCTTCAGTGGATGCCATGAATCATAAGACTTTTACCAAGTGCCCAAACACAAACCAGTATAGTAAAAGCATTGATAAATGGCTTCCTTTATAGGAAGAAATACATCACGTAATACAGACTGTTTATCCTAGTTTAATTAAGTGCTTTCAAACACAACTTTAGTGACCTACAGAGAAAGAATAAGAGAGTAGTGGGAGAAGGAGAATCAAAACTGCGCACTTTAAAAGACATCGAATCTGGCAGAAAGGGAAGAAACTATTTCAGCATCAAGGAGCAGCTCTTCAGTACTCTGCTCTGTTTCCAAATCTCTTTCTATGTCTAGGATCCACATCCACTGCATCCTACGAAAATATCACCCCAAAAAAGACGATGGGGCAGTCAAAAGGAAATTTATTTCCTGTCAACGGAGGCTCTCAGGTCAACCAAAGAACCCCATCCAACCACTTTTGTACATGCCTCACACGATTTGCAAATGTGATTCTATCAAATTACTTTGAGGATGAGTTGAAATGTATTGACCCTACTAACCCAATCTTCAGGGACAAGATCAATCAGGATAGGGTGCAGTAATAACCTCCATGCTCAGAGGTTACACAACGAATATTTATTTCTCACACTATACATCTAATGCAGGGTAGGGGCAGAGGGAGCATGGATCATTTCAGTCACTCCATGACCGAGGTTGACAAAGGATTCCTCTCCACATGTGTTTCACAACCACTGCAGCAGGAGGAAGGGTCAAGTGCTGGCTTCCCAGGCTTCTACCGGAAGTGACACACATCTCCTATTCACATCTCTTATTGAACAAAGCAAGTCACATGGCCACACCTAAGTTCAAAGTGGGTGAAGAAACACCACCCTACCATGTGCCCAGGGAGAGAGGGGAACTGGGATATTTGTGAACAGCATTACATTCAACCACAGTGATCCTTCCCGTATTTTCACAAGCTCTGCCCTAAACCCTTATAGTAAATATTACCTTCAGCAGGCCCCCTTCAAAGATGAAAACAACCAGTGAGCCACCTTGAAAGGGAAATGACTGACTTTACAACAGCAGAAGACTTCCAAATAAAGATACAGCATAGGGGATTGAAACACAAGAGTGAATACTGAACTAGCTCATCCTGTGAGTCTTCCCCAAGCCAGAGTCTATGATTCCAGGATATAGAGAGATGCCAGCTGAGGGCATTTGTCAAGTCAGATTAAAGATAAGCAAGTCAAACCAAAGTGGAGATGTTTGGATACTTTGAATTGCCTAGATAAATTATCTTGATGGTCATTAATTCACTCAACAATGAATGAACGATGTCAGTAAGGGAGGAAGATGTGATAGGGAAACTAATTATTAGGTAGTTATAATCTCTAATTTCTAAGGACAATGGATACTGAGAAAGACCTTTGATTTTTTTGATTTAGGGTTAAAACTAGGAATGATAATTATAAAAGAGGAGAAGACTAAATTACAGCATAAGAAAAGTGATAAAGAGGTCTGGAGGGGAGGATCCAGATATGGAGAAGAGACTGGAACACTTGTAGCCAGGAAAGGGCTGGAGATGGAGGGAAGTAAGAGTAATCAGCAATGGGGGAGGAAGGGCAGCAAGCAGGGCAGTTTACCAGGGTTAAGACATTTGGAAAAAAGTCAAGACATTAAAGGGGGATAGAGGGATAACTTTTGCTGTGCGGGGTGCAGTATAAGTCTGTCCTCACAAAGCCCTCCTCTGTGAGCCGTCAGTGTATTTCAGTATGTAATTGTATTTAGAGAGGAATTGATGACATACCTGAATCGACCCAGGGGGTCCACCCAAGGAGACCTAGGCCTTTGCAGGTTACCCTGTAACAGCAGCATGGACAAAATAAGGCAGCACCAAAGGTTCAGGGAAATCCAACTCTGTTGAAGAGGAGTAGGAAACAATTCGAAGAGGAGATGGAATGGGATGGGACTTTTAGAGACCCTGAGCTAGAAAGAATATATTTTGCATGTGGGAGGATATGACTCATTGGAGGCCAGAGGTGGACTGTGGCAGACACACCCTAAGTAACTTGCAGTGAGTCACACCCATGTAATCCCTGCCCCCTGAATGTGTGTGGAATCTGTGACTTACTTCTACCCAATAAAATATGGTGAAGGTGGGGGGCTAGTTACTCCCCTGGTTGCGTTGTTATATAAATCTCCATCTTAGCATACTAGAGTGAGAGATTTTCCTGCTGTTCTCGAAGAGTAAGCTGCCATGTTATGATGGGGCTACATGGCAGGGAACCTCAGGGGCCTCAAGGCTTTGAGAGTGGCCTCCTGCTGGTAGCCAGCAAGAAAGCAGGAACCTCAAAGCTACAACCCTAAGAACTGAATTCTGATAATAAGCTCCTGAGCTTGGGCGAGGACACTGAATTCTAGAAAGGAATTCAGCCCAGCCAAGCCTTTGACTGAAGCCAGTTGAGCCATGCCCAAACTACTGACTGACAAACTGTGAAATTATAAATGTGTTTTGTTTTAAGCTATTGAAATTGTGGTGACTTGTTATGCAGCAATGGTAAACGAATACAAGAGGTGAGCTTCAAGGACTGAATATGAACTCAACAAGTGGAGAGAGGAAAAGCACTCTAGGCAAAGAAAGTAGCACAGAGGCAGAGAATATGCCGGCTTGTCTGGGGGACCGTGAATAATTAGGTGTGGCTAGTCTAAAGGAAGGACTACAGAAAGAGTGGTCAGTGGGCTACAGTGAAGGGGATGGACAGGATTATGGGGAGTCTGCTCTTTTGCCAGAGTGCTAGTTGTGCACCAAAGTGCTTCCCTTTTCCTCAGGGACAAAGTGTCCCTTGTGACCAAGTGACTGAGTTCTATTCAGTGGATTGGAAGCTGAAGTGAAGTGCATCCTCTCCCAGTCTGGCTCATAAAACCTCCCACACAATCTTCCAAGTTGTTCTAAACATATTTAAAAGTTGTTCAGTAACTGAATTAAATATCATTCTTTAAATTTAAATAAAATAAAATTAATTTTAAAATTTTGTTCCTTGATTGTACTAGCCGTGTATCAAGTGCTCAAAAGCCATACGTGGCTAGTGCTACTCTATCGACAGCAGAAGTCTCTACTTTACAAATTCACTAGATTTTCTCCCCTCCACATCCTTCAGTTTGCTTTGACTGTGATATTGAATTTTTTTTTCCACTGAATTTCTGGTTTAATTGTCTCAATTTTCTTAGTACTTCTTTGGCAGTGCCGAATTGGCCCCAAGTGTATTGTGCTAAATTTTCATCATTGCCCTAAGTATTTCAGAGTATGTACCAAGATTCAGAATAAGTTCTAGATCCTACAGTTTCCTTTCTGTTCATCAATGTCTATCATAATTGTTGTCTCTTGGTGTACAATTAAATAAAGGAGAAAAATCATGATCGTTAAGGGCACGCCACATAATATAGAAAAGGGCTTATATACCATTTTAACAAAGGACAATAAATTTGTGGACAAGACAAAGGAAAGGGTTTCAGTTTCTAGGGGTGGTAAATTGTGGGAAGGTAAATAGATGGAGAAACTAGTGGAAAATAAAAGTTATTTAGTAAAGTTTGTGCAGGCCCATCTTGGTGCCAACTTGCCATCTCATCTTCTTCAAGACCATTAAACTCTCCCAGGAGAGGGAGTTTATGGCAGTCCTCATTTCTCGGAAATGTCTGCTCTAAATCAGATAAGGGAAGCTCTGAGATTTCTTTCTATATCTGTTGATTCTCAATGGCATTCAGCTTAAAATAATCCATATGCCAAAGTGGCATATTTTGGGACAGTATATTCTGATCCCCTTCAATAGCAATAATGATTATAACAATACCTTGGATTTAACTGGACACATGCAGACTTTTTAACAAGTTATATTATAGTGAATATAATTGCCTCTTGTTCTGAAGTGAATTTTACTTGTTAAAAGCTTTATAAATACCAATTCCTACTCAGGAAAAAAAAAATTGATCCAAGAATTATTCACAACAGGAAAGTAACATGAGAAATAAAAAGTTATTCCTAGGTTACATGAAACCATGCCCCAAATATGCAGATGCTATATTATGCTTCATAAAGCATTTTCATATCTATTCAACAAATATATATTTAACACTATTAAGCATCAAGTATTATTCTAGGCACAGTGAATAAAATAGACAAAATGCTGGCTGTCATAAGCTTACATTCACCAATTCATTGGGCTCTTAGTCTTACCTTCTTGAGACAAGTAGTCCAGCATTATAAGCTGCACCATGTAGCTAGAAAACTGAGACCAGAAAAGAAGGATAACTTGTTCATGCCATATATTGAAGAAGGGGGATAGGTATGACTACAAACCTTGAAATCACACATATCCTGATTTAAATTCCCCCTGCATGTATTAATAACTGTGTGATCTTTGGTAAATAACTGAATTGTTCTTAGCCTGTTTCCTGTTCCGTAAAATGAAGGTTGTAGTGGCACCAGAAGCTCACAGGAATGTCCAAGGGACGACTCAATCTGGAGCAGTGGTGACCAGATTCTTGTCTTCTCATGAGAAAGAATTCAAGAGCGAGACAGATGCAGGAAAGCACAGGGAGTTTATTGAAATGAAAGTACACACTTGAAAGTGAAGTGTGGGTGAACTCAGAACAAGTCGCGTGGAGGGAGTCTGACCTCCCTGGGCTGAGACTGATGATGTCCCATTGATGCAGCTGTCAGTTTCCTCCCAGTAGGTGGGATCCTAAGTTTCCAGCTTTATCTTCCTTATTTGGCTCCTCTGGAACTGTAATGGCATCAGGTGCATGCTGGGAGTCATAGTAACAGCAATGCAAATGAGATTATAATGGTATTATAATTAACTAAAGGTGGGGTCCGGGTCAAGAGGATCAACCTAGCTGGATGAAACTGGTCCTTGTTCTTCTCCAGCTGCAGGTGCTGGATCGTCACTTGTTACTTGTGTAACCAGTGAGACACCTCACGTTGTATCCTGGAGGGGGTGTCAATGTCCTGGACTACTTATCCTGCCTCAGTAGAAGCCTAACACCCCATGTAGTAATGAGAACTAAATCAACTATGAACACTTTGTGTACAGCTTTACGACACACAAAGTATGTTTCTGGGGCTGCCGGATGGCTCAGTTGGTTAGAGCGCGAGCTCTCAACAACAAGGTTGCCAGTTCAATTCCTACATGGGACAGTGGGCTGCGTCCCCTGCAACTAAAGATTGAAAACGGCAACTGGACTTGGAGCTGAGCTGCGCCCTCCACAACTAGATTGAAGGACATTGACTTGGAGCTGATGGGCCCTGGAGGAACACATTGTTCTCCAATAAAATTTATTTTTAAAAAATTAGCATCCTTTAAAAAAAAAAGGTATGTTGCTGTTATTGTTTGTTGTTATTGTTTTTACCTTTCTGGTAGTTTCCATTCTATAAAAAAAAGTTTTTATAATGAGCTGAATTGAATGTACTTGAATTGAATTAATAAGGAGTACTATAAAGCCAACACGGATAGGAGCATTCTTGATTATCTCATTTATTGTCTAAGAATCATTTAAAGAGTGGATTCAAAAGGTTGGTAGTTTGGAAACTGATTGGACAAAATCAAATCCTTGTTGATACTAATAGTAATAATAAAAAGTAATAATAAAAAATAATTGGCCACTTATTACATAACTGGTACTTTATGAGTTAGATTCTTTACACATTTTCATTTAATCATTCAAAACCCAAAAAAGTCAATACTGAACATAAGTAGAAACAACAGTTAAAAAGTTAAAGCTCTGCTTTCGGACAGCATTGCATGGTGCCCAGGAGTTTGGCCATGGCCGGTGAATCCTGCCTCCTGCCCAGACCATGCAATGGCCTCCTAAGTAGACTATTGGTGTGGCCTCTTCAGTTTTCCTGACCCCATTACTGCTCCTTCGGTCTTTCCTCCATATTGGCTAGAGTGCTTTGGACACATTTATTTACTCACGCTTTTAATTTGCTTAAAAGCATGTAAAGCAGTATTTCTCAAATTATAAAGTGCACACAGATCACCCAAGGGTATAATTATAGTGCAGATTCTGGCACTGGGTATGGGGTAGAGGCTGAGATTCTGCTTTCCTAGTAAGCCCCCAGGGGATGCCAGTTCTTCTGGTCCAGCGGCCATACTGTGTGTAGCAAGACTATAGTAGATCACCACTGCATACAGAGCAGAACCCAAACATCCGGGTTCAACAAGCCTTGTACAATTACGCTTCCTGTCATACTCCCAATGAACTCCACCGGCGCCACAGAACTACTCCATGTCTCTAGGAAGTTTTCTTTGTGCCTTGTTGAATATTTTTTCTTTGTCAAGACTGCCCTTCCAGGCTGCCTTCTACAATCACTCCCAATTTCCCACCCCCTACCCAGCCTCCTAGAGCTCCTCCCACCCTTGAAGACCCAGATCAATAGCATTTTTGATGAAGCCCCGTCTCAAGGAGAATTGATTACCCCCTTCTCTGCCCCCCTCAGCACTTTGTATGAGTTCAGAACCAGTTGCCTTGTATGGCTGAATTTTGAAGTGCTTATTTCCATCTCCAGACATGTGGTCCTTGCCAGCCTAATTTATGTTTTTATTAAGGGTTTGCTTCGAGCCAAATATCAACAAATGTTTGACATGTGCTAGGGAAATGTAAATCACTTTTAGAATGCTATTATGGACACTGGAAATATCCATGGGGCACTACTCCCAGAACACAGCAAGCTAATTGATTAGCTAAGATCTAGAGGTGGAAGCCTCCAGCGCCAAAATACTGAAAGATGAAAACTTTCTTGAGCCTAACACCTTGTTAATAGCTACAGTGGGTGGGGGAGAAAAAGAGGGAGAGGGAGAAAGAGAGAGAGATTGAGGAAGAAAAGAAAGAAACTGTACTTGTGGCGTCTCAAACAAATCTTGGCTTATGGCTTATATTTTATTTGGGGACTTATTTGTTCCACTCAGTTTTCACAGGGGAATGCCAGTGATTCAGAGAGTTTTCAAGCCATGTGTCACTTAGTTTTCCATTTCAGTGGTGACCTTGCCCTCTCCTCTGTTTCAGTGTTTTTCATGCACGATTTATTATTCCAGTCAGAAAGCTTTTTCAGAAATGTAGCACTAAAAGGCAATGAGAAGCACTTTCCATGACTCAATGTCAAAGTGATTTTCCCCCTCTTTTTACTCTTTACTTTATTAGATCTTAAATTATAAAAGTTGTGGATGTAACAAGTTGTACGATAAAAAATATGGGTGTTTTAAGTTAATTATTTCCTGACCTGTTGTCTCCTAATCTCCAGACACGTTTTAAAGGTAGAGAAAAACAGGATTTGCTAATAGATGAGATTAAAGGGTGAGGGACCAAGGAGGGCTAGTCAAAGTGGTCCCATTTACTAGGATGAGAAAACAGCAGGGAAGGATCAGCTAAGAGGAGGAGCAGGCCTGGAGAGTTCCCGTGAGACCATCACAATTTCCTAAATCATCCAAGTGAAGATTCTGAGTGAACAGCATGGTATCAACATGTCCTACCCTGTTTCTCAAAAAATAAGACCTAGCCAGACCATCAGCTCTAATGCGTCTTTTGGAGCAAAAATTAATATAAAACCCAGTCTTATTTTACTATAAGACTAGGTCTTATCTAAAAGACCGGGTCTTATATTAACTTAGCTCCCAAAGACGCATTACAGCTGACTATCCAGCTAGGTCTTATTTTCGGGGAAACCCGGTAAAGAGAGAAGCTCCATCTGATGGGTACCTTTGAGAGTCATCATCACATAAAGAGCATCTAAGGCAATGAATTGGGACAGAAAAGGACAGGAGGTGTGCATATTCTGTGAATGAATTTTAGGACAATGCCTTTAGTATTTCACCATGTACAGTGATTTTCCTTAGTCTCTAGCTAACAGTCTGTATCCTATATGAAGTTTTTTGTTTTATTTTATTTTATTTATTTATGTATTTATTTATTTATTTATTTTAGAATTGGCTGTTCAAAATCTTATTAAGTGGCTTTTTAGCAACTAGGAACATAATCACAATTTGTTGATGTAATGATTATGTTAATAGATTTTTTAATATTGAATCATCCTTTCATTGACAGAAAAAAATCTTACTTAGTTTTGATATATTATTCTTTTTAATATGTTGCCAGAACTGATTTACTATTCAGCACTCTATCTGGAATTTTTACATCAATACTCATAAGTAAAATTGTCTTATAGTTTTCTTCTTTGTGTTATCTTTTTAAGATTTTGGCATTAAACTTGTACTAGCCTTAAGAAAACTTTCTTATTCTATATATCTAAAGTGTTTCATTAATATAGAAATTATTTATTAATTAAAATTTAGATATATTTCAGGGCTACAACCATCTGAGCCTGGTTCCTTTTAAATGGTGATCTTTAAAGTTTCCAATTTATTCTGTTTTTGGTCTCCTCAACTTTTCTATCTCTTCTTGGATCAAATTTAGTAACGTATATTTTGAAAGAAAATTGTCCCTTTCAATACATTTTAAAATGTATTTCCACAATGGAATACTGTCCAGCAGAAAGAAAAGAGGAGCTTTCTATTTTTTGTTTTGTTGTTTTTTTAAGAGCTTCCTATAGTTTTATTGATCCCTTCTATTATTTTTCTTATATATTTCATAAACTTTAGGCCCCTCCTATTTCCTTTTAGCTTATTTTGCTGTTCTTTCCAAGTTTCCTTCATTGAAAACTTAGTTCACTTATTTTCAATCTTTTTTTAAGTTATGAAAGCATCTGAGAACAATGTATTTTCCCCTCAATATATCTTTAGCTGTATCCCATATGTTTTGTTTTCTTTTCTGTCCACTTGCAAGTACTTTGTCATAATGATTTTATTTTCTCTTTGAAATAGGGTTATTTAGAAGAGTGTTTCTTGATTTCCATTAGTTAATTCTTTCTACCTTACAGATAACATGCTTTTGTCACACACAAAAATAAGTGTCAAAGCTATGGACACCTATAGCAACAAGTATAAGTGAGACCTTCCAAGAATTAATAAGGAAGCACTGTGTGTGGTTATTTGGATCAAATATAGTTCTGTTCCATTTAACTCCACTCTTTTCCAGCTATGGTATTCCAGACAAATAACTTCACTGAGACTCAGTTTTCTCATTTATGAAATGAGGGAAAGATGATTATAATACTTGTGCTACCACCCAACAGAGTAATCATGGGATCAAATGAGGAAATGGATGTGGCCACACCTCAGCAACAGAAGTTTTTCCTCACCATGTCATGTGAATGTTTACATTTAAAATGAGGCCATTAGGATATGCAATGGGAGGCAAGTGATTTTAATTTCTACTCTCCCAGCAAGAGAACAACTAGAACTGCTTTGTGGACATAAGAAAGTACCCTGAGGGGTTCCCAGAAATATTCAAAGAAGTTGATGCTGAAAAAGACGGGGTTTTAAGTGGTTAAAAGGCAGAGTAAGCCAATAAAAGGCCAATGTCAAGGTCAATTTATACTCCCTAACCAGTGAGAGACACCTGCAATATTCTCTTAACTGATACACCAGAGTATACCAACACTTGGGAGAGCTTGGGTGCTCACAGCAGCAGAAACCCTGGATTTGAAACTTGATGTACTATTTACTATCAGTATCACCATGAAAAATCACCTACCATCTCTGGGCAATGTTTTTCTCACCTGTAAAATGAGAATAACATGTATATAGCATTCAGAATAATGCTTGGCACAAAGTAGTACATACTCAAATAGATGTTAAAAATAATTATTAACAAATCATTCATAAAACTACCTCTCCTCTAAAATATCCCTATACCATGATCAGGAGATCCAAGATAGCAGAGTAAATAAAGGCTGTGTTTGCCTCATCCAAGAACACATTAAAATTACAACTAAATCATAGAACAATCAACCTGGAGAAACATCTGAAGTCTAGTTGAACAGAAGTCCTATAACTAAGGATATAAAGAAGACACTTCGACACTGGTAGGAGGAGTGGAAATGCCAATTGGGCTGGTCCCATATCCATGTGTGGTGGTTGAAAATCGGGAGAGATATCTCGCCCGCAGAGGTTCCCCGTGAAGGAGCAAGGAACGCCAGCCCCCCACATCAGGCTTCCCAGCCCAGAGTTGTGGTGCTGAGAAGAGGAACCCTTACAACCTCTGGCTATGAAAAACAGTGGGGAACCTAACCATCCGAGTGGGACGGAAGGTTGCGGAAACCCAGATATCCTCTTCAAGGGTCTGCGCAGGCACTCACCCTGGGCTCCGGCGGAGAGACGGTGACTCCGGGGGCATCGGAGACACATGGGAAGAGACTGAGTTGTGTAACTTCAGAGTGAGGACTGGAGGGACAGCCCCATTTTCCCTGTGTGGGGCTGTCTTCACATGCAGGCTGCAGGCCAGCACCATCTTTCCTGTTGAGCCGCTCCCACAGGCCAAATCTGAATCTGACTGTCCTGATGAGTTCCACTGCTCAATCCTGCTGACTCACTAAGACCCAGCCTCATCCAACTTGCATACTGCAGGCAGCTTTATCAGTGGCTGAATCTTAGGGAAGCCGGCAGATGGCAGCAGGCCTTGTTGGAGTGACCTGGCTTTTTGTGGATCTACCCCAGAACCAGTACTGGTGGCAGCCGACTTTGGTTCACAGCAGGCCTCTCCCACGTGCCTCCAGGTACAGCACAGACAGTGACCAACTATGGATCACCTGTAGCTCCTACCAGGTACTCCCCAGCCAGTCACAGGCAGTGGCTGACCTAGGCCTGCACTGAAGCCCCTCCCAAGATGCCCCAGAACCATCATACTTGGAGGTTGGCTTCAGACCAATCACAGCACCAGCCAATTAGCCCCATAAGTGGCATACACAAAGGGGGTCTCAACAGGCACCAGAGCCTGTTGGGGCAAATCCCACTCTGTGGAGTAAGCCCCCTCACAGCAATCTGTAAGCTGTGGACATGGCCAAATGCCACAGTCAGTTAGCCTGAGGGTCAATACCACCAATATGCTAACAGCAATCAAGTTTCAACTATAACAGGATGGTACACACAACCCACACAAAGACACTCCTGAAGCCCCTAAAGCAAATGACCAAGGAAATTGTGCCACTGGGCCCCACAGGACACCTACTACATAAGGCCATCCAGCAAGACTGGGAGACAGAGCAGCCCTACCTAATACATAGAAGCAAACGCAGAGAGGCAGCCAGAATGAGGAAACAAACAAATAGGTCCCAAATAAAAGAACAAGAGAAAACTCCAGAAAAAGAACTAAACAAAATGGAAGCAAGCAACCTACCAGATACAGAGTTCAAAACAATGGTTATAAAGATGCTCAAGGAACTTAGTGAGAACTTCAACAAAGAGATAGCAACCATAAAACAAGAACATAGAAACCATAAAAAAGAACCAGTTAGAAGTGAAGAATAAATAACTGAAATAAAGAATGCACTAAAAGGAATCACCAGCAGACTAGATGAAGCAGAGGATCGTATCAGCAATTTGGAAGGCAAAGTAGCAGGAAACACCCAATCAGAACAGGAAGAAAAAAAAAATCCAAAAAAATGAGGACAGTTTAAGAGATCTCTGGGATAACATCAAGAGAAACAACATTTGCATCATAGAGATATCAGAAGAAGAGAGAAAGCAAGGGATTGAGAATCTATTTGAAGAAATAGTGACTGAAAACTTTCCTAATGTGGCAAAGGAAATAGACTTACAAGTCCAGGAAACACAGTGAATCCCAAATAGGATGAACCCAAACAGGTCCATACCAAGACACATTATAATTAAAATAGCAAAATTTAAAGACTAAGAGAGAATCCTAAAAGCAGAAAGAAAAAAGCAGTTAGTTACCTACAAGAGAGCTTCTATAAGACTGTCAGCTGCTTTCTCAACAGAAACTTTGCAGGCCAGAAGGGATTGGCACGTAATAGTCAAAGTGATGAAAAACAAGGACCTACAACCAAGGGTACTCTACTCAGAAAGACTATCATTTAGAATAGAGGGACAGATAAAGAGTTTCCCAGACAAGAAAAAGCTAAAGGAGTTCATCACCACCAAACCAGTATTATAAGGAATGATATAGGGACTTCTTTAAGATAGGGGGGAAAAGATAAAAAATGTGAATAAAGTGGCAATAACTACATACCTATCAACAATTGCTTTCAATGTAGGTGGATTAAATGCTCCAATGAAAAGATAGGGTGGCTGAATGGATAAGAAAAAAAATCCCTTACACATACTGCCTACAAGAGACTCACTTCAGATTAAAAGGCACACACAGACTGAAAGGGATGGAAAAAGTTGTTTCATGAAAACGAAAATAAAACGAAAAGCTGAGGTAGTAATACTTAATCCAGACAAAATAGACTTTAAAACAAAGGCTGTAGCAAGAGACAAGGAAGGACCCAGTAATCCCACTATCTGGTATTTATCTGAAGAAATCCAAAATGTTACTTCCAGGGTATAGGTTCATCCATATGGTCATTGCAGCATTGTTTACAATGGACAAGATGTGGAGGCAGCCTGGGTGTATGTCAATGGATGAATGGATAAAGAGGAGGTGGTATATATATATATATATATATATATATATATATATATATATATATATATATATACAGTGTAATATTGCTCAGCCAGGGAGGGGAATGGGTTCTTGCCATCTGTCGCAGCATGGGTGGACCTGGAGGGTACTGTGCTTAGTGGAGTATGTGAGAGTGAAAGACAGATGCAACATAATTTCATTAACATGTGTGTCTAAAGAACAAAAAAAACAAACAAAACAGAAACAGACTCATAGATACAGGGAACATTTTGATGGCTGCCAGATGGGAGGAGTTTGAGGGGGTGGGTAAAAAAGGGGAAGGGATTAAGAAGTACAAATTGGTTGTTACAGAGTAGTCATGGGGATGTAAGGTATAGCATAAGGATTATAGTCAATAATATTGTAATAACTATGGATGGTGTCAGACGGGTACTAGATTTATTGGGGTGGTAGATGGGAGGGGGGTTTGGGGCAAGGTGAAAAAGTTGAAGGGATTAAGAAGTACAAACTGATAGTTACAAAATAGTCATCGGATGTAAAGTAAAGCATACAGAATATAGTCAATTATATGGTAATAACTATATATAGTGCCAGGTGGGTACTAGACTAGTCAGAGGGATCACTTCTTAAATTATATAAATGTCTAACCATATGCTGTATACCTGAAATTAATATAAAATAATATTTAATGACAACTTTAACTGAAAAATTAAAAGGCAGGTATGTGAAGGGCGTTAAGTGATCCAAATTTCCAGGAATAAAACAAATAAGTCACGGGGATGTAATGTACAGTATAGGGAATATAATGAATAATATCGTGATAGCATGGTACGGTGTCAGATGGTTGCTGGACTTATATCATGGTGATCACTTCTTTAGGTATATATATGTTGAATAACTATGGTGTACACCTGAAACAAATATAATAATTTATGCTAACTATATTTTTAATAAAAATATGTTTTTTAAATGAAATAAAGAGAAAGATAAAACCCAAGGGTCTGAAAAACAGAATACAGAGAACAGGAGAGAAGAAAAGAGAATACCTATGGAGGAGAAGAAAAACAAAAACAAGAAGACAACCAGCCAATATGCTTAGGAAGCAAAGCAGTCCAGTCCAGAGGGGATATATCCATTAAAATATAGATCTGTTACATTACCCATATCTTGCTCACCATGTAATTGGGAAATAAAGTTCTTTTAAATTTTAACTTAAAAACATAAATAAGTAATGAAAATATCCCTGTACCACAATAAGATATGTATCTGAAAGTGCTCCATGAGTTATTTTTTCTTATTATTTCCTTCACTGAAAACCCATCAATCATTGCAAACTTAAAACAAAACCATATAGAAATACACCGAATTTAAAACTGGAAATACGATGAGGGAAAGGTTATTTTCCCAGGCTAAAGAGACAAAATCTCATTGTGCTGCTGAAATGTTAGCTAAAAAAGAAGAAGAAAAAAGAGGAGGAGGAGGAAGAGGAAGAGGAGGAGGAGGATAAGAAGGAGAAAGAGAAGGAGAAGGAGGAGGAGGAGAAGGCAGCTGGTAAGTAAAGACGTAGTGGGGATGTCTGAGCCCGGGATGAAGATAACAGGGGGCTAGGGGCTCGGTGGGAACCCCCCTCAAAAGCACCAAAAAGAAAATACCAGTTCACAGTACACTATGTGCTCTCTTCAAGGACGCCCAGGATGAACGGGGTGTGGGGGGCGGCAGGCCGAGGTCCAGAAGCGGGTGGCTGCTTTGTGTGACAGTGCCCTCCTGCTCAGCCCCTTGCCATCCCCAGTCCCTGCACCTTCAGTGTCTTCTTTCCCACTCTGGCCCTAGACTCTTCAGACTTTGCCAGTGCTGGGCTGGCAAGGAAAGGAATAACCCAGGTAACATATCAGCCTTTTGAAATGATTGAAATAAATCATATTTCAATCACTTCAAAAGACTGCAGTGTCACCATTCGTGATGGGCAGAAGGAGCTGCAGGCTGTGGAGTCAGGCAGTGTTCCAAGTGGCTGGCAGGTCCTAGTCACATTACTCTGAACGAGGAGTCCATGCCCAGTTTTGAGTTTGCTCCCACTCCCATGCTCTCTCCCATGCTGTCTCCATACTTACACACACACACGTGCATTCACACACCCTCTCACCCTCATGCGCACACCTACACAGTCACCCAGACACACTCATTTTTACACACTTGTGCACACACTAAATCGCACTCACAGGCACACACACACACACACACACACAATGACCTCACAGCAGCAGCCTCTGGAATAGGCTGCTTCCAGGAGGCTCTGGCCCTGTGAGAGGCACAGTAGGCTCTAACAGAAAGGAAGTCCACGTGTCTGTCTGGGGGTGGGGGTGGGGAGAGGGGTCTGCATTGCTGTTGGTAAGGGACAAAAGTACATACAGGTCTACTTTTGCAGTGCATTGTCTAATGTCTTAAGATGCTGCTTTTAAATGGCTTCCCCTGACTTCTTTTCATCGCAGTCTTAACAACCATTATGTTAACATACTACATTAACATTTTTTTGTAAAGGTGCCACTTTTGGAAAAGGGGCTCAGGAGAGATAAATTGCTTTGCCCCATCCCCCCCTTACTCCCATAGCCCCTGACATAATTCTAGACCTGTTAATAGCACCTGTTTATGTTCTGGCAGGTGGCAGCAATTATGTCTTCCTAATTTAGGATTTGCCAACATTCACCCCTGGGGGTCAAGATAGAACTGGGAAAGGGTAATTAATTTTATATCATGAATGTCATGGATAAATGATGACCACAAATTCTTGCAGACCTAGGCCTTACAGAGCCTGGCTGGTTCTTCTTTTACTCTCAAGGAGCTCTCAGCCACCATTTGGGTGGGGTGCCCTGCTGGAGAGACCATTCGAGGAGAGAGGCACCTGGCCAACCCCCAGGTGTTCTGGTCACTGCAACAGACGTGCCAGATGTGTGAGTAAAGCCACTGAGTTTCTGCCCCAGTCAAGCTCCTGGCACATGCGACCAACAAGTGACCCCAGGCCCCACCTCTTGGAGCAAAAAAAGGTTGTCCCTACTCAGCCCAGCCTAGGTTGTAGAATCCCTTGTTTTAAGGTGCTACATTTTGAGGTGGTTTGTTACAGAGCACTAGATCGCTGATATAAAATGCCTGCTTGAACTAATGAGGGATCCAACTGAAGGGTCACCGTGCACATTAACCTCTGTTCTATGTGACACTCTATTGTGACCCTTATAGGTAAGCCACTTGGCAAAATGTTAGAAGATACACACACACACACACACACACACACACACACACACACACACACACACCAGGTCTGACAATTAAGTGCCCAAACTTTTTGCAACAATGTTGTTAACCTCTTTTGATATCAGAGGGATTATTCATTATGAATTTGTACCAACTGGACAAACAGTTAACCAAGTTTACTATTTGGAAGTGCTGAAAAGGCTGCATGAAAAAGTTAGACGACCTGAACTTTTCGCCAATAATTCATGACTCTTGCATCACGACAATGCACCAGCTCACACAGCACTGTCTGTGAGGGAGTTTTTAGCCAGTCAACAAATAACTGTATTGGAACACCCTCCCTACTCACCTGATCTGGCCCCCAGGGACTTCTACCTTTACCTGAAGATAAAAGAAACATTGAAAGAAAGACATTTTGATGACATTCAGGACATCAAGGGTAATACGACGACAGCTCTGATGACCATTCCAGAAAAAGAGTTCCGAAATTTCCAAAATTGCTTTGAATGGTGGACTAGGCACTGGCGTTGGTGCATAGCTTCCCAAAGGAAGTACTTCGAAGGTGACCATAGTGATATTCAGCAATGAGGTGTGTAGCACTTTTTCTAGGATGAGTTTGTGAACTTAATTGTCCGACCTCATATGTATGTGTGTGTGTGTGTGTGTGTGTGTGTGTGTGTGTGTGTGTGTGTCAATGGAGAGAGAGAGAGAGAGAGATCTAAAATCTCCTCTACAAATCAGGTATAATTATCCCTAAGTTGTAGTTGAAGAAAATGATGCTTAAAGATCAACCTAGGGTATATGTCTAGAAAATAACAGAACCAGCCACTGAACAACCCAGTTAAATCTGATTCTAAAGCCTCTGCTGCTTCTGATAGAACATGTTACCCCTTAATTATCACTTGATTCTTTTGGTACCCTGCAGCCCGGTGACATTTTTAAGACATGAATTAAGAGGGTAGTGCTGGACAAAAGGAAGTGTCGAGTAAACAAATGCTTCCCCAAATCTGCAGGGAAAGCCTTCCCAGTTTCTTCTACTCCTTTGCTGCACAGCACGCTGCACTGCTGCGGTATTGCTTCCACCAAGAACCAAACATAGGATTCCTTTCTGCCTGTAAGCCTGATCTTTTACCAGCTATTACAACTTGAGTGTGTCCTGGATTTTCTGATTTGTTTCATTTTAATGGAGGATTCGCTGGGTTTTAAGTATTGTGAAGTTCACCAAAATTGACTAAGGCTTTTCTCCATCATTTCACAGTGCAAATAAAAGAAGGGATAGAGGTCTTGTAACAAATTTATAATTTATTTAGTAAGGGAGAAAAGCAGAGAGAGAGAGAGAGAGAGAGAGAGAGAGAGAGAGAGAGAGAGGAGGGGGGATGGGTAGGAGGAAAAAAGGGAGAGAGCATGAGAACTAGATTCTGAAAGATGAATCACTGCCTCTTTCAAGATGAAAGCCAAAATGCTCCTTTAAGAACACTTGGAAAAGCTTTTTCTTGCTTTGACCTTCAGCATCCCAGGAGAAGCTTCTGGGGCAAAAGCCCCAGACCCAGCGTCTGGCCCACTTGACCGACACGCGTCTGACCTGCCACGAGACTAGCAGGGGATGTGCTAGGCCAAGGAGCCATCATTCTTTATTTCCAGAGCAATTTGCCTGGTGCACACATTGTGCATGTTTGGATGGCCTCACAGCCACGTGACCAAGGAGCCTTCCCATCTGCTCCTGGCTGCAGCTTCCTATGATGAAGGAGGAAAATGTGATTTACAGTCAGTCAGACTGACTTGATCTCCAATCCTGTCTCCACCACTTACTGTGTAACCTTGGAAAAGGAACTTGGCATCTCTAAATTTTAATCTATAAAATAAAAACAATAATACCTCTAAGTGTTGTTGTAAAAGAGGGGAGCCCCACCCTTTGTCATTGTCTCCCTGTCAAAAAAGGGCAGAAACATGCCTTACGTAAGCATAGCAGTCCAATGTGGCTCAACAGATCTGTTACAGAACAAAGGGAAGCAACATGTGACAGACATTATTAATTGTTCCCCAGTGTCCATTGTCCATTTTTCCTAGTAAAGGAATCTCCTATATTTAGCTGAGCACATGGTCATCTGAAATAAAGACTACATTTTCCAGCCACCACTGCTTCTAGGTGTGGCCACATGACAAAGCCGTGGACAATGGAAGTATCATGTGAGACCCCTGAGAAGACCCCTTACTGGGAGGATCCCTGCTCTTGTTAGTCCTTTCCTCATTTCTGCTGGCTGGAGCGGAGATGTGCAGCCTAAAAAGCCATCTTGAATCATGGGAGCAGAATCCTAAGGGTGACAGAGCAAAACCGAGTAGCTGATAATCACAGAGGTACCCAACCTGCCAGGTTTCCTTAGTAAGAGGGAAACAAATTTTTTCCTACCACTATTATTTGAAGTTCTTCTGTTGTCCACAACTGAACTCCATCTTTATTAGTACTGGAACTTAACGTGACTTCTGTAAATTTGCTCTCAACATATGTTCAAGAATATATTTCCCAAGAATGTTCATTCCTGATTTCTTAAAAATTGAATCAGAGGGGCGGCTGGTTAGCTCAGTTGGTTACAGAGCAGTGCTCTTAACAAGGTTGCCAGTTCGATCCCCACATGGGCCACTGTGAGCTACACCCTCCACAACTAGATTGAAACAACTACTTGACTTGGAGTTGATAAGTCCTAGAAAAACACATCTAAATAAATAAAAGTTAAGAAAAAAATTGAATCAGAGGCAACCAAGATGGTGCAGTAGGTAAACGCTGTGTTTACCTTCTCTCACAACCACATCAAAATTACAACTAATCTACAAAACAACCATTATTGAGAATCGCCTAAAATCAAGCTGAACTAAAGCCTTTCAACTAATGACACGCAGAAGAAGCCACCTCCAGACTGATAGAAAGGTCAGAGAAGGACAAGGAACGGGCTGGTCCCATACCTGTGTGTTACCATTAAAGATCTGGGGGATATTTCAGCTATGGGGGTCCCCCCATTCCCTAAAGGAGCAAGAGATACCAGCCCCACCCCAGCCCGGGGTTCCAGTGACGGGGAGAGAAGTCCCATAATTTTTGGTTATGAAAAACAGCGGAGATTGTGACTGAGTAAGACAATGCAGCTGTACTCACAGGTGCTCCTCTTGAAGGGACCGCGCACGGACTTACCCACCAGTGGAATCACTCACTCTGAGCTCCAGCACTGGGGCAGCAACTTGAAAGCAACAGGGAAAAATGGAGGGGAATTGAGTTGTCTGGCTTGGGACATGGGCTAGAGAGGTGGCTTTCTTCTGGAAGGAGGAGCTGACAGAGGCCATTGTTTCTTTGTTGAGCCCTCCCCCTTCCTGGTGTGCAAACATAGGTGGCCGCCATTTCTCAGTCTCCACTGTTCATTCATCCCACCCTGGCCCCACCCAACTTTGGGGCACACCCAAGCTCTTTCAGTGTCTTTCTCATGTAGACTGCCTGCCTTGGCTCAAGCTACACTTTCCTAGGGTCTCTCAAAGGTTTGCGGAACCCAGACAAGCAGTATCTAGATTGAGTGTGTCCTGTACCTCTGACTGAGCAGCCCTCAGCCAGCACTAGTGGCAGCTGGCCTTGGTTCGTGGCTTGGCCTCTCAACAGCACTTCCAACCACAGCACAAGCAGAAGACATCTGCTGATTTATTTCTGGCTGCCACTAGGTGGCTCCAGGTGGGGTATGGGCTGTGGCTGTAGTAGACCTACAGCGGATCCATTCCAAGGTGGTCCTGGGGCTGGTGCCCTCAGTGGGCAGCTTCAAAACGAGCTGGAGCATTACCCAGCTGCCTTCAAGTACGATACACCGAAGGGGTTAATTGGGCAAGCACCAGAGTCCTGCTGAGGCAGATCCTGCTCTGTAGGATCAGCCCCTGCACAACAACACTTCCACTATAGTCAAGGCCAGTGCTTACAACCAGTGAGCCCAAGGGTCAGTCCCTCACATTGATGTGCAATTATCAACCAAGGCTCAACTACAAGAAGTAGGCACACACAACCCACACAACGCACCTGGAGCACATGGCTCAGGTGACAAGATAGACTGCGCCACTGAGCCCCACAGCACACCTACTACATAAGGCCACTCTATTAAGACCAAAAGACATAGCAGCCCTACTTAATACATAGAAACAAACACAGGGAGGCAGCCAAAATGGGGAGACAAAGTAACATGTCCCAGATGAAGAAACAGAACATAGCTCCAGAAAAAGAACTAAACGAAGTGGAGATAAGCGTAGAGTTCCAAACACTGGTTATAAGAATGCTCAGTGATTTCATAAAAATGGAGATGGAAACCAGGAAAAAGAAAAATTCATCATTTCCTAGGATGAATTTGCAAACTTAATTGTCTGACCTCATATATTGTTATTAGATATTTTATTACATACATTAAAATAAATACCTACTATTCCTACTATAAAAATAAAAGTTTTGTAATACCATGACATAGTTCTTTACACAGCGTTAAATTTTCCCTGTTCCAACTACTGTACAGCTTCTGTCACCTTATGGCACACTGACTGATACACAATGTTATTTTTCATGACTATTTCCTTCTTCAATTTCTAGCTGAAAATATTAGGGTCATGCCCCCAAGTTCCCTAAACTTCTCTGAATCATTATCTCCACCTAAAATACCTGAAAAATATGTATCTGGAAGCTGGAAATTGATCCCCTTTTTCCTGACAATTCCACTCGTATAATCTATAATAATCGGAAGTGAGCAAAACTTTGAGCAAGAGATGTTCATTGCAGCATTATTTATAATATCTCAGCCTCTTTCCCTTCTTTTATAAAAGCTTATATATTACCTGACTATTCTCTTGCCATTTGAATTTCTAATCCCAAGTGGAATGTAAGCTCCTTGAGGGCATTTCTTTCCTGTTCATCGTTGATCTCCATGAGACTGGATGAGGTCACCAAGAGAGCCAAGGTAGAGGAAAAAAGAGATCTAAAGAAAATAGGAAAGGAATGGAGAGTGTGAAATTGAGCCACTGTGCATCCATCCCCACCCATTAGGGGAGACTGGCTGTGTGTGACTAGAGGGAGTTTTACTGAGCAGCAGACCCCACAAGTGCACCTGTTTCCAACAGGCATGAGAAGAGAGATAGCAGAAAGTTGCAGGTGGACAGGAAGGGCAAAGACAAACCAGACCCACACAGGGTCAAGCAGAATAAATGGTATTAGAAAAGATCCATAAAGCTATAAGCGTCCTTTCAAGAAAGCAAAAACCTGTATGAGAGGTCTGTGTGTGAATATTCACTGGAAGTGAGGGTGTGTGTGTGTGTGTGTGTGTGTACTCATGGAGGCGGGAAGGGAAGTGGCTACACACCTAGGAAGTGCAGCTGGGCAGTACAGATTCCTGTATCACAGGCTGGACTAAGCGATGCCACCTGCAGCAGACAGGGCTGAATAAGCAGTATGGATACGGCCCCGGCAGAGAAACACAGGAGGCTAGGAGGAAGCCCACTCTCCTCTCCTCCAACCTGCGGTCATCACCAAAAAGAATTCCTCAGGGTGAAGCCAGCAGTACGAGGGCCACACCTGAGTACCACACTGGGACTGAGAAAAGAATCTTGAATCTACCTGGGAAAACCACTGGATCATGCTTACTATTTGTGAAAGGGCCAAGATGAAGTGCCCCCACCCCCGCCCTCCATTCATAGGAATGAAAAACTTATTTACAATTATAAACTAACTACAGGTTCCACTGTCATGCTCTCAAATTTTGTGGATTGTTACAATTGTTCGATTTACACACATGACTAGTGGCCTCAATGAATATTTCCCAAACTACAATTGTGTGTGTGTGTGTAGCATTGGATATCACTGTTCTAATTTTTGTCAAATTAAAGTACCACTTATACTATTATTTAATATTTTTCTTTAAAGCAAATTGCTTTTTTTACTTAGCTCCATTCCAACAATAATGTGGTGTAGGTTTGTTATACTAATTACGAGGTATGACAATTATGTTCGTGAACTTGTTGCAACGATGTTGCTAACCTTTTTTTTGATATCAGAGGGATTATTCATATGAATTTGTACCAACTGGACAAACAGTTAACCAAGTTTACTATGTGGAAGTGCTGAAAAGGCTGCATGAAAAAGTTAGACGACCTGAACTTTTCGCCAATAATTCATGGCTCTTGCATCACGACAATGCACCAGCTCACATGGCACTGTCTGTGAGGGAGTTTTTAGCCAGTCAACAAATAACTGTATTGGAACACCCTCCTTACTCACCTGATCTGGCCCCCAGTGACTTCTACCTTTACCTGAAGATAAAGGAAACATTGAAAGGAAGACATTTTGATGACATTCAGGACATCAAGGGTAATACGACAACAGCTCTGATAGCAATTCCAGAAAAAGAGTTCCAAAATTGCTTTGAAGGGTTGACTAGATGCTGGCATCAGTGCATAGCTTCCCAGGGGGAGTAATTTGAAGGTGGTCACCGTAATGATATTCAGCAATGAGGTATGTAGCACTTTTCCTAGGATGAATTTGCGAACTTAATTGTCCGACCTCATATATTTTTATTAGATATTTTATTGCATACATTAAAATAAATACCTACTATTCCTACTATAAAAATAAAACTTCTGATCTGCATATTACCGTGTTTCCCTGAAAATAAGACCTAGCTGGACCATCAGCTCTAATGCATTTTATGGAGCAAAAATTAATATAAGACCCGGTCTTATTTTAATATAAGACCGGGTCTTAATATAATATAATATAATAAACATAATACAATACAATACCGGGTCATATATTAATTTTTGCTCCAAAAGACACATTAGAGGTGATGGTCAGGCTAGGTCTTCTTTTCAGGAAAACACGGTACTCAAAATCATTTCCCATACCATGGATAAGTGTAACACATTTGGGGAAACATGGTACTACAAAATGTGTAAGGGCTTTCATTATTTCCGAATGACTGAACGATTTGCAGGGTTCTCTGGGAAATGTCAGAAAGGCTAAGGAACATTCAGGGCTGTTGGCATTTTCCTGATGGAGAGGAAGTTACTCTGCCCTATTTTAAGCTTTTCTCTTCAAACAAATGCTCATCACTAAAGACATTTGGAAATATCAAGAACTTAAAATGGAGCTGCTAAATCCTTTCACTTCCTTTCCGGGGGATCAATACCCCAAGTGATGCCAGCTGGTACAGAATGAGACCCCTAATCTTTAGTACTATGTAAACAAAGGGAAGAGAATATTAAGGCAATTATAATATGTAAACAACTTGCTATGTGTAGCGTAGTAGAAATGACACTAAAATAGAAAACCTGGAGGACCTGAGTCCTTGCCTCACCCCAGCTACTTACAGGTTGAGCTGGGGACCTGAGGGTAAACAGCGCCCCATCTGTGGACCTCTATTTTTCTTCTATAATGAGGGGACTGCATTAGACAAAAGCTTTCCAGGATAGCATTATCGGATAAGCATCATTGTTGCGACGCAGCAGCCTACCCGTCTGTCTCCTCGAACCTGCCCCTAAAGAAAGGAGAGTCTGTGAGACGGATCCTTTCAGGGACTTGGCTTCACTTTTGTGCTTACACCTTATGTCTGATGTCTGCCTGTTTAGCCCCAGAAAGATGGCTGGCTAGTCAAACACGGGTATGACCCCCCACGGGGGGTAGGGGGAGAGGCAACCCAAGCCAGACGTAGCCATGTGGGAACCATCTGGGGAACTCGTGGAGTCGATAGAGTTGGGCACAGCCCCCCACGTTCCCCCGGCTAAGGAGAGCTTCTGCCTCTGTGGCTGCTTTCCTTCCCACAAACCTGCAGGGGAAGTGACTCAATGATATGCATAAAGGTTTTGTCCCTTGGGGAAGTACTTATCCTGAGACTTAGGTTCGGCTGCCTGCAGGCAAGGGTGATTGGCTTAAATCACTTTCCATTGTAGTGTATGGGATTCACAGATCTTGAGATTGACAAGCTTTACTTCTTTTACTTCCACACCTAACTAATAAAAGCCATGCGTTGGCCCGATTCGGGACTCAGTCCCCCCGCTTGCACTCTACTTTTGTCTACTGTCTTTCTTAACCTTGTGCCACCCTCCTCGCTTCCCACAACTCTTGGCATGCTGTATGCGACACATCATTACCTAGTAACACCCTAACAAAAACGCACAATATGCAGTAGCACTAAACAATTTCTCTAAATTTTGTTATTCTCCTGGGAAAAAAGCAACCACTGGATAAGATAGTCTCTAAGGCATATTCTGTACCCAGTATTCCATCCACGGTTTCAAGTGAACTCCATAAGGAACACTGCAGATGGAGTATCTCCTCAGTGAGGAGTCCCTGGGAGAGCGGTGGGGGCCGGGACCAGCTGAAGGAAGCCAGTCTAACCCAAGACAGAACACGTGGGGCCCTTTCTCCTGCCCTGGGCGGAGAAGTTTGCCCTTGAATAAATGAGCACCAAACGCTTACCTCAAATGCTTTTCCGTGTCTTTGTTCCCTTCCTCATCGTTCCACTGAACCCCAGGCTGGCTTCCTCTGGGGACAGTCAGACGGGCCCTGAGGTGCTGCAGAGGATAATTCATCCTGGTCAACCTCGGTCCAGCACTTGAGCAGCGGTGCGATTGGCAGCCTTTCTGGTTCCAGGGCACTGGTTTTCACTGAAGAAAACTTACTTTTATGTTTTCTGCTCTGCAAAACTTTTTCAAAATATCAGTGTAAGGCTTTGTACTGATTAAGGCAATGTTTTCAAGATACGTGAAATCATGAAATGGCTCGAAGATTTACAGTCACTTGAATTTTCACTTATTATTACTTTAACCTTGTTCTTCGTCTTGTAACATTGAAAAGCATATCTTCCTGTACACGTATTTGTATCCTATAGTTCCTTGTTGCTCATATGAACTGCCTTAGAATGGAAGCTTCCTGGCACAGGGATGAGTCCTTATGAGTCACCTTTATATGCTCCCACCTGCCATCAGCAGGGGCTACACACTCTGTTGATTCAATCATGTCATTTCATTGTGTGACAGGTTTATGCAGGTATGGGCACCTTGGGTCTATACCAAAGGCGTCCTCCAGGCTTGCCTTAGTGACCACAGAGAAAGGATCCATTTCCCCTGCAGCACCTAGAAAGGGGCTAATTTCACTCCCAATCCCCTCAAAATAACCTCCGGCTCAGAAATGAAGACCCTCACGCAGGCCAAGCCCAGGCGCTCCAGCCAGAAACACTCTTGCCTCAGACTCCTGATCTCACACTGAAGGCTGTCCCCAAGTCAGCCCCAGCACCCCTTCCCCACCCACGGCGCCCTCCACATGCTTGTTGCACCAGTAAGAGCTAAAACTCAGTAGGCACCATTCCAACCACTTTATGCCTATTTACGTAACACACATAACCCGGTGAGAAAATAACATGGTTACCACCGCTTTACAGATGAGACAGCACTGAGACAGAGAAAATAAGCAATTTGCCTAAAATCACACAGATTCTAAGCACTTGAGCCAATATTCAAATGCAGGCAGACTGCCCTCTGCTCCCTCACACAGCATGGAAAGGTACTCACATGCTGAGCTCTCGACCCTGCTGCAGCTGACGTGAGCACAAAACTGCAAGCAAGATCCAACTGCAAAGCACTCTGACTCAGTTCTGGCTTCCTGCCTTCTCCTGATGCTGGCAGACAGAAAGTCCCAGCTAGGAAGGGGATATGAAGAACTGACAATTAACTTTGTGAACTTGTTGCAACGATGTTTGATATCAGAGGAATAATTCATTATGAATTTGTACCAACTGAACAAACAATTAACCAAGTTCACTATTTGGAAGTGCTGAAAATGCTGCATGAAAAAGTTAGACGACCTGAACTTTTCGCCAACAATTCATGGCTCTTGCATCACGACAATGCACCAGCTCACACGGCACTGTCTGTGAGGGAGGTTTTAGCCAGGAAACAAATAACTGTATTGGAACACCCGCCCTACTCCCTCCTCTGGCCCCCGACGACTTCTTTACTTGAAGATAAAGGAAGACATTTTGATGACATTCAGGACATCAAGGGTAATACAACAACAGCTCTGATGGTTATTCCAGAAAGAGTTCCAAAATTGCTTTGAAGGGTGGACTAGGTCCTGGCATCAGTGCACAGCTTCCCAAGGGGAATACTTCGGAGGTGACCATGGTGATATTCATGGTGATGAGGCATGAGCACTTTTTCTAGGATGAGTTTGCGAACTTAATTGTCGAACCTCATATATATAAGACCACAGAGGAACTTGGGCAAGGCCTGCAGTGCAGCCTGTCAGCACCAGCCCCACAGACAGCAACCCCACCCTGGGCCCACTGTGGCTGCCTGCTCCTCTAAGCTGGGACTGGGCAGGAGCCAGTCCCACCAGGGCACTGCCAGCCAGGAAGATGTATGTGACAATGACAATTTAACTGCGTAATCTTTATTACTGCCTTTGAATCATTTGTTTCTTATAGCCTTTTCTCAAAAACTCTGAAATGTCTTGTTTTCTGTCAGAATCTCATTGGGGACATTGTTCTCTTTCTCAACACACACACACACACACACACACACACACATGCACACACCAGTTAAGCTAGGCGATTCCTATTGCCTGCCTGTTGTTTCCTGAATGTGCTTCTTCCACATAAAATGCCCTTAAACTAGATTTAGTCCAACTCAAATGCCACCTACTCCAGAAAGCCATCCTTGATCTCTCCAGGGAAAAGTAATTGTATAATTTCCCCTCTAAACTCTAAGAGCTTTTTACTTTAGCTCTTCTCTGATACCTTCATCTTACAATTTTGCATCTCATCTCCCCTGATCCCTTTGAGAATGGAGTACCTTGCTATGCCTTTCATCTCCATAATGGTTATATCTCTACCGATCAACAGATATTTGTTGAATTTATTTATTTTGATAATTTTGGTCCCCAGTGATGGCTGATGCTAAAAATTAGATTGTGATTATCACTTATGATCTCTGCTGATGATGATGAAGATTAAAAACAATGAAAGACAATAAGAAGTGCAAATGAAGGTGAACATTTGATTCAAAACAAGAAGATAAAGAAAAATTATGTGTCCCCCTTCTCATACAAGTAAATGTTATAAATTTGCATTAAGTAAGGATCCTACCAGATAGAGCCAAAAGCCTGCAGTTATCTCCATCTTACTGCTGGAAAGTCTGTTGTCCACAACCTTAATTCTTATTCTGGTATAATATAAACATATTCATTGATCAAATTTTTAAAACATCTCAACAGGGCAAATTATTATTTTAACATTCTTTTCTCACCCTCAAGTAATATTGGTGGATGCCTTAAAATATGTAAAAATATTCAATGCGTCGATTATCCTCTGGGAATTTTAACTGTTGTTTTCATGTACATTAATAATTTCTTTGTGTAATTTTTCCCAAGAGAATATATCAAAAGAAAGTGTGCATAGATTTGCATATAAAATTGCTAATAAACCTCCTAAGAAGAAAATAGCCTTCCATCCAGGTGGAAATCATATCACTTTAAATCAAAGCTTAATGAGTATCAAAGTATTTTTGTAAAGTTATAGAAGAATGCTAGGCTATAAGTCAAAGGCAATTTATACAAATGGCAATTTTGACAAGTGGCTACTCATGTGCTGGTGGTGTGAGCACGTTCCAATCTCCACGATGCCTTATCTACCATTTTGTCTGCCTGGGATGTATACACCCTTCTTGTATGGAAGTGATCCAACATAGTTGGGATGTATGGCCCCATCTCTCATCATGGATGCCAAAGGGACTCACATTCCCTCCCCCAGTTTCCTGGCTCCAAAGATGTAGGCACGTGATGATGAACCTTGAGGAAGTAATAAAAGGATTGACTAATAACTAGAGTCCTGCAAAAATTTAGGTTATAGGAAAGATGGCATCGCAAATTATGGTAATAGTGTAGTGTTGTGGGTAAGTTTCTTTCTTTAGGTCAATAGCAAAAACTATAAGTATTTACAAGTGACTTATGGTATTTAGGATAGCTTCAAAATGCTCCAGCAGAAAATAAAATTAATTTTAAATGGGTGACAAATTAAATAAGATTGTTAGCATTGTAATAATCAGGGAAACTGGAAATGGATACATGGAGCTTCATTATACTCTGTGATTCTTGTGTATGCTTGATATTTTTCATAAAAAGTTAAAAACAAAACAAAACTTTTTTAAAGTCCAAGAGTGTTACAGGGAAGGCCCCAGAGCAGTGGTGGTACTGGAGGCAGTGGGGAGCATCAAGTAGCACCAGGGTTTCCTGTCTAGCTTATCTTGGTTTCTGCCCATTTTCTGAGCTAGTTTCCCCAGGCTTCCTGGAGATTCAGTGAACTAACCAGTATCCTACGAGTTTTGTTTTCTGCTTATGTTCCTATAGTTTGCAACCAAGAACCTGAATGATAACACCTTGTAAGTTAAAAACTCTGGAAGATTTTCAGGTTGCCTCATCTAATAAGTGCAACATGAAACTGGACCAAGGAATAGCGTATACATTTTAGAAATATAGCTGTTCTCCCCTCCAAACCCATGACTGATTTGATAATTAATCTCACACCTGCTTATGGCCTCAGAATCCTTCTCAACACAGATCTCCAGGTAGCTACTGCCTGACATAGCTGACTGGAGAATTCAAAGATTTTTGCCATTCCCAATCTAAGAAAAAGAATTAACAGGAAAATATGGCACTCCCCCCCAACAAGATCATATATATATATATATCTATATTATATATATATATATATATATATATTTTTTTTTTTTAAGATTTTATTGGGGAAGGGGAACAGGACTTTATTAGGGAACAGTGTGTCAATCTTAGTTGTGGAGGGTGCCGTTCAGCTTCAAGTTGTTGTCCTTTCAGTCTTAGTTGTGGAGGGCGCAACTCAGCTCCAGGTCCAGTTGCCATTGCTAGTTGCAGGGGGCACTGCCCACCATCCCTTGCGGGACTTGAAGAATCGAACTGGCAGCCTTGGGGTTGAGAGCCCTCTCTCCAACCAACTGAGCCATCCCGGAGGCAGCTCAGCTCAAGGTGCCGTGTTCAATCTTAGTTGCAGGGGGCGGAGCCCACCATCCCTTGCGGGACTCAAGAAGTTGAACCAGCAACCTTGTGGTTGAGAACCCACTGGCCCATGTGGGAATCGAACCGGCAGCCTTCAGAGTTAGGAGCACAGAGCTCTAACCACCAGGCTGGCCCCAAGGTCATATATTTTTAAGCTGATTAAAATAAGTTTAAGATAATTGTATCTGTCCTCTCTTTTCTCCATCTTCCCTGCCTCAGCTGCAGAGGTATAAATGACATATACATTATATTTGGTGTGAATTAGCATCAGAAACTCTTCAAAAGCAAACTTCACTGTAATGGACTATCCCTGGACCTGAAAGCTTTAGAATCCCTTTTGTTCAATCTTATCTCTGTATTTGTTGTCTCCTAACCCTGGGAGGTCCTTGGGTGAAATCTGAAACACCCTCTGCCCCAACTTTACAGGGAGAGCAAGGAGAGGCCAAAGAAAGAGGCTTTGTCATGACTCCAGCCCTTAATCCTAGACAGTTTGTTTCTACCTAGCTTTGCAAAATGACACGCTAAGGTTTCCTATTTATTATCCTCTTCTCCTATCTCGTCTGCAGCCCCAAAGGTAGCAGCGAAGTAGACAAGCACATGTTCTTTTTTAACATCAGCAATTCTTCCAATTTCCTATCTCGAGCTTCAGCCTCTGGTTGGACATTTGTGTCCAGCCGACCTGCCCATAGTAGAGGCCAGCCCACTGCACAGCCACTCTTTTCCCTTCTTTGCTGCAGTAGCAATGCACTCTGTGCTCTTCCAAACCAGCTCATTGGGCCAGCCTGTGTTTTCAGGTCATCCCAGTACTCACGTGGCAGTCCACAAGCATGTCATATACGTGCCACCTTTCCCCACATAGAGATCCATGGTCACCTCGGGAAGTACCCCCAGGATGCCTCTTTCCCAAGACCCATTTCTTCCATCTCCTGGCTACCTCACCAATTGTTAGTTTGCAACCCTGGAAGTTTCCCTGGTGAAATCTGAAACCCACCCCGATACACAGAGGGAAAGCCACTCCAGCTTGGTGGCTGGCAGGTTTGATAAGCAAGGGAACTTACAAAGCTTGAATAGATCTCCACATGTGCTCACCAGAACCTTACATGTTTACAAAGGCCTTAACTGGATCCAATCATGTACAGCCCAGATCATCACAACAACACCTTAGTCTCTCAAGGCTGCGTCCTTGAGGCACCTTCTAGCTCAGGGAAGGCAAGCAGAATGCACATTGCAAGGACAGGGAAGGAGCTCACAGGAGCCTGATTGCCCAGTCCAGTTCTCAGGTCAACCACGGGTCACATCCTCTCAATGACGCCCTCCAACCGTATCATCTGAGTTGATTGCCACAACCACAAACCACTCCCCTCATACATGTTTCCTGGTGGGGTTATTTTAGCCCTCCCAAGAACAGAAGGGAACATGAATTGGCATTTCCCAGTACTGGGGGAGGTGTTAAATTGCATCCTACAAATTCTGGCTTCTGGAACTTTCTTACCATAGGGGCAGAAATGAGTAAACAGAATCAAGGTTAACCCATGCAGATAGTGAAATTAAAAAACAAAACACCACCAACAGAAAACTTCTCATGATTTCTTTTACAAATTGATCTAAATTTGACATCCTATTTCATAAGAGTCATATTTGTTTAAATATAAAAACAGTCAATTTTCCTCAAAAGTTGATATTTCAAGAAGGAACATCGGCTTCTCCTCCCAGGCACCCCTAGGACCTCCACACCCTGTGTGAGGGGCACAGGGAGAGAAGCCAGCTCAGGTTTCACATCTGCTACTTAGAGTATGACCTTAGGTGGTACCCTCAACCTGATGTAACAGGATGGAATGAGGGTCTTTGTGGGAGGTTGTTTTTCTGGAATTGGTAACAAAGCCCATGACAGAGATCAAAAGGGATCAAGTACCCTGTGTAGCACATTCAAAACTTGCCGGCAGTAACCACTCCAAGGTTTTCTGAAGAGCCATTTCAGCTACCACTGCCCTTCTACACTCATCAACATCCCTTTCCCACCCCCAAGAGCAAAAGAATTTTGTAGAAAAACATCTTTTTCCTTAACTGACCTGAAGAGGAAGGCAGCACTACTGGCTCTATTCCCTGAAGAAAATGGAAGGAGACCCCGAGAGAATCCCTCATCACTTTTGCAGGTGAGGGGTACGCAGGAAAGAGGGATTTACATCATGAGCCTTGGCGTCTGCCTGACCACTGGGACTGCTGGTAGGATAGCCAGGCAGAGAGAGAGCGGGAATGGCCCCTACAGTGTCTGAGCCCTGGGAGATGCATAGGCTACACTTGACCATGTCCTCAGACCAAACGAGGTTAGAGCCCTCAGGCTTGTTGGAGAAACTAGGAGCCATAGGCCAAAGGTCAGGTGAAAGTGCAGCAAAGTCTCAGAAGCGCCCTCCCCAAGTTGCTGCTAGACATCTGTGGAGACTGTTGGACGCTGCCCATACTCTCTAAACCTGTGGACAGAAAGCAAGATCAATGGTCATGTCCAGTAGAAATGGGCTCCAGCACCAGGTTAGCAACCAGGACAGGAAGCCCTGGAGGACGTCTCCCCCTCTCTGGCCTGGCTGCACGTTAGAATCACTGGAGGCTTTTACCCCCTATCACACACAGCCCAACGGCATCAGCATCTCTTGCGCTAGGGCCTAAGTGTCAGGATTTGGAACGCGCTGTAGGTGATGCCAACGTGCAGCCAAGGGAGAAAGGAGGCAACTTTAAAACTGATTATGAGATTGAAGTTTTAAAATGCACGGGAGGGGCGGCCGGATGGCTCAGTTGGTTAGAGCGCGAGCTCTCAACAACAAGGTTGCCGGTTCAATTCCCACATGGGATGGTGGGCTGCGCCCCTTGCAACTAAAGATTGAAAATGGCAACTGGACTTGGAGCTGAGCTGCGCCCTCCAGAATTAGATTGAAGGACAACGACTTGGAGCTGATGGGCCCTGGAGAAACACACTGTTCCCCAATATTCCCCCACAAAACAAAACAAAAAATTAAAATTAAAAACATAATAATAAATAAATAAAATAAAATAATATGCATGGTAGTGATTCATAAAACTGGGATGAATTTGTGTAATCATAAGTGGGAAGAAATCTGCGACCCCTCCCATCCACAGAGAAAATTTAGCAGTATTTAGAAAGATTAAACTGTTTTATGTTTATATCCAAAGAGCTAAGAATCGTCAATCACGTTAGTTATACATAACATGGGGATAACAATAACATCTAACTCACTGTTGTAATGTTTAAAAGAGGTATGTGGAAGGATCATGAGGACAGAGACTCTGGTTTGTTCAAAAGCTGAAATCCTTGCCTAGCACACAATAGGCCCTGAGAGGTATTTGTTAAACGGATAAATGCTAGTCAAATGTAAGCTTATGTTAAAGGTGAGCCTCCATACAACCCTCCAAATTAATCAGCTCTTCTTAGTTTGAGTTCACCCAAAACAGGGACTTAAGACAAGGACACAGGCTCAGGAAATTTATTTGGGATGTAATTCCAGGAAGCCAGAGAGAAAAGGAGAGACAGGGAAGGAAGAAAGCCCAGTAAAGGGTTCTGGATTGAGCTGGTTACTGCTGTGCAAGAAGTTCAGGCCTGCAGGGGGAGCCGAGCCGAAATGCAACTTCGAGCTGTGGTCCGAGGACTAGGGTGAGCAGTTACCCTGCCTGCAATGGTGTTAGTTACTGCGGACACACCACCTCCCTCACACTTCCAGGTCTGGGCATATGGGCAGGCTGAGCAAGCTCCTTGCACTTTGGAGAAATCCCTAGGGCAAAAAGCTGGGACCCATGAGTATTTGAGGTGGGAGGTGGTCTGCGTGAAAACTCCCACCACACTGCAGCTGGACGTGGAGTTGGACTGAAGGCATGTATCATGGGACACCAACAATGTCTGCTCCACGCCTCCTAAATAGTCAAGTGTTAACAAGTGTTAACTATTTATGAAAGTTCTGAGTGCCTCCGGAGACAGCCATAATACCTAATCACAGAACAATTTTATAATTTAAAAGGGATTTGATTCTCTTCTCTGTCTAGACAGAAAATAAGCTGGGAGAATGACTCAGACCCTGTATATTTAAACAGAACGTTCCGCGTGCACCTTAAGTTAAGATATGTTAGTCTCTAGTGTGAAAAGTCAGATTAATACACCTCACTTTGCAGGGAAACTAATTAAATGTCTCTATCTTCCTCCTTGGCCTCTATCAATTAACCGTAATTTAAACTTTACCCGGGCCTTTCCATAGAGGAAATAAGGCACACAACCAAAGCTTTGCAAGGCAAATAGTGTTCTTAAGGGAAAATGTGCAAAGTATGAGATAAAACCCGAGAACCTGGGTGATTTGGATTTCATCTGATTTCACTCTATTATTCAAGGAAGATAAAACCTAGATGGCACAAAGAACTTAAATACATTGGCCTACATTATCCATTTCAGAAGATATTAATGAAATTCATATTTCCCAAAATAAAGAAAATCAAGCAGAAAAACAGAGCAAATCACAAAGAAAACTACATAAAAAGCTCCGTAGGCTTTTTTAATAGAAGTTCTGGGTGATTTGGCAGGCTAACCAAAGGGCTACTTAAAGGAATGATCAGAATGAGAGAGGACACAAAACTATTCTTGAAAAGTAATGGGACTTTGCCCAGCCTTTCACAGTCTGTGAGAGTTAATGGAATGGCATTAGCAGAAATAACTCATTTTTCACTAGGCCATGCCCTACAGGGCGCTTTAAGACTTTCAGGGAGTCCCCAGGTATACGACAGGTGCACTTATGAACATCTGCTTCATCTAAGTGTTGCTGTTACCTCCTGCCAGATGGTCCCTCCTACACTGCACCTGAACTCCTGGAACGCCCAAGACATCAACGCTGCACGGTGGGTCCCTCTCCCTTTGTCTTATGCTCTGTTGCAGGAGTGTCAAAGCTATGTGTCTCATGTCTTAGAGAAATTTTATGTCCTGCACACCTGTTTTGCAAGGGACTCTGACATCTTCGGTGAAATCCAAGGAGCAAGGAGTTGGACACAAGCTGAAGTGACACTTCTAAGTCCTACCAACCACACCCCATTGGCTCTGGATGGTTCAAGACTTCTCCATGATTCCTTCTTCCTTTAGGTGGCTTTCTGTTCCAGGAACCACCATAGTCCCTCCAGGTATGACCAGGTGCTCCTTAACCCCAGTCTAGCACCCACTTGATGAAAAACAAAAATGGGTATTTTTCATTTGTTTTACTCAGTTTGCAATGCTTGTTCTTCTTACTGAGTACATTCTCTACCCAGTTGCTCAATTAGTTTTCACTAAACATGCCCAGGAGATCGTGTTAAAATGAAGATTCTGATTCAGTAGATCTGGGGTGGGGCCAAGATTCTGTATTTTTAACAAGCCCCTGATGCCGACACTTCTGGTCTTGGACCAACACTTGAGAGGCAAGGTTTAAGGGATTTACAGATGAATATGACACACCCAGGTTACAGTTTGGTTAGAAAAATAAATGTATCCTATACAGTAAGCAGCACAGGGAATATAGGTCTGAGCAGGAGTACCTATTCTTGAAAATGCCCAGAATGTGGTCCATGGCCAAACTCATATAAACATCCTCTATAGCAGAGGTTCTCAAACGCAAGTGTGTGTCATAAACACTAGGAGGGCTTGGTTAACTCAGATTACGAGCCCCGCCCCCAGCAGAGCCCCACTTGCAGAGCTTCTGTTTTAGTAGGGCTGAGTCTGAGCCTAAGAATCTGCATCTCTAATAAATTCCCAGGTGAGGCCGATGCTGCTGGCTCAGGCCCACACCTTAAGAGCTTCTACTCTAGCAACACTTGTAAGTCTCCTGCTGAAAGGAAAGACAGCTTCTGGTCATCCGTGTGAGGGTAGGTTACCCTTTGATCCTTGCCCACCCCCAGCAAATCTTTTCAAGTCCCCGCCTCCTAACATATGGCCCCCTGGCAAGCATGTTCACAAGAGTCTTTCAATATTAATCTCCATCCTTGTATCTTTGAGTCTTTGTATTTAAAGTGGATGAATTGTAGACAACACACAATTGGGTCTTTTTTTTTCTTTAATACACTCTCCATGTCTTTTCGATTGGTGTATCGAGACAATCTAAATTTACAGTAATTATTTGGAATAATATCTGCCATGTTTGTAACCACTATCTATTGGTTGCCTTTGTTCTTTGTTTCTTTTTAGCCCCTCTTTTCCTGCCTTCTATGGTTTTCATTGGAATTTCATGTGATTCAATTTTATCTTCTCTTTTAGTATACCAATTGTACGTTAAAAAAAAAGTGGTTGCCCGAAAGTATACAATATACGTATTCAACTAATCTAAATTTACTCTCAAATAATAACATAACTCCTTGTGTATAGTGCAGGCACCTGATAACAGAGTATTTCCAATTACTCTCTTCTGCCCCTTGTGACATTGTTGTCATTCATTTCAATCCTCCACTTGCTAATAATCACCCAGTACATTATTATCATTTCTTCATTATCTTTTAGATCAATTAAGAAAAAAATTAATTATTTTATTTTATCTTCATTTATCCCTTTGCCAATGCTCTTCCTTTCTTTATGTAGATCCAAGTTTCTAACCGATATCATTTTTCTTCTGCCTGAAGAACTTCTTTTATCATTTCTTGCAGGGGGCATCTGGTGGTGATAAGTTTCCTCAATTTTTGTTGTTCTGAGAAAGTTTTTATTTCTCCTTCACTTTTGAAGGAACATTTTGCTGGATACAGAATTCTGGGTTGGAGGGTTTCTGATCAACACTCTAAATATTTCATTCCACTCTCTTTTTGTTTACATGATTTCTGATTAGAAATCCTGTATAATTCTTATCCTTGTTTCTCTGTAGGTATGTGATTTCCCACCACTGTGTCCACACACCAGTTTCTTTCAGCACTTTCTTTGTCATTCATTATTTACAGGTTGAATATAATATGCCTAGGCAAGAGTTGGGTTTTGGTTGGTTGGTTGGTTGGTTTGTTGGTTGGTGGTTGGTCATTTAATCTGCGTGGTATTCTCTGAGCTTCCCAGATCTGGAGTCTGTCATTTATATTGGAACATTAAATGAAACATTGTCAGCCATTATTCAAATACTTCATCTGTTCCATTCTCTCTTTTTTGCTCCTTCTGATATTCAAATTATGCATATGTTAAACCTTTTGAAATTGCCCCTCAGTTCTTTGGTGTTCTATTCTGTTGTGTTTTTTCCCTCATATTTTTGTCTTTACATTTCAGTTTAGGGGGAAAACAATAAGACTTATGTTTCAGGTCACTGACTCTCTTTTGCTGTTTCTAGTCTGCTGATAAGCCCTTGGAAGGCATTCTTCCTCTCTGTTTCAGTGTTTTTGTTTTCTAGCATTTCCTTTTGATTCTTTCTTAGAGTTTCCAACTCTCTGCTAACATTACTCATCTGTTCTTACAGGTTGTCCACTTTTTATAGTAGAGCCCTTAGCATATTAATTATGGTTATTTTAAATTCACTGTCTGATAATTTCACAATCGGTGTCGTATTTGAGTCTGGTACTGAGGATGGTGTTTGTCTTCAAAATATATTTTGTTTTGCCTTTTAGTATGCCTTGCAATTTTATATTGAAAGATAGACGTGCTGTATCAGGTAATAAGAGCTGGGGTACATAGGCAGATAGTGTGAAAATTTATGGTCACTGGATAAGGGTCAGGTTATGTTTAATGTTTGCTGTAGCTATAGGTGCTAGAGGCTTCCCTAGTTTTGTTCTCCCTTCTTGACTTTGGTCCTCCCTAAATAGTCCTCCTCAAAGAAAGTCTGTATCTTGTGATTCTCTCAGCTGTAATCTGCTATTGTTATACTGACGCCCTGTTGGTGTGGTGGTAAAGTGTGGGGAGGGAGGGTTCTATAATTTTCTGATTAAATCTCAATATTTTAGAGGGCCTATGACTCAGTGCCATGACCTTTACAAGTGTTTCTCCAAGCATAGCTTTCTTCCCCTCTGCTTTCCCTGGCTAAGCATTTCTAGTCTATTTCCTTGAAGCCCTAACCTCTGTTGACTATGTTTCTCCCCCTTAGGTGAGGCAGGAAGGCTAGAGGAGGCTGGAGTGGGAGAAACGTGTTCCTCCCAGGTGTGGTTAAGGCCCTGACAAAATCTTTACCTCTGTAGAGTAGGTATTTGTTAGGTAGAAGACTGTCCGTTGCCAGACCTACAATGGGATGTTTCTCAGATATCCACCAAAACCCATGAAATTGTAAGGAACTCCTAAGATTACAGTCCCCAAGAGCTTCCCACTTTCCTGCTAGTCCACACGCACATCTAGCAATTTGCCACAATTACTACAAAAGTGTTCTTTCCAGTTTATGGCTCCAGCAACCCCCACTCCAGGTAAACAGCGCTCAACTGTGTCTCTCTAAATGCACCTGTCTCTCCAGATTTCAGGGTGGTGGTTTTTTCTGCATCCTCATTTCTGTAATAAGCCCAAAAAAAGTCATTGGCTTTCAGTTTGGCTGGCTTTTTCTTATCGCAAGGATAGGAAAGACAGCTTCCAAACTCTTCACAAGTAGAAGCTGAACTGGAAGTCCTTTTAATGTTAATCTAAACACACTCATTTCATAAGGGAGAATTCTTGATAAAAAGAAAAATGAATTTCATGGCATTTCAAAACCAAAGGCTATACATGCTACTAAAGTATCTTACTCAGAACTTTTGTTGGAAGATGGGACTGAGAACATGAAAACTCAGGTGCTTGGGTATGGTGTTTCTACATGAGACCACCATCTTGTAGAGGGGCCTGGTTTCATCTTCAGCTCATTCTATCTAGCCCAAAGACAATCTTTTCTTATCTGTAATGATTATGTTTAAAGAGATCTGGTTTCAGGTACAATGTGGCCAGCACACTGAAATAATAAGCCATACCTATGTTCCCTTTTATTTCTAAAGATGGAATATTTGCAATAAATAATAACCACAATCTAGGAGGCTTCAGTGTCAGGCAAGCATTCTTGAATCTAAAAATTAAAACTTTCATTTAGTTTTGTGCTGCCTCGATACTAATTTAGAATATGCTCACCTCTTTGTCTATGGATAAATTTATCAAATGAGTAAATGACCCTATTGTCCACTTCCTGATTCTTATATTAAAAGTGTCTTATTACACAAGCCTGAAAACCAGAGAAACATAAATTGAATGAAGGGTGAGATACATTTATACCCATACTATGTTCGCAAAACTCAAAACTCCAGGGAAACAGGAAGCGGTGAGGCAGTGCAAAATGCATCATATCACCTGACACAGCTGAGCACTGTGTCATCTTAGGAGTCACTTGTCTGCTTATCTCTAAGCCTTGGCATTCTCACCTAAAAATGAGAGCAACAATGGCACCTGTTAGTGATGGAATGATGATTAAATGAGGGAGTCCATGAGAAACTTAAGATAATATTGACCAGACAGTGAAAACTAAATACATTTTCAATATTGCCAAATCCAGTATCATTGTGTGTGCCTGAAACACTCCAAATCTGTCAGTTCCACACATGTGCGCTCTATAACCAGTACAGGCCTCAAACCTGTGGTCTCAAATTGCCTTGGACTTTACGACCCTTTTGGCTTCTCCTACCTCACTACTTCTTCAACCCTCTACGTGTCTATCAGGCTTTTGACCTTCTTTTTTTACTTCCTATTTTCTTTTCTTCCTGCTACTTAGCATTCTATCTCTGGCTTGAAGTTCACAGCAGAATTTTAACTTCACTAGGTTTTATTGTCAGCAAATCCCTAGACAGAATTTGCATTGCCCTTTCACCTCTTTCCATATGGAGAGACCCATCCCACCTGACCCTGCTCTGGTCTCTTGAATCCCCCACCCACTGGGCAAATCTTGGGTGACATCAAAGTCAGTAAATTCCTTTAAAAGGCAATATGAAAGTATATATAAAGAGCTTAAATGTTCATCCCCTCTGACTCAGTAATCTCACTTCCAAAAATATTTTCTAAAAAAATATAGGAATAAAATCATGGCATACAACGTTTTTTTAATACAGCCTTATTTATGATAGTGATAAATTAAAAACAAATTAAATGTCCTACAGTAAAGAAATGCTTCATTAACTTATGGCACATTCACTCCATGGAATATTATGCAGTCGTTAAAAAGAAAATTATAAAGACTACACAGCAATTCAGAATAATGCTTAAGAGTCAAGTGAAAAAGCCATGGATAAAACTATATATTCTGTATGATTGCAATTATATAAAAATATGGGTATATATAGAAAGAAATAAGAAAATATTCAAAAAAGGATAGTAACTATGTTAATGAGATTAGTGGTGGTTCTCTTTTCTGTGTTTTTAACTTTCTATAATATTATTACATTGTTCTTATGATAAAAAGATGTTCCTTATAAATGTAAATAAATAGGAACAAGGCCAAACTCAGGTCCCAGAACATCTTGTACTTTTATTCAAATGATTCATTTCGCAGGCTTAATTTTTCATGCTCAAAGGAGTTCTAGAGGAGAATATTCTCTCTTCTAGATAGAATAAAGGAATTTAGTTTACTGAAAAAAATTTGACCTCTATGTTGAAGTTATGTTATACTTAGATAAGGCGCTCACTCTTCTGTGAGAAGGGCATGTGTTTTGAATTGGTTTTTCCCTCATGGGGATACATTTGAGCTGAACTATCATCTCTCCTTTCATGTTGCTCTCTGTTCAGCTGATGATGAAGCATTTATAAGGCTGGGGACGCAGATGGGGGACAGGCACTCAGGAGTCTGGCCAAGCAAAGCGAATTGACCTGTCCACACAGCACACTGAGATCTTGGCCAAATACTCTGTCCAAATGAGCTGAATTGGGATATAATGAAATGTTTGTAGGTGATTCTGTGCCAACCAGGTGAAGCACATTTATTGACAGTGGAGTGACGAATTACCTAGAATACCACAGATAACATTGTGCGTGTGAGGATGTGTGTGTTTTAATATAAAGAACCTGAAGAAATGAGGGGAGTTACTCGTGCTAATGTATAAAGTAAAAATATTATCCTCACAGCCAGTCTCTGAGTGTGAAAAGGGGAGACTATGTAACAATAATCTCGTAAATTTGTTGTCCCTCCCCTCCTACCATCCTCTTTCCCAGCTCCTTCAAAGCCATTGAAAGCGTTGTCTAAACACACAGTCTTCCCTTCTTCACTTCCCACAGGAATCTACAGGGTCTACCCTCACCACTATGTAGAAACTGCTCTCAGGTCACAAATTAACTCATAGTTACCATGTGTTTCAGTCTTTTTCTTACTTAACTTTTCTGTAACCTGAATGCTGGTGAACATTCCCTCCTCCATGAAAGTTTTCTTCACTTGCATTTTCCCACTGTATTGAGTTTCCTCCTTCTGTTTTAGGTGCACATTTTCATTCTCTGTGTGAGTTTTTTTTCCTCTTCCTGTCTGTATATTGGTGTTCCTTAACTCACTATGACTTCTCTGTCTCTACAATTTCATGGGTTTCCATATTCCAACTCCCACCTACTGTGTTTCCCCAAAAATAAGACCTAGCAGGACCATCAGCTATAATGCGTCTTTTGGAGCAAAAATTAATATATAAGACCCAGTATTATATTATATTAATTATATTATACCCAGTCTTTTATATTATATTATATTATATTATATTATATTATATTATACCTGGTCTTATTTTACTATAAGGTCTTATACAGGTCTTATACTAATTTTTGCTCCAAAAGATGCATTCAAGCTGATGGTCCGGCTAGGTCTTATTTTCAGGGAAACACGGTACCTACAGATGACTTATAAGTCTGTATTTCTATGTCAGACCTCTCCTCTAAGCTCCAGCCTGTTGTATGACTAACATCTGAGACAACCCTCCATGCATATTCCATGGGGGTATCTCAACTCTGCATGCCCATTCCTGAATTTTACTTCTCCAATATTACTTATCTCCAAGACAGAAACCCGGTGCCATGCTTGATGCCTTCCTTCTTGGCTCCCATCTAATAAGTCACAATATTCTTAAATACTTCTCATATTAATTACCTACCTTCATTGCCCTCGCCTAAGTTTAGGCTCTTGCAGCTCTCCTAAATTATTTCAAGTCTCCTAACTGGTAGTCTCTCTGCTTACAGTCTTGCTTCCTTCCAATGTCTCATCGTTTTATTAGTATCATGGTAATCCTGCCATTCCTCAGAATGATTCAGTGACTCTTCCTTACAGAAGAACTCCAATTAAGACATATAGAGAAAAATCATCATTCAAACACTACAGTAACAGTGACTCTGCTAAGATCCATGGATACATGCTAAAATTAGTGGGCAAAAGTTTAGGAGAAATGGGACATTTTTTTGGTGTCATAGAATGCCACCTCCCAAAATATTTAGTAATCACAAAGGAAAAAAATAACTTCCCAGTGGATGAAACCTGGCATGCATCACCTTAGCCAAATGAGTGAGGTCAACATCACCAATAATAAGCATATCAACATCAAGTACCACCTGACACGATGCACTGAGAAGGGCAGATCTCTTCTGTAGCATTCTTGCCAAAAAATCATAACCTCAATCTAATCATGAGGAAACTTCACATGAACCTAAGTTGAGAGACAGTCTACAAAATCCCTAACCACTACTTTTCAAATATGTGAAGGTCAGGAAAGACAAAGAAATGCTGGAAAACTGTCACAGATTAGAGACTACTAAAGAGATTTGATAGCTAAGTGCAATGTGGTATCCTGGATTGGCTCTTGGAACACAAAAAAATGAAATAAAATAGTGGGAAAAGTGGGAAAAATCTGAATAAAATCTATAATTTAGTTATTGGTATTATACCAATGTAAATTTTCTAGTATTAATAAATATATAAGATGTTGACATTAGAAGAAGCTGGGTAAAGAGTATATGAGACTCTGTACTATTTTTGCAACTCTTATGTAAGTCTAAAATTATTTCTAATTAAAATGTTAAAAAATGAGTATTTCCCTAGTACCTGAAATATAAAATCCAATTATTTAGCATGACATGTAATGGCCCTCGTGATCTAACCTACTTGTCAACCTCTATTTCCCACCAGTGCTCATAATACACCTAGTGTTTCAGCTATGCTAAACTTCTGACCTTATATCATTTTCATAAACACACACACAAACACACAGACACACACACACATACTTATATAAACTTATACACCCAAAAGACATGAGGCTCACAAACAATTGCCTAATTTTGTTTTTAATAGACATAGGACTAAAATCCAGGTTCCCTGATTCCTAAACTGCTAGTTTTCATTGAATTACTGTAATCCCAATCCACTTGCTCGGACACCCGAGTTATAATTTATGACATGTTATAGTTAAGTCAAGTAAATCAACTTAATTTTTCCATCAGCTCAATTGAACCTTTTGGTGCGGAATAATACCCAATAATGGTGTATGTCACATGGAACCGAGGACTCTGAATTCATCCATCTCAAATGCAAACACTGAAATCAATTCTCATGAAGCCAAAAATGGGCACACTTATGCACATTTACAAAGTGCATAGTTCTGCTTTTATCAGTCCCATTACAATCCTGTCTAAATCCTAAAATGAAAAATGAATGTCACAGTGAAAAAATTACTTGTGAATATGAAACAGCTTGGTCTAACTTTTCAATTTATTCACAAAAAGGGATTTGATTATTTTCTTAGTAGTTAGGAAAGGTTGCATTAATATTTAGTAGTTAAAACGTGCCATTCTAAATTTTCAATAATTTCCCATGGGGGAATTAACTTTTTTAATATATTCCCAGTAGGTGAATAACTTTAATAACAAAGCTTCTGTGAAGATGGCAGATAAAATGGCTCATAGATCTATGCTTTAGCAAACAGTTGAAATAGCTTTTCTTCATAGACAAATGTTAGCCCTGCTCATTTGAAGTTGATTGAGATTGGTTAGCTTCTGTATAGAAGTATGTTGACAATTCTTTGAGTCCTATTGACTTTTTGGGCTCCCAAATCCTTTTCTTAAAACTTTAAAGTCTAATGGCTTAGTAGAGAGAACAGAGAGTACAGACTGATGGGCTTGAGAGAACTGAAGGGTTCTGAAATAAAAGAAATGAAGACACTAAATCAAATTCTCTATTCTCTCTCTCTCTCTCTCTCTCTCTCTCGATTATGGAAAGAGAGGGTAACCAAACTCTTTTTTCTTTTTTTTTTTTAAGAATAGCAACTTGAAGTAGCAGAAGGGGAAAATTCTTATTTGAGTGAGGAAAAGAGCTACTAGAAGCCACAGAAGCAGACAAGCAATCATAGAGAGCCAGAAAGGACTGCAATCCCATCGAAAGCTTTTCTTCATGGGCTGCTGGAGAGCACAGTGGAGCACTCTGCAACTCACAGACAGGACCAGATGCAAAATTGCCTGGACAGAAAGAAGCACAGCAACTACACACAAGAGTAGTGATGGACTCTGCTCTAGAAATTGTCACAATCAGGTGAACAGCCCTTTTCCTTGAGAGTGCCATGCCTGAGGATCCCAACCTTGTGAAGCAGGAGCTAATTTTCTGTCTCCCAAAGTAACTTTGTAGATGTGGATGTGAGGGGCCGGCAGTCCCCAGGCAAAAACCTCAGGGAAGGGATGAGGGAACGATATGGGAGCGCCCCCACCCCAATCGCTTCTCTCAGGGAGAAGACAGCAGAGTATACGAAAAGAGCAACTGTCTAAAGTAGTAAAATAACCTTATGGATACATATTTATTGGGGGAACGTGAAGAGAGATCAATGAAAGAGTTAGATGGATAGACCAACAGTGATTAATCTACATTCGTAGAAAAGGTTCTAGAAGAACAGAAGCATTGTATTAACAGTGCTTAGCTCTGAACACTGGCATTATGGGTTGCTTTGTTTTTCTTATTTTTGATTCTGTGGAGCATTTACTTTTTATAAGTCTCTGGGATAACCTTGATCACTGATCGAAAGCCCCGACTTTAGGCAGCATCCTTTCTAGAAAAAAGATTAAGTCAAATGACAGAATGTTCCTCCTGGACCTAAGATTTTTGTCATAGAAAACTAGAGAGGGGACAAAGAAAATCAACCATGGATCTGGGCACTTTGCTAAGTGATTTTATTGAAAATAAGAATAAACTTTTAGTGTATATTTCTATAGACACACCAATTTTATTTAACAATTACCTCCCAAATGTTTCCATATTACCTTATTATTTTAATCACTTTTTAAAATGAGACCATAAAAATTACAAATGAGTTGTTTTACTATAAGAAGAGCATTATACCTTACACTAATGCAACTCTAAATTAGGGAGAAAATAATAACCCTAGTTTTTACTTTATAGATGTTTAACTTTCATCTGAAAATTAACTGAAATAAACAGTTATTCCAATTTGCCTTTACTGGCCTCAAACCATTATAAAAAAAGTGTAATTAAATACCATGATCTCTTGCAGAAATTGTAAGATAAAGAATCACATTGTGGTAAAATTCTTGAGCTCTGAGTCCTCACGGTGTGTCATTAGGACTTCTGGATAAATTGCCCAGCTCTACTACTCAGAGGCACTGGCTCATGAAGACTCACAACCTGGCAATGGGAAGCAAGTGCTATATCCCCACTGTCTTAATAATTCAAATTTTATGGCAAATGTGCAAACTGGCTCCCATCGGCTATAGGGAACTTGATAGTACTGAAATACATAATGACTTCCGTCCTTGAAATTAGCCTCAAAGGAGGATGCACATTTCAAGTGGATACAAATAAACTTATAGCTTTGAACAACTTTCTTCCTTTCTCTGGGTCACTAGAGAATGTTAAGTTCTCTTTAACTCCAACTGTCAGTGGCCTCAATATTAGAGTCTTTGTCCAGTGTATACCTTCAAGCTTCAAATTAACCTTCATTTCTAAAGCAAGAGCCAAGAATAAATAATAAATGGAGAATGACTGAATGAATAATGATGAATACAAATGTTTCTACACGAAAAGGATTTGGATCTAAATATCATTCTAGTTTCTTTTGAGGACAAGGCTCAGGAACCCCAATATGCTAAGTATTTGAGATTATTCTGAGAAACTCTGCTCCCAAGTCTGTGGTGATGTGGGCACTGTCTCCATGTGTCCCTATTAAGATATTTATTATATAGGCTATATATTTATAGCCTATATATTATATAGGCTATATATTTATTTATATATTATATAGGCTATATATTTATTATAAAGGCTAGAACAGAGAAGGATCTCTTATTAAATAGATACGATAACATAAATATAAATAGCTTCAATAGATAAGCCCCTGAAACCCTGTGAAATGTACTGAGAGAGGCATCTAGAATGCAGAGTAGGAGGCAAATCCATGGTTCACTCAGATTTTTTCTGCAGATCTAATTTTAAAAACTTCAGTGCAAGCTCACTCCAAGGAGAAAATGTATTAAGCACAGACTCATTTATTTTCTGCTGATGAACACAGCCATGTGAACAACTGATAAAGTTGTATCTCCCTGCAAAAGAATGCCAGCAATGTAGTTATGAGTTTCAGAACCAAATTTCAAAACCACCCTATTTGCTAGTGCAATTATAAGCTTGTTGCCATTGCACTAGGCTAAATATATAGGTGATGTAGTTCTATCTCTTGTTATTGTCAAGGAATGTCAAGGAAATGTGTTCTACAAACCAGAAAATAAAATAAAAGTTTTCATATACTATCTATTCAGGAAATGAATGCAATGGGAGGTGACATGAATATTTCTGGAAAAGTGTCAAAAATCCTTAGCAAAAGAAGTTGTCATCATCACCATGCTGAGTGCACGTTTTTAAATTGGGTGGGTAAAGGCTAGCAACAGAGTTTTCAACTGCCGTCTGCTAAGGGTTACAGAGGAGGCTCCTCCAGGGCCCACTGACAATGACCCTGTGCTGGGGCCATTTTCAGGAAATTGCTTATTAAGTCTTCATTTCATTTGCTCTCAAAGCCTTGAAGATAGTCACATAGGGTATGGCATCTATTACAAATTTCACTGTATCCCTGGAACTGTTTTTAAAGCTATTAAGCCTCTCGACAGGACCACATAAATGATCTGCAAGGTCCAATGGAAAATGAAATCCTTAATATTTTTTTTAACATTTTCTACACAGCAAAAGCAGAGTATTAAACCAAGTACTGGATTCTTCGAAGCAGAAGGCCCTATATGACTGCATAGGTCTTACATCCATGAAGATACACGTACCTACTGAAATGTTATTTATCTTCTCCTGCAATCGTACCATATGAGGGGAATCAAACAATACGGTGAATGTTTAAATTTAAAAATAAATAAATAAATAAATAAATAGGGCCGGCCCTGTGGCTCAGGTTGTTGGAGCACCATCGTCCTAACATAGAGGTCACCGGTTCAATTCCCACATGAGCCAGTGAGCTGCACCCTCTACAGCTAAGATTGTGAACAGCTCTCCCTGGAGTTGGGCTGCCGTGAGCAGTGGGAGGTCAGCATGTGCTGCCGTGGGCTACCGTGTGCTTCCAGGAGCAGCTGTTGGCCAGCGTGAGTTGCCGGCACCTGGCAAGAGCTGCTGTGAGCAGCCCACCAACGACTGGCAACTGACTGCCTCAGCAGGAGGGGGGAACGGTGGTGGTGGAGTGCAAAGCTCAGAACATCAGCATGGGCCAGGGAGCTGTGTCCTACACAACTAGACTGAGAAACAATGGCTTGAACCAGAGTTGGGGAGAGGGGGAGGGCGGAAGAAGGAAAAAAAAATAAAAAAATAAAAGGTTGACCTTCCTCAAATTAAAAATAAATAAATAAAATTAAATAAAAATATTACAGTAAAAGACACATTGCCATTAATCCCCCTCAAAATACTCCCTCTCACTTCGAACACACTTATCCCATCATTCTTGCCACTTTCTGAAGTAGTTCTGGAAGTCCTCTTTCATGAATGTCTTTAGTTGCAAGGCCGTGGCTGCCTTGATGTCCTGAATCATTTTGACTTTGGGGAACAGCCAGAAATTTCGTGGTTCCAGATGTGAATAAGGTGGATGAGGACACACCGCAATGATTTTATTTGACAGAAATTGCCATATCCCAGAAGAGATGTGTGACACAGAGTGTTGTCATGATGGCGGATGATTTATGTCACACTTTAAACACACCTCTCAGCTGTAGCTCGCACCCGGCTGACTACACCGAACAAGTTGAAACTTTTCACCACTGTTACTAAGGTTGGATGTGCTGCTTCCCCTATCGAAGATCCCTGCCTTTCCATTGGATGGTACTCGGCAGCAGCATTCACCATATTTTGTGATCACAACGGAAAGGCTCTGTGTCACCCATTGCTTCTGGTATGCAATTTCTGTCAAATAAAAACATCACGGTGTGTCCTCATCCACCTTATTCACCAGATCTGGCACCATGCAACTTCTGGTTTTTCCCCAAAGTCAAAATGATTCAGGATATGGAGGCAGCCACGACAGGGCAACTGAAGATACTCATGAAAGAGGACTTCCAGAACGGCTTCAGAAAGTGGCAAGAATGATGACATAAGGGTATTCAAAGTGAGGGGGAGTATTTTGAGGAGGATTAATGGCAATGTGTCTTTCACTGTAAAAAAAAAAAAAAAAATTTAAACAGTCACCGTATTTTTTGATCACATCTCATCGTATATACCAGCTATACTTCTCTCCACAAATCCATTGTAATGTCCCTGATTTTGCCCCCTGTCATTTGTAGATAATGTGCTCTAATGCACTGTGTGAAGAACCCTCAGAAACACATTTTGAAAAAAAAAGCAGAGAATACTGACTCATTGTCTTGGTCTCATTAAGCTCAATGTTAGATTTTCTTAGGCCTTGGACTCATGGAATAAAGTACAAAATCCTCACCTTTAAAACCTTGCTGTAAATTATTTTTCAAACATAAAATATTACCTTATGCATAATAATATCAAATGCTCACATTCATAATTCAAAAATAATATTCAAAGGAGAAATATCAGCATTTTTATTTTGAGGTATAACAAAAAGCCTGCAGGGAAGTTAGACATGAAATATTGTAAAATATGAAGTGCTAGGAGTACTTTCACTAATATTAATTATTAGCATTCTGTATTTAACTAGGTATGATTTGTTTAAATTAATTCTACAGCATAATAGATTCAGAATCACTGTAAATAATGTAAAGTTTTTCTATTATTCGTATTTTCTATAAAACCTGAATCATCCAAAGATGTTGAAAATGATCCCATGGAACTGATTTTAGTGACCTATCTTAGAACAGCATCTTCAGAACATGTCTTAGGGAAATTCTCTAGGAGTGAATAAGTACAAAAAAGCAAAAGTCTTGCCAAGAAAGAATGAAAAGCAAATGGACGTTAATGTACATCTAAACAAGGTTAGTTTTTAGCCCAATTTGTGGCTTTACCATGCACATCTAGTGCCACCTATAGAAACAAAAATAGAAAATTGTGTTGATAGCAAATAGGCTATTTCTGCAACAACTGAATGGTATCAAATGTCACAATGGAATGAGGCAGCATTTTATCAGAAAACTGTGGTCTTTGTTCAGTAAACAAAGAGAACTACTCTAATGAGCCTCAGCACTGAGCAAGTAAAGATTTATTGAAAGTAGAAAAGTGGTTTATTATTAAGGCTGCTTCTAAGTCTTATCCCAGCCTTATCCCTATTATAAAAGAAAAACAAAAGTGAAACAAGCACAACAATTCTATCAGAGAGGGAAGGAGTATTGAGCCTTTTATTTTAATTAAGACACCACGTTGCTTGTCTTTTTCTTCTCTAGATTGTTAATATGCATTAAAAAATATTTGGGGGACATCTAGTTTCTGCTAGGTACTTGAAAATAAAATGCTCCCTGTCTTTCAAGAGCATCAAACCTAATTGGAAAAATACATACAGATGTACATAAGTAATAGAATACAGCACAGGAAGTATTAAGTGCCATAAGACTCTTAGGGTTGTCAAATAAGAAAGAACTGAGAGATTTCCAGTCAAGATGGCAGAGTGAGTAAATGCTGTGTTCACCTCCTCCCAGGACCACATCAATTACAACTAAACCATATAACAACCACTACTGAGAAGAGTCTGAAGTTTAGCTCAACCAAAGCCCTACAACTAAGGACACCCAGAAAAAGCCAACTCAAGACTGGTAGGAGGGAGACAGACATGGAACAGTCTGATCTCATACACGTGTGTGACCATTAAAAATTGGGAGGGATATCTCGTCTGCAGAGGTCACACCCTGAGAAGCAAGGGGTACCAGACCCTTCCCAGCCCAGGGTTTCAGTGCCAGGGAGAGAAGTCCCCACAACTTCTGGTTGTGAAAACCTGCAGAGATTGTGGCTGAGTAAGACAGGGCAGCTGCACTCTCATGCACTCCTCTTAAAGGGCCTGTGCATTGACTTACTCACTGATGGACTCCCTCTAAGCTCTAGTACTGGGGCAACAGTTCAAAAGGTGCCAGGGACATACAGGGAGGAACTAACTTGTCTAACTTCAGGGTGAAGTCTGGAGGGGCAGCTTTCTCTCAGACAGAGGAGCTGATGGAAGCCATTGATTCTTTGTTGAGCCTTCCTCCAACCCTGCATACAGACACAGGCAAACTCCAGATCTGAGTCTCCATCAAACTGGCTATCACTTTTCCTCTGCTCCACCCTAGTGATTCCCTGAGACCATGTCCCATCCAACTTTCAGGCACACCCAAACCACTTCCAGAGGCTTTTCCTTATAAACGACCTGCCTTGGCTCAAGCTGCAAACTTTCCTAAAATCTCTCAAAGGATCACAAAACTCAAACAAGAAGCATCTGGCTTCAGCACGCCCCATACCTATGGCTAAGAAAACCTAAGCCCAGCACTAGTGACAGCTGGTCTTGGTTCACGGCTTGGCCTCTCAAGGCACCTCCAAGCACAGCATGATTGGTGGCCATCTTTGGATTGCTTTGTGGCTCACACCAAGTGGCCCTAGGAAAGGCACAGACTATGGATGAACTTGGCCTGCAATGTGTCCTCTCCTAGGAGGCCCCAGGAATGGCAGGCCCAGTGGCCAGTTTCAGATGGGGCCGTGGCATCACCCAGACATCTCCAAGGATAATACACCCAAAGGGCAAATTGCACAGGCACCAGAGCTCTGCTAAAGTGAAGCCTGTTCTGTAGGCACAGCCCCTGCACAACAGCTCCTTCACTATAGTCACAGCCAGCCCTCACAACCAACCAGCCTGAGAGTCAATCTCTCCTATTGATGTGCAAATAGCAATCAAGTCTCAAATACAACAGGAGGGCACAAAAAACCCACACAGGGGACACACCTGGAGCACCCAGCTCTGGTGACCAGGGAGACTGCACCACTGAGTTTCACAGGACACCTACTACATAAGGCCATCTACTAAGGTGGAGAGGCATAGCAGCCCTACATAGAAACAAACACAGGAAGGCATCCAAAATGGGAAAACAAAGAAACATGTCCCAAATGAAAGAACAGAAAAAAGCTCCAGAAAAATAACTAAACAAAACAGAGAGAAACAATCTATAAGATGCAGAGTTCCAAATGATGTTTATAAGGATGCTCAATGCTCTCAGGGAGAACTTCAACAAAGAGATAGAAAACATAGAAAAGAACTAGTCAGAAATGAAGAATATAATAACAGAAATAAAGAATACATTAGAAGGAATCAATAGTTGATTCGATGAAACAGAGGATAGAGTCTGATTTACAAGATAAGGTAGCAGAAAAAACCCAATCAGAACAGCAAAAAGAAAAAAAAAAATCCAAAAAAGTAAGGAGAGTTTAAGGGGCTTCTGGGACAACATCAAGTGTACCAACATTTGCATCATAGGGGTTCCAGAAGGAGAAAAGAGGGAGCAAGGAATTGAAAAAACCATTTGAAGAAATAATGACAGAAAACTTCCCTAACCTGGCAAAAGAAATAGATATACAAGCTCAGGAAGCACAGAGAGTCCCAAACAAGATGAACCCAAACAGGCCCACACCAAGACACATCATAATTAAAATGCCAAAGGTTAAAGACAAAGAGAATCTTAAAATCAGCAAGAGAAAAGTAGTTTTTTACCTACAACAGAGATCCCATAAGACAATCAGCTGATTTCTCAACAGAAACTTTGCAGACCAGAAGGGATTGGCAGGACATATTCAAACTGATGAAAAGCCAGGACCTACAACCAAGATTACTCTACTCAGCTAAGCTATCATTTAGAATCAAAGGACAGATAAAGAGCTTCCCAGAAAAGAAAAAGCTAAAGGAGTTCCTCACCACCAAACTAGTATTATAAGGAATGCTAGAGGGACTTCTTTAAGACAAATACACACACAAACACACACACACACATACACATACACATACACGAGGTCTGACAATTAGGTTCGTGAACCCATCCTAGAAAAAGCTCTACAGTGTCAGATGGTTCCTGGACTTATGGTGATCAGTTCTTTAGGTATATAAATGTTGAATAACAATTGTGTATACCTGACACTAATATAATATTGTATGTTAGCTATATTTTAATAAAAGTCTTTTTAAAAAGACAGAAAGAAAGACATAACTGAGGCTGCAAAGTAAAATGAAAGTTTACTCAGGGTCTTATTAGGTTTTGAACCCAGGAGTCACAGACTCAGGAAAAACCTGAAATGTACTCCAGGGAAAACAAAGAAAGCCAGAGCTTTTTTTTTTTTTTTTTTTTTTTTAGAAAGCCAGAGCTTTTAAAGGCAAAAACCACACGTTTCCAATCTGGTCCTCTTGTGCAAATGAAGGACTCTGACTATGTTCACAGAGTTGGTCAGGTCCGTTATGTAAACGAAAGACTAGGGTTGGTGAAACTGGCTTTTCAAGGTGAAGAATGCAGATGGCTAGTAGCCCCGGTAAGGACGAACTTCAGGATGTGGTTTCACACCTGGCTTAAAAGTTCCAAAGCTCATGAGTCAGACATGCATAAGGCAGACTTCTTCAGGCCCTCCCAGCTGCATTTCTTTTTTTGTTCCCTTGTCATAAATGACTCTCTCTTGGTAACTTCCATTCTCAAGGTATAGATAAAAGCTGTAGTGTATAACAGAAGAAGATACTTCTAGCTGGGAAGATCAGAGGAAGCGACATGGAGAAGTGGTACATACATTTGGAGGACTTTGAAGAAAGAGCTTGACTTGGAAATGAAGCAATTGGGACAGAGGAAAAGTGGGAAATGCAATTTGTGAATGAAGAATACCAAACAGCCCAGAAAGAAAGCAGAGACACATATGTGGAAGGAGCCAGATCATAAAGCATCTCCAACAGCAAAGTAATAAAACAGTAAGCACTTGTATAGTGTCTGCAAAGTGCCAGGTACCAGTCCAAGCTTTCTGTAGATTAAGTCATGTCATCCTCAGAAGAATCATTAAAAGGTAGATACTATATTTAATATCTCAATTTTAAAGATAAGAAACTGAACTACAGTGTAATGACCAAGGTCTTGTACGTAGACAGCAATGTTTGAACCATTCTCATAAGCGCCACCAACTACTGCCTCCTGATAATAAGGAGTTTGGGCTTCATTCTCTCCAAGATGAAGAACAGTGGACAAGTTGCTATTGTTTTATAAAAGTAAACACCAAAGCTTCCATGAAAAAGGACATAAATGCTCATTGTAGATAACTCAAAAGATAAAGCGAAGGGAAGGGGGAAAACACAGTTTTACTTCCCAGAGACAAATGATGTTAGAATTTTATTCCATTTTATTCCAATATGTTTTAAAACCTCTTGGAAACAAATTAGAGAATCTAAGAGAGCTTAGGCTGAAAAGAAACATAACCTACCCCCTACCATCCCTGCTCCCCAGCCCTCATCCCAGAGGCAGCCTCTTTTTGACAATTGGAGGCAAAATCTATTGATTTCAGGTCTACTACTCCTCCTTTGCCTAATGTTTGACAATTACTATATTGCTTTTAAATCTACTGTTAGTTATCTTTACCATTTTAACTAATATAGTTCTCTACTTCTTCCATCAACTTCAGTTAGTTTATTCTTCCCTTTGCAAAATGAGAATATCAAGGCCTCATACCTCCCCTCAGCTGTTCTTCTTTGACCTTCTGCAGCCACACTTACACTTTTACAGCAGTAGCAAGGCTGTTAACATTTATATTCTCTGCTGCAACCACAATCAAGTCTTCCGTTCTTTGTAGTTAGGTTGACTTTAAGAGTTAAAAATCCAATAAATGGCACTTACATTCATATGACTCTAAATATTTTTTACAGCAAGGGCAAATATAAAGCTATTGTCTTTTTTGCACGTCCAATGTCATAACCCTGGGCCATGGAGAAAAGAATGATCCTTGCATCAAGGTGAAATGGGTTCTCTTACTTTCTATTGATTGTGTTTAAAACATTGCATATTTTATTTTGCTTTAAATTTGGAACACAACAACTTGTGATCTTACACGGATTTTTGTTTTGTGGGGGAGGAAGGGACAGTTGCCTTTTTTGCAGCCTTCGGTACTCCTGTTTCAAGCTGCAGTATTTGTGCTCCAGACTTGTGGCATAGTTCTTATCCTAGATTTTCCTTCACCGCCCTTTAGGATTGGATCCAATGCTCCCTCTTGCCCTCTTGGAGTTTGGATCTAGCCTCTTTTTTAAATTCCTCCCTGGCTTTTCTAAGAGTATGTCATCATGAAACTCCCTAAGAATGATTATGGAAGAGATAAGCTTTCTGACCCCTTGTATTTCTGAAAATCTCTTATCTTGCTGTGTCACTCAGATTCCCAACAGGAAAAGCGAAACCACTGTAAGCATTTAAACAGAGAAAATTTAATAGAAAACATTAGTTACATAAATAATGGAAGAACTGAGAAACCAAACAAGGAGAAAGGCAACCCAGATGTTATAGACAGTGGATATTCACAACCATCTTTAGGCTGGAGGGACAAAGCAAGAGGTAGTGCTAGCAGATTCCAGCCTTAGGTCAGGTCACCCGGCAAAACTGGAGCAACAGAAAACACACAGCAAAGGTCAGATTCCACTAGAGGGTTAGAGGCAGAAGGAACTTGGAGGAATTATGGCCTGGTTTCCTCATTCCTCCTGCACTCTCACCACTTGAACACAACCTGAAGCCAACAAAACAGAAGCCTGAGCATTGCAGGTTACAGAGCCAGTCCCTTGAAATACGGAGCAGAGTAGAGGAAAGGGAAGGGATCCATCCCAGCACAAAGTTCTGTCCTCATTCACATTTGATTTGTATTCTTACATGGTATAAAGTTCTAGGTCCTCAGTTCTATTTCCTCAGAGCTCTGAAGAAATTGTTCCACCGGCATCCAGCATTTAGTGTTGCGGATAAGAAATCTGATGTCAGCCTGAATCTTCTTCCATTTTAGGTGGCTTGTCTTTTCTCTAGCCCATGAAGTCACCAGAGAAGGTGGAAATCCCAAGCTTCCTATTTCAAGTACAACATTACTCCATTTTCTTCTCATTCCCCACAACCTACCCAGCCTGTCAAACCACTTTGCCTCCAGAACACAAAGAGGAAGCTTTTGAACAACTCAAATTGCTGATATTCAGGAGTCCCCAGGAGAATGCACTAACTTGCCAATGGGCCGCCAAACCACTCATGCCCATAACAGACCTCTCTCATAGTAGGGGTTAAATAAATACATGCTGAAAAAAATAAATGGAACTATCTGGAGATAAGAGACCTTCAGGACTCTCACCTCACTTCCTTGTTTATCCAGGTGCCACCAAAAACCCAAGCTCCCCAGATCTTCCCTATAGGGATCTAAACCCACCCTAATCCGATCCTATTCCCCACCCTTCCCAAACCTTCCATCATGACCCTTGGAACTCATGACATACCACCTGTAAGATGCCTTCCTCTTTCTAAAACCCCAGCAGCATTTAAATATACGCATCAGGCCTTACCTCTTTAGCTCTCTCATTTATCATCCCACCTCCTACCCACTGCCATCACTCTCCCAAAGTCATTAATGACTTTAATATCTGCTGTGTTCGTTTGCACTTGCTGCTATAAAAAATTACTACAAACTTGTTGGCTTAAAACAACATGAATGTGTTATCTTATTGTTCTGGAGTCTGATGGTTTTAGCAGGGCTGCATTCCTTCTGGAAGTCCTACCTTCTAGAGAGGTAGAATCTGTTTCTGTGCCTTTTCTAGCTCCTAGAGCAGCCCACATTCCTTGGCCCATGTTCCCACATCACTCTGACCTCTGTCTCTATTGTCACATTTCTTTCTCTGACTCAGATCTATTGCCTCACTCTTGTGACTAAATTATCCCTCGTACCCATAGTTCAGGGTAAATTCTCGTCTGAAGATCCATAACTTAATCATAAGTTCAAAGTCCCTTTTGCCAAGTAAGGTAACCTAGTCACAGGTTCCGGGAGTTAGAACATAGGAAGTAGGAGGGGGGATCACTTACCACACTCACCGTCCCTTGCACCCCTACTCTTGTCACCATACTCAGCACATCGGCATCCATTGGGAGATCTGTCCAACACCTACACCTCTCAGCTCTTTGTTCCTTCTTCTACCATACCTCAGTCTTGTTAGGCACGACCAACGGAATGAGTCGCGGGAGAACAAGATTGGTCTATTAGAATTTATTTGACGTGTTTGAGCTGCGGGAGGTCAGGCTAGAGCAGAGGGAAAAGAGCATAACCTCCCCGAGCAAAGAGGGGTATGGAGTTTTACAGGAGGGGGTAATGCTACAGGGGGTTTTCATTGAGAAAGGGTTTCAGGGCATAACCAAGCCCTCCAGCTCCACACCCTGGCCCCAGGTCACTGTCTGGACAGCCCAGGCCTGCCCAGGCCCACTGATCACAGGCACCTAGATTAAGCAAGATAGGATCAAGGCAAGATGGCTTTAAAGATAAGGTTTCTACTCCTGGTCTAAATATGGCTTAACAAGTCTCCTATCCCATGGTCACACTCATGACTCTGCCATTACTAATAACCACACTTTCTTCAAAATCTGAATTTCAAATATCCAGTTGTTTTTACTATAACCTCATTTCATTGAAATCACCAACTCTTGCAATTATATAAATGCAAAAACTTCTCAACCGTTAATTATACCAGTTTTTTTAGTTTCTTTCATCCTTCTCACATCCATCTTGACCAGCTTACATCCTATGGTCCATCATTATAATCTCTCCCTTGAAAGCTCTTAATTTGTTTGCCCTTTTCACCTGCCCCAACATTTTCACCTAGGACAGCCCATCCCTGGTGAAATCCAATCAAGTGATTTAAATTCTTCTAGGTGGGGTGGGTAATTGGGGAAAAGGCAGGGCCAAGCCTCTGATCATCTTTCAAGAGTACACAATATAATAAATGCAAAACGACCAACAACTAGTAATGTCTGTCTATAGTAGAATTCAATAAACTGTAGCTATTATTAAACTATTCTTTTGGCCTACTTTCAGTTTTATTGCTAAAACAGTATAATCTGAATAGCTAACACACTATTTCACTATTGTTATCTTTTTTAAAAGATTCACTGGGCCCCACACTTTTAGGTTTCTGATCTTGTGGCCCAGTACTGAAATATCTGGGTGACAGTGATTTATGACAAGCACACTTAACTGTTCCAGTAAATCTAAATAAGTCAAGTCCTAAAATGTGATTTTTTTAACTGAACGGATTTTATTATTTTTTAAAACTATCAATGTGTTTGATGCTTAAAACTGATACATAAAATGATATAAAATAAGTGCTTTCTGCCCATAAACATTTACAAACTAAAAAATCAAGCAAGGCAAGATGTAAAACACAGAAGATAAAAATAAAAATAGTATTGAATCTGCTATTTGACAAGAACATTTTGAAACGGGCCGTGTGAGCTTCATCAGGGACTGATACAAAGTAATTCACTCAGAAAAAATAATATAATCTATATTTATAGAGTAATGAGTTCAGAACCATCTGTTATAAAACAGTAAAGAAGACACTATAAACTCTTAAAATGAGACACTACTCCAGTGTGCTGCAGAGATGGAGGAGAGGAGCAAGACATTGACAAAAGCAGATTACAAATAGGATGTAAAAAGGTATTTTAAGCCACATAGTATGTATAATGTATGAACATCTATTTGGTTCATCTCAGAAAAATAATTGAAGCTTAAAAAAACAACAACAATGAAAAAAAAAACAGTGATTTCTAAAAATTATAAAATGAGACTTAGTGTTTAATTCTTAAAATTCATAATAAAAATAATAGAGGGATTAATTATCGTGTATCTACCTGGCTCAGAAACGTCATGCATGTTATGTCATTTAACCCTTCTAGGAGGCACATATTATAATCTTCATCTTATAAATGATGTGTCAGTCAGCTCGGGATGCCAGAACTAACTACCACAGACTGTATGGCTAAAAGCTAAAACAATAGAAATTTATTTTCCCACAGTTCTGGAAGCTAGAAGTCCAAGATCAAAGTGCCATTAGGGTTGGTGTGTGTGAGACCTCTCTTCCTGGCTTATAGACATCGGCCTTCTTCTCATTGTGTCCTGAGATAAGAGCAAGTGAGAGAGGAGAGAGATCTGGTGTTTGTCCCTCTTCATATGAGCACATTAGTCCTGCCAGATTAAGGCCCCAATCTTATGACATCATTTAACTTTAGCTCCTTAAAAGCCCTATCTTTAAATACTGTCACATTGAGGGTTAGAGCTTCAACATAGGATTTGGGGAGACACAATTCAGCCTATAGCAAATGAGAAACTAGAGATCCACTCTCCATACTTCTCCATTCTGCAATGGGCCCTGGAAGGCCGACCTCAGGGGACTGAATTGTCCTGCCTCCCTCTGTCTTAGAGTTGGGTTCAGCCATTGGGAAGCCCAGCAGGTGATCAGAGGTGTAAGTTTGGAGTATTTAACCCCCTGTTCCTGTCCTGCCATGGCATGGGTTTAACGGTGGTCACAGCTCCTGGTTGGTGATCTCTCTCCTACACCTGCAACTCTTGCCAGGGTCCGCGTGTTGCCTTCCTCTTGTCCCTCCAGACCCAGGGTAGTAACAGTTTCCCACTGCCCACTGCTGCTAATCCCAGGGTGTTTACCGCCCCCATGTGCGTGTTATCCCAACACACACATTTGCAAATAGTGACTTCATTAGACTCTTCAATTGTCTCTTTTTAATGTAACATCTGTTTTCTACCAGATGCTAACACAATCAGTCGTACCCAGGAGACAGACTCTCAAAAAACAGGATTCAAAATGGACACATTTGATGAGAGTACACATAACCTCTTTTCCAGACATGTGGTAGCATCACACTTACTCAAATTATTCCTGGTAGTGGCAAGGGATGGACATGGATTTCCATCCATGAAAGGAGTTGAGAGATAGTTTGGGCATTTTAGTTGCTAAGACAAACTTATTTGCTAAGGCAACAGAAGTCATATAAACACTGTGGGGCCAGCTGGCTATTTCTGACTGTCCTACACAGAGAAGAGGACACTGAAACTTTGAAATCCACAGTCAAGCAATGGGTATAAAATCAAAATACCTCCACAACAAAGGAATTTCTTATCTCCTGTGACCACAGAACAAATGTAGTTGAGGATCACGTTCAGGGCCTGATTGGAAAGGTTATGAACTTGCAGTATGAATTAATGGGGAAAATCTGCCAAGTCTCTTATGCTAAGATAAGGGCGTTGGTGCAGACAGAATGGTGTGGTGACATTTGAGCAGATATTAATGAAGTTGAGAATTTTGAACCCCAAGTGTCCCTTAATCTTCTTTATTGACAGGAGTAGACAGACACACACACACACACACACACACACACACAACTGGCCCTCATCAAAGGAAACAAGCCTTTGCTCCATTTAAAAAATAAAATGTAACAACTATACCTAAGGCATTTAACTCACAAGAGATGCGGAATCTCATCACCCATGCCACCCCCATTGGCTCCAGGCCTAAAATGAGAGTTTCAGCATAGCCCAGAAAGAAAAATATAAAGCCTGCTCCTAAGGAGACATTTAACACACCAAAGGAGTCATAGGATCTCACCAACTGGTATCATCAGGAGTGTGGGTGGCGTGTATGGAAGTGGATTTTAAGGGTATTAAAGAAAATAAAAAGTGTGGTTTGATTATCAGTCTGGATGTATTTGACTGGAATTCAGGATTTATACGTAGATGTATTAGTGTACGCTTATGGAAGAGCCTTTATAGTTTTCTAGTTGGTGACCTGAAGCTTGGACTCAACAATGGCCTATAGTCAGAGTATGAGGAGCCAAAATTTCTCTAGGATACTGTAGAGTGATTTTAAATTTTAACACGCATAAACATCACCTGAAGATCTGGTTAAGCAATTTCCTAGATCCCATACCCAGAAATTCTGATTCAGTAACTGCAGAGGGAGGGGCTTGAATTTGCACTTCTAACAAGCGCATGGGTGATGCTAAGGGTGCTGGCACTAGAACTTAGGAGTGCACTGTGAGAAGCACTGCAGTAAAGAAATCTGAAGGCTCAGGAAGCAAGGAACATGGAAGTATACCAATTATGTGCAATCTGCTAGGCCACCCGTTAGCCGAACTCACTGAGAGCACTTTGGTGAAAGGATAACCAACATCCTTAAAATTTCCATGGTGGCTGATCTTCATAGGTCAGAGAGGACAGTTTGGAGATGTCAACATGGAATTGGGCTCCCTCATCTCAATGGGAATACTAATGAGTTCCCTGTGCAGTAGAGTCCAGGTTTTGATCCTTAACAATTAAATAAAAATGGGAATAATTGTCATAGCAAACCCCAAAGAGTTTTACTCAGAGTATTTCGCCCCATAGACAAACATGGCTGGCTAAGTGGACCACTCAGTCCTGGGAATAGAATAGATGAGTAGCCTAATAAACTGCTGGTTGATAATGTGTAAAGAGATCATTTCTTGGTCTAATAAACAGATACCAGACTAAGTTGACTTAGTGGAGATTTGTTGCTTCTTACCCAGTTCCCAGACTATTAATAAAACCAGTGAACAGACTGAAATCTTTGTTTTGAAGGGGGTGTTGGGTCCCTCTGAAGAAGGATTGTGAAATGTGGTCATAAGCCTGGACTATGAGTCCTTCCAAGTCTTCTTTGGATAGATTCATGGCCATTTACTAAAGAAACAAAAATACCCAGGCCTTCTACGGGTTATAAGATTCTTCCTCTGAAGTGTCACTACTCCCTGGAGAATCATATCACCATGATCCATTGTTATAAGAGGACTTATGGAGGTCAGGTGATAGATGGAATCCTAGCCTGAATCTGTCTCATAGTGGGTCCAATGAGTCTGTAGATACATCCTGTGGTTATTTTACAAGAACCAGAATGTATGGTGAGATTACTTTGAAACTGGAGGAATCTCCATATTGCTTTCCTGATCATGAAAATTGTGGAAGGAAGGGACAAGTGGAAACCCCTGGAATACTCTCTGCCAAAATAGTAAACACAAAGCAATATTCCTGAAGAAATGCAAAGATTAATGTCACCACCAAAGACTTAAAGGATGTAAGGGTGGTAATTTCTATCAATCTCCATTTAACCTGCCAAGATGGCTGGTGCAAAAGTCTTCTTGATATTGAACATGAGTCTTAGTTATCATAAATTTAATCAGGTGATAATGTCAATTGCAGCTGAAGTATCATTACTGGAGCAACCATCAGAGACTCTGTCACCTGGTATGTAATAGTTAAACTAGCAAATTTGTTTTTCTATTCCTATCAGTAAAGATCATCAGATAACATTTGCCTTTACATGGTAGGGAGATCAGTCCACCTCTGCCTTAATTCAGGAGTATGTCAACTTGACTGCTCAGTCCTAGTATACTCCAGAGCTGCATTGTCCAGTATGGTAACCATTTAGCCACTTTTAATTATTGAACACCTGAAATGTGGCTATTCTGAATGGAAATGTGCTGTAAATGTAAAATACACACCGGATTAAAAATATGTAAAATGGCTCATTAGTAATATTGTATGTTGTATGTTGAAATTATAATATTTTATAAATTTTGTTAAATAAAAATATTAAAATTAATCTCACTTTTTCCTTTTTACTTTTTGATGTCATTACTAGAAAATTTTAAATAACATATATGGTTCATATTACATTTCTATTGGGCAAAAGTAGTTTATTGAACCTGGTGAACAGAGAGGAGCAAGTACCTAAGATGCCTTAGTATGATATATAGATGACAGACAATAAGAAATAAAACCTGCAAAAGTATAGAGACTGCCACATTGGTAGTTCCCAGTGGTCCCAGAGGTCTAGTAGGATGTGTTGGAATATCCATTCTGAAATGAGAGACAAGTCACTGCACCTTGAAGCACAACACTTGGTGGGCTTCTTTGAAATTTAGAGGCAACATATATCACATTTTGGTGCAGTACTCAAACTTTTATGTGTGCATTGTTTGTGGTATTCCCTTTTGATTTCTGGTTTTGATTTCACTGATTTCTGCTCTTATCTTTAGTTTCCTTCTTTCTGGCTTTTTTTTTTTTTTTTTTGGTTTAATTGCTCTTCTATTACTAATTTCTTAAAGTAGGAACTTTGATTACAGATTTGAGACCTTTCTTCTCTTCTAATATAGGTAGTCAGTGCTATAAATCTCTCTGTAAGCATTGCTTTAGCTGCATCACACAAATTTTTTATATTGTATTTTTATGTTAATTCTGTTTTTCAAATATTTTCTATATTTCCTTGAGAGTTTTTCTTTGATTCATAGGTTATATATAAACGTGGCTATAACTTGGTTTTAGACATGTTAGATAGAGATGTCCTAAAACAGTTGGAAGTAAGATATTAGGACACAGAGAATACAGTTATGGATTTTTATCAAGAGATCATAAAATTACCTCAAATAGTATCTCACTGATAGAAGCGTAGACAGAAACACCAAAAACTTACCTGCTGAGAAGGCCTGCTGTCAGAGTGGGCCACCGTGAGTCACAGAAGTCCTAGATTCTAGACCAGTGTTTCTCAACCATATTTTCATGACTGCTTCCCTCAGGAGACTTTTAAGACATTTTTTTCCTAATTGCCCTCCCCATGAAATTTTAATGCCATATATATACTGGCACATGTATTACATGTAATCTGTGTCTGTGAGATATAGATATAGATTTAGATGATATATATAAGTATATATACATTTATATATAATAAAGATATAATAAAAATATATACATATAAGGAGACACAAGATGGTTGAATCGATAAACATTGTGCCTGCTTTCTTCCGTGAAATTTAAAATTACAACTAAATCATAGAACAATTAACCTGCAGAACCATCTGAAGTCTGGCTGAACAGAAGTTTTATAACTATGAAAAAAAAGCCACATTGAGACCGGTCGGAGGGATTGAGATGTGAATCAGGCTGGTCCCAAACCTCTGTGTGGTGGATGAAAATTGGGAGGGATACCTTGGCCGCAGGGTTTCCCCTAGAGAAACAAAGGATCCCAGCCCCACTCCATGTTACCCAACCCGGAGTATTGATGCCAAGAAGAGGAGCCCCCATAACATCTGCCTGTGGAAAATAGTGGGGATTCCAACGATCTGCGAGGGGCAGAGGCCGTAGGAAACACAGATATCCCCTTAAAGGACCCACGCACAGATTCATTTGCTCACAGGCATTCACGTTGGGCTCCAGCAAAGTGACAGTGACTCGGAGGGTGTCAGAGGCATATAGGAAGAAGACTGAGGTGTGTGGCTTTGATGCCAGGTCTGGAGGACAGTCCCATTTTCCCTGTGAGGGGTGTTCTTCCTGTACAACCAGGAGGCAGCTGCCATCTTTAATGGGTTGAGCCCTCCCCCTACTCTTACAGCCAAATCTGAATCTGATTGGTCTGGTAAGCTCTGGGGCTCCACCCTGATGACTCACTGGGACCCCACCCCACTTAACTCCCCCTATGCCAGAGGCACTTTCTTGGTGAGCAGGCAGCCCTACCCACTTTGCACTCTTTCTTGGAAAACTATCAGAGGCCATGGGCCCCGGGGAACACTTCTCACTGTAGTGACGCCCTGACACCCTCCCTCACCAACTTGCATACCTCACAAGGCTTTATCAGTGGCTTAACTTTAAGGGAGCTATGGGTGGCCAGATGGCTCAGTTGATTAGAGCATGGGCTCTGAACCAACTGGGTGCCTTGTCCAATTCCCACATGGGCCAGTGAGCTGCACTCTCCACTACTAGATTGAAGACAACGAGCTGCAGCTGAGCTGCCAGAGTGGCGGCCAGATGGTTCAGTTGGTTAGAGTGCAAGCTCTCAACAACAAGGTTGCCGGTTCAATTCCTGCATGGAATGGTGGGCTGTGCCCCCTGCAACCAAAGATTGAAAATAGCAACTGGACTTGGAGCTGAGCTGCACCCTCCACAACTAGATTGAAGGACAATGACTTGGAGCTCATGGGCTCCTAGAGAAACACACTGTTCCCCAATATGCCCCAGTAAATTTTTTTTTAAAAAGGCATAAAATATTTTTAAAAAAATAACTTTAAGGGAGCTAGTAGGTGGCAGCAGACTCAGGGTGTCCTGGCTTTTTGTGAAGCTACCTCAGGCCCAGTACTAGTGGCAGCTGTCCTCGGTTTGCAATGTGGCCTCTCCCACATGCCTCCAAGTTTAGCACAGGCAGCGAAAAAACACAGATCACTTTGTAGCTCCTACCAGGTAGTCCCCAGCCAGTCACAGGCAGTAGGTAACCTGGACCTGCACCGGAGCCCCTCCCAAAAGGCTGCAAAACCAATATACTTGGAGGTTGGCTTCAGACCACAGCAGAGCAACGCCCAATTAGATCAACAAGCACCACAGAGAGAAGGTTGTCTTAACAGACACCAGAACCCACTGGGACAAATCCTATTCAGTGGGGTAAGCTCCCTGCACAGAGCCTGTAATCTGTGGAAGTGGCCAGATCCGACAGCCAATCAGCCTGAAAGTCAATCCCATCCACTGACATGCCAATAGCAATCAAGACTCAACTATAACAGGAGGGCGCACACAACTCACACAAGGGATACTCCTAGAGCACCCAGAGCAGCAGGTGATCAAGGAGACTGTGCCAGGGCCTCACAGAGCACCTAATACATAAGGCCACCTGGCAAGGTGGGGGACATAGCACGTCTACCTCATATATAGAAACATAGAGAGGCAACCAAAATGAGGAAACAAAGAAATAAATCCCAAATAAAAGAACAGAAGAAAACTCCAGAAAAAGAACATAAATGAAATGGAAGCAAGCAATCTACCAGAGACAGATTTCAAAACAACGGTTATAAGGATGCTCAATGAATTTAGCAAGAACTTCAACAAAGAGATAGCAAGCAGAGAAAAGGCCATAGAAACCATAAAAAAGAACCAGTCAGAACTGAAGAATAAAATAACTGAAATGAAGAATACACTAGAAGGAATCACCAGCAGACTAGATGAAGCAGAAGATGGAATCAGTGATTTAGAAGGCAAAGTAGCAGAAAACACCCAATCAGAAGAGCAAAAAGAAAAAAGAATCCAAAAAAATGAGGACAGTTTAAGAAATCTCTGGGATAACATCAAGCGTAACAATATTCACATCATAGGGGTACCAGAAAGAGAAGAGAGAAAGCAAGGGATTGAGAACTTATTTGAAGAAATAATGACTGAAATCTTTCCTAACCTGGCAAAGGAAATAGACATACAAGTCCAAGAAGCACAGTGAGTCTCAAACAAGATGAATCCATACAGGCCTACATCAAGACACATCGTAATTAAAATGCCAAAGGTTAAAGACAAAGAGAGAGAATCTTACAAGCAGCAAGAGAAAAGCAGTTAGTTACCTACAAGCTGATTTTTCAACAGAAACTTTGCAGGCCAGAAGAGATTGGCACAAAATAGTCAACATGATGAAAAGCAAGGACCTACAACCAAGGGTACTCTGCCAGCAAAGCTATCATTTAGAATCGAAGGACAGATAAAGTGCTTCCCAGACAAGTAAAAGCTAAAGGAGTTCATTATCACCAAACCAGTAGTACAAGGAATGTTAGAGAGACTTCTTTAAAATGGGGGTGGGGGGAACAAAATTATGAATAATAAAATGGCAATAGCTACGTATCTATCAACAATTATTTTCAGTGTAAATGGATTAAATGCTCCAATCAAAAAATAGTGTGGCTGAATAGATAAGAAAACAAGATCCTTACATATGCTGCTTACAAGAGACTCACTTCAGATTGGAAGACACACACACAGATGGAAAGTAAAGAGATGGAAAAAGATATTTCATGAAAATGGAAACAAAACAAACAAACAAAAACCTGGGGTGGCCATACTTATACTAGACAAAATAGACTTTAAAGCAAAGGCTATAACAAAAGATAAAGAAGGACCCTGTAACCCTACTATCTGGTATTTATCCGAAGATACTCAAAACGCTACTTCGAGGGGACACGTGCATTTATATGTTCATTACAGCATTGTTTATAATAGCCAAGATGTGGAGGCAGAGGCAGCCTGGGTGTCTGTGAAGACGAGTTAGAACTGATTGTCCGGCTAGGTCTTATTTTCGGGGAAACACGGTATATGTTCAAGCATTGGTTTATAACCCCATTGAGAGAATGCATGTTCTAGACTCAGACCTACCATTACCTTGTTAGGTTTTTGTCGTGCGGGGCGGCCTGCAGGGTCTCTGGTCCCACTCCCCACATAAGAACGCAGGACATGGTGAGGCCAAAAAGGAACACCCACGGAGCCATAGGTAGGGGAGTCATACCACTATACTCTCACTGGCGGCTGGGTTGGAGACACAGGAACCAGGAGCAACACAATTCTCAACCCTCACTGTGCCGCTTGCAGACTCAGCCACCATCTTCTTGCTAGCTACCCCTTTTCTGCTAGCCTAGCCACGGCAGTTATATTCATGGCCAATGGCTCACTGGTTACAGCTGACGGCCAACTAGCCACAGCTGCTGGCCATTTGATCACAGTCGATGGCCATTTACTACCTGAGCCAGCACCTTTCTATGTGAGGCTGAGAGCCTGGAAACTGCTTTTTGGGGCTCTGTCCCCACAGTTTTTAAAACTATTGTCATTTCTTAGCCTTAGTTTCCTCTTTGCAACCTGACAAGAAGCATGAAATTATTCTCAAAATTCCTTCAAAGTTCTGCCCTCTACAGATGCTATCTCATTAATGAACTTGCCCTTTGACCCACATACAGCATTTGGTTGCATCTCTGTGAGAGGTATACACTGAAATATTGCCACTAAAATGAGTACAAAATGAAACTACATTTTCCCTTATCTTGGCACCAATATTACTTTTGAGACCCCAGACAGCCTAAAGCAGATAGGTTATTTTATTTCATTCTGGCAAGCTCAGGACAGTCTGACAATTTGCCAGTCAGATTTAGGACTTAACACCATCAGTAACCTTGGAGTTTGTTGACCTTAAACAAATAGACAACCAGATATTTCTCCGGAAAAAATTGGGTTTATTTGGAGGCAACGAAGAATTTCAATTCAGGACATGCAGTCTAATGGCAAACCACGCACAAATCCAGAGAAACAAATCAGAGCAACCTCTTTTATAGAGGAGAGGAAGTTGGGAGAGCTATTATAAACAGAGTTCTTGTTGGGTTCCATGATCCACACAGGGCATCAGAGCTCCCCCTTCTGGCCTCCCAATTTCATTATAAATGAGCCTTCTGTTTGTTTTAGCTTAAGCAACAAGAGTTTATTTCTCACAGTTCTGGAGATTGTGAAGTACAAGGTCAAACTGCAGGCAGATTTGGTCTCTGGTGAGGACCACTTTCTGGTTCATAGATGGCTGTGTCCTCACATGATGGAAGGGCTCTATTTATTTTTATAAGTTCAAAGCGCTTTCCCCTCTCCTGAGCCCCATGTGGATTCCAAATATTCACATTAAACAAGAGGAAAAGGGTATGGCCTGCTTTCTATCCCTCTGCTCTACTTCTTGGCCAGTGCACTAGCTCCCAGGTAATGCCGTCAGCAGGACCCAGAGGGAACAGCCCCCTTCTCAGTCATGGCTTCCTTTTCCTTCAGTTCCTGGAAGGATTTAACTGTTGGGGTTTACGCAGGTTGGTCTCTCACCTAGACAGAGTCAGATGCTGGCTCTATTGTGTAGCACACCACACCGTCTATTGGTGCCCATCTGGGCATCGTGCCCATGCATACTTCTGGTGTTCCCCTCATGACTGGACAGTATATAGAAGGGTGCAAATAAGCTGCCAGATGCTTACAGCTACAGTCTTGGTTTATCCAGGCCTCAGGGATTCTAGGAATTTCTGACATGGCATGCTTTAAATCCAAGAGAAAACAAGACAGGAAAGATCTTATCTCCTTCCTATCTGATTTGTTTACTGCCGCTTAATGAACATCATATGAGAAACAGTTAACACTTGGTCCCCTAAATTCAGAAATATCACCAGCCTCTCAGGAAGGAACACCTTCCTTTTGTTAGTGAGACAGGTTAGTTAGCATGTTGTTAGGTAAACAGGAAGGTCCCTGGTGTAACAAACAAAAGGCAGCCATATCCTGAAACTCCAGGTTCTCAAGTAAGTAAGTCATTCACTCCAAGACAAAACGTAATGGGTGCCCTGAGGTTAATAACTTATCTTGTAAGTCCCTTTTGGGCGGACAAACTGAAGAGAAATGATAGATAAGAATGGGTTATTTTGTTAATTCCTTCAGGATGGGCAAACAGAACAAACCTGATAGATGAATTCTATTAGAAGGCATCAGCTCCTTTCTTCAAACGGGCAAGAGAAGATATAAAAATAAGAGATTTTGCCCCACGTTGGGCACCTCATTCAGGAACCCCTCCTGCTCCATAGCTGTGACACGTTGCTTTCAATAAACTATCCTCTTTTACAACTCCTCGCCTCTCCTTGGTCCGTGCTTCCATTCTTGGTTTTCATGAGACGACGATCCCGGCACGCACAGAAATTTCCTTTATCATTGGGAGACGACACAGGAGCACATAAGACCCCACTGGGGAGAGCAAAGGGTAAAGACCTGAAAAACTCCCTTTCCAACTCTTTTTCACCCACACCACATTTGATGAAAGAGTGTTGTGGGTGAGGGTGGGGCATTTATTTTAACTAAAAAGTGTGGACAAAATAAGGGATTCCATAGAAAAGCAACTTTACAGTGTGATCTTATCATAAATTCCTAACTGGGCAGGCCTTGGTGGGTAGTCACACGGCAGGCATATAACGTTTTAGTAAAAGGTTTATCTTTGCCTTAAGCAAGCCCTGTTAATTGTTTTTTTGTATCTAGGTTAATGCACCTTTGAAATAGGGTAACCACCCTCAAGAGAGCACATACTCTTGTTAACTATCCTGTAATCCAATCCCTGCCTTGCTTTCTCCCACCTTCATGTAATCTTCCTTAGGTTCCCTCCTTAATTTCAAATGCATAAAAGAAAGATTCCCCAGAGTATTTGGGAACTTCCTTTCCAGCAATTGTCAGTTGGCTCAAATAAACTCAATAATTTTCTATAGGTTGGGACATTTTTACATCAACAAAAGAAATACATGTTTTTTCTTTAGTCCTTGGCTCTTTCTCCTCTATAATCCAGAACTTTCCATTTAGCCAGCAGGTGGAGGATAAAGAACCGATCAGCAGCCTTTATGAAAAATGTGGTGCATATGTAACATTAGGATTCATGATTCATGTTTTTTTCTGTTACCTATCCTATGCTCCAAGGCCTTAGAAGCAGAGAACTGACAATTTAACACATCATACTGAGTTTTATTTATCTATTTCCCCGTCATCTATACCTCTTCCTGTATCCTATCTCTAAATTAATGGTGTAATTATCCACCCAATTTCACTCAGTTCAGAACAGAGGGATTATCCTGGGTGCTTCCCTCATCCCTATCAGCTACATTAAATCAGTCATTAAATCCTGTGAATTCTTCCTCAGTCATATATCTCTGTCATAAAGCTTCTCTATGTCCCTCTACTGTCTTGATTGCAGCCTTTGTCACCTTTTGCTTGAACAATTGCAATAAATTCCTAATTGGATTCTCAGTCAATGAAACCTCTCCTTACCCCACAGTGAGCATATGTTCCCAACAATGGGACCAGGTAATTTTCCTGCCTCAAAATATTTGACATGTGAAAACAACAAAACAAGCCCCATACTTGAGAAAAGATACTATGAAATCAGAATTTTTTCTTCCCTTAAGAAGAGAATAAGCTTTAACTAATGAGAATCTTGAAACAAATCACTTGGGCTTAAACAGGTATTTTGTTTATTTGGGTACTGTGTTGTGAATCCCTTATCTTTGCTAAAACTTACAGACTCTCTAGGGGAAAAGCAGTATCACCGAGGGAGCTAAACGGAGAACCTATTTGCTAGCTAACCAAATTGGGTGAAGATCTAAAGTAAGATAAATTGATCATGCTGGATCTGTTCACTATCTTAAGTGACAGATTTCTCTATAGTGTTTTCCTGCCATTTTCAGAGTAAAGAAATAAGAACTGAGTGCTGCCAAACTGTTTTATTACCCACATAAAATGCAAACCTTTATGTTTGTCAAGATTTACAAGGTTAGAGGATTATCATAAATCACAATTAACAATAGCTTAGGTTCTTTTTACACAGCTTTGTTTTTCTTCTTATCTACTTATTGTCACCAAGCATTTTGTCTATTTTTTGTCTCAACCAGAAAGTAAACACCTTAAGGACAAGGATTCTGTTTTGCCAAGACAATGGTAATATGTGTGTTATATTCATTTGTTTAGGGGCATCCACACTTATCCTTGGGGAATAGACAAGACCCCCAGTGGATGCCTGATAGTACAAAAAACAAATACAATGTTTTTTCTATACATACGTACCAATGATAGTTTCATTTATAAATTAAGCACAGTAAGAGATTAGCAACAATAATTAATAAAATAGAACAATTATAACAATATAATGTAATAAAAATTATGTGAATATGGTCTCCCTTTCTCTCTCAAAATATCTGGTAACCAAGACAGCATAGACATGTCACTGGGCTATCATCCAAAAGAACCTAACATTTCTCAATACCTAAACTATGTCATGAGCTATGCTTGCTTACAGGAATTGAAAAGTATTCACAACTACAAAGACCAAGGTGTAGAGCACAAAAAAAACAAGATGGTGGTGAGGCATCATATGCAAAAAAGAACCATATGCAAAAGGGCTCAGTGCAACAGAAGAGTAACCATGCACACCTAAGATAATTTAAACTCCAGGCCACAGCCCATAAATACAGAAGTCTCCCAGTCAGGGAGAAGGTGCTGTAAGAGCCTAAGTTCACCCTCCTCTGTTCCTCGATCAAAGGGTCAAGTTTCTGCTCTGCTTTACTGAACTCAGTCTCCTACTTTTGGCGCAAATGGTAGGCATGGAAGAAGGACCTTGGTTTGGGTCCCTGACCCAGAAGGGTCAGATACATGGGATTAAAGGGATGATTCACATCCTGGGCAGGACGGTGAAAGATTTCTTCACGCTACTCAGAATAGTGTGCAATTTGAAATTTATGAATTGTTTATTTCTGGAATTTTCTATTTAATATCTTCAGATCCAAGTTTGACCACAGGTAACAAATTGTGGAAAACAAAACCATGGATGGGTGGGTGTGGGGGATTACTCTGTATCCCTATAGGACAGTGCTTGGTGTAAAATGAGCCTCAGTAAATATGTACTGGGTAAGAGTGAAAGAAAACAAAAACAAGAAACCTCCCTCACATAGCAGAGAAATGACTTTTCACTCTACAAGTTATGTGCAATGAAAACTTCTGGACCTTTGCAGAATCTCCTCCTGAGTCGGGGGTAGAACTTATCACTTACGTCTAGACCACAAAATATGGCAAAGGTGATGGGATGGTCACTTCTTGATTGCAGTGCAATATATGACGCACCTCAGCTAACTGGAACAGAAGAGTCTCCTGCTGGCTTTGAAAAACCAGGCTGCCATGCTGTGAGATGGCCACATAGCAAGGAGCTATAGAGCCTCTTGGAACCAATTGTGGCCCTGTAAGCCAGCAAGAAAGCAGGGATCTCAGCCCTACAACCACAAGGAACAAATTCTGCCACCAACCACATGAGCTTGGAAGAGACCACTGAGCTCCAGAAGTAACTCAGCCAGCCCAACACTTTAATTTCACCCTTTGAGACGCTAAGCACAGAATCCATTTAAGCCATGCCTATACGTGTAAACTACAGAAAATGTGAGGTAATAATAAATAGATGTTTGAAACCTCTAAAAAAAAGACAAGAAAACATCTTGAGTAGTCAGTCCTCAGAACAACCCTGGGTAAGAGGCAAATTCTGTCCCATCAGCCCTATTATACAAGTATATACTGACGCTTGAAAACGAACCATGGGGAGGAGGTCACAGAGCAATGAAACCACTCCTAAAATCCTGCCACGTCTCCCTTTGACCTCGTGTGTCTTACATTCTTTTCTATGGTGAAGTCCATAGAAATCCATAGAACTAATCTTTGGCATTACACCCAAGGAGCACATTGGCTCCAGTCTGACAGTGCCAGTTAGCACACTATTTCTCTTAGTACATTGTTGAAAAGGCACAAAAAGGCGACAATAGTAAAGGAACAGGGCAACGGGAGAATTTTAATTCTCACACCATTCTCTTTCAATATTTAAATAATTTTTGTAACAGCTGCGAGTGAAACAAGTCTAAACGGAAGACGAGCTCGGCTACCCAGAGCTAAAACGGCCTAGCGCCTTCTCTGCCCACATCCACAATGGACGTTGACTGCAACGCCCCCAACAATCCTCCACTGGCCCCACCCCCCAGCCCGGAAACCCTCCTCCCTACTGTGCCCGCCCTTCTGTCAGAGATCTGCTCGTGATTGGCTGTTCATAGTGTTTGCCGCTTCTCCGGATGTGACGTAACGCAGTGAACCGGAGGAACTGCGCGCAGAGACAGTAAGGGGTGGGTGTACGACCGAGGTGTAACGCGTCTGTTTCGCTGCCCCGGAAGGGGAGCTGCGCGGTTGAGGTGACCGGGGACTGAGGTACTGCTCCGCGGGGATGACAGGCTCTCGAGGTTCACCGTACCCTTCACGCCGGCCCCGCGGGGCCGCTGGGTCCTTCTGGGGAGGTTTGGAGGTGGCGGCGCAGCTTGCTGCGTCACAGCCTTGGCGGCGCTTGAGAATCGTCCTGCGGGTGACCCTGGGCGTGGGGGAGGCGACTGCGGGGCCGGCGGGTGGGTGGACAGGGGCTCTCGCTCGTTGTTGAGGTGCTGAATCATCCTCGCTGGCGGGCCGCATAGCCGCCGCCCGGGCAGATAACGGGGTACCTGAAGCAGGGGTGTGTAGAGCCGCGCGCCGACTTGGGGAGGGTGGAGGCTTGCTGCCGGCTTCCTATCAGAAGAATCTAGTGAGCTGGTGAACTTTGTCTAGGATCAGGCGCCTGAGCTCATCAATGCTTGCAGAAGCCTACGGGGTTGGTATTTCGTAGCTAAGGAACTTGAGTCTCAGAAGTCAAACATTCGCGCACGAGGTCACTTCTAGCATGAGGCAGAAGCAAGATTCCCATCCTGTTCTGTTACGCGACAGGGAGGCCACGCTGACCTAACTGGGCCTCATTCCCAGTAGGTGTGTTGAGGATTAAGGGAGTTCAGCTGTAGGCTGAACTGATGCAATGGTATGAAAGTGCTAGAAGAACTCGGTATTTTCCCAAAGGACATGCCCAGTTATGTACACCCGGTGTGCATAGAGCAGGTGACTGAGCTGGAAGCATGCTGGGATAGGTATTTTCAGCAAGGATTCTTATATTTGGTGGTGCTAGGTAATATACGTATTCCTGTGTTCCATTCCTAGAGGTTGGATCATTAGGACCAGAATAAGACCCAGGGATCTACATTTTGAGATGCATCTCAGATGGTTTCAATACCTTGAATATCTTTATATCCTATTCTGAAGGGAAATGATATTTGGCATGTTTGGCAGAAATTTAATAATGTTCGGTTTCCATTGATGTCTTATAATCTTGCAATGTAGTATGACCTTAAAGAATTATTCATCTCTTCCTTGGATGACATTCTTCCTCTGCTCAAAAGTTATTGAGTGTTCTTTTTAAATTTTCCCGTTAAATGCTGGTATAAATTTTAAGTCAAAACCACATTTACAAAAGGAATCATACACTCTGTAAGTTTTCTTAAGATACTAACATCCACTGTGTATTAGCCACATATCTTGTACAGAGTCATACATTTTGTTACTGTTTAAACTGTGATTTAATCCTGATTTGGTGATCCATCTCAAACTGGATTTTGTGGAATGGATTTCTTGAATTAACAAGGGACAAGCAGAGGATTCATCATTAACATTCAAAAAGGTCACTTTATTCCATTCCATCTTTTGTACTAAAATATGGTTGGTTTCTTCCTGTCTTTGGAACCCCTATGTCCTTTCCTCAATTGGTTAATGGGTTATTTTTTTGTGTCTCTAACTAGCATTTTAGATCTGCTTGGTAAACCTGGTGTACCACCACCATGCTGGCCGCAAGACTTGTGTGTCTCCGGACACTGCCTTCCAGGGTTTTCCACCCAACTTTCACCAAGGCCTCTCCTGTTGTGAACAACTCCCTCACGAAGAATCAATGGCTCTTAACACCCAGCAGGGTAAAGATAATCTGAATATTTTTACATTGTCTGTCTCCCTCTCTGCACCCCAGGAACTTTTTTTTTTTTTTTATAGTATGAAGCGCCCTACTCTACCATTAGTCATTTCCTGAAACAGCCCTGATGATATCCCTTATCTCATATAAAACAGAACTCCTATAACTGTTCCTTTACTTACGGTTCTCGAGTTTCTCATTTAGAGTAATTTGAAGGCTTGAGAGCTATACGGTATAGCATAGCATAGAGATCGTGGAGCCTATAATCAAAAGCTTAAGAACCTAGGAATATTACCAGTTGGCCAATAGCTTTAAGACATTACTAACTGTGTCATTTCAGCTCTTGTTCAGAGAATGATTAAATAAAATCTGTCAGATGAGAGAAACCCATTTCCTTTAATAATAGATTTCCCCTCTAGTAGTCAAAGTAGAAGTATACATTTTGAAATGTGAGGTAGATAAGGAAATATACAGAATTTAAAGGAGACAACATTTTTCCTCTTAAATTTACTGTTCGACTGTTGAAAAGGAACTAAAACAAAGATAGTAGTTATCCCTCCCTTTGGCTTTGTGTTAAAGAAAGATACCTTTCTTGAGCCCGTTTCTCAGATGAAAAAATGTAGCTAATACTGAATGCATGTTTTTAAAACGTTAGTGTTTAAAATATAGTTCTCGAGATATAAGTAAAATCTGTAGTTTATGAAATGGACAATTATTCTGAAACTTAACCTAAGAAGTTAAGTTGTAATGAGTTAGTGAGTCACTTCGAACATAGAGCACAAATAGGGTCTCTGTTTAGTTTTTTAGATTGGCTAACATACTTTAATAGTGCAGTTACATACGTGGAAAATACCATATTACTTTACATAGAGTTTTTAATGTAACAAGATCCTTCGTTTCATTTTATTGCTAACATTCTGTTTTGGTGTGGGTGGTGTGTGTCTTTGTTTTCATGTATGTCAGGAATATGCCACCAAGACAAGAATTGGGATCCGGCGTGGGAAAACTGGCCAAGAACTCAAGGAGGCAGCATTTGAACCATCAATGGAAAAAATATTTAAAAGTAGGTGTCAGTCTTTAGTTTTTAAATGAGGTCTATCAACAGCTTCCTAACAATGTGCAAGTTGTGTACATGTGCATTTTCTGGGAAGAAAGGCAATCATTTTTATCATTTTCAGGGACCTAATGATGCAGAAAAGATTGGTACTTCAAACTGGTTTCAGGGGTTCCCAGTCATAGTTCTTCCAGAGAAAAAGTTTACTTTCATCATTACGTTTTTAAGGATTGTTAATTAATATGCCGTAATCTAAAAGGTATGGAAGTTCATTTGGAGTTGCATAGAATGTTCATTCAAGCATATAATATCTGTATGTTTTAGGTCAAGAGTTTGTCACCAAAACATAGGTGTTAATAAAAGCCTAGCTGTTCAGGAACGGTCCTCTTAACTGGCTGCCCGTATAGGGCCTCTTAGGAAATAATACCTTCATGAAGTCAGTTTGGTTCACAGTTTGCATTTCAGCTTTGCAAATTCAGAAACTAGATTATTAATCTACCCAAAGCCAGTCAAAGAACACTACTGCTCCTTAACCTAGCAAAATGTCAATATATTAGAGTGGGAGAGAGCCCTAATTGGTATCCCTCAGGGCATTTCTGATCAATAGGTTGGCTCTAGAAACCGAATTATATGAATCATAGCGACAGAATAGTAACATTCTTAGTGAACAAATTTAGACTAAAGGGAATAAGATGGTCTTTATGAATACCTTCATCCAGTTAAAGTTGATGAGCTTGTTTCTCAGTACTCTAAAACAAGAGTACCCTCTCCCTTGATGCTGCTGCATAAACACTGATTACATTTTTCTTTGGTCCCTTTTTTTCTTGACTCCACTTAAAGGACCATATTTGCTAATAGCACTTTAGACACAGTGTGATAACGACTGTTAACATTTCTTTCTCGTCTTTATTTTCTAAGTATCACGAGAACATACCCCAGACTTTTATCAATAAAACATATCACTGAAGTCCCCCCACATATACAGACACACTGCCTTCTCCAGTTTTGTTAGAGTGAGATTAAAGGTTAATCAAGTCTGATCTTTTTTGTACTATTACAACTATGTTTTTACTAGACACCTAGTCTTAAGGCCATTTCTGTGTCCCCATATATACTAATTACAACTGTTACAAAGAAGTATGGCATATGATTTTATTACCATCTTCTAAACGTTGAGAAGGGTTTAACCACCAGCATTTTAATTTTTAATTTAGTCAAGACATGACAATATTAACCTGAATTTCCTCCTGTGTTCTACAGTTGATCAGATGGGAAGATGGTTTATTGCTGGAGGGGCTGCTGTTGGTCTCGGAGCATTGTGCTACTATGGCTTGGGAATGTCTAATGAGATTGGAGCTATCGAAAAGGCTGTGTAAGTAAATTGTTCCCAAACAGTTCCAGCCTTAAAAGTTTCCAGTTTTCTTGTCATCTTTACCTTTTGCTACTTTTGCAGTGTTTTATGTCTAATCTTCCAACTATGTAGAAATAGACATGAAAAATAGAATCTCTTGTTTCCCTGACATAAATTTATTCAAACCTAAATAAAAACCTTTTCCCAAAGTTATATGTGTTCAAGCAAGGAGAAAATGTGTTGTTTTATGTATGAGCCAAGTGCTTATATGTTTTCTGTCATTTACTTTTTACGGTAAAGTCAACATATGCATCATCGTTTTCATGATAAATGAGTGAATAAGATTTAGAGCAGTCAAGTAGTATTTACAAGGCCTCCCAGCTAGTAAATGATTCAACCAAAATTCATATCTATAATCTTATAAATTAACCATGTTGTGTTTTTTGCAGAATTTGGCCTCAGTATGTGAAGGATAGAATTCATTCTACCTATATGTACTTAGCAGGAAGTATTGGTTTAACAGCTTTGTCTGCCCTGGCAGTGAGCAGAACTCCTATTCTCATGAACTTCATGATGAGAGGCTCTTGGGTGGTAAGTCGGCTTGTTTTTGTTTTCCTTTTCCACTGCATATCAAAAGACAACAAATTGGGGGAGGGATGTTAAATGGAAAGAATACCTTACTGCATGGAACAAGTGCAGCTGAGACCAAGTAGGAAGTACATTATGAGGTAAGCTTTTCTTTGTTGAATATGTATTTTATAGCAGCAAAAGGGTTTGAAACCGAATTTACAGGCATGTCCTACTTACCGAGCAGCAGATACCAAACAGCCTCTATTTTATAGCAATTTATTGAAAAATAAGGCAGACCAAAACCTGTGTAGACATCAGTGGAAAATACCTGTCACAAAAACCCAAGCAAGCATTCTCTACTATTAAGAGGAAAACAGTGCTGCAACTATTCTCCATTTTTTTGACCCTGTATAAGTTATGTATTCAAGGAATGTTTCTTGAGTATTTGTTGTTTTGCTAGATACCAAAAAAGGATTTCAAATGTGGTGCCTTTTTTCCTACTATCTAGTTGGAGAGACGAATTGTAGTAAGTGTTGAAGGATATACAATAAGAAGTAGAAAGTGTAAAATCAGTTGAATCACTGTTTTTGTTTTGGACTATTAGGGAAATTCCATGAAGGAGACATTTATTTCATCAGGACTATTGAAGCCTAGCATTTTCTATTTTGGGAGAGGACAAGGGTAGTCCACGTTGGCAGAACAGCTTGAGCAAAGAAGGTAGTCAGTAAAAGTACTTTGCAATCCCATTAGAGTGAAGTTCAAGTATTTGAGGTCTGGAGTGTAAATTAGGGAATGTTTGCCAAGCTGAGGAGAATGCCTAAGCAGTGAGAGCCCATTGCAGATTCTGGAACAGCAAAACTCTGGTGTGCATTTGCGTATGTAAAGCTAAGGTGGAAGAGACAAGTAGGTGTACTAGTTATGCCTTTGTAAGATCTGGAATGAGGGATGATACTGTGAACTGGAGCAGTAAGTGAGGCTGGACGGGGAGGGAACATGGGAGTTTGTGTAACACGCACAGCTTTCCCTTGCACACTGGTTCTCCCCATACGTAATCCAAACCCCATCTAACTTCCAGATCCGTAACACTTCCCGCATACTGTACATTTCAAAAGGAGAACCATTTAACAGTACTATTGCCGTTTGGATAGTCTGATATTCTTAGGATATTGCTTCTTAAATCGTGTCACGTATTGCCTAGCCTAGAGGTTCTTGAAGGTACAGAATAAGCATGGTGCTTACTCAGTTTTAATCAAAGGTAAATAATTTAAAATAGTTGTTTTTGTAATAAAGCAAACATGGCTTATTGAGGAAGATTAAAATATGCAAAAGAGTTTAGCCCCTAAAATAAGACTTCAGAGAAGTTTTGTTCTTGGGCCATGTTCTCAACCCCCTGTGGGTGTAAGATCATTTTCACCTCCTGTGAGGGCTTAAGTAAAATAGTTTGGAAAGCCAGACAGGTGCTACAGAGATGAATATGTGGCCTTTGGAGGGGTGCAGACACATACAGGTAATGTCAGCGTTGGTCCAAGTGCTTTTGGAACAGAGGAGAGGCATCTGACACCTCGTGGCAGCCGAGGGACCTACCTGTAAACCTTCCCAGACGAGGAGGTAATCCTTGAGTAAGTCAGACAAATAGGAAGGAAATAGGCACAACAAACAGAATTAGAGAGGCATGAACCTGGGACATGTTTGCAGCCCTACCCATTCAGTGTAGCTGGAGCATGGACTATGGAAAGGTAAGAGCCAAAAAAAGGGAACTGAATCATGAAGTACCTTAAGAGAAAAACAGAATTGTGATAAATATCCTGAAAATGCTTTGCGCCGAGATGTATGAAGTAGTTTTTAGTAAGTGTTTCTTCCTTGGAAAATGGGAGAGCAGAACCCAGTGTGCTTTCTGTATCAATATGAGTGAAGTCTTTCCCATTCTCAGCAAAAACAGATGTTCTGTTTACCTGTCCTTTGCATCAGAGGTTGCCCATTCAGGTGCCTGGGTGTCAGTGCAGGAGAGAGAGGCAGGGCTGCTTTGTCAAAGGGGATTATTGGCATCTAGAGAAAAGCCTTCCCCACTAACAGCATTCACTTCAATTGTTTGAGTAGTTGGCCAAAACAAAATACCTGCTGCCTGCTTCTGTCCAAAGGCTGCAAGTTTGCAGTCACTGCTTTAAATTTCCTGAAGATTCATTATTGTCTTTCTTATGTTATCTACATTTCTTCCTTGTTATTTATGCACAAGGAATATTTAAATGTCATAACAATGGAAGTCTAAAACAGGCAAAGAAAAGGGGAGAGGACCAAATCAGCCAGAAAACTAGGAGGTTATAAACATAGAATCTTACTTCCCATCTTTCCCATGTGCTTCTATTTTTCAGGTTTTCATTTTTAGTAAATACGGAGTTCAAGGCAGTGTGCTATATACCAGGGGTGCCAAAAAATGTATACAGATGACTTGTATTCATCTTTTGTTATGGTATATATTATTACAATTTTAATGCAGCTTTTTCCTTTCTTAAAATGTGTACACATTTTTTGGTACCCTCTGTATATATTCAAATTGGTATATCATGACTAAGTTTTTTAAATGCTGCTTGTACTGCCCAAATCAATATAATTAAAAATATTTATTCTGGGGTTCTTAAAGGGATTTTGTTAAATCTCTAACGAGAAGGAAATTTGTAAAAGATGGTGCTGTCAGTCAAAGCACAACACATTCACTTGAAGGTGTCTGCAAAACTTGATGTATGGCGGTAGGGGGCACTCTTGCTAAGCTGACCAAACTGAAATAAACCCAAGGTCTTTAATGTGCTAGAAAAATACTGGATTCTATTTATTACCTTCGGTTTTGTAAACATGCTTTATTGGAGGGACTAACTGAACTTAAAACTCGTTGGTTTTTACTTTGTTATTGTATAAGAATCGGTTTTTCTTAGTAATATGTGTCTTTCAGGCAATTGGTGCAACCTTTGCAGCCATGATTGGAGCTGGAATGCTGGTACAATCAATACCATATGACCAGAGCCCAGGCCCAAAGCATCTTGCTTGGCTACTACATTCTGGTATGTTCTAATTTTCAATTGTTATTAAGCAGTCTTTAATACTGTATTTTTGGTGGTTCTTCGCAACCATAAATGATTTGTACATAATTTAATTAAGCCTCATGTTTAGAAACCAGTTAATGGTTCTGATACTGGTTCTAAAACCGTGGGCATCCCCAATATTACACTTGCCTTCTGTGACAGTCTATAATAGTATATGTAGAGATTTATTTTTGTGTATTTTGTCTAATACCAGGAATATTTCAAATCTGATAAACATCACTTGAGAATTGTTTTTCTTGTGTATCTTTAAAAAAATAAAAAGCAGGGTGAAGAGAAGGAAGAGGTAAGACACATAAAAGAATAGGAAATTTTTGCAGTGTAGCATTGGGGGAAAAGCAGTGCTTTGGGATGCCGGGGGGGGGAAGATCTTCAGAAATGCACATTTGTGTTTGATACACTTAGCTGGGTCTGTAGTAAGATAGTTCTTGGCCCAAAGTTACCACGAGCGGGCAAAGGCTGTTCACCCAGGTATTGCAGGACACTTTTAGTATCCTTTTAGGTATAGGTTGTGATAGCTCCCTTAACGCAAATATTTTAAAGTTTAGACAAAGTGTTTTCCACTTCAAGTACCCCAGGATATTCTCTCTGGGTTAAATAAAGAACCAACCAGACCCAGAAACAAAAGCACTTCTTAAATGCATGGTCTCTACCACAATGCAAGACATTTAGAAGTATTTCCCTGAAGCTTCCAGGGAGACAGGCTCTGAGATGTTTTAATATGGTTAGTAAATGGAAATTCGGTTTTTGGCACTCAATGTTGACAAATTTGTGATGTGAAATAAGTCGTTTATCTTCTTCACGTGCTATCTTTATTTTGGTAAATGTGTGTGAGACAGCATGATTTCCCAACCTTGGTTTTCAAGTCTGTCTTCTATTAGGTATTAGTTTATTCAATCATTGATAATCTCCATAGAGCTTTATACCCTGTTTCCCCAAAAATAAGACCTAACCGGACAGTCAGCTCTAATGCGTCTTTTGGAGCAAACATTAATATAAGACCGGTATTATATTATGTTATATTATATTATATTACATTATATATTCAAGTAAGACCGGGTCTTATATTAATGTTTATTCCAAAAGACGCATTAGAGCTGATTGTCTGGCTAGGTCTTATTTTCGGGGAAACACTGTAGGACAAAACCTTTGAGAATGGGAGGGAGGTGGAATATTATCTTCCAGTACCAATAACCTGCTTTTAAGAAAAATAATTATTCAAAACATAGTATGTGCATTTGCTAAATATGTATCCTTTCATTGAAACACAAAATTCCTCACCATCTGAATTTTAATATTTATGTTTCTAAATCTCTGTTGTAGTATTTTGGCCAGTGAATAGTCTGCACCTGTTTCCCATTTTAGACACTGAGTTCCGGAGAAAACAAATTCAGTGTCTTTTTATCTGATAAATAGTAGATACTTATACTTACTGAACTGAATTATAATAACTGTGTGTTGTGTGTCCTTTTTATTATTTTCAGGTGTACAAAACAATGTAATAGACATTCACACCCCTCACAAAGTGATAACCCCTATCCGCCAATCTACCACCTCTCTGACATGGTATATAGCTGTTACAATTCCATTGACTTTCCACCCATTCATTCAGTGTTTGATTTGTTAGGAGTCACAGGACTCAGCATACAGTTGTCCTCAGAGCTAAGGTTTATTACAACAAAAGGATGCATGACAGGAACAGCAAGGGGAAAAGATGCAGGCAGAGTCTGGAAAAACACACAGTCTCTCAGTGCTCTCTCCTTCCTGTGAAGGGACACACCAAAAATGTGAAAAGTGCAATAACGTGCATTGTTTCTACCCAGGGAAGCCCCTTAGAGACTCAGTATCCACGGTTTTCACTGAGGGTTGATCATGTAGGCACCCTCCCAGCAAGTATCAAAAGCCAGACTCCGGGAAAGAAAGCAGGCCTAAAGTATAATTCACAGTGTTTACACAAGTAGTATAACCATATCAGTTAGAGAGTGGCTCAAGTGCCAAGTTCTCAGATGTCAGTCAAGGACTAACCTTGCAAGGAGGCTATTGTAAAGATAGCCGTAGGCCTGCTGTGTCAACCCATTCTTGCACAATATGAAGGCCAGTTTTTTTTCTTTATTTTTTTGTTCAAAATATGCTTTATTCTTCATAAGTATCTTCAGAAGCTGTGCATATATTCAGAAGCTGAAGCATGTTCATTTCATAGATAAGGAAGCTGAGGGTGGGTGAGGTCACACACCAGGAAGCGCCGAAATCAAGACTAACACCCCAACCTTATTTCTTCAAGACCCACGCTGTCCATTTCTTTATTCACTGACATGGGGTCTGGATGACCCAAGGGCAACCACTCGCAGCATCAAAGGGACATCAGAGCTGGCTTTTGCCCTGCTAGTAACATCCAGATACATTCCATTTTCGTTTTTTATCCAGATGTTTAGCACCACCATGTAGACACAGCTGTGGTCTCAATTAGGACTAAGTGATAATTTGCCGGAATTACTGAGATTTTCATTGAAAAACTATTGTAATTGTTACTCCACTGTTTTATTGAGATATAATTGATACCTAACGTTATGTGAGTTTAAAGTATACAGCATGTTGATTTGATACACTCACGTATTACAAAATGATGGCCACCACCGCATTAGCTAACACCTCCGTTCCATATTTACCATTCATTTTTTGTGGGGAGGACATTTAAGATGTACTCCCTTAGCAATATGAAAGTGTGTGATACAGTGTTATTACCTGTCAAAAGTTCAGAAATAACTGAAGTAAAACCAATGTATTATCGAAATAGTAATTAGTAAAACTTTATTGTGCACACACCAAAATGACAGTTTGCAAACCAGGAACACTCAACCAAAAATATGAAATGGGGCTCGGGTATATTATTATAAAGCAGCTTACGTAGTGAGAAAGCAGTGACTGTTCTTTATAGAGATTGGTTATAATATTAGAATTTTCTATGATTATCTCATACCAACCTTGGGAAACAGATCAGGTTTTCCTTATGATTTCCAAAGGCATAAGCAAGAAACAACCCAGGTAAGGTAAGCTAGTCGTGCAAAATAAACTAAACTGAGCTTTATTTGTATGACTAAACTGGTTTTCTTTGCCCAGGGAATGTTTAAGGCTGCTCTATTTTTTTTATTTTTTTATTTTAATGACACTGTGCTATATATTAGATCCCCAAACTTGTTAGTCTTATAACTGGAGTTTTATACCAGTGCTCACCATTCCCCTCTCCCCAACTCCTAGTAACCACTACACTACTCTGTTTCTCTGAGTTTGACTTTTTTTAGCTTCCACATATAGGTGAGATCATACGGTATTTGACTTTCTCTGTCTGACTTATTTCACTTAGCATAATGCCTTCAAGGTCCATGCGTGTTGTCAAAAATGGCAAGGTTTCATTCTTTTTTATGGCTGAATATTTCATGGTATATATGTACCACCTCTTCTTTATTCATTCATCCATTGACGGACACTTTGGTTGTTTTCATATCTTGGCTATTGTGAGTAATGCTGCAATGAACAATGAAGATCCTGATTTCAGTTCCTTTGCTATAAACCCAGAAGTGGGGTTGCTGGATCGTATGGCAGTTCTAGCTGTGATTTTTTAAAGAACCTCCGTACTTGTCCTCTGTAGTGGCTGTACCAATTTGCTGAATGCCACTTTTCACTCACAATAATAATGCTGAGTTATCCTTGTTAGATTTGTGGTTGATTTGTCCTTAAGCAGCAAAACATCTATTACCATTTAAGACTTTTACTAGAAAGTATCATTGAAAAGTCTCTGAATAATCTCCTTAAAAGTTTTGCTGTCAATTGCAAAATTGATGGAATTTTTATCCCATGTCTTTCCTAGAGCAAAAAAAAAATTGTTTAATTATTCACCATCATGAAATACAATTACCTTATGACTTGATTTAGAAAATGTTATTCTTGCAAAAGAAATATACTAGTATTGAAATTTCAGTATGATGATAGCTTTGTGCCTATTTGTGAATTAAACTAATGTTTAAGTAAAGGATTAACTTGTTCTGCGCACTACTGAAGTAATGCCTAAGATTTTTTTATTGAGCTTTGCTTCATTACCTTTGCTTCATTATATTGATAATTTTTATGAAAATGTTTATAAATATCTGACAAATTATTTTTTATAAGCTGTGATAACATTCCCTACTATGCAAGGTAACAGCAGTGTCTTTCCTTGAAGTTTCTGTATTTTTAGATTAGCATGTACTCATTCTCTCATTTTACTTTGTTTCCTCTTGGCAGCAGTAGGTTTGACTTTGAGTTATTCATTTTAAGCCATTTTATCTCAATTCTTACATACATGAATATTATTATAAAGATTAGTATTAGATTCAGATCCAAATAATGAACTACACAGAATTGGACAAAGTTACTAAAAATTTCGATTAGTGTTTGTACTTGTGATTTGTGACTATTTGTCTAGAAATACTATTACTGTTACGATTTAGAATTTGGATAGCCACAAGTTTTGGTTGTGGAATTTGGGGGGTAATATTACCTAAATCGGCAAAAGATTTTCTCTAATCGTACTGTTTAATGACAAGGTATATAGTATGTTCACATGGGATGTTAGTTAGAAGTGGCACTTCCCCCGGGGTTGTTATTTAGTAAATACTGAAGTGTCCACTTGCTCTTCCTCCAGGTGTGATGGGTGCAGTGGTGGCTCCTCTGACAATATTCGGGGGCCCTCTTCTCATCAGAGCTGCGTGGTACACAGCCGGCATCGTGGGAGGCCTCTCCACTGTAGCCATGTGTGCGCCCAGCGAGAAGTTTCTGAACATGGGCGCTCCCCTGGGCGTGGGCCTTGGTCTCGTCTTCGTATCCTCACTGGGTAAGCCCCTGTGCTTTGACACTTGGTTCTTGGTTCATGATGTCCCCAAATAATCTTACGTACTCAGGTTTTCTACTGGAGGCAATATATTGAGTCATTTTTAAAGTTGTTTAAAAGATACATGCTAGCCTGATCACTGCACTGTACACCTGAAGCTGAACAATAATGAATGCCAACTATAATTTTATATATATATATACATATATATATGTATATTTGTATGTATGTACTTACAAGAAGCGGAGTACAGCATTAGGAATAGAGACGGGAAATGTAATGGCTCTGTGCGATGTCAGAGGGGTACTGGATGGGGGAGGGGGGTCCGCAGTGTGAGGGATATAAATGATAAACGGCTAAGTATTACTTTGTGTACCTGAAACTAATAAAAAAAAAAGATACATGCTAAATTGACTGAATTTTCTTATTTGGCATAATAGTAAACCATTATTATCGGTTTTACCAAATACATCTAAAATGGCAATTAGTCTGCAAACATGAAAATTGCTCTGATGCAAGAACCTTTCTATAACGTGGGCCAGTGACCCTTTGAAGGAATGAGTATCATGGGTTTTGAACTGAATGTACGTAACATTAGACAGTGCTTATACTCACATGTTATCTGTGCAGTATACCAAAGAACATTTGTTTAAGCAATGTTAATTATAAACCCAGCTATAGAAAAGTCCTTTATTAAAAAAAAAACAAACAAAAAAACAACACTTTTTTCCCATTTTGATTTCAGGATCTATGTTTCTTCCACCTACCACTGTGGCTGGTGCCACTCTGTACTCAGTGGCAATTTATGGTGGATTAGCTCTTTTCAGCATGTTCCTTCTGTATGATACGCAGAAAGTAATCAAGCGTGCAGAAATAGTACCAGTGTATGGAGTTCAAAAATACGATCCCATCAATTCGTAAGTAGTCTTTGATGCCTTCCCCTGTCATATAAAGACAGTTGAGTTATTTTATCCTATTTTGTTTTATGGCTGTATTCATTTCCTAGGGCTGTTGTAAAAATTATACAAACTGGGTGGTTTAAAGCAACAGAAATTGATTCTCTCGCAGTTCTGGAGGCCAGACATCTGAAATCCAGGTGTCATGAGGGTTGGTACCGTCAGAGGGCTCTAAAGGAAATGTGAATTCCTCCCCTGGCTTCTGTTATAGCCAGCAGTGCTCACTGGTCCATACGTCGCTCCGGTCGCTGCCTCTGTCTTCACATGGTGTTCTCCTGTGTCTGTCTCTGTCCCTTCGCTTCTTAGGACAGGAGTCAAATTAGATAAGGCCCACCCTACTCCAGAGTTACTTCATCTTGACCCACATCTTCATTACATTTGCAAAGACCCTGTTCCCAAGTAAGGTCACCTTCACAGATGACCAAGGGTTAGGACTTCAACATATCTGTGAATTCAACCCACAGCATTGGCCTTGGCATGTTTTACTATTTTATTTCTGTTGCTGTTGGGTCTATTCTCTCTCTAATAGGCTATGTATCCACAGAAGTTTGATTGTCTTACAACTAAGTGTAATATTTAGGTATTTATTCAGTTAATGAAGAGTATTTTACGTATTTTTGTTAATTAGCCTTATGGTGCTCTTGTTGGTCAATTTTATATTTAACAAACTTTAGAACTGAAGAAAAGATGTATTAGTCAAGTATTAGTTGTTGGAAAGTGTACATAATTGACTTGAAATGTTTAATAGAAAAGCCTATTTTATTAAAAATCGGAAAACACCTCAGTTTGAAAATTTTGTTTTGGAGATACTCAAATTTAGCTGATGTTAAGAGTTTTAATATAATAATGCTGTGTCGTTTTCTTGGCCTTTCCACTTAAGTTGGGTATTTTATTTAAATTTTCTTGAGTTTCATGGTATCATCGCATTTTTGAAAGGAATTTATTTTTTTCTTTAAAGCTAAAAATGTAACTATTTTTTTAAATGCTACTTATAATGCTTACAGATTTAACAGTTTCTTTATTTGGGTGAAGGGGATGGGGTGTTATGGGGGTATATTATATTTTAAAATGCCAGACTTGGCATCTAACACATTTTTGTAAAGGGGTTTCTTTGGTTTTGTTCTGATTTTATTGTCTATCACCATCACCCCTTCCCCCCCACACGAAATACTGTACTCAGAGTGTTAGAGGCTAAAATAATGATTTTTAAAATGTTTAAACTTTCAACATTTAAAAGATTAATCTGCCAGAAGAAAATCTTGGCTGTTTTCTAGTCTCGGACTTCCTTGTTGGCATCTTTTTAAAAATGTCCATCTTGTATACCTAGGACAGACACTCAGTACTGCTTTTCTTTTCTAGATTAAGAAATAGCCTTTATCGGGTGGCCTGTTCGCTCAGTTGTTTAGAGCGTGGTGCTGATAGCATGAAGGTTGCCGGTTCAGTCTCCACATGGGCCGCTGTGAGCTGCGCCCTCCTTAAAAAAAAAAAGAAAAAGAAACAGCCTTTATCATTGTTATTAGAATTACATCATATTTAGCAGAATTCTTTTCTTTTCTAGGATGCTGGGAATCTACATGGATACATTAAACATATTTATGCGGGTGGCCACTATGCTAGCAACTGGGGGCAACAGGAAGAAGTGAAGTGCCTCAGCCTCTGACTCCTGTACGGCCCCAGCTGTCTTTCCTGTGTCATAGAGGCGGGTGTTCGTTACATAGTTTGTTCAAGCAACTTTCATTGAAGTTTAGAAGATAAGAAGTTATCATCATGTTTCAAATGTTCCAGTAATGTGATGCTTCAGGTCTGCCTTTTCTTCTGGAGAATAAATTCAGTAGTTCTCTTCCAAATAAGCATACATATGTCCAATGCTCATGTGTGAGTGATTCTGAACTATTTCAATGAATGTGAAAACAGATTTGTGTTGTGAGAATTTAAGTGTTTTATCTACTTTTAAATTGATTTGGTTAAGTATTATAAAAATTAGCAAAATTCTATTTACCTGCATCTATTTTGGAATGCAGAATGTTAACAAGTAATGTCATGAGTGACATAGAAGTTTGGTGAAGGGGTCAGAGGGAAGGAAAGCGTCACCTACAGGCCTTCTGTGACTACATAGAACTTAGGACTTGTGTCAGTGGCGGTGAGCCAGTGAGACGGCTCATTCGCTGAACTTACAAAAGAGCATAAAACGAAGACATAGGTGATGCATTTTCCTGCTGTTCCTTTTAGTGCTCTCTTTATAACGTACGTGTGATCATGTTTGGCTTCTCATTGTTTGACATTGTTCTGACAGTCCAGAATTCTATTCATATGGAGAATTCCTTATATGTAATATATATATGTGTAAGTTTAATTTTTGAATCTTCTAGCACAAAATATCCTTAAAATAGCTTCTCAGGATAAAATATTCAAAACACGGAAACTTGTACTTTCTAGTATACAAACAATATGTTCATAATTGCTGAATTTTTTGCATATTTATTGAAATGCTTAATAGAGTACACACTTGCCTTTCTCATCTCTGCAAGCTTTGAAGCTTTTATTAGAAAATCCTGTTTATGACTTACCCTTGAGATTATGAAAGCAGTTTTTCTCCTAAGACTTGGTTTCTTGCATTCCCTCTCAGACTAAGCACTAGGAAAAATGAGTCATTCTTCACGAACTGTATCGATTAAAAATGTAATGGTCAGAATGCTTCCTTGGTGTGTCCCCTAGCCGAATTTTCCTTCTCTCCTGCATAGACCATTACTTAACTCTCTTGTGACATTCGTAAGTTTTTTGATAACAGAAGAGTTAGTTTTGGAAGTGCCTAATGAATGAAGTAAGTGTATATGGTTATTGAGATGATTATTGTTCTTGATAAGCATTTATTACATTAATTCAAAAATAACTTCTAACGACCTCAAATTACATAGGATGCCTATTTTTGAAATAATAAAGGTTCCGGCCAAATGGTGTTCGCTCTATAATTTTTCTAGCTGATCCATATGTATACCATTTGAATAGGGGATTTGTTCAAGAAAGCAACTTAGTCTCTTACCCAGTATAGTATATATAGTACAGTATGATTCTGACTAGTACTTACAGCTAAACTGCCTTTCTTTGAACCCCAACTCTTCCACTTTTTATGTGACCTAGGCAAGTTATGTAATCTCTCTGCCCATTTCCTCATCTATAAAATGAAAATGATAACACCTGATAGGTTTAAAGTGAAATGTGCTGGCACTTAGTAAGCACTATGTAAGCTTTAGCTGCTATTGCCGATTTGTTTTAGGATTTTTTCCCTAGGAAATATCTAGATGCCAAATTTCTATCTTTTCTTTGTCTACGTTAGTCCCTGTACAATGTCAGTATGATCTTAAAGTGAAATCGTAAAGGTCCTATTGTCTTCAGTCACATTTTAGAACTCAGAGTTTATATCCTTGTTTGAATGGTATCACACACAAAAAACAAAATAATAATTTTAACAGTGGGTATCAGGCAGAAGCTTATCTAGAAAATCAAGGTTTTTGTTGTGCTTTTTTTTAATTTAATAACTTAGTATTTTAACTTCTGACTTTGCTAAGACAGTGAAGACTTTTCAGTATAAAAAGCGAGTTACATAAAATGTGAATTCTTATACTAGATCTAAAGTGATAACGGAAAAATCCCAGGTTCCTTGGCTCTCTTACCATACTACTTCCCTCACTCACATCACTCATAGGAAAGAGTGAAGACCTGAGAGTTGATAGGTTTTGGGCAAAAAAGAAAGAAAAATACCCATTTCTCATTTTCTAAAACAGCCTCTGAAGTGATGTGTTGTTAAAAATAATCACAAAAAAATAAAGGCCCTTTTGGTTTGGTTAGAATGACATCTAACAAACACTCACTCAGAAAACATGAGTGTAGCATGCAGACACCATTGCTACCTGGACCCAGGAGAGATGATGATGAATAAAAATTGCCTTCTAAAGAGTAGCCTCCCCAGGTCAACACAACCCTAGTCCTTTGTGATGAGTGTCATAAGAGAAATGAACAAAGTAATAAGTTTTCAAGGTGTCCCAGGAGGAAGTCTTCAAGAGTAAATACAGTAGTTTTATAGCACACAAAAAAGGGGGCATTTCACAGCAGAAGGATGGTGGAGGAAGAACGGGGATATGGAGAAAGATGCAAGAAATGTGAAAGTTCCCTTGAAGCCTGATTTCCTGCTCACAACAGGTTTCTGTTCTGTGCCGAAGGCCCTGAACCCTTGGATATTTTCTGTACACTTGAAAGAAATGTTAGAACACGGGAAGAAAGGCAGACATGTTTCCCTTAAAATTACTCATCTGGGTGTAATGTGTCCATATTAAAGTTCCTGAAACTAAATAATACCCAAGATCTGTATTGTTTAATAGGGTGGGAGGGTCCGGAAGGCTGATAATAGCTAATGATTTAACTGATTATTTTATATGCTGTGTACTAAGTCCTTCGCACATATCTATCATAACTGGGTACTGCTAGGTAGGTATTAAGCTAGGTACTGCTATCCCCACTTTGCAAAGGAATAAAGTGAGAGCCACAAGTTTAATCTTTGCACAAGGTCATACACGTATATGGCTGGGAAGAATACAGTGGTAGAAATGAACCTAACCAGTTATACTGGGAAGTTGGTGATGAATGCCGTAGGGCGGAAGTCCCATCTGAGAATCAAAAGCACTGTACAAATTAAATAGGTTGAGATTCTGCTGAACATAACCTGAAAACATAATTTTAGTGTTTATCAAAAGGGATTGACCTCTGTCTGAAGTACAAATGGTAATCATAAGTTACTTCCCCAGATTCTGTTTCTTATATAAAGTTCTAGAAACTCCCAGTTCATTTGAAGCTACAAATCAAACCATTTTTTAAGGTCAATGTAATCAGTCAGATGAACTCCTTAAATGTACTCAATTTAGCTAGCACTCAAAATGGAGGCCGTTTTTCAGGAAAAGATAGGAAAGCTATATGACCTTGAGAACTTAGTCTTTTGTGTAGCAGTTCAGGAAAATGAGAAAGCTTCCCCAAATAGTAACACTTGAAAACAGCAAAAAGAACATTTTGTTCCAGAAACAGATGAAACCAATTAGAAGTCTGATGGGGAGGGAACAATCTGGACCGTTCTGCCCAGTGACTCCGGGCGGCTGGCGGCTGAGGGTGAGGGCAGGTCCAGCACAATCTCTTCTCTGCCTCTCATAGCTTGTACTGGTTCCTCACCTCGTGGGAGGGGTATCGGTTCTAAGGGGCCTCAGCCCTACACCTTCAACTGAGGGTGATGGGTGGTGGGGGTGTCGCCACGTCATTGCCTGCAGTTGGAATCCTCCGCGTTCCCTGTGGCCACACCCAGAAACAGAATTGCTACTTTCTGGCGGGATCAAAACTGACATTAATTCTCACAACTGGGCACACAAGTTGAGAAACATTTTTTAAACATTGAAAACAAATGGTTTCCACGGAGCACTTTGTAAAAGCTGCTTGATCACCTGTAGGTACGGCATCAGCTGGCCGTCATTCCTCCAGGCTCTCGTGCCTGGAACATGGGGACTGCTGCTATGCGCAGGGTGTTTTCATAGCATCGCAGCCTGGTGAAATGAGATTCAGATGGTGATCTCAGGGTGTTACATGTCTTAATGTCCTTTACTCATTAGGCATGTTACCTCAGTTCTAAGGTGCAGTACTTACCCCACCTCATTTCTGAAATGTACATCCAATTTATTTATTTATTTATTTATTTATTTATTTATTTTTGTGAAACTAAATAGCATATCTTAAAATCAGTCTCATTTTTGAATTGAGGAAATACAGTATTTTCCAGTCGTTTGTTTCCCATACTTTTCTGATAGTTCATTGTCCTGTAAGAACAGGTATGTGAAGGATTCTTGTGATAATTAGCTATAGCAAATTTTACTGATGAGTCAAAGGGACTTTTCCACAAGAAAGTACAAACCTAGCCCCACCCAGTTACGTACTTCCTACAGGTTGAATGCAGAATGACTCCCCAAACAGGAAGACCGTTGAAAGCCGAGAGAGAGCGCATTCGTGATTTGGTATGATCTGACTGTTCATAACGGGAGTAAGGGATTTATTACGTTTGTTCAGTTTGATACTCCTTGAAGGAATTAACTCTTAAAACCAACTGTGGAGAGAAAAAGGATGAGTGAGCCCTTTCTGCCCTGCCATTGCAGCCTGGTTAGACACAGGCCCGTCTAGAAGACAGCATCTGATGGACAAAGGCAGTGGGTGGTAGCCAGGAGAGAGCTAGTAGAGAAGGCCAAGGCCCTGCGACCCTTTCAGCAGGAATGCTGGAGACAAGCCCTTACTGCAGGTGGGGAATTGAGCGCGGGAACTCAACAGCATTGATCTTCACAAATCACTTAAAGAGACAAATCCAACAGGTAGGGATCAGGCTCTGTATTAGGTACTGTTTTTAGGTACCTTGTAATTGAAATGTGCGAAATAGCAACAGGTGACCCAAGGTAATTGTGAAGTAGAAACTACAAAAGCATCATCCAGACGAATTGCTGCAGGAGTTCAGAAAAAGGGGACAGTTGTGCCAAGTGCCCTCAAGAACCCAGATAGGTGTCCTACACATACGAGCACCGAAGAGAGCTCCCTGCCTTGGTGGGGAGGGAAATGCCGGGGGCACCACCCACATGCAGCATCGTGGAGTATCCTGACCTACTCTGCAGAGGGCCCGGCCTCGACTGGAAACCCAATGTGTTTGTGACTCTGCTGTGTGTTCACAACTTAACGTCCCCCTTACTGTACTGGGTGCCTCAAAAAAGGTGAGCATCTGATCATCTACCTCATTGAAGTAGAAGAGTCAAAGTTGGGGAAGTGAGATTTTCACTGTTGTTAATTCTGGATGGCAGAAAAAAATGGGCAGTTGGTAGGTAAATGAGGTGTTTGGTATCTTTTTAAGTATGTTACAGCTGCCCCTGAGACATTTTTTACAAAGGAAAGTACATCTGGAAAGAAAGCACATTGAAACACTTCTCAGATTTTAAGAACTTAGTGGAAAGCAGAACATCTGTCCTGTGGCCTTGTCTCATCTTTGAGTGGAACTGGACCCTGAGCCCTCAGGTTCCTTGTAGCCTTGACATGCTGTGTCTGCAATGACACCAGGCTTGAAGTTTCCCCCAGGACTACAGAACCCTGGCTGCGCCTCACACATCCACCCTGTCTGGTGGTGCTAGGTATCGGGTGATAATAAGGAAAGGTGACAACTCTTTTTCTGGGAAGCCTGCTACCAAACCTGCAAGGCACAGCACAGATGCTGACAAACAGGACCCATCCAATCCCTGCTGTGGTTCTGCAGCGCTGAGGGCTGGCTTACAAAAGCAGAAAACCTTGCGTTCCCATTCTCTCTATTGCCCATGTCTCGGACTGGCTCTACTGGTCCTCCCTTCTCCATCAAAATCCACATTTGTGAATAGATCTGGTGTCAGTCATTTAGACCTGAATTTCAGTGGGAGGTTTGTTTTGTTTTTCTTTGCCCCAAATTGTGGTAAGAAAACACAGTCATTGTTCCACATTAAAGAAGCACCACACATCCTTGAACACTAGTGAGGATTGGTATTTTTTTGGAGACAGGTTCTTGTTGAAAAAAGGAGGGAAAGCTATGCACCCCACTTCCAGCAATAGATGACCTAATACAACAAAAAATTATTTTTGGGTAACACAATACTTTAGCATGACACTCATCGAAAGCATCTGTTCCTCTCCAGCTTCAGCTACTGTTTCACAGAGAAACCAAGGAACAGAGAAGTTGATCAACTTGTCCAGGGTCACACAGCTAAAACGTGGCAGAGCTCTGGTCAGAGCTTGGATCATGTGGCTCTAGAGTCTGTGCTTTTAACAAGTCTAAGAGAGGTAGGGGGAGAGAAAGCAAAGACAAGGGCCTTGAGTCCCTCAGCCCAGGCTGAAACCATGGGGTGCGTGTGAGGTAGTGGGGGCCAAAGACCAGGAACTCCACAGGGAAAGAGCAGAAAGCAGAAAGCCAAGGGGCTCAGAGATGGTGTCTTTACAGGTGCTCCAGTACCAACATGGGGTGACCACAGGCTATAAAAAGCAGCACCTTCTAGTCTCCCCCGTCATGGAAGAGAAGGTGACAGTCCAGCACAACCCCCAGGATCAATTACAGCCCTGCCGGCAGTCACCATGGTGAGGTGTCACCATGGTAGACAGCCCTCACCGGGGATAGAGAGACAAAAGTAACAGTGGGAGGATGCACAGCATCAGTGAGGACCAAGGGGGCCATCGAGGGCGGACAGGGGGGAGGGTGAGTGGAGGTGACCCCAGGTTTATCAGCCTTGACCCCAGCAGCAGCATGCCAGGGGCAAGCAAGACCCATGACCCAGTGGGTTGGAGGTTTATGAGGAAGTTCTGATTAATTGTGAAAAATAGAGGAAGCTATTGGGTTTTGGGTATAATTTGGGGGTTGCGTGTCAACTAAATACCAACGTTGTAGGTTATTTTTAATGACTCATGAGATCTCGTGGAACCAGCCTCAGTTTTGGAGTCAGAACTGGTTCCAAGTGAGAAGTTGCCACGACGTTTTTTGTGAGGTGAAGGAAACTTCACTTTTCCTTGTTCCAAGATGAAAATGAAATGCCTGCCTCTCTGAAGTTGGGGGAGAATTCAATGAGAAGAGAATTGAAGGATTACAGGAGTGATCACCGGAGTCCGACCCCTTCTTCTATTATAAACTGATCTGCAATTTGCTAAAAAAACACCCTTGGGAGAAGAGTGTGGTGGCCAACAGGGAAGGGAGGGACTCGGGCCAAAACGCTAACCGTAAGGGTGGGGATGCTTCAGGCACTTTCCTAATGAAACTTAGAAATCACAAATTTGACTTGAAAAATTTTTTTCTTCCTTATAAATTCCCCTGTGTGCCTCTGGAGACTTTTTTCTCAGGAAGGCTGCCAAGTATTCCAAATCATCTTTGGAAATTATTCAAAGCTTGAAACTTGATTATTTTTGTACCCCAACTGCATGCGTATACTTAAAACTAACAGGTGTTCCTGTTAAAATGCTTCTCATTTTCACCTCTCTCTGCTCAACATGAGATTTCAAATACTCTAAAGAGCAAGAGGTGTTTGTTCCATTTTTAAAGTAAGATGTTGGCAACTATCTTTGAATGTTAAAAAAGCAGGTGAAAATCTGTGAACAGGGGTTGTATGTAGGGAGTGGGGTTTGGGGTAGAATTTGTACTTTAAACCCTGTGTTACTAACTTAGGGCAGGCAGAGATTGCTTCACTCATTTTTCAAAAGTATTTACTAAGCAGGTTGGAATCCTAGCATCTGAATCTATCCTTCCCGTCAGACATGTTCCCAGAAATACCTACAGATCTGTGAACCGTATGTACGAGTATGAGTGTGTAAGGAACAGAGCCCAAGACAGCCAGTTCTTCCTGATCTTAGCTGTGCAGTGTCCTCAGGGCTCGGTTCTGTGGTGAGGGAAAAAAAAAAAGCTGCGTTGAAAACCCGGCCTCTATTTCTGATTTCATGGCCGAGTGGCTGAAAGTCCTGAGAAAATTGCCTAAGTCCTGGCTCAGTTGGACACGGGTTGCAGGTGAATCTCTCTTTACCAGCCAGCCATTCTCTGCTAATTTCTACACCACCACTAAGCAATTTAGTTCAGCTTTGCGGTTTGACCTAATTTCTGCCCCCTCTGCCAGGTGGATTGTTCTTTTGCCCTCTCTGAAGGTTTCCTAAAAGCAAAAGAGAACCACACCAATGCAGACTACCTGTTACCACAGGTAATGGGTGAGTGGCAGCTTAAGGCACGCTGTTGCCCAGAGAACTCAGTGGTGGCACCCCAAACTATCCCAGATAAAAATTAATACAATAATAGTCAAAGTCTTTGATATAAACCATGACTGTAAATCGTAGCCTCGGGAAGCATCTTTAGGAAGCTTTGCTGAGTGTATGTACGGACCTGTAATTTACCGTTTAACTAAGGACAGCCTACTGGCTGGCAGATGTACCCTCAAGACAAGTCCCACCCTCTTCCTGACTCTCCTTCTGACAAGGGGGGCCCCCAAGTCTCTCCGGGCACCAGGTCTGGAGTCGCCCCTGGGAGACCCCGTGTTCCTGACCACACCTAGCGATGGCCACGCCCCACAGCACAGCCATCAGGATTCACAGCACAGCTTGGAAAGGGAATGAAGCTGGGGCTGGGTGTGTGACTAACATCGCCTGACGTTGGGTCCGTAAGCCCAGCAGCCCCAACCAGTTTCTTTGTGTGGATTGGTTTGAAAGGTTTTATAAATGCATAAAAGTGTACAGGCTGACAGTCAAGATATCCCCCTGGACCCTGATTTGCTCACCAAGCTTTCTGAGTTTGTGGTCTAAATTGTTTCTCTAATCTCCAGAAACGGAGCAGGGCCGGTGAAGGGCACCGTTGGTCAGTCTCAGGCAGCAGGGAATGTCTGAATTGGCTGCCAGGGACCAGGGGGACCCTGGACAGCTGAACCAGATACTGCCATCTTCCCATGTGCCCTTCGAGGCTTCGAATGGAACCTATTCTTTGGTTAGAAGAGCATATTTATTACGGCAAAGGACAGATGGCTATGACATCACAGGACGAATACAAATTCTGTGTATCTGCATGGCTGCCTCCACTAACAGAAGCTCCTTGGAGCCAGGCAGTATGTTCCGTGTCAGTGAGTAGGTGACGTCTGGGCCTCCTGCACCCATCACCCCACTGTTCCTCATGCTTGGCCTTGCAGGATGCGCCCATCCTCCGTATCTTTGCTCAGACTGATCCTGTACCTGAAGGGCTTTCATTTCAGCTTAAACACCCATCAAGGTCCAGCTGCAGCCCCACTTCCTTTACAGTCATATGAGTGACTGACTTGTGGCAGATGGCTTCTCACTGAGAGAGGCAGCACTGTGCCCCCTTCACAGCTGGGAAGCAGGCTCAGACGTTCAACGGCAAGTCCTAGGTCATCCTGCTGGAGCATGGCAGAACAAGGACTGAAAGCCAGGCCGTCTGATTCCCAGGCCTCGGCTCCCCACATTTCACCCATGACTACACACTCTTCCCTAAGGCTTTGCAAAGTGTTTTATGGTCCTCCTCCTGCCACAACTAAGGAATGAGCAGGAAGATTTGTAATTGATGGGATTATATTATGACACTAAAAGTTAACGTTCAACCCTGGGAAGTGGCTCTTCCCTGGCAGGAGTTTCCTGTTCTGACCACAGAGGCCAGCGCTGGGAGCTCCCTGGGCTGGGCCTTTACAGCTCTGTGTTACAGTTCACGAAATGCTCTCAACTTCTCAAAAAGCTGTTTTTTTCCTCTTGGGAGGGGCTGACTCTACCCTAAATGAGAATTTCAAGGTTGCCACTGCCCTGCCCATCTGGAAACACCTCTCGCGTCACTCTATACCTATCCGGGTGGCCCCAAGGGAGGACTTGTACTCCGGCTGCCTCCCCAAGACACCAGACCCAGCCCGCCACCATGAGGTTTCTAGTTCTCTCCAGTCTGCTCTGCATCTTGCTTCTCTGCTTCTCCATCTCATCCGTGGAAGGTAGGTCTGTCCCCGGGGTGCTGGGGCCCGAGCGGGATTCATGTCTGGGAAGGTTGCAATCGAAACGTTGGAGGGCAGGCCCCTGGCAGGCCGTCCTACGCCCGAAAGATTACTGAACATACGTAGCCCCTCCACCCATGGTGGCAGTACCAAGGGTGGCTTGGGAGCTACTGACCCCACAGTCTCCACCCACAGTCCCAGCTCCCCCAAATGCACGCCTAGCTCAGGAGGAGCAGTGTGCTTACCATGCAAACATGCAATCTCCCCGCTAGATTGCTTTGTGAACCTAAGTCCTACCTAGCTAGAAAGTCCAAAGCCACTGTGTTGTCCTGTGTCACGCTTGGAGCACAGTAAATTTGTGTTGAGTGAATGCATACATTAATTAGCAGACTATCTGAGTCTAAACATCCTCCAAACTCATGCACAGTCAACCCCTGTGACAGATGGAATGAGAGTTTGTGTGGTGGGGGCACATCTGTGTGTGTTTAGAAGTGGGGAACATGGTCCTTGCGCCTCTGTGGATATGAATATTTAGCTCTCCTGCCTTTTTTGATCAGATAGCTGAGTATTTTGAGTGTCTTCTCTTGTCTAACCCTCTGGAAACTGCCTACTTTTATTCTTTATTTTAGCAGTTACAGTTATTTTAACATTGTTTGGAGTTAAAGAAATATATATAGGGCTGAAAACAATCATAATTTCATGACTCAAGAATAGCCATGTTAACCATTTTGTTTCTTTTCCATACTGCATGCAAGCATGGCTTCTTTGTGATTGATAAATCTCTATATGATTAATGAATATCATATCTTTTTTTAAATTTATTGTTGTATTAGGATAGTCACCAAAAATACTTGTGATTGGAATTCTTCTGGAAGCATTTACACCAGAATGTCTACAGCAATAATCTCTGAACGATAAGATTATAAAAAGTATTTGTTTTCTAAAGTTTCTGCAATGAACATTGCCACATAGATATAATGACAAACGATGCTTAGACTCCCTCATGAACTCAGTCCACAGCAATGCTTAGCAGATCTTGATTTCGGACTTGTTAGAGGTTGCCAATATTACCTTAATGACAATTCAGTGAAGATGAATGTCTTCCCCCACAAAGTTTCCTACCCATTTAGGAATATTTCTGGCAGATTTTCCAAAGCGATGCCATTTAACTACTATTTTTTAGGTATAATTTGCCATGAATGTGTTATGATGGACTTGCTTGGACATTTAGATGGTTCACAACTTTGCACGATTTTACGTATGTGGCCAAAAACAAATATGTGTACATAAAGTATTTTCTATATTTAGGATATTTTCTTAGGCTGGATTACCATGGGGGAAAATTGCTGTGTAAAAAGGCAGAGACACTTCTGAGTGATGATGCTGAACTGTTTCTTAAACAAGAACATGAGGAGACATATTCTGGTAGCAGAGTGTCTCCCCATGTTGACTGTGTTATTTCTGAAAAATAAATTCACCTCAAGGCCCACACTTTCCCTGGTCCCTCCCATAGCCTGGCCCACCCTGAGTTTTCTTAAATAAATATTCCTGAACCCTGAGCCTTGAGAGCTGAAGTTCACTCCAGTCATTCCTGTCCCAACCCACCCCATGGTGTCCCCAACCTCATGGTGTCCCCACACATGCTAAGGAAGTGCCTCTGCTCCTCTGTGTCTACCCTCAGGAAAACGGCACCGTAGGCATCCTGCCAAGCCCTTCAAAGGCAAGCTCTGCTGTTCCCAACATCCCAGCCCTGTCCTGAAGACCCAGAACGGTAAGCACCGCACCTTGTACAGATGGAGGAGAGGCTCTGAGGAGGCCATGAGACAGGCTGTGTATGTGGACCAGCTCCCACTTGCGCCTGGCATCAGGTGCTTGGGTGGAAGGACCACAAGCAGATATGATCGTGGCCTCATGGAGCTTCCAGTCCAGTGGGGAAAACTGACCCCACAAAAAAAGTCAACAGGTCAATCATTTTAAACTGAATATGTTCTGTCCAAGGAAAGAACAGGATGCAAGTAGGAAATGGTACAGGGAACAAGGAGGGTGGAAAGATTGGTACAGGCAGGGGAAGGAGCAGACATGGAGGCCTCCGATGGGCAAGAGGGAAGCATGGAAGACAGAGGGATGGGGAGGCAGGAGGTGCTCACAGAAGCTGCAAACCAAGGCAGGGCCAGCCTGGTGAGCTGGCACATGAAGTGGCATGACTGGCAGGTGGATGGGGTACACAGGTCCAGAGAGTCCCAGAGGTGCAGGCAAGTGGCAGAGTTGGGCTCCATGCCAGGGTGAGGTCTGGCAGAGCAAGCATGCCCTCTCTCACAGGCCTGGAGGGCACTGGGTGATGAGGGAGGCAGGCCCAAGGAGGGCTGCAGGCACCCAGCGCCCAGCACTGGGGCTCCAGGCCAGGGTTAGGCTGACACATAAGTGTTGCCTGGCCCAGGGTGTGAGGATAGGACGGCTGGATCTCTGCTAGCCTTTGGTAGGAGGGCCCTAGAGCCTGGGACAGGCAGAATCCCCAAGGGAAAGCTGCAGAGCCTGGAGCCAGCCCAGCTGGACACAAACCCAGAGCTCCTGCCCCCCACTCTCTGTAGCTTAATGCCCTTCTCAGGGATCTGAAAAGGCCCCAGCCCTGCAGGTTCCTCTGGGGTCATGGCCATGGCCAGAACTGGAGCCTCCACATCCCTCCCAGCTACCAAGTGTCCTGTGCACCAAGGGGGAGCTTGGATGTGAAGGAAATGGAGGGAGGGAGACTGCATGGCTCAGCCTCAGGCCACTTCTCTGGAGAACGTGACAGCCCCTCCTTCCAAGCTGGCATCGCATCCAGCTGGAGCTGGGTAAAAATAACCAGTTTTCACACATTGAATGTGAGTGTGAGGCACCCGCCAGGGCAAGGTGAACACACTGACTGGCTGCCTGCAACTCTGTTCGCCCCTGAGGCCCCAACCTGGCAGGGGAGAAGTGTTTCTGTGAAAGAAATAGGCAAAAATCTAAGGAAGAGAGAAGCAGAGTCTATTCCATGCCCGCAGAGAAAAGCAGGGTGTGCTCAAACCCGCCTCCCCCCAAACCACTCCCTAGGATGCACTAGCTCAGAGGCAGTAAGGAAAAGAGACGTTAAGGGTGTGTGCCCCGCACGCCACAGGCACAGGGCTCATGGCAAACACCCAGGTTAACTCCTGGTGCGCAGGACGAGAGCCAGAGCGGGGTTCTGTGAGCATTCAATGCTTTAGAATGATCCAGGTGCGTGGCTCCCAGGTTTGGTCTGGATTTCTTTGAGTATATAGATTTTAAAAATTCCACTGCAGAAATTTACAAACCACTTAGAACAAGAAAAGCAAAACAAACATTTTTATTGGGTCCTTATCATGCGATCTCATTTATCTTTGGAACTACCCTAGGGAAGCTGTTTACAGATTAGGGAACTGAAGCTCAGAAAGTATCTGAGGCACAGCCAGAACCTGATCTGTCTACCTCTTTCCACTACAACAAACTGCCTCCCAATGGCGAGCAGGTCTCAGGCAGCACACTTAGGAAGACAGGCGCATGCCCGAGGGAGACCGCAGGCTTCCTGGGAGGGAGGCACCACCTGGGTTGGAATCTCAGCTCCACAACGTGCTGCTGGCTGTGTGCCCTTGAGCAGGTCACTCAGCTCTGCTGAGCCTCAGTCTCCTCATCTGGGAAAGGGTACGACAATGGAGCCTACCTCACTGGGCTACGGTGAGGAGGCAGTGGGGTCCTGCCGATGAAGCCAGGCACCAGCCTGGCCCCGAGTACCCCGGAAACATGCCGGAAGTCTGAACCCGGCCAGGGCAGCTGAGTCAGAAGACTCGTGATTTCCACACTGAAAACTCAAACCAGTACATTCTTGCCCAGGCGTGGTGGCTCCACCCAGTCTTCTGGGCCAGATTCTGGGACTCCCTGAATGCCGTGTGATCAGCGGGCGTGCTCGTTGTGCCAGGCTCTGGGAATTCAGCCTCCGTTCTCTGGTTGACTGACATACGAGTGTCCATGTACCTGTCTTTCAAAAGAAAATAACCTAGGGCTGCCTGGAGAATGTCCCTGAGCTGACAGTACCCATTGGGACACACACACGCTGGATGTCTACCTACTCCTCAATCTATAGTGTCTTTCCTGAGGATTGTTTTATATGTGATGTGCTAGGCCTGTGGGGGTGACAGGAAGTGGCAGGCACAGGATTCGGGGCAATTTGACAAAAACCATCATAAAAAAAATCAATGTGCTGAGTGGCCAATTTGCTGAATTGACTGCATTTACCAATTTACTAAAAAAGGCTTTCTCTCAAGTAGTTGAAGACTTTGTAGCAATCCGTATAGCGGCATTGTTACTCAAAGCAGTGTTCAATTTGTTGACTCTGTTAACACTTGAGGGCATCAGGCTTAGGTTGGGGTCAGACTGCCAGCTGGTTAGGCCCCACCAGCCAGCTGGTTAGGCCCCACCAGCCAGGAAGGTCTGTGACCTGTGTCAAGCCGCCCTCCTCCAGGTGTCCTGAGGCTCAGTGAGGAAGCTCCTGGAGAAGGCTGGGAGGTCTTGAGAGGAGCCTGACCGTGTGCCTGCCCATCCCAGACTGCCCCCTGGTGCGTGAGAGCTCTGTGCTGCCCGCCCTCCCTGCTTTGAAGCCCAGCAAAATGAGTTGCCCCCTGCTGGGAGCCAGGGGGAGTAAAGGACACAGAGAGATTCCTCCCCCTCCGTGGGGTTGTCCCTGTCTTCAGGAAGGGCCCAGACTGCACAGACAAGGGTGACCCACTGAGGACCGTGACAGTGAGGACTTCAGGGTTTTGGCAACGTTGGGTGGTGCCAAGGTGGACACGAGGGCTTAGCACAATGGACCCTGGAAGCGAGAAGGTAGAGAGGGCGGCCAGCCCATCCTGCCCAGTGGACCAATCCGAGGGGCTCAGATCAGTGGTCTTGCTCCTTGCGATTATATTCATTAGCCATAGCTGCATAAGAAAACACTCCCAACTTTGGTGGCCCGAAACAATAATATTTATTATTTTCTGTATGTCTACATACAAGTCAGCTGGGCAGTTCTTCTAGTCTCGGCTGGGCTCATTCACTCTTCCAAGTGTTGGATAGGCAGTTCTACTGATCTAGTCTGGGCTCTCTTGCATGTTTGGAGGTCAGTGGTCTGTAAGTCTAGATGGCCTCAGTTGGGCAACTGGACTCTCTTCCACATGGTCTCTCATCCTCCAGCAGGCAAACCCAGACTTGTTCCCATGGGGCTGCAAGGTCCCACCTCTGTGAGCAGAAGCACCTAAGGCCTCTTGAGGCCTCAGAACTGGCCCAGCTTCATCTCCACTGCATTCTATTAGCCGAAGCAAGTCACCAGGCCAACTCAGCTTCAAGGAACAGGGAAACAGACCCGGTGTCTTAATGGGAGAAGCTGCAAAGTCACACTGCAAAGGAGGGGTGGAGAATTATGATCATATTCTCAATCAGTCAACCACAGTGTTTGTTGTAGGAAGCAGAGAAGAATGTCAGAGTCTGAGGGTGAGGACAGGGGGTGGAAGGGGAACAGTGGTCAGGAAATCACAGTTCTCCATTAGAAATGCTGGTGGAAAATTCTCATGGCATGAAATTAATAGAAAAGCATAGTTTACACTGTATATTACTAATATGACTATGATTATCACGATGGGAAGACAAAAGCACTTTCAAATAGGAAAAAATACAGAAAGAAACCACAACAATATTAGCACTTATTTAAGATTAAGACATGAGGCTATGGATGAATTATGATAACTAAGTTTATATTTTATATAGCTAGTGGTTATATAGCAATTACTGTGCAGCACTTACATCTGCTAATTCATTTAGTCCTCACAGTAATCCTGACAGTTAGTTACAATTACTATCCCCATTTTTACAGATGAGGAGCCAAAGCACAGAGAGGTTAAGTAACTTGCTGAAGGTCACACAGCTAGGAAATGATAGAATTGGGCTTCGAAATCAAACAATCTGGCTCCAGATTCTGTTCTTAACTATCACACTGCCTCACATATAGTTATAATCTGGAAACAGAAGGAGAAAAAAGAATACTCTCATTACCATAACTTAATAAACCCTTCTCAATTGTGTTTCCTTTGTTTTTTTCATGCAAATTGTTGATCTAGTTTTATTTTTATTGTAGCTCATTTTTTAATTTTTATAATTAACATTACATCATAAGCATTCTTCATGTTGCTACATAGTCTTCATAATCACAGGGTTTTATCACCATTAAACATTTCTGTCATCATGAAGTACCTTTACTAATTAATCATTTTCTGCTGCATTCAGATTGTTTCCGGAATTTATTTTCTATTATTAAAAACAAAACTATGAAGAATAGTTTAATGCAGGGATTTTTTTTCTTTTCTTTCTTTTTTTTTTTGTGTGTATGTATCATTCCTCCCATAAATGGGGCTGTTTTGCCAAAGGATGCAAACATAGCTTTGAGACACACATTGCCTGAGAGTGCTGGCAAGAAGGAGACAGCCTGAGGGGTCCCAGGGCCTGCACGTCCATATGTGCATCCTCCTACCCCTGCCATCAGTAACAGGCCACCTACACCCCTCGACTTTAGGGGAACTCTGCTCCCGTTGAATAGATAAGCTTCCTTCTCTCCGTCTTCTGCCAGTAAATCAAGTTTCTCCCTGACAAGACTGAAGTAGCCTGAGCTGGTCATGTCTGCCAGGAAAGTCCCCTTCTGGGCCTCCAGGAAGGAGGGTTAAATCTGATTTGTGCTTTGAGTTTTTTTTAAAAAATCTTTGTTTCTAGAAATGAATCTTAACTGAGTTTTCTCCTCTCTCCACTCCTGGCTCTGCCTGCCTCTCTGCGTCTTGTCTTGACTTGTCTTGTCTTGTCTTGTTTGCCTCTTGCTCCTTCCCAGGACGCCTCAGGAAGACCTGCAGACCATGCAAGACCAAGTCAGAGTCTCACTTTTGGGTGGTGCCTGGAGCGCTCCCACAGGTGTAGTGTTTCTAACACAAAGTTCAGTCCCTGCCACACCAAAAGCTTCAGGTTCCCCCAGGATTCTCCCCTGGAACCTGGGGAGATGCCTCAAGTGCTGACCTAAGGAAGCCTCTGCCCATGAATCCGCAGTCTCCTCTCTTAGAGACACAACAATTCTTGCCAGGAGCGTTGGATTGTTCTATGCTGCTTCCTCAGAAAAGGCTGAACCAGAATCATCTGAAAACTACAACATAGATTCAACAGAGCTTGGAATGCCTGCCCTGCTGTGTAACCTTGCCCCTCTGGGTTCACGGTGGCTTCAGAGATATAAAATCCATTTAAAAAAAAATGTCCAGGGGAAGTCTTTCAGTCACTGGCGCCTACAGCCTTCATTCACCCCTTTCAACCTTCATGGCAGTGAGCTGGGGTGTTGGAGAGCTTCTTCTCAGGCAACAAGGGCCCTGGAAAAGTTCCAGAACTCCACATCCTCGTCCCAATCATTCCACCAACCTTCTGAGTTATTGTGAGCCAGACTCAGCCCACCTGGCTTCAGGCCCCACCTGGCCCCTCCAGCTCTGATAGTCACGATTCCACAGTGACCGTGGCAGCTATAAATTCAGGCTTCTGAGCCTGCTGGGGTACAGGGTAACAGGCTGGCCAGGACTGAAGAGGCTTAGCCGTCCTGGCACCCCTAGGCCCTAACCGTCCATATCTGACAGAGCCTGAAGGAACCCTGACTTCCTGACGGGAGTCCTCTGGAAAGCACATTCAAACGATAAATAAACAAACAGAATACATGGCACATCCTTGTCTGAGAAAGTGGATGACAGCCTGAGCCATAGCTTTCTGCTAAAGGAAACCCGTGCCCCCGAAGCCTCTCCCACAGGCCACCCCTTCATCACAGCATGTCTAACTATGGGAAGGGAGAGGGAGGAACAGCAGCCATAGCAAGGGTCTGGGTCCTACACGCCAAGACTCAGATCCCAGCCCTGCAGGGTTTTCCTTTCCTGTGGAATGCAGAGAGCAGCACCTACTTGGAGGGCTGACATGAGGCTCCAGCTCAGAGATGGAGGGAAAGTACCCACAAAGGCCTTGGCTCACACAGGGGCTTGGTTCGGGGAAGTCCCTGCCCCCACCCTGCGGGGAGTGTTTATGCCCACAGTGAGTGCAGAGCTGCAGAGCTGTGGCTCAGCGGGGACAGATGGCCAAGGTCTAAGAGGCTTATCTCTCAATAAAGCTCCCTTCTAACCTGATTCTCCCAGCAAGGTGAGAAGCCCCTCCGCACATCATCCCAACAACTATGTCCGAGAATGCCAGGCCCACCAGGTGCAAGGCTGATGGGCAGAGGGCTCTGGGGACAGTGGTCCCAGGCCACCTGAAGTCCTTACCTTGTCACAGGCCAGGCCTTTCACTTCCTTTCAGAATCCGCATTCACGCGTTCAAGCACTCGTTCTCTCACTCACTCACTCATCCCTTCCCAGGGTACGTAGTGGTCAGTCTGTGCGAGGTTCTGAGGCTCAGGGATGAGCAAATATGGTCTTTGAGGGCTGAGAAGCAATCGTGGCTCCACATAGTGAGCGCTGAGGTAAGAGGGCCGGGTGTAGGAGAGGGAGTGAGAAGACAAGGAGCTGACGCTTGAACTGAGTTATGGGAGAGTTCCGGCTGGAGAAGAGGTGTGCGTGTGTGCGTGTGTGTGTGTGCGTGCATGTGTGTGTGTGTGTGTGTGTGTGTGGTGGGGGAGGGCAGAGGTAGGGGTACAGCAAAGGGCCAGGCAAACGTGCAGCAAGGCCCACCCCTGAACAGGATGGACAGTGACCCAGAGGGTCCTTCAGGGACACCAGCCCCTCAGAGCAGCGCAGGCCATTTGGGGGGGGGAGCAGCATGAAAGAGCTGAGGACCCTGCCTCTGCCTGCCCACCCTGCACCATCTGTCCGTCCTCTGAGGAGTGAGGCTGATTCCCAAGCAAACAGAGGTGCCCACGCGGAGCAGGTGGACCGATCCTGGGAGCATTCCTTCCCCTTCTCTCCTGGGGGATGCCCCCTCCAGAACTTGTCACATGGGCTTTCAATCTTTGTGGAAGAACTTCGCCCTCGAGGGGTAGATTGAGTTTACAGGGGCTTCTTGTACATAAGACTTCAAGGCTGGTGAGGATGCTGTGAGATTACAAGGAAAACCCAAACATCTGGGAGTGACTTTGAATTTGAAAACTAGAATTCTTATATTACCCTAACTGACACTTTGAAGAATCTAGACATGTTGGCAAGTCATAGTAGTGTCATTAGAGAAAGTGTGCTGTCTCCATGGCAACTAAAGGGACCCACACTCCCTGATGGGACACCAGATGTAGTTTATGAAGCACAAACTTCGCAGACAGACTTGGGTTCAAATGATGCCTCTGTCACATGCCCACTGTGTGACACTAGTGAGGGTAGGCGACCTCTCAGAGCCTTAGGTTCCCCATCTGTAAAATGAGACTAGACATCCCATCACAGAGTGCTGTTAGGGAGAGGAAATGAGACAATGAGAAATGTCTTGCTCTGAAATAAAAACCAAATGGTCATCACAGATGTGCTCCCATCGAACTAAATGGATCCAGGCCGATCCCCCTCCTCAGCCACGTTTAGGATGGGCGTCCTCTTGGACACTTTCAGCCCCAGCCATCACAGCGCCTCCTGTTGGGTGCAGCACGTGCAATTTACACTTTGCTGACTCCCCTCTGAGCTTATCTCTGCTGGAACTGTGCCGGGTAAACCACTTTCTGGAGCCCTGCACAGGCCATGCCCCGGCTGTAGTGCTAACAAAGGACCCTACGGGTAACTTCTCTGACTCTGCAGCCGTTTTCCCTGCCTTGAAAACATCATAAAACTTGTAGGATCGGGGTGTGTCCAGGGCTCCAGCCTGGTCTCCAGGCGGTGGCTGGCCCGTGCCTGATTACTAGCAGCCTGGTAACCTGTGCACAGCTCTAGAGGCAATGGGCGGACTTGATATCCATCCCTGGAAAAGGTTTTTGGCTCATCTGCTGTTTAATCTGTCAAACTGTACCGCTCCTCTCAGGACTTGTAAAGGGTGAACCAGAGGGTGGGAGGTGCCAAATGATAAGATGTCAGAACTGAAAAGGTTCTTTTCTACATTAGAATGCAACCATTTTGCTTGTTAACTCAATGGTTAAAGCTGCTGTTGATCTGAACACTTACATACGCACAGTAACCTGTACCGTTTCCTGTTGTGTTTCCCTAAGCCGTTTCCACATTCCCATTTCCTGGCATTTCCATTTATGAAACTGGCTTGGCTACCCCTGCCTATCACTTTATGGAGGAGGGGTGGGTTGGAGAAGGTCCGTTGTTGTTGACCAGGACCAGGTACCAAGACTTATGACATTGTCAGGTTCCTCTTCATGCATTCATCCATTCATTCATTCAGTCAGTCAGTCATTTATTCAGTCATTCATTTAGCCAGTGAACGACTACCCACTGAAGACCTTACTGTGTCACAGGCCCTGTGCTGATACTGCAGCCACCTGTTCATGAAACATGATCTCCTCCCTAAATGGTTCACAGCACTCTGGGGAGACAGCACAACAGGCAGATTAGGGCACTAAAGTCTTTCAAGGGACCTATCAAAGTCCCAAGTAGGGACAAGTTCTGCTTGGGGGAAGAAGCATGCCAGAAAACAAAATGTTCTGGAGGAAAAGACATTCTTGGGTGTGTCTCCTACCCAGGCTCAGCCATGTGGCAGGCTGAGATAGCAAAGGAGACTACCGTAGGGTAAAAACAGGCAACATCAGGGCCGGAGCTTCTGCCCACCTGTGGGAATGCCCCAGTGACCAAGAACTAGCATTACAACCAGAAGTCTGAGTTAGTGGGTACTAATACCAGCTGGATGGGGAGACTGGGGAACAGGTGGCAGCCTCAGCGAAGACAGAACCTCAAGCGGATAGGGGAGGGATACCATCCCCATGTCAGAGGAAACTGAGGCAGCCACCCTGCACCTGGTGTGGCCACAGCAAGGGGAAGGGGAGGCCGCAATTCAGAGTAGATAGTGTCCAGGGCTCTCTGACCTGCTGAGCCCACAGCTGACCTACTAACCCCAGAGCTCACTGCTATGGGAAGGGACTCCCAACTTCCAGCCAGGTGGTTACACCCTGGCCCAGAACTGCAGAGGACAGTTCTCAGGACCTCAGCTGGGCTTAGATAGGTGGGGCCTCACAGTCATGTCGTGTCCAGAGAGGGTGCATCCAGGCTTACTGGGATCCCCGGGCCCTGTGCCTTCCCGTTCAGTACCAAATCCCTCTCTGGAACTCAGCAACTGGCAGAACAGCTCAGGATGCCAAGTACCGGGGCAGAGGTCAGCCCGCCAGACAGTCTCATCCCAGACAGCTGGGGAAGAAGTCGGGCTTTAGAGACCAGCCCTTTCCCCTCTGGGTCAGGTCCTGAGGAAGACGAGCCTGTAAAACAGGCACTGGCTACTTACTAAATGCTCAGCACCAGAAGAAACCTGGTACAGATGTGCATGCACGTGCTGGGCACGTGTGTTTACACAAGATGCGAGCCGATTCACAAGCAGATAGGTGTGTATGCGAGTGCAAATGGAACTAGAACTCATGTGTTTTTGTGGGCAACCGTGTGAATGTGTCTGTGCACGCATGGGTTAGTACACTCAGGTAAATCAGATACAGGCAGAGTGCTCACAGATCCTTGGCAGCTATGTTGGCAGATGGAATAGGGACACACAGGCATGCCCAGACTGGCAGCTGACACTTGAATTCTCAATTACTGACAGCTGGGCCAGCTGTTATAAATCTACCTGAGGAAGAGCTGTCAGACCTGACTTAGAGGTGACCTGATCTGATATTTCACTGCATGTGCCATGGCGAGGAGACCGTAGGGGAAAGGAAGCTCGTTGCCCTGCAGGGGTAATGGGCATGTGGAGGACACGGTAACTGGGGCGCCCAAGGCTGACCTGGGTCTGTGGGGGAGGGCCAAGCCCCATGTTCCACGGCAAGTGAACAAACCAGCTATGACAAACCAAGCCCTCCCAGTAGCTTCTAGACCTTCCATTCTGCAAGGTCAAGATCAGTGCCTATGAGCTCTCCACGAAGAGCTGCTATTTTCCCAGGTTCTTGGGTGCTCTGAGGACGGCGGCAGGTCTAGGGTGAGCAGGTGGTCTCAGTTTACCCCAGACATTCCTGGTTTTAGCATGGAAAGACTCACATCCCTGGAAACCCTCTCAATCCCAGGAAAAGCAAGATGGCTAGTCACTCTAGCAGATGGGAACCTGTACAATTGAAGGGGAGTGCTTTTTTTTAAGAAAAAATAACAAACTACAAAGAAGGGATGTGTGTGCAAGGGGTTCAGAGGTGAAGATTTAGTAACTTCACAGTCATCTTCTGCCATGGAAAAGTTGCAACGTTTTTCAGAAGCAGCCCAAACTGGATTTGAATCGGGGTCTGTCCCTCACTGGCTCTGTGAGCCTGTGCAAGTGACTTACTCTCTCTGTGCTTTAACTTCTTCCTTTCTGAAGCGGAGACCATCCTACCGGGAAAGGATATACTGGTTACATGAGATAATATGGGTTACAGTACACACACATGGGCGTGAGCAGGCATGCGCGCGCGCACACACACGTGTGGGGCACTCCTTCTTTGTCACTCTCCAGTGCAAGCCTGTTGACTGAGTGAACTGAGGAGAGAGAAGTCAAAGGCCCCAGAACCACCTGATGCAGATGGGCAGACAGGAGCAGGGAGCTCGGGCTCTTCCCAGCATACCGATAAGACGTTTGCCTCAGGAAAGCCTGGCTCTGCTTCCAGCTCACTGGATGACTTGTGGAAGGCCTATCTCCTCATCTCTATATAGGAATGCTTGCCTTGGCTTTGTCTCAGCACCCTGTGACACAGAGATGGACAAAGGTCTGTGCGATTTAAAGTGCATCTCTCTAGCCAAAGGGCCAGACCCTTTAACAAGAAAGGTTTGGATTAATTGGGTCTGAAAACTGCCAAACACTCTGAGACCACTGAATCATCTCGTCCTGGACTTGAATCCTTAACTCTTTCTAACAGTAGATCTAGGAGGGCTGGCCTGGGGGTAGGGGATGCTTTACTCCTGGGAAGGCCCCCGGGGGAAGGCCCCAGACATGGAGACCTCTCCAGGGAGCACACAACGGGGTCTCCTCTGTCTGTGGACATACCTTCCCAAGGGCATCTAAGAAGTGACCAAGACTGGGCCTGAAGTGACTGCCCTGTGCCCCCGGCTGCTTTTCCAACCAAACTCCAATGTCAGAGCAAGAGAATAAGTCCAGACCAGGGAGATTTACCAGCAACAAGGAAGGCTCCTGAGCTCACCTGCTTCTCCTAGTTGTCAGTACCCAGGGTCCCCACAGCAGTGGTGTGCTTTCCTAAATGTCCTCCCAGGGACAGAGAGCTCACCCGTCTTGGGGGAGTCCATACCTCTGTTGGCCAGCGCTGTCAGCAAATCTGTCCCAGGATGGGGCTTGAATGTGTCTTCAAACAGTTCCTTGCAAGGCTCGAGTGGCTCTGCTGCTTCTCTGTGGTCACCAAATGGCTGCCGGGAATGGGCAGGGAGGGTCTCCTGCTACCTGGAAACTTCTGCTTCCCACCTTTATGGAGACTGGAAGACACTCCCGGCTGCCTACCACACATGTGAACCCCCACTGGTGGTCAGACTAGTGATGGGACCCTCTGGGAGAACTGGCCTTGCCGGGGACTCACAGCAAGAATGGGCTGAGGTCCTAGACAGGGAGTCCGGATAAGCCCTCATCTGTTCCTCTCCAGACCACAACCCTCCTCTCTGTCTTTTGGTCTCACCCCCACAGCCTTCAGAGAACTATGTCTGGAACATGTTTGTCCTGGAAGGCAATGCCCTCCCCAAGCCTGTTTACCTCGAAAAGCCCCACTTTCCCAGGGCTCTGACCAGGGCACCCTGGGGGAAGACCCTTGGCCCACTCCACAGTGCTCCTATTCGCGACCTTCGGTCTCCCAGGCTCCTGCGTTCCAGACCTGGGAGAAGGGGGCGTGGCAGGAGAGAAGAGTGCCCGCGTCCACCCACCCGCCCCCCACCCGCTGCTGGAGCGGGTCCCCACGGCTCGCAGCGCACTAATTGGTCTCATTTGGCGGCCGCGGGAGCGCTTCGGCGGTGCAGATCCGAACCTTGTCATCCGCTTAGCGCCCTCATACCACCCAGCGCTCCCGCCCCGTGCCCACTCCTGCCGCCGCCGCCGCCACCCCCACTGTCACCTCTGTGCTCCTCCCGGGCCCGGGGCATGCTCTGTGCTCCTGCGCCCGACCTCGTCTGCGAGGAGCGACATTACTCGCCCGCGGAGACATGAGGCTCGACCGGCAGGCCGCCCTAGCCCTGGGGCTGCTGCGCCTCTGCTTGGGTGAGTGGGCGCTGGGCCCCGCGGGCCTCTGTGGGGGCGAGGGGTGGGTGCCGGCGCTACCCGGAGGGACACAGAGACATAGTTCTGGACTGTTCACTTCCAGAGTGAGACTCCAGCTGGGCGATGGGGACCGGAGCAGAAAGGAGGGGGGCGATTCTTCCAGTTGTCTGGCTTGGCTGGGAGAGGGGTTCCCGGGGCACTTCCCCAGAGGCAAGGACTCTGGAAACCCCAGATTTGGGGCCAGGACCCCCGTTGACCTCTTCTTTTTCAGAAACAGGGCAGGAGGATTGGCGGCATCTCTAATGGATGCATGGGGCAGGGGAGAGCCCCCCAGCTCCTGGTGTGACCTTGGCCAGGGCACTGTACCTCTCTGGCTCTGGGTCCCAGTCTGCTTATTGATGAGCAGAGTTTGGCAGCTGCATGGGTTCTAAGAGCCCCAGATGGTCCATGTCCCTGACAAGACTGAGCTAAGGGACCCTCTCCCAGGCTCCCCAGCCGAACCATGGGTGTGCTAGGGTTGGAGAGGAGAGTGCCAGCCTGCCCAGAACTGGGGCCAGCTATCAGACCATGCTGGCGCGAAATTGCCCTTCCGAGTTTCTGGGTGTCCATTTGTTCTGTCTGTTTTCTCCCTAGCCCAGGTCAACTTCGCCCCCCACTTCTTCGACAACGGGGTTGGCAGCACTAATGGAAACATGGCCTTATTCAGCCTCCCGGAGGACACCCCTGTTGGTGAGGAGCCTTGGCACTGGCCCCCATAGGTCCTCTAGAGGGGTGGCCCTTGTTCCCCTGGACATGGCACAGGAGAACCATGAGTTCTCGCAATCTGTAGAGAAAGGGAGAGCTAGGCTGCAGGTGCTGGGGGGGGGGGGGAGGTGGACGGGAATAGGGGCTGTTTGCACTTTGAATTCTCCAGGGCAGTTGCATATAAAGGAGGTCTTGGTTGCCATGGAGACCTAAGCCCGACAAGCCCTGGAGACCTCAGTGCCAGTCCAAAGACAGGGCCCGCCCCAGGCGACAGGCAGAAGCCCTCAGCATGATGGTTACCCCTGGGCTTGGCCACAGCTGCCCAGTGTCCACTGTGTAACCTTGAGCAAATGTACTGACTGACCTCCCGGAGCCTCAGATCTTTAGGCTTTAAAAGCATCCAAGAACATCTAACTCGCTGGCTGGGATCTGCAGAGGGGGAGAAGGAGAAAGAGAGATTTGCACTTCCTCTGTCTCACCCTGTCTGGATTGGGAATCCTGAGCCAAAGATCAGCCGTGTAAAAGAGGCACCTGCTCAGACATCCCTGAGGAGCTGATCCGGGCAGGGGAACAGAGCTGCCCCATGGGCCACCCTCCTGCCTTACTGGCGCCTCCCTTTTCCCCCATCCCCGGGGAACCCCCAATCTTGGCTCCTGGGACAGGAGTCATTAGCAGGCAGAGGGACAGCAGAGGGGAAGTTCCTTACAATCAGTATTATAGATGACACTCTGTAAAGTGGCTGATACTAATATCTCACCGACAGCTGTAAAGAATAAAGACAAAGAGTGGGAGGGGCAGCCAGCAGGGGGGTGAGGTCAGTGGGGCGCAGTGCTCAGTTCAGGGTGGTACCTTTGGCACTGAACTGCAAATTCACTGTACAGATGGTTGAATCCCTGGCTCTGAGCAGCTGCCACTTTTAGGAAATGTCAGGTCCCAGATTCTAGGTCTCCCCTCTGTGTCTCCCAGGTTCTCATGTGTACACCCTGAATGGAACAGACCCCGAGGGAGACCCTGTCTCCTACCACATCAGCTTTGACCCCAGCTCTAGAAGCGTCTTTTCTGTTGACCCCAATTTTGGAAACATCACCCTGGTTGAAGAGCTGGACAGAGAGGTATGGGGAGAAGCGAGGATTGCTGCCTGCCGGCCAAGCCTCTGAGGGCTGGACGGTCCGCTAGAGATCGTCTTTGGAGAGGTCTTGTAAGCTGCAGAAAACTCAGACAGCAGATCAGGGCTGGAAAGGGTGGTTTAGAGAGTACCTCTGAGTCTGGAAAATCTCCACCCCTCGGCACCCTTTTGAACCTGCCAGTGACAGGGCATGGGCTACATTTCACTCTGAGACACCACACCAGACTGGTGGGCCTAGCTAGCCACATAACTGGACCTCAGGTGTGGGGTTGCTGCCAGCTCTGGTCCGATGGCAGACTCACCACCTGCAGGCCAGACTAGAAAAGGGAAAGGGTGGGTCTCAGAGACTGCTGTGGGGACACAGTGGTGGAGGTGTGACTTGGCTGCCCCTCCCTGGCATTCCCCCAGGGACCTTTCTCATTGAGGTGCCACAGTGTGCTGGGGAGTGCTTGAGATACCACAGGTCTGGACCTCTGCAGAACTGTGGAAAACAGAGGGGCATGGCAGAGATAAGGGGGAGAAAACGTACAGAAAAAAGGGAATAAACCTTCTTCCTGGGACCTCTACAACACTAGGTTAGCATCTCTCCTCATTGTAGCTGGGGGGCATTTTCTGTTGGTGCCTCAACAATCTCTCTGGGTTTATAAGAACCCGTGATGTGTAGAGCCTTAAAGGAAGGTCTCAAGCGTGGCCAGAGTAAACTTTTGTTCACCCCACACCACTCCAGGCCCCTCTGATGGGCTCAGCGGGGCAGGGAGAGCTCTCTCCAGACTCAGGGGTCCCTAGCATGTATCACTCCTGGACACTCACTCACTCCTTGTGCTTCGCAGAGAGAGGATGAAATTGAAGCCATCATCAGCATTTCTGACAGCCTGAATGTGGTGAGTGCACACCTGCGCCAGCCCCTCACAGCATGCAGCTCCCTGGGCCTGAGCACAGTTCCCTCCTCCAACCTCCTGGGGACTGAGGGTTCCCTGGCAAACCCAAGCTGAGGCCCAGCAAGACCCGCCCCCAACATGCCCACAGGAAAGCCACCATTTTGCCCGAGGCCTCTTCAGTGCTTCCCTGATAATTACAGGGGCTCCCCTGCTTGCAGGCTCCCCAACCCCAATCCACCTCCAAATTCAGCCTGGGCCCACACTGCGGGACACAGACTTGGCCACAGCCCGGCTCAGAAAGCACTAACAGCTGGTCCCTACCACCCTCCGGGTGAAACCCAAGTTTCAGCCTGCCATTCAGGGCCTCCGCTTTGGGCACCATCAGCCTCGTCCACCTTCTCTCCCACATTCACCCTCCCAACCATCTGGCATAAATCTACTTATGTTCTCTGAACTCACCGTGCATTTCATTCCCCTTTGCACCTGACGCTCCTTCACTTCTTTCCCTCTCACCTGCCAAACTGCTGCAGAGCCTAATTCTCACCCCTCTGTGAAGCCTCCCTCCGTCTACCACCACAGGCTGGTTAGAGGCCTCTTCTGGGGGGCCTCCGGATGCAGCCTCCTGCACTGTGCCCCCATAGCCCCAGGGGATGCATTTGCCTAGGCCATGGCATACACGGTGTCTCCAGAGCTGGACAGTGCAGCGGTCCTGCCCTCAGTGCTTGGCATCCCACTGTTATCACCCCAATGCTTTCACCACGTTCTTTCATATGCTGATCTTTGCCCTGCCACCTCATCCTGCAAAATGCACACCATCAGACCATGTCTTCTGTCCCTGGGATGGAACACCAAGTGCTCCATTCCATGTGCTTTGCATCAAATAGTTGCTTAATAATATTTGTTTCATGAATGAATAAAACAAGGAAGGATAGCAAGAAGGAAGGGGGAGAGAGGGAGGATGGGTAGAGACATATACCTGGGGGCATTAGGGGCCACTGTCCCTTTTTTGTCCAAAAGGTCTCACTGCCCCAATTCCTGTCCCCTTTACTCCTTACCCTTCTCAGGTGGCAGAAAAAGTCGTGATCCTGGTGACTGATGCCAACGACGAGGCGCCCAGGTTCATCCAGGAGCCTTACATTGTCCATGTTCCTGAGGTTAGTATGAGGCCACTAGGCATAGCTGCTGCCCTCCTACCCCAAGCCCGTGGCCTGCCCTCTGGGGCTGCCCTGTGACCTGGCCACGGGGACTGCGCCTGAGTGCAGAGCACCTCCCTACCCGCGGGAGAGCTGGCCCTCCTGTCCTCCCCATCCGACCGCCATCCCCTCCCACCTTCATTTTATTTCTAACAGAATGTTCATTTACCATTTTCCATTATAATCATAATATATATTTATTGTGGAAATGTGAAATACATAAAAAGGTAGGGAAAAAAAAGATTTCAAAATCACTATCAACCCCTCCAGCTTGAGATAACATTGTTAAATTTTGGTGTATTTCTTTCTAATTGTTTTTGTGATTATTAGATTTATTTTCTGTTTGTTTTACATTGTTGTGACTATACTAAACATCTGCTTTCTGTATACTGTTTTTCACTTAATTTATAATACCACCATTTCCCCCATTAATTGTAAAGTTTGCGTAACTATCATTTTAGTAACTTCTGTTAAGTGAACATTCCATCATTTATGGAACTGTTCCCCTATGTTTGGATATTTAAGATACTTACAGTTTTGCTGTCATAAGAAATATCAAATTCTGACATAAAAGTTCCTTTTCTCTAATTAGAATCATTTCCTTAAGCTATCTTCCAAGATTTGAAATTACTAGGTCGAAAGCATCCATGCCTATGAGGTGTTACCAGATTGCTTTTCTGGAATAACACCAATTTGCAATTTTCAACAAGACGTAGGAGAGGGTTTGTCTCCCTATCCCCCATCAACCCTGGAGATTCTCACATCTTTTAATGTTTGCTAATTCCGTAGAGAAAGACCTTTCATCCTGGCTCTAAATGGTACATATGTGATCTCTGGTAATGCTGAAAATGTCCATGTTTATTAAGGCCTGTCTCACTTCGTATTTAAACCCTTTATCTATTTGGAGTCTTAGTTTTTTTCCTTCTCTCCTTGAGGCCCTCCTCAGGGGGAGGATATCTGCTCTTTCTATTTTCTTCCTTCTCTGATGTGTTTCCTCCATCACTGCTCTTTCCCCTGTTGGGGGTCCCTGGGTTAGTCACCACCTTGTCACCTCTTTTTACCCTTCACCCCTGACCCCACCTTTCCATGGTTCTCCATACCCCAAGTACCCTGAGCATTCTGTCGCTGCCCCACGACTGACCCCCTGTGGCTCTGACCCCTCAGGATACACCTCCTGGGAGCAGCATCTTTAAGGTCCATGCACTGGACAAGGACACAGGTTCTGGAGGGAGTGTCACCTACTTCCTGCAGGTAAGGCAGGGCACACAGTAGGAAACCAGAGGCCTGGGCTAGAGGGGATGCCAGGCTGACCCCCACCTCCATCACCAAGACCCATAGGTCAGTCCCTCTGCTATTCCCAAAGATGGTCAGTGATGTCACATTGGATCCCAATGAGGTCTAAGTAAACGCAGTGGTAGGACAGACAGGGGGGGACATGAGAGGGACCCGGACGGAAGCTGTCTTCTCCTAACTGCACCATCCCGGCTCCCTCTGAGTTGGCCTTCCTCTCTCTCCCCAGATCTCCAGGACCCTCAGCTCTCCACCCCCAAACCCTTCCCCAGGAGAAGGCCTGGGGACTTTGCACCCACACAAGGTGGAAAAAAAGCTGTCTGGGCCAGAATTGTCAGTAGGAAAAGGGCAGAAGGGGCAGCTCTCAGAAGGGGCAAAGCTGTGACGCCCCCTGTCCATCCATCACTCCCCATCAAAGGCGAGACCCCTCCCTGCACCACCTGCCTTTTTCTGGGCTCACCAGGAACCCGCTGCCTTCCTTCACAAGGCTGCCATTTCTGTAACATTTCCTCTTCTCTCCTCATTTACTCATTTGCTCTCACAAATTTTCAAGGCACTACAGCTCAATGGTTAAAAATACACATTCTGGACAAATTCCCTTGGCTCTGTGGGTACTGGAGAGATCCCAACACTTCCCACTAGTGGGGACTTCAATCCATAATCTTACTTTCCCAGCTCAGTTCCCTCACATGTAAAATGGGAAGGATAAAATCACATCCTCATTGGATTTCCTGAGGATTAAATGTATGTAGAGCTCAGTAACCCTTGTTTAGATTGGAGGTCATCTCCTATCCCCGCCCAAACCCTGCTCCCCCTTCACCACCACCACCACCAGACACTGCCTGGGATTGGCCCACAGTCACTTACTTGGGGTGGAGTTTGAAGGTTCCACGGCCTCTAGGTTAGAGCACTGCTGACATTTCTCCCTGCTGGAACCTCTGGGCCAGAGCTTAGCCCAAAGTCCGGCCCAATTGTGTTCTAGCTGAGCAGAGAGTAAAGCTAAAGCCTTGCTGGAAGGGAATTTCTTGGTTTTAACTAAGGGAGGGGGAGGAGAAGCCCAGAGCTCTAGGAAGAGGGACCCTGGGGGTCAGAAAGGCTGGATGCCCTGAAGTTTGAACCTCAGCTCTGAGGCCAGAGTTACTGTGACAAGGACAGTGAAGCTCCCCTTCTAGCAGGCAGAGCAGGCATTCTGGGGCCGGCCAGGGTTGCTCCCCAAGGCCCAGCCTGCCCCTCACTCTTACAGAATATGCAGTCCACCAAATTTGCCATGGACCGCCACAGCGGTGTGTTGCGCCTCAGGCCTGGGACCACCCTGGACTACGAGAAAGCCCGGGCCCATTTCGTCACCGTGGTTGCCAAGGTAATAGAGAGGGAGGAATGGGGGACATCCCATCCAGTCTTTCCTCAGCCTTTGTTGGGGGAAGCCACCCTTGGATTGGAACAGATTTAGGTTCCACAACAGAATTTGGGGGAGAGCTGCTCAGAATCTGTGCTGAGTGGACCCTGCCCAGACATGGACATATTCTCCTAGGAAGCTAGTGTCTCCTGAGGCAGAGAGCATATTCCCTCTTGGGAGATGGCACACACCTCCTCAAGACTGACAGGCCAGGTTCCCCTCTGTAGGATCAGGTGGCCATGGCCCGGAGACTCATGTCCCATCACTTCCCCCACACGGGGCCTCTGGGCACCTCCTGTGTGACCAGTTACACCCCTGAGCCTCAGTTTTCTCACCAGCCCACCTCTGAAGCTTAACTAAATTCCTCACATTTTTAAAGTGCATTGTGTGGGACCTACAACTCAGCAGGTGCTCAGCCAACGTGCTTCCTCTCCACACCAAGGGTAGGAAACCCCAGTCCTCTGGGCCCAGTATTTAGTTTTCCAGAAAGGCCCTTGAGGGTGGGTCACATGTTGGCTACAGGCCATCCCGGTCCAGCCTGTCCCAAATCCCACTTGTGGTTTCTTGTCAGGGCTGGGCTCAGCGCACAGCTTCACTGTTCAGCTTGGGCAGCAATCAGGCTCTAGCAGGTCCTCGGGAGCTGTCTGAGGCTTGGCTCCTGGCTGGGAGGGAAAGTGGCTCTGACTCCCTCCTCTGCCACTTGTCCAATATCATTTCCCTGGAGAGAGAACTGTCCCTGTTTCCAAAAGACCATTTGAGTGCCTACTACATACCAGGCACTGCCTGAAGACCGTCATGCATGATCTCATTTAATGTCCCCAACATTCCTATGAAGGGAGAATTATCTCAAGTGACACAGGAGCAAACAGAACTCAGAGCAGGCAGCTGGCTTCACTGCCAGTAAGTAGCAGGAGCCAGATTCCACTGGAGTCTCTCGACTCCAGAGCCCGACCTCTCTTCAGTCTCGGATTCTTCCCCAGGATGGTGGAGGGAGGCTGCGAGGGGCAGATGTGGTGTTCTCGGCCACCACCACGGTCACAGTCAACGTGGACGACGTGCAGGACATGACCCCTGTTTTCGTGGGCACACCCTACTACGGCTATGTGTACGAGGACACCATTCCGGTGGGTGGCTGCGCTCCTCAGCTCAGTGTCACCTCCTGATGCCTCCTGCCTTGTCCCTTACTCTGCCCTGGGATTCCCCTGCTGGAAATGGCTGGGCTCAGCCCTGGGTGACCTTGTCATACAGAAGCTGGCTCTGGACTCACTCAGGCCACCAACAGGTCTTTTTGCCTCCGGAAGTATAAGCGGGAGGAAGCGGGTGCTCGTGTATGGAGCATCTGCTAGGTGCCAAGACTGTACCAGGCATTTTTTCCCCTCATCCAAACATACCCCAGACCAACTGCAAAGGATGGCCCTTAAGAAGGGCGAAGAAGAGAGGCTGGAAGATAGTGGAGCCTTAGTTTGGGTGGGGCCTTTCCTACACCTCATATAGGAGGTTAGGTGCTTTGTGCCTCCCTACCCCTGAGCCTGGGCCCTTCAGACCAGTAGTTCTCCTACAGTTTGCCGCTGAGCCACCATGTCCCTTGCTAGACACCACCGCTCAAAGGCCAGCCTCAACGGTCTCCCCTTCAGTGCAGTCTGCCTCCAGTGCTTTGGCTGCAGCACTTGTCTTTCAGCCTCTCAGGGAAGGTCCCACTCCCCGGGCCTGGCATCTGAGCCAGCCTCCCTTCTACCGATGACCCCTCACCGTCCTCTGCCCTGCCCATCGCACCACTCCATCCTTACCCCTCTGCCTGAACTGTGCCCATGGGCCGATGCCCTTGCCCTGCTCGGTTCAGCCCAGGCACCACTTCCCCTGACATCACTGGGTGAGATGAGAGCTCCCCTCTCTCCCACACTTGGCACACCCCTCCATGGTATGCACCCCTGTATTTAAAGGACACCCTAGCCAGACCATGAGCTCGCTGCGGAGTGAGACTTGGCCAGAGCCAGACTTCACAAGGCCATGGCTCAAGAACTCTCTGTGGAATTGAATTGCATTTCCAATGTCCTCTTCCTGGCTGTGATTATTCCTGACTTCATGAATCAATGAAAAGCACTTAACTGAGGACCATTCACAGGCTGCGCCCAAGCTAAAATGCCACCTTACCAGAAGCCAGCAGCTGAGTGGTGGAGATGAGCACAGAGCAAGGGAGAGAAATGCCAGGGTGCCCTGTGGGGCTGCAGGACGGAGGGGGGGAGGCCGGCACTGTCCTGCTGAGGAGCTAAGGGTGGACAGGTGTCGAGGGGAGAGAGGGCGGCACTCGGACAGTCAGGAGGCAGCCACGAGTATGGGCAGGCCAGGGAGAAGGACCTGAGGACGGAGCTTAGAAGGGGATGGCAGGCCGGACTTGTCTAGTTGTGGTACCCCTGTGCCAACCCTTCAAACGGCGCTCCAGGGCCACAGGATAAAATCCTGGTTCCCGGACTTTCTGTTGCACCCGCTCTGTGCCGGCCCCTCTCCCACCAGTCTCTCACCTCTCCTTCTGCGCACCTCTGAAGGCAAAAAATGGCTGAGGCAGAGGGGGTGAAGCCAGAGGGTGGGGAGAGGAGAGGAGGGTGGAGTGTGGTGTGTGGGAAAGGAGGCAGTGTATGTACGAGGAGCGAAGGCTGAGAGTCCCTGGGCAGCCCACATGCTGACCCTTGTGGATGAGGGTCACCTGGAGGCCAGTAGGTGCTTCGAGCTCCCACAGAGCAGGGCTTGGGTGGGACAGCACCTTCCCTTTGTGGTGGGGACAGTGTCTGGGGAAGGGAGAGCCCTGGCATCACCCATGAGCCTCACGCAGCTGTTCCTGTTCGCCCAAGGGCTCGGAGGTACTGACAGTGGCCGCCATGGATGGAGATCGGGGCAAACCCAACCACATTCTCTACAGCCTCCTGAGCGGTAAGTCTGGGGCAGCTTTGGGGACAAGACATACCGGGTAGCAGCTCTGACTCTGCAGGCAACCAGAACGAGATTCCCTAGTCTCTCTGTGCCCCGGGTCCCTCATCCATAGGGCGAGAAGCACAAAATGTATGGAGAGGAGAGACTGGGACCCTCACCACATAAGAAGTCTCTGTGGGCATGTCCTCTGGCCTCCACTTGTCATTATGTCCAGTGACAGGGAGAGAAGCATTGGGAACTAACAGCAAATGGGGGCACAGATTCATGTTCCCTTTATCCTGGGCATATGCTCATTGACAAGAAGGGATGGCAGCATTTCTTATGTTCTTTAAATTGCCATTTTTTTCCTAATTATTTTAAGTGTTTGGCCTAGAACATATATTTGAATTAAATGAATTAAGTGCAATGATGATATGGCATTTCCCTACTACTCACCCTATATATGGATGAGAAAACTGAGGCTCAGAGAAGCTAAGTGGACATCCAAAGCTCCCACTGGGCCTGAACCTAAATCTATGCTCGTTGACAGCTGAGCAGCAACTGCGCAGGTAGGGCCAGCCCTGGGGTGGGCCCTGCAGCCCTCAGCAGCTAGTCGCTCCGGGCGTCCCTCAGTGGGCCATAACACCTAATGCCTGATCCCAGACATGCATATGTCCACATGCTCACTCAGGCACCATTGCCTCTTCTGACCCTGTCCCAGGACATGCCTGGTGTACACTGCCCCTCTAGCAGCTCATGCGCTAACAAGCATGGCCACCATCACATGCAGGCTCCTTTTTCCAGGCACGCAGACCCTCGACTGCCTTCCCTCCTCAACCACCACTGCAAACCTTTACATGATTGCACAATTTTACACAATTTACACAATTAGCAGGGCAGTGTAGAGCTGTATGCTGAAAAGACGGCCACAAGAGGTCTGTGTGCAATTGCCCAGGCAGAGTCTTTGCGTCACAGACTCCAGATCTGTTACCAGTTACCAAGCACCCTTCCCACCCCCTCTCCTCTCCATTCTCCTCCTCCTCCTCCGTCAGTCTCTTTCCTCTTCCTCTCTCCTCTTTTTCTGCTCTCCTTCCTTCCCTCCTCTCCTTCTCTCTCCCTTCATCTGTATCTCTTCCTTTCTCACTTTCTCTTTCTATCTCTGTCTCTCTCTCTCTCTCTCTCACACACACACACACACACACACACACACACACACTATACATGAGAGAAGCAAAGTACTACAGAATCTGGGCGCCAGACACAAATGAGTTCAAATCCCAGTTCTGCTTACTGTGTAACCTTGGACATGGTTTCTTAGCCCCTCGGAGACTCAATGTCTTCACTGGCAAGACACAGATGACAGAATTACATTCTATAGAGGAGACTGCAGTGAGATAATGCGTGAGAAGCGTATGGCACCCTGCATGGCACAACTCTCCTACACCCTCCTGTGGCCCTGGTCAGCACTTCAGGGTGTGTCTCTCTTCTATGACAGAGAGTGATGGAGCCTTTGAAATTAATGAGACTTCTGGAACCATCTCCATCACACAGAGCCCTGCCCAGCTCCAGAGAGAGGTGTATGAGCTGCACGTACAGGTAACATCCCTCAGCTTGGCCTTTCCCGCCTTCAGGCTGCCTCCATTATTCCCCAGGTGTCACAGTCTGTGGAGGGAGCTAGATGTTGCCCCAAGGAGCTCCTACATCAGGTAGCTGTGTAAAGGCTATAGCAGGTACACAAAGCCCCTGCCAAGGGGAAGACATGAACTCACAAGCTGAGTTGTCAGAGGCAGGAGAAGGTAGGACTGAAGCATCTATGCCTTGAGCATGAGTAGGACCCAACAGGTGGAGGCCGGTGGAGGGGAGCCTTGGTGGGGTGGGGATGGAGTGCTGTTTTTCCAAGTTAAGAAAGCCTGTGAGCCATGGCTGGAGGTGAAAGCACGTAGTGTACTAGAGAAACAATGAGGAATGAAGTAGGACTGCAGCAAAGAGTGGACCCATGGACTCATGGGCCCCATGCAGAAGAGAAACAGCTGGATATCAATCTGGGGCCAGAGCAACAATGGACCTGGACACGAGGGATGGGCTTTCCCCTGGAGCAGGACCAGCTCCGTGGACACATGACCCGTGCCATCACACGAGGACCTTGGTTAGAGTCTCATGCTGGGCTTAAGGCTCTGCTCTTGCTATCTTGAAGTTATTAATGATTTTTGAACAAAGGGACCCATATTTTCATTTTTCACTGGGCCTGAAAATTATGTCGCTGCTCTTGCTCCAGAGCAATCAAGAGCCATTGAAAGGTTTTGAGCAGGATTACAGTCATGTTAGAAAGCTCACCCAGGCTGCTCACTAGACCAGTGGGGTTCTCACATTCAGAGAGCATGGTAAACAGTGATTTCTAGAGCCCACCCTGGGAGTAGGGATCCAGTCTGGCTGGGGTAAAGCCCAGGCTCTGCATGTTTTGAGCTCCCAGGTGATTCTGGCCCAGTCCCAGCTTGGCATTGGAGAGTGCTGCTCCTGACTCGGGTTTGGAGGGAAATGGACGAGAGGCAAGGAGGCAGCACCATCAGCCAAGGCGCTAGATGAAGAGGGCCCGGGGGGATGAGGAAAGGCAGCATGGCAGAAATAGACAAACTGCAAATTATGACGGAGCATTCCACAGAATGTGGCAATTGAGTGGCTGTGAGGGGCGGGGGACGGGGAGGGGTGGATGAGCCTAGGGTGGCACCATGCCATCGGGAACACAGGGAAGGAGGCAAGTGGAGGACAGGCGTGATGAATTTGGGTGCTTCAGGAATATCCAAGTAGAAAGATCCAAACCTGGGTATACAGGATTAGAATTTAGAGGAGAGAGTATAGACATACAGGTAAAAGGATGGGTGGGAATGAGATCACGCAGAGGATGGCTGTGGGGAGGGAGGAGCCATGGGCCAATGGCACAGCTATGGGAGCATCCGAAGCTTAGAGTGAGCAGGTGAAGGAGAGGTCAGAGAGGTCGAGGGGAGCCACAGAGAGCAGTCCCAGTGGCCGGGAGCATAGAGCACCGGGGAAGGTGAGAGAGTCGCCGCGCCTCGTGCAGCATGGACGTCAGTGTGAAGTCTCTGAGCTGGAGACAGGCTGAGAATTGAGTGGGAAGTAGGAAATGAAGATAGCCGATGGAGGCTTCTGAGAAAGGAGAATGAGGAAGCAGCTAGGGAGTGACAGAGTGGAGTCCAGGAAGGGAAATTTTAGGATCAGTAAGACCAGAGCAGTAGAACAGGGGAAGGAGGCCCTTGAAGGGGCTCGTGTGATGTTTGCCACGTGGTTCCTGAGGTGCCTGTGGGCTGTTGGGCCTGGCTTTGCAGGCTGTATTAGTTATCTACGGCTGCATCCCCACACCTGCAGCAACCCCTCCCTGCAGCCTCCCCCTGGCCTGTGGATACAAGGACAGAATGTGGTAGAGCAAGGTTTGAACCCATGTCTGGCTGCAAAGAGAGAACAGTGTGGTGCGGCGGAGAGAGCACTGCCTACAGAATCAGACACATCTGCTCTTCACGAGCTGTGACTGCAGGTGACTGCCCCACCGCTCTGTGCCTCATCTGTTAAACAGGGTTAGTGACAGCACTGTATTAGTTTCCTATGGCTTTTGTAATGTATTACCATTTTATTGTATGTGGCTTTTAAAAACACGCATGTGTATCTTGCAGTTTCTGAGCCTGGCAGTCCAGGCTCAGCTTATCTGCTCCCCAGTGTCAAAGTCTCTCACGTGGCTGCCACCCACTTGTCAGCCTGGACTGTGTTCTCACTGGAGGCTCCACTCAGGAAGGACCACCTTCCGAGCTCACATGCTTATTGGCAGGATTTCACTCCTTGTAGGCTTTTGAACTCAGCGACCCCGTTCCTTGCTAGGTGTTGGTTAGAGGTCACCATTAGTTCCTTGAAACATGGGCTTCTCTACCACAGCTGTTTGCTTCATCAAAGCCAGCAAGAGAGAGTCTGCTAGAAGACAGTAGTTATAATCTCTTGTAATCTGATCACTGAGTGATAGCTCATCACCTCTGCCATTTTCTCAGTGAGAAGCAAGTCACTAGGCCACGCCACATTTAAGGAGAGGGGATTACTCAAGAATGAATACCAAGAGGTGGGGACCATTGAAGCCATCTTGGAGCCAGCCTGTCACACAACCTTAGCCACCTGTCCCCATCCTAGGTGACTGAGGTCAGCTCTGCAGGGAGCCCAGCTGCCCAGGCCATCGTTCCAGTCACCATCAGGATCGTGGACCTCAACAACCACCCACCGACGTTCTATGGAGAGAATGGGCCCCAGAACAGGTTTGAGCTGTCCATGTACGAGCACCCGCCCCAGGGGGAGATCCTGCGGGGGCTCAAGATCACCGTCAATGACTCAGACCAGGTGTGTGTCCCCGCCCTGCATCCTGCCTTCCTGCAAATTGTGTGGGGCAAAAGTCCCAAAGCTGAGTCTGCATCAGCCTTCACACTTATGTCACAGGGGCCTGGAGGGTCACAAAATGAATGAAACAAGGGAGTGTAACCAAGAGAGAGTGGGACTGTAGCTAATCAAAGACTATCTGCTGGGCCTAAAGATATTCACAATCAATTAAAAAGTAAAAGCCAATTAAACAAAAGCACCTCTGCGTCTGACCCACCAGACAGGCATTTGTGAATGTGTCCTGCTGTCTCCTGTGCCCAGCACAGGGCTAGGCCTATCTGCTTTTTCCCTTGTCTAGTCCTCATAACTTGCTGAATTTTTCTGATCCTTGATCACCGCACCTATAGAAAGAAGTAATAAAACTTATTTCCCAAGGTGAAGAGCATATGAAGACTCCTCGCTTAGCAGGACTGTATGAGTTTCTATTCGCATTCATCCTTTCCGTTTCTTCTCTCCAAACTCTAATGGCCTAGGGAGCCAATGCCAAATTCAACCTGCGGCTAGTGGGGCCCGGGGGCATCTTCCGGGTGGTCCCACAGACAGTCCTGAATGAAGCCCAAGTCACCATCATTGTGGAGAACTCAGCTGCCATTGACTTTGAAAAGTTCAAAGTGTTAACCTTCAAGGTAGGTGATGCTTTGCACTGCCCTGAATGGGGGTTCCAGCATCTGGATTCATTTCTGAGGGGGCCCTTGTCACCCCTGCCCCTCCTGATCTTAGTCTTTTCCTCTCAGTCTCTCTGTCTCTCCTACTGATTTGGGGAGCAAAAGGGGGAGAGAGAAGAAGAGTGATACAAGACCCTTTTCCTACTGCTCGCACAGCCTCTCAGCTCCAGCTTCTAAACTACAGCTATCTCCAAGAAAACAAGGAGGGTTCAAAGGGAAACTACCAATATAATGTGCCATGTTAACAGGGGGAGAAAGAAAAACTATTTGATTGTCAAGATAAATGTCTTTCTCATATACATTTGACATCTGTCATCTATTCCGATAAAAACTTTAGCAGAAGATGAAAAAATACTCCTTTGTATTTGTAATTATTTAAAATTATCACACATAAACAATGCCTGTTATACATAAACATATAAATAATATATATTAATAAAAAGGAAAAATACTTCATTGATATTATTTAAATTATTTATAATTATACATGCATGCACACTGATAGCCAGCATCTTCTTAAAAGTGAAATTCTAAAAGCATTACCTGAAGTCAGGAACAACACACGGATGCCCGCTATCACCACTGTTATTTAACACTATTCCTGGGGTAACATTATTCCTGTTTTAGGAAAGGAAATAAGAGGTATAAACATTAGAAACGAAGAGACAGCTTTACCATTATGTGTAGGTGATGTGAGTGTTTGCTTAGACAAGTCTAAGAGAAATTGAAAAGCTGTTAGAAACAGCAAAGTTAATATGATTCATTAGAAAGCTAATACACAAAATCCAATCGTTTTCCTACATACAAAAAATAGGTATAAGAAAGATGTAAAAAAATTCTCTTTTACAATATCAACTAATAGATAAAATTCTTAGGATTTACCTTAGCAATACATATGCAGCATCTAAATTACAAAAAATTCAAAAATTTAACAAAAAGATATGAAGACGACAAGAAATGTTTTAAAAATGCAAATTCTCATTAATAAAGAATCCAATGCTATCTCAATTAAGTATTACTTAGAATTTCCTTCCGGGAGGTGGTGAGAGGACTTGACACCATTACAGTGTTTTTATCTGGAGAAATAAGCCTAGAAGAATAGCTAATAATATATATATATATATATATCCGGGGGAAAATTTTTTTTAAAAGAATATTAGGCAGAACTTGCTCTAACAAATAATAAATTACATCATAAAGCAAAATAAATTTTAAAATTGGAACTAAAAAGGAATATTTAATTGAGTGGAACAAAAGAAACTGGCAGAAATACAATTGGGAACTAAAAGAAAGATGCATTTCAAGTCAGTGGGAGAAATGATGGAATGCCTTACAGGTGCCCCCTGCAGGTGGTGGCTGGAATAGCAGCTGAGAGTAAGAAGAGGTAAGGTGAGTAAGAGAGTAAGAGTAAGAGAGTAAGAAGAGGTGGGTGCGGGGCCAGGGCTGAGAAAGGAAGTAGGAAGGTCCTCTGCAGGGCTATTGCCACCCAGACAACTCCTCGCTTTCCTTCCTCCCCCAGCTCCTGGCCATTGAAGTGAATACCCCAGAGAAGTTCAGCTCCACAGCGGATGTAGTGATCCAGCTCCTGGACACCAACGACAATGTTCCCAAGTTCACCTCCCACTACTACATTGCCAGAATCCCTGAGAATGTGCCAGGGGGCTCCAACGTGTTGGCTGTCACAGTGGGTTGAGGACTGGCCAAGGGACTGAGGGTGGAATTGGAACCCCACTAAAGGGGACCTTACGAAGTTAGACAAACCTGGACTCCAATCTGAATTGCAAAGTCCACACTCATTAGCTGTGTCCTTGAATGAGCTATGCCCTCTGTGAGCCTCTACTTTTTTCTTCTGTACAATGGGGATAGCAGCACCTCTTGGACTACAAGGAAAACATAAGTGTGAACCCCAAACTCAGTGCACAGGACTTACCTCCTTTTCCTTCCTCATTTACAAAGGAGGAATACATGAGTTCCAGATCCAGTGTTGCTCCAACACTTGAGACCTCCTGGGCAGAAAACTAGGGCTCCAGGGCAGGCCCCCAGATCAGTCTCTCAAGTTGGGCAACCCCCCAAATCCCTTGTTTCACCATTTGAAAACACCCCTCAGACACATGAGCTGCCCACATATCCAGACAAAGGGGCAGGGGCCACTGGGAGCTTTCTCTCTTCCAGGCTGTGGATCCGGACACAGGTCCCTGGGGCGAAGTCAAATACTCCATCTATGGATCCGGGGCAGACCTGTAAGTAGATGCAGAATCCCAGACAGGACCTTGAGCAAAGGACATGAAGGGCTGCGGCTGAGAGTGGATGGGGTCTGTGCCAGAGGCAGGAGGAACTTAGAGAGGAGAAGACCTAGGTCAGGGAGCCAAGCATGGGGGCAAGGAGTGGAAGGAAGCAGAGCCTGAGGCGGAAGAATTGGGGACACACTGGGTGAGATGCTGGGGTCTGAGAGCCGAAGGGTCAGCATGCTGGCCTGGAGTTAGGACCCATGGCCTCAGGAGCCAGGCAAGCAGTGTTGGGCTATGGAGGGGCAGACCTGGGGAGGAGAGGAAAGGGCTGTGACTTGGATTGTTAAGTTCAGTGTTGATAGACGGATGAGCAGATGGGTGGACCTGCCTCCCTCAGTCAGACTGCAAGGATGGGGAGAGGGGCAGGAGGGACAGCATAGAGGGGCTACAGAAGGCATTGCTGCCACTTCCTGAGGCAGCTCAGCTCTGCAGGCACGTGTACGTCCGTGTGTGCGTGTGCCTGGGCACGTCCTTGTGCACGCCCCTGTCTGTGCTCTCTGTGCCCGGCAGCTTCCTGATCCACCCATCCACTGGGATTGTCTACACCCAGCCCTGGGCCAGCCTGGACGCTGAGGCCACTGCCAGGTACAACTTCTATGTGAAGGCGGAGGACATGGAGGGCAGGTACAGCCTGGCTGAGGTGTTCGTCACTCTGCTGGATGTCAATGACCACTACCCCCAGTTTGGAAAGAGCATCCAAGAGAAGACGATGGTGCTGGGGACCCCAGTGAAAATTGAGGTGGGCTTCCAAGGCAACTGCGCTCCCCTAAAAGCCTTATTCTCGCAGCTACTATCAGAGACATCGTGGCATAAGAATTTATTTTAAAATGTATTGCACTCTCACTCTGAGCCAGAGTTTTGGGTTTTTTTGAGCCAGAGTTTTTAAGATATTTATATACCCCATTCCCACCTCAGCCCAGAAATAATCTCTGAAAAGAAAATGTTATTGCCACTTTACAAAACAAAAATGTGCGGCTCTGATGGGTTAAGTGTTAGTATACTTTAGTTCACATAGCTGGTTGGCTTGCTTTCAGAGCAATGCTTTCCCCACTGCACCACACTGTCTCCTCAATGTGGAAAAACACGGACTCTGAAACCCTACAGATTTGACTTTGAATCCCAGCTCCCCTCCTTCTACCTATCTATCCTTAGACAAGTCATTTAGGATCCAAGCTTTTGTTTTTCAACAATATCTACTGCCTCGATTGTTCTGAGAAGGGAATGGCATAACTCACAGAGGGCCTGGCACAGACCCTCGTTCATAGTAGGGCACACATTTAATTCCTCTTCCAACTCCAATCCACTCAGTAGGACCAGAACCATTCCCATCAACCCAGAAGCCCCATTTGATATGTTGGTTTAACCAGGGTACATAGTACTGTGCCAGAAGCCCAGCCATGTCTGTCCCTCCTGGTGCACAGGCCACAGACCAGGACGCAGAGGAGCCCAACAACCTGGTGGACTATTCCATCATCCGCGTGGAGCCGGCCAACGTGTTCGACATCAATGAACACACGGGGGAGATCCGGCTCAAGAACTCCATCCGCTCCCTGGAAGCCTTGCGCAATATCACACCCAGCGGGGTCTACACGTGGTCCCTGGAGGTGCAGGCCAAGGACCGTGGCTCCCCATCCTTCAGCACCACGGCCTCACTCAAGATTGACATCACAGACACTGAGGTGGGTATGGAGCTGGGGTCGGGAAGAGGGTCAGGGGGCCACCTCTGGTCTCGCTGCAACATGGCCAGAGGGAGAAAGACCATCTCCATCCAGCCTTTTTCCAGAAGACACTCAGCGCTAGTAACAAAGCCTCCTGTGCTATCAAATACACAGGCTTTGAAATCAGGATGAAATCCTAGCTTAAACATTTATTAACAGGGTGACTTTGGGCTTTGCTAAGCATCTACTTCCCTTCCTGTAAAATGGGAATACCGATGCCTCCTTCACAGTATGTGTAGTTTTCAGCTCAGTGTCAGGCAGAAAGTCCTCACTCAGGGGTTCCTGATACATTTGGGCAGATGCAGCCCCTCCTAATCAAAGGCATGAGATAGCCTACTCTCTGGAGAGTAAGAGTCCAGCTAATGCAGGAGGTCTTCATCGGAAAGAGGGCGTTTGCATCCCGCTCTCTCTCTCTCTGTGAGTTTTTTCCTGGTGAGTTGCATTCCTTGTGTTGTCCGTGTGCATTTTTCTGGAATGAAGCTCATAGTGCTCAACAAATTAAGGGATGCCTGATGCCAGAAAGTGAAAACCATCAGGCTGAAGGCAGCTCACACCCCTGCTCTGTCCTCCAGGGACCAGCAGGAGCTGCTGAATGCAGCGGTGGCTCTCTCTTCCAGATGCTGTCCCGAAGCCCCATGGACGCCTTCTTGATGCAGACCAAGGACAACCCCATGAAGGCTGTGGGTGTGCTGGCCGGCATCATGGCCATCGTCGTGGCCATAACCGTCCTCGTCTCCACCGCCACCTTCTGGCGCAACAGAAAGTCCAACAAGGTCCTGCCAGTGCGCCGCGTGCTCCGCAAGCGGCCCAGCCCTGCACCCGGCACTGTCCGCATAGAGTGGCTCAAGTTCAACAGGACCAAGGCCGCTGCCAAGTTTGTGCTCCAAGAGGATGCTCCCAATGAGAACCGCAACAACCACAGCCAAGGAAGCCCCCCGCCTCCCCGAGCCCCCGCGCCCCCGCCACCACCCGGAATGGCGCCCAGCACAGCCGCAGCCCCCTGGACTGTGCCTACAGTCTCTGGCTCACTCAGCCCCCCTCAGCCCCAATGTTCACCCAAACCCAAGGCCTTGGGAAGCCCCATGCAGTCAGCTCTGGTGTCTGAGCTCAGGCAAAAGTTTGAGAAGAACAATGTAGCTAGCAAGGCTTACTTCTAGAGTGTGTCCCATGGCCCCTCTCTTCCTCATCCCATGTTCCCCCCTCTGCTCCTTCAGGTCACCCCCATTTTGTGGAATGTTATAACACCCATATCCAGGGCTCTGGACAGCGCCTTAGACAAGGGGTTTCACTGGTTCTGGCTGCAATTGACAGACATTTCCCCATCACCCAGATCCTTGGCACAGCTACGATGCTCCCCATTCTGCATGGACATGGAGCCGGCTCTGTGTGTCTTCTACTCACCAATCCCAGATCTCACAGTCCCTTGGGTCCTCCTGGGGCCTCAGCATCCTTTGTCAAGGAGCAGATGCCTGGCCACCTGTTACAAGGCCAACTAGAACCTGGCTCCTGAAGCCTCCAGCTAAGAGCAGGAGTAGAGAAAGGAAGTTAAGTGCTGGCTAAAGTAGGAAGTCAGCAAACCTTGCAGGCTGAGGGAGAGCAAATGTGGCAAGAAAGGACAAAGATGCACTGAAAACACGCTTCCTGCAGGACTGTGCCTGAAAGCCACTAGGGAGTTGGGGGATTGTGTTCGGGCAGAGACTGTGGGGTCCCTGCTATGCCCACGGGGGACCATGGGCACAGAAGCGTAAGATGGGCTTTGCAAGAGTGAGGGAAGATGGCCCAGCCAGGGCTGCCATGGGCCTGGAAACGTCCAAACTGGAGCCACAGTGGTGGCCTTACAGGCATCGGGAACTGCTTCAAGTCCCCTCTAAGGAGCTGCCCCACGAGAAGTCTGTGAAGAGACAGTGCTGGCATTAGAAGGAGGTCAGGGCTGAGCTCCGGGGAGTGGGGAGACCTCCGTTTTTAAACAGCTCCTCTGCTTACATAGTGTAACCTTGGGGAAGCTGTTTAAACTCCCTGATCATCCTCTTCCTCGTGTTGAAGAAACTAAGTCCTGTCGACCTCACCCACAGGTCTAGGGTGAAGACGGAAATAAGTAGTGGTGACAAGACTTTCACCAAGTGCAGAGCAGCACACATGTAAAGTATTTTTCTGCGGGCCAGTTCTCTGGGGTGCAACTCTTTCAGCGACTCCACCAAGCACCCCAGGAAGTTAGGGTGCTGCCTCTTATCCACAGCAGCCAGAGCTGGACTATGCCGTTGCCCTGATTTGCACACTTCCCTTCTACCACCCCCCCCCCCCCCCCCGCCCTGCCACCAGCACCACCACCACCAGAGCCCCTGGGCAGCCATCAGAGGGGACCAGAGCTGGGCAGCACGTCCAGTCCTGGCCTGCTTCTGCCAAGATGACAAAAATGAGTTCCCAAGAGAGGAACGATTGTCCGGTGGCAGGGACCTGAGTCTTCTAGCTGGAGCCCACCTTGAGAGCTTGTGACCACGTCCCCCAGGAGAGAAGACATGCAGGCCTCTGTGGTTAATACAAAGAGGTTCTGTCTGACTTTAAGGAAACTGCTGTAAAGAAATCTAGACATGAACACAGGGAGAGAAGTGTAACAGTTCTCTGCATTTCACGCTGCTCACTAGTAACCCACTAGAATACGTCAGTGATCTTATCTAAACAATGATGTACACATCTGGTTTTCTTGATTCCAAGTCTGTGCTTTCAGGTGTTACTCAGATGTGCCGGTGTGCCAGCTCCTGACGAGCGCTGCGGCAGTCCCCGACCCAGAAAGTATTGAGTATTACGAGGTGGGCCTGGACTGAGCAAACAGGTCCTTTTCAGTCCATGTTTCGGTCCATGTTTCCGGAGAGGGCTGCTCTGTCAAGACTGCCCTCCACAGGGAGTATAGCACCCTCACAGTCTGCATGCAATCATCTTCTTTTGTAAATGGTGAATAAAATCTGTTAACAGATAGCCAAGCTGCCTCCTGCTCCCTGCTAATGTGCCTGTTAGTTGACTGGTGCAGACCAGCCTTCCTGACACACAGCCACGCTCCGCTGGCCTCCTGGCTCCTTTGGTGGATAGATCAGTCCCCTGACCACCACATCAGACTCCGTAGGAGGCCGCAAAATTTTGTCCAAATTGCCATGTGGACACCTCGAAGCGAAGCACATTTGCCTGAGCGTGGCACATTGTGAGCCTGGGCTGGACTTTCCTCCCGAGGAAGACAAGCCCTGGCAGGGCTGCTTGGGGAGGAATGGGTTCTGGAGCTAGAACTAATTATCCCAGTCCAGCTCAGTGAGGGAGAACTGGGAAGCCTGGAGTAGGCGTGGAAACATGGGCAGCAGTGTTGTCTCTGAGGACAGTGGCCGTGAAGGCCTGGGCTGGAAGCTGAGGCCAGCATCCCGGCCCCGGGAGCGGGGGAGGCTCCTGGAAAAGCCCGGGAACTCGAAGCAAGGCAGAGCCAATCTCGAAACTGAGCATGTGGGCAACTCTTACACCAGGAAGTGTGGTGCTTAGTTGTCAGCAGAGCCGTACTGAGAAAGAGTAGGAGGGCACCACCGAACATAGGGGACCAGCACATGGGTTTGGCATTGGAGGAGACTCCCAGCCTGTGGGAATGAGGCCAGGCTGATTTCACTGCCTTGGGGAATGGTGAGGGCCAAGGAACACCTGCTCAACCACCTGGGCAGGGCCTGGGCTACAAGCCAGCACGAGGTTAGGCCTCAGGGTAAGGGACTGGGACACAGACTGGGAAGAGTCTCCTCCTCCTGGGCCCTAAGACTAGAGCTTTAGACCCATGGACAGATGAAGTAACAGATGACTCAAAGAAATCTGCAGAACACTGTGTGCTTTATCCTTTGAGTTCAGATTTTGTGTGTGTGTGTGTGCACATGCGTGCATGTGTGTGTGCGGGTGTGGTCAGCACTATGGGTGTGCCAGAAGACGAGCAGGAAGGTAGCAAGATATCCACGCTGGCTAACCCCAGAGCTTAATACTGAGTTCAAGGGCAAACCAGACGCCAGGGTAAGTGGAAAGGGGCCTGACTAATTGGAAAAGTGTATAGCGAAGTCACCCAGCTCAGGCATGAGAAGAGCAAAGCTTCAAAGGGCAGAAAGAATACAAAAGCACACTGTTGCACAATGCTGGGTGAAAGAATGGAGGGAGGTGGAAGGAACCGCTGCTTCTCTATTTCTAGGCAGAAAAAAAAAAACCCACCAAGTGAAAAGGCTGGACCTGGACTATTTACTTGAATCTTTTCAGCAAAGATAAGTCACAAATAGCTGACTAGAGTGCTTCCCTAGAAAGCCAACTGACGAGAAGGCTGTAGCTAAAGATGCAGAGTGCGGAACGCATGAAACCCATGGGTCCTCCCTAGGCTCTTCAGTGAACTTGGCAGTGATCACCACGGAGCTTTTAGCCATTACTTTTTGAAAATGCACAGGAATGATCCCTGTCTCAGAGGAGCAGATGGGAAGCAGGTTGCAGAGGGGGTGTGTCTTCAAATAGGAGGTAGAAAGTGCCCTGGAGCACAGGGAGTTTAGAGAAGGGGGGCCAGGCTTGTTGGCATCCTATGGGAAAGTGATCTTCACATCCAAGTTCGTGAGCACAGTGAGGCGCTCCTGTTCACCTTCAGGGGTTTGTTCTAGACTTTTGCAGTTGGTGGACCTGCTACCCTATGCTCACTCTGGGGGAGGCAGTGGTCGTGACGTGATCGTCGTTGTATCTTCATGTGCAAACATCGTTGCAGACATTCTGACAGCTGTAGGGGTAGGAAGGAGGCCAGGGAGGTGTGGCCAAGATGAGTGAGGAGTGGAAAATGTGTCCTTGGAGCAGACAGTTGTAATCATTTCATGGGGTGCTGTGTTGACTATGTAGTGCTGGGTCCTCTGCTCAGTGGCTGCCCAGACTTTCTAATTATATGAAATAATGTAGTGCTTTACAGTCTGAAAGCCCTGGGTCTGAACTCTGGTTCTGCCACTTATGTGTGACTTTGGTCAAGAGATGAAACCTCCCTGGGCTTCGCTTTCCTCATCAATACACGATACAAAGAATTGTTGTTAGGAGGATGCAAGAGCTAATGTATGTAACGCACCTGCCACCAGCTTTGTATCTGTAACACAAGCTCAGGAGACAGTTCCTATTCTTAGTTGTACAAGAGGCCATTTGATGGTCCACATGCTAGAGTACCACATCCTGGAGAAGAGGACCCCCTCTATGCATCCTTATCTCCAGCACGTTTCCAGTCACTGTCAGGCGTGGAGCCTTTCCTTTGTTCCTGGGGAAGAGAGGAGAGTGGACTAGAGGCAAGTGCAGGAGAGCAGGGCAGGCACCATAGCATCTATGACCTGGGAAGCCCTGCAGCCTGTATTTAAGCATCTACACTCTGCAGGAGTTAGGAACTGAGGAGCCACTCCCTAAGAAAACCTGTGGCACTCTACTAAACAGCTGTCCTTCAGGGCACAGCTGCAAAGTGTGGCAAGACCTAGGGAGGAGCCAGAGTCTCCTGCTTCTCTAAGGACTTCAGGAATTTGGTCACTCTGAGGACTGGAAGCTTTGAGAGAATCCAGGGTCAGCCCACCTAGCATGGACGTTGGCATCTGTCGGCTGCCATGAGGCTTCACTGACAGTCTTCAAGGGCCTTGGCCACAGGAGGATGGGCTGGGCGAGTGGGGAAGATGCCGTGTGAGGACTAAGGCTGCCAGACTGGCGTGTGGACAAAGGGAAGACCCCTCAGGAGATTCACAGAATAACCTGGTGGTGGGGGAGGCTCTGAAGGGACAGGTTTCCAGAATGAGGTGCTGATGGCTTAAGTGACAGTAATTTGATCAATTCGGTAAGTGAGCACATTTTGCAGCAACAGGTTGGTGATGCTGGGGACATCTACATGACCCTGTGAAATCGTGCAGCAGCGTCTTTATGGCTGAATAAATTCTAGTTATTTATTCATTAACCAATAATTTACTCAATCATTTCTTCAATCATTCCTCTAGCACATGTTCTTAGTATATCCCCAGTGACAGTCCCTCTTCTTGGTGCTAATTCTAATCAGCCAGAAGAAGAAAAGAGAAAAAGGACACACTTCCTCCCTCAGGATGCTAATAGCTGAGGCCTGGGACTAGCAATCACTTCATTCTAAAAGCAAGTTGCTCTGCTTACAAATGTCTCCTGAATCAAAGGCACTTGCTTTAAAATTGCAGGGTCAAAACTCCAAATAGGTAAGCTTCCCAATAGTATGACAACTGAGTCTAAAACTACAGCATCTTTTAGACATTGATTGAACAGAACACGTGAAGGATATTAGCATAGATATTATGTCATTACATGAATATTTATACATATAAACACATACGATCCTGATAAGATCTCATGTTCCAAATGGCCCACTCTGTATGCTGAGTCACATTCAAACCAACAAACAAACAAAGAGAAAAGCACAAACTGGCATGGACATTGTAAATGGTGATAGCATTTATTGGGTTGACATTTACAGAGGGCTTACTATGTGCCAGGCATTGTTCTGAGAGCTATATATGTAAAACCTCATATAATCATGCAGACAACCGTATGGGGTAGGTACTCCTACGTAGGTACTCAACATTATCCCTATTTTACAGATGAGGAAATTAAGGCACAGAAACATAGAGTAACTTGCCTGATATTCCAAAGCCAATAAGAAGCAAATCCAACATTTAAGTTCAAGAAACTGGGCTCCAGAATCTATGCTCTTATCCCTATTATCATATTGCCTAGTCAATCTGAGTAATGTACATCTTTACTCTAGGATTTTTAAGGGGCAGTCTAAGGGTATTAAAGGATCAGATGCCCAGAAATCCTCTGTGGACCTGTTTCCTCTCCCTAAATTTCCATGTTCACAGGAGCATCTGAACACTGACACACTCCTGACTCTCACTCCTCCACCGTGGATTCTTCCACATCCCCCTCCCTCCTTCTGTCCCTTCTTTCCCCATCCACCATGAAGCTTTGTTTGCCAGAAGCTCAGGCCAGAATGTCCACTCCTGCCTCCTGGTGGCCCCAGGACACTTCATGACGGACTGCCACACAAGACCTGTGCATGGTACTTGATTCTATAGAGGGAAGCACACAGAGACCAATCAAAGTACTTGCTTTGCTCTGACCACTTTTCTTCAAAATTCATCGTGGGAAGTTTCTCAGGAACAAATTCTACTACATCACATACATGTATGGATGTGTAGTTTGTACATATGTAAGCATATAATTTAAAAATATATGTTCTTAGGTGTGGCAATGGCGTTGTCTTTTAAAACTTCTGCATCTGTTAGAGATAAAGCTAAAATAGTCACAAGTAAACTGTAGGCATTTGTATTCGTCTTTAAATACTCCAGTTTGTTTTTTAAATGTTAAGGGCATGAACTAGATCAAATAAGACTGGAAAATGTTAAAAATTATTGAAGCTGACTGAAGGGGAAGAATGGGATTCTCCAAACTTTTGGTACGACTGAAAATTTCCATAAAAATAAGTTTTTGTCTTCTAATGCTCAGAAGAAAGTGAATGAGACCTTGAAGAAATAAGGAAACAGTTGGTTTGAATGTGAGAGGGGTCTTCAATTTTAAAAATTCATTTCAACCAACATTGATTATCAACACAGTCCAGTAGCTACAGCAAGAATGATGGGTCTCTGTGCCAGAGAACTTGCAACCAATGAAAACAGTGCATATCCTGCTGGATTCATTATTTCTTTTCCTCAGGGATGCAAAATCAAGGAAGGCTAATTGTGGGACTTGATACTTGAGGTAGGCCTAAAAGGATGAGAAGGAATTGGTAAGGAAGGTGGGAAAGAGGGAGAAAACACCTTTGGGGATGACACAAGGAGGCCAGCTTATACTTATAGCCTTCAGGGAATTTTCCTGTTGCCAGTGGGAGAAACTGGGGAGACAGATGTGGATTTAAATCCAGAGAAAGGTCTCCACCAGCAGGGCTGCCCAGAGGGACGGTGAGCTGTCTCTGGGGTTTATAGGGACACCTCTACTCCATGTGAGCCCAGATAAGAGGAAATGAGCACTTCTCTGGGATTTCATAGGGAATGTTGGCTAAGGGAAGAGGAAAGGATTATATCCTCATTTGTATAGCAAACATTTGTCATGCTCAGCACTGAGACTTTAGCGAGGGACACAGGGCTGAAAAAAATAAGCCTGAAGCTCACAGTCTCATGGGACTAGATGAGAATGAAGACTGTGTAGCTTCTTCTTTGCAAAAAAAGAATAGAGAGAGTCACATGATTTTATGTAGATCCTTTTCTTCTGAGTATGGCGCTTGAGACTCTGCTTTCCACAGTCACTGGAGCATGGGCCCTGGGCTGCAGCCAATCCCCTGTTCCTTGGTTCTGATGGCTCTAGGCTGTCAGGAGCGCCAAAGACTGCTCACAGGGGCAAAGACAGCCACCCTCAGAGACTCACACCACCCACCAGGCTCTTATGATTCCAAACGGCAGCTCTTTGGAACATCAAACTTATGTGATTATTGGGAGTTTGCCAGTAAGAGGGAGAATAACACTTTCTGAACAAGGGGAGACGCAAGAATCCTGCAAAGCAGACATTTAGAGGAAACAATGGAATTAGAACCTCTTCTGAGTGCTGCCTCCACCCCCTGCTAGATGAGCAACGTTGAGCAAGTCGTGGTAACTTTCTGGGCTTCAATCTCCTCACCTGTAAAAAGGAGTAGAATTCTACCTTTGTCTAATAGAATAACACATGTGAAACGTTATATGTAAATGTTACATGTAAGCATGCAAATGTTATAGGGCTATTTATCTGCAAAGAGTAACAGTTATTAATTTCCAGGCACCGTGTATAATAAAACAATTACTTGGACAGGACAAAGCTCCATTGACATCAGCTCCATGAAAATAAGAACTGTGTCTCCCTGTTCACTGTGTCAAGTTCAGTGCCTGGAACACAATAGGTGCTCAGTAAGTACTTGTTAAATTAATGGATCAAGCCAAGCTGAGTTGCCATAGAGGGTCAGCTGAGGGGTTGAAGGCCCACAGCCTTCCACCCTCTGGCCCGGGGTGTTCAGCCTCTACCTCTGTCTCCTTCTTTCTCCTCATCCTCAGTGTCTCTGTGCCCCAGGCCATCCTCACCGACAGCTGTGTGGTCTCTGTAGGAGTCATCCCTGTGCTGTGGGGCTGCACGGGGGGCACCTGGGGGCTTTTCTGCGGTAGGGACAGCAGTGCTGGCACCACTGCCTGCAGCGGCAGGGGGCCTGGGCTGCCCAGACATAGGCACCCACAGGCACTGAGAGCAGCACTGCACACAGGACCACTGTGACGTGCAGCAGATGTTCCCTTTCATCCAGCCCACCACGGTCTCTGCCTGTCACAAAGACCACACACTGGCCCTGGCGTGGGGGCTGGGCCCCCAGGCTGAGACATGCCTCGTATTTAGTGCCCGGAAGGAGGTCATCCACAGCGTATGTGTTGATTCCGGGGCCAATGTGGACCACCTCCTTCCTGAGGGCTACATCCGATGCAATGTACAGGGTGAACCACTTCTGCTCAGAGGTGTCGGCCATTACGAACCACTCCAGCAGGATCCCTCGCACTGTCTGTTTGACCACCCGCAGGTCAACGTAGGCATTGCCCCCCGAGGGGGTGGAAAGAGACTGGGATGCAGGCTGGACATGGAGCGAGATGACGATGGCGCTCCTGCCGATGGAGTTGGAAGCCACACAGGTGTAGTTACCCCTGTCTACTAGGTGGGCAGCAGGTATGACCAGCTCCGACACAGCAGCATCTTCTGCAGTAGATGAAGTCAACACTGGGTGGAGAGAGAGAAAAATAGCTGTGCATTTCTCTGATAGACATCTGGAGTGTCCAGAACTGCCAATATTTTTTGTTGTTGTTGTTAAAAGGTGGTGGTTACCATTTATTAAGCATATATTTGGTATCAGGTGTTTTTGCCTCTCAGCAACCCTGTAAGGTACGTACCCAAGCTTTACACATGGGGAGTTGCCCATAATGAGTGTTGTTCAAAGACAACAATTGATCTGGAACCTCGTTCTTCTGTATATGAAGTTCCTCAGCTGCATTAGCTGTTCCCACCAAACTACCTTAGCCTTGCTGAGCTAACACTGTGGTTTCTGGGAGATCTCTCGCAATTGTGGGACTGTGCGACATTGTGAGCTTCAAGAAGTGCCCTCTTCTCTCCAGGATGTGAAGTGGCTCAGAGCCTGGAGCCAAATGCCTGGGTTCTCTCCCTCACTAGGTACATGGTATTGGGCAAGTTGCTTAGATTCTCTTGGCCTCAATTTCCTCAACAATAAAAAGGGAAGATAATAGCACTCATGCCATAAGTTTTTGACAGTAAGTGCTCCATAAGTATTAGCTGTTATTATTACTGACAGAATAGATATAACATGATATCCAGGAGGCTGATCATAGAGCATCACAAAAGGTAACACCCAGATGCACTTCACTGTTCTCAAAAAGGCCACAACAATAAATCCTATATTTCTCTTCCATGAGTATTTCACCTTAAGCCAATGAGATGTGATCAAAATGATAGGAAGAAGTCAAAATTTCAATTAATTCAGTATTTTTGAATCAGCCAGAGGTTTGTCACTATGTGTAACAAATATCTGGGTGACTGACTGCATTTCTCAAATTTTACTTAGATATTATCTTTTTAGTTGTCTTCTAGACAGCTTTAAGATACCCTTCAGGAGGCAATCACTGTCTTTGTGACACGCCCCACGCCCCAGGGTGGCATTGAAGGTGATTCCAGCTGAGGTATAAAAGCAGAATAAGCACAGAGCTCCGGAAAATGAATCCAGTTGTGGGGCTCAAGGGCCCATCTCTCCCTGAGTCCTAGTATTACAAGTTCAAGCCAATAAGGTCTGATCAACAAAGTGGTGAGAAGTGTATACAATTCATTATCTACGACTTCTCAACCTTGCCTGGTGGAAGAAATAGCTGGGTGGTAAGGGATGGGGCATCAGGAAGACTTATTAAAATACATATTCTCGGGCCTTCCCCTAGACTCACTGAATCCAAATCTCCAGGGCAGGCGTCTTGAAATCTTATTTCAAACAAGTATCGTAGGTGAGTCTCCTCAGACAAGTTTAAGATATAAGTAATAGATAATCTCTAGAATCGATTCTAGTCAGAAATTCTATGATTTAAAAATACACAGTATACTGTGTTGCATCTAAAAGGCCCTCAAAATATATTTGTTCATATACATTGTCTAATATTTATACCATATGTTGTCAACTCATATATATATGTATATATATATATATATATATATATATATATATATATAAACACATATATATGTCATAGAGATCCGTATGCAACCATTTAAAATAATGCATTGATCGTGAACACTATCTTGGAACCTTTTCTCTCGTGGTGGGTGTAATTCAGACCTTTTCCAATCTTACCTGCACACTTCCTTCATGATTGAACCTCTCTATTGAGGACAGGGCTGCTACAGACCTCCTCATTCTCCCCGATATGATAAGAGGGTGCATGTGGCTTACCATCAAATTTCCTCCATAGACTCATGGGATATGTCCATGCAATGGTTGGCGAGGGGCTGGCCTGTGCCAGGCAGCACAGGGTTACATTCTGTCCCACCTGGATGGTGACATTGACACTGGGGGTTGAGATCTGGGGCTTCACACAAGCACTGAGCTCAGTTTCTTGAAAAAACTGCCCCACCTTGGAGAGAGGGCCTTGGCACATCAGATAGGGATTCACCAGGATGACTGGGAGGCTGATGAACTTTACAAACTCAACAAGTCCCCTTAAGCGACAGTCACATAGCCAGGGGTTGTTGTGCAATGCCAGCACCATGTCAGTGAGAATATTGGCCCCAGGGCCAGGTTGCTGGTGTTTCTGGTAGGCTGGCCAGTTCAAGAAGACGGTCTTGGATACAACTGTAAGCCTATTGGAGGATAGGTCAAGGTAGGTCAGATTGACCAAGAATTGAAGAGCTAGCTCAGGGAGTACGTCAATCCTGTTGTGTTTGAGATCCAAGACCCTCAGGAGTGGGGTGGCATGGAACGCTGTCCACGGTACTGAACGGAGTCTGTTCCCCTCCAGTCTCAGTTCTTTCAGTTCTGACAGGTGCTCCAGGGCTCCTAGGTGGATAACAGTAATATTGTTAAAATTGAGCCAAAGGTATTCCAAGGTGCTCATGTTGATGAAAGACTTCCGGGACAATTCAAATAAGGATGAATGTTCAATTCTCACTCGCTTGAACTCTTCTGGAATGTTCCCTGGGATCTTTGCCAAAGAGATGGACATGCACTGCAGAGTCCTGTACAAGAAACCAGAAACACTTTAAGATGAGCATAGGGAACGGGGAAGTGGGAGCAGGTTTACCCTGGCATTAGACATATGAAATAGAAGAAAAAAAGTATTATTCACTTGAAGTAAAAGTGTTAGACCCTTTTGGGTAAAAGTGCACAGTTCACCAAATTTCAGCACCAACTAGAATTAGTCTCATAGAGGTTTTTCTAGGCCTGACTCCACCCCAAATCATCCACAAAGAAAGCCCACCCCCATCAACCTCTGGCATCTTGTCAGCCCAGCGCACCGGCCAAAACTCTCCTCTGAGCAGGTACATCCTGGCAGACAGGATGGCTGAGCTGCATGTGAGTCCAGAAAGACCAGAACTAGCAGGAAATAGTGAGAAACGGAAGCCATACTCCTCTGTAAGAAACTACCTTGGGAATTTTGAATAAGTATCGTCCCAGCTTCTGAGTGGCAAATCTTATTATTGGTAATCCATGGGAATGTAGGTCAGCACAGCAGAGGAAAAGCCCTGGACGCTCTAAGCTTTGTTATGGCTCAGATCACAAGCTTACTAAGAACCCATGAAGAGGAAGCTTTGTCTCTTAACTGAGGTCAGAAAATCCACCTTTTTTATGGTTCTTATATTTGGAAAGCAAACTCTAAGCCAGATGTCCAGTTCAGCCCTGATACTGCCTTCCCTCAGTTTCTTACAAAAAGACCTGAGAAACAAGCGGGTAATGCTATTCTGAGCACCATAGTTCAGATGACTTGGCCACAAATCCATCTAATACTTCATTGATCACAATTGGCTCCTGAAACCTAGAATTTCGAACCATTCTCTAAAAGTGAATGCAGATGATGGAAGACAGTAATTCTGTGACCACTCCTATAAACAGTTCTCTCCCCCAACACCTCGTGTGGTGGAGTCGTGCCTCTACTGCATGAAGACAGCTGCATGACCACAGTCAGAGAAGCATCACGGTGCAGAAGTTAAACCACAAGACTCTGTTTTCTGATTAAACAAAAGCAGATTTCTTATCCTCAACCTCACAACTTGTCCTGAATGCTCTGTATTTCACATGATAAAAATGAAAGGCTTACATTTTTAAACTGACATGTGTATGATTTTGGGATACTTACTCTGCCACCCATAACTCATTCAACAGATGTTTAATGGTCCTCTGCTCCAAAACACACATTTACTAGATACAAGAAATGCAGTGGTGAGCCAAACTATTATAGACCCTGTCCCATGGGGTCTTCTCTCTAGCTTATACTTCCTGGTCTTGAGATCTTTGGAAAGTATTTAACCTCTATGAACATCAATTTCTCCTTTGCAAAGTGATGAAATTGATAACTGCTTCATAGTGTTTCTAGGTAATTTTGAGATTATGTAAAATAAAGTACCTACATACAGTAGGTGTCCAATAATTTCAATCTCCCAAACCAACAGACTCTTGAACAGCAGGAAAGTCTACTTTCTTATTATTTGGGGTACTTCCTAATGAATATTAAATTCCATGAGTTCCCCTAAGACTTATGATGTATAGTATTCCCTACAAAAGGCTTCAGGGAAGAAAATCTGCTTAGTAGCCAACCAGTGATGTAGGGCGGGTGGTGGGGAGTGGTAAATGGGTCACCAGGAAAGCTGATTACACCCCAGACTTTCCGTCCAAGCCAGATATATTTGCTGGAGTTTCCAGACAGTCTAACTTTACAGTATGATAAGATCTCTGGAGGTCTTCTCAAGGTGAAAATCAAAGCAAAGGGAGTGTTATGGACAAAAAGCTTGTGATAGACATGGAGATGTGATGTCTATACCCGTTCTGAGGACTGAGTTGATGCTTACCTGCAAGGAGTGCTTGCATGATGTCCTGCCCTTCCTAAGGCAGTCCACAGGCAGTGACTGAGGGTGGTGAGGGCACAAGGGCACAGCCAGTTTGGCCTGATGGGGACAACACTGACAGGTGATTGTCACTCCAGAGCCCCCTACCCAGTTGGCCAAGATTTTGTCAGGTTTGCATCACGGCAAAATGTGATTTAATCCATGGGTATCACCAACCATTAGTGAATTCTATTCAGTTTCTTCTCTGTTCATCTCATGTTAACCTCTTCAAATGAATCTGACTTAACCGAACTATCCAGTGGTTTGCTGAAATCTTGAGGACACCCACTAGCATGTCATCTCTGGAACACTCTGCCCTGCTGCACTGCTGCTTCTCCTCTCCTGACCCCCTCATCCTCTGATGTCCTTATTTGGCATGTGGGCTTAGGGAGTATCTACGTTGTCAGTTAAGGCAGGAGACTAGGACAATTAAAGTTACTTGGGTTATGCTATTTTTCTTAAGTAACTGTGGTTATTTAAGAAAAATAACTGTGGTTAAGTGGTGTCTCTAAACTCAAGAGATTTAACAACAAAGGGAAGGGGTCTGAGTATATTATGCCCCCACCTTTCTTCCTACAGGATGCTTTTAGGAATTTGGCTCTTAGAATGGTAGAGAGAGAGTCATAGGAGAGAACTTACTCTGCATTTATGAAATAATTAGATATAAATGGCTCTAGGTGGCAGCTCCTTGCCTTGTTTTAATCGAATATTAAATAAGAGAATTTTTTTATCTATTTAAATGGCAGAACTTTGGGATAAGAGATAACTAGGCGAACTATTAGGAAACAGACATACTGTCCTTCCTCTTTCTCACACTTGTGCTCTTCCCTCACTCTTCTATTGCCCGTCACATCTGCTCTCCTTGGTTACCCACGCTCTGTGGCTTGCCTGTAGTGGGCACACAGAAGACTACCTTCCCAAACCCCTTGAAATAGGTGAGCTATATGACTAATATTCTAGCTTATAAAGTGTTAGGGGAAATAATGTTTGAAAAGCCCTACATGATTCTCCAGTTTCTCTTTTCCCTTGTTGCAGCGATTGTTGACATTCCAGGTGGTGGAGCCTTCATCAGCCTGGGTTCCTGAGTGAGCAAGTGGAGCAGAGCCTTCCTTCCATCCACATGCCCCACTGACTCAAGCAGACTCTGTGAAAGCTGGAATAAATTTTTCCTTGTTAAGCCACTGAAATTTGGGAATCGTTAGCACAGCATAAGCCTAAACTATCCTGACTACAATGTCCTTGCAATCAAAATATGCTCAATTATTTGTAAGTTGATTTTTGTCTCTATTGGATTATATGATAGCTAAAACAAAAATTTCCAGCTCTAGTCCTCTAAACACACTGCTCACTGAGTCCCTTGGTTGTAGCTTAATTTTAATAGCCCACATCCACTTTCCAGGATATAATTTCTGTTATTTACCTTTTCATAACTTGCAACTTAGACATGTAACTACAGATAAGTCACATCAGAGATAGTCTCTGCTTAGGTCAAGAAGAATACAACCATGTAGCAGTCAGAAAAGACATGTTGATATGCCATGATTCCAACCACCCTCCAAACAAGGCTTCCAAATGTAGCATGCTGTGGGATCATCATCGTGTAGATAGGTATTCAGCATTGGGAAACCAGAAATTCTTTTCCCAGGACTCTAAGAAAACATTAGGTTTTCAGGGACTGACTCATGCTAATAAGATTCACATACCAAAAGGCTAATATACAAACCAAACATCATTTTATTTTTTATGATGAGAATTTGTTTTTTCCAGTGACATGAATATTCCTGGGCACAATCAAGCCTGATTCTTCTCTATAAGAGAAAACCAAAGAAGACAGGACACACAAAGAAAGGATGACAGATGAATACTGTGGAGCTGGTCATCTTGGGGGCCATTTCATCCAAACCACCAAGGTAGGTCTTAATTGAATCATTTGAAAGTTTGAATCTCCTCTCTCTCTCTCTCTCTCTCTCTCTCTCTCTCTCTCTCTCTCTCTCTCTCTCTCTCTCTCTCTCTCTCTCTCTCTCTCTCATACACACACACACACACAGACACACACACACACTCTCTCTCTCTCTCACACACACACACACACACATCCTATTGGTAAAATACTAACAAGTTCTCGCATTCGAGTTCCTGAATTTTCTTCAAACAAGGTTCAATATAACTGACTGGATGTTAGTTATCTTTGGGCCAATAGTTGTTCAGTCTTCATTGGGTCAGCCAGTCACTTGGAGTGAACATTTTCATCATTTCAACAGATGGCTGCTTTCATCCATTGCATTTATATTTGTTCTAATTTGGGGAGTGCCTGTCAATCTCATATATCAAACAATCAGAATTGAGTCTTGGGTCTCCCAAGCCACAGCAGAAATGCCTTTATAAATCTAGATCAGAGTTTGGAAAACTACAGCCTGGGAGCCAAATCCAGCCTGCCACCTGGTTTTGTAAATAACATTGAATTGAAACACATCCATGCCCATTAACTTACATATTGTCTATGGCTGCTTTTGCACTACATCAGCAGATTTGAGGAGTAGCAACAGAGCCTGAAATATTTACTATCTGGCTTTCTTTAAAGAAAAGTTTGCTGACCCTTGATGTAGACATGACAGGGCTTTGTCAACTTCAAACCAAATAATTTCTCTTACCAATGGCTATGGACCACAAGTGACAGTAGATGCACCTTCCAGGTGATGGACAGAAAATATTGATGTATGGAAATATTGTGTGCTCATGTGCACTGGTGTTTTCATGGTTCCCAGGTCTCAGTGGCTCAAAAAAAAAAAATCCACTTCTGTAGTGTACCTGCTGTGGATCACATTGCAAAGATCAATATTGAATAGAGATCCGCAGCCTGATCAGAAAGTTATCAAAGACTTGGATCCTCCAGGAAAAATCCATCACAACCCTCTATAAATTATTCCACATGCTGAACTTCAGTAAAGTCAAGTAGCCCAGCCTCCATAGTGGCCTATTGTAAGAGTCAAATGAGAAAAATAGGAAAACTGTAAGGTCATATGTTGTAGGTTCTTTTGTAAACAAGAGAGAGAATGCAGTAACTTTAGAAATCACTGCACACACTGATTTATCTCTAGCGTTTGTTCAGCACAATATGGAGTCTCTTAGATGATACTAGCCAAATAGTTTCCTTGGATCACTTGCTGTACCCCTATCTTCTCAGTTGTTACCCAAAGGTCCTGGCTCCAAATATCCTGAATGCTCCTCTTATTAGAGCTCAGTCCTGCAGACGAGAGACAATGGCCCTTCTGCAGGAATGTTCACCTGCTCCTGTGCACAGACACTTCTCAGAGGTGTCCCAGCAAACTGAATAGAAATCCTCCTTTTAAATGGCTCACTGAGTGACTAGGAAGGCTCTGAGACACCCTCAGGGGCCCCGGTTAGAGTCACGCAGGCTGCTAATTGCAGATAGAGGTGAGCTGTGTGCCAGACAGCACTGGGTGTACTGTGCTGCGTGCCACGGAGGGTCGCACAGATCCCTCCAGCCTGGCTTTCTTAGAGGGAATGAGCAGTAGTCTGTTGGGCACCATCCAGACCTCTAGAATTTATTGAAAATCAAATGACTATCTCTAGAGAAAAAAAGGTTAGAATCGGTGATTGTACACAGTAAGGGCATACTGTGTATCCCTGTGTCTATGTGTGTGACTGTACAATGTGGCTACTGCAGAAAGAGGCTGTGTGTGGGCGTGCCTGTGAGTTAGCACAAATGTAATGAAGATGCAGTATATGAGAGCGGTAAGGACCGTCAACTCTGGAACCAACTGCCGGATCCAACTTCCAGAGCTGACACTTCCTAGCCGCGTAGTGATGGGCAACACAGATTAGATCACTGCTCAACAAAATGTTTCCTGACACCATGACCTCCATGGAAGAACTGTCCTTTCCTGACCTGTTAAAGTTGGGTTTGGCCATAGGACTGGCTTTGGCAGATCAAATACAGGCAGAAATGACTGTGCCAGTTCTAAGTCAAAAGCTTGCGAGGCATTGCACGTGTTGTGCTCACTCCTCTGATGTCGTGTGACCTCTCCACGAAAGGAACCTGCCCCACTGCCCCACTGACTCTCCATCCTGGGCCCCAAATAAGACACATGAAGCAAAGCCACTTTAGTCAACCCACAGACTGTGGATTGTGTGAAAATAAGTGCTTGTTGCTCTATACGTCTGAGATTTTGCTTTTATTTGTTATACAGGAAAAACTGACTGATACAGGCAAGTTATTTAATCCCCTTCTTTCTTCTCCAGGAAAATGGGGGAGAATAGTGGTGCCTGCTGCAAAGGGCTGTTGTAAGAATTAAATGAGTTAATGCGTATAAAGCACTTAGAACACTCTCTGGCACATACTAAGTGCTTATTAAGTGTTGGCTGTTGTTATTTTTGCCATTGTGTGTATGTATGTGAGTAAACAGGTAACCAGGTGAGTAAGAGTGGGTGAACATGGACTCAGGTGTCCGAGTGAGCGCGTGGGAATAGAAGGGAGCGGTCGAAGCAGGTGTGTGGGCATCTGTGTGCATGGGCGGGGTGGGCCCCTCAGCAGAAGTACTCGTTGATCTGTCTGCCTCCCCTGAGCCCCGAGAGCTGAGAGTCCAGGCTGGAACGGGCCGAGAGGAGCCCGTCAGCCTCACTGAGGCTGTGCCGGGACAGCTCCTCCGAGCCGTCCTCGCTGTGGCCCAGCCTCTCCAGGTGGACATAAGCACCTGTGGCCTGGGTGGCACCCCCAGTGCGGCACTTGCGGCAGCGCCTCTGGAGAGCCCCGCAGCAGACGAGCAGCGTGAGCGGCAGGGCAATGACCGCGGCCACACTCATCACCACCACATTGATGAGCCTTTGAGTGGCCTCAGCGTTCACCACCTCGTCGGTGGAGAAGACGACACACTGCTCCTTCCGGGGCACCTGGCCCCGCACACAGACGCATGCCACATACTTGGTCTTGGGCACCAGCCCATGGATGGTGACACTGGTCTCCCCAGGCTGCAAAACCACCCTCCGCATGTCACGCTGCCCAAAGACTGCATAGAGGGCACTGAAGACAGTTATGTTCCCAGCCTGGGGGGCCTTCCACACCAAGGTCACACTCTGGTAAGTGTTCCCCAGCACCTTGAGAGACCTCACCATCCGGGCCTCCTGGGGTTTTGCCTGCTCATCTGAGCGCTGTCCTGCGGCACCCATCTGGAAGTGCTGGAGGGTCAGCTCCTCCTTCATGTGGGGCCCAGGGGTCCCAGTGGCCAGGACAGCAGGCTCAGGGATGAGGGGGACATGCCTGGCCACCAGCTTGTTGTTGTATGCGGCAGCTTCCATCCCCTCGCCTGTCCTGGCCCACAGTGCCCCTGGGCTGCCACCGCGTTCTGAGGAAGTGCGGGGCTCAGTGATGACCAGGGAGATAAGAGTCTCGGAGGCTCCCAGGAAGTTCTTGGCCTGGCAGACGTAGTCTCCAGAGTCCAGGTGGGACACAGCTGGCAGGCCCAGCAGAGTCCAGCTTGTGCCGTCACTGGAGACTTCCTGGTGCACTGGGGGAAGAGGCACATGTGGAAGAATGAATGGGCCCATCTGCCCCAACCCTCCTTCCAGGGCCAAGTTCACAGCCCCTGGGCTGCTGAAGACCCTGTCATTCCCAGAAAACACTGGGAATCATTTCACTTCCCTTAGACTAGCTAAGGGGACTGAGATCACCTGGCCTCAAGTTTGGGGCGTCCCTGAAGGCCCAGGCTGAGGCAGAGGCTAGGAATCAGCTGCCTACTAAGTGTGACGTGTTCAAACTGTGTTCTTCAGGGCCTTGGAGTTCTTCAGAGCTGACCCTCAGGTGCTTGGGGATAAGGTGGGTCAGGGCAGGCCTGAGGCAGAGGTCCAAATGGAAGGGCGCTGCCCACCCCTGCCCAGCCCCACGACCACTTCAATCAGAGCATTTTCCACTTTGTTTTAGATACGGAGCTCCTCATACAATTTTGCTTCTAAATTGATTTCCCACCCACAGTCCTAGAGCAATGCTTGCCAATCTAGTTGAGGGAGACACAAAAGAAAGCTGGGAGGGACGTGAGTTTTTCTGGTCAGGAGCTAAGAAATTGTTCCTTCTCAACTCACTCTCTGCATGTGGGTGGGCCCTGACTCCTGAAATTCCACCCCCCAACTCCCCTCCCACCCAGTGCCAGAGATGAACCATTTCTGACCACACAGCTCAAAGAGCACACGTTGTGGAGTTGGCCAGATTGCATTAGACTCCCAGCTCCTCCATGTAGGAGCTGTGTGACGTGGGCCAAGCACTTAGCCTCTCAGAGCTTCAGTTTTCTTGCATGCCAAATAGGAAGGATACTCAAAATGTTCTTTAAAGCTCAATGACAGTAAGTGCATAATGCACTTAATACATGAAGAGCTCAATATGGTAACTCATGTCATTAGTTACTCCTAGTGACACTGGCTTAATATTTAAAACTGGGAAACTTACTATAAATATTAAATACACTAAGAGAGTATCTTTACCAAAATGTTAGCATTTTGTTCCCCTCAGGGTGGGCCCTGAGCCTCTGATAGAGTGGCTGGTGGAGTATGCTAGGACGGACTAGGAGCCATCGTCATCATAGAAGCCACTGTCCGCATGCCTTACCTGTGGGTGGAGCCTGGCCAACTCCCCTCAACACAACGGGAGTAGACAGCCTTGCTTAGATTGCCTCCCTCTCCTTGGCAGACCTGACTCAGCCCATTTGGGACAGTGACCCCGCCGCCCCAGTCTAGGCTGTCAGCACAACAGCCCCTGTAGCTCACACACCTGTGCCATTGAGTGGGTGGCCGTTGGCCCTCCTCCAGCTCATCTCGGGCCCAGGTACCCCAGTGGCCCCACAACGTAGCAGTACTGTGCTGCCCAGAGGGGAACTGACGTTGGCCACCCCTGGGTGGAGCTCCGGACTCTGGCACTTCCTCAGTTCCAGCTGGTTGAAGGCCACTCCAGCCAGGCTGCGAGGGCTGGCACACCTCAGCCTGGCATCTATGAAGGCCAGGTTTGGGGCCCAGCTTTCCAGGAAATGGACCAGGTCATAGAGTCGGCAGTCACACACCCAGGGATTGTCCTGCAGCCCTGTAGGGGTGAGAGGGAAGGCAAGAGGTGAGCCCCAGTTATTCAGATCCCCAGGCCCAGGTCCCCTTCCCCCTCAGGGAGCACAAGGCAGCTCCTGAATCAGCAGAGTCAGCAGAACTGGCCTCGGGGCCCAGCTCCTTGCCTTGCTAGCTGTGCAACCTTAAGCCTGGTTCTTCACCTTGAATAATAGTGTTACTTCCCCTTCAGGGTTGCCATAAGTATAAATAAAGAAAAATCACATTAAGCACTGGGTAGGCCATATAGCGTACTGACAAAAATAGCGATTACTTCTGCCATTCTTAGACTGACCCCTTCAGGCTGCTGGCCAGGCAGTGAGAATTTCTGCAATAATTGAAATATGCCAAAACCGTTTTCTAGAAATGTTTATGACCCCTCCCTTGACCCCTGTCCTCCCAGTATAAATGGCAGTTTCAGCATCACTCCAGCAATGAGAGTGGCTGTTCTGAGCAATGATCCCTTTGACACAGGCTCAAAGGGGGTAAGAAGAGGAGTGAAGAGGCCAGGAAATTAAATCTCATGTCATATCTCAGCCCTTTTAGTTTAAAAACTGAGCATCTTTATAAAGCTGGAAGCAGGTCACTGTACCCCCCACCCCACCGTCAAAGAATCGTCAACAGAAAAAGGGGTATCGTGTCCACAATTCTAAGACACAATTTCTTTTATATGTTTGCATTTCTGCAATGAAACATGAATGCACTTAACGTGATGTCCTTTTTATCCGCCGACAACTGTTTGATAGTGTATCTAATAACCAATGGCATCTTGTACATTCACATGTGTGTACTTAATATATTTGGAAGAGGGACTGTCAAGGGCTGGGGAGGCTGCTTCAGATCTGCTGCATATTCGTGACCCTCCAGTCCTTGTGAGCACCAGCTGGGAGGGTGCCAGTCCCTTCTCCCACCCCCCACCCCATCCTACTGGTGGCTGCTACACTGTACCACCAGTTAAATGCATGTAACAGTACATGTGCACCCCAAGGTTGATCACATCTGGCTCTGCTGGTGAGCTATATGGCTTCCACCCATCACAACAGAGTCCCCAAAGAATGAATGCAAAAGGCAAAGTAAAGGCAGTGAAACGTTCTCCGGCAGATTGGCAAAAGTTAACCATTTTGGCCATTTTCATTGTTAGCTTCAAGAGGGAATAGATTTTTCATCTGTTTTGCTCACTGCTGCATCCCCAGCACCTAGAATTTTGCCCACACATTCAAAGGCACCCAGATAAACTTGCAGAGTGAACACACACGTGTGTGGCTCACACACTACTGGTGGAGGTGAGAATTGGCCCATCCATGTTAGAGACCGTCAGATTGATATTATAATATCTAATATGCACACTCCACGACCTAGCAATTCTACTTCTCAGTTCCTATCCTAGAGAAATATTTGTCTGCATGCCCCAGGCTGCGTTGTTAAGAATATTCTCTGTGACATCATCAGTGTTAACAAAATAATGAAAACAACCTAAACGTCCATTAAAGGGGAAATGGCTAAATACACTGTAATATAACTGTAGTATAACTACACTATGGAATATTACGCATTAGTTTAAAAATATGATATTGACCCATTTGTAGTAACTAACAACGATCTCCAAAACATGCTACTGGGTGGAAAGTTAGTATTGGTTGATATACACAATATGATAAAATTTTATGTAAAACACACAGGTAAAATTTCCAAGTGCACGTATGTAGATAGGGAACATGCAAATAAACACAATCGTGGCTATGTTTAGGAAGGAGAGACGGAACTATTATAGACACAGAAGAGGGGACAGAAGAATCTTTAGCTTTTTCTGTAATATTTTAAATGTTTACATATAGTCATGTGTGAGTTGTATAATTAAAACTAAAACTAATTTTATAGAATCAGTTATGTCCCCATCTGTCACCCTCTGGGCCAAGCAGGTGCCTTGGGCAGGAAAACATCTGGTTTACCTGGTAAACCATTTGTTGGTTAGGAACAGGACAGAATCGAAGAGAGGGGCCAGTTGGTATAACCCATTCAATTCTGCTTTGGGAAACTGAGTCTCAGGGGCCGTCTCCTGGTTGTGTGATTTACAAGGTCTCTTGTCCCTCATTTTCCTTATTTGTCACACTGCGTCAACACCCCTTGCCCTGGCTGCCTGACATGGTTGGTGGAATAGTTACCAGATTTGGCGGGGGGGGGGAGGCACTCAGTTAAACTTGATTTTCAAATAAACAACACTATTTTTCCATATCAGTACTTCCCTAGATAATGTCCTTTATCGGGTGAGAAAGTCTGTAGGGCGGATGGAGCTGGAATGGGGCTTGCTGTTCCCTGCCCTTCTTCCAGGAGGGGAGGCTCCCAAATAGTCCCTCCTTGAGAGACTCTCCTGGGCCTCAGGGCAGGAGCTGCCCCAAACCACTCTAAGATTGCTCCAGCCCCCCTGCTGGACCCCATCTGAGCCAAGGCAGGCTCCAGGCACACCCTGCCAGGAGGCATCACCTCTGATACTACCCACCTCACCTCTCTACCACCCGCTGTGGTTCCCACCCCCTCATAGGACAGGGGAAAGAGAACCAGCTGGATGACAGGGGCTTGAGGCCCAAACCCTCCACTTACTAATCCCCAGCTTATGTGCGTTCATCCATAAAACAAAGGGCATTGTACTTGCACTATCTACCCCTGGGATATGGTGGGGGTCAAGTTCAATGAGGGGGTAAGGGGGAGTCTTGCGGACTCGTCAGTGCCACACTAATGCTGATGACCAGTAAGAACTGTACCTACTGCTCAGAGGAATCTCTCATGGGGGCGGGGGATTCACAGGCTTTTGAAAGTTCAGTTTCCTGGAGGAGACTGAGATGAAGATTAGCGTACAGCAGGTTTATTAAGGAAAGGAAGAAAGCAGGAGAGACAGAAGGAGCTGTGATGCAGGCCTGGCAAATCCCTGGGGGCTCTGGAGTTAAAATAGCCCGTCAGAGTAGTCCCAAGGGGCTGGGGTTTTAGATTCACACCAGCTAGGCCTTTGGATGGAAACTGTCCCCAGAAAGGGTGTTGCCTTGGGCAAGGCTGCTCCGTAGCTGAAGCTTTCCCTGATGAGGCTGACAGCTGAAGGCTGCTGCTGACAGCACCTCCAGAAGCTGAGCAGCCAATCCAAGCTGGGTGGCAAATCGTTGTGCCTGCCACATGTGTCTGCTGTGTACTAAGCACTGCCTTTACACCCACGACACTGAACTTTTGAGATAGATATTTTTATCATCCTCTCTACAAAAGGAAACCAGACACACACAGCTAGGTGAGAAGCAGAGCTGGGATTTGAACTGCTGCAGTCTCACTGGGCACTTGAGTTCCTAAACCTGTCCATGTGTGCCTCTCATTCCATCTCCACTCACACCCAGAAGGCAGGCGTGATTTCTATTTTCCAGGTAAAGAATTGAAACTCAGAGAGGCTTTGGTAGCCTAAGACCCCCAGGCAGTTCCAAGTGAAGGATGCCACCTCTTACCTAGGACCACCCTGGCACGGTGGCCGGGAAGGAAGGGCCGGGTCTGCAGATGAGCCCAGGTGGCCAGCAGCTCCTGCGGGAGCCTCATCAGCTGGTTACTGGAGAGGTCCAAAAAGGTGAGGTTCCCCAGGAAGCGCGCGGCCTCGGGAGGCAGTGCCGAGAGGCGGTTGGCCTGCAGGTCCAGCAGCCGGAGCTGGGGGGCGTCCCTGAGCGCCGCCCACGGGAAGGCGGCCAGGCGGTTGCCCGGCAGGCGAAGCTCGCGCAGGCGGCGCAGGCCCCGCAGCATCAGGGCGCTGAGGTCGCTGAGGGCGTTGTAGGGCAGCCACAGCTGCTCCAGGCGGCCCAGCAGCCTGAAGGCGTCCCCGGGCACCCTGCGAATGGCTGTCCGCTCGAGGCACAGTCTAGAGGTGTCCGGAGGGACAGGCGCTGGGGGCAGAGTCATCTCAGGGTCGTTGCAGACCACCGTCCTGGTCACAGAAATGAGGGGTATTTGAGAAAGGGTCCTGTTGGGTCAGAGATTCCCCACTTCCCCTACCTCCCTTCCAGAGGCCTGCTGGTCTGCACAGGAACACAAGGCACCAAAGCCAGGCTCCAAGCTGTGGTGGGCCCTGGAAATGGCCTGGGAACAAGCAGTCTCCTGTTTTCTCTTCAGGGGGTTCTTGCTTTCAGAGCCTTTCACAGGGTCCCGTTTAGTCTTGGTCACTGGCGGAAAGACCTCAAGCTTAAGCTCTTATGTCGCATTACAACCCACACTGCCTGCAATGCACTAAGAATGAACAATATTCATAAATGCTGAGATCATCTTGTGCGTTGTCCCATTGCATACTTGTGTTCAAAGCATTCATTTTATAAATTCTACCTCAGTTTTTGTAACCGTTTTGTCTTTTCTTCATTTTAAATACATACATACATATATATGTGTGTGTGTATATATATATATATATATATATATATAAATGGAAGCCATACACAGGGCGCCTCAACCCTCTCCTGACTGAGGGAACACGAGATGTTCAAGGTGTTTGAGAGCTGGGACTTTGCAGCCCCGCAGTTGAATTCGCATCTGGGCTCATTGCTGGCTTTGTGTCTTGAGTATATTACATAACCTCTATTTTCCTCCTGTAATAGCAGACTCCACGTCACAGGGCAGTTTGGGCGTTTACATGAGGTCATGTGTGTACCAGCTCTGCATATCTGTCACCAGTAGGACCCCAGTGCTATCGACCACTCTGGTAAATTTCTGAATCCCAGCACTGCTGATAGATCGGGTCAGTCTTACCAGCACTTTCCAAGGCACCTTCTATGCAAGATGTGACGTCTTAATCCTTGTTCTATGAAGTTTGGTACTAAAACAGAGGATAGGAGATAATAGGCAGCAGCCCTGCCCTCAAGGAGCCTACAGTTCAGGACCGTGTCATATGCTGTCACAGAGAGCAGCACACCAGGTAAAAGGGGAAGGATTCTCAAGAAGAAAACGTAACAGGCTGGACATGAGGGACCCAGCCCTCATGCAGCCCCAGTTTCATCCGGAGGACTCCTCTGCTCACACTGGAGTGGTTGTGGGGTAGTGGTCATGTTTTCCTTTGCTAAAGGAGGTTGCTCTCTTGTAATATCATAACATATGGCTCATATCAGGCCTTCCTGGTAACACGCACACTCCACCAGCATCCATCAGCTTAGCTCCCATACTCTGCTCCCAGTCGGCTGGGCTGGGCTTCTTTTCTCTTGTCAACAATGCCCACAAAAGACACATTTTTCACCCACTTGTATTCTTCAAATATACATAGAACCCTACTGAGAGACGGGTGCTGTGAAGATTCAGAAGAATATCAAACTCACAGCCCCTGTTCCCGTACAACTTATACCCTAGATAAGGAAGAAGGGCCATTGGAGGCAATGACATTTTCAATGATAAAGAGGCTTGGGTGTTACAAGGGGAAGGGTCTGGATGCAGGTGGGAGGAAAAAGTTGATGGGAAAACAGGTCTTGGAACGGGGAGAAAACGGTCAAGGGAGGGATCAGGGAAACCAGTAAGAACCCAGCACAATTCTTGGTCGGGCACAATGGGTGCAAAGAATGTGGTGACATAGCTGTCCAAATGCCTAGACTATGCCCCGCTCCCGTAACCCAGGTTCCCACGGGATCACACGCTCTGTCTGTGACTGTGGGAGTGTGGAGAATGGCCAGGTCACCCCGGCTGCTCAGAAGTGACAGTTGGGCACTCTGAGAGGCCTTGGTCAGACATGGGCTGAGGAAAATGTCTGAGACCGACGGAGCCTTAGTCTGACTGCACACTCTGTGCCTGTGGCCATCGGGGACCTCAGGGCCAGCTACAGCCTTTCATGGCCTCATGCCCCTCAGAGCACACTCCATGCACGTGGGCTGGTGCCTATCAGCCATGGACTGTCAGGCAGGTAGACTGATGGTAAGAACTCTGGCTGCAGTGGAAGGATGGCCACTGGCTGACATTAGGGGACCTGCAAACTGCCTTTAGCATGTCATTGTCCATCCTAAAGCTAAACTGCTACAGCAACACCCCCCCCCCCCCGGTCCTTCCATGACAGCATCTCCAATGAGGACAGTTCTGGAAGTGGGTCTGTAGGACCAGATCTGCCACTGATGCTGCGTGGCATTGAGCCCTATGCTGTCTATGGGTGACGGGGAGGCTCTTTATCACTCTGTCCTTGGCCACAGGCTATTTCCTGGCCTGCTCAGGGCTCAGCCCTAACTTCTGCTGGGGAGAGGATCCATCCCTCTGATAATCTATATGAGTGGGAACATCAGAGATTTGGGCCAAAAACGGAGCTCTTCCTGGTCTTGAAATCACATTGTGCCCAGCATGGGGGTGCCTCTCCCTTCCCTGCCTCCTCTCATCCCCAATCACCTAATCACCCATCCCCAGGCTCACTGAAAGAGTTGCACTGATAACATTGCTGCCCCAATCAGAAACCATCAGTGGCTCCCCAACGCCTCTGTAAGACAAGGGAGGAAGGCAGGCTGGAATTCCAGAAAGTTGGAAAGATGGTGGGAAAGAAAGGCCCTGAACCAGGGGCTGCAATTTTTGAGCAAGTTGGGAAATGTGGTGGTCATTGATGGATAAGCTGCAGAGGTCAGAGGAGAGATTTCAAGACAGCTGAAGAGAAAGAGTGAATGAGTCATGGAGGAAGAATTAGGGTCCGTAATCCCCAGTGGCTTGGGAACGTCCATGGGGGGGAAGGAAGAAGGAACGGAGGTACTCTCAGGATTCAGATGGGGGGTGCAGAGAGTCAAAGAGAGGCTGAAGAGTGAGGGGCACTTGTCTGCAATAGAATGGGAAGTCCGGGCTTTTCAGAAAGCCCCTAGGAAAGGGTTGTGGCTGAGGCTCTTGGGGTCTGTGCCAGAGGAGACCCAAAGAGGGAGAGCATGAGGAGGCAGGGGGTCCCATCCTGGGTCGGGTGGTAAGAAATACTTGGGCTCTGATTGGGTACCCCCACCTGGGAGGTGAGGCCAGCAAATGGGAGAGACCTGGGAAAGAAGAGGCTGGGGAGACATAATGGGGTGGAAGGAAGGAATGAACGAAGGAAGGCTGGTAGGAAAGATGGAAAGAAGGAAGGAAGGGAAAAGAAAGAGGGAAGAGGGAGACTTCCTGGGCCCTTAGGGAGGTTCCTGTACACCAGGATCCTGCAGGAGAACTCAGGAAGGGTTTCCTGGAGCTGGCACACCTGTGCCCCACCCCCACCCCCATATGTAAGGGTACCTGGTACGTCCCAGGCAGAGCCACATCCTGCTGGCTGAACAATAATGCAGTGCAGACCAGCCCCGCAGGACTCGTGGGCCTCGAGAGCTAGGGAGATGGAGTTCTCACCTGGCCACACTCTGAGGGCCCTGCATCCAATCCTCCCACCCCAGCCTAGCTGGTACAGCGATGGGGGCTGGGTTACCATCCCACACCCCTGGTGCCATACCTGGCCTTGCTGCCATCGCCCAGGATGTGGAGGCTGCAGCTGCACGGAGAGGGACAGGAGCCCAGGGCCTGGGGGAAGCCCCCGAGGGCCAGGAGCCAGAGCAGGCCCACTGCCACCCTCATGGCTCCTGGCTCCTCTGTAGCCCAGGTGGGGGTCTGTCCCTGGACTGCTCTGTCCTGCTGGCCCAGCAAGCCCAGCAGCTGCCCACTGGCTCCTCACCCCCTCCTCCCGCACCCCCGCATAGATAAACATGGACAGGCTGGGGATTAGGGAGGGAAGCTCCCCCAGCCACAGCGCTCAGCAGCTTATTGCTTCCTGGAATCACCCAGTCCTGAGGGTGGGGGTGGGGGGTCCACTGTGTAGCAAAAGCCTAGGGCCCAGAGAGGCCAGGGCACAATAAGGTGGGGCGAGTGGCCAGTCACCCAGGGGCAAGTGTCTGCTGGACAGGCCAGCTGGGCTGCCCACCTGCAAAGCCACCCCATACCAGCCAGGCTGTGGGTAGCACGGACCCGCCAGGGTTCCTGGGCTCAGAGGACATGAAGATAGACTTTGGCCTCTGATAAGGACCATTGGAAATTCTTTCCTGTGACACTATTTTGTAGTGAAAAAGCAATGAGATCAAGGCAGTGAAGGCATGAGAAAGAGTCCAAGCTCTGGGACCATGCTGCCTAGGTTCAAATCCCAGCTCCTCTATTTATGGGCTGTGATCTTTGATAAGTCACATGGTCCCTCTTCACCTCTGTGTCCTCATTTGTCGAATGTTACTTTACTTAGGGTATTTATGAAAATTAAACAACCCATTTCCCAGACCTTGATAGCCTGTGAGAGCAGAAGCTCTCTCATGAGTAGTAAGGACCCACTTTCATTGGCCCTTACAATTAGCTGTTCATGGAGGAGTTAGGAAGATTCAGATATTTAGGGAGAGACCTCAGAAGTGTCTCCCATGGACTCATGAACTCTCCCAGCCCACCAGGCAAACAGCTGCCTCTCCGAATGCCGTGTGGACAACCAGTCTCAGAACTCTGCCATCTGAGCCAAGCCCTCTGGCCATTACCACCAAGGCCGAAGGCACGAGGTGTCTGTATGTGAGGCAGAGAGCGTCCCTCTGCTCACGCACATCAGCGTGCTCTGAGGAGGGTCCCAGAGCGGGTCTCAGAGAGTTTGGGGAGAAAGTTCATTCGTTCCGTGTTTGCTGAATGTCCCCAGACCCAATCTCATCCCATCATAGACACCACCTTTCACTCGTTCATTCTTCACATTTCACCCCCAGGCTTTGCTCTCTGGACCAGCATGCCCTACCGGGTTCCTTTGGCTTTTCCAGAAGTTTCCTCAGTCCCTCGCGCCCTCGGCCTAGGCAGGCCTAGACCAGTGAGTTGTGACCAAGGTGGATATCTGGGGCCTGGTGCACACATGAAACGCCTGGCTCTGGGACAGGCCTTTTTGACAACATTGTTTTCCAGAAGATGGTGGCTCACATCCCTTCCTCTCTCCCAGTCCAGACAGTATGATTTTCTTGCTGCTTCCCACTCCTCCCCAAGCCAAAGGCCGCCCGGCCCATTTCCACATCCCGGCCTGTCCTTCCTCCTCCTGAGAAATCTTCCTGTCTGTCTTACCCAACTGATCACCGCCCTTGATTCCCAGTCCTGTCCTGCTTTTCTTTTCCCTTCAAGTCTTTTGTCATCTTATATGCATGAAAAAACCCTGACACATGTTTTAACCAGTAATGCAAGCTAGAAATTGGGAAAGGTCAGAGAAGCCTCTGTGGTAACTGGGTTACCAAGCAAGGATTCCAGGAAGCCATCAGCTCAGCCATCAGCTCAGCCCTGCAAGGGGCTTAGGCTTGCATATAAGGAGGGACCACAAGACAAAAGGCATGAAAATGAAAGGTTCTGAAATAAACTTAACTGCGTGACCAGGAGCCCCCGGGGACAAGAACTGAGGTTTGTTTGTGAGTCAGTGTGTGACCTCAGGCCCATTCTTAACTACTGTGAGCCTCAGTTTGTTCACGGGAAATGGAAAATATGACGTTATCCCGTTCATGGAGTTGTAGGAATTATAAGGTCTGTTAGCACAGTGCCTGGCCTTCGTGAGCACTCAATAAACATTAGCTATATTGCTGAGAGCATGCTGGGCTTTGGTATCTTTACCTGAAAATGAGTTAAGTTGTTCTAAATTAGTGTTTTCTGATGCAAATGTCACCAGCAGCCAGCGCATAACGTGCTCCAGGACCCCACTTGCAGAAGCCAGAGCTTAGTAGGTAGTGGGCCACTTACAAAAAGAGAGCAGCCCCTTTGTCCCAAGCCAGAGCCTTGGGAGACTTCGATGCTTGTGTAGCTGAAGTGCTGTATGGGAGTCAGAAAGTGCAGTCTGGAAGGCCATCTTCGTGATGTATTCTTCTAAGACTTACACAGGCCATGCGGAAAGATGCTAACATTGCAAAGGAGGAAACAGAGAAGACCACAGTGGTCCCACCCCGGGGCACATAGCTAGTTAACGGCATGTTCAGAACCAGAATCCCAGTCTCTAGTCCAGTTGGGGTTCTTTCTACAACAGATGACTTCTCAGCCATCACCCTTTCCCCCTCGCGTGTGAGTACATCCACGCGAGCATGTGGACACACGTGTGTGTACACACATGCACACAGGCACTCAGCACCTACAAACATAGCGAGACCTGGCTCCTAACCAGTTCTTTGGTGCAGCTGCAGCTCAGAGCCCTCCTTTCGCTCCCCACGCCCCCCTTGGTTATGCAACTCTTTTCTAATTCAGCTGCCAGCCACACATTTGGACTCTGTGTCCTTAATCCTGCCTGGTAGGGCTGAAATGCATGAGACACGGCTCCAGTCCGGCTTCACAAAGACTGCACTGTCCAACGGGTCGATGGGTTCCTTCCACTTGGGCCAAAGGAGGAGGGGCAGGAAGAAGGAGCCCAAGGTCTAGCGTCATCACCTGCTTGTGCCAGCACATGGGATGGCCCTTTAAAAGGGAGGGGCCTGGCTTTGGTAACTGGGAGAAGAGCTGGGCCAGCCAGGAGGAAGGCGAGGATGGCCGAGTCCAGGTCCCTGCCCACTGGATTCGGGGAACGAGAGGTGCTGGCTGTGGGGATAGTGCTGCTGGTGGAAGGTGAGCCAGGCAGGACCTGGGGTGGAGTGGGGACCCAGCGAGCTCCCAGAAACCAGACCTCAGCTGTGAAGATGGCAAGGAGAGGTTCCCAAATCATACTACTCTGTGCCTGGACCCATGGGGCTTCTGATGGCGGCACCTGTGGGATGCAATTTGTAGGCTGGGAGCCAAGAGAGAGAAGCCCGGCAAAGGTCAGGGAGGAAGGGACTTTGAGAGGGGAACATCTGCCCAGGGCATGACCAAAAAACAGGGTTCAGGTCTTTTCATGTCCTTCCAGCTGGGGAGTTTCATCCACTCCCTGGAAATCCTGCTAAGAATCTTATACAGGATCAGGCCCCTAGTAGGCTCTAGAGACAGACAGCTATGCCACCTGTGTGACTGTAACCAAGTCACTCGAGCTCTCTGGCCCTCAGTGCCCTGACATCCCAAGTGGGTGGTGGTGGTTAGAAGGGATCGTGGGTATAAAGTGCTACTAAGATAGATCCTTGGGGATTGAAGTTCATTCACTCTCAGCATCTCCAGCACCCCCATCACTGCCATCATATTTCCATTCCCTCGGTCGTAAGCATTTCCATTCTAGCAGCAGCCTGTGTCCAGGAGGTACCTACCTCAACCCAGAATCCCTAAGAAGCTCACTGAGGCCAGAGCTTGGACTGTAGAACCTGGAGCTGGGCCAGCCCAAGACTAAGTTGATGGGGATGCAGCCCTTGTTCAGAGCAGGTCCAGAGAAATAATTAGCACATTTTCTCACCCAATCAGAACTGACAGTGGAGAGGGAGAGGCAGCTACAAGGCTGGTCCCGGTGGCCCCAACCCCTTGTCCTCACTCCTGGGAGCCCTACAATCTGGCATCCCTCTAGGTCATCAAACATGCCTTGAAATTTTACCACTGTGTGTCTTTGCACATGCTCTTCCTCTTTCTAGAATGTTCTTCTGCACCCTGCCCTCTAGTAAATGCTCACAGTTTTGAAGGCAGGATCTTTCCCATTCCTCACTTTAGATGGGAGAAGCTGAGGCTCAGAGCATGAGGAACGACCAAGTTCAAATTCAGTGTCAGGTCTGTCTGCCACCTGAGACCAGCCCTTTCACGCTGACCTCACTGCCTGCTGTCCTGGGCGCCTCCCAGCTCTTACGAGGCCTCCTTCTCTCCGAGGCCCTCCCTGACGTTGCTCCACAGCACTTAGAGAAGGCAATTTGGAATTGGAAAGACTTGAGTTCGACTTCCATGTCTACCACTTCCTAGCTGCGTGCTTAGGGCCAGTTCTCCAAGCCTCAGCTTCCCCACTGTAAAGGGGGAGGACAGTATCCAGGTGAAGAGTGAATGAAAGGACCGCATGAAGTGCTGACACTGCGCTGCATGTGAAAGTGCTCAGAGGCCATCTGTGATTATGATTGTTCTAGCTTGAACCGTGTTGTGCTTTACTGGTTTTCTTCTTTGTCAGTGTCCCCATTAGGGCAGGATGTGTGTCTTATGGCCTTCAGTCTGAGGGCCAGCCCATCTCATCGGTGTTTGATGAACTGCACGGAGGGGCTTGCTGAGTGGGAAAGAATGGGGACAGGTTGCTGAGGCTCTGCCCACCCCGCGCCCCTGGTTCTGACCCCAGGTGAGCCTCACCAGCCCGGATGCAAGCCTGCAGCTCTCCCTACCTTCCTTTCAGCTCTCATCGGTCTCAGCCTCAATGGCTGGAGCATCCTCTCTTTCTGCAAGAACCCGGAGCTGCAGACCCCTGGCCGCCTGCTGGTGCTGAGCTTGGCTCTGGCAGACAGTGGGATCAGCCTGAATGCCCTCGTTGCAGCCACATCCAGCCTCCTCCGGTACCAGCCCCTCCCCAGTCCCTGGTCACTGCGCTGCTGCCTGGGGCCTGACCTCTGGGCACCAGGCAGCCAGACCAGAGGCATTCTTCCTACAGAAGGCATTCTTCCTTCCAGTTTTTCCAACAGAAAACTGACCCTAGGGAGAGGGCGGGTAGGCTGAACTAGGCTAAATCTGAATTCCATACTATCTTCTAAGAAGCATAGCCAATTTCTGGAACCCAGGAGCTGCTGTAGGGATTGTGAGCATGGGTCCTGGAACCAGGTTGCCTAAATTTGAATCTTAGCTTCGTTATCTCTCCCTCTTAGCTTCTTCTATAAGTTGGATATTATTACCTAACTTATATGGTGGTTGGAAGTATTGACTTGTTATTATTTGTAAATAATTTAAAACAATACTTGTCACCTAAGAAGCCCTAAATAAGTATGTGTGAAAGCAAACAGGATTTTGACAAGTGCCTAAGACCTCCTATGTGTAGGCCAGGGTCTTCATGGCCTCAGAAGGTGTTTACAAGATTGATTTCTTAAGTGAGCTTAACATCCAGGCACTACAGGTGGAGGCACCCCATCTGGGTGTGAATGCTCTGTGGGGTCTGAATTAATGAGGCTTCTTTGCTGTGATCGCCTCCTGCCCCTTCCCAGGGTGGGGAAGAGGCAACTAAAACTTTTAATCTTGCTTGGCCCATGGGATCAAGAGTTGGGAGGCCTGGGGTCTCCCCTCTGACTTTGCCTTCATCTGTTGTGTGACCTTGGCTCAATACCTTTTCCTCTTTGAGCCTCAGTTTCCCCATCTATGGAATAAAGGCATGAGCTCTCTTCCCAACCAGGGTGTTCCATTTCCTGTGATGGAGGCACCTGATCACACAGAGAGACCTCGTTCCAGCCATGGTGCTGAGCCTGGAGAGTTTGCACCAGCCACTACCCCTTGACCGCAGTGAATTCAGCTCTAGGGCCCCAGTTTCCTTGCAGGAAAAACAGATCACAAAGCCCTCTTCTGAGAAGCTGGGCCAACATTCCGGAAGCTGCCCTCCAAGCTGAAGCTGAGCAGGTGTGGGAGGAGGGCAAAGACAGAGGGGAGGGGTCACTGGTGCCCAGTGTCTCCCACAGGCACTGGCCCTATGGTCCAGACGGCTGCCAGGCTCATGGCTTCCAGGGCTTTGCAACCGCGTTGGCCAGCATCTGCAGCAGTGCAGCCATCGCCTGGGGGCGCTACTACGACCACTGTACCCGTAAGTGTTTGGGCTCCTAGGTTGGAAGCACACCATGCAGTGAGGGTGGTCACAGCAAAGCCTGCTCCGTGCTTCCCACTTCAGGGGCGTGTGGGTGGGGTGAGTGTGCATGAGGGTAGGGTGTGGGCCCTCGGGAAAGGCGGGAGGCTGGGGGGTGCAAGAAAGTGAGACGCACGTGCTAGAAAGGCTGCCTGTGCCTTGGCAGCAGCCTCAGGCAAGTGAGGGATCCTCTCTGAACCTTAGCCTTTCCTCTACGTGATGAGTTGTGTAAACAACCTCACTGTTTTATTTTGAAAAATCAAATGAGATACAGAAAATGCCCTTGAAGACAGGAACTGTTGGGGGACAGAGAGCTGGTGGGGAGAGGGGCTCTGCCAAGCCAGGGCTTCATGAAAACCAGTCTAACCCTTGATTTCTCAAGCTGTATTTTCAAAGACCATCTTCATAACTGGCCATATCAGTGTACCACCTCCTCTGTTATTTACCTGATACTTGTTTTTCAGAAGTAACTCACTTTTAAAAATTTAAATACCTGCTTTAGTCTTGTTCTAAACAATATCTGTGATATCAAAGCTTTAATATTCTTATAATTTTACTACACATTAAAATAAAACACTGGCTCACCCATAGACGCTCTAGAATCCCACTCACCGCCAGGGTATACAAACCAATTTTGGGGAGCCATGGCTCAGCTAACTTTCACAGCAAACCCTCAGCTTGCAACCTGGGAAACAGAGGCTCAGAGAAGTTAAGTAGCTCATCTAAGGTCACACAGCTAATAAGGGCATGGCCTGGGTGACTTCAGAGTTAGTCTTTCCCTTTGCCTCCTGGGCTCCAAGTTTAGAGCTGTGGATTTTTCTGGCACAGAGGCCACTGTGGGGTCCATGATCAGCGTGGCCTGAAGCCCTGGACATGGCTTCTCTGGAATCACAAATCTGCCCTTGCCACAGACACACACACAACACCCAGCCCTCGGGTCACGTGTCTCTCTCCAAGCCAAAAAATCGCCTTTGTTCTGGCAGGTTAGCCTTCCTGATCCACCTTGACCTTGGAGCACATCTCCCACCACTATCCCAGCCCAATTCCCCAAACTCCCTCAGACTGTCACACACACACGGACTCTCACAGGAACATACACATGCGTACGCCTTCTCAAAGAGCAACGGGCTTCTCTGCCTCAACCTAGAACAGTTCATCCCTGTTCCAGGGGCCCCTAGATCAAAGCCCCTCCTGTGCTGGAGGGCATGGTGGGGCAGCACCACACAAGGAAGGGGAAGAAATGGGACCGAGCTCATCTACTCCATTACTGGGTGACTTTAGGTGTGTCACCTTGGTCATCCGTTTGCAAAGCAAAAAGCCTCCTGCAATATATGGGTCAAGACGGATAGTAATTATTGTGCCCACAGTTGGGGGAGTGGTCTTAGTGAGCTAGGAGTGCCAGAACAAAACATCGTAGACTGCATGGCTTAAACAACAGAAATGTATCTCTCACAGTTCTGGAAGCTGGAGATCCAAGATAAGGGTGCCAGCACAGTTGGGTTCTGGTGAGAACTCTCTTTGTGGTTTGCAGATGGGTGCCTTCTTGCCGTCACATGGAGGAGAGAGAGAGATCATCTCTCTCAAATCTCTTCTTATAAGGGCACTAATCCCATCATGGGGGTTCCACCCTCATGACCTAATTACCACCCAAAGTTCCACCCCCAAATACCATCATATGACGATTAGGACTTCAACCAATTAATTTGGAGGGAGACATAAACATTCAGTCCATAGCAAGGGGACACATCAAAGCAAACACCATCTGGGACTATTTCAATGGAAGTGAAGTTTCAGGATGAAGGGGGTTGTAGACCTGTTCTTCTCTGCTGATCAAACCCCAGCTGGAATCCTGTCCCCTATCCTGGGGTCTTGCCTACGAAGGAACACAACATACACCATAGACAGAGACGGCGTCTAGGAAAGGCCAGATCCAGGAAGAACCTGGATGCGAAGGGCTAGATGAGGCTGTGAGGGGCCTGGGTGGAGGATCGTGGAGGAGGTCAGGTCAGTGGGACTGGTCACACCAAAAGACATCAGGACCCCACCTCTGCCCGTGGCACTGAGATGGTGACCCAACCCTCAAGTCGAGAGTTCTCAGAAGGTATCCAGGAAGCAGAGAGGGTAGCCTGCTTCTGAGCAAGAGCTGAGGATGGTGGTTAAGTCCAGACTCCACCTTCTTCCTCCATGACCCTCACCTAAATCACTGTTCATGCTTCTTCCCTAACTTGGCTTTGGGAAACACACCTATATCTTGCCACCCTTCCTTCTCTCTGTCCTCTAAAGAAGATGGTATAGAGTGTCTAGCAGGAGACCTTCCCATCTATTATCTCTTTTATGCTTCATAACAATCCTCTGAAGCAGCGATATCAGTGCCATTTTGTGGAGAAGAAAAGTGAGACTCAGAGAAACTCTTAGCGTCCCTGAGGCACTAAGCTATTAAGCATCAGAGTGAGGATTTAGGCCCATTCTCTGTGACCATTAAGTCCATTCTTTTTCACTCTCATAGCTGTCACCTCCTCTCAACCATCCTCCCCCTCTGTCCATGCAGGCAGCCGATTGGCATGGAACATGGCTGTGACCTTGGTGCTGTTCGTTTGGCTGTCTTCTGCCTTCTGGGCAGCACTGCCCCTCCTTGGCTGGGGCCACTATGACTATGAGCCCCTGGGGACATGCTGCACACTGGAGTACTCCAGGGGGGACCGGTAAGGTGGGAGGCTCCCTTCCATGGGAATCTTGGCTTTGAGCCCTTAGACAATAATATCATAGCTGAAAATCCAGATGGGGGAATGTCAACATTTGCCAGACAATCTCAACTCTTTGGTCATGATACCCACTTGCAGGCTGATGGTGGCACTGGGGAAGCCTATTCTGAACACTGGCCGAGTGATGGGAAAGTTGTGCAAATTGGGGCACAGAGTTGGGCCCCAGAAGGGGCATCATTCAGGGAGCCACTGGCCTGTGTTGGTTCTAAAAGTCACTGAGCCTCATGGCCCCTTCGCTGTCTTCAGCACAGTCAGCTGTCCCAGCTCTGGCTTTATTAGTTTCTAGAAGAACTCATGTCCTTTGTTCCATAGATTCAAAGAATGTTACAGTCATTGAACGTTACAGATCTCGTTGGCATAGTTCAGGTCTCTGAATTCCCTGGGTATCTGCTGTGAGCCAGTCCCCAGGCCAAGCCCTGGAGAGACAGGGGTGAATGTATAATGGCCCCACCGTCATGGAGCACGTGTCTAGTGCTGCTCCATCGATGGGGCTCTGGGGAGACCAGGGCTTAGGGATACCCGTTCAGGGATGACTTGGGGAGGGGTCACAAGGCTCCACTAGAACCGTGTTGTATTCATCTGCTTCACATGTCTCCTCTCATTTACTAGTGAAGCATCTGCCCCCGATGACAGGGTTTTCAGGTGAAACCCACTTCAGAACCTTGGGTCTGGGCCAGATGCCCCTCCAAAGCACTCCCTGCAAGTATCTCCCCAGCCTGTGTCCCGTCGTTCTGGCATCCCTTCCTCCCACCCATCCTTAATGGACAGCACCAAGGTGATGTGGCATCCCCCTCACAAAGGGTCAGCCCTTCTACCTCCCATGGCCACAATTTCTTCAGTGACACAATGTCCAGTCTCTTTGTTATTCACAGGCCCCTTTCAAATCCCCGTGCCAGGAACACTCCTGGAATGTTCCTTCCTCTTGGTCCATTGACATCGCTATCTGGTAAACTCATTTCCCAAATGATAGTGTCCCATTCTCCATACTTGGGGCACATACACAGAGCAAGAATAGCACTTCAACTGCCCAACAGTGAGTTGAAGGAGGACGTTCCCTCATCTCAGTTCCCTGGCACCTGAAGGCAAGTTCTAGGGGGACCTAGTGGCTCCCTGGCTCTGAGGAGAGGTCAGCTGGGACCCAGGAGCACCCACACTCTGAGCACATGTTTGATGGGGCAGTCCCCGCATGTGACTATGCAGAAAAAAGGCTGATGGGCCTTTGAGGGCAGCTGGTCACCCCTGAGAGACGACCCTTACTCCTGTCCCCCTCTGCCTGCAGAAACTTCACCAGCTTCCTCTTCACCATGGCCTTTTTCAACTTTATCCTGCCCCTCTTCATCACACACACATCCTATCGGCTCATGGAGCAGAAACTCCGGAAGACTGGCCATCCCCAGGTAAGGACCAACTCCTAGAGCTGGAGAAATGTCTCTGTCCCCCGTAGGGACACCAAGGAACATGAATGATGTGACAGTAATCAGGGGTTCTCTGTGTTTTAAACAATCAAGAAAATCCAGCTTTCATGGAGCTGGGGTGTTAGGGCAGGAATGCACCCTCCTTTTCATTGCTGGGAATCGCTGAGACCTGCAAGAAGGATCAGGACTGCTCTCGGGTTCCCCAGACAGAGTAACCCCGAGAGCCAGGGTGCCCCATGCCGGACATTATCCGTGCTGGTAGATTTCCTTCTTCCCAGGAATGTGAGAGTTGGCACAAAATTACATACTTTTAAAATGCTGCTTTTGAATTGCTTCAAGATGTTTAATGTAATCAAGGCACAGGCTGTTACCCATAACATAAAATTACACCCGCGAGTACATTTGTCCAAGCAAAACAATACTTCAAAATAAGCCCCTCTTTGCCATTTCTGAATTGCTGCATTAATATTCCCTTGCCACAATTTTCTTTTAACTTTGTCACCTGGATAATCTCTAGCAGATGAGTCATGACAAGCACCAAAGATTTTTTTAAAAAATGATACGAATAGTACTTTATATGCATCATGTCATTGCATTTTTGCAACCATTCTCGGAAGAAGGAAGATTATGTTACAGACTAGAAAACTGAGGCTGAAAGAGGTTAGCTAAGCCACAACTAGGAACAGCAGAGTTGGATCAACCCCAGGGCAGGGACTCCACCACCCAAGTGGTCAGTGGTGGTGCATAAAAGAAACCCTCTCGTTGTTAAGACACTTAATTTGCCACATTTTTTTCTGTGAATTGGAAAAAGACTATACAAATCTATTTTCGCTGGAGACCCAGTGATTCTGAGGTCACAGAAGGAGGATGAGGGCTGTGCTGGGTCCAGAATTGCATCGTAGGCTCCCAGCGCAATGCTCATCTGCTCATCACGCCTCCAAGCCCCGCCTGAGTGCTCCAAGTCACCACATTTATTGGAGGTTCAATCAGCCAGAAGACAAGTCAGCCACACGGAGTTTTTTCATTTTTCCGAGTTGACTTGAAACCATCAGTCCTGGTAGCACCCGTAGGTGTAGCCATGTACTGGCCCAAGGACGTCGGCTGCGAACTTAAGTCACCTTTGTTAAAGGAAGACATAGTCAAGAGAAAATAGGCACTGAGTTTTAGCGTCAGGATTTGAGAAGTGTGAGAAGCAGAACATCGCAACTTTCATCCTGAAATTAGATCGCACGCACGTCTTGCGCCCTCCTGTGGCCCCAGGTGCTACCACATTGCCTACTCCCTGGTTCTATCTCACTCAGTGGAAAGCAGCCCCTTTGAAGCCAGAACAGATTGACAAGTCAGGTTGATGGCAAGGTGGTCTGGGGACTGAGGTGTGAGGGCAGTTCAGCCTGGGGACCTTCATACACTCACAGAGCCCAGGGTTTGACCAGAAAGGAGGTTCATTATCTGCCCCCAGGCCCTGCCTTTAGGTTAAGTCAGGTATTATCAGGCCATTTTACAGATAAGGCAACTGAGGTCAAGTAAGCTTAAATGACAGGAGTAGGGTCATGAAGGGCAGTAAGGTCCTCAGGTCCCAAGTTCCTCCATAGGCCTCACATCTTCCCACAGCCCAGTCACACTGCCCAGCTCTGCTGAGCGCCTGCATAGTCCCTGGGCTTCACGGTCCTGCCAGGCACTGGAGCAAGTCAGTCCCTACCTCCAGTGACAATCTCTCCCCAGGTGAACACCACTCTGCCAGCCAGGACACTGCTGCTCTGCTGGGGCCCCTATGCCCTCCTGTACCTCTACGCAGCCATCATGGATGTGACCTCCATCTCCCCCAAGCTTCAGATGGTACAGACACCTCCAGTATCCAGAGCTGGAACTTTCTCCATCTCTGTGTCTCTGTCTCACCCATCTCTCTTTCTTGCTTCACTGCGTAATGATAATCTCTCTTCTCTCTTCCTTTGAACACTCATAATGCCCTGGGAATTTGCTTGTCACCCAGGCCACATGGGGCTGCTGCTTGAATTGCCTAAGCCTCCTGTGAAATGACAGGGACAAACAGCCAGGTGGTGAACATGCCCTCTGGGACCAGGGCTGAGATGTGCCCGGGGAGGCATGTGTTCCTAAGCATCACCTGAGAGCTGGTCAGGGAAGACTTAGCCGTAGCACAGTCCAGCTGTGGGGAGGGCTGGGGTCGCCAGGTGGGCCAGGAAGAGGAGCAGGGGCTTTTGAGCCTTGTTTCCTGGATGTTTCTGCCGCAACAGGTGCCTGCTCTGATTGCCAAAATGGTGCCGACGATCAACGCTGTGAACTATGCACTGGGCAGTGAGATGGTCCACAGGGGAACCTGGCAGTGCCTCTCGCCACAGAGAAGTGAGCGGTATCGAGCTCAGTGAGCCTTTCTGGGGGGCTGCTCAGATCCAGGCCCACCCCTGCCACCCTGGACTGAGCTCCACGCCCATGCCGGTAGGCCGCCCCAGGATCCCTGCCCTGCAGCCTCAGAAGCCAAGCTCCAGACACTCACCCTCCATCCCCAATGGCCCTGTTGAGCCTGGCCAGACGCAGAGGACTCAGAGAGAAACCAGGCTACACAGAAGGAGGGGGGCTTTGGAGCCAGATGGACCTGAGTGTTGGTCTTAGTCCTCCACACGGAGGCTGAGAGACCTTGGGAAAGTCACTGTACCTGATCCCTAACATAAGGTTTTAGTATAGACTCCACAGGGCTGTTGTGAGGCTTGAACGAGATGCGTACTCTTCACACCCATAGAAGCTGCTCATTAAAACAGAATTACAAGGACTCGGCGTCTTACACAGAAAGGGGTAAAAGCCTCAGGGTTACTTGTGGAAGCTCAGCCCAGGCTGCAGCATTCAGACATCACTTATCAAAGGATGGTGACCTGGTGCAAGTGACTTACTCTGCTTGTGCGTCTATGTCCCAGTTTGCGATGTGGTGACAGTGATGGTGAGTGGACTGTGCAGAAAGGACGAGAACGTGACCTCGCACGTTAAGTGCTCACTGAGAGTCGGCCACCAGCACCCACCAGCCACAGTCAGCCAGCTGCAGGCTGCTTAGATGCCAACATTAAAAAATCAGGATGATTTATGTAAAACTCCAGATGTCTGGAGAGGAGGCCCCCGCAGCCTCGTACATGGTGATAGTTTGTAGAGCTCAGGGCAGCTCTGCCCTTTTCCCAGGGCATGTGCTCACCCATCAGCCACAGCTCATGCATTCCCCGAGGAGACGTGGGCATCTGAGTGTGTGACACGAGCGCTGAGGTCCCCATCCCTGGATGTACATCTGTACCTCCACAGAGTCAACACTTCAGGGACGAGGTGTGGCAGGTACACAGACCTGGGTAGGACCCACGGCCCTAGATAGAAGTGGAGGCGGCTGGCAGGGTGATCGAGGGCTCTGCAGAGGGTCTGATGATGGCAGTTGCCAAGGCACCTGAGAGGCGGCAAGGATGGAGCAGAGGCGGAACAGACAGGCTCCCAGGGCTGGGGGGTGGCGTGGTCATGAGAACAGCATCTGGGTTGCCTGTGTAGCAGGATCTGCCTCTCAGTTTTGCAGATGCAGAAAATCAGGTCACATAAACATAATTCACAAGAAGTGTGTACAAAGCAGAGGCCGGTCAGTCATTTTGCAAAACCAGGTGGAGTGAGAGGAGGCAGCCTTCCCACAGTACTATTTTCTAGACCATGCCCTATGCCATGTGCTGTGGAAACAACAGGCCACTCAGCCTCCTCGCTCCAGCACCCACACAACGTTCTTAAGCCCTGGAGTGGGGCCAGAAGGGGAAATCACGGGCCTGAGCCAGGCTCACACACAGGCTGAGTGGGGGCCGGGGAGGTGATGGGGTCTGGGGCCCAGAAATACTGACCCAGCTCTCACGGCCCACAGATCCTTAAACTACCTTTATGGGGGACCTTCCCTTCACTCCACCATTTAAGACATAACCCATTAAGGAGGGGCAAGGGAACACAGTGAGAAAAGAAGGGAGATGACCCTAGACTCAGAGAGAAAGGGTGGAATGTGAGTGGAGGCTGAAGACACCTAACAAGAGTGGCCAGTGTCTCCAAACAGATCATGCCCCACCTGTGCTCATAGGAGAGGTTGGCAGGAAGGTAGGTTGGCTGGGCGTGATCAAGGACACCTTTAGCTCAAGCCCAAGCCCATGTGGAGCAGGGGAAAGTAGGCTTGGGACGTCTCCAGGCTGGACGGGGTCAGCAGGAGATGGCCTGGTGGGAAATGACCAAAGCCTCTGGTGGAGACATTTGCTTCAGAAGCCCCAAGTCTCCCCACATGCCTGCCTCTCACACACGGAATGGGCTTAGGGAGCCTCGCCATTTTGGGGATTTCCTGCTCATGTCCCAAAGCATGTTCAGGATCTCCAGTCCCCTGTGGACATGTGTGCAGGGCTTCTCCTCCGCCCTCCTTCCCACCAACTCCAGCACCCTCGCCTCACCCTTCCACGAGCAGCTCAGTCACCTCTGGGGGCCAAAGGGACAGGGGAGGTGACTGGGTCTCATCGGAGGCCCCTCTCTCTGCAGGCCCTTGACACAGTCCCTGGTCTGGGAGAGAAATCAGAGGTGCCCGGCCCTGGCTTACAGCCAGCACCTGACACAGGTGGAGCACAGCCCCCAAGGCCGCAGAAGCCCTGAGGCTCTCTGCTCTGCACAGCCCTCAAATCTGCTGATTTTCTACAGTGAATATGCATCATTTTTACAGTCAGAAAATCATGTGAGAAGAAATGGTTACTTCTGCCTTTTTGGAGCTTTTATTTCCTGGCCCCCTCGGTTTGTCTAACTTCGGTGACAGTCCCTCCCGACCTCCCTCACTCTCCTGCCCACTCCAGGCTCTTGTTACCAAGGTCTCGCCCTTTCTTGGGCCCCTCAGGTCTCTTCACCCAAGGTCTCTTTTCTCCATTCACTCATGTGTCCTCTATGGTCACCTAGTAGGGATAGTGCCCTGCTCCCCCCACACACAGATCCACGGACTCGGAGTGGGCACACCAGCACAGTACCTCCACCCACACCATCCATCACTGGGGCCACCATGCTCTTCTCAAGTTCCCTGAATGTCAGGAGAACTGAGGCCACATGGTAGGCAGGGGACAGGAGCTTTGAGAAGCTAGGAAAAAAGGTGAAAGCAACAGAGACTCCAGAGCCTGGTCCACAGACCTGAGGGCTCAGGGCATCTTCACAACGGCCTAGGAAGCGGCCCAACTGTTGCTCAGGCCTCACCAGCACGCAGGCCACACTGTGCCTCCAAAGGAACCCAGAAGGGATTTGGAAGAGGCCGCTAAGAGGCAGGTGGACAACCAGAGCCAGGTGCCAGGAAACAATCCGGCAATGACTTCCTCGTTTGTAAGTCACTGTCCATTTGACCCCACTCCCTGTCTGTCATTTGGTCTTGTTCATCTCCTCACCAATATATAGGTATTCAATGAGCAGCTGCATGTGTCAGACACTGTATTGATAAGATGACACGGGGCCAAGATCCTTTCCAGTTACCTCAGGAGATGTCCATGGCCTCCTCCCCTCTTCATGGCATTTGTGAGTAAAATATAGCTGCTAACACAGCTGCAAAGTCAAAAGCAGAGATTAGGGTAGAGCTATGTCCAAGTGAGTGGAATCAGGCAGAGTAATGAGAGTGATCGAGATTACTCGGGTTTCCTTCAGAATCTCTGCAAGTCCTTACCGCAAAACTAAACTCTTTTCCTTCATTCTAGACAAATGAAACATGGCCTCTGAGCTTCACTGTGCACTCGGTTTAATCATGTGTTTCAACAGAATTGGTCCCCACTGACTTAATGCACAGTCGTCTTTTCAGCCCTATTCAGAACTCTTTTTTTTTTTTTTTTGCGCTTTTCTGCTGTTTGATTTGATAACCTAAATGTCACCATTATTTTTCAGAGTAACAGAGGGGGACCCCATACGTGCACTCGTGGGTCATGACCAGGCTTCAGCCCTGCCATCCCCTCACTGGGGGCCCTGGGTGAGTCACCAACCCTGTGGGGTCCATCCTGTCCATCTCCTCAATCTGAGTGGGCTCTGACAAAGACACGAGGTTTTCAAACGCTGTCAGAAGTCTAACTTCTGTTCAAACAAGGTTTTTGTTATGGATTCAATGTTTGGGTCCTCCCAAAATTCCTATGTTGAAGCCCTAACCCCCAGTGTGACTACATTAGGTGATAGGCCTACACAGAAGTGACTAAGGTTGGAAAGGTCACAAGGGTAGAACCCTGATCTGAGAGGACTCGTGTCCTTATAAGAAGATATACTAGACAGTTCTCCGTCCACTCATGCCCCAAGGACAGGCCACGTGAGGACACAGCAAGAAGGCGGCCATCTGCAAGCCAATGGGACAGCTCTCACCAGACACCAATGCTGATGGCACCTTGATCTTGGACTTCTACCTCCAGAACAATGACACAATACATTTCTGTTGTTTAAGCCACCTGGCTGGTGGTATTTTGTTAAAACAGCCCTAGCCAAATAGTGCAACGTTACACCAAAGCTCGTTGTTTACAACAGATGACAGTGAAGGGGATGGAGAGCCTGACGGATGCCACTGCCCACCCATCCCCTGCCTCGGAGGACTAAGTGCCACTTCTGCAGAACCCTGGGACTGTATGAAACCCAATTTATTTTTTTTAATTGTTTGAGGTTATTGTAAATATTTATTTTTTAAAAGATTTTTATTAAAACATAGCTAACATTCAATATTATATTAGTTTCAGGTATATATCATAGTTATTCAACAGTACCCACCTAGCACTATACAGAATTACAGCTACATTATTGATTATACCCCATTGTTAAAGGAGTGATCACCATGATAAGTCCAGCAACCACCTGAGACTGTACCATGCTATCAAAATATTATTGACTATATTTTCTATGCTGTATATTATATCCTCAAGATTTATTTGTTTTATATCTAGAACTTTGAACCTCTTATTCTTCTTTATCTTCACCCTGTTTTAAATTTTCAATTATCGTTGACATGCAATATTAGTTTATATTAGTTTCAAGTGTACAGCATAGTGGTTAGATGTTTATATAATTTAGAAAGTGATCCCCTGACTAGTACCACTTGGAACTGTACATAGTTATTACTATATTATTGATTCTATTCCCTATAACTATCCCTATGCCTATTTAGTAACTACCAATTTGTATTTCTTAATCCCTTCAACTTTTTCACCCTACTCCCAACCCCCTCCTATCTGTCAGTACTCATCTGACACCATACATAGTTATTACAATATTATTGACTATAATTCTTATGCTGTATCCTACTTCCCATGACTACTGTGTAACAACCAATTTGTACTTCTTAATCCCTTCCCCTTTACACCCACCCCCAATCCCCTTCCCATCTGGCAATCATCAAAATGTTCTCTGTATCTGAGTTTGTTTCTGTTTCGTTTGTTTATTTTGTTCTTTAGATTCCACTTATAAGTGAAATCTTGACATTTGTCTTTTACTGTCTGACTTATACTCGGCACAGTACCCTATAAGTCCATCCATGTTGCAGATGGCAAGATTTCCTTCTTTTTCACGGCTGAGTAATATTCCATTGTATATATGTACCACCTCTACTTTATCCATTCATCCATTCAGGGAGACCCAGGTTGCCTTCATATCTTGGCCATTGCAAGTAATGCTGCAATGAACATGTGGATGAACAAGTACCCTCAAAGTAGCATTTTGAGTTTCTTCGGATAAATACCCAGAAGTGGGATTATTGGGTACTTCTTTGTCTCTTGTTACAGTGTTTGTTTTAAAGTCTATTTTGTCTGGTGTAAGTATTGCTACCAAGCTCTTTTGTTTGTTTGTTTTCATTTTCATGAAATATCTTTTTCCATCCCCTTCCTTTCAGTCTGTGTGTGTCTTTCAATCTGAAGTCAGTCTCTTGTAGACAGCATATGTAAGGGTCTTGTTTTCTTATCCATTCAGCCACCCTATTTTTTAATTGGAGCATTTAATCCATTTACATTGAAAGTAATTGTTGATAGGTATGTAGTCATTGCCATTTTATTATTCATATACATATATATATACACATATAGTTGTTGTTGTTTATTTTGTTTTTTTGTCATCTTAAAGAAGTCCCTCTAAGATTCTTTCTAATCGTGGTTTGGTGATTATGAACTCCTTTAACTTTTTCTTGTCTGGGAAGCTCTTTATCTGTCCTTTGATTCTAAATGATAGCTTTGCTTGGTAGAGTAATCTTGGCTGTAGGTCCTTGATTTTCATCACTTTGAATATTTCTTGCCAATCCTTTCTGGCTTGCAAAGTTTCTGTTGAGAAATCAGCTGACAGTCTTATGGGGGCTCCCTTGTAGGTAACTAACTGCTTTTCTTTTGTTGCTTTTAAGATTCTCTCTTTGTCTTTAACCTTTGGCATTTTAATTATGATGTATATTGGTGTGGGCCTGTTTGGGTTCATCTTGTTCGGGACTCTGTGCTTCCTGGGCTTGTGTATCTATTTCCTTCAGCAGGTTAGGGAAATTTTCTGTCATTATTTCTTGAAATAGGTTTTCAATTCATTGTTCTCTCTCTTTTCCTCCTGGTACCCCAATAATGCAAATGTTGGTACACTTGACATTGTCCCAGACGTCCCTTAAACTATCTTCATTTTTTTGGATTCTTTTTTCTTTTTGCTGTTCTGATTGGTATTTTCTGCTACCTTATCTTCTAAATTGCTGGTTTGATTCTCTGCTTCATCTAATCTACTGTTGATTCCCTGAAATGTATTCTTCATTTCTGACTGGTTCTTTTTCATGTTTTCTATCTCCATCTTTATGTTTCCTATCTCTTTGTTGAAGTCTCCCTGGGATCATTGAGCATCCTATGAACAGTGTTTGGAACTCTGCCTCTGGTGTGTTGTTTGTCTCCATTTTGTTTAGTTCTTTTTATGGAGGTTTGTTCTGTTCTTTCGTTTGAGACATGTTTCTTTGTTTCCCCTTTTTGGCTTCCTCCCTGTGTTTGTTTCTATGTATTAGGTAGGGCTGCTATGTCTTTCGGTCCTAGTAGAGTGGCCTTATGAAGTAGGTGTGCTGTGGAGCTCAGTGGCAAAGTCTTCCTGGTTACTTGAGCCATGCACTCCATGTGTGTTTCTTGTATGGTTTGTGTGTGCCCTCCTCTTGTAGTTGAGCCTTGATTGATAATTGCACATCAGTAGGAGGGACTGACCGTTGGGCTCACTGGTTGTGAGGACTGGCCTTGACTACAGTGGAAGAGTTGTTGTGCAGGGGCTGATCCTACAGAGCAGGAGCTGCCTCAGCAGGACGCTGGTGCCTGACCAATCTGCCCCTTGGGTGTGTCATTCTTGGAGGTGGCTGGGTGAAGTTCCAGCTCGTTTTGAAGCTGGCCACTGGGTGTGCCAGCCCTAGGACCACCCTGAAGGGGATTCACTGCCAGTCAAGTTCAGCCACAGCCCATGCCCCACCTGGGGCCACCTGGCAGGAACCACAAAGAAATCTGCAGATGGCTGCCACCCATGCTGTGGTTAGAATTGCCTCAAGAGACCAAGCCATGAACCATGGCTGGCTGTTGCTAGTGCTGGCTTAGGGTTGCTCAGCCAGAGGTACAAGACACGCTCAAGCCAGATGCTGCTTGTCTTGGTTCCGTGAGCCTTTGAGAGACCCTAGGAAAGTGCAGCATGAGCCAAGGCAGGTGTTTTGTACAGAAAAGCCACTGGAAGCAGCTTGGGTGTGCCCGAAAGTTGGGCAGGGCGGGGTCTTGAATCACCAGGGCATGGCGAATGAGCACATTAGCCAGCTTGATGGAGACTCAGATATGGTGGCTGCCTGCATTTGTACGCAGGGAAGGGGGAGGGCCCAAGAAAGAAATAATGGCCTCTGCCAGTTTCTCCATCCAGGAGAAAGCTGTCCCTCCAGCCCTGTCCCAAGCCAGACAACTAAGTACCCCACCCCACCTCCTGTATGTCCCCGCTGCCTTGCCAGCTGCTGCTCCAGCGCTCAGTGCAGAGCCAGTGAGTCCGATGGTGGTTAAGTCCACGTGCACGGTCGCTGTAAGAGGAGAACCTGGGAGTGCAGCCACCCTCTGTCTCACTAAGTCACAATCTCCGCTGTTTTTCACAACCAGAAACTATGCTGACCTCTCCTCCGGCACTGGAACCCTGGGCTGCAGTAAGGCTTGGATCTCTTGCTTCTCCAGGGGGGACCTCCACATCCATGATACCCCTCCCAATTTTTAACAGTCACACGTGGGTATGGGACCATCCCATTCCATGTCTCTGCCCCTCCTGTCAGTCTCAATGTGACTTCTTCAGCACGTCCTTAGTTGTAGGGCTTTGGTTCAGCAAGATTTTAAGCGATTTTCAATGATGTTTGTTCTGTAGTTTAGTTGTCATTTTGATGTGGTTGTGAGAGAAGGTGAGCACAGCATTTACCTGCTGCACCATCTTGACCGGATCCCTGTATGAAAACCAATTTAAAAGGCACACAATTTGTTTTCCAAGATTGCTTTCCATTCTAGAATCCATTGACTTCAGATTTTATTTAAGATCTTTAGCAAAGAAATATGAAAGTACAGTATAATAATAGCCCATCCCACCCCATCTTCTTGCTGGAGATGGTGACTTTGTCTAGAGACAAATGGACTTGAATTAAAGTCACAAATAAAGTAGCAAATTGTTTCTGAGGTAAAGGAAAGGGCAATCCCTGTCCTCCTCCCCACGATCCCCCAGGGCCAGTTTTCCTGGGGAGCAGCGGGGGCTGTGATTGATTAGCAAAAAATGAAATATAAATTAATTATAGCCTTAACTATATCTATATTCTCTCTCTTAAAAGCAAAAGGATTTTGCAAATTTTCCACATAGATAAATTCAAAGTGAAGATATAAATTCAATGTCAAGAAAGGATGCCTAATTTATTTATATCTTTCTCCTTGCCACAAAACAGAAAGGATTTCTGCTGTTTTCCCTGTCAGAGACACTCCTAGTTCAATATGCACAAATACAAGCTCCTCTTACTCCTACCCAACTACCTCTGGTCTTCTGTTCCATATATCAGTAAATATCATCACTATGTGTCCTACTATATAGGCTAAATGAAGAAAAAAGGAATGGGGGGGAAGCAAATATCTAACATGAATAAATATTTACTTGGCAGCAAGTTAGGATGGCGCAGTGCTCAGCTTCTATCACAAGGCGGCAGTGCTATCTAAACGATGAATTTATCCGAGCCTCCAGCCCTGCAGGTGCCCTTCTCAAGAGCCTCCCGTGCCCTGGCAAGGCCTCGTAGTGAATTTTTTATTCCTGCAGGATCTCAGACAAACTTTCTTTCCTTCTCTTGGTACAGAAGCCTTATGTCTAGCTATTTTCTACCTCAAATGATGATGTGATTCCACATCCCTCCTTGGAGGGAACAGAATTTCATGCCTCTGCTAGACAACTCCCAGATGGCCATATAGAGTTCCCCTTTTCATTGAAAGTCTGCTGAAACTAATATAAAATGATATTGAATGTCAACTATAATTTTTTAAAAAATAGTCACAGGGATATATAGTACAGTATAGGGAATGTAGTCAACAATATTCTAATAACTGTGTACAGTGTCAGATGGGTAATAGTCTTATCGGGGTTATTACTTTGTGAAGTATATAAATGTCTAATCACCATGTTGTTCTTTACACCTGAAACTAATAAAAAAAAATAGAAAAATTTAAAAAAAGAAAGTCTAGCTCACAGGGTTTGGTTAGGAGGTGTGGGGACAGAGCCAGGAGTGCAATTTCCAGGCTCTCGGCCTCGCGTGGAAAGGTGCTGGCTCAGGTAGTAAATGGCCATCAACTGTGATTGGATGGCCATCAGCTGAGACTAGTTGGCCGTCAGCTGTAACCAGTGAGCCACTGGCCACTAATATAACTGCCGTGGCTAGGCTAGCAAAAGAAAATGGGGGCTAGCAAGGAGATGGTAGCTGGCAAGCGCGGACTGCAGTTAGCACGGGGGAGTGCGGATTGCGGATTGCAGAGAAGTGGATGACAGGTTGCAGATCGTGTGGCTCCTGCTTCCTGTGTCTCCAACCCAGCCGCCAGCAAGACTATGGTGGTATGACTCCCCTATCTATGGCTCCGTGGGTGTTCCTTTTTGGCCTCACCATATCCTGCGTTCTTGTGTGGGGAGCGGGACCAGAGACCCCGCGGGCCACCCAGCATGACAGGAGGTCTGTGTCTGGTTTTTGCTTCTGTCTAATCGTGAGAAGTTGAGGCAGTCCCTGAGTTTTTCTGACTTGGAGCGTTCATCAGGAAAGTGAGGTGAGATAGCACCTTATGCTGACATTACATGTGGGAGCACACCCTACACTATGGGGTGCAGAACAGGAGGGCTTTCCAAGTACCGTGCCAGAAGAAGCAGCCTGAGCCTCAGCAAGTGCAGTAAATGGCATTTGGTGATGGTAACGTTTCTTAGGTAACGAGTGCTGGAAAAGCCCTGGGCAAAGGCCAAAATCATAATCTTCAAATCTCCCCTCTCCTCTGGTTGAGGTAATTTGCTGCTCCCCTCTTAAGCTATTCCCTGGCCCTGACACCACCCACCTGTTCTCTCCTCCATCCATCCCGCTGCTCCTACAATGGCCTCCATTGTCTCCCTGCAAGGCGTCCTCAGCCCAGCTGCTCTTCCTTCTGCAGCTGTCAGAACACATGCGAGTGCTTCACTCTTCTAGGTGAGAGACAGACAGCATGGCCGCTCAGAAAGCACTTAGGATTGGGTAGTGGAGAGACCTGGGCATGAATCCAGGATCTGTCTTTTACTCAATGTGAGGCCAAGTTTGAGCAAGGTTTTTATCTCTGAATTTATTCCACTCTCCCCAAAGTGGACTCATTGAGGTGCCATATTTTACAGCACGTGGCATGTAGTGGGGACCTCCTTTGGGGACGTTATCAGCTATTCCTTGCTATCCCCTGTTTTTTTATTAGTCACTCACAAAAGGGTGTATAGGAGAATCATGATCACTGAGTGACAATTATATGCAGCACATGTCACATCTACTACTTCCTTTAATTCTCCGCAAAACCCTCCACAGTATAGTCCTCAAATTTTCATGCACCTTTGAGTCACCTGGAATCTAGCCTCAGCCACACCTGAGTGCTTGTCTGAAACATGGACCCTCAGCCCTGCCCAGATTTTCTGAATCTGAATGTGCTTTCCAACAAATCTCCCCTCGCCCCTAGGGGATTTGTGTGCACCTGAAAGCTTAAGAAGCATGGCAGCGCTTTGTAGACAGACCACTGATGTCTGGGCCCCTCCCACTGAGACTCTGGAATAATTGCTCTGAAGAGCTGGTTGGTTGGGACTTTTAAAATGTGGTTCTAATGTGCAGCCAGGATTAAGAACCACGGATTTGGGGGTAGAGGAAGGATGTTATGGACACTTCCATTTTATGAAGAGTGAGTTAGCTGAGATTTCCCGAGTCACCTCTGAGGCCATTCTTTGCTGTTTTATATGAATATATAATATACATATACACACATGCATATATACACATACATTTCTCTCTGGAAGTTTTTCTTTTTATTCACCCCCATCTTGTCCCATGACTTGCTCTCATCTTTCTCTTACTAATCCCCCAAATCCCAAACATCATAGATGAGCAGGACAGCCTCAGCCCAAGGCTTTTTGTTTTATCACCATGATATCATTTACAAGATATAGTGTCAGTCTTGTTAGTGATGGAGAGACTAAAGCATAAAGAGGTACGTGAGGAAGCCTGGCTCCTGACTCCCGGCTGAGATTTTTAGGTGTCACTGTGGGCGGTACATGTCCAGGTGATAGACAGCCAGGCTTCTGAAGCAGTCAGGTGCACACGAATCACCTGGGATCTTCTTAAGTGCAGACTCTGGTTCAGTGGGTCTGGGGTGAGGCCAAGATTCTGCATTTCTAACAAACTCCCAAGTGAAGCTAATGCTGCAGAAGCTGTGGCGTGTTTGGCCCGAGCAGTGCACTGCGATCCCTGGTCCAAGCTGCCTGGCCTTCCCTTCCCAGGGCCCACTGCGGTGCTCATTCAGTCTGTCTCAACTGCCAGATGATTCAGAGCAATGTCTCAATGTGTCATCAGATGGTGGGGATCCCCTCACCTCCATGCTGAACCTCAGCCCACCACTGGGTGGCACCCTGGGAACGCCTCCCTATGGGATTTCATGTTGTTCGGCAAGCTCTTGGGTGTTCACTCAAAAAATATTTATTGAGTCTAATTATACGTCAGGACATAGTTTGAACAAGACAGTCAAGGTCCTCATAAGAAGCTTCCAATCTAGTAATAATAAACAAGTAAATGCATAAAATATATCATTACGAATTTGAATAAGCAATCTGGAGGAGATAAAAGATAAAACAGGAAGTAACTGGGAAAGGTGGTCAGGAAAGACTTCTCTGAGGAGTTAATATTTGAGCTGAGACTTAAAAGATGAAAATAGGCAGTCAGGTGGAGAGCAATGGGAAAAGCATTCTAGGCAGAGGGAACAGCAAGAGTGAAAGGGCTTGGCTGTTCAAGTTTCATGAAGCTGGAGCAGAGTCAAGGAGAAGCAGTAGGAAAAGCAAGGGCCACATCCAGCAGGGCTGCAGGGGTGGGGGGTAGGGGAGATGGAGAGGATATAGAAGAGGGATTAGGTTTTATTTTAAAAGCAAATGAAAAAGCTTTGAAAGATTTCAATCAGTAAAAAGTAACCAGATCTGATTTCCATTTTAAACTTATCTCTCTGGCTACTGTGTGGAGACTACATTGGAGAGGTTAACAATGGAGGTAGGAAGGTAAAATAGAGACTGTTACAATAGTCCAGGCTAGAGGTTCTGTTGCGTTGAATTAGGGTTGTGGTGGTGGTGATAATGGCGACAAGTGAACAGATATGGTATATGGTTTTGGAAGCAGATATGACAGAACTTGCTAGTAGTAGTTTCAGTAATTTTATTGGTTTGGATGCTTTTGATTTCAGAAAACAGAAAATGCAATGTTAACTATCTTCAGAAAATAAGGGCAACTTACAGACTTACACAAATGAAAAGTGCGATATGTAGGCTTCAGGCAAGGTTTGATCAGGACTCTAGCTTTATTTTTCTATGATTCTCAGTCCTGCCCCATCTCTTCCCCACCCTCTATGTGTCCATTTACCCTTATGCTGACTTCATACATGGTTGCAAAAGGGCTGCAAGAGCAAGATACATGCATGCTTGCAAGATGGCTCCCTTCACATGGAGAAAGAGCAAGCATCATTTCCAACAGTCATAAAACAAAAATCTTAATCTTGGGATTGATTGAGCCATCTATGAATAAATTCTGTTGCCAGGAGAATGGATCAGGTAGTGGTCTTGATACCCCTATTGTTCCTCTGTTGCCAATGGATTGATTAGCTTAGATGGGAGTTATTGGAAACAACTACCATGGGTAAGAGCACAAGATTACCTCAGTTGGCTTGGACCAATGAAGGTATGGATGTGGTCCGTCTTACCCAGAGGGCGTAGGTGCTACATAGATGGAGAGAACAGCATGGATGTTGAGAAGAAAATTACAATTTCCATTATGTAAACTATAGGAGGTTTGAAGGCGTGGGAAAGCACAAGGGTGACAGCTAGGTTTTTGGAGGTGTCATATGCTAAGATAGGGAAGACAAACAGGCTTAGAGGGGAATAAATACAGATGCCTCTTAGATCCTCAAGTATCTGAGTCTAGTGAGCATTCGGGAATATGAGCAGGAGCTAAAGGGAGTTGTCCTGGGTGGGGTCACCCACATCACATGTCATTTTCTGGGTGTGGGACAGAGTGACCAACTTCTGTCCACTAACACAGTTTCTCTGTGCTAGCCCAGGAATCAGCACGAGGAGAGGGGTGGCCTGGGATTCTGATAGGCACTTCAGGGCTAGGATTCTCCAAACGAAATAAAGCCACAAGCATCAACATTCTGTTACTAAGGGAATAAATGGAAGATGTTAGTGAACATGTAAATTGAAGAAAAGTAGAATTAAAAATCTTTCTGACATCTCTTATTTCTATGATCCTTAGAACAACCAAAGGAGAGAGTTAGGAAGGTGATTTGGAGCCTCATTTTTTGGATGAAAAGACTGAGATTGATACAGGTTAAGTGATGAGACCAGAGCTGGTGTTTCAACCCCATCCTCTTGATTCTAAATATAACTTCCAAACCCTGCAGATCCAAACATCTATGGCAGATAAACTATTCTTACAGATAAGATATGTATATGACGCAAGACAACACAGGCTCAGGTGTTTATTCACGAGCTGTGGGAGGTGACTTAATAGGGAGGCAGCAAGTAAGATAGAAAGAAATCCTGGACTCTAGTCAGAGCAACACCCACTTTGGAGTTCCAGCTTTGCTGATCCCTTCCTGTCAGACCACGGGTGGTCACTCAATTTCTCTGGTCTGCATTTTCATCTATCAGCGCATTTGGATTAGATCAGTTGTTCTCAAAGTTTAAAATAACTGAAGCTTTTTATCCTCCTCTTCCTCTTCTTCTTCCTCCTCCCCCTCCTCCTCCTCTTTTTCCTTTTCTTTCTCCTCCTCATTTTTATTTCAGAAAGTCCATTCCAGGAAGTGGAAGTAAACAAGAAAGATCCCAGCATAACTTGCCTTGCTTCCTCCTCCCCTAGGCCCATCACCCCGGAAAGTCTGAGGACCCCTCTACTTTGCTTTCTAGGAGTCTGTACATTGCTTTCCTTGCTAGGTAAGTCCTGGGATTGCCTACCTGTCCCCAGGTTTAAAGTCTCCAGTGCTCCAGGAAAGCTGATTTATGGTCTCTGTCTCCACATCTGACTAGCACCACAAGGCAGCAGGTGTTTTCTGTTCATAGCTCTGTCGGTGCATGAGCCCCATGGACAGAGCACATTTGTTCTGCCTGCCTAGTTTACAAAGAAGGGCTTTGTGGAAGCTCAGGTATCAGAGAGCTAAAGACACCATTGTTCATCAGTTGCTGTTGGCAGGTGCATTTGCCAAACCCTTGCTCAGGTTAACAGGAAATGATTAAAGGGTTCCCTGGAGTTAGGAAAGGCAAGAAGAATAAACACTCATAATTATGAGCAGCGTTGCCAGACACGGCTATGAGCTTTACATGTGTCATCTCATCTAATCCTCTGAACCATACTAGGATCATAATATTATGATCTTAAGTATTATTATTCACATTATGTTTATGAGAAAACTGATTATGAAACTACCTTAGGACACTCTGTTAATAAGTGACACAATTGGGATAGAAATCCACAGAACTATCTAGGTACAAATGCAATAACAGTGTTTCCAGGATTCTCAATGATTGAGAAATAGAGCCATAACATCCCAAAACAACACAGAAACTTTTTCTCAATGGTTACCTTCTTTGGGGGTTCAATGACTCATTCCTTCAATAACAGTCTGCTACTTACCAAGCACCCAGCTTTGTTCTAGAAGGGAAAGATAAAGAGGTGAATAAGACACAATCTTTTCCGTCTAGGATTTCAGAGCCTAGCAGGGAAATAAAGTGGGTCATACATTACCATATGTTACAAGTGCTGTAACAGAAGTTGATTTAAAGTGCTATGTGATGTTAGTGGAAATGATGGAATAAGGGCCACTAAAAATCTTCTCCATAAAAAACTATGAGAACATTGCCCAAAAAAACCAAAAACAAATTCAAAATCAATTTTTTTTGTAGTGCTGGAAAATAACAAAAAGCCTGCAACAGTCCTGGGAGTGTTTATTAAGGAAAAAATGCTGAATCTCATTTTCAACAAAAAATTATAAGGCATGCCCCATACTCCCAAAAACATAGTCAATAGAAACAGCGCTTGAAAAAGCTCACATGATGGACTTACTAGATGAGAACCTTAAATTGGGTATTGAAAAAACTAAAGGAAACTATGAGATCAATGTCTCACCAAGTATAGAATATCAATAAAGAAAAATTATAAAAAGAGTCAAACAATTCTAGACTTGAAAAATACAATAAGTGACATGAAAAATTTTACTAAAGGGGCTCAATATTAAATTTGAGCAGTCAGAAAGAAGAATCAGTGAACTTTAAGATAGAGCACTGGAGATTTTCCAGTGTGAAGAACAGAAAGGAGAGGGGCAGCCGGATTGCTCAGTTGTTTAGAGCGCGAGCTCTTAACAACGGGGCTGCCGGTTCCATTCCTACAGGGGCCAGTGAGCTGCACCCTCCATAACTAGATTGAAGACGACAAGCTGCTGCTGAGCTGCCGGAGGAGCGGCCAGATGGCTCAGCAAGTTAGAGTGTGAGCTCTCAACAACAAGGTTGCCGGTTCAATTCCTGCTATGGGATGATGGGCTGCACACCCTGCAAGTAAGATTGAAAACAGCTACTGGACTTGGAGCTGAGCTGCGCCCTCCACAACTAGATTGAAGAACAATGACTTGGAGCTGATGGGCCCTGGAGAAACACACAGTTCTCCAATACTCCCCAATAAAATTTATTAAAAATAAAAAGAACAGAAAGGAGACATAATTAAGAAAAATGAATAGAGTCACAAAGACCTGTGGGACATCAAGTATACCAAAATGCACATCATATATTGCGAGTCCCAGAAATAAAGAAGAGAGAGAAAGCAGCAGAAAGAATATTTAAAGAAATAATGGCCAAAAACTTCACAACTTTGATGAAAAACAGTTATCTACATATGATCATCTTAATAGACCTACAAAGGGCATTTAACAAGAAGCTACCATTTTCTCATCATAAAAGCACTCACCAAACTAGAAATAGAAGGTAATTTCCTCAAACTCATACAGTGTATCAATGAAAAGCCCACAGTTAACATCAGACTTAATCGTGAAAGGCTGAAAGCTTTCCACCTAGGATCAGGAACAAGGCAAGGATGTCCACTCTCACCACTTCTCTTCAACATTGTACTGGAGGGCAGTTAGGCAGTTTAAAAGAACTGAAATACATCTGGATTAAAAAGGAGAATTGTAAAACTATCTCTATTTGCAGATGACATGATTTTGTATATAAAAAATCCTAAGGAAGCCACAAATACCCCACAACTATATTAGTAGTAATAAACAAATACAGAAAGTTTGCAGGATAAATAGTAATTATACTTTTTTTCACTAACAATGTATAACCTGAAAATTAAATTTTAAAAGTAATTCCATTTATAATAGCATCAGACAGTTTTTAAATACTTAGGAATAAATTTATCAAAAGAAGTACAAGATTTGTACACTGAAAACTATAAAAACTTGCTGAAAGGTATTGCAGAAGACCCAAATAAATGGAAAGACTACCTGTAATCATGATTTGGAAGACTTAATACTGTTAAACTGGCAATACTCTCCAAATTAGTCTATAAATTCATTGCAGTGCCTCTCAAAATTCTGGCTGGGTTTTGTTTTGCAGAAATTGACAATCTGATTCTAAAATTTATACGGAAATGCAAAAGGCCCAGAACAACCAAAATGATCTTGAAAAAGAACAAAGTTGAGGGCTCACACTGCCTGACTTTAAAATTTATTACAGTGCTATAAAATTTACTACAGTGTACTACTGGTGTGAGGGTAGACAAGTAGATCAATAAATAGAATTGAGTCCAGCAATAAATCCTTGCAAATATGATCAACTAATTTTCAACAGGGATGCCAGGACAATTCAACAGGGAAAGAATAGTCTCATCAACAAATGGTGCTGGGACAACTGGATATTCAAATGAAAAAGAATGAAGTTGGAACTCTACCACACTCTGTGTACTAAAATTGACTCAAAATGGACCATAGACCTAAATGTAAGACCCAAACCTATAAAACTCTAAGAAGAAAACATGGCATAAATCTTCATGACTTTGGATTAGGCAGTATATTCTTAGATAAGATATCAAAAGCAGAAGCAACAACAAAAATGGATAAGTAGGACTTCTTCAAAATTAAGCACTCTAGTGCTTCAATAGATGCTCAAGAAGTGAAAAGACAACCCACAGACTGGGAGAAACATCTACAAATCATATATCTTATAAGAGACTAATATCCAGAATATATAAAGAACGCTTGCAATTAAACAATAAAAGGAAAAATAACCCACTTTTTTAAAATTGGCAAAGCATTTGTATAGATATTTACCCACAGGAGATAAACAAGTAGAAAATTAGCCCCTGAAAAAATGCTCAACATGATTAGTTATTAGAGAAATGCAAATCAAAACCATAATGAGATACCATTTCACAACTACGAGGATGGCTATAATCAAAAAGATTGACAATAACAAGTGTTGGCAAGGATGTGGAGATATTGGAACACTCATGCATTGCTGGTGGGAATGCTAAGTGGTGCAGCACTTAAAAGTATAGTTATCATGTGACCCAGTGATTCCACTTCTAGGTATATATCCAAGATAATTGGAAGCATATTTTTACCCCAAATCTTGTATACCAATGTTCATGGCAACATTATTCGTAATAGCCAGAATATGGAAACAATCCAAATGTCAATTAATTGATGCGTGGATAAACAAAATGTAGTTTATTCACATAATGAAATATTATTCAGCCATAAAAAGGAATTTTATATATATAACAACAATGAAAAAATCTTGAAAACATTGTTAAGTGAAACAGGCCAGACACAAAAGACCACATTTTATATAATTTCATTAAATGAAATGTTCAAAATAGACAATACATAGAGAGAGAAATAGATTAGTAGTTGCCAGGATTTGGTGTAAGGTGGAATGGAGAGTGACTGGTAATGGGTACCAGGTTCTTTGGGGGATATTGAAAATAGTCTGGAATTAGATAATGGTATTGATTGCACAACTTTGTGACTATACTAAAAACACTGAATTATAAACTTTAAAAGGGTGAATTTTATGATGTGTGAATTTTATCTCAATATATATCTCACCATGTATCTCAGTTTTATGGTGTGTGACTTGAAAGTGCTATAGGAGCTCAGAGAAAACTTAAAATTTATATGGGGGATGCAGGAAGGCTTCCCTGAGGAAGTGACACAAGTTCTCCTCTTCTTAGCTTTCAGGTCTCTGAAATATAGTTGGCTCATAATCATTTTCCAAAGCATTGCTTCAGCAGAGCAGTAAGGTCCCACTTCACACTTTGATACTGCTTCCTCATGCCTTTCTTTCCTTTATACAGGATTTACATCCCATTCACAAAATCCTCCAACCCCTATTTGTCCATCCATTCTTCAGTGGAAGTTTCTCCTACATCTGAACACGTTTTTTCGTATTCATTTTTAAATCAATATCTAATAGACATCTTGTTTGAGAATGCCCATATCTTCCCCCTGTTCAAGGCTGGAGCAAGGTCAGAGAGAGTCTGCCCATGGAGATGTAAGAGAAGGGGGTTCTAAGGACTGAATGTCAGGGTGTAAGGGGCATTCTCCTGTGACTTGTAGCATGGTTTTATCAAGCACTATGCTTGCACCATGGTTGTGTGCCATAGAAGCAATGCTGATATGGAAACCATGGCCCAGTGCCAGGCTTCATTAGGTTGTGTATTGATCTGAATGGGAGACAGAGTACAGAGACAGAAACAACTAACAGTGTTGGAAGCATTCAAGGTCACCATGGATACAGGATAGAATTGAAGATGGGCTGGGATGAGTAGAGCCCTAACTCTAGATCCTGGAGCAGAAAGTGTTTATCTTTGGAACAGGAAATAGCCTCCCCTGTGACTCTCTGGACTATAGCACTGCTACGGTTTGAGAAAGTCATACCCTTTCAGTTGAGATGAGAGAGGAGGCATTTGAGATCTAAGGCCATTTAGGCTGAAGTAACAAATGAAAGGCAGCACTTCCTTTAAAATCACAAGCTATCACAACTCACCCAATATGAAAGAGATAATTTGAATAGTCCTACAACTATTAAGAAAATTGAATTTATAACTTTAAAACTCTCAGAATAGAAATCTCCAGACCCAGAGAATTTTATCAAATGTTAAAGAAGAAATAACACCAATTCTATGCAATCGCTTCTAGATAGCAGGAGGGGAGGGAACACTTTTCAATTCATTTTATGAAGCTATCACTACCCTGATATCAAAACCAGACAAAGACAGGATAAGAAAAGAAAACTACAGACCAATATACCTCATGAATATAGATGCAAAAGTCCTTAACAGAATATCAGCAAATAGAAATCAACAATCAATACATAAAAGATATACAACATGATCAAATAGTGTTTACAGGGATATAAGACTGGTTCAATATGGGAAAATCTATCAATGTAATTCACCTTATTAACAGACTAAAGAATACAATTCACACCATCATATCAGTTAAAGGCATTTTATAAAATTCAACACCACTTCATAATAAAAACTGTCAGAAAAATAGTAATAGAGGGGAACTTCCTTAACCTGATACAGGAGTAGAACATCTATCAAAAATTACAGCTAACATTATCCTTAAAGGTGAAAAACTGAATGCTTGCTTTCTAAGGGCAGGAGCAAAGCAAGGATGCCTGCTTTCATAACTCTTATTTAATGTAGCACTGGAAGTTCTAGCCAGTATAATCAAGGCACAAAAAGGAAATAAACAGCATGCAGAACGGAAAGGAAGACATAAAACTGAATCTACTTGAAGATGACAAGATTGTCTATGCAGAAAATCTCAACAAATATACATATAAACTCCTGGAACTGATAAGTGAGTTCAGCAAGGCTATAGGATAAACGAAAAACATACAAAACTCCACTGTTATTTCTATATACTAGCAACTGGCATGTGGAAACTGAAATTAAAACACAATACCATGTACAGCAGCTCAAAGACAATGAAATACTTAGGTGTAAATCTAGCAAAACATATGTAGGACATGTATGCTGAAAACCATGCAATGCTGATAAAGGAATCAAAGAAGGCACATTGTGTTCATGAATTGGAAGACTCAACACAGTAAAGATGTTAATTCTCCCAAATTGATATACAGGTAAAATGCAATTCCTATTAAAATCCTACCAAAGATTTTTGTAGATAAAGATTTTTCAAAAATGTATATGGAAAGGCAAAGGAACCTGAAATTTTTTGAAAAGGAAGAAGAAACTGGGAAGAATCCCTCTACCTGATTTCAGGATTTATTACGAACTACAGTCGTCAGAACTGTGGAGTATTGTCAGAAGTATAGTCACAAAGAACAGTGGAATGGAATGAAGAACCCAGAGAAAGACCCACACCAATATGCCCAACTGATTTTTGGTGAAAGCGTAGAAGCAACTCAATGAAGGAAGGATAAGCTTTTCAAGAGATAGTGCAATTGGGTGTCCATAGAAACAAACAAATGAAACGTGACCTAGGTCTTACACTTTATACAAAAAGTTAAGTCAAAATGGATCAGGGACATAAATGTAAAACTCTAAAACTTTTAGAAAAAGACTTAATCACAAATCTACGGAATACAAAGCCATGCAAAATATTCTTAGACATGATAGCAAAAGGATGATTCATGAAAAGAAAATCTGATAAATTAGACTTCATCAAAATTAAAAACTTTTGCTCTGCAAATGACCCTGTTAAGAGGGATTTTGACAAGCACACATTTAACAGTTTATAGGAGAAAAAAGAGGTACTTCACTTCAGGTGGATAGAGATTGTCATTTGGACCCTTTCAAAACAACCAGTTATGACTCTCCGCGATATTGTCACCTAGCACCCATCCCTCAGTCTGTCTTCGTGGTAATTAGAAGGTACTCATCTTGTGCCTTGCTGAAGTTCACACAGCACTCTTTACAGCAGCTCTTAATTGGCCTATCTAGTAATCCCATCACAAATGCCTCAACTGCCTGGCACGCCTTGTGTTTGGTGTGATTTTCTACACAGTACACTAATTACAGGCGGATGCGACAAATGATCTAATAAATAAAGAAAACTACGTTCAAAGTGTTTTTTCTCCCAGACCCAGCTCTCTCCTGTAGGAGAAAAATACGTTTTCCATTTGAGAAACTTTAGATTTAAGGAAGGAAATTTGTGGCATCTGCCATCTTTTAACAAGGTGAAGATTTACTAACTACATATTGTTTGGAGCTCTTCTTACTAAAACTTTGAGTGAAAGCACAGTCTGTGATGTCAGGGCGACAGCATCTGATACCTCAGAACTCACTTGGGTCATTTGTGTTATGAAGTGTTAATAATCATAAATACTTTGTTATAAAAACTGCTTTCCCCTCTCTTATTATTGTACACTGCTCTGAAAATGTTTCAAATACTTCCAAAGACAACAGCCCAGGGAGCAGTCACTGAACATTCTCCTTGAACCTGGATATGAACCTAGCAAGCAGCAACTTCAGAATTGTGCACCTGTGATCAGGCCAAATGAGGTAGAAGCATCATTTACCTTTGTCTCTTCAGAGAGGCAGAAACTCTATTTTGCACATCAGCCTCCTTTTTTCCCCATACTGTCCGCCCAGAGATCCAGCTCCACCCCAGTAAAAGGCTATCTATTCAATCAGAGAAACACAAAGTTGGCTTGTGCAAACCAGGCGTAAAAGACACAAGAACAATTTATTCTGGTTAATAAGCTAGGAGAAAACATGTAGAGGCCAATTGTATGGTGGGCACAAAAAAGGCTTCTTGTCTGGAGAGTGTATAATGAGGTAACAGACAATGTCATTTGTTTGCCTATCTGATAGCCATTCCCCCTTCTTTATTGCTTAAAAAAAACCCAAACAACTATTTGCTACAGTTATCAGGCAGGTGGCCATGGGATTTAGGAGAGAATGATTTGCTATCAGCCCTGACAGATGAACGAATTACAATTTCTGTATACTACAAATTTTGTAGGGCAGCCTTAGAGATCCTCAAATAATTCTCACCTCCTGGTATTCACAGCCTTGTGTAGGCTGATGTGTGGCCAACAGGATATTGTGGAAACGGCAGAATTGGAATTTGACTTTCCAAGTTAAGTCATAAATGACATTGTAGCTTTTATCTTGCTCTCTTGGATTATTCATTCTGGAGGAAGCCAACTCCCTCATTGTGAAAATACTCCAGCAATCTTATGGTAAAGTTCATGTGACCAGGAATTGAAGCCTCCTGCCAACAGCCCGCTGAATTTGCTGCCCATGTGAGAGAGCCGACTTTGCTCAGATCCTCCAGCTCTAGCTGCAGAGGACTGGACGCCCAACTGACATCTTGCCTGAAATTTCATAAAACTCCAAACCAGAACTACCCAGCTAAGTATCTCCCAAATTCCTGGCCCATAGAAAATATGAGAGATAGTACATATATACTATTGTTTTAAGCCACGATTTCAGGGTAATTTATTATGCAGCAATAGGTAATTAATAAATTAATCATGTTAGTTCCCACTTCCCTTGTGTGGAATACCGGTAGTCTAAAAACCACAGATAAAAACCACAGCTATAAATTACAGCCCTTGACATTGCCCAGGTCTTGTTCTAACAGACTGGACCAGTGGTGTGCTGATAAGCTGTATCTCTAGAAAAATCTAGGAAGCCCTGATTTGTACTGTTTACTGAGTTCTGTGGTATAAATATTCCCTCCACAGTTGATGCCATGCTAACAAGCCAGTGGTGCAGAGGCGCACACAGTCAGCTCTCGAAAGCCCCTAGGAGTCAGCTTCAGTGCACCACTCGACTGAACGCAGTAGAAATAGACGAGGTGAGGTACTCCTTCTGACCTCTGCCCATGTTGCAAGTCACATCTTAAAAAGTAGCCTAATGTTTTGACAATAGCTTTAGAACCTCACAACCTGGGGTCTAACTTTGTCTCTGCTATTTTCTGGCCGAGTGTCCTCCATATATACTACTTACTCATAAGTGTCAGATTCTTCATCTGTAAATGAAGATGACAATGTACACTCATCAGCATTTTGAGAAAATTAAATTAAAATGAACAACACTAAACACAATAGTTATTGAGTACTCAGTGTATAGCAGGCTGGAGTCCAAGTGTATTATATGTTATTGCTTAATTTTAATTATATAGGTAAAGCACTGAGTATAGTGTCTAAAATGTAGTAGAGGCACAATAAATGCTAGCTGTCAGAATTGTTATTCTTATGACATTCCTGAGCAAGGAGTTGGTCATTAGGATGAATGCTGAGTTCGAAATTGTGGAAACTGGCCTGTCTCCTAATTTCCAACCTGACTCAACATCTTCCTCAGTTGGGCAAATGACTCCAGAGAAGAGTTGTGGAGCTTAACTGTGGGGACTGACCACAGCCCAGACCTAGGCTGACCCCAAGACCTATAAGCCAACTTGCAACCCAAGGAAATAGAAGGGAGAGAGTAGTCAGGGGAATCTCGAAAAGTGTCCTTCAGCACCATGGCCAGGAGTTGTTTCCCCAGGAGTGGGAACGAGGGAGCCCAGGGAGCAGGGCTGCATAACCCCATGGGTTCCACTTCCATACGCCCAGCAGCAGCATATGGACTCAGCCCCCTCCCAGGCGCCATGGGGAACACTGCCAGCAGAGCTGGGGATCCCTAGGAATAAAAAGTCTCTTAAAATGAAATGAAACAAAACCTGAATCAGCCAAGGCCTGCTGGCCTGATGTGAGCTGCCTTTGCACCACATACTTTTTTAACAAGAAGAAAGAAAGGAGTAGACGTTGGTAGAACTTATGTTCTATGTTTATCACTGGATTATTACTTCGTAAACATTTTATTTGGTCTACATCACATGTTTGTTTCCCTACTGACAGAGAATCTGAGGCACAGAGAATTTAAGTAACTTGCTGTAGATCACCTAGCAAACCAGCAGTGGGGAAAGAATTTAATTCCAGGTCTCTCTCAGTCCAAAGCCCCAGCTCAACTCTGGCGAATGCTGCTATTTCCAAAAAGTCAACACTGCAGACCGTTGACCTATCTAAGGAGAGCTGAAGAGCATTTGAATTTGGTAATAAATATTGCTGACTATCATTACAGTGGTCTGCTTGAAGCTGGGGATACTGTTACCTTCATACCCCATTCTCTAGCCTTCAGGGGAGCTCCTCTTGGCAATGGAAAGAGCCTGCAAATAGCTACATTCCTATTCAGTGGGAGAAAGTGAGGCCATCCCTTAAGACTTGGACTGACAATGCCCTACGACAGTGACTTCAGATAAATAGGGCCAACTCCTGACAGCAACCTAGGATTCCCTGGTGTGTGGTTAGGTCCCCGGTGAATAGGAGATGGGGAGCCTCATTGAAGCCATGACTCCGATGTCGTCAGTTCAACAATAACTGCCCTTTGGGAAGAGTGTTTTATGCCAAGATAATAGCAAGATGATGATTCAGTGTCAATTCAGATTGTCTACATGAACATTAAATTTCCACTAGCTGTGTGATTTGAGGGCATTTACTTAACTCCACAAACCTTAGTTTTCCCATCTGGTAAATGGGGATAATATTTCCCCATCTGGTAAATTTCCCATCTGGTAAATTGTATGCATTCATATATGTCATGTGCTTGGCCGATGGAAAATAGTAAACTTTAGCTATTTTATTACTATCATTACTGTGCAGTGATGCACGTCAGTGAAGGAAATTTGCAGAATTTTAACAATAAAAGGGGGCCACTCCTTAGCGTGTTTCCATATTCCCTGAAGCAGAGCTGGAAAAACAGGATGGACTTGGTCTCACTGACCTGGCCCTCCGTGTTGGAGTGTCAGCGACATTCCTCTGCTGAGGCAGCCCCACCCCTGTCCTGAACCATTCCCAGTCAGGACAGGAGGACAGCGTGGCCTCAGCCCACCAGTTGTGCCACGGTTGGGTCCACTGAATCTCAGGCCACCCCTTCTCTTGTCCTTGTCCATCTGACCTGGTTTCTGACTGGTCTGCTGGGCACTGGTTAGATCCCCATCTGGGTCTTGTGGTCTTTTGCCCAGAGTTTGAGGGGAAGAGGCTCCCATGCCCTAACCTCAGAGAACTGATGGTATTATCTGTTGAAGATGACAGCTGTCACTGTGACTCCCTCACCCAGACGAGCACTTGCCACACCCATGTGGATCTTTCTAGAGTTTCTCCAGTCCTGTGATGACCAAATCTGGCTTTCCAATCTTCCCCACAATGTTGCTAAGATCCCGGTGGGTCTCACAAAGGACAGACATACACATAAGAAGCTGCTTATAATTAAGCAGTCCTTCTCTTCAGTTCCTGGGCCTTAATTCACACCAGATTGTAGCCAGCTGTCTGGTTTACCCACTTAGGCCAGAGGGACTCAGAAGCTTTCCCATCCATTAGCGCTGCCACCGCCCTTTCTGCACTACACTCCTTAGTGGAGATAGTAACAGGCAGTCTCTCTCCTCCCGCTGCTTGCTGTGCCCCAGGCAAGCCCATGTGCTAGTCTTAATTTCAGTATTTCTGATGCTACAGGAACATGGGGAATGGCAACCGCATGAGAAACTGAGTTTGACTCTGGAATATTATAAAATTTTTATAATAACTGGCCTTGGGTTTAGGGTCTGTACTATCAACGAGGGATTATTCAATGAATACTTGTTGAAAATGGCAAAACAGAGTTTATCCAACACTATTGCAACAGCAGGCCAAGGATGAGAACTAGTCAAGAAGAAGGCTCAGATAAGCCTGACTCAAGTTTGGTCAAGGAGGGAGTCTTTGTCAGTGTTAATTAGTCAGAATTCTCTAGAGAAAGAGAACCAATAGGATACACACGCGCTCGCGAGGTCTAACAATTAAGTTTGCAAACTCATCCTAGAAAAAGTGCTGCATACCTCATTGCTGAATATCACTATGGTCACCTTTGAAGTCCTCCCCTCCGGAAGCCAGTGCCTAGTCCACCCTTCAAAGCAATTTTGGGACTCTTTTTCTTGGAATGGCCATTAAAACTATCGTGTTATCCTTGATGTCCTGACTGTTATCAACATGTCTTCCTTTCAATATTTCCTTTATCTTTAGGTAAAGAAAGAAGTCATTGGGACCAGATCAGGTGAGTAGGGAGAGTGTTCCAATACAGTTATTTGTTTACTGGCTAAAAACTCCCTCACAGACAGTGCCGTGTGAGCTGGTGCATCGTCATGATGCAAGAGCTGTGAATTGTTGGCGAAAAGTTTGGGTCGTCTAACTTTTTCACGCAGCCTTTTCAGCACTTTCAAATAGTAAACTTGGTTAACTATCCAGTTGATACAAATTCATAATGAATGATCCCTCTGATGTGAAAAAAGGTTAGCAGCATCATTGCAACAAGTTCACAATCTTAATTGTCAGACCTCGTGTGTGTGTGTGTGTGTGTGTGTGTGTGTATGAGAGACAGAGAAGAGACGAGAAGAGAAGAGAAGAGAAGAGAAGAGAAGAGAAGAGAAGAGAAGAGAAGAGAAGAGAAGAGAAGAGAAGAAGAAAGGAAGTAGGTAGAGAGGAGGGTGGGATGGAAGGAAGAGAAAACGAAAGAGAAAGAGAAAGAGATTTCGTTTAAGGAACTGATTTGTGTAATTGTGGAGACTGGCCAATCTGCAGTCCATATGGTGGGCCAGCCTGCTGGAAACCCAGGCTGAATTTCTAGTTACAGTCTTGAGGCAGAATCTCTTCTTCTCTGGGAAACCTCAGTTTTTTGCCCTTGAGACTTTCAACGGATGGGATGAGGCCCCTCACACTATGGAGGGTAATCTGCTTTACTTAAAGTCCACTGATTATAAATGTCAATCACATCTGCAAAATGCCTTCACAGCAATGGATTAACATGTGGCCAGATAACCGGCACCATAGCTTAGCCACCTTGACATAAAATTAACCATGACAGGATCTAAAGAAAGTATGGGGAAGCCCAGCTGGGCCTGTTCAGTCCATTTTGACTTTTGAGGGCACTTACCAGTCTCCTGATCCCATGTGGAGAGAAGAGAGTGCAGAGGACCCTGCCTCTCAAACACACCTCTTTTTAAAACCTAGAGATAAAAATGAGGTAGAAAATATGTGTTCTTTTACCTTAAGTTGACATCTTATATCCAGAAACCTAGTGCCATGGGACCACCTCAGACTCTGACTGCTGAACAATGATGTTTTGGGGCATTTCATACAGGTGCATTATCAAGAAGAGGAAAGAAATAGTCACCTGAACCTGTAAGTAGGGACTCAGTCCCAGGAAGCTGACGTTTAGCAAAAATACTAACAGCAGTGTAGGCTTTGTGACGTTATTTGGAGATAAGGACAAGGAAGTATTAGGCCACGGACCTAAGAAACAGGGATGACTGAAGTGGAAAGTCCCATTCCCATTCTGCCTTGTCTCAGGAATGAGCTTTTAGTCTTGACAAGGTGGGGAAAAAACACACAGATAGAAACCACCACCATTGTCTCCACAAACGGGAAATTGTGAGAAGACGTGTCGTTGCTCTGCTGAAACTTAACAGTAATCCATGTAGTGAAAGCTCTTCTCTCAGAACCATGCTCACGTCCCTGATGCTGCCTCTGCTGCATCAAGCACATCTGCTCCCCTGGGAGGGCTTGGCCTCAGTCTCACAGGGGAGTCCCTCTTGCCGAAGATTGTGGATGATCTTCAGAGAAGCAGCACAATGAGTATGGTTTCCCTACGTCCTGGGATGCACTTTCCTGGGGCACTTTCCTGCGGGCTGTTTATCTTTAAAAGGACAGCTCCCTCTGTTTTACTTACAACATCGTGTTCTCCCAGGACTTGGACAGTAAGGGCTGGGCTGACACACGCCAGGTCTGGCCACCTCCATGATGACCAAGTTCCTGGTTGGATCAGGCTCCACCTGCAGGAGTGCCTCCCCTCTCATTCGCTCATGAGAGTATTTTAAAAACCTACTGTGTGCGCCTGTTAAGCACCAGGCACTGCTGAAAGTGTTGGGGATTCAGCAGTGACCACACAGTCTCTGCTATCCTGGAGTGCCCATTCTTGCAAATAGACTTGTGCTGCTACCACTGCTGTGGTCAGATGTGTCCAAATAGGTTTGCTTCCAGTTCAAACTCAAGATACATACATATATATATATATATATATATATATATATATATATATATATATATACACATACACACAAAACATTTGTTAAATAGCATCTTGTGGTAGACATAATTTTTAAACATAGGAAAATGTAGAAGAGTATAAAAAAGAAAAATGATCACGTTTGCCTCCATACCCAGAGATAACAACTGGTAACATACTAGTGTTTTTCCTTCCCACTTCTTTTTTCCCAATGTACATAATTTCTGAAATACACCACACATCCTTGTAAGGGGAAGAATTGCCCATTATCTCCCTTTCTTTCGGAAGGACTTGGGAACAAAGGCTCTTGGCTGAGAATGAAATGAAGGCATTGTTAGAGGGTTATTCCACAGCCCCTCTAGGGGTAACCAAGGGAGCCTCCACTGAGCGTAATGTGGCCCCAAGGAGAGGCAGGAAACAAGGCACGCGTGACACAGCGTAAGGTGCAGCATACTGACTCCTAGGATAAAAGGGAGGTGTACCGCTAATTATTCAGGGAAACTTCCTCATTGTGGGTTTGGGCACTGTCCCTGATAACTAGTATTGCCGTTTGTCCTTGGGACATGTGGGTGTGGATGCTGGATTTAACAGGTGCATAATTTGAGGAATCAGAAGGGTGCCAGGTCCTACTGGTGGGGATTTGGCAAAGGAAAGCTGACCTGATGGCAGCATCCACCTGGACCAATGGAGGGCCAAAGCCTCCAGAATGCTCAGGGGAATAGGCCGTGGGGTGGGAGTTTCCCAACATCCTTCAGAAGCCCAGGGGGCTGCTTGGAATAAAAGACTTAGGGAAAAGTACTGAAACAATATGAAGGGATGAGTGTAGGAAGCAAGCTCCTGCTCCTCAGATAGGGACTGTGTTGCTCAAAAGAAGGTTTAAAGGAACAGGCATCACCATAGTGCGGCAGATGTGAGCAGGAGGCCCAACACAGGATTAGGACCTGGGCGGTGACCTGAGGGGTCCCCTCTGTAAGGGGCTCTTCTCCTAGGTTCTATCCCTTTGGATTCTGGGGAGAAGTGCTAATTACCACTTTTTGCCTGTTACGTAGCAAATCTTCCATCGCCCTAATCAAATCCCCTGAATGACATCAGGGCAGCAGGCCCAGATTAGAGTAGGCAGACAGATGCCACTGGGAGGGGTCTCTGCCTCCTGGAAAAAGGGGAGAATAACTCCATATCTGATACCATGGAGGCCTTGTTTTTGTGGTTATTGTTTAATGGAAGAGAAGAAAGGGCATTAGGACTCCAGGAAAGGAAAACACAAAGCTGTACAAGAAAGGAAATGTCAAAACACACTCCCTAGCTTTACAAAGCATATTGTCAACGTAGACAAAATAAGGTAGCCTCTGTTAATGATTTAACCAAAAATAGTAATAGAACTATACTGGGAGAATGGAAGGAGGAAAGGTGGTGTAAAAGAGCTAAATCATGTTCCATAGGAAGTAAAGATAGAATGTCTAAAATTAATAAATCATGAATAAAAGTGGTTGTCTAGGGAGAGTTGGGGTGTGATCAGAGGTGACGCAAAGTATTGCTTTCTCATCTTCCTCCTCATCACCATCATCCTCTTAGTGCTCTTAGCTGTATTTGTCTTTTACTTCTATAAAACAACTTTAAGTCTATGAAATTATTAGGAAAATGGAACTGTGCCTGCTTGTCTGGCTGGTGTTGGGAAAGGAGGTCCTGGGGACCACAGGGGGGCGGTGGAGGAGAGGGGCGTCCCGCAGGACCCCGCCATATCTGTGCAGTCTTGGAGGATGAGCAGCAGTCAGGCCCCAGGTGACCTGGCAGCAACCAGCTAGCTGTCCAGCAGATCATGGCCAGGGAAGAGCTCCTAAGGCTGAGAAACCTCCCCAGCCTGCAAGCACCCCTCCTGAGAGGTGTATGTCTGGAACGTTCTCTTACCTCTGCAAGGGAGAGGAAGCTGGCCTTGAATTGGGAAGGTAGACCCTCATGTTTACACAACTCTGTATCTTGTTTTTTTCACTTAACATTATCTTATGGGCATTTTTTTTTTCATACAATATATATCCATTGGAAATTTGGTCTAAGTGATATCTGGACTCATCAGGTGGGTATACCATGTTAGTGGCAAATCCGAAAACACAGTGCTGTGCTGGTTAAGAGTGCAGGTGTACCAGTCCCATGGTCTGTGGTAGAACCCCGACTCTGCCACTTTCCAGCTGTGTGACCTTGGGGACACAGAGTGTCAGTTTCTGCCTCTGTTAAATGAACTTATCCTCGTTTTAATGAGCCATCCTCATTTTAAATTTAGGGTTTGTTTTCCTTAAAGCTTACTTTGATAAACATCCTTGTAGCACTTTTTTGTGAATCTTAATTACACAGTAAGTTATATTTGTTATAGAAAAAAATAGACAATGTAGATAAGTAAAAAGGGAAAACAAAATTTATTCGTAGTATTACCCCCTAAAGATAACCACAATATATTTAGTGTATATACTTCAAGTCTTTTATCCATGTACACACACACACACACACACGCACACATACACCACGTTACAAAGTAAATCTTGTGATACTGTTATTATAATATTTTTAATCAGTGAAAAATAAGTCATGAACACTTGTAAGGAAAAAAGTCAACCATATAATTTTTAGTGGCTGCATGGTATTCCTTTGTATGTTTATATCATTCTTCATTAGTGCCCACTGTCAATTCCAAACAGCATTTTATTTTTTCAAATTGTGTGTGTGGTGGAATGAAAAGTTTGCACTGTCTACTGGAATAAGAGCACAACTTTTAAATTCCTCTGTAATTATCATAGGTAGTCTCTATGGTGCATGCTCTGTGAGGTCAGGCCACGGGGTGTAGCAGGCACCTGACGAGGCCCTCCACCCCGCCGCCTGCAAACTCTCTGTCAGGGTCATGGCCAAGCTGTCTTCACAGTGCGTTTCAAACTTCAGCACGCAAAGAAATCACCTGGAGAACTGGTCAAAACAGATTCCTGGGCACCACACCCAGAGAGTCTGATTAGTAGGTCTGGGCTGGGGTTTGCATTTCTAATAAGCTCTCAGCGAAGCAGGTCCAAAGGCCATACTTTGCAGAGCCTCAGTCCAAGTCTCCACAGCCTCTGCTTAGGGGTCACTTAGCATTCTCCAGTGTTCCTATGGCTGGCTCACTGGTTCTCAACTCAGCTGCCTACCTCACGTGACTTCGAGCATAAGAGAACTTCTGGATTCCGTGCATTCCGCGGAGAAACAGGGGTGGCATGGCGGGTGGGGGAATGCTTCCTCTAGCTCTCCATCTGATGAGCATTCTATGACTCCCCCTCTCCTGTAAAATGACGTGGAGAGGCAGTCTTCCCAAGTACCAAATCAGAAGAAAATACCAGCACCTTTTGCTGTAGGCTTTTGATGGAAAGGTGTAATTTTTCTCTTTCATCTTCCCCCATTTTAACATTGGAACCCAAAGGTGGAGAGGGGTAAACACAAAGTCTCTGGCATCTGACTATGTATCTCTCTCTCTGCGCCCTTTGCCTCCCAGACCAGAAAGGCTTTCTTTTACTTCCTCTCATGTCTAGAAATTGTTTCCCTATTGTTAATACCTCCTTTTTCCTGTGGTGGACATTTGGCCACCTTCCCTGGGGCCATAATGGCAGGATGGCTTCTGGGGAACATGATTTAGAGAATATTAAAAAACACATAGTTTAATGTTTTCAAAATATTGTCCCTAATACATGTAGTAAATGTGCTATCTTTTTTCTTTATTACATTTGCCAGACATTTGTCTGCTTATTTATGCTTCTTTATTTGGTTTTATTTATTAATTCTACTCTTTTCTTATTTTCAGATTCAATAATTTTGTTACCTTTAGGATGTTCTTCATTTTTTTAAATGCTTTTTCTTATTTTTTGTAACATCTTGAATGTTTGTTTTCATCATCTTGAATTTTAAAAATATATTTCACACTCATAAAAAATATATACTATATATTTCACACTCACACATAAATATTTAATTTTGCATAAATGGGATCATGTCATAAGTGCTGTTTTTATGGCATATACCTTCTCTGCCACCCTCAGTTGCATCATCCCTTCATATCAGCACCAACCCTTATATCTTATTTCTTACATTATAAAACATTTGATGCTAGAAGCATATCTTTTGATATAGTCTGGCTATATCCCATTAGTTCAACATGTAGCATTCTCGGTGTCTTTAATTTCTATAGACATTAAAATCCCACTGTAGTGTACCCCATAAATAATGTGAATTTGGACATAATGCAAATGTTGATCTACTGAGACTGGTGCTCCATTTCTTCCCTCCTCTCATCCCTCTTCTTCCTTTTCAAATGGAGCAAGCTAAAATTCTTATCTGCCTCAGTGGAAGGGGGATATTAGAAGATGTGAGATTAGTCCGTAAAATGAAGAGAATATGACCTCCAACTTCCTGGGATTTTCCTGACCCATTGCCCCAGGTCAGTTGGATAGGAACCAGCTAAGTGATCCTGGGATTTTTGCTCCTGTCATGGATTTCCGAACCAGCCACAGAACCCAAAATCACCCCTGTGATTAGGTTGGGGCAGCCACCTGCTAGCAGGTAGCATCGAATGCAACCAAGACCGGGGTGGATTTGCAGGAGTCCTAGCTCTAAAACCTCGTCCCTCGTTTTATTATCTCGTTAAACTTGTAATAACATAACCTTGTACATTTTATAAAATTGAATTTGTTAGATCCCTCGAAGTGAATTATGGTGGGGTTTTACTGTGGGATGAAACACACTTGATTTTGCGTCTACCTCCTACACCATGAATGCCCAACCCTACAATATGGCTTCCTGTCTCTGATGTTCGCTGACCCACTGCTCTCCTTCTGACTTGCTCACATCACACTGTGGTCCTGCCGCCTGGCTTTTCTGCATCTCTCACACTTGGCTCCTAATCCTGTCTGCCATTTCTTCCCTCAAGTCTTGTTTCAACCAATGGTTCTGCTACTTTCTTTTTCAATTGTGTTTTATTATTATTTTCTAATTTGTATTTATTTCCTATTTTGAACAGGTATTGTATATAAATGATACAGCACTGAAAAGCTTCACGAGGATATAGAGTGGAAACAAAGACTCCTTTCATTCCACATCTCTTACTAACAGAATCCCCCTTTGCAAAAGCAGCCACTGTTAGCAGTTTCTTGAGTATCTTCCAAAAGATGGCTTTGCAGGTACAAATATTTGTGTGTACAAATATTTCTCTTTCCCTATACAAATTGTAGCTTACTATACATACTACTCTACACCGGGCTTTCCCCCCTTGATGTCGTTACTTGGACGGAGCTCCATTTCAGCTCACTGAGAGCTGCTCATTCTTGTTAATGCCATTACATGGTTTTGGCTTTGACTTCTGGAAAATGTCTTGGGTCATTTGGGACCCCCAAAACCTACCCTCTGCCTCCCACACTGCAACTTCCAGTAAGAGATATACCTTGCAGTCCACCCCATCCTTAGGGACTGGCACCATCCCTACAGCTCCCCCTGACTTTCCTGCCAGTGGTGGAAAGGAATGAGGCAGTTCTAGCCACAGCACTTATTTCTTCCACAGAACAGCCAAGCTCAAAAAGGAAATGGTTCTTTCTGGAAGGGAGTCTGTGGACCTTCAATAATGACATGCTGACGCCTGGCAAAGAGCCCAGAGTCACAAAACCTCGCCAGCCATAGCAGACAAATGGCATTTATTCAGGGAGGGCAAGGCTTAGCAATAGAAAATCAGAAAGCCTGCTTTATCTGCATGTTTCTCCTGTAAGATAAACAAGGAGCCACTTTCCACAAGTAACAGTCAGCATCCTTTTCAGGGCCAGGGCTGCAGGATATCTCAATTTCCTTACTCCTCAATTATAAAGGTGATCATTGCATTATACTCCCTAAAAAGTTAGCCTTTTTCTTGCCAATTCAACAAATGTTTCACTATATTACAGGTTGTGTTCTAGACACCCAGGATATAATTACATACAGCAAGGTACGGTCCCTGTTCTCAGTCTAGCTTATGTTTTTGTTTTTTGGTTTTTGGTTTTTGTTTTTTGCCTTCCTCAATCTTCCCTCTTATGTGCTCTGAAACCTGCCTATTGACTTCTTCTTTTATATTTCCAATGGAGAGTGACTTGGTGGGAAGGATAGAAAATTTGGCTGAATTTTCCTGCTTGCTTTCAATCCCTGTTCCTTTCCCCAGAGATTTCCACAGATCAGGCATGTCAAGCAAAGCCTCCAGGCTTTCCTAGCTTAGTGCCCTGATGCTCAGGATAATGTAAAGTAGGGAGTTAAAGGGAGAAGGAAGTACACACCGCACTGAAGTCGTCTGTGACAGAAACTGTTCCTAGTTCACTTTCTCCCTTTCTTCTATAGCCATAGATTTTGTATCTGGACACAGAACTGCAGAGAAGAAAGAATAGGTTTGCATACCCAACCTTCCTGTAACTAGGTGTGGCCATGAACTAACACTTGCTTGAGGAAATATAAGAGGAAGTGTCCCATGGCCACTTTCGGGAATCTTCCTTAGGAGAATGTTGTAGCATGCCTTTTGCCCTTTTTCATTCCTTCTCCACCCTACTGCCTAGAACACAGTTGCTGACTTAGACCTTGAAGATGAGAGCCACACTCTAGGGATGGTAGAGGGACTTCGGGAGAACTTGATAGAACCAAGCCCCTATACCAACCTTGGACCATATACCTCCTGACTTTTCCATGAGGGAAAAATAAATTTTGTTCTCATTGTAACCTCTGTCAGGTTGAATTTTGCTCATTTTTTTTTTCATCTCTATCTTATCCAAAGTAATAAGCTGCATCCACTCAATTCTCAAGAAACAGATTTTAACGTTTATTTTTAAATCTCTGCTGCTAGTAATGACAATGGTTAATTTATAGATGTTGGTTTAAAAGCTATCAGCCATTCTCAGTCCCTGCCTTTCCAACTTACATCATAAATCCTTCAGCCCTAGTCAGTGGGCAAGCACGAAAGAAGGGTGAGGGGTGGGCATGAGTTGCAGGGCAGGGGTATACAGAGCAGTTTGGAATTTTTCTGGGAGAGGTTGGATTCCAATATACCCAGTTACCCAGGTGACATGTTGGACAGCTATATGCTCATAGATGCTCAGCCTGACATTTGCCTGAGCCATGGTGTCAGAAACAGACTTCTTGCTTCTCCGTCATGCACAGGTCACTTGCTCCTCAAGGGCACACGTCCTCTTCTTATGTCTGTTGGAAGAACTGGCTACTGGTCAGTGGGGATTCTCTCTACGGGGATTTGCTCCATAACTGGTCCCAAGTACCAGGGAAACCAGGAGCAATATTGCCATAGGAGCCAGCTGGGAAGAGATGAGGAAGGCAGCTCACAGGTCACTAAGCAGATGATTTCTTATCACTGGCACCACCAATGATGCACGGGCACAATTTCCCAGTTTAAGTCCAGAGCAATTTGTCTAGTTTCTGAGAGAAGCCTCTCTGAGTTGCATGTTTCTGGCCCTCTGTACTCTGTCCATCTCTAAAGCAGATGGGTCCCTTGGAAGTGTTCGGCTGCTCCTAACTGACTTAAAGTGTCCATGTTGTTTGTAGAAGCTGCTTCAGGAATCCATCCACTATGTCAGACTGAGATGGATGCCAGCACCCAATAACTCATATCTGTTATGTACCTTGCATGCTAATTTGGAATACCTGCCCCTTCTATTGGAAGTCCTCTCTACAATGTCCTCGATGACCCAAGACTTGGAATCATCCATCAATCCTTTCCTCCCTGGCCCTCTGTTGAGCCAACTCCCCAGGATTACAGAAAGATTTTAGAGAGTCTATGGTGAGATTAGGCTGAGTCATCCAGAGAGAGATACTGAACCCTGAATAAGCCAAGAGAACTGTACCTCTAGCTACTTCACCAGGAATCTTCTGCCTGGAAGGTTAGACCAGAAACATTGCTCCAGTGACCAGAAGAGGCAGGAGACATTATGCTTGAGGACCCCAACTCTTCCCTAGCACCATAACATCTTGAAAGCTCTAGCCCTTCCCGTGAATACCTTCTCAGACACCTTCTTAGAGAGAGAAGTAAAGAATGGAGGCAGTCATGGAGATATTGGGTCTTTTTACCCAGAAATGATTGAAGACTTCTTAAAAGGTGATGTTTAAAAAATCAGCTACTATGTCCAAATTTTAAGCAGATTAATATTTTTTTAATTAAAGTTTATTGGGGTGACAGTTGTTAGTAAAATTACATAGATTTCAGGTGTACAATTCTGTATTACATCATCTCAAATATATGGTGATTGAAGGAGAATTGACTGGGTGGTGAATACACAATGTGATTTATAGATGATGTAATATTTTAGTATTTTTTTTCTTAAAAATCAACAAGTAAAGACTCAGCAGGAAAAGTAAGATTAGTTATGGCCAAATAAAGAAACGTAAATTTCTCTGCTGTTATGGGTTAAATTATGATCCCTAAAATTTGTATGTTGAAGTCCTCAACCCAGTATCTCAGAGTGTGATGGTATTTGGAGATAGGATCTTTAAAATGGAAATTAAGTTAAAATGCGGTCGTTATCATGCGCCCTAATGCAATATGACTGATGTCCTTCTAACAAGAGATTAGGACACAGGCACAGTAGGAAGACCACGTGGAGACTCAGGGAGAAGATGGTTATCTACAAGACGAGGAGAGAGGCCTCAGAAAAAACTATCTTGCTGACACTTTTGTCTTGGACTTTCAGGCTCTAGAACTGTAATAAAATACATTTCTGTCGTTTAAGTCACATAGTCTGTGGTACTTTGTTATGGTAGCCTGAGTAGGCTAACACATGTACATATCTGTAGTGTAAATAAATTTACATCTAAGTGATATATTTAAATTTTCACATAAATTTGAGTATGTTATAATAATATCTAGCTATTTGGCACTTTTTATATGCCAGACATTGTTCTAAGGGCTTACATATATTAACTCTTTTTATTCTCATAACAACCTCATTTAATCCCCCTTTTCAGATATGAACACTGAGGGACAGAGAAAGTAACTTGCCCAAAGCCTCACAAAGTGTAAGTGGCAAAAAGCCAGGATTCAGAGCCACACACTCCACGCACTTCACTTCCCTGTAGTTTTCCATGTTAGTACACATACACCTACTGCATTTGTTTCAAGAGCCACTTGGAATTTTGTGTTTTATTCCAGGGTATAAAAACTAAAGCTTCATTGGTGTCTTCGCTGTTTTTTCAAGTAGTATTCTGTCCATCCTCAGGAATAGTGACTCATCTAGAAAGAATTAAGGCATTTCCTGTCACCCCTGCAGGAGCAGAGGCCATTGTGTTTTGAAGGATTGGTGAGCGCTGCATAACTTACTACACACTTTTGCATTGCTAACAGTTAGAGCTCCCTTTGAGAAGCTTTGCCTGAAAGCACTTGAAGCCCTATTCTGACAGAAAAAAAGCAAAATAAGGGATTGTAGGAGAGGTATTGTCGCCAAAGGCTCACAAGGATGTCCAAGAGAGGACCCAACCTGGAGCAGCAGTGACTGGGTTCTTGTCTCTGCACAAGAAAGAATTCAAGAGCCAGACAGATGCAGGAAAGCAAAAGTGATTTCTTCAAAATGAAAGTACACACTTGAGAGAAAAGTGCGGGGCGAACTCAGAGAGAGAGTCTCACCAAAGAAGTCATGGTCGGGGGTATTTATCCCTCCTGGGGTGGGAATTGGTGACATCCCATTGACATGGTCCATTCATCTCCTTCCCCTGGAGGGAATCCTCCATTTCACACTTTTTCTTCTTTATTTGGTTCCTCTGGAATTGTCATGGAGTCAGATGCATGATGGGAGTCTTGGTAACCATAATGTAAATGACATTATAATGACCTTATAATTAGCTAAAGGTCAGGTCCAGGTCAAGGGGATCAGCCTAGCTGGATGAAACTTGTTCTTGTTTTTCTCCAGCTGCAGGTACTGGATTCAGTCACTTGTTACTTGAGTAAGCAGTGAGGCACCTCAGTTGTACCCTGAAGGGGGTTGTCAATTTCCTAGGTTACCTATTCTGCCTCAGTATTACATGGATTTGGAGCTAGCACCCTAAGAAATAGCTATGGTTAGGGGGCCGGAAAAAGACCTCTGGGTCCTGGGGTCCAGTGCCTGGCCCATCCTTGAGTGTTTCCATCCGTAGTGTGTGACTGGAAAAGGTCAGGTCTAGTGTGAATGGGGACCAAGGACTGTAGTGGGTTCTGTTAGAGTGCCCAGGAGGGATATTAGACCAGAGGAGCTCGGTCCTGCACCCAGAGGCAACTAGCCAGGGCAGGCTGCAGAGTGGGGAGGAAACTGCGGGAGTGCGCACTTCCCCTGTCTGGGCTCTAAGACCGCGCCTGCCCAGCCCCCTGAAAGAGTCTATTAAACCCTAGTCCCCCAGTGAATCATCTGCCAGTGAGAGAGGCTTCCTCTTAATACCCCAGGAATCTGGCAAGCTTTCAGGAGATCTAATTAAATTATTTTTATCTCCTAGTCTCAATGTCTTTTTCTGTTTGCTTCAATTTCTGGGAGATTTCCTCAACTTTGTTTTCCATCCCTTTTACTGAGTTTTCACTGTGGCTATATCTTCATTTCCAAGGAACTTGTGCTTTCAGAACATTTCTTTGTTTTATGACATCTATTCTTGTTTAATGGATGTAATATTCTTTCTTATTTCTCCGAACATTTTAGTTATAGTTTTTAAGAAGGGGAGTGTATGGAGAGTAGTTTTCTTCTTTCTACAGAGTTTCTGGTTCCTTTCAGTCCATTTGTCTGGGTCTTTGTCTTCCATATTAGAGGTTGTTCTCTAGTGTCTTGCAATTTTGGTTTTCTGTTCATTGTTAAATGGAAAAGGGGAATGAATAGATCCTATAAAACTATACTGAATTCTGTACCTGTATAAAAGAAACTATATCTTTTTGTCAAGTGCACATGAAACAATCATGAAAATTGACCAAGTATTAGGCCACCAAGAAAATTTCAAGAAACTCCAAAGAATAGAAATATACAACTAACATTCTCTGATCATAATGCCATAAAACTAGAAATTAATGACAGAATTTCTTAAAAATCTAAACTTCCTTTTTTTCTGGTAATTTAAAAATACTCTGCTAAACAACTCTTGGGTTAAAGGGAAAATTTTTTTAAAAATTGTAGAATTTCTTGAATAATAATGAAAATGTGACATAGAATTCCTGTGATACCACCAAAGCAGTTCTCACAGGAAATTCTATAGCTTTAAATACCTGGTGCAATAAAAATAAAAACATAAATATAAATGAATTTGACATCTAAAATGGATATCTTGAAAAAAGATAACAAAGTAAACCAAAAGAAAGAAGAAGAAAGGAATTAATAAAGACAAAATTATAAATAATGATTAGGAAAATAGAAAATAGTAATACTAGAAAATCCAAAAGCTGGTTATGGTTATTTGAAAAACACAACAAAATGCACAAAGCATTAGCTAACTTAAGCTTTAATAAAGAAGAAAGCACAAATACACAAAAATAGAAATGTAAGGGAGAAATAGCATGAAACAGAAAACGATTTTTAAGAAAATATTTTATGCAAATCTATGCAAATAAATGTGAAAACTTAGAAGGTATGTTTTTAGGCAAACACAACTTACCAAAATTGGTCCTAATAGAGACAGACAGAACATCTAAACAAACTAATTATTGTAGAAGAAATGAAAAGGCTAGCTAGTTATTCCACAAAAACAAATAGACAAAGAATCTCTAAGCCAAATGGTTTCACAAAGGAATTGTACGTAGTCTTTAAAGATCAGATAATTCCATTGTTACTTAAAATATTTCAGAGCATTTCGTTTTAGGAAGCACATACAATATTAATTCCCCAACCTGGTAAAGACTGCCAGGTTTTTATTCCAATAAATTTCAAATTTATTTGGAATAAATCCCAAAGATTGTTATTCTAATAGAAGGAAACCACAGACGATTCTCACTTAAGAATGCCAATGCAAAAAATTTAAAATAGAATCTAACAGCAATTTTAAAAATACATTGAGACCAAGTGACATCTATTTCAAGAATGCAAAGGGTTTCAGTGTTAGGAAACCCATTAATATGTAATCATTTTCATAGATGTAGAAAAAGGCATTTGACAAGATCTAACATCTATTTGTGTTTTTTTAGGTCAAAACACTCAGTAAACTAGAAATTGATATTACAAGTATGTCCTTAAGATGATAAAAATATATATACTGTAGTTCAAAAGTCAGCCTCTTACTAGCTTTTCTGCTAAACTAATGAATAAAACAATGATGTCACTATGTCCTCCACTATAGATGGTGCCAAAAAAAGAATACACATTTTAAGAAAGGAAAACTGTATTAAAATTGTAATACTCAATATATACTGATAAAAAGATGAATACAAGTCACGTTTAACTTCTGCAATTACAAGAGGTGCTGAAAGTGGTTACCGTCAGCGTCTGGACACTTCTGATTACGACAAACTACTGCTTGAGCAACGTTGACCAAAGTGTTCACTTTTATACATTTTTTTTGGCACCACTGGTATATAATGTAGAGTTGGAGGCATTAGCCAGGGCTATTGACAGAGGGCATGCTTATATATCTGGCAAAACCCAAAGAATTAATGGGAAAACTAGTACAAACAAGATAATTTATTAAAGTGCCAAAAATATTTTATCAAATTAACATATAAAACACAAAGACCTTCATACCTGCAAACAAGAAAGAGATAAAAGACATAATGGAAAAGAAGTCCCCATTTATTATGATTCACAAAATACCAAGGTATATGTATAACAGATAATGTCCAAAGGAGGACAACTGTAAAAGAAGATTCAACCTCATAGAAATGTTAGGGACAGTTGTATTCCAAACAATTCCAATAAAATACTATGGTTTTATTTTTTACCCAGGTAAGTTGATTACAAAATATATTTAGAAGAATAGAGAAACAAAAGTAGCCAGAAACCCCCTGTAAAAAAAAAAAATAGAGCAATAGTTAATTGCTTTGACATTAGAATATATTACATAGCTTCTATATTTAAAACATTTTGGCAATGGCCTATTTATATACAGAATGATCAATGGAACAGAATTGAAAAATCCAGAAATAGACTCCACTGCATTTGAAAAGGTAATACATGACAATGGCAGGATCTAGAATCAGTGAGGAAATGATGGACTTAAAGAAATATTCTTTGAATTGAGGAATAATTATCATATGAAATTACACAGCTTTTATTCATATAGTCCCATGTGTTTTGACAAATCTATACAGCAATGGAACCACTATGCCAATCAAAGTACATAAGGTTTCCAGAACCCCACAAAGTTTTCTCCTGCCACTTTTCATTCAACATCACCCCATGCCCACCCCTAAAGTAACCACTCAACTATTGTTCTGATTTCTACCATCATTGATAAATATTTCCTGTTCTAGAATTTCATATAAATGAAATCATACATTATGTACTCTTTTGCACCTAGCTGCTTCTACATGTATCAATAGTTCATTTCTTTTTAATGCTGATTTAGTATTCCATTTATGAATATACAACAATTTGTTTATCCATTCACCTGTTCATAGATATGTGATTGTTTCCAATTTGGGGCCTTTGTGAGTATTCTTCTTTAAGTCATTTTGTGGCCATGTTTTCATTCCTCTGGAGTTAATACCTAAAATGGAAGTGGCTGAGTCATAGACTGGGGTTTCTTTAACCTTATGAGAAACTGCCAGAATGAGCTTCAAAATGTTTCTACAATTTAATTCTCACCAGTAGTGTATGAGAGTTCCAATTGCTCTATATTCTTCCCAACATTTGGTGTTATCAATCGTTTAAAATTTTAGCCATTATAGTGGGTGTGAAATGTATTTCATTTTAATTTGCATTTCCCCCTGTGACTAGTGCTGTTAAGTACCTTTTCATATGCTCATTCACAAACCCTCTTTTATGGACTCTATTCAAGACTGTTGCTCATTTAAAATTTTGGGTCCTTTGTGTTTGTATTATTGATTTGAGTGAGTTCTTTAAATATTCTTAAAACAAGTTATTTTTCAGATTCACAAATTTTTTTTTAGATTTAGTTATCTTGTGAATATTGTTTCGCACTCTGTGGGTTGTCTGTTCAGTTTCTCGATTATGTCTTGATGAATGCAGATTTTTAGTTTTGCTGAAGTCCAATTTATCAATTTATTCTTTTATGTTTAGTATTTTCTGGGTTCTGCCTAAGAAACATTAACCTATCCCAAATTGTAAACAAATCTCTGATATTTTCTTCTACAACAAGCTTTATGTTAACTTTCACACTTAATTTGTGGGTAGATGTCAAAGTTGATTTTTAAAAAGTCTATGTAGATTTTCAGTTGTTCTGACACTGTTGAAAAGAATGTACTTAAAAAAATGGTGTTGAGATAACTGGATAGCCATATGAAAAGAGAGAAAATTGCATTCATTTTTTAAAGTGAACAACAGAAGATTTAGTCTTGTGAGATCGATTTCAGACTTCTAACCTCCAGAATTTTAAGAGAATAAATTTATTATTTTCCCCCAACTTTTTTGAGATATAATTGACATATAATAACAATGTGTAAGTTTAAGGTCTACAATGTCATGATTTGATGCACTTACATATTGCAAAATGATTGCTATAATTATTAAGATTAGTTAACATAATTACATTTTTGTTGTTGTTGCTATGGTGAGGACATTGAAGCTCTATTCTCATAGCAACTTTCAAGTATATAATAATATTGTTAACTATAGTCACCATGCTGTATATTAAGCATCCAGAACTTATTCATCTTATAATTGAAAGTTTGTACTCTTTGACCAACTTCTCCCCATTTCTCTCATCTCTCAGCCCCTGGCAACCATCATTCCATTCTTTTTTTATACAAATTTGGCTGGTTTTACCTTCCACTTACATAAGTGAGATCATACAGTATTTGTCTTTCTCTGTCTGATTTATTCATAGGATGTCCTCAAGATCCATCAATGTTGTCACAAATGGCAGTATTTCCTTCTTCGTTATGGCTGAGTAATATTCCATTGTATGTATGTACTCCATCTTCTTCATCCATTCATCTGTCAATAGACATTCAGGTTGTTTTCCTGTCTTGGCTATTGTCACTAATTAACATTGGGGCACAGATACCTTTTCAAGATAACCATTTCATTTCCTTTGGCTATATCACCAAAAATGGATTGCTGGGTCATATGTTAGTCCTATTTTTAATTTTTTGAGGAACCTCCATACTATTTTCCATAGTGGCTGTATCAATTTACATTCCCACCAAAAGTGCACAAAGGTTCTCTTTTAGCCACATCCTTGCCATCATTTGTTATCTCTTCTCTTTTAGACAACAGCCATTCTAACATGTGCGAGGTAGTATCTCACTGTGGTTTGGATTTGTATTTCCCTGATGATTAGTGATGCTGAGCACCTTTTCAAACATAATAAATTTGTATTATTTAAGCAATAAACAAATAAATACATATATACAGACATATGTACAAAAAGTTCCCAGGAATATTAACTCCAAATTAATAAAACATGTTAGGGATGTCTATAAATTAGGAAAATATGCTGAAATGCTTTTGTGATTGTATTAAGTATGTTTGTACGAGAATTATGAGAAAAGTCTTTTCCTTGTTTTTTCTACTGTTTATACCATAGGTACCTTTTTTTCTAATCAAAAAATGCATAGTAAAAAGTGTGTAAATATGCTTGCTAACTCTTCTCTAGACTCCACACAGACATCTGTAAATCAGAAGCTTTATTTCCCGCACATTCTGGATCCTGCAAGATCACCTGACTCCTTGTTTTTGTGCTCTGATACTACAGGGTCCATCCAAAAAAACACACAGGAGTATTTGGCAAACCACGAACATTTCCACCACAGAATTTCAAACCATCTGCCTCGGACTCTTCATCTTCTGTTTTACTCCCTCAGCTCATGGGGCTGGGGTCATGCCCTGCCCTTTTCAGTTATTATCTTTTCTGCCTAGATTTGTGTTGAAGGTTGCCACATTTGTGATAGTATGTGACACTTAAACCGTTGTCTCTCCTCAGGTCTTCAAGGGTTCCTGAGAGATGGTCATCTCCTACCTAATTGATTAGGATGATACTAATTGATTAGTAACGATGAAGAGTTACTTCAGTGCAGTGGTTTTCAAGGTTTGTTCCCCCGGGGTATTGTTCCCCTGGAAACTTATTAGAAATAGAAATTCGTAGGTGCCACCCCAAGCCTGCTGATCAGAAACTCTAAGGGTGGCACCCAGGAATTTGTGCTTTACTAGGCTCCCAAGGGGATTCTGATGCATGCTAAAATTAATGAACCACTATTCAGCTTGGTCTGCTCTCTTACCCTTCACCTCAGTTATAGGCAGGCTTCAGACCCTCAGAGGTCAGACTTCTGGGGATATATCCGAGGGTGCCAAAAAATGTATACAAGTGGACACTTTGGTCAACGTTGCTCAAACAGTAAGTAGTTTGCCATAATCAGAAGTGTCCGGATACAGTTTTCCTTTCTTAAAATGCATATACATTTTTTGGTACGATATGATATACAGAGAGTGCAAAAAAATGTATACACATTTGAAGAAAGGAAAAAACTGTATTAAAATTATAATAATATATACCGATAACAAAAGAGGAATACAAGTCACGCGTATACATTTTTTCGGCACCCCTGGTATTATATAATAAATTATTTTCTACATATAATTTAATGTGGCTGATATTAATAGAAATAATGTGATATGATAACAGACAAGGAAATTAGGAAATTGGGACAAACACAAAATAGCAGTAAGAAAAATTAGATGAAGCTGGAAACTACTCCTACATAGCAAGCACCCAGTAACCTTTGTAGAGGAAGAAGGGAAAGATCCGGGAGTCACAAGATAACAACCTAGCACTTTGGAGAAGCATACAGGTATTGGGAACTGGGAGTTGTTCCTTTCCCAAATCCTCATATGGAGACTGTTGAGTGGGTAGCATTCTCCCCAATTCCCATTGACAAGTTCCCATAGCGCTCCCATAGGGGAGCCATTTCTTCTTATGCCATTTCTCAATTTAGCTGATGGCATAAACCCCAAAATCTATATTAGTAACTGCGTCTCTTGAGGGATGTTCTTGAGGAGTGTGTTCAAGAGTTCAGTCTGGTGTTTGCCTTTCTAATGATTTGGTTTAATCCAAAAATAAATTGTAGAATGTTTAGATCTAGTCTTTCTCAACATTTTAAACATGCATCTTATCATCCGAGAAATTCAACCTTTATTTCTTGGAGTTGATATTAAAAATAACACTTAATTTTCCAAATATAAAAGTATATTATTAGATGAAATACGGTTCTACAAATCAAGCATGCCTCCTCATCTCAGTCACACTTCCTTTCCGCTTGGAGTATCACTAATCTGGAGAGATGAGAGAAGTGGATATTTTTTATGAAATTCTCCTTAAATGTTATTTATTGTAGTCAAGGTGTTGATTAAGTGTGGCCCCAAGGATTTTATTTATTTATTTATTTAAGCTTATTGGGGTGACAAAGGTCAATCAAACTACATAGGTTTCAAGTGTACAATTCTATATTACTTCATCTATATATTGCATTATGTGCTCATCACCCAGAGTCAGTTCTCCTTCTATCACTATAAATTTGACCCCCTTTACTGTCTTCTACCATTCCCCCTCCCCTCCTACCCTCTGGTAATCACTAAACTGTTGTCTGTGTCTATGAGTTTTTGTTTCTTTATTTCTTTGTCTTGTTCCTTTGTTGCTTTCAGTTTTATATCCCATTAAAAAATGGGCAGAGGACATGAACTTCTCCCAAGAAGACATACAAGCATTTTTCATGTATGAAAAAATCCTCAACTTCACTAGCTATTAGAGAAATGCAAATCAAAACCACAATGAGATATCACCTCACACCTGTTAGGATGGCTATCTATTGTCAACAAGAAAAAAATAAGTGTTGGAGAGGCTGTGTGGAAAAAGGAACCCTCATACACTATTGGCAGGAATGGAGATTGGTGTAGCCACTATGGAAGGCAGTGTGAAGGTGCCTCAAAAAATTAAGAATAGAAATACCATATAACCTAGCAATCCTTTTCCTGGGTATAGACCCCCAAAATCTGAAAACGTTTATCTGTAAAGATACATGTATGCCGATGTTCACTGCAGCATTATTCACGTGGCCAAGACATGGAAACGACCAAAGTGCCCTTCAATAGATGATTGGATAAAGAAGTTGTGGTATATATACACAATGGAATACTACTGTGTCATAGAAAAGAGGAAATACTGCCATTTGTGACAACATGGATGGATCTTGAGATTATTATGCTAAGTGAAATAAATCAGACAGAAAAGGTTGAGAACCGAATGACGTTACTTATATGCGGCCCCAAAGATTTTAGAGAGCAGCTAGTCTACCACCAGAAAAGGGGAGCTCCAGGGCTTTAATTTAAACTGAACCAAGCTCTGTAGGCCTCCATGGTAAGGGCACTCGAGGTAGGCCCAGCCATCAAGAAAGAAAAGAGGGGATGTCCTGTGGGAAGCCACAAAGGGTAGGAAGGCCTGGTTCTTGGCCAAAAGAACCCAGATTGGAAGCACCATTGAGTTGCTGTAAATCTCAGCACTTGGGAGTGCTCCTTCCTTTCCTCAGGCTCAGTAAGATCTCCTATTTTTGCACGGTAGGCAGGGTGCATGGTTCAGGCACATCCCAGAGCACTGGAAGGCAGGGAACAGGAATGGATTTGCAAACACAAAATGTTGTGTCTACATAAACAAAAGATGGCAGGGGAGCACATGTCAGTTCCAAAGCTCAAACAACTTCTAAATTTTCTGGATCAGGAGGCGGAGTTGACAAGTTCCACTCAGGTCAAGCAGCAAATGTTAATCCACCAATGCTAGAGGTGGGTATCTTCCGCGGGATTGATGTTACCGTTTGGGCGGAGCAAAGACCTGAGTCAGGGGGCAGACAAGCAAGGTCAGGGGAGAGGGGCGGGTCTCGATGTGGGGGCGGAGCCTTGGAACGGCTGGCTAGAGGGCTGGGGCGGGGTCAGAGGTGGGCTGAGGCCGGAGCAGGCGGCGGGGGCGGATCTGAAGGCGGGGTCTAGCCCCGTGAGGCTCGCGCCTGCGCAGGGGCGTCTCGGGTCGGGGCTGCGCGCGCGCGGTGCTTGGGCCCTGGAGGGCGGAGTCCAGGCGGGCGCCGGCCGAGGGGGGGGCGCGGTGGCCCTGGAGTCCAGCACTCCCTCAGGCAGCCGACGAGATGCTGGCAGCTGCGGGTCCCGCGGCAAGGCCGCCGGGGATATGATCGGCGGTTTCTCGCTTCGCCAGCGGTCCTTGGGCCCGTAGGTCGCTGGGCGAGCCGCAGCTGGGCCGCATCCGTGGAGACAGCACAACCTCCGCAGGGTAAGAGCCGGTGTCGGGGCGGGAGCCGGGGCTGAGTCGGGGCGGGGCGTGCGTCTGTGACTGCCCTGGGCAGGGGGCGCGGCCGGGGGCTCAGGCCCTGGAGCCTGGGTGAGGCAGTGGCCTTCTTTGGCCTCCTGCCCTCGGGTGACCCTCTCGAGTACCCCGCGAGCCGCCTGAGGTGACACGGGTGTGAAGCCAGGAGGCCGGATGCCCCCCACCCCCAGCCCCAAGGGCTGTGACAGGCGCGCCGGGGGCGTCAGCAGCTGGGGCTACCGCCTTTCTCAGGAGAAATCTGGGCAAGGCTGAGATGCCCAGTGATTTCAGAGTCAGGATGCTGTGAGGATTGATAGGCGAAAGTACCTGGGCGCCCAAAGGACTGCTTTTTCTTTTTTTCTTTTTTTAAATTACTGGGCCAAAACAAAAGACACACCGTAAAACACATCCTGAGATGAAACTTTGGTGGATAACACCGTTTCCACAGGTTCGGCTGCTTCTTTTTAGACATTTGCTGTTTTTATAGTACCTTATATATATTTTTTATGCACCTTTTTTCTGTGTCTGTGTATAATTAAAAGGAGGAATGACTCCTTTGAGGTAGTCTTTGATGACTAAACTTGAATGTGAATTTAAATAATTGCAAATTCATCTTTGTGGGCTACCCAGCCAATTAGGCTTGCTGTTCCAAGACTAGGCCTTAGCCGTGTGGAAATTACGGATGCAGGGACTCTCAGTGGTCCCAGCTTGACATGTGGATGTTTCCTCCCATTGGTGAGATAAATCGAGTTTTAGGCTCCTTAAAATAGCCATTTGAAAAGACATTCCTTTTCTCCTTATTTTTCTGAGCATTAAAATATAATGGCATTTTGCCATTAAAAAAAAAATCTAAACTAGTTCAAAGAGTTAAGTGGTGGCAGCTCATCTTTAACCAAAAGGAATTTAAAATGCTCTCCTCTTGTAAAAGATAGGCCTAAAACATGTCTTTCTGAAATCAATATATGGTAATCATTTAAACATTTCTGAATGTTTTGCCTGAAGTCAGTCTTCTTCTCAGATGTTATTACTGTTCAGCTCTCTTAATTCATTATAGCTGTTTAGTATTTTCTTAAATGATGGTTTTCTTTAGTGTTCCCAACAATATTGATTTCAAATAATCTTTAGGTTAAAAAATAAAAATCTTTTTTTTAATCTTTTAACTGTAATTCATACTGTTTTGCTTCTTTAATCTTTTAGCTGTAATTCACACTGTTTTACTTCAGTGCTGTATTAATGTGCCATAGTAAGAAACTGCTAGAAGCCATCCTAAGAGCGAACTCTCCATTTGACTCAATTCCTTTGTCTGTATAGAAGAGGGGGACTTTGATTCCATATTTGAAAGTCTGCCAGTGACCCTCCATAATCTGTATTTGATAAAAGTCCAAGCCCTTCACAATTTCTGGTACTTGTGTATGTTTCTAATTTCATCTTCTACCATTTTGCCTTTCCTCTCCATTCAAGGACTACTCAGAGGTCTCTGAAGATGACATTTTTCCTGTTTTACACTGTACCTTCTGTTGAGAATTCTTCTCTACTTAGTAAACAAGTTGCGCTTCAAGACCTAAGCAAAATATCAACTGAATCTTGTCCAGACATTTTATCCCGCTTCTCTTGACTGATCCAGTAGTACATTGTACATTATACAGTTAGCATTTGTCAATTGGTGGTTAATGATTTGTTTGTATTTCTGTGTCCACAAGACTTTTGGGCTTCTTAAGAGAAGGGACCTTTGCAACTCTGGCACATACTGTTGTGTGGCACACCTGCTTAAAAACTATTGAATACATTTTTGAGGAATGCTCTCATCTCGAATATAGCTGTAAGATAGGCAAAATGTGTTCACTACCTCTTTCAATATCAGAAAACTTAGAAAAGGTAAATGTACAAACAAGGTACTTTTAAATTCCAAGAATGAAGTCAAAATTTTTGTTGCTGGTTAAGAACAAAAAAGAAAGCAGTGCATTTCTGTTTTATGTAAGAATGAAGGGGAATGGCTGGTAAGGATCTTTGATCTTAGGAATTTGAGGTAAAGTAATTTGCCTAAGGTCATACAGGTAGAAAGGGACAGAGTTAGTCGGCACACAATCCATCCAGTTCTTTTGAGTATCTGTGTATTTTACCTTTGCCCCCACTTTCCTAATGCTAAGTCTTAATAATTGTGTTACAATCTGAGTGGGAGGTTTTGAGAGGCTTGGGCATGTATTGGTAAAGGAGGGCTATTAAATTAATAGAATATTGAACTTGAAAGAATAGATTATTTGGTTTAGCTTTTAGAATTTTACCCAGTAAACAACTAAAGCCCAAAAGATCAAATAACTTGCTTGATGTTAATAACCTGTATCCCAGAATTCCTGACTTCATGCTTGTGTTTTTCATTATTCCTTGGGAGAAAATTAGGACATTGCTAATTTTCAGAGGGAGAGCAGATTGGCTTGCACTTTCTCCCTCTTTGACTACTTAGCTGCCACTCCTTGGGGCTTAGAGCGCTTGAGTAGCTGAGAAACATGATAATTCATCTGGGGATATAGGGAAACCTAAGCTTCACCATTCCATTTGGTCAGATAGTTTTTAACATCAGTTCTTGGGGCCCTTTCTCCAAATACCCCATAACAAGTGGCTTCTGCTCACCATATGGAGATCCCACATACAGTTACATTTTGATGGTAAAATGAGATTTTAATATAACAAGGTTACAGCTGGCTAATAGCATGGCTAAAATTACATGTTTAGCTAGTTTTGTATGTGAGAGGAGCGTATCTGATTACTACTCTATGTGATAGGTTGTTTTGGGAAAAAAGTTGATGATTGTGGTTTCATGCCTCTGAAAAGTCAATTTTAAAATGTGCACTTACTGTGGTGGGCCTGATTAATTCCAACAGGCTGCTTATTTTACAAACAACTTAATAGTCAAATAAATAAGAAAAAATCAAAATAAGCTTTTACTTTATTCTCATTTATTTCTCACCATATATACATGATTTTATACTCTAATCAAAGCATAAATGCAACGTTTAATATTTGCTTTCATGGTTAATATTTTTTGCTATAGTTTTTGTACATTTAAATTATAGAATATTACGAGTTGAGGTGCTTTTTATTTATTTGTTTTTTTATTAGTTTCAGGTGCACAAGACAAAGTGATACTTAGACGTTTATCTTTTATATCCCTCACATTGTGTGAACCCCCCTACCCCCATCCACTATCCCTCTGACATCGCACACAGCCATTACATTTCCACTCTCTTTTCCTAATGCTGTACTCCACTTCTTGTAAGTACGCGCGCACACACACATGTAGTTGACATTCATTATTGTTCAGCTTCAGCTTTAGGTGTACAGTGCAGTGATCAGGCATCTACATCATCCCTGAGGTGGTCTCCCTAGTGAGACAAGTGTCCATCGGATACCCTACTAAATCTTTACAACATTATTGATTACATTGAGGTGCTTATTTTTAATAATTGGACATCTAAGTTGCTTCCCATTTTGCAAGTAATGCAGTTGATATGTCTCTGTCGTTCGTTTTGCTTCTTTCCTTTAGGCTAAAGTTTCAGGAGGGGGATTACTAGGTTAAACAATATGAAGGTTTTTGTAACTTTTGAAAAATATTGCCAGATTTATTTCTGAAAGGTTGTATTGATTTATACTGCCTCCTGCAGTTTGGTTGACCAGTTTTATCACAGTTTTATAGGCTTGTTTTTAAAAGTTTGTTTTAAAAAAATGGGTGTAAGGGTATCTGCTGTCTAACATCTCTATCCATAATAGAAAAGCAAATGCAGTATTTTCCTAGTCTTATTTTCTCTTTTGTATGAATTGTTTGTCCTTTGCATATAAATTCACTGGAATCTTCTTACTAATTTTCATTAGCGCCTAACATCATAAATATGTTAATCTCCTAAAATATGCTTCTGATCTTTTTTTGGTGTTTTTATTGTTGTAATTTTGCAGTTTTTAAAATTATTAAAATCACCAGCTTTTAAACAAAATTTTGTGATTTCATCTTTTGATTGTGAGGTCTGAATGAATGAATGTCCACATAGGATGCACACTTTATTTTTCTTAAGCTTCTAGAATTTGTGGTTATATATATATATATATATATATATATATATATATATATATTTCTTTAGCAAATTATATATGCAGTTGAGATTGAATTTAATTTATGTGGATTTTATGCTATAGAGAATCACATTCTTATAAATATCTAAGTGAGTTTCCATTGGTAAGCAGCTAGGAAACAAAAGAAAACCTAGTTATTTTTTAAATAAATGGGTACTTGTTTTTTTAATAAATTATAGTAAATTTGGACAAACCAAAATTTTCATAAAAGCAGTATTTTGGTTAATTGATTTTTTTTGGGGTTCAGGATTAACCAGAAAGCCATTTCTGATTTAACTCTTACTGTTAATCATTCTAAAATACATGAAAGTAAGGCCTTGATTATCGGCTTCCTTTGGAGAGTGAGATATTCTAGATATATAAGACATCCCAGGCTAATAGTATCGATTGAGTGCTGGGTACTGTGTTGGTATTTGGCATGGAGTTTCTTACTTAATCCTCCTAACAACCCTTGGAGAGGTAGGTTCTTTTCGTATCCTCATTTTGCAAATAGGAAAGCTTAGAGAGGTAAAGTGATCCGCTAGAGGTAACACAGCTAGTAAGCAGTGGAACCAGAACTTAGTCTGCCTACTTTTAAAAGCTCTATTTGAAAAGTGTATTATATTATTTTTTTTGTGCTAAGAATTTGACCTTTTATCTCTTAGGCATTGTAATAATATTAGATGTTTCAAAGCAAGGGGTTGATATGGTATGTTATATCTTTTAGAGAGATGGCTGATGCAGCAATGTGGAAATATATTGATTTGTGTTCCTGGTAGGAAGTGGTTGAAATAGGTCATATGAGAAACAAAGCCTGAACCACAAGGTGGATTTGGAGATGAGGGGATATTATGGAAAGATACAGGACCTGGTAACTGACTTAGAAGAGAGTGGGAAGCTGGAGTGTTGATTTGGAAGATGTGGAATAAGGTAATGACAGATGAAGATGCGCTGACAGCACTTTGTTCTATTTCTTTCATAGCATTGATTGTGATGTATTGTACCTAATTTGGTTACACATCTGCCTCCCCCACTGGATTATGTGCTTGTCAAGGATGGGACTGAGTAGAAGGCATGAGCTAATACAAGATGAGCTAATACAGGAAGAGGGCAAGAGACTGAACGGCCTCTGGGAAACACCAAACACCGGATCACTGAAATCTAAGAGTGGATGGAGGAAGAGGAGCTCTAGAAAGTGATAGCTGTCAGGGAGGTGGGGGGAGAGCCATCAGTTCAGATCAGGGGAGGAATGTTAAGGAGAGGGAAGCTTTAGCACAGAAGTAAACACAGCATGCCACACCTCCAGGTACAACTGGTTATGATTGGTGTGCCCTAATGTGATAGGCTGATGGCCAGAGGTTGTATAGAGCTAAATTGTCTTTCCTTTGTTCCAGACACCCCCTCCCCCATACCTTTCTCAGTGTATCCTGTCACCTCCTGCCTTTTCTAGCTTCTAACATCTGCTTGCTGTGGGTACTGATGCTGGGGCTTGACTCAACCTAATAAGAGCAACCAATCAGAACCCTCCTTTCTTTTTAAGTGAATTGACCAATCAGAGTATGTTAGGTGTAATCTCTGAGTTTTCAGCTCTTCTCTGTTGAGTTGAGTTACTTCACTGACTTTCAAAACTTCTAATTGGTTATTTTGAGATGTGGAGCCATTAGGAACCCAGAAGATTCTGAAAGGCTGGATCCATGAAAAGTTGAAGATTTTCACCTGTTTGTTTTTCCATATTGATCAGTCGGTTAGTTTGAATGTAGTTGGATTATCTTTGAGGTTTGTTGATTTTTAACAATGCCCCAACACCATTATTCCAAATAATTAAGAATTTCTGTTGTTCTATTATCTGAGGTGTGGGGGCTTTTTAAAAATTTCCTTGGTTGGTTCTTAACTTCATATGTCTGTTTTTCAAAGAGTCACTTAGAAAAGGAATTTGTGCTTGATTTCTTCTGCTTCCATTTGCTTCCGAGCATTCTCACCCTTCACTCTGCCGTCTCCTTCCCAGTTTTTTTCTGGTTTTTGTACTTAGTAAGTACAATGGGAAGGAAAAAAGAACGGGAAACAAACGAACAAACAAGCAAACATGGGTAATTACTCCTCTCCTCCCTTCCTTTCATATCTGTCGCTGTGGCCTCCTGCCCCATAGCTTCAGTTCCATGTATGGGAATGGGAGATGCAAGACAGCTCTTTTGCTGGACATTTCAGGGTTTTCGTCCTTCTGCGATCTCTGTCTTGGTGTCTGGTGTTGAAAAGTCCAGGTGACATCTTATATCTTAGTTGGTGCTTTCTAGTTCCTGGCAGTCTACCTCTCTGTAAAATGCAAAAAACAATCCAGGTCCCGTTTCTTGAAATTCATTCTCTTTTTCTCTTTCTCCCTCTGACACACCCCTACCCCCATCCCAAGATATCACAGTCTTTGATGCCTGAGCCTTTAGTGAATACACTAGGGACAACAAAGATAGGCGGACACCAGAAGGTACTTGATTTGCTGTTGTCGTCATCTTATTAATGCTATTTGGTTGCAGCCTGAGTGCTTTGGGGAAATTGGAGAGCTTTCTCTGACCATTAGGTCTTGGCAGCCAGTGTTAGGGTTGGGAGTTACAATTTTCTCTGAAGATCATAACTTAGAAAAGCAGGAACTTTCCATAACAGCTATTTTGATGTGTAGAATGGGTCTGGTGATATTTGGGTGTGAGTTGGTAGGCCAGTGTACAGGAAACATATCCAGGTAGTATTTCTTTACACGGAGTGGCGAGGCAGGGATGGCCATTGGTTTTCTTATTCTTCCTTTTATTTTTATTCTTAAAATTTTTCTCAAGTTTATTTTCTTCATTTTGGGATAGTCTGGGCTTGTCAACCTTCATTTTATTGGCATCAGCGATTATTGTAAACTTTGCCATTGCTGTGGCCTTTCTTGCAGTCACTGTTTTTCCAGGACTTAGGTTACTCGCTGTAAATTTCCTCAACCCAGGCCTGGGGCCAGATACTAATTCTGAATTTTCCTTATTCTTGTCATACATCCTTTCAAGAAATACACGTTGAGCACTTGTTATGTGCAGTGAAGAAAACATTTTCTATCCTAATGACAACATATAGGAAATAAACAAGTATATATGTAATGTGTCAGCTATTCCAGTGCCGTGGAGAAAACCAAAGCAGAATAAGGTTGGAAAGAGCATGTGAGAGAGGGGCGCTGCTGTTTTAGAGAAGGCTGTAGTGATGGATGGTATTGGAGGAGATATGGCACAGGCATTTGAGGAAGATGAAAGTAGCGTGCAAACGTCTTGTGGCTGCAGCGAGCCTATTCTGTTTGAGGAGTGGCAGGCGGCTCTGTGGAGGCAGTGAGGGGAATGACGGGTGGAAGATGAGTGGAGGGGGATGGGAGAAGGAGGCCTGAAAGGTCATACGTGGCTTTGTAGGCCAGTAGGACTTTGGCTTGTACCCTGCAAGTGGGAAGCCATTTAAGGGTTTTGGGTGGTTTTAAATAGACCTCTCAACTGCTATTTAGAGAATGTCGGAGGCAGGACATAATGCGATCCTTCAGCAGGCTCCAGCAATAACCCTGGGTGGGAAATGATGGTGATTTTAGGCAGGGTTTAGGAGAAGTACTCAAATTCTGTATACATTTTGAAGGCAGAGCCAGCAGAATTTGATGGTGGATTTTGGCCTGAAGCTGTGGGTTTTGGCCTGAACAACTGGAAGAATGGAGGTGCCATTTACTGAGATGGGGAAGCTGCAGGATAAGCAGGTTTTTAGAAGGAAGTAATGAGTTCAGTTTGGGACATGTTAAATTAGCAATCCAAGTAGAGATACTGTCTAGACAGCTGGGTATACATGAGTCTACAGTTCAGGGCAGAGGTCTGGGCTGGAGATATACGTTTCCAGTCATTGGCATAGAGATACGAGAACTGATTAAGGTAATCCAGGGGGTGAGTGTGGCTGGAGAAGACCAGAGACTTTGCCTTGGAATTCTGTAATGTTTAGGGAGAGAGAGGGAGAGAGAGAGAAGTTAGAGCTAGAGCTAGCAAAGGAGACTAGGAAGCATCCCAATGAAGAAGGAAGAGAATTAGGAGTGAAGGGTACCCCTGAAGCCAAGTGAAGGGTTTGAAGAAGGAAGGAGTGAATGAACAGCGGTGTCAGACGCTGTTAGGTGAAGGACTAAGATGTGGCGTAGGGTTAGTGATATGAAAACCATTGCTAATCTTAACACGTGGTGGAGATGAAACGTGATTGGGTGGGTTTAAGAGAGTTGGAGGAGAGGAATTGGAGAGAGCGGGTTCTCTCAGGGACTCAAGGAGTTTGCTACAAATTGAAGTTGAGAAAAACAGGGTGATAGCTGGAGGGGATGTGGAGTCAAGGAATTTTTATTTATTTTTAAGATGGATTTTTTTTTAGTATATTTCTATAAATAGAAGTATTTATAGCTGATGGAATGATCCCACAGAGAAAAAAAAAGTTACAGTAACCATTTCTTTGAAAACTAAATGAAATTAACTTTATCCTAATCTGTGTACCCAAGGTTTGTCAGTATCATACCTATGTCCTGTGTATTAACCTATTTCTTTCAAATGAAGACAGTGGCTAGGGGGAGAAGTGTTAAAAAAATATCCACTCCCCCCAGTTTGGTGCATTTTCATCAGTTCAAAACTAGTTTTTCTATGTGGTTAACACTTTTTTTAATGAGTTATTAGGAAATGAGTTAAATGATCTTTTTTTTTTTCCCCAACCTATTTTTCTCTGGTAACTTTTACCTGTTTATTATTCTCAGCAGTTTTGCACATGCTTGCCTTGTGGTAGCTTATAAATTTTTCTTTGCTAATCTCTGTCTGATCTGATAGCTTTACTATAAGTAAGTACTTTTTAAAAAATAAAATTAAAAATGCTTTTAAATTAAAGTATAAATGAAGTACTATTAAGGGGAAAATTTGATGGCCACTCTTTTTTCTTTTTTTCTAATGTACCTGACCACACTTTTACTGTAATTGCTTCTGATTATTGAGTTGATACCTGAGATGAGTTCAGAAACTTACGCTGAAAGCCCATTTTACAGTTACAGCACTTTACGTGCCTCTTTTAGTGGTGCATTTATGTTTGAGTAAGTAGTTATCAATATTTAGAGCTGGAGCATCATTGCAGTCGATTCTTAATCTTCCTCGTTGGTCTTCCTCCAGATTTTCTTCCCTGGGCCCCTCCTCCATGCTCCTAATTTTGGATTTCTGAAGCACAGATATGATCAGGTCCTCTTATTGCTTAAAAATCTTCTGTGTCTCCTCGTTGTCTACGCAAGTTAGTTCACCCTCTTTTTTGCTTCTTGCCCTCTGCTTTAGGGGCTCTGGAATGCTCCCTAGGAGGTTCTAATGTACATCTGACGTTTCTGACCACAGGACCACAAGATAATGGTCAAATTCTTTATCAGTGTACGGAAAGTCCCCCATACCCCGTGGCCCTCACCTTCTGTCATGGTTCCACGAAGATGAGAAACTCCTTGACATCTGTGTTTTGCACATACTGTTCCCCTTTTCCAGAATACCATTCAACTTCTTAGCTATCTTGTTAAATCACTTCATCTTTTTAAAAGCTCAGTATAGATGTCTCCTTTTCCAGGAAAGCTTTTAGGCATATTTTTATCATGATTCCTCTACCTATCCTTCATTATAGTCTCTGTACCCCGTTACCTGTGTTCCTATAACATGTCGCAGTTATTTCTTTGTATATTTTGTATTTTACTCTGTTTGCTTTCATATGTAGTCCCCCTTGCCCCAACACAAAGTTATAGTCACTCAGTAAATTTTTGTTGAGTTAATTATTTGAGTCAAGCAAATAATTTCTCAAGATTGACTTAGTTTTGATTGACCCTTTTGGTTGGGCTTTTACATCAATTTAATTTGTACAAAATACACAAATGAGCAATTCAGATAGCATGCTTAAAGATAGTCATACCCCAAAGTGTCTTAGGAAATTAATATTTTATTAAATATTTGTTTTTATCAGCAAATAATGAGATCTGTTGATGATTTCTCAAATGTCTAAATATCTGAGTTTTTCTTTCTCTGTGGTTTCATTTTTTTCTCTTTGGTATTTCTATTTGGATATTGGCCTTAGATACTTTCTGTCTTAAACTCATTCCCTAAACTTAATCATGACTTCTCCAGTAGTGTTTTCTATATCACTCTTGTAAGTTACTTAGGTTTCTCTGCAATATCTTTGTCTCACTTCTATATCTTATCATTACTGAGTTCTATTATAATTCAACAAACAACTTTTTGGCCACTTCCCGTGTTCTTAATTTGTTAGCAGTAGTGATGAAAGGCTGAATGAGAGAGGTTCCCAAAATTATTACGATACAGTGGTGAGTGGAATAATATAGTAATAGTGGAATATCTAGGACACCCTCTCTTTCGTGTCTCCCTTAATTCTTACTTTGGCTATTGCCAACCTCTTTTAGGCCCTTGTTACTGTGTTTAGATAATTTTAAGACTGCTTACTAGCTTGCCCTGTCAACTCTCTTGTCATTCCAGTTCATCATCCACACTGTCACCAGAGTAGTTCTCTTAAAAAGAAAAAAAGCTGTCTGTCTTTGTTCTTCCTGCTCACAGAATAAAGTCCAAAACAGAATAAAACCTTCAATGCATAGCCTTTGGCCTAGACCTCCTTTCTTGTCTTTTGCTTTGTGAACCTTCCATTCCAGCAAAACTCTTCTACATTCTATTCTAAACACACTTCACACTTTTCCTGTTCTAAACACACTTTCACATTTTTTCTTTTTTGCCTTGTTTGTTTGAGGCGTTCCCTCTCCCAACAGTGTTTTGTTTTTTTTCCTTGCTTCCTGTACTTACTGAAATTGTATCTGTCTTTGGACATAGTTGCTAATTGGTAAATCCATTCTGAATCTTTTATATGATCAGGTCCATGTTCTTAACCACCCTCTCTTCCTTTGTCTTCTTGGCATCACTCTTTCCTGTTTCTCTTTCTTACCTATTCTTTCTCAGCTGTCTTTACTGACTCTAGTTCCTTAATGTTCATGTTTCCTGAGGTTTCAGGCTGGCCGCTTTTTTCTTCATTCTGCCACGCTTTTTTGAACACATGTTGTTTTTCATTATCTCCTTCCTGGGGTTCATTACCTCAGCCCATTTTTCTCTTGAGCACTCCAGTCCTTAGTTTTGCTACTTAGGATGCCCATCTGATAGTCTAGTAGAAAACCTGAAACTTAGAACATCAAAAATTAAGTGCATGGTCTTCTCCAGACCCATGCATTCACCTCGTTTTCCTATCTTGATTAATGATGCTGCCAGTCACTCAGTTACCCAAATTATAAACCCCAAATCATCTTGACTTCTGTTTTCCTGTCCCTCATTTTCCATTAGCTGTAGAGTCCTGATGATGGAGCTGTTTCCTTTCCATTCCCTTTACTGTTTCCCTCAGCCAGTCTCCAATATCTGAGCAGACTTGTAAAAAGCCCTTTTAAAGTCTTTTGCCTGGTCCTGGGTATTCTGTGGGAAATGCATGTTGGTTGTGTTCTGTAGGAATGCCAAAGGCAAAATAGTATTGGGTCCATCACCCTAGAATAGTGCTTGAACCATGGACTAATCCTTGTGTATCTATTAAAGGTCAATTTCCTAAATATTTTTATTAATAACATTGTTAGGAAATGATTTATATTTTTTTACCCCAAAATTACCTAATGATTAAGAATATGATTTATAAGGATTAGAGGGGAAAATCAAGAAAAGATATAAGGAAACAAAAGTCTGCTTGTGATAAGTGCCAGAAATGATCTTAGAAGACATTTTCTTAATGAGCTAGAAAAGGGATTCCAAGTTTGAAAGTGCCTCTTGGTGTTTCTGTCCAAGTGCCGGCTGAGGGCAGTTACCTGCAGGAAGATCTTGAGGCTGAATAGACAAAAACGAGCGCCTTAGTGTGGGGAACTGCAAGCTAATATATTTGAGCAGTGCTTTGAAGAGATGTTGTTTAACTGTCAGTTAATACCCAGGAGAGACTCCTCATACCATTATTTCATGTTCCTGGAAGATGCCGGCCTAATGTGCTGTTGCTGCATTTGTGGTAACATAATCGTTGTACCTCTACATCATCTAATATGTTTCATAAGCACAAGTCCTTTAGTATGGAATCATTCTTTTCTGAATGTAGATATAGTTACAGAAGTGCTCTTAGTTTCTTGAATGTTTTCTTGGTTTGCAAACAGCTTTTAGATGAAATTTGTCTTGCTTGTAATATTTGTAAGTCTAAATCTGCAGAAGAAAGCAGTTTAAAACTTGAGTCCCTTATATTCTAAATTATTTACCATGCATTTCAAAATAAATGAATTTTATTTATTGTGAATATTTTGCAAAAGTATTAAGAGTATTTATATTACCTTTTTCTGTTGCTATATTGTTCATCTTTGTTTACTTTCTGACGAATTCAGGGTTTGTGAGGCTGGCACCAGATTCTCACTTGGAAGTTACCTTGGAAGGGCTGTTTGGACATTGCATATTTTGGAGTTGAGAGTGGGGTGTATCATTTTGGCTTATATTGTTCTGCCTACAAGCTCCTCTGTGGAAGAGGCGAGAAAGAAAGGAAAAAGGCTTCAGAGAGAGTTCCCAAGGTGGACCAAGGTGGGTGAGTGCCATTTTGAGTGCAGGGAGTAGGGTGTAGTCCGGTAAGGAGTCCTGAAAGGTTATAGTGTAGTCACGTGCCTTGGGTGGTTTGGTGTGAATGGAAGGCAGGGTTTGTTGGGTAGTGGTGGGAGAGAGCATCTGCAGAGCCAGATTTTGAAGGCCTTTGTGCTACACTCTTAGCTGCACTCGCTTACTGTCTGTGTGTGTATGAACTGATTGTGATTTCTCCGTTTCAACATCTGTAAAAGAAGAATAATAAAAATAGCTACATTGTAGGAGCATGGTAAGATTTCAATGAGGTAACATAGTACCTGGCACACAAGTGCTCAGTAGATGTTAGCTGCTGCTGTTAGTGCTATTTTGTGGCATTTGTCCTTTGGAGAGTCACTGAAGGATTTTAAGTTAAAGAGCCAGATTTACAATTTTGAATATTAGCTCTGGGAAAGGTATAAAGGGTGGATTGAAGGGGAAGAAGTTGAAGGTAGGGAATTAAGGACACTTTTGCTGGAATCCTGGCTAGAGATGGTAAGATTCTAGATTAAGAAAGTGTTGGAGAAGACAGGATGGATTTGAGAATTACTACAAATCAACATGCACACTGTATTCTAGGAGTTGGGGAGATCTGAAGGGAAGTCGGAGAACAGACAGCAAGGATGTAGACTCAGCTAAGTAGGAAACATTCTCCTATTCCTAAGAGGAGAGGGCTGAAGAGCGTGGTGAGAGGCACGTGCTCATTATTGCCAGGCGTCTAATGGCTGAGTTGGGCTGCCTGCCATTCCCCAGATGTGGCCAGCAGCACTAACTTGATGCAGCACAGAGACGGTGCCAAGTATAAGGAAGCTCTCCTGAGTGCAGGAGAGACACACTCATAACCCACAAGTCGCCTTGTAGCAGTACCAGGCATGAAGCAGAAGAAGGGCTAGTTGCTAAGGGCAGGAAGGATAAACTGACAGTGTTGCATCATATTTGGATTTGAATCTCTGGCTTCGGCCCCTTCTAAGTGCTGAAAGAGGATCAGGTCCTACTAGGGATGCACCTGAATTTTGTTACTTTGACAAGCTCAGAAGTATCCTTTAAGCATTTGGTATTTTAACACTTGATAGTATTACCATATAATCATTTTGGGCAAAGATGCATTTCTACTTTATAGTTTTGTTTTTGGAGCACTTTATATATATTCTCTTTGACAAGTTTAATTGTAACACTGGAAAAACTGCCTCTCACAGTAAAGTGATTAGTTTTTAATTGGTATACTAAGTTGAATATTCTTACCTTACATAATTTTGCTTAAAGATTCTTTGAAAATAGAGAACAAAGTTCTGTTTAGAATACAGTGTTTCCCCCCAAATAAGACCTAGCTAGACAATCAGCTCTACTGCGTCTTTTGGAGCAAAAATTAGTATAAGACCCGGTATTATATTATATTATATTATATTATATTATATTATACCTGGTCCCAGGTCTTATATTAATTTTTGCTCCAAAAGATGCAGTAGAGCTGATTGTCTGGTTAGGTCTTATTTTCGGGGAAACGCGGTACTACAATGTGTATTTTCTTACCAGTGAAGTGTTCTTGCATTGTATGGACCAGTTGCTGGTATAGGTTAAGTATAAATGCACTTTGATTTTAAGATGTGGTTGGTACTCAGGCCTCAGCCTAAGATTCCTTTTTATTCTTTGTCAATTATATTTTATAAAATTAAAATTACTTGTATTATTGAGGTAAACACAGTTTTGGAATTTTGCATGTCATTGGCATTTTCACTTTATCAGCAGCCCCTACATATTATGTCTTCTTTGCTATGGAATTAGAGTAAGAGCTTGTACTGCTTTGTTCAAGGTAAAAACCAAAAACTAAAATCAAAAACTAAAAACAAACAAAGTTTTAGTAGAACTGCAGTCATAGCATACTTAGCTTTTTCACTAACTCTTTGTTCTTTACCCAGTAGCTTTCACTCTCTTTTCTCCGTATTCTGATAGTTTTTAGGAATTTCAGAACTCCGAAGAGGGGGTGGTCCTTGTTCTCCAGGAGCTCCCAGGTGTGGGAGCACATAGGAGCTGCGCTTAATTCAGGCAGATGTCACAAGAGCTCGCTAATTCTACAGTGAGATTTATTGTAAAATATTGCATGAGAAGAGAAAATACCAAACCAAAGAGCTGTCTGTCATCTGGCAGCCTGCTATAGATCAGGCCAGAGGACATAGTGCATTCCAGGGAGCAGAGACACAGACATCGTACTTCCTGTGACGTTGCAAGTTCCCAGAGGCCTGTTGTCACAGGGCTCACCTCTTGCCACGCCTCCTCTTGATGGAGCTGCTGTGTGTGCTGCTTGTCTCCTTGATGGGGCGCCACTCGGGAACGGCAGACAGCATGGCTGGCTGGTGGCCAGCACGTACGACATGGGTTGAAAAGAATTCAAATTACTCGTGTTTAGCATGAGTGAGAGAAGTCTAAGACTGACTGTTTAAAATTGTGTTTTTAATTTGGAAATAATTTCATACTCAAGAAAAGTTGTAAGAATAATAATAGTACAAAGACTATCCGAATAGTCTTGATTCAGATTCACCTATTGTTAGTATTTTATGCCATGTGGTTATCATTTGCTCTTTTGTATGCGTACGTGTATATGCATATACACGTCTCTACATGCGGTGTCTCTCTTTTACACACACACACACACACACGCACACGCACAGCCAAGCATATGAGAGTAAGTTGCATACACCATGACCCTTTATCCTTAAATATATACTTCCATATGTATTTCCTAAGAAGAAGGATTTCAAAAAATGTGACCACTGTACAGTTATGGACTTGACTGAATTTAACATTGATATACAATAATCTACCATTTGTATTTCTTTTTTTTTCCAATTGACCAAGTTTCCTTTAAAGCATTTTCCTCATTCCACAGACTACCTTTTAAAGAGCAGACAGTCAGTCATGAGAGATTTTGGTAGAAATTTTCTATTAATGGTCTAAAGAAATCATGGAGACTTAAAGTTGGAGTCTCCTTGTATTCCTTACCTGTCTGTCTCCCAAGTCTTTCCATCAAGAAAATGGCATCACCTTTCAATCAGTATTTCAGGCCAAAAACCTGAGAGTCATTCTTGAGTTCTATTTTTTTCTTTTCCCTCATCCCTTGCGTTTATCGCCAAGTGCTGTTGCTCCTATCTCTGCCATGAATCTTGAACTCTTCTATTCCTTTCTATCCATCTACTTTGACCTGCTTAGTCTATCATTTCTTATCCTGGGTAGGGCTCCTTTCTATTTAGCTTCTTAACTGATTTCCCTGCCTCCGTGTTTTCTCTCTTCCAGTTCGTTCTCCATATAACAGTGAGAATAATCTTAGGAATCGAAATCAGATCATGTCACTCTCCTGCTTATAGCCTTCAGTGGCTTTTCATTGCTCCAGAGTCCTCATTGCATAGCTAGTTCCTCTTTTTAGGTCACAGTTTAAATATTCCCCCTCTGAGGTGCCCAGTCTGCCATTTTCTCCTATAGCATTTCATTGGTTTTCTTCATAGGACTTATGATTATTTGCTTATTTATGGATTTTTTTTTTTTTTTGGTCTCCTAAGCTATAATTACAAAAACCATAGGAGCCATGTCTGTTTTGTCAGCTTTTGTATACCTAGCACCTAACATACTGCTAGGATCATAGCAAATGATTAATAAATATTTGAATACAGGAATGAAAGGAAACCTGAGAGGTTATCTAATCCTAATGACCACCCAGTGTAGAATCTGTACTGTCTCTGACAGGTGATTACCCAGCTTGGTTTTGAATGCTTTCAGACATGGACAGCTCAGTGTTTTATGTGGTGGCCCCGTTACCTTCTTTACTAATTCTGATAGTTTGAAAGGTTTTTCTTATTTTGGGTTGACAACTGCCTTTCTGTTTTTTCTGTCCATTGATCCTAGTTCTGCCCCTCTTTGATACCTTAAACTATTTGACAGCAACAATCATATATTCTCTTGGTTTTGTAAATGCTTTACTTTTCACATGTGACATAGTTCTTCACGCATTTTATATATATCCATTTTGTCTGGTAACTCTAAAAATGGCATATTAAAGGATAAAGATACTGAGAATTGGTCCAGTGATTCATGCTTAAGTGATTTATAACATATTCGTTTGATGTAATACACAGTAGTTATTAAAATCACATGAGAAAAATGTGGGAAATTTTTATAAAATAATGACATTTTTAAAGTAAAACATTCATTTGTATCTAGGTAGTTATTATAGCAGACGGGTATGTAGATGTGATTTTTAGAACGGTACTTGAAGTAATGAGAACAGTTGTGTCAGGGTGGTGAAATTATAGGAAGTTTTTAAACAAAAGAGTATTTATGTTCAGAATTGTTAATGTCATTCCAACTAGAGGTAAGTGAGACTTCAGCAGTCTGCATTAACTTTTCTGATTTAGATACTGTATTTCTTTCAGTGTAATGATCTAAGATTGCTTGTTTTGTGGCCTCACCACACTGTTAACCCATTTGAACTTATCAACTAAAATTGCTAAAGTGAAACTGAGGCACAAAATTTGTTTCCTTGGGACTTAAAAACATTTCAATTTTTCCGCAGTGACATATCATATTGGCTTAGAGACCTGAGATAGACGGAATCGCCAAGGGATTGTTCAGGGCTTCTTTGCTGTCTACATTATTCCTGGGAGGTACCAAAACCTCAAGACTGCTAGTATATTATTTGAGTATTCTATACCAGTACTAATTCCTACTGTCCTGAAATATCTTTAATTGAAAATAACATTATTTTCAATTAAAGCTAGTAATGAAGTGTTAATTATAACTACAGTTTAGAGTGTTATTTCTGAGAAATGGCTTACTTAATTGCTATAGCTAGCATATTTAAAAGCAAACTTAAAAATAAATTCATACTTTGTTTTTACAGAAAAAATCTTTAGAATTGAATTATAGTAATGTCCAAACTTAAAGATGTTGATTTACTACTTGGAAAGGTTTTTTATCATAAAAGTTTTATTTTATATTTGTCAACCAAAAATAATAAAAATATAACATCGTTGAATATTAGTAATTAAATCCAGAAAATAAAATTGATTGAAATTATTCTTTTAATTGATATGTGAAGAAAATCACATTTTATTAGATGAACGTTGAGACAGGTGTGTATTTAGAAAGAATGAGTTGCTTGAGAGTTGGGTTTCTGTCTTACTGTTCTTTGTATCTAGTAATTTGCTGGAAGTGGTTGTTGAGTGAATTCTGAAAGAATTTCTGGGCACATCCTGTGTCAGAAAAGCTGGCTTTGTGGTCAACAAACTGAATAGTAATTCCCTTTACTTCTTTGACCTTAATTTCATATGTGATCTGTAGTATCCCAATTCTAAAATTCTGGTTTACTAAAATACACTATATGACAGAGTGGCATTTTTCAAGGATACAGCGGTTAATAGCAATTTTGTTTATTACATCTAATTTTATTTTTAAAAATGTACAAGAAACTTTTTATCGGTTTATCTATTTTTCAAGGTTTATCTGTCGTCCTCAGGCACATTTTTTAAATTCATAAGTGGAATGAATTTATGAAACAAGAGGCTTTTTTTTTCTTTGAAATATCTGTGCAAGATTTGAAAAGATGAGAGAAGGATAAATACTTTGTTTTTTTGTTTGTGTATAAGATTGTGCTGTCCATTATGATAGCCACTAGCCACATGTAAGTATTTACATTTAAATGAGTTAAAATTAAATAAAAATGAAAATTCAGTTTCTTAGTCACTCTCGTGCTTAATAACTATGTATATGACTAGTGGCTACTGTATTGGACAGGGCGGGTAGAGAACATTTCCATTATCACAGAAAGTTCTATGGACAGTGTTAGAATAAGAGATTGGGATGGGATTACTCAGGAGAATGAAACAGACAAAATGGTGACTAGTATGCACACACCCCTTTTAAGGTGAAGGAGGCTAAATCTTGAAGGTGGGGTGAGGGAAAGGAAGTGTGTGAACGGGTGCCCAAGACATACAGTTCTTTGCACTGGCCAACTGGTATCAGTGTCTACTCAGGTCAGCCGGTTATGGGGGAAGCACTGGGGAACAGGGAAGAATGAGGGGAGCAGCTCTCTGGATGAGTGGCAGCTAGTGTGCAAGAATGATTCTGTATATGCAAAAGTTTGTTGGCAGGGTTTTTATATTTTAAGGAATGCCTATGTGGAAACATTTCTTAGACATTACATAAAAGTTTTATCCTTGTGTATTTTAATTTTATAATGTTCAGAACATTATACATGCTGCACACATAATATACACATATAACTAAAACTATAAAGTGTTATGAAACACCCATGTGTGATACCTTCTGATATTTTCTGTTTTGTTCTATTCTTATTTCTGTGTGTAGAAAGGAAATTGACTCATTATTAAGTACGAAAAGACTGTTTTAGGCTATTACTACAATAAATATAATTTCCAAAATATAAAGTGATTCTGTGAAATGTTGCAAAATTAATTTTAAAAATCCAACTGAACGTTATATTATATGAACATTATATCCAGCTGAAGCTGTTCTCTATTGGTTTTCCTTACATGAGACACTTAAAAAAGCAACAGTGTTTACATAACATAATTACATTTTAGAGTATTGCTTCAGGATTTAAAAAAACATTACAGTGAAGCTTTTTTACTCTTAAGTTCACCGAATGCAAAGAGCCTTGTTTCTTTGATCTGACAAATAAGACCATTACCACACAGAAATGGAATCACTTCCTCCACATGAAAGGACCGAGTATTACTATTTTATAGTCTTTAATCTACTTTAATCTTTGGATGGATGGATTGCAGAATTCAGATAAAGTCTGTTGAAGTAACCCAGAACGTCTGTCCTCTTTTGCTGGAGTTTTCCCTCATGCAGGTCCATTCCAGTATTATTTTGTAATTCACTCCAAATAAGATAATTCTTTTTCACCTTCAGACAGTTTTGATTTTGATTTCTCGGTTACATCAGTCAGAGTTTTCACTTGCTGTTTTTCTCATTTAAACAATTAATGCATACGTGTATTTACGTACTCTTCCAGCATCTCTTTCCTTCTACTTGTTCTTTAGTAAAGAATTTTAGGTTTCCCTGAACTTCACCTGCTTCCTCTTTTCAAAAATACCAGTCTTCCTTCATCTGTCCTTTTGTCTCACTGAAAATTTTCCAGTTGACATTTTATTAGCTACTTTTTTCCTTATTTGTTCCTCAGCTTCCTTTTAGTGGTGAAGCCGACTGGCTTCCAGTTCAGCGTCCGTCCTTTTACTAAGATTTCTTCCTCAAAACTGATTTCCAGACCTGAATCAGCCAGGTCTGGAAATCTCTGTGTCACCTGAATCAGCCAGTTGTTCTTCTAGTGCTCTTAAGTCATCGTCCTGCTTAGAGTATTGCTTTTCATTTTCCTCTGTTGATTGCTTAGCTACCTCTAATTTCTTCAGGTGGTTAGAAGTGTCTTTGACTTAATGTACAAGAGACTTTTTGTTTGTAGTGGTTGTCTGATTTTGCATTCCATGTTCTATTCTCTTGGCTTTCGCTATTTGCGTAAGGGGTTATTTTAAGATACAGTTCCTACTTACGTTATAATTCATTGTTAAAACATGAATTTTTTTCTAACTGATATTCTTGAAAAATGAAATTTTTAAAAAAATTAAAGTGTAGTTACACAATATTGTATTCGTTTTAGATGTACAGTTAATGCGTCTACATTTGTATACCTTATAATGGGATCACCATCGTATGTGTAGTAACCATATGTCATGGTAGTTATTATGATATGATTGACTATATCCCCTGTGATGTACATTGTATCCGCATGACTTATTTATTTTATAACTGCAAGTTTGTACCTATTATTCCCCTTCACTTTTTTCATCCCATCCCCTCCTCAGCAACCATCATCAGTTTGTTCTCTATGAGTCTGTTTCTGTTTAGAAAAACTGCAATTTTTATACTGTTACTTTTAGTTCTTTAGGAGGCTCTGGTAACTTTTTTCTTTCAATTTTGTGTGCTTGTGTTTGGCAGCTACATTTTTTTTCTCTTATTAGAGTTAAATTGAGCATGTTTTTCAGCTTTCTTTACTCAACCCGCACCCTTTTCCTCACATTCTTCTAAAAGTTTCACTGAAGTGTTGATTTCTTCACAAAACAGATTATTCTTTGGGTTTGTTCTTTTTTCCCCATTGAAATTGACTTTACGGTTACTTAGAATAATTCTTAAACATTTTCTGTTAGTATTCTATACAATTTTTACACTATAAAAGAAGAGATTTTCTGATTTGTGCTCCAGGAATAGTTCTTGAATATTTTTTATTGTTAATTTTATTGTTTCCTTTTCCACCCATTACAGACTAAACAGATCCATTACATAGTCTTTTCCTGAAGTTTGCCACCCCCAGGATCTCAGCTGTGCGGTCCAGCACTAGAGAAGACACTGGGAGATCAATGGGGTAGCCCATTCTCTTCTAGGATTTTCGTTTACAACCGAACTTGCTTGTTCTAAAGTAATAAATTGATATCATGATCAGCAGTCTGAAAACACAGGTATACTGAGTATTTGCTTAAGAAAAGGAATTGGAGAGAGGCCATTAGGGTAATACGGTGTTTCCCCGAAAATAAGACCTAGCCGGACAATCAGCTCTAATGTGTCTTTTGGAGCAAAGATTAATATAAGACCGGGTCTTATATTATAGTAAAATAAGACCGGGTCTTATATTATAGTAAAATAAGACCGGGTCTTATATTAAGTTTTGCTCCAAAAGATGCATTAGAGCTGGTTGTCCAGCTAGGTCTTATTTTCCAGGAAACAGGGTAGTTAAATTTCAGTCCTGGCCCCATCACTTACTAGTTGTATGACCTTGGAAAAACTATTTAACCTCCCTATATTTAGTTTTCTTGTCTGTGAAATAAACATTACATTTACTTCATAAAGTAGTTATGAGGCTTAAATAGGTTAATCTATATGGAACCCTTGGAACACTGCCTAACACGTGATAAGAGGTATAAACGTGTGAACTACTACGGTACTGCTGCCACTCCTACAGTCACTACTCACCGTATTGAATGCCACTGACTCGGGTTCAGTAGTCTTGGTTCTTTTTTATCTCTATGAACTTGCAAACCTCTGCAAACTTCAGTTACTTCATCTTTGAAATGGGAATAAATGTACCTTTCCTGTGTTGTAATGAGGTTGAGATATGATAATTCTTAAAAACTGCTTAGCACAGTGCTCTGCACACACTGTTCTTGATAAAATTAGCTGTCATCCTTAAGGTCCTTCACAGTTATGTTGTCCTCTTTTGTCTTCAACAGGGACAGTTAGGTCTTTCCACCCTCCTGGTCCCATAGGAGGGAGATACTGCAGACCTGCCTGCCACAGGTGTCCCCATCTCTTGGGATATCGGCCTGAACCAGCCCCAGAACATCAGTCATTAGTGTACACGGATGTCTGTTATGTGTCAGATGCTGTGCTAGATGCTGAGAATTAAAATTAAAAAAACTCATCTTTTATTTAAGTTACTGAGTGTATCATTTTAATTACACTTATATTTTTGAAATTGTTTGTATTGTCCAAATTCCCCATGCTCTTTTTGGTTTTGTTTGCTTATAGCATTTAGAAGACCTAGTTGCCTGCTTTCTCCAGCCCCATTAGGCTGCAAGCACAGTTCCCACAGCCTGCAGACTGAACCAGTCCTGGCTGAGGTGGGTGAGGGGGCCTGCAGTTAGTGTGGGCACTTCGTTGCGGGGTCCTGTGTTCCTGGGCCTGGCGCCCTGAGCACTGTGCCTGTCGAGCTGCACCTTTGTCTGGACTCAGCTGTAAATCTGAACCTCTGCTCTGTTTTCTTGTCTAACATTCCAGGTCTCATAACGGCACTGGAAGCTTACCTTCATCATATATCCTGTCCGATCTTGCTCCAGCTATTGTTCCCACCATTTTCTTTATTTTTAATCTTCTTTTTTAGCTTTTCTCCTACATCTTAGAAACAGAAAAGAGGGCACAAAGTAAGAAAAAGAAAACAAAACACGATTGCCTTTATATCCTGTCAAATTATTGCCTTTTTCTTTCTTGTCTTTGAAAGAATAGGTTAATTTCCTGATTCCATTATTTACTATCACTTGAGACGCAGCTCAAGCATTGCCTCCTCTGCGAAGCCATTTATGATATCCCCTTCTCCAGTTAGGTACTTTTCCTTTTTTGGGCCCCCATGTATATAGCAATTAAAGCATTTCATTGCCCTTTTCTTGGTCTTTTCTCTGCATTGGAGTGTCTGTATCACAACCTCTAGCACAGAGCATGGTTCATAATAGGCTTTCAATAAATGTTTGATGACTAATAAGAGATCTTAAGTCATTACTGTAGTAAGAACATTTCTTCCTTTCCCAGATGATGAGCTTCTCCTAGCAGGTATTATATCTTACCTTGGATCTTGTCCTAGGTGCTTAACAAAAAAGTGTAGTAAAGTGAGGTGAAGGTATGCAGTGACTTCCCTGCTGAGAAAGAACTTGAGTTGTGTTGATCTTAAACACAATAAGAATATTCTTATTTTCCACGGTCCGGTCCTCATTTCTTAGGTCATGATCAATTTAAAGATGGAAACATTGCACCTAGCTTTAATAATCTCTTTGATATTTGCCAAATCAAGAAGATTCTCAGTGTCAGTACTCTGGGAATTGATTAAATCCTGTTAACTAATTTGAGTATTTTTACTTATAAAAAATATTAAAATATGGGTGTCCTACTTGCTATTAAAAGTTGTGGAGTAATTATCTAAAATACTTTGTAATTAAATCAGACAAAGAGCATTTCAAAGCACAGACGGACTGGACTGATTGTGTCATGTCCCATAAAGAGTTAGGCATCATGGGAATGGGTAGAGATTGAGATTCCAAATTAGAATAAATTATTAAGCGAGAAGGAAGCCATCAGGGAAGAGATTGGTTAGCTAATTGGGTTTAATAACCCAGTGTGGTTTGCGGAAGGGTGGGGAAAAATCAATATCATGAATCTGGGTACTTGTTTTACCTAGGAAAACAGGAGCTTATAGACAGAAGTTTAGAAGCCAGTTCTATAGGACCTCAGATATTAGTTGAAATATACTGACTGCCTATTTTGTGTCAAGCTGTGTCAGGCCTTATATATGTACATGTTGATAATGTGGATTTGAGGTAAAACTGACAGAATTCTCAGCAAGACACTGTTAAGGCATGCACCATTCGTTCTGGCTTTCAACTTACATTTGTAAAACACCAGTTATATGCCAGGCTGTGTCCTAGCCTCAGAATGAGAAAAAAAGTGAGTGAAAGACATAGTCTGTGTTCTTAAAGAACTTGGCCTCCAGTGAAGAGAACATAAACCTGGAATAGTCTGAGGAACTTCTTGGCTTGTTGACAAGAAACACGAGCCCATAACCTAGCCTGGTGAGCCTGGATCCTGCAAAGATTGCGTGACACTGTGAAGAATGTGTGAGGGGTGAGGGCTTGTGCATTCCAGGCAGAAGAACTATGGGCAAACACATGTTGGTGGCACAGCGTGGTCCGTTGTGGGAGCTGTGAGTCCTAAAACTCCTCAACAACTCAACCATGAGCGTTTGTAAATAGTGGAATAATCCACTGTCCATAGAAACCTTGAAAATTCCCTGACCCCTCCCCTCCATTGAACTTGGTTCCCAATGTATGTCCTGGTGGTAACCTTTTGACAACATTAATTTTATTTTTATACATAGTTTACTGTCTGGTATTTGCTGGACCATTAGCTCTGTGAATACAGGATTCATGTGTTTTACTCACAGCTGTGTCCCCAGTACCTTGTACAATGGCTGGCACATAATGAGTGCTCAGTAAATATTTAGGCAACAAATAAATGGTATTATGGATAATAGTAATAGCTTTGTCGGGGAAGAGAATGTGACTTAGTCCATATTTTTAGCTATAGGTTCTTTTTTTATTTCAACCCAGTTTTTCCCCTTTCTTACTAGATGGAGTTTAGCCCTCTAGACTTCACAGAGAACACACTTGTCTCTTAAGTTGCTTACCGATGTTTCCCCTGCCTCCGGTGATTCAGAGGGCATGTATAACTGCAAAATAAGACATCTTGTGTGAGGTTAGGTTCTAGTTAGCAGATAGGTTAAAAATCTTGTAAAGTCAAAATTGCCCTTGAAAAATCAGATGGTGACCAAAGATCAATCTAGTCCTTTTTTTGCAGTTCTGCTTGAGCATCAGTTCAAGTTTGGTGACTTATTCAAGAAAATCCTCCCTTCGGACAGGAGCATCACACTCTTGGTAACGTGCTCATGCTGAGTGGCACGTACAAGCTGAGACTCAGTGCAGGAAAGAGATTCACACCTTCTCTCGTATGTTCCTTTTGCTCTGTTCACATGTTCAAAAGCTAGTAAGTTGAAAATGAGTGGAGGAGCTTCTGTGTCTGGGAATCTGTGAGTCTTCAGCATTTGCTATCTCCTCATGGTCTTGGGATCCTGATTTGCTCTGTGAAGTTTGTTCCTCAAAAGGATGCCTGTGACTTCCTTCCACTGTTATTGATTCAAAGTGATGGGAGCATTTAACTCAGCACAGAGGTGACTTTTTAAAAAAAGATTTTTATTAAAATATAGCTAACATGCAATATTATATTAGTTTCAGGTGTATACCATAGTTACTCAACAGGCCCCACCCGGCACTGCTATTACAGTGTATTCCCTGTGCTGAAGAAGTGATCCCCGTGAGTCCAGGAACCGTCTGACACAGTGCCAGCGATCACAATATCATTGACTATTTCCTGTACTGTACGTCCTATACGTCCCCAAGACTTACTTGTTTTATACCGGGAACTTGGAACCTCTTATTCTTCTTCATCTTTTCCTCCTTTTTAAATTTTTTTCAATTAGTGTTGACATTCAGTATTATTTTATATTAGTTTCAGGTGTACAGGATAGTGGTTAGACATTTACTATGTTTCCCCAAAAATAAGACCTAACGGGAAAATAAGCCCTAGCATGATTTTTCAGGATGACATCCCTTGAACATAAGCCCTACTGCGTCTTTTGGAGCAAGAATTAATATAAGACCCGGTCTTATTTTTGGGGAAACATGGTACACAATTTATGAAGTCCAAAGGATTAGTTAATTTAGACATTACTGTACTAACAATGTTTTATACAATTTAGGAATTAATAGGGAACCTGATTTATCTGCTTTATGGGCACCTGCAACTCCAATGGATCTAGAACAAGATGAACGTACATCCTTTTCCTGAAATTTTGTGAGAATGGAGGACTGCAATCCAATTATCCTTTTAGCTAGAAATCTCTAATCAGTGATTCAGTGAAATAACTGAGTCATTATACTAACTCTGAGAACAATCCTGTGAACTTGAAGTGTTTTCCGTATCATTAGAGAAAGCTTACATTGCGTGTCACTATGGGTCTAGCACCATGTATATTACTGAATTTTAAATACTACTCAGTATTTGATTATCAGAATATTTGTTTCCCTAATTTCGCGAGATTGGTTTTTTGTTTAAACATTTGTTGTTTAGTGATGTTTGAAATTAATATTAAAATATGAGCTTTGTAATTTCATATAGTGGCTTGTGTTAAATACTGTGCTCTTAAAGCTTAAATATAAGGGAACTGGGGTGTTACAGAGAGGCTTGTGCAGTGCTGGTATGAAACTGCCGATGGATGCGTCACATCGTGACTTGGCTGGATTCATTGCAATTTGACCTGGCCATTTTGGTGGAAACATTTTGTTGTACTTAAAAAATAAATTATTAAATATCTCACTTGTGTAAACCACAAAGTAATGTGTGACAAGGCCACTTTTGCATCATCTCTGAGCTTTGTTCAGAGTGGCACTCGGCGTGGTAAAGGTCAAGGATGCCTGTTGTTTATATTACTTGTTGATAGTGTTTCCACAAAATATCCCTTGGCAAACATCAAAACAACAGGGCAAGGTTGGCTTCATCAGATTACTCTGTTAATGTGAAAACAGTGCAGCCTAAGATAAAAGCCATGCTTAGGTACTGTTATTTATTCACAATTTATATATGAAAAAAAAAACAGACTTAATGAGAGACCAAGTACTTCGCCCTAGGCCATCGTCCTAGGAAGTGGTGAGCCTGAGTTTCTAATCTGGGCAGCTGGACAACCATTACCCTTTACCATTTCCCAAGATAGTTTTCCTCTTGCTGGAACCTCTCCAGCCTTGAGTAGAGCAATTTATGGTTTATGGTACTTATAATTGGAGAGCCCTTTATCCTTTGTGGGAGGGGTTAATTGTAGAGATGTGGGCATCTTGAGTTCTCTGAGTAGAAGTAGGCCGGAGAGAGAGTGGGGGAGAGGGGAAAGAGGGGGAGGTGGGGGAGGGGGAGGGGGAATGGACGCTACGCGGAGGAGGATAGTGTACAATGTGCTGTAGTTTATCAGGTATCTCTTCCTCTTATGGAAGCATCCTTACTTGGGGTTTCCTTTTTTAAAGGAAAAATTATATATGGACTCTTTTAAACATAATGAGAAGAGAAAAAGTGAACCCCCCAGTGTGTTATAACTCAGCTTTTCACAGTTATCAATATTGTTTTATCTGTAACACTTTTTAAAATAATTGTCTCAAAAACAATTCTTTATTAATGGGGGTTTGATTAAATTAGGATCCATACAAGGCCCCCCATTACAGTTGATTAATGTGTCTCTTAAACTTGTAACATTTCCCCCCCTTTTTATTTGTTGAGGAAAGAAACTGAATCCTTCCTCTTGTAGAATTTACACATTCTAGATTTGGTTGGTTGTATCCTTGTGTTGTTTGACGTGTGTTTCTGTTCTTTATCATTCTTGTAAGCTGCTAGATCTAGAGGCATGGATAGATTCAGGGTCAGTTTGTTTTGGCAAAAATACTTCATGCATGGTACTGTGTATTTCCTCTTTTCTCATAATAGGACCTTAAGATTGATTCAGGTTAAGGTGTCCTTTTTCACCTAATGAATTTAGCAATCAGTCGTTAATGATTGTTACCTGGATGTATTAGTTCAATTTGTTACTTGCTAAACCAAGACCAGATAGATCTGATTTTCTTATTTTGTGATTCCATCATTTTCCTGCATTTATTAGTCACAATTCTTCTATAGAGAGACCTTTCATTATCAATTATTTGATACCTTGAAATACGGAAAGGCAGGAGGGTTTGCTGCCTGCTCCCCAGCAGTTTAGGGCTTTGCTTTGTGGGCTAGAAGGATGCGGGGAAGTGAGCAGGGCTTTGTCCTCGTCCCCAGCATATCCTCTTACGGCCTCCTGCGTGCTTGTGCTAGTGAGAGGGAAGCTGTCTCGTGGCATCCCATGAGCACTAGCCTAAGACCCATGGAGAACAGCTTGCTCTTCCAAACTAACATGTTAGTCCACATTTGACTTTTAAGCATCCATGAAAATGTTAACTTACCACGCCTTCTTATGGTGGTCACCTCTTTGCTTTGTGCTTTGCCAAGAGTGGAAATGTTAAAATGCCTTGTCATTCCTTGGAGGGTCTTGGCTCCCTTTGGAATTTGTCTTATTTGGTTGCCTTACGATGTCACTCTCTGATGTGCTCAAGAAAAGTTAGGAATTTGAAGATTATCTAACTCTTTCAGGTTGTTAAGAAGTAGTGAAATTCATTGCAGCTGTGTGCGTCCTCAGTGGAAATGGAAGTCTTATCTTCCTACGTACTCTTAAGTATCTGTTCTTTCTTTAGGGGATCTTACTTGATTCATCTGTGTTGTTGCAGGTAACCAATAGTTAGCTCTTTCTTTTTCCTTCTTACTGTGTTGTATTCTACTGTGTCAAAATTACTATTAAAATTTATTTTTGAACGATACTGTACTTTCCATACATGTAAATCTTAACAAAATGTTTCATTTTGGGATATTTATTGTGTGTCTGTCATATACTGAACAGGCTTGAGGTTGGGTAATGTATACTGGTGTATCAAACCCCGTCTGTGCTCTCAGTGAATTTACAGCCTAGTAATTATCCATCCCTGTTAATGTTACCCAGTCACTCTTCTCCCTGACACTTGGCCCCCAAAACCCAGGTCTCATTGCCTATTTAGTTTAATTTAGGAACTTTACTCCAGCAGGTCCTCAATAGACCCAAATGTAAACTATTGCATGCTAAGATTTTTCAAGCACCCAGTGTTTGTGAAATGATTATCTGTTATGCCTATATACTATTCTAAAAGGCAGTGTAACTGCTGCGTTCTTAGGTTTGGTCATTACTCAGAAGGCTCGGGCCCTATGGTCCTTACCTGGCCCTCAGCACCTTACTGTCATTTGCATGCCCCACACAGTTGAGTTTTACCTGAACTAAATGGTAAAATTTGTAGGGAGAGTTTTTGTGGTTTATTCAGGGGCACTTCCGCTTTCTCTTTATCTGCTAGTATTGTCCTTGTCCCTTAATTAAAATTTCAGGAAGTAATAAGCCTTGAATCTACATTTAGTAACGTTATTTAATGTTCCTAAGCCACAAATTCATTTAGAGCCTAACTTTCACAAATTGCTTTGATCCCTGTCTGTCTAAGTAGAAGTTGTAGCTGCAGGACAAAAAGGTCAGCTTGATAAAATAGTGGGGCTTTGTGAGATTGGTGTGCTTAAAACCATGAAGAATCTGCAATGAAGTTGTACTGTTTTAAACGTTTACTTTCAGCCAAAGGTATCGTTTTTGCTTATCTAATTGCTGCAATCAAGCCTTTGAATCAGCTTGTGCCATAAATGAAAACCAGGAAAAACAGGGGAAAAAGGGATATGGGGGAAATGCTTGAGTACCACAAGGTAAAAAAAAAAAATAAAAAAAAATTAAGATGTAGTTACCTGAAAGTGAAAGCAGGTCGCAAGAAGTGACTGGTGACGGACATGCCCTGGTCAGCACTGTTGTTCAGTGAATTGCTCTTGGACTCAGTAGTGAATTGATGTCTCGAGGTGTGACAGTTAAGTTCGCAAACTTGTTGTAACAATGTTGCTAACCTTTTTTTGATATCAGAGGGATTATTCATTATGAGTTTGTACCAACTGGACAAACAGTTAACCAAGTTTACTATTTGGAAGTGCTGAAAAGGCTGCGTGAAAAAGTTAGACGACATGAACTTTTCACCAACAATTCATGGCTCTTGCATCACGACAATGCACCAGCTCACATGGCACTGTCTGTGAGGGAGTTTATAGCCAGTAAACAAATAACTGTATTGGAACACCCAACCTACTCACCTGATCTGGTCCCCAATGACTTCTTTCTTTACCCGAAGATAAAGGAAATATTGAAAGTAAGACATTTTGATGACATTCAGGACATCAAGGGTTATACGATGACAGTTCTGATGCCATTCCAAAAAGGGTCCCAAAATCTCTTTGAAGGATGGACTAGGCACTGGCGTTGGTGCATAGCTTCCCACGGGGAGTACTTCGAAGGTGACCGTAGTGATATTCAACAATGAGGCATGTAGCACTTTTTCTAGGATGAGTTTGTGAACTTAATTGTCAGAATGTGTATGTAAGTCCCTAAAATACAGGCAATTCATACCTTATAAAAAGCTGTTTGAAAATTAAAAAAGGAATATGAGTGGGTGGTTCCTCAGATGATAAGGTTATGAATATGAAAGGAGTTTGAAAAAGTGAAAGCTCTTACTGTTTCTCTGCAAAACTTCTTTAATGAATACCTAGGTTCTTGGTAGTCTTCATGCCTCTCTAACCTCAGCTATCCAGTCCCTCCCTTTACACTTTTCCCTCGTCATCAGTTAGCCTCCCAGAATATTTCATTCCTTTGTCAGGAAGGCAGTCTGCGTGGACCCTAGAATCAGGTGGGTTTGAACCTGGATCTTCTTCAGCAGTTTAGGAATTTATGACTTTGGCCAAGTATTTTAGCCTTTCTGAATCTTGGTTTCTGTATTTAAAATGGGATAAAATCTACCACCTTATACTGTTATAAAATTAAATAAGGATAGAGGGGTAAGCATGGTACCTATTGTGTAAATGCTCAGTAGTGTCTCCTTCTTTTCCTTTTTCATCCAGTTGTGCATTCCTTTTAAAAGCAAACAACTTTGATTTATTATTTTTAAAAAGGAATTTATAAGTAATTTGGAAAATTCTTTCAAATGTGAAATACTAATACTATAAATGTGCTATACTTTTAAAAATTATTCTTACAGAATCTAGCTCTGAAAATCTCAGACATTTCCAAGCCCTATAACAGGTATTGTTCTTAGTTCAACATTAAAGTTTGCAGACAATATTGAAGTACTTCAGAGAAGATTATATCATTAGATTTTGTAGTTGGCATGTACTCTTTCAAATTATTATGAATACATATTTTTGCTCAGCAAGAGTTTTATTTTTAAATTTGAGGTAACATTGGTTAATACATAAATTTCAGATATACACCATTATAATTCAGTATGTCTATATTTTGTGCTTACCACCAAAAGTCTAGTTTCCTTCCGTTACCATATATTTGACTGTGTTACCCAAATTGCTTTCTCTTATCCTCCTTCCCCTTTGGTAACCACCATTCTGTTGTCTGAATCTATGAGTTTATTTTTGTTTTGTTAGTTCTTTGGTTACTTTTTTGTTTTATATTCTACATATGAGTGACATCACGGTTTTTGTTCTTTTCCATCTGACTTATTCCACTTAGAATAATACCCTCAAGATCCATCTATATTGCCACAAATGGCAATATTTCATCTTTGTGATGGCTGAGTAGTAGTCCATTATTTATAAATACCACATCTTTTTTACCATTCATCAGTTGACATATCAGGTAAAGTGCATCAGAGATAGAATAGCTACTAAAATGACCTAGACTCACAATGTCTGCTTTATTTCATTTCAAAGTTGTAAGTAAATGTAGGAGAAAGTGTTATGAATATTTAGACAGAAGGTAGCTCATCAGTAAATGAAGTGACAAGATTCATAATAGAAGCAGATATGGAATTTTACAGCTGAGCCTTCAGATTAGCTTAGATTTCAGACCATAGTCCAAGATGTTTGATATCACTTACGTTGCAATTATTTGTGCCTTTAGAAATCAATAAATATTCTTGGTAGGAAATAGTGCATTCAGACTCTAATCTTTTTAATTTTTCCAAGTGGTAGCACCCCAGACACTTTGTAGTAACAGTATGTCTTTTCTTGTGGTGTTACCTTGTGCCTCTAAGTTATTAATACTTTAGATGATCTTGGGAGACAACATACATTACCCTCATTTTAGACAGTAAAATAGAGGCACAGAGGAGTGAAAGAACAGAATGTTCTGTCCTCGGACTACTTGTGACAGTCAGGGCATGTCAGAGCCTTTCTGACTCACAGACTGACTCACCGGAGGACAGAATCTTTAATGTGTGTTATTTGCAAAATGGCCTTTACATCTAATAATATCATTACCAGTTTCCTTATGGCAGTCCTGAAATATTTGTAGGTGTGGGAGTGTGTTTCGTGGTACAGACCGTTAATCAAAAATGGAATGGCAGTTATCTGGCATGGATTTTGCCACTGTCCCTTTTTCTGCTCATGGCAGATATTCCTGTTTGATCATGATACTTCATAATGTAATCTACATTTGACTTCAGAATCTTTGTCAACACATTGCCCATGGCATGTATACTACCAGTGAATCATAGGACCACAAAACAGTTATTTTTCAGTCTTGACTTACTATTTATGAAATTAATTTGCACTAAGAGATTATGCATTTACTTAGAAGTTGAGGCTCTATCAGATTTGTGGTCCTGTGAGCAGGCCCCAAAGTGCACAGGACTCAGTTTATGCTCTCAGCAGGCTTATGGGCCTTATGGACATGCACAGAATTGTAATACAGACTCAGCTGTAGTATTGGTGTGAAGGAAATAGAGAAGGATGCTAGGTTAATTTTAACTGGGAAGGTTTGTGGGTGTAGGGATTGTGGACCTTGAGGGTAGGACCTTTAAGGTGGTCTTAACTTTAGCAAAAGTATAGAGAGTAGAAAATACAGGATGGATTTTGGGGAATGATAAACAGTGCATCTTGGCTTGCAGGCATAGTACTGCAAAGATAGGATATAGAACCAAGGAGAGAAGCTTGATCTCTGTACAATGGGTTTTGGGTTTTGTTTTGTTGTTCTTGGGCCACACATGGTTTTTAATCAGTAAAATGACATGATTAGATCTGTCCTTTAAGAGAATAACTGTTGCCAATTTGAATAGACGTGAGATAGAGTCTTGATAATGTGGAAGCCTTTGTAGTAATACGTAAAGAGATGATGAGGGTAACAAGTAGAATTGTGGAATGGAAATAGTGAATTTAGAATCAATTTTTAAGACAGAATTGGTAAGTGAAACACTCGTAAGTTGAGGTTAAGGTCTGGAGAACTTGAAATGGTAATTTACAAAGAAGTAATATCTGTCAAATAAAAAAAAATCCTTTTTGTTTTCTATCCGAATTTACTTTAATTTTATGTCTTTTAAATATATTTTATATAATATTAAACTTAATTTTAAATAATAGTTTTTTTGGGTGAGATTGAACTGTTTAAGAGTCTTGTTTTGGTATTGAATAAATGGTTATTTTAAAATGCATTTTTTTTGTAGTTAAAACTTTTTAAATGGAAAAAAATACGGGCATATTTACATATTTAAAAATAATGATTTAAAGGTAAAAAGAAGTCTTCCCTTCACCTAATTCTCACTTCTCTAATGGTAACCACTATAACAGTTTGTTGTATTTAAATATATGTACACACATATCTTTATGTGATTTCTATCTCTCTCGTTACTTTTATAAAAATGGGACCCAGTGTACAGTTTCTCAAGGTAGCAAAAATGAACATATGTTGTTCATTTATGTCCCCAAAATACAGTCTTTCTGTAGCATACACAAGAAGCAAAACATAAACTTGAAATTATGCTTAGTTATCAATGTTTTAGTATTCTCTGTTACGAAGAAATGATCTAGTGAGCCAGTGATTATCAATTAATTCAACTTAATGTTAGTCCAAGTTACCTTTAAAGTTCTTGGAAATTATCTGTAAGCTGACAAGCTGTAAAACATAATTACTATTGAAATAAAAAGTTTGTCAGAATAATTATTTAAACAGAGGTTTACATTTTCATAATCTTAAACATTGTGTATGAGTAATACTGGCTTAATCAGTAAGTTTATATACTTTTCAGAAAAGTTACTCAAATGGAATAAAAATGTATGCTTAACACTAATAAAAAATCAGAAGACAAACCCATTTTATTAAACTAGTTTTGTTTTCCAGACATTTACCTTAATTATGTGAACTTGGTTCTTGAAATCTTTTTCAGTTAATTTCTGTAAGAATAACTTTTAAAAGTATAACACATTAAACATATTTAAAAGATCAATTTACTTATTTTCTGGCAGTTTTGGTAATATTCACTTTATATAAGTGCATATTTATAAACCTATCAGAACAGAGTTGCTTTAAGAGACTTTATAATACAATTTATTGGTACCCCGTGGAGATAGGAAAGCATTATGTACTCACAATAAAAGATATAGACCTTTCTGAATTATAGACACATAGCCCTACAGACACTGAGCGAGTTTATTGTTTCCAATTCTATAATTTTAGCCATGGCTACAGAGTTAAAACACAGAAACACAAAACTTGACCTGTCCAAATACCAAGGAGCAATTCTCCTTCCTGTTGGCATGACATTCTAAATTGATTTGAGCTCAAAATAGGTAAACAAAAGAGATAAATGAACAAATAAGTGACTAGTGAATCAGTCTCCATTTTCTCTCACCCAACACAAAATAGATCTGTGTAAACCATTAGTTTGTTTACAGAGATCACTAAATAGCAGTCTATAAAATCAAATTCTCAATCATTGTTATCGTTAATGGGGAATCACTTATTGACCATAAATAAACTAAAAATAAAAACAGAACAAAATTGTAAGAGAGGGAAGTTAAAATAGAAAGATAGAGTTATCTGCAAAGTTCCATTGCTAGCTACTCTTGATTCACTTCTGGAAGACAAGAAGAGAGATGTTTGGGTGTAAGCTGCCTGTGAGATGTTCCACTGTGGCAAAGAAGTTACCCACCTCTGTCAGGCGGATCCCCTGGGTATCTTGGTGGAATCTCCAAAACTGCTAAAGAATAAATTTTGGAAGAGAATCAGATCGTGACTCCCATTCAGATATCAAATGATGAAGATGTTATTTACCTCATTATTAACAAGGCAGTCAGAGAGATGTTATAGCTGGTTCAAAGGAGAGTGCAAAGAACAGATACATTTATAGATCAGGGATATTAAAGTGAATTTGCAAATGGATGTAAAACTGGCTTCTTCCACAGTGGTGGAGGGAAGTCAATTGAACTGGACAGAATTTATTTGCTTGTCTATAGAAAAGAATTGTTTGCATTACCTTTAGTTTTCTGCATGTTAACCTATGTCTTTACAGATTTGTAAAATAGCCCAATGATAATTCCTGTAGGATTAAATTATTCCTAGAGGCGCCAGCGTTTCATTGGAAGGATATCCTGTAATCTCTTTTGCTTATTCCAGAGTCATGAAATTTTCTTTACAAAGTGATTTTTTTTCTGCCTGTATTCCTGGAGAGTTTTTTTTGTTTTGTTTTTGGTATTTTATCAAAATATGTATTTGGATCCAGATATGTATTTGGATCTATAGTTTAGTTTTTCTTTTTTCCTTCTGTAGAGTTTTTTCTTTATTTTAGGGATATTTTCTATTATGTCTGTCTGTTTTTTCTTCAGTTTGTTTAGTTATTCTGCTTCAGGGATACTAATCTTTCTGTTCAATCTGTCCTACATCTTCTATCTAATTGCTTTGATATCTTTGCCTGTTATTCTCCTCACTACTCAGGTTATCTTAAAATTTTTGTCCTTGGCATTAGTTTGATTTTCATTCTTTGTTTTTTTGTTTTCTTTTTGCTTTTGCTTTTTTCAAATCCATTGTTCTGAATTGATTTCCTTAGCTCTATAACTTTCAATGTACCTGTTTTTTTTTTTCATCTTTGAGTTTTTGTTTTATTAAATGTATGTTTTTATTATATTGTTCTCTGTTATAAAGAACTCAATGGCGGTTTCCTTATTTTCCTTTCTATGTTTTCTTTCAGACTGGATTCTTCCTTTGTTTTGCATGCTATAGTCATTATTTGTTTCTCCGCTTTCACCCCCTTGTTTATACAGTTGAATGGCCATTTCTTTTTATCTTGCTAGGTAAAGACTTGGATAGCTAGATCAAGACTTTTTCTTTGCCCTGATATAACATGAGTGAATTCCCCAAGCCTTTCTCGCCTTAGCTGTGACTTTGTTTCCTTCTTTTACTTGGTCCCCCTGAATACACCTTTTGAGCGTGTGTGTTATTCTCTGTCTGCTTCTCTTGCTGGAGGATGGTGTTGGCGGAGAGCTTTTCCAGGGCCTCAGGTTCTCCTGTCTCCTTAGATTCTGTCAAGTGTCCTGTACCATCCTCACTCCATCCCGCTGAGGGTTGAGTATATTTCAAGGGGCTTAGACCCTTCCCTCAACTCAGAATAGTGCCTAGGAAATCAACAGGTTTTGAGGCTACTCTGCCTCAGCTGAGGTTTAAAACCTTCTGTCCTGAAGATATTTTCCTGGACTTTTCTAGGTCATGCCAAATTGGATTGTTCTGTCCAAACTGGAGGATGGATATTCATTAAAATATTCCATTTTTATAAACTCACCTATTTTTCTCATTACTGCTCTCAGGCAGTGTAATCAGGCTAGGAGCCGGACCATACTGTACAGAATCTTGTTCGCCACCACTTTTTAAAGTTTAGAGGTTCTTAGTTTAAACAGTTTCTTGTTTGACTGCAGTTGGTGGGTTTTTGGCTAAAAAAATCATACCTACGTACATATAGGTATATACTTTCCCACTTACTAGTTATTGGGGACAGGAAGTTCTGTAATTCTGCTTTACCTCACCATCTATACTTGAAAGTATGATTTCCTAAGTATTACTTTGACATAATTAATAACACATATGTGCTCTAGAAACTCTTTAGTTCTTAAGGTCAGGGATGACTTGGAATCAATTTTTTAAATTAAAAAATAAAACCAACAAATTAAAGATAGTGTCGTAAGATACATGATTTAAAAAAATCAACCCCAAGGCACATATTTTTCTTTTATTTGCATTTTGCTCTGTGTGTGCTTTTATAGATTTTTTTTATATAATCACAGTGAATATATAGTGACCATATTATATTTCTGTTAATGTTAGGATAAACATTTTAATATTTCTATCTCATCTTTGCAGTCTCATCATATGACATGTCATAATTTATTAAATGGTTACTCAAGTATAGGACAGTCGTTTCAAGTTTCATGCTCTTGTGTACACATTGAACCTTTTTGTGTTTGTTGTTTCATATTACCTTTAAAATAAATTTGAGAGGTTGAGATTAATGGACTGTACAACTTATTTAAATCATTATACTTCTCACCCTGGCATTGACTGTAGTGTCTGTTTATATTACTGGATGGAAATTCTTTTGAGATTGTTGCTTAAAATTACAACTGATATCTCAGCCCTTAATGCCAGCAGACTTTTTTTGGTGTGATTGTATTCTTTACCTATGTTCTTCCCATGATTTTAATAATGAAACTTTAAAAATGCATTCTAGTTTTTATATGTATGCTTTTTAAAAAACCCTAAATCACGTGTTTATATTTTTAAAGGAGATAATATTACCCAAAGTGAAAAACTAATTTGGATTGGAAATTGGAAGATGTGCTATAGAAGATTTTTTTTGTTTTTTCTTATTATACAGTCTTTGTTACTCTAAATTTATTATTTATGGATCATGATGCATAGCCCAATTTTATAAAAGTGTTTATAAAAATGTTCTTTACTTTCTTTTAACATAAAGTTGTTAATTTAGTTAGTATATTCAATATTTATTAATAGTTCTATAGGAATCATGAGTAGCTTTTGGGCTTTGTTGCATTTAATTGTATGAGAATACACATTCACATTATGTAATAATCTATGCAATTATCCTTATTTAGGAATGTTTAATCTACTTTTTTGTCTCCTCAGATTCTGTCAAATTTTAAGAACAAATGCACCTTATAGCTCATGGAAGAAAAAACACAAATCAAGACATTTTTGGGTTCTAAGTTGCCAAAGTATGGAACAAAATCTGTAAGAAGTACACTGCAGCCAATGCCAAATGGGACACCTGTTAATTTATTGGGAACTTCCAAGAGAAGCCACCTCAAAAGTTACATCAAAAATAATGGCACTGATTGTCCACCATCCCATTCATTCAATTGGAGAACGGCAACTAAATACCAGCTTAGTGCACAAAGTGTGGAAGAGCCTAATGATACTCAGAGTTCACATGGCCAAGTAACTGATTCCGAAAAACATGCATGTACTCAAGGAATGTTTGATAAAAATGGGATAAAGGGTGGTTTAAAAAGTGTTTCTTTATTCACATCAAAGTTAGCAAAGCCATCCACTATGTTTGTGTCATCTACAGAGGTGTTAAAACAAAAGCCTTTGTCTGGACCATCTAATTTGGGCAAATTCACCAAAGGTACATTATTAGCAAGGACTTCATATTCTTCAGTCAATGCTCCAAAATCGCAGTTGAATGGATTTTATGGAAATCGATCAGCTGGTAGCATACAAAGGCCTAGAGCAAACTCCTGTGCAACCAGAAGCAGTTCTGGAGAAAGCTTAGCACAATCCCTAGACAATATTAAATCTCTTACTTGTGAAAAAATGGTAAGGTCACAGAGTTTTTCACATTCCATTCAGAATTCATTCCTTCCACCTTCATCTATAACCAGATCACATTCCTTCAATAGAGCTGCAGATCTTATTAAGCCTTATCAGAACCAACAGCTACCCATGAGAGTGCCTCTGAGGTCAAGTATGCTCACGAGAAATTCCCGGCAGTCAGAAGTACTCAATGGGAATGAACATTTGGGGTATGGATTTAGTAGGCCTTATGCTGCTGGTGGAAAGAAGTTGGCTTTATCAAATGGCCCAGGTGTGACTTCCACTTTGGGTTATAGGATGGTTCATCCCTCTCTACTGAAATCTAGCCGATCTCCATTTTCTGGGACTATCACAGTTGATGGTAAGAAAAATTCACCTGCTGGCACATGTGTAGAGGAAGATGCTGCACTTTTGGCTAAGGACAGAGCTACTGATAAGGACCAAGAACTAACCGAAAATGATAATTATAGAACAGAAAATGACCAAACTATGAAACATGATGCTAAAATTAGATACCTGAGTGATGATGTGGATGATATTTCCTTGTCTTCTTTGTCATCTTCTGATAAGAATGATTTAAGTGAAGACTTCAGCGATGATTTTATAGATATAGAAGACTCCAACAGAACTAGAATAACTCCAGAGGAAATTTCTCTCGAAGAAAAGCAGGAAAATGTGCCACCAAAGGATATATTTGATTCAGCCAAGGAAAATGAAAAATCCTTCAGTAAAACTGATGAGTGGATAGATATAAGTGTCTCTGGTAAATATTAAAATCCTTAACTTTGTTTTCTCCTAGATAATACGACTGAATTTACATTTAGGGTTATATTCTGATGAATTCTAAGATACTATCAATTCCGTGGAGGGATGGATCTAGATAAAATTGGAGTGGGGTAACATTTATCTTCCTTGTAACTTTTGTTCCCTGTTCTCTTTTTCACTTTATCTAAAACAACATCAATTATAAAATATTCTTCTAGGGTATCTTACCTTTTTTCTCCTTTGACTGTCATAATCCTACTTGCTTCAAAAGAAATTTTTTTCCCCACTTTCCCCAACCAATGGCATGCCATTTTAAGCCATCTCTTCCCTTAGGGCAGTAGATCTTTGTTATTTGTTAAGAGGAAAGCTGTACCAAAGGATAAATGAGTTAGTATATGTTATATCTAATGTAATGAATTTTTTTTATCCTAGGATATTTTCATTTTTTTAAAGGAAGACTTAGATTTCTTGTTTAGCAAACTTTCTAGTTAATACTTTCAGAGGAGCTTTCATTTTTTTAATTGAGGAAAATAAAATAGCACATGTTAAATATTCCCTCTTATACTTGGTTATCCTGCACTAACAGCCAGAGAAAATTTTATCCATATGCCCACATAGGCTGAAAAAAGGACAAGCTGAAGGGCCCGGGTAGAGGCATGTGGTCTGGTGAGGGGACCAGGCCAGGCCTAGAGATGTGCAGAGCGTACACCCTGACTCTGAGGTCTGGTGAGTAGGGACTGCCAGGACAACCGTTTTCCTTACAAGGAGGCAACTTTGAGATTAAATGATATGCAGGAGTGAGGGGATTCCAGGCCGGTACTGAAATGTAAATATCTTAGGAAAGATTAAAAGAATATTAGGCTTTATTTATATTTCTAGAAATGTTGTAGAAGTGAAAGATGGCTCAATACATTTTCTTTATGTCTGTTGGGAAACATTTCTGTATGTTATTTTTAAGATTTTTACCTCTTGATTTTTTTATTGTTTAGGAGTTAGAAAATGCTATAGTTAATTAACGCTTTTTTGCTAAATCAAATTATTTTGTAATATTTATAAAAATACAAATTATATTTCAGAACCTGAGAAATAATTATATTTTTGTGAATTAATAACTGTTTATTTTTCTCTCTCTTTGAAAAACCAATTGAAGACGGGAGTGAATGCACAAAACATACTTCTGGGAATAACTTGATTTCACCAGATACAGACTACAGAGCTGGTTCTTCATTTGAACTCTCTCCATCTGATAGCTCTGATGGAACATACATGTGGGATGAAGAGGGCTTGGAGCCCATTGGAAATGTCCACCCAGTTGGGAGCTATGAGTCGTCCGAAATGAACAGCATAGTATGTATGGATTTCTATACCCTTTTGGAAAGGTTTGTTTATCTTACTGTAGAGAGACTTGAGATACTGATTGCATTATGTTTAAGTTACTGAGTGAGCTCTCCTAGTTTGAGAAATGAAAATTAATTCCTATCCAGGGCTTACAAAACATCTGATCTTAATACATAATAAAGCATATATTTGTATCACATGACACTTGAGTTAAATATACTTTCACGCTCATTTGCAGTACGTACATGCGTATTATAGACATACTATATTCTTCAGGTTAAGCTAGGCTAGTGGTTCTCAAAATGGGGGAAAGGCAATGTCAAGAGACACTTTTCGTTGTCACTTGAGGGGTGCTACTGCAAATAGTGAATAGACACCAGGAATGTTGCCTAATGCCCTACAATGCACAAGATAGCACCCACAGCAAAGAAATATCCAGCCCAGGCTGTCAGTAGTTCTGCTGTTGAGAAACCCTGGACTAGGCTATGCTGAGGTAACATTTAAATGCCAATACTCAAGGGCTTAACACAATAACAATTTATTTTGTACTCTTACAGAGTTTGTTGTAGGTATGGACAACTGCCTTCAGTATTCTAAGCTATTTTAACCTTGGGGCTTTATCATCTCCTTTTTGAGGCCTTGTCACTGAAGAAAGTGCCCGAGGGTCTCAACACATGCAATTACTATCTTTGGCCTGCAGATGGCACTTGGCACTTTCACATGCAACCTGTCGACCCAAACTAATTTTGTCTACTAAGCAGGCAGGAAGCTGGAAGTGTAATTTTCCGGTGTACCTGGAAGGCAAGGGAACCAGATATGGGTGAGCACTAGAAGACCTACCATACATTTATGTATGTATATTTTAAGACACTTTACAAGTAATGGGAATGACATGCATATGAGTAAAGCGTAGTTGGTGTGTTTAAAGTGATTCATTGTACATACTCAATGTATAAAATATGATTTTCCAGTATGTATATGGGGAAATTGGTAGTCTTTGTGGATATATTAAATTCCAAGTGGATATCAGGTAATGTAATTTTCTACAGTCAGATAAATCTATCACTTGGAAAAAATAAACATTGTTACCAGAGGCTTGTTAAGCTGCACACACACAGAAAAGGCACACATTTAATTTAGAGAGAATATTTCTATCCCGTTAAATAAAGGAAGCTAAGAGAGATTGACTAAAAAAGTTTAGTTTTATGTGCTTTCTTATTACTGGTGCGAGGACTTTTTAAAGCAAATATGATTGAAGTGGAAATTACCATTGTGGCCAGAAGATGGCAGCAACAAGCCACTTTATGTGACATTTTTCTGAAGATTCACCATCGTCAGTTCACTTTTTCTATAACTTAATGACAAAATAGCTTCTAAGAGTTCAGAATGCACCTGGATTGACCATTAGTTGTTAAGATCTTAGATCTCCTGATCTAAGAGGAAGACAGTGTGAGAAAGGAGGGAGAATTGATGATGGCAAAATTGAAAAGCGTGTGTTAGTATACTGGTAGTGAATTTACATTTTTGCTCTGAAATTCTATCAGTTTCTTGCTTTTTATATTTTAAGGTTTTTTTAGTTAGGTGTGTGCCTGTTTGGAATTGTTTTCGTGGTGAATTGGACTTAAGTTGGTGATGTTCTCTGTTCCTCATTTACTTTTTGTCGCAAGGCCTCTTTTTTTCCCATTATCAGTATATTTTACCAGTTTTATTTATATGTATTGTCCTTTTATTGTCAAACTTGTTGATACATAGGAAATAGGTTATTATTTTTTAAAAATAAAATCTGTCTTTTTCTTTTAACCGGTGAGTTTAGTCCAGTTCTGTTTGCATTTGTTGACACACTTGGACTTCATTCTGCCAACTTATTTTTATTTAAATGATCTCACTTATTCTTTTCTTTCTCCTTTTCTTCTAAAGTAGTTTAAATAGATGTCTTTAACTGAACCCAAAAAGAACTTTAATGTGTTCTCATTTTTCTTGGTCTCTCCATTACTTCTCACCAAAGGCCTTTCTCATCCTGTGTCCCTCCATCCTCCCAAAAACAAAACAAAACCAAAACACCACCATGGTGGTTCTTTACAACAGTGCCCATTCCAGTCCAGGTCAAGGCAAGGAGCTTTTACTGGAATGTCAGTCAACTGTATGACTACTAACACAGTTTAGTTCAACCCACTATCTAGTTCAGTGGGCACTGCTCTCATAGTAAGACTTTCTCTTTGAGGAAAGCAGTGTGTTGGTATCCATTGTGGTATAAGCTACTTATCCTGTCATGGACCCTGACAACACTTTGTCCACTGACTTATTTGCATAGCACTGGTCTGGAATCTAAGCTATATATTTTTTTTTGTTAGAATATAATTTACTTACAATAAAATGCTCAAATCTTTTGCAGATAGCACAAGGAATTTTGAAAGTGTGTATATACTTGTTTATATCCACATGTTTCCTGTGCTTTTTAGTCATTCTCTCAACCCCCACCAGAGGCACAACCACTATGCTGATTTCTATCACTGTAGATTGGTTTTGCCTATTCTTGAATTCCATATAAGTAAAGTAATAAACATGTCTATTTCATGTCTGGCTTCTTTGAATCAGTATTATGTATTTGTTGGTTGTAGTTTAATTTTTTGTTATATAACATTCCTTTGTGTGAATGTACTACAACTTATCCTATTATTGATGGGCATTTAGGTTGTTTCCAATTTTGCTACAGGTTTTTTGGTGAACATTTATGCATTTCTATTGGTAAAATATGTATGAGGGTAATACCTGGATGATAGAGTATACTTATGCATAGATTCAGATGCTGTCAGTTTTCCAAGTGGTTGTACTAGTTTACATTCACTGTTAGTAAATGAGTATTCCAGAAATTCCACTTTCTAGTCAACGCTTGGTGTTACCTGTTGCATTTTTGCTATTCTGGTGGGAGTATAGTGTAGTATTGCATGGAGATTTTGGACTTGTGTTTTGTGATAATTACACGTTGAACACCTTCACATATTTATTTGCCATTAGGGTATTTTCTTTTGTGATGTGCCTTCTATTGGGCTATATGTTGGTTTTTGTTGTTGTTGTTTTGTTTTGTTTTTACCTTACTGGTTGTAAAAATCTTTCATATATTTTGGATATAAATCTTTCATATAAGGCATACCTGGGAGATATTGCAGGTTAGGTTCCAGACCACCGCAATGAAGCAAGTTCTAATCTGTTTGCTGGTGGGGGGCGTCTTGCCTTCAATTTGTAAAAAAAAAAAAATGCAACATTTGTGAAGTACAATAAAATGAGGTATGCCTATGTGTGTGTTTATGTGTGTCACACACATGCATATATACATACTTGTGTTTATATATGTGTATAATATATATGAGTTGCTTTTTAAATCTCTTAATGTCTTTTGTTGAAGTTAATAATTTTAATACAGTCCAATTTACCATTTTATTCTTTATTGTTAGTATTTTTTTAAACGGAAATTTTTGTTTACCTTAAAGTCATGATGATGTATATTCCAGTGTTTTTTCGTCTAAAAGACTTGTTTTTTACCTTTCACACTTAGAGCTACAAAGCCATCTGGAAATTATTTCTGTGCATGGTATAAGGTAGAGGTCAAGATCAGTTTTTTTTCTGTTTTGGAAAGTTGTTATTTCCCCCACTCTACTGCAGGGTTATTTTTATTATAAATTCATGACTATTTGTATTTCTTGACTCTCTTTTAGTTCATTGGTCTCATTTTTTATCCTTGTGTCATTGCTATACTGTTTTAATTACTGTAGCTTTAAAATAAATTCTTTTCCAAGATTAGTTTGCCTTTTTAAATTTATTTAAATATTAGGATGAACTTGTCAGTTTCTGCAAAAAACCCGCAGAGAGTTTTGAATGGAATTGCATTGAATTTATTGAACAATTTGGGGAAATTTTAGTTAATATGGTGAGTCTTCAAATTTATGAATATTGTAGTTCCTTTGGGGCTTTAGAAATATTTCTTGCTAATACTTTGTACTTTTCTGTAAAATTTCATATGTATTTTCTTTATTTTAGGCATTTGATTTTGTTGTTATAGATGGTACCACTTTTAAATATTTCAAAAGTTTTTATTGTATATACAAATATGCTTGACTTTTGTATTTTGACCTGTTTTTCCAGTGACCTTGGTAAATTCACTTATTAGTCTAATACTTTGCTGTAGATGTTTTCGGAATTTCTATATGTACTATACAATCATACCATTTGCAAATTCTCCATTCCCCCACCCTCGCCTTTATTGCACTGGTTAGGACCTCTAATATAATGCTGAATTGAAATAGTGATAGAATTTCAGGAAAGTTTTAAGAGTTCACCATCAAAGTTTCTATGGGGGGGGTGGGTAATAAATATCTTTTCAGCAGATTAAGGAAGTTCTCTTTTATTTCGTTTGCTGACTTTTTGTTCCAAATGAATATTAATTTTTACCAGTGCTTTCTGTACGTCTGTTGAAACGATCAGGTTATTATAATTATTTTTTTTCTGTTAGTATGGTTAATTGCATTTCTTGATTTTCCATTTCGGGAATGAATTCACTTGGTTGTGATGTATTATCCTTTTAAACGTTACTAGAATTGATTTCCTACTTAATGCCAGGGATATAGCAAGGGCTCAATAAATGTTAGTTATTTATTAATATTTTATTATCTTCTAGTTGTTTAATTATTTTACGTTTAAGACTTTAATCCATCTGAAGTTGGTGTGACACACGATAATTTGCCCTCTCTAATATTCTTCCATAATATACTTGGGGTACTGTGCAGAAAAGACTTAACACAGCAGGCCTGAGATTGCCTACCATTAGAAAGTCCAGTACTTTCTGGTGAAAAGTTCCCCTACAGCGATGTAAAACTTAACCTAAGTGACAAGAATGGCTTACTGTGCTTGAAGTGTACAAACAATGTGGTTTATGCTGAGCACGCACTTTCCTCTGGAATTACGGAGTTTTGGTATGTGCTAGGTAAGTGCCCATGTAACCAGCCCCCAATTAAAACCACCAGATTTCTTAGGAATGTCTGTAATAGACAAAACTTTTCATGTGTTGTCCCTGCTTGTTGCTGGACGAATTAAACCCAAACTAGGTGACTTCCCTGGAGGAGACTCTTGGAAGCTTACACCTGGTTGCCTTCTGCTCTGCTCCATGAACCTTTGGTTTCGTGTCCTTTTGCTGGAGCAAAGCTATGAATATGAGTGCCTGCTGAGTCCTGTGATTCTTCCTCATGAATCATCCAACCTGTGGGTGAGGGCTTGAGGACCCTGACGTAGGTACTGAGTCAAAGTTATCTTTGTTCACTGCATGACAATATCTTTTTTTATTCTTCATCTTTTATATTTTTATAATAACCTTTTGAAGTAGCTATGGACCAGTTACTAATTCCTATTTCAGATTTGGATGAATTTCAGAGGAGTAAATTGATACTGATAGATTGTGAACTACTTTACTAATTATACTCTCATTCTGGTATTCTTGATTTTTAACCTTACTCAGGATAACTGAGCATTTTTTCCTCCCTTCTTCCGCCTCCCCCGCGCCACTCTGGTTCAAGCCGTTGTTTCTCAGTCTAGTTGTGTAGGACACAGCTCCCTGGCCCATGCTGATATTATAAGCCTTGTGTCCCCCATTCCCCCACTGAGGCAGCGGGTCACCGGTCATCAGTCGGCTGCTCACAGCAGCTCACGGCAGCTCACGATGGCTACCGGCCACTCACGCTGGCCGCTGGCCTCTCATGTCAGCACACAGTAGCCCACAGCAGCACACAGCAGTCCACGGGCAGCTCACGATGGTTGCAGGCCACTCACGCTGGCTGTTGGCACTCACGCTGGCCACCAGCCGCTCATGGCAGCACACAGTAGCCCTGGGCAGCTCATGCCAACCTCCGGCTGCTCAGGGCAGCCCAGCTCCAGGGAGAGCTGTTGTTCACAATCTTAGCTGTAGAGGGCGCAGCTCACTGGCCCATGTGGGAATCGAACCAGCCACCTTGGCCTTAGGAGCACGGCGCTCCAACCACCTGAGCCACCAGGCCAGCCCTTCTGAGCATTTTTAACTCAGTAAATTTTTAATATCATTGAAGTTTAATTTTTTCGAAGATGAAGTACAGCAACTTTTTTTCAGGTAAATACGGTCAAAATCATATTGTACGTGCACAATTTTCGGCAGAAACACTTTTCCCTCTTGTAAGCACAGTGAACCATACTTAGAATCCTCTTGCTGCAATGCTGTAACCAATGGGAGAGCTCTCATTGAAGAGGTCTTGAACTACAAGTCATCGTGACTGATTTCCTAACACTAAAATATGTACGAATGGATCACTTGAAATCATCACATGGAGTGCTTTTACTTTCGGAAGGATTTTTATAGGAAGCCTAAAGAAACGGCACCAGATGATTCCTGCAAGTGTCTAGCTTTATTTTTCTCTGTTTTATCAGCCTTGACTTATCTTCACATAGTAGGCAAGTTTAACCTCCTTATCATTCGAATAGAATCTTTTTCACTTTAAAATTTAGATTCACTCTTGCTTGAATGCTGTTGACACACCAATAAGTAGTTATGCCTTCATTTTTCATGATGCTAACACATTTAATTACACATTTCTTGACCTATGTTTCACTAAGGGAGCAACTAACTAGATTTGGGTTTCTACCTTGGTGACTGATAACTGCTAGACTTTATTGAGACGTAAATGTGTGATGAATGGAATACTATTAATCTTAGCAGTATATGTGGGAATATGAGTTCCCTAGGTTATTTGTGCTGAATTTTGGAATAGTCTGTAGTCCAAAAATACAGCAGAGGAATATCAAATCTGGCTTGTATTTGCCTCATTTAATGTTATTTTTAATATCAGAGGAAATCCCAGGAATTTTTAAATTAATGTCTAATTACTGTCATTTCGTGTAGCCTGGGTTATTTTACTTTAAGGGAAAGACCGGGGATGCATTAATCTTTTTAAAGTATATTCACATATATTTTCTCAGAGAGGGTGGCAATTTGTCTCCATTCTGCTTGTTTTTAACCCTCATTTAACAGCCTTTCATGCCACTGTGAGACTGTTTTCATTAAACTCTGGTGAAATTATGCTGCTGCTGCTTTAAATCTGTGTTCAGGGGCCCTTTATCATGCTGCTTCTCTTACCTGTGCAAAGACCATTTGACATTATTTGCATTTCTCTAAATGCCCCCCATTCTCTACCTTTGTCTATGTTGTTCTTTCGCCTAGCATGCTCTCTCGCCAGGATTCCTGTGCCTATCAAGTTTATTCATTCTCTAAGCTCATAGCATTGAGACTTTTCTTCCCTCTAAGTTAACCTTTCAATGATGAGACCCTATAGCACTTCTCAGACACACCCTGGTTTCCTGCTTTTCTTCTTCCTGTTAGATAGTTAAGTGAAGAATGCCTCTTTTCATCCCCCACCCCCAATACTGACTTAATGTGTATAGATAGGTATTAAGTAAATGGTTCCTTTCAGTTAGAATTAATCACTCCTTCCTCTCTGCTTCTAACCGATTGCCTCCTTCCAGTTTTAGCATTTTATTTTGCTTGTAGTGTACTACTTTTTATTGGTCTGCCCACATAACACTGCGGTACTTTTGAAGGCAACAACTGTACTGTGTCTTACTTATCTTTCTTCCTATCCCAAGACCTGTTGAAGTGAAATTAGGAACCTAGATAAGTGAAGTGCCAGTGATGTGAATTATATGTGAAGTTTTTTATTTACTTTAGTAAAATTCTCATTTTCTGATGTGTACACCCTTCTTCCTCCAAGTTTTACCAGAGATCTTGCATCAGTATTCAATTCCTTGTTATTTATGTGTAAATTCTATTGTTTTAGTTGAGAACAAAGTCTCAAACTTTGGCCCGCGGTCCATAACGCTATTTTTATGGCTCACCTTTTGACCTAACTCATGTTTGTCCTTTCTTTCACTGTGAATTAATAGCCTTCTGATGATCTTTTCTAAGGGGGCTACTGTGGAGACTGTTATTTTCCCCATTTATTCATATTTATGAAATAATGGTGAGAAGGGTAGGATACATGGTATTGATATACCTAAGTGATGCAGAGACCAGTGTAGTTGTACATGTGAAACAGTGACAGCATACAGCACAAATGACGATTGTTTTCCTTGAGCCATTTGAGAGTTCCCTACCTGAGTCCTGACACAGAGGGGAGTGGCAGGACTGGAGGCTACTAGTAAGAGCTTTTATGGAGCTCAGAGGATTTGGCTTTATCCTAAAAATTGAAGGGAAGGTGTTGGAGGATTTTAAGCTGGAAAGGGACATGATTTGATTTATATTTTTAAAATGCTCTGTATGAATATTTAACTGGAAGGGACCCTGGCAGGATGCTAGGAGCTCCCGCTCCAGTGAGGGATGTTAGTCGCTTGGGCTGTTTTGTGACAGGAGAGATCTAGAGTGGTGGGCAAGTTTGAAAATGGGCATGGAGGGTACAGTTAGCAAAATTCTGTTATTCATTGACTGTTGGGGAGAAAAGTGTCACCTCACTTTTATAAGTTAAGACTAGTACTGTTGCTACCGTGATCCAGTATCCTGACCAAATCATCCTAAATTGCCAGTTTGACTTGTTTTCCCATTCCTTGTAATGTCAAATCTAAACTCCTTTTTTTTTCTTTTTTCACTGACTCCCCGTGGTCTATTCTCACCTTATACTTGTCTGTCTAGTTGCTATTTAATATCCACTTTCCATGCGTCTTGAATATAGTTGATATTTCATTATCTCTTTCATTATTCTTTTAGGTTTCTGGCACTAAGTAAGGACAAAATATATACTTGTTGAAATGGGTACCATTTCATTCAAAATAAATAAAAACACTTAAACTAAAGGTACTATTTAATACTACTCAGTTTTTTCCCCATACACATTGTGACATAACTTATTTACAAAGTAAGTCTCTAAGGGTACCGCGTGTCATAATAGCAAGGTGCAAATAACTAAAAATGTGATGTTGGCATACATGTGATAGTGGAGGGACAGCTCACAGAACGTTGAGACCGTCATAATATAGGTAAATTAAAATCTCAAACTGATACTGACACTTCAGCTGTGCCCCGATACAGAATACAGAACAAAGGCAGAGAAGGGATTGAATCCAACTCATTCATTTTACAGATAAGGGACAGAATGAGTTGAGGAAACAAAATTTTTCCTAATTCATATTTTTTTGCTGAACTAGTGAGTCTTCCAGGTGCATTTAATTATTAGCATAACTTCATTTTGGCCTGTTAATACAGCTTTTACATTTGAAAAAAAGTTTAAATTTATCAAATATAGTTGTTGTGACCCTTCAAACGTAATAATTTTCTTCACTCTATGTTGTTTCTTGTAGATTAAGTCTATTAGAATATGAAGTTCAATTCAGTAATTATTTCTTGAGTTTCTACTGTGTCCCAGGTATATTGTTAAGTGCTGAAGATACTGATATGGATACGGCTGTCTTTGTGTTTAATGAATTCATTAAATTAAGTGTTGTAGGCACTTGGATATGATAGGCAGATGTATAGAGATTGTCAGAGTATAGTTTTATCAGTGATATCATGCATGCTATGGTTAGTATGCATGTGGTCCTGCAGCAACACAGAAGGGAGGTTTAACTGTGTGTGTGTGTGTTTCCAGAAGATTTTGAAGAGGAAGTAACATCTGAGTTTCAAAGAATGAATAGAAAGTTGACCAACTGGCCAAGGAAAAGAGAAGGTGAGCTTTTTAGGCATAGGGAACAGCATGTACAGTGGCATGGAGGTAACACAAAATCATGATGTACTAGAATGTCAGCATTGCTAAGAGTGTAAAGTGTGAGATGGAGAATAGTTGGAGACAAAACTAGGGAATTAAGAAGGCGGAAAGGAAGAAAATCTTTTATCTCAAACTGAAAAGACACATGAGATTTACTTAGGTTAGTACTTTCAGTTCTTACCCTTTCAGTGTGGTTGTGTTACTCATTTCTAATCCTGGTAGTTTCATTTGTTAGTGTTTATATTTCATTTTGAGGACCCCCCCCACACACACACATCATGGTTCATTTAAATTCTTGATTTACTTCATATCACTTCATAGAGATCTTCCTCATTGTTTTTTGTGTTTTGTTTTTTACTACTGTATAGTACTTCATTTACATTATTTGTAGATTACATTATTTATTCATTGTTACTCCACCAGTAATGGGCATTAAGTTTATTTCTTATATTGTGCAGTTATAAACTGCTGCAACAACTATCCTAATACACACTTATTTTTGTAATTTAAATAAAGTTTCTGTCACCTTACCTATGTCCATACCAGCTCCTAGTCAACTTTTAAAAACTGCTGCCTATGAAAGTACTAGTCAGTATTAAAATCTGATGGTTGTTACTCCTCATATTCTGTTTTCCTAGAACATTCCAGTCACCTTCCACTTTTATCCAGAACTTACGGGCAAATCTTAAATACTATAATTAATAAATCTATGAGGTTACCATAATATATAGTCATAAATTTCATCCTATGATATTTTTATGACAACCACCTCCCCCCAGAAAAACATACAGTGTCCTTAAGATGTGAAATTCTACAGTGTAATAAAACAAAAAGAAATAACTTCCCTTCATATTTCTGACGCTCCATTAGATGTAATATGCAGTAAGTCTGATGTTCAGCTAGAATAGGCACACACTGATACACTGCAACTTGACTGGTTTAAGTACAGAAAATTGAATCTAAAAGAAGGAAATTCGGGCAACAAAGGAATTTGGGCCATTAAATACATTCATTTTTACATCATCCAAAAAGAGGACTGTATTAAATCACTAATACACTCATTTTTCCATCCAACAAGAGGACTACACTAAATCACTGATGCATTTACATTATGATTTATTAAACATAGTTTTGATTTTGTTAAATCAATGTTTGTTAAGTAGAGCCCCAGGGTACTGGATGGTGAGTCAAAATACCACAAAAGAAATTAAGGTAGAGAAAACTACTATCGTGTTTCCCCAAAAATAAGACCTAGCCAGACCATCAGCTCTAATGTGTCTTTTGGAGCAAAAATTAATATAAAACCAGGTCTTATAATATGATATAACATAATATAATATAATATAATACAATACAATACCGGGTCTTACATTAATTTTTGCTCCAAAAGACGCATTAGAGCTGATGGTTAGGTGTTATTTTCGGGGAAACACGGTAGTCACAGGTCCTGAAGGAAGTACACTACATGCCTCCAGGGGCCACACTGGAAGGTCAAGGCAGGGTACAGGATGAGACAGTGACAGAACCTGGGACACATACCTTTATTAGAGTGCCTTAGAGTTCCTGGGCTAAGGCTGGATGGGTCAATTCAAACCACGAAGAGCTAAGAGCTGGTTTTTAGTAAGCTCCATGAGGGTGCAGTTCACAAGGGCTGGTCTCTCCAGGGGAAGGTGCTGAGAGGCAGAACTTACATTTTCTTGTGACTGCAGGCTGTATTTAGGGATTGCACTTACACAAGGGTTACTGTCAGTTTTAGGCCCTTGCAGCCTGCTTGGCCAAACAAAATGGATGCTAAGGCAGCAAACCATGGAGTAGCTGAGCTAAACTCTTGACAAACATACGTATTACTTGAAATCTGCCACCCACCATTATAATCAATGTAGCTAAAATTATTCATCTGAAACCTGTAATGGCTAAAGTAAACTTAAACTAAAGGATTAAGTCAGGTCAAGCAGAACATGACTTGGGCTTACTGCTGAGGTCCACAACACATTACAAGACTGGAAGTGCAGGGAGAGTTTATCTGCAACCAGCACAAGGCCCAAACAAGTTCCATCCTTTCTTTTCAGGTGCTAATCTGCCTATGTGTTGGCCTGCCTCTCTTTCAGCCCACTGGAAAGCACCACAGAAAGGAGGGAACCAATATTTAAATTATGAAAAGTATGGGCAATGGGGATGTGATTGGATTTGAAACAGAAGAAACAAGTCTAATTATACAATTTAGGAAAATGGAATATATTAGTTTTCTCTTGCTGTTGTAACAAATTACCACAAACTAGTGTCTTAAAACAATACAAATTTATTACCTTATAGTTTTGTAGGTTAGAAATCAGACACAGGTCTCAGTGGGCTAAAATCAAGGGGTCAGCAGGACTGCATTTCTTTGTGGAGGCTCCAGAGCCCTTGTCTTTTCCAAATACTAGGCAGCTACCCTTGAATCATGGTCCCCCTTCCTCCATCTTTAAAGCGAGCAACCCTGCATCTCCCTGACCATTCTTCCTCTTCCTTTCTTCTCCTGCCTCTTCCTTTACTCCAAGGAGTGATTATGTTGACCTGCCTAGATAATCCAGGATAATATTCCTATTTTAAGATCAGCTGATTGGCAACCATAATTCCATCAGCAACCTTAATTTCTCTTTTGCCATGTAACCTGACACTCACAGATTTCAGGAGTTATTCTGTTTGTCAGGAAAATCATTTCATTCCTCTGGAATCCCTATTTTTATTGCAGTAGAATAAAGTATTTTGTAAGACATCATAATTTCAGCATGGAGACCTCAAAATGAAGTAGCGAGTAGTTATTTCTGTCTCTGGAGCTCTTAGGTTTGTGACCTTATATGTTGTGTTTATTTTTTTTAAGGTGTTCCTAGGTGTTAAGGTAGATTTGTTCCTGGGGAGAATGGAGGAAAATCTAAGATAATCATTTCTTGAGAGCAAAAGAGAAATTTATAATGAACTGAGCTACAACTGACGTTTTCTCTTTCTAGTTATTATTCATAGGGCATACAGTGATGAGCAGTATTTTTTTTTAAGTAAAGATTTTGTTTCATAGGGTGTTCTTTGTAAAGGTGTAATCACACCAACAGAGCCCTGTTGTTCTGCTCTCTTGGTCTGGGAACCAGCTCTACTTGAAGGAAGTTTCTTCTGTATAATGCTTGTATTGTGGTGATACTTTATAAGCTTTTTTCAATTTGATCACTCTCACCACATCTGGCCGTTTGAGTTTTCCTTAGGTTTAGACTAACTGCCTCATCCTTTTTCCAGGAAGAGTCTCATAGCAATACTATGTCTGCAGTTTTGCTAGGCAGGGATTTTTTGGTGTCATGATGGGAGTGGGAGATAATGAAGAACAACACTGTATTGGAAGTTACTGGGACCGTTAGTCTGGATTTATTTATTTTCACTCACTAAATATGTTTTGGATACCTACGAGTTAATAATTGTAAACAAGAAAATATTGTTTTGAACCCTTCTTAAATGAGGAGTTTGCGCCATTGTCCTTTTCAGATCTGGAAGTTTCTCTTTCTTTCTTTTTTTTTTTTTTTTGGATTATTTTATCCCCTCCATTGTTTCTGTGCCATTTTTCTATAACTTCTGGATAATTGATTATTAGATCTCATATGAGCCTCCTTTATTTTCTATTCATTTTTTAAGCTTTGTTCTTTTCCTTTTTTTTCCTTTGTCTTTTGTCTTTTTGAGAGATTTTTGTAGAGTTTATTTTCTGGCCCTTTTTGTTAAATTTTTAAATCAGGCAGTTACTTAACGCTTCATGGAAAATTTCAAACATACTCAGACCTAGCGAGAAAATTCATGGGGGTTCATTTTACTAATTACTGAACTTCAACAATGATTAGACCATGATCTTTATTCATTTATATTCCTGTTCACCCACTCCTTTCCTCCACTGGGATTAATTTGAGCACGTCTTAGACATTGTCATGATTTAAATGTCATATAAAGTATTTATGTGTAAATGTGTACTTATATGTAAATATTTCTGAATTTCTTACTAATTATTTCTGAGTGCCTTACTAATAGATAAGTATTCTTATTAAAACGTAATTAGTTTCATTATTGTACTTGTTAAAAGTTAACAGTAATATCTTAATATCTTAAGAATCCAGTAAATGTTCATTTTTTAGTAAACTTCATTTTAGAGCAGTTTTAGATTTACAAATTATTGCAAAGATAGTATAGACAGTTCCTATATAGCCCTCATCCAGTTTCCCCTGTTCTTAGCATGTTACATTAATATGGTACGTTTGTCACAATAATGAAATAATACTGCTATCTTATTACTTCACGTCCATATTATTCAGACAGTCTCAGTTTTTCCCTTCTCTTTCTGTCCAGGATCCCATTCAGGGTACTGTGTTATAATTAGTAGTCATGTCTCCTCTTGGTTGTGACAGATTCACGGACTTGCCTTGTTTTTGATGGCCTTGGCAGTTTTGAGGAGTACTAGTCAAGTTTTTCGTAGAGTATTGACCAACTGGGATTTGTCTGATGCTTTTCTTATCATTAGACTGGGGTAGTATATTTTTGGAAGGAAGACCACAGACATAAAATACATGCTCATTACATCATATCAAGGCTACATACTATCCATATGACTTACCACTTGATTTCATTTGAGGTAGTGTTTGTCAGGTTCGCCGCAATAAAGTTGTTGTTTTTTCCTCTCTGTGCTGTAGTTTTTGGAAGAAATCACTAAGAGCAGTCCATGTTTAAGGAGTGGCTAGTTACTATGTCCACCTCTTTAAGGGTGGAGTATCCACGTGACTTATTTGGATTTCTGCTGTGAAACTGAAAGAGATTTGTCTCTTCTCCCTCATTTATTTATTCAATCATTTCTTTCTTCTTTTTTTTATTGGGGAAGGGAAACAGGACTTTATTGGGTACTTCCGGGACTTTTCCAAATCAAATTGTTGTCCTTTCAATCTTAGTTGTGGAGGGTGCCATTCAGCTTCAAGTTGTCCTTTCAGTCTTAGTTGTGGAGGGTGCAGCTCAGCTCCAGGTCCAGTTGCTGTTGCTAGTTGCAGGGGGTGCAGGCCACCATCCCTTGCGGGAGTCGAACCGGCAACCTTGTGGTTGAGTTGAACCTGCAACCGCGCTCCAAGCGGCAGCTCACCTCAAGGTGCCTTGTTCACTTCTAATTGCAGGGGGCGGAGCCCACCATCCCCTGTGGGAGTCGAGGAGTCGAACTGGCAACCTTGTGGTTGAGAGCCCACTGGCCCATGTGGGAATCGAACCAGCAGCCTTGGGCATTAGGAAAATGGAGCTCCAACAGCCTGAGCCACTGGGCCGGCCTTAATCTTTTCTTTATATCAGTATGGACTTACATATTATATATTTTTGGTTCTAATCTATACCCCTATTATTTTTTTTGTTATTTTGTTTCTGAACACTTTTTTTTTTTTTAAACTTTCTGACACTACAAGCTGCTCCAGGCTCATCATGTATATTTCCTGCCTCAGTGGTCCATTCAGCTATTTCTTCAAAGAGCCCTGGTTCCTTTAATTGGAGATTGGTATAGAAACTAAAATTTGGACGTGAGGTGTGCTTCTAGGCTCTGTCAGCTGAAAGAGCAAGGAGATGTGTGTATACTAACCTTTGTATGTGAGTCGAGTATGTACATACAGATATCTGTAAATATTTCTGTGTATAACCACCTGTATTTTAAACTAAATATGAGTTAATATGCTGATGTCTCCAACTCTGATTCATTACTATATGCATCATTCTTGCTTCTTCTCCTCGCTTGTTTGTTACCTCTCACTCAGTAAGAAACTTGCTGCTTACCATCAGCCGTTTATGTACTTAATTGTTCAATTCCAGTATATGTGTATAATCATTTCAGAACTGTGGGGAATCATTTATATCCCCACAGGAAACAAATAGAATTCCTTTGCCTTTAGTCTTACAGACGCCAGCCATTCCCAGAGCTACTTAGGTGAGGTTGTTTCATACATTTATAATGTATTTAAACTTTTATCACATTCTGCATTCCTTCCAAGGACCCTGACCTCCTGAAAGAATTTTTTTTTTAATTTTGCATGCATTGAAGTTTACTCTTTGTGCTGTAAAGTTCAGTGGATTTTGATAAATGCTTAATGTCTCATTCACTGTTACAGTATTATAAAGAATGGTTTCACCGTCCTAAAACGTTTCCTAGGCTTCATCTATTTGTCCCTTCCCTCATTGAGCTCCTGGCAAACTGATCTGTAGACTGTCTCTATGGTTTTGCCTTTTTAAAAATGTTGTAAAATTGAAATCATACAGCATATAGCTTTTTCATACTGGCTTCTTTCATTTAGCAATAATTTAATATTTATCCATGTCTTTTTGTGGCTCAATACCTCTTTTTTTAATTGATGAATAATACTATTTTCTATGGATGTACCACAGTTTGTTTACCCACTCAGCTATCAAAGGACATGTTGGTTGCTTCCAGTTTGGGGGCAATTATGAATAAAGCTTCCCTAAGTACTCACGTGCAGGTATTTGTGTGGATAGATGTTTTCAACGCATTTGGGAAAATACCAGAGTGAGATTGTTTGATCATATGGTAAGACTATCTTCGGCCTTGTAAGAAGGTGCCAAACAGTAAGCAAAGTAGCTGTACTGTTTTGCTTCCCACTAGCTGTGAGAACATCCATTGCTCTGCATCATCACCAGCAGTCGAACCCTTCCTACCAGTGTTTTGGATTTGAGGTATTCTACGAGGTGTACAGTGGTAGTCAGTGCTTTAAATTTGCCATTTCCTAATCACAATTGATGTTAACCATTTTTTATATGCCTGTTTGTTATCTGTATGTCATTGATAAAGTGTCAGTTTAGGTCTTTTGTTCATTTTTTTAATCGATTTCTTTTTGTTGAGTTTGTAAGAGTTCTTTATAAATTTTGCATATGTCTTTTATCAGATATGTTTTGCAAATATTTTCTCACAGGCTGTGCTTTGTTCTTTCATTTCTTAAAAGTGTCTCTCACAGAGCAGAAGTTTTAATAAATTCCAACTTACTGGTTTTTTTCTTTCATAGATTATGCTATTGGTGTAGTTAAAAAATCATCAGCAAACCAAAGGTCATGTTGTTTTTCTTGTACTTTTCTTTACTTCAAGAAGTTTTACAGTTTTGTATTTTACATTTTGTTCTCCTATCCATTTTGAGTTAATTTTTGTGTAACACCTGCATTTAGGTTGATTTTTTTCTTTTTTCTTTTTTTTTGCAAATATAGTTGGCTCTTGAACAGTGTGGTGGTTGGGGAATTGACACCCACACAATTGTAAATCTGCGTTATTACTTTTGACTACCCAAAAACTTAACCACCAATAGCGGGCTGTTGACTTAAAAGCCTTATTGATAGCATAAATAGTCGATTAACACCTATTTTACATGTTATATGTATTACACACTGTGTTCTTACAATAAAGTAAGCTAGAGAAAAAATGTTATTAAGAAAATCACAGGGAAGAGAAAATACATTTACAATTTTTATTGAAAAAAATCCACATATAAGTGGATTCCTGCAGTTCAAACCTGTGTTTTAAGGGTCAAGTGTAATTTTGTCTAAGAGTTCCCACACTATTTGTTGAAAAGACTTTCTGCATTGAATTGCCTTTACTCCTTTGTCAGAATCAGTTGAATATATTTGTGCAAGTCTGCTTCTGAGCTCTCTTCTGTTCTGTTGATCTAAGTGTCTGTTCTTTTGCCAATAACATGCTGTCTTGATTATTGTCTTGTTTTGTCTTACAGTAAGTCTTGTGTTGTATGATAAGGAATTTAGCTGCTTTTATCTCCAATTCATGCATGGAAACCTCTACATCTTTGGAATTTCCCAATTGATTAGAATGTTTTTGTTCATGGTGGGCTCTTATAGTTTATGCTAATGAGGTGACTTAGGATCAGGGTAGGCCACACAAGAAAAACCAAACATGATTAGAGGGCTGGGGCATTGAGTCATGTGATACTAGTTTGATTTGAACTGTGGGGGTCCACTTAAACAGAGATGTTTAAAATCCACGTATAAGTGGACTCACACAATTTAAGCTTGTGTTGTTCAAGGGTCACCGGTATTTTGTTCTTTTGGATGCTATATTAAATAGAATAGTTTCCTTAATTTCCTTGTTGGATTGTTCCTTTGGCATATAGAAAAAACAACTGACTTTTTGTGTGTTGATATTTTACCCTGCAACTCTGCTGAATTTATTATTACCTCTAGTAGTTCTTCTGTGGATTCTTTGGGATTTTCTGTTTTTATATATGTGATTAGGTCATCTGTGAAAGATAGTTTTATTTCTCTCTTTCCTGTTCAGTTGCCTTTTATTTCAATTTCTTGTGTAATTATTCTGGCTAGAACTTCTGGTACATTCTTTTTTTTTTTTTTTGTGGGAAATTCTTTTAATTTCAAAAGTATCCCTTTAAATAGCAAGCTTACTTAATACATTTTCTCGTAACACACTTAAAAAATGATCAAGTCACACATAAAACTCCCTTTAGAAATACATCTACTACATAAATTAAAATATATTTCCATTTGACTGAGATATTACAAAAGAGCTATTTAATAATCTAAATATTCACAGGTACAAATAATATTAATTACAAAGATTAGCACCAGCCTATAAAATAGCCCTAAAAGAAATTATACAATGAGGAAAGTAAACTGTTTCCAAAAATGAAAATTAAAAAGTTGTTCTATGGCTCTAAAAAGCACTTTTTAGGTCACTAATACAAAGAAAAGTTCCTGAAAGCTTGAAAATTTCTTTAACATATATACAGATTAGCATAACATCATTTAACATCTATTGAAAGCTTTATGTACTAGTCAATGTGTATATAAAACAAAGACAATATATCTACCCATAAACTTTATTATTGGTATGTTTTTTAAAAAGTAGCTCTAGAACCACATACAACAGCAATTTTCAAATAGGGAATCAGATAAAAATCATAATATCAAATTCAAATTGTAAGCCATTTAAGTAAACCTCAATCTTTTTAAGATTAAAGGGAAGAAAATTTAATTACAAAATACATTTTCATTAAACATTTTAGAAGCCACATATAAACAGAAAGAAATAAAAAAATTATATATAATCCAGTCAGCCAAAGCCACATTTGAAACAGACACGCCCACAATCCTTACTCTAGGCACATATAAATTTTTTAAAGTAAAAATAAGATAATACTGTATATGCTGCCTTGTAATCTTTTTTTCATCTAATAAGATACACTGAATGCCTTTCTAACATTTTTCTCTGACCTTTAGGATAGATGTATGCTACTGCACGGATATAGTATATTTTGTTAAACCAACTGCCTACTACCAGACATTTAGGATGTTTAAATTTTTTTGCTATTATCAACAATGTCACTGTGATAAGAGTACTTATTCATCCATCTCTGCACATCTCTCATGATAAATTCCTAGAAGTAGAATTCCCGAACCCTAACATAATCTAAACAAAATTAGAAACACTTAAGCCTATACAGAGCATTGTACCATGCAAAATCCCAACAGAGCAAGAGTAAGCAAGAGCAACCTGTACATTCTGCTCTTAGCAATACAGATCTGTAAGGCCTTATTTAGATCAACTCTCTAATATATACGCGTCCTGACCAATAGAAAATTCACAAATTTAAAAACCACCATATTGTAAGGCAAGGATTTAATATCTTTTCCCAAAGCTCCCCAAAGGTTACACATCAAATTGAACTCAAATGTATTTAAATTATCAGCAAGTACCACATTTAAAAAACAAAGAATTATTAATTACCAAGAATTATTAAAAATATCAAAGTTGTTTCTTTCTGAGGACCCAAGTAATTTACTGCCAATTGATAATACCTAAAAAAGTCTACAATCTCTGCTAAAGGAAAACTGCAAAAACAAACTGAACAAATTCTGTGCATGAAAATATCTGCTCTAGCAGGTACTGGCAAAAGAAATGCAGATTCTATACTAAGCATGTGTTTCTAACTTCCCAAAAAATACTCAGGAGAAAAGATTTCTTCAGATCATTTTTATGTATCATTTCTGTTTTTAAAATGCAAACAGCTTTAAGATCAAGTTATAATAAGACTTAAAGATCATTTAAAGTTGTCATTGTTATAGGAGCAGAAAAACCAGAAGGCAAAATACAGTCAAGAGGAAATCAGAAGTCAATTCATGAGTACTGGTAGGGCCTGAAATAACCATAAGAAATGCAAGTTAGGTGACCAACAACTTGGAAAAACTGTTTTAAGATCCCAATGGACAGGAAAGGTTTAAATCTGACCACCTCACTCCTCTGCCTCAAGAAAAGGCAATACCTTAAATGGAACAGGGACAAAGGGAAAAAAGCTTAGGTTTTGGCTGTACAGACTCCCTGGTTCAACTGAGAGTATTGGACACTAAGCAGGAAATATTATAGAATCAATTCTAATTAGTCTTAAAAAGAATCAAATTAGCCTATATTTCGGAATAATGTCAAATGCAAAACAAAAAGTATCCATACCTCCTCTAGCTTATTATCACTTGATTTATGGGTAGAACTATCTAAGGATGACACTCGCTTTGATTTTTTTTCATATTCATGAATATCTCCATTTGATAGATCTTTTCTTCTTGACTTATGAAATTTAGAAAATTCATCTGAAAGTCTATTACATCCTTCTTCAGTGTCTCCATTTAGCTTCTCTTTCATTTTAGCTTTTTTGGACTTGCGAGCATCCAGGTCCTCGGCAACACCATTTTCTCTTGTTTCTGATTTGTCATCTGAGTCACAATGGTGCCTTGACTTCCTTCTATCACTCTTGTTTAAATCTTCATAACAACCCTATAAGGGAAGTACAGGTCCATAATCCCTTATCCGAAATTCCGATATCCATAAAGCTCTTTCGCCTCTCCTTCTTCTCGCTCTCGGTGTCCTCCAAAGGTGCCTCCAGCTCCATAATGTCCCCCCAGAGAAGTTTTCCAGGCATCATTCGTCGCAACCGCCTCCCTCTGGGCAAGGTGGCCACAACCACCTACAGCAAGACAAGCGACAGCGTGAAAGGAAGCGGGGGCAGGGCGGCGCCCAGCCAAAGCCGTACGTCACTTCCCGGACACGCACCGCACGATGGGGGGAAAATAATGCCTTCTGGTACATTCTTGAATAGCAGTGGTGAAAGCATGCATTCTTGTTTTGTTCCTGATTTATGGAAAAATCTTTCAGCTTTCACTATTGAATATGTTAAGTGTGGGTTTTCATATGCCTTTTATGTTAAAGTTTAATTTTGTTCCTAATTTTCATACGTTTTCATATTCCTTTTGTGGTAAAGTTTAATTTTGTTCCTAATTTTCTGAGTATTTTTATTATTTTTATTATGAAAGGATGTTCAGTTTTATCATGCATCTGATAAAATTGACACGATGGAATGTCAATTGACATGATGGGGTGTTTTTTTCTTTCCTTAATGTGGTGTATTACATTAATTGATGTTCATATATCAAACTATTCTTGTATTTCTGGGATAAATTCCACTTTTTATGTTATGTAATTCTTTTGGTATGCTGATTGAATTTGCTTGTATTGGTATGTTTATATCCATATTCATAAGGATATTGGTCTGTAGTTTTCTTGTAGATTTTGGTCTAGCTTTTGTATGAGGGTAATTCTGGACTTATAGAATGAGTTAGGAAGTGTTTTTGATTTTTTCTGCAGAGGTTGGAAAGGTTTGGTGTTAATTTTTCCTTAAATGTTTGATAGAACTCAACAGTTAAGCTACTGATTTGGTAGTTTTCTTTATTGGGAGATATTTGATTACTGATTATTTCTTGTTATTAGTTTAAGATTTTCTATATTTTCATGAATCATTTTGGTAATTTTTATGCTTCCAGAAATTTGATCATTTATCTTAATTAATTTGTGTACTATTGATCATAATATTCTCTTAAAATCCTTTTTTTCCCCTTCTAAGGCTGGTAGTAATGTCCTCTGTTTCCCTTTTGATTTTAGATGCTTTGGCGTGTGTTTTTTTTCTTTGTCAGTGTAGCTAAAGGTTTGTCAGTTTTGTTCTTTTCAAATAATCATCTTTTGGTTTCATTGATTTTCTGTTTTTCTGTTTTCTATTTTTTCTGCACTAATCTTTATTATTTCTTTCCTTCTCCTACCTTTGAGTTTAGCTTTTTATTATTTGTCTAGCTCCATAAGCTGTAAAGTTAGGTTACTGTTTTTTATATTGTCTCTTTTTAATGTAGGCATATGCTACTATAAATTTTCCTCTGAGGACTGCTTTTGCTTCATTACATAAATTTTGCTATGTCTTGTTTCCTTTTTAATTTTTCTCTATGTATTTTCTAATTTCTCTGTGATGATGTTTCCTTTGATTCATTGGTTGTTTAAGAATATGTTGTTCAGTTTCCACATATGTAAATTCTTCAGATTTCTTTCTGTTATGATTTGTAATTTCTTTTTTTTTCCCCTTCCGCTTCCCCCCCCCGCCCCCCACTCCGGTTCAAGCCGTTGTCAGTCTTGTTGTATAGGACACAGCTCCCTGGCCTATGCTGGTATTATGAGCCTTGCGCTCCCCCAGGGTTGAGGGTCGGTCACTGGTCGTAGGTGGCTGCTCACAGCAGCTCACAGCAGCTCTTGCCGCCTGCCGGCCACTTATGCTGGCCACCGGCCGCTCCTGGCAGCATACAGCAGCCAGCGTCTACCTCCAGTTGCTCACGGCAGCCCAGCTGATGGAGAGCCGTTGTTCACAATCTTAGCTGTAGAGGGCATAGCTCACTAGCCCATGTGGGAATCGAACCGGTGACCGTGGCTTTAGGAGCATGGCCCTCCAACCACCTGAGCTACCGGGCTGGACTGTAATTTCATTACATTTTGATCAAGAAGATTCTTCTTATAATTTTAGTCTTTTTAAAATCATTGAGAATTGTTTTATGAATAACACATGGTATATCTTGAAGAATATTTCATGTGCATGTAAGAAAAATGTGTATTCTGCTTGTGTTGTGTGAGTTTTTATTATATATCTATGTATCTTTCAAGTCCAGTATTGTTCAAATCCTCAATTTCCATAATATTCTTACATCTAGATATTCTGTCCATTATTCAAAGTGTGATTGACTTTTTCACGTATTATCATGGAACTCTGTTTCTCCCTTCACATTTGTCAATGTTTGCTTCATATATTTTGCTCTGTTGATTGGTTGTATGTGTCCATAATTGTATATCTTCTTGATTAATTCACCTTTTATACATAGTATCCTTCTTCGTCTCTTGTAATAGTTTTTGACTTAAAGTATTTTGTCTGATACTAGTGTAGGCACCCTTGTTGTCTTTTCATTACTATTTGCAAAGAACATACACTTTTAAACTGTATGTATCTTTGGATATGAAGTGAGTCCAAGGTAACTGTGTAGTTGGATCTTTTTTTTTTTTTTTAACTTTGAACCACACTGGCAATCTCTGCCATTTGATTGGAATGTTTAACCCATTTACATTTACATCAGTGTTTAATCACTGATAAGTAATGACATAGTTACATCATTTTGCTATTTGTTTTCTGTATGTTTTATACTTTTCTTGTTTCTCATTTCCTCCATTACTGCCCTTTTTTTGTGTTTAACTGATTTTTTGCAGTGTACCATTTTGATTTTCTTCTAATTTTCTTTTATGTTCATATTTAAAAATTTTTTTTTTTTTGGTTATCTGGGAATTACAATGAAAATCCTAAATTGATATCAGTCTAGTTTGAATTGATACCAGCTTAGCTTCAACAGGATAGAAACAGTCTGCTCCTATACAATTATGTTCCCTTTTCTTTATGTTATTGTCACACAAATTTATCTTAATACATTGTGTGCCCATTAACATGGACTTACAATTTTTCTATTATGTATTTGTCTTTTAAATCATGTAGGAAATAAAAAGAACAGTTATAAACCAAATGTACAATAATACTGGTTTTTATTATAATCTATGATTTAAACTTTCTAGATTTTTTTTGTTTTTTAAAGTTTTTATTGTTTGTTTCAGTGTGGCTTCAAGTTTTTTCTATTGTCCATTCATTTCTGCCTAAATGATTCCTAATAGTGTTTTTATAAGACATGTCTACTAGTTGTCAGCTCTCTTTTTGTTTGTTTGTTTTTCAATCTTATTATTCCTCATTTCTTCTTTATTTTAGAAGGATTGTTCTCCTGGACATTACATTCTTGGTTGAGTTTTTTCTTTTAGCACTTCAAAAATGCCATCCCACTGCCTTTTGGCTTTATGCTTTGTGATGAGAACTCGGCTGTTCATCATACCGTGGATCCTTTGAACGTAATGCTTGTTTCTCTCTGCTTTAAATATTTTCACTTTGATTTGGCTTTTCACAATTTGAATATAATGTGTCTTGGTGGGGCTGTCTGCATTCATCCTTTTTGTAATTCATTTTGCCACTTCAGTGTGTCACTTCATGCTTTTTGAAAATGTGAGAAATTTTTGGCCATCATTTTTTCAAATATTCTTGTTACCTGATTTTCACTCTCTCCTCCTCCTGAAGTTCCCATCATACATATATTGGAATGCCTTACTGTATTTTAAAAGTCTCTTAGGCTTTTTACTTTTCTTCATTTTTTTTCCTTTTTCTCAGCCTGAATAATTACAATTTACCACTCCTCAGATTTGCTGATTCTTTCTTTTCCCTACTCAAATCTGCTATTGAAACTCTCTAGTGATTTCTTTTTTTCATGAGGACTAAATGAAATACTAGACATGCTTACCACAGTACCTTGAATCAAGTAGGTATTCAATAAATGTAAGTTGCAACTGTATAATCCCTTAATTCTTAAGAATTGTGAGTTGTTTTTTTCTTTCTAAATTTTTAATTGTGCTTAAAAAAAGTACATAAAATTTACCATCTTAGCCATTTTAAAGTGTATAGTTTAGTAGCATTAATTATTGTGTGCAACAGATCTCTAGAACATTTTTTTACCTTGCATAACTGGAACTATATTCATGAACAAACTCCTTTTCCCTCTTCCCCCAGCCCCTGGCAGCCACCACTGTACTTTGAGTTTAACTACTTGATACTTTATTTAAGTGGAATCATACAATATTTGCCTTTTTGTGATTGGCCTGTTTTGCTTATCGTAATGTCTTCAAGGTTCATCCATGTTGTTGACTCTGGCAGGCTTCCCTTTTTTTTTAAGACTGAATGATACTCCATTTTATGGCTATACCACATTTTATTTGTTCATTCACCTTTTGATAGACATTTAGGTTGTTTCCACCTCGTGACTTGTGAATAATACTGCAGTGAACATGGATGTGTAAATATCTTTTTGAGATCCTGCTTTCAATTATTTTGGATATATATCCAGAAATTTTACTGAGTTTTTCATTTAGGTTGTTATACTTGCACCTCCAGAATTTCTGTTTTTCTTCCTTTATGCTGTACTCTTCTCTGATATTCTGTACTTAGTTAGATATCCTTTGCCTATTGTTTTCTTTAGCTCTTTGTACATATTTAAGACAGTTGATTTAAAGTCTTCGTCTGTTAAGTTCAGTGCTTGGACTTCCTCAGGGATCATTTCTGTTAATATATTTTTTTCTGTAAATGGATGATACTTTCTTTTCATGCCCCTAAGTTTTTGTTGAAAACTGAATATTTTAAGTATTTTAATGTGGTAACACTGGAAATCATATTCTTCACTTTCCTTAGGGTTTGTTTTTGTTACTTGCTGTATGCTATAGCTGCTTGCTTTTTAGTGACTTTTCTAAAGTATTTTTGTAAAGTCTCTCATCTTATGTGGGATCTGTGAAGGCAGTGTTACATAGCTTGTGTTTATTTAGTGATTTATGCGGAGATTTTGTTGACTGCCAAAAGCCAAAAAAAAAAAACAGAAGAAAGAAAGAAGGAAAAAAAGAGGAACAGAAGGAGAGTGAGAGTAAGAGAGAGGAAGGGAAGAAGAGAAAGAAGAAGGGAGGCAGGTAGAGAAAGAACAAAGAAATATAAAGAAGTAAAATTAAAAAAAATCTCAAAGTAAAAATTTATAGAAAACCTTTCATTGTCTTTGTCTTTGCATATTGACTCTATGTTGAGGTTCTTCAGTGCTTAGCCTGACCGTTTACATTCTACCTTAGCCTTCACTTGCTACTTCTGAGCCTGGAAATCAGCCAGAGTTGAAAACTTTGGGTCTTCTTAGGTCATTACTCAGAATGCATCCTGCCCTGGGCATATTTGTGGTTTTCCAAATTCCCTAGTATCCATGGCACTTTTGAATCACCTAATTTCCCAAAGAAACTCTTCAGCCTTTTCTTTGTCTTTCAGCATGTGTCTCAATTGCCATCTTTTGGCCCAGGGTGACTGTGGATTGTTTGTTTGCCTTACAGTGTTTTTGAACAATGCCCATAGCTTTTCAGACAGCTTTTCACTTCGGCAAGAATTCCAAGTTAGGCAAAACAAAGATAAGTACTCTGTGTCAGTCATTCACGTAACTCGGGCAAGTTAGAGTAGACAAACAGAATTTGTGAATAAGGTCTCCACGGCACCCTTTGAAACCAGAGACCAGGGTTCTAGACTGGGAACAAGGTCTGCAGTCTTCAAGTCTGCAGTCAAGTTGTGAGGGGCATATGGAAAGGCCAGTCTCATTGATGATTGGAACGCAAACTGTACAGCAACTCCTGGATATGGTTTAGCAGGTTCTGATGAAATTAAACATGTACTCAGTATACCGCCCAGCAATCTCACTCTTCTCTATTTACTTTAGAGAAATGAAAGCTTATTCACACAAAAACCTGTACATGAATGCTCACAGTAGCTTTATTTAAAGTAGCTAAAATTTGGAAAAACCAAAATGTCTTTCAATGAGTAAATGGATACACAAACTGGTACTTTTTATTACTACTGAGCAGTAAAAAGTTATGAATTATTGATATATTCAGTGACTTAGATGAATCTTAAAGACATTCTCCTAAGTGAATTAAGCCAGTCCCAAAAGGTTACATGATGTATGATTCCATTTGTGTGACGTTATTAAAGACAAAACTATAGTGATAGACAACAGAACATTGTTTGCCAGGGGTTATGTGTGGGTAGAGGGTGTGACTATAACTGGTTAGTACAAGGCAGGTTTTTTTGAGTGAAGAAACATCTGTGTCTTGATTGTATTGATGTTTATACAAATTTGTTTTAAAATCCATAAACTGTATACCAAAAGAAAAAATTAATTTTATTACATAATAATTAAACTGGTGATTGTGCCATTCATTTGTCTAAAACATTTAGGCTTTCTCCTGCAGTTTATTAGTGAGAGAAAAACTCATTGAAAGAAGCACTGGCCCACCATTTACATCATTGGAAGGGGACAGCATTCCCAGAGGCCAAGGGAATTCTGTGACAATTCTACCAATATGTACTCAGAGTTTTAATTCCAGTGAGGCTTGTGGGGAGCCTTTGGAAGCCAGTGAGTTTACAGATTTAGGTTTACATTGTCATACGCCCAGCTCACGGTTGTGCTACGTGGCCTCCCAACTAAAACAGGTGTGTGTACATGTTGGTTTCCAGTCAGAGGAAGAAAGAACAACAAACATGGAGCAGAAAGTCTTTCCCATGTTAATCAATCTCCATGCTACATGACTTCCTTTCTTCCTATAATAATGCAGTTCCTAGCCTGTGCAGATGACTTGTGAAGAAAAATTAGATTAATTTTTTTCCTTCTCTCTTTTCCTGGACCCTTACTGAAAGGTTTAATCTTATCTCTGGTATAGCTCTTCTCAACATTTGATACTGGAGAAACGTAGACCTTCTATAAAGATGAATGTGGTAAAGATTTTGTAACACAGATATTAGAATCCAGTCTTCTCACTCTGCACTGTCTCGCTTGTTAAACTCACTGTTCAGTGTCTTTCAGTTGCCATCTGTGGTGGTGACTGTCACACCTCACATCTCTTCACTCAATTCCATACTCCTGTATATTCAATTATCTGCTGGACATGTCTCCTTGAAGATGCAGCAGGCATGTCAAAATTATCAGGTTTTAAAATTGTGTATTAATTCTTTCGTCTCCTACCAGATCTGGGCTTCTTTTTTTATACTTTTATTTCAGTGAATAGGAATCCATGTATTTTCAAGCCAGGAACCAAGGAGTCCATTCATGGCTACTTTCTTACTTCTCAGTTAACTTGGATTCTATAGATCCTAACTCCTTTGTATGTTTCATAACTGCTTATTCTTTGTTTTCATTGACATTGATTAGCATCAGGCTACGATCATATGTCACATGATTTCTGCAATAGCCACAAAACTGATTTTTCTTTCCCACTTAAATCTATTCTCTATACTGCAGTCAGAATATTTCTTTAATGCAAATTTCAATTTGTCATTTCTTAAAACTCCACAGTCATACTCTGTCATTGAAGTGAATTCATACTCTTTAATAATGTAGAACTGCTTATCTCTTCCCCTTACACACTGTATCTGCGTATTGTCTTAGTCAGCTTGGGCTATTATAACAAAGTAGCTTACACAATAGACATTTACTTCTCACAGTTCTGAAGTCTGGAAGTCCAAGATCAACATGTTGGCAGATTCAGTTCCTGGTGAGGACTCTCTTCCTGACTTGCAGACAGCTGCCTTCTCACTGTATCCTTTATGTGGCAGGGGGAGAGAGAGTGTGTGCTCTGGTCTCTTTCCCTTCTTATAAGAATACTAATCCCACCATGGGGTCCTCACTTGCTATCATGATCTTGTCTAAATCTAATTACCTCCCAAAGGCCCTACTTCCAGATACCCTCATATTGGGGGTTAGGGCTTCAACGTATGAACTTGGTGGGGTGGGGTGGTGCAAACATCAGTCCGTAGTAAGTGTTAATGAGCTACTTGCAGTTATGTGAATAGAGCAGGTCAGCAAAATATGTCCTGTAAGCCACATCTGACTGACTACCTGTTATTTCACAGCCTGCAAACTATATTTTTTTACATTTCAAGTGGTTATACTTTAAATGGTTATTATGTATGAGTAAGTACCTACACAATATACATGATTTTGTCTGTAGGCCTGAAAAGTCTAAAGTATTTACTTCCTGTCCTTTAAAAAAGTTTTGCAAATCCCTGGGATAGGTTATGTTTTTTGCTTCCTTGCCCTTAATGATATTGTTTATGCAGAAAGTACTCTCCTCTTTCATGTTGTAGAGGCCACATATGGTTTCTCTTTCAGTTGTCTGTGACTTAGCTTTTATGTAGGTTGTTTTAGGTTGTCTCTCAGTTGTCAAACTTAGATATCCATCCAATGTGCACTTATGGCACTTTAGCAATTACCGTACCGTAAAGGAACTGTTTGAGGGGAGAAAGTAGCCTTGTAGGGTTGGTGTGACTTTGTTAAATTAGCGTTTGTTAAATAGAACTCCGGGTTGTTGGATGGTGAACGCTGATTCAACAGTAGACCACAAGGGAAATTGAAATAGAGAAGTTTATTACTCACAGGTCCTGGGAGAAGTCCACGACACACCTCTGGGGACCACGTGGGAAGGTACACAGCATGCCTCGAAGGGCCGTACCGGTGCAGAGAGAGTGGTAGGATGGGGGACACGTGCCTTCATTAGCATTGGTGGCTGGGGTGTTTGGGGTTCCTGGGCTAAGGCTGCGTGGGTCAATTCACCAAAAACAGCTGGGTTTTGGTAGGCTCCCCAGGGGTCTTCTCCAAGCGGTGCCCGGGGGGGTCCGGGGAGGTGGGGGAGACCGTCGCTCACACGGGCTGCTGGGGAAGCTGTATCAGGAACTCCCATTTGCCTGTGACTCCAGGGCCGTTGTCTGGCGCGTGCACTCATGTGAGGGGCTAGTTTGGGTTCAAGGCCCCTCCAGGCTGCTTGACCACACAAAACGGATACCCAGGCAGCAGTATCATGGAGTAATTTATTTAAACTTTTGACAAAGATAAGGATTGTCTTTTTTACATGAGTATATCCTGTGCTCAGAATTGTACCTTGGTTTTTATCTGTGTTGAATTACTGAAATTGTATCTTATGGTTGCCACATGAAGGGGCAGTGGCAACTCCCCTCCTCCAAAATTTGTTTGGATGCCAAGACCAGTGGTGCCACACACGTACTAAGAGAGTGTGAAAAGATGTATTACTCACATACTGAGATGTTTGTGGGGAGAGCAGAGTAGGTACCAAAACCAGGCCAGAATGGCTTGAGTGAAGGCAGGAGGAAGAGGTGGCTCTGGTTTTTATTGTGGTTAAGGATGGGCTGGGTTCAGGGTTCCCAGGAGCCGGCTCTGTTTGTGTGATTTGGACTTGCCAAGGGAGGTAGACTTTTTCCAACATGAAGTTTTGCTTGTTATAAACGCACTATGTCCTTATTATAGAAAAAGCAGAAAGAATATAAAGAACATAAGCACATACTATCTCATGTAGGGAAAAGTATAACAGTTCTTTGGTTTATCATCATCTAGATAGTTGGGTATATTTTTTAGCATGAAAGGTAGTCATGGTATGCATATGTAATCTGCTTCTCCTCCCACTCCCATTTTACAGAGCTCTTTCCATGTTACTGAATAAATTTCTGAAACTATAATGATTTATTGATGAGCGTTAACTTGAGGCATAAAAATGGAGGGTTTTCCCTCCCTTTCTCCCTGTAACTATTGCTAATTATGCTTCCCTTCCTTTTCCACTGGGCTTTCTTAGTAACTTTTCAAAGTGATGTTATAATTATACCATCACTTCTACGTTCATTAGAACAGGCTCGTTCCCATTCTTTAAGACTGTTTTTTTAACCTTTCATTATAAAATGAAACGCACAGAAAATTGCACAAAACAAATGTAGAGTTTAGTTATTAGAAGTTGAGCACCTTTTGCGCAGTGGTGGCAATGCTCCTTTTCCTGATCAGTAAGTCTCAGCCAGCCCTGCTTTGGACAGAAAATGAGGTCCTATTATCGTTGATTCTTTGCTGTGTCCTTAGTTGTCAAATCTGGCCTGGGGCACCCAGCATCATCTTGTTTCACACATACTCATGCATACACAGTCAAATGTTTTTGTAGAGCATATGATTTGTGGGGCGGGGGAGGGGTGAAATTAAGAAACTCAGTGCTTATTGCGGAAAATGAGAAAATACAGTTACTCTAAATGAAAAAAGAAGGAAAAAACCCATAATCCTAAAATACAAAGTTACAAAAAAGTTGGTATGCATATTATACAATGTGGTTTTTTTTCATAAAATGGATAATTCTGTACTGAATTTGTAGTGTTAGAACCTTTTTTCCCCCCTTCGGTTAACATCTAGTCCTTTCCAGTGGAAGAAATTTATTTTTTTGTTTAAGATGAAAAACATTTTGTGTTCATACTGATACTTCCCACTTACATTCACAAACGTAGAATTTTTGTTTAATTTCAGTGTTCTTTACATTTTAGTTTACTTATCCTAACATGAGAACCCATTTTTCAACAAACACCAATACAACTCCTTTCATTTATACCCATGTATACACAACCGTCTTAGAGTAATAACCGTACTACCATCCATATTACAATTACTGAAAATAGTTTGAGGATTTTTTTCCCTCACTTGAAATAGTTTCTCTTTAAGTGTTATGCCAACAACTTGATACACAGTTAGATTCATTTATTTCAATTTACTTTTGACTTACAAAGATTTATTGAAACATTATTTTTAAGAGCAAAACATTAGAAACAACCCAGTCTGTTTTTACCCCAATTAACATCTTTCCGTGTCTATAGATATATTTTTATTATCTTTTTTTATTAACTAGACGGCTATATGACTGTTTCATTCTTTCTGTTATATGACTATTCCATTTTTCTAGTGTTGGGCACTTAGGCTGTTTCTACTTTTTTGTCATTCTGAACAATGCTGCAATAACCATACTTATACATACATTTTCTGCATTTGTTTATTTCTAAGGCATAAATCCTTAGGAAGGAAAATTTACCTTTAAAAGGAAAGTTTTAGCTAAAATTTGGCAAATTGGACTCCAGAAAGTTTATATGAATCTAATACTATCTGGAGTATAGATGAGTACTAGATTTCTCTCAATCGTGATAAATCAGCATTAGTGTTAGTATTCTTTCCTACATCATATTTATTGGCTATTTTTCATATTTATTTTGTGAACTGTCCATTACGGCCTTTGCCAGTTTTTTTCATGTTCATCTTTTTTCTTGATTGTTGTTAGGAAGACTGTATTAAGGATAGTAAATCTTTCATGATCAAAAGAGGTTATATGAAATAAATACTTTTCTTGTCCCTAGGTTAAATAATTACCCAGAGTTTTGTTTGTTTGTTTGTTTGTTTGTTTGTTTTAATAAATACAGTTATTCCAGTCATTTGGATCCAGGATCAATGGATCCTGGAACGAAGGCCCAGCAACACAAACTTGAAAAGATTTGGATGGAATACCTGACATAGGGAACATTTCTAATTTTCTTCAGAATATCTGTAATAATGTAGATACACCCTTTCTATAAGAGTTTTTTTTGTTGTTGTTTTGTTTTTGCTTTTTTTTAAAGATTTTATTGGAGAAGGGGAACAGGACTTTATTGGGGAACAGTGTGTACTTCCAGGTCTTTTTCCAGGTCAAGCTGTTGTCCCTTCCAATCTTAGCTGTGGAGGGCGCAGCTCAGCTCTAGGTCCAGTCGCCTTTGTTGGTTGCAGGGGGCACAGCCCACCATCCCCTGCGGGAGTGGAGGAGTTGAACTGGCAACCTTGTGGTTGAGAGCCCACTGGCCCATGTGGGAATTGAACCGGCAGCCTTTGGCATTAGGAACACGGAGCTCCAACCGCCTGAGCCACCCGGCCGGCCCTTCTATAAGAGTTTTTAAAGGCCATAATCTAACTTGTTTTTGTGAATTTGGGATCTTCTTATATATACTAAGGAATGGTCATACAGTATTGGATCAGTTCTTAGATTGGAAGGATCCACTACTGGTGGGCTGTAAGTCAAACTGAGTTTACCTTCAACTTAGTTTTTGTTTATTTAGTTATTTAGACTTTAGAACAAGAGTCTTTGAAAGCAAAATACTACTTTTCTAAGGACAGATGATAACTAGCAAGGTTGCAAATAGAACACAAGAGGGGCTGCTTATACCAGTTTGACAGGTCCAGTTCTATTATAGAAAATAATGATTTAAGGCAAACCAAGGAGTTGGTAGTGGTGCTGAAGGCAGTAGTAGGCAGGTTTGGCACAAAAAAGGAGTGGAATAATCACATCGTTAAAGGCTTAGTTTGTTATTTTTGCATACGTTGCCCAATCCCTAGAGATAATAAAACACAACCTCCCACACCAAATACGAATAAATTTGGGGAGATACATTACTAATTTTGATTATTCATGTTGTCAGGGAAGTTGTTAAACGCGTGGACTTAGGTGATAGACCACTTGTGTTCATAGCCCATGTTGGCCAGGTGTTTAGGCGCTCTGTGCATTAATTTCATCACCTAGAATATGGGAATTGCATTAGTCATGAAATCATAGGGTTGTGTTAAAGGTTAGATAAATGATATTTGTCACATGCTTAGAACAGTGTCTTGCAGATAGTGAGCACAGTGTAAGATTTTTAAATTAAAATCTGGTGGGGAGGAAGACTAGAGATGTTACAAATAGCTTAATCAGGTAAACCAGTTCAATCTATTCTTTTTGTTTTAGAAAATTGAGTGAATTCAGATTATCATACAGTCATGTTTTCACAACTCATGATAATATACATTCTTGAGCTAAATTATAACATTTTTTATCGCTTTTGTTTACAGGATATTCTGAATAATCTAGAATCGTGTGACCTTGAGGATGATGACCTTATGCTTGATGTGGATCTGCCTGAGGATGCACCTCTTGAAAATGGTAAGTGGGGACATATTGAACCTCCAGAGGCACATAGTTAAGCCACTTGACTATAGCCAATTTGATATTTGTTATTTACAGATTTCCCAATCTCAATCTGAAAAGGAGGCCTTTTCAGACTTAGAATCAATCTTCAGAGATGTTATATAGGTTCATTGTAAATTTATTAAGTGTTTAAAACCTGATTTTGTAGGTCTTAGATATAATTTCCATATGATGCAATAATTTTATATACCTATACCATGAAGTAAGTGGTAGATAGGATTTGACCTTTTTTTCCTATATACATACCCAATTTTTCCTCCCATTATTTCGTTTTAATTCTAAGAAATGCATTTAGAGAAACAAATAAAATGATTTATGAAACATCAGTAAATATCATTAAATTGAAAAAAATTTTAAGATCAATTCTGGGAAAATGGCGATCTTCTGAATGAATCATTCTACCCTTTTTTTTTTTTAACCTCTTATTCCCCTTAACCTTTCCCCCTTTTAAAATTTTTCAATTACAGTTGATATTCGGTATTATTTTGTATTAATTTTAGGTGTACAGCATAGTAGTTAGAAATTTATATAATTTAAGAAGTGATCGCTCTGGTAGGTACTAGTCTAGGACCCACCTGGCACTACACATAGTTATTACCACATTATTGACTATGTTCCCTGTGCTTTACTTTACATCCCCATGACTGTTTTATGACTACCACTTTGTACTTCTTAATGCCTTCACCTTTTTCACCCGTCCCCTCCAAACCCCTCTCATCTTTTACCCTGATAAATCTACTCTAAATTTGATAATCTATATAGTTATTACAATATTATTGACTGTATTCCTTATACTATACCCTACATCCCCATGACTACTTTGTGACAACCAATTTGTACTTCTTAATCCTTTTCCCTTTTTCACCAGCCCTGAAACCCCCTCCTGTCTGGCAACCATCAAAATGTTCTCTGTATTTATGAGTTTGTTTCTGTTTTGTTTGCTTGTTTATTTTGTCTTTAGATTCCACATATAAGTGAAATTACATTGTAATTTCACTCCACTCAGCACAATACCCTCCAGGTCCATCCATGCCAATGCAGATGGCAAGAGCCCATTTCCTTCTCTTGCCAACTCATATTCCATTGTGTATACGTACCACCTCTTCTTTATCCATTCATTCATCGACAGACACCAGGCTGCCTCCACATCTTGGCCATTGTAAACAGTGCTGCACTGAACATATGGATGCACATGTCCCCTCAAAGTAGCATTTTGTTTTTATTTTCTTTTTTCGGATTACTGAGTCCTTCTTTGTCTTCTCTTATAGCCTTTGTTTTAAAGTCTATTTTGTCTGGTGTAAGTATTGCTACTCCAGCTTTTGTTGTTTCATTTCCACTTTCATGAAATATCTTTTTCCTTCCCTTTACTTTCAGTCTGTATGTGTCTTTCAATCTGAAATGAGTCTCTTGTAGGCAGCATATGTAAGGGTCTTGTTTTCTTATCTATTCAGCCACCCTATCTTGATTGGAGCATTTAATCCATTTACATTTAAAGTAATTTTTGATAGATATGTAGTTATTACCATATAGTAATAATAATAATAATAACAATAATAATAATAGTTTTTATTATGCTTATAATAATTATATAATAATAATAATTATTATTATTACTTGTCTTAAAGAAATCTCTAACATTCCTTGTAATTCTGGTTTGGTGTGATGAGCTTCTTTAGCTTTTTCTTGTCTGGGAAATTCTTTTATCTTTCCTTTGATTCTAAATGATAGCTTTGCTGGGTACAGTAATCTTCGTTGTAGGTCCTTGCTTTTCATCACTTTGAATATTTCCTGCCAATCCCTTCTGGCCTGCAAAATTTCTGTTGTGAAATCCACTTACAGACTTATGGGAGCTCGTTGTAGGTAACAAACTGATTTTCTCTTGCTGCTTTTAAGATACTTTCTTTGTCTGTAACCATTGGCCTTTTAATAGTGAGGTGTCTTGGTGTGAGCCTCTTTGAGTTCATCTTGTTTGGGACTCTTTGTGTTTCTTGGGCTTGTATATTTATTTCCTTTGTCTAGCTGGGGAAGTTTTCCACCATTATTACTACAAATAGGTTTTTAATTCCTTGCTCTCTCTCTTCTCCTTCTGGTACCCTTGTGATGCGAATGTTGGCACACTTGATGTTGTCCCAGAGGCCCCTTAAACTATCCTCATGTTTTTGGATTCTTTTTTTCTTTTTGCTGTTCTGATTGGGTGTGTTCTACTACCTTATCTTCTGCATCACTGATTCGATGCTCTGTTTCATCTAATCTATTGTTGAGTCCCTCTATAATAGTCTTCATTTCAGTTACTGCATTCTTTATTTTTGAGTGGTTCTTTTTTTATGTTTTCCTTCTCCATTTTTATGTTTCCCATCTGTTTGTTGAAGTTCTCCCTGAGATCATTGAGCATCCTTATAACCAGTGTTTTGAACTCCACGTCTGGGAGATTGCTTGTCTTCATTTTGTTTAGTTCTTTTTCTGGAGCTTTGTTCTGTTCTTTTATTTGGGACATGTTTCTTTGTCTCTCCATTTTGGCTGTCTCTCTATTTTTGTTTCTAAGTATTAGGTAGACCTGCTCTGTCTCCTAATCATAGTAGAATGGCCTTATGGTAGTAGGTTTGCTGTAGGGCCCAGAGTATAGTTTTCCTGGTCACTTGAGCCAGGTACTTAAGGTGCGTCTCTTGTGTGGGTTGTGTGTGCCCTTCTGTTGTAGTTGAGCCTTGGTTGCTGCTTGCACATCAGTGGGAGGTCTTGACCCTCAGGCTGATTGGTTGTGAGGACTGGCTATGACTACAGTGGAGGAACTGTTGTGTAGGGGCTGATCCTACACAGCAGGGTTTGCTTTAGTAGGGTTCTGGTGCCTGCCCAGTCTGTCCTTTGGATGTGTCACCCTTTGAGGTGGCTGGGTGATTCTCCGGCTGCGTCTGAAGCTGTCCACTGGGCGTGCCAGTCCCAGGACCTCCTGGGAGGGACCCACCGAAGGCCAAGTTCAGCCTCAGCCTATCCCCTGCCCATGGCCACCTGGCATGACCCACAAAGCAGTCCTCAGATGGCCACTGACTATGCTCGGATTGGAGTTGCCTCGAGAGGCCAAGCTGCAAACCAAGGCCAGCTGTCACTATGCCAGATACAGGGCTGCTCAACCAGATGTATGCGACATACTGAAGTCAGATGCTGCTCTTTTGGCTTTTGTGAATCTTTGAGAAATTTTAGTAATGTCTGCAGCATGAGCCAAGACAAGCCGTTTATATGAAATAGCCACTATAAGTTGCTTGGCTGTGCCCAAAGTTGGTTGGGGTGGGGTCTCAGGGAATCAAGGCTAATAAATGGTTTAGCCAGGTCGATTCAGACTGAGATATAGTGGCCTTCTGTTTCTGCATGCATGCCGGGAGTGGGGGAGAGTCCTACAAAGAAACAATTGTTTCTGCTAGCCTTTCTGTCCCGGAGAAAGCTTCCCGTTCAGCCCTCACCCTAAAGCCAGACAACTCAGTTCCTCCCCGTGTGCCTTTCGAGCTGGTAACCCAGCGCTGGAGCTCAAAGTGAGTGACTCCATGCACGGGCCCTTTAAGAGGAGCACCTGGGACTGCAGCCACCCTCTGTCTCACTCTACCACAGTCTTCACTGTTTTCACAACTAGGAGTTATGGGGACTAATGTCCCCAGCACTGAGATGTGGAAGCAACCTGTTCCGCATCTCTGCCCCTCCCACCTGTCTCAAAACAGCTTCTTCTATATGTCCTTAGTTTTAGGGCTTCTGTTCTTCTAGACTTCAGGCGATTCTAAATGATATGATGGTGGTTCTGTAATTTTGATGTGGTTGTGAGAGGAGGTGAGCACAGTGTTTTCCTGCTCTGCCATCTTGACTATATCCTCATTCAACCCTTTTTTACTTCCAGATCCATTCTGCCTTCCTGTGGAGATCCCAGTAACTGCTGTAGCAGAGCTTTAGATAATCCATCTGTAAGAGGGCCGGGGTGCTCTTCCCCCACTGACACAGCATTTGTAGGGTTTTCTGTCTTAGGGACTGATCCAGAACCAGGGACTGATCCAGCCTAGGAAAGCCCCTGGGACAAGGGTTGTAATGGGGATCCTCTTCAGAAGAGGAATGGATCCAGAGACCTGCACATTCCCTGTCAGTCAACATTTTCCTGGTCTTGGGCCTCCTAGGGACCAGGGATGAAGTAAAAACTGTGGTGAAGTCCTTTTTATATGTGATGCCAGGAAATGCAAGGATATTTCACAGAGAGTAGGTGTGTGTTTTTAGTGCGTCGTTGAGGTCCTAGGAACGTGTCGCTGCTCACATTTGTCATATTGATCAGGCTTGTTTGTTACACTGCCAGGGTGCCCTGTAACAATCTCAAAATCACAGTGCCTTTCAAAATTGGCATTTATTTTTCTCATTCTTGGGTCTGTGGATAAGCCTGGACAGTTTAGGTTGTGCGACTGAATTCAGGTCTACTTGTTTCTTCATTTGGAGACCAGGACTGCTTGGAGCAGGTTGTTCTGGTGACAGATGGCAGAAGGACAATAGGGTGATCAGAAGCATGATATATAATGTCTCTTCAAGTCTTCACTTAGCGCCAGCACACTTAATTCTACAGCAGTGGGACTGGGAGGTACTGTGTTCACACGGAGATGCCCTGCAGCAGAGCACGTGGCATGTTAAATTCTATTAACGAGAGAGTGAGGAACTGAGAACAATAGCTGCTCTACCTACCCCTGGGGTAGAGATGGTTGCACCTTCTGTGGTTCTGCTGTCACTTGGGATGCTCCAGCAACCAGAGCTGAGTTCTAGTCAACTGTGAAAGAAAAATCACAGTCAACACCCAGGAAGAAGAACAGGGAAAACCACAGAACTCCCAGGATTAGAGAGGCCCAAGGAGGTAATAATGAGAGCACTTAGGGAGAGTTAATCGCACTGTAATGCTTTCCGGAGCCATAAAAGAGTTCCCCACAGAACACTTCAGTAGATGACAGAAAGCAGAGCTGCTGTTGAAATCTGATTAGTGGTCTATAAGATCAAGTAGAAAAATATTGTGGAACACAGAGGAAAAACATAAAGCATCGATAATTATAAGGGAAATAATAATGAGTCTTCATGGTCCAGGAAATTTAATGTGAAGTTTTAAGGGCTGGTAGTGAGGAATGAGGGATTTACCTTGTTGGAATAAATCACATCCTAACTAAAGCATTTTACTAAGAATTACAACCACTTCTCTTTAGAGGAAATCTTACACCATATCTGAGCTAAAACAGGAGGGGGAGAGATGGAATTGGTCTTAGAACCTTCCTCATCTTGAGAGCACAGCAAAAATTTACCCACATATTAGATAAAAGTAGAATCACAGGGAAATTTAAAGTCTTTGAGGTCTTGGTTGGGGACTTGTGAAAAGTTTGAGGGTATTACTGAGGTATATCACGTATGTTCCAGATTTTCCTAGAATGCAAACAAGTATTGACTATTTTGAGCTAATGGACACTGAAGAAAGCAGATCGTGGATCTAAAGTATGTTACCTTTAGAGGCACCCAAAGAGAAACTATTATTGAGGTTTGCTTCTGCTGGAGAGTAGGGAATGACTTGTCTCTTTATAGCTCTGAGGTCCTGCATGACACTATGCCCACCTGTTGAGTGTTTTGGTTGGGATGGCAATGTTACAAGGACGGGAGCAAGGTTTAAGAAGACTTCTAATATTCTTTTGACTGTTGGTTCTAGTTCCCTTTAGATTGTGGTTTTTGAGGCTATTATTGCAAATTTGGGTGGAGTTTTTAGATGGCTCATTCTGGATCTTGATGGGTTCAGCTCACTAATTCTGCCAAAATCAGTAGAATTTTTGACAATACAAAGAATGGCACCTCATTGAGATCTTAAATTTGGGCATGAGTTTGCTATGACTTCATTATGAATAGGGGACTCTTCTGTTATTTCAACGGAGAGGCCATGAGGACAACATTCGTCTGGCATTGTCTTTGTGTAGTAAATAATTACCATGAAGCCAGCAGGGTGGTAGCACAGAGGTGGAAAGAATGTTTGTTGGACAAATGTTTTTGGGACAGTTAATAGCTAGGATTTGGGAGCTGTTGGAGTGTTATTGGAATGACCACACGGAGTGGTTTGGTGACAGTGAGGGGGCGGTTATGCAACAGCAGGGTTTAAGGTTGATATTGTAAGGTCTGTATCAATAAAACACGTTCAAGGCTGTCCTTTACTACTTAGAGAAATTTATTTTTGAGTTTAAGGGTAAAACCAGAAATTGAGTGCTTGATTTCTCCCTCAGAACACTTTAATCACCCACTTTATTTTTTCTCTTTTATTTCTTAATGCAGTAGAAGACATTTGTTTTTCGAATGCCCTGCTATTTGTAGCATCTATGGATGTGTTAAGAGATTCCTTCTTCCAATGTTTAATTCACTGGTGGAGGCATCTCGTTGTTATATGTGAAGGACATCATTTTATTCTGAATCTTATTCTGTCTTTTTTTAAGGCTCTTTCCAAGCACTGGAAGTCTGGCAAGGAGGCTATTTGCGGTATTTCTACCCTAAAATCTTTCACAGAAAGTGAGAAGAAAGGGTCACATCTCTTTCAGAATTTACTCTTGAATGTTCTCTAGTGGTGTTAGTCTATCCTTGAAGTCTGCAGTGAATTTATCTTTTCTTTTCTTAAACAACTGGATCAGAGCCCAATATGTGTTCATAAAAAAAGACTTTATGACAGCTTCTGAAAGGCCTTTTTTAACCTCTCTTCCTTTTCTGTGCATTTGAGTTCAGGACACATTACCCCAAAATACGGTGCCCTGGCAAATTGAATATTTTAAGCTGAAGGGATTTTAGAAAATGGCAGAAGCAGGAAAGTCACTCTGACCTCCCCCCGCCCCTTTTTCCCTGAAGCAGGTCATAAAACCCTCCAGTGAGTCGCCTTCCCTATTCATCCTCGTCTCTGAAGACAGAGGGACACCAAGAAGAGTCAGTCATACCAGGTCATGCCAAGTTTCCCCTAGTTTACTACAGTCACCTCATTCTCCTTAACCTGTCACAGTCCTCCCTGGCTGTGCATTCTTCAGCAAAAGTAGCATGAAAACACCCAAGTCTAAAGGTTCTTTGGGTCTTCATTTCCTTATAAAGGCCCCATTACACGTATTATATTATATATATATATACCTCGATGCTTTTCTCCTCTTAAATCTGTTGTGTCAGTTTAATTTTCAGACCCTAAAAGGGTTGAGAAAAACGTTTTCCTCCTCTACACAATCACGGGTTCCTAAGTTACTTTTAGGTTCTTCACACTTTACCTTTTCTATTCTATTTTTTGCTTCTGGAGTTCCCTCTAATGTATGAACTAGTTGGTATAGTTCTGGCGACTCTGGATCATCAATTCCTAACAATATTCCAAATTCCTTGGCAAATTGCTCCCAATCTTGTTTAGACCTTAGAAAGTATGTAGCAATCAATGGCTCTCAGCTCAGAATGAGACACCAGGTCTTAAAATCAACCCTAATGGGTTTTCCCTCTTCTGAAGCAGGTTTAACTTGAAGAGGTATTGAACTTTCTAGGTTTCTGGCCATCTTGGGGGGGAGGGGAACAGGTCAAAGGGAGAGATTGGGCAGAGAGAAACTGAGAAGCATAGAATGAGGGAAGAGGAATAAAAGGAGAAAGGGCTTCAGGTTTGAGTTGCAATTTGGGAGGATGTGAAAAATAAATTGTTTGTAATTCTTTTATAGTTTTCTTTTACCTTGGTCAAGGAGTCTGTTAAGGAAGCAGTTTTGGAATCTGAATTAATTTTGGTAGACCATTGGGTATTTGAGATTTGTTCTAAAGTGTTTTCTAAATGAACAATTTTGTTATTGCAAAAGCACAGTTGTATTGCTTTATTCTCTTTTTCAGGAATTTCTAATAGTCACTCATTTCCTGCAGATTAAAGCCTAGCATTTGGCACTTTCATGGTACAATACTCAGGTTTATAAAATTTCCATAGTGTATACCTTCTTACATGTGCTGTTTCCTCTGCTAACTTTGATTTTCAACTTTTCTATGTTGAAAAAGATGTCTATTTACTTCCGGAATCCCACCTCAAACCAAGTTACGGTGCCTACTAAAATGCCCTTATTTCATGTTATTTTTCCCAAGGACACATTTTCGCTAAACTTTTTGTTGCAATATAGTCAGTCATATGAGGTTCATAGTGTTGTCCCTGACCACTTTCCAATTCCTATATTTTCTTCTGGAAATTTATTTTTATATTTCTCAGTACTAATTGTGTTTAGTAATAACAAGGTTTATTTTTCGTTTGTTTGTTTTGTTTTTTAACACAAGGGTTTCTTCTCTCAAGCCAAATTTCAGTTAAAAGCTTTTCTGATAAGATTTGTAAAACCTCCTGCAAAACACATATTTTCCAGGCTTTGTGATGAGTAATTTCTTCCCACTATCTTCTTTGCCAATTGTTAGTCACAGGTGTCATCCATTACCTGCTTAAGACAAGTTACCAGAGAAATCATCTCAGTAGCTCTTGGTGTCATATTTTGTTCCTTTATCGAATCAGAAGAAGGGGTACGATGTGTGTTAGACACAGGCATCCCCACATCCCATACCTTTCAGTTAACTTCTCCTCTCCAGAGGGTAGAAATCCTGGTATTATCTCTGTCTCCTACTCATAATAATAATAAAAAACAATTACATACTAAAATCTGGAGCATACTAATGTCTGGAGCTGGAAACCTCCTTCAGAAGGCCTTTGTCTCTAGTCCTAACGTCACAGTGAGGGCCACATCTTGAGTGCTGTTGGTTTGGATCAGTGTACTAGGTTAAAACTTTTTCAAACCGGGATGCCGTTAGGTTCGCCCCATCATTCCCGATGGTATGACACATTCAGAGGGATTTATGTCCTTTCTTAGTCTTCTTTGCCTGTTCCTTCATTGGCTCTGGAAGCAGGTTTTGATTTATCTCCATCTTGTAATTTTATTGCTTTTCATTTTCTTTTCTATGTTATTTCTTTAATTCTGTCAGAGAACGCTTACTCTGTTCTCAGAAACCATCACTAATGTTATTTCACATTATTTTCTTAGTAACGTTTTAAGATATGTAGCCGCATGATTGATGGAAGCCTCAGGTATGAGTATAAGCAGGGCCCGTTCTACAGAGTCTGGAGCGGTCGTATCTCTAAGAAGGTAGCTCCTTCTGTTTCTACCACTAGTCCTTTGTGGTCCTGCAAATGTTTATTTCTAGTGCTTATTTGCCATTTTGCCCATATTCGAGTTCATATTTCAATAAAGGTGCTTTAATTTGAGGGCTGTGCCAACAACCATAGCACACACAAAAGCAGCACTTTAGTTTCTGCGTTGTAACTTCCCTCAGTATCCAACCCCGTCTCCTGGCCTGTTTGCCTGATTTGTTTGCTTCTTGTTGCTCTGTGTGCACTCTGTTGATGATATCCTAATTACGGATCAGTTTCTTATTATAACAGAATTTCTTGTTTGAGGAGTGGGTAGAATTTTGTCTGCCTGAGTTAAGAAAAAAATATGAATTCAGAACATTTAAAAGTAGTTATAGATTATCCCTCAGCTATAAGAGTTGCTTAAACTAAAGGAACATTTTAATGTCTTGTAGAAATACTTAAGGAACTTAACCAAATCTATGAGTATAATACAAATGTGAACTAAAAGCAGTTTAAGCCTTCGTAGGGTTGTTTTTTATTTTCTTTTGCAATCTCATTTTCTACTCATGATTTTCTTTTTTCGGCATAATGGTCAACATGCTTTTATGTATCTAACAGCCAGGTTTTCTATAACTAAACTTTTTTTTATCTCTATCTCAATTTATCAATGAGATAAACTAATTTATCTCAATAAGATGACAAGAAATTGTTCGAAATAATTTCAAATGTAAGGCTTTTTAAACATTTTTGCATTGCAAAGTTTTTTAAAAAACTATAAAACATAGTTTTCTCTAAAATTGATTTCTCTAATGAATTTAAACAAAATTTCAATACCTTTTAAAACCTTATTTTTTATACATTTAGAAGAAATATATTATAGTGAGTCTAGTATATATGAGAATTGAATATCCATACTTTACATCATCTTTTCTTTGGAATGAGGAAGTTTTTTGTTTTGTTTTGTTTTTTAAATCGGGTATACTGTAATGAAACACTCTCCACATTTCAAATTCAGATTTTAGGTTAAGTGAAAACAATCATTTAAATAATGTTGTTTTTCAATTGGGGATTGCACTGATTGCTAAAGCTTTTTTTATCACAAGGAATTCTGAACATTGCAGGATTTGAACTTGCTCATGTAATAATTCTCAGACTAGAGAAACCTTCCCAGTTCCTGGCTTGGGTTAGTGTTGAGTTGTATTTTTAGTAACAGTCCTAACTCAGTAGCTATGTAAGCAGTGAGCGAAGATGGAGTCACAGGGTAAACTGGGCGTGCTTCCCACAGGGAGGGCTGGGAGCCGGCAGGAAGGAAGGCCTGTTTGTCAGTGCCTAGTGTGCAACTATGTCTGAGTAGGCAGCAGGCGACACAATGTCTCCCTTGTACAAAGTAACTCTCTTAGCCAGTGCTCAGATATGTGAGGACAAAGTGTTTGGGTAAGTGAAGGAGAAGCTTGGGGTGTTTCAAAGAGATTCTTTTCGCGTTTTTGTGGCATTTGTATTTCAGGGAGTGTACTATTTGTTGCTGCAAAGTACTGGCTTTGTTTTCAGTGGCATTTTAGACTTTTTGAACAAGCTCCACTGCAGGCAGATTTGAAGCGTCTTACTTTCTAAAACTGTGAGCTTAATTTAAAAAATATGATTTGTTTGTGATAAAAAGTTAATTTGTGCTTCATGAAGTCTGGGAAAATTAATTGTGACATTCATTTCGAGGAATGAATTCTCCACTAGACTTAAAATCTTCTTTTTCTTGTTTTCATTCAGAAGTCAGAACCAACTAGTGATAATGATGAAAACCACTGTGAAACTGATGACTGGTGTTTAAAATGTATAATGTTGATTTCAAATATAATTTGCTTGCTTTAAAACAGTGGAACCGTTGATAAAGTTTTGTAATTTTAAGTTCGAATAATATAAACTTCAGTTTTTAACCAACAGAACTGGTTATTTTTCTTTTGGAAATCTTGATCTTTTTTGATGAGCTAACATAAATGACTGGTATTTTTTAGTATATTACTTTTATATTTTCAGCAGCATTTAATTATCAAACTATTATAGATAGTTAACTTTTTAGAGTGTGTACACGTTTGTAATGTTTTACTTTTGAATCTGTTTAGTGGAATGTGACAATATGAACCGTTTTGATCGATCAGACAGAAATGTCCGGCAGTCTCAGGAAGGATTTTGGAAAAGGCCATCCCAGAGGTGGAGTGGACAGGACCATTATCACCTCAGCCATCCTGACCACTATCACAACCACGGGAAAAGTGACTTGAGCAGGTGAGTCTGATTTTCTATCTTCTGATTCATTTTGAGTCATAATTTTTCCCTTGCTTCCTTAAAACCATTTTTGGGGTCTGGTTTTTAGAGACACCAAAAATATAGTGCAAGTTTCATGTCGTCCTAATTGGAATAATATGTCTAATTTTTTTCTTTGGCCCAAGTCTTTTTTCATTAACTTTATCGTAAATATAAATATTTATTTATGTCTACTATTTGGACTTTTAAGTTTTGATGTGCTTTTTCCAGTTCTCATTTAGGAATGATTAAAGGTTGACTTTGTTAAATGTTATTTTTTTAACTAATGTGTAAAATTAGTGCCAAGTGATTTGTCTTCTTTTGCTTATATAATAAATTGAAAATTTAAAATTCTTCGAGTACTATTAGAAACAAAAGAAGGAACTGTGCAATGCTAGAATTCTTTTCCTTTTTTGAAATGTAGCATAGTGTTTAATTTGATGAGACCTTATGTGTAATGTGGCTAGGATCAAACCCTGGCCTGGCACAAATTAGCTTTGTGAACTTAGATAATGTACTTAACCCCTCTCTACTTCATTTACCATCTGTAGAACGTAGCTTATATTTCCTTCTCACCTTTTGAGGATCAGGGATAAACGTGCCTGGAGCCATATCTGTGTTACAGTAGGCCCCCAGTGGTAGTTGTTATTTTTTTCCTTTTCACTCTCATCTTGTTCTACTGGGGATTTGAGGTCATTTTGGAGCCAACTTACAATACAGATAATAAAATTTGGATAAATAAATAATGGGAGGGAAACATTGCCCCATATAGTTCTTGCAGTAAGAAAAAAAAGTGGCTCTGATTATTTGCAACAAAAGCAAAGAACAAAACTTGATCCATTACAAGAGTTACAGTGTGCTTAAGATAAATGACATGTTTCTCCTGAATTGATTAGCTTTTATGAGACAGAAACCTGTAAGAGGTTGCTTTGTATGCATTCTTATAAGGGAAATACCTGTGATACAGTGGACAGGTGTCAGGCAGCTTTCCAAAGTAGAAATAATGACAGATTCCTTAAGTCTGTTTCTTACTTATGTTCTTCAATGCAAGCTACAGGGAATTCTAGTCCAAGTGAGAAAAGGCGGTTCTACAGTGGTTCATGAAAAGATGATGTCCAGCTAAAGATCCTTTTGCTGGTATAATTTGATGCAAAGATAAAATTGAGGAAATGTAAAAGAATGCATTCAATACATACCTTCCAGGCTTTATTTTAGCTGTTCTGCTTCTCATATCTGGGCTTTTGATAAGGAATGGACGTCAGAGAGTTGGTATTATCAGACAAAAATCTGACGTAAAGATAGATGATCTTCATTGCTTATAATAAAGATTACGCTTCCCTCATCTTTGATGGTTAGTTTATACAAAGGTAAATTTAAGGCTAATTTAGACATCTAAAACGTGGACCCTTGCTTATACTTCAGATAAGATCTTTTCCATCCATTTCACAAACACTCATTGAGAACCTATGTGGTGAACGCTGCTCAATTCTTAAGCTGGGATGAATTTACACATTGTGTGAGAGGTGAAAGTTGTGGATTGGTAACAGCTTCTTGGAGCATTGTTTTGAGGAAAATTAAAGGAACTACGCAGTGCCTGAGTTCAGTTGGAATAATTGCAGTTATCTATTAGGTAGAAGATGATGTGCTTCTACCATCCCATAGGAATATGAGTAGCGGATACTTCCTTCTGCCAGGATGCTGAGTCTGGGAGAGACAGGCACGTAGACAGTTATAACACAGTCTTACTGCAGTGCAGTGAGGACGGGGGCCTCAGTACGGTGAAGGCTGCAGGACACTAGGTGCATGTGGCAAGTGGTTTTGTCTGGGGTAGTGGTATATAAGGAAGTTACTCCTGACCTGAAAAGCATGACTGGAGAGATTGCAGAGCAGTGGTTTCTGTAGGAGAAGTATTCAGATGGAAAAAAAGTAGCATGTGCAAAAAAAAAGCCTTTATGGGATGGTGTGGCATTTATAGTTGGATTGCTAGGTCATTTCGGGGGAATAAATAGGTGTGATTTCTAACTCTAGATAGCAAAACTATCTATGCATTTTAAGATGAAGGGTGGCGAACTTCAGTTTAAAGTGAGATTACTAATCAGACTGTCCAAGATGGAGTGGATTTACCTGGAGGTAGTAATCTCTGTCCCTGAGAATGACTGAGGTTGATTAACTGTCAGAAAAGTTAAGCAACATTTTCTAAAAACTATATTCCTGGATATCAATATGTATAGAAAAGAGAGATTCTCTGATCAAATGAGTGTAGGAATGACAAGTTCAAGTTAAATGGATTTTTTTAAATAGCAGACTCCCCAGTGCCTTAATATATAAATATAGTATTAATGATTTTACAAAAGATGGTGAAAGGATATGTAACCATTTCCCAAACCATATGACCACAAATCTCACCTGCACCGTGTGTTTTGAGGGACTAGTGATTGGTGGATCATCCACACTGGTAATTCTCAGTGAAGAGAGAGATAAATGTACAGCATTCTGGGGCTTTCTAATCAGATGCGCTTAGCACAGAACTTCCCAACAAGGGGGCTGAGCATACCAGTTTGGCATGAAGGGTTATAGGTTAGCCAGTTTATAGATCCCCTCAGGCTTTGGGGTGGCTGTGTGGGGTTTGGGACATCTCGACCCCTTAGAGTCAGTTATGGGGATGAGAGAGAGAAGCCTCACTCCGGCATACCTTCAGACTATCCTTTTCTCTCCATGCCTTGATTGTAAACGGTATGGCTGCACTGACCCCAGGGCCTTTTTAGTATGACATGGGTGAAAGTCCCTCTTCCCATTCTGTGATGTCTGGAGTGCTGGTTCCCTTTCCTGTCTGTCCTTCAATTCCTGTCTGGCATTGTCATAGTTAATTAAAGGATTATGTCTTATCCATAACTCGGGACTGGTGGTTCAGAACCAGTGATCTACTTCCTCTACACAGATTCTCCTGAATTTAGATGGGGTTATGTCCTGGTAAACTCATCGTAAGTTGCAAATATTGTAAGTCGAAAATGCATTTAATCCACCTACCCTACCGAACATCATAGCTTAGCCTGGCCCACCTTAGACTTGCTCCGAACACTGACATTAGCCTACAGTTGGGCAAAATCTTCTCACACCGTGAGTACACTATGGGAACTGGGTGTTTATCCTCGTGACTGCGTGGCTCACTGGGAGTCAGGCTGCCCTGCATCATGAGTGAGTATTGCCCCACGTGTTGCCAGCTCAGGAAAAGATCAAAATTCAAAATTCAAAGTACAGTTTCTACTGAACGCATTATCACTTTAGTACCATCATAAAATCGAACAATTGTAAGTAGAACCATCCTAAGTCAGGGACTGTCTGTATTTTTATCATAATAGTGTGCTATCTTTTTATCTGGCCTAGCCTTACACTGCTCTTTTCTCCAGACCTCCTTTTTTTCCTGTACCTTCCATTATGCTATGTGGAATTCTCTTACATTCTAACAAACTCACATACGGGCCTCTTTTACTACATTTTCCTGATAGTAACTGAAACTGAACTCTTTCCTAAATGTGCTAATTCCCCAGTGGCATTCTTAAGTGAAGGGTTCTTATTTTTCCGCCGTTCTTGTACCCGTACTGTGTAGAGGTGGGGTCTTGTCTTTACTCCCCTTGTCACTTCTCAGTGACGTGTTCTCCAGTCTCTGTCCTGTGAGATGTAGGGCATTTGGCTGTGTTAGTTTCTCCTTCCCGGTCCCTGCCTGCCCCTCGCTCACAAAAATCTTGGCCCTTGGCTCCCTTTCCTTCTTCATTTTCCCCACCTTTGTTGCAATCCTGAGTGCCTCTAATGTTCACGTACCTGGTTCAAATAACCCTCTGGCTCCTGAGTTTCTTAGGCTTTTCTACATACAAGATCGTGTCATCTGAGAATAGAAATAGTTTTACTGTCTTGTTTCCAATCTGGATACTTTTCTTTTTTCTTCTCCCCTGCATAATTGCTGTGGCTGGAACCTCCAGTACAGTGTTGAATAGGAACGGTGAGAGCAGCTATCTGTGCCTTGTTTCTGATATGAGGAGCGACGTACTCTTTCACTGTTAAATATGATCCTAGCATGGGTTTTTCATAGAGACTCTTTATCAGGTTAAGGAAAGTCCCTTCTATACATATTTTATGGAGTATTTTTATCACGAAAGGAGTTAGATTTTGTCAGATGCTATTTCTGTGTCTATTGAGATAATTATTTGTATTTTTCTCCTTCATTCTCTTAATGTGGTGTATGACATTGGCTGATACCAACTCTGCATTTCTTGGATAATCCAGGTATATAATCCTCTTATATGTTGCTAGATTTAATTTGTTAGTATTTTGTTGAGGATTTTTCTGTATACATAATAAATACTGGTCTGTAGTTTTCCTGAGACAATTTTTGTGTGGTTTTAATATTATGATCACATAGATTGAATCAGTGTTTCTTTAATTTTGGAAGAAATTATGAAAGACTTGTGTTAATTTTTCATTGAATATTTTGTAGAATTCACCAGTGAATTTATTTGGGCCTCGGCTTTTATTTGCAACAAATTTTTTGAATATTAATTTAATCTCTACAGATGTTCTGTAGATGTCTGTTAGGTTTTGTTAGTTTGAAGTGTTGTTCAAGCCTTCTGTTTCCTTGCTGACCTTCTTCCTAGTTCTATCCAATAATGAGAAGGAGGTATTGAAGTCTCCATCTTCAGTGTCTCTTGTAGGAGAGGTCTGATAACAGCAAACTCTCAGTTTTTGTTTATCTGGGAATGTTTGATTTCTTTTCAGTTTTGAAGGATAGTTTTGCTGGACATAGAATTATTGGTTTACGGTCTTCCTTTTAGCATTTTGACCAGCATGCTTTCTGATGAAAAATCAGCTGTTAATCTTTTTGAGCGTATCTCCTACATGGTAGGTCACTTTTTTTTGCTGTGTTCAGAATTCTCACTTTTTCTTTGGCTTTCAACTGTTTAGCTGTGATTATGTCTCTCTTTTAGTTTATGATATTTTAGCGTTTGTTGAGTTAATGATTAGACAGTGATTTCCTTAAATGCCTTGAACCAATGAGTCTCCAGCCTTTGCCAAAGTGTGTGTGTGTGTGTGTGTGTGTGTGTGTGTTTTGAGGGGTGCCTTTAGCAACCTGATAAGCAATTTGAAGTTCTGCCTTAGCCTTCATTTCTTGTTTGCTCAGAGGCTCAAAGTTGGCCACAGGTGAGAGATTAAGGCCTTCTCAGGTATTTCCTTGGCACGCACACAGCCCTATACATGTATATGGTCTTCTCTATTCCCAAGAGTATGTTGGAACATTTCAAAACCTCCTGTGGACATTTAATTACGCATGTTTTTCTTAGAAGTTTTTTGGTCTTCTTGTTTGCCCCAATTGGTGTCACTATTTTAGGCAGCTGGGATTTTAAATAATTGCCACTGATTTTTTTTTTTTCTCCCCCAACAAATGTAGTAGAGATAAGCCTGTTTTTACAGAACAAGTTCTGAATCAAGTCAAATAAAACAACCTCTGAGAATGGGGCTTTTCTAGGAAGGTGCCAGTTAAGATCAAATAGTAACAGTTCTCTGGAAATGGTGCTTTTTGCAGTTTCAAACCCAGTTTACTTCCCAGCCCACCCCCTAGTGATTGCTGAATTTCATAGCTACAATGCTTATAAGGCCCTGGTTTTTCAAGCTGCCACAGAACTAAGGAGATAGACATGGCAGTAGAATAAATTAAAATACCACAGACCTTCTAGTTCTCACCAAGATACAGCTGGGTGGGTGTGTGTGTGTGTGTGTGTGTGTGTGTGTGTGTGTGTGTGTGTGTGGTTTTGTTTTTTTGTTTTTTTTAATAAGTGCTCCTTGGTTGTTGCAAGCATTTGGTTGATTTCCAGAGTTCTGAAAAAGTTGACTTTGGCAAATTTGCTAGTTCTCAGTGCTTTTTATGTAGGAGTGAATTTTTGGAGACACTTATTCTGCCATTCTGGAAGCACTTTCTTCCTTTTGTCATTTTTGTTGTTGTTTGTTTTAATAGACTTCATTTTTAGAGCAGTTTTAGGTTTACAGACATACTGAGCAGAAAGTACAGTTCTCCTACAGTCCCTCACCTTCTTTTACATAGGTTCTCTTATTATTAACATCATCCATTAGTTGTTACTACTGATGAGTCAATAATTGATACATGATTGTTAACTAAAATTCATAATTTACATTAGAGTTCACGCTGTACATTCTATGGGCTTTGAGAAATACACACTTACATGTATCTACCATTACTGGATCATACAGAATAATTTCACTGCCCTTGAAATCCCACATCCTGCCCCTGTTCATCTCTCCTTTCCTTCACTCCTGGCAAACACTGATCTTTTTGCTGTCTCCATAACTTCACATTTTGCAGAATGCCATGTAGTTGGAAACAGACAGTATGTACCCTTTTTGCATTGGCTTTTTTCACTTAGCAGTGTGCATTTAAGTTTCCTCCGTGTCTTTTCATGGGTCACTAAATAATAGTCCATTTTTATGGATGTTCTATAGTTTATTTATCCATTCACCTAGTGAAGGACATCTTAATTGCTTCCAAAATTTGGCAGTTATGAATAAAGCTGCTCTAAACTTTTTTGTGCATAAGTTTTCAACTCATTTTGGTAAATATCAAGAAGCATTATTGCTGGACCAGATAGTAGTAAGAGTAAGTTTAGTTTGGGGAGAAACGACCAAAGTGTCTTGCAAGGTGGCCATACATTTTGCATTTCTTCCAACAGTGAATGAGAGCTGTTGTTATTATATATTCTCATCAGCATTTGGTGACATGTTGTGGATTTTAACCATTCTAATAGGTGTGTAGTGATTATCTTGTTTTAATTTGCAATTTCCTAATGATATATGATGTGGAAGATTTTTTTATATGCTTCTTTGCCATCAGTACCTCTTCTTTAGTGAGGTGTTTGTTTAGATCTTTTGCTCATTTTTCAATTTTTTTTTCCTTTTTAATTTTATTTTACATACCAGTCCTTTATCAGACACACATTTTACAAATATTTTCTCCCAGTCTTTTTTTAAATTTTCTAATTTTTATTGGGGAATATTGGGGAACAGTGTGTTCCTCCAGGGCCCATCAGCTCCAAGTCGTTGTCCTTCAGTCTAGTTGTGGAGAGCGCAGCCCACTGGCCCATGTGGGAATTGAACCGGCAACCCTGCTGCTCAGAGCTGGTGCTCCAACCAACTGAGCCATTCGGCCGCCCTCTCTCAGTCTTGAGCTTGCCTTTTCATTCTCTCCTAATGGTATTTTTCACAGAACAGACATTTTTAATTTTATGCAGTCCAACTTGTCAATTTTTTCTTTCATGGATTATACTTTTTATGTTGTTTCTAAAAACTTATTGCCAAATCCAGGGTCACTTGGACTTTGTCCCTTGATATATTGTAATTTTGCATTTTACATTTAGGACTTTGATTTTTGTTGCATTACTTTTTGGGAAAGGTGTAAAGATCATTTTTGTACATACGGATATCCAGTTGTTCCAGCACCATTTGTTGAAAAGACTGTATGTCCCCTCTCCTTTGAATTGCCTTTTCTCTTTGTAAAGGATCAGTTGACCGAATGGGTGTATTTCTGAACTCTCTGTTCTGTTTCACTGATGTGTCTGTTCTTTTGTCAGTACCACACTGTCTTGATTACTGTCACTTTAGAGTAAGTCAGAGTCAGTATTCTTTCTTCTTCAGTATTGTGTTGGTTATTCTGGGTCTTTTACCTATTGATATAAACTTTAGAATCACTTTGCTGATATCCACAAAATACCTTGCTGGGATTTTGATTGAGATTGTGTTGCATTAAGCATTTAAAAAAATATAATCATGAACATATTGCACACATTTAACTTTTTTTGGGCCCCACCCCCTCCACCCACTCCCCCACCTCTGGTTTTTAAGCCATTGTTTTCAGTCTAGTTGTAGGGCACAGCTCCCTGGCCCATGTGGATATTAATGAGTCTGCGCTCCCCTCGGCTGAGGCAGTTGGTCCCTGGTCATGGGTTGGCACTCATGGCAGCTCTTGTCGGCTGCCGGCCACTCATGCTGGCTGCCAGCCAGCGTGGCCACCGGTGGCTCACGGTAGCACACGTCAGCACACAGCAGCCCACGGCAGCACACAGCAGTTCACACCGACCTCCAGCTGTTCACAGCAGCCCAGCTCCAGGGAGAGTTGTTGTTCACAGTCTTAGCTGTAGAGGGCGGAGCTCACTGGCCCATGTGGGAATCGAACCAGTGGCCTTAGGTGTAGGAGCAGTGCACTCCAACCGCCTGAGCCACTGGGCCGTCCCACGTTTAACTTTTAATATACAATTTTTATTAATGGTAAGGAAAGAAACACTAAAGGTTTTGTGAAATCAAATTGTAGCTCACATTAGGAAATAAATGAAAACAAAAGAATCAATCTCTGTCTCTCTGTCTCTCTCTCTCTCTCTCTCTCTCTCTCTCTCTCACACACACACACACACACAGAGAGAGAGAAAGAGAGAGAAATCTCTACTTGTCAATCTAACCTATGAATCACAAGCCTTAAGATTAGCACAAAATCACACATCTTAGTAATCAAAAAGCTTGGATTGAAGTGGAGAAGTATATAGATGCAGCCACATAATTTGGGGAAGATTCCTTTAAAGCTACAATGATTATGCAGCAATGTGATTATTAGGCATGTGAATTGAATATCAGGTGCTGCTACTGTGTGTGGATTCAATTTAAGTGGCTTAAAAAAAGGCTGATCTCGTAAAGGTTTATTTTTGTAGTTATTCTGATCCTCTTTTTTTTTCTTGTTGATTTTATTGGCTGCACTTATAGAATGATGTGAAATAATATTGGTGATTGCGGACATTCTTTCTCATGCTTCTCTAACACTGAACTCACTTTTGTCTTCACCCATACCTATGTTAGTTAAGTTCTTCATATCTCCTAGACCACCTAGCCTGTGATCGGCCACCTGGGCCACAAAGGAGCAGAGGTTCTGCCTTTACTGACACACTGGTCACCTTCCAGTGGATTCCCCAAAGCGGCTTGCGGTTTGCTTTCACCGTCTAATTTCTCTACTAGAAATCCATAATTGTTAATATTTGTATACAAGTAAAAATCGTGCATTTCACCTTAATATGAGGTGTTGTGTCTAGTAATTCCTCCTATTTCTCATGTTTATTTTTCTTCATCTTCTTGATGTCTTTCATCCCTGGATTTGTGTTTGCACTCTTGGAAGGTGATTTTACCTCCCATTCTAATTCAAAGGTTCAGATTCTCATCTTCTCGAATGTGAAATCTCAAAATCTTCATTATCGTTCTGTCCTTTTTTTCCCCTCTCCTATTTTAATAGTGTCCTTTTGTTTTCTGAAAATAACCTGTTATTTATTTGCTTTCTGTTGTGTATCTGTCTTCTTCTGCCTGTTCTCAGTAATACTCACTTTTCCCCCCACGAGGCTTCAAATAGTCCTCCCGTGAGGTGTTATTTCCTACTTCTTGACAGATGGTTTAGCAACAGATACACAGATATGAAGTAATTTTGTCAACATTTACCAATTCGGGACTATAGGTGAAGGGATATGGCATTACAGTATTCTTTTGACATGTTAGAACATTTTTTCAATATAAAAAAGTTGGAAATTATTGATAATAACAATAATAATACAGTAGTAATTAGTTTTTATTTAATATTTGCTACTGTGTTTCCCCGAAAATAAGACCTGGCCAGGCAATCAGGTTTAATGCGTCTTTTGGAGCAAAAATGAACATAACACCCGGTCTAATTTTGCTACAATATAAGACTGGTATTATATTATAATTATGTATTATATATTATATAAGACCTGGTATAATAATTTTTGTTCCAAAAGACGCATTAGAGCTGATTGTCCGGCTAAGTCTTATTTTCGGGGAAACACGGTATATATATCAGACATTGTTCCAAGAATTTTAACATATATTACCCCATTCAGTCCATATACCAACCTAATAAGGTGAGTACTCTTACTATCCTCATTTTATAGATCAGGAAATGAAGCATAGATAAAGTAACTTGCCCTGTGTGTTACACAGGTCGAACTAACATTTGACTAAGATAATCTGTGCAGGTAATACAAAAATTAATAAGATACAGCCCTGTTCTCAAAGGGTTTATAATTTAATTAGAGGTGATGTGTATACAAATTTCTTTAATTTATGTTGTAAAATAAATTAAGGATCATAAAATGGTAGTTTTATCCAGTGGAAGGGATTAGGGAGGGCTTTTGAAAAAAGTAGCATTTCAGTACTAGAAGGAGATATGTTTAGTTTGGATCTGCTGGTGGAAGTGTTTGAAGTGCAACCTCGGGCATATGAACTTATTTGGCAGGCAGTGGAAAACGTTGAAAGTTAAAGAAACTATGGCCCAAAGATATTAAGCGTTTTCAATAGCTAGTTAATGTCAGCCAGTAAATCTTGGATCAGAGCTGTCTCTTTAACACAGTTGTAGTTTTTCTAAATGCCAGTTCTTTGTCCCTATATTTAGTTAGTGATCAAGGCTTGTTGACTTCCTTTGAAATTTTTTTCATTCATCAGTTACTTGGATGTGATTCACGTTTATGTCAAGCTAATATAAGCCCTTAGTCATACCTGATTCTCATGCTGTAGACTGCAGACCAGTCTCCTTCAGTCTCGTCTCTTTCTAAACTTTGTTTTACTCACTTGGGAAAATAAAAAGTAAACTTTGACTTGATTATTAATTGGGAATTTTGAATGTGACTGCTTCCAGATAATATTAAAGTAGTACTTTTTAATGTCATAACTAAAGAAGTTTAGAATCTCACAGGTGGAAACTTAAAACAACAACAACATGGGTTAAAATCCATGCTCCCTACTCATTCAGTGAAAACAACAGCAACAAAAACAAGCAAACAAACAGAACCAGCTGTCTCTGATACAGAGGAACAGAATACACAGCTTGTGTAGTCGTGGAGTTTCTAACTTGCATGGTTACAAACGAACACAATATACTCTGACAGGTGCTATAATGGGGCACAGTATAGGGCTGTATAAGGGCACCTATGGTTTAGGGGATTAAGGAAGCTTTCCCTGAGGAAATGCCAACTAATTTAAGATGAAGAGGAGTTATCATTCTCCAGATCAAGTGTACAGCGGAGGGCAGGATGGGTAGACGGGCCAAAAGTAGAGAAGTTGAAGACATGGGTGTGTAGATGGGGGAGATTGTAGCATGCCTTGGCAATCTCAGATAATTTGCTGCGGATTAAGAAATCAGTCTGAAGGAGGCAGATGTGTTGAGGGATAAAGTCGAAGAATAAATTGGATTCAGGCTCTCTTTGGCCTCATAAGCCATATTTAAGAGTCTCCTTGTCCCTGAAAATCATGCCTTGCACTTTGTGCCATTACTTTTCATTTTCTTTTTCTAGAAAGCCTTCACCTTTAATTTCAGTCAAACTCAAACCTCATACTTTATAGTTCATCCCGAGTTCTTTCGTATCCAAGAAAATTTCCCAAAGTATATCAGCTTTTTTCCTCTAAAAACGTAACTTTTACTATCTCTCCTATTCATTTGCCAGTTGATTGTATATTTTTGTCTTACTATTTTCTTTTTATTACTATATATTTTTCATCACTCTGTGTATAGATAGATTGTCTAATCACTCATGGATGGTAAATTTATACTAATTAATCAGTTTTTGAAATTTAATAATTCAACTATATTGTGAACACTTAAAAATAAAGCAGATATGTGAACAATTAGGGTCTTACCTGTGGATCAGCAATTGAAAAGTTCTTAAACTTTTTTTTGAGGGGTTAAAAGAAAAATCAGGCCTGACGTAGTTTCAGAGAGAAGCAATCTTGTGAAAATGAAGTTCATATTGAATATTTGAGAATTTAGAGATTTGGGAGTATTTGTTAGAAGCTAGAAAATTTAGTAGAAACTATCTTTCTACTATTTCAATATGGTTGAAATTTAGTGCATTGTGACTTTTCCAAATTTAATACATCATGAATTTAACTTTAATCTTAGTATAATATAGCCGTTATATTGGAGAGAATATTTTTTCAGTGTGTTCTTAAGAACCAACTGGAAATTACGTGTAATGTGAATGCAGTACTTTTCAAATTGCTGTAGCTATGACTTCTGCTGAAAAACATTGTGTTTTTTCACATCCATGAAACATAGTATCCCTAGTTCTTTTTTCTTTTTTCCCCCTCTTACTCAGAATTTATATTATTGTATGAAACTAAAAGGAAGTTTAAATTTTTTAGAGCAGATTTTTTTTAATGCAGTTTTTTTAAATGCAGTTTAAGATATAGGAAATATGTGGTATGTATAAGATTTGTATAAAATCTTGTTTAATCTTTATTGGAAAAGATTATTTATCTTCAATGTTAAAAACAAAAGAAGAAATAACAGTTCATCTGCCTTAACTGTTTATTGGGACCTTCTAGCAGTAGGAGTCCAGGGGTGTGTCCAATGTGGGTATTAACATGGGTAACATAGTTATGGGGCTAAAAAAAAGACGTGAAGTGTAAGAGGCCAATTAAAGTAAAAAACTAAAAGGCAGATACCAGTGCATAGAAAGAAAAATAAGTATAATTTTTTCCAGGCCAGGCTTTTCCTGAGTTGTTTCTATTCATGTTCCTAAGGAATGAGATTTGTTAAACCAATGTGTAAAATACACAAAAGGGGGGAGTGCAGAAAATAATTGTATTAATAACAATAGATCTGATTGGACCTTTCAATGGAACCAAATGCTGAGTAAAAGTCAGAGGCTTTGTGACAATGATAAATGATTTGTAATAATCACTGCAGTGATTTCATTACCTTTATTTCTTTCTGAAATTGTGTTGTGTATCTTTTCCCTCCAACTTCTTCTGCCCTTCCAGAGGCTCTCCCTATAGAGAATCTCCTTTGGGTCATTTTGAAAGCTATGGAGGGACCCCCTTTTTCCAGGCTCAGAAGATGTTTGTAGATGTACCTGAAAATACAGTGATACTGGATGAGATGACCCTCCGGCACATGGTCCAGGACTGTACTGCTGTGAAAACTCAGTTACTCAAACTGAAACGTCTGCTGCATCAGGTGAGTACAAAATGAACATTTTGGCTCTGATATTTTGAGTTGCAAGGTGGATTGACTTTTATTTTTAAAAAGAAACAGTTAATTGTTTTTAATGTCTAGATTTCTGTAGAAATAATGCTTGTAAATAGTATACGAGTATAATAGAAATTTCTGTGGGAGACATAAACATGGGATTTCGCACAGTGGTCTCAGTATAGTCCCTGATACTTAGGAGCTGTGTGATATTTGGTAAACCAACCTCTCTGCTTCTGCTTCCTCATTTTTATAGTACCTACACTTAAGGTTATTGAGAGAATTAGCAATAGTAGTTGTAAATTGAGAGATCTGATGTCTGAAACATAGCAGGTATTCAGTCATCAGTGACTGCTACTATAATTTCAGCTAAGTGAGAAATAGAAAAGTTTTACTTTCATAATCATAGTCATATAATTTCACTTTTGCTTAAAACGTTCAAGTTTAATCTTCTCAGTCCTCTTTCTCTGGTTTTTTTTTTTTTTTTTTTTTTGAGAGAATCTAGACTCTTAAGCAGTGGTGACTTGTCCAAAGACACTGGGTGAGCTGATGGTTGAATCTGGCTTCTGATTCAATAGTACTTTTTTTGTTTGAACATATAGCATTTAACAGACAAGGTCAGATGCATAGCAGAAAACTAAGGAATAAAATACTAATTTTAAAATGTGGATATCTGTTATTGAATTTTAAATCTATATTTGTCTTTTGTAGGCTAGCAAAATTTAGCTTGAATTGTGGTTGAGAAAGAATATTCTAGCTTTTCTGCTCAACTTACTTTTTGGGTTATCTTCCTCAGGGTTGTGTGCTAGCTTCTTAGGACCAAGGACCAAGTCTTAGAATTTCTGGTTGTGATCAATGATATATACTCAGTAAAGGCTCATTGAAGTTACTTGGTTATAGGTTTTCTGGACTACTCTTCTCCATTCTTGTGAATGTTTAGCTAAATATTGAAAATAAATTCTGTGCTAAGGCTGAGAGCAAGAAAGTGGAGGATCCTTTTCATATATGAGATTCTTGGATTCCTCTTGAGATAGAAATTCCATGAAATACACAGACATTGAGCTTCCAATTTAGTTTAACTATACCTGGGAGATACACTGTTTATGGTATTTGTCTCCTCGCCAGTCTAGGGAGAAGATTTTCTGATCAGGAACTTCAGAGTCAAAGGAAAGAGGAGATAGGAAGGGTGGGAAATAGCTAAAATATATTAAATATCTTCTTTGAGTTAGTCGCGGGTTAGAGAGCTATACCACATACCCTCATTTGTGCCTGGCTTAATGGCCCTGAAACAAGAAGCGTGATTAAATGTCAGCTAATAAGACTAAGCCACTGGTAGTAATGACAGAAGTGGCATAATTCAGGACAGAATAGGTGAATTGGTAACCAGTGATAAGTACCATAAGTACTTACCATAAGTACCATAACAATAATAAACTGGTTTTTGAGATACTTTATGAAAAACTGAATCTCTTAATGGCTTTCTGTCATTACGACCTCTGAAATTTTAGGTAGTACACACTGATCAAATTGACTTTGTTTATGTAGTGGCAACAAAATTATGAGAAGAAAATTGCAGAATCTTAGGGCATCTTGAAAGTTCCCCCAAATGCAAATAGCTGTTAAAGGCTGAATGAGTTCAAGATTTCAGGTAATTGCCTCTTATTTTTTCCCTTTTAATATTGCTAAATTTAAAAAAGTTTAGTGTGATGCATTTACGTGGCTTAAAAATATTCACTTAGTATCCAGAGGCTTTGAAAAAACAGTATGTCTGTTCCTCGCCCCACGTGTCAACCTTTTCTGATCTGAGCAGTTTACTGTCTGAAGCATCTCTAGAGCTGTTGTGCAGGGACTTCCTTTCCTTATATTCTTGGGCTGGGTTCACTTATTTCCTGGATAACGTGTCTTCTGTCTAGTTTAGCCACTGAGGAGAATCTCCTACATTCAAATCCATTTGACTTTGCTCATTACTATTTAGGAGTGAGGAACTACAGAGTTGATTCAGGACTCCGTACAGGAGCTGGCTTGTCAACCAGCTGGTTTTATTTTATAGTGATTGATGGATATTGGTGGAGCCTCAATATCTACACTAAGGGGAGGAGTTTTCCTTCTGAGGTTGTTGCAATTTCTCTAGAGAAGAAAACCTCTGTGGTTTTTTTTGCTTGATACAGAGGTGGAAGACTTGGGAGTCTGTTCTTGCCTTGTGCAGACTTCCAATCTACTCCCACATTTTTAACCCTGGTGGGTCAGATACTTAGCTTTTCCTCTATCTAGCAATTTGATCCCTTTTGGGGTTTTGCAGGGTAAATTTTATCCATATTCTCCAGCTGCACACAGTGTAGTTGTGACTTCCTGCAGTCCTCCTAAATCACTGACTGAAGTTTCTGTCTGCTATGTCCCCTCCCCAATTCTCTTCATCATTGCAGTTTATGTTTTTAAAATTTCTTTCTTATCATTTTAGTGTAGGTTTAAGAGAAAGAGAAAATAAACATATCACTATTCAAAAGCCCTCCCCTATTTAAAATATAGAGAAAATGTTTTAAAATTACTTTAGTTGTGTGATTGCTTCCTTCTGAAACTTCAGTGTGTCACAGCTCAAAATTTGATTTAATCCTTGCACATTGTTGTGTGCTGGATTTACCAGTGGTGGTGGGGGGGGTGCGCTCATTTGCAAGAGTAAGAATTTAAATAAGCGCTGGCAACCAGTGTCTGCTTGGGGCTACACAGAAGGGATTGGTATTACAGGGAGGAGTCACCTTTACTTCAGTAAACTTGAAGCCTTACAAGGCATGACTGAATACTAGTTCAGAAGGAAGAATGTCCACATATAAAGAGGTAGTTGCATAATCTCTTGTTCTCCAAGTGGCTTATGCCAAGGCAGTGTTCCTTCAACTCAGAATTCTTGTCCTTGATTACTTTTAGCAAAGTTTAATCAGGCTATTTCCCTTATAAGATTGAGTTAGCTTCATATAAGGAAACTAAAGAGAAATCATTAATGAAAATACAAATAGGATAAAAATGATTTCTACAGCCTGATTCTTATTGGAAACAACAATTTTATAGAGCTCCTGAGTACTTTACATATAAATATGTAAAATTTGTATTACCTAGTACTCAGTAAATGTATGTTAAATTGATTGTAATCCAGCAATTTTGCAAGTCCCTTACCTGCCTTAGTTGCTGGTTATGTCTTAATCCAGTGGCCTTTCATTTCTTTCTTTGTTGTTTTGATCTCCAATCAGTTGTTTCTTCTAGGTCCCTACCATTCAGTCAAACCACTGGCCACGGCCGATGAACTGGTGCATAACAACACACCTGCCCATTTTTCCTTCTAAGCAAAGTGAACAACTAGATTCACTGCTCGTTGTTTTGCCCACTGGGAGGATTCCTTTCACTGCTGTTCTTCCAAGAGCCCCAGAAAGGGACTGCGGTGCTGCTGCTGTCCACTTTCAGGTGTGTCTGCATATCGTACAGAGCCATCTGTAATCCAGACCTGCGTCTCTCCTTCCTCTGTCAGCTGATCATAGAGAACCCCCCTCATGAGACCACAGTGCAGGCCGGAAGAGAGAAGGCAGAGTGGCAGGAGTGGGGACCATGGGCATTTGAGCCACTTCTTACATACATCCTCAGGTCCTGCTCGGCCCCCATCACGGCTTACAACTTGCATTTGATAATAGAATGTTGCTGGGCGCACCCAACTTGATGACTTTATGTGTCGAATAGTACTCAGTATTTGGTGGGCAGCTTGGTATTGGTACCTGGGTGACCCAAGGTTAAGCATTTAGTCATTTGTGGGACCCAGGAGCAGGCCAACAGCTGTGTCTTAAACGGAGAGTAGTTATCCACGGAGGATGCAGGGATTTGTTCCTAAGGGCCTGCACTGAGGTTCACCTATGAGGCCTGCGAATATCTCCAGACAGCATCCCTCTCTGCCATGGCCACTTCAGGCTCCATGGGATCTGCTGGATCATGTGACCCAAGTGGTAGAGCAGCTTGCACAGCAGCCTGTCGAAGTGCTTTTTGGGTGTTCCTCAGACCCAGCCGCTATTCAGCTCACTCGGTAAATGGGCCGGAATAACACACGCAGATGACGGATATGTTGCCTCCAAAATCTAGAGGCCCACAAGGTGTTGTACCTCTTTTCTGGTTGTAGGAAGATTAAGTGCAGCAACTTACCTTTCACCTTAGAAGGTATATCTTGGCATGCCAGTGGTCCCCACTCTTCCTACACTGCCTTCTCTCTGTACAAACAGGTGTTTCTATTCCTTTTGTTCATTTTGTGTTCCTGGCAGTAAGGGTAAATTAATGGTTGGACAGTGCTATTCAAAGTGGCTTGTACAAGAAGTGTTTGTTACTGGTTCATTGAGAGTTAAAGTAGCTCTTGCCAGAATAGAAATCGACATCCTTGTTCCACAAATTCCTGCTATCAGAGAAAAAAATTGAGCCAAACTAAATTGTGTTTAGTGACTACTTTTCTTGATTTATAGTCTGGTGCAAGCTTTTTATTGTGTCACAGAGAGGAAAGAGTTTATGGATGAGAACTGATCTGAGATCAAACTGTGAATAACACTGGTGTAAGGTACTGTTCTTACCAGTAGAAGACAAGCCCAGGGAGTGAAAAAGATATACAACCAAATGTAGTATCAGATATGCAACCAAATGTAGTATCAGATATACCTTTATGTAGTATGCAAGAGAGAAAAAATAGGAAATGGAGATGAAGAAATTCACTGTTTGCCGTTATAGAGAAGATATGAAACTGGACGTTGAGCTTATCAGGTGAAGGATTTTGGGGAGCTCAGGGGAATTAGCAGGAGCAAAGGTGCAGGTTCTTGAAAGTATGAGCTGTACTTCTCAGTGATGAAGGAAAACCCTATGAGTTACCTAAGATGCTCAACAAAGAGAAAGCTAGAAAAAATCAGTGTTCAACTTGATACACTTTAGGTGACTATTAATACAACTTCTTACCTTAAAAATGCTTATTAACATGAAAGAATTAAGCATTTATGCTGCATTTATAGTGGGATCTACATTTTAGTAACTAAAGAGGCCCTTGATGAAAGATAATTCAACTTTGCTGAAGAATGGCAACAAATTAAGTCTAGAAAGTGTGATAGAATTAGAGAAACATCATTTTATAAACCCAAATGAAATTTCTGCTTTACGCCAGGATTATTAATTGGTGTTATAACCAGTAGGTGAATGGGATTGGTTCCCAGACCATTCATACAGTGGCAAAGTGACACATATAAATTGCTTTATGGTTGCAAGAGAAACACAGTTGTTCATTGGAGAGCTCAAACTGTCATTACCCTAATCCGGTGAGTAGTTTTCCCATCACTAATGAGTTCAGGTAGCCAGATGCTATATATCTTCTCATGTGATTTAGAGAATTATGTATAATAATTCTGTACAATATTATACAAATATGTATAATAATTTTGTACAATACACAGAATTGTGTGTAATATATTCTAGTCAAAAACATTTATTTTTAATTCTCCAAGTCACTACAACTTCCTTTTATAGGATAAACAGGTGATAACAGAATAAGAGAGGAAAGAACCAGACAAATTCAGATTATTGGAAATTCAGTAGGAAAAATGGTAATGACTTGTTAGTGTGTTAATATCCTAAAAAGTTGGTGCAGGGAAGTGACAATGCTACATTAAAAGTAATTTAAGGGACAACTAGATATATGAGATTCTGAATTGGATATTGGTTGGACAGATCAATTGTAAAGGACATTTTGGGTCAATTGTGGAAATTTGAACATGGCCTACGTATTAGATAAAGTAGAAATTGACTGAAATGGGAAAATAGAGACTGTTGACTAAAGAAAGCAGGTTATAAAACAGTATGTACATTAAGGTCATATATCATTTTTTTAAATTAAATTTATTAGCGTGCTATTGGTTAGTAAATTAACAGGTTTCAAGCGTACAATTCTGTAATACATCATCTATATATTGTCTTGTGTGTTCACCATTCAAAGTCACTTCTCCTTCCATCACCATATATTTGACCCCCTTTACCCTTGTCTACCTCCCATCTTCCCCCCTTTCCCTCTGGTAAGCACTAAACTGTTGTCTGTGTCTATGAGTTTTTGTTTGTCTTGAAGTTCATTTGTTGTTTTCAGTTTTACATCCCACATATAAGTGAAGTCATATGGTTCTCAACTTTCTCCGTCTGACTTCTTTTGCTTAGCATGATCATATATATTTATCCATAGATACCTATGTATCTATATCTCCAGAAGGATATGCACTAAGATATTAATAGTGATGATATCTGGATAGTGAGAATGTGATGTCTTTTTTTTTTTAAATCTACATTTTCTAATTTCTAATTTTCACCACTACTGTTTTGGGAAAAAATAAGGTTATTGAGAAGTACGTGTTTTACTCAAAGATCAGTTAATAATTGGATATAGTTCAAATGTAGGGTGTAAGAGAAGAGGCAGGAATGATACATAGGCTTCGGGCAGATTGTAAAGGGCGTGTGTGCCTCAAAAAGAGCTTGGGAATTAGTCTGTAGGCAATAGTAAGCTGGACAAGTGACATGGTCAAAGTGGACAAATTGGTATTAAAAATATTACTGAAGGGATTTGTGGAAAATGAATAGCAGAGAGAATGACTTTTCAGCCATAATATTTAGGAGGCTGTTGCAGACATCCAGGTTTTAGTCTAAAATTGTTAAAGTTAATTGAAAATAGTTCAGTTTTGGTGCTCTCTTCATGCATGTGTCTTACAAGAGTTGTGTATGTAAAACTTTTATGTAGTGGTCATACAATGCATACTGGGCCTTTTCCTACGTTCTCTAATACACATTATCTCTAGTCCTTGAAAAGTTGAAGAAGTTGAGGCTCAGAAAGCTAATTAGTGTTAAAACAAGGACTGTTTACTCTGGTCTTCGGGACTCCAACCCCTTGTGTACACAGTGGTATTCTAAGACAAACCTTGGGCACAGCAGGGAGAGGAGGCTGGGAAGGCATCTCCAGCGCTGCTTACCATCATCCTGCATCCCTCAGACAAACCCAGGGCCATGGCGTCTTTATTTGATTAAATAGGCCTCTGTATTTAAGAGTTCCCTTGAACACAGTTCTAAATTGCACACAAATAAAACTTAAAAATTGTAAGCCATTGTATTTGGCCTTTGATCTATTTTTTGTCCTTGTTATACACAGCTCAAGGTTACTTCACAGTTTAAACAGCACTTTCAGGTGCCTTATTTTCTTCATCACAGCGACACTGTGGGATAGGGAGGACAGCAGTAATCCTATTTTAATGGTCAGAAAAGTGAGACTCCCAGATTTAACTGCATGTCTCAAGGTCACCCACTTGCATCCTAGGACAGAATATATTTTAAACCCAGGACTTTTGAAATATTTTAGCTTAAATATTTAACTTCTTTAAAAAAATGTTTTTTAAATTTCAATTTCAGTTCACATATTAATATTATAGTAGTTTCATGTGTACACCATAGTGATTACACATTTATATAACGTACAAAGTGATCACCGCAGTAAGTCTAGTACCCATTTATTACAATATTGACTATAGGCCCTATGCTGTCAGCTTACTACTTCTTTTATTGTATTGTCTAATTTAGAGGATTTTAAATAAGAACTTTCATCCTGATCTGAAGAACATGTGGACATACAGAAAAAAAATTTTGGTGGTATCTTGTTTCTTTACTTTAATTCCCTACATCCCATTTCAAACTTGAAGCATGTTTTGCATATAGAAAAGGGTACTGTTCATACATGTCTATTTCAGTGAATTTTTGTAAACTGAAAATACTGGTGTAGCAAGAAATAAAACATAACCAGAACCCCGGAAGAGAAGCTCCCTTCAAGTCATTACCTTACTTTTCTCATGGTGACTGAATGGTTTCTGAAGACAGAGATGTGTTTATCTGTGTTTGAAATTTATATGAATGAAATCATGTATATTCTTTTTAAAAATCTGGCTCTTTTTGCTCAACATTATATGTGTGAGCCATCCATATTTTGCATTCATTCTCATCGTTCTAGAGTATTGCATGATGTGAATTACCCCAATTTATTTCATTTGTTCTACAGTTGATAGGCATTCAGACAGTTTTTCAATTTGGGGTTATTATGAACTGTGCTGCTACAGTATTACAGTATATTTTGGTGAACATGTGTGTGCATTTCTGTTGGGTATATGCCTATGAATAGAATAGCTATGTCATAAGGTGTGTAGATAATTCAGCTTTAGTAGAGCTTTAGTTCAAAACAGTTTTTCAAAGTGATCATACCCGTCCATTTTCTTCCAGATCATTTCATTATTTTCCCTGTTCACTTTTATCATATTATTACATTCAACATCTGTTTTGACCTTGGAATAGGAAAAGAAAAATCTGAGGTAGAATAATGAGAAGAGCGTGATGATACCTCTTTCTGGCATATTTTTGGAGATTAATCTTGATAATTCATACCCTGTCTACCTGTTTCGGGGCTAAAAATAAAGAAGTACATAACAGTGTTTTATAAACTAAAGTGTGATACAAAGATGTTTTGTTTTATTATTTCGTCTTGCCTCCAGTGTTGAGAATAAACCAATAATTTTCCCTCACATAATTCTTCTCTCCTTCCCCGGGTGTATTTGTGTGTGTGTGTGTGTGTGTGTGTGTGTGTGTGTGTGTGTGTGTGAAGATTTAAAGCAGCAGCAGCAGCGTTCTGGTGAGTGAGTGCACTAAGAGTTAAGGAGCTGCTGAATGAATGCCATTTGGTGGCGGAGAACCACAGAAAGGCCAGCGAGCTCATGCTTCTGTAGGCCCAGACTGTTCTCATTACTCTAGGGGGAACAAAAGTTCATGAAGTATACACAGAAAGAGCATACACAACATGAGGGTGTAATGTAATGAATAACGTGAAACAGGTTTGTACTCAACCACCCAGGTTAAGAAATGAGACATTAAGAAGTTCCCTACATTCTTCCTGTCTGTAGTGCCTTCCCTTTCCAGAATCTAGCATTTCCATTTTTTTCTGTTAACTTTTAATCACCTATGTTTGTATCCCTATGAATACTCACTTTGTTTCTTTTAGAACTATATGTAAATGATATTACATTATAAGTATTCCTCTGTGACTTGCTTCTTTCATTCAGCAAGGTTCATTCATATTTATGTTTAGTTCAACTTCATTAATGTTCGTTTCTGTACTGTTCTGTGAACGAACAATAATTTTTTGTCCGTTTTACTCTTGATACCCACTTTGTTTCCAGTTTTTGTTTTTTGTTTTTTTTGCTATGACAAATAATACTGATAATGAACATTTTCCTGGTACACATGTGCAAAGATTCTTCTGGTGTAATAACTAGAAGTGGAAATAGTGAATCGTGGGGCATGGGAATATTCTACTCTCGAAACACCAAACTGTTTTCCAAAATTGTTTAATCTGTCTTACTCTCCTCATGGACTAGATACTGCTTTCCATTGTTCCATATCTGTGCAACACTTGGTATTATCCAACTTCTTAATTTTTGTCACGTGATTGGAATATAGTGATATTTAATTGCAGTTATATTTTGCATTTCCCTGCAAAACCTCAATCATAAAGTTGCTTCTTTGTGTGTTTATGGAATGTTTGTTGCCTCCTCATGTCTTTTGTTGGTGTGTGTGCGCGAACACATGTGTTTTTTGTCTGTGTGATTCAGTGGTTTTTGTTTTTTTACTATTCTGGATGTAAATTTTTTTTTTTTTTGGTTATATGTGTTGCAAATGTCTCTTCCCTTCTGTGGCCTGCTTTTTTTCACTGTTTGGTATCTTTTGATGAACAAAAGTTCTCAACTCTAATATAGCTGAATTTCTCAGACTTTTTCTTTGTGCTTTTAGAAACCCTCATTTAAGAAATCTTTCCTAGGTCTGAGGTCACAAAAATAATCTCCTATTCTTTTCTAAAAAAGTTAAGAGTTTGCCCCTTTACAATTAAATTACAAACACCTCAATTGATTTTGGTATATGTAAGTTATGAGATAGAGATCCACTTTCTTTTTTTTTCCATATGCGTAATCAATAGGTGCAATACTAAAAGTATTAAAAGTCCATTCTTTGTCTTCTGATATGCAGTCAGTGCCTGCTCTTATAAAACCAGATACCCGTTTGTGTGACATTATCCCAGTGCCAAGTTATGTAATCTAACTGTTGCTTTTATAAGAATTGATAGTATATTATGGTTCCTAACTTGTTCTTTTGAAGTTTTTCTTAGTCTTTTACTTTTTCATAAAATGGTAGAATCATTTTATTGAGTCCTATGAAAAACTCTTGGGATTTTAATGAGAATAGCATTGAACCAATAGAACAATTTCAGGAAGAATTAACATCTTAGAATATTTAGACTATATATACCCAAAAATGTGATATATAGGTCCATTGATTTAGTTTAAATAAACTACTTTTTTCCTTAAAAACCTTTTACAATTTTGTTAGATATATTTCTGGTACTTAAAGTTTTTGTTGCTGTTATTAAGTGCGTCCATTTTCTAATGGAATGTTGCTGGTATACAGAAATGTAATAGACTTTGATTTATCAAGTTTGTATACAGCAACCTTAATACCGTTATCATGAGTTCTAATAATTTATCATTAGATTTATTTGGAATTTTTAATTTAGATAGCATATAATCTGCAGAAATAGTAGTTATGTTTTTCCTTTCCATTGTTTGTATTTTTCCCTTGCCTTATATGAGATAAAGGAAATTTGGTTTTATTTATTTTTTAATATAAATTTTCGAAAATCTTCTCATTCTTATAAAACCATTTCAAGTACTTCAGGTTTCATGAACTTTTTTTCCTGAACCACATGAGAGTAATTTGCCTGCTGAAGCATTTCACTCCCAAATATTAAGAGTGTATTTCCTACTAATAAGGGTTTTTCTCCTGTGTAATTAATATTTTGTAGGGAGGAATTTTGAAACTATATAACTATCTTATTCCTTGTCGAATTTCCAATTTATTCGATGACTTATTTATAAATTAGTGTGCACTTGTGGTTTCTTATTTTTATGCAGTCAGTTATAATCTGGGAATATAATTTATTTTGATGCTCCAACTGTCCAATTGAACAACTGTTCAATTGTTGGCAATTGAAAACTCTTTCAGGTTGATGTCTCTGTTTTTGACTTGTGCCCATTATTCTTTGAGTAGTACCTTCCTTTTTTGTAATACAAGATGTCCTGGGCTTGTTTAGCCTTTTCCCTAACCCAACCCGAAGACAGCCATTTTTTCCAAGGAGCCCAGTGGAGAATGGTGTTTAGAAGCCAAGATCTGGGAGCTGGGTGTGCCTATTGCTCTTCCTGCTGCTTGAGCTCTGGTAATCCTCTCCAGGTCACCCCACGTGTGGATGCCTAGCACACTTTGCTTGGACTCTGACAGCCCACATCAGGCTGCCCCTATGTGTGTGTGCCCTCCTCATCCTACTCAGGCGTGACTCTGGTATCAGTTGTTCCCCCACCCCCTTGATGGACGTCCTTTTCACAGTTTGGGGCTCCGACATGCCTTTGTAAGCTCCCCACCCCACACTCCCGGCCTGGGGACATGTTCCTCAAACCTAGGTTCTGAAACCCCAGGCCAGACTGGTTTATCTTTTTTGAGGGAGGTGGGGGAGGAGGAGACCTATCTCGCTGTGTCTCACCTAATGTTCAGGAAGAGAAGGGAAGTGAAGAGGAAGAAGAAACAAATTAAAACATATATTGACTTTAGTAAGGTTGAATTTACAATTAAATGAAGTATGTTCATTTTTAGTGTTCAGTTTTTGATGAATGTATACAGTTGTATAACTACCACCACAATCAAGATACAGAATATTCCATAGCTGCTAAATTGTCTCATGTCCCTTTGCAGTCAGTCCTCTCGCAAACTGGCCCAGGCAGCCATTGGTCTACTTTCTGTTACTATAAGTTTTATATTTTATAGAATTATATCTGAATTGGTCCTTTCTGTATATACCATTTTTGTTTCTGGATTTTTGACCTCACCATAATGGTTTTTTGATGTTCATCTGTTTTTTGAATATCATCAGTTCTTTCTTTTGTTTTGTTTTTTTTTTTTTAGTTTCAGGTGTACAAAACAGTGTAATAGTTAGACATTTATTCTCCTCACAAAGTGATTACTCCACTCCCCCAGTCTACTGTGACATTGTATAAGTTCATTCCTTTTTATTGCTGAATAGCATTGCATTGTAAATATATATGTACTACATTTTATTTTTATCTTTCTACCTGTTGATACATATTTGAGTTGTTTTTAGCTATGGGATAATTGGGTAATGCTGCATATCTAGATGTTAATGTTGAAAATTAATAAGAATATATGTAATTTCAAAAAGTTAGAATTTAGACCAGTCTGAATTTAGACCAGTTCTTTCACTTGTGTGAAAAAGTTTGAATGTAGACCAGTTCTATCACTTGTGTGTTGTGTGGTGGTTAAACTTTGTATGCCTCAACTTCCTTATAAAAGATATAGAGATTGTAATAGCTCCTATCTCAGGACTTGTAAAGAATACATTAGGAAATTCAGATAAAGTACTTAAGCATAGTGTCCATTACGTACAAAGCAATTAATAAATGTTAGCTTTTATATTACTAACAATAATAGCAACAACAACAATAAAACTGTGAAGGTCAAAGGTTTTTAATTGCTTCTATTGCTCACAATTTTATGGTAGCTACCCAAAGCTAATTTCATGTACTTTAATATTCATTTAGTTATTGCTATTATATCATTCAGTATACTTTATTAAGCACTTGTTGAGTACCAAGATTGTGGTTGTAGTGAAGATAAAAAGAAAGAAAACCAATTCTCATCCTGTACTTAGTGTATTGTTCTTAAACTGCATATTATTATTGGTTAGTGGATTTTGAAATAAATTTTGTCCATTGTAACTATAATTTTTTCCTAATAAAGTAGAACGTTATAGAAGCTATCAGGGGGCATCACATGTAATAAGTACAATATTTTTTTGTGAAGCTTGTTTTTAATGTGATGTCTGTGTCTACCTGTCCATCATCCATCCATCCTTATTTAGATACACACACACACACACATTCATGTATATGTGTATATGCATATGTGTACTTGATGGTGATATAAAATGTATTTCTAATTGTGGATCATGATCCAAAAACAAACAAACAAACAAACCTGTTCTAGTAGACAAGCAGTACCCCGTTTCCCCAAAAATAAGACCTAGCTGGACAGTCAGCTCTAATGCGTCTTTTGGAGCAAAAATTAATATGAGACCCGGTATCATATCTTATCATATCATACCTGGTATGTTATATCATACCGTATATCATATCATATCACATATCATATCAGACCAGGTCTTATATTACATTATATAGACCAATCTTATTTTACTATATAGTGAAATAAGATAGGGTCTTATATTAATTTTTGCTCCAAAAGACTCATGAAAGCTAATTGTCCAGCTAGGTCTTTGTTTCGGGTAAATACGGTACTATAGTCAAGATTCCAAGGATAATAAATCATAGATTTAAATTGGAAATAATCACTGTATCAGTTAAACATTATATCTTAATAAATTTGTGACGTTTTATAAAGAAATCTGCAAAACTTATATATATAAAAGATTTAAAGAAAATACTTACGTTCTGTAGGAAGATTGAGCATTATAAAAATTAACTTAATCCGTGGATATTAATGTAGTAACCAAGACAGCTACCTTGTGGTCTAGGAGGACATACAAATATTAAATAATTATAAGAATGATGTGTTACAAAGGGCAAAGATAAGATACAATGTAAATGTATGATTAGAACCATAGTTTCTCCCAGCACTATTATGGTTGTAATAGTGTTTCAGGAAAATCACAACAGCTGATTCATCAATATGACTCCAAAATTATTAACAGCATAGACTAAAATTTGTGTACATTGAGGACAAAAAGAAAAGGGGGGGGGATTGGACGCTTTAGAGCAGGATATAATATTGACACCAATAATATAGATCAGAAGATAATAGAAAACCCAGAAATAGAGAGGGTGCCAAGAGTGCCAAAAAAATGTATACACGTTTTAAGAAAGGAAAACTGTATTGAAATTGTAATACTCAATATACACCAATAGCAAATGATGAATACAAGACATGTTTGACTTCTGCAATTACAAGAGGTGCTCAAAGTGGTTCCCATCAGTTTCCAGTCACTTCTGATTATGGTGAACTACTGCTTGAGTAGCCTTGACCAAAGTGTCCACTTGTATACATTTTTTTGGCACCCCTGACATTTTTTTGGCATCCTTGGTATGTGCTAAAGTATCTACTAAAAAACAATTGGACACAAGGATTTAAAAGTGATGTTGAGAAAAAAATTTGTAGTACAGAAGCAATTATTTAGTTTCTTGTTTTACAAACAAGTTGAGTATTTTTATTAAAAGTAGACAAATTAGAAGAAGTTTACAACTAATGTTTTTAAATGTCGAAAGAAACCAATGGAAAAGGATATCATGATTCGAATATGTACAAATTGAATACGTAGGTGTAATTAAAAATCTAAACAGAAGGCATTTGTAAATAATATTTGCTTAGGATATTATAGAGTCTATTCATATATAACAATGTTAGTCGATCTGAATGCGTGGGAGATTTTTCTGTTTTAAAAATGTCTTTGTCCCAACCATCTGTTAGGATCACCTCTTCTCTGAAGCACTTACTGAAAATCAGTCTTTGTGTCTTTTAAATCCTCTCAAATGTAGCTTGAATCATTAGATTTTAAATCCCATAGGTGAATTGTAGCATTACTCAAAAATTCTTCTTAGTGCACATTCTAGAGTCTGTGTGATGTGGTAAGATTTTTCATTCATATACTTTTGTTTTTAAAAAGTGACTTTGAAAACAAAATGAAAAAGTCAGTTTCTCCTCTTCCGCTACTCCCTTTCCTAGGATGCCTCTTGTGATTGTGTTGTAGCATATCTGAAACACAAGGCAGCTTTGTTGACATCACCGATGATGCTTGTCAGCAGAGATTAGGCAACACTGCCAAACTTGTTTGTTAGTCATTTTAAGTATCCATGTCCATTGCAGCCGCTCTGGAACTCGTAGGAAAATCCCAGTTTCTGCAAACTCATGGAAGAACCACCTGGGTAAGACGGAGCTTATTAATAGGCTTTTCCAGCAAGTTAATATGTAGAAGAGTTACAATAGTAGAACAAGTTTACTTTTAAGCTGTGTCAAAAATTAAAGTGGAAGATGGTTTGCTTACAGTAGTTCCTGAATGCTCTTAGAATAGAGGAAGCATTATCTATCTTTTTGAACCTAATAAAGTGCTATGACATAAGAGTTAATTAACTTAAGGTTAATTGCAGTTGGAATTTAAAAATCCTAACTTATAGAAACTGCTGAGGCACTTCACTCAGAAGAGCAGCCCAGAATACTTGGACAATTAATTAACTATGAATTGCTTAGTTTTTGTACAGTGATGTGTTGTAATTTTATGTATTATTTTTGCATTTACGCATTTATTATGCAAAATGCTTAGAACAATGCCTAACACTGGTCAGTAACTATTAGCTTCTTAGTATGTGTAATGTGAAGCATGAACATTCATGCATGATTCAATGTTTTTTTAAAAACAGGTTTTTCTGTTTTTTTGTTTTTTTCTATTTTGTGGTTTGTTTCCCCCTATAGTGCTAAAGAATCTTTTCTCAAAATGTTTCCTAATTTTGGCTTGGACACTTCATTGTAGTCAAGATTTAATAGAGAAGACTACCACTGGTTAATGTCACAGAGTTATTTGGAGGAGCGATGGTTTTATTAATTGATTTAGTTAGAGATTCATGGTCTTTAAATTCTTGTGCTTTGATGGAAATAATAGCTTTTTTCTTTTTGATTCCCTAAATCTAGACTGCTAGACTATTAAAAAATGAGAAGGTTTTTTTATTTTTATTTTTTGAGGCATAACAATAACTTAAAAATCATTAATAACTCTTGGGCTGTATTATACATTTATTTTATTTAGAATAATGTTTTTTCAATTTTCAAAAATATTGGTTTGGTATTATGAGGCTTTCATTTTTTTAATTGATTTCTAATCTTAGTACATTAATAATAAAGAATAATATCTATACGATATAAATTCTTTGAAATGTGTTGATATTTTCTTCGTCTTAAAGTAGGGCCACATACTAAATGGTTTTAGCCTTTTCAGGCAAGAGGCAAATTTGAGATGTTTTATGTAGATACTTATAAAATCATTTAAAATGCAACTTTTTAAAATGTAAAAACCGTTCCTTGCTTATGGGCTATAATCAAAATAGCCAGATGGCTGGATTCATCCAGTGGACTACAGTTTGTTATCCTCTGGTTTAGAGCATGATCAATTTTTGTGACTGTTCTATGTTTATTTGAATAGAACGTGTCTTTTCTATATTTTAGGTCGCAGTATGTCTATTATATTAAGCTTTTAAATTGTATTGTTTATATCTTAATTATCCTTACTAAATTATTGTCTTTGATCTGTTTCTGAGAGTATTGTTAATTTCCTGCTATATTTACGGATTTTTCAGTGTCTCCTTTTGATGCTGTCAATTTTTGTTTTAGTATCTTCAATCTGTTTTATCTGCGGGTTCCCTTTTCTTGGATTCAGTTACCTGTTGTCAACCATGTTCCAAAAATATTAAATGGAAAATTCCAGACATTTTGAAAGACAGAGACCACGTTCATATAACTTTTATTACAGTATAGTATTATAATTGTTCTATTTTATTATTAATTATTGTAGTTAATCCCTTACTGGGCCTAATTCATAAATTAAACTGTACCACAGATAGATATGTATAGGAAAAAACAGTGTATATAAGGGTTCAATACTATCTGTGGTCAGGCAGCCACTCGTGGTTTTGGGACGTATCTCCCATGGATAAGGGGGACTACTGTATGTAAGTTTTTATGATTCGTACATCTTCTTGATGGATTGTTCCTCTGATCACTAATTAAATTATCCTTATTAATACTTTTAACGTTTAATTCTACCTTGCCTCTTCTGTTATAATAATATTGCTGTATCACTTTTATTTTTCTTGTGATGTTGAGATTTATCTGGAGTTTCTCTTTTTTTTTTTTTTAAAGATTTTATTGGGGAAGGGGAACAGGACTTTATTGGGGAACAGTGTGTACTTCCAGGACTCTTTTCCAAGTCAAGTTGTTGTTCTTTCAATCTTAGTTGTGGAGGGTGCTGTTCAGCTTCAAGTTGTCGTCCTTTCAGTCTTAGTTGGGGAGGGCGCAGCTCAGTTCCAGGTCCAGCTGCCATTTCTAGTTGCAAGGGGCACAGCCCACCATCCTTATGGGAGTCGAACCGGCAACGTTGTGGTTGAGAGGACGCACTCCAACCAACTGAGCCATCCGGGAGCTCAGTGGCAGCTCAGCTCAAGGTGCCGTGTTCAATCTTAGTTGCAGGGGGCAGAGCCCATCATCCCTTGTGGGACTCGAGGAATTGAACCGGCAGCCTTGTGGTTGAGAGCCCACTGGCCCATGTGAGAATCGAACCGGCAGCCTTCGTCATTAGGAGCACGGAGCTCCAACCGCCTGAGCCACCCGGCCGGCCCATGGAGTTTCTCTTTTTGTTTGCTTTGAATTTTTTTTTAGTCAGGTCTCATATTAGTTTTCTAGGGCTGCCATAACAAAGTACCACAAGCTGAGTGGCATATAACTACAGAAATTTATTTTCTCACAGTTCTGGAGGCCAGAAATACGAAATCAAGGAGTCGTTAGTGCCATGCACTCTCTGAAGACTCTAGGAGAGGAATGTTCCTTACCTGTTTAATTTTGGGTGATTCTTGGCAGTACTGAACATTCCTTGGTTTGTAGGTGCATCACTTGAATCTCTGCCTCCATCTTTATATGACCTTCATGTGACCTATGTGTCTGTGTGTCCAAATTTCTTATAAGGACACCAGTCAGATTAGATTTAGGCCCGCCCTAATCCAGTATGACTTCAACTTGATTACATCTGCAAAGACCTTGTTTCCAAATGAAGTCATATGCAGGAGTTCTGGGTTAGCATGAATTTCTAGGAAGACACTATTCTACTTAGTACTGTTCTATGGAGGCATAATTTATGCAGTAAAATTCACCCTTTTTTTGTTGTACAGTTGTGAGCTTTTACAAATTCATACAATTGTGCAGCTTTTACATTTGCCGCCCCAAAATTCCTTTTTTTTTTTTCCTTTTATAGTCGATCCAACACCCACTGCTGGTTCCTGGCAACTGTTGATCTGTTTTATATCTCTGTAGTTTTGTCTTTTTAAGACTGTCACATAAGTGGAATCGTACGTAGCCTTTTGAGTCTGGTTTCTTTCACTTAACGATAATTCATTTCAAATTCATTTATGCTGCTCCATGTATCAGTAACGTGTTCCTGTTTATTGCTGAGTAGTATTCCATTCTATACATGTACCACAATTTGTTTATCCATTTACCTACCAGTTGAAGGATACGTATTTGTGTCACTTTACAGTTTTTGGCAGTTAGATATAAAGTCTGTAAACACTCTTGCACAGATTTTCGTTTGTGCATGTTTTCATTTCTCCTGGGGGTAGGATTGCTGGGTAGCATGTTAAGTATATGTTTAACTTTTTAAGAAACTGCTAAAGTGGCTCTGTAATTCTGTATTCTCACTAGCAATTAATGAACGTTCCAATTGTTCTGCATCCTTGTCCACACTTGGTATTGACAGTATTTTTCAAAAGCCTTCCTCCTGGGTGTACAGTGGTATCTCACTGGTTTTCATTTGCATTTGCCTAATGGCTAATCATACTGAGCACCTTTTCATATGCTTGTTTGCCATTTGTGTATCTTCTTTGGTTAAGTGTCTGTTGTTTTGCCCATTAACAAAAATATTATCTGTTTTAATATTGATTTTTGATAGTTCTTTATATGTTTATATGGAAGTCCTTTGTCAGGTACGTAAATGATAACACAAATGAATATTAAAAAAATGGAATTAACTTTTTTGGCAATTGTATGCAATTGTGAGTTAATGAAGTCAGTTTCAAACCCTAGACCTTCACATTATCATTATTTTTGTTGTTGCTATTATTTTAAAAGTAGCTGCCACTTTATGAATGCTCTCTATGAGTTAGGCACTATGCCCAGTATTTTGTCTGAATTATTGCAAATATTTTCTCCCAGTCCATGGCTTCTTCTTTCATTCAGTTAATCATTTGTGTTTTTTTTAGCTTTTATTTATTTTAAGTGTGTTTTTCCAGGACCCATCAGCTCCAAGTCAAGTCTAGTTGTGGAGGGCGCAACTCACAGTGGCCCATGTGGGGATTGAACTGGCAACCTTGTTATTAAGAGCACTGCACTCCAACCAACTGAGCTAATCGGTTGCTTCTGTTAATCGTTTTTCAAGATGAAGTTCTGCTCTTGAGTCAAACTTAACCAATTTTTTATGATAATGTTTTTGGTATCATATCTAAGAAATCTTTGCCCAACCCAGGGTCACAAAAATTTTCTATGTTTATTTGGAGAAGTTTCATAGTTTTAAGTTAAACATTTAGGTCTACAATCTGTTTTGAGAATTTCTGTATATGATGTGAGTATGAGCAAAGTTAACTTTATTGCATATGGATGTTCTAGCACCATTTGTTGAAAAAGCTGTCCTTTCTCTGTTGAATTGCATTTGTACTTTTGTCAAAACTGTCTTTGAGCATATATCTGTGGGTCTATTTGGGACTCTGTTATGTTCCTTTGATCAGTGTTTGTCCTTTCATCAATATCACACTCTTGATTACTGTCGCTTTATAGTAAGTCTTGAAACGAAGTACTGTGACTCCTCCAACTTTGTTTTTCCTTTTCAAAATTGTTTGACTATTTTATTTATTTATTTATTTTTTGCCTTGATAGATAAATTTTATAAGCAACTTTTTTATTTCTGCAAAAACATTTTTTTGGATTTTGGTTGGGAGGGCACCGATCTGTAGTGAATTCAGAAGAGATTTGTTTTCGGAGAGTGGGCCCTTGTCGGGGTGGAGTCCAGGTTCTTGGCGTCTCGCACAAAGAATTGAATGAGATAACAAGGTCAAGTAGTGAAAAACCAGTTTACTAGAAGAGATAATACACTTCAAGGAAATAGGAGCGGTACCTGAGCAGTAAAGAATGGCTCAAAGGCCCAAGGTGGGATTATTAGGAGCAAAAGAAGGAGCTCAAAGGCAAAAAAAGGTCCAGGGGCTCAAGGTAGAACAAAGGAAGAGGCTCAAAAGGCAAAAAGGCCCAAAGGGCCCAGGGCCCAGGGCCCAGGCTCAAAATAAAGGCCCTCACTGGCAAGGACTTAGAGTTTTTATCCTTTTTCTCTAGAATGGGCTGTTCCTTTCCAGGTGTGGGGCCACTTGATTGACACTTACGATTGACAAGAGGCTATTACCTCATCTTTTTAAACTGCGCTGGTGTGAGTGGCCAGTTTAATCTAGTTGGGTATTTTGTACCCAATTGTTTACAATGAAAAGGGGAAGTTTTGGACAGAGAGGGGAGGTCTTTTGGACGGTAATGCAGAGACCCAATACCTATCTCTAACTGCCTGCCTTGTTTTTCCCTTGAGAGATGTGATCCCCATAAAATCTCTATGGGAACTTGAGGGACAGGAGGTCTGTTCTTCTGTTATCTGCTTCCTCTGGGCAGTGGCGTAGAGCTGTCACCACCTATGGGGGGATTCATGGAACTCTCACCCTATCTGATCTCAGATGAGAGGAAGGGATCTCGAGGTCCGCCCGGAAAAATGCGTTGGCCTCTTTGGTTGGTACTGTCAATCTTGCTGGGGTATCCTCTGTATCCTCAAGACCCCTACGTGAGGACAAAGATTTTAATTAATAAATCCGTTAGTTATTATAGAGCCTGTGTCCATTCAACCAGTCATTCAGGTGGCATCAGTTGTCCAGGAGCTGGGCCCAGAATGAGTTGGAAAGAACTTTAGGCTTCAGTGATTACAATCAACAAGTACACTGGCCTGGGGGGTCTGGAATGGCTTAGGGGATATTGGGAAGTCATAGGCTTTTAAGTGGTTATCTGAGAGACTTTCTGTGAATCAGGCCAGGAGCAGTCTTTAGTCTAGGATTCAGAAACTGATTGGAAGAGTAATCAAAGCCACGGGCTAAGGAGCTAAGAAACTAGGGAAAAGGAGACTTAAAATTTCTATAATGAGGGAGGCTTAAAACTTTCGTATTGAGGGAGCTCTCCCATATCAGATGGACATCTCAACAACATTGAGTCTGTCAATCCATCAGCAGAATGTATCTCTCCATTTACTTAGGTCGTCTCTGATTTATCGCATCTCTTTATGTTTGTTTTTAATATAGCGAGTTTGTCTATATTTTGTTAGATTTGTAAATATATATCTTTAATTTTTAATTTTGATTTTTCTTGGTGTTTTTTGGTGGATTTTGGTTTATTATAAATGGTAGTCTTTTTTTATTTCAATTTTCAGTTGTTCTTTGCCATAGAAATTGGATTTTTGTATATTAACCTTGTATGTTGTGACTTTCCTAATTCATATATTAGTTGTAGTAGTAGTACTGTATATACTTTGGGATTTTTTTATACCCAAAATTATATTGTCTGTCTGGAGATGGTTTTATTTCTTCCTTTCCTACTTGTCTTTTTATTTTCTTTGCCATATTGCAGTGGATAGAAACTACAGTACAATATTGAATAGGAGTGCCTTGTTGTTCCTGGTTTTAGGGGTAAAACATTGTCTTTCACTGTGAAATCTGATGTCAATTGTAGGGATTTTTCAGATGGACTTTTGTCAGGTTCAGCAAGTTCTTTTCTATTCATACTTTGCTGCTGAGTTTTTGTCATGAATGGATGTTGAATTTTGTCAGAAACTATCTGTATCTCTTGGTATAATCATTGATAGTTTTTCTCTTGATATGGTGAATTACATTTTTTTTTTGACTATTGAACCAACTTTACATTCCTAGGATCAACCTTACTTGTTCATGTTTTTTCTTTTTTACATGTTGTTGAATTTGATTCACAGGACTTTTTTTGTGTGTATGTTAAATAAGGACTTTTGTGTCTTATGAAGGATATTGGTCTGTAGTACTTGGTATCAGGTTAATGCTGCCCTCATTAATTGATTTGAGTAATTTTATAGTGAATTTGATGTTTTCTCTAAGAGATTGTATAGAACTGGTATTATTAAATTTGGGAAGAATTTGCCAGGAAAATTATCGGGCCTTCAATTTTTTTTTATGGAAAGTTTAAACTATGAATTCATTTTAGTAATCATAGATCTACTCAGGTTGTCTGTTTCATTTTAGGTGAGTTTAGTTTGTGGTTTTTGAGTAAATTCTCTGTTTCATATAAGTTTTCAAATTTGTGTGCTTAGAGTCACTCATAGTATTACTACCTTATTTACTTTTAATGCTTCAGACATCTGTAATGATATCCCTGCTTTCATTCCTGGTTTATGTCTTCTGTGTCCCGATGTGTGTCTGATTTGTGTCTTCTATCTTTTGCTCTTTGGCAGTTTTGCTAGAGACTTTGCAGTTGTCAAAGAACCTGGTTTTGGTTTCATTGATTTCTATTTCTTGATTTTCAATTTCATTAATTTCTGTTCTTTATTATTTTCTTCTTTCTGCTTGTTCTGGGTTTATTTTGTTCTGGTTATGGATTTGATGCCTTTGTTTTATTATAAGCGTCACATACAATACTTTTCCCAGTAAGCACTGGCTTTAGTTCTATTCCACAAATTTTGATGTGTCTTCATTTTCCTTCAACTCAAAATATTTTCTTATTTACCTTGAGGCTTCTTTAGACCCAGAGATGATTTAGAAGTTTGATGTTTACTTTCCAGCTGTTTGAAGATTGTGCTTCTGTTACTGATTTCTAGTTAAATTCCCTTATGTTCAAAGAACACACTTTGTTTATTTTCTATTAGTTTAAATTGACCTCAAATATGAAGGTTCATGTCTTTCTACAAATTTGAGGTTTGTTTATCCATTATTTCTCCAAATATTTTTTTGTGTACCACACTGTTTCTTCTGTGACTTCGATTACATGAATGTTAGATCTTTTATTGTTTTCCTACAGCTCCCATAGCAGGCCCTTGTTTGTTTATTTTTGCCAATCTTTTAAAATTTTCATTGTTTAAATGGATGATTTCTCTGATCTACCTTCAAGTTGACTCTGTCATCTCAAATGCTGGTATTCAGTCTATCTAATGGACTTTGAAATTTTGCTTGTTTAATCTTTTCAGTTCTAAAATTTCCATTTGTTTTCATTTTATATTGTGTTTCTTTGCTGAGACTTTCTATTTTCATTCTCTTCAAGAGTTTGCCCTTACTTTCGGAGAATTTTTATCATAGCTCTGTTAAAATCTCTTCCAATTAATTCCAACATCTGTGTTACTTTTGCATTGATGTCTGTTGTCTTTTTCTGTGTGAGTTGAGATGTTCCTTGTTTGTATGTTGAGTAATTTTGGATCTTGATCTTGTTAAATGCTATGGAGGATATTGATTCTTTTTTTTTTTTTAAAGCAGGCAAACAGTCTGGGTGGGTTCGGGCTACAAGTTCCAAATGGCCACCTTCGGATTGTGGTCTTAACATTACTTCTGTTTTCAAAGCCTTTGCCATACTCTTCGGATCTGTTCTGCATGTACACCTTCCAGGGGCTAGTTTGGGACCTGGGCAGTGATCTTAATTTATTTCTCAGTCTTTGATATGCTATTTAGAATCAGATCCAAGCAAGTGTTGCTCATGGGTGAACCTAGAAATTTACATACAATTTCCTGGAGTCACTTCATTATCTCTGGTATTATCTGTTTCCCTGGGCTCCCCTTTTTGTTCTTCTGTGCTGCAAGCTGACATTTTATATTTCTTTTGCTGCATATTTCCAACTACACCCCTGCCCAGGGCAAAGTGGTGTGGGCTTGTGTTCTCTCCCGTTCCTTGGGCTTCCTGCTCTGTAGTGGACAGGATAATATTATAGATGTTTGGAAATAAGTCAAATTTTATAGCCCCTCTTTTCTCAGATGCATACTTGTATGTAGGACTGGGCCTGGTTTTTTATGTCAAGGCATTTACAGCAGAGATAACCTTTTTATTGACATGAGTCATATAAAGTTCGTTTTCTTTTGAGTATTTTTTGAGGTAGTGTTTTGAGAGCATTTGTTATTCATTAGGCTATTGCCTTATCCATGCTGGAAATTTGGTAAACGCGTATTCTTCACTGTCAGTCGGTATTACCTATTGAACTTTTCCTATATGCACTTTCCTAGGCGTCCCCTCTAGAGATTCTGATTTAGTAGGTATACAGTGCAGTAAATAAAGAAAATTACCTACATGCTTATGTCTCCCATTTTAGCATTCTTGTCTCAGTGCAGGACATTTCCGTTTCCTTCAGGGCAGGTATGTCTGAGGAGGATTGCAGTGGCATTGCTCCTTGAAGGTTGTCGATTCATTGGGTGTCCCAAGGCAACGGGGTACCATGTGAACAAAGTGCCAGACCGCAGTGTACTGTCTTGGTCAGGGGCGCAGTCCCTCAGCACCATCCCGTGCATTTCCTTCACTGGTTCCTCTTTCTTAAGGTTGTCTGTGAATCACTGAACATGCCATTTCTTACCTGGTTGCTCCTAAACCAGTTTGGCAAGGGGTAGAACTTACTACTATCCTGTCATTTGCTTCATTGTGTTTAAGGACCACAAGTTTAATTTTTTTCAACTTTTTTTTAATTGATGTGTAGCATACATCCAGTAAACTGCTTAAGGTGTATCAATGTTGAGTATAAAGCCTGAACTCTGCATATGTATGTACCCAAGTAACCACCATGCAGTCAACACAGAACACTGCCAGCATCCTACCTAGCAGGTCCCTTAATGTTCCTTCCCACTGAGTGACCTCCTGCCCAAGTTAACCCCTGTTCTCATTTCTAGCACCATAAATTAGTTTTGCCTGTTTTCAGACTTCATGTAAATAATCAATGTGTATACTCAATTGTCTAGCACTTTTAATCAAATTATTTTTGTCTTGAATAATTTTAATCAAGTTATTTTTGGCCAAGTCTTGTTGAGTTACTTAATATTACTGTTTCTGACTCCTTTTTACCCAAAACACCACCCTTAAAGCAGAATTAATTTGACTTTTATTTTACATTTTTCTTAGTTGAGATAGTCTTAAAATTCTTTAGGAAACTTTTCATATATCTTTTCCCACTCTGAAACTTTTAATGGCTTTATGCTTCACCCACTCTTACAGTGTGTTATTTTTCACCAATTATATAGTATATTATTTATTTCCACAAATTATTCTTGCCCTCTTTTTTCTTCTTCCACATTTCCTTCTGTAAGTGCGTAGACATGAAAAGATTTCTGATATCTTATTTCCTGTTTCTTCTTGACCATGTTCGCATTTGGTTTGGGGTGAATTCAGGTTGAACTGAGTGCCTGCAGTTACTGTATTAGTTCCTGTTGTCCTTCTCTTCTCTCTGACAGCACGATGGAAGTGGTTCATGGCATGATGTCCAGCTCTCGTTGCCATCTAGTCCAGAACCAGAAGATGCTGACCAGATAAATAAGGTATGGCTAGGTGGGCGTGCTGAGTTTTTCAGAATTCTTTTCTATTACCAAAATTATAAAGCAGCAACAATGAAAACATTTACTAATAAATGTATTAATACCTTCAGCTCTGCTGTCTTGATTAATAGGTTTGCTTTTCATTTGATACCTTATTAAGTTAAAAATGATATTCCTGTGGGGCTTTAATTTGAATTTCTTTTATCAGTTGGACAATCATTTGTCTCTGTATTACTACCGGTAAGGGTCCTTTTTAAAAATGTCTTTTTAAATTTTTAAAAATTCTCTTTTTATAATTATGAATTAACAATATGTGACTCAATAAAACTTAAAGTGGTTAATAGCTACTTCTCATATATCACAGATCGCAGCGTTGAAGAAATGTACTGAAAATGAGATTTTTTATCTTTTTCATGTTTAAAAATATAGTTATAGAATGCAGATACATTTTAGTGAGTGTTTAAAAGTATACTTTTTATCATTCTTATCTTTGGGTTTATTTTTAGTTGAAGGAAGCTTTTTTCTTTTGTAACTATTTCTGAAGCATATATATATTTCTTAAGTACATACAAGTATTCTTGATTTATTTAATATTTCCAAGTAAAATTATTTTTTGCATTTACATTGTTTTCAGAATATGCTAGTCAGTGTTTGCTAGTCATCTGCATTAACAACCAACTTTGAAATATTGGTGATTTACAATAGGAAGTGTATTTCTCAGTTGTTATTTCCCAGTGTGTTACGTACTGGCTGTGGATTAGTCGGGACTCTTGCTTCATATGTCTTCTTCATTCTAGGACCCAGGCTGAAGGATCAGCCCCTGCCCTGGGACATACCCTATTTTGCTGTATATAATGTGCTCCTGTGTATAATGCACATACATGTTTTTGACCCAAACTTTCAGGGGGAAAAAATCTTTCATTTTAATTTTTTAATTCAAATTCTTATTTGTTTACATTTAGGTACTTGGTTTTTGTATTATAAAGGAATTTTAGCATTTATTTTTTAACATTATGGTACAATAAATTTTGTGTAACAAATAATTACAAAACCCAAGAACAGATACACGGTACAAGAAATTTTATGTATCGGTAACAAATTTACAACATTTATGCGTTATAGAAGGCCAAGACCACGAACTCTTCCTCGTTGCAAGTTCATCGTAAGTTCGACAAAACTGATGATCATATTCCAGGGTATTATTTTGCATATGGATATTGTTATTGATTTCTAGAGTTACATTTTTAACTCATAAGCGTAAATAAAAGAAATGAAAACATATAGATGTGGAATTAATACTACCCATGTATAACACGCAGCCTTATTTTTCCCTCACAGATTTGGGCAAAAAAATACACATTATACACGGCAAAATACAGTAGGTCTTTTGTACTTGAGGGAAAAGAGCATTGGCAGGACCATGTGGATTCTGCTTGGATGTAGCATATGCTGCTTCTAAAGTCAAGTGGCCAAGCCTGCTACCGTGTTTCCCCGAAAATAAGACCAGGTCTTACATTAATTTTTGCTCCAAAAGACGCATTAGGGCTTATGTTCAGGGGATATCATCCTGAAAAATCATGCAAGGCCTTATTTTCCAGTTAGGTCTTATTTTCAGGGAAACACGGTATTAGGGGTCAGAGAAGCATATTTTCTCTCGGGATGGGGCGTGATTCATTGGGAACAAGACTGTATGTAAAACAATCAAAGTCAAAGGAATTTCGGATAACGTGCACTTCGGGTTATCTAATCCTGGCTTTTCAACATGTTACCTAACCAACCTGCATAAATTTCTTCCCATCTCGGCTTCCATACTATTGTGAATATAATAATAATCTAAATCAGCCAGTCTGCAACAGAATATGTCTTGGTAAGAAAAACTTTTACATACATACCGAGTTGGGAACCATTGACTTAGATAATCTTTATCACTTCAGTTTTTTAGAGTTTTGTGACTACCATTTTAAAAGCAAAGTTGACTTTTTCTTCTACCTCCTTTTTTGTGAATAGTTTTTTGCAAGTAAAGAAATTTTTTTAAAGAAAAAAATTTTAATTCTTTTTTACACAACTAGTATCTTCATTTTTTCCATGTTCCTTTCTAGTTTGTCTATATATTTAATATTACATGATTGACATACCGTTACACAGGATTTATTTCTTGTCCCTGCTCCATTTCCTTCCAGGCAGATCACTCCTAGTCTTTCTTCCTTCTTTTCCAAGGTGAGATGCAATAGCTGATGTTGTGTCTCTCCAGTACACCAGACTCTTACACTTTCATCAGCAGATCCCCAGCTGTGTCTGCTTCTCATCCAGAATGGTTTAGTAGTTCAGTTTTAAATGATGCAAATATGGTGACAAATTTAGTGTCTAAAATCTCCACTGGACCTGCCATGTCTCCAGTCTATCCTTTATCTCAGGACATATACCGCTCCCATTCTCGTGATGAACTATTCCAAACAAACACTCCTCAAGACCCATTCTCAGCCATTCTTCTCAATTTCCACAGGCAGCCTGGTGTTCATCAAGCAAGATCTGCTACCTGCCTTCTGACTTAACAGTATCAATTGCCATTCTCACTCACTTTGTTCCAGTTACGGGGGGAAAATGGCCACAATGCTGTGGAAGACCACTCTTCTTCATGTGTTCCTGACTGTACTGCGGCGCTTAGGGACCTAACTGCACCCGCCTGTCTGTCTGTCTTCAGTGTGCTCGACTTCTTCTTCATCCTCAGTTTATACTCTGTATCTTACCTATCTTAAATTCAATAAATCAAGTCTTTCTTTGGTTCTCCTTAAACCCCTTTCCAGTAAATGTGGAACCTGGAAAAAAATGAAAATAGCTACTGGTTTTAATGTTATAGACATTTGATGTGGCCTTTATCTTAAAAGGTTTATCTTGGTCTCTGTGTCACTTCTCTCCAAAATCCCTTATACCCTTCAACATTTTTCTTCCATTCCCTTTGTAGGTTCCTTTTCTTTTTTAGAATGTAGATTTACATCTTTAGTCCAGTCCTCTTTTAACTTTTTACTGTCATGATTTCACATATGACAAATACATTGATAACGTGTAAAATCTTTTTCATACTTGGTAATCCAGTTGCCAGCTGGACATTTCCACTGTACTAGCCACAGATACCTCTAACAATATATTTAAAACTCACGAATACTCCTTTTTGGACATATTTCTCCTCCTTTATTCTCCAGTGCTTTTGGTGGCACAACCATTCATAATATCGCCAAAGCTAGAAATACATATGTCACTCTTGACTCCTCTTCTCTTACATATGGTGAATCACCAAAATCTCCTAATTTTGATTCTCCTCCTCTTCCTTCTCCTCTCCTGTTATCATTCAATTGGTCCAGGCTCCTACTCTCATGTGGAGTATTATATCTTGATAATCAGTTCCTTAGATAGTTGTGCTGTTGTCAAATTTCTTTCAAAGCCATCTCAAATGCAGGTTCATCAGTCACTTCCTGCTTAGGCCATGCTTGATAGTCATGGCCCTCTAAGACCTGGCCCTTTCCTGGTCATTAAGCACATTGCTCCCCACTGTTCACCACAGCCTTTGTGCAAAAGCGGCACACCTCCTAGTTCTCCAGATTATGCTGTGCTTGTTCTTAATCTCTATATTGTCGTGTGTGCCAGACTTCGAATCCCTTACCCTAAAATCCAAAGCCTTTCACACTTCTGTGTCTTCAGAACTTTTCACTCATCCTTTAAGACTCTCTGAAGTTACCCATTTCCTGTTGTATTCTCTTTTCTTATCTTTATGTGTAAAATCCTTAGAACAATGCCTTTCGTTAAGTAAGTGCTATCTGTTTACATGTTGGCTATGAATGTCGTTACTACATTGTATTTTTATTTTCTCCAACAGATGGCAGAACTATCATTCAGTGACTGAATGATGCTTTATAGTATTCTATCAAGTTGCTGCACTGTATTTCAATTGTTCCCTTCTAGGACGATTGTAAATTTGTAAACTTTTAGATAATATCTTGTAATAGGTTTTTTCATATTTAGGATCATTTCTTTGGCATAGATTTCCTGGGAGTGGGATAACTGAATCAAAGACTGCAAGTATTTTTATGACTCTTATAACCAGCCATATGTTTGTCCAGGAAGATCAACTGTGATGTCTGATAATGTAGGATTTTTTTTTTGGAAGTCTTGTTAATCACACTGAGTATTTCTCCCCCAATTTTAATACTGCTAAAATAATACTTTAATTTATATTTCTCCAACAAGTCAAATAGACCATTTTTCCAATTACATATATGTTTGTGAGAACTGGCTGTCTTTTCGGGCCTAGAAATAATGATCTTATATGTTTGAACAGGCTCTTAATATATTTGAGATATAAATCTTTTGTCATGTTTGCTTAGGTTTTTACCAGCTTTTGACTTTAATGTTAATTGTATAGATGCTTTAAATTTTTTTTAAATAAACTTTATTTGGGAATATTGGGGAACAGTGTGTTCCTCCGGGCCCATCAGCTCCAAGTCGTTGTCCTTCAATCTAGTTGTGGAGGGCGCAGCTCAGCTTCAAGTCCAGTTGCCATTTTCAATCTTTAGCTGCAGGGGGCGCAGCCCACCATCCCATGTGGGACTCGAACCGCAACCCTGTTGTTCAGAGCTTGTGTTCTAACCAACTGAGCCCTCCAGCCACCCTAAAATTTTCTGTAATTAAATATATTCGTCATTTCTTAATAACATTTGCCACATAGCCTAAAAAGGTATTTCATGATCCACAGTCTTGTCGTTTTTGGGTCTTGATGTATGAATGTTTAAAATTCCTAAACTCTTTAAATTCAATCGGAAATAATTTTTATATATAATAGTCTTTCCCAATTGCATTATACATAATAGCATTAGAAAAATATTGTCTTCCCGATTGTTTGTGATGTTTATTCGATATGTTAAGCCTTTGTAAAATGTCTGTTTCTGATCTTTTGTTAAAGAGACAATTATTTTTGGTTCCAACATATCTGAAGGAGTTGGCATACTTTGCTCAGTAACAACACATTATAATTATTGCTTACATATTTTTCTGTCTTGAAAGATGATGTATCATTCACATATATATTCTAATTTCCTTGCTTGCACTTCTTCCTCAGTATGTATTTCTGGATAGTTGAATAGTAGTAAACAGAATGTGCTAATATAGAGTAATGATACTTTACACTTAGAAATGTAACCAGATTCCCGTTTAACTTGACAATAGGTGTCCATTTAATACTATTAGGAATTTCTTACACATTAAGTTGACAGAGGCAGTTCTTCTCAGGAAAGTGGTTCATGGAAAAACATCTCCCTTGTTACCCTTCAGGCACATTTGTCTTTCTGCTGATTTCTGAACCAGCCATGAAACAACTCTTTAATTACGGGTTCCATCTGCTTGTTGTACGCTTCATTTTCAATCACAGGCACTCTTATACACCCCTTGAAATCTAGCTGGGCTTACTGTTCTATATGTAATATATTTATTTTACTGTATGGCCTATGTCCCAGTTTCCTTGCCTGTAAAATGGGGATAATAATACCTACCTGAGGGTTGTAGTCAGGATCAAATGCTTACATATTGGCACCTGAGAAGTACTTGATGAATGTTAACTGTTGCTGCTGTTATTGCTCATTGTTTGCATGTCAGACTCCATTAGACTATAAATTCAAAGAAGACCAAATTAGGTTTTTTAAAAAGTTTTAATAGGTGGCATATTTCAGAAGGGTTTTTCCTGTACATGAGCAAACCATTCATTGGTCAATCTTCATCATTGACTTAACATTTCTCATTAGGGTATTTTAAATACAGTTAAATATTTCATGTTAAAAAAATTTTTTTGATGTTTCAGAATGAAGATTTATTAAATGAAATAAAACAACTTAAAGAGGAAATAAAGAAAAAAGATGAAAAAATACAGCTATTAGAACATCAGCTTGTAAGTATAATGTAGGATGTAAAATGGAGGCTTTTTAAACTGGGAAATATGTATTTTTTATTAAAGTGTAGCCAGAATTTAAATTTGACTTTATTTTTGGCTTTCAGAGTTGCACTATTGTATTATTTTTAGATCATATATATTGTAAAGTATGTGATTTAACATTCAGTTTAAATAGTAAATATTCAAGATGAAAAGAAAATCTTTGTCCATCCATTTTCAGTGGTCTCTGTTTGGGGTTTTGAAATTCACCAGTTTACATTCCTTTTAGTAATAAAGGGTAAATCTCTTTCCTTCACGTGTATTTAAAGAATGAGTACTGGTGAGTTGAAAACAGGGCGTTTTACCTCTCTGAGAACAGAATGAAACTGGGTATCAGACTTAGGTATCTGTACAGCTGTCTGTTACAGTAAAGGCTACTCTGAGAAAATGTTTGTTCCCCATGGATGATGTTGCGGGATTGCTGAGAGCAGAATCCTTATAATTTTTTAATTGTTACAATTTCAAATGTTGGTCCCATATGAAAACAACATGTGCTGTGTCTTGAAGTTAATTATAATTTAGTTTGTAATAATATAAAAAGCCAGGGTGGCAAGAACATAATGGCATAAAAATTCAAACAGGCCAAGGAAAATCTGTGTTGGAAGTCAAAAGTATATCACTAAAAAGTATGTTTTCCAAATTATGAAAAATTCAAATATTTGCCAAATCTTACTCTTCATATGATGGGCACAGAAAGGAAATCATTTCCGGAATTGCAGTAGTCAAGATAGTATAAGTACTGTGCTTGCATTAAGATAAATGTTGTATATTATCTTTTCTCTACATACCTCCCTTGTATGTTAAAAGTTGTATTATAGTGAATTTCAAGAGATTCTAAGCTGACCCTTGAACAACATGGGTTTGAACTATGTGGGTCCACTTATACGCCAATCTTTTAAAATAAATGCATAGTGTTATTAACTGCATTTTCTCTTCCTTACGATTTTCTTAATAGCATTTTTTCTCTAGCTTACTTTATTGTAAGAACACAGTATATAATACGTATGACATACAGAATATGTGTTAATCGACTGTTTATGTTATCAGTATTATTAAGGCTTCTGGTCAGCAGTAGGCTATTAGTTAAGTTTTTGGGGAGTCAGAAATTATACGCAGGTTTTCAGTTGTACAGGGAGTTGTGGTGCACCTAAACCCCACATTGTTCAAGGGTCAATATTTATTGAATTTTATTTTAATGACTGTCCCATTTCTTAGGAATGGGAACTAGGTCAGTACACAGAGATTTTTGGTTCTAATTAGATTTTATTTTGTCTGTGGAAATTGGAACGATCTAGTTGCAATTAATATAAATTTTGAATACTGATAAATATTTCTGAAGTGGAAACATAATTTTAACTTGATGCAATAATCAGTAATTTGTTATATAGGTTTCCCTACAAGAAAGTGTATTTATCTCCATTGGGGTTGTTGAACAAATAATATGGTCATATTCCAACTTCACACTAAGGAGAAATTCTCATGATCAGTCTTTTCTTTTTTAATTATATTTATTTGAGAGACAAAAGCTTACAGAGTAGGTACATCACTTTGTGTTGTATAAATGACTAAATAAAGATTCTTTGAGTGGAATCATGTAGAGAATTCATTTGTGAACTGAGATGCTCAGATGGATCTTATCAAAGAGCAGAGATCATTCAGAATAGTCCAGTCCAATGAAGTCAGTACATCATTAAGGAAGCTCAAAAGCACTGAATGTGTGAAGGGACAGTCTTAACTTGTGCATTGGTGATATTTAATATCCAGTGAAGCACCATCAAAAGTGAATTTAAGACACTGTGCTGCAGTGACTGTAGTACCATGAAAGTTTAGAGAAATACTTAAAATTTTGCAGTTGTATTCTTTAAATGCTGTATATTGCTGTATATATTCTACATCCATATACATAGTACTGTATGATTTATGTGCATAAAATCATAGGTAACGTGTTTTATGAATAATATAAGAGATTGCCAAAGGTAATTTTGGCTATTCAAAATTTTAGTCTTTCTGGCTGACTGTAGAACCCAATCTCTGAATAAAATGAGAGACTATCTAATAGACCTTGATGTTTGCCCTTTTTTGTCAGGTTCGTTTTTACGCTCTAAGAGAGACCCTAATCACTTTGTATATATATGGGTGTATGAAGAATTACACCAGTGTAAAAATTTGTCTTTTTGTTCAGGCAACTCGATGTAACTGCCACCAAAAATCTAAAGAAGGAAAATGTACGTATGCCGATAAATATACCCAAACACCTTGGAGAAGAATTCATGTGAGTAGCATATGCCCTTAACCCCTTCTTTTGTCATTTACTATTTTGAGGTTTTGTTCCACCCTTTTTTCTCTAATCTCTAATAATTTTGAATCTGTCATGGCTGTTAATTTTTTTTTTAAGTAAGTTGTTTTTTCTTGTCTCTTAGGTGTTTATGTGCTTTCTAAAGCTTCCCTTGTGTGTCTTAAATAAATGAATGTGCATTTAATAGCTTTTCCTTTCTGCACACTGTAACACATTTTGTTTTGCATATCTAGTCTCCTTCCATTGTATGTGTTTGTGAGAGTATTACTTCCCCATATCCTAAAAGAAACAGAAGTCCAAAATATAATAGTCTCCCCTCTTTAGCAACATAACTATCTTTGAAAATATATGATACAGCATACTTTTTTTGTGTTGAAACTCTTCCATTATGTTCTATTATAATTACTCAAATGAATGTTAAGGCTGTTAGGAAGTATCAATGCATTAGGATATACACAGTAAAGGTTTTGTTGTGGGCATAGTGAGGGAATGGTTTATGCTCAACAGTAGAAAGTAACCATCTAGTCAAGGCTTCTTTGTTGTTTTCCAAAAATGTTACATCTTAAAACATACTCAGTGCTAAAATACACTGACCATAATTTAATCTTGAGTTTTTCTGAACTCAGTTCAGGATGTGCCTGAGCCAGAGAATCATTCTATGGCTATCAGTCATCGTTGTCCTATTGTGTAGTACCCAGTAATAGGCATTGCTTGTTAAGAGAATGCCTAATAAGCCAGCCTTGGCTCTTCTTTTGCCTTATGTTAGCAGTGGAATCCAGTAACACAAATGAACAGGGAACTCTAATGGTCAAGGTAATCAGCAATCCAGTTTTTAAAACTTAGGTATAGGCCTCTAAATTTTAAAAAACACTAACTTATTTTTATGTAATAAGTAATTTGTGTGTGCTCTATGTAAATACGATGCTAACAATTTATTCAGCAGAAGTTTGGTGAGCCTCTCCCATCTCAGTTTTTGGCTTTTGAAGTAAAAGTGGAAAATTGGGGAAGGAAATACACAGATAAATACGGATTACTCCATTAATAAGTGCTTATTAAAGGAACTGGTGATGTGGTATAGTTGAAGTGTAGAAAGTTCTATAAGGTTCAAAAGATTGGGAAAGTCTAGCTGGAAGAATCAAGGTGCTTGGTGAAAAAGGTGACGATGGTGATTGTATCATAGAAAGCAAAAGATGGCAGTAGACAGAGATGATGTGATATTTCTTTGACGTCAAAAGATGTGGAAACTTACCTGTTTGGAAACAATTGCAAAATGAAAGACTATACCTCTTTCTTCTAGCTGGAAGTTTGAACTTTCCAGGTTTCTCCAGTTTCGTCACAGGGATGTTTGTGCCTTCTGACAGGTTACTAAGTAGATTGATGATTTTATTAAGTGTGAGAAGTGCCATTTTGCCATCCTCCTGGGAGTCTTTATACTGTGTCTGGCTTTCTCAATTTCACTGTTCTGGAAACTGGCTATTAGTAGCCTGCTCACCAAAAGTAAATGGTGCAAAACACTCCAAGACGTTCCGGAATATATTCCTGAGTTAGTTTTACTATGGTCTTGGGTAAAGTAAAGGTCAGATTTTCAGCCTAGCACTCCAGACAAACCCAGACTTTAGGTTTTCTTGTTATCTTTTACTGTAGGAATCACTTGGCTTTATAGATAAGGTAACAAAAGCCAGGGTGATTAAATAGCATATTAAAGTTTCCATAATTAATCAGTTGTAAAATAGTACTATTAACTTCAGATTGCTGTTAGTCTAAGGCTCCTACCCGCAACAGCACCTTGAGGAGCCATGTAGGATTGAGAGAGGCTTTGCAGATTGAAGTGGGGGAAATATGCTTGGCAAAAAAAACAACAGGAATAAGGACAAAGAAGATACAGTTGGGCAATAGTAAGTACAAGACTGGCTGGAACACAGATGTGTGCTTAGGGAAAGAGTTGAAATGAGTGTTAAAGTTCATTTGAAGGTAGAATTCAAAATTTTATCCAGGAATTACTGGAAAAGTAGTTTTATTAAGTCGTATTTATTTAAAGATATAGTTACATATATTTATTTAAATGTTAATTATTAAATATTAACATTAAATATCAGGTTTATTCTCTGATTTTTACATTCTTCAGACTTTGTTGGATTCATTTAAAATAAATTATTTTGGAAACTATTTACTATAATAACAAAGATTTTCTTTTTTTAAAAAGTTAGACTTGACTCTACATGTTCTTTTTTTTAAAAAAGTTTTTATTGGGGAATATTGGGGAACAGTGTGTTTCTCCAGGGCCCATCAGCTCCAAGTCGTTGTCCCTCAGTCTAGTTGTGGAGAGCGCAGCTCAGCTCCAAGCCCAGTCGCGGGTTTCAATCTTAGTTGCAGGGGGCACGGCCCACCATCCCATGTGGGAATTGAAGCGGCAACCTTGTTTTTAAGAGCTCACCTCCAACCAGTGGAGCCATCCGGCCACCCCTACATGTTCTTTTATTTTAGCAGTAACCCAACATATTTAAACAAGATGTTGGGGATGGAAAGATGCAGTGGTACTCTTCTTTGGCAACATCTAGTTTGTTAGGTGGTGATTTGGGGAATCAAAGCATGTTATAGTAAAAATCCTGAAGTTTAGTATAAGTAAAGTTTTTTTGATCTGGCTAAGCCTTTGGGAAGATTACAATCTGAGTTACAATCTCAGAAAGTTACAGTCTGAGTACTTGTTCTTCCCTATTTCCTGTAGTAACTTGGGGCATTTAAATGCCATTCTTGACACTCTGTTGAGAACTGTAGAATCTACCTTAGCGACTTGTGAGACCCGTGTAAGCATTTTCTCTGAACATTTCCTGGAATTGGAGGAAGAAATCCACTTGTGATAGAAGGATGGTGAAGGAGAAGGATGCTACGTATAATATTTGTCAGCAGCCATTTAGGACATGGAAAGAAATATGAAAAAAAATAATACAGTCATCTCAGTCAGGACCTGCCAGAAGAAGAATGATAGGTCAACAATAGCAACAGAGCCATGGAAATTTGAATGTGTTGAGCCCAACATAAGTTTTCATAAATTTATCTGAAATAATTTTGGTAATACCTAATTGCTACAGATACATTTTTTAAAAGTAGAGAGCCAACAGGAAATAAGAGGATAAAATAGGTAGTAGAACATGGGGAAAGGAAGAAAAGTAGGTAATCACTTACTCATTTACAGATAATTTAATTGTGTGCCTGCTCTATTCCAGGCACTGTGCTAATCTGAGAGTGTAAACATGAACAAGATACATACAGTCCCAGCCCTCAGGATACTTCCAGGACCCTCAATGGTGCCTAAATGGTACCAAGCTGACTTTTTCCCTGCATGTGAAGAAGCTAAGACTAAGAAGTGACTTGTGAGAGCACTTAGGCAGCTTGTATACAGCAGTCTTATGCCAGAAGCCAGGTTTTCTAACTGGTAGGTGACATCTTGGTTGCCTCCCTTTGGAATGGCCACAGGAGGTAAGGTGAGTAGGAGGAACAGAGAGAGCTGGGCCACAGCTTTGGGAAGTGAGGACAGAGGCTTGATCTCAGTGAGAGTTCATGATAAGGACTTACTGCCCTGAGAGAAAACCAGCTGCCCACATTTATGCTATGTGGGAGAGATTTTAGCAGTCCGCAGTCCGTTGTGATAGTCCATTGAACAGAGCTGTAGTATTTAAAATTCCGGGGAGAAAAGTATTTATGAATTGGAAAGGCATAGTTTCAGTATGAGTGTAAAAGAAAAATGCTCCGCAACCAAGTTAGGTTCAATCCAGTGTTGGTATGAATAAATCTGTAGACATAGTAGATTGCATAAGTAATTTTCTCAGTAGAAAGAATAATAAAATTTAACACCTCTTAAGGAAATGAAAAAAAAACAGAATACTAAGGAGACTCTATGAATGACATAAAGCCAAGTATGTGCTTAAGAAAACACACTAAAGTGGCTTTCTTTTTCCTTGTGTCTTTTTATTGAGAGGTAACAATGTATTCATTCTATAGCAAATACAAAATAAAAAAGCAAAACATTTTAAGAAAATTTTAAATTACTCAAACCATACTAACCACTGACAACTATTATTAACATTTCGAATATGGTCTTCCAGACTTTTTGGTGATATCTGTATATGTGTTTGTACAGGTCTGACTTATCATCTCTGTCTAGATGGAATTGTGTTGTACAAGCTGTGTTAACTTGCTATGGTGGTGGTAGTTGGACATTTATTTATTTATTTATCTAAATCAACATTGAAGGGAATGCATTACTTTTAATAAAAAATGGAAGTGAATTCCCTTAGGGATGGTTTTTTGTAAGGTTCTTGAAATACATTACCACATTTATTTTTCCTGAAAGATTTATACAGTTTATACTACCACCAGCTAAGTTATAATCAGAAAATTGCTTGGTGGCCATGGTGTTAGGTTGTCTGATTCAAGTGTTTGATGTCAGCAGGTTATAAGAGCCTAAGATATTTACCTCACAAAAGAGAAACACCTGCTGCCCTGACAGGACAGGTAACATCTCAGCCAGAATGGCTCCCCCTTGATCCCTATACCGTCACTTTAGGTGGTACTGAGAGGCTACGCCCAACTATTTTAGTTATAATTCTTCTGTTTTGTGATGTTTTCTTAGTTTACAAATTCTGACCTTTCTCTTCCTGGCCCAGGAACCATTTAATTAGGCTCTTTTTAGCATATATCCAAACTCAGCTTGTATATATTCATTATATATTTTGATCCTTTGAATTCTGGGAGTGTCTTTCTGCCTGTAGTAACATTTGGCTTTCATGTTCTAGGTACTTTAGGTGTTGGAGCTTTACTAATAAAGATAAACACTGTTATGGGTTTAGATTGGGTGTTATTTGTGAAATTGAACACTAGTAAGGGAAAAATAATAAACCACCTGCTGGGTACTGTTACTTTAGGGTATGACAAAGGTGTGTGCTCCTACAGGGAGCTGCCTAAGACATGCTGTAGGGATTTTACAGGACATTTTTAAGTGTAGTTTGTGTTTCAGAACTTTGTATCTAGTATTGAGAACCAATATGAAGCACCCGTTACCTAAGGGTATGCGAGGCTATCTTCTGCTTGGGAAAGGAATGGCATAGTGGGGTAAAGATTTGGATAGTTATTTTGTACATAAAGCAAATTCTAAATTTTCATGATACACACTTTTTACAGAGCATTTGTTTAAACATCTGAAATTAACTAAGGAAGCCAAAATATCAGGAAAAAAAACAATTCTAGACTCACACCATCAAATCTCTGATTGTTTATCCCCTTGAATCTTAAAGAAGTGATTACAAGATGGACCCAAAGGATCCACCTGTCATGTCACATAATTGTCCAGCCTGAATTACTCCGAAAAGTGAGTATAGGAATAAACACTGAGATACCACTATTAGTGGGAAAACTGCCTGCCATTTAAAACTCAGAATATGCATAATTTGATCTGATACAAGTTTTCTCTCATTTTAAGAACTAACTATTACATACAACAAAGAGGTAAGGAAAGTTGATTTTATATAAATTTTAAAATGCTCTTTTGGCATTTCTTTCTAATACTGAAGCAAAGAGTAATCCATTTTATAGTGTATTTAATAGATATGCATATAATTTATATAAATTCAACAACTGAAATGAGGTCAACATGGTCACCAGTCCTTTGTGCTTAGAATTAGGTTCTCATGCCTCAGAGTTATTGGATGAGGCATATATTTCAAAACACCATAGTCAAGTATGTTCCTATTATAACTATCTATAAAGTAGAAAATGTAAAATCAGAAAATTTTATTTCAGACATATCACAAAAACCATATCAACTGTTTATAATTTCCAAAGGGAGGAGTTTACTTAGCAGCTGATATATGTAGTAGCAAAGAACTCTTCTTCCGCCTTCTCCTTCCTTGTTTTCTCCTTCTCCTTCCCCTCTTCCCCCTTCCCCTCTCCTCCTCCCCTCCCTTTCTCCCATCCCTCTCTCCTGTTCCTCCTTTTTTTTTCCTGCCTAGGAGATAAGATGAAATGTTAAATGCAAGGAACAGTGTAACCCAAAGATTTGTCCTAAGAGTACTTTCTCCTGAGTCCTTTTTCTTTTATACCATATGCCTTCCTTATTTGGAAGTGGGCAACATTATTGGTTAATTTTTATGTGAGAGTAATGTCCTGATTTTAAAGTCAGATGTGCCATTTTCTCCCAATTGGAGAGATGTTACACTACTATTCCTGCTCATATGTATTTCCAAAGGGAATTAAGGAATTTATCTCTTTGCCTAGGTCTTTTACTTATTTATATTCACTATTACTTCTATTTAAAGTATGCCACTAGAAGCATTTTAAGTGAAATATACATACACTTTATTTAAACAAGTAATATTTATGATGTGGTCATGCAATTATTTTTAAATTGTTTAATATTTAGTCAATATTAGACATTGACCATTGAATACAGCCTGTGTTTCAATAAGCTAAGCTGACAGGAGCCATCTGTGTTGCTGAGGCATTACATTCTAGCATGCATGTATTTATGACAACACGCTAAGAATTCTGTTATATGTGTCTTTTACACTGATTTTTTTATGAACAATAAGTACTGTGACTTTCATAGGTACATCTGAAACTAGTAACTGAGGGATAGAATTGCTTTTCAAGGCTAGGAACAAATTACATATGGATATTATAGCAATTTATTTATCTGGGCATACATTTAAGGGTATCTAAATCTGTGTCCTCCAATACCAAATACTAGAACTATAGAAGGCATTTTTGAAACCATTGAAAGAAGCAAAGTTTTTCTGCAGTGCAACTGGAAAACAAAGGACAGCACCGCAGTTTTCTACTACCAGGATCCATTTCATTTGTGTATTCTAATGTACAGTTTAAATTACTGACTCGTACATTGAGAGTGTAGGCAGGACGTAGAGAGGTTTTACTCTTAAGATTTATGTTAGACAGCAGTCACTGAGAAATGGATGATCCTGTTAGCTTTCCAAGAAGGATCGTGATCAAGCTAGACATTCAGAAGAAAATAATTTTTTTCCCTGAGAGGTAATAAAAGAGGTAACAAAAGATGTTTCCCTTTTAGTCTGTGTCAGCAGAGTGAGAAGTTATTAGGCCTTATTTGCTGGAACATCTAATTTTTCTTTTTCTTAGGTAATTACAAAAACATTTCTACAGATGTTTTAAAAATTATGTCTCTTAAATGTCAAGTGTAACTAAAGTGTTTTTTCTTTCCCCTAGAGAATGTCTTTTTAGTAGTCTGCTCTGAGGGTTCCTTTAAAAAGTTACATTAATATTCCTGTTACAGCAGAAAATAATACCATTTCTCTCACCCAGTCCTAAAATTTCTGAACAAATAGAGCTGTCGTCATCATTCAGAGCAGTGAAGCGTGAATGACATTTAGCCAGAGTCCCCGAGGAATACACTTGTGAAACAGGTTGGGTGGATTACTTGTGGCCAGAGAGAAGACACAACATGAGGGACTGTCTCAAAAAGGTGTGTCAGAAAGAACCCTGTACAGGATTTGAGCTTTTCTTGCGTGATTGGGGGAGGGTCTAAAGAAGCAGGGGTTTGCTCAGATTAGATGCTATCAGAAAGTGGCAAAGTGTGGGATATTTTGTGACTGGTTCAGTGACCTTCTTTTATTCTGTACGTAGACAAAACTATGAAGTGGTCTTGTTTTGTTTCATGTTATCATGGTCTCAATATAACCTTGGTATTCTGTGAGATCGTTTATGAGGTCAGTTCTGGTCATGGGACTACTTGTTATCTCTCAGAAGGAATATACCTGGCATGGATTAAATAAAATTTTACCAACCAGATGAATTTTCTTCTATTAAAACTAACATTTCATTGTTAGCTCTGTATTTTTAAACCACTTACTGTATTTTGTCATGTTTGTTATTGGTGATGGTAAAAGTAATGATTACATGAGAATATTGTGAGAGAAGAGAAATTTGGAGGGTTATACATGGATCACATTATGGAGACTCAGACTTTAGACTGAGAACTTTCACTTAATTCTGTAGCCAGGAGGTTCTGGCAGAGAGCAGGCTTAACCATATTTTGCTGCAGGAAAAGTAATGTGAGAGAAGAAACTGAGTCTCTTGAGACAGGGCCTGTGTCTCATTTCTTTGTGTGTGCCTAGCACAGGGATCCAGCAGTAATGAATTAAATCCCAGTGAGCTCAGAATGAAGGTAGGGAAGGTTATTACAAGAGCCAGGCAACAGGAATGAAGACTAATCTTCGAGGTCTGACAATTAAGTTCGCGAACTAAGATTGAACACAGCACCTTGAGCTGAGCTGCCACTGAGCTCCCGGATGGCTCAGTTGGTTGGAGCGCGTCCTCTCAACCACAAGATGGCCGGTTGGACTCCCACAAATGATGGTGGCCTGTGCCCCCTGCAACTAACAACGGCAACTGGACCTGGAGCTGAGCTGTGCCCTCCACAACTAAGATTGAAAGGACAACAACTTGACTTGGAAAAAGCCCTGAAAATAATACACACTGTTCCCGAATAAAGTCCTGTTCCCCTTCCCCAGTAAAATCTTTAAAAAAATAAAAAATAAATAAAATATGCTGGTTGTTACATGAATCTACATAAGTGATAAAATGGCATAGAACTATGAATACACTTAATGTCAATTTCCTGGTTTTGATTTTGTGCTATATAATTATATTTATATAACCACTATAGGATAGTGGGTGAAAGATACAAGGGTTCTTTCTGTATACCATTTTGCAACTTCCTAGAAATCTGTTAAGTATTTAAAATAAAAAGTGAAACAATAAAGAGTAATAAAACCATAATGAACATTAGAGTAATCCAGAGGAAAATTATCTGAAATGCTGACTATACTGGTAGGGTCATATTTTCTTGGGGAGAGAAGAAGAACACGTTAAGGACATTCTCATCCCTATAAACTAAAGAATAAGAAGAAAGATTATTATTTATTCCTTTCAGTAGTAAAAAAACAACTGAAATAGCTATAAAATATGATAGGACTGACTAAACCTCGAGACCAGGCAAGTTGAGACACCGGAAGTCAGAGCCAGCCTGAGCAGTGGAACTAAGAACAGAATGCACTGGCTCCCCGTGATTCCATTTCAACTGGAGATGTTTCTGCAAAAAAAGAACTGGGAAGGAAAATCCTAACTTAGAAACTTAGAAGACCTAGGATCTGTAAGATGTAAAGAATGGGTGTGAGATCTGAGCTTGTGCAAAAAGACAGCTTGAAAAAAGAAAGAAAGAGAAAGTTCCCAGATGAATGAATCTGTTCCAGCAGTAAGAGAGGGAATGCACTAGCTCCTCAACTGAGGGCTGCCAGCAAAGGCATGGCAGTTTGAAGACAGATGGAAGAGCTGGAAAGTCGAGTCCCCCATACTTGGAAGGCATGTCGCGACCATCCTCTGACCCAGAAACAGGGTCCCACTGTCCCATCATCTCTCACTTACCCTTTGCTGTCTGCCCATGAGTATCATAAACTAAGAATCAGGCAATGTCTTTGATCGAGTATCAAGTCCTTAGCCTGGGATTGAAATATAGAAAAAACTAGTCAGAGTTCACTGAATGAGTGAATGGAGCTATGGTTTAAAAGCTGAAGGAATTTACTGGGGATTTTTTGTCAGTCAATTCCTGCTCCTTAGTTCAGGTTTAAAACCTAATCCAATGACCTCCCCACAGAGCTGCACTGTCCACTATGGTTGCTGTAGACGCATGGGGCTATATGGATAGTCTGAACTGAAAAGTGCTATACTTGGAAAATACACCCCAGATGTCAAAGACTTAATTCTTTCTTAATTGATCCCATGAAGATCTCTAAGCTCTGGCCAGGAAAGCACCTTTTGCTCATTTGAGTCCACTTTAAATTTTCTGATGACTTTTGATAATGAGATGCTTTCTCATTATCAGAGAAACCACAGGGGTTGTGTATAAGAACACAAAAGCAGTAGGTATGCATATGAATGCAGTCATGTGCTGCCATAATGACTTTCCAGTCAATGACCCACTGCATACAGGGCCGGTGGTCCCATAAGATTATAATGGAGCTGAAAAATTCCTATTGCCCAGTGACGTCATAGCCATCATACAGTCAGGGAGCAACGCAACCCTCAGTGTTACTGGTGTACTGCACTGCCGGTCATATAAAAGTATAGCGGGTACACACTTGAAAATGGTAATAAACAACTATGGTACTGGTTTATTTACTACACTGTACTTTTGTTATTTTAGAGTGTACTCTTTCTACTTATAAAATAGCTTGCTGTAAAAAGTATGCCGTGTTACACTAGCAGCAGCCTCACACAGCCACAGCCTGTGATTACTGCGTCTCTTGATTGCATTATTTCCTCTTGTGCATGATTTAATCTCATGTTGTTCTATGCAGTAGCATGCTTACAGGCTCACAGGACTTTACTTGGGAACAGGGTGTATTTTCAGGGCTTTTTCCAAGTCAAGTTGTTGTCCTTTGAATCTTAGTTGTGAAGGGCTCAGCTCAGCTCCAGGTCCAGTTGCCCTTGTTAGTTGCAGGGGGCACAGGCCACCATCCCTTGTGGGAGTCCAACCGGCCATCTTGTGGTTGAGAGGACGCGCTCCAACCAACTGAGCTGCTCAGCGGCAGCTCAGCTCAAGGTGCTGTGTTCAATCTTAGTTGCAGGGGGCAGAGCCCACCATCCCTTGAGGGAGTCAAGAAGTCAAACCGGCAGCCTTGTGGTTGAGAGCCCACTGGCCCATGTGAGAATCGAACCGGAAGCCTTCGGCATTGGGAGCACGGAGCTCTAACCGCCTGAGCCACCGGGCCGGCCACAACCGGCATGTTTTAGATGCACACTTATTGCACCACAACAAAGTTCTCCCTTTTGTCTGCCTTTTAATAGTCACGACCATTCCCTCCCTCGCCTACAATTCCCAATCCCTGGCAGCCATATCTATAATTTTGTCAAGAATTTTATATAAATGGTATTATATAGTAGTATGTGAGCTTTTGAGATTGGCTTTTTTCACCCAGCGTAACACTTGAGAGATCCATCCGAATAGTTTTGTCTGTCAATAATTTGTTCCTTTTTTATTGCTGAGAGGATTCCATGTTATGGATGTTCACCATTTGTTTAATCACATCTGTTCAGAGACATTTCGGTAGTTTCCAGTTTGGGGCTATACAGGTAAAGCTACTATGGATATTTCTGAAGAGAGTCTTGTGTAGATGTAAATTTTTATTTCTCGGGGATAAATGCCCAGTAGTACCATTTCTGGGTCATGTGATAACTGTATGTTTTGTTTTTAAGGAAACTGCCAAGCTGTTTACCAAAGCAGTGGTGCCATTTGATTCTCATAAACATTGCATGAGTGATCGAGTTTCTCTGCATCCTCACCAGCATTTAGTGTTCATTGTTTTGTATTTTAGCTGCTCTGGTAGATGTGTAGTGATAGTTGATTGTGGTTTTAATTTCTGTTTCCCTAAATGGCTAATTATGTGGATGTCTTTTTGTGTGCTTATTTGCCATCTTCATTGAAATGTCTCTAAATATCTTTTCCATTTTCTAATTAGATTGTTTATTTTTCTACTGTTGCATTGTGACAGTTCTTTATATGTTCTCACTATTTGAGTCTTTTGTCAGGTAATATGGTTTGCAAGTATTTTCCCTCAAATAGCTTGTCTTTTCATCCTCTTCAGAGTCTTTCAGAGAGCAAAATGATTTAATTTCGATGAGGTCCAATTTATCGATTTTCTTTTTCTTTTCTAGATTGTGCTTTCTGTGTTATATAAACTTTTCACCAAGCCCAAGACACTGAAAATTTTGTTTTCTCCTAAAATATTTATAGTTTTACGTTTAAATCTATGATCCATTTTGAGTTAGTTTTTATGTAAGATACGAGGTTTAGGTCAAGGTTCATTATTTTCCCGCGAATATCCAATTGCTTTGCACCATTTGTTGAAAAGACTATCTTTTCTCTATTAAATTACTTTTGCATCTTTGTCAAAAATCAGTTGACGGTATTTGTGTGCATCTACTTCTGGGTTCCCTGTTCCATTGGTCTGTGTTTCTACCCCTGCACCAGTACCACACTGTCTTGATTGTTGTAGCCATTTAATAAATCCTAAATTGAGGTACAGTGATTCCTTCTACGTTATTATTTTTCTAAATTGTTTATAGTATATTTCAGGTTCCTTTGCCTTTCCACATAATTTTTGAATAAGCTTGTCTATATCTAAAAAAAAAGAAATTGACAGGATTTTGGCAAGAAATGTGTTAACACTTAAATGTCAGTTTGGGGAAAATTAACATCTTTAGTATGTTGATTCTTCCAATCCATAATGAATAAGGTATATCTCTCCATTCATTTATGTATTCTTTGATTTCCTTAATCACCATTTTCTAGTTTTCAGAATACAAATTCTATATATGCTTTCTTAGGTTTATTAAGCATTTGATTTTTTTTGAGTGATTATATATGGCATTGTATTTTAAATTTCAGTTCCCATGTTCTCATTGCTGCTACTCAGAAATACAATTGATTTTTGTATATGGATCTTTTATCCTGTGAATTTATTAAATTCACTTACTAGTTCTGAGAGGTTTTCTGCAGATTGGGATTTTCTCTGTGGACCGTCATGCCATCTGCTAATAGGAAGTTTTCTTACTTTTTGATCTACGTGTCTTTTTTTTCCTTTTCTTGTATTCTGCTGCTGGTGAGGACTTCCCATAGTTTGTTGAATAAGAATGGTAAGGGCATTCGTGCCTTGTTCCTGATACAAGGGGGACAACATTCAGTCTTTTCACCATTTGGTAAATGTTGACTGTAGACATTTGAGAGATGCTTTTTATCATGGTGCAGAACTTCCCCTCTAGTCCTAGTTTGCTGAGTGTTTTTATCATGAATGTGTGTTGGATTTTGTTAAATGCTTTTGCTATATTAATATATGTAAATATGTGATTTTTGTACTTCAGCATATTGATTGCAGTGATTGATTTTTGAATAATGAATCTGTCTTGTTGACATAAACCCCACTTTTTCATGTTGTATATTTCTTTCATATGTTTCTGCATTCTATTCAGTAGTATCTTGTTAAGGATTGTTTACATCTATATTCATGAAAGATAATGTGTGTGTGTGTGTGTGTGTGTGTGTGTGTATTTGTACTATCATTGGTTTTGTGTTAGGGTAATTCTGACCTCATAAATGAGTTGGAATGTGTTCTTTTGTCTTCTACTTTCTAGAAGAGATTGTGTAGAATTGGTGTTAATTCTTTAAATGTTTGGTAGAATTCTCCAGTGAAACCATCTGGGTCTGGAGGTTTCTTTTTGGGAAGCTTTAAAATTGTTGTAGACCTATACAAATGATCTCTTTCATCTTGGATGAGTTTTGCAAGTTTGTGGTTTTCAGGAATTAGTCCATTTCTTCTCAGTTGTCAAATTTATGACTGTAAAGTTGTTCCTAGTATTCCCTTACTATCTTGTTAATGGCTGGAGGATCTGTATTGATATCCCATTTAATTCCTGATTTTGGTAATTTGTATTATCTGTTTTTCTTTGTCATTTTTAGTGGTTTGTCAATTTTATTGGCCATTTCAAAGAACCAACTTTTTGTTTCATTTTATTACCTCTGTTTTTCTGTTTTCAATTTCAGTAATTCCTGCTCTTTATGGTATTCTTCTTTCTACTTACTTTTGGGTTATTTTGGTCTTTTGTCAAGTTTCTTAAGGTGGAAGCTTAGCTTAATGATTTGAGATTTTTTTCTCTTTTCTGTAACTGTGTCCTGCTTTAACTGTGTCCTGCAACTTTTGATACTGTGTATTTTCTTTTGATTGTGGTTTTTTAATTTCCCTTGAGGAGTCTTTGTCCCTTGAATTATGTTGTTCAGTATTCAAGTTTTGGGAAATTTCCCTATCTTTCTGTTACTGATTTTTTAATTTGATTCCATTGTAGTCAAAGAACACATTCTGTATCATTTCAGTTCTTTTAAGTTTGTTGTGGTTTGTTTTATGGCTTCAACCATGGTCTGTTTTGGTAAATGTTCTGTGGATTCTTGAAAAGACTATGTAGTTTGCTGTTAGATAGAATACTCTATAAATGTTGATTAAATTCTGATTGTTGATGGTGTCCTTGAGTTTTTTCTGTGTAATTGATGATTTTATTGTCTTGTTGTTGTATCAGTTGTTGAGAGAGGGGTGTTGGAGTCTCCAACTGTAATTGTGGATTTGGCTGTTCTTTTAGTTCTGTTTCCCATCATGTATAGTTCTGTAGTTTAGCTCATACACATTTAGGATTGCTGTGTCTGCTTGGCATAGTGACCCTTTTATCATTTAAAAAGTTCTCTCTTTGTACCTGGTAATTTGCTCCGAATTCTTTTATCAGATATTAATATAGCTACTCTTGCTTTCTTTTGATTTATTTGTATGGTATATCTGTTCCCTATTTAACTTAGAATACCTATATTTTTATATATTAGTGAATTTCATGTACCGTGCATATAATTGGATCATGATTTTTTATTCACTCTGCCAACGTGTCCTTTAATTGGTGTCTATACACCCTTTATATTTAATGTAATTATTGATATGTTACGGCTTAAGTCTACCATTTTATTTATTTTTGTTTCCTCTCTTTTTTGTTCCTGTTTTCTCTTTTGCCTTTCTGTATGGGTCCCTCTACCTCTTTTAGAATTCCATTTTGATTTACCTATAGTGTTTGGAGTGTACCTTTTTTTATGGAAATGTTGTAGTTGGTCTAGGTATTATATATTGTTAAAGGTTCAGAAATAACAAAAGTAAAACCAGTGAATTACCGAAGTAGTAATCAGTAAAAGTTTATTATGCAAACATCAAAAAGAGGGGTTACAAACCTGGAGTGCTCAAACCAAAACATGGAATGAGTCTAGGGTACGTTGTTAAAGCAGCTTATATAGTGAGAAAGCAGTGACTGTTCTTCACAGTGTTTGGTTATAATGTTAGAATAGTGTTTACCTCTTATCAACCTTGGGAAACATTTCAAGTTTTACTTACGATTTCCAAAGGCATAAGCAAGAAATGATCCAGCTAGTCTTGCAAAATAATCTAAATTGAGCTTTGTTTATATCACTAGGTTTTGTCTGCTCAGGGAATGTTGAAGGCTGGTCTCTCTCTTTTTTTTTAAATTTTAACTATATATATATATATATATATATATATCTTTATGTAGTCTGCTAAGTATAGAAACCTTATTTTCCTTTAAGTTCCTTGCTCTCTCCATTTATGTGTCTTGAATATTTCCTATACAGACCTTAAGAACCACAGAAGACAGTATTAGAGCCAGGCTAGGGTGGAATCAGAGGCTTCCCAACTGGTCTTTTCTGATGTTAATGGAGGCTGATGCTGCAGTTTTTCCCATGGGGTTTATTTAGCAAATTATTGTATACAAGTTTTGTGTACTACTAGGCTACCTCTTTCCTGGTAGCACCTTTGGCAGGGTGCATGTTTTACTTGAGACTGTTTTGCTTTTGTTTTTGTCTGCACCCATTAGCATTTCTGGGTGCTGGCTTGTTTGTCACCTAGTCCAGGATACATTAGGCAAAAAGAAAACCAGGAATGCTCTACCATGTTTTTCCTCAGATTTCAAAGTCCTTAGCGGGTCTTTCTTGGCTCCACCTTTCGGAGTTTTATGTTTGTTTTATATACAATGTCCAGAGTTTTTACCTGCACTTTGCAGGAGAAAAGGGGGTAAAGTGTATCTGTTCCATCCTGTGCTGGTACTGGCAGTCTCTCTTCTTTTAAATTTTAATCATAGTATGCTGTTTCCACTCTGTGAAAGTCAGTTAGCAAGAAGCTATAATTGACACCAAGAAAACTAGGAAAGCTATTATTCTAAGGGTGGTTATATTTAATAGAAGAATAAGAAAATATTCAAATTAACACGATGAACAGAGGAAGAAAAATTCCCTGAGACAAGTATTCACCAAGGAAGCTTATAAACAAGAATGACTGTTAATTTAGATAGGATCAGTAAAAGCTTTTAGGAAATGGGTTTGAAATGTAGGGAAGTGGAAGGAGGCATTTTAAGTGGCAGAAATAAAATGAATAACATTCCCTGCCTTTCTAGTCATAAACTCAGATGACAGCTGTTCAGTCAGCTTAATAAATGGGTGCCCTTGGCGATAGCAGGCAGAGCTGTTTATGTATTTATTTCACAAGGTTGTCTTCCTCTCCTTCTCATACTCAGGTCCATCCCAGAGATAATGATTTGTTGGTCTTGGGGCAGTGAAGATGGGTATCATTGCTTTTGTTTTTTAAGATTCTTAGGTGCTTCATTACTTGCCCAGGCCTGACAGATGTTATATCTTCAACGCCAGATACAAACAATAACTTAATTTAATTCAGTTTAAATCAGTAAACAGTTATTTAGAGTCTGCCATGTGCTGGGGATTATTAGGCAGAGATGGTGGACATTTAACATCTTTTAAAACTACTGCCAGATTCTAGGTATTGTGACAGATACTTATACTGAAATTATTTCAAAGAACTAATAATTTATTATGAGTGACAATTTAATACAAAGATGATTGTTTTAAATGCCATATAAATAGAGTTATAAAGTTAAAAGATAGCAGTAACTCCAGACAAGTGGGAATAAGGATAGCTATGTGAGTAACTGAATTATAAGAACTAAACTTACGAAGTTGCTTAGAGATGAACCATTCTGTCTGAGTCCGTTCAGGCAGGCAGTTGTAACAGAATACCGTAGAGTTGGATGGCATATAAACAATAGAAATGTATTTCTCACAGCTCTGGAGTCTGGGAGGTCCAAGATCCCGGTGCCAGCAGATTCAGTGCCTGGTGAGGGCCCACGTCCTGGTTCTTGGACAGCAGGCTTCTCTCTGGGAGGGCTCTAGGATTTCCTTTATAAGGGCACTAACCCCATTCATGAGGGCTCCACCCTCATGACCTGATCACTTCCCAAAGGCACCACCTTCAAACCATCATGCTGGGGGAATTAGGTTTCAGCATATGAAATTTTAGAGGGACACCAATACTCAGTCGGTAGCACATTCCAACCCTGCTTCTTACAAATGAAGAAACTGAGGCTCACAGAAGATCAGTGACTTTCTCAAGGCAACAGGGCTTATGGAAGATCCAAGGAGAAACACGGTCCCTCTGACTCCCACTGAGTACTGTTTCCACAGACCTCCAGAGAGAACTTACTTCTTTGAGAAGGAATTCTGACTGCTGGTTTAACTTGTGTACAAAAATCCCTATCTGAAAGTTTCTTTACCCCGTGCAGTGGGTAGAAGGTTGGCCCTGGTGAAACTCACAGAGAGGGAAGTACATGCCCCTTCTTGGTTGAGGACTTGTTTTGTGTAAAGCTTTTGAACCAAAACATTTCTGAAACAGCAAAATGGAGTTTTATCAGGTAATATCTATGGAGAGTAACTGGAGTCATCACTCTATTAAATATTCTGTAAGCTATTTTCACAAATATCTGTGGGTAAACTAATGGAGGAAGTGTAATAATTTCAAGACAGGCACTTTATTTACTAGGATATTCTATAGATCATTAATCTATAGATTGTTAATTTTACTTAGTTTCTTGTAGCTGTCTTTTCCCTTTGTCAACATAGAAAATGGATCTTTTTGTTTCTGTTTTATAGTGGGCAATGTAGGATTACTCTTAAATTTAAAGTATCTGATTATACTGAACTAAGCCAGGGAATAATGTGGATACAGAGGGGGCAAACAATTTTTTTATGGACCAATGTTCATAAAATCTGTAAGCACCAATAAACTGCATCATTTCTATGTCAGATTTAATTGGTCTAAAAATTATATATACTTTCTTTTGCAAGTTGAACTGGGTATGATGATTTGCAGGCTCATTTTCCTGGGTGAAAGTCAGTGTTTCCATGGTTTTATTCGTGGGAATATTTCAGTCACTTAGGAGGCTAGGAACAGAGAGACATGATAGCAAATCTGGTTCTATTTGTGTGACATTGAACAAATACTTTTTCTTGAAGAACCAATTTTATCTGGAAAGTGAAGAAACTGAAGTAAATGGCATTCCAGATATATTTTAATTCTGATAATCTGAGATCAAAATAACTAAAACTGAGAAGCCACAAGTTATTTAAATTAAAAAGCACGCCTGTGTAACTTGTGGCCTCTATGTCACATCCTTGATATAGTACTCTCTCACACAACATCCCAAGTCTTCTTAAATGCTGTGTTGGTTCTGCTGTCTTCAGCTAATGTTCTTTACCTGCTAATCCTCTGAAAACCTATGATTTAAACAGAAACACAAAATTTTTGTATGGTAATTATTTTATTCCCTGATTTATAATTGATGCAATGTCTGTGTGTTTAACACCTAAAGTCCATCTTCCCTTTTAAATGCTTTATCTATCTATCTATCTATCTATCTATCTATCTATCTATCTATCTATTTATTTATGCAAAAGACTGGAATCTGCTACTTTAAAAAGACATGTATGATGATAAATGTATACCAGAAAGAATATTTTTCTTATGCATTAACTTATTAGAGAAAAATAATATTTTTACTTAAATTATATGAAAAATAAATAGGTTTGGAATTATGTTCTAGTTTTTAGTAATTTGAGCTGCCTATATTTTAAAAAAATGAAATCTGTCTTCTCATTAACACTATTGTTATTTTTTTTTTTTTTTAAGTATGACTTTGGTTTCTCTATTATTCGGTTCCCTTTTTTATTATACCTCCCCAACCCGTCTCTCTCTACACAGGGTGGGTATTCTGCTCCCTCCTTCTCTCCTTGGCAGGGCTCCTTCCAGGGGATCCCACGGACTGTCCCGCCGCACCGCAGACAGAGTGAGTCTGTGTCTCTCACTCCTATCCTGGCTTCCCCTTCCTGGTATTTCCCTTCTGCATGATCTTTCCCTCCCCACCACCTCCTTTCCTGTTCAGAGTGACCTGCAGGCATGTGCTAAACCAGCACTCCCCGGGCTCTCCTCTCAATTAACACTTCCTTTGACTGCATGTAAATAGACTTCCACCTAAGCTCTCTGAAGTTAATTTCATTCTAAAGCCATTTAAACCTATTGCCACTGACCCTAAACCTACTGAGTGCATCTGTCTTTAATGCATTCTCTTTTTTTCTTGACCTTGAGATATGTGAATAAAAACTGTTTTTATCTAGTTGTGTTGAAAATGTACACACTGCCAGCAGTGGTATAATGGACAGATGCATACTGTTTAGGGAGCAGGCTTACCGGACCGTGCACATTTCTTTAAATGTTTCCTAATCAGAAGGCTTTGATTACATTTCATTGTCTTCTAAAAGAAAAATCTTTTAAATCACTTTTCAAGGGTGTTTTTAACTACTAATACGTCCTTGTAATTTATCAGCTGCTTTACAAGTACACAAGAAATAGCTTTTAAATATGCATGGTTTACTAACATTTCTAATGATTTAGTAATTGTTTGACTTAAAAAAACTTTGTTTACATTAAATCTGCTTTCAAAAACATTGTTTACTATTTTATATTATGTACTTAAGTACATCTGGTAAGTTGGTTATATTTTATCTTTTTTGAAAAGTCACCCAAAAAGCTAATATATTAATGAGAGTCACTTTTATGCCTTCTCCATAGATTTACCCTGATTTGCGATTCATACCAATTTTTTTCTCAAATTATCCTTATCTATGTGAAGAATCAAAGGTCCAAAAGGGGGAAATTTTAAGCAATTAAAATTACGAAATGTGATTTATTTTAAAAAATTATTTTTAATTAGTTAAAATTATTAAGTATGAACATAAATCTGAGACAGATTTTGAAGTTTATTTTTTGACTATTGTACCTCTCCCTTTTGCATTATTTGTTTTAAAGATAAATAGAATAGAGAATTTGTATTGGCTTTTATATCAAGTTATTTAGTAGCAAGTTAATTTGTTTAGTAGAAGCTGTGAGAAGGGGAATTTTTCCTCCTGTATCTCCTTTTCCATCTCCCACCACCTCTGTAAATCCTCCTTTTTACTTCTCTTGTCTTCAAGTTGCTTTCTCTTCTCTATTGCAAGATTCCTAACACATAAGGAATTACACTAAATTGCTACTGAATTAATCTGAATTTCAAGTGCAATTATAGCAAATGATAATTACATATATATTTAGGCTTGTACCCAGTAAAATGCATGGTTTGACAGAATTACCTCAGATTAACACACCTACCTTGAATTTTCTGAAGCCCCCTTTTAGCCCCTACCCTTTCCCCGCTTTTCTTCTCCCCCATTCTTCTTCCTCTCAGCTAGCTGTAATATGGGTTTGAACTTTAAGGTTAATTATTCTGTATTGCAAATAGTTTTAGGTTTATTTTTAAAACATGTTTCTGAGAAACACCCATTTCACTAGTTCTTGTTTAGCTTTAAAACTTTCTTGTCCCTCCTCTGAGTCATTGGCTCTCCATTTTCGAATGCCTCTTCCTCCTTTCCTCTGGAGTTCAGAGCTACCTTTTTCATTTCCGACTGTGAAGCAGCACTGCTCTGCAGCACTGCTATAAAGGTCTTTCTACATCAAACCTTCTTTCTCTGCGACTCCAAGTAAGTAAAAAGAAAGTTTTGGTTCTCCAGAGTTTGGATGTGCTAGCCACCTAGAAGATACATACATTGAAGTCTTTTCCTGGGTAAGTTCTCATGGCTTATGCAGCAAAGAGACCTGGTGGCCCTGGGACTTGATCACTGAGGCTCCTAGGACCCTGTTTGTGGAATGCGTTCACTAGAAGACTTGTTCGTAGCTTTTTGACAGCTCTTAGGGAGCTTGAAATGTTCCTTTAGAGGAGAAATATGTTCTAAACTACTACGTCCACTATGTTGGACTTACCCTGAGAACAGCTGAAGCAGTTTACAAATAAAATTCTTCTTCTTCTTCTTATTGTTTAGTGATAAAATATAGAGAAAGAGAATGGTATGGAATTATGGGAGTAAATCCAGTAGTTTTTCAGATCTCCCCTTTTCCTCCACTAAATATATTTAGTGAAATAATATTTGTCTCCATGTTTAGTTCATACGTAATTCCCAGTGCTGATTTTTAGAGAGTTTAATTCTGTAAATGATGGTAGATCGTTTGAGAGAGTTCTCCTACGTTACGAGTATAATCTGTTTCATTAATATATTCTTTCTGATATCCTCTTGAACATCAACGTAAGTGATGTTCACTTTTCTTCTAATCGTAGAACCAGATAGGCTTGGCTATTAGTCTTCAATAAGGCAGTCTGTTATTGGCTCTTTTTTAATGTATGAATGTAGTTGCCCTTCCAGCATAAAAAAGGTAGCATGTTCTAAATATGCAGAGAATGAAATAACTAATGTTTACAGGGAATATTTAGCTCTGGTCACTCTAGAAGCTGCACTGGCCAGGGATGTTCTTGCTGAATTTAAGAACTGTAGAAAAATGGACATAAAAGGAAAGTTCTAGTCCTTAGTATTTTTTTTTCTTTCTCAGGACATCTTAACTTAAATTTCTTTTTTCAAGTGTATTACTCGTCGCACCTTAAGGATGCTTGTCTTCTGATTTCAAGTTAAATTTTTCTCTGGGTTAGCAGAAAATACCAACATGTAGACATACAGGGGTCTTTCTGTTGTCAGTAGGCACCTCAGCTTTTGTCCAAATTGATTTAACTGGTATTGGTTTAGTCTTTCTAGTTTCCAACTGTGTAAAATTAGGAACCATAACCTACCTCATAGTAAAAAATTTGAATAAAAATAATTACTTTGGCAAGGAAAAAATCTTAATGTTAATCTCAAATAGCACTTCTCACTAGAGTATATGCGTGTAGGAATACTTGACTTTTCAAAAAGTATATTTTGAAATAATACTGGTTTCTTCATGCTAAAACAACTTTTAAAATTTGCTCTTTAACACCTTGAAACAATTTAGAAATCTTATCTACCTTTACCTTCCATATGCAGTGACTTAGGTGGGAAGAAAAAAAAATGTTTTGAAACACCAAAAATAATATAAATGCATATATATATCTTAATAGCCCTTCAGTTTTCTGATGTAGTGTTTACTGATTTTGAAATTTATATTACAATAACTAATTGCATTTACCAGAATTACATTAAGAATGATGAGTATATTGTCTTAATCCTCCTCCTTCTCTTATAAGTTTCATAAACCTTTTTGACAAGCACACTTATAAATTCATTTTACATTATAACCCAGTATGTATTTACTGAATGAAACTATGTATTTATAACCCAACACACATTTGTGTGTATATTTAACATTCAGATGAAAGATTCATGAAACAGTACTACAGTGCTTTCTCTAAGGACATGTTTTCTCATACTCTCATTTTCTTCTCGATTTTGAGTTCTTTTTTTTTTCCACTTAGTATCGTGTGAACATTTTTCATATAGTAAATATTTTTGAAAATATAATTTTGATGGCTTCATATTACGTTATCATGGGGATGTACTCTAATTTATTTAATCTTTTCCTGTTGTTGGACATTGGTATCGTTTCCATGTTTCCCTATTAAATAGAGATACTATTGCAATACACGTCATCCTGGTGTATAGCATCTTTTTTACGTAGGTAGATTCCTAGAAGGATGTTACTAAATTAAAAGGTGTGCACTTTCTAGAGATGCTTGATGTGTATTGTTGAACTGTGAAACATGCTCATAAGGTATACATTAACATGGCTCAATCTGACTGGTTCCACCATGGAGTGGAATCAATTTTATATATAAGGAGCACATCAGCTTCAGTGCTTTAATGAGAAATTAGCTCTGGGAGTGACTTTTCATAAAAGTAAAATATTTTTCAGTGAAATGGAATCTTGGGTAACTCAGTAAAAACTGAACCATTCAGTTTTACATTAAGCTATTTCTTTGAAGTATGGTTAATATAGACTGTGCACTGTATCTGTTTCTGCAGCTAAATTCAACTGCTATTTATATAGTCATTGGTTAATTGACTAGAAATGTGCATCAAATTCATGGTCGAGGAGGCCGTCCCATAAACCTAGGCATGAGTTCGTTTCTCTCTCAACACCTTGCAATAATGAGATACACAGCAATTACTGTTTTCTGTATAAGCCTTTTATAACAACCTGCTCTGCCAATTTGGGGGTCCTTTTAGCTGTATTTGTGCCTGCAGTATACTACTCTGGATAAATACACCATGCATATTGGATATAGCAATGGAATTGCACTAAGATGATGTTATTTAGTTTTGAATTACTGTGCATCCCAGCAGTGGATGGGTTCTGTCTTAGAGGGGTAGACCCATGAAAATTGAGCATCTTATACTGATTGTGCATATGTAGTAAAATGCTTGCTTAAGTCACTATTATTCACTTTGATAGTTTTTTAAAAGCAATAACTCATCAACTTAGAAGAGCTGTTGAACTCCTTGTTTCAGTATTTGTTTATTTATAATTTAAACTTACCAATCAGGGTTTTTTCCCTAAGTACTCTGAGATAAGAGGCAACATTCCGAGGTAGAGGGAAATGAGAGCAATCTTGGTTCCCAAGAAACCTTGGAAGCTGCAAGTGGGTTCGTATGAATTATAGAGCAGAATTTCCTTTATCTACAGTAGTCCCTTCTCATCCTCAGAGTATATGTTATAAGACCCCTGGTGGATGCCTGAAACCGCGGAGAGTGCCAGAACCTTATATATACTATTTTTCTTTCTATATATACAACATACCTTTTCAACTTAAAGAGGAAGCACTTTATGGCTTCTCTTTGGCATATCTGAATTGCCAGCATCACTACTGTTGCATGACAGTTGATCTGATAACCAGTATAGCTACTAAGTGACTGTCAGGTAGCGTACACAGCGTGGATACACTGGACAGAGGGATGATTCATATCCTGGGTGGGATGGAGCAGATGGCACAAGATTTCTTCATGCTACTCAGAACAACACACAGTTTAAAACTTACAAATTATTTTTGGAATTTTCCATTTTCCATTTTTGGACCATGGTTGATCGTGGGTAACAAGAGACCACAGGTAACTGAAACTGTGGAAAGCGAAACTGCGGATAAAGGGGGACTACTGTAGTTATACTAGGGATCCAGTTTTGTTTTCCACCTCTACAGTGATGTGTGGAGCCTCATTTATAATTTCGAACATCATCTTTAAGATGGATATGAAGAGCAGATTATATTTGTATTGGTCTTTAATGTAGCAGTGGTCAGAAAAGCAAACTAACAAATACTGAGTTGTATTTAGTTTATAATGTGGAAAACTGAAACTATAAAAAATAATTTCTACTTCATAAGGGATTACATGCAGCTACAATGTTTTAGATTTTGGAGTATGAATATTAAATTGTGTCACACTTCTTTTCAGTATTCTATTTGGTAAAATTCTTAAAGTGTGAGAAGTTTTATGTACACCGTTCTGTGCATATGAATATTTGCATTAACTTGCAAGAAAGTATATAGCACTTCAGCAAGAAAGTATAAATTATTAAAATACATTTTCATTTCATACAAATATATTCAATAATAATACCGAGGGAAACACAGCAGAGGCCAAGCCGATGTTCTTGGCTGCTGCCCAGTCGTGGCAATCCTTGGCGTTGTGTGTGGTCTCTCACACCATTGTCCTGTCTTTCTCTTGTCTCTGCTCTCCCATTATGCCATTGGCAAGGAGTTGAGAAGTTAGTCCATTACTTCTCTGACAAAGCGTGGTACAGTACAATTTCAGATTTTTTCCTACCACTTTTCGCAATCACTTTTTGTTTCGTTTTGTTTTGTTTTTCCAGTTTGCATGATGCATGTCAGAGCCTGCATGAAATTACAGGCATGTTACAGATGGTGCCATTTCCATCTTTCTTTTAACCTTTAAAATGTATTTAATAATAATAAATTGTGTATGTACCAAGAAAATAATTCTAGGTAATTCCTGTTTATGCAGTAGCCTTATTATAATTTAGGACGTTTCCTGCTTTTTACTTTACACTTTGGACATGTTTTTACACCATCAGGACTTGATGTTTCTGGCTGCCATCTTATTATTGTTGGTGACTCTAGAACAACAGTATTTACAGAAAGTGATACGAATATTTCATTCTTATGGTAATGCTAGAAGTCTTTGAAGTGGTATGAAATGGTGAAGGTGAAGTTTTCCTTAGTGATGAGTGCCTGTTTGCCTTTCCTTGTGTGCAGTGTATTTCTTCAGGTGGGTCACTTGGAAACACTTTTTCCCAGAAATACTGCTCCACTGTGTGGCTTGAGTTTGGTGTTCGAAAGTTAGCGTGTAGGATAGATCAGCTAAGAAAGAAATAGGGCATTATCCAAAAGTTAGTACCTAAATGTTGGTACTGAGTATCCCTGTTGAGTTTTAAAAAATAGTCATCTGGTTATATTGCATATCCTAAAAATCTATAAACGTATTGGAATTACCCAAGTCTCACAGAATAATAAAGTCTTAGCACTGCATTTAAAATTCTCTGTTGGTTCAAATTCTGGCTTTGCCATTTGGTAAAGTGTGTGCATTTGGACATGTTACTTAAGTTTATTTAACCTCAGCTTACTCGTTTACCAAAAGAACACATTACCCTTCACCTAGGGTCTTGTAATAATTAGAGATCAAAGAAGGGAAAGCCTGTTATTGCCCAGGGTATAACATTTCTCAAGTACTTGTAATGTGTCATGCATAATACTAAGCATTTTGTATGCATGCTATTGTTTATTATTTACAGCGATTCAATGAGGTGTAGATGGTGTTTTTGTCCACATTTTATGAATTATGAAATTCCATCTCAGAGTAGTAGGATAATTTACTCAGTGTCTCACCAATAGTAAGTGATAGACCCAGGACTCAAAGTCCAATGAGACTGACTCCCCAGAGCTAAGTGATTCAGTACTATGTCGAACCAGCTCCTCATAAACGCCGTATGGAAATTCTTTCTAAACTTGAAAGTGCCTGGCATGTCCTAGCTCTGGTTGATCTCCCGAAAGACAATGATGGGACCTTGGCTTCTGTGTTACATCAGCTATGCCTGCTATGCATTTGAAACATTCAGATATGACTGACATTATTGAATAGCAAGTAGTTTATTACTATACTGCTGTATAACTGGCTTTTTCCCCCCAAGACCATGGTTACAAAAAGACCATGACTTAAATCCATCATTTTCACCTTTTAATAACCATAGGTAGCACTTATTATGTGCTAAGAGGGCCTATGTTAAATATTTCACATGTGTAATGTAAAATACATTGAATTATTAGAATTAGAAATGGAAAATAGCTGAATGCTTGATAAGACAATTTTCACAACTCATTTTATCCAGGAATTTCTCTCCAAGTAAAAAACATTTGTGGCTTAGCTGGCAGGCCATATGAGAGTGATGTGTTCAACTTAAAATGCAATTAATCCTTCCTGCGATCCTCCTAAACATGATTCATTAAGCTAATCCTAAACTTCTTTAGAGAAAACATTTTTTCTATTACCAGATTTTTTCCATCTGTTTTTATAAACTTGTTTTTATTTGATTATTAGTGCTGCATCATTGACCTAATAGGAAATATCACTTTGATAATGTATTTCCAAAGAAGCAATTCTGGAATATACCATTCACTAATATTCATTTAATTATTCATTTATGTCGTGCATATATATATATATATATATATATATATATATATATATTTCCCCTACTATGTGCCAAATACTGGGGATACCAACTACAACAATAAAAAATGAGTAAAGCATGCTACTTGCCTGTAAGGGACTCATAGTCTCTGGTTATCTTTGTAAGCAGCCCAAAATAATCATTGAAGAGGCCTACTAATCCCTTCCACAATTAATTACCCAGTAGTGCCTATGGCTGGCATTCTTGACCTTGACACTTGCGACCTTGCATCTGAGAATTCTCAGAATAGTGTGCTGAAGTGTATGTATCTAACTAAAGTAAGACTTGAAGTTACTGAATCCAGTTAGAAGCACTTGGCTTTTTAAATCGAGGGATAGGTCCACATTTTAAAGCCTCAGTAACCAACCCTTCTACAAGTTGCAAGGATGGACAACTCAAGTTCCACTTATTTGTGACTTTGGGAGTTTCCTGAAGTCCCCCCAGTAGTAGGGGGAATTCCTTTTGCCCTGAGTCTATGGGCTGCTGAGGCTATAGAGTGAATGGGCACCTTCCCCAGAGAACTTTTTTGATACAAGGCAATACCTCATCTTGCATCTCCAAACAGAAACCTGGAACTCATCTTAAAATCCTCCCAAACAACCACTTACCTCTCCCATCTTCAAAATCTCTTTTAGTCCTTTTTAGTTTCTCTTTCAGTATCCCAATTTTAGACCCTTATCATTTATCACCTGTGCTGTTAGCAGTAGCATACTACCTGGCTGTTCTGCTTGCAGTCTCATCCCCTCCGCTTACATTCCTCACAGATTCCACTAGTGACATTCTGAAATATGCATTGGATCATTATGATTCTGCTGCTTAAAATTCATCAGCGCCTCCCATTGTCTGCTGCACAAGTCAGACCTACTTAGCCTGACACGAGCTTCTTTATGAGCTGGACCTTGCCTACACTTTTCACCAGTATTATGCTCTCCAAATTCAGTCTAACAATTTGAAGTTACTAGAACATACCATGTTGTTGTTTTGCCTCTGTGCTCTGTATGGTCCTCTGCACTCAGCGTTCTTCCTGTTTGTCTACTTGGCAAACTCCTGCTCATCTTCAGATGTTTGTGATTCCTGATGCCCTCTGCGACCTCTGATTAAGCACATGTTTTCTTTTTCCCGTGTTGTTACACTTGAGAAATGGTCTCATCATTTGTTGAGCTCTCTCCCTCACTGGGCCTCTCAGCCACAGGAATAGCATTGTGTTCAGCTGTGTATTTTCCTACGCCAAAGTACAGTGCGTGGTAAATCACAGACATTTTTAAAATGAATGCATGTTCTTTGATATTCCTTCCTATTGGTCTTATTATCCATGAAAACTTGGGATCTTTCTTTTTATACCTAGGATGCATTCTAAAGATGTCTGAGGGCTTAGAAACAGTGGTGAATGTGGGCAAGATGAGTTGTTAACAGTTTGCATTTACATTAATACAAGTTGAGTGTTTAGAATTTGGGAAAACTATACTGCAAGCAACAAACTATCAGAAAACATCTCTCCTTTGCTTGCTGGATGTTGGGAGGCAACTTGTTCAACTTGCCAGCAGCTAAGTAATGATGATCCAGTCCTCAGTGGGTAACCAGCTCTACGCCATCTTCCACAAATCAGGAGGAAGTCCTTGGCCTTTCTATATCATTTCCTGATCTTCTTCAAAAGACTTTTTTATTTGCAGTAGAATTGATTTCCAAACTAGTTTTCAAAGAAACAATAAAACAATACATTTCTGTTAGGATAGGGAAATTATATCACTCCACTAAAACAATCCTTTAGTAAAATATAAAATAGACATTGTTTATTCATCATTTAGTAACTACTAATACATTTAATGTAATTAAGTGATAGTTTAGACTTTTTAATATAATTGTTCAATCTAACCAGTTAAAAGACTCAAAATTTTGTTATTTTTTAAAACCTGATTATTTCTAATTCTCTTGTATTTGATGTGGAGATTCATGGCATTTACTGCAAGCAGCACATCTTTCTATGTGCTGTATTTCCGTTTAGTTCTCTGATAGCGTTGGGTAATATAAATAATCAGCACAGTCCAAATGGATGATTTATCTGTAATTCACAGTGCTCCTTTTCTGCAGGTTTGGTTATCTTAATCAGTTTATTACTTAGTCTTAATTAGAAAATCATACCTTCGTATTCTTTGATAGCACATGTTTATACCTTTTTTTCTTACTGGCAATAAACATATTACAATAAAGTAATTTTTTGTAATTGTCACTGATACTTTCAAAGGTCTTAAGTTGCTTTAAGATTTTTAACTCAAGACTAGAATATCTTATTAATAGTTTTTGAAGGTAAAAAGGGAAGACAAATCCCCATTCAATCAACCATTTGTTGCTGCACCTTTCTCCTCCTTAGTTGCTTTTTTTTTTTTCCTTTTCCTTTTCCTTTGGTAGATTTTGGTTGCTTAATAGGCTCGTGCTGTCTGTATTTTTTAAAATTTTCATAAATGTATGAGCACTTTAGCTAGGTCATTTTTTTTCCTAGGAAACCCCCAGGAGAGTCTTTTGAATTAATTACATAGTGATTTTAGTGCCTTCAGTCTGAAGGACAATTTATTCATTTACATGATAATTTACTGTGAAAATGCCCACCAACTTTAAAGTCTAGGACATGTAGCTTGAAGTAAAGACTGAGATGGCTTATTTATTTAAAACATTCTAAAATAAGAGTTTACCGTAACATATTCTGTATGGGTTAATTTTGAGTAGTCATTGTCTTGATTTTATTATTTAAATAGCAAGTCAGCGCTGTACCATCACAGCCAACCCTCTGGGACCCCCATGAGTCAGGGAACTTTGTCCTCAGTTCCTGGTAATCCTGCCGTAATCTAATCCCTGATTGTTGACCCAGGCTGGTCAAGGAGGTGAAAAAAGTGGCAAAATAAATGATGCAGTATAAATAGATTCGCCCTTTCTGTTGAAGAATTTAGATACTACGTAGATTTGTTTATGGATCAGCATAGTTAAAAAAAAGTTATTAGTAAAAAATTTTCCTTTAAAGTTCATGTTTCAAAGCCCTTTGCCAAACTTCGATATTTTAGCTGACATTATTTAATAAAAAGTGTGTGTGTGTGTGTGTGTGTGTGTGTGAGTGTGTGTTTATACATTTATAGCAACCACTCCTGTAGCAGGACATGAACAGTAGGCTCTGCCCCATGTCACCTGTTTGGGCCATTGAAAGATAACTTCCATTGCACAAAAGTAATGGAAGTTGTACGTTTCCTCTGATTTGTATAGAATATAACCACTCAGTGAACTCCAGAAAAGTGTGAGAACTTGGCTAGTGTAGACTTCTGAGCTTTGGTTCAAGTTACAGGTAATTTCACATATTTTATTCTCAGCCATCTTTCAAAAGGCTGATCATTTCTAATTTTATTAAGTGGATGTTCACTCTTGGGCAAGGTAAATCTGTTTTCTACCTCTGAGTTATACCAGAACCTTAGGTGATCCCTCATGTGGCTTTGAGATAACAAATAAGGTATGAAGACATTTTATTCTGAAGCTTTTCAACAAGAGTATTAAAGGTAGGTTAGCGTTAGCTAAGTGTATTGCCCTATTTTTGTTTAATTAGAATTTCAATCAACTGAGAATATAATCTTCATTCTAAACCTTATTTATCTGCTGGTAATTTTAATTCTCAATAGAGGTACAGCACCTTGACACTTAAATTAATACTTCCTCTAGTTAAGTGTGATAAAGTGGTATACAGCTTTCCTTAAAAAAAAACACAAAAAAACCTTAAAAATTGGTAATATTCTGAAGGTCACAGTTACTATCTGAATACTTTATGGAGATTAAACCAAAGTACTATAGAAATCATTCTGTCAAGCTCTCATATACAGTATAAAGTTTTAAATACATTAGTGAATCAATTAGGACAGGAATCTTTTTTTTTACAATAAATCAGTACTTTAAGATTTTTCTTTTCTTCTGTTTGATTTTGGATCTTGTTTAGTGTTTACTGCCTGTATCATTTCTGTTTGCATTATCACTCTTGTATTTGTCTCATGAATTCATTTGATATTGCAATTTATTCTTTAATTTAAAAGAACCCCACATACTTCTCATATTAAAACGTAATAAGCACCAACAGAGCCTAATTGGAACTTACATTAATTCTGGGTGGCGTTTTAAAATGAATTGTTGCTTATGTTGTTTTTAATTTTAAAATAGCCTCAAGTACTACAGCCTTCCAGCAGCCTTCCCAGACCCACAGACCACGCCCAGGGAAAACTAATAAAACCACAACATATCGAGGCCCACAGTGAATACACAGCCCAGAGCATACGTCAGGGTGCTGCACATCTGGATGAAAGCTTTACACACGGCTTACAACAAGACAGCAACTGTGGTCTGGAAGACCGGCCTCGTTCGTCAAGCCCGCAGTTCACTAAGGATGTGGCTAAGAGTACACCTTTGGAAGCAGATTTGAACGTGACCACGGATGTTCAAGAGCCTTATCATTTGGCAAATAATCAAATTAGTGACATGCAGTTTGTACCCACTTCTATTCACACACTTACCCAGGCAGATACAGTAGACCAGGCCAAGAGAGTTGGAAGAAATCAATCTTCACCGGAAGACTACACGTCTCAGCCCAAGTCCTTGCAGCCTTTTAAACCTTCCACCTTGAATTCTTTGGTACCTCCTTCAGCTTCTGAATCATCTCCAAGTAGGACTCCCACTTGTAAGAACTCACCAATAATCACACCATGTAATTCAGCAAAACTTGAGCTAACATCTAGTCAAACAAATCTTGCAAATAATCCAAATCCCAAAGCATCTAAGCTCCGCCCCCCTTCGGGCTCTTTTAAACAAAAACAAATAAGCAGCCCTCGACTAGAGCCTCAAAACTTCCAGATCAAGACAAGCATCCCAAGGCCACTAATAAAAAGAAAAGAAATCATGCAGAATCCAAATGGCAATTTGAATTCTGGGGATTGTTTGGCCTCTAATCGATATTCTCGTCTTCCTAAACCAAAGATACATTAAGTACATAGCCTTCACCTGCCAATTTGCTTTTTTAAAAAACCATCTGTTCTGTAATAGCTTCACATGCAGTTTGCTGCAATGATGGAGGTTCCATTGAAAGCTTGCAAATCTTAAAAATAAAAATGTGGAAGCTTCTACTAGTTTGGGCTCTTCCATTTTATATCCTGGTTGAAGTACATATATTTGTCTCAGGTAAACCCAAAAGTTTGCTTACCCATCTCAGAGGTCTAATCATGTTATCTATCCTCCTGTACATCAGAAAATACATATTATTACACTTAGCAGGCAAGAAATATGCTTTGCTGATTGAGTCCTTTTAAGGTCTGTATTAATTGTGGTTCTCAGAGCCTCATCCTTTTTCACTTGTCCCTGTAAATACGGTTGTTATTTTAACTAAAGATTTGGTGATAATGGAAGATGATAGTCTGAAGGCAGAGATCTGGCCAGTGACTTGTATATTTAAAAGGTCTATGCAAAGCTCTGTGATGAATAAAGGAAATCAGGCTTTTAATGGGAAGTCTATGTAAGTTTTATTTTTCCTTGCTAGTATCAGCACGCTACTCTCAATTTTTATTTACCAGACAATTGCCCCACTCAAAAATGTTTTCTATTCTGTATAAACCAATCACATGTTGTTTTAACATCTTGTTTCGCGCGCACACACACACACACACACACACACATATCATTGTGTTTTTGCTACTGGATAAATTTTGGAAAGCTTGAGATGCATCTTGAAACCTGTACCTAAAGATGTATTCATTTAGAACATATGTTGGTGCTAGAATTTTGCTGGTAATTCCGTTTTGAACCCTATAGGCTTATGGATCCATGATAGCTGTTTTAAAGTTCCACAGCATATATTTTAAATTAAGTCTTGATTGTAAGGTGTATATTTATTGACTTTGTGCTAATATCTGAAGACTGGAATAATGGACTTGAAATGTTTGCACAAAACTTTGATGGGACGTAAAGATCCCATACATGGGGATTTAAAACTATTTTCTGTAGCAAAACAAGTAAAGATATTTTGAGAATAATTATAAATTTAAGACTATCTTGTGAAAGCTAGAACTCATAATAGTTTTGCTGAGTTTTCCAGATTTCCCTTTTATGTTGGTATATGTTTGAATGACAATTTCTTGAAAAGTAGATTTGGGAAGAAAAAAAGAATTAAAGAGGGGAAATTGTGTTTTATTAAAAGGTATTAAAAGATATTTCAATGGGAATATGCTTATTTATTTTGATGTGCTAGGAAAGTAGCTGTGGAACCTCCAAGGGACCAGATGTGCTGACCTAATCATGCTGTGGGCTGCTCGTCAGGTGGTTCTGTAAATGTGCCCCCCCTTGTTCTCCCAAATCATGTCATCTTTAGGTTGTGCCCATGTTGCTGCTTTAATTAGAATCAATGTCTTTCAGACAGATAGCCTTTTACAATGTACATTTTTCTTGTGTGTGATCCGCTGACCAAAAATGTATCACAAGGGATTATGGCCAAAAAGTTAGTCACTCAAATTTCTAGGGATTCCTTTAAAAATGTACGTTGGTAAAATTGTCTGCCCCTTTTAAGAGAAACAGCAGCAAGTTCTTTAGTGGAAATTCCAAAAGAGGCGTTTACTACCATTTTGATGCCGTTTTCCTTACCACTTCAAGTGAATTTGCCATTCATTGGTTACAGTTCTTGGATTTGGTCGCAGGTGAGCATCACAAATCTAGTATCATACTCTCAACACTTCTGCAGGAGAAGCACCGAAGTTCAAAAAGATTTTTGACATAGTCCAGCTATTGTTAGTATTAAGTGATCAGGCATTTGTATCAGCAGAGCTGTTGTTTGTTCAGGACTTGAGCAGTCATGGCTGCAGCTAGCTACAAGTGGGTACATGTGGTCTTTCATTTTGAAGGAGAAAGAAAATTGATCTCATAATTGAATATGCGATGTTATCACACATATTTGTATTTCCCAAAAGTAAAACGTACTGATGAATTAGTAGGTTTTTAGTTGATTTACAAGTTGATACAGACTGTTCAGGCACATCATGAGAAGACAGGGTTCTTTGGGAAAGACAGTAATGCTGGGGAAAATAGAAGGTAGCAGGAAAAGAGGAAGAAAACATGAGATGGATTGACTCCATAAAAGAAGCCATAGGCGTGAGTCGACAGCAGCTGAGCAGGGCTGTGAGGACATTCAGAGGGCCACCAGGAGTTGGAGCCAACTCAACAGCACGTAACACACACATAGACTTATGAAACATTTTTTACAAGTAGGCCTTTAAGGGAAAAGTTAATTTTTTACTTTATTTTTAATCTCCTAGTCTGAAGGAAATGTTTTTGTTTATTATATAAAAATGTTGACTTCTGCAATTTGTTTATTCTAATCTTTTTCTGCTCTGTGTTTTCTCCTTGAATTATGAACCCATCAGTTCAACCTGTCTGTACCTTTGTTGAGCTTTAATCTTGCAGAAGGCTCATCAATATAATTATGAAGCATAATATATTTAAGAGAAAAACAATCTGGAATGCTTGCACAAAACAGGCAAGTATTTGCCTGCAGTTTTCTTTTAAAACTGCAGGAATGTTATGCTAGGCTGCTCCATAGTAAATGTTCAGTTAGAAATGAGGGGAGGATGTAGCTCGCCTAAGTAATCAGATCTGTTCTCAGATTTGGCTTAATTTGTGGTCAGTGGTTCTGTAAATCAACTCTGTGCCAAATTCCCCTTCCACAGGAACTCAGATCACTTTTTTCTTAGTTCTTGTGATTTCATTGAAGATGGTTGCGGTGTATGAATTCCACGTCCTGAGGAAGACATTTTCTGGGGGTGGGTTAAGTTTCTGATTTGTGAAAAGGAAAATTACTACCTAGAGTAGAATTATACATTTGGCTGTTAATGGATGCATATCAAGTTCTTTAAAGAAAGCTTGGCCTAGGGAGTTTCTCAGTACAGGTGCAGATGATTTTCAAGCGTTGAAGGATTACATAGCTGTATCATTTAGAATGTTTCTAAAGACTGAGACCCTCTAGCATTTTTGTTTTGGAGTCTGATTTTAATTTGTGCAATATTTTCAGGCATATAGACTACTGTTCATTGTATTTATATAGGTATTAGGGAACTTACTAAGTATTTTAACAAAAATCTGAATATGAAAGAAAAGAATCAGATTTGCACTTTAAATGAGCTTAACTGCTTGTAGTTGTGCCTGAAATATCAAAATGCCTCCTGTTGGGTGTGGCTTTTTTTGTTGAAATAAGTTTATAATTGTTGCTGTTTGAAGTACAGCCTTTCACAGATTGATATCCTTGGCAGGTCACTTTTCCCATTAAAGCACTAAGTTTTTTGAAGGTTTCCTTGTCTCCTTAAGTATTTTAATCAATGCATCAAAGAGAACAGATCCTCCTATAGCTGTCACTTCTAAGTCTTCCTGTAGCGTACATAGTGTCACAGACACGGAGGTACATTTACTTTCTGGGCAGCGTTGTCTCGATGGGTTCCGGGTCTCCAGGACAGTGAGCCTGCCATTTGGAATCACCAAATAGGCTTGCAATGAGGATGAGTGATACTGCAGCACAGTTTCAGTTTACCGTCAATCCTACACTGTAGTCTCCGTGTTTATAAATTAGTTGGGGTGGTTATGTTTGCATGCTTACTCACACATTTGAAAATTAATTATAGCTGTAATGCAAATACCTGATGTTTTTCCTTGGGGAGGATGACCTTACTGTTTTTCTTAATTCTCATGCTTGAGTTATGTTTTCTAATTTTCTTTCCACACCTTCCTTCAATTTTTCTGCTGCAGTAATTTGAAAAGAATACATTTGGATAAATGATTATGATGGTGGGTGCCAATCTACAACTGTGCTGTTAACTACAGATGCAACATATATTTTAACCTTGTTGGGGGAAAGCTATCCACTTTGTCATTGGTAAATTATTGCTGTAACAAAATAATACCCTAAGAATTTAAAATCTCTTAAGTCATTACTAGCTAAAAGCAAAAACACCACAGTCTTTAATGTCTGCAGTATTGCTTTTCCCACTGATATAAAAAAGTTCAGAGTAAATACTGTATATTAGAATTTGCTTGTAAAATGAGTTATAAAAACTGGATGTAAAGTCTCTTTCCTGAAAATGTTGGCATAATAAATAAAAATAAAGTTCATAATTATAAAAAATTTTTCTTGTCCTTCTCAACATTGACTTCCATTGTGTACTTTTTCTTGGATATCTTTTCTTTTTTCCACAAAGATCTAAAATACTGTTCATTTGGTGGGTTTTTGTTTTGTTTTGCACAGACTGTCATTTTACACACTCTTCTACACACAGGTCATACTCCAAGCCTTGATTGAATAGGAGTTGAACAATTGTTTGTTGTTGTGGATGGAAAAGGGGCCACATGTTAAACCTGACAAGCTCAGGAGACCGAAAATAACCACATAGGATGGCGTGAACATAAAAATTCCTAACGAAGTGGGCCATGACCTGTAGCGTCCTTGACAAAGGTCAGTCTTCACCTTAATTGAGCCTGTCTGTTGTCTGTTTGCATCTACCATACCCTTGGAATGTAAGAATAATCTCTTTTTCCGGACCTCCCAGGGGGCACAACCCACCACACCAGAGCAGGAAACTACAAAATCCCTCATTGTTACCTTGTTCCCCAAATACCATCTCTATGTGCTGTAAAATGCTGTTAACTATCCTGTACCCAACAATGTAAATTAATTATGTGTCTTCTTTTTACTTTTTATCCAATCCGAGATTTCCATGCTTTGCTTTCTCCCACGCCCTTATTCTACAACCAGTGGATTTCATGTAACCCTCCTCCTTTGATACTAATGTATAAAATAAATTGCAAAACTGCCATTTTCTGGAGCATTTTCTCAGTCCGTTGAGATTTTGCTTCCTGGCAGTTGTCTTCAGTCTGACTCAAATAAACTGTTATAAGCTTTCCCTTAGGCCGGTTTTTTTTCATTGACACTGTTTTCACAGACTCTTTAAGTTACCTGATACTTCAGTTTCCATGTCAATCAAATGTGTGCTTTATGTTAGAAAAATGTTGGGATAATGGACATTTTTTACTTAAAAAATATTAGCACCTTGAATTGGAATGCTGCATAAAAGGGGGAAACGTAATTTTAATTGTTTTGTTTCATTGTTTTTAAACAGTACATGTGCGGAATAACTTGAAGCAAGACGTGTGTTTAATGAAATTTTACATAATATGCAGGAACAAAAGGAATAGGGAATTTATATGTGATAATCATACAATGGGATACAAAAAGTTGATACACTGGTATGTTATTCATCCAAAATGGTTTCATAAATGCTGGGAAAAGTGAAGGAAATTTCATTAGTAATAAATTTGACAATGGCATTTACCACTTATTAAGATACCTGTATTAGTTTTAAGGCTCTCTGAGTTATTAGCAAGTATTTTCTTAGAATAACTCAAAATTTTTCCCTTTTGGTCTGTCGTCAAGTGTAGTCATATCAGTTGTTTCCCGTTATGTTGTTTTACACTCTGAAAAAAAAAAAAAATTCCCCACAGAAAAGGCAAGTATGAGTTAATTCTGACTTCTGTTAGTTAGGTTTAAGTAATTTTGATGGAATGTCTTAACTTAGTCAGTCACTGAGGTGAAGACCACATGGCCCCTGCCAGTTGTAGCTAAGGGACCCACAGGACACTTTTAACATCCTGTCATCCAGTTCAGGAATGCCCTTCCATTCCCTGTTCATCATCTTGTTTTGAATATAACAGTAAAGTTCCTTTCCCCCTCATTTCATTTCATTCTGAGCTTTAATTCCCTTGCATTGTTCTCATCTTTGCTTCTGTATTATATTCATTCTTGGATACATGCCTTCATTTTCCTTTGAAAACCTGGCCTTTTATAATCTGATTTGATTCAAGAACTTTAGCTGTATTAGGTGTTCTTACTCTGCCTTTTCTTCCTTAGATGATTAGTCAGGATTTAATTTTGAGGTTTCTCAACTATCTTAAGCCACCTTCCCATTTAGACCTCAGCTCATAAGACCGCACTTTCCAAAGGCTACCTTTAACATTCAGTTTATGTCATCTTCATTTCCTTCATCCCATTCTCTTGTATGTACATAAAATATATTTCAACGTAAGAAACGTCCACACCTGTAGAGAACTTTAATGAGTTTATTTGAGCCAAACTGACGACAATTGCCAGGAAGCAGTATCTCCACAGATTAAGAAAATGCTCTCGAGAATGGCAGTTTTGCAGCTTGTTTTACACATTAGAATCAAAGGAGGAGACATATAAGGAGGGTTACTGGGTTATGTGAAATCCATTGGGGGTAGATTAAAGGGGTGGGAGAAAGCAAAGCGGGGAAATCTGGGATTGGACAAAAAGTAAAATGGAGAGACATACTTCTTTTACATTACATTACATGATAGTTAATAATTAACATTTACAGCACAGAGAGATGGTATGTGGGAACAAGATAACAGGTTCTGTTGTCTCCCGCTCTGGTGTGGTGGGCTGTGCCCTGAGGGGTTCAAAAAAAGAGATTATTCTGACATTCCAAGAGCGTGTTATTTTAGATGCAAAGAGACAATAGATGGTACTTCAGGTAAAGACTGACCATTATCAAGTAAGCTACAGGCCAAGGATGTGACTTTCCGCCATGGCCCACCTTAGTTAGGATTTTTTATGTTTCAGACCATCCTATGTGACTAATTTTAGTCTCTGAGTTTATAGGGCCTGCCATGCTCGCCTCCTCCCCTGAGTTTGTCAGGTTTAGTATGTGACCCCTTTTTCGTCCATACATAATGTGGTCTAGTTCATATTTTTGGTTACCTGGCATTTTTTGCCCTGTGGTCTCTGAGGAGAAATGTAGGTCTTCTAAAAGAGCCTTTTCCTCATTCATGAATTTCCCCCAAAGAGCCCTCCAATTACCATTTATCCCATAAAACGAGAAAGAAACAGTTCCTCACAGGCATTTCTCTGATTTTGCATCTACAGAAATGGTATTGCTATTTTCAAGATTCAGAAACATGACCTATTATTTAATCCACACACAAATTCATTCATCCATACATCCATTTTGAGTATGGATAATGCACTCCGTGGTAATATTTTAGGTGATTACAGTTTTCTGTGAAAGTACATCTCAAATGTTAGTCTGCTGAAGTAAAAGGTAACTTCTTTCTTTCTTCACAATAGAAGACGCTGTGTGCCACAATAAACGCTGTGTGCCAAGGCCTAAGTTTAATCTTGTGGTGGGGGGCGAATGAGACAGTCCCCTCCATGGAAGCCATCAGGATATCCCAGCAGGACAGACAGACTCGCAAACAAAGAACTGTAAGAGGGCAAACAGTAAAGGTGTTTGTAATCACATGTGAATTTATCTCCAAAACCAAAATGTGCATTTGTGTTAGAATTAAAAAAAAAAATACAGCCAGACAAAATTAGGTCTTTTATCATGTAGTCTGTGGTAGGTAATAATACATTCAACCAACCTGAGGTATTTTCAAGCACGTGATCGGTTCAAAATACTTAGGGGTTACAGGAAATTTTCACGACAAGTTTTAGATGAGGCTTTACACTTAGTAAATTAAGGGTAGTTCAAGTGCAAACATGAATAGCAATGAAAAGCAAGAATGGGACCTGTTACGAGTTATTAATGCATGTTGTTTCTTAAATTGCGTTCCAGGCTAATGCTAAGATGCAAACACATGCACTCCAAAGTCCTTGCTACTTCAGTCAGGTTCAGAGATCCGGGTCTAGACAGCTTAGAGGAGGTGGTGTTCAGGAAAGGGTTTGGGCCCAAAGGGACAGCTCAGCTCACTCCCACACCCCTGTGAGTCGAGCAGTGATCTGCCTCTCAGAGCTCCCCAAGAATTTAAGGGAGAAGCAGAGGAAACCATGAACTTTCGGTTGTGAATATTGCAAAAAGCATTACTTAAGTTGCAGAGGGGACCAACCACAGACCCCAAAAGAGGACAATAAAACATGTAATATTGACCTTACAAGTAGAGAGATGCAAAAATCTAATGACGGGCCAGTTATATACCTTTATGTGAAAAGCTATTTGAAAGGATGGAAAATTAGAAATAAACGTCTGACAGTAGGGGAATGATTAAATTATTTCATCCAACGACAATATTTCTACAGTCAGTGCTCTTGAAGAATATTTATTCAGAATATTCACGTTATAACAACACTTACTCAAAATATTCTCATAACTTGGGACAAAAGCAAAATAATGTAGTGCAATCCTAACGTATAAATTCCTATATAAAAACAATATGGTAAGAATGGTGGTAGAATTATGGGTGGTTTTATTTTTACCTTATACATTTTCTATTTAATTATGAGACTGTGCACTTATCAAAGAAATATTGTTTTTGTTTTAAATAACCGGGTCATTTCGATTGCCTAGGCAACATTTATAAAGCACCTGGCACATAGGCATTCAATAATTGGTCCCCCCCTACTCAACCCCATCCCCAACACACACTATTTTGAACCTAGAGAAGTCCTATGGGAAAGGAGAGTTAAGTCACCTTGTCTTTAGGGATTTCTAACTTTAGTTATGGCTGTCACCACAATCTCACGGTCCTCATTTAAGTTTTTACCCCAGAACCTTCCCTGAACCCAGCCAACATGGGTATGACATAGTAAAACAAAGGGGGATAAAATAGGAAAGCCACAGTTAACTTCAGTGCAGCCAGGCTTTCTCTAGGTCCCTGGTCCTGCCTGGTCTGCCTTTAAACTCTTAACTCAGTTTGCAAGATTCCATCTTCTGTCCAGCCTTCCCTTACCCCCTGGGTTTGCCCAGCACCTGGAAGTAGCCCTCTTGGTGGGAGCCCCCTCCACCCTGGGCCTCCAGGCCTGATACGCATGCCTCTCTGTCTGGTCACAGGCACATCTGTTACATGAATGGACAAATGTAAGGTCAGGTTAGGATCTGCACAAAGTGTGACCCTGAATTTGACCCAGCCAGTTGAGCTGAAGGTGGGAAAGGTGAGGGATGGAGCAGGGCATTCGATTCTCTAAAATTTCTCTTAGTAATTCACAATAGCAAGTTAAAACGTTTGACATGGGCGATATTTAGAACGTTCTATCCCAGTACGTAATGTATCAGGATGTGATATGTCACTAGCATGTAACGACATAGTCACATTGGCCTCAGCAAAATGTTACTCTGTGCCCTGTACCCCCTCAGACTTGTCTGCAGTAAGGACGTGTGTGGCTAGGGGCTACTTGACACAAACTAGAAATGTTAGCAAAATCCACGGCATCCAAATTGTTGCGTTTTCTTTCATTGTTAGCTTTATTTACCATGTGAAGCCTCAACAAAATGAGTGAAAAACCCTAGAGAGGGAGGCACTCAAAAGAAGAGATGAGACAGGTGGTGATGATCCTTATATCGAAAGAGGCAGAGCCAGAAGAAAACAGCAAGAGCTTGGGAGGTCTTGTTCCCCAGCCTGTGTGTGCCCTTCATCCTGGTGGCCCTCGGTGTCTGTCAGTATCCCTCAGTACCCATCACACACAATCCCTCTCACCCCCTACCCGCTGTGAAATCTGCCTGTGCCCTCCCCCTCCCTTGGTTGCCAGTGTCCTGTCTCCTGTGCGTCCCCCATTTCCCTAGAGCAGGAGTAGGAGTCCTAACCCTCCTCCATGTCCCTGCGGGGTCCCCAGGCCTAGCAGTCTGTGCTAACAAGGGCAGCCAATGAGTGAACGGTCTTTGTTCACCATGGCCCATTACTGGATGGTGTGTCAGCACATTTTAAGTCACTTATGCAAAGACACAACTACTGGCAGATCTACCTGACACTGAAATTGTTTTGCTCCTTTTTGTATTCAGGTATTTGGGGCTGGGAACACTATTCTCAGAGGAAGATCCACAGAAAGTGACCCAATGTATTTCTCCCAAACTTGAATAGTTTACACCCTTAGCATGTACTAGCAAGGCCTGGAGATATTCATACGAGATTAACTTACCCCAACCCATCTCCATGTAGTGTTTTCTAATTAGACATCAGGTCCATTTACACCCTCCCAAATGCAACTGTACAGATTGATCAATCCTCACCTGGGTTCTGCTGCATTATGAGGCTGTGGAATGCCTGGCATAAAGAAATATATCATTCAGTTGGATAGATTTTGAAAGTATAGTCGAATGATGCTAGAAACCAGAATTGGCAGATCTCAGGGCTTCGTTTGCGCAGCTACCCTGAGGTTGCAGACGTGAGGACAATGCCGTTTGCTCAGCTGCAGCCCCGCTGGCCTCCTGCCTCCAATTTCTGGACAAGCTGAAAACAGTCCACCCAATTCTGCTTGTTTTGAGCCAAGGGAGGAGACCCCAGCCTCTAACCGTACCATTTACTGTTTTCTTCACGCTGAGCTTTCCCATAGGAAATTGCCTCAGTCCAGCTGCCCAGCATTCAGCAGCACAGGGCTGGTGGCAGCTCCCGCCCCTGAGGGACCCCACACAGCTGCACACTGTCCACAGGTAGCAGAGGACAGGGAATCCACAGCAAGCAACCTGGGGAAAACCCAGACGTGCATTCACTCATTTTGTACAGGGAGGAAATTCTTCCCCCGCCAACCATTCATCTCCTCTTACCAATATTCACTTTTCTGTAGCTGGTGGCCAAACCTCACAGTCGTTTTTCTAATAGCTTCTAACTGCAAATGAAGTTATTCGACCAACGATGAGTTTTCGCCACCTAAGAAAATGATAAATGTTCCTTTTTTTCTGAATAAGCCCCCCATGCATAATGATAAAAGTGAACTGGCATCGTAAGATGCTTAACCATAGAGCTGGGAAGACTATGGGGTGGAACTGGGCCCCTTGTGAACTCTCTAGTCCTGACTTTCTGTTGAACTTTGTGGTCACTTCCCGGGGAGGAATGCGATTAAAGGCGGACGCCGTGTTGGTCTCCGGACTTTTTCCACAGGGGCGGCTGGTTGGGACGCTGGCTGGCGAGTGTGCGTATACACATTCCTTGGTAGCTTTGTTTCTTTTTTCTTTTCACGAATAAACTTCTTTTGGTGGATTTTCTGGAGAGTTATTTTTTTTTTTCCGGTCGACAGTAACCATCTTGTTGTTCTGCCACTCAACACTTGCAAATCCAGTGCGACAAGTTCAGAACAGCAAAGATGATGCCTTTGCACCCTGTGCACTCACAGTGTGGTCTCTGCTGAGCCTGAGAAGAGAGCCTGTGCTCAGAGTAGGATGAGCTGTGCAGATCCGGGCCTGGGCGGCTCTGTGCCGTGGGCTGTGTAGCTGGAGGAGGTGGGAGCAAGGAGCTGCAACTTCTACTCCTCTGCCTGACGTGGGCAAGAAGACACGCACTCTTTTATTCCCTTGGAATCCATGTTGCCCATACTGTCTCCCTCCAGCTTCTGAGTATTCTGAGAGGCAAGAGGATTTGGCCCAGCTTCCCTCTTCGTAACGCGTGTTGAGTCGGCATCTGTAAGTAAGGTACCATTCCCCTGCCCGCCCTTCGTCCCCGGACTTGACACTCACGGGTACGGAGGTAAGGTGGGTTGGTTTTCCAAAGTTTGGTAGCCTCATTTTACTCTTTTAAAAACATACAACTTTATTAAGGCTTATTTCACCTATTACATAATTCACCACTCCAAGCGTACAATTCAATGATTTTTTTTGTTAAATTTACTAAGTTGGGCAACCCTCACCAAAATCAGTTTTAGAATATTTCTATCACCCCAGTAAGATCTCACATGCTTATTTAATGTTAATCCCTGTCCCCCACCCCAAATGTCCGAGACATCATTAATCTACTTCTGGCTCTATAAATTTGCATTTTCTGGACTTTATATAAATGAAATCATACAAGATGTAGCCTCTTGTGTATAGTTTCTTCCACTTAGCATAATGTTTTGAGGTTCATCCAAGTCAGAGCATGAATTAAGTTCATTCCTTTTTATTGCTAAATAATATTCCATTATGTGGACATACCACAGTCTGTCGTTCCAATCAGCAATGACTGACATTTATGTTTCCACATTTTGGCTATTATGAATAATGCTGATAACAACATTCATCTGTACGTCTTTGTTTGGACATACGTTTCCATTTCTCTTGGGTAGATGGCTTGGGGCGGAATTGCTGGTCCATAAGACAAATTTATGTTTAACCTTATAAGAAACTGCCAAACAGTTTTCCAAAGTTACTGCACCATTTTATACCAGCAACAGACGAGGGTTCCCATTTTTCCACATCCTTGACAACATTTGTTATTGGTCATCTTTTTTAGTATAGCCGTTCTTCTGGGTATGAAATGGTATCTCTTGGTTTTGCTTTGTAGTTTCCTAGTGACTAACTTCGTAGTTTCCTAGTGTCTCGTGCTTATTCACCATTCATAGATCTACTTACATAAAATGAAATGTCTATTCTAATCTTTGTCTTTTTTTTTTTTTTTTTTTTTTTTGGTGGGCTTGCTTGTCTCAGCATCGAGGTATAATGATTCTTTTGATTTTTTAGATCCAAGTCATTTAGTCATTTATAAGATAGTGTTTTGCAGATATTTTCTCCGAGTCAGTTGCTTGTCTTCATTTGCCAATGTCTTTTGAAGCGCAGAAGTTTTCGATTTTGATGAAGTGAAATTTATTAATTTTGTTTTAATATAGTGTGATTTGGTATTGTGTCTAAGACATCTTTGCCTAGCCCAAGGGCTTGAAGATATCCCCCGATGTCAACTTCTAAAAATTTTGTCTTGGCTTTGACATTTAAGTCTGAGTTAATTTTTGTGTAGGGTATGAATTGAAGGTTTGAGTTCATCTCTTTGCATATCCAATTGTCCTGACCACCTTGGCACATTTGTTGAAAATAAGTTGACCATAAATATAATAATTGTTTTTCTGAACAATCAGTTCTGTTCTGTGCATCCATGTGTGTGCCCATATACCAAGACTATACTGTCTTTATAATGGTAGTGTTTTGAAATTAGGAAGTTATAGTCCTCCAAATTTGTTCTTCTTTTTCAGAATTATTTTGGCTATTCATGGTATTTAAATTTCTGTATAAGTTTTAGGATCATTTTGTTAAGTCCTGCAGAAAAGTACGCTAGGATTTGGATTGAGATTGCATGGAGTCTATTCAATTTGGAGACAACGGTCATCTTAACAACCTGAGGCTTCCAATCCACAAACATGAAATCTCTCTTCAGTTATTTAGATGTTCTTTAAATTCCCTCAACAATGTTTTGTAATTTCCAGTGTGTAAGTGTTAAACTTCTTTTGTTAAATTTATTCCTAAGTATTTTATTCTTTTTGGTGCGATTGTGAAGGGAATTATTTTTAATTTCCATGGCGGATTGTTCACTGTTTATATATAGAAATACAATTACTTTTTGTATATTGCTCTGGTATCCTGCAACTTACTGTACTTATGTATTAGTGCTAATAGTGCTTTTGGGGATCCATGGAATTTTCTACACATAGGATCATGTCATCTGCAAATAAAGACCGTTTTACTTTCTCATGTGGATGCTTTATTTTATTATTTTTTATTTATTTTTTACCTTTTTCTTGTTTGACTGCACAGCCCTCTTGAGGCCGATGCTGCTAACCATGCTGGGACATACTTGAGAGAGTCCTTATGTCCTCAAACTCCTGCTGTGGCCTTCAGCGGCCCAGGGGACAGCAGCAGAGTCAATACAGCATTCCAGTTTTAGGGGGCAGAGAAGATAAAGCCCATGCTCACTTTGTCAGAGGCCTGTCACATGGGCCATGTGGCCAGGAAGCACATAAAGGGTGCAGGGCATCTGGATCCCCTAGTTTAGGTCCCCCAAGTTCTGAAAGCCTTGCTGAAGATGTTAAATGTTTTTTTTGTGTGTTTTTTTTTTTCCTGTCTCGTTCTTCCAAACACACCTTGCAGCAGGTGCCAACTGCCTGGGCCCCAAATGGTGACCCTAAATTATTTAATAAAATTCATCTTATATGTTCCCTTATCACTAAGGAAAATAGCAGGAATCTTAGGAATAAGGCCTAGAGGCATTTGGGAAGCTGAGCCTGCCAGAGTGTAGGGCACAGGAAGAGATACAGAGATGGAGGTGGGGAGGAATTACTTTTCATGGGAACCGAGGAGATTCTGGGAAGATTACGCTGCCTGCACTGGTGTGAGTCACATGTCTGACGGGGGTATACTTTAAAGAAAGAATATTCAATTCGGCAATTTAAATTTTCCAAATCTGAACTTCTTTTGCCACAATATAAACCAAAAAATTAAATTCAGCAAAATCATTTTTGTTATTAAATACTGCAGGAGCTACAAAGAGTCTCAAAGGCAGCGTTGAATTCATGCGTTCCTACAGTTCTGCAGGTGCAGACTCCGCTGGAGAAATACCTCTGGCCTGCGGTTGGTGTGGAATGAGGAAGCTTGGTCACATGACAGCAGCTAGTATTTGTTGAGGGCCTTCTGTTGACCAAGAACAGGGTTAAATGTTTTATAAATGCAACCATTATAAATGAAGGGCCCATCTTGTTCAGTGCTGATGCAGTGTACAATACAAAATACAAAACACAGTCCAACAGCTAAAAGTAAGTTCACAATAGTGTAAATTCTTTGCTTGCTTTGTTCAAAACTGGATGGATTCAAAATACAAGGTCTGCATATTCATAAAGCGGTTAAAGCGGTCTGTTCACCTGTCCACCCCACTTCCCACAAGCCTTCCCCAGGTCTGAGCTGCTCGGAGACATCTTTCCCCACCCCGTTCACCCACCACTTCCCTCCACCCTGAGTCCCTCACCCCAGCGCAGTGGCCAGGAGTCAATCCTACAGCCTCACACACAGGAGAACCTGGAGCTGAAAGGGAGGGCCCGTTTCAAACACACTAGATACAGGCACAGTAGTACAAACCTTGGAGTCTCCGTGAGCCCTGTGCCAAGCGCTCTGATGGGTGTTTTATGCATTAATTACAATACTAATAGCCATAACCCTTGATGTTCTGTGTGCGCCATCTTTCTACGTACTCTGTTACTAGCCTTTAATGCTCGCAACAGTCCTGCGAAGCAGGCACTAGTGTCTCCATTTTACAGAGAGGAAGCTATGGCTCAGAGAAGGTAGATAATCTGCCTGAGATCTCATAACTATGTAAAGACACAATAGAATCTGAAACCAGACTATCTGGTTTCAGAGTCCATACAATTAATCGCAAGGCTATTACCACTTCTCAAGGTATGTCATCTCAGCTCATTTTCACAACAGCCCTTCCTTTCTCACATGATAAAACAGACTCAGGTGGTAAAAGTTACTTGCCCAAAGTCACATAGCTATTAAATAGCAGAATAAGCCCTGGTGGGGCTGAAGCCAATATATTCTATTACATAGTTCTGCTATCTAGTGGTAAACTCTGGAAACTTCCTTACATACCCTGCCCATTTCAGAAAGACTTCAAAGTTTCTTAAAAGTTCAGAAGACAGAAACCCTGCAAAATCTCCAAAGTATTAAACTAAGTGAAAGAGCAACAACTGGATAATAGTGGAGGTATGGCTGAGGCAGTATCTTTTAACTGAGAACAGAGTTGGCTCTGAGTTTCCTGGCAGCCAAGGCAAAGAGGGAATCTTACATGTTCCATTGTTCTCACTGTCTGAAAAAGTAAATTAGTTCATCTCAAAAGTTGTCCTGGTCTTGGACTTCATTATTAATTCAGCAAAAACCGTGCTAAAGGTGCTGGAGGTGCCCTCCGCGTGGACATTCATTTACCTGGAAAAGACTTAGAGTCTCAATGGAACAGGTAAGCCTGTTTATGTAGGAGCCCGGTTCAGCCTCTTTCTCCCCCTCCCAAGTGATTGCTCCCAGGATAAGAATGCCTGTTAAGGCCTCAGAAAACTCTGTCCACTAAGCCTTTCAGCCCATGCTCCCACATTTACAGTACTTTTGGCCCAGTTATGTTTTGCAAGCATCACTGAAGACCTGACACCCGACTTGGGACTTTGGAGAATGGCAGTGATAGTGCTCAGTTACCCTCTGAGCTCCCAGAATTGGACTCTGTACCTCCATGATCCAATAAGGTAGCCATGGGCCTCACATGGCTGCTGAGCATTTGAAATGTGACTAGTCTGTATTGTGATGTTGCGTAAGTATAAAATCGACACCAGACTTCATATTAAAAAATGTAAACTCTCTCATTAATATTTCTTATACCCATTACATTTTGAAATAAATTATTTCATATTGGGTTAAACAAAATATCTTATTAAAATTAATTTCACTTTAAATTTGCAAATGTGTCTTCTGAAAGCATTAAAATTACAAATGTGACTGGCATTCCATTTCTGTTAGACAGCGCTAGTCCAGATCATTTACCCTGCTTTTCCAGGCTCCTAGCAGAGGGCAGGTGGACAAGGCACTGTCCTCTCCGTCTCCTAGTGCGATGACCAGGACGCCTAAGAGCTTTTCATGCTGTCAAGGGGAGGAAACTTGTTTTGTCCTCCAAACAAAGGCTGGCTCTAGACGGGCTTTTCAAGACTTGATGTGAACCACAGCAACGCGGGTTAGAGTCTGAGAATTGTAGCTGAAATGTTCAGTGGTCCCAAACACTGCTCTGCCAGTTGGGACACCTGATTCTCTGTGTGTGTGTAAATAGTCCGCGGGGAGGGTAATGCCAACAGTGGGAGGAGAGGAGGACAGAGAAAGCAAGTTTGTTTTTCTGGAGTCCAGAACTGAGCACACTGTCTACCTGAAGTGGGTCGGTCTCTCTTGTAAAGGGTGTCTAGTCTCCAGGTGTATGTTGCTCTGTCTTCTGAAGGTTCTAGGTCTGGGAAAGGTTTGGACTCTATCCCCTAAGACACTCTGATTTGCTGTCGCATCAGTTATAACCAATCAGAGGCCAATCTCAGCCAATTTCCTTTGAATTTTGAAGAGGCTGGAGAGGGGAAAATTAGATCATAAGGCTTTTTGTAAATTATCAAAATCCCAAGCACGTCAAATGCAGACATTTTCAACCACGCAGGAACTGCAAGTCCCCAACCACGTAACTAATCTCATTATTGCTGTGATTCTGTTTTTTTCTACATCATGCGTTACAAGATTAAGAATCAATTTCCCAGAAGTTTTAGTGGTCTTTCTCTACCAATTATATCAATAATGAACTTTCACAGTCACATCAAGTGATTGTCACCAGATCTCAGAGTGCCATGCTCCACATAATTACTAAATGAAGAAAAATTCCTTGAGAGAGTTATTAGGGGACAACAGAGCACAGATTTAGGGATCTCTGGCAAAATCCAAAAGATGGCACGTAACTCTTCTGTGTATCTTGGGTAGGCCAGTCAAAATGTGAAGGTGACTTGCTTGGATGGGCTTCTTCAAAGTTTGCAGTTTACTCCTAATACATCTAAGGTCACACTCCAACTCTTGGGTAAAATTAGCAGGACCAGTGCCCACCCAAAATATCAGAAGGGTGTGTGTGCCTCCCACAAGTCACCCCTTCTTAAATATGAGTTGCCACATCAGAGGTACAGGAGGGTGGGGAGTCAGACGTACATGAGGCCTTTTCCTGGGCTCAAAGCTGGAAAGGAGGCAAATAGGACTCACTGTTGGGGGGCTGGCCCTTTGTAAGTCTGAATTTCCACGGGTAAATTTGAAAGCCTTTCCTCACCTGTAGAGGATACAGCTTCAAAGCCTCCCAGGGTGGCTGGTTCTTGGTGGGCACTTTGTATGTCCTGCTGAATGAATGGATGAGTGGAGCAGAACCAGCTGGGCTCTGTCTTGTTGTCTGATACTCTGGGTCATTTCTTTGGAACCGCCTCCAAATCTTCAGGGCAGCCTTGAAGGCCTTGCACCCTGCTCAGGCTAGAACGCTCATGCAAGGCAAAGTCCCTGGGCCATTAGATGCTACGTGAGCCCCCAAGCGGAAGAGGAACCTTGGTTTTCAGGAGTGGTGTTTGTGCCACAGGGCAGCCCTTCCCTCAGGAGGTGCCTGTCATAGGAGATCCAGTTCTGTCAAGGGCCTTCCAACTTAAGGCCTGTCAAGGGGCTCCAGGAGCCTCCCACCCTCCTTCTCCTAGATGGCGCTTCCTCCCGAAGGTTCTTCCCCCGCAGTCCCTGAGTCTGGAGTGGCCCAGTTCCGGGACCTGCATTTCCAGGCACGGCCACACGGGGGCGCGCGGCTCCCGCTCTGGAGCAGCTTCATCCTCGGGTCTGGGTGGGTTGCCGAGCGACAAATGCAGTCAGGCCGGGGGCCCAGAACGTCTCCTGTTAGAATCGCAGGAGTCCTGGGCCCCCTCCCCGGACGCCTGTCTGAGGGCAGAATTTTCTTTGAGCATCTGAAAGGCGATGCTGTTGCTCTTGGAGGTCTCTTCAGACTTTGTTTCCAAGGGACGCCCCAGCGGAGACCCCTAGGCCACCTGACCCACAGCGCAGACCAGGTTCCAGCACTGTTATCCGTGAATAGTGGTGACAGAGCCCCCCTTGCAGGCTGTTGAGAAATGGAAGATTCTGAGAGTTACTAAGGCAGCTCAGTCCTTCTCAAGTGCAGGAGAGATTGTAGGGGTCCTGTTCCAGAGCAGAAGGTGGCCCTCCAGGCGGCGGGGCCGCGGCCGAATAGAAGGCAGGGTGCCAAGGAGGTCTTGGACTCCAGCCAGGCAGGGGCCATCCCCAAGGACCCTCTGCAGTCCCTGCTCTGCTGTCCCCCTTCCCGGGCCTGGGCCTGTCTGTCTGCCTGGGGTCAGCAGGGCCCCAGCCTATGTCCCCAACTGGGGAGCCTACACCGGAAGAGGATGGGCTGGCCGCAAAGTGGCCACCTGAAACGGGTTCCTGAGCCTCAGTCCTGTCTTATGATATAGGGAACTTATGATACAGGGAACCTCAGTCCTGCCTTATGATACAGGCTGTCACAGGAGAGGCTGGAGCACCCAAGCCCTGCCCAGGTGCAGACCAGGCCACAGAGGGTCGAGGGGTGCTGGCTGGAAGAGGGGCCTGCGCAGTAACGGCTCTGGCATCCGGCATTTACTGCCAGCTGGGAGCGCTATGCTTCCTTGGTACTCAGTCCCACCACCACCCGCGGACATAGGTGCTCAGGGTCATGGCTTTACAGGTGAGGAAATGGAAACATAGTCAATTTACGGAACTTGCCCACAGCTGCCCAGCTTTAGGGGTACTGGGCTCTGGTGTCAGACCTTAGCCACTGTGATGCTGCCTGGCTGTGGTTCCAAGCTCTAGACACACCCAGGATGACTCAGCAGGTAGTTTCTCAGGTTTCCTGTCTGAGCTCAGCATCCACGTCTAACACCACCTAGGCCTTCCAGCACTGCTGGGGAGTGAGACGAGCTTCTGGAGAGACACCTAGGGCAGGTCCAGGCCCACAGTGAGTGTTCAGCTGCCTGCTGGCCTGCTGGACAATAAGGGGGAGAAGCTGCCCGCTACTCACAGAGTAGGGATTCCATTTGGGGGGGGGTGCATGGGGGTGTGCGGAGGCAGGGGAGACAACACAAATCCCGCCCTTCATGCAACTCAGTCTCGTGAGAAAGACAGAAAATAAGTGAGAGAAATAAGATAAACAGACCTTTAAATGGCGATGTGTGCTATAAAAAAGCAGCAGAACAGGAGAGGAGGAGTATGTGTGGGGGTGAGTGCATGTGTGGGGTTGTGTTTTTGATTAGGACGTGGGGGAGGGCCCCACGGAGATGGTGCCATTTCACTTGATTCCCCAGGGGTGGGCAGTGGTGGGCCAAGTGACCCCACCCTCTGACCTGCGACTGCAAGGACTGGAGAAGCACCGTTCACAAGCCCTGGTGCAGATGAGGTGCTTTGCGAGGGCCCTGAGTCCTCAGTGGTGGCATCTGTAGAAAAATGATGGGTGATGATGTTGAAAGCTCCAGAGTCTGCAATTCTTGTAAAAACAAGGCCCGGAGGTGGAGACAAGAAACTGTACACAAGGGTGAATGTCCTCGAGACAAGTAGCTGATTACAACTGTAATATGTTTGACTGTATGACACGCAGAATTTAAAACTTTGGGTAGCAGGCAGAAATGCTTGAATTGGATCATCAAGAAGTGTTTTATTTGAAAGCATTAGAAGTTCTGCCAGCCAATGCGCCAAGGAGGCAGCTGCAAGGCCCCCAGATACATGTATGTGCCCCCAGGGTCATGCAGAGGTCACCTGTGGGTGGGCCTGCAAGGGGTCACCCCACGGTGGCCCTGGAAGTCAGGGCTCCCTGCCAGCATGACTGTCCGTCCCTTGGCCCTACGGGCATGAGCAGCCTTCTTTCCGTGAGTAGAGTCAGGAGTCCAGGTCCAGCACAATCCTCTGCTGACTGCCCAGAGCGTGACCGTCTCGTCCTGACTTGGCCTGGCTCTGGGACTGAAAGTCCCACCACCATGGAGGCCCCCAGAGTCCTGGGAAAACATGGAAGGTTGGTCACCCTGCTGCCAGCTGACCATGGGGGACTAGTCGTCCTCCCCGGGCCTCTGCCCAGCTCCGGTCTGTGACCGACAGACGACCCCCGAGGGCCTGCTCTTTGATGCTGCATTCCTGTGAGGGCCGTGCGCGTGGCTGTCCTCAGCCTAACTCAAGCCCCAGGCTGAGTGTCCCCCAAACCTCACTCCAGACTGGAGCTGTGGGTGGGGGTTTTGAGTTCTGTAGACTGACAGACTGATGTCTAACCTGTTTGTGGGGACTTGGGCAAGTTAGTTAACCTTTCTGAGCCTCAATATTCTTGTGATAATAACAAGAATAAAGTGCCCAAAAAGGAGGGTTTCAGGAAGTGTTGTGGGTCTCCTTCCCCTACCCATCTAAGAAGGGCTCTGGGCCGCTGCACGCGTGGCCGTCGCTCGTGCAGGTAACTTGCACGCCTCCACCTTCCTCCTCTGCGCTGGCGTCACCTCGTTCAGGAAGCATATCTCTAGCCCCTGCTCTGATGGACGCCCAGTGCCTGGGCTGGCCCCGGCCCCACTCTCCCGCATGGCAGTCAGGCTGTCAGGCTCTGGGTTTGCCTCCCGCAGCCTGCCTGCGAGCTCCAGGCAGATGGGCTCCACCTGAACTGTGGGCTTTCCAGCGTCCACATGTGAGGTGTCTGCAGCCTTTAACTCTGTGAGATCTGAAACTGCCTCGATTTTCTTCTCTCTGGCTGACGTCAAAGGCCTCTCCGGCTTCACTACCTGCAGCCCTGGAATCAGGGCCCAGACACTGGTTTCTAGGGGTGGGAGCCCACTTTTCCGTGTAGCCCTTGCTCCGGTGGCCTCTGAACCGCCCAGATGCTCCTCGTCCACACCACTGCCTGTTTCACTGTCCGGGGTTCACGAGCATGCAGGGCCTGTGTGTATCCTCACGTGTGGGCCTCTAGATTCTGCAATGAGGAGATGGAGTCTTGGGGTGTGTGTTTCTATGGGTGTTTACATGTGTTTCTATGTGTGCTGCTGTATGTGTGTGTTCTGGGTTAGTGTGCATGTGTTTCTATATATGTGTGTTTCTGCTGCATGCATGTTTCTATGTGTGTGTGTGTGTGTTTATATGTGAATGTGTATGCATTTGTTTCCATGTGAGTGTGTACTCATGTTTCTCTGTGTTTCTCTGTTAGTGTGTCCTCATGTGTTTGTGTGCGAGTATGTATGCATGTATGTTTCTCTGTGTGAGAGTACGTGTGTGTTCCTCTGATGTGTTCCTGTGTGTTAGTGTGTGTGCATCTTTGTCCTGTGTGTGCGTGTTCACATGGGCGTGAGCCCAGCCCCTCAGCAGGGGTGCAGCCTGTCAGGCTCTGTTCCTCTTTTTGCCGGAGGTCAGGAGCCTCTGACTCCTCAGCCTCAGGTGTTCCGGTTTACCCCTGTTTATATGGGGAGTAAGCGGGGTTTGGGGGGTGCCCAGCCCTGGTCCTGATGCTGCCAGCTGCTTTCTCCTCCCCAGCACTGAAGTGTGAGGGTGCAGGCAGGGGATGGGGCACAGAGCCAGCCCTCAGGCTGAGCTGACCCACTTCTGTGCCCTTTCATGTGGCACCGGCACCCACTTGTTCACTGCAGGAAGCAAAGGGAGAGAAAAACAAATACTAAACACCCAGGGGAGAGGCTGAGCTGGGCCATGTAGGACAAAGGGGCGTGACTCTGCCCCCGCCTCTAAGCCGGGCACTGGGACATCTCAGTCCCATGCCGCAACTTCTGGGCTCCTTCCCGGTCCCTTGGGCACAATGGCTACTCTGCCTCTCAGATCTCGGCTGCCCCTGGCCAGGGCACAGCCCTTGCCTTGTTTTCTCTTGGCTGCAGGACAGGCGCAGATCTCGTATGTGCAGCCAGAGTGCCAGCTCGGGGGAGACAATTCTGCCCGGACTCCCCTGGCCAGCCTCCCTCCTGTTCTTTAACCCAGGATAAGGCATGGGGTCTCTGACTGGCTACCTCCTCTGCCGAAGGCGGAGGGGCTGCCTGTCGGGGGAGGTGGTAGGGGGCCTCCTTTTCCCTGTGCTATTCTGTGTCAGGCACTCTGCTGAGGCCCCTCCTCCAAGCTACCCCAGACCACCAGCTCTCAGTTTGGACTGGCTTCAGCAGAGAAGGGGCTCCCAGGGGCAGAGTTGGAGCTGGCCACAGGGTGTGAGCTCCGGGCACTAGAACCAGCAGGTGCCCCTGTGCCTGGTCGCTCCTCCCTCACTGGGCATGGTGGCTTTGCTCCCCTGCAGATGGTTTTCAGTGTGTCGGGGTAAGCCTGGCTGGGGGTCATCCTGGTCTCCCCTTCCACCAGGTGAGGGTGGGAAAGGGAAGAAGTTTCCGCCAGCCTCGATGTGGGAGTCCCAAGGGACGGCTCTGCTTGTGACCAGCCAGGAGAGGGCTGCTCCTAGGAGAAGGGGTGCAAGGTGCTGCCACAGAGTGACTTGTATGGCAGGGACGATATCTATAGGCCCGTGTTATCCCATTTTACAGAGAAGGACATTGAGGCCCCTGGGAGGAAAGCGTACCTAATCTGCTATCACACGGCTGGAAGCAATGAGCTAAGATTTGAAATCAGGTCCAATTGACTCCAAAGTGCTTTTCACTCCGCACTCCAGGCCTCACTTGTTGGCAGCCATGTGGAAGGCCAGTGGGCTCCTGACCCCTTAGAGCAAAGGTTGGGCCCTTGGTTCTGTGCCCTTGGCTTCCAGGCCCAGCTTTCCAGGTGTCAGTTCCCGTCTTGACCTCTAGGTGTCGCCCACCTCCACATCAGTCTTGGCTTAGCTGTGCAGTCCCTTTGGTTGGTCCTTGGTCAGATGGAAGGGCCAGGCCTCCCTCCCACAGAGAGGACCCCAGCATCCCCAAATGCTGCTCTGTACCCCAGGGAGGCTGCACATCTGGCAGGCCTGGAAGATGGGGGAGCAGGTTGGCAGAGCCCACAGGTGAGGGCGTGGGCAGCAGGGGGACACCTCTAGCCCCTAATGTCCCCTTCCTCCCTCCCCTCCCGCCTGGCCCAGACCTTTCACACCCCATATAGGCTCAGGTGAGGTCCCTCCACACTGCCATCTGTCAGGTCGGGCACGTGAGCTGGTCCCTGATGAGCACCTCCTCTGCTCAGGCTCCACTGATGAGCAAATCCCCATTTCTCTTTATTCTGGTGCTGGTTTTCTTCTTTGCTGATCCTTTAGCTTTCATTTGCCAACTCTTTAGCTCCTTCCCACGAGAGGGAAAGCACCTGGACATTCTGGTCCCTGCACCTATGTCCAGGCTCTGAGGGGTACCCTGGGCGCCCTCTATATAGTGATTCCCCAGCTCAGGTACAACCATCAGCTCTCCTCATTGAATTCCTCCACAGGAAGCAACAGATGTGAATTTTACCCTCATGGACTTGGGTGTACAGAAATAGTCGTTATTTCTCTGCAACAAAATTCTACTTGGCTCACAGCCCCCATTTCCACTACAGAGCGGACACTTTGACAACCTGAGGTAAATCAGTGACTTTTCATTTAAATGCAGTCACTTTGTGTGAATACCTTTGTTGGTTGGCTGGGGGAGCTCTTCCCCTTTCTCCTTCGTCTCTAGATGGCTATGACTTTGGTGTGGGGAACTGGGGAGGAACGGTATCGGCTCTCAGGGCACCTTCTGTCCCCACCACCCCGGCCCGGCCTCCCCTGAGGGGCAGCCCTGTACCCCCAGCACTCGCTGGTCCCACCATCATCCCTGCTTTGCCTCCTCTTCATCCCAACCACACGACCTCTCCCACTGTCCCATTCCTGAGGGTGGGCACAGGTGTCACCAGAGGGGTGTTGTGCTATGTCCTAAACAAAGGAAGTCCTTCTTCTCCACTGGTTGATATTTTAACAGCAAGCATGCAAACTTCTAGCAGTCGTCTCTCACTGAACAGTGACACCGGTGGCATGAAATTGTGCTTCACTGGGTTTGCAGTCCACATGCATCCTCTCAGCAGGTCGCTGAAGCAAGTGCTATGAGTATTGTTGACTGGCCACCAGCTGAGCAGGGTGAGACCAGGTTATGGTCAAACCCAGACTCATCTGACACCAAGCCCAGGCTTTCCACCCGACTCCCTGGGGCTCCCGAGAGGAAGGTAATTAGAGGGGCCTCCAACAGTCACCGATGCCAGTATTAGCAAGGAGGCTGAGGGATAATCAGGGAAGCTCCATGGGCACCCTGCTTTCTCTTGGCCACAGTCCTGGCCCATCCTGGGCTCTGGAGGAGAGCAGGATGGCATAATAGAGAGAAAATTGGAAAATGAGGAAAAAGTGGGGAAGAAGTAAAAGAGCCCAAGGAAGACCATCCTCCTGCCCTTTGTGGGGAGGTCTCACCGTGTTTTTCTTTATCTGGGAGGGAGGTTTATGCTGGGCGGCGGTCTTAGTCCGTTTGGGCTGCCAGAACAGAATACCACAGACTGGGCAGCTTGTAAACAACGGACATTTATTTCTCACAGTTCTGGGGGCTGGAAGTTTGAGATCAGGGGGTGCCAGCATGTTCGGGTTCTGGTGAGAGCCCACTTTCTCACGGAATGCTGTCTAATCACTGTAACCTCACTGAGCAGAAGGGGTGAGGGCACCTCCTGGGTTCTCTTTTTTAAGGTCATTAATCCTCTTCACAAGAGCTCCACCCACACGGCCTAATCCCCTCCCAAAGGCACCCCCTCCAAATGCCATCACACTGGGGATTAGGATTTCAATACAAGACATTTTGAGAGGACACAGACATTCAGTCTATAGCAGTGACAGAGCTGGGACTCATCCCGTCCATCTGGGAGGATATTTGCATGGAGCACAATCTCTCCTTGAGCTCCTGGCCTAGGTCCATCACTGGGAGCTTAAGGGGCAGGCATGAGCAAAGTCTGCAGTCAGCTGGGAGGGGTCAGACGGGCCCAGGTTAACCCCTTGGCTCCTGTCCCCGCCTCAGCCTGACCCAGATCCCCATTCAGATAGGTCTGTCCACGCCTCCCAAGTGTACACTCAGCTCTGCCCCTTCCCCCAACGCCCGCCCCGCACATGTGCACACACACTCACGTCCACAACTCACCAGCGGGGCAGCCAGACTCTGTTGAGTATATGTGTAGAGTCCCAGAGCTGGTTGTGTGGTCTCTGTTTTCTCCCACATCTTAATATACAACCCATGCTGTCTGTGCCCACCCCTAACCCTGCCAAGACCCATTGTGAGTCTGAGTTCTTGAGCCCAAGTCCCCCAAAAGTCACCCCAATTAAAGAGTTGATTTTCTACATTGTCCCCTGTGTTCTTGTGACAGTACCTAGTTACCAACCGACTGCTTAGAAATCTGAGGCTCTCACCCAGGAAAACTCTGAGAAGACACTCCAGGTAGACTGAAGGATCGGGCCTGATTCTTCACCAGCCTGTGACAGGAGCCCACATCCCACTCCACCTTGGCCTCATGGTGGCAGAGCGGCCTTCCTGCCCCCGACTTCGGCCAGTGGACGGTTAGCAGGCGTGAGGTCAGCAGAGGCTTTGTAATGTGCGTGACGGATTGGCTCTGCCCTCCTGCACTCGGGATCGGACGTGAGCCCAGCTTCTCCCGGTCGCTGCTGCCCTTGAGCCTGGGCCCTGGAACATGTGGAACAGGCCTGAGCCCAGTGGAGAGATCACAGATGAAGCAAGGCTGCCCTGCTAGGCCCGCCTCCACCAGCACCCTCAGTGGGTCCCACTCAAGCATGAGAATGAAGGCTGATGGCCATATGCCATGGAGAGTTTGTGGTGGTCGTCCAGCAAAGCTGACTGACTAGTGTCCTTTTTTTGAGTCAGATCTGAATGAGTTACAGCCCAATTCCATAACATAAAGGATATCATAGAGACAGTAATATTTTGAAGCTTATGCAGGCCAGACTGCTATTGGCCTTCTAAGTGGAGGAGTTTTTGGTGTGTGTGTGTGTGTGTGTGTGTGTGTGTGTGTGTGTGTGTGTGTGATATGTATGTGTGGTGTGTGTGTATGAGGTATGTAAGATGTGCATGTGTGGTGTGAGTGTGTGTGTAGGTGTCCGGTATGTGTGTGTTTATATGCGGGGGGTGTGTGTTTCGGGGGTGAGGACATAATCTCCAGTCAGGCTTAGGCAAACAGCCTGCACAGCCGTGCAAGGTGAGGGGTCGGCTTCCCCCTGCCTCACCCTGGGATGGAATTCCTCCGAGACTCTACAGACAAGCTCAGCTTGATAATATAGTATTATTATTCACTGCCTCACAGCCCTGTAGCTTCCACTTACGGCACGATTGACACCCTTAGATCGGTTCTGATTTTGCTTTCTTTCCTCTGTTGGCTAGAGATGGGGCAGTTGTCTCCTCTCCATTCTGAAGCCACAGAAGGTACTGCCGCAGTTAGATCAGTGTTTGTAAGCATCATGGACTTCCTGGTCCGCCTGTAATTTAAGTACAACATCATGTTGTAAAGGTCCCGGTTCGCCTCGAGCTTAAACACCCGGTAAGTGGTTTTCTTTCCGAGAGCCATAAAGCACTGTGGATGGGGACCTGAGGACCCAGGACAGGTATTCCACAGTAATTAGTCATCAGCCAGGAAAAGCCACTAAGTGAACAGTAGGCAGAGGCGTGGTGAGCAGGCTGCACCCCATGCAGACTCAGCGTGAGAACTCGCTGGAACTCAGAGAAAGTGGAGGTGAGGCAGGTTTCCAAGATTCCACCCTCTGGTTTCACAGATACGTAGCCCTCCGTCAGCCGCATCTGGGGCCTTGACATCTGGCCTGTAGCCAACACTGCAGCCTCCTCGTCCTCCCTTGCTGCCAACTTGGACATGGTGGGTGACTGGGGGAGTTTCTGACCAGCTCCGCATCCCTCCCGGTCCCACCCTTTCCCCACCCTGCACCGCACATCTCTTACCGGGCCACTGTTTTATGCAAAGACCAAAAAAAATAAAACGGGTGTTGTCAGAAAACATGCCCTCATGCAGGGGCCCTGTAGGTTTCACAGCATTTGTCCAAGCTTGTTTTCTGAAATGTTGCTTTTAAAACTTAAAAACAGGAGCAGATTTTCAGCAACCACTTCAACTCCTCTCGGTGTCATGAAATAATGAGAGACAATTGCCCTGTGACATTTGACACAGAATGTTTCTGTTTCCAGTTTACCCAAATAACAAGATAGTTTCATTTATAATGAGATAAACGGAGAGAGATGCTTGGTAAGGCTTGGTGTCATTACAGAGCCATTTCTATGTTAATGGAGATGAGACGAGAATGCAGGAGTGGCTGTCACGGATTGAAAGGGGTGATGTGAAGTATGCCTGTTGCAAGGTAGCCAACATGGAAGTCCGCATTTCAATAAGGAGGATGAACAGCGTCTGATAGTGTGTTTCCTAGAGAAGAGTGTGTTTGTGCCCCCTTGAGCCCCCGTCCCTGGAGTCTCTCAAGCAATCCTTCTGGTCTTCTCTCATCAGGCTTTTGGCCTTTTAGGCCTAGGGCAGGGGTCCCTGGGGACGACCCAAGGAGGTCCTTAGAGAGATGCGACCCTCAGATCAAACCTGGGCACCAGCAGGCCGGGGAGGAGACGAAAGGGGCCAAGCACAGGACTTGATGTTAAGACAGGGAAACTGACTGCAAGCAGGCAAGGGATGCCTCCTGGGGTTGTTTGATTCAAGTGGATGACACAGAACTAGATCCAAAGTGGCTTAAGCAGAACAGATTCAAGTGTGGCTTGATCTGGGTTTAAAGGAAGTCATACCGGAAGCATTTCTAGTTTTTATTTCTTTCCACTCCATTCTCCTCCACACAGGCTCCTGTCATAGTCAGGCTTCTACCCCTGGCAGTGCAGTCCCCTGTTGGACTCTGGGGAAAGAGGGACAGTCTTTTTCCAGGGCCCCCAGTAAAAGTGTCACTGCCTGCCTTTGGCTCTGACTGGACCGTGTGCTCACCCCTAAAACAACCCCTGTGCCTCAAAATGCTTCTGCTAAGCCAGACCTGGGCCATGGACTCCGCCTGAATCACATGGTCCCCACACAATGGCCTTCCATGAGTCATTGCCAAAAGTCTGTGTATCATATTCATCGATAATCTTGGTGACAGGGAGGCCAGTTGGATGAAGTAGGGGACAGCCCAGAGCCCATGAGGAGGTTTTAGGAAGGCAGATCAGTGTAGCTCCGCAAGTGAGGGATTTCCTTCCACACAGCTCTTAGGTCCGCCCCCTTTTCTGCCTGCGTTGCTGCCGCCTTACTGTGCCCCCCCCCCTTTTTCTTTTTTCCCTCCTGAATCATGTTGTGTGAGAAACCTTTAAGGAACACACACCTGAGCAGACACTCCACTTCCCACACCCCAGGGGCTCCCATTCCCGCGTGTGAGGCCCAAGGCCCTAGTGTGGCGACAGAGCCTTTCCCGGTGAGGCCTCTGCCTCCCTGTCCGGCCTCCGCTGACCGGTCCAGGTCCCTCAAACATCATGCTTTTCCCATGCGTGTGCTTTGCACATGCATCTGCCCGAGGTGCTCAGCCCCCCGCCCCCCACCGCCCAAGCAGCTAGAAAACTCCTCTACATCCCTCGAGATGCCTTGCTGCCTCCCCCACATTCTCCCAGACATTCGTCTGCATATGTCCCGGCTCTCTGTTTGCTGGCTCACTCCTTATCAGTTTAACAGCCTCCTTCTTGTCTCATGTCCCCCGGAGCCGGGAGCTCCTTAAGGACTGTGGTATAAAATATTCTTTACATTTTCTGTTATGAAATGTTTCAAACATTGGAAAACCACAGAAAATAACAAACAGCTCTTCACAATCCAGACTTGGTAGGTAATAACAGCTTGCCACCTTTGTTTTAACTTTCTCTGTGAAGAAATGAATATTAGAAAGTACAACTAAAGCCCCACTCCCCCACCCCCTTTCCCTCTGCTCCCAGTCTTCTGCAGTTGGATGAAATCTCTACTCAACCTTACGCTCTTGAAAACTGTCCGTGTTGATCTGTGTCATTTGTTCATTTGAACCGCAATGGGGTGCTTTCGATGTTAAAAATGAACCGTAGTTTACTTATCCTTTCCCCTCCTGATGAATGGATTTGTTTTCGGTTTTTCAACATTACAAACCTGCTGCAGGAAGTGTTCTCATGTGTGTCTCCTGAGCTCACAGGTACCAGCAGATAACCCAGCACTGGAATTATTGGCTCATATGTATGCAGGGCCTGGCCATCCTCAACTTTCATAGGTGTTGCCTGAGTTCTCGCCAGGGTGTTGTACCTGTTTACATGTTCCCGAGGTGTTTCACTTCCGTGCTGCCCGCAAACCTCACCAACACTTACTGTTATAAAACTTTTAAAGTTTTGTTACTCTGACTTGAAGGAAATGATGTTCTGTTTAATTTGCCTTTCCCCACGACTGATGAGGCTGGACTTCTTTCCTATGTTTGTTGGTCAGTCAAGTTTCCCCTTCTGTGAGTTGCTGGTTTTCTCAATGGCTTTTTGTCACGCTGTGTCTTGGAGCTGACCTTTTGTCTGTTACACTCGGCTATGTCTTATCCATCTGTACGTCCCTGAATCTCCCGCAGTGCAGACACGAGGCTGAACCTTGGCCAGCATTTGCTGGAAAGGGAGTGCGTGACTGGATGAGCACAGGGCCTGTTCAGGAGATGGATCTGCCTAGAAATGAGGCTCTAGGGACTAGAATCTGAGTGGAGAGGAAGGAGGTGATGGCCAGACAGGACAAGGCGATGGAAGCAGAGGCCCTGAGAAGGGATTTGCTCCGTGGGTCAAAGGCTGTGCTTTCAGAAAGCCTCTGTTGAGGAGAGGGTAGGGGAGAAGAAGTCAGGGAAGGGCTGAGCAGGAGCAGCCTACCCCGTGAAGAACGAGGAGCTCGTGGCCTCCAGGAGGCCAGGACAAAGCGGGTGGGGAGGCTGCTAAGTCCAGGGAACTTCTCAACTCCACCTTCCTCGAAGAGCCTCTGGGTCTTGCTAACTCTGTTAACAAGTTATTCCAAAGGCGTCCCGAAGCTCTTTGGGAGGCAGTAAGAAGTATGCCAGGACAAGCCAGGATCTGTCCCCTTCCCAAGGTGAATCCATTTGCAACAATCCTTGGGACTCACAGTTAGACATTTTATTTCTAATTTCTTCCTATCATGCTATTGTTCTGAGTCATTAAACCGGCTCCCAGGATCTCTCCATTTGAACACAGACTCGAGGGAGGGCGGCTCCTGGGTGCTCTGCAGGCACAGTGAGCAAACAGCTCTGTCTTCCAGTGTTCAGCCCGGGAGAAGTGGGAATGGCGTCCTGAGTCCAGATCACGTCCTTGATCAGGGAAGACCCACTTGCAGCCACTGCGCAGCCAGAATTTAACTCTTACCTCTGTGTGAGTGATCCTTTAAATGAATAAAGTTCAAAATAAACTTTGAGAGGGCAGCAACCGTAGCTGACTTTGCCCAATGTCCCAGCACCTACGATACTCCTGTCACATAGTAGGGCCCAGTAATGATGAATTCAATCAGTGAATGAAGGGACCAGAACACTCAGCACTCTAAAGTTGGCAGCTCTCCCTGAGTTTGTCTATAAATAGAATTCCAGTCAATTAAAATATTATCAGAGTTTTATTTATTTTTAACATTTAATCAAATTATTCCTAAAGTTCATCTAATATAATGAACATAGAACAGCCAAGAAAACCCTGAGATGAAAAATTTCCAGATATTAAACTTCCTTTAGCTATTAATCCTATTATAAAGGGACAACAATAATTGAAAGAATATGGTACTGGTACGGAAATGGATATATTAATGGACAATATTAAATGCAGAAATATTCTTGGGTAATATCAGAATTTAGTTCATAATAAAAATGGCATATAAATACGGTGGAAAAACGATGAGCTGACCGGTGGTGTGACAACCTCTGGCAAACTATTTGGAAAACAAGAGGAGTTGATGTTCAGCCTCATCCATCCACCAGAACAAGCTCCGGTTCTGTGGCGTGGGAGCTTTCCTAGAGTTCATTTCCAATTCCCATCAGGCCAGTCTGCTCCTTACCTGCAGCCCCCTCAATAGAGGGTTCTTGGGCCTGTCACGGCAGGTCACTGCTCCTGACAGATGTGGGTCCACGGGTCCACACCTGCCCTTCCTGCCCACGAGGTTGCAGTCCTGTAGGGGTGTGAGGGATTTGGGCGTAATCAGGAAAAAGGTATGACCACAAGAGGTAGGGACACACAACAAGCTTTGCTGGGTGACGCTTGGATGGGGTTGCATGTGGGGGAAAGAAGTTCTGTTGTGCAGGGGTCTGTGCAGAGGTTATGGCCGCTCAGGGTCGCCACTCAGAGGGGAGGAGGGGCAGGGAACCCCCTGGGGGAGAGGAATCAGGGAGGGGCTTATGTGTCTGGGGAGGCGCTCAGAAGCATCCTGGGCCATCTGAGCTCTGAGAGCAGAAGGGCCTTCGCAGTTTGGAGCCTTATCGCTGCCAGGCCCCATCTAGGTAACAGCTGTTAGGTGAGGTAGGGTATGCAAAGCAGGTAGTCTCTAAAAGGCTAAAAATATGCTTGTTTGGACTATTTTTAAACTAATTGGATGTATAAAAATTTGAGTTTGGTGCTGGCAGGCTTTTGAGCTAAGGGGTCTCAGCCTGCAGTGAAGAAATAAATAGCCTCAGGGCCAATACACCCAGGCCGAGCTTGGCGCATTTATATAAGCAGCTCCCTCAGCAGCCTAAGGGGTCACTTCTTCCCATGCCAGAGGAGCTGTGCATGAGTGGACCCTGAGAGTGGGGCCTAGAAGTCGGGATGTTTTCCCAAAGCTCCCCAGGGGATTCTGAAGTTTTAGCTGTGCGGGAAACCTAGGTCAATGGTCCTCAGACCTCGCTGCATATTAGACCACTCGAGGTGGAGGTGAGAGGGGTGACAGGGATGGAGCTTTCAGAACGTGTTAAAACCTGGACCCTGTTCCCTGAAATTCTAATTTAGTTTTGAGGTCAGTCAGGGCACAGGGAGTTCTTTAACTCCCAGGAAAGTGTAATGTGCAGCAAAGGCTGAGAAGCACCATGTGGTTCCCGGGGGGAGAGCTGCAGTGGGCTCCTGCTAGAGGGTCACGATGCCCACAAGTTCAGGGAGCGAGAGTGGCCAGTTCCTGGGGGCTGACGCATCACAGCTGCCAGGCAGTGTGCTGCTTGCTTTATCTCATGTACCGTTGCATCATTTCATACAGGAGTCCACTCCACGCGGCCCCCCACACTACCCTGCTCCTTTCTCCATGTCACTCAGGCTTTCCCAAGAATTTCCCTCGATTGGTGGCCACACTGCCCAGAGCTGGCGGCCCCTGCTATGCTCATGTTTGCGTTATCCCTACTCCTTCCAGCTGTTTGAAAGAGCGTTTCCTTGGCCCGGGCACCCCTCAGCTTCTTGGGGAGGGTGATCAGCAAGTGTTTCTGCCCAAGGGCTCTGTTCCAGGTGGGAAATGCCACTGGGGGAACCTGTGGATGTGGGAAGGAAGCGCGGGCCACAGACTTAGCCCTAAGCCCTGAGGACAGAGGGGTGAACGGGGCAGCAGGAGGACCTCCCAGGCTCCGAGAGGAGTTAGGAGTGCTGGCCAGGGTTATGCTCCAAGGCTGCCCCTGCTCCCCCTGCTCACAGGCTTCAGTAGCAGGCAGGTTGAGTAGATCACTTTCTTATTACAACCTTGACTCTCAAGGCGATAGCTGGAGGTTGGTGGCTATGTGGTCTTGGGCAAACTATTGTACTTTCTGGGCACCATTTTTCTTACTCCTTCCTATCGACCTCTGATGATGGGTCACCACGATCATGATCACAGTAATAATCAGCCTGCTTTACACATTGCTATGCTAGGCTCTCTGCCAAACGCTTTCACATAACATATCATTAAATATACAAAGCAAATTTATGAGATTGGGACTGGTGTCATTCCCACTTTACAGATGAGTAAACTGAGGCTAAGCAACTTGCCCAAGGCCACACAGAGAACAAGAGGCAGAGCTGGATTCAATGCCATAGGTTTCCTCAATCCCCCACCCCTACCCCCACCCACATTCACCCCTCATTTGTTCTCCTTCTGGCACAAGTTCTTTCAGGGGGCTCTCTGTAAGGTGTCCGTCCAGTTCTGGTTCATTTTTCCACATTAGTCACTATTCCACTGGGATACAGAAATCACATCAGTGACTTGAGCAGAGGGCATATAATATAAACAACTCTGTACTAGATCTAAAGTTGTTAATTGCATAACTGAAAGGGTACAAAGTGGATTGTTAGGTATCACAGAGGAAGTGACTGCAGGAAACTGCACCCACTCCTGGGGCTAGAAGAATAGGGAAGAGAACGGAATTATTAAGACTCAAAGCTTGAAGAGAGCCTCATGGGGCTGGGACTCAGCCTGCTGACGGGGGTGGGGAGACACTGGCCAATGCTGGGTCTGTGCAGTGCATGGGGGGAGGGTAGAATGGGATGAAAAACCTGCAGACTGAATTCAGCTGCTGCTGCAGGAAGAAACTGCCTCAGCCAGGGTGAAGCAGTGTTCCTGGGGTGACTCTCAGAGGAACAGGAGGTAAATAGGAGAGAGCAGGAACTGCTCCCTCCCCCAGCCTCGCAGTGTCACTCCAGTGCCCCTACTGGCAGAGTCAAAGGGGAGCAGCTGGCAAAGCAGGAACATGGTTTCCTGGGTTCTGACTTCAGCACAGCGTAGCTGATATACTCGTACAAGTGTGGGTTGGGAGCAAAAGACAATTATTAACACTTAATAACTGGCAAATCTTCCCATGGCCAAGGTCGAGCCCTTGTGTGGAGACAGAGCCAGGAGAGCAGTTTCCAGGCTCTCGGCCTCACGCAGAAAGGTGCTCGCTCGGGTAGTAGACGGCCATCAGCTGTGATTAGTTAGCCATTGGCCATTGAAATAACTGCTGTGGCTACGCTAGGAGGTGTGGAGTGCGGTTAGCAAGGGGGTTGGTGGGTTGGTTGGCAGAGAAGCGGACAGCAGATTGCAGCTAGCAAGTGCGGTTAGCAAGCGAATTACATTGTGGATCGTGTTGATCCTATTTCCTGTGTGTCACTTGGCTGCCAGCGAGACTGGGGTGCAGGAAGACCCCTTGTCGGGGTATTGGTGGAAGTTTGCTTTTGTGTCTTGACCAGCCACCATCGACAATATAGTGGTATGACTCCCCTCTCTGTGGCTCTGTGGGTGTTCATTTCTGGCCTCACCATATCCTGCGTTCTTGTGCAGGGAGCGGGAGCTGAGACCCCTGCATGATACCTTGTAACTCAGACTTCAGGACATGCCTCTTACACTTCCTCTCACACGCCAGGTGGGCTTGGCTCAACTTTCGGGCAGCCATGCGATGCCTAAGTTTTTCACATAGCCATTGCTACATTTTTATGGGGTGCAGGTGGGGCGTGCCAAGGTCTCTTTCCAAATCGAACTGAGAAATACATGTAAGATGTCCTCTGCGTGCAGGGCCTGAGACTCAGGCTTGTCCACATCCCTCCTCGGTGACCCACGGCCCATGTTCCACTGCTGAGGCCGGGGCAGTCAGCAGTCCCCTTCCCAGAGACATTGGGTGTAGGCAGGAAGGGAGGGGAGCGGAGTCCATGCTTTCCCACCTTCCCTCTTCACCCTGTCCAGCTCCTCCCTGTCACATGTGTTCACCCAAGCATGACACTGACACCTTGAGTGGAGTTTGACCTTTACAGAAAGGAATAATTTGATTTCTTGAGAAGGTAGTGAACATAAGGTAGACTTTAGCAATATCAAAGCAGCATATCAATTAAATATCTGCTTAAGAGTTCTCTCTGGGTTTTCGGTACTCCAAAAGGCTCGCAATAAAATTAACTCCAAAGTTACTGAACTGAGAAATGTATAATTACAGTCTTGTTGGTGCAATAAAATAGAAAGGGATGTTTAGGCATTTAATTGGCAACCAAGCAACAACCGATAGTATGTTAATTAGACATCAATTACGGCAGAGTACTAATTGACATTTGATAAATATGCTAACTGATAACCAATGTTTGCTCTGCCAAATTAAATGGCTTGGTGGGCTGTGTTTGACGGCTGGGAGAGGCTTTATAAGAGGGCTGCCTGGCCGCTTCCAGGAGGCAGGGGCTGTCTCTAGAACATCCTTCGACTCCTTGGGAAACACTTCCAAGTGTCATAATTGCTTTCTGGTCTTGGGTTTTCTTCAAATGTTGCCTCTGGGAAAAGAGGTTCTGATGGAACCAGGCTTTGCCTGCCTTAGTCACAGATAACGGTCCCATTCTCTGTCTTCTTAGCTTTTTGTGGGTTTTACAGTCAGATCTATTTAAATGCGAAGGCCGGCTCAAGCACTTGAGAGCTGTGGGCGCTGAATAATTCTGCCGCCTGCTCTGGACTTCATTTTCTTCTCTGTGCCTCAGCATTGGGACAGTTGGGAGGAAAATGCTGGCCATAATTCTTAGCACAAAGCAGGAACTGAGTACATTTTGGTTCCTCTTCTTCTTTCTCCTCTTTCCCTCTGGTCTCCTGTTCCTACCCTTGTGCTGTTGGACTGTGGCCCTGGCACCATCTTTCCCAACGCTCCATCTGAGTTGAGACCAAGCTTTGGCTACCACCTGAGAAACAGTGTGGCTTAAGCTCAGGATTTAAGTGCTGGTTGTACCACTCTTAGCTGTGTGACACTGAGCCAGTTACTCCACTTTTCTGTTCTTTGGTTTTTCATCTGTGTTGTGGGGATGATAATGGTACTTCCTTTATAGAGTTAATGGAAGTTAATGGAAGTTAGGATGGTGCCTTGCTTATAAAGTGCTCGTATATTTTGGCTGTTGTAATCATCAGACTCAGTTGTCTAGGATGAAGCCACTGAACTGGATTCTCAACCAGGTAATCTTTCTTTTTTTTTTCCCAGCAACTAACTCTTGAGTATATTCAGGGTTCCACAATCCCTTGTTTCCAGGTAGCAACATGCCAAGTGACCCCCTTCCATCTTCTTCACCTCCTTTCTCTTGAGGACTGCCAGATCAGTTCAGATAGACTCTGGCTGCTGTAATGTGGCAACTGCATGCTTGTTAAACGGGTGTATTTGTGTGTATGTGTTTATACTTGCATATTGGCACACACAGTGATTAAGAGTTAGTCAGCCCTAGTTCCCTTAGCGTGTAAGAAAAATGTGACTCTTTCCTTGCTACCACTTGGCATTTTATTCTAAAATATCACTTGGGATCTTAGATTGCCGACGGAACTAGGTCAATTCAATGAAAGCTAATTTATTGAACGGCTAATTTGCCAAAAGCCAATGCACCAAAAGTTAGTTTGCTGAAAATAAATTTGCTGAATCATTAGGTTACTAAATGACCAATTCACTGAAAACTGCCAAAGCCTAAACCACGGCTAGAATGGGGGGCTGCAGACGTCTTGCTGTCAGATCAAGAAGCACATATAAAGAAGACTCAAAAGATAAGGTAAGGGTTAGGCAAAGACCCTTAAAAATGAGGAGGATAGGAACCTGGATTTAAGAGAAAGTTCAGCTGTTCCCAGTTAAATGCCATCCACTTATGTGGCCTTTGCAGAGTGAAACACACAAGGATTCCATATTCAATTGACCTGGGCAGGCTGCTCTGTGGTTAAATGGCTGCAAAAAAGCTATGAGAAAACTAAAATTGAAACTAATTTTCAATAATTGGGTAACTCAATCATTTACAAATTGGCTTTGGCAAACTAATTTTCAGTGAATTGGTCTATTTTCTTCCCTAGCATGACCTTAGCCCTCAGGTACGCTGAGACTGAAGTGAGAATGGCCAATCAGGAGAGACCAGCCAGAGGTCCACAGAACACAAGGGCCTGAAGGAGGCATTTGGTCTAGCACCTGCATCTCAGCCTGGGCTAGGGCAGGGAAAGCTGGGGGTCGGAAACAGGGTCCAAAAGCCTGCGCCTCTGGGTGGTGGTAAGATGGATGATTAAGTCAATAGGAGTTCTCTGTGCCTTGGGCACGTTTGGAGGATTGCCAGACCCAGAATTTGCCAAGACTGGGACATGCAGAAGCTCGGAGGAGGTGACCTGGGCCCAAGGCAGTAGGCAGGGTTCTGGGGAAGGATCCTCTTCAGACCCAGACCTTCTATTAGGAGCAAAATAGAATTGGCAGGGACCTGGGGAGAGCCCTCAGCACACCAGGCTGAGGGAGGCACCCCAGGCTTTCTGAATGTAGGCTCACTTATCAAGTTAAGAAAACTCTATTGTGTGCACATAATGGTAAAAAGAAATACTATTAATATTTATTTTAAGTGTGTTTTTCCAGGACCCGTCAGCTCCAAGTCAAGTAGTTGTTTCAATCTAGTTGTGGAGGGCGCAGCTCACAGTGGCCCATGTGGGGATCGAACTGGCAACTTTGTTGTGAAGAGCACGGTGCTCTAACCAGCTGAACTAACTGGCTGCCCCAATACTATTTAATAGTAACTGACTATATTGAGCATTTACTATGTCCCAGAATCATGCTAAAGACTATGTACATTATCTCATTTAATCACATGATTAAACAGCTCTATAAAGGAGCTGCCATTTTTATTTCCATTTTACAAAGAACAGACCAAGCCCACACCTGTTTTCTGCTTCACAGAACTGGTGTGCAGTCCACCAGATTCCCTCCTGTGCTAGTGGGTACTTCCAGGAATGTGTAGGCCTTGAACCAATGGGGTTGGGCCCTGGGAAGGACTGAGCATGCAGCGGGCAGGTGTCAGCAGCAGGCAGAGCTGGTCCCCCACATCCCACCTGTTCAGTCTCATACTTCCCCAACTCACTGAGGACTTCTTTTCCAGCAAACATTCTCTTAGCACCTGCTGAGTGCTGCTAGACAGAGTTAGGCAGGGCTGGAAAATACCCAGGAAAAGAACCATGATTGGCTCAAAGACTGGCGGAAGGCAAAGAAATTATAGGACGGGTAGTAGAAACAAAATTTCAGTCATTAAATATGGCTTCATATCTGGTTGAGAACTAAGGATTGTAGTGATTTTACGTATTCTTCCTTACCTCGATATGTATGTATTTTTGCATGTTAATTATTTTTTCCTCTCTTCTCTTCATAGTAGCTTATATTATGTGTGTTAGGTGAAGTTAACCTTATAGTACAGTTTTCAGTTACCCAGGAGAGCAAAGGGGAATTGTCACTAAATGATATGTAGAACAAACATCATCCAAACATAGATACAGGAACTTATGGGCTTTGGGTCATCCCTTTTGGGGGCGAGGAATAGCGAACTTTTGTTTGTACTAATTGCACTGTTTTAGATAGAAGCAAGTTAATTGTTTGGAAGTTTAAATGTGGGTGTTTTCTCTTTGCAGTGTCACAGATAGAATGGTCTATTTTAATTATATTATTTTTTCAATTTGCTTCTTCTGTAATTTATGGAAGGAGGGTGTGTTATGATGTTGAATTTTACCGTTTAGTCTATCATTCATGGAATATCAGCACATGATACAGAACTCAAGGAGGAATGGGCATTGTTCAGTAAGCCTAGATATTATTTGCCTGTAGTAGATCTCTTAAAATTTTTGATGCTTGCTTTGTGAATCGTACATGGTTGATACTGGTAAATTTTCTATGTGTACTTGAAAATAACAGTATATTTTGCAGTTTGGTATATAGTGTTTTATATATGTCGATTAGGTAAAGTGTTCTAAGTAAGTCTAAATAGTCTCTATTTCTGAATTTATGTCTACTTATTCTTTCACTTACGGAGAGAGGTATATTAAAATTTTTCACACTAAAATTGTGGATACCTTTTTTTTTCCTTTTAGGTTTGCCAATTACTGAATTATATATTTTGAATCTATGAGATTAGGTGCATGCAACTTTAGACTTTTTTCCATTTTACTGATTATTGACTCTTTCATCATTATGAAATATCCCACATTATCACTTATAATGTATTGATCCTAATGTTTATTTTGTCTGATATTGTTATGGTTATACCAGATAGTTCTATTAGTGTTGGTGTGGCACATTTTCTTTTCCATCTTTTACTTCCATCATTTCTGTATCTATATATTTTGAGTATGTATTTTGTAAGAAGCATATAATAGTTGATTTTTAATCAATATGGTAACTTTTTCTTATTAGTTGGAGTATTTAACTTGTTTATTTTTAATACAATTATTGAAATATTTGGGTTTAAATCTGTCATCTTAATGGCTTTTTTTGAATTTATTTTTTATGATTTGTATTAAAATATAGCTAACATACAACATTGTATTAATTTCAGGCATACACCATAGTTATTCAACATTTATGTACCTAAAGAAGTGATCACCATGATAAGTTCAGTAATCACCTGACACCATATGGTGCTATCACAATATTATTGACTGTATTTCCCATGCTGTACATTACATCCCCATGACTATTATGTAACAACCAATTTGTACTTCTTAATCCATTCACCTTTCTTCACCCTGCCCCCAATCCCCTCCTGTTTACCACCCCAACAGCTCAAGTATTAATACGACACCATACATAGCTATTACAATATAATTGACTATATTCCTTATGCTATACCTTATATCCCCATGATTACTGTGTAACAACCAATTTGTAGTTGTTAATCCTTTCCACTTTTTTGCTCATCCCTACCTGCCCTCCCATCTGAGAACCATCAAAATGATCTCTGTATCTATGAGTTTGTTTCTGTTTTGTTTGTTTATTTTGTTCTTTAGATTCCACATATAAGTGAAATCACATTGCATCTGTCTTTCTCTGTCTGACATACTCCACTCAGCACAATTCCCTCCAGGTCCATCCATGCTGCCTCAGATGGCAAGAACTCATTCCCTTCCCTGGCTGTGCAATATTCCATTGTATGTATGTACTACCTCCTCTTTATCCATTCATCCATCGACAGACATCCAGGCTGCCTCCACATCTTGGCCATTGTAAACAATGCTGCAATGAACATATGGATGCACAGGTCCCATCAAAGTAGCATTTGGGTTTCTTCGGATAAATACCTAGAAGTGGGATTATTGGGCACTTCTTTGTCTCTTGTTACAGTCTATGTTTTAAAGTCTGTTTTTTCTGGTATAAGTATTTTTATGCCAGTTTTTGTTGTTGTTGTTGTTCTCATTTCCATTTCATGAAATATCTTTTTGCATTTCTTTACTTCCAGTCTTGTGTGTGTCTTTCAATCTGAAGTGATTCTCTTGTAGGCAGCATATGTAAGGTTTTGTTTCCTTATCCATTCAGCCCTCCTGTGTCTTTTGAGTGGAGCATTTAATCCCTTTACATTGAAAGTAATTGTTGATAGATATGTAGCTATTGCCATTTTATCATTCATAATTTTGATCTCCCCTTTCCCCCATTTTAAAAAAGTCCCTCTAACATTCCTTGTGATACTAATTTGGTGGTGATGAACTCCTTTAGCTTCTTGTCTGGGAAACACTATATCTGCTTTTCAATTTTAAATAATAGCTTTGCTGGCTAGAGTAATCTTCGTTGTAGGTCCTTGCTTTTAATCACATTGAATATTTTGTGCCAATCCCTTCTGGCCTGCAAAGTTTCTGTTGAGAAATCAGCTAACAACTTATGGGGGCTCCCTTATAATTTACCGGTTGCCTTTGTCTTGCTGCTTTTAGGATTCTCTCTTTGTCTTTAACCTCTGCCATTCTAATTATAGTGTGGGACTTGGTGTGAGTCTGTTTGGGTTTATCCTGTTTGGGATTCTCTGCACTATCTGGACTTGTATGTCTATTTCCTTCACCAGGTAAGGAAAGTTTTCAGTCATTATTTCTTCAAATAAGTTCTCAATCTCTTGTTTTCTCTCTTCTTCTGGTACCCCTATGATGCAAATATTGTTACGCTTGACATTGTCCCAGAGGCCTCCTAAGCTATCCTCATTTTTTGGATTCTTTTTTCTTTTTGCTGTTCTGACTGGATATTTTCTGCCACCTTGTCTTCCAAATCACTGATTCGATAATCTGCTTCATCTAGTCTGCTGGTGACTCCTTCTAGTGCATTCTTCATTTCAGTTCTTGTATTCTTCACTTCTGACTGGTTGTTTTTTATTGTTTCGATATCCTTTTTTACGCTTGCTATCTCTTTGTTGAAGTTCTCACTAAGTTCTTTGAGCATCCTTATAACCATTGTTTTGAACTCTGTCTCTGGTAGGTTGCTTGCCTCCATTTTGTTTAGGTCTTTTTCTGAAGTTTTCTCCTGTTCTTTCATTTGGGATGTATCTCTTTGTTTTCTCATTTTGGCTGCCCCTCTGTTTCTTTCTATGTATTAGGCAGATCTGCTACATCCCCCAGTCTTGGCCAGGCGGCCCAGTAGCACAGTTTCCCTGGTCACCTGCTCTGGGTGCTGCAGAGGTGTCCTTTGTGTGAATTGTGTGTGCTCTCCTGTTACAGGTTGCGATTGGCATGTCAGTGAGTGGGATTGACCCTTAGGCTGATTGGTTGTGGGGTTTTGCCATGTCTACAGCTTACAGGCTACTGTGTGTGGGGCTTACCCCACTGAGTGGGAGTCACCCCAGTAGGCTCTGGTGCCTATTGAGACTGCCCGTTGGATGTGCTGCTTGTGAGATGAATGGGGCAGTGCTCTGTTGTAGTCTGAAAGCAACCTCCAAGTATGTTGGTTCTGGGTCTTCTTGGGAGGGGCTCCAGTGCAGGCCCAGGTCGCCCACTGCCTGTGACCAGTTGGAAACCACCTGGTAAGAGCTACAAAGTGATCTACTATTGTTTTCTACCTGTGCTAACCTGGAGGCATGTGGGAGAGGCCACAATGTGAACCAAGGATGTCTGCTATCAGGACTGGGCCTGGGTAGCTCCACAAAATGCCAGGACACCCTGAAGCCTGCTGCCACCTGCCAACTCCCATAAGGTTCAGCCACTGATAAAGCCTCCTGCGGTAAGCAAGTTGGGTGAGGCATGGTGTGGGGACAGAGCCCCAAAAAGCAGTTTCCAGGCTCTCGGCCTCACATAGAAAGGTGCTGGCTCAGGTAGTAAATGGCCATCGACTGTGATCAAATGGCCAGCAGCTGTGGCTAGTTGGCCGTCAGCTGTAACCAGTGAGCCATTAGCCATGAATATAACTGCCGTGGCTAGGCTAGCAAAAAAAAAGGGGGAGCTAGCAAGAAGATGGTGGCTGAGCCTGCAAGCGGCGCAGTGAGGGTTGGGAATTGTGTTGCTCCTGTTTCCTGTTTCTCCAACCCAGCCGCCAGCGAGAGTATAGTGGTGTGACTCCCCTACCTATGGCTCCGTGGGTGTTCCTTTTTGGCCTCACCATGTCCTGCATTCTTATGTGGGGAGCGAGACCAGAGACCCCACAGACCCCGCCTGACACCCTGCGTGACACATGGCGTAGTTGGCAGGATCCCCTGCATGACACATGGCGCAGCGAGCAGGGTACGGTGTCGGCCAAAGCTCCCCGAAGGGCAGTGGAGCAGTTTGTGCCTATGAACACTCAGTTGCAGGAAGACCAGGAGGAGCAGCTGCCTGAGAGCTGGAACCCCATGGAGGGGTGGGAAGACCTGGACGGTTCCCCAACCAGCAGAGGCCAGAGAAAGCGAAGGTCGTTGGGCCCCGTGGGCTGGGAAGTGCTTGCTGAGGCAGCCCGGATGCAGGACTTGTAGTCCCAGGAGGAAAGTCTTGCTGAGTCCTCCATGGGAGCTGAGGATGAGGTCAAGGTCATCCCTCACCCCCAGGACAGCCCTGGAAAATGACTATGGACTATGGGGAATTGCCTTCCACCCCTAATTTAATGGACAGCTTGACTATTTGTTTGGGAACATACCACTATGTAGTGGAACTGGCAGATGTTTGCTATTGTGTCTTGACTGGCCACCATTGAGAATATGTAAGCACCTTGACTGTGAGCAGCTGTTGCTCCAGCACGGTACCCTGAGAGGCCCAGAGAGAGTGGCAGTGCCCTGAGAGCCCTGGCTGAGCCCAGGAAGTCTGGCTGTGCCCAGAGAGAGTGGCAGTGCCCTGAGAAGCCCTGGCTGAGTCCAGGAAGTCTGGCTGTGCCCAGAGAGAGTGGCAGTGCCCTGAGAAGCCCTGGCCGAGCCCAGGAAGTCTGGCTGAGCCCAGAGAGAGTGGCAGTGCCCTGAGAGCCCTGGCCGAGCCCAGGAAGTCTGGCTGTGCCCAGAGAGAGTGGCAGTGCCCTGAGAGCCCTGGCTGTGTCCAGGAAGTCTGGCTGTGCCCAGAGAGAGTGGCAGTGCCCTGAGAAGCCCTGGCCGAGTCCAGGAAGTCTGGCTGTGCCCAGAGAGAGTGGCAGTGCCCTGAGAAGCCCTGGCCGAGCCCAGGAAGTCTGGCTGTGCCCAGAGAGAGTGGCAGTGCCCTGAGAGGCCCTCACTATGTCCGGGGAGACTAGTGGTACCCTAAGAAGTCCAGGAAGTCTGGCTATGCCCAAAAGTACTGGTGGTGCCCTGAGAAACCCTGGCTGTGTCCGGGGAGACCAGTGGTACCCTAAGAAGTCCAGGAAGTCTGGCTGTGCCCAGAAGTACTGGTGGTGCCCTGAGAAACCCTGGCTGTGTCCGGGGAGACTAGTGGTACCCTAAGAAGTCCAGGAAGTCTGGCTGTGCCCAGAAGTACTGGTAGTGCCCTGAGAAACCCTGGCTGTGTCCAGGGAGACTAGTGGTACCCTAAGAAGTCCAGGAAATCTGGCTGTGCCCAGAAGTACTGGTGGTGCCCTGAGAAACCCTGGCTGTGCCTGGGGAGACTAGTGGTACCCTAAGAAGTCCAGGAAGTCTGGCTGTGCCCAGAAGTACTGGTGGTGCCCTGAGAAACCCTGGCTGTGACCAGAGAGCTTGGCTGTGTCCAGGAAATAGCATTCACCTCCAGGCTCCTCGCACAGGGCCCCTCGCGGAAGACGCTTGTCGCGTAGATTGTGAGGCGAGACCCTGTAGGGGTGGAGTGTGGGGACAGAGCCCCAAAAAGCAGTTTCCAGGCTCTCGGCCTCACATAGAAAGGTGCTGGCTCAGGTAGTAAATGGCCATCGACTGTGATCAAATGGCCAGCAGCTGTGGCTAGTTGGCCGTCAGCTGTAACCAGTGAGCCATTAGCCATGAATATAACTGCCGTGGCTAGGCTAGCAGCAAAAAGGAAAAATGGGGGCTAGCAAGAAGATGGTGGCTGAGCCTGCAAGCAGCGCAGTGAGGGTTGGGAATTGTGTGGCTCCTGTTTCCTGTTTCTCCAACCCAGCCACCAGCGAGAGTATAGTGGTATGACTCCCCTACCTATGGCTCCGTGGGTGTTCCTTTTTGGCCTCACCATGTCCTGCATTCTTATGTGGGGAGCGAGACCAGAGACCCCACAGACCCCGCCTGACACCCTGCGTGACACATGGTCTTAGGGAGTCACTAGAGTGAGAAGAGTTGTCATTACCAGGTTATTGTAAATTCTGGTTTGATGCCAGTGCTGAGCCTGAAGCTACTCAGCAAAAGTCTCAGAGCACACTGAGGCCAGTCACTGCCCATCTGGGGTCTGTTAGACTCTGACAGTTTTCCAAGAAAGAGTGCAATGTGGGTGGGGCTAGTTGCTCTTGGAAAAAGTGCCTCCGGTGTTGGGGAAGTTGGGTGGGGTGGGGTTCCAGTAAGTCAGCAGGGTGGATCCCTGGAGCTCACCAAGCCAATCGGATTTAGATTTGGACGTAAGTGTGGGAGGAGGGCTCAAAACATCAAAGATGGTGGCTGTCTGCTGGCTGCACTGGAGAAGGATCTCTCACAGGAAAAATGCTGACTGTCCTCCAGCCTTTGTTTTGAAGCCACACAACTCAATCTGCCCCCTAGATATCTCCAACACCCCTCGAGTAACTGTCCCTCTGCTGGAGCCCAGGGTGAGTGCCTGCAAGCGAATGAATCCATGCAAGGGCCATTTAAGAGGATGCCTGGGTTTCCCTTTGCCTTTCATCCTACCCAGATCGTCAGAATCCCCACTGTTTTTCACAGTCAGATGTTGTGGGGGCTCCTGTTCCTGGTACTAGTACTCTGCACTAGGAGTGCCAATGTGGGGCTGGTGTTCCTCGGTCTCTTGGGGGAAACCTCTACTGCTGAGATATCCTCCCTGGTTCCCAACCACCACCTGGAGGTTTGGGGTTAGCCAGTTCTCGTCTCTGCTCTTCCTACCAATCTCGATGTGGCTTCTTTTTTATATCCTTAAGTTATAAAACTTCTATTCAGCCGGACTTCAGATAGTTCTCCAGGTTGACTGTTCTATAATTTAGTTATAATTTTAATTTTTTCATGGAAGGAAGCAGGCACAGTGTTTATTTACTCTGCCATCTTGGATCTCCCTCCTTAATGGCTTTTTTTCTATTGGTTCTAGAAGTTCTCTGTTTCTCTCTCTTTCCTTTTTTTGCTTTCTTATAGATTCATCAAGTAGTTTTTATTTATTCCCTTCCCTATTAGTTTGATGACTTTGTATTCTTTTACAGTTTTTTAAATGATTACCTTAGACATTAGAGTAGGCATCCTTAATTTACTAAAGTCTAACCAATTATCTTCCACATCTCAATCATTCAAGGGCTATAGAATACTTTAACTTAACGTATCTCTTCCTTTTGCACTATTTTCTTCATGTATCTTAATTGCATATATATTTTTAAATCCTGTATCACGTCATTACTATTGTTGTTTTACAAAATCAATATTGATTTAGCTCTATCTGTCTGTTTATGTGCATGTATATCCTTTCTAATTCTCTCCATCTCTTTTTGGAAATCCAGATATCCATCTAGAATTATTTTTCTTCTCTCTGAAGAATTTCCTTTAGTGTTTCATCTAATGCAGGTCTGTTTTGTTTTTGGTTATCTGAAAAAAAAAGTCTATATTTTGTCTTTATTTTGAAGGATATAAAAGATTTTTATGCTGGTATAAAATTCTTAGTTGTCAGTTATTTTCCTTTAGCTCTTTGCATATATTATTCCATCATTTCAGACATTTTCCTCCTTGTCTCCATTGGGTAGCAGCAATCCTATTTCTCCTTGATAATCAGGATCAGGTAACCCAGTCTGAGTAGTTAGTCCCTCTATTACTTGCTGGTTTAATGGCACAAGACGCTCAAAATTGCTATGTGGGAATCTCAGTTCCCAGTGTCTCTGGCAGAATAGTTTTTCTCTTAGTAATTACAAGCTTGAAACTAGCAGAGCTCCACATTGTGTCGTATTTAGACTCATACCCGTGGGTTATGCTGGTATCTGATCTTAGCAATACATTTTCAAATTGGTGGAGACGGATCTTAAGGAGAATGAGACTATTCTCTCAATTAGAATCCTTTTGATCCTAGTTAAGGTCAAGCATCATTAAGCAAGTCAGATCTATAAAGTCATGCACTGAGGGGAGAAGGGAGACGTCTTTTGGCAAAGGATGACTTAGAAGGATTTCGGAATTCTAGGTGTTCAGATTCATCTAAGTTTACCTCAAAGACCCCATCCTCAAGGCCCATCCCATTTATTACCCTGACTTACCCACGAGAGGCCTGGTGAGTGTGTGAATTCAACTTACATTGTGACTCTGGCTCTTCAAGCTACTTATGCTTTGAATCAGGAAACTGCAGGAGACTATTGATTACTTCACAATAATTATATAGCCTTAACGTGGGTGAAATGGAAAGTTATTTGCAAATCTGAAGAGAGCAGAGTCATAAACAATATAAAAAAACAAAACAAACAAATGGTAGGGTTAAAGAATGTGTGTAACATTTATGCTGACAACGGGCTAATATCATTTTTTTAAGAAGTACTTCCATACATTGTTAAGTGTGGTTGTGGGGACAGAGTCAGGAGTACAGTTTCCAGGCTCTCGCCCTCACATGGAAAGGTGCTCAATTGGGTAGTAAATGGCCATCAACTGTGATTGGATGGTCATCAGCTGTGGCTAGTTGGCCGTCAGCTGTAACCAGTGAGCCATTGGCCACTAATATAACTGCCTGTGGCTACAGTAGCAGCAAATGGGGGCTAGCGAGAAGATGGTGGCTGAGCTAGCAAGAGCGGATTGTGGATTGTGGATTGCAGAGAGGCGGATTGCAGTTAGCAAGTGAGGTTGCTTGGCAGAGAAGCAGACAGCAGGCTGCGGATAGTGTGGTTCCTGCTTCCAACCCAGCCGCCAGTGAGACTATAGTGGTATGACTTCCCTATCTATGGCTCTGGGAGTGGGCCTTTTTGGCCTCACCGTGTCCTGTGTTCTTATGTGGGGAGCGGGAGCTGAGAACTGCATGACCCCCTGCATGACAAATGGCGCAGCGAACAGGGTCCCCTGCACGACACATATCCTGTGTTCTTGTTCGGGGAGCAGGACCAGAGAACCCGCATGACACCCTGCATGACAGTGGTAGGCAGAATCATGGCCTCCAAAGATACCCACACCCTAATCCCCTGAACCTATGAATAGGTTGCTTTGTGTGGCAAAAGGGCTTTGCAGATGTGATTAATGGACCTTGCAGTAGAGAGCTATGCCTGGATCATCCAGGTGAGCTCAATCTACTGCATCCTTAAAAGCAAAGAACCCCTCCTGGCTGCAGAGAGATGGCAGTGTGAGAAGGACTTGGCTTATTATTGCTGGCTTTGAAGATGGAGGAAGGGGCCACGAACCAAGTAATTATGGGCTGCCTCTAGAAGCTGGAAAAGGAAAAGGAGATTTCCCCCTACAATCTCCAGATAGTAACGCAATCTGACCAACACCTTGATTTTAACCCAGTGCGACCCGTTTTTCACTTCTGACCTCCATCACTGTAAGGTAATAAGTTTGTATTGTTTAAGCTACCAGGTTTGTGTTAATTTATTATGACAGCAATAGAAAACTAATATAGTAAGAAAAAGACAAATAACCCAATAGAAAAACAGGCCAAAAATATGACCAGACAATTCATAGAATTAGCTAATTAACATTTGAAGAGATGCTTAATCTTTCTTTTTTTTTTTTTTTTTTTTTTTTTTAAAGCAATGCCTAAATTTTATTTTATTTTTTTTTTTTATTTTTTTTTTTTTTAATTTATTGGGGTGACAATTGTTAGTAGAATTACATAGATTTCAGTTGTGCAATTCTGAATCACATCATCCATAAATCACACTGTGTGTTCACCACCCAGAGACAGCTCCCCTTCCATCACCGTACATTTGATCCCCCTCACCCTCATCCCCCACCCCCCAACCCCCTTACGCTCTGGTAACCACCAAATTACGTTCCCCAGATTAATTTTCAAACCCCGTGGCCATCCTGTGGTCACCGACTGCCCTCCAATCCCCTCACCCTCCCCCCCACCCCCCTCTCCCCCCGCCCATCTAGCAACCCTCAGTTTTTCCTCATTGTCTCCCAGTTTCTGATTAGTTCATTCACTTATTCTTTTCTTTAGAATCCGCAAATAAGTGAGATCATATGGAACTTATCTTTCTCTGTCTGACTTATTTCACTTAACATAATGTTCTCTAGATCCGTCCATGTTGTTGCAAATGGTAAGATTTCTTTCTTCCTTATGGCTGCATAATACTCCATTGTATAAATGTACCACAGTTTCTTAATCCAATCATCTACCGATGGGCATTTTGGTTGTTTCCATGTCTTAGCTATTGTGTATAGTGCTGCAATAAACATAGGAGTGCATAGAGATTTTTGAATTGAAGTTCTGGATTTCTCCGGATAGATACCTAGGAGTGGAATTACTGGATCATAAGGTAGTTCCATTTTCAGAATTTTGAGATACCTCCATACTGTTTTCCATAGCGGCTGCACCAGTCTGCAATCCCACCAACAGTGCACAAGCGTTCCCTTTTCTCCACATCCGCGCCAGCACTTGTTGTTTGTTGATTTATTGATGATAGCCATTCTGACTGGGGTGAGGTGGTATCTCATTGTGGTTTTTATTTGCATTTCTCTGATGGTTAGTGAGGTTGAGCATTTCTTCATATGTCTGTTTGCCATCTGAATGTCCTTTTCAGAAAAATGTCTCTTCAAGTCCTCTGCCCATTTTTTAATTGGATCGTTTGTTTTTTTGGAGTTGGGTTGAGTAAGTTTTCCATAGATTTGTGATATTAATCCCTTATCAGATATATCACTGGCAAATATCTTTTCCCATTCAGTAGGATCCCTTCTTGTTTTATTGATGGTTTCCTTTGCTGTGAAAAAACTTTTTAGTTTGATATAATCCCACATGTTTATTCTTTCTCTTAGTTCCCTCGCGCGAGGGTGTATATCTTTCTAATGAAGCAGATACATGCAAATGAAAACAATGAGACATCATTCTTCACTCATTAAATTGGCAAATGTTAAAACAATTGATAATACACTCTAATAGTGAGAAATAAGCAGCATTAAACACTGCTCGTGGGAGTGTGAATTTCTATAACTTTTGGGATAATAATATGTGATATTTAATATATAAATAACACACAAATCCTCTGCAAAACCAATTTTGGCTATCTTACATAAATAATATGGTCTTTTTTTTCCTGTAAATACACAAGGCAATATATTGTGGTGTCAACAAACTGGAAGTAATCTGAAATTTCACTTTGGGGAATGGTTAAATAAATTTTGATAAATCCATAATACGAAATACTATGCATAAGGTAAAATTAACTAGATCTCTATGCAGAGATTCAGAAGGTGGTCCATTGTGTACTATTCACTAAAAATGCAGGTTGCAAGGTAATTTCTACAGATTTAATTTATGAATCCATTGAGATTAAAATGACACTACAAAGCATTAAGTAATCTTTGCATATGTATGCTTATATACATTTTTGTTTGTGTAGAAAAAGATTTGGAAAGAAACACACCAAGCAATTAACATTGTTCATCTCTAGGTATGGCACTGGGGGTGAAGGGGCACGCGGGAGAACGAGAGAATTAACTTTTTCTTCCTACAGTTCTGTTGTCCAACTTTTTACAGTGAGCACATAAAACTTTTGTAAAACTAAATATTTCTAATACAATATTTAAGAAAGGGAAGAAACTTGGCATTATTGGACTTACACATTTGCCCAGCAGCTGATAAATGACCCTTTCAGCTGGTGCCGCTGGCACTGACCACAGGCCAGCAGTCCAATTTTGGCCCCAGTGCCTCGTTGTCGATATAGCCGTGTACCTTTATGCAGCTTCTTGAGAATTTTGTGGCATGTTGTTCCTCTTTTATATACATGAGGGAAAGATGGGGGGAAAAAATGAAAGTGCAGATAGGAAGTGTAGGTTTCATAAATTTAAAACAATAGAATCAAGGATGGAAATCATTAGGTGTGACCAAAGTTGTAAATCCCTTGTCCGAATCAGACTCTCACTGGGCTTGAATCAGTTGCCTATGAGTTTGGTTATGAAGAAAAAGAACAAAATTGAGGAAAAGAGATAAAGATCTTGCATCTTTGAGACAAGTAACTAGGGATTGCATAATATATTTATTTTTCCTCTCCAGGATGAAACCATCTCTGCGCACACTTGACATATATAGGTCTATTGCAGGTTTTTCTCACATTACACTTTTTTTCCAAGTATTATATTTGGTGTGTACAGTAATAATTTGAAATGTTACACTTATGATTTCCCCTGCCATTTCTTTTTACGCATTTCCTAATCTCTAACTCGAGATAATCAAGACACTCATGTGGTCTTTAGGATGAGTAAGATAAGTGGAAGGAAAAACAGCAAGAAATAGTCAAATTTCAATGATTTGATTCCCGAAACAGGCCTTTAAGATTCAAAAGAACTAATCCAAGTGAAGCAGGGTACAGAATTTATATACAGTGATACGATTGGAAAGAAAGCAGAGGAAGGAGGAGGCCACCACTCTCATGCCACCTGGGAGCTGAGAGAAGGGTGGCCTAGGCTATAGAGAGGGGAACGAGAAGGGGGTCTGCCATGGGAGGGGGTTCTGTGTGATCCAGGCAGGGAGCTAGACAGCCTCTGGTCTTTGCTTTGAGCAGTAATGACTGTGCACTTTAAAAAAGAAGAAAAAAACAAACAGCTTTGTTTATTTATCAAGAAGCAACTGAGGTGTGAACAGTGAGGTGCTCAATGACATTCTTTGTATTTTTTCACTTCACCCCACTATCAACATTTGTGACCTGGTCACCCTTTGCCTGTGTATCACCCACCTTCTCTCAGCCCCAGCTGTAACTGATTGAGTCAGAAGTGGACACAAGACCCAAATTTGCTCAACTTGAATTTACAATAAGACTCAGAGACTCTATTCTCTTAGTACTGAGTGCTGGGATGGCCGTGGGCACAGGGAGAGGAAAGCTGGGAGATAAAGGACCGAGAGAAAGGAGATCTCACCGTGTAACCTGGGAGTCTACTGCTAGACTTGTCCATTTCTGGTTCCCTCCTTGACTGCATCTATCAACTTTTTGTCATTTAAAGTGAGGATATTGGGACGTGTATACTTCCTCTCACCTCTGTCTCCTCCCCACTATTTTTACTATTTCAATTGTTTTGTTTTATTTTAAACTTCTTATTCTGAGATAATTTTAGAGTTGTTAAAGAGTTGGAAGGATGGTACGGAGTATTTTGTACACCCTTCACCCGCTTCCCCTAACGTTACCATCTGTGCATCCATGATACACTAGTCAAAACGAAAAAGTGAACCTTGGTCCAACATTGGTAGGGTGTCCATTCATGCAAGTTTTCCTGAGACTTTCCTGGTTTTAGGAGTGGAAGCATCGCATCCCAGGAAAGCCCCCAGTTCTGGACAAACCGGAACTTTCCTAATTTTAAAACTGAAAGGCCTATGCCCAGAGTGCCCCTTCAGGACAGGTGGTCACCCCTTTACCTAAAGTACAGACTTTATTTGGATTCCCCCAGGTTTTTTAATAATGTGCTTTTCATGTTCCAGGATCCAATATAAGGTATATCTTTGCATTTAGTCTCTGTAGTCTCCTTCAATCTGTTCAATCTCTTCAAATCTGACTATTTTCAGTGTCTCCTTGTTTTCCATGAGCTTGACACTTTTGTAGAGTATTGGTCAAGTGTTTTGTAGAATGTCCCTGAATTTGGGTTTGTCTGACACTTCCTCATGATTAGTCTGGGGTTATGAGTACAACAGAGTGAAGGGTGAAGTGGCCTTCTTACCACATAATATCAGGGGTACATAATATCAACATGACTTGCTACTGGTGATGCTGTCAGTTTTCTCCACTGTAAAGTTACTTTTTTTCTCTTTCTATAGTCTATTCTTTAAAAGTGAGTCATTAAGTCCAGCCCACACTCAACAGGGAATTAACTTCCACCACCTGAAGGGAGGAGTACCAAACAATTTCTGGACATGTTAAAACCCCCATGGTAATATGTTGGTGGAGATGCTGTGAGGCTATGCAAATATCCCTGTTTCTCCTGAAAGTTTTGCCCACTAATCTTTAGCATGCACTGATGGGTCTGATCCATAAGCAATTATTACTGTGGTGTTCTCATGGTGGTTTTCTATAGTTTGATTATTTTAATTGTCAAAGTTTATAATTTTGATACTCTGTCCAGAGTGTACCTCCTGCCCTTTGATTCTGTGAGCATCATGTGATTTTTTTCGTATTCCAGCAGACTCGGCTAAATACCTGAGGGGACCCACTGCTCACCTCTGGGGTTCACTCCCTGTGCCGCTCTGCCCTGATCGGCACTCTATCTGTGAACCCCAGCCGCCTTGGTCTCCCTGGACTCTCCCTGTTGTCTCCTCAACTCAGAGAGCCCAGTGGGCTTGGCTTGGGCTGTCCCAAGGCAGGAAGCTCACCTGTGGGATCACTGTCCTTCACAGCCAGATAGCCAGTGTCTTGACAACCATTGTTTCATACATTTTATCTGTTTATTTATTTTTGGTTGTTTCAGGCAGGAGTGTAAATCCAGTCCCTGTTACTCCATTTTTTCCAGAATCAGGAGGAACCATGTTTGAAGTCGAACAGAGTCGACCCCCAGTACATGCATCAACCCACCACTGCTCAAGCACCAGGCGCACAGACGCTTTCTTAGCTGACTACAGTTGTCCATCAAATCTCAGCCAACAGCTCACCTCCTCAGGGTCCTTTCTCGGCCCACTGAGTTTGAATGTTCGCCTCTGGCTGCTGTGGCCCTTTATGGGTCAAGGTCCTTTTCCCATTTCCCCCAGCCTGAGCTTCTGGGCTCACCACCTCCCCTTTTGCTTAGTAAAGACTAGTCTAATGGATGGATGGACGGATGGATGGATGGATGGATGGATGGATGAAGCACAGCTCCTTGGTTAGCTGAGCCCTATGCAGACAGGGCAGGAGAAAGTTCTGGGAAGGAAATGAGCTGTTTTGGCCTAGTAATTGTGGAGGAAATTCCCTCTGGGGTCCATGGTCCCTAGGCCGGTTGACCAAGTGTGGGGTGGTACCTGTGAAAACAAACTGAGTGGCATTGTATAGAGCAGACTTTGCTTTGCTTTTTTTCTCAGTTGTCATGTTTTCAAATAATAAAGGCACCATCCAGTGAGGTCAGAGTTGTGGCTCATGAAAAAGATCTGCCCTGCAGGCCAGATGTGGGGGCCTGTGGGGGCCTGTGGGGGCGGGGAAGCGGCATCAGACTCTGGGATGCGCAGCATGATTTCCAATGTCCAGGAAAATATTGGGAAACGCATTGCTGCTGATTATTAAAGTCACAATTTGGGGGGGAAGGGTGGGGAGAGGAAGGGAAAAAGGTCCTGTGCAGAGTGGTACAAACTGGGGAAAATAAAGAAGAGAAAAATGAGAGAGGTTTGTTTTCAGGCAGGGGCAGTGTAATCTCATACTGCTTGTGACATAGAGGAAAGAGTGTGGCTTTTGTGTCAGACACACCTGCATGCAAATGAAAGAACATTTAGGCTGATTGCTTTACTTCTTGGGGCCTCAGTTTTGCCACCTGTTGAACGGGTTGTCTGGATAAGGAAGCACCAAGCTCAACACCATGTGAATTCTTGTCCTCTCCCCACCTCTTTCCATCTCCCTCTCCTTCACAGAAGATAGGAAAAGGAAGGGGCTGAACGTGTCTGGTTTCAGTTCCTTAAGAAAATGATGACTTGGGAGCAAATTCTCTTTACCAGGCCGTCAGGAGCTTCAGGGAGTGGATGGCTGAGCTGAGGCCTCCCTGTAACTGGTAGTTGAAGAGACTCAGCCCGGAGGGGTGTTCACATGTGCAGTTTTATTTTTCCCCAGTCACTTCTATCCATGCTCTGTCGCATCTGTTCCCCGTCCTGAGAAGCTTCTCAGTAAGATTCTGGAAACTATGGGTCTCTTTTGGATATTAACATTTATTCCAAATTTATACCTTCAGTCTCCACCTTGATTCAAATTTCATCGCCTTGGAATATAGGAGATGTTTTTAGCAGGGGCGCTAATCATGAATTCTCAGGAAAGGGAATAATGTCACTGAACAGTACCCATTTATGGTGGGAGGGCAGGGACAGGCGCCTACGGGGCTGCTAGAGGGACTGCACTTTCCTTGTCACCTCCAGCTGCGGGGCCTGCCCAGGAGTGAGGCAGTGCTCTGTCGGGGTGGCTGGGCCTGGGGACAGAGCACCGTTTTCTTGCTCTCCCTCCTCATCCCCACATGTGCTCATCATCTGCGCATTTGTGGACATCAGTCAAGAGCTACTGGAATCCTCTCCACCCGAGGTGTACCTAGGTAGTCTGCAGTCCTTTGTCCTGGGCCACACCTTCTGCTGAAGCGCAAGTCGAGGGTATCAGGTTCACAGCCCCATGTCCCCTTTTCCTGTCTGCTGGTGAGTAGGAGTCTGGTGATGACTCCTGTGAAGCCGTTTGGTCCTCTTTTCTCTCACTTTCAAGGACCCATACTCGTTCCTGAGTCGAAGTCACCCATTCTGGCTATCCTGGGGCTCCTGTCATTGTCCAGTGTGGTTTGGTCTGAGCCCCATTCCTTCCTTCATCACTGCTGAGATGGCGTCCACTTGTCTGACCACCTCTCCAGGCAGGCTGGGCTCACGGGTCAGGAAAATGCCTGGCGCGTGGGCCCAGAGTAAGTACAGCAGGAGTGTGGGGCATGGAACTAAAGAGAGTGGTCCAAGGGCACAGGGCAAAAAACAGCAGAACCCAAGGGCAGGTAAAAGTACAATTCTGGGTACAAGGCAGCAGGGAAGCCCCCAGAGGTGTTGGAAAAGACAAGAAAGCTCAAGAAAATGCAAAAGTGTTGCTCTGGTTCCATGCCCCAATCTGTCTCTGGGACAGCTGCTGCGGAAGCTTCCTCTATAACTTCCAGGGGAGGTTGTTTGTTGTTAGAGATACAGCAAGGGATCCGTTCTGCTCCTGGGGGATAGTCCCAGGCTTGTGGGCCAGTCCCCACCATGGCTGAGTCCCCACCATGGATCTGCTGGCAGACACCCTCCCACCGAGATATGCAATGACTTCTCTCTAGGTCGCTGCTTGCAGGCTATCTACACTTTTACTTTTATTCTCATTATCTACACCAGATATAATACAGTCTTGTTTTTTTGTGTCACTGAACTGAACATGCTCAGGAGCCCTCATTTCCACTGAAGGCAGGACGACCCCCTCTCACTACCTGCCAACCAACTTTCAGCTTGGTAATGCAGTTTCTTCTGGTTTAAGACACTGTAGATTTGGTTAAGTATACTGCCAAAATCAGAACTGACTGAACATTTTCCTCCTCCTGTCCTCACTCACCTCTGGGGTGAAATAATTTCTCAGTGTGTTTCTGTGTCGTCCTGGATTTGGAGGAAGGCTGCAGGACGGCGCTCAGACAAGTACCTGGAGGCAGGGTGCAGCAGGACTCCACCGTGGAGCCGCCCCTCCGTGGGTGTGGACAGCTGACAGCTGAGTCTGCTTCCTCTCGGCCACGGGCACTGCAGCCGTCAGGTTGCTGGACTTCATTCCCCTTGGCCACCATGGAAACCAGCTACCTGACCCTGAGCCAAGGGTCGCTCAGGAGCCGAGACCTGGCGGCAGGTCCTGTTGGCCACACTTGGGTCACATGCCCACACTATGGGCCAGCAGGTGAGGAAAGGAAGTACCTACTCCACCCCATCCCCCGGCTTCAAAGCAGAGCGGCCTCCCACTGTTTGGGATTCCCCCAAATAGGAAAGATGTTTGGAGTCGGGGTAGCCAAAATGAGAACTATTTTCTGGAGCCAGAGAGGGCCTGAGCTAACCTTTGACCCCCTCCCCTACCACTCCCAGCTCCCACAGATCCTGGAAAAAATCCACAACAATTTCTGCCCCTGGGGGAGAGGGATGCAGACGGTACCTGGGGATTCTGAGATGGTGTGCCTGCTAGAAGTTACTGTCAGGTGGGGCACAGTCCTGCCTGGGACTGAGGAGTGAGCTGGGGTTGAGGCTGGGCATGGCTGAGTCTCAGAGGGTCAGCAGTATCAAAATGATGCCCCCACCCACCAAGAAAGAGACAAGCCAAGTTCATGCAGCCAGCACAGACCACGAAGTCAACAGCTGCAGACACTTAGCCATGGCAACTGCAAAGGCGGAGGTCAAAGGCCAGAGATCACCCAGCTGACTTCTCACCTGAGGCCTGCATGCCACATATCCCTTCTGATACCCTGCCAACAAACATTTCTTCTGATTATTTAGCCAGAATTGGCTTCTTGTTTGAAACCAAGAATTCTGGTAAATATGTTGCCTGGTAAATAAACATGCTGTGCAACCAGCTCTACTCTCTGGGTCTCCCATGTTGCTGTAAAGCAGCTAGGTGACAATATTCTAGAATTTCAGGCAGGAAATGAGGCAGCCTTCTGTCCTCTTCTTTCAGGACCGCCTCGACAAAACAGTTCTCGCAGTCCCTTGGCAGGTAGAGTCCCGTTCTCGGTCTCACCACTTCCAAACCCTATTAATGGCCTTCAGCTCAGTCTTGGCAGGGAAATGTTTCTACTCCTATCCTGGATCCTTCTTCTCACTCACTTCCTCCACTCGGGACTTCAGCTCCATGCTGCATTCTCAGAGCTCTGGCTCCAGATAATCCAAGCCAAATACATCCTTTGAAATTCAAAGGAAAACCAGTTCCCTTTTAAGCACCCAGCTCTTAGAATTGAACTCAAAGGTAAGAATTGAACACTTTGTTCTGCTGTGAATCTTCCCTCCTTCCTCCCCCCAGGGCAGTGCTGAGAAAAGCCAAGGTTCCCAGAAAGGTGGGGAAAGGTCCAGGGGCAGGACACCTGGGAACAGCAGCCTTGTACTATCTAATGATATTACACCACTACATTTTACTTTTCAAGTTAGGTCACATTTTTATTAACTATCTCTGGAGGACTTATTAAATTTTGAAGATTATGGTATGAAATTATTAAAGATGACTTTATAAATGTACTGCATTGTGGAGTCTAGATATTAAACTCAATCAAATACTCTCAATCCCAGAAGGAGATGCTTGTGCAGGGAAGTCAGCTGGAGACCCTACATGCCTCTGGGGAGCCAGCGTGCAGTGTTCCGGCTGCTCCACGCCCTCCCTGCCTGCTCACTCCTCTACCCTTCCTCAGAGCAAGCCTCAGGAATTTGCAGAAGTGGATTCAACCTACCTAGCCAAAGTGAAGCCACAAAGAGGAAGGACAGAGACCCTGCAGGGAGAGAGGGAGAACTTGGGGGATCCGAGGACCTTGTAGCAAGTTTTAGGCCTGGCTCCTGTGCCCTCAAGTCACAAATGGCAGAGGCCAGAATGGCTTTCTGGGAGGAGGCGGGAAGCTTTGGTGGTGTCCTTCTTAGGGCACTCAGGAGCATTGCATCCTAGAAAATGTGAGCCTTGCTGGGGCCTCCGTGACCGGGAATAGCATGGCCATGGGAGGCCATGGCTGGGGCTGGGGTGAGCAGACCTGGCAGCAAGCCTGAGGTAGCAGCAGGAGAGAGTCCTGACCCCGGAGGGAAGACGGGTGAGCTTTCTAATGACAGTGTCCAAAGAGCCCATCATAGCTGTGGATGGTACAGGCCTGACAGGGCCGAATCCTGATCCTGTTCTCATCCCAGTCCTGATGGGAGGGACCAGAGGTGGGTGCGTGAAAATCCATGAAGTCTGTGACGATGGAGCAGGCAGGGGCCACTGTGGTGGGTGGTGTGGCTCATGAGGAACAAGGTTAATCCTGACAGGGAGGACTGGGCAGGTGGGCAGGGTGGAAAGCCCCCAACCAGCACCTACACTCTGGGACCTACAGTCTGGACTTTGCCCTTGAGGGAACAGGGTGCAGGAAGCAGAAAGAGATCCAGGGTTCAGGGTCTAGTCAACTCTAGAGGATCAGGTTCCCTGATTTTCCTACTCACTTGCGAAGGAGCATGCATAACAGGCCAGCGCAGAGACCCTCCTCTTTGCATATAGGGACCCCTCTGCCCTGGGAGACACTGGTCAGATGGAATCAAAGGTCAAACCCGTCCCTCCACCCCTCATCCTGGTGCCTTCAGAGGCTGGGGCCCTTAAGGACTGTCATTGGAAAGAACCAATCAGGAACTTCTTTTCCAGTTCTGTGCTCATTAAGAATTATTACAAGTAAAATAAAGTGACTCAAGCCCATTTAAATGAAAAGAGCGGTGGGTGATATTTTTATTTAATTTATTTTAATTTATTAAGATTTTTATTAAACTATAGTTAATGTACCATATTATATTAGTTTCAGGTGTACATCACAGTTATTCAACATTTATATACCTAAAGAAGTGATAAAAAATAACTCTCCAGAAAACCCACCAAAGGAACGGTTTATTCAGAAAAAGAAACGAGGTCACCCCAGGAGTGTGTGGATGCACAATCCCCACCAGCACTCCAACCAGCTGCCCACGTGAAGAATAAGAGCCCTGGGTCCAAGATGCTATTTTATTTATTAGCATCCCTCCCCTGGAAGTTACCACAAAGTTTAACAGGAAGTCAGGACTAGAGAGTTAACAAGGGGCCTAGCTCTACCCATAGTCTTCTCTGGTTAAGCATCTTAAGATGTCAGTTCACTTTTATCACCAGCAACCATTTGACACTGTGCCACGTTATCACAATATTATTGACTACATTACCTATGCTGTACATTATATACTTTAGACATTTATATACTTTAAGAAGTGATCCCCCTGACTAGTCTAGTATCCACCTGCACTATACATAGTTATTACCATATTATTGATTATATTCCCTATGGTTTATTTTACACCCCATTGAATATTCTATAACTTCCAATTTGTATTTCTTAAACCCTTCACCTTTTTCACTCTGCCCCCAAACCCCCTCCCATCTATCGACCCAATAAATCTAGTACCCATCTGATACCATACATAGTTATTACAATATTATTGACTATATTCGTTATGCTACACTTTACATCCCCATGACTATTTTGTAACTACCAATTTGTACTCTTATTCCCTTCCCCTTTTTCGCCCGTTCCCAACACCCCTCCCATCTGGCAATCAAAATGTTTTCTGTATCTATGAGTTTGTTTCTGTTACATTTGCTTGTTTATTTTGTTCTTTAGATTCAACATATAAGTGAAATCATATGACATTTGTCTTTCATTGTCTGACTTACTATGTACACTCAGTAAAATACCCTCTAAGTCCATCCATGTTGTTGCAGATGGCAAGATTTAATTTTTTCTAATGGCTGAGTAATATTCCATTGTACATATGTACCACTGCTTCTTTATTCATTCATCCATTCAGGGACACCCCGGTTGCCTTCATATCTTGGCTATTGTAAATAATGCTGCAATGAACGTATGGATCAACCAGTCCCCTCAAAGTAGCATTTTGTGTTTGTTTGGATAAAACCCAGAAGTGGGATTACTAGGTCCTTCCTTCTCTCTTGTTATAGTCTTTGTTTTAAAGTCTATTTTGTCTGGTCTAGTATTGCTATACCCCAGCTTTCTGTTTGTCTGTTTCCATTTCCATCCCTTTACTTTCAGTCTCTATGTGTCTTTCGATTTGAAGTGAGTCTCTTGTAGGCAGCATATGTATGGGTCTTGTTTTCTTATCCATTCAGTCACCATATGTCTTTTGATTGGAGCATTTAATCTGTTTACATTTAAAGTAATTGTTGATAAATATGTAGTTATTGCCATTTTATTTTTCATATTTTTGATCTTTTTTCCTTAATCTTAAAAAATCTTTCTAACATTCCTTGCAATACTGATTTGGTGGTGATGAACTCTTCTAGCTTTTTCTTGTCTGGGAAGCTCTTTATGTGTCTTTCAATTCTAAATGGTAGCTTCGCTGGGTAGAGTAAATCTTGGTTGTAGGTCCTTGTTTTTCATCACATTGAATATTTTGTGCCAATCCCTTCTGGCCTGCAAAGTTTCTGTTGAGAAATCAGCTGACAATCTTATGGGAGCTCCCTTGTAGGTAACTAACTGCTTTTGTCTTACTGCTTTTAAGATTCTTTTTTTGTCTTTAAACTGTGGCCTTCTAATTATAATGTGTCTTGGTATGAGCCTGTGTGGGTTCATTTTATTTGGGATTTTCTGTGCTTCTTGGACTTGTATGTCTATTTCCTTCGCCAGGTTACGGAAGTTTTTTGTCATTGTTTCTTCAAATAGGTTTTCAATTCCTTGTTCTCTCTCTTCTCCTTCTGGTATCCTTATGATGCTAATGTCTGTGTGCTAAATAATGTCCCAGAAGCTGCTTAAACTGTCCTCATGCTTTTGGTTTTTTTTTTTTTTTTTTTTTTTTTTTTTGTTGTTGTTTTTTTCTGGTCTGATTGGGTGTTTTCTGCCACCTTATCTTCTAAATCACCGATTTGATCCTCTGTTCCATCTAATGTATTGTTAATTCCCTCTATGTATTCTTCATTTCATTTATTGTATTCTTTATTCCTGACTGGTTCTTTTTTATGTTTTCTACGTCCATTTTTATGTTTCTTATCTCTTTGTTGAAATTCTCCCTGAAATTATTGAGCATCCTTATAACCACTGTTTTGAACTCTGTATCTGCTGGATTGCTTGTCTCCATTTTGTTTAGTTCTTTTCTGGAGTTTTGTTTTGTTCTTTTATTTGGGACACATTTCCTTGTCTCCCTTATGCTGCCTCCCTGTGTTTGTTTCTATGTATTAAGTAGGGCTGTTATGCTTCCTGGTCTTAGTAAAACGGCCTATGTAGTAGATGTCCTGTGGGATGCAGTGGTACAGTCTCCTTGGTCACTAGAGCCAGGTGCTCCAGGTGTATCCCTTGTATGGGTTGTGTGTATCCTCCTGTTGTAGTTGAGCCTTGGTTGCTGTTTTCATGTCAATGGGAGGAATTGATCCTTAGGTTGATTGGTTGTGAGGACTGGCCATGACTACAGTGAAGGAGCTGCTGTGGAGGGGCTGACCCTGTGGAGCAGGATTTGCTTTAGCAGGGTTCTGGTGCTTCCCAGTGTGCCCTTTGTGTGTGTTGTTCTTGGAGGCAGCTAGGTAATGCTCCAACTCAGTTTGAAGCTGGCCACTGGGCGTGCAGGTCACTTGCCTGCCAGCCCTAGGGCCACATGGGAGGGGACCAGTTGTACGGCAAGTTCATCTGTAGCCTGTGACCTGCCTGGGGCCACATGGCATGAGCCATAAAGCAATCTGCAGATGGTCACCACCCATGCTGTGCTTGCAGGTGCCTTAGAGGCCCAGCTACAAACTACGGCCAGCTGCTGCTAGTGCTGGGTTTAGGGCTGCTTAGCCAGAGGTACAGGGCATGTGGAAGCCAGGTGCTGCTTGTTTGGGTTTTGTGAACATTTGAGAGACTTTAGGAAAGTCTGCAGCGTGAGCCAACGCAGGTGGTTTGTAGGAAAAAAAAAAACAAAACAGTGGAAGTGGCTGGGATTTACCCAAAATTCAGTGGGGTGTTGTCTCAGAATCACCAGGGTGAGCAACAGTGTTACCCAGTTTGATGGAGACTCGGATATAGTGGCTGCCTGTGTCTGCACATCGGGAAGTAGGAGGGCTCAACAAAGAAACAACAGCTTTCACCCACTCCTCTTTTTGGGAGAAAGCTGTTCCTCTAGCTCTTGCTCTAATGCATGACAATTCAGTTCGTCCCTGTATGTCTCTGGGGCCTTTTGAGCTGCTGACCCAGCCACTGGAACTCAGAGGCAGTGATTCTGTAGGTAAGTCCATGTGCGGGGCCTTTAAGAGGAGTGCCTGGGAGTGCAGCCACTCTTGTCTCACTCAGACAAAATCGCCACTGTTTTTCACAATCAGAAATTATTGGGACTTCTCTCCCTTGCACTGGAACTCTGGTTGAGGAGGGGCTGGGACCCCTTGCTCCTCAGGGGGGTACCTCCACAACTGCGATATCCCTCCTGATTTTTTCCCCTCTTCTTCGGCCTCCCCCACCCCCACTCTGGTTCAAGCCATTGTTTCTCAGTCTAGTTGTTTCTAGTTGTGTAGGACACAGCTCCCTGGCCCATGCTGGTATTATGAGCCTTGTGCTCCCCCGGCTGAGACAGTCAGTCGCTAGTCGTTGGTCGGCCACTCACAGCAGTTTCTCCTGATTTTTAATGGTCACACGTGGGTGTGGGACCAGGCTATTCTGCATCTCTGCCCTTCCTACCAGTCTCGAGGTGGCTTCTTTTGTATGTCCTTAGTTGTAGAATTTTGGTTCAGCTAGACTTCAGGTGATTCTTATTAACGGTTGTTCTATAGTTTAGTTGTAATTTTGATGTGCTAGTGAGAGACAGTAAGTACAGCATTTACCTGCTCTGCCATCTTGACTGGAAAATCTGGAGTGGGGGGTGGGGATATTTTTAAATGCCTCCTCTGGCAACATCACTTAGGATAAAGCAATTTTTCTCTTGCATGAAATCTGACTCTAAGGCTGAACCATAAGATTCAGAGGTCTGGTGAATATGAAGTGTGGGTTCCAGGACAAGGACACCCACCGAGTGGGAAGGAGGATAAGATGCAAGGTTGTTCTGTTCCCCTATGGTGGTGAGGATGGGGGAGTTTGGGGAAAATCCTACTGGGGCCCTGAGAAACTCTCCTTGGCCTGATGGGTAGTGGAGTAGAGCAGAGAGGAAATCATGGCTGCTGAGGCTTGTAGTTACAGTACAGTTGAAATTCTGGAACCAAGTGACCTCAGGTCCACCTGGGCTGGTTGTGGCAGAGGGACAGAATGGCAGCATGCGATGCTTAGGCAGAGACAGAACTTGGATCCCCATAGCATGTGCGGGTGTGTGGGAGGTCAATGAGAGTGCCTTCCCAAGCTGGGAACACCTAATGTAGCCAAGAGGCAAAAGGCTCATGGAATTAAAAATTGCATCATCCAAGGATGTCAAGGACAGGGAAAGGCCATTTAACACCCCATAGAAGAAACCAATGAGGACCTGGAGGACAGGTACACACCTGATATGTCCCCCAATGGCCAACACAGGTGACTGACTAGGAGAAGGAGGAGGGGGTAAACTGCAAGGCTAAATGTTTACTCCTAAGATTTAATCTGAAAAAGACTGTTCTGTCTCAATAGAGGTTGATGTAGCTTTGATTGGCAAGTATAACCCCTCCTCCCCCACCCCATGCCCCGCCCTTCCCCTCCTCCCACCCAGCCCACACCTGCACAAGTATGGGACTCAGGAAGAGCTGCTTCATTAACAAGAAGGGAGATTTCAAAGAAGATGAGGATAGAGATGGAAAATAAGAATGCTATTTTGTTTTCAAATCTGAGTTGTAGGGTGTAATTTTTGACCCTAAGCAAAGGGAAATTGTTGCTTTAAAATAAGGGTAAAGTGTTGTTTTATGGACTCTTAGGGGAGAAATGCAGCTGGGCTGAACTGTGTATAGGAACCAGGATGTGCAAAGCCCTGAGAAGAGCCTCTGCCCTCTGCCTTCTTCCGCTTGTCTGCCTGGCCATTCTCTCTCTGCAGTTGGGCTTCGTTTGCTTCCAGGCCCATTGGTTGTCACATATTGGTCGTCCATGATTCCAGGTCACTTCTCCATTAAGGGTCCAGATTCGTGTTCTGTGACTCAGTTCTTCAGTCTGTACAAAAGGTTCAACAACATTCTGAATTTTTAGAGACAAAAATCTCATCAGCTTAGCTTAACTCCAGGGTCCATACCACATGCAACCAGCTGTGCCCCCAGCGCCATGTTCAGCTGGTGAGTGCCCTGGGGAGGTGGGACCTGGTTTTCCTGGCCATTGTCTGTTCTGATTGATTGATCCTATGTAATACCGGTGGTTAACTATTTCAGCTGTCACCTGGTGTGATGCTAAGTGTGCGAGTATATGTGTATGTGTTAGGGTTACTATGCACATGCATGGCTCACCAGGATTCCCCTCTATGGGTGAATGTTGATTCTATTTTCTGAATGTTGATGCTATTCAGAAAGCGAGAGCCAGGGAGACACGCTGGCCAACCCCAGGGTCACGTGGGAGTCTGGCAAGGTCTTCTGAGAGTGTAGTGTTGATGCATGACTATTCAGCCATGTTCCCCGTTAGCAGCTGGTCTAACACAGCCTTCTCACAGTGTGTATGGGTCCCTGCCACTGACTCTGTCTCATACAGTCTTACCCAGGTGACGCTGAGTCTGACAAGAAGTTGGCACTTGGGAGTGGCCCCAGGAAGCCTGTCATGGTTGACCCCACTGTGCCTGGAGCACCTTCCCTGCTCCCACTCTAGTCTCCAGATGGATGGGCACAGAGGTGCCTTCTTCCTGGATTCCACCTGGGCTGGTGGGAAGAGCAGAGGCTGGGGTGCCAGATGCCTGGGTTTGAACTATGACTCTGAACCTATAGATGTGTAGTCTGGAGATTGTCACCAAGTCTCATTAAGCCTCGGTGTTTGAATCTGTACAAAAGATTCAACAATATTCTTCTTATCGCATCACTGTGAGAATCAAGTGAGCTGGCAGGTTAGTCTGTTTTAGCACTTCATCTGTCACTTGCTGATTGTTTGATACCTGCTACTAGTTTCCTGTGCCCCTGCTGGGAAGCGACACCTTTGTCATTTAGAATGAGAAATGGAAGTATATCACTGCATGCTCACGGTTGAAGGAGAAGAATGTATTTTTTCCTAAATGTCTTATAATTCTGACTTCTTATTTATGATAATGGGGTTTGCTTATGGCATCTCAGATTTGTGGTTCAGAATGCACTCCACGATCCTGGCCTCTGAGGGCACCCTTCTGTCCCCTGCTTACCTCTGGGGGTCAGGTTGGCATGCCCAGGGCTCCATGGGTCAGCAGCTGCTGGGACATTCGGAGGCTGACGTGGAGGACTGGTGGGCAGAGGGCATTCCTGAAAGAAAAGCTGAAATTCAGGCCCGAGGATGAGAAGGCTTAAATGGCATTGTTTTGAAAGCACCCAGGTCTCTCTGGAATTCAAATACCTGAAAGGAAGTCCAAAGAATCAGAAAAGGGAAGCTGTTCTGTTTTCCCCAGAGCTGCTTCCAGCTGAAAGAGGCTTTCAGTTCTGCTTTACTAGGCACCTGAAACGTCAAACCCCCAGAAACCAGTTTTACTGTCTCAGAAAATGATTTATTCTCTGAAGTTAATGATCTGGAACAATAGATTGGCCTTGGTCAAAAATCAATTTTTATTATTTGGAGAAGGGGCTGGATAACATCTCCTTTTCATTATCAGGCCCACAGATGACAATTGTTCAAGGACAAAGCATCATTTGGACTGGGGTTTGGGCACATTTACAATTTTTTCCTTTAATTAATTCTTAAAGCTTAACTCCATGCTTAGTGATGACTTGTGTAAGTCTCACTTGAAATAAATCAGCTAGGTTTGGTTTCTACCTAGAGAAGAGTGGCCGGGCACTCTTGGACCCAGTTCTGAGTGGATGGTTATTAAGCAGGTTGTTTGTTGCTTGATGCTGCCCGCAACTTATTGGGTTGGCTCTTGAAGCTCACAGCAGCGAGCGGCTCTAGCACTTGCAAGGTACTTGGAACTAGTACGGGGACTCTCGCAAACCACAGTTCACTGGGTTCTTATATTTGAGGTGAGAAGGAGGAGGGGCAGGGTGTCTCCTGCTTAACAGAGGAAGAGACAGAAGCCCAGGAAATGGTGGCAGACTGGCTGGAGGCTGCAAAGATGGAGCCTTCTCATTCCTGATGCCCTGGCTACTCCACCAGCACTTCCCTCTGACTGAAGAACCTGATTCATTCTCTCTTTTCCCCAGAGCCAGGAGTTCCACTGGCATTCCTGATGTGTTCTGCCTTACCAGGGCTCAAAGACCCTTGGGGTCTCGCTCTCACCTTTACTCCCCAGCCCAGCCCCCTCACCCACAGACCTGCATAAGCAGACCATCACATCTCGGAGCTCTGCTGCTTCGGTCCCTCTGCCTGGACTGTCCCTGCTCCTTGGCTTTAAACTTGGAGCAATCATCAGCTTGTGAAGGCTTTGTGCCTCCCTCCCACCCGGGCAGTATGAGTGGTGCCCTCGGGTGCCCCTACAGCCCTGCTAGGGACTAGGGACCTACACCAGAGAGATTGTCACAAGGCCACAACCGGATCTCCCTACCAGGCTCTGAGCCTATTGAGGGCGCTCTGATTCCTCTCTGTGTCCCCAGAGCTCAGAGGAGCACCTGGCACACTCCTGGGAGGTGCTCCATAAATGTGCAGGCAAAGGGCAAACAGTTTCTTTTCTGAGATGCCTCCCTGGAGTCCCCAGGACACACTGACCTTGAACTTTTCTGAATTTAAAATTTCTTCTTGTCTGGGTTATTCATTCTGTCTTAGATCGTGGGCCACTGTGTGTAGTTATAACTGGTCTCCCTGGTCAAATATAAACTCTATCCTTCCTGTAAGGAGCTCTGTCCTTGGAACCACAGCTTTGTGCCTAAGACGGTGGCTCTTTTCTTTGACTCTCTCCAGAGAGTACTCACCCTATGTGTGTGTGTAAACTGAATGGCCCCCAGTATGCAATTACAGTAAGAGAACTTCAAGGTTAAAAATCCATATGCTGATGGCTGATTACTCTCGCAGCGAAGGCAGGATCTCAGTCTCGCAACTGTGCTTAGAAATCTTGGAGACCGTGGGGAATGTCAGATATGATCTCCACCAGTCTCCTCACTTTCTTTTGCTCTGGTGTCCTTGTTGGGTTCTTTCTGGCTGTCACCCCACCGCTCGTCCCTGGCTTTGTCAGAGCCCTGGTTTCCCTCTGGCTGCTACCTCCCTATGCTCTCCAAATGGAGCTCTCCAGTGTTGCACATGCTCCACTCTTCCTGAATCACAGTGGCTCTGTGCCAGGAAGAAATGGAGCCACATTCTGTGCCACCTTTTCCCCCGGCCCGAGGCAGCCCTGCCTGCGTCTGGAGCCTCATAAGTGGTCATGAAAGCAACTCTAGGCTTTAACTGGCGGTCACTTTGTCCCTGCAGGGTAAGTTGGAAAAAGACATCCATCTAGCCTTCGTTTCTTCATTTCTGCTTTTCTCTTTGTCTAGAAACCTATGCATATTTTATGCGAATCCGTCCCAGAGTAGGGAGGGGCTTCTGCTGAGGGAGGAGGGAGCTGACTTGACCCCAGTCCTGGTTTGTGTGTGGCGAGGGCTGGGCTCTGTGTGGGTGATTTATGCCTGTAGCTTTTCATCCTCAGAAGCGGATTCCATGGATCCTTTGAATTTGTTTATCTAAGCCTTTTGTTCTATTGCCTGAGACCATGGATACGATTTTTAGGTACTAAGAGGTTGTGCCAGGGAAAAATGCCAGTTGGAGTCTTCAAGTGCTAGGGAGGGAAGAAGGCCAAAGGCTGGGTCACTGAAGTGACTGAGCTGGCTGGGGTCTGAACTGTGTGCGGTCAGTGCCAAGGTGGCTGGGGATGAAGTGAGCGGCAGGTTGGGAATGAGCAGTGGGCCCTTATTCCCTGAGTCGACCCCGTCTTATGGTGGCCACCCTGTCTCCTGGGACCTGGTGACCTACCTTGTGGGTCCACTAAGATTTACTTGATGATATCCTGAGTAGCTTTCTTTTTCTGTCACCTTGGCCGCTGTATCTGTCTTCAATGCTGGCTCTGGGGCTCCTTGTCTCTGGATCCGCTTCTTTCTCACCACTGGGCGCCCATTTGCTTTGCTGACCTCTATTTCCAGTGGGAAGGAGGCTTGCCTACCCTGGACACTTTTTCTGTGTCTGGACCTCTTTTTAATATTTGCACACATCATCTCCAGAAGGGTAAGGGAGATAAAATTACCTCCCCAAGGAACACAGCTGGCAAGAGACAGAATGAAGATGCAGGTCAACCTGAGGGCAAAGGCGAGGTGCCACCGCCTCCCACTGCTTCTCTTTCTGATCAGTGATGAGCAATCCCTTTTACTCAGGAAGCACTGACACACTTTCTGCTGCAGTGTTTCTAGATGGGGAGATATTTGTCAGGAGTAGAGCTGGTCCTTTTTACAGGATGATCACACATTCAAAAGACACCTGTAACAGCAGTTGGGAGAGAGGTGATGGGAGATGCTAATCAAAAAAGAAATTTAAATAAGAGGAAGCTTTTGGGTTAGGTAATATAATTGGAAAATTTAACTTGTCAGGTGTTTGTGTTTAGAGATACGTTGTACATTATGCTTTTTAACGGGTAGAATTAGAATATGTAGATTCAACTGAATCAGACAAATGTATCTAGGTCAACAATATACTAAGAGAGGCAGACATGAAAAAGTGGAAGAGACTGTCTTTTTATTTTACTTTTAAAAAACATTTTATTATGAAAAATTTGTTAGGTTGGTGCAAAAGTAATTGCAGTTTTTGCAATTATTTTTAACCTTTTAAACTGCAATTACTTTTGTACCAACCTAATGATACATGTACAAAAGAAGAAAGAAGAAACTCCTATTCTCTTTGTATCTATTACTTAGTTCTATAATTATCAACCTTGGCCAACCTTGTTCATTCTTTCTCCTGGATTCTTTTGAAGCAAATTCCTGATAAATGATACAGACTCTAAAAAATAATCAAAATATAATGATTACATCCAAGAATTTAACAATAATTCCTTCAACTTCAATGTTCAAACATCCCTGAAAGTTTAATAAATGTGACTTTTTAGTTTATTGGAATCAGGATCCAAATAAGGTCCACATTTAGAGATTAGCTGATGTCTTTTAAGTCTCTCTTTTTCATTCGTTGCATTTTATTGTTGTCGCTTCTGTAGAGTTCCCCACAGTCAGTGTGGATGACAGCATCCTCCTGGATTGATTGCATGTCCCTGTCCCCTTTTTCTATTGCCTACAAATACATCTAGATAGAGGCTTGACACGATTTAGGAGAGATTTGTTAGCAAGGCTACTTCCTAGGAGGTGTTGTGACTTCCTTTAGGAGGCATGGAGTATCTGGCTATTTCTTTTTCCTGATGAGCAGCCATGATGATCAAAGCTAGGCACATTAATTCTTTAGGGGTTGCAGCATGGTGTCATTTTAATTTTATCATTTTTCTTCATCTCTAAGCTGGAAAGCATCTACAAAGAAAAACTTCACTTCATTGGCTATTGGATTCCTAGAAATATAGTTTGTATAGGAAGGAGAATATATGCTTGATTATTCCCCTTATATGTTTTCGAAACAGTGAGTTAATTCCATCATATTCTTTAAAGGTGAACAAGGTAGGTTTTTTTCTTCTGTTGACTATTATCATAGAACTCATTTCAATCCACTGTAGCTCTTATCCTTGTTATGCTCATATTGTCTCATCTTTGCCTGGAAGCATCTATTCAAGTTAGCTTCTGAGTCCTGCAGACATGACCCACTAGTCACTGAGAGCTCCCTTACTTTCTGATTTAACAAGATGTAACAGGCTCATCTTGTTCATGTCCTGATCTGGAATCCACATTTCTCCTTGGAACCCTAGCTCCTTTCATGGGATGACGGTATTTGGAGACCAAGTGCTAGGGATGCTCATTGATATTGTGTTGGTTACTGTTTCTAGAATTTTTCGGTAAACATAGCTGGGAAATATGTATTTGCTTTTAAATAAAATACACAATGAATTCATACTGCTACTTCCAATTTAATTCAGAGTTGTTGAGTTTTTACTTAACTAGATCAACTTATATATACATGTATCTACTTTCTCTTATGCTGAAAAACCCCAGGTCTCATTGATTTCAACACAATCTTTTGCTTTTCCCCCACAATATACACAACAACAGCGGCTGAGTTTTTAATTTTCTGGCCATCACGAGAGAGAGAGGAATTGGTTTGCAGTTTGGGAGGAGTTTCTGGAGAGTGTAATGACTCCGTGTATATATATATTTTACAAGTTTGATTTGAGAATAAAAAGAAGGAACACACTGGATCTGAGATATTGAAAACTCTTGGGCAATTCCTGTCTGGTTTATCCTTCTAGCTGGGTCACAGGTCCCTGAGTGTTTCTGAATCCACCTGTGGGAGCAGTAGAGCTCACCCTGCTGGTGACTATAGTGAGTATGGAGGTAGGTTCACTCCCTCAATCAATTTTTTGCTCCTTGATTTCACTAAAGGGAGTTAAACCTATTCAGCTCTCAGAGGTAGGACAAATAGGATGGTGGTCCTTCAGCCATTTCACAGACACACTATCTGTTTCACACTGCCAGCTTGTTTCTACCAAAACTGTCCCCGTATTGCCTCTCTGGGGCTCCTTTCCATTTATACATGTGTCGTGTGTCTCTGAGTCCAGTTTTCATGCTATTACAATAAGTAAATATTAAAGTGGGTTTGGGGAAACACGTGATTACCTTCCCATGTTCCAAGCCTTTCTTTCTGCTTATAACCTTCTCTGGTTTTCTTTGAGGGAGGAAGAGGAAAGACACTGATTTTGCCTAGTTTTCTAAGGGCCAGTGTCATCATTTAATAATGGTTATGCGTGTAGTGGGAAAATCCCCTTTGACACTTTCTGATTCCACTCCAAATAATTCCTCGCTATCACTACAGGGTCCTGATCATAGCTCTACGTGGTGACCAGTGACAAGGTGACCAGATTTGTGCTCTGTGACATAGGAAGGAATTGAAGGATAGGCTTGGGCTCAACATTAAGCCAAATCTTGGAACCAGATTTATTAAAGCTTCACTCTGTGGGTTCTTGACACTGTCCCTGCCAATAACAAAGTGATATTTTGGTTCTTGTTTTCTATTGTCATGTCTGGCTCTTAAGGATCCTTGGCGTTGGGCAAGACTTGGACATCTCCAATTCCCTGAACATATCATTTAGTAGCTTCAAAATACCATCCTTATTTTTAACATAAAAATTTGTAATGTTTGAGTCTAAAGGGAATTATCCAACCCACATCAAACCTACTTTATGGGTTAGGACATAATGAGGTGGCCCTGGTTTGTCACTGTAGTGGTTTGTAGTGGGATAGAATGGAGATGGATTCTGACACTGTCACTTAGTAGTTGGGTGACCTTGGGTAAATCAGCCGACCTCATCAAATTCCAGTTCCTTATCTCTATATAAAAATGATAATACCTACTTCATACGGTGCATTTTCTTCCTGACATGGATTACCACTTGAATTATTGAATAAAAATAATAAAATTACTGAATAAAGTAGTGCCCATTTGTGAGCCCACCCAACGCACACTATCCTGGCTCTGGAAGACACAGATGAAGGCACCATCTCTTTTGTCCCTTCATCCCTAAACGTGCTTGGCGGGGTTCAGGAGGGGAGTTCTTCCTCCCGCTTTCCTTGCTGTGAAGCCATCTTGCCCTCTGCCCCTTCCCTCCTGTTTCATTTTCCCTTGACTTCCTCTCTCTGACTCCTTTATCTCATTCCCTCCTTTTAGTCTCCTCTCCCTCTACGTATGTTGAACAGGACCATATGAAACACAATGATATGGCTCTTGATTAAAACAATAATGCTACAAGCCCTGGGGACAATCAGCTCCAGGGCCTTTGTGGCATTTCCAAGACAAAACCTGAGAAATTGCTACTTTACTTTGTTAGAGATTTAGTGAATTTGGCAGTATTACACTGTAGCATGTACAGAAAGACCACATGTCAAAACAAATCCACTCAGTTTGTGGCTTATGTTCTAGGTGCCCTTTGCTCTGTGTGTATGGACAGTGTCTGAAGGTCTGGCAAGGTTACTGCCTGGGTCCCCATGTTTTATTTATCGCTCCTGTAGAAAGACAGTTTTTTGTTTTGTTTTGTTTTGTTTTGTTTTCTCACACAGCCTTCCTGGGCAAAAAGTCAGAGGCCTGTCAACATATGAAGTGAGAAATGATGTCAAACTTGTGTTTTCCCAAACTGAAAGAGCAGAAATATTTTTTTCAATTTCCCCCCATATGCATAGATAAGATATTCTGAGCCCTGGGCTTCACACTTGCATAAGGAGGTCTTTTTGAACTCAAAGTTTTGGCCATGCAAAACTAAGCTCCATTTTTATCTCATTTATAGAATTGTCAGACCACCCCATTCATCCACCAATCCATCCACCCATCTATCCTCCGATCTGTCCATCCATCCATCCATCCATCCATCCATCCATCCATCCATCCATCCGTCTATTCATCTGTTCATTCCATTCATTGATACATTGAACAAATATTTACTATGAATCTATGTTGTACAGGACACTGCCCTTGGCACTGAAAGTTAATATAGATAAAATTCATACTAATTCTTCCCTCAAGGGGTTTTCAGGCTGGTAGGGAAGGAGGGGCAAGTGTGCAGGTCTCTGTAATGAAAGAGACCATGACAGATGTTATCGTGGTACAACAAAGATAGATTGGGGTAAGACCAAGGGGAGTATTACTTCTGTGTGGGCATAGCATCCAGTCGTATGTCATAAAATTGGTACCCAGTGAGTTTGAAGAACTGGGTATAATCTCAACAGGTAGAAAAGGAACGAAGAGCATTCCATGCAGGGGAAATAGATTTGTAAAGGTAAAAAGTGAGAAAGCGCAGGGCATGTTTCAACATGGTATGTGATAGATGGTAGGTAGTAGATGGTATGGGTTAGACTAGAAATGCAGGTTGGGATCTGAGCACAGGGAGTTGTAAGCATTCTGCTAGGGGGATTTGACCTGTAGTGAGAATCAGTCCATAGCAACAGGGTATATACTGTGTCACGTTCCTTTATGTCTGTTAATCAGATTTAATTTGCTCTGAAATCCCACCTGTCAGGCTGGCAGGAGACCAAGTAACACTTATAATGAGACTTCATCCCCTCCTCCATGATTTCATCAAAGATCTCCAGTTTATCTGGTGTCAGAAAAATTGGGAGAGGATGCAGGTCCATCTTGCCCTTGGGGGTCTCACTGTTCCCCCAGCTAATGCAGCTGTGGAGCTGTACCTGTTCTCAAAGGGAAATGCCTCCTCTGTTGGCTTCTGCTTCTATCCTGAAAACTCTCTTTCATCTTCTTCTCTTATGGAACCAACAAAAGATGAATTCTCTCTAATGGGCCTAAAACATACACACACACAGATACACCTGCACATCCCTCAAACATGCAAACACACATCAATTTACTCACATGCTCACATACATACTCACCCACTCATACAAAACTCCTCAGCTGCCCCAAGAGTATAGAAGTGAGGGTAAGTGTTACCGTAGGCAGAAAGAACAGGGCCTGGGGAGAGAGACGGGAAGAAGGGAAGGATGAAGTACAGAAATGAAGGAGGAGATGAGATCATTCTTCAAAAAGGTGCAGCTACAGCTAATCCTAATGGGTAACAACACTACTAGCATTGAGAGCAGGGAAAAATCTCCACCCCTGTATGTCACCATTGACAGTTCTGACAAGGGCCAAGGAGGAACAGGGAATCCCACTTCCCAACAGGAAGGAGTGGTCAGTGAGGACCCACCTGGGAACACCTGCAACGTCACCCCTAAATCTTGAATACTTCATGCTCTTATTCGAATAAAATCCTAAGCTTCTTTGTTCTTTGGGGCAGTTGCTCTTCTTCTGGGCCTGCCCACACTTACACCATTTTGAGAATGTACTATTTCTTTTCCTTTCATAAATTCAGTGCTTGCTTGCTTTATTCTATGCGTCCTTGAATTCTTTCCTGTGATGATAAGAAGAATCTGTTTTCTGGTAACAGAAGGACAGCTCGGGGTTTCCGAAACAAGGCCAGGCTCTGTCCTGTGTGGGGATTGGGAAAGGAGATACAGACACTAGCTAGTTTCTTTCCTGGTAACTTCTTTCAGTACAGAGCTATTTCATGGGATAAATGGAGCCACCTAGAAATTTTGAGTGGGAAAGTGAGAATTTAGTGCTAATCTTTGGGAAGAACTGTTACCATAGGCAGAAAGAACAGGGCGGGGGGGGGGGGGAAGGAAAGAGGAAGGAAGAGGGGAAAATGAGGGAGACGATGAGATCATTCTTAAGAAAAGGTGCAGCCACCTGACTGGCCAGACTTGATTTTGGTGGCCAGTAGCAGACCCAGGACGCCATCTTGCCCCTCAAGGAGAACTTTAGCTAATGTAATGGATGTATTATTATTAGCATTACAAGGAGGGAATAGCGCCACCCTCTGTGTCGCCATGACAGTTCCAACAAGGGCCAAATAAGGGGAAAAAAAAAAATCCCTTCTCCCGACAGGAAGGAGTGGTCAGCCAAGACCCAGCAAGGAATGCCTATAATGCTTCCCTTAAGTCTTGAATATTTCAGGCCCTCATTTCAAAAATAATACATTTCCAAGTCCCAACCCTCTTTGGCGCAGTGGCTATTTTCCCAGCCTGCCCACTCCCACCACTCTGGGAGTACACTGTCCTGTCCTCTTTCTTTCAGTAAATTCACCACTTGCTTGGCTTATTTGGTGTGCCTTTGAATTCTTTCCTGAGGCGTAACCAAGAGCCCATTCTCTGACAACAGAACCACGTGGTATCACTTGTTCTCTGGTCTGTGGTGGCAGGAGATGCAGTTTTCCCCCGTGCCTGGTACAGGGCCTGGCCGGCAGTCTCCACTCAACACAGGCTTATTAACGAAGCTGTGTGTTAAGGAGTGGCACATTGTAGTGATAGTTCAGAAGAGAGCCAGTCCCTGAATTAGGGACATGGACATGCAAATGGAGACAAATTGCCCAACATGACATTTCAGAGAAGTGAAAGCACTGACTAGAAATGAGCGGTGAACCACAATCTCTGGGGGGTCCCCCTCTAAGGTGGGGCTATGGAGATGCTGGGACCACAACCAGAGACTCCTCCTCTCCCTTAATTGCTTCTCAGCACAGAGTCTGTGCTAGGCTTGGAATGACTTAGACTTGGAACTTGGGAGCTGGAGGGACCAGAGTTAATGGAAGGACAGAGAAAGGAAGGGTGAGGTTTCTCTGCAGGGAGAGGCATTCTGGCCCCTGTTATCTGAGCTCCAGGCCCAGACAGCTTTAGGGGTAATGAGGCGAGAACGGAAGGGTGGGACCAAGGCAGGCATTGAGGTGGAGGGGGATGTTAAGAGAAGCCAGTTCTGACTCAGCAACCCCTGCTCGTGGAGTCCTGCTACCAAGGGAGGGAGCTGAGGGTGGGGGAAGAATGGGCTCTGCACAGAGACCATGACTTGGCTGAGGTTTCTGAGCGTTACCAACAAGGATTAGCAAGAAGCAAAGTTGGTAGTGAAGCTAAGGAGGGAGGTATTTTTTAATCTGCCCTCATCAGATTATTTGGCCTTCAGAAAAGTCTCCGATGACTTTCAGGTATACTCTGAAGCTCGTCTCTCTCTCTCCCCACTCCCCTTTTATTTCCTCCTTCCTTCCTTCCCTCCCTCCACCCCCGCCCATCTCTGTCTCATAATTGCTTCAGAAGTCCTTTTTTATTTCCTGGACTTTTTGTCCAGGTAACCTGCCCCAGAGATACATAAAATTTACATAATTTAGGATCCCAGAAACACAATGCTAAGCATATTGGTGGAGCTGAACATTAAGAATATCCTGGAAGGTGATAAATCTCCTGGGCAGGTTTTCATCAGGATCCTCTTTGCTGCCCATCTCATTGGTGTGGGGGAAGCCAGAGGTCCTGAGAGTGGTCACTGGCTAGGTTGCAGGTTTGCCCTTCTGTACACTTTTCTCACATAAGAATTTCTCTGATACATCATTGTACTTAATCTAACAAATCAGTAAATGAGGTGTTTTTAAAGCCTTTTCCCTTAGCTTTTTATTATGCCAACATTTAAACTGTAGAGAATTTAAGAGAATACTACAGTGAACACCTATATAGCTCTCATCTAGCTTCAACAATTGTTAACATTTTGCTGAATAGGCTTCTTGCTCTATCAACCTCGCCCCCTAATTAATCTCAAAGGAAATTGTAGATATCATAAAACTTCACTCCTAAATACTTCAGCATATATCTCCTAAAAATAAGGACCGTCTCCCATGTAGCTACTATAGTATTTTCACACCTGAGAAATAACAATACCCTAATATAGTTTAAAACTCAGTCCATTCTCAAATGTTCCCAGTTATTCCCCGAAATGTCTTTTCTTTTTTATTAAAAAAAAAATCAAGATCTAATTTTCTTGCATTGAAACATCTAATTTTTTTGTAATAGTGTGGGAACCAAGGCCACCCCAACCCTCCCCTGGAGGTGAACAAACGCCCCCTTGCCATGATTATAAGATTCCAAGTACACACGTTCCCCCCTGTGTCAGAAGTCCCCAGATCTGGTTTTCACAGGCCGGTCCTATTTCCAAAATAAATTTTAGATACCAACCCAAGGTCGTCAACCTTTAATTTTGCCAAGTGTAGCATTAAAAAAAGGCGATCATCTGTTATCACCATCACTGAACAGAAAGAATAACATTTTAATGCCGAAATCAAAGGTGCAGTTTTAGAACGTAGGGTGGTTCTACAGGAGCCCGGTTACCATGGGGGCTGTGGACTCACGGGTCTGGGAGGGCAAAGCCTGTCCATCCACCAGATGGCCGAGCTTGCAGGAAGGGCCTCTGAGGACCAGGGGCTGATCTGTTGGTCGCAAGGGCCGTGGAGCAGGGCCTGAGGACCTCAGTGGTTTTCACATGTACTGCCGTCATGCTATATTCTCTCTGTCCTTTGCAGGTGTCGATGTCCCCCCGCCACCCCCAAGATTTTATTATAACAATTTTCAAACATACAGCAACAATGAAATACTTCCACAGTGAGCATTCATCTTCTCACCACGTGTATTCTGCCACGATTTTACCAGTTGCTTCCAGCCCAAGCCCAGCCCTCTCTGTGACATAGCATCGTTCCCTGTAATTGGTTCCTCAGTGGTGGGGAAGGGTTTGAATCCAGATTGTCTCAGTGGTAGGGTGGCCTATGCTGCCGGTTTCATGGCCCCGTGTGAGAGGGACAGTGTGACTGCACACTGGCCTCTCGCCCCACTAGGAACCTTATTGCCAGTTCCTATTTCATTTGCATCCTTTCCCCAGTGCGTTGGGTGAAAGCTTATTTGGTTTGCAGGACAGAGCAGGGTGAGAGCCTCCAGCCTGGGTCCACAAGTCAGGTCTTCGCTCCTGGGTTCTCCATGGCCGAGACACCCATAGTAGCTTCCTTCCTGCACTGGTCCCAGCCCTCAGCTCCATCTTACCACAGGCCTGGCTCAGGGCAGACATCTGTGGCACCTGGTGGACCCCTGCTTTAATTGGTTGATCATGGATGGTATTTGGGAGAGGGAAAGAATTTACATAAGCAGAGGGCATGATTTTCTGCCCTGCCTGTGCCTCTGAAAGGTCAGGCCATGGGAAGGCAGGCGCACCCAGCCTTGCCCGCCCTCGTATCACCGCCTACCTTCTGTCTAGTTCACTGGGGTGATGCTTGGAAGACAGTGCTGCCTTCTGACAGGCATTCTTTTGCCTGGAGGTACGGGAAGTGTCTGGGGCTTCTGCTTGTTTTTGTCTCGCAGCAGGAGCTGAACCGATCACTGTGATAAGCGCTGCCCTCTCTGTTTGTACATGTGGATGCATCTCTCGCAGTCACTGCCTGGAGTACGTGGGGAGAAAACATAGGGACCAGCAGGCATTGGGGCCTGGGTGTAGGGGTGAGTGGAGACTAGGCTGGGGGCCCACGGGGAGGGTCCATGGACAGAACTAATAAGTGCAGTGTAGGGTTCCTGCCCTGAGCCAGAGATGCTGCTTCTCGGTGGAGGCCTGGGAGGCTAAAACGGCAAGAGTCTGTCTGCAGGCAGCAGGCTTCCTCCTCCAGATGCTGTGGGATTGGCTTTGTCCCTGGGAGAGTGCGCAGTCCCCTTGATGCATGGGGATAAAGTCTCACAGGTCTCTGTGTGGAAATTTGATCCAAGGGAACAAGGACCTTTCCTCTAGGACACCATGCACCCTCCGTGAGCTCTAGGAGGGCTTGGAGGGTGCTAGGGTTTTCAGGCGGCTCCAGCTTTCTTGTGAGCCCGGCCTCAGCGTGGGACTCTCTGCCCAGGAGGCGGTGCCCACCAGGCAGGGAGACCCACACGGTCAGCCTGCAGGGCAGCTCCCAGGACAGCTGCTACAAGGGGGCTGAATGCTCAGGGCAGCTGATCATAATACGTCAGACAACAGCTTTCCCAGGCAGACTGAATGGTGATTAGCCCCACTGCTTTCAGAGTGGAGAGCACACAAGGGAGGAACTACACAGACACACACATATTACACACACTACACATACATACATACTACATACTACATAGACACCACACACTACACACCAAACGCACACCACAAACACCACACCCACTACACACACACCTCACACACTGCACACACATAGCATACACCACACCCATGTGCACACCACAGTCCACCCACACCCGTAACACACACATTACACTGCCCCACACTGTCCAAGCCCCTCTCCCCCCCACACAGAGCTATTCTCTCTCCTTTCCCCTTTGTGTCTGCCAGGGCTGGCCTGTCTCTGCTGTGTATTTTGTGACACACACATGGAAACCTGAAGCTGGTAGTCAGTGTCAGCTGAAATCCTGAGACCGAAGAATGCATGATAACCAGGAAGAAGGGAGTTATTTTTTTCCCTAATTTTTAAATTTGAGAGGGTGTCTCTTTCATAAAATGATACACCCCCACAAACAAATAAACATCCAAGGAGAGAACGAGAACTACAGATAACAGGGACTATTTTGCTGAGGTAAATGCCAGAGAAAACAACTTTTAAATACATCTTCAACCACATTTCCTAACTGTGTCCTTGTAAGTTATCATCCTCTGTGAGTGTAACCAATGATTTTGAGAAAAGTGAGAAAAGCTGTGAATTGAGAGATAATCATAAATTTGTTAAAATGTTATGTGATATTCTGTATGTAAAAGCAACCTCTTATTTGGAACAGAAAGAAACATTCAGTTTGTCTTAATGAAGGATTTGTTTTGCTTTCTTCTTTCACAATATTGAATGAATCTAAAAAAAAAAATAAAAAAACAAAGGGTTGAAGAGGCTCTGTGGAACTGGCCCAGCTGGAAGTTGTGTGTCCTCTGGGCCCTGGTGAGGCTGGTCTCACTGTCACCTGCTCAACCTCCCTCAGCCTGACTCTCAGTAGCCGACTGCTCCTCTCAGGCTTGTGTGTTTCTGGAATGGGTGCTGCTCTTGCCCCATGGGTCCCCTTGCTCCAGTGTCACAGGGAGAGGCCCTGGTCCTTCCCTGGTGTCCAGTGGAGGAAGGCGGGTAGAGAAAGGCGCTCATGGAGGTGACAAGTCATCTTAGAGCCTTGGCGGCCCTCTGTCTGGTAGGCCTGGTCTGCTCTTTAGGTTCAGGCCTTACAAGTGTGAGCGTGAGACCGGCAGTGGTGCAGGGGAGAGGCTGTAGCACCTGGAGAGTTGGAAGAGCTGTAATACATCTTCTTGGGGTCCCCTGAGCTTCTAGAAGGAGGCAATTATCTGTGGGAACAGCCATGGGGCTAGAGAGGAAACTGGGCTCTCGGGAAGCAACTCACTTCAAGCCAGTCTCTAGGTCCAGCCAGACTCCTCAGCTTCTCTTTCTTGGCTGGTTGTGGCTGACCCCACAAGCCTGACCATTTGGCTGCCTCTGGACAAATCTAGACATGTATTCATCGTGTATTCCCAGTCCTGCTGTGGTATTCCTCATTGGAGGTGTCAGAAGGCTAAAAGACACTTTAGGTCCTGAAAACTCTGGATTGCTTAGGAGTGGAAGAAGAAACACTGTTGTGTGTGTTGGAATGATAAAGGCATCAGGTACATAGTAAGTTCTCAATAAACATTTGGTGACGATATACAGAAGAGCGACTTCGTCAGAGGAGATGAAAAGGACATGACTATTCACAGCCTGCAGCCACCCTGAGGGGCTTATGACACATGCCCACGAGAATATAAGGAGGACAATTCCAAGAGTGGAAGAGGCCATCTTCATGGGGCTGGCAGCAACTCGTCCCCCTCTGCTGTCTTGGCAGCTGTGTGGACCCTTCCAGTGCCTTTACTTCTGCTCTGAGCTTATTGAGGCTGCTTCTGTAAGAAAGGCTGTGGGACACTAATAGAAAAGGGACTGGGAGCCCAGGCCAGGAAGGAATTTGTGCACAAACTAGGAGAATGAGTCTCATAGATTAACCCACCTGAAACCGGAAAGGAGAGAACACAAGAAGCTTTCTCTTCCATTGTACAAGACACAAGAGAGACTTCTAGCGTAGGGAGGAAGGACATTTATGTTTAAATATTTGCTGAATCTTTAGAATGTGCCAAAAGGAGAAAGTCTGCTATCTCTCTGTTGTCTGATTCTGTGGTTCTGTGAGGTAGGATTCTTGTCTTGGCTCAAATTGAGACTGCTTTGGTTCAGAAATCCAGATTTCTGAAGGAGATTTCTGGAGGGACTTGGGACTGTGGCAAGCTTTTGCAGAGAAGGAATGGGCTTCTCTCAAAGCCTTCCCTCCACCCCAGCTCCCAGGTGCACACAGCTGCCCTGTTCATCCACCATACCTGGGATGCAGATTTGGGTCAGGATTGGCAGAACTCCAACCACCTGGGAAAGACTACACCTTTTCTTTAGTTTGGAGCCTGTTTCCAGAAGGCTCCGGTGCTTAATTGTGCCAGGCTTAAGCTTGGCTGAGACCTCTTCCTGTTCTCTTTTATGGGACTAGCCAATATTCTGCTGCATTGAAATGTGAAAATCTGGAACAGACAAAAAAATCTGGGCAAGAGTTTACTTTTTAATATGGAAAACTTCCCAAACTGTAAAATAAAACTACTGAATTTAGCAGATAAAGTGTGACTATAGCGATTTTTAAGTGAAGGGGTAAATGACTTCTGAGTGACATTTACTAACATAGAAGAAGGGTGGGGGATGGGCGGATGTCTTCAGAGCAGACACGCAGCTCCATCCTGCCCTGGAGCTTCTGTCATCTTTCCCTCTGTTCCAGCAGTGGTGGTGTCTGCATGCGTGTTAGCTTGCTGCTGGCAATTTGCTACCCCACAAAGGTAGTGATGTCATCTTATCCCCAGACCCCAGAGAACATAGTCTGGGGTGGTTCAACAGTGCTAGTTGTCAAACTATGTTCTTTGTGGGTGCAGGTGCCAAGGTGCTCGCCAGAACCCTCTGTCCTCTTCTCACGCAGAAGAGGCCCTGCCTGTCTTTCCTGAGCTGCCTTGGCACCTGCTTCTGGATGGACTCTTTCTAGGTAGTTGGAGCCAATGCACTCCCTCCCTTCTTGAAGCTCACAGATGCCTTGGGAGGGTGTGCAAGGGAGGACCTCTCTACATAATTAAGCCTGGCCAGTTGACAAAGCAGCCAATCTCTTGTCTGTTGACTTCATTATCTAAATAGTCGTCAATTAACCCCTTTCTCTTCAGCCCCGTTGCACTGCCTAATTCAGGCTTAATTGTTGTTGTTGTTTTTTAAGCTTTATTAGGAGTTTTTGGTTGCAAGTAACAGAAATTAAACTTGCAACCTTTACAACAACAACAAAAAAAGTACCAACCTCAGGAAAGCAAAGGAAGAGCTAAATTTTGGCCTCAGGAATGGAAACAAAAACTGGGCAATGCAGCCTTCAATTGTGACCTCTCTTCTCTTTCTCCCTTATTGTTTGCAGCATTTCTTGCAGAATAGCTATTCTGTGCTCCAGTCTGCCTGACACATAAGACCAACAGCTTCTCTCATGTTCCTAGTCATAGACCAGGCTCCCCAGGGAGACGGAATTAACCTTCTCAGTTTCCCAATGACAAGTTCATAGGGATAGGTCTCCCTAGCCAGCTCGGGTCAGCTTCCCTAGCAGGGCTGGGACCATAGAAGGGCCTGGAATGTGCCCTGTTTGTGTCATTTCTCCTTTCTGGATGAGGGCAGAGGAAATACGCAACTCTTACTCCATGGCAAATGTCCATTACAGTGCTAGGGGTCTGGGCAGACGAAACGTGCCATGCAATGTCCCGTGCGTTCTGCCTCCGGTGCTCTCACCAGTGCTGCCGCAGTCTTCTCCCTAAGAGCAAGCCTGGCTGTAGCCCTTCTGCTTACCGACCCTGCTGCCTCCATTTGCCAGAAGGAGGGACTCCTATCTCCTCAGCACTGCAGACAAGGCTGGTAGTTCAGCTCTAACCATCTTACCTCCCTGCAAAGTCCTCGAACATTACGATTTTGTGTCTGCTCCTTTGCTCAAAATGCTGACCTACCTGTTTTCTGTCCAGTCACTCCTTGTGTGTCAGGAATCCAGCTCAGACACAGCTGCTCCGGGCCAGCCTTCCCTGACACAGGCGCTGCTTGGGCCCTGCCAGCCCACTAGACATGGTGCAGACCCCTCCCTAATCCAGTGTATGGTCATCAGTCTCTCCTCCCGTGGAACTTGACCTCTTCCTGGAGGGGGCTGCTCAGCTTCCCCCCAGGAAGCACTGATTAAATCTTTGTGGAAGGAAGAAGTGAGTGGACGGGGCAGTTGCTAGAGCTTCACCTGTAGTCCTGGGTGACCTCAAAGGACAAGGAGGCAGGGAGGGGACAGTCTGTCCTCTGAGAGGGCTGCACACATGCAGAAAGGGGGCTAGGGGCGTTCCGAGGCCCCTAGCGGTGGAGTCTGTGACCCAGCAAGCTGATTTTAGAGAGCATTTAGGGCTCCGTGTCTGGTTGGGAGGCTGTCGGGCAGAGCAACGCGGACTGGCTGGGAAGGAAGGATTCAGGCTACAGTCTGTGATTCTCCAGGAAAATCCAGGTGAAGCGAGAATGGAGAACAGGAGGGCAGAGACATCAAACCCAGATGCCCATGTGGGCAGCTGTGTTCTCCCAATGGGGAGCTTCCTGAGAGGCTCTGGCAGGCTCTCCAGAGTGTTCCAGCACTGGGGCCCTTTGAAGCACATGGGAAAGGGGGTCTCTCTCACAGTTTGCAAGCCATAGTCAGGTTTTAAATATTTCCCTCCTCATCGTAAACTGATGCATGTCTCTTGTGAAAAATTGTGAAATACAGAAAAGTCAAAAGAAAGAAAAAAAGGCACCCATAATCTCAGCATCCAGAAATAACCACTGTTAGTATTTGGTGACTCTTTTCTCACTTTTCCTCTACGGAAAATTTTTTTTAACATTGTTGATCTTGTGCCAAGAATACAAATTTGTGTCTATTATTATTATTATTATTTTACATCTGAACATTTATTTCCATGGCCACAAAAACACTATATAAATATGCATTTTTTAGGGCTCCATAATATTCTATTTCTGGACAAGCCACGAGTTGCTGAATGATTTGAGACCAGGATTTTAAAAGTATGTTCACAGTGCTGGATCACTCTCAGGCTGTGATAAAGTGTCCTGGTGGCTGGACCTGGCTGAGTCGGGCATAGGACCCAGCACAGGACGTCCACACGTGGGGCCATGGCATCCTGGTAGCCTCTGGACACACCCTCTTTGTGACTGAGAATGAGACCAACCCAAAGAACTGACAGAGGAAAAGGCAAAATTCCGGGTTGTAGGAAGATGCAAGTTTGAATTCTATTCGCCACTTACTAGTTATCCAAGCCTTCTGGGCTTCAGTTTTGTCATCTGAAAAATAGGATAACAAATAACTAATTCAAAGGATTGTACTAAAAATAGAAATAAATTACATAATGGGCAACAGGGAATATATAACATGTAATATTTAAATATACAAAAAGTACATGAAATACGTAATATGTGACATAAGATCCAACTTTAGTCTACATATCATGGATGTGAAAAGCATAGTCTAGATTGTAGAAAATGTATATGGCTTAAGGGAGAGACTATCTGAGGCCTCAGAACAGTGTCTGGCGCAGAAAAGCATCCTCACACCTGTCAGAAGGAGGCGCCTCCTTCTTCATTGAGCTGAAGCAGCTGTGGGGCGGCACTGAGTCTGAGTCAACACTGTTCACTGAACCGGGGTGAACAGAGGCAGCAGGAGCCCCACGCCAGCGAGCCTGCCAGTGCTGACCTCCTCTGGACATTTCTGTGTCGAGTAAAATCAAGCTCTCGGCAGCCCTGTCGAGCCTTTGATGGTCTTTCCCAGCTTCCTCAGACCCTTGCCCTCTCACAGTATTCCCCAACGGGCCAGTCCCCAGGGCTGAATTCTGGTTTTGTGTTTTCATATTGGCTCTCTGAACTGCAAGAAAAGCTTTGTGACAAGTATTCGTTTCTGCCTCAGACCTGCGGAGTTGGCCTGGGTCATGCTGGAGGGATTATCTGGAAAATAAACACGGTCCACTGTGGTTCTCAGGGAATGTCAGGCCCTCAGGGATTCAGCGAGATTCCACTTGAGAGGTGGGCATATGGGAAGAGCTGGGCTTCTGGACTTTCCCTGTGGCCAGGGCTTGTTAGGGTTTGGACTGAGTTCACTAATCCCTCCTGTAGAATGGGTACGATAACACCCATGTTGAAGGGTGAGTGCAAGGATGAGGACTAAGACACCATGTGGACCCCATCTAGAACAATTCCCTTTCCTCCCACTACCTTCTCTCCTTCCCAAGAAACACTCCTGTCATTATCACTATGTTTACACGCAAACACACATGTAGACACATGCAGCCAATGCACACATACACACGGTCACACATGTGTAGGCATGCAGGCACACACACATGCACAGAAACAAATATGCATGCACAGCCATGCACACATGCTCACATGCGCGCACACACACACACACACATGCACACATACTGTAGTCTACCCACATTGATCTTTTCAGCCCCTGCACATGCCGTATATTTTACATTTGTGTACCTTTGAAAGCACTCTTCTCTCATCAGGAAAATGTCTTTGGTTCTTCACCCAGTAAACTCCTCCTCATCTCGCATGAACCACATCAAACACCACATCTTCTGTGAAGCGTTTCCTTGCTTTCCTAGACAGAGCTATTAGCTCCTTCTTTATTTCCCTGGAAACTGTCAGCCGGGTGAGGGAATATATCTTACTCATCTTTGGAGCTTCAGAATCTGACATGGAGTTGGGGCTCCTGAAATGGTTGCTGAATGATGAAAAGGCAGGTGTAAACTTTATTCTATCAGGTTCCTCAGTCTGTGATCCCCTTGATGAAGTTCAGGGGGCAATTCCTGGGCAAAAGTGCTATTTTAGTAGCACTTGGATGGAGGGAAGACAGGTAGCCAGCAGAATGCAGACTCAAAAGCTGCAAAAGGTGGCAGAAAAGCAGGAGAGAGGGAAGAAAGACACTCTGTGCCCAGAATACTGTCAGCTCAGCCCTGCCTGGGTCCAAGGGCACAGCCTGCAGGGGTTTGGGGTGGAAAGATGGGGAAAGGGGGAGGGAGAGGGAGAGGGAGGTGGAGGGGGAGAAGGAGGGGGACATCGAAGAGCAAGGGGTGGGGAGGAGGGATGGAGAGACAGAGAGAGAGAGAGGAAATATGCCAGGTATCCCTTTTAGAATGCAAGGTATGAGAGAGGAGAACTATTCTTGTAGGTGGGGGAAGCTGCCAGGTGGTGGTGTCAGAGCCAAGAGGGAAGAGGGGTATGTAGTGTGATAAACTGGAAAGTCAAATCAGGGGTTCTCAATTTTTTTGGACTCAGGTCCTGTTCACATGCTTAAAGATTAGTGGAGATCCCAAAGAGTTTTAGTTTATGTGGGTTGTATCAATCTTTACCATATTATAAATTAGAAATGAGAAAAATTTAAATATATTAATTTATGGACTCATTGAAATAAAATAATAAGCTGTAAACATAACATTTAAAAATAACTATGTTTTCTAATTAAAAATTAGAATATAAAATGAGTGGCATTGTTTCATATTTTTGCACCTTTCTTTAATGTCCAGCTGGACAGAGGAGAGTTGGGTTCTCCTCTCTGCCTTCGTAGGCAATTGAATAGAGTCAATAGAGTACAGTTCACATCTGCCTTTTCATCATCGACAATTATTCCCAGGAGCACCATGCAATCTGTTGCCACATCATATGTCAGGTGGCCTCTGGAAACATCCTCTGTATGCTCACACAAGAAGGAGGGTGAAGAAGCCAATTGTACCTTAGTATTATTATGAAAATAGTTTTGCCTTCCTGGACCCACCAAAAGGATTGTGGGAATCTCCATGGGTTCCTGCACCACACTTTGAGAACTTTTGGGTGCAATCATACGAAAGTCCTAGTATTCAATTGTTTCCTTTTTTTCAGGTGGGACTTCACAGTATGTCTTAGTGTGATGCGGGGGCCTTGACCTTGGCCTGTGAAAAGGCAGACCTGCTGACACTACCTGGGCTTGGCTGCTACCTGTGGGATCTCCTGGAGCTTCGGGCCATGCAGGTCATGGGAGATGGTGAGTGTGAGGGGAAGAAAGAGGGGCCCTGGGGTGGGAAGCAGGAGCTGAGCTGGAACCCCGACATCCGGCATGGGCTGTGTGTCTTTGGACCGGCCACTGCCCTTACAGCTGACCTTGCTTCCCTTGTCTGAAGTATGGAGCTGGGTAGATTCCCAAGGTTCCTTTCAGTGTGGTGGATTCTGAGTCCTACATGATCCCTTCTCCTACCCCCTTTGGATAAGGAGTTTCCTCATGGATGAGAGTGACCATCACAGAGTGAGCCAGTGTGTACCCCCTAAATCTCACCATTCATATGTTTCATATAATAATTTGCTTTGTTATTTCTTTCATTACAAAAAAATTAATTAAAGTAGAAAATTAGAAAGGAAGGAAGGAAGGAAGGAAGAAAGAAAGAAAGAAAGAAAAAGAAAAGAAAGAAAGAAAAAGGACACAAGTAAATACATGTGGTCCTCTGCCCTAGAAGTAACCACTGTTGACATTATGGTGAATATCTTTCCAGTTGTTTTTCTATGCACATAGTTCACGCTTTATCTCTGCCCGATTATTTCTTCTTAGTTACAACTTTATCATGTGATTCCTAGCAAATGAATACAATTTGAATTCTTTATTCTGGCATTCGAGGCACTCTCTTCCCACACTATTCTTCTATTCTTTCTCTCTTTGTGCCCCCCACTCTTGCCTCTCCCTGAATAAACCACGTGCATCCTCCACTTTTAAAGCCATCTCCCAGCTTAGTGTTCCATCTCTAAATTCAATCTGTTCTGCAAGGCTCAGAAACTCTGACTTGCTCATTCCTCACCTTGCTTCCTTAATGACTGCAAAGGATTCTTGGAGATTCTGACCCAATGTCGCTTCTGAAGTCTTAGCTTATCCTCAGGGTGTTTGTCCCTTCCTCCTCTGAGCTCTCACTGACCTTAATGGGCACTTTGCTCATTGGGTGGTAATTGTCTGCATGCTGCCTGGTTCTGGAGCTGCCCACGGTATTGCACACTATTTGCTGACTGGGTTGGAGCCTGTGTGTATGGCAGGTCTGGTGCTGTCTCAGACTCATTACCTGTTGGAGGTACAGTGTTGGTTACTTACTTAGTTGTCCTGCTGGACCATGAGCCCCCTGCAGGTGCGTAAGCACAGGACTGATCTACTCTCACCTGCAGGGCTGGGGAGGGCTCCTCTTGACAGGCTTGGGGGTGGCTTTGGCCCAGGATGCATGAGGCAGGCAAAATTCCAGACCACCAGATGTCAGTGTTGTCTCAGCTACTGAGGAATGGCCAGGGCCTTGACTCCCTCCCACGCCTTGCCTGACGCTGGCAGAGCTGGGTGCTCAGAGAAACTGACAGCATTAGACAAAATTGCTCCCAAGCTGCAGGCTGGTCTGGGGGAAGGTGAACTGTAGGGTGAAGGTGGAATTCCAACAAGGAGAAGGCACTGGACTGGGGCAAGCTAGTGAGTGGTCTTAGGCAACATTTGATATGGGAGATGGGTTAGCAAAGTTGGAAGAGATATAGGAAGGCCACTTATTATCCTGCCATGTGCATGGTTGAGAGTGCTGTAGGGTCAGAAAGAGTCGTTCAGTGAGTTGGCAGAGCCCGATTGAAACACAAATTGAGTGTATGTGTGTAATCTTTCCTCCTACCTGCAAATCCAGCAGCCAGCAGCATAGGGGCCCACTGAATTCATTGCTGGTCATGAACCTTCTGAACCTTCTGAAGCTACAGAGGCAACTTGTCTTTTTCAGGGGCGTTCAGGGGACTGCTGTCCTCAGCCCTGACCCCCACGTGCACACCCAGTCAGCCCACTGGTGCTTACAGCACCATTTCTACTGGCAGCAGATGATGGGGCTTCTGAGGTTTTTATCTCTAGCATAGATATGGGAAGAGTGCTAGGCAAGAAATCAGGAGGGCTGGGTCTGTCCTCTGCCTGTCCCCAGAAGCTTAAAAATTCAGGTGAGACACATGCTTCTCCAAGCCTCAAACCTCAGACTTCCCAATATCCTCACACCACCTCCCTACCTGCCCACATGGGCTGCGTGCTCTCCAAGGGCCTGGCTTCTCTATAACGCCTCCATCCATTTCCACGGTGAATGATTAGAAAGCTATCTTCACATCATTTCTTCTTGCATGGCCCAGATTTAAATATTTTAGTGGCCAAAAGCAGCATGTTCTGACAGATGTTCTGCTATTCATTAAATAGTAGGTAAAGATAGGATTATTCCAAAGCTATTTCAACAGCTATTTTTATTTAAATGGAAAACAAAAGTGATTTCCAGTAACTCTGTTAATTTTCCTTGAATTTGTTGTCATGCAAAAATTTTGCTGGCCTGGATGCTTTCCATGGGCTCTTTCAATTTTATTCTGGATCCTAATGGAAAGTTTTCCAGAAAGCCCAGCACCCCAGATTCTCACAAATCCTGCGATTTTGTGCAAATACTGTGGAAAATATCATCTTTATAATAAAACTCAAGTTGATTGTGTTATTTAATATCTTTTAAAGGCATCACAAACTGCTTATTGATTTTTAAAATTAAAATTAAGAAGAAAAAGAAACCTACGCAACAGTTTGTGCTTCACCAGATATTAGGATCTGAGATCAGCTGAAGCAAAAGTCTCATTTTAAAATGTTGAAAAAAATATTTTGAAGCAAAATCAATAAAATACATGACAGTAATGAAAAGATGAATAATGGCCAGAAACAGCCCTTTAGCCCTGAGTCATTGTTATACAAAAGCATTGAAAGCACCCCAAATTTTACTTGCCTATAAATTTGAGGTTGCGATTGGGAATAGGTAGGAGAGGATGGTAGGGGGAGGACGCAGCAGTTATCGAATACTTTCTGTGCCAGGTGCTCTTAGGCACTCAGGATTCTCAATCAGTTACAATAAGTTTGGAATGGGAATATATGGCCTTATCTCCATTGCTGGTGCAGTAACTCCTATCCACTTAGTCACTTATAGTCCCAGTGTCCCAGGTCTCATCTGTGCAGCTCCAGCAGACTGGGGGGAAGAGGTGAGCCCTCAGGGCTTATGAGACTGGAATAAGAACCACAGTACCAAAGTAGTATTCGCATGTCAGTATTCTTCTACCAACTGTAGCTCTATTAATCCGTTTGATTCTTACAGTAGCCTATGAGGACTCAAGTATACTATTATTATTATTATTATTATTATTATTATTTCTGTTCTGCAGAGGGGAAAACTGGCTCAGGGAGGCTAAGTAAGTTGTTTAAGGTGACACGACTAATAAGCAGCAGAGCCAACATTTGAACCTGGGGAGGCCAGCTCCAGAGGCTGTGCACTCAGCTGCTCTGCTACGCTGAGCCATATGAGCTGACTGCTTCTGTGGAAGAGAAGTCCTCAATGGATCCACCCTTTGGACCATGCACTTGGGTTCTGAAGAGTGGAGATTGTCTAGGAGCATTTCTGTTTCTAGCAGATCCCTAATAGCCCACGAGGAGCTGGGTTACTTCTTTCACAGTTGAAGGGCATTCGTGGTAGACTAAGCCTTTGCACATGCTTGGCGGACCTACCCCATTCTATCGTTTTTTTTTCTTTTTTCCTGGAATAACTCTATGTGTTTTAGCTCTGTGTGTGTGTGTGTGTGTGTGTGTGGGTGTGTGGGTGTGTGTGTAAAGGCTTCCTAAGGAATTGGCATTTGAATATAGCCTACAGGGATTAGTAGGGGATAACCTGGAGGGAAATGACTTTGGGGATGAAGGCAGTGGGTATAGACAGTGGGACTGAAAAAAGCCATGTTGCAAAAAACCAAAAACTGTAGAGCTGTGAGAACGTGGAACAGTTGTGTGTTAGTAATTTAGTGTCAAAGCATAATATCCAAAAATACCCCCCAAAATACAGTGAGCACATGTCCAAGATTGATGTAACACATTAAAGAGGGAACCAGAAGAATGGTAAAGCTGGTCCAAAGGCCAATATGAGAGCCTGAAGCGTATTGTCAGTGAAAGGAGAAGGCTGAAATAGATTGTTATATCAGATGCCAAACTGGTCAGTGTTCCACACAGCAATAAAACGGTCATCTTTTACCTTTTCTACTGGACAAAATTCATTTAGATTTCTACCAAATTAAAATCATTTACAACTTATCAATATTCTAAAGTTAACATCTACTTCACAGAGTCTGAATTTTAATCAATAGGAAATAGTAAGTCAAACAAAACAACTTTGCTCTGAACATCAGGGGATCCTCAGATGGGCTTGCCAGGCAGTTGTGCTCGTGTGGTATTGAAAGGCACGAGAAATCTTTATGCCTTATTTCCAAACTTGGCATCTATTATTTTAAGACTTTTATTAGAATATAGATACATACAATATTATATTAGTTTCAGGTGTACATCATAGTTATTCAACAGTACCCACCTGGCACTAGACACAGTTATTACCACATTATTGATTAAGTTCCCTGTGCTAAAGAAGTGATCCCCATGACAAGTCCAGCCACCATCTGACACTGTACCACACTATCACAATATTATTGACGACATTCCCCAGGCTGTGCATTACGTTCCCATGACTTATTTATTTTATACCTGGAAATTTGAACCTCTTATTCCTCTTCACCATTTCCACCCTTTTTTACCTTTTCAATTACTGTTTACATTCAATATTATTTTATACTGATTTCAGGTGTATAGCGTAGTGATTAGACATTTATGTAATTTAATAAGTGATCCCCCTGATCTGTACCCATATGGCACTATACATAGTTATTACCATATTATTGATTATATTCCCTATGCTTTACTCTACATCCCCATGACTATTTTGTAACTTCTCATTTGTGCTTCTTAAACCCTTCCCCTTTTTCACCCTGTCCCTCCCGTCTATCACCCTGATAGACCTATTACCCGTCTGACACCATACATAATTATTACAATATTATTGACTATATACCTTATGCTATACCCTACATCCCCATGACTACATGTAACAACCAATTTGTACTCTTTAATTTCTTCTCCTTTTTCACCCATCCCCAAACTGCCTCCCATCTGGCAACCATCAAAATGTTATCTGTATCTATGAGTTTATTTCTGTTTTGTTTGTTTATTTGTTCTTTAGATTCAACATATAAGTGAAATCATATGACATTTGTCTTTCATTGTCTGACTTACTATACTCAGGTTATACAATAACCTCTAGGTCCATCCATGTTGTCCCAGATGGCAAGATTTCCTTCTTTTTTTACGGCTGAGTAATATTCCATTGTATATGCGTACCACCTCCTCTTTATCCATTCACCCATTCAGGGACACCCAGGCTGCCTTCATATCTTGGCTTATGTAAACAATGCTGCAATGAACATATGGAAGAGCATGTCCCCTTGAAGTAGCATTATGGATTTCTTTGGATAATTATCCAGAAGTGGGATTCCTAAGTTTTTCTTTGTCTCCTGTTATAGTCTTTGTTTTAAAGTCTATTTTGTCTGGTGTAAGTTTGCTACCCCAGCTTTTTTGTTTGTTTGTTTTTACTTTCATGAAATATCTTTTTCCATCCCTTTATTTTCAGTCTCTGTGTGTCTTTCCATCTGAAGTAAGTCTCTTGCAGGCAGTAAGGGTCTCTTGTAAGGGTCTTGTTTTCTTATCCATTCAGCTCCCCTATGTTTTGATTGGCGTACTTAATCCATTTACATTGAGGGTAATTGTTGATTGGCATGTAGTTATTTCAATTTTATTATTCATATTTTTTCTTTCTTTCTTTCTTTCTTTTTTTTGTCTTAAAGTAGTCCCTCAAAGATTCCTTGTAATACTGGTTTGGTGGTAATGAACTCCTTTAGCTTTTTCTTGTTTGGGAAGCTTTTATCTGTCCTTCAATTCTAAATGATATCTTAGCTGGGTAGAGTAATCTTGTTTGTATGTCCTTGCTTTTCATCACTTTGAATATTTTATGCCAATCTCTCCTGGCCTGCAAAGTTTCTGTTGAGAAATCAGCTGATTGTCTTATGGGAGCTCCCTTGCAGGTAACTAACTGCTTTTCTCTTGTTGTTTTAAGATCCTCTCTTTGTCTTTAACCTTCGGCATTTTTATTATGATGTTTCTTGATGTGGGCCTCTTTGGGTTCATCTTGTTTGGGACTCTCTGCACTTCTGGCTTGTATACCTATTTTCTTTGCCAGATTAAGGAAGTTTTCTGTTATTATTTTTCCAAGTAGGTTTTCTGTTCCTTGCTCTCACTTCTCCTTCTGATACCCCTATTATGTGAATGTTGGTACACTTGATATTGTTCCAAAGGACCCTTGAACTCTCCTCATTTTTTTTGGATTCTCTTTTTGTTTTTACTGTTCTGATTGGGTGTTTTCTGCTACCTTATGTTCTAAATCAGTGATTTGATCCCCTGCTTCATCTAATCTACTATTGATGCCCTCTAATGTATTCTTCATTTTGGTTATTATATTCTTCATTTCTGACAGATCCTTTTTTTCATATTTTCTATCTCCATTTTTAGGTTTCCTATCTCATTGTTGAAGTTCTCCCAGAGATCATTGAGCATCCTTATAACCAGTGTTTGGAACTCTGTGTCTGCTGGATTGCTTGTCTTCATTTTGTTTAGTTTTTTTCTGGAGTTTTGTTCTGTTCTTTTGTTTTGGAACATATTTCTTTCTCTCCCCATTTTGGCTGTATCCCTGTATTTGTTCCTATGTATTAAGTAGGGCTACTATGTCTCCTGGTCTTAGTAGAATGGCCTTATGTAGTAGATGTGCTGTGGAGCTCAGTGGTGCAGTCTTCCTTGTCACTTTAGCCATGCACACCAAGTGTGTCCTTTTGTGGGTTGTTTGTGCTCTCCTGTTGTAGTTGAACCTTGGGTGCTGTTTGCATATCAGTAGGAGGGATTGACCCTTGGACTCATCGGTTGTGAGGACTGGCCATGACTACAGTGGAGGAGATGTGGTGCAAGGGCTCACCCTACAGAGCAAAATCTGCCTCAGCAGGTCTCTGGTGACTACCTGATCTGCCCCTTGCATGTATCATTCTTGGAGGCAACTGGGTGATGCTCCAACTTGTTTCAAAGTTGGCCACTGGGCATGCCAGCCCCAGGACAAACTGGAACGGGGACCCACTGCAGGCCAAATCCAACCACAGCCTGTGCCCTACCCAGGTCCTCCTATCAGGAACCACAAAACAATCTGAGATGGTCACCTCCCATACCATATTTGGAAGTGCCTTGAGAGGCCAAGCTGCAAACCAAGGCTGGCTGCTGCTAGTGCTGGGCTTAATACTGGTCAACCAGAGGTATTAAGCACAATAAAGCCACAAATTGCTTTTTTGGGTTCTGTGAACTTTTGAGAGACCCTAGGAAACTTTGCAGCATGAGCCAAGGCAGATGGTTTGTATGAAAAGGCCACTGGAAGTGGCTTGGGTGTGCCCAAAAGTAGTGTGGAGTATGGCCTCAGAATCACCAGGGCTTGGTGAATGAATGGTGTCAGCCAGCTTGATGGAGACTCCAATATGGCAGCCACCTGCTTCTGCACACCGGGAAGGGGGAACGGCTCAACAAAGAACTAATGGCTTTCATGAGCTCCTCTGTCCAGGAGGAAGCTGCCTCTCCAGCCCTCATCCTACAGGCAGACAACTCAGTTACCTCCGTTTTGTCCCTGACACCACTCCAGCTGATGCCCCAGCACTGGAGCTCCGAGCTAGTGATTTTGTCAGTAAGCAAGTTTATGCATGGTCCCTTTAAGAGTAATGACTGGGACTCCATCCACTCTTGTCTCACTTAGCCACAATCTCTGGTTGTTTTTACAACCAGAAATTATGGAGACTTCTCTCCCTGGCACTGGAACACTGGGCTGGGGAGCCTGTTCTGACACTGGGACCCCTTTCTCTTTCAGTGGGGACCTCCGCAGCCAAGATATCCCTCCCAATTTTTCATGGTCACACGTGGGTGTGGGATCAGCCCTTTCCCCATCTCTGTCCTTCCTGGCAGCCTCGAGGTGACTTCTTTTGCAAGTCCTTAGTTGTAAGTCTTTGGTTCAGCAAAATTTCAGGTGATTCTCAACGATGGTTGTTTGTAGTTTAGTTGTAATTTTGATGTGGTTGTGAGAGAAGGTGAGCACAGCATTTACCCACTCTGCCATTTTGACTGGAACTCCAGCATGTATTTTTCTAAGTACAAGAATGTGGGAAATAGGAAGGGTGGGGGATGAGGTGGTGAGGTAGACAGGGTTGAGGTGGGGGCTTTGCCTGCCACGGTAAAGAGTGAGCGCTTCTTCCCAGTGTGTGTCACTGACTGGTTTTAATCAAGGAAGTGACATGACTCATCCTTTTCTCCATTTGTTCACTCAGTAAACCTTTATCTGATGTGCCAAGTCACAGTTGGGAACGGGGTGAACAAGGCAAGACAGGCATGCTTGAGCGATTTACATCTAGAGGAAGGAGAATTATGGTAAATGCCTCAATTCTCTGGGTGTGGCCAAGCTGGGAGGTCAAGGAAGGCCTTTAGAGGAATGATAGAGGAGATAAGGGGGTCAGCTGCACAGCATCTGGGAACATGGATTCCAGCCTGAAGAAGTGACAAGGAGAAAGGTTGGAATGAACTGAGTGGGTTCCATAATGGAAGATGACATGTTTGGCTGGAGCTTAGGGGCCAGATGCGAAGTGGAATGAGCTTCAAGGGAGCAGTAGGAAGGGGTGTTATACAGCGTCCCATGATCTGAATTCTTTTCTGTGTTTGATGATGTTTGAACTGAGAAACGACATGATCTAATTTTGTTTTTTAACTTCCCATTTAGCTGTTGTGTGGAGTGTGGATTGCATGGGTGGGTCTTGGGGAACACCATCGCATTAGTTCCTGTGGGAAAAGATGGGCCTGTACCACAGTGTTAGCATGACCAGGTTCTTGATTAAACACTTTGGCAGCTGAGGGGTAGAGGCCTGGAGAGGAGTGAGACTGGAGTTAAGGAGCTTCTTAGGGGTTCAGGGAAAAACTGATGAGTCTCTGGACTGGGTGATAAGTGTGGGAGAAAGGAATGAGTTGAAATGATGTTTGGGGCTCCAAGAATGTAACACACAAGCTGCCCCTAAGGGAACCTCTGTTGTCAAAGGAGGTTTCATTTCTGAATGCAAAGCTCAGTCAGAGCTGAGCCTAAGCTCCCATCCACCTGATTCTTCCTGTCTCCGCCCAGTTTGCGTGCTCCTCCCTGTGGAGCCGAAGGTAACTTCAAAGGACTACAACGGGAGGCTGGGTCAGCCTCTCCTTGGGTTTTGGCGCTCTATACAGATGTTAAACCACACTTTGTAGTGTTTTTTTTTTAATTTATTTTTTATTTTTATTTATTTTTATTTTTTAAATTTATTGGGGTGACAATTGTTAGTAAAATTACATAGATTTCAGGTATACAATTCTGTATCACATCATCCATAAATCACACTGTGTGTTCACCACCCAGAGTCAGTTCTCCTTCCATCACCATATATTTAATCCCCCTTACCCTCATCTCCCACCCCCCAAACCCCTTACCCTCTGGTAACCACTAAATTACGTTCCCCAGATTAATTTTCAAACCCCGTGGCCATCCTTAAACCACACTTTGACCAGAAATTTTTCTCTTGTAATGATCTTGTAGGCACTTCCTATGGTGATGGTTGCTGAATATGCTGGATAACCTGTGAGTGATTTCAAAAAGAGAAAAGAGGCCCAGACATATTCACATCCATTCTTGCCTAGAGCCAAGATGTGTAGGATCCCACAACCAACAAACAGTGGGACAGACATGTTCATCCAAGTCTCTGTCTCCCAATCCCATGCTTGTCCACCACTGACCCAGAAGGCTGGGACCAAGCCCTCAGGGGTCGCTGATTTCAGTTCTGTTTTGCAGTAACTGTCAACCCTGGAGGTCCTGTTGGAGGCAAAGCCCCAGGGTCTCATTCAGGCAGGTCCTGGGTAACTCCTCCTTGAGCTTCCTTCTACTGGAGTTTTCAAACACTAGTCTTAAATTGGGAAATGGTTATTTCCCCATTGCAGAGCAAGACTAGCATGCACTGGTGAGCTTTGTGAGCCTGGTTTGTATCTTTAAATCTGATGCAGGAATGAAATGCCAGGACTTGAGGGCCAGATGCAGTCTCTTTTGTTCTAATAAGTAACAAGGAAAATGTGATTCTATTCCCAAATTCTAGTCTCTCTAATTACTTTCAGTGTTATATCCTCCAAGATCTAAGGGTGACTCTTTGGATTTGGGATGCAAATGAGTTACTGCACCTTGCAGAGAACTGACTGCTGCTTAGACCTGTTGTGAATGGGACAGAGGTGCCAGGACACCTGGCCTGGGAAGGATGACATAGCAAACTCAGTAATGCAAGAGGTACAACTTTAAAAGAAATGGGTGGGGAGAAGGAAGGTTTGAGTTATGACACTAGACATAATCATTGAGTGCAGAAAAATCCTAAGAAGTGAGGAGATTTTCAGGAAAATTCAGCTTGGAAGCTGTTCTCTTATATCAAAGGTAGGACCACATACAGCCCTAATTCTCTATCCCATGTAGCAGCCGAGAGGAGAAGGTGTACTGTCACCGATATTTGAAGAGAGATTTGGAAGGAAGTGTTGTTCCTGAAGTTCCAGTAATTGCATGCATCTGTCACTAACAAATGGAAAAAGGAAGTAACTCAAGAAACAGACTAACACTTGCTGAAGTCAGTGCTTGCATGGTTAAACTTGAAGCAATTTTAGACACAGAGTTTGAAGACTCTGCAATGAGTATATCGACCTTGATAGAGGGATGAGACCAATTCAGTATAGATCAGACCTGTGTGTAAGTGTGTGTGTGCATGTGTGCATGTGTGTGTGTGTGCGCGCGCGCGTGTGTGTGTATTCCTGTGGTCCAGGCCATCCCAGGTATGTTACAAATGTAGACATCATGATGCTCATTAGACCAGCAAGGAATCTGATGCCCAGAGAAGTTAGCCTACTTGTCTCCATCACAGAAGATGGAATTTGTGTCCTCAGCATCCAAACCACCCAGCCCATTCAGGGATAGGGGCTGGGGCAGGCCTGAGGTGGGCCGGGGAGCAGCAGACCAGACAACTAAAGAAGAGGAGGTGGAATGCATGGCCACAGCAGGCCCGCTGCTCAGCCTGCATACAGTTATTTACACTATCATGTACATAAACACATATCAGCCTTTCTTACATCGTGTCCTTAGTTTATTACTGTAGTACTGGTATTCTATCAAATGTTAACAAGTGTCCTACAAAAAGCCTTTTGCATTCAAAGAAATTTGCGTCAAAAAACAATCCTTTAACTGGAGGACTTTTCCAATCTAAGACTCATGCACAGTGACGAGGCCTTAGAGTATGTTCTATTTCCTAAATTTCTTTGATCTTGGTACTCACCTCCCACCCTTTTGGATGGTATCTATTTCAATAGCTATACCCATGTGTTAATCTCCTTCGTTTTGTAAATTGTATATGTAGCTCATTCTATGGAGAGAGTTTAAATATTTTTCTTGACAATGTTCTGCAGTACAAGAGCTTCTGCACATTTTACAGTTCAGAGTGTGGTTGGGGTACTGCGAGAGCGGAAGAAAGGTCAGGGAATGGGCCTTTGATCCTGGGGGTCAGCAGATTCGGCTACATAAGAGGAGGATGCACAGCTTGGAGAAAGAATGGGTTCTGGAGAGAAAATGAGGAAGTGGCAGCCATTCAGACAAGGCGGATGTAAACAGGCAAGCTAGGAGACTTAAGACGCTTGCAGTAAAGCAGAGAGAAGATGGGGGAGGATAAGAAAGGTGAGAGAAGGCTATCCTGAGTGCCCCTGTAAGGGAGGATTTCTGAACTGCTTTTCCTGCAGGGTTCCACGTAAGCTGCTTCCCAGCAAAGATGCAATGATATAAGCTGCGCCTTTGCAGCCAAGCAGATTTGCATTCAAATCCTGCTCACTGAGTCCTGGTTTGTATCTTTAAATATATTCCTTCAACTTTCATTTCTTGACTGCTCACAACCATTGAGAAGCTTTAGTAAGACAATGGCTACAGGTCCAGAGCCTCCCCTGACAGCAGAGAAACCCAGGGCCTGATGCTCACCTTTTACTCTCCTTTTCAGGGGTTCAGAGTCCCTTCATCTGCCATGGACATTGCTTTACTAGCCTCTTCACCTTCAACCAATCTGGCCTCATCTCCTCCTCCAAGTCTCTTTGATTCTCTGTTTTGGGCTCAGGGCTGTTCAAACTTGAGGATTCTGGATAACCATTTTGCTGGTAACGGAGGCTCTGCTGCTCTGAGAACTCACTGCTACCAGCCTGGAGATGAAATCTAAAATCGGAAGCTGGGTGAGCAGAGCAGCTCTGCACAATATATGGCCCAGTCTCCTGGCAAATCTCTTTCTGAAGGAGGGCGGTACACAGTTCCTCTGGGAACTGACTGCTTGTCCTGCGCTATATGTTTCTCTTTGCATGACTATATTTTGCCAGAGAGATTTAAAGAGACATTTTAACTCCGATAAGATAGACCTATTGGCAATGTCACATTGGGAAATTTTTAAATTATTTTGTTTTGCCACTCAACCCTATTTGCATATATTCTCTTTCAAAATGTGAATCAAAACTTCCATTATATACTTTTTTTTTTTGCCGTTATTTTTTACACGATGATCTCTGTCTATTAATCTGAGAGAAAGAATGTTGGAAGGTCTAAAATGGCTGTTGTGAGCTTTCAGAATTCCAGACAGCTGACTTCAATCTGTTTGAAGGAACAATGGATTAGTTAGAAGAGTTGCTAAGACACTAATGTTGGAGAACAGTGTGTTTTAAAAATGTTGAATGAGTAAATTTTGAAGAATTATTATATTCCCTCTGATTTATAAATGTAATATATGTTTATTTTGAAAACTAGAAATGCAGAAAAGAGAACTACCATCAAAATTTAAATTATGGCATATCCTCTTATTTTCCAAGTCTCTCTCTTTTATAAACCAATAGGTGATGACACTGTGTACATGCGTTGGCTTCATTTATTGAACATTCTGTTATGAAGAATTTCTTATCTCATTAAATAATCTTCTGTTCATTTTAATAGCTACTGCAGCATATAGATTGTGCACAGATTATTTACCTATCACGTATTGCCTCAGTCCCTCCTGTTGGATATTTAGGTTGCTGCTAATTATGTTGAATGATGAATACACTGTGTTGAACGTCATTTACAACTATCTCTTTGCACATCTCTAATTATTTTCTTACAATTATTTCCTAAAAAGCGTGATCTGATTAAAGGCACTGGATCAGTGTTTCCAAATGGTCCTCCCGAACTGTAGCAACAATTTACGTTCTTATCAGAAATTGATGGCTGTTGCGCTGCACTTCACTAACTTGAGTACCAAACAATACAAAGCAAAGCAAAAACAAACAACATTGCCAATTTGTTGTGTGAACATCATCTCATATTGTGTGATGTTCAATTTCTTTGATTTCACATGAGATTGACTATTTTATCTAGTGTTTAATTTTCATTGATTTTCTTTATTATAAATTGGCTTATTCATGATCTTTAACCATTTGTCTATTGGAGTGTTCACTAAGCTGCAGGACCTCTCTCTCTCTATTATATACGAATTGTATTAACCTGGTGTGTAGGTTACCCATATTTTTCCTATTTTGTCAGTAGTCTTTTAATTTTGTTTATAATATTTTTAGATGTTCGGAAGTTTAAAAATACTATGTAGTAAAGTCAATTGACTTTTCATTTATTGTTCCTTCATTTGCTCTGATGATTACAAAAACTTTCCCTACTCTAAGATCAGATAGCTATTCACTTCTGTTTTCTTCAATGGTTTAATTTCTTAGATTTAGTTTGTTAATTGTTTGGAATTTATTTTAGTGTGTGGTATGAGGTAGGGATCTAATTATTTTTAAATTTTAAACAATGGTCTCAGTATTAATTATTAAATGAAACCATCTTGTACTGGTTCCAAATACTTCTATTATCATATCAGCAGTACATATTCTGATTGTCAACTTTTTCTCCTCATTAATGTCTTCTAATTCTTCATTCGTGTCAAGTTTATGTAGCTGGATATATACAGTACTCTTCTTTAAAAAATAGTAGATGCTTTCCTCTCTTATTCTTGTGATGAAATGTATTTATTTTAGTGAGCTGCTCAAAAATTTATTTACAATTTTCATTAGAATTTCATTAAAATGCAAAATAATTTTGCTTTTAATTTTCCATGTATATTTATTATATAATTTTGTTATTCAAACTTAAAAAAAAATTTACAAAAGAACTAAGTAACTTTTTCATATTTGGTTAATGGAATATTAAGTGTTTTACATTGTTTGTTACTATTATAAATGAATTGTTTTCCACATTAAATTATCAGGGTTTTTTTTCCTGGTGTATAAAAACATAATAGCTTATGCATATTTATTTTTTAATTATTTACTGAGACTTATTACTGGTTCTAATAGTTCTTGTTGATCTTTGAAGATAATGAATTATATATATACATACATACATATATATAATGATGTGTGATCACAAAATACAGTGAATGTTTAAATTAAAAAAATTATTACAGTAAAAGAAACATTGCCAATAATCCTCCTCAAAATACTCCCTATTACTTTGAACACACTTATCCCATCATTCTTGCCGCTTTCTGAAGCAGCTCTGGAAGTCCTCTTTCATGAATGTCTTTAGTTGCAGTGTTGTGACTGCCTCCATGTCCTGTATCGATTCAAAACATTTACCTTTCATGGTCATTTTGACTTTGGGGAAGAGCCAGAAGTCTCAAAGTGCCAAATCTGGTGAATTAGGTGGATGAGGACACACCATAATGGTTTTATTTGACAGACAATGCCATATCAGAAGCAATGTGTGACTGAGCTTTTCCATTGTGATCAAGAAATAATGGTGAATGCTGCTGCTGAGTGCCATCCAATGGAAAGGCAGGGATCTTCAATACAGGAAGCGAGGCGTTGAACTTTAGTAACAGTGTGTGACAAGTTTCAACTTGTTCTGTACAGTTGGTCAGGTCTCAACTATGGTTCAGAGAAGCTGTGTTTTAAAGTGTGCCATAAATTATCATGACAATGCTTTGTGTCACACATTGCTTCTGGTATATGGCAATTTCTGTCAAATAAAAATATCACAGTGTGTCCTCATCCACCTTATTCACCAGATATGGCACCGTGTAACTTCTGGCTCATCTCCAAAGTCAAGATGATTCAGGACATAGAGGCAGCCATGACAGCACAACTAAAGACACTCATGAAAGAGGTCTTCCAGAGCTGCTCCAGAAAGTGGCAAGAATGATGGAATAAATATGTTTGAAGTGAGGGGGAGTATTTTGTGGAGGATTAATGGTAGTATATCTTTTACTGTAATAATTTTTTTTCCATTTAAACATTCACCATATTGTTTGATCACACCTCGTATATATCATATATGTATATATACATATATGATATATAATAAATTACCTATTATAATTTATTTTTTTTATTTTTTGCTTTTTCTAATTGCACTGATTAAAAATGTCCAAATAGTGACATCATGGCAGTCATGCAATCATTCTTTTACTCCTGAATATAATGGAGATGTCTCTAAATTGAATCATAAAAATATAATGTCTGGTCTGGACTTGATATACGTAATTTTGTTACATTAAAAAGTATGCTTTAAAAGCAATAAAAAATATGTTTAATTTTTAATTTTACTAAAAGGATACTTTCCCCTCACTGTGAATGAGCTGTTGATTTAATCAAACACTTTTCCTGCTTCTGTCTACATAATAATATATTTTTTCTTTTTATAAATGATGGATGTACTACAGTATTTTAATAGATTTGCAATATTAAACATTTCTTGTATCCATGGATGAGTATTTATGTAGTTATCTTGTATATTTATTTGAATATACTGTGGATTCAATTTCACAGATAATTACGTTTATATGTGAAATTGATTTATGGTTTTCCTTTATTTTGTACTCATTTTTAGCCATTTAGAAGGTAAGTTAAGTATCTAAAGAGATTTACAGGAGCTCACCTGGAAAATTATCTGTGTCCACTATTCTTTTTTGGACTTAATTTTTTGACAATGTTTCCAAAGTTTTCCCTGTCTGTGAAAATTTTCAAATTTCTTAATTAGTTTTGGGTCACTTTTAATAATTTATGCTTGCTTTTTAGAGCTTCCCATTCCTTTAAAATTTCTAAATCCATACACATGGACTTAAACAAAATATATAATGCTGTATTAAAAAAAATCCCATTTTCTTTGTCCTTTTCCTACTATTTTTAATATTGTGCATGTAAGCCTTTTTTCTCTTTTTTTATTGCATATTTTGTATTTTGATTTTTGTATTCAAATACAGCCTCTGAATTTATTGGTTAATTATAGTATCTTACGTTTTATAAATAATGATTTTCTCTTGTTATCTTTACTATTTTGTTTTTTGAAAAAAATTTTTTAAATGTGCCTTTTCCTGCTTTCTTAAGTCAAATTGTTCATTCACATTTAGTCATTCTTTTCCAAAGCAGTAAATTTAAATTATAGATTTGGCCATATTCCACTTGTATTTATATGTAGTAATATTCTCCATTATGTTGTTTTTTAAAAAATAGTTTATAATTAAAATTTTGATTTTCTGTTGACATCATATAATTATTTTGAAAAGTTATTTTTTAACTGGTCAAGTCTTCTTTCCTTTTTGTTTTTAAAAGGAATGCTAGTAATTTTTAGGTTCCTTCTTTTGTAGCTAGGGTATTTAGTCTATACATTTTTGCTTTTTAGCATTTATTGAAATTTCATTTGTGATTTCAAAGATAACAAGTATCATCAGTAAGGCAAAAAACTAAATCAGTGTTTCTACCTATTAAAATTAGTCTCGAAAACCAATAATACCAAAAGTAGTTTGTATATTTTTCAGAGTATATGCAGATTTAAAAAAAATAAAACATTTATTTTTATTTTAATAAAACAAGTTAAGTTTTACTAGTATTTACTATATGCTTGATATAGCTACTCTGATTCCAGTTGATTGATTACAGTGATAGCCCAAATCTTCATCCCTCCCTGCATCCACACCTTGGTACTCTTCCACTGTTGCTGAGCTCAGCCATGAGACTTCCTTTGCTCAATGGGATGAAAACAAACATGATGTAAGCAGAGGCTTGAAAAGTGCTTATAGGGTTGGGTTTGCTTACTTTTGCCCTCTGTCATTGCCACAAGTGCATACCTGGGCTGGCCTGTTGAAAGATGAGAGGTGAGAGGTGGAAAAGAGCCAAACTGATCCAATAATCCCAGGTGAGGTCATCCTCAATTAGCTGATGGGCAGCCACCCTCAGACATGCACAAATCTAGGCAAGATCAGTAGTGTCTCCTAGCTGAGCCACAGCTGGCCTCAGAGGCATGAGTGAGCCCAGCTGCAAGTCAGCTGATCCTCTCAGATTTCTGAGTTAAATAAGTGTTAATTGTTGCGTGCAATTAAGGTTTTGTTGTTGTTTGTTATGCAGTTTTATTTTGGCCATAGATAACTGATGCTGGAAAGTTACATGTCTTATTATATGTATGTATATTTCTCTAAGAGATTGGAAATATTAAAACAGGAGGATTGATAGCATCTCAATCTTACTTTTATTAGCTTTTAACATAGGTGATGCATTGCAATTTACCTGTCCCCAGCTAGTTAGATTTAAAGATAATTTTCTAGTTTTAATAAAACTAATTCTCCTAAAGTGGAAAAGTAGATTATAGAGATTCTTGCAAAATGACACTACATAGATGATTCTAATCATGCAAACACAAGCAAACAACAGCCCCAAACTAAACAACCCCTGAACCCAGTGGCAGAGCAACACTTCATTTACTCCTAGAATAAGCCTTCATCAGTCACACGAAGAGGTAAAAGCAATGATGATGTAATCAGATCTCACCTGAAGTATACTTTAGTATATGCTGCATTCACAGGTAATGTGACGTCTACATAATAGCTAGGTATTTAAAACTGAGCATTCAGGAGAGCCAATATAGTGTAGTAGATAAATACTGTGCTTGTCTCCTCCCATGACCCCATTAAAATTACAACTAAATTATAAAAGAATAAACCTGGAGAACTATCTGAAGTCTAGCTGAACAGAAGTTTTATAACTAAGGATATGAAGAAGAAGCCACATCAAGACTGGTAAGAGAGGTGGAGACACAGAACAAGCTGACCCCAAATCTGCATGTGGCAGTTGAGAATCAGGAGGGATATCTCAGCCACAGAGGTCCCTCTGGAGGAGCAAGGGACCCAGCCCCACACTAGGCTCCCCAGTGGAGTACTGATTTTGGGAAGAGGAACCCCCACAACATCTGGCTGTGAAAAGCAGTGGGGATTCTGACAGTCCGGGTGGGATCAAAGGCTGTGGGAAACTCAGATATCCTTTTAAAAGGCCCATGCACAGATTTACTCATTCACAGGCACTCACCCGGGGCTCCAGTGGAGGGACAATGACTTGGAAGGTGTCAGAAACATGTAGGGAAAGACTGAGTTGTGTGACTTCAGGGTGAGGACTGGAGGGACAGTCGCCGTTTTTCCTGTGTAGAATTCTCCACCTGTGCAGTTGGCAGGCAGTTGCCATCTTTACTGTGTTGAGCCCTCCCCCACATGGCCAAATCTGAATCTGCATTGGTCTGTGAATTCCACTCTCTCCATCCTGGTGACTCCCTGGGACCCCACCTCTCCCAACATGTGTAACATTAGAGGCACTGTCTCAGTAAGCAGCCAGCCCTGCCCACATTGCATTTTTGTCTGGGACAACTCTTGGGGGTCTGTGGTCCCCAGCTGAGTGATGGCTGGCCTTTATGCATTCTGAGACTATTGCTGAGTAGTTCCAGGCTCAGAAGTGGCACCAAACCAGAATCTACATTAACCTGGTGAACAACACTTGTCCCACCCTAGAGAGTCCCTGAGATTCTGCCTCACCCAAATCATGTACTGCTTGAGGATTACCAGAGGTTGAGCCTTACAGGAGCTGGCAAGTGGCAGTAGGCTTCAGGGTGTCCTAGGCTTTTTTCAGAACTACCCCAGGCCCAGGACTGGTGGTGGCCATCCTTGGATTGCAGCATGTCTTCTCTCACATGCCTGCAGGTCCAGCACAGGCAGCAACCAACCATGGATTGCTTTGTAGCTCCTACCAGGTACTTCACGGCTGGTCACAGGCTGTGGCAGACCTGGGCCTGCATCAGAGCCCCTCCAAAGAGGTACCAGAACCAATTTCCTGGACATTGGCTTCAGACCACAGCAGAACACCACTAATAGGCCCCACAAGCAGCACATCTAAATGGTGGTCTCAGCAGGAACCAGAGCCATCTCGGGCAAATCCCGCTCCACAGGGTACACCCCTGCATAGCATCCTGTAAGCTGTGGATGTGGCCAGACCCTACAGCCTGCCAGCCTGAGGGTCAATCCCACCCACTGACATGCCAATAGTAATCAAGTCTCAATTATAACAGGAGGGCACACACAACCCACACAAGGGACACTTTTCCTGGAGCATCTGGCACAGGTGACCAAGGAGACTGTTCCACTGGGCCCCACAGGGCACCTACTACATAAGGCCACCCAGCTAAGACTGGGAGACAAAGCAGATTTACCTAATCCATAGAAACAAAGAGACGCAGCCCAAATGAGGAAACAAAGAAATAGGCTCCAAATGAAAGAACAAGAGAAAACTCCAGAAACTGGACAGATACATGCAAACAACAACAACAACAACAAAAAACACACAAAAAACCAAAAACTGGGCCACCTTCTTATACCATATGCAAGAATAAAATAAAAATGGATTAAGGACTTAAATGTAAGACCCCAAACCGTAAAACTCCTAGAAAAAAATAAGGACAGTAAACTTACTGACATTGGTCTTAGTGATATTTTTCTAATCTGTCTCATTGGGCAAGAAAAACAAAAGAAAAAATAAATAGGACTCGTATATCAAACTACAAAGTTTTTATACAGCAAAGGAAACCATCAACAAAACAAAAAGACAGCCTACTGAATGGGAGAAGATATTTGCTGATGGTACATCTCATAAGGGATTAATATCTAAAATTTATAAAGAATTCATACAACTCAACATAAAAAACAAACAAAGAAACAAACAAAAACAATCCAATTAAAAAACGGGCAAAGGAGCTGAATAGATATTTCTTGAAAGAGGACATACATATGGCCAATAGACATATGAAACGATGCTCAACATCACTAATCATCAGAGAAATGCAAATTAAAACCACAATGAGATACCACCTCACTCATGTCAGCGTGGATATCATCAACAAATCAATTAAGAAGTGTTGGCAAAAATGTGGAAAAATGGAACCAATCCTGCACTTGTTGATAGGACTGCAAATTGGTGCAGCCACTATGAAAAACAATTTGGAGTTTCCTCAAAAATTAAAAATAGAACTACCTTAGGACCCAACAATTCCACTTTTGGGTATTTATCTGAAGAAATCCAAAACACTAATTTGAAAAGATTTATGCACCCCTATGTTCACTGCAGCACTATTTACAGTAGCCAAGATATGGAAGCAAACAAAATGCCCATCAGTGTATGATTGGATAAAGAATTGGTGGTACATAGATACAATGGAATATTAGCCATAAAGAAGAATGAAATCCTACCATTTGTGACCGCATGGATGGGCCTACTAGAGGGTACTATGCTAAGAGAAATAAGTCAGACTGAGAAAGACAAATACATATGTGGAATCTAAAGAAAAAATAAATGAACAAACAAAACAGAAACAGAATCATAGATACAGAGAACAAACTGATGTTTGCCAGAGGGTGAGCAGGGATTGGGGAGCTAGATGAAAAAGTGAAGGGATTAAGAAATACAAATTGGTAGTTACAAAATAGTCACAAGGATGTAAAATACAGCAGAGATAATATAGTCAATAATGTTGCAACAACTATGTATAAATTATATAAATGTCTAACCGCTATGCTGTATACCTGAAACTAATATAAAATAATATTGAACGTCAACTGTAACTGAAAAAAAAATTAAAAAATAAAATAAATAAAACAGATCATTCAGAACCTGAAGACATGCTTCTGCATTTTCTCAGCTATGTTTAAGTAATACAGTATTAAATCCAAATGTATTAAAAATATAAAACCTGTTTTGAGATTTCTTTTTGTATAGTTAAAAACAGGAAGCCACGCATGATAAGGGATGCACTTGCTTACTGTTTAATGGTAAAATTAACTGAAATTATACCCAGAAAATAGTATCACAACAACCTAAAACTGTATTCTTTTATTAGCAAAAAGTGTTTGAAGGCAAGTAAAATCCACTGTTATAGATATTAAGAAACAAGTTTTAGAACAAATTCTTTAATATGGGAGTTTCTAGATAGCCGGATAAAAGTACAGATGTCTCTAAAATATTTCAGTTTAGAGTGTCTACTAGATGATCTTGCAGTAACTAAATGCACAAAGCGTGTGTGTGTTTTCAGCCACTGTAACACAATCTCTAAATGTACTAGAGAAGATAGTGTTTCAACAGTACATTACTTCTTTAATAACAATTTTTAAATCCTGGTTTTCTGGAGGAAGGGAGCAAAAAACCTGAATACGTGTAGTTACAGGTGGAACTGCTGTATTCTACAGGAATACAGTGGATCCTCTGGTGAGTCACGATTGCATCACATGTGAAATTTATTCATTGCCTCCATCACCAGTAGGGAAATACATCAAGTTGAAGCTATAAGTGTCATTAATGTATTTAAATAAAAAGTGGGAGAATCTTTAGAATATATTCATAAGAGAAGAGCATGACCCTGGGTAGTATTTGTACCTCATGGAGGAGAGTTGGTAATCTCATGGTAAAAGGTTTCAAAGACTTGGTCAAATTTAAAGATAAAGTGAAATGCATCTTTTTCTCATGTAGGAAGATAAGCGTTCAAAACCTTATTCCCTTTGGTGACCAAGTAGACATTATCAAAGAAACTAACCCATTTAACGTGTCCCTTCAAGGTAAAGGTGATGTTTTAACAAGTGAGAAATTGATTTTTGACAGAACCTTATACTAAGGAAAAAACATTTTTAAAACATATGTCTGAAGTGTTTCATCCTTACATGATTTTGTTGCTGAAAACAATATACATCACTTATAATATCTCTCATATATGTGTACCCAAAAACCTAAGCATAATAAAAAAAGTCTAACTTGCTTTATAAACAGCTCAAAAAGTTTGCTGTTTTTGAGCTTATTTTGTTAAAAATCAAAGCACATTACATTATAATTATTTGGCATGAATAACTGATTGACAGTTGGGATGATGGAAATTTACTAAAAGAATTTTAGCAAAAAAATTACATAATGGATTCAGAGAGTGTTGCCAACAGTGTGATTCTTCTATGTGGTCCTGTATGCTTTTGTAAGTAGCTTTTTGACTATGGCAGCCATTAAAATTAAATATTGACATACCTTGAATTTAGAATCTGACTTGTGAATCAGTGTCATAAAGATTTTTAAAAACAAGGAAGCATATTCTACCCCATTGTCTTCTCAAGGCTATGTTCTTCAAATGCAAGGTCATGTGGAATGCTAATATATACAGGATGTATGGTCCAAACTGCCTTCTCAGTATCTTTCATCAGCTCTCACCACAGACACTCTTGAGACACACTTGAAAATCACTACTTTAACCCTTATTTATTTATTTTCTATTTTATCTTTTAGACTGTAAGTCATATAGAACCTAACATAACTTACTATAGTTGTTTTTAGAATCTCCTTTATTTCCAGCAGATTTTTCTTTGTTATATTTAATACTATGTTACCTGGTATATACACATTTTCTTTTAATATCAGAATGTTATTGTAGAATGGACCCTCACCAAAAGTAATATAATCGTATTTGCTCAGTTTAACAATTTTTGTTGGTTTGGAATTTATGTTTTCTGATACGAACACCGTGCCTCTACTTTTGTTGTGTGGTTTACCTTTGCCCAATCTTTTACTTAAAAATGTTCTGTTACTTTGCCTAAGATTCTTAAAAACAGCGTGTAGTTGCACTTTCATTTTGGTGCCCATTTGATAGTCCTTTTGTTTTACGATGGTACTAGAACTGATTTACACTTATTTTCATTCAAGCTGCAATTTCAATCTCATTTTTCATCTTGTTTTTCTCCTTTGTAAAAAAGCTACTCATAGCTCCCACTCCCAATCCTTCGTGTATTGTTTTATTTGATTTTTTCCGTTGTAGTGATTAACAATTTACATAACTTACTTTGAATTCTACAAATACACATATTTAATTAAAAATACCTCATTATAGTTTCCTTTAATTATCAGCATCAAAACTAAATATTTCTATTTTTCCTGATTTAGCATGAGAAAAACATGTTTACTTTTCTTTAAGTTTCATGTTCTTTTGATTAAGAGCATTTATATTCGTTTTATTAATTTTTAGTTACTATTTTAGGATAATTTTTGACATTTGTTTTATTTTTTTAACCATACTTAGAACAAATATTTAGACAAATCTATGCTTATGGAATTTCATTGACAGCTACCAATATTTTATATTTTTGTTTCTCTACCTTTTAATTTCTTAGTGTGATTTTTATTTAGTTCAGCTTTAATACATTTAAAACAAGTTTTCTGCTAAGATTATGGAAGTCATCTGGTGTAATTGAAAGGAAAAGGCTGAGTCTAGCTTGATATTTTATTTTTTTGCGTCAACAGTTTTCCCCTGTCTTTATATTTATAGAATTCTTACTTTATTCTTATAATTTTTAAAGTCACCAGGATATATGTGTGTGTTGTTCCTTTTCATTAATTATGTTTGGTTTTTGGAAACAACTTTAATCAGAGATCTCAGAAAGTATTCCTTCTGTTCAGGAAAGTTTTCTTTTATTGTATCTGTTCTCTGCACTAAGGGAACGACTTTTGAACCTTTCTTCCTCTTTATTGGCTTTGTCTTCTGCAATCTCTAAAACAATATTAAATGAAAAACCATTTATTATCCCTTTTATATTCCTCCCTTAACCATTATCTTCTGGCTTACAGACTCTATGTTTTCCCTGATTTAAATAAAAAATCAAACATGTGGTTGAAAAATTATTTTTCTAAAACATGAAATATTCTTGAATTTTGGGTGCCATATTTTTTTTCTAGTGCAGCTTTATTTATTGCTTGCCTTTCTCTTTGGAAGCCCAAGGGTCCAGGTGTTCCCTCTGACCACCAGGACTTGATTCCAATTCATTTTCAGAGGTGGAGGCAGTAGCTGTGGTGTGCAGAGGTGACAATATTGGTGTTCAACAGGAGTGGCAGTGATGTCCTGTCCAGAACATTTATGTTTGGTTGTCGATCGAGTGGACATTTGTCACTTCCTTCACTTCCCAATGTATGGTCTTGGTGGTGGTGATGCTGGGGGCGCTGAATCTATCATGATAGATGCTAAAAAGCCAGATATGAAGTCTCAGGTCCTGCAAGAAGCCAGGAGGTGGGTATGTTACTTGGCCAATGAGGTGGACTTACCTGGGATGTTTGAAGCTAGTGATGGCAAGACCTGGGCCTGTAGAGAATTCACTGGTTGTCTGCAGTCATGACAGCCAGGGACAATTTCCAGGGGTGAAAGCCATGGTGCCCAGGGAAGCATCTGAGTTATTATCACTTGGGGCTGTGGTGACACTTCAAAACCCAGTGGTAGCCTCTGAAGCAGATGTGCCATCCTCAGACTTGTCCTGTGGGAGGATTTCATGTATTTCTGGCGGAGCCTCTTCTCCTTGATAGTGACCATTTTCTGAGTCTGATTCGCCAGTCTTTCTGTCAATTCTGGAACTCCCAGAGATGCTGTCAGTAAATTCATTTTCACTTAAATCAGCCAGAGGCAGTTTGTGTTGCATTTAAATGAGAGCCTGACTGATGCACTCTGATCTTTAGGTCTCTGAATTTGTCGGTCTCTGCCTCTTGTCAACCGTTATCCTCTAGTGATCTGTTATGTCTAACTTCCCTGTTTTGCTTAAGCTAACACAGTTGCTTTTCGTTTAATGCAACCAAGATCTCTGACTAATACCATATAAACTCTGAGGTTTCCCTGGTTTACTTAGAAGGTTAAAGTTCTATCTGTGTCTGGTATTTCTTCATTAGCTGCTAGATCAATTTGCTTTGACAGTTTCCCATTTATTCTGTTGATGTTAGAATCATCATCCCAGATCTTAAGATCTGGGATGGCTGACATGCACAGTCCCTGGCCACATTTGCTGGGGCTTACCAATTATTTATTTGGTGCAAATCTATTGAATGAAGAACTCTCTTGGTTCTATTTCTTTGATATTTTCTGCTAAAAGGGATTATTGTTCCTGGATAATGTGAATCAAAATGTACCTTTGTTTCTAGAAAACAGGAATGAAGATCTCATACTCACTTCTCCTCTCTACCCCCAACTCCACGCCCATCTGCGTCCTACCTATTGGGGTCTTCAAAGACCAACTGTGCTCACTGCTGGCCTCTGTACCATGGGTAAAGAATTTAACATTTATACCTAAGGCTTCTGTGGCTGAGAATTAGTGTCTAAATTGTCTAGAACTCTCGGGGGGTGGGGTGGGTGTCTACAAGTGTGGAGAGGAATCCTGTTGACTCACCCCTTGTCACCTCAGAGACTAGTTCCTTCCCTGTCTGGCTGTGCCCTCGTTCGGTCAGTTCATGTCTCTTCTTTTTGAGGAAGGGGTATGAGGTGCTGATGGGTGAACAGACACTTTTCTTTATTTTCTTTTGGCTAGTGGACAATCTGCACATCTGGCAGATGTTTACCTAAATTACGATTTCAATTCCTGTTGAAGTTTTACAAATCCTTTTATATTGTATATTTAGGAATAGTTAATAAAAAGGTGGAAGAGAGCATTAGCCTCTAGTTTTCTATTGGCATAATCTGCTCTATATTGCTGAGAGAAATTTTAAGCATTTTGAGAGGCTAATATCACTAACTCTGAAAAAGAGCTTATAACAGTGACTTGTAATAGAGTATGAAAGCTTTTATTGTCAAGACACTGACTTAGGTAATAATCTGGAAAAAATAAAGTTGGATTTTTACCTTGCTCTTTATACCAAAGTAGAAATTCCAGCTATATGAAATACTGAAAAAACTGGAAAACAAATTTAAAAAATAGAAGGAGACATTGAAAAAAGAATTCTTAACTTTGGGTTATTGTGGTTGATGATAAAAAGCATTTTCTTTTTGAATGGTATTTAACTATTTAACTTATTTTAAAAAGTAGAAGTAGGAGACATAAAACTATTATAAAAGATAGAATAATTTTACTTGTATCAAGTTTAACTATCATGACCACATTGGACATTAGAGTTATATTATGGAAATACTATAACTGAGACAGTAATCATTTTCCACCTCCTTTCCGCACATTTTCCACTTAACCCACTGATGTCTGGTTAGGAGTTTCTGAATTGCCAAACCCAATCACCGCTTTCTAATATTTACCTCATTTGATCTCTTAGTCCCCTTTTATGTGGGGCATGGCTGATATAATTTTTTCCTTAAAATTGTCTTATTCCTTGGCTTTTAGGGCACAATTTAAGAATCTCCTACCTCTTCATCTTCCACTGGATCCTTTGATTTATGCCTTGGAAATATCTCTAGAATCTTCTTGTAACAGAGTGGAATGCTTGGCCTCTCTGACTCCACCTTGTCCCAGCCTGCTTTGTTCCCATGGTCTTCAGGCTTGTAACTTCCGCTTAGTCTTGCACACAGACACGCTAATCATTAGAAGAATTCTCCTTGCAGCTTGAGTTTAACAAGAACAGCCCCTTACCAGAAGGTACCTCTCCTGAGGAGATAAGGGAAGTATGTGTTGTTTATCAAAGATTTGCAGGAACATCATGACTGGACTCACATCAACTAGCGCAATCTTCTGGGACCTCTGCTGGTGCCCAGATATCTGCAGTGGTCAATCACCCTTGCCCCTCCCATTCCCTTTTCCCTGGACATAAAAGAAGCCTGAACTTTGTACTTTCTTAAGACGAATTTGAAAAACGACTAGATCTCTCATCTCAGTTGGCACCTTCTTTTTTTTTTAATTTTTATTTATTTATTTATTTATTTATTTATTTATTTATTTTTTTATTTATTTTAGTTAGACATTTATCATTTATATCCTTCACACAGTGATAACCCCCTCCCCCCATCCACTACCCCTCTGACATCGCACACAGCCATTACATTACCATTGTCTCTATTCCTAATGCTGTACTCCACTTTTTGTAACTATATATATATAAAATTGTAGTTGACATTCATTATTGTTCAGCTTCAGCTTCAGGTGTACAGCGCAGTGATCAGGCATCTACATCATCCCTGAGGTGGTCTCCCTAATGAGACAAGTGTCCATTGGATACCCTTTAAAATCTTTACAACATTATTGATTACATTCCCCAAATTGACTTTTGCATCCCAGTGGGGTGGGGATAAGGGGGAAGGTGAGGGGATTAGAAAGCACAGTTGGCACCTTTTTGATCGATAAAACTTTTCTTACTCCCAACTCTGACATTTTGAGTTTTGGCCTTTCAAAGCATCAGGCATGCTCAGACCGATAATATTCTCTCCTCTTTATCCCAATGCAATTGCCTTAAGTTCTGTCCCCACTGTGTTATTGAGAACCTCCCGTATGATCCACTTTCCTAGTTTCACCCTGCTTCAGTCCAAGTTGTACAAGGTTATACACATCTGCTTGTGGCTCAAAAACATGTAATGATTTGCCTTTTGGAGGTTAATGTTTACAATTTAAGAGGCATTGAAGAGCCCTTATATTCTTGTCTTCAGCTTCATTTCAACCTCCCCAACTACCACACACCTTGTTACTCAAGTAATCTTGCTTACCAGTGAAGAAACCCAGCTGGAATTTTGTTTATCAAAGACAGGGACTTTACTGGACAGAGTCTATGGCCTGGGACATCTCCTGAATGACCAAGCCTCAGGGAAGGTCAGGGGTTGCAGCAGCCTCAGGAACCACTGGAGCTGGGACCTGAATGTGGCCAGGGCTCCTCTACATCTCATCACTGCTTTTCTCTGAGAACTGACTCCTTGCTTCTCTTTTTATTTTATAGCCTCAATTGTTATAGATGAATAGGTTCTCTCCAATCATGTCTAAATATCCCGTACTGTAGGCAGCATATGTAAGGGGCTTATTTTCTTATTCATTCAGCCACTCTATCTTGTGATCGGAGCATTAAATCCATTTACACTTAAGTAGTGGTTGATAGATATGTAGTTATTGGCATTTTATTTTTTATATTTTTGGTCTTTTTTTGTTTTCTCTTCTTAAAGAGGTCCCTCAAACATTTCTTGTAATACTGGTTTGGTGGTGATGAACTCCTTTAGCTTTTTCTTGTCTGGGAAACTCTTTATCTGTCCTTTGATTCTAAATGATAGCTTTTCTGGGTAATCTTGGTTGTAGGTCCTTGCTTTCAATCACATTGAATATTTCCAGCCAATCCCTTCTGGACTACAAATTTTCTGTTGAGAAACCAGTCTTACGGGAGTTCCCTTGTAGGTAACTAACTGCTTTTCTCTTGCTGCTTCTAAGATTCTCTCTTTGTGTTTAAACTTTAGCATTTTAATTATGACATATCTTGGTGTGCGCCTTTTTGGGTTCATCTTGTTTGGGACTCTGTGCTTCTTGGGCTTGTATATCTGTTTCCTTCACCAGATTAGGGAAGTTTTCTGTCATTGTTTCTTCAAATAGGTTTTCAATTCCTTGCTCTCTCTCCTCCTTCTGGTACCCCTATAACACAAATGTTGGTATGCTAAATAATGTGCCAAAGGCCTTTTAAACTGTCCTCATTTGTTGGACTTTTTTTTTTTTTTTTTTTTTGCTTATCTGATTGGGTGTTTCCTGCTACCTTATTTTCTAAATCACTGATTTGATCCTCTGCTCCATCTAATCTACTGTTGATTCCCTCTAATGTATCCTTCATTTCAGTTATTGTATTCTTTATTTCTGACTGGTTATTTTTTAATGTTTTTTTTTAAATATCAATTTTTATGTTTTCTGTCTCTTTGTTGATGTTCTCTCTGAGATCATTGAGCATCCTTATAACCAGAAAGTTTTGAACTCTGTCTTGTAGATTGCATGTCTCCATTTTGTTTATTTCTTTTTCTAGAGCTTTGTTCTGTTCTTTTATTTGGGACATGTTTTTTTTGACTCCCAAATTTGGCTGCTTTCCTATATTTATTTCTATGTATTACGTAAAGCTGCTCTGTCTCCCAGTCTTAGTAGGGTGGCCTTATGTAGTAGGTATCCTGTGGGGGCACAGTGGCCCAGTCTCCCTGGTCACCTGAGCAGGGTTGTCTGTATTGTATGCACCTTCCTGTTGTAGTTGAGCCTTGGTTAATGAGAGGAATTGATCCTCAGGCTGATTGGTTGTGAAGGTTGTCCATGACTACAATGAAGAAAATGTTGTGTAAGGGCTTGAGCAATGGAGCAGGATTCATTTTAGCAGGCTCTGGTGCCTGCCCAATCTGCTCTTTGGGTATATTGTCCTCTTTGGGTGCATGATGCTCTGCCTTGGTCTGAAGCTGGACACTGTGTATGCTAGTTCTGAGGCCTCCTGAAAGGTGTCCTGAGGCAGGCCAATTTCAGACACAGCTTGTACCCTGCCTGGGGCCACTGGGCATAAGCCACAAAGCAATCCACAGATGGCCATCATCTGAGCTGGGTTTGGAGATGCCTCGAGAGGCCAAGTTACAAACTGAGGCTGGTTGCCACTAGTAGCATGCTTGGGGCTGCTTGGCAAGAAGTGCAGGGCATGCTGAAGCTAGATGTTGCTTTTTTGGGTTTTGTGAACCTTTGAGAGATTTTAGGAAAGCCTGCAGCATGAGCCAAGACAAGCTGTTTGTATGGAAAAGCCACTGGAAACAGCTTGGGTGTGTCCAAAAGTTGGGTGGGGAAGGATCTCAGGGAATCACCAGGGCAAGTGAATGAACGGCGGCGTTAGCCAGGTTGATGGAAACTCTGATACGGCAGCACCCATGTCTGCATGCTGGGAAGGAGGGAAGACTCAACAAAGAAACAGTGGTTTCTGCCAACGGTTCTTTCTGGGAGCTGCCTCTCTACCCCTCACCTCAAAACCAAACATATGTCCCTTGTGCCTTTGAAGTTTCTGCTCCATCACTGGAGCTTAGAGCAAGTGAGATTGTCAGTGAGTAAGTTCATGCATGGGCACTTTAAGAGGATTACCTGGGACTCTAGCTGCCCTCCACCACAGTCTTCAGTGGATTTCATGGCAGGAAGTTATGGAGACTTTTCTCCTCAGCACTGGAACCCTGGGCTTTGTGAGCCTGGTTTGGGGCTGGGAACCCCTCGCTCCTCTGGGGGGACCTCTGAAGTTGAAATATCCCTCCAGATTTTTAAAGGTCACACAAAGTTGTGGGACCAGTCTATTTTTCATCTCTGCCCCTCTTACCAGTCTCAAGATGGTTTCTTCAGTATGTTCTCCAAGGTCAGACTTGGTTTCAGCTAGATTTCAGGTGATTCTCAATGATGGTTGTTCTGTAGTTTAGTTGTAATTTTGATGTGGTCATGAGAGAAGACAAACACAGCATTTATCCACTCTGCCATCTTGAGCGGAAATCCCAACTTCTGCTTTCAACACATTCCTCCTTCTGTCTGGACTACCTTCTGCTTCCATGAAATCTAAATAACACTCCTCTCCCCACGCCACACACACAAATGCAGAAGTGGTGACTATTTCTCTGCCATTTTATAGCACCTTGTATGTATTGTTATTAGCACTTACCACACTGTCTTCTAAAATATTATAATAGTTCCATCAACATGTCTAACACCATTCATTCTCTTGCCCTGGTGATTCACTGAGACCCTGCCCCACCCAACTTTTGGGCACACCCAAGCTGCTTCCAGTGGCTTTTCCACACAGCTGTCTGAACCTTTCCTGGTATTTCTTTATCTTTCATGTGTTGCACTGTTATCATTTAATAGAGATTTGTTGGACAAAAAAAGAGAGAGAAAAAAGTTCCTCCATAGGACTGACATCTTAAAGTCCTTGGTCTCTGTTATCCCAGTGTGCTAAGAACAATGTGCATGCCCAGTTAAAGGGCCCAGAGGCAGGACAGGTGGGAGTAGCGATGCTAAACAGAAAGCAGATTCTCCTGGGAAGACCTGAGTGCATCTGAAGCTCTCAGAACTTCTCCAGCATTTCCTCTGCTGGTACATGGTTTCTATTAACTCCACACCAAGTTCCCAGGAATGAAGCATTTGAGAGAAGAGTTTCCCTCTCATCCTTCACAGGTAAGACTTAATGTTATACTGCAGCCAGCTTAGCTGCTGCCTTTGCAAGAAGTCTCCCTTTCAAGCTTGTTTTCACAGCTAGTCCCAGAGGGGTTGTGCCTGCTCTAGTGTTCTCCTTTGTTTTCTTGGGGCCATAAATACTGCCAGGTGACATTTAGGTACTTCTTATTAAGTCCTTGCTCAGGTGTCCCTTTATTTTTTTAATTATCACACTTTTAAGTTTAAAAATGTTTGCAGAAACAGGACCCTGTGGCACACATAAATGCTTTCCCAAAGCAGAAAGCTGGGGGGTGGGGGTGGGGAGAGTTAAGGAACAGGGTGACCTTCACCTCCAAAAGTGTCTTTCTGAGTCCAGAGAGGGCTGGATCTGAAGGGAAATTTAGGATCATGCTGTTAGACCACAGCAATTTATGGTAGTCCAAATCATTCGGACAGCTGGAGGAAACTGATTAATTAGAAGTATTGCAGGCAGGAAAGCCCTGAGTCATGCCTATGTGTGCCTGGTCAGCCTCTCTGCTCATGCTGTTATCTGAACCCTGTATGCTTATCTTTCTCTGACAGACAAAATGCCGGGTATGAAGCTCTGAGATACCACTGGGGTTCAGGCTGTAGGCTCCCCAAGTCTTAGCCAGAGGGCTTGAGCCCGGGAACTGGTACTCAGGATACCCTCACTAGATGGTTTACATAACCAAAGGGGGGTCATTCTGGCTATCCTACCAGGCCCTTCTCCAGTGTAACCTACTGTCCAAGCCAGAATTCCAAGAGGCATTCCTCCTCTTCCCCTTTTCTAGATACAGAGAATTAGTCACTAAATTCATTCCATCTGACCTAAAAGAATCTCCAAATCCATCCCTTTGCAGCCCCAGTCCTGCTCACTTCTCACCCCAATTTGTGCAATAGCAGGTCTTCTTACACTCCACCTCCAGCATTGTTTTCTCTCATCCACCCACCCTCCGACTGTCCATAGTTAATCACCAAACTACACATCTGCCACGTCACCTCTGTCCTAAAAATCCTTTAGCTGCCTGTGTACCTGTCTGTTGAGGTGGCTATGCCTGCCTGTACACTTTCTCTTTTATTTTCTGAGAGTCCGTGTTTCTCGGGGCTCAGTGCACCTGCGTGTGATGTGCTCATAAGTGGCTGGGCATGTGAGTGAGCCTGGGTCTGGACCTGAACCTCCACGTGTCTGAGGCTGCATAGGTCCAAAGGGATGAATGTTGGTTTGCTTCTGTGCACCTCTTGCACCTTTGTGAATGGATGCCTGAGGGTTTGTATGCACTGCGTGTGTGTTCACCTGGGTGTTTCAGTGTAAATTTCTGTGTGTGCATATGTGTGTGCATCTCTGTGCAATCCTATGTATTCTTCATCCTTTGTTGTTTCTCTGAGTCTGACTCTCTGGGAGGATGAGTGATTGCTGTCGATGGGGAATGTTCCAATAAGGAACAGTGTGAAAGAAATCATTTCACACTCCCCATAGAGCAGATCATGTGCTTTCTTCTTGACAAGTGAGTGGTTGCTGAGTTACTGAAAGTCAGCTCCTTGCCTCTCCTGCTATGAAGCATTGACTGGTGGCTGGCTGTTTTTAAAGCAAACTTCCTTCCTTTCTGTGATTCCTCTGAGGTTCAGAGCACAGAGCTAGGCAGGCCCTCATCTTTCTTTGAGATTTACAGAGTCAGGGAGAGCACAGGGCAGCCTGTGTGTGGAAGGCTGAATGTGCCAGGCTCCTGAAGGAGAGACCAGGCACCATGCAGGATTTGGGGTAGAGAGCAGTTTTTCATTGTTGTGGCTCTTCTGGCTTTAGGGCCATTTGTAACAGAACAGACAACAGTGAAAGCTTTATAGGGAAGTGTTATTTGAAAAGGGCTGGCTGAGAGGAAGAGTGGAGTGAACAAATTCAAGCAAGTTAAGTCTGGGTGGTGAGGCGTCCAACAGAGTTAAAAGCATTGGGGCATGCAGGTTGGAGCCTGAGTCTCATATTTTCAGGCCCATATTTTTCCTTCAGGGATTCTTTGTCCTGGGTTCATCCTTAGATGAGACAAATACAGCCTGTTCTCTATCCCTCTTTTTGCTCCCCAACCTACTATCTTATCAACCTCTGTGCCTCCTTTGAGGCCACTCTGACAACCAAGCCACGCCACTATCATGCTTGTAATGATGCCAGGTAAACCCTAAACTGAAAAAGCTACTGAAACGTCAGACAGTGTGGCCTCAGCCCAGCGTTCCCCACCGAGGTACTGTGTAAATGAGGAGCCGGAAGCTCTAGCAGTACAGTGCCTTATTCTCGATCATGTATCAGACACAGCACAACTGTAACTCGAGTGTCCTGACTCCCCATTGAGTGTCCTTTCCACCACACAAAGATAGTTTTGGATGACTTTTGGGTATTGAATGACTTTTATTTTATTTAAAATCTGAAAATAACTTCCATTTATGGGACCTTATGAGTGAAGTGGAAACTCGTGTAACGAGAGTGAAGAAAAGAGCTCGCGACAGTGAAGTAGAAGACTTTCATCTGGAAGGAATGTCCCTGCTTTTGAAGAGGCAGTTGTAGGAAGGTTTGATGTAGGCCAGATATGGAGAGTTCTAAGAATGAGCGGTATAGTGGCCAACTTAGATAGTCAGTTCAGTTCAGTTCGACCATCATTTACTTAAGAGCTAGCCTAGGCCAGGGGCTGGGATGGTACCAGCCACACATAGATGACTAAGACATGACCCTGCCTTCAAGGAGGTCACAGGCTGTGGGGGAGCAGAAAGTAATTTCCCAAATGCAATGTGTGGTGAAAGCTCAGATGTCAGTGTGTGAGGGTTGCTAAGGGAACACAGAAAAAGAGTTGTGCTTCATCTGCTAGGGCTTAGAGGACACGCAGATGTAAGTACAATGTACAGTGTATGGGGACCCTTATACCATAGGTCTAAATGGAACTTAATATACAAGGTGGGAGTGGAAGGAGGAAAATCTGAGAATCTTCTGAAAATTAGATGACAAGGGTCCTTTGAGGCTATAATAAATGCTGAAAATGGGAATCATTGAAAAGTTTTAAGCACGGTAGTAAATGGGTCAGATTTGTGTTTAGTTTCTCTCATTCAGGAGAGTGTTTAGAACAACAAGATCGAAGGTGGAAAATCAATGAGGAGATGGTGGTAACCTTCAGGTAAGAGATGAGAGGAGCTGGAATTAGGGCAGTAGAGAAAGAGAGGAAGAGATGGATTTGGAGAATATCTAAGAGGTAAATGTTAGAAAAAGTGATGATAGGTTGGTATAGGGGAGGAGGAAAAACTGTATTCATGACTTTGGGACAATGTGGATGGACGATGACCTCATCAATTGGGGTACAGAATGTTGAGTTTGAGGAATTGAGGCATGTGGAGAGGGATGATGAGGTCTGAATATGTGTTTGAGGTCCTGTGGGACATCCAGATGAAGATTTCAAAGAACCACTAAGATCTGATGTTTAAGAGAGAAATCAAAACTGGAGATTTGAAAACATAACAGCACCCAGGGAGGGTAGGTAGCATAAAAAGAGTAGTGGGTCCAAAAGAAAATCCCAACCTTCAAGGAACAATTAGGAGAAGAGGGTTCCATAAACACAACACAGCAGGGAAAGTTGGAGAGGGATGGAGAAAATGTGGACGGTGTGTTGTTGGGGATGCTTAAACAAAGGCCAGGGCGGGGAAATGGAGGCAGATATTGGAAGAAAAAGGAATGGTCATCAGTGCCAGGAGCATAGGCAAGTGGAAGCAACATAAGGACTGGTGAAGATGGGATGGTAGGAATGGAGGTCTGCTTGTATGAAGTTGAGGGATGAACGGGAGTTATGCACACTTGTAAGAAATTCCAGTGAGGAGAAATCTTACTGGAGGGACACAAAGTCAAAACTGGAGTTTTTTTCTTAGGGGTAGGGGGACAAGAGGACATTCCTATTTATAGAATGAGTAAAAATGCTCAGTAGAGGGGGAAGCTGAAGATATAGAAAGGGATAATTGATGGATGGAGGTCTGCATCCTGGAGGATGCAGAGACAGGCAGAGAGGATCTTTGGCCTTGGACAGGAAGGGGGCTGGAGGAAACAAAGCAGTTCTCTGTGTGGTTCTAAGTCAATATTTAGGTTAGAGGAAGTTGAGGGCAATTATACCTGTGGGCTCCATTTTTTTTAATGAAACAGGAGACAAAATTTTATTCTGGGCATGTTCGGGGGCTGTATAAACTGGCTTGAGAAAAATTAGGAAGCTATGGATTGGAAATTAGGGAAAATGAAAATGGAAGCTAACCACAGACAAAGCATAGCCATGGAGCTGAGAATCCAGTGAGAATACTCTTGTTTAATTGGAAGTGGTGGAATCTTCTCCGAGTTACAAGGTGGTTTTTTGTTTTGTTTTTGTTTTTTTTTAGCAGCACTCAATTTCCTAGATAGAGGACTCTGGAAGATGTATGTTGTAACACGGAACCAGGATTGGGATTTTGATGGATAAGAGTGGGGGAATGGCAGTGGTAGTAATACCTAACATTTACTGAGTGCATGGTATGTTCTAAGCATAAAGATTTAAGCTCTTTATGTATATTATTTTGTTTAATTTTCTTAACAATTCTAGAGGTTGGATGTAATATTAGATCCATTTAACAGATGAGGAAACCAAGTTGCAGGTAAGTAAAATTTTTCCAAAGTCACATTGGTAGGATGTGCTAGAGATAGTATTTAAAACCAGGCAATCCCACTAATTCCAGAGGGAGAAAATGATTCGGGTAGTTCACGATGAGATTATGCTGAATTTGAAAGAAAATGAGGCTAAGAACTGCCTGGTAAACTGGAAGAAAATTAAGGATCTAAGGGACTGGATGTCTTTATGAGTTCGGATACTCCCATGAGTATGGAAGTAAGGGCTGGAAGAAGAGTTGTCTGTGGTAACAGTGTGAATGATTAGTATGACCATGGAATTGGAGTTCAGATACAAGTTACTGAAGTTGAGAAGGTCAAGTCTCCATAATGATAGTGCATTGGATGGAGTGAAGATATTGAAGTATCTCAAGATGATGGAGCAGAAAGTTATCTCAAGATAACTTGTACATCAGGGGATGAAGCTAGCTATGCCTGATACTTGAACTATAGATTGGATTTTGTTTTTCACACTGCTCTCTCTCTGCTACTCCTGGTTCCAGAAACCCCCATTCCTTATGGCACAGTTCTTCCAAGAGTGCCTTTCCCAAGTTCACCTTCCTCCTCCCAGGAGACAGGACTGGAATTCCATTGGAGAACCAGGATTACCATCTCCTTGTAAGGAAGTGATGGTGTCCAGTGAGCAGGGCTTTGTCTCCCAAGATAGGGTCTCAGAGAGGCCAGACACCCAGTGAGACAAAGTTGTCACCTGAGCCATCACTACTTTCCGTTTCCTTTTCTGTGCTCGTCAGCTTGGCAGACTTATATCCAGAAAAGTGTTTGTGTATGTGTATGTTTGTGCCTGCATCTGTGTGATTTGTTGTTGACAACTACTCTGAGGAAGGAAAGCAGTGTCCATACCTGCAGGCATCACCAGTCTATTCCTTAAATAGAGAAAGGCCTCTGGATTGGCCTGTGGGGGAAACAGCATGGGAAGCCTGGGAAACTGTCTCCATAGTCAAGCTGAGAAAGGACCTCAAGGAACAGAGAACCAACTGGAAGTGCTAGGAGGAGAGAGAAGGAGCTGAGTCTGTGAGAGCTGCAGTGGGAAGGCCACCAAGCCCAGAGCTGGCCTCGCCAAAGACAAGGCTTGGAAATAGGAGTAGAAAAGGCTGAGGTGATTCTCTGACAGTCCCTATATCTCTGAGGGACTTTTTAGATTGTTTCCATGACTTTTATAGAGGCACCACTCCCATGGTTTACTCCCAAAGCAGTGTTGTGGTTAAAAGAAACAGTGTATGGCCAAAAGTAATTTTAAAACAATTTATGTTTTTTTCTTGTACATCTGTAGGCCCATGAAGGGAAAGCATGGCCTCTGGCAATACTTTGTAAATTCTTCTTTTCTTTTCCTCATATTGCTTCCCTCACTGCAGCTGTTCCCTAGGACTTGGTCTTCAAAGCCCCCTGAACATGCACAAAGGTTCTCACACCAAGGGCCTCATCGTTAGTCTCTCTCTTTCATCTCTATTCTCTAACACAACAGCTCTAGTAGCGGTGTGACAGGTTGGGGATCCTGAAGGGTGGAGAAACTGCAATAGGCCAGGCCAGAATGCTTCAGCAGGCATGGGCTGGGGGCCGGACAAAGCCCCATTATAGTATTAAAGTTAATATTTTATTCTATCACCTTCTACCTAAGCAGTATAATGGACTCCACAAAGAAAAGTTCCATCACTCAATAAGCCCCTTATTGACTCCTTCTGCTCACAGTCGCCTGTCTCTCCTGCCAACTTTGCCCTATTTTACTCTGAGTGTGTGTTAGCCTTTGGGGAGCCTCCAGGTGCCTGGCTGAGTTTACTCAAACACTCCTTACTGACCCCAGGACCAGGAACGAGCAATGTCATAATGCTGAGATCTAGCATTAAATCCCCTTCCCCTCTAAGACCAATGTCTTTGATGTGAGGAGTCAAAGGGACCCTGAGAACAAGAAACCACTTGATTCTTCTGGTTGTCACAACCAAAGCCAAGTGTGGGACTCTCCTTACCTCCAGAATCAATTCCCACGTGCACTGTGACGTCATACCGGGGGCAAGCACCCAATGCCTACAGCTTTTAGCCCGTGGCCCGTCTCCAGTCTTGGAAACACAGTTCAGGCCAAGTCTTCACCAGCATTGGCTGAGAACCAGCTTGTCTCTATCTGCTGGAAACACACCTGGCTGAGCTCTACGATGAGGTGTGAAACCCCAGTGACCTCCCTCCCGGCTTCTCCAGCAGCTTCTGGCTGAGCTCCTTCAGCCTGAGCTGCTATTTTCTGCAGTGGGTTCATTTCCTTCCCGCTTTCCTCTGTCTTGATTCGATTTGCCAATAGTGGGAATCAAGCCCAACCCCAATGCTGCTTATTAATTTCTGACTGTTTACAACTCCCTTATCTCCTAAATGTATTTAGGTGCTTCCTAGCCTCCAAGACCTATTTTCTCGCCTCTATTGATTAGCATATTTTAGAATTGGAGGCAAACATTGTGCACTGAGTATCTGCTACATGGACGTTGTGCCAGTTATTAAATAATGGTCTCTCAACCCAAAGCCCGTCCTCTGTCTCTGTCTCTGATGCTGGAGCTGGGATTCTGTCAATCATATTCTTGCTCAGCAGGTTGCTTTGTTGTGCTAGGCATTGCCAGTAGGGGGCGCTGGAAGGAGACTGCAGGGCTGGAGGAGGCGTGGGAAACAAGCTTCTTCCCTCAATAAAGCCTCTTCACCTTGGCAGAGGCAGTTTCTTTCTGGAGCAGCCGCTGGATCCAGTCTGCAGGTTTTCCAGCCCTTCCAGAAGTAGAATCATGGTATCCTACACCACTCCTCGCCAGAGACCCAGAACTGGCTGGTGTCCCTTCTCTAAGTCTTGAGTTTCAGCTCAAGAAGCTCCCTCTCTACTTTTCTGAAGTTTTAATGATTCCAACCTTTTTCCTTTGCTCCTCCAGTCCTAGGGACAGTAGCTACTTCCTGCAGTTACTTTTTTTGTAATACCTGAGTTCTCCTTTTACCTTTTCAGTTACCTAGTTAACAACTTTATGACTTAACAATTCTTTGTATGAAATTACTCCGTTCACATAACTGTGGTGGCTTCTGCTTCCGGTGGGACCGTAACACAGATATGAATTTGGTTGATGAGCCTCAGGCACTGTCCACACCCGAACTTGCTGTCTTTAGGGCTTCTTGTCCATGACATCCTTTAGTGCTAGGCCGCATCAGTTCACCTGTGAGAGGAAGCAGGTCTCTGTCTCAGTGTCACTTCTATTGTGGTAATGGCTGCTTGGTGAGGAAGACAGAGTGTCGGCACGTCTTGGGGACTTCACCAAGACCTCTCCGAGCCCCACTCTAGCAGGACCCAGGCTTCCTGGCTCACATAGCTCAGACATTTCCATGAAGTCATGGCAGCAGACATGGGCTGGAACCAGGCTTTCCTGTGGCCATTTTCAGTCTCACTTATTATTTGTTCATCCTTCCTTTCTTCCTGCTTTTCTGGGAAGTTCCTCAACTCTCAGGCTGCCCTCCCCATGTAGCTTCCTGGTTTATGCTTTGGGCGTTTGCCAGCCGAGGCCTGGTGGGCACTGCTGGATGCTTAAAGACCTTCATAAGATCTGTAAACACACACCTCCAGCAAGCCCCACTCTTTTACCTCAGAAGCTCCTTGCTTAAGTGAAATCTAAACAGCCTTTAATTATATATCACCTCTCAAGGACCATTTAAGAACCAAACCAGTATTTACAAATGGATTTGAAGTTTCCTAAGTAAAAGGAATTAAGTCTATCTGTTACCTCTCAGTATCTAGAAAAGCAAACAAAAGAAAAGGAAGGCTGATTATTTGTCCAATAATATGGGCAGAGCCTTAGGATTTTATCCAGCTGGAAACACAAACTTATAATGTGTTTGACCAGAGGAAACAGGAATTGCTTCAGAGAGGGTTACTCCTCCTGAGTAGAATTCACCCAACTCACAGCAGCAAGGAGGTAGAGAGTAGCAGGGTCAGCACCTTCCATCCACAGCAGGGCACTGGTGGCTTCCTGCAGAGCCTCCTCCTGAAAGTTTAGTCCGTACAGTCCTTTAGGCAGGCCAGTGTCCATTCCCCCTGGAGTGGGGTCTGACCTTCCTTATGAAGTCAAAGCTAGATGGCCTGTATCTGGGGAGTCCTAGGCTCAGGAGCCTCAATGGTCCGTCTCCCCACCAGGGCAAGCTCAACCCTATCAGTGGCCAATGCCTCAGTTCCCTTGTGAGTCCAGTTGTACTTTATTAGGACTAAAACTGTACCTTGAATTTTTAACTATCTTATCTGGACCAGTAATGCCACTGCTAACCCTTGCTAATTGATACTCCTATCCAGACATCTAGAACACCACTGGTCAATAGAAATTGAATATGAACCACATCTATGATTTGGCATTTTCTAGCAGGTAGCCCAGAGTATCCAAATTTGTCATTTAATTTGTACTCAATGTAAAATTATTCATGATATATTTTATCTTTTTTGTTTGGTACTAAGTCCTTGAAATCTGGTATTTTGCTATTGCAGCACTTCTTGATTCGGACTAACCTCATTTCAAGCATGTAGCTACCCTGTTGAACAGCACAGATCCTGAGACCGGTGTATCCAAGACCTCCAAATCCTGGCCGGGGTACTGTTAGTTTCTGGGATAGTTAATTTTGAGTGTCAACTAGACTGGGATATGGGTGCCCAGATATTTGGTTAAACATTATTTCTGGGTGTGTCTATGAGGGTGTTTCTGGATGAGATTAACATTTGAATGGGTAGACCGAGTCACATATGGCCCTTGCCAATGTAGGAATTCTCTCTCTATATGCTGTTCTTCGAGCTGGGACATTTGTCTTCTCTTGCCTTTGGAATTAGACTTGGGCTGGAACTTACACCATCAGCTCTCCTGGGTCTCCAGCTTGTTAACTCCAGATTTCAGGACTTTTCATTCTTCATGATTATGAGCCAATTTCTTATAGTAAATTTCTTTGTCTATATATCTATCTATCTATCTATCTATCTATCTATCTATCTATCTATCTATCTATCTATCATCATCTATCTATCTCCTATTGGTCCTGGTGAACCCAGACTAATACAGTTCCCCATAGACTGAATACATGGAACTGCAATGTCGATGCCCCAATATGCTATGAAGACACAACTTGGTGGATCCACTCTCCACATATCAAGGTGGAGCAAAGGCAGCTTTCTGAGCCAGTGTGGGTCAGGATCCAGGGAGAAATTAGTAGGCAATTATGGAGTGTGATCCAAGAAACAAGGTGGCACCTAGGAGCCCTCAGCACAAGGTGGAGTCAGAGAAAGGAACCCGAAGTCCAGAGAACTGGAAATCTGAGGAATCATGGGAGAACTGAACCAGAAAAGTGAGAGGAGATTTATTTGTCTGGGTGAAGCTGAGAAAATTAATGAGTGTGGCGGAGCTTTGCAGTTCTGTTGAACCTGGGTGTACCTTCCCTGAGAAATATTAGGAGGTCACTACCTTCCATGATGCTTTTTGTAACTCAGACCATTTCTTGACATTTAGCTTCTGGTCACTCTTGTCTGCCTCCTTGGCTTCAGCTTTTCCTTGCCTTCCTGTGGTCTTTACATGGGGCAAATCTGAGCATGCCAGTCAACCTTGGGCTTGCCACCATTCTGCCTGTGGTGTGATATCCAAACTCCCAGAAGTAGATTCACAAACTTTTGTATCTTTTACTTATCTTCTCAGCCATTCTTATGCATTGTCCTCACCCATTATACACAGGACATTTCATGCCCTTTGCTCCATAATCGTTTCTTTTTTTCACGTCTGTGCCTTTAGGTATGTTTTTCTCCTTGTCTGGAAGTCACTACCCTTCCTATTCCTCAACTGGATTCTTCTATTTCTCCTCTAAGGTGAGTGTAGATATCACTTCCTCCAGGAATATTCCCTGACATTCTATCTTAGATTAGATGCTGGTATCTTGTATTCTCAAAAACGTTTTTAGTTTACTTCTGTAACCGCACTTATCTCACTACAATTTATTCACTTGCTCAAATGTTTGCCTAACACACCAAATCAAGGGTCTTCAAGGCAGTTCCATATTCTCAGGACATAACATTGAGGTTGGACTGAGGTAGCTCAGTCGGAAACTCGGAAAAGTTTATGCAATGACCAACGACCAAAGCTTCTGTGAAGACCAGCAGTTGGAACTGGGGCCTAAAGAACCTGCTTGCTCAGACCGTCCTGTCTGGTTCAAATTGATTCTCCAACCACCTCATGACTGTCAATGTATTCTGGTTCCCACACCTTTGGGAAAGCAGTTTGTTAGCATGTACGCAGAAAAAGGCTGTGTGTCCAAAGATGTTCACTATAGCATTGCTTCTGATAGAAAAACAAATTATAATGAATAAGTAAATTATAGCATGTCAGTGAGTTGGAATTTATGCAGTCTTAAACACCACAATTATGAAGACAGCAGAACAGCCTGAAAGAGGAAAGACCCAGCACTTTTTGTGTACCCCCACAGAGAGCAAAACTTAACTTTATTAAATGATCCTTTGTCTCCTTATTCATTCATTAATTCAACAAATGTTTATTGACTAGTTTTAATGTATAAGGCCCTGCTCGTTACCAAGAAGTCTAGATTTTAATAGAGATTTTAAGGGGAAATGGAAGATAGGGTTACATCAGCCATCATACAACAACATTTAATTTAGAGATACCCTCATTCACCATTTCTCCCTCACAAAGTTCCTCTTACAAATGCTCTTAAAACCTCTTCCGACCTTGCTAGTCTACCCTCACCCTCCCTTCTACCATTTCCCATCTCTTTATATCCTTTCATATCTTGAACGAGGGATTTATCTATTGTTCTTGTAGTTTCTCTAATCTTGCATTCTCGCACCCATTATTCCCCTCAGCAAACAAACAGGTCTTTTAGAATTTATTTTCCTTAGAAGGCAATGGCGAGACTATAAATAAAAAGTTATGTTTCCCTGCCACAGTACTTGTCTAATCCTATCAGGTGTGCACTGGGAGTGGGACACCTAATCGGAGAGGTCGTCCACCCTTGATCTTGGTCCACTCCAAGCTCAGGCTGGTACAGTGGATGTGACAACCCCCTGTAACCTGTGCAGCCACCCTCCTGGGGACAGGTTAACCACAGCCCATGAGTTTTCAGGGGGGTCTGAAGCTTGTATCAATTACACTTATAAGGGGTCTTACGAACATTTCATGACTAAGGAGCACTCTTGCTATGGCTAGTCTCTTCCCTCTTAGAGCTGGGAGGAAATTGCTCCAAGAGAGGAAAGAGAGGGAGCCAGTTGTCCTGGTTCCAAGTGTGGCCCAATGGTATATAAATAATTCATATATTCAAAATAACAAAATAAATATTTCATGGGTATTTAAAATTCAGGAATGAGCTGCATCCTGAAAATCCACAGATTAAAAGCTAGCCTTGGAGTGGTATCACCAAGCTGGTGACATAGGTTCCACTCTAAAGAAGAACAGCTAACAACTATTTATGTACAAGGCGCCGTTGAGGGAGCCCTGGGACACAGCGTGAGGCTGAAGCACCCCCCGCCCCCACCCCTGCACCACAGACACCAGGACAGATTGCATCAGGAGGGTAAGAGGAGCGGCTACACGCTGACCTCTCTGTTCCTCCCCTGAGCCTCCCGTTCCTCCAGTGGGAAGAGAGAGCCGAGGGGTGACATCCAGTGTCCCCTCACCAGCATTGTGGCTCCTTTGTGGGAGCTCTTGCTCTGGTTTCACCCCACAGGGATCGCAGGGGAATCTGCAGGGCTCAACCACTGGGAATCTGATGAAAAGCTAGCCTCTAGTCATAAATACCGTTGCACAGTAAAATGTTGCTCTTAGTGAACCCACATAATTCCAAGGTGACAGAATTTCACACTCAGGGGTCTTACAAATCAAGTTTGATTACCTGGCCTGCCTCTGGTAGGACACTGAGGAGGAGACTTTTTCTTCCTCTCATGAGGACTCTGTGTCCTCTGAACAACAATTTCTTGATTCAAACAGGGTGGGATCCTTGATCCAGCACACCACTGTCGCGTAGGGAAATTTATGATTCTTTACTGACCGTCTTGGGTACATCTGAGAAACCTTGTTAGCAAAATTTGGTGGAGGGTGCGTCCTTGTGAAGCAGAATGATCAGGTTGGTGGGAGTCGCATACGTTTTTTATTTGTCTCTATTTCCCATGAGGATTTCAGAGATGTTGTAAAGTACTTGCCACAAAATGACTAGAATATTTCCTGAAAAGGGTTGCTTATTCTCATTCTGTCTATTTTTAAATGTAACGCTTATTGAGTTTTTATTTTTACAATTACAGAGGTAATGTATGCCCATTATATAAAATTTAGAAAATACGGAAAACTGCAAAGAGGGAAAGAAAAGGCATTCATAATTGGTCACACAGAAATAAGCAGTCATTATTTTGAGGGAGACAGAGATGCCCTAATTTCTATGCTTGAGTCTTTTCTCTTCTCTCTTTTCTCTTATTAGGCCTTCCCTCGCCCATCACCCTCCGGTATCTGGGTTAAAAGCATTCCTCCCTCATCTATACCACAGGTTTTGACTATGGCCCATTTTTGGAATTAATTACAGACATTTCTCTTCCCTTATCATACAGGAGATAAAACTGTGTAACTTGAGCTTTGATATAATGATCTTAGAAGACTGATGAAAAAGGCTGAGGCAGCATTTTTCAAACTTGGCAGCAGGGGCATTACAGGTTGCATGGTGCTCTGTTGTGTGGGACTTTCTGGTGCATTGTAGGATGTTTGGCAGCATCTCTGGCCTGTACCCACCTGATGCCACCAAGCAAAACCCCATCCTCCCAGTAGTGACAACTTCACTGCTAAGTGTCCCAGAATGGGAGAGGTCAAAATCAACGTGGGCAAGAAGGTGTCCTGCGGAACACCTAAAAGTTAAGAATGCCAGAGTTTCTGGACTCTTAATTGGTCATGTTTTTAGATCATGAGATATCAAAAAGATAAACATGTAAATGAGCTTTCTGAAAGCATGAATATCAGCAGCTGTGTTCCTATGTTTCTTTCTAGTCAGTGCCTTTTTTGACAGGATGAAGATTGTTATGGAGACATGAGAGTTATGAATTTGGAAGTCCTATCAGTCAGAGGTTAGTCAGGGACAGAGCAACCACTCTAGGCATTTTAATCAGAAAGAGTGTTAATATAGGGAATTAAGAGCTTACAGGATCCTTAGAAGAGCTGGGCAGGAGAGTGAAGGTTAAGGAGGGTGCTGCTGGCTTTCAGGGAACCTAGAAATGATAAAGCAGTAATCATAGAGAAATGTCCTTGGAGATTAGAAGGTTGCAGGAATCCCTTAAAGCAGCAATGTGAGTCGTTTTTAGGAAGAAAGCTGGAAGCTGCTGGTGCACCCCCATAACTGTCCCTGAGCTGATGCCCACGAGCTGCTATGGGGCAAAGTAGTGCCTCCTCCGTTTCCTCCGCCTTCCAGATCGCACATGAGTGCCTCTCAGTAGCTGAATCTAACTAAAATCCTGCTCGCAAGGGAAGAAAATAGAAATGTAGTTTCCAGTCTTTCAGCCCTGTAGTACCAGGAAGGTGCCGGGGAGAGTATTATGCAGACGGAGACAACTGAGAAGATGTTTTATTTAATAAGGCAGCAGGTTCTTAATGAAAGCGTTCTTTTTATTTTTTTATTTTTAGCATCGGATTTGAAAAGGGACACAGACTGTTCCAGTGGTGCTGTCTGGATAAAATAACTTTAAGATTCTTTGATCTGAATTGTTTGTCATGTCCCATTCATTGATAAGAGCTATAGAGACTACAGTTATGGGATGTATGGGAGGGATGAAATTTCATGGTGTCAATAAGACAAACAAACATGCACTTGCAAAAAAATATACGGAAAGGAAGGATATAGCCCGGCACATATATGCATATACTATTTATTTAATGTTATCTCCTGAGGTTCCCCCCAATATCCATTACTTCAAATGTTCAAGTCTTACTTTTATCATGAAAATTACCTTAAATAACTTGAAAAGGTATTACTGCTATTAAAAAAAAAACACCCAAAAGCGTGATCTCTGTTTTGTTATAATTTCAAAAACATCATTTCAAACACTATCTATCTAGTCTTGTGGATTTACATTTGTACATACGTCTTTGTCTCCAACTTGGGTTAACTCCATAGGCATAGATTTGTAGAAATGGGTTACTCATCTGAAACTGTGAAGTAATTGCTCTACCAAATGTGTGTAGTCATTAACTACCACCAGTGGCAGATGAGATTTCCCATTTCCTGCTACTTTATGAGCACTGAGAGCAAACTGTTTATCTTAAAGCAAAACAAATCAAAAAGACTTTGGCACTTTTATAGGCAAATATTTAATTGTTGTATAATTTTATATTTCTTTGGTTTTACCAATGGGGTTGAACTACATGATTTTCTTTATTTGGGTCCTGCACATGTCTTTAAAAATACTTTTTATAGTACAAGTTCAAGGTACAAAATTCAAAATGAACAAAAGGACATATGGTGAAAAATAAGACTCCTTTCCACACTTCTGCTCTAGTCAATCAGCTTACCCCCAAGAGACAAGTAAATGCCTATTTTTAATGTATGCACCATAGAGGTTGTATATAGATGTAAGCTGAAACATATGTTTATGTGTCTATATGTGAATACATAATTATATATACTCAAATATATAATTATATATACATATATATGTGAATTACAATATGTATCATTCATATATATATATCATGTATAATGTGTTTAATTCACATATACACACACATACATCTATAACTATTACCAAAGGGTAGAATATTATGCATACCATACTGAAACTTTAAATAAATCAATATAGAGTTCTTTCCATATATTAGCACATAAATATATTTCTTGTTCTTTTTAAGAGTAGTAACATATTCTATTTTATGCGTGTGCTGTGATGTATTTAATCAGTCCCCTATTAATGAATATTTTAGGTTGTTTTTGATTGTTCCAAACAATGCTGTAATTAATAACTTTGTATCTACAAATTTTGCAAACATGTCTCTAGGATAAATTCCTAAATTTCAAGGTGACTACACATAAGTTATATGTATTTAAAATTTTAATGGGTATGTGCACAGTTTTTCTAGTTAAATTGTAAAGTCACTAGTGTTTGCTATTGGGAGAAAATAACTGCCTACATATTTTTGAGTCAGATGGGGAACATAGCCTAAGAATTTATTCTAATAATATATTAATGACTAGTGCTTATTATCTTCTAGTCACTGTCCTGAGTACACCTAGAAAATAATTTAATTATTATCACAAACACATGCATTATGTATCATTATTAAAGTCTCCATTTTGCTGTTGCGGAAACTGAAGCATAAAAGTTTAAATAATGTGTCTAAGGCTATTATGGGTAGTGAGTGAAGGAGCTAGCAGGTGAACCCCTGCAATCTAGCTCCATAACGCAAGCAGTTATAAGTACTCTACTACATCCACAATCAGCCTGAGCTCTTCTTTCCTATCTTTCTTTCCCCTGATTTTCTAGTGCTTTCTAGAGAGTGTGAATGCTGGAGAGTTTAGGGACCTTTATTTGTTGGGTTCTTCCATCCCTTGAGATATTTCTTATAAGCAGGTGGGGGAGCTGAAGAGAGCGGGTGGGTGGGGTGCAGTTTCTGTTATAACTCTAAGGAAGTCTGGGTCAGACCAGTATGCTCAAGATGGGGGTCCCAAGTCACCCTGATACTGGTAAGAAATCATTGAATAGCCTCGGGAAAGGAATAGCCCAGCTCCCCTGAGAGACAGGTTGGAGCCCAAAGGAAGCAGCATCCATCATCCACAGGGAACAAAACAAGCTTCCGGGCCTAAGAAACAGGGGCTGATGGGGGTGGGCTGGGGGAGGGGCATACAAGGCAGGAACTGGGCCACTCAGGGGACTTAAAAAGGATCACATTTGAAAATTCACTCTGAAGTCAGCACTGCATGCATTCCAGAAAAACAGACTGTCAGGAAGAAAGATACTGTTTTTAAGAATATTTAGGCTGTAAAGAATAAATACATAAATGAGTAAATAAAGCTCACGAAGATAGGGCACTACTGGCAGAGTCCTGTGAGAGTTGTGCTCCTACGTACCCTCCAACCTTCAAGGATAAATTTCCCAACTTGCAAATGCTCCAGTTCTGATGACAACTGGATTCCATCTTCAAACTCCATTCCTTGGATGTGACCTTGAGCAAGTGGCTTAATTTACCTGTGCCTCAGTTTCCTCATTTGTAAGATGGGCACAAAAATAGTACCTATTGCATAGGAATATGAGTAAGGTTTAAATGAGTATCAGTTTACACCTGTCTGTCTGTCTGTCTGTCTGTCTATCTACTTCCAACCCCAGCAAGCATAAGATAAGCACTTTCAATTAATGTTAGTTATTATAATCTTTTTGTTCTCCCTGGTGATATATAGTCATCAAATGACTCCAAATATCTCCTCTGAATGTTCTCTTCCGTATCTATCATGTCTTATCAACCCTCATTACAACCAGACCGGTGTCCTTACAACATTCAGTCACCCTGACTCAAGTCTTAACTTCCTGAGTGTACCCTGTACAACTTTCCACACCAATCATTTGAAAGCATAGTTCTGCTCTAGTGGTTTCCTTCTTGTTTTATGATTCTTCAAGTCTAAACTCCCTTGCTTGATATTCAAAGCTATATTCCATCCTTTGCTACAGAGACTCACACACTCACACACACATATATACATATAATATGTACACTTAGACCACGGTCACACACATACATATCCATTATGTACTTACACAGCCCCTACACACATACATAATATGAGTTTTGTCTGTGTTTTACATACATGATAATTTATCGTGTGTCTTATGTAACATTTCCCCCCTAACTTTTCATGTTTTTATATATTGAGATAGCTTGTTCTTTTTACCAGTGTCTTCCTGATACATAAGTCCTGGTTTTGAGGGTGTCCACCCCACTCTTCATGACGACTGTGTTTTAGGAAAGATAGACTCAATCTTCTGTCCCAGGAGGGTGGGTTTTGATTTGTCTATACTTGTGATATTTTTCCATTCCCCTAACAGAGTCCTGTGCAGTTGTTAAAAAAGAATGAGCCAGCTCAATAAATAAAGCCATGAAAAGGTAATGGGGAAAATATTACATATGCCCATGATAAGTTACAGTGGTTGGTGACTGGCATGGACAAGAGGCATAATCTGACCAGCAAAATGTAGGGGAATAACGGAACAGGCTTCTTTGTTCTTAACATGAAACACAATGAAGAGACAGCCCCCTTTCTGTCTCTGGACTGACGTGTCTGGTTGTGATGTTTGGAGCTGTTGAAGCTGCCTTGTGGTCTGAGGAAGTTTCTTGAGGGCCAAGCCAAGACATACAGGAGGCAGAGCCAGGGCCACCGCAGAACAAGGACAGGGGCCTGGTTGTGGGCTGCCATCTTGTGAAGAAACATTTTCTTAGACTTAAAGTGGTTCATAGGGGTTTTCTGTCACTTGCAGCTCAGCACTTCCTAATGGACGCAGCTCTTTTATTATAGCTCAATTTTATCTGCATAAGGATCTCTCTAGACTGAGAGAAGGCAGAGCCTGCCTGGGCCTCTCACGATACTCCCAGTTCTGCGTCACTGCTGCTAAGTGGGGGGATTCTTCTCAGACTGGCCTGTACCCTGGAATTCCTTGTTACATTTTGTTTTGTGTGTGTGTGCAAATTTTCTGTACTGTCATGGATTTTAATGACAGGCGGAGAGAAGTTGTATCATGGACTGCCTAATGGCACTTTAGCCCAGAAATCCCATCATGTCCTCTCCCTATGTGTCTGCATTAACAAATTCATCTCCCAGATCAGGCCTTTCCACCTTTGAGAAACCTTTCTTTTCTATCCCCAGATAGAATAAAACCTCCCTTTCTCTATACTGTTTTCTTCCTTAGCATATTTCAAATTTGGGATGTACAACATTGCTATAGGGCCAAACACTGTAATAAACTCTTTTTATACACACATCTCATTTATTCCCTATGACAACCAGTTCAGCAGGTGTTATTATTGACATTTTGAAGTTGAGGAAATTGAAGCATAGAAAGGTTAAATGACTTTTCCAAAATTACACAGCTAGCAAATGGCAGAGATGGTATTTGAGACCAGGTCTGTCTGACTGCAAAGCTTTGCTCTTCACTACCTTGCTGTTTACTACACTAAACAATCAAACACAGACATATACGTCAGCTTCTTCAAGGCGAGGACTGTATCTTGTTTACTCTCTTTCACCTACTCTATTCATAGTCTTGGCACATAGGAAACATGTAGAGTGGGAATGTTGAATTCAGAAGGCTAATTAGGGAGTGCTTTGGAATAAACACTTGTGGAAGGGAAGGGAAGGGAAGGGAAAGATTGGGAAAGGAAGGGAAGGAAGCAAGACTGGGTAGAAGGAAAAGTTGATCTGTGATGCAGTCTCAGTGGAAACCTCAGCTGACCCTCCAGGGAATTCGGAAGATGGGATGAGGCTTCAGAGCTGTCCCCATTTGGGAAGAGAGAGCTGAGCCTTTACACCACTGTGTGCATCTTGGACATGAGCTGCCCTGGCAATGAGGCACAACCTGGGCAAGGAGCCTTCCTTCAACTGGGTCATTCCCTGAAAAGGACAGCTGAGGGCATTTGGTGGCAGCACACCCAGTAGTTGGGAAAATAAGTCCTCCGTTCCAGAAGGAATCTTGTGGTATCTCACAGCCTCTACCACACCACTACATACGAGTTTTCTCTAGAACATTGTCCCCAAAAGTAATGGCATTTCTGAGCTGCTGCTGATCTCTCTCAGCTGAAGATTTGGACCAGATACAGCACGGGCATGCATTCTTTACTAAGCATTCAGGAGGATGGGGCTTCAACAATGGAAGCCCCTGAAAACTTCTTGCTTGCTGGAGATCTATGTGCTTCACTTGACGGGGTCCTTGGCTTGCTGCTCTCTACTCCCCATGAGGCTGTCTCCTCCTGCTTTGGGGGACTATTTTCCAGCTTGACTTGAATATCTTGTTCCCCAGAATCTAATGAGTTGGAGCAGCACCTCACTCTCTGGCCCCAGCAAACCTGCTCACCACTGCCCCTAGTCCTCCCAGCAGGGAGGGCCCTGCCTCACTCCCCAGGGTGGCTGTGGTGGCCGTGTAGCATGGTGACTTGAGCACAGAAAATGCCTAACCCCTTTACTACCAGAGGAATGCCAATGCTTCCTTGAATTCCCTCGGCAGCCTCAGCTGTGGGCTGTGGGAAGTATGACATACCAGATAGGCAGGTTATAGCCATCCGACAAAGTTACCCACAGGGAGAGACAGGAAAGGGAGCCAGAGTTGTTGAGTGAGTCCATTCTTGTCTGAAATGCGATTTCTGCCTTTTGCTCACAAATTTGTGTCACCCTAAAGAAAAAATGCCCAGCTTCAAATTACTTCCATCCAGAACAGGACCACTGGTCAAACCAAGCCATGAGGATGAGGCTAGCAGTCATATTTTAAGGGTTAAAGCCAAATCCCTTTCTTGCAAACTCTGGGCTCAGAAGGCCCTGGCTGGAACCTGAAGGCTAGCTTACAAAAGCAAGAAAAGCACTTGGAGAAACCCAAGCCAAAGTCTGTTCCTGAAGGCATCCAAGTGTCTCGAGACAGCCAATCTGGTTTTGAAGGGCTCTGACAGATGAGCCCAGAAGAACCAGATCAGTGTGGACATAGGTTAGAATCAAGGAAGCTGGCATGGAAAAAGCTGGTCCCATGCTATCAACTGGCTCCAGCTCTCCCTGGGGGCCCATCTGTAATGCTATCTCATTAATTAAGAATATTAGCTGAGTTTTTACTCTGTGCCCATTACTGGTACAGATTCATAGCTGGACATGTCTCAAATGTCTTCTGCTCTCTATCAACCCCAAAACAGAAGGATAAACATACAACCTCATTTCTTTGAGGGATTCTACAGAATATTTTCATTATAGAGAATTTCAAACATAGACAGAGGTAAACAATAAAATGAAGCTCACATTTTGACAGTTATCAACATAATGCCAGAAGGTGTTACCTATCTAATCTCACATAATGTCTCCTCAAGCATATTTTGACTTCATATCATTTCATCTCTAGTCTTGTATATCTCTAAATGACAATGGTATTTAGAAACATAACTGTAGTGCTAATAATTAACAATAATTCCTTGGTATCATCAACTCTCCAATTAATATTCAAATTCTCTTGATTCTCCTATAAATGCATGCTTCTTGACCAGTTGGTTTGTTTGAATCAGTATCCAAACAAAATTAAATAGGTGTATTTTACTAGATGCTGGGTCATGTAGCAGAGATGTGGAAATCTATGGCAGAGCTCACCAGGAGGCTCTCCAGGGATTCACCTCCAGTGGAGTTCACAGTGGTTATGAGCAGGCTTTGGGATTCTGGCTGTGTGATTCCGAGCAAGTGGACCTTTCCAAGTCTCAGTTCCTCATCTTTATAACTCACAGGGTTGGTATAAATATTAAATGGGATATTCACATATGATGCTTAGCACATAGGCTGGCCTATAGTATATGCTTAATAAATTCTGAATGTAGTTATAAAGCAATAATAAAAACAAAGAAGGTGATGTTTAATTTAGATTTGCAAATATATAGCCTTGTGCAAAGTAGATGTAATGTGTATATATTTTCAGGCAGAGATAATAAACAGCTTTATTTAAAGGCAAGGTTTAAAAATCTGGCACATTTGGCAAATAGTGAGAAGGCCATGAGTTGGGAGTGTCAGGAGATGAGACTGGAGAAATAGGTTGAGACCAGACCATACATGAAGGGTCTGTGTAAAAAGCTAAAGAGTTGGGGCTCAATCCTGTAGGCACAGGGGAGTGGCAGAGGTTTGTGGGGAAGTGATGGCATTGGAATCCTGTGACAACAGGGTGGAGTGGCAGGCCCTGGAGGAAGGAAGCCAGGCAGAAAGTCTCAAAAAGAGCCCCAAAAGGAGACAATGATGCCCTGAACCAGCCAGTAACTCTGCGGATGGAGAGGAAGCATTGCTGAGGCAGTCTGGACAGGATTTAGTGAAGCGTTCAATGTCAGCAGGTAAGGAGAGAAGGACAACATAAGAACCACTCCAGAATTTCTGGCTTGGCGACCAGCTAGAGGGAGATGCCCCTGACTGAGACGGCAAGCCCAGGAGTCTGAGCAAGTTTCAGCGATGGGGGTAATGAAGTCCACTTGAGATGTGTTCAATAAGAGCTATCTGCAGGATACCAAGGGGACCACCCTGCTCCTACTTCTATATCTTCAAACGCCTGAGGGATCACTTAGAAGGAGAATTAAGAAGGAATGAGTCTTGCACCTGGTATGTCTCCTCTGCCTGCTCCAGACAGTGCTGTGAAATCTGACAGCTCCTTGCTCGGAGAGGGTTTCTGGAGGGACTGATGGCCTTTTCAAAGGCCTCGTCGTAAGTGCAGTGCTGATGGAAAGTGAAGAAAACCCAGACTGATTTATTTAAAATGTATTTGGTCACTGGAAAATGTGGTTTTGGCAGAGATGAAAGATTCTGCAATCTACTGAGCCACAACTCTTGAAAGTCCACACCCTTTGAGACTACAGTGACATTGATCAAGAAAGCCATCTCTTTATCTCACAGGCCTACATTTACCCATTTCCTATCCTCAGCTCAGACCAAAGTGGCCTAACATGAGGCAAAATATTTTGCTTGGGATAAGTGCTACTTTTGTAAAGCAACGGTCCAAATGGTTATTTTAGGAAGAGAGGGAGCTCCCTGTCATCGAAGGATGGTTGGCCATGTAAGTAATTGTATTTGGAAAATGGGTTGATGCCTTGAGTTGTCGTCAGTTCTGTGGAGGATGGATTAGAATACTGGAGAAGATAATCTTTATCATGAAACCAACAGCCATCTTCCCTTTTTCCTTGATATAGGGAAGATTTGTTCAGCTGTTGGCTCACCTTTCAGAATTGGTTTAAGAGTTGATTTAAAAACTGAGTTCAAGTTCCTTGACAGGCCTCCCATTGAGTGGTAGGGTTTGTGTTCCTTCCCCTTGTATTTGGAAAGTTGTGACCACTTCAACAAGTAGAATGTGGAGGCAGTGACACTAGGTGACTTCTGAGGATAGGTGATAAAAGACCATGTAGCATTTATTCGATTCTCTTATAACCATTTTTCTGAAAACTCCCTCTTGGAATTCCTCCACCACGTTGTGAGGAAGTTCAGGTATCCTGGAGAGGATACATGTGGTTGTGCCCATCTACACTCCCAGCTCAGCCCACGTGTCGGGTCTTCCCAGCCAAGAAGTCAGATCTGGAAGTGAAGAAGCTTCCAAGGGAGTCCCCGGCTCTTCAAATCACCCATCAATTGTCTTCCAAGCTGTGGTGCCATATATCATAGAACAATACTCTGTCACATTTCCTGATCCAAAGAAACTCAGAGTAAAATAAAATGATTGTTGTTTTATATAACTATGTTTTAGGGTGGTTGATTATGTAGCAACAGAAATCAGAACAGTGTGTGACCAGTTCTGGGCAATGAGACATAAGTGGTAGTTTACTAGTGAGATTGTGGGAAAGATTTCTCTGTCAGATGACAAAAGAGAGTGGTTTGAAGAAATATGCCCCTTTCTTTCCACTTTTCATGGTGTTGGTGGAAGCTGATGTTTGAAAGGACTGCAACCATCCTGAGATCTGAGGCCAAAGCCAAAAGAGTAGTAGGGAAGACTTTCATTGCCCTGGCAGTGTTTAGCTGGGACTTCTTTCTGTTATGCGTAAGAGTAAACATCCAAAGTGTTTAAGCCACTTGTATTTAGGTTTTCTATTACTCACTGGCTGAATTAATGACTTTTAAAGACATTTCCAATTCAGAACACTGGTTCTATTGCATTTCTGCTCTCTCTGTGCTTTTATTTAAAAATACTGTTCTGTCCCAGTTCTATCCATTACAATTCTTCACACTCTTCAAAAGTTACCACCTTTGTGAAACTTCTGAATTCATCTCCCATAAAAAGCAATCTATGCATATGAGCTATCCCGCCACCCAATTCATGTAGTTGCCTGTAGACCTGTTTTCTATCCTACCAATTGATGTCTGTATGACACTGAATCAGCTAATTACCATGTTTCTCCATTTATCCACGTCTCTGTTTTTTGTCCCTCATTATGGTTTGCAGTTTTCTTTATATATGTCATTTATATATTTTTTCTGGATTTTATACACATACTAAATTGTTTTGTTGTTGTTCTTTTGTCCTCTCTCATTGATATCATTTTATCAAAACTTGAGATTTATTCTTTTTTACACCATTCACTATATTTAACGAGTGACTACTATATATTGGAGTTACATCCTCTATATTTCCTGTTACCAAAAATCAATAATAATTTCTAATATTTTGAACATTTAGACTATCAATATTAGTCATATCCTCCTAATAGCCTTAGATGAATCCTTGAACACACATGATACTACGAGCAAAGTACATAAGAAAACTAGACAGAGAGAATTTGAATAAGTTGGTGAAGGTTATATTGCTAGTAATAACAGAGCTGTTGTTGAAACTCAGAGATCTGGCTTTTATACTCATTTTCCTAATGCGCTATAGTGCTTCAGTGGGCGTAGGATTCCATCTTAGGGTGAGAGAAAGAGGTTAAACAATGCAGAAATATCTATTTAAAGATTTCCATGCTAAATACAGTAAAGGAAAACTACAAGGTATGAGGAGTGTCTGACAACCATGTTGACTTGGCCTGGGAAGGATGAGAAAGGTCTCCCAGAGGAAGTGGCACTTCAGTTATGAAATGAAGGTGGAGCAGGAAATGAACAGGCAATGGTGTCAAAAGAGGAGCACTTGAGGCAGAGTTGCCAGTATGTGGGAGGGTCCTGAGGACTGCGAAGGCCACGACGCAGTGGCACATCCAAAGTGTTCAGAGAGAGCACACCAAATGAGGCTGGAGAGGCTGAACCTCATGGCCTGCGGAGGATTTTGGACTTTCTCCTAGGAGTAGTGGGGAACTATTGATGTGTTGGAAGAGGGCAATAATACATTCAGCTGTTGAACAGAGGGTGGTGTGGAGGGTGGCAAGAGGAAAAGTGAATTAGTTAACTATTTTGGGAGTCTAGACAGGAGTCTGGTGATGAATGTAGAGATGGGGCAGCTGTACTTACATTGGAGGTACAATTTTTTTCAGGTAGAATATGAAAACCTTGATGATGGCTTAGAAGAAAGGGAGGAAGGAGAAAATTGTCAACAATGGCATTCATGGCTACTTGTGATTGGTGCTATTTGCTAAGTTGTGAAATAGGCTTAGGAAGAAGAGTATTTTTCCATCAACTTTTAGCTAGTATTTACTAAGCACTTACTCTATTTAAGAAATGTTATTAGATATTGGGCAAACAACTGAGAATAAGACCAATACTCTTTCTGTTCTCATAGAGCTTAGATTCTACTGGGGAAAGGGAGAATTAAAACGAATCATGAAATGATTAATTTAGATAGTTGAAAATGAATCAAAAATTTGTGGGAGTTAAGAAAGCTTATATTGGGGGGCTGACCTGGTTAGGCAGGATAAAGTTCGTTTTGCTGTGTGGAGAGTGGATTTGACAAGGGTGATGACTGGATGTGAAGAGAGCAATTGAGATCATGTTGCAGGGTGAGCGTTCAGAGTGTCACTGGTAGAAATGGAGAGGCATGGCTGAATTTGAGAGCTATTTGGTTTGTAAAATTGACATGAATTGTGGTAAAAAGGGAAGTGTCAAGAATATAAAGTTTTCTACTAGAGCAGTTGTGTGGATGTTGGTGCCATAGGAATACTGGAGGAAAAGCAAGCTTTAGGGAAAAATACTGTGTTTGAAATCCCGGGGAAGAAAACCAAGTGGAGATGGCTGCTTATTGGTGTCTGGGCATGAGGAGAGTTTCAGCATGCAAGTGTTAATAGAAGGCACTTAAAATTAAGGGAGCAGATGAGATCCTCCATGGAGGGAGTCGAGAAGAGAAGTTGAAAGGAAATGTAACATTTAAAGACTGAAACTAAAAGGTTCATTTTGTGTTATTTTGTGAATTTTACCTCTCTCTCTCTCCATGTGTATAATACATTATGTATATACATAAATATATATTATAGATATAATATATACAAATGAAGAGTTTGAAATTCAAATAACTTTTATTTCCATTAAAAACAATTCTTAAACTGCATTAATAGTCAAAACGCTTTGTTATAAAAATCCTAAGAAGTATTTCTATATAAGTCAGAAGTAGTTCTAGGTTAATAAGATTTGACTTGGGACTTTATCCTTTAAGCAAATTATAGTGAAAACATTAACTATATACCAGGTGTGACTGAAAAATACAGTGAATGTTTAAATAAAAAAAATTATTACAGTAAAAGACACATTGCCCTTAATCCCCCCCGTAAAACTCCCCCTCACTTCAGACACACTTATCCCATCATTCTTGCCATTTTCTGAAGCAGTGCTGGAAGTCGTCTTTCATGAGTGTCTTTACTTCATCCTTCATCATGACAATGCTCCATGCCACACATTGCTTCTGGTACGGCAATTTCTGTTAAATAAAAACATTCCAGGAGTTCTCATCCACTTTATCCACCGGAACTGGCACTGTGCAGTTTCTGGCTCTTCCCTAAAGTCAAAATGACCATGAAAGGAAAATGTTTTGAATTGAGTCAGGACGTTGAGGCAGCCACGAAAGCACAACTAAAGACGCTCATGAAAGAGGATTTCCAGAACTGCTTCAGAAAGTCACAAGAATGATGGGATAAGTGGGTTTGAAACAAATGGGAGTATTTTGACGGGGGTTAATGGCAATGTGCCTTTTACTGTAATTTTTTTAATTCAATCATTCACCATATTGTTTGATCACACCTCGTATGTACTCAGAGGTACAAATTTGGTGACAGAAGAGACTTAAGGACATGCTGGAATCTCAGAAGCAGTCCTAAAAGAGCTTGGTTTTATTTACTTTGATTTTAAGAACACTTAGGATCCTTCTTCATCCTAGATCTTGGGAGACAGAAATGTCCCATTTCAGCAATTTTATACTCTATAACAGGAGTGTCAAAATTGCAGCCCGCGGGCCAACTGCGGTCTGCAATCCATTGTTAATTGACCCGCAGCAAATTCCAAAAATATATTTCGTTTCCTTAAATAACCCAGGTGAGGCAATACGTACTTCACCTCGAGTGAGTGGCCCGGCTGTTTGTGTATTTTACCGCATATGGCCCTTGGTGAAAACCATTGAAAGAAGTTTGGACACGCCTGCTCTATAACAAGGGGTACATCTGCAGACATACTGAGTGTTACTGTAGGAGAGAGTGGAGTCGCTTTTGTAAAGAAGTTCAGGTATCTCAGGGCGGAAGTTAGCTGAAGTGGCTCATTCATCTCTATGGTAACAGCTTCCTCTTCTTTATCAACATTACTTGTTTGTGACAACTTGATATTTCCAAGTTCCCCATTTGCAGAGATTTTCCCTCCATCTTTTGCACAGGAAATTACAACAACATCTCCAATATAACTGAGATGTCTGCATATACGTGCAAATTCACCAGAGGGCATCTTTACTACCCAGCTATACTTTTATTCTGGAATCCCAGGTTGTTCAACAACTAAATCCATTAACTTAATTTCATCATCTGAAACCTTTTCTTGATTGGGAGCTTCAAGTACTAATGCCAAGGTGTGTGCCCTTAGTATAATGAAATCTTGTTTGCCTGCACATTTTAGTATTTCGACATGCTGGTGAGGTTCACACCCATGGCCAGGTTGTGGTGGCGGCAGTATGTGTGGAACCCCTCGGAAAGCAGAGTGAGCTGCAGTAAGGAGATGAGGGACGAGTCCATGCCCTGCAGGTTACCCCGCTGGAGCTGATGTCCCAGCAGGCCTTGCTGATGAGGTCCTGAAGCGCATTCATCACCTTCTTCAGGATGGAGCCCTGGACCAGGTGTGCTTCAAACGTGGTAGTGGTGGTGTCACAATGATGCAGTTACAGGCCAAAGGGAGAGGAAGGTGTAGCCGGCTGAGGCTTCACAGGATGAGAGCACACGGGCAAACCGCAGTCAGAGCCTGAGACCAAGGAAGATCACCTCAATGTATTCGTGTATATTTTTAAATCTTAATAATAAAGACTAGAACTACGAGAAGGATCCAGCAAATGAGACTGAAAAGGAGTGCTTGGAGAGACATGAATCAGATGCCCTGGGAATCAAGGAAAGAAGCATTTCCACAAGGAGTTGGTGGCCAACTTTGCCTGATGCCGATGGGAGGCCCATTAGATGAAAGCTGTGAAGAAAATGTCCAAAGCCCTTGTTTGTCTGATTTACTTTATAGGTTGTGTTATATATTTTGTTCCAAGAATAGTGTTTGGCATTGATATTGGGCCCTCAATAATTACATGTTGAAAGAATGAAATGAAAACATCAGGGTCATTTTGGCTGCCTAGTGGACATAGAACTCAGTAAAATGGGTTAAGTGCTAAGTAGAAAGTTAAAAAATGGTTGGTTTGGAAAGAGAGAAATGAGGTGTTAGCTGGAAGGGGGCTATAAGGTCCAAGCTGTGTTTACTGAAGAAAGTTAGGGACAAAACATGTCTTAATGCAGTTCAAACAGTTCAACAGAACCGAAACAGGTGAAGACGCAGGTGAGAAGAGAGAGAATAATTGGGGTGGGGTTCTTGAGGGAGCAGGAAGGGTTGCATATTTTGCCCACAGGGGGATTAATGTTTGCCAGGCAGAAGGACTGTCTTTCCAGTGTAACAGGAGGAAAGAAGGAGGATTTGGAAACCAATGTAGGTATAGGTAGATTTTGGAGGTAGAAAGTGAGGGGAGTTTTGATCTGATCTTTTCTATGAAGATTAAGCCCAGATCATAAGCAGAAAAGATGAGGGAGAGAGGAGGTTAGAGTTTTTAGGACAGTGTGAATGTGCCTTCCCTGAGACATGTAAAAGGCCCAGCTCAGCAGAATTGAGGGCTCCTCTGAGGTTAGTGCACAATTATTTATCCTACCATTCTGTGGAAATTGTGTCTATTCACTAGGCTGCACTAAAGATCTTTTACTGATTTAACAAATATTTACTGAATGCCTACTATGTGTCACTGTGATAGAATCTGGGAAGGATAAAATGTAACCAAAATGTAGATATTATCTTCATGAAACTTAATGATCAGTGGTGGAGACACACATTCATAAAGCAGCCACATAGACAGATGTAAAATTCAACTGTGATAAGAGCCTGAAAGAAGAGGAGCCAGAACTTCTAAAATGGTGGACTAAAGACCTTGATAAGTTCCCTCCTCTGTAAAAGCAGCAAAAACACTGGCAAAAAAATGTGGAAATCAACTTTGGCAGAACTCTGGAAATTAACCAAAGGCTAGAAAGATTTAAGGAATGTTTATTCAAGAAAAATGACTGACTCTTAGTAAGAGCGGTTAACTCTGTGACATTTTACCTTGTCCTATTTCCAACTCCTTTCCCCCAGATCCACAGTAGCCTTGAAAACCAGAGGCTTTATAACCATTCTAGCTGTGAAACCCAGCAATGTTAATAGCCACTGGAAGGGGTAGACTGAGTTGGAGCTTCTCAAAAAGCCAGATCCCCAGAGAACTGTCACTATTTGACTTGTTTGCTAATTCCCTGTGAAAGATTCATTTACAGGGTTGTTATCATTTGACTCAATTTAGAGCTCACTCAGTGGGGGGGAAAATGTATCTCCAGGGCATTTGTCACAAACAATCAGCACTAATATTTTAATATTGCAGCAGCCTGAGGTAGAGATACCATTTGGGGCAAACAAGGAGCTAGTCAAAAAACCTAAAAGGAAAGTTTGCAAAATGAGATGGCCCTAGAGGATTTTAAAAAGCTCTGACACATTTCTGGGGATCTAGAAAGTCACAATCATGGGTAGGGTATGCACATGACTGAAAAAATACCTGAAGTGGATCTAATACCTCAACTGTGGCTGGCCTGAGGCTTTGCATAAGTACAAAAGGCAGGCTCAGTCAGGCCTGTAATTGCCATAGTGCTGAAGGCATGCCCCAACACGCAACAGAGCTCCTTGGCAAAGGCTGAAGAATTATTGTCTTGAGGCATTTAAGAAAGTATCTGTCAATCATTAGCTGACCACCAAGATAACCAAGCAGAGATGTTAGTGATTTTACACCACAGAAAATGTCCTGGAAATTCACTAAACAAAGAAACAGCAACAACAAATACAGCAAAAAGAGCAAAGCTTGAGAGAGTGGGTTGGATCAGAATCCCAGAGTTGCCACATTACTTTATCTGAAATGCCTAGATTTCAACAAAATATTATGAGACATGTAAAACAAACAAACAAACAAACAAACAAAAACCCCCACAAAAATATGGTCCACACATAGGTAAAAAGCAAGCAATATAAACAATCCCTGAGGGGACCCAGATGCTGAACTTACTAAGCAAACACTTTACATAAACTATTATAAGTATGTTCAAAGAATGAAAGGAAACCATGTCTAAAGAATTAAAGGGAATTATGAACGTTGTGTCTCACTAAACAGAGAGTATCAATAAAGGGATAGAAATTATGAAAAAGAACTAAATTGAAATTCTGGAGTTGGAAGGTACAATAACTGAAATTAAAAATCACTAGAGAGGCTCAACTGCAGATTTGAGCAGGCAGAAGAAAATATCAGCAAATATGAATATAGGTCAATTAAGTCTGCAGAACAGAAAGAAAGAAGAATGAAGATAAATGAACAGATCTTCAGAGACTCATGAGTCACCATAAATCACACCAACATATACATAATGGGAGAGCCAGAAGGAGAGGGGAGAGAGAAAGAGACAAAAAGAATATTTGGATAATGCCCAAAAGCTCTCCATATTTGATGAAAAACATTAGTCTACACATTCAAGCAGTTCAACTTACTCTAAGTTAAACACAAGGAGATCCAAACCTAGGCATATGACAATCAAATTGTTAAAGCCAAAGACAAATCAGCAAGGTTGCAGGATCAAGCTCAAAATACAAAACCTCAGTAGTATTTCTATACAATAGCTACAAACAATCTAAAAATAAAATTAAGAAAACAATTTTATTTACAATAACAGGAAAAAAGAATAACATTACTTTGTACATACTATATGCTAAGAATACTCAGGGATACATTTAACAAAATAAGCGCAACACTTGCACACTGGAAATTTCAAAATGTTGTTGAAGGAAATTAAAGAAGGCCAAAATGAAAAGAAAGACATTTCACTTTCATGAATCAGAGGTTTGATAATGTTAAAATAGCAACACTCTCAAATTAAACTATAGATTTGATATGATGCCTATTGAAATTCTAGCTGCCTTTTTTGGTTACAGAAATTGACAAGCTGATCCTAAAATTCACTTGGAAACACAAGGAAGTCAGAATAGCCAAAACAATCTTGAAAAAAAGAACATGGAGTACTCAAATTTTATGACTTTACCACTCGCTAAAAAGCTACAGTAAACAAACAACGTGGTACTGACGTAAAGACAGGTATGTAGATCAATGGAATAGAATTAAGAGCCCAGATATATATATATATATATATATATATATATATATATATATATCTTTACATTTATGGTCAATTGATGTTTGTCAAAAGTGCCAAGACCATTTAACAGGAGTATAATAGTCTTTTCAATAACTTGATATCCACATTAAAAAGAATGAAGTTGAACCCTAAATCATGACCATGTACAAAACAACTCAAAATGGATCATAGACCTAAATGTGAGAGCTAAAACTACAAAACTTTTAGTTGAAAACATAGGATCATTGTGATCTAGAGTTAGGCAATGGATTGACCTTGATTGTTTCAAGTGAAAGATGCCTGTCACAAATGACCACATCACATCTTGTATGATTCCATTTATACAAAATGCCCAGAGGAGACAAATCCATAAAAATAAAAAGAGATTATTGTTTGCTTGGGCTTGGAGTGGAGGATCAGGAATAGGGTATGCCTGCTAATGGGTATGGGGTTTTTTTGGGGCGGTTCTTTGGCTTTTGTGTTCTAAAATTAGATTGTGGTGATGGTCACTCAACTCTGTGAAAATACTAAAATCTATTGAACTCTACACGTTAAAATAGGTGAATTTTATGATAGGTGAATTAGGTTTCAATTAAAAAAACACAAGAAAGTATTCATGATACAAGCGCAGATTTGGGAAATTTTAGTCAAGATGGTGCAGTAGGTAAACACTGTGCTCACCTTCTCTCCTGACCACATCAAAATTACAACTAAACAACAAAAAAACCATCATTGAGAATCACCTAAAATCTTGCTGAACAGAAGTCTTACAACTAAGGACATGCAGAAGAAACCACCTTGAGACTGTTAGAAGGGGCAGAGGTGCAGAGCAGGGTAGTCCCACACCTGCATGTGACCATTAAAAATTGGGAGGGATATCTTGGCTGTGGAGGTGTCCCCCAGAGGAGTGAGATATCTCAGCCCCCCGCCCCCAGCCCAGTGTTCTAGTGCTGAGGAGAGAAATCCCCATAATTTTTGGTTGTGAAAATCAGCAGAGATTGTAACTGAGTGAGACAGAGGGCAGCTGGAGTCCCAGCCAGCCGCTCCTCTTAAAGGGACCACTCAAGGACTTACTCAGTGATGAAATCATTGGCTCTGATCACCAGCACTAGGGCAGCAGCTGGAGAGGCAGCAGGGACATATGATGGGGAACTGAGTTGTCTGGAAGAGAACAGGGGCTAGAGGGGGAGCTCTCTCCTGGATCGAGGAGCTGGCAGAGGCCATTGTTTCTTTTTTGAGCTCTCCCACTTCCTGGCATGCAGACACAGGTAGTCGTCATATGTGAGTCTCCAACTACGTGGCTAACACAGTTCATTTGAGATCCCACCCGCCTAACTTTCAGGCACCCAAGTTGCTTCTAGTGTTTTTTTTTTTTTTTTTTTTCCATACAACCTGCCTGCCTTAGCTCATTCTGCAGACTTTCCTAGAGTCTCAAAAGTTCTCAGAACCCAGACAAGCAGCATCTGACTTGAGTGTGTCCTGTACCTCTGGCTGAGCAGCTGTAAGCCAGCACTAGTGGCAGCCAGCCTTGGTTTGAGGCTTGGCCTCTCAGTGCACTTCCAAGCATGGCATGGGTGGCAGCCATCTGCAGATTTTTTGTGGCTCCTGCCAGGTGGCCCTGGGTAGGGCACCAGCTGTGGCTAAACTTGACTTTCAGTGCATCCCTTCCAAGGTGATCCTGGGGCTTTGAAATGAACTTCAGCATTACCCAGCCACTTCCAAGAATGACACAGTCAAGGGGCGGATTGGGCAGGCAGCAGAGCCCTGCTGAGGAAGATTCTACTCTGTAAATTCAGCCCCTGCACCACAATTCCTCCCTGTAGTACAGCCGGTTCTCACAACCAATGAGCCTGAGGGTCAATCCCTCCCATTGATGTGCAAATAGCAACCAGGGCTCAACTATAAGAGGAGGGTGCACACAACCCACACAAGGGACACGCCTGGAGTGTGTGGCTCAAGTGACCAGGAAGACTGTACCACTGAACCCCACAGCACACTTACTGTATAAGGCACTCTACTAAGACCAGGAGGCATACCAGCCCTACCTAACACATAGAAACAAATACAGCCAAAATGGGGAGACAGAGAAACATGTCCCAAATAAAAGGACAGAACAAAGCTCCAGAAAAAGAACTAAACAAAATGGAGACAAGCAATCTACCAGACACAGAGTTCCAAACACTGGTTATAAGGATGTTCAATGATCTCAGTGAGAACTTCAACAAAGAGAAAGGAAACATAAAAATGGAGATAGAAAACATGAAAAATAACCAGTCAGAAATAAAGAATACAATAATAGAAATGAAGACTAATTACAGGGAACCAAGGGTAGATTAGATGAAGCAGAGGATCCAACCAACAATGTAGAAGATAAGATAGCAGAAAACATCCAATCAGAACAGCAAACAGAACAAAGAATACAGAAAACTGAGGAATGTTTGAGGGGTCCCTGGGACAACATCAAGTGTATAAGCATTATAGGGGTACCAGAAGGAGAAAGGAGAGAGCAAGGAATTGAAAACCAATTTGAAGAATAATGACAGAAAACTTCCCTAACCTGGTAAAGGAAATAGCTATACAAGCCCAGAAAACACAGAGTCCCAAACAAGATGAACCCAAAGAGGTCCACACCAAGACACATCATAATTAAAGTGCCAAAGGTTAAAGACAAAGAGAGATCTTAAAAGCAACCAGAGAAAAGCAGTTAGTTACCTACAAGGGAGCCCCCATAAGACTGTCAGCTGATTTCTTAATAGAAACTTTGCAGGCCAGAAGGGATTGGCAGGAAGTATTTAAAGTGATGAAAGGCAACAACGTAAAACCAATATTACCCAGTAAAGATATCATTTAGAATCAAAGGACAGGTCATGAACTTCCCAGACAAGAAAAAGCTAAAGGAATTCATCACCACCAAACCAGTATTACAAGGGTTCTTAGAGGGTTTTTTTTTTTTAAAACCAAAAAAAAAAAAAAAAAAAAGAAAAAAAAAAGAAAATGAAATAACTACATACCTATCAACAATTACTTTCAATGTAAATGGATTAAATGCTTCAATCAAAAGATAGGTGGGCTGAATGAATAAGAAAACAAGAGCCTTACATATGCTACCTACAAGAGACTCATTACAGATAGAAAGACATACAAATTGAAATGAAACAGATGGAAAGAGATATGTCATGAAAATGGAAACAAACAAAGTGAAACAAAAATCTGGGATAACAATACTTATACTAGACAAAATAGACTTTAAAACAAAGGTTATAATAAGATACAAAGAAGGACCTAGTAATCCCACTTCTGGGTATTTATCCGAACAAACCCAAAATGCTACTTTGAGAGGATGTGCTCATCCATATGTTCTTTGCAGCAATGTTTACATTAGCCAAGATATGAAGTCAACCTTGGTGTCCCTGAATGGATGAATGGATAAAGAAGAGGTGGCACATATATACAATAGAATATTACTCAGCTGTAAAAAAGAAGGAAATCTTGCCTTCTGTGACAACATGGATGAACCTAGAGGGTACTGTGTTGAGTGTAATAAGTCAGACAGCGAAAGACAAATGTCATATGATTTCACTTATATGTTGAATCTAAAGAACAAAATAAAAAATCAAATGGAATAGAAACAAACTCATAGGTACAGATAACATTTTGATGGTTGCCAAATGGGAGGTGGTTTGGGGGTGGATGAAAAGCAGAAATGATTAAGAAGTACAAATTTGTTGTTGCACAGTAGTCATGGGGATGTAGGGTATAGTAAAAGATATATAGTTAATAATATTGTAATAACTATGTATGGTGTCAGGTGGGTACTATATCTATCAGGGTGACAGATGGGGGGTTGGGGGTAGGGTGAAAAAGTTGAAGGGATTAAGAATTACAAATTGGTAGTTACAAAATAGTCATGCAAATGTAAATTACAGGGAATATGATCAATAATATCATAATATGTATGTATAGTGCCAAGCAGTACTAGTCAGGGGATCATTTCCTAAATTATATAAATGTCTAACCACTATGCTGTACACCTGAAACTAATATAAAAGAATATTGAATGTCAACTCTAATTGAAAAATTTTAAAAGGGGGGAAAAGATCAGTAATATTGTGATAGCATGGTACAGTGTCAGACGGCTACTGGGCTTATTGTGGTGATCACTTCTTTAACATAGGGAATATAATCAGTAATGTATAGTTATTACCCATATAACTCTGTATAGCTAGGTAGGTACTGATGAATAACTGTGATGTACACCTGAAGCTAATATAATATTGTATGTTAGCTATATTTTAATAAAAATCTTTCTTTCTTTCTTTCTTTCTTTCTTTCTTTCTTTCTTTCTTTCTTTCTTTCTTTCTTTCTTTCTTTCTTTCTTTCTTTCTTTCTTTCTTTCTTTCTTTTTCTTTTTAAAGAGCAGGTTTAATGAGAATTCTGGCCTTATCTGTGCGGTATGGATCCTATTTTGAGTAAGAGAGTGTAGCTATGTGATTTAAAACTTCTAACCAGTGATATTTTCCTAGAATCTTTGCTTTTATTTATTTCTTCCTTTTTTTTCCATTTCCCATTTCTTTCTCTATTTTAAAGTGTTTTTCTTTTTAAATATTTTGGATATTCACAAAGTAATATAAAATGATGCAATGGGTAAGCTGTGTGGGTATCGGCCAGCTTACGCACTCAAACATTATTAATTTGTTTGAAGACACTTGTGGATTTTTTCTTTTTATGTTAAAGTTTCTTTCCTCCAGAGTATTTAGATGTAGTTTTTTCTAGACTCTGATTTTCTCCACCCTCCTCGAATTGTAGCCGACTGCCCTTCCATTGGTTAATTGGGTCTTGGAGAAGAATTCTCTTCCCAAAGCATCAAGTTTCAGCATTTTTATTCAGGTCCATTGGAAGAGGTGGTAGAGAGGATGTAACCGCTGGTTGACTGAAGCTGAATCCAGGCCATCAGAGGCTCCTCACCCCTACCCTGTGCTGGGAATGTACATTCTGCCCATTGTTCCCACAGTGGGAGCTGTTTCCTAGGACGTAGGCTGCAGAGAGTAAAGTGTCGTTGAGACTATCTGGACTGCGTATATGACTGAACCCAGTCAAGACTTCTCTGTAAACTTTGAAGATTCTGGTGGGAGAATGTGGACATCTACTTGTGTTAAGGGTGCACAAGAGAAGCCTTGTAAGTAAGTTCCCTTACTTATTAAACCTGCCACCTACCGATCTGGGGTGATGTGCCCCTCTCTTCAGTCTCTGTGTTCAGGGACCAGTTTGAGAACAAACAAGGTCTTTCGAAAACCACACCTGGACCATTGTGGCACCTAAATACCCTGCCATTCATTCCCCATGGGCCTGGTTTCTTTTTCGTGGGTGACTGTGGAGGAAAGGTGGAGATACAACTTGTCAGCACTGCCTCGTGGCCTCTGAGACTTAGGATTTTGAACCACTCAAGAAATATCTCTGGTTCTTTTTCTCTTTCCATGGAAACCAAAGGACTGGAAGGTGCTGGGTGAGGCCCAGTTTTTGCAAATTCAATATCACGTCCTGCAGAGATTATCCAGCTCATCATCCCCTGTTTTTTTGAGTAAACAGAGGTCCAGCCAACACAAATCTAGTAGTACTGATTCACACCACGTGGGCAGCTAAGAGCCATGGTAAGACAATATCAGCAGTCTTGTATTTATATGGGCATAATCTCTGAAAATGCCACTTAAGGGAGATCAATGCAAAAATGTGTATTTAGAATCTTCAAATGAATGGCATGCAACCTTAGTGCACTAACTAGACCTCCCAGATGATCTGCTGCAATCCTTCCTGAAAACCCATTCGTGAGTCCCAGGGTTCAGCAGTCTACCACTCCCAGTGCTCATGCACAGGGAACACGAACATCAGGGGCAGTAATATGGTCACCAGCTAGTACCCCTGGGAAGACCGCTTTGAGCATTTCCCTCTTGCTTACAGGCTCTTCAAAAACTCCTGATGTCCTCACAGCTTTGTCCTGCATGTCCACACCTCGCTTTCGTGCATTTTGCTTCTGTTCTTGTTGTTCTGTCTTATACTTCTCAAGGCTGACTCTTTCCCCTCTGGCTGTTTCCAAGGCCCTCTGTCATCAACCTTGTCTTCTTTCTCTGGAGCTGTTACAGGGTCCTCACCACAAACCCCCTGTTCCTGGGCTCAACTGTGACTCCAGCTCTGTCAAGGGAAGGAAATAGTCTCAGGCTGTTGCACTTGGGTTTGGGCTGGAACAATGCCACACAGTGGAAGAGGCAGGTCTGCTCCCCTTCCGCCAGCTGCTGGGCTCACCTCTGGGGGTGTAAACCCTGTGGGTTAGAGTCCTAATAGGAAAAAATCCACCTAACTCTGGGGATCATCAGGGCTGCTCAAGTCACCCTGTCCACATGTGCCTCCTCTCCTTTTTGGTTGTAAAATGGTACTCTCTGGGTCAGAACAGAACTTCTTCCAGAAGCCTCAGCAAAGTGGAGTGGCTTTGCCCAAAAAAGTCAGCATTTTCCCAAGGTTCGACAATTGTGTTGTGCTGAGATCCTGAAAGCTTTCTGAGTTCCAGTTCTGGATAGTTAGCTCAACTTTCCATCTTTTATAAATAACAGTGGCAGCAGAGTGGACTTTAAGGACAAACCAGCAGGGAATCCTTTGAGATGTGAGGCCCTTTTAAATGCTGAGGTGGGTGCTGACAGAACCATCTCTGAGAGTGGGGAGCCATTGTGTGCCCCCCAGAGGCTCCCACAGCTTTAGAGGCTCTGCCCATGGCTCCAGATGTGCCCTTATCCTCCCGGGTTGGCACCACCCTGGTGCTTAGCAGATACTGCCATCTTCTTTTCTCCGGGTCCAGCTGGGGTGGCCTATGTCAGGTACTTCCCTGGAATGCAAGCTCCAAAAAGGCAGGAATCTCTGTCTGTCTTGTTCACTGTTCTATCCCCCAGCTCCTGGAAGAGTTCTTACCACAAAGTCATTGGCCAATAGTAAGTGGCAGGCCACAGGTGGCAGGCCACTTACCATCTGTTCCTAAATGATGACAATTTTATAGTGTTAGAATTGAATGATGCTGATGATGGTGGTGATGATGATGATGTATTGGGATCTTCAGGAAGTGTCCAGCTTTGGATTTGGGATTAATGTTATATTTGGAAGATCTGGAATTTGGGAGGGAGACAGAGTGAGCAGACTGATTTTGTGAGCAAGTTATCTTATCTAATAATTGAACTTGAAGGGATGGCTTGAGCCTGCCATTGGGGAGGAGGCAGTCTGGGAGGGCATGACCTTGGGCTAATAGAGGCTCACTGTCTAGGAGACAAGATCAGGGAATGTCTGAAGTCGGGGTAAGTGAGGGAATTAGGATGGTGCCTTGAACCATGGCCCTGAGATGGATTTAGCTGTGTTGCTTCCTGGAACAGAGAGCGTGGTCTATGACTATAACTGGGAATATGATGAATGGAGGAATAAGATTATACTGTGTTGACGTGGGGAGGTTCAGGGACACAAGAACATAGCAGCAGAGGTCCTAATGCCATGCAGGAAGAAGGCAGAGGCGGGAGAGAGGTGGTTCTGTCCTGTCTAAAGCTTCTTGGCATTCTTAGCAGCTCCCAGCCCAAGACTGGGGTGATGGAAGATGCAGAAAGGTGTTGTGTAAACAGCAAGGCTCTAAAGTCAGAGGGAGTTCAATCTCATTTTAACTCCAAAGTCCCTAGTGTGGACCTTGGGTAAGTTCAAGGAGTCCACTGGGCTTTACTCTTCTCATCTGTAAAATGGGTTCAATTATTGATAGCTTGCAAGGCTGTGGTCATTAGAGGAAGTGATGCTCACTGTGTCAGGTATCCAGCACTCACTCAGTGACTATGCCTGTCCACTCTTCCTGAGCTGATATTCTGGCCCTCACTCAGCTAGCTGGTGTCTGGTCTGGACGCCAGGCCTGGTGGTGAACAGGAACGCTGGGCCAACATAGGGGAGGTAGAGAGAAGGACCTGGGAGTCACAGTTGTCCAGGCATCAGAGAAAGTATACCTTGATCTTAGGTTGCCAGCTTAATCCCAGAAATCTCCCTATCAGGGTCCTGCAGCTGTTGATGCACCTTCTGCTTCAGGCAGGGACCAGATGGGGTAGACCCTAAGACTTCCACTGGGGGAGACACTGAGAGGTCCAACTCCAAAAGGCCTGACCCAGGGCTCACTCCCTGATATATGTTCAGCTCATGCCGTTAGGTCTACTTTCTCTCTGTAATACTATCTGCCTGGCTTTTTGGTGGGCGAAATGCTTATCACACAGCTGCTGGGCAAGGATGATGGAGCCATGGGGTTCTGGCCACATCCTATAAATGGAAGGACTCTGGTAAACATGGGAAGAGCACTCATGAACACCAGGTAGAGCCAGTACGGCTCCCTCTAGACCACCTTTGTGCCTGAGCAAGTTTACCAGGCCCAGGCCTGTACTCACAGGTTACTCTCTCTCAGTCTGGCTCTTCCTCCAGGATTCATGCACTGCGTCTTTGGCAGCAAGCTGCCGTGCCGGGCAGTTAAGGGTATCCTGAAAGTCCTGTGTGCCACCAGCCAGGCGACCTCAGAGCACTGGGGTCAGTGAGCATGTCTGAGCCTCGCTCACACAGTGCCCCGGCTGACTATGGGACTTCTGTAATGATTCAGCGTCCCCAGGAATTGCCTCTCTTGAGCTAGGTCATAAGTTCCTTGAGTTTTTCTCAAAATTCTGAGGGACACCTTCTGCCACTTGATGGAGGTATCTCACTCCTGCACCTGTGGTGGGACCCTCCATCAGGGAGAATCTGCCCCTCAGGTGGGCAGGCTGGCTAGGCCACAGCTGCTCTGCCATTCTGCCAGTATCTTGTCCTCGCTTTGACATGGAAATAGGAGATGGCCTTCTCCATGGGCTGTGCGCAACATTATGACCCTAGTCCCGAAGCAGTGTTTCTTGTGCCTGGAAGTCCCCACCGGCTTCTTATTCTGGGAATTCAATTTCTTAAGTGTTTGATCCCAAGCACTTTCACCATAGGGCATGAGCCCAGATCATCAAGAAAGGTGCCAGGGTGTGCTAAGCCTTGAACTTTTTCTCCGCTCACAGAAAGGCCACTGAACACTCCTGTCTCTCCTCTTTTGGCCCAAATTAAAAATCTCCTCTTAAAGCAATTCATTCATTCATTCATTCATTCAGTAGGAATATTTATTGAACTCCTGATATGTGCTGTTCATTGCACTAAAGACATATAGGTATGATAAAAAAAATATGGTGAATGTTTAAATTAAAAAAAATATTACAGTAAAAGACACATTGCCATTAACCCCCCTCAAAATATTTCCCCTTGCCTCAAACACACTTATCCCATCATTATTGCCACTTTCTGAAGCAGTTCTGGAAGTCCTCTTTCGTGAGTGTCATGTACTCCATCATGACATCGCTCCATGTCACACATCACTTCTGGTATATGGCAATTTCTGTCAAATAAAAACATTACAGTGTGTCCTCATCCACTTTATTCACCAGATCTGGCACCATGCGACTTCTGGCTCTTCCTCAAAGTCAAAATTATTCAGGACATTGAGGCAGCCACGACAGCACAACTAGAGAACCTCACGAAAGAGGACTTTCAGAACTGCTTCAGAAAGTGACAGGAATGGTGGGATAAGTATGTTTGAAGCAAGGGAGAATATTTTGAGGAGGATTAATGACAATGTGTATTATACTGTAATATTTTTTTAAAAATTTAAACATTTACAATATTTTGTCATTACACCTTGTAGAACTGTGAAAACCACCAAAGTCCCTGCCATCATGGACCTTACATTCTAGTAGGAATGCAGGACGTCAAGCCTGATTTGGCTTATCAGAAATGTCTGAGTCCCTGCTTTGTCCCATCGAGAGTCTCAGTGAGTTTGAATGTGAACTCATCACAGCTACACTTCCCAGTACCCTCTATGTCCTATGACATACTCTCCAGATCTGCAACAAGGGAGAGTTCACTGCATTACAACTCAGGTAGCCAGGGGACCACACGGGCATCCTGCAATGTTAACAGCATGGGTCTATAAGGAAGAAGAGCCTGGATCAATACAGTAGGCTTCAATACATAGCAAGCAAAGGCAGAGTAGACATTGGGGAGTATACGGCTGGCTCAGAGCCATGGGGACTTGTGGTTGGGTCCCTTTTCTGCAGAGTGAGGTAGCCCCCACTGGGGTGGGGAATGGCCATGGAATAGCAGAACCACATTGGGCCATCCTAAAAGTTTGCCCACTGCATTCCGTCTCTTTCGTCTCTCCATTTCCATTAGCCTTGGATTTTAGTCATTTGGTATAAAACAGTCTCGGTCTTTGCAGCATCCAGGGAAGAAACTGGAGTTGAATATACTACCCAGAGAAAAAAGGTCTTTCTTAAAAGTCTGCATTCTATGGGCACCCCTGGAGAGTTACTCTGACTAATTGGGGAAACAGAGAGAAACCCAAAATGAGAAGAATAGTCCATTGGTTTCCAGACATTCACCGATTTCATCTGATAGGTGTTAATTGAGCCCATGTTCTGGGCTTGGTCTTGGGGTAGGTGAGTGAGACCTCAGGGTTATGACACAGTGACATGTGAAAGTTAAAGTACTGACAGCAGGAACATAGTGGGAAAGCTCTCAGAACTGTGGGTGGAAGGTTAGCAAAGACCTGGACGGGGAGTGAGGATGATGAGCAGGACCCAAAAGAAAACAAGTAGAAGAGGCCGTTCAGAGGCAGAAGTGATACTGGGGAAGGGTCAGCTATGGGGCGTGACAAAGCATTTCTGGGGGATGGGAAGACATGCCTGGACATAATGGATGCAAAGGAGAGAGAAAGGGGGGCCGGGAACTTGGGGCCAGATTGGGTGGACTTTGCATGCCACGTGAAGTAGTTTGCATTTCCTGTTTAGCTACCGTGTTCTTCTCTTCTTGCGTGCTCTCTGAGTCTCATCTCTATTCCAGCCAACATGGTTTGTAGCACCAGAAGTCTGCCGAGGAGCCTCCATGTCCTCTTGTGTCTCAGACTTGAGTCCTAGCTCATTATTACCATCTTCCCTACCAGATAGTGGCCTTCAGACCCAAGGCTCTTCTTTGAAGGCAGTGAGGCACTGTGGATAATTGTGCATTTTGGGCATCTGGCTGACCAGGGCTGTAATCATTCCTTTGTCCCCTACTTGCTCCATGAATGTGAGCAAGTGACTTCACTGCTCCAGCCTCAGTTTTCTCATCTTTAAAATGGGGAAATTAGCACCTGCCTGACACATATAATCATTGGCGGTGTGTATGTGAGTGTGCCTGGCAAACAGAAGCACGTTCCCTCTCTTCACACTCTCTGGGCTCCTGTGGTACTATTTGGTGTGAAATCAACAACTAACTGAACTTGAACTCTACATTCATGTCTTTTCCCCCCTACTATGTTGGCCAGGGGCCCAATAATAAGAAGGGAAAGCTTAAACAGGGAAATCATCTAGAAACTTTGGATCCACAGAGGGCAAATGACACAAATATTTAAGTGCCATGTATGCAATATAAATTCATGAGGTATCTTGCACGTTTTAGAAATCTATCGCCACAAATATATTTTAAGTTTCACATAATGGGCTCAGTTTTCTGATATCTCAGATATATCTTCCAGACTGTCAAGTATATTTTAAAAATGAGTATCGTTGTAATGGTCCATGGTGGGTAACCTCAGCAAAATCGGAGAAAATTCATTATTTCTCCTGGTGCTAAGTGACTTGTACATCCAGAGGTGGTCAGGGAGAATGAAAAAAGACAGTTCTTTTCAGTTTGGGGCTTAGGAGGGCTGGGGAGGTAAGATACACTCATGGACACTGTTAAATGGCCTAGATGGGGTTGAAAAGCATGCTAAATAATGTGAAGGAGCAGAAGGGAGGATGGGAATCCTCTGTGGAGCCAGAAGGTGCTTGGGCAGTGAAATACTGGCCTGCATGGGCCTGAGATGCCACTTAAAATTCTGCCTCCACTGCACCTTCTAGGAGGGAAAGGAAAGGATTTGTTACCACTGTTATAGGGATGGGAAGGGAGGATGGAGGACAGCAGTGAAACTATATTGAGCCTCAAGGGCAGGAAGGACACTTTATCTGCGTTATTTTAGTTAATCATCTTCGGATCTTTGGGGGGTGGTGGTGGTGTCATTTTAATTTGTTTTGCTGACAAAGAAACAGGCTCAGAGCTAAGTACTGTGCTCAAGGGCATCCCACTTAGGTGTGGACCTCAGTTATGTGTGACCCCAAATTTCACTGCGCTGATAGAAGATGAGAGACTGGTCCCTCTGCGTTTGCTGAGGGCTGGCCTTCTGGCTGTGCTGCCCTGTAGGGTCGGAGGCCAAATGGTCTTCAAGCGCTCCTACCCCTCCCTATCATTCATCATCAGCATCTGCCACAGCAGAAGAAGCTTTTCCTAAACACATCCAGAGAGAAATGTCAAGATCCATCCTCGTGTCTTTTTCTCTTTGGGAAACTCCATTCTCCACCCAAATCCACTGAGCTGTCAATCAGAAGACCAAAGGGGAGGGGTGCAGAAGATAGGCGGCCTGGACCTAGGCACTGTTGAGGTGATTCTGCCTGTCGAGGAGGCTTTGGCCCAACCTCATCCCAAATGGAGAGTGGGATACCCTCCTGGCAGGAAGCTGGCCATCTCTGTTGGCCTGGGAAGGTGGAGTCCACGGAGGCATTGGAGTGTCTCCAGCACTATGTAGACCTAATGTGAGAGACTGGGCTGGGGGACAGGGCAGTGTCTGGAGCCCTGTCCTCAAGGAGAAGACTGCAGAGTCTGAGAAAGGCCATCACTGAAGTGGGATCAGGTGATTAATGGGAGTTGAAGTGTCGAGGGAGGGAGAAGGAAGGGAGGAAGTGTCAGAGTGGCAGGGATGTGGCCGTGGACAGGATGAATTCAGGAGATGCAGTGTTAAAGTTCCTGCCCTTGTTACTACGCCTGGTGTGCTTTCTCTGGGGGAGATCAGGCTGGTTAACACGAAGGAGGAAGAGAGGCACACGGTACGCCCTGTCCTGGTTAAACTGGACCATTCGGGTCCCCACCTGCGACAGGGCCCACAGTCCCGGGCGGCTTCTCAGGGGGAAGATCTAAGTCTCACAGGTCTGTTTCCTTTAGGGCTTCCCAGCCCACTCTTCTCCATCCCTCCATCACCGAACCCTAACTCTGTCTGTAGGCAGACAGGCTCATGAGATAATCCAGAGCCGAGCCAGCCAGGATACAGGATCCCCGGTCCGTTGGGGCTCATCCCATTTGATACGGTTCCAGCTGTGTTCCCAGTCCCAGACCTACCCACACTCTGGTCAGGTTAGTGCATCCTCTCTTCTTCTGAGGCCTCCTTTCTTTCCTTGACAAGGGTTTCTGCTCAGGACATCTACCCTAGGGCTGGGGCCTTTCTCCTCATCTTTCCTTCCCCCCACTGGGGCTGGCTCTGAGCTCCAGAAGCCTTTGGGAAGCCCTTTCCCAATCTCTCCAGCCAGCTCTGCCTCCCAGGTCCTCTCCCCAGCCCCAAGTCAGGTCCATCATGAGAGGGCTCTTGTTCAGTATGTCAGTAGAACTGACATGCTGGTTGTTAACCTTGAGGTCCATTCAGAACGGTCGCTGCCTGTCCTGTACCAGACAGGAACTGCTTGCAATATTACCTTCACACACACTGCTGTTCTGCACCAATTCTTTTGCTGTTGATCTTGTCCTGTCTGGCTATGTCTTGGAATAAGATACACTTCATCTGACCTTGACGGGCAGGATGGAGCCCAGCCTATAATAATCGTAGTCCTAAATATTTACTGAGTGCTCCTGAATTCCTGACACTCTTTTTAAGCACTTTCTGTCATCTGACTTATTTAAAACTTAAACAATGCTCTGAGGCAGGACTATTATGATCCCTTTCTACAGATGAGAAAACTGCCCAAGATAGAGGCAATCTGTTCAAACCCTGGCAATCACACTCCAAAGCCAACATTTTCAATTGCTGCAGCACCATGGCCAGGGCCATGGGCTAGAACACCCAGCATTCCTGGACTTTGGGTGGAAATCCAGACCCCATGCAGCCTTTCAAAAGCAAAGAGGAGTGTGGTCTCACACAGGCTTTGGAGAGAGACAGACAGGCTTTGGAATCATTTGCCTTGTGACTTTGGTCAAGTTGCTGTACTTTGAGCCTCAGGTTACTTATCTACAAAATGGGCTGAATAATTGCTGTTGGGCAGGGCTGTGTGTGTGTGTCGTTGAGTGAACTAATAAATATTGAGCATGGTACTTCAAATGCTATTGTGAAAGATTGACAAGCTCTGTTCTACTGTGCATGAAAAACTTCTTTGGTGAGACAGACTTTGTAGCAAGTTGTTGACCCAGGCTGCTTGTGCTTGAGGCGACCCTGGGCAAATGCCATGGAAATATCTCTCTTTGTTAATCACAATAATGGCCCTACGGTAGTGAGAGAAGACTCAGGAAAGCGTCATTACCAAGAGCTTCTTCTGTACAGCCCCTTGGACAAAACCCTGGCTTCTTGCAGTAGCTTCTGCCTGTTATACCAGTGTTGGGGGATCAGAAGGGAGCAGGATCAGTCTATTCCAAGGCGTTTCCCAGGCAGTGGTAGGCTGTTACATGAATGGGCCCCAGTGAACCACACTTTTCTGTGTCCGTGACCTTGTAATGGTCCCCTTCATGTCGACTCTGGGCCAAACGACTGCTTTGCTTTGCCCAGTGGGACACCAACAAATGTGATGTTGGTGCCTATACACTGAGGCTTGCCCTCTTGGGACACAGCTTGTGAAGAAGGTCAAGCTAGCCATGTGGAGAGAGAACTGAGTGCCCAACTGCCCTGGGCACACTTATCAGACATGTGAGTGGCCATCAGATGCAAGCCAGCCCCGAGCCAACCTGCCATGACCACAAATGCTTTCCTCCCTAAAATTAGAGAACTACTGGGGTATCCCTCATGTGTCCCCCAAAGGCCTGGCTGTTGAGCATAGTTTCTCCTCCTTTTATCTCCCAAAGATATGAATCCTAATCTACTTTTTATGGAGTGTCTCTGACACAACTTGTCGGCACACAGCAGAGGGTGGTTTGCAAACCAACCATGTCTATACAATAGCCTGCTACATTGAACATGCTACTCTTAGTGTGTCACAAGCATGGTCCCATACACCCTCCATTTCTGTACACCTCAGGCTTCATCACACACAGAAGTCAGACCTGCCTTTCATATCTGTTTCTTCCGTGTTTCCCTGAAAGTAAGATCCAGTTAAGATCATCAGCCAGATGGACGCATTTAGTACGTTATGACGATGTTCCAGAAGAAGATGACATGAGTGTATTTGAATAAATGTAGATTGTTGTACATGAAAACATAAGACATCCCCTGAAAATATGCCCCAATATGTCTTTTGGAGCAAAAATTAATATCAGACCCAGTCCTATTTTCGGGGAAACATGGTATACAAAGAGTAAGTTCTATGCATTTACATATGCTTTTAAAAATGTGCACAATAGGTCCTGCTCAGATTGGTAGCTGCTCATTTTCTGTGTGTGTCAGAGATAGTACTTGCACTTGAAATTAGGTCCCCTGTTCATTCTTGGACTGTAGAGGCAGACCCATTAAGAATGCGCAGCCAGCCTGCCACTCCTCTCTGCAAAAGGTGTTAAATACTCACATACCACAGCTCCACCAAGGAGCAGGGATAAATATGGCAGGCGTGAAATGGGTCTAAATTGCTCTTGATGGCTCTATTCAGTAATGTTGGTCTTTTCCTTACAGTGCTATACAACAATAGTCATTTTTCAAAATGGGGCGCTGCAGTTGTTTTTAAGGAAGAATTGACAATTTTGACCTACAGAGTAGTAATTTGCAAAATGCTCTTTCTTTAAGCCATTCACTGGGAAATACGGGAAGCCCACAAGTGCTGGACTTGAGGTGAAAGCGGCTGTAACTAATGACAGCCGTAAGAGAGGAGAGAGAGCACAGCCGTGGGAGGGATGTTCCAGTCAGAGCTGAAGCCACAGAGAGGCAGAAGCAAGAGCTTCATTACACACAATTGGGCTCAGAAGTCCCTGAATAAACCTTTTTTACTTCGCTTTGCAGGCACATTTTACATTGTTGGCTCTGCACTTTACAGCCCCCAAAATGGGATTCGATCCAGGGAAGTAACTGCATGAGACAAAGGGACAGTGGCTTCTAGAACCACTTATCAGAGATACCTGTTAAATGCTCTGAATACACCGAACATCTGCTGAGCACTTAGATTTCATAAGAAATTGTCCGAGGAATTCTGTGTGGACTTGAATGAACTTGAAAATCACAAGTTCAAGTTATCTGTTCTGTAGTTTCTGATGCTTGTTTATGTGTGTCTCTAAGTGGTATATGTATGTGTCCATTTTATACGTACTCATCTGAGACATTTCAGCCCTGCTTTTCTCTGCTCTTTGGAGGGACATTCGTTTTAGAGTTTCTCCCTGTAGTTCTCCACTGTTGCATACCAGTCCAGGAAGGTGGACAGATTGTGGTGTCCCCGACTCAGCTGGAGGTTATGAGGAGCTGGGGAGACAGTATGTTACAGGGCCCAAAGCAGGAGTGGCTTTTAAAACATGGCCCTGTGAGGCTTTGATTTTCCTGAAGCCTGAAATATTGAAGACATTTTGTTAAAGGTTTTCCAGGGCAACAAGAGGAGAGAGGGAGTAGTTTTCTCCTTGCCCCCCACTAAGAAAGAGGTCAGAGTTCAGGATAGGAGTGGAAGGGCTGGTGAGAGCAGGCCACGCTCACACTGCCTAATGGCAGCTCTGTAGAGGGAGCGTGACCTCAGAGGAAATACCTTCAGGGTACGTCTAGAGAGAACAGCATTCAATTTCCATTTGTCCTAGAATTTTCAGCCTTAACAGAAATTCTTGCCGCCTAGCCCGTAACATAGAAGGGAGTATTACTGGTTCTCGAGGGCCCACTGGGGTCTTAAGGTGTGAAGGTGTTAGTAGCAACCATAATGGGAGCTGGAGGCCTCCCTGCTTGTTTGTGGACACTGTTTATGGGCACATTAGTTATAAACTCGAGAGGGAAGGAGGCCCCAGTAAGGAATGAGATTACATTTCCTTTCTTCTTCAAATATTTTATTATCTTACCTAAGCTGTACTTAAGTGAATGTGAAAGCTGATTAACAGGTTAAGGAAAGGCATTATTACTCCTACGAGCTGAAGGCCTCCAGGAGGAGATCAGGTGAAAGGGGCTTTTGGTTCATTATTCGGCTTCTGCATCCTTGAGGTTTCGTAGAAGGGCTTTCTGGGAAAGTCAGCTGGAGAGACTGCGGGAGGCTCTGGAGCCTGTAGGGGCATGTGACAGGGTTGTAGAATGGGTGAGACACTGGACGTCAGCAGGTGTATTGGACTACTGTCACTTTTCTGCTTCAAGTTCACATGGCCAATATCCACTTCTTAGGGTTAAGGGGTGCTAATGGAAGCACTTCTGTTAGTATTCTAATGGAAGAACTTCATCATTGCATGGTCCTGTCAAGTAAAATATAGGAATTTAGGTTAGGCTCACCAAAAATTATCAAGTAAAAATATTTAAAAGTTGATAACAGCAGAAGGCATATTGGTGCTAATCTTGTTCCATTACCATGCTTTGATCTGGACTGACAGCTCTGTGCCTGGTGACAGCTGTCATCCTGTGCATCAGTCAGGAGGGTTAAGTTGCTGTGGTAACAACCCAGAATCTCAGTGGCTCAAAAGAAAAATAACATTTGTTTCTCTCTCACATTATGTCCTCATTGCAGGTTGCCTAGGGGGCTCTGCTCTGTGTCATCCTCACTCAGATAGGGAGGGAGGCTCTTTCTACATGACTCTTGGGTAGTGGGTCCCCTGTCCAAGGTCCTATGCTTTAGACAATTTTCTTGAAATTGTCTGTGTCCCTTTATGGTGACTGTGACCAGCCAAAGCTGGCAGTACACTCTGATCCTGGACCTAGTTCTATGTGGGTCCCAGTTGCTAGAATTGCATGCCAGGAAGTATTCTAAGTCCCCCTCCAGTGCCTGGGACTTGCTGAGCCAGAACTGGTTGAGCTATTTGGTGGTGTGCTCTGATCCTAGACCAGGACTCATAGTGATCCTCTCCCCGTTTCTCCCTGTGGGGATACTTATCAACTTTTATCTAGTACACAGAGTCAACCAGGTGCCCCAAGGAGCATCTCATCTCAACCTTGTACCTTTGGGGTTATTCTGGACTCGGTGGCCAGACTTAGATTCCAGAGGAGTGGTCTGGAAAGTAGGTTACTCCGGCCCACTACCATGGGATTTGTTTTATGGGATTATATGAGACTGGACCACAGGATAATGTCAAAACACTTATTTCTGGTGACCCTCACTCGTTTTAGACACAGAATGAATTCAAGGTTCTGAATTAGTGACAGTCTATTTCTAACTGATGTGTTTGAGCTGTGTGTGAGTGTTTGTGCATCACCAGATGAGTTCCAACTTCAGTGCTGTCTTTCATCTGTTATAGCCAAGAGCAGCAGGGGTGGTGACAGGGGTCCTTTACACTATGCACCTCCTCATCCCTGGCTACCAAGTAGTCACTCCATCCCCTCTGCAGGCTTTATGACAAGTGTCTGGTAGTCCCTGGGGTTGGCTGCGCCTATCTCAACTGAGAACTTTCGAGACGTTTGCTTTGCAATTTCTCGTCAAGATGGTGGATTAGATAAACACTGTAATTGCCTTCTCTCATGCCCACATCAAAATTACGATTAAACTACAGAAGAACCATCATTGAAAATCACCTGAAATCTAGCTGAACTGAAATCCTACACTAAGGACATACAGAAGAATCCACGTTGAGACGGTAGGTGGGGCAGAGATGCAGAACGAGCTGGTCTCACACCTAAGTATGACCATTAAAAGTCGAGAGGGATATCTCAGCATTGGAGGTCCCCCTGGAGGAGCCAGGGGTCCCAGCCTCATACCAGGCTACCCAGCCCAGGTTCCAGTGGTGGGAAGAGAAGTCCCCATAATTTCTGGCTGTGAAAACCAGCAGAGATTTTGGCTGTGTGACACAGTGGGCAGCTTGAGTCCCAGGCATTCCTCCTAAAGGGCCTGTGCAAGGACTTACTGGTGGACTCACTCGCTTTGTGCTTCAGCACTGGGGCAGCAGCTTGAGGAGCACTGGGGACACACAGGGAGGAACTGAATTGTCTGGCTTCAAGGCAAGGGCTGAAGAGGCAGCTTTCTCCCAGACAGAAGAGCTGGCAGAATTAATTGTTTCTTTGTTGAGCCATCCCCACTCTCAGCATGCGAATCAAGGAGCTGCAATGTCTGAATCTCTATCAACCTAGCTAACACCTTTCCTCCATCCAACCCTGGGGATTTTCTGAGTTCCCATCCCACCCAACTTTACAACATACCAAAGCCACTTCTAGTGGATTTTTCCATACAAATAGCCTCTCTTTGCTTATGCTGTGGACTTTCTTAAAATCTCTCAAAGATTCACAAAACCCAAACAAGCAGCATCTGTCTTCAGCATACCCTGTAACTCTTGATGACAAGCCTCAAGCCTGGAACTAGCAGTAGTCAGCCTTGGTTTGTGGCTTGGCTACCAAGACATCTTCAAACCCAGCACTGGTGGTGGCCATCTGTGGATTGCTTTGTGATTCATGCCAGAAGGACTTGGGGAAGGCACAGGCTGTTGGTGAAGTTGGCCTGCATTGGGGTCCCTCTCAGGAAGCCCTGGGGCTAACATGCCTTGTGGCCAACTTCAGACTGAGCCAGAGCATCACCCAATTGCCTCCAAGGACAACACATCAGAAAGGCAGACTGGATAGGCAACAGAGCCTGATAAAGTGAATCCTACTCAGCAGGGTCATCCCCTGCACAACAGCTTCTCCACTGTAGTCACAGCAAGTCCTCACAACCAATCACCCCTAGGATCAATCCCTCCCACTGATATGCAATGCAAACAGAAACTGATATGCAAACAGAAACCAAGGCTTAACCAGAACAGGAGGACATACAAAACCAACACAAGGGACACAAATGGAGCACATGGCCTAGGTGATCAGGATGACTGCACCAATGAAGCTCAGAGCACACCTACTACATAAGGCCACTCTACTAAGACCAGAGACATAGCAGTCCTACCTAATACATAGAAAAAAACACAGGGAGGCAGCCAAAATGGGGAGACAAATAAATATTTTCCATACAAAAGAACAAAACAAAGTTCCAGAAAAAAGAACTATACAAAATGGAGACAATCTACCTGATGCAGAATTCAAAACACAAGTTATAAGAATGATCTGAGAGAGAACATTAAAAAAGAGGTAGGAAAAATAAAAAAAGAATCTGTCAGAAATGAAGAGTGCAATAACTAAAATGAAGAATACATTAGAGGGAATCAACAATAAATTAGATAAGGGAATGGCGGCAGCAGGGTGGACTTTTTGAGTTCTACTCCAGATGTTATCACAAACAGGACATCTATAACCAATCAAAGGACTCTCTGCTCATCACGCAGAACAGCTAAGAGACTCGTGCAAGGATTACTTGAAGGGCCCAGCTTAAGAGGCACAAGATTCAACACACCCAGAGGCCAACTCCAGATCAAACCAGAGTGCTACCATGTTTGACCTACAAATGACAAACACAGAGGGAATTCTCTACAGGCACAAGAACCCATAGAGGCCAAAACTCATTTAAGTGGTCAACCTTCAGGCAGCAGAACACCCTGCTGTAGGCAGAGCCAAGTCTCACAACTAGTCAGCCTAGGAGTCAACCCCACCTACTCACAAGCGAAAAGCAATTGAAGATCAACTTTAACAGGACAATATACACAACACAAGAGTCACCTTTGGAGCACACGCAGAGGAGAAGAAGGAAGTGGTGTAAGTCAAATATAAAGGACACATACTACATAAGATAACCCAGCAAGAACTAAGAACCCTAGGGGAGTTACCTAATACATCGAAGCAAACACAAAGAGTCAGCCAGAATGGGGAAACAAAGAAACATTTCCCAAATAAAAGAACAGAAGAAACCTCCAGAATTGGAAGCAAATGAAATAGAGGTAACCAACCTGTCAGAGACAGAGTTCAGAAAACTGATGACAAGATGTTTAAGGAGCTTAGGGACGACATAAAGAAGGATAGAGAAATCATAATGAACAACCAGTTAGAACTAAAGAACACAATAACTAAAATAAAGAACACACTTGAAAGAATTAACCGCAGGTTAGATGAAGCAGAGGATCAAATCAGCGACTTAGAAGACAAGTTATCAGAGATCACCCAAACAGAACAACAAAAAGAAAAAAAAGAATAAAAAACAATGAAGATGGTTTAACAGACCTCTGGGATAACATCAAGCGCAACATCATGCACATCATAGGAATACCAGAAGGTGAAGAGAGGAAGCAAGTGATTGAGAACATATTTGAAGTAATAATGTCTGAAAACTTCCCTAACCTGGTGAACGATACCGACATACAAACCCAGGAAGTGCAGAGAATTCCAACCAGGATAAACCAAAACAGGTCCACACCAAGACACATTATAGTTAAAATGGCAAAGCTTAAAGACAAAGAGAGAATCCTAAAAGCAGCAAGAGAAAGACAGGGTAACATACAAGGGAACTCCTATAAGACTATCAAATGACTTATCTACAGAAACATTGAAGGCCAGGAGAGAGTGGCAGGAGATACTCAAAGTGATGGAAAACGAAGGCCTACGACCTAGATTGCTTTATCCAGCAAAGCCATCATTTAAAATTGAAGGAGAGATAAAGAGCTTCCCAGAAAAGAATAAGCTAAAGGAATTTATTACCAAGCCAGCATTGCAAGAAATATTAAAAGGACTTCTGTAAACAGAAAAAAGATGAAAACAATCTTACTACAAATTTAAAAAATGGCAATAACTATGTACCTATCAATAATCACTTTAAATGTAAATGGATTAAATGCTCCAATCAAGAGACATAGGGTGGCTGAGTGGATAAGAAAGCAAGACCCTTGTATATGCTGTATACAAGAGACTCATCTCAGATCAAAAGACACACACAGGCTGAAAGTGAAGGATTGGAGTAAGATATTTCATGCAAATGGAAATGAGAAAAAAGCTGGAGTTGCAATACTTATATCTGACAAAATAGACTTTAAAATGAAGAACATATTAAAAGACAAAGATGAGCACTATATAATAATAAAGGGATTGATCCGACAAGAGGACATAACCCTAGTAAACATCTATGCCCCCAACATAGGAGAACCTAAATATATAAAACAGATGTTGACTGACATAAAGACAGAGATCAACAGTAACACTATTATAGTAGGGGACTTCAACACAACTCTGACAACGAGGGACAGGTCTTCCAGACAGAAAATCAATATGGAAACAACAGCCTTAAATGACACATTGGACCACTTGGATTTAATCGATATTTTCAGATAATTTTACCCCAAAGCTGCAGAATACACGTTCTTCTCAAGCACACATGGAACATTTTCCAAGATAGACCACATGTTAGGCCACAAAACAAGTCTTGATAAATTTAAGAAAATTGAAATCATACCAATTTTCTTCTCTGACCACAGTGCTATGAAATTAGAAATGAACTACAGGAAAAAAAACCGGAACACACACCAATTCATGGAGGCTGAATAACATGTTACTAAATAATGAATGGGTCAACCATGAGATCAAGGATGAAATCAAAGGTATCTCGAGACAAACGAAAATGAGAACACAACAACCCAAAATCTATGGCCGCGAAAGCAGTCCTAAGAGGGAAATTCATAGCATTGCAGGCTTACCTAAAGAAACAAGAAAAACCACTAATCAAAAATTTATCTTCACACTTAAGGGATCTGGGAAAAGAACAGCAAAATAAGCCCAAAGGTACTATATGGAAGGAGATAATAAAGATCAGAGTGGAAATAAGTGAAATAGAAACCACAAAAACAATACAAAAGATCAATGAATCCAAGAGTTGCTTTTTAGAGAAGGTAAACAAAATCGACAAACCTTTAGCCAGACTCATTATAAAAAGAGAGAGAGAGAGAACCCAAATTAATAAAATCAGAAATGAAAGAGAAGTGACAACAGATACCACAGAAATACAAAAAATTTTAAGAAATTAGTATGAGCAACTATATGCCAACAAATTTGACAACCTGGAAGAAATGGACGATTTTCTAGAAGCATACAACATTCCAAGGCTAACTCAAGAAGAAACAGAAAACCTGAATAGACTGATTACCACCAGGGAAATTGAATCAGTAATCAACAATCTCCCAACAAACAAAAGCCCTGGACCAGATGGCTTTACAGGTGAATTTTACAAAACGTTCAGAAAAGAATTATCACCTATTCTCCTCAAGCTCTTCCAAAAAATCCAGAAGGAAGGAAGACTCCCAAACACTTTTTACAAGGCCACTATTACCCTGATCCCAAAATCAGACAAAGACACCACAAAAAAAGAAAACTACAGGCTGATATCTCTAATGAACATAGATGCAAAAATCCTCAACAAAATATTAGTGATCAGAATTCAGCAATACATTTAAAAGGTCATACAGCATGATCAAGTGGGATTCATCCCTGGTATGCAAGGGTGGTTCAACATCCGCAAATCAATTAATGTGACACACCACATTAACAAAATGAAAAATAAAAATCACATGATCATATCAATAGATGCAGAAAAAGCATTTGACAAAATCCAGCAGCCATTTATGATACAAACCCTTAAGAAAGTGGGAATAGAGGGATCATATCTCAACATAATAAAGGCCATATATGAAAAAACCCACAGCTAACATCATACTCAATGGGGAAGAGCTAAAACCATTCCCCTTAAGATCAGGAACAAGGCAAGGTTGCCCACTTTCCCCACTTCTATTCGAAATAGTGCTGGAAGTTCTTACCACAGCAATCAGACAAGAAAAAGAAATAAGAGGCATCCAAATTGGTAAGGAGGAAGTAAAATTGTCATTATATGCAGATGACATGATACTATATATAGAGAACCCTAAAGACTCCACCAAGAAACTAATAGAGCTGATAGATGAATTTAGTAAAGTAGCAGGATACAAAATTAATATTCAGAAATCAGTTGCATTTGTATATACCAATAATAAAACAACAGAAGGAGAAATTTAAAAAAAAATCCCATTTACAATTGCTTCAAAAACTATAAAATACCTGGGAATAAATTTAACCAAAGAAGTAAAAGATCTGTACTCAGAAAATTATAAGACACTGAAGAAAGAAATGAAAGAAGATGTAAATAGATGGCAACACATCCCATGTTCATGGATAGGAAGAATTAATGTAGTTAAAATGTCCATACTGCCTAAGGCAATATACATATTCAACACAATTCCTATCAAACTACCAACGACGTTTTTCACAGAAATAGAACATATAATCCTAAAATTTATATGGAACCAGCAAAGATCCCAGATAGCCTTAGCAATATTGAGAAATAAGAACAAAGTGGAAGGTATAACCATACCTGACATCAAATTATACTACAAGGCTACAGTAATCAAAACAGCATGGTACTGGCATAAAAACAGACACCTATATCAATGGAACAGAATAGAGAGTCCAGAAATAAATCCATGCCTATATGGCCATTTAACCTATGACAATGGAAGCAAAAATTTATGGTGGGGTAAAGACAGTCTATTCAATAAATGGTGCTGGGAAACCTGGACAGACACATGCAAAAAAATGAAGTTGGACCATCTCCTTACACCATATACAAAAATAAATTCAAAATGGCTTAAAGACTTAAATGTAAGATCTGAAACCATAAAATTCCTAGAAGAAAATATAGGAAGAAACTTTACAGACATTACCCGGAGTAAGATTTTTACTGATATATACCCTCACGCAAGGCAAGTAAGAGAAAAAATAAACATGTGGGATTACATCAAACTAAAAATTTTTTCACAGCAAAGGAAACCATCAATAAAACAAAAAGGGATCCTACTGAATAGGAAAAGATATTTGCCAATGACATATCTGATAAGGGGTTAATATCACAAATTTATTAAAAAACTCACTCAACTCAACTCCAAAAAAGCAAACGACCCAATTAAAAAATGGGCAGAGGACATGAAGAGACATTTTTCTAAAAAGGACATACAGTTGGCAAACAGACATATGAAGAAATGCTCAACCTCACTAGCCATCAGAGAAATGCAAATAAAAACCGCAATGAGATACCACCTCACCCCAGTCAAAATGACTATCATCAATAAATCAGCAAACAATAAGTGCTGACGAGGATGTGGAGAAAAGGGAACCCTTATGCACTGTTGGTTGGATTGCAGATTGGTGCAGCCACTATGGAAAACAGTATGGAGGTATCTCAAAAATCTGAAAATGGAACTACCTTATGATCCAGCAATTCCTCTCCTAAGTATCTATCTGGAGAAATCCAAAACTCTAATTCAAAAAAATGTATGCACTCCTATGTTTATTGCAGCACTATACACAATAGCCAAGACATGGAAACAACCAAAATGCCCATCGGTAGATGACTGGATTAAGAAACTGTGGTACATTTATACAATGGAGTATTACGCAGCCATAAAGAAGAAAGAAATCTTAACATTTGCAACAACATGGATGGACCTAGAGAAAACTCTGTTAAATGAAATAAGTCAGACAGAGAAAGACAAATACCATATGATCTCACATACGTGGAATCTAAAGAAAAGAATAAGTGAATGAACTAATTAGAAACAGTTTCTGAGACATAGAGGAAAAACTGAGGGTTGCTAGATGGGAGGCGGGGTGGGGATGAGGGGAAGGTGAGGGGATTAGAAAGCAGTCAGTAACCACAAGATGGCCACGGGGATTCGAAAGTTAATTTGGGGAATGTAATCAATAATGTTGTAAAGATTTTGTAGGGTATCCGATGTACACTTGTCCCATTTGGGAGACCACCTCAGGGATGATGTAGATGTCTGATCACTGCACTGTACACCTGAAGCTGAAGCTGAACAATAATGAATGCCAACTACAAGTTCATATATATACTTGTATATACTTACAAGAAGCGGAGTACAGCATTAGGAATAGAGACAGTGGAAATGTAATGGCTGTGTGCGATGTCAGAGGGATAGTGGATGGGGGAGGGGGATTGACACAGTGTGAGGGATATAAATGATAAATGTCTAAGTATTACTTTGTTTTGTGCACCTGAAACTAATAAAAACAAGCAAACAAACAAACAAAAATCAGTAGATTAGATGAAGCAGAGGATTGAATCAGTGATTTGGAAGATAAGGTAGCAGAAAACAAACAAAAGAGCAAAAAGAAAAAGAAAGGAAATGAGGAGAGTTTAAGGGGCCTCTGGGACAACATCAAGTGTACCAACATTTGCATCATAGGGGTATCAGAAGAAGAAGAGAGAGAGCAAGGAATTGAAAACCTATTTGAAGAAATAATGACAGAAAACTTCCCTAACCTGGTAAAGAAAATAGGTATATAAGCCCAAGAAGCACAGAGAGTCCCAAACAAGATGAACCCAAAGAGGCCAAGGCCAAGACACATCATAATTAAAATGCCAAAAGTTAAAGACAAAGAAAGAATCTTAAAAACAGCAAGAAAAAAAAGCAGTCAGTTACTTACAGGGGAGTTCCTGTAAGACTGTCAGCTGATTTCTCAATAGAAACTTTGCAGGCCAGATTGAATGGCACAAAATATTCAATGTGATTAAAAGTAAGAACCTACAACCAAGAGTACTCTATCCAGGAAAGCTACCCTTTAGAATTTAAAAACAGATAAAGTGTTTCCTAGACAAGAATAAGCTAAAGGAGTTCATCACCACCAAGACAGTACTACAAGGAGTGTTAGAGTGATTTCTTTAAGAAAAGAAAAATCAAAAATATGAATAATAAAATGGCAATAACTACATATCTATATCTATCAACAATTACTGTAATGTAAGTGGATTAAATGCTCCAATCAAAAGATAGGGTGGCTGGGCGGGCCAGTGGCTCAGCCGGTTAGAGCTCCATGCTCCTGACTCCGAAGGCTGCCAGTTTGATTCCCATATGGGCCAGTGGGCTCTCACCCACAAGGTTGCCGGTTCAGTTCCTTGAGTCCCGCAAGGGATGGTGGGCTGCGCCCCCTGCAACTAGCAACAGCAACTGGACCTGGAGCTGAGCTGCGCCCTCCACAACTAAGACTGAAAGGACAACAACTTGATTTGGAAAAAAGTCCTCGAAGTCCTGTTCCCCTTCCCCAATAAAATCTTAAAAAAAAAAAAAAAAATAGGGTGGCTGAATGGATAAGAAAATAAGACCCTTACATATGCTTCCTACAAGAGACTCACTTCAGATCAAAAGACACACACAGACTGAAAGTAAAGAGATGGGAAAAATGATAATTCATGAAAATGGAAACAAAAATAAAACGAAGAAAAAACGGGGGTAGCAATACTTATATCAGACAAAATTAGTCTTTAAATGAAACAAGAGACAAAGAAGGACCTAGTAATCCCACTTCTGGGGATTTATCTGAAGAAACCCAAAATGCTACTTCAAGGTGATATGTGCATCCATATATTCATTCCAGATATGGAGGCAGCCTGGGTGTTCATTGATGGATAAATAGATAAAGAGGATATGGTACATACATATAATGAAATATTGCTCAGTCATGAAAGAAAATGCGTTCTTTCCATCTGCAGTGGCATGGATTGACCTCGAGGGCATTATGCTGAGTGGAATATGTCAGGCAGTTGTAATGTGATTTTGCTTCTGTGTGGAATCTAAATAACAAAACAAATAAACAAATAAAACAGAAACAAACTCATATATACAGAGAACATTTTCTTTTTTTTTTTTCTAAATTTATTCCGGTGACAATTGTTAGTAAACTTACATAGATTTCAGGTGTACAATTCTGTATTACATCATCTATAAATCCCATTGTGTGTTCACCACCCAGAGTTAGTTCTCCTTCCATCACCATATATTTGATCCCCCTTACCCTCATCTCTCACCCCCTCACCACTTACCCTCTGGTAACCACTAAACTATTGTCTGTGTCTATGAGATTTTGTCTCTCATTTGTTTGTCTTGTTCTTTTGTGGTTTTTGGTTTATATATCACATATCAGTGAAATCATATGGTTCTCTGCTTTTTCTGTCTGACTTATTTCGCTTAGCATTATACTCTCAAGATCCATCCATGTTGTCACAAATGTTCCTATATCATCTTTTCTTACCGCCGAATAGTATCCCATTGTGTATATATACCACAACTTCTTTATCCATTCATCTATCGAAGGACATTTTGGTTGTTTCCATGTCTTGGCCACCGTAAACAAAGATTCAATGACATTGGAGCACACGTATCTTTATGGATAAATGTTTTCAGATTTTTTTTGGTAGATACCCAGGAGAGGGATTGCTGGCTCATATGGTAATTCTATTCGTAATTTTTTGAGGAACCTCCACACTGCCTTCCATGATGGCTGTACCAGTCTGCATTCCCACCAACAGTGTATGAGGGTTCCTTTTTCTCCACAGTCTCTCCAACACTTGTTACCATTTGTCTTGTTGATGATAGCCTTCTGACTGGGGTGACGTGATATCTCATTGTGGTTTTGATTTGCATTTCTCTGATGATTAGTGATGTTGAGCATTTTTTCAGATGTTTATTTGCCATTTGTATGTCCTCTTTGGAGAAATGTCTCTTGAGGTCGTCTGCCCATTTTTCAATTGGGTCGTTTGTTTTTTTGTTGTTGAGTTTCATGAGTTCCTTGTATATTTTGGATATTAGCCCCTTATCAGAGGCACTGTTTGCAAAGATCTTCTCCCATTCAGTTGGTTGCCTCTTTATTTTGTCGGTGTTTCTTTTGCTGTGCAGAAGCTTTTAAGTTTCATATAGTCCCATTAGTTTATTTTAGCTTTTACTTCCCTTGCCTTTGGAGTCAAATTCATAAAATGCTCTTTGAACCCAAGGTCCATAGTTTAGTACCTATGTTTTCTTCTATGCAGTTTATTGTGTCAGGTCTTATGCTTAAGTCTTTGATCCATTTTGAATTTATTTTGGTACATGGTGACAGATAGCAGTCCAGTTTCATTCTTTTGCACGTGGCTATCCAATTCTCCCAGCACCATTTATTGAAGAGGCTGTCTTTCCTCCATTGTATGTTTTTAGCTTCTTTGTCCATATTTATGTGGTTTTATTTCTGGGTTCTCAATTCTATTCCATTGGTCTATGTGTCTGTTTTTCTGCCAATACCATGCTGTTTTGATTATCGTAGCCCTGTAGTACAAGCTAAAGTCAGGGAGTGTGATACCTCCAGCATTGTTCTTTTTTCTTAAGATTGCTTAGGTTATTCGGGGTCTTTTGTGGTTCCAAACAAATCTGATCATTTTTTTGTCTATTTCTTTAAAATATGCCATTGGGATTTTGATGGGGATTGCATTAAATCTATTTAATGCAAAGTATATTACTTTGGGTAATATGTTCATTTTAACTATGTTGATTCTTCCAATCCATGAGCACGGAATGTCTTTCCATTCTTGTGTCTTCTTCAATTTCTTTTAAAAATGTCTTATAGTTTTCAGCATATAGGTCTTTCACATCCTTGGTTAAGTTTATTCCTAGGTATTTTATTCTTTTTGCTGCAATTGCAAAGGAATTGTTTTTCGTATTTCTTTTTCTGAGATTTCATTGTTAGTATATAGAAATGCAATGGACTTTTGTACGTTGATTTTGTAGCCAGCAACTTTACTGTATTTGTTGATTGTTTCTAATAGCTTTTTGATGGAGTCTTTAGCGTTTTCTATATAGAGCGTCATGTCATCTGCAAAAAGTGATAATTTAACTTCTTCATTCCCAATTTGGATGCCTTTTATTTCTTTCTCTTGCCTGATTGCTCTGGCAAGGACTTCCAGCACTTTGTTGAAAAGCAGAGGTGATAGGGGACAGCCCTGTCATGTTCCTGAACGTAGAGAAAAGGGCTTCAATTTTTCACCATTAATTACGAGATTAGCTGAGGGCTTGTCATATACGGCCTTTATTATGTTAAGGTATTTTCCTTCTATACCTATTTTATTAAGTGTTTTAATCATAAATGGATGTTGCATCTTGTCAAATGCTTTTTCTGCATCAATTGATATAATCATATGATTTTTGTCCTTTATTTTGTTTATGTGATGTATCACATTGATGGATTTGCGGCTGTTGAACCATCCTTGTGCCCCGGGGATGAACCCCACTTGGTCGTGATGAATGATCCTTTTAATGCATTGTTGTATTCGATTTGCTAGAATTTTGTTTAGGATTTTTGCATCTGTATTCATCAGAGATATTGGTCTGTAGTTTTCTTTTTTGTGTTGTCTTTACCAGGTTTTGGTATCAGGGTAATGTTGGCCTCATAAAATGAGTTAGGGAGTACTGTCTCTTCTTTGATTTTTTGGAAGAGTTTGAGCAGGATTGGTATTAGATCCTCTTTGAAGGTTTGATAGAATTCACTAGTGAAGCCATCTGGTCCCGGACTTTTGCTTTTGGGAAGGTTTTGGATGACTGATTTAATTTCATTACTGGTGATCGGTCTGTTTAGATTTTCCAGTTCTTCATGGTTCAGCCTTGGAAGGCTATATGTTTCTAAGAACTTGTCCATTTCTTCTAGGTTATTGTATTCGGTGATATATAGTCCTTCATATTATTCTTGGATGATCCTTTGTATTTCTGTGGTGTCCGTGATAACTTCCACTTTTTCATTTCTATTTGTTAATTAGTGTCTTCTCTCTTTTTATCTTAGTGAGTCTAGCCAAGGGTTTGTCAATTTTGTTAATCTTTTCAAATAACCAGCTATTGTCACATGAATCTTTTCTATTGCCTTTTTGTTCTCTATTTCGTTTAGTTCTGCTCTGATTTTTGTTATTTCCTTTCTTCTGCTGACCTTGGGTTTCCCTTGTTCTTCTTTTTCTAGTTCTTTAAGGTGTAATATGAGGTGATTTATTTGGGATTTTTCCTGTTTCTTGAGATAGGCCTGTAATGATATAAATTTCCCTCTTAAAACTGCTTTGCTGCATCCCCAAAATTTTGGTAGGATGTATTTTCATTGTCATTTGTTTCTATGTATCTTTTGATCTCTCCTCTAATTTTTTCTTTGACCCAGTCATTTTTTAAAAGTATGTTGTTTAATCTCCATGTATTTGTGTTTTTTCCTGCTTGTCTTTTTGCAGTTGATATCCAATTTCAAAGCCTTGTGATCAGAGAATATGCTTGGTATGATTTCAATCTTCTTAAATTTTGCTGAGGCTGATTTTATGTCCCAATATGTGGTCTATCCTTGAGAATGTTCCATGTACATTAGAAAAAAAATGTATAGTCTGATGTTTTAGGATGAGTGCTCTGTATGTGTCAATTATGTCCATTTCATCTAATGTGTCATTTAGGGCTGTTATTTTGTTATTTATTTTCTGTTTGGATGATCGATCCATAGCTGTCAGTGATGAATTTAAGTCCCGTAGTATAATTGTGTTTTGGTCAATTCTCCCTTTAGTTCTGTTAGTAGTCGCTTTGTGTATTCGGTGCTCCCTGATTGGGGGCATAAATATTGATGACTGTTATGTCTTCTTGTTGTATAGTCTCCTTTGCCATTATGAAATGTCCATCTTCGTCTCTTGTTACCTTTTTCACCCTGAAGTCTGTTTCACCTGATATCATTATGGCTACACCTGATTTTCTCTGGATACCATTTGCTTACAGTGTCAATTTTCACACTTTCACTTTGAGTCTATGCTTGTACTTGTACCTCAGATGTATCTCTTGGAGACAGCATATAGTTGGGTTTAGTTTTTTGATCCAATCTGCTACTCTGTGCCTTTTTATTGGTGAGGTCAGTCCATTTACATTTAGGGTGATTATTGATATGTGAGGATTTCCTGTCATTCTATCTTTAGTTTTCCTGTAAGGCTGTGTCTCCATTGTTTCTTTGCCTTTTGTTGTTGTCTATTATTTCTGTGTGGTGGTATTCTATGACTGTTTTCCCTCTGTTTCTTCTTTATTACAGTATATATTTCAGTTCTGGATTTTTTTTTTGAGTGGTTACCCTTAAGTTATGTAAAAGAAAGTTTGATATTTAGAGTATTCCATTTTCTTCAGCGTGCTTACTTTCTCCATCCCATATTCCTGGTTCAGGCCTTTACTCTCCCCCTTTTTATGTTTTGGTTGCCACAAATTGTTCCCTGTTGATGGTGGTTAAATAGCCTCCTTTAATATTTCTTGTAGTGCAGGTCATATATTAGAAATTCCCACAGCTTCCGTATGTCTGGAAAGGTCTTTATTCCTCCTTCATATCTAAAGGATATCTTTGCTGGATATATTGTTTTTGACTCATAATTTCTCTCTTCAATAGTTTGAATATCTGGTTCCACTACCTCCTGGCTTGTAGAGTTTCTGCCGAAAATTCCAATGATAATCTAATGGGCTTTCCTTGGTAGGTTACCGTCTTCTTTCCCTGGCTGCCTTGAGGATTCTTTCTTGTCGTTGATTTTAGACAGCTTCAATACAATGTGCCTTGGAGAACGCCTGTTGGGATTGAGGTAATCAGGTGTTCTATTTTGCTTCTGGATTCGAGGATCCAGTTCTTTCCACAAGTTTGGGAAGTTTCATTGACAATTTGTTTCAATATATTCTCTGTTCCTTCTCTCTTTCTTCTCTTCTGGTATGCCCATTATTCTAATATTGCTCTTTCTGATGGGTCAGAAAGTTCTTGTAGAGTTCTTTCATTTCTTTAAGTCTCAAGTCTCTTTCTTCTTCCATCTGTGTCATTTCCAGGTTCTATCTTCGATGTCACTGATTCTTTCCTCCATCTGGTCAACTCTACTACCTAAGCTGGCTATTTCATTCTTAATTTCTTCTATTGAGTTCTTAATCTCCAGAAATTCTGTTTGGTTCTTTTTAAAATTTCAATTTCTTTCGTAAAATGCTCATGTTGTTCTTTGATTGTGTTTCTGAGTTCATTTAAACAGCCTTTCTGTGTTTTCTTGCATCTCATTGAGTTTTTTCAGCACTGCAATCTTGAATTCTCTGTCATTTAAGTCACATATTTCCATATCTTTAAGTTCCTTTTCTGGAGACTTTTCACTTTCTTTCTGGACTGTCTTGTTGCCTTGGTTATTCATGGCAATTACTTGATTTATTATTTCTCTTCCTAGACATCTACAGGTGTGGCTTTCTGCAACAGTTTGATAAGAAGAGGTCTTTCTTTCGTTTTCCAGTACTTGTTGGTCGAATGTTTTATTTTCTCTCCGACTGCAGCCTTTTTTTCTCTCTCCCACGGTGGTGCTATGTTTTCTCTGCACTATTCCAGCTTCTCACACAATGAGGGTATTCCCTGGGAGATGGGCTTCTCCTCTGTTAATAGTTCACCTGGGTCACAGGGCTAAGTGTCTGTGTGGGTACGTGGAGAGCTTTTGAAGTTCCAAAGCTCTTCCTGCACCTGATTCAGAGCCCGTATGTTTCAGCAGTTCTGTTTACTCCTGCAGGGATCCGCCTAGATAGGTGGGGCCAGGTGCAGGGTGAGTTGTGAGAGGTGGCCCAGAGCAATGGTGGCGACCACCACCACAGCTGGTCCTGCTTCCACAGCTCCCTCCCCTTTACCGGACCTAGTTGGGCTGCGAATCTGTGTCTGCGGTCCACAGTTCTCAGAACAGCAAATATTCTGTTCTTTTGATCTGACACTGCTACTGTTCAGCTTCTAGCACCGGCAGGTGGGGGCGGGGCAAGTTCTTGGAGGGTAGGTAGGGGGGCATGTAGTCTCAGTGCCTGTGGCTTCTGTTCTCTGCTTGGCAGTGAGGGCTTAAACCACCGTTTTCAGCCTTCTTTCCTCAGTCTTTTCTCCGAGATCTCTGCCATGAGGGTTAGGTTCAGCCGTGTTATATGCTGTCCCCTCAGCCCTGTTGGCCATAAGCGGAGCCCTAGCAGTCCGAGTTCTTCCCTCTCCTGTAGCTCCGTCCTGCGCCCGAGCGGCTCCATCTCCGCACTTCTCCCTTCCCTCCTCCCCCACTCGTGCGATTCGCCCACCTTTAGGTGAATTCAGTAGTGGGCCTCTTCGTCTTGCCTGTCTGCTGTGCAGGGAGTCCTTTGTGGAGTTATAGTTGTTGGATTAATTATAAATTCCAGGGAAGATTTACAGAGGCTCACCTCATGCTGCCTTTTGATGACGTCTCTCCCAGAGAACATTTTTATGGTTGCCAGATGGGTGGGTGTTTGGATGGGGGGGAAAGATTAAGAAGTACAAATTGGTTGCTCAAACTAGTCATGGGGATGTAGAATATATTAGGTTGGTGAAAATTAATAGCAGTTTTTGTAATTATTTTTAACCTTTTAAACCGCATAGCATAAGGAATATAGTCAATAATATTTTTGTAACTATGTATGGTGTCAGATGGTTGCTAGATTTGTTGGGGTGATAAATGGGAAGCATTTAGTGGGCAGGGTGAAATAGTGAAGGGATTAGAAGTACAAATTGTTAGTTACAAAGTTGTCATGGGGGTGTACAGTAAAACAGGGAATATAGTTGATAATATGGTAATAACTATGTATAGTGCCAGATGGGTACTAGGCTATTCAGGGGGATCACTTCTTAAATTATATAAATGTCTAACCACTATGCTGTACACTGAAATTAATATAAAATAATATTGACTGTAATTGAAAATTTAAAAGGGGTGCAGAAAGTTGAAGGGGAATAAGATGTTCAAATTTCCTGGTATAACGCAAGTCAAGGGATGTAACGTACAGTGTAGGGATATAGTCAATAATATTGTGATAGTTTGATATGGTGTCAGATGGTTGCTGGACTTATGGTGATCTCTTCTTTAGGTATATAAAGTTTGAATAACTATGGTGTGCATCTGAAACTAATATAATATTGTATGTAAGTTATAGTGTTATAAAATCTTAATAAAGACTATTGTTCTGCAATGCAATAAGCCCATTTTGTCAATGCCCTTTCTTACTGTTTATTCCATGTGTGATGTTGTCTTCTCCCATATGTTTTGAAATCACTGCTAGTCATGGGACAGAAATTTCTTGCATTAAATGAGATGACTCTTTTCTCTCTACCCACTGACCTCTTGCCTACCTCCTTGCTGGAGGTAGTGTATGAGAAAGCCAGGTGTGTAGTCAACCCTGACGGAGATCCCACTTTAGGAATGCAGTGATTGTGGCCCTAAGAAGTTCAAGAGAAGACATGGTTTGGAAAAAGTAGTGTTCTACTTTAATGCTATAAAATACCAAATGGTGAATTTTACCAGAAAATGAATTATCTCTCACATTTTCCTGTGTACTCTGGTGAAACCTTGCATTGTGGTCATCATCAATGAAACATAGTAATGACTTGTAAAAAGTCATGGAAGCCAGTATTCATGGATGGCATGTTAGATGATGTAACAGCATGTGCAAATATGTAACCAAGATTAAATAAATGGAATTAGGAAACTTTCAGCGCAAAGAGTCTATGTTATTTAAATATAGTTATGTTCCAAAGAACCATGGCCATGGCCTTCTGAATAATAACAGTGTTGCTATCTTTTTTATTTGTGTGTGGCAGGGGATATGAAATTAACTAGCACCTGTCCATTTGGCAATAAAGAAGATGAAGAGATGCTTTCTGGACCTTAACAAGAAAAAACAGTTTGCTAACTGGACAGCATAAGTACCCATGTACCCAAATTTACCCATGAAACTATTGTTACAATCATGATAATGAACACATCCATACTCCCAGAAGAAGTTTCTTTGTGTTACTTGTAATCCTTCTTTCTGTTTTCTCCCAACCGCCACACTCTCCATTACAATTACTGATCCATTCACAATCACTGCAGCGTAGTTTTAATTTTGTAGAATTTTATATTAATAAATCAGACTGTATATACAACCCTTTATATAGATGCAGGCTGATTCATTTCTCTTCGATAAATACCTAGGAGAGGAATGGCTGTCTCATTTGGTAGCTTTAGTTACCTTCCACCACTCTTGGTTTGTTGTGTTTTCAGTTTCATTCAGTTCCAAAGATATTCTAATTTCCCACTGATTTATTCTTTGACCCTTGGTTTATTTAGAAATGTGTTGCTTTATTTCCAAATATTTAGTGATTTTACAGATATCTTTCTGTTATCAATTGCTAATTTAATGCATTATAATCAGAGAACATATTTTGTATAAATTAAATCCTTTAAAATTTAAAAACTGGTTTTATTTCTCAGAATAAAGCCTATCTTAGTAAATGCTCTGCACTTACTTGAAAAGAATGTGTAATCTGCAGTTATTTTGGGGACTATATGATAAATGTCATTTGGGACAAATTGGTTGCTGGTGTTGTTCAATTTACTATATCTTTACTGATTTTCTGTCTTCTTGTTCTATCAATTATTGAGGTAGATGTGTTGAAATCTCTGACTAAAACTATGGATTTGTCAATTTTTCCTTGCAATTCTATCAATTTTTGCTGCATTATTATTAAGTTCTGTTATTAGATGGGTAAACCTTTAGCAGAATTATGTCCCCTTGGTTACTTCTTATCATTATTAGTCTCTCTTTACCCTTGGTAATATTCTTTGCCTTTAAATGCTTTTGAACAGTTTTTGCATGATATATATATTTTTTGATCCTTTCATGCTTAACCTTTTTATGTCCTTATATTTTAAGTAGATTTCTCTTAAACAGCATATATTTGGCCTTGCTTTTAAAAAATCCAATGTGACAAACTGCCTTTTATTGGGGTATTCATAGACCATTTACATTTAGTGTGGTTAGCAATATGACTGGGTTTAAATTTACCAATTTGCTATTTGATTTCAATTTTTCTCATCTCTTCTTTGTTTCTCTTTTCTCCTTTCCTGCCTTTTAAAAATTTAATATATTTTATTCCATTTTAACACCTCTGTTATCTTATTAACTTGTTTAGTGTGTTATTTTACTGGTTACTTTAGTACTAATAGTATACATTTATAACTTACAACATTCTACCTTCAAGTAGAATATTATACTATTTCATGTATAGTAAGAACATTACAACACTATACTTCCATTTTCCCCTCTCAGCCTTTGCACTTTGTTGTCAAGCGTTCATTTTACATATGTTATAAATCACCTAATATATTGTTACTATTTTTTCTTTAAACATTACTAATCTGTTATACAGATTTAAATATTAAGAATTAAAAAATAATATTTCCTTACATAATTAATATTTCTAGTGTTCTTCAGTTCTTTGTGTAGATCTAGATTTATATCTGGAATTATATTTCTTTGGTTTGAAAAATGTCTTTAATATTTATTGTAGTGCAAATCTTCTGATAATGGATTATTTAAGCTTCTGCATGTGTAACATTTATTTATGAATGTGTAACATTGATTTTTGCCTTCTTTTTGAGGGATAATTTCACTGGTTATAGAATTTTAGGTTGCCAATTTTGTTTTTCTTTCAGCACTGAACAGATATTGTTCCACTGTCTTCCTGTGTTGTTCTGACCTAGAAATTCACTGCCACCTTATATTTGTTTCTCTTTATGTTATGTGTCTTTTTTTAAGATTTTGTGTTTATATTGGTTTTCAGTAGTGTTATGGTTTGGTTTTGTACATGTTTCTTGTGCTTAGAGTTTCTTGAGCTTCTTGGATTTGTAGATTTATAATTTTATCAATTTGGAACAATTTTGACCATTATTTCTTCAAATTTTTTTTGTGTACCCATTTGCATCCTCTTCTTTGAGGACTCCAATTACATGAGTGGTAGCCTGTATGAAATTGTCACATAAGTAACGGATGTTCTGTCATTCATTGTTTTCCAGTACTTTTTCCCTTTGGGGTTTAGTTTGGACATTTTCTATTGATATGTTTTGAAATTATTAATCTTGTCCCACCCCCAGTGGCTAATCTGCTGTTAAAGCCACTTAATAGATTATTTTTAACTCAGACATTTTAGTGTTCACTATAAAAATCTGATTTGGCTTTTTTATGTATTTCTGTTTAGCATGGATAATCTTTTTTCTAGCTTATTGAACCTATTTGTTATAATAATAATACTTGTTTTAATGTCACTGACTACTAATTCTATCATCTCTGTCATTTCTCAGTTTGTATTTTCGATTGATTTTTCTCCTCATTTTGGGTCATATTTTCCTGCTTCTTTACATGCTTGCTGATTTTTTATTAGATGTCAGGCATTGTGAATTTTGTCCGCAGATTGCTGTATATTTTTGTATACGTATCAATGTTCTTAATCTTTGTTTTGTGAAGCAGTTAAATTACTTGGAAACAGTTTGAAACTTTTGGTTCTTGCTTTATTCTTTGTTAGGCAGAACCAGATAGGTAAACATTTTTTCTAGGCTAATTTCCCCCACTACTGAGGCAACACCTTTTGCATGCTCTACTGATGTTCCGTGAATTCTAAAAGTAGATGGACTTTCTTATTTTGGTGGTGGAGTACATCCTCCAATAGTTTACAAGAAGGTAAATATTTAAGAATCTATACATCTTTAGAAAGATTATCACGGGGGATATTAAAGTCAATTTGGGGAATGTAATCAATAATGTTATAAAGATTTTGTAGGGTATCTGATGGACACTTGTCTTATTAGGGAGACCACCTCAGGGATGATGTCGATGCCTGATCATGGCACTGTACACCTGAAGCTGACGCTGAAGAATAATGAATGTCAATTACAATTATATATATATATATATATATATATATATATATATATGAAGCGGAGTACAGCATTAGGAATAGAGACAGTGGTAATGTAATGGCTGTGTGCGATGTCAGAGGAGTAGTAGTAGATGGGGGGAGGGGGTTATCACTGTGTGAAGGATATAAATGATAAATGTCTAACTATTACATTGTTTTGTGCACCTGAAACTAATAAAAAATGTTTTAAAAAAGTCTTTTTTTCTTACTCTTTTATATGGTTGATCATTTTTCTGGGTATGAATTCTAGTATGAATTGGAAAAAAATTTCTTTAGAATCTAAAAGCATCATTCTATTGCTTCTAGCTTCTAGTGTGCTGTTAAGAATTTCAAATTCATCTGATTTTTCATCCCTTGTATGTGACCTTCTATTTCTTTCTGAAAACTTTTGGAATCTTCTCTTGGTTCTCACTTTTCTAAAATTTTATTATACTAAATCTGGGGGTGTCTATTTTTATGTACTTTTCTGGGCATTTGGCATGCTCTTTAATCTGAAACTCATGTCTTTAGTTGCTTGACTTATTTTGCTGATCATTTTCTTGCATTTGTTTTCTTGGAAATCATATTATTTGGATGTTGGATCTTCTGATCTAATAATTGTATCTATAAAAAAAATGTTTTCCATCCTTTTCTTTCTGCTCATTCTGAATGATATTTAAAATTTTATCTCCCTGATTTTCTATTGAGTTCTTTGCTTGTGCTATCATGTTTTCAACTTTCAAAACTTCATTTTGCTTTCTAATTTTTTTTCTTTTATCATGTCCTATATTTTCTTTGATGAAGAAAATGTCTTATCCTTTCCCATTGGTTTGTTCGTTTCTCTTGGTTGGTGTTCAGTTTCTCTGTATTCCAGGTTAGAGGCTGTCCTCCCATGTCTGGTTGTTCGCTCAAGTTTGAGAGTCAAATGGCTTAAGAAATTATCGCAAGCTTTGAATACTTGGGGGTGGCTTCTGGACTATGACCTTCACTGTAAGATGGTAAGCCTAAAACTTTACTGGGAAACCTCTGACACAATTGTCATTAGTTCTTTCCTCTTGAGCTGGCCAAGTTCTCTGGAAAAGGCTATTCCAAACTCCTGCTGGGAAGCTGTGACCTAGTTGCCATTGTTTTGGGAGCCATGGAGAAAGAGGGTGGTCAGTGTTTGTATGTGAGATTCTCTAATCCCCTGTTTTCTATGTGTTACTCTGCCCTAACTGTGCATGGCATTCTTCTATTCACAGAAAGTCTGTTTATTCTCTCCAAAGAAAAATTCTCTAGACCAACTGAGGTGGAGAAGAGGCAATTGCCCAGTGCTGTACAATGAGAGTGGATTGATTTAGTTATTTATTTTTTAGAATTTTACTATGTGCCAGGTACACTCTATGTACTTTACAAATCTTAGCTTATAAAGAGAGAAACAAAATGTTAAACCCCCATTTTCAGATGCAGGACCTAAAGCAAAATTTATGATGTGGTATAGCTAAGTTGCCTGAGACTTCTTTGGCTATCAAAGCACATATTTCATAGCATGGTAGTAAGCTCTTAAGTTTTGTTGAAGTAAACTACCTAAGACTTCACAGCCAGTGAGTTACCAGCTGGGACTTGCAACCAGGCTGTTGGGTTCTTTAATGTGTCATCTTGATGATATTGCACTATCTGCTTGGGATCTGACAGTTACACAGCTTTCATACGATCCCTCTTTTCTTAGCCATCCCCACCATTCTACCTCACCTCCAGAGATGATACCTGGTGCTGCCAATTTCTTAGCCATTTGAGGATTCTATGGTTTTCTTTGGATTATTTCTTGGCTTTTTCTCCACTGTTGACTTATAATGGCCAAGTTGGTTACCACTCACCTTGTCTGCTGTGCAGCATCCAAAATTAGGTCGATGTTGTCTTGTCTCCTCTTCTCCTTGTCCTTTCGAGTTTATTCTCTTTAAATAAATCTTTTGCTGCAATTTTAGTGGGTTTGGGGGAAGAGGGGCCTTTAGATACAGATGTTCTCTCTATCTGCCATCTGTAACTGGAGTTCTTGAGATGGAAATTTCCACCACCCAGGTGGGCACACAGATTTAAAAGTTACAATGTATTGTGCAGATTTACAGGTTAGAGAAAAATAATGCTGACCTACCATTGGTGGATAGAACTCATTCCATGTTCACGTGCTGTACTGTATACATATTCTTAAGACTTCGAGGAATTCTCATGCGTTTCTCTGTGAGGTAGGCCTTTTGGGGATGTGGATATTTCTGAAGCAGAAAGTGGCCTTATCCCACCCCACCCTCCTACCACTGAGCCACCTGATCATGTGAAGGACATTGACTTGTGCCGGTCCAGCTTCCTCCCTGACAAAATCCCCTTTGCCTTTAGTGAGGAGTCAGGGCCAGGAAGCCGGGACACCTCTTCCACTGGCATGCTTGATTTCATGAGTCTGTGAGGTAAGGTGGGGTATGATTTCTTCCGTTTTAAGAAGTTTCCCCTCTTGTGGAAATTTCCCATGTGTACCCTTTTGTTTCCCGGTCACAATCACAGGTCTTTGCCTGTTCCCAGCTCCTTTTCACCCCACTGGTTTTAGTGGCCAGAACCTTGGTAGGTTTGTGCCTGATTCAGTCTCAGTTATGGCCATTACTCTGTCGCCGTCTACTCTGTGGCACGTGCTCTGTTATGCATGCAACACACAGAGATGAACTAGTCAGGTCTCCGTGTCCCAAAGCTAGTGATCCAGCAGGGCAGACAAATAGAACTCACTATCATACTGAGAAATATGTGCTTTGATAGCAGTAAAAATAAAATGTGCTGGGAGGAAGCACAGAGAAGGAGTGATGAATTTTGCCTGGAGGGATGAGGGAAAGTTTCACATGCACTGTGACGCACACATCAGTTTTCAGGAGAAAGTATGACTGTTTCAGGCTATGGAAATAATGGTGGTAAAGTGGGTGGTGATGGGGGGAGAAGGGGAGAAGGAGAAGGAGGAGGAAAACAGGCAGAAAACAGTCTGAACCCATGTTGCTGTTTTCCTGTCTGTCAGGAGTGTAGGTAGGACATGCGTGGGCATGGGGTTATCCAGATAGAGGTGAGAAGGTTGGCGAGCAAAGTCCAGTGAATTGGCTGAAGCCTTGCTCTAGAGTTCTATTACTTGGTTTTATCATTTATTGACTCTGTGATCCCAGGCAAGTTGTTTTACCTTTCCTCAGTTTCTTTATCTGTAAAATGGGAATAATTACCCAAATCTAAGCAGTTGATATATGTAAATAATTTTGCTTGTATATGGCACATAGAATAAGTCCTCAAATGTTAGCCCTAATTTTATCTACCTGCCGATGTTTCCATCTTTCTGCACAACTATTTACTTCTCTTTATGTCCTCCTTTGTTCTATACAGTATTCAGCAGAAAGCAAAAGATAATTTAAGAGCTCTCAGGGAGAGTCTGATGAATTCAATTTTAGACATGAGTTTGTTCTGCCAGTGGGACACCCAAATGGAGATGTCAAACAGAGATTTCAAAATTTGGTTCTAAATGCTCAGTGGAGAAGTCAGAATTAGAGAAATGGATTTGTGAGTCACAGGTAAGTCAAGAGAGAGAACTAGATTAGAATTGAGAGAGTGGCAGGGGGACTATTGGGAGAACTGAGGCATTATTTCCTGGAGGACCTCCTCCATCTCAAAGCAGGGAAAGTAGGCAGGAAAGGTATATTAGTGTGCTTGGGCTGCCATAACCAAGTACCAGACTGGGCGGCTTAAACAACAGACATTTTTTTCTGTACTGGATGCTGGAAGTCCAAGATCAGTGTTTGGCAGCGTTGGTTTCTGGTGAGAACCCTGGCTTGTAGATGGCCTCCTTCTTGCTATGTTCTCACGTGGCCTTTCCTCAGCGAGGGAATGTGCTGGGTCTTTTCTTATAAGGATACTAATCCTATTGGGTCAGGGTCCCATCATACGAGCTCATTTAACTTTAATTACCTCCAAGAAGGCCTTATTTCTAACACAGTCAGACTGGGGACTAAAGCTTCAACATATAACTTTTTTGGGTGGAGGACACAATTTAGTCCATAGTAGAAAGTGACTTGAAAAGATGGAAAAAAGAGAGAAGGGGAACAGGGGGGGAGGAGGGGTGCAACAGGGTAATAGGGAAGAAAGGAGATCATGGGCAAGCAAGGCCAACAATTTTAAATGATGCAGTAATAATAATAAAAAGGTAAAGTTGCAATATATTGTGCAACTGCTGTGGGCAGAACCCTTTCCATGAGTTACCTCAGAATTCCTTATGTCACCCTGTGCTGTCAGCCCCTTTCTAGAGTTGAGGAAACTGAAGCTCATGAAAGGTGAGTAACCTGATAGAGCTTTCCCACCTGGTGAGTAGAGAATGGGTTTCAAACCTGGGTCTGATCCCAAGGTGTGTGTGCGTGTGCATGTGCCCTTTTCTCAGTGCTCAGTTGCCTCTCTGGGTGGGAGGTTAATGGTGAGAAGAGGTTACTGCTTTGGAAGGCATTCAGGAGGGGTCAGTGCTGGTTTGGGGATGAGAAGGAAAGGCTTCAGGCTGCAGGTTGTGTGGGAGATGTGGAAGTACAGACAGCAGGTATAACCTGGTAAGTCTAAGACCACTGTGAGAAATGCAGGTGCTCTTGACTTGTCAGCTGGATACTTGTGGAAAAGATCACTGCATTGTCAAGCAGCTTTGGGAAACCCAGCACTCTGTGTTCCCTGGAATTAGAACTCTTGTGCACCACTTCAGAGCTCTTCTGCTTCCTCTTCTGCTTCACCCCTCTCTTGCCTCTTATCAAATTGTACACTTTGCACATGTGCAGTTTGGTATGTCAATTATACCTCAATAAAGGTTTTCTTTTTTTTTATTGCTACTTTAGAGCAGACATCTCTGAACCCCATCTGTCCCCATATCTAAATTTTGGCTCTTTCCCCCTGTCTTCCCCAGTGGACTGCATGAGGCCAGTGCGGACACTACGTTTGTGGTTTCTCACTGTATCCTAACAGTGTCTGGCCCTTAGAAAGGAGTATATCAGTGCTCGCTGGGTGATGAATGCAAAGGTCTGGGCTTTAGTGTTAGGTGTGCCTGTGCCTACTCTGCAGCTCTGACACCCATGTGTGCATTTAGGATCGTTACTCTGAACCTTTGTTTATTTATACATTAGGGCTCATCTGCCTTGCAGAGTCACTTGAGCATCAAATGGGAACATGTTTGTGACCTGCTCAGCGCAGTCTCTGATGCACACAAGAGCCTTTCCTCCTCCGTCCTTCCTGAACTGGGGACTCAGAGGCTCTCTCTTCAGGATGTTACAGCCAGGACCCTGTAGCCTCAGAGGAGACAGGAGGAGACAAAAATCAATATTCTAGACAACGTATGCCCAGAACTCTGGACCATAGTGCACTGTTTCCTCTCTTTCCTGAATGAAGCTATTAAGCTGGAAGTGTCTTATGGTAAAGGAGGGTGTTTCCTGTACAATGTGTAGCAGGCGGAGGGGGGAAAGCCACCAGTGCCAACACTTTCTTTTTATTCGTTTCAGGTGTACAAAACAATGTACTAGTTAGATGTTTCACCCCTCACAGAGTAACAACCCTCCTCCCCCAATCTATTGCCCCTCTGACATTGTGTATAGCTGTTACAATTCCATTGACTCCATTCCCTATGCTGTAGTCCACATCCCGTGATTATATGTGTATATTAATTTATAGTTGACATTCATTATTATTCAGCTTCAGCTTCAGGTGTAGAGTGAAGTGGTCAGGCATCTACACTGTCCATGAACGGGTCTCCCTAATAAGACATGTGCGCATCTGACATCCTACTAAATCTTTAGAACATTATTGATTATATTCCCCAAACTGTCTTTCGTATCCCCATAGCCATACTGTAATTACCAAGTTATGCTGTCTAATCCCCTCACATTCTCCCTCATCCCCAACCCCTCCCATCTAACAACCATCAGTTTTTCCTCTATGTCTCTGAGGACGACTTCTGTTTACTTTGCTCATTTGTTCAGTTCTTTAGATTCCACATATAAGTGAGATAATATGGTATTTGTCTTTCTCTGACTGACTTATTTCCCTTAGCATAATGTTCTCTAGGTCCATCCATATTGTTGTCAACCCTTTCTTAGGGAAACTCTCCAGGGGTCAGTGTTAAGCCTTAGGAGCCAGTGGACCCAGCATTAATGTTTGAGGGTCACTGTCCTGACCTTCTAGCACCAGTGTTCCCCGGAAAAGGAGAAGTTTTGATTCATGAGTCGCCTCCAGCCCCAGTTGACTACAATTCTGTGGGTGGGTTCTGTCTTGGTTTAGACTCCTGAAGATGGGCCAGGTCTTGGGGAACAGCCAGAGTGATGAAGGGAAGCCAAGGAGTTCTGAGCCTCCCCCCTGGGAGGGACTGGAGGGGTGGGCATGGGGATTTGAAGGAACATTCCTGACCCCATTGGAGTGCCAGATTCTCAATAGACACCTCCAAGTTCCAGCTCCCTCTCTCACCAGGATAACCAGTGGTGCTGGGATCTTTGCCTCTAAGTCAGAGACTTTTGTCCAGAGATGTCTCCTCTTTTCTCCTGGTGAGACCTCTGTATCTTATGACATTCTACCCAATATGTTAGCACTTTTATTCCTGCCTTGTATCCAAGATCAGTAGAGAGATAAATTCTCCAAGTTTATATGGGTACTATATACCTCCTGGGGGAAATGTAAAAAAAAATTGAGACAAGAAAGCATTTATCCATATTCTGAGAACCAGGTCATTACTGGTCAGTCTGTTTAATAGAGAAGAAAAACCAGGATGGTGGAAAGCAGTAAGTCCTGAATTACCCTGTGAATTTCGCTGTTAAATGGATGGGCAGGGAAAGGCCTCTTGGGGGCTTTCTGTTTGAGAAAGTGCTCAAAAAATGTACGATAGAGAGTTACGATTTGGATAAGAAATAACAAGAAATATAGTAGATTGAGAGTCTAACATGTTTATCACGGAAGAAAAAGGTATCCAAGCATCCTGAGAAACAGGAGCAAATGTACTCATTAGCAAAAAAGAGCCACTTTAAAGCTGAATGATAGCAAGACAGTGTTCCTAGCTCTTGAAGGCCATCAGATCCAGGCTCGTCTGAATATAATGGACTCCACAGACTGGATGATCCATTCTTCTTTCATTTGGTAATAGTTTCTCTGTTTTCCTTAGAAGAACTATCCCTCCTCCACTCTCAGCCCATGGCTGTGGGTGAGACTGAGTCTAAGGGGAAACACATGGTAGAGGCCTTGCCAACAGGGTATTCTTTCTTCCTGGCTACAGTGATTGGTTCTGGAATATGCAGGGGATCCTAAATGGTTCAGAGTTTTGATTCCAGTATGTTTATTAGAACTACTAAGAAAGAAATTTTGTTTCTGCTGGGGTGGCATCCTATCCCCTGCCAGTGGGGCTTCCTGAGAGTGAGTCCCACACAGGAGGAGGCAAAGGTAAGAAAGCTGAGACATGGGAAGAGGTGTGTGTGTGTGTGTGTGTGTGTGTGTGTGTGTGAGAGAGAGAGAGAGAGAGAGAGAGAGAGAGAGAGAGAGAGAGAGAGAGAGAGAGAAGAGAGAAGAAGAAGAAGAAGAAGAAGAAGAAGAAGAAGGAGAAGGAGAAGGAGAAGGAGAAGGAGAAGGAGAAGGAGAAGAAGAAGGAGAAGCAGCAAAAGAAAGGAGAGGAGAGGAGAGGAGAGGAGAGGAGGACAGGGAGAAGGTTAAGGCTGGGGAAGGGAGTGGGAGAGGAGAGGAAAGGCGGACAAGAGATCTTTCCCTAATGCCACTGTTTAAGTTTTTGGAATTAGCTGCTCTTGAAGCCAGAAATACCCTTGAATATTTTCATAAGACTAGGCAATCTAACCCTCTTTTTCTAAATTGTATTGGAATGTAACATATATACAAAAATGCATACATAGGAATTGTGTAATTTGATGAATTTTCACAAACTCAACATGTATGTTACCAGCACTAAGATAATAAAAAAGGAAACTTACTAAAACCCAAGACACCCTCTTATTCTCTGTTCTAGTCACAGCTCCCATATTCTGATGCCAAACGTTATGCATTATGTTGCTCATTATTGTACTTATATGAATAGAAATTCTGAATATGTATGCCTGGTTTTTGTGGTTTAATGTTACTTGGGTGAGAGTGATTCACATTCTTCCCTTTAGTTGTAGATGGCTCATTTTCACCGCTGTATAGTATTCCATGTATACATTCTGCTATTGATGGCCCATTGAGTAGTTCTGTTATCAACATTCTAGTACATAACTTTTAGTGGATTAGAACGCTGACAGCAGTACCGTATATGCTCATGTACCCACCCCTTCACAAACACATTTCTATTGTCACTATGCCTAGAATTGGAATAGCTGTGCCATTGGGTGTGTACATGTCCAGCTGTGATACTGTTTTCTAAAGTGTTTGTCCCAATTTACCCCCCACCAGCAGTGTATAAGAGTTCTGTTTGCTTCATAGCCACAATAATTCTTGGTAATATCTATCTTTTTCATTTAGCTATTCTCGTGAATTGTCATGATATTGTGTGTGTGATTGTGATTTTTCTTTCCTTTTGAAAAATTGTGGTATAAGTAAAACGCACCGATCTGAAGGGTACAGTTGGATGAGCTCTAGCAAATGCAAGCCGCATGGGCCACACACCTATTAAGATATATAATATTTTGATCATCCCAGAAAGTTCTCTCTTGTCCCTTCTGAGTCAATACCTGCCCTCTAACCCAGAGGCAAGCATCTCTCCGATTTCTTTCACAATAGAATAGTTTTGCCTGTTCTGAAACTTTATGGTAATGAAATTATGCAATATGTACTCTTTGAGTCTGGATTCTTTTGGTCAGCATAATGTTGTGGAGGTCCATCCACGTTGTTGCATATAACAATACTGTGTTCCTTTTCGTGGTATGAATAAGCCCACCTTGATTATCCATTCTAATTTTGATGGACATTTGGATACTTTCCAGTAATTAGCTATTATGAATAAAGCTGCTATTAAATACTTTCTTGTACAAGTCTGCCTATGAACATATGTTTTCATTTTTCTTGAATAAATATACTTAGCAGTCAAATAGTTGGGTCATAGAGTACGTGTATGTTTAACTTTGGAAGAAACTGCCAAGCTGTTTTACGAGGTGGTTCTACCACTTTACACCCCCTTCAGCAATGTATGAGAAGTATGAGAATTCTGGTTGCTCCACATCCTGGGCAACATCCAGTGTTGTCAGTAAAAAAAAAAAAAAAAAAAAAAAAAATTAGCCATTTAAATGGTGGAATAGTATCTCATTGTGATTTCTATTTGCATCTTCTCTAATAATTAATGACGTTGAAAACTTTTTTTTTGTTCTTATCGGCCATTTACATATATTCCATCATGAAGTGTGCAAGATTTTCACAAATTTTAATGTTGTTTTTCCTTTTATTGATATATATATATTTATTATACATATTATGTTTACTAATATATATTTATTTTATTTTATGTAAAATAAATGGATATATATTATATACATAAAATAAAACAAATATCTATTTGTAAACATTACATAAATAATATATAAATATATACATATACATACACATACTGTCTATAAATTATTTGTTAAGTATATGTCTTACAATATTTTCCCCCCGACTATTGGTTTAGTTTCTTTGCAGTGTTTTTTGATGAGCAGAAGCTTTAAATTTTGGCATAGTCTAATTTATCAATTTTTCCTTTTGTGTTTATTGCTTCCCGGGTCCTGAGACATATTTGCCTTTTCCCAAGATGCAGAAACATTCTTCCATGCTTTTTCTTTCCAGAAGCTTTATGGTTTTGGATGTTAAGTTCAGGATTTTGATATATTTCAAAATAATTTTTGTGTATGATATGAGGTGGAGAGTAAGGTTTATTTTCTTCTAAATGAATTTCAACATTTGTTGAAAAGATTTTCTTCTTTGCAATACACTTTTTCTTTTCAAAATACAATTGAGAGTATAAGTATGATTCTACCTCTGAACTCTATTCTGTCCCATTAATGTATTTACCTATCATTACTTCTATATCACACTCTCTTATTTTATGGCATTATAATAAGTCTATATTATAAGATATTCAGTGTTCTAAGTCCTCCAACTTTATTCATCTTCTTCACAGTTTTTTGGGATATTCTTGGCTATGATGAACAGAGATGTGATGCTCAAATCCTCTTAAAGATTCACTGCCTATTGAGCTTGGAGCTGAGTCACTGGTGGGCGGCTGGTTTGCTCAGGGGTTAGAGTGCAATGTTCATAACACCAAGGCCGCCAGTTGGATTCCCACATGGGCCAGTGCACTGCACCCTCCACAACTAGATTGAAAACAATGACTTGACCTGGAGCTGAACTGCACCCTCTACAACTAGATTGAGAGCAACAACTTGACTTGGGGCTGGGCTGCGCCCCCCCACAACTAGATTGAAAACAACAACTTGACATGGAGCTGATGGGTCCTGGAAAAATACACTGTTCCCCAGGTAAAAACAAAAAACAAAACAATTCACTGCCTAGCTGTGAAGAGTGTGATTAGTGTACAGCCTCCAGCTATTAACTCCTCCACTGTCTACCTCATCTTCTGAACAGAGGTCACACTCTTCTCAGGGTGGCCCCAGCTAATGACTGAAGAAGGCAGTAGTAGCTGAGGTCATGGTTTTCTTGGGCTAGCCTTCAGCCAATGACTGAGCAAAACAGTTGTACAAGGGTCAAGAAATTTCTGTCCAATGTAACAATCCTCCAATGCAAGACGTTTGCTCGAGAGTTCCCTGTTGAGCTGGCCAAGAATTTCTCATATTGGCATTACCACCTGACTGTTCCCCTAGCCCAATTCTGCTTATTCTCTTTGCTTTTTCCATAAGTGTTACTCTCCAAGACATCTTTTGAACTTCTATGTCTGATTTGGTGTCTGCTTCCTAGAGAGCTCTGACTGGCCCTGTCAGAGAACAACCAGTAAGGTAGAGTTTTGCAACTGGATCACTACCCAGCTGGCAATGACACTTCATCCCAGGTGATCAAGGGAGTATGGACAGACTCTGGCACAAAGTGGTGGCCCAATCGTCAAAACTTAATGTAGTAACTTGCGAGAATACCTCAGTGTATGAGAATGCATTGATTAATAGGATGATCCGGGTGTCTGGAATACATGGGGGGTGATAAATATTAGGATACGGGAACTGAGTGGTGGTTTCTAAATTTCATTGACACCTATAGATAAATAATGAAAAGTTGAGAGCAATTAACTAGCAATTGAATTTTGAGTATTAGAGTCAGATACTCTCTTTGGTTGCTAATAGAAAAGTCCTATCTCATGCAGTGAACAAAAAAATTCTGACTATCAATCCAAGATCTAACAGAGTGATTACACTTTAAAGATGGTTGAATGCTCAACCAAGGCAGATCTTTTATGCTGACATCAGGTCATTGACTGGGAAAACCTAGGACTCTTACACATAGGATGGAGACAATCTAGATGGATTCCCCTTAAGAGTTTTCTTCCCAGACTTTTATAAATCTTCTGAGCTTGTAGAAGTTCCCTCATACTCTATTAAGAGCTACTATCTACAGGAGATGACCTACTTCCTCTCCAGCTGCCAGGGTTATAGTGAGCATTGAAATACACCATAATCCAGCAGGGAATGTACTGAGCCTCAGAAAGAAGGAAAGCATCATGCCTAAGGGAATCATTGACCTAACTATGGGCTAGGGGAGTATCTGTGAGACTGAGTTCCTAACACGCTCAGTCAAAGGGGTCAGATCATAAGATTGGATAAGAGATATGGTGTGCAATACCCTGGAAAGGGTGGAAGGGTTGGTGCAAATTGGCTGTTAGGTGATTCTTCAAAGTCTGGAAACAACTATGGCCTACACTGAGTGACATTGAAATGCCTGAATTTCTATGGCAGATGGTATAGGAAGGGATTAAAAGGATCAGGACATGGGCATGCTGGAATGGATATATTATCTGAGGCTAAAAGACCACCAGAGGATTATGTTCTATCAGAAGGCCTTGGGGACACATACTCACTAAAGTCACCAGGAATGCACTTACTAAGCAGTTTAGATATAGCTGTCTTCTGCTGGCTGAGGCTAATAGTTGGGGAGGCTGTCACAGATTTCAGCTCACTAATAGCCATGGGGATGAAGACCCTTCCCCTCCCCATAAAACCACAGAGGCCAGGTGGTGGTGCTTAACTATCAGAAGTGGGTCTGTGGGGGTAGGGTGGGGGAGCTGCAATTAACATGGTTGACAAGATTAGAGGGGCAGCTAAGAGGACTTGGTTTGTACAAAGATGTGGATATGGTTAATAGAATATGGCACCTGTAGGGTTAAAATAGTTGAGCAGCCAAAATAGTTGCTGCTTAACCTCTATAATCTGAAGAAAACAAGAATAGAGAAGCAGGAGCCTGAGAGTGCTCACTGAAATAAAAAAACTCCAATCTCTTCTCAGTTTCTTGACCTGTGTAAAATTTTAGACTTGGGATGGATCTCATTATTGAAGAGGTTGCCAGACCACCAGGGGAACGGCAGTGCAACACTACAAGTAGGCACTTTAATCAATTTCCCAATAGGTTTATTTTGCTCAAGTGACTATACACCAAGGAAAGGAAAATAGCCAAGCATTTTGGGGAACTTTGAGAAAGAGTCTGAGTTGACATTGATACTTCAAGACCCAAAACTTCATCATAGCCGCCTTAGAATAGGAGCATTCACCATTGAAGAGGCACTAATTTTATTAGATAAAATTGTGTCTAATTTTACCAATTAGATAAAATTACTCAGGCAGCCAATGCTAGTTTTTTTTTTTTTTTTTTTTTTTTGTGGCCACCACAGTGCTTGCACAATGGACACACAAATGAGGTGGCCACAGTGACAGAGAGATGGAAGCTATACAATGTCCCCACATCATGGAGTCAGACTCAACATGGCCAGTCTAGCTATTGCCTTCTCTGAGTGTCCAATATGCCAGCAATAGAGACCTATGGTCTGTACCTGGGGTAGCACTATTCCTTGAGGAGATGAATTTCTTGGTGGCAAGTTGACTTTATTAGTCCCTTCTATTCTAGATGTTCCAAAATTTTATTCCTTCAGGAAAGGATACTTATTTTGGCTATGGGTTTACATTTCTAACCATGGACTTTAGCCAGAACTATTATCCATGGAATCCCATACACCATAGCATCTTCCCAGGGAGCCAACCTTAGAGCGAAGGAGGTGTGAAAGTAGACCCATGACCATGGAATACACCAGTTATATTACATTCCTCACCACCCAGAAGCTGCTAGCCTGATAGACTTTTGGCATGGTCTGCTGAAAGAACAGCTGAAGCACCAGTTTGAGACAATACTCTGCACAAATAGTGCACCAGTATTCAGAAAGTGGCACATGCATTGAAGCAGAGACTTGTATGTGATTCTGTATTCTTAATAGGAACGATATATAAATGGGAAACAAAGGGGTAAAAGCAGGCATGGCCCTACTTGATTTCATTGCCAGTGACCCATAGGAGGAATAACCTGTGCTTTGCACATGCAGCTCTGAAATGTGTAGTGTTAGAGGGCTTGGTCCCCAGGAGTACATGTTCATCAGCAAGGATCCAGATGAACTAAAAGCTAAGGATGCCTGGGTTCCTTAAGTCCATAAATTGGCAGGCAAGAAGGGAAGTCATACTCTCACAATTGACCCTGATCAGCAAGAATAGTTAAAGCTTCTGTTATTCAATAGAGGTATCACCTGAAGACAAAAATAATTTAGAATGGATATTAGACATGGGAGCTGATGAGTGTCAATTACAACCCTATGACCAGCTCTGGCAATGGTTTATTTGTAGTTTATCTCACCAACCTCTCTTAGGAAGAGAGGTTCACCAGAGCCCTAGAGGAAGTGCTCCCTGAACATGTATGGAAAAGTCAATCTGCTGGCACAAGGGGTAGACAGTAGTAAATACAGAATTGTGTCACTTAGAGTTCCTGTAAAAAAAAAAAAAGATTGAGAGAGAGAGCTTGCTGTACAGTTCAGAAGAATGTGGTCTCCTTCAAAATTTTCCTGAGCTTATTTTTATTTATTTTTACTTTAAGATATTTATTAAAATATAGCTAACATACAAAATTATATTAGTTTCAGGCATACACCATAGTTATTCAACATTTATATACCTAAAGAAGTGATCACCATGACAAGTCCAGCAACCATCTGACAATGTACCAGCTATCACAATATTATTGACGATATTCCCTATGCTGTACATTACATCCCCATGACTTATTTATTTTATACCTGGAAATATGAACCTTTTATTCCCCTTCACATTTCCCCCCACCTTTTAAAATTTTCAATTACAATTTACATTCAATGTTATATTAATTTCAAGTGTACAGCATAGTGGTTAGACATTTGGATAATTTAAGAAATGATCCCTCTGACTAGTCTACTATTCACCTGGCACTATACAGTTATTATCACATTATTGACTATATTCCCTATTCTTTATTTTACATCCCTATGACTGTTTTGTAACTACCAATTGGTACCTCTTAATTCCTTTACCTTTTTCACCCAGTCTCCCAAACTGCCTCCCATCTATCACCCCAACAAATCTAGTACCCATCTGACACCATATATAGTTATTACAATATTATTGACTCTATCCCTTATGCTATACCCTACATCCCCATGATTACTGTGTAAAACCAATTTGTACTTGTTAATCCCTTCCCCCTTTTTCACTCACCCCCACCCCCCACCCAAATGGCAACCATCAATATGGTCTCTGCATCTATGAATTTGTTTCTGTTTTGTTTGTTTATTTTGTTCTTTATATTCCATATATAAGCAAAATCTCATTGCATCTGTCTTTGTCTTACACTCCACTCAGCACAGTACCATCCAAGTCCATCTATGCCAGTGCAGATGGCAAGAATCCATTCCCATCCATGGCCGAGCAATATTCCATTGTATATATGTACCACCTTCTCTTTATCAATTCTCCCATCGACAGACATCCAGGCTGCCTCCACATCTTGGCCACTGTAAACAATGCTGCAATGAATATATAGATGCACATGTCCCTTGAAGTAACATTTTGGTTTTTTTCAGATAAATACCCTGAAGTGGGATTACTGGGTCCTTCTTTGTCTCTTGTTATAGTCTTTATTTTAAAGTCTATTTTGTCTGGCATAAGTATTGCTACCCCATCTTTTTTAGTTTTTTTAATTTCCATTTTCATGAATTATCTTTTCTATCTCTTTCAGTCTGTGTGTTTTTCAGTCCTAAGTGATTCTCTTGTAGGCAGCATATGTAAGGGTTTTTTTCCTTATCCATTCAGCCCTCCTATGTCTTTTGAGTGGAGTGTTTAATCCATTTATATTGAAAGTAATTGTTGAGAGATATGTAGCTATTGTCATTTTATTATTCATAATTTTGATCTCTCCCCTCCCCCATTTTAAAGAAGTCCCTGTAACATTCCTTGTGATACTGATTTGGTGGTGATGAACTCCTTTAGCTTTTTCTTGTCTGGGAAGTGCTTTATCTGTCCTTTGATTTTAAATGATAGCTTTGCTGGGTAGAATAATCTTGGTTTTGGGTCCTTGCTTGGGTCCTTGAATATTTTGTGCCAATTTCTTCTGGCCTGCAAAGTTTTTGTTGAGAAATTAGCTAACAACTTATGGGGGCTCCTTTATAAGCTACTAGTTGCCTTCTCTTGCTGCTCTTTTGATTCTCTCTTTGTCTTTAACCTTTGCCATTCTAAATATAATGTGTCATGGAGTGGGCCTGTTTAGTTTCATCTTGTTTGGGACTCTGCATTTCCTGGACTTCTATGTCTATTTCCTTCATCAGGTTAGGAAAGTTTTCAGTCATTATTTCTTCAAATACCTTTTCAATCTCTTGCTTTCTCTCTTCTCCTGGTACCCCTATGATGAGAATGTTGTTATGTTTAATGTTGTCCCAGAGGTCTCGTAAACTATATTCATTTTTTTGGATTCTTTTTTCTTTTTTCTTTTCCTATTGGATGTTTTCTCTTACCTTATTTTCCAAATTGCTGATTTGATCCTCTGCTTTATCTAGCTTGCTGGTGAGTCCTTTGAGTGCATTCTTCATTTTAGTTATTGTACTTTTCACTTCTGACTAGTTCTTTTTTATGGTTTCTACGTCCTTTTTTTTTTTTTTTTTTTTTAATGCTTGCTATCTCTTTGTTGAAGTTCTCACAAAGTTCCTTGAGCATCCTTATAACCATTGTTTTGAACTCTGTATCTTGTAGGTTGCTGCCTCCATTTTGTTCTTTTTCTGGAGTTTTTTGCTATTCTTTCATTTGGGACCTATTTCTTTATTTCCTCATTTGTCTGCATCTCTGTTTGTTTGTATGTATTATGTAGATCTACTATGTCCCCCAGTCTTGGCCAGGTGGCCTTATGTAGTAGGTGCCCTATGGGGCCCAGTGGCACAGTCTCCCTAGTCACATACACTGGGTATTCCAGGAATGTCCCTTGTGGTGTTTGCCCTCCTGCTATTGTTGAGCCTTGGTTGCTGCTAGCATATAATTGTGTGGGATTGACACACAGGCTGATTGACTGTGGGGTTTTGCCATGTCCACACCTTATGGGCTACTGTGTGGGAGGCTTATCCCACTGAGTGGGATTCTGGTGCATGTTGAGATGGTGTTCTTTGCAGTGCTCTGCTGTGGTCTTAAGCCAACCTCCAAGAATGTTTGTTCTGAGGCCTCTTGGGAGGGGCTACAGTGAAGGTCCAGGTTACCCACTGCCTATAACTGGCTGTGGAGTACTTGATAAGAGCTACAAAGTGATCCATGGTTGTTCACTGCCTCTGCTAACCCTAGAGGTGCATGGGAGAAGCCATGTTGCCAGCTGACGATGTCTTCCACCAGTACCAGGCCTGAGGTATCTCTACGAAATGCCACGATGTGCAAAGACCTGCTGCCACCTGCCAGCTCCCTTAAGGTTCAGTCACTGATAAAGCCTTGTGTGGTATGCAAGTTGGGTGAGTAAGGGTCTCAGTGAGTCACTAGAGTGGGAAGAATTGTGGTCACCAGGTTAATGTAAACTCTGGTTTGGCACTAGTGCTGAGCCCGAAGCCACTCAGCAAAAGTCTCAGAGCACACTGAGGCCAGTTGCCACCCTCCTGAGGTCTGTTAGACTCTGACAGTTTTCCAAAAAATAGTGCAATGCAGGAGGGGCTGGCTGTTCACAAGAAAGTGCCTCCAGCTGTGCTCGAGTTGGGTCGGGTGGGGTCCCAGCTGAGTCAGCAGGGTGGAGCAGCCGGAACTCATCTGGCCAATCAGATTCAGATTTGGCCGTAAACGTAGGGCGGGCTCAACAAAGGAAAGATGGCGCTAGCCTGCCATCTGGCTAGGATGAGGACCTCTCATAGGGAAAATGCCGACTGTCTTTCTGCTCTCACCTCCAAAGCTACACACCTCAGTCTGCCCACCGTGTATGCCTCTGACACCCCCCAAGTTACTATCCCTCTGCCGGAGCATGAGGTGAGTGCCTGCAGTGAGAGAGTCTGTGCATGGGTGGTTTAAGAGGATGTCTGGGTTTCCTGCAGCCTTCCATCCCACCCAATGGTTGGAATCCCCACTGTTTTTCACAGCCAGATGTTGTGGAGGCTCCGCTTCCTAGAACCAGTACTCTGGACTGGGGAGGCTGGTGTGGGGCCAGGGTCTCTTGCTTCTCTGGGGAGAACTTCCATGGTTGAGATATCCCTCCTTATTCTCAACCACCATATGGAGGTTTGCGGCCAGCCTGTTTCACGTCTCCACCCCTCCTACCAGTCTTGACATCTGTTCAGCCAGACTTCAGGTGGTTCTCCAGTTTGATTGTAGTATAATTTAGTTGTAATTTTAATGCTTTCATGAAAGGAAGCAGGCACAGTGTTTATCTACTTTGCCATCTTGGATCTCTCTGCCTGAGCATATTTTTAAAAGTCAAATTTATTGAGGTATGTCTGTACATTAAACTCAAATGCTTTAGTACATCAAACTTCTATGAGTTTTGATGAATGCAGATAGCCATGTATACATGAATAAAATCAAGGTAGAGAACATTTCCATCATTTAGAAAAGATATTTCAGTACCTTTGTAGTCAACTTCTCCTATACTTCTCTATCTTGAAAGCCACTAACCTGTTTTCTGTCCTTATATTTATGACTTTTAAGAAGAGTCATATAAATGGAATCATACAGCATGTAACTTTTTGAGTCTGACTTTTATCACTTAGTATAATACATTTGAGATTTATCCATGTTGTGATTATCAGTAGTTTTTCGCTTTTATTGCTGAGTTGTATTCCATTGTTTAATGAACCACAGCTTGTTTATCCATTTGTTGAAAGACATTTGAGTGTTGCTTGGTATTGGTGATTATGAGAAGCCACTTTAAATATTTTTCCCAGTTTTTCTTTGAGCATAGATTTTGGTTTCAGTTGGGTAAATATCTAGGAATGGAACTTCAAGGTTGTATGACAAATGTATGTTTCACTTTTAAATAAATCATCAAACCATTTTCTGAAGTTGCTGTACCATTTGGATTCCCACTAGCAGTGTATGAATTATTCTAGTTGCTTTACATTCTCTTCAGAATTTTGTATTGTCTTTTGTGTGTGTGTGTGTGTGGGAGGGGCGGTAAATATTAGCCATCTTAATATGTATATAGTAGTATTTCATTGTTGCTTTAATTCAAATTTCCCTAATGATGAATAATGTTGAGCATCTTTTCATGTTTATCTATATCTATTTGAACATCTATTTTAGTGAGTTGTCTGTTTAAATATTTCTTCCTTTTTATTATGCCTTTGGTTTCCTTGTTGAGCTTTGAGAGTTCTTTTATATTTTCTGGATTTAATTTCTTTGTCAAATATGAGACTTGCAAATGTTTTCTCACAGTCAGTGGCTTTTTTTTTTTTAAAGTAACAGAATTTAGTTTTCAAAGCAGTTTTAAGTTTACAGAAAAAGAATGAACAGATAGTGCAGAGAATTCCCATATACCCTTCCCTATCACACAATTTCTCATTACTAACATCTTGCATTAGTTAATACATGTGTTAAAATTGATGAACCTATATTGGTACATTATTATAAAATAAAGCCCATAGGTTATATAAGGTTCACTCTGTGTTGTACATTCTATAGGTGTTGACAAATGCATGATGTTATGTATCCACCAGTATAGTATTTTACATTCCCATCATAATGAATGCGAGTTCCTGTTGCTCTATAGCATCACCTGTGTGGTATTGTCTTTTTTTTGTGTGTGTGTATTTTAGCCATTCTAACATGTGTAGTAGCATCTCATTGTTATTTTATTTGTCAGTTTCCTAATGATATAGGATGTTAAACATCTTTTTTTAATGCTTACTTGCCATATGTATATCTTCTTTGCTGATGTGTCTTTTCATATCTTTTATCTTTTTTTCTAAATCAGGTATTTTTCTTATTGTTGAGTTTTTAAGAGTTTTTTGCATATTTTAGATATAAGTCCTATATCAGATATTTTTGCAAATACTTTCTCCTATTCTGTGCCATGTTTCTTCATTCTTTTAACTATCTCTTTTGTAGAGCAGAAGTGGTTTTAATGCACTTCAACTGATAATTTTTTTCTTTCATGAATTGTGCTCTGAGTGTTTTAAATAAAAAGTCATCACCAAACCTAAGGTCACCTGGATTTTCTCCTGTTATTTTCTAGAAGATTTATAGTTCTGTGACTTACATTTAGATCTATGATCAATTTTGAGTTAATTTATATGTAAAGCATAAAGTCAGTTTTAGGTTTTTTGTTTTGTTTTGTTTTTTTTTGTTTTGCATATGTGTGTCTAGTTGCTCCAGCACCATTTGTTGAAAAGGCTATCTTTCCCCCATTGAATTGTCTTTGCTCCCATGTCAAAGATCAGTTGACTTGTGTGTGTGTGTGTGTGTGTGTGTGTGTGTATTTGTGTGTGTGTGTGTTTGTATTTTCTGGGCTCTATTCTGTTGTTCTGTTCCACTGATCTATTTGTTTAATCTTTCACAAAGAGTGCACTGTCTTGACTACTGTAGGTTTATAGTAAGTCTGGAAGTTGGGTAGTGTTGGCTATTCTGAGTCTTTTACCATTTCATGTAAACTTTAGAATCACTTGTTAATATTCACAAAATAACTGGCTGGAATTTTGTTTGACATTGCATTAAATCTATAGATCAGGTTGGGAAGAACTGACTTCTTAGCAATATTGAATCTTTCTGTTTATGAACATAGAATATGTTTGTTTCCATTTATTTAAATCTTTTATTTTTCATCAGAGTTTTGTAGTTCTTGTACATTTATACATTTTATATTGATTTTGTACATTTCTTGGAAGCTTCATTTTTTTGTTTTTGGTGCTAATGTATGTGGCATTGTATTTTTATTTTCAAATTCCAATTTTTCATTGCTCTTATATAGAAAGCCAATGACTGATTAACCGTGTGTCCTGAAACCTTGCTATAATCACTTATTGTTTCCAGGAGTTTTTTGTTGATTCTTTGAGATTTTCTACATAGACAGCCATATCATCTGCAAAAAGACAATTTTTATTATATTTTTTCCTCCCCAATCTGTGGACTTTTAATTTTCCTTTCTTGTCTTATTGCATTAGTTAAGACTTTAGTATGATGTTGAACAGAAGTGGTGAGAGGGGACATCTTTTCCCTGTACCTTATCTTACTGAGAAACTAGTTTCTCATCATTAAGTGTGATAATAACTGGGATGAAAAAAATGAAGGGATTAAGAAGTAAAAATTACCAGTTACAGAAACAGTCACAGAGTTGTAAGGTACAGCATTGGGATTCTAGTCAGTAATACTGTAATAACTATGTATCAAATGGGTACTAGACTTATCAGGGTGATCACTTCATAAGTTATAGAAGTGTCTAATCACTATGTTGTACACCTGAAACTAATATAATATTGTACACCAACTGTAATTGAAAAATTAAAAACAAGAAAAAAGTATGATGTTGGCTGTAGATTTTTATTGTAGATGGTCTTTATCACATTGAGGAAATACCTTTCTATTTCTGGTTTACTGAGAATTTTTATCATGAATGACTGCTGAATATTGTCAAATGTTTCTGCATCTCTTGATGTGGTTATGTGATTTTTCTTTTTTAGACTGTTTATGTGATGGATTTCTTTAATTAATTTTGAAATGTTGAATGAGCTGTACATACTCTGGGCTAAATCATACTTGGTGTGGTATATTCTTTTTATACATTGTTGGATTCAATTTGCTAATATTTTGTTGAGAATTTTTGCATGTATGTTTATGAGAGTTATTGCCTGTAGTTTACTTTTCTTGTAGTGTCTTTATCTAGTTTTTGTATTAAGATGATGATTGTCTCATAGAATAAGTTTGGAAGTGTTTTTCTGAAAGAGGCATAGAGAATTGGTATAATTTCCTCTTAAATGTTTGGTAAAATTCACCAGTGAAACAATCTGGGCCTGGAGCTTAGAACAATAATGTTTAGAACATTATTGATTATTGACTTAGTTTATTTAATAGATATGGACCTATTCAGATTGTCTATTTCTCCTTATGTGAGTTTTGTAGACTGTGTCTTTCAAGGACTATCCATTTTATCAAATATATAAAATTGTGAGGATAGAATTATTCATATCATATCTTTATTATTATTTTATTCTCATTGAAATCAGTAGTGTTGGCATCTCTTTAATTTATATTAACAATTTTATCTTCTCTCTCTTTTATTTCTTGGTTAACTTGGCTGAAGTTTGATTAATTTTATTGTTATTTTCAAAGATCAAATTTGGTTTTATTCAGTTTCTACTTTGTTTTCTGGTTTCAATTTCTATGATTTATGCTTTGACATAGTGAATCACAATAATTGATTTTCTAATATTAAGCCAACTTTGCATTTGCAAGATAAACCCCTCTTGGTCATGATACTTTTATATATTGCTATTGCTAAGTTCTTTTGTTAATACTCTGAGGATTTTGCAGTCTGTGTTTATGAGGGATATTAATCTACAGTTTTATTTTCTGGAAATATATATATTTTTTTATTTTGGTATTAGGGTAATACTGGTTGCATTAGTGTTTCACCCTCTTCCATTTTCTGGAAGTATTTATGTAGTATTTCTTCCTTAAAATATATATAAAATTTACCAGTGGATTATAATTATAGATTTAATTTCTTTAGGAGACACAGAACTATTTTTATCTATTTCTTTTTAAGTAGGCTTTAGTATTTAAAATCTTTAGATATTTTTTTTCCATTTCATTAAATTACTGAATTTATTGGCATAAATTTATTTATATTTTCTTACTCTTTTATAATGTCTATAAGATCTGTAGTGATGTCCCCCTCTTTCATTCCTGATGCTGATAATTTCTGTTTTCTGATTTTAATTTCTTGATGAGTCTTGCTAGAAGTTTATCAATTTTATTGAAGTTCTCAAAGAGCCAGTTTTGGTTTCAATAATGTTCTGTTTTTAATTTTGTTGGTTTCAGCTCTTATCGTTATTATTATTTCTTTACTTCTGCATGCTTTGGGCTTAGTTTGCTCTTTTTCCCTCATTAATTAAAATCAAAGTTTAGTTATTAATTTGAGAACTTTGCTCTTGTATCAGTCTGCATTCAGTCAGGAAATAGAAGCCATATAATGGGTTAAACAGGGAACATGTAATATGAAATTATTAGTGTGCAATAGAAAAGTAACTATAAGATACGAAGAAATTCTATATGGTGCAATGTGGCTGAGGGACAGTATCCAAGTGATACATAAATGAGCCAAAGCCCCATGTGGTTTACTTCTTCGCAGGAGGCCTGTTAGCCCAAGAGCCCACTAGCACCTTACTCAACATTTTACACATCTACTTGCTTTAAATTTAATCCCCCCCCCAAAAAAAGCACATTCTTAGTTATTTAGAGATAACCTGCTTTGCCTGTCCTACAAACTGCATCCAACATATGCTGCCTATCAATATGAAAAAACCTGAGGCTGCAAAAGTCTCCAAGCTATCCTTTGCACCTCTCTAATCCAGAGACTACCCATCTAGCTGTTGAGTGATGTCACCTGGACACATAAGTCACCCCTCTGCTTTCCCTCGCCCCTGTGAGTTCCCTTGCTCTCTTTCCTTTCCATGGAAGGAGAGGCTTCCCCTTGTATGAAACCTGTCAGACTGCACGACTAAGGCTCATTGTATGCTACTGCCATATGAAACTCACTATACTGAGGAAGGACAAACTTGGAAGGTACTCAGACCTCATTGGAGAAGGTATTGTTCAGCTCAGTGGAAAGAAAAAGGTTTAGAGGCTTAGTCAGGCAGGAAATAGTCTGCAATTCACTGGGAAAGCAGAGGGCAAGCCTCAGCAATGCAGGTGGTTTTCAGGCAATCAGCAACCACTAGGTGTGAAGTGTGGGTAGGAACTTTCCAGGGCAAAGATGCACTATGTCAGGCCTGCAGAGGGCGCTGGCTCAGTGGGAATCTCCTGGGGCAGAGATGGGCCACAGGGGGCTGGTGGGAGGCCTTTGGACAGGAAGCCTTCAGGTGCTGTTTGGGTGAGAGGCCTTCAGGCATTGGTATAGGCAGGAGGCACCTGCTGCTGGTAGGCCTTCAGGTGTGGGTGCAGGCAGGAAACCTACATGGCACCAATTTCTGTGTCAAGAGGACAGTGGAAATGTAATAGCCAGACTACACGGTCACCAAGAGTGAGCACACATTCTGAACCTGTGGCTACAATAGAGCGCCACTGGGTGTGCTCACACTCACACCCTTGACCCTCTCCTCCCCCTCTCCTGTGTAGCAGCTGGAAACCTAAGGAAAACCAGTCCTATTGCAAATCCCCTCCAGTGCCCTCTACTGAGAAAGCGCCACAGAATATTCACTTTGAAGGAAAAATGCTTAAATGAGTTTCTTTTAATTGTCAAAGAACATACATTAAAGGGTAAATTTGGAGATGAGATGCAGTCAGTTGATAACTACCACACCTCTTTTCTACTGTAAGTATTGAATACTAAAATTTATCTACAAGTATTGTACCCCACAAATTTTAGTATGATGTGTTTTCATTTTTATTCAATCATAATAGCTCCAAATTTCTCTTATGACTTTGATCCATGGTTTATTTAAAAATGTGTTTTTTAATTTCTCAATATTTGGATATTTTCTAGTTGTCTTTCTGGTATTGATTTATATTTTAATCCTGTTGTTATAGAGAACATACTTTGTATAATATTAATTATTTTAAACTGGTTGAGGTATATTTTATGGCCTGTCATGGCAAGTGCTTTACGTGTGCTTGGAAAGCACACACACACACACACACACACACACACACACGCACACACACACACACACAAACGTGTATCCTGCAGTTTCGGTGTAAGTGTTTTCCAAATTAGGTCAAATCAGTTGATAATGTTTTTAGGTCTTCTGTATCTTTGCATTTTCAGTCGATTTGTTTTATCAATTACTGAGAGAAGTTTAATATCTCCAACTAAAATTTGGGGTTTCTGAGTTTAGCTTTTTAGTCCTATCAGCTCTTGCTTCATTTATTATGATGCTCTGTTTTTAGCTGCATACACATTTAGGGTTGTTATGTCTTTGTGAATTGATCATTACGCAGTGCTCCTATTTAATCCTTTTAATATTGTTCTGAAGTCTACTTTATCTGATATTAATACAGTTTGTCTAAGTTTCTTTTGATTAGTATCTTCATATATGTATAGATAGTTAATATCAGAAATTGTTTGGGTTTCATTGTTGCTCTGGTTACCTTCAGTGTTCCACTGTCTTCAAATTTGTCTAATGTATTGTAAGCAGAGAGTGGGGACTAAGGTGCTAGAGCATTTTTGTTATTGTTCCTGCTTTGCCTTCAGCTTTAGGGCTTCCCTGTGCATCTGAACACAGAGGCGATCTCTATGTTCTCTATCCTACCCTTTTAATAAGCTTCCATTGCTTTTTACTCTTTTGTTGCTTGCCCGATTTAATAAATGTGCTGTTAATTTCTAAGTATTTAGCAATTTCCCCATTACCTCTTTGTTAATGATTTCTACTTCAATTGTATTACGGTTAGAAAATACACTTATGTGATTTTAATTTTTTAAAATTTGTTAGTATTGTTTATGATCTAGGATGTAGTCTATTTTGGTGAATGTTTCTTGTGAAGTTGTGAAAAGAATGTGTATTCTGTTGTTGAATGAATATAGTAAAGCTGCAGGGTACAAAATCAATATATAAAAGTCTGTTGTGTTTCTATATACTAATAATGAACTATCAGAAAGAGAAATTTAGAGAAAAATACCATTTACAATCATAACAAAATAATAAAATGCCTAGGAATTAATTTAATCAAGGATGTGAAAGACATGTACACTGAAAACTATAAGACATTGTTGAAAGAAATTGAAGAAGACACAAAGAAATGGAACGATACTCTGTACTCATGGAGTAGAAGAATTAGCATTGCTAAAATTTCCATATTACCTAAAGCAATTTATAGATTTAATGCAATTCCTATTGAAATGCCAATGGCATTTTTCACAGAAATAGAACCAAAAAAATACTAAAATTTATATGGAACCACAAAATACCCCGAATAGCCAAAGCAGCCCTGAAAAACAAAACAAAACAAAACAAAACACACACACACACACACACACACACACACACACACACACACACACACAAAAGCCTGTGGTATCACACTCCCTGATTTCAAACCATACTACAAACCTTTAGTAAGCAAAACGTTATGGTTAGCAGAAAAAAAAGACACATAGATCAATAGAACAGAAATGAGAACCCAGAAATAAACACACACATATAAGGACAACTAATTTATGGCAAAGGAGCCAGAACATATAAGGAAGAAAAGAAAGTCTCTTCAATAAATTGATTTGTTTATGCAAATGAATGAAACTATAACACTATCTTACATCATACATAGAAATTAACTCAAAATGAATGAAAGACTTGAATGTTAAGACCTGAAACCGTAAATACACGGAAGAAAACACAGGCAGTAATCTCCTTTACATTGATCTTAGTAATATTTTTGTGGATTTGACTCCAAAAGCAAGGGAAACAAAAGCAAAAACAAACAAATGGGACTACATCAAAATTAAAATCTTCTGCACAGCAAAGGAAATCATCAACAAAATAAAAAGGCAACTTACTGAATGGGAAAAATATTTGGCAGTCATACATCCAATAAGGGTTTAATATCCAGAATATATAAAGAACTCATACAACTCAACAACAATGATAACAAAACGACAAACAACCTGATTAAAAAATGGCCAGAGGATCTAAATAGACATTGTTGCATTGAGCAAATACAGATTGCCAACAGGCACATGAAAAGATGTTCAACATCTGTAATTATTAGGGAAATGCAAATCAAAACCACAACGAGATATTACCTCACACCTTAGAATGGCTATCATCAAAATGTCAAAAAATAAGTGTTGGAGGGGATGCAGAGAAAAGCAAACTCTTGTACATTGTTGGTGGCAAAGTAAGTTGGTACAGCCACTAGGCAAAAGAGTATGGAGATTCTTCATAAAATTAAGAATAGTACTACTATATGATCCAGTTATTCCACTTCTGGGTATTTATCCAAAGAGTACAAAAACACTAAATTGATAAGATATATGCACCTCATTCCAGTAATAGGTTTATTGAATCCTTCTCTCTGCATGCCAGTTTCATCATCTATAAAAAGTGGACATAATGATACCTATGACTGTTGGCAAACTTAGTAAGATCATTTACATAAAAGTGCTAAAAGAGTACTTGACATGGAATATGAACTATAGTTTCTCATATTCTTACACTGGACATTGATTTATCCCTTGCCCGTAGGCAGATTTTTCTTTCTAGTTTCCGTTCTTTAGTGATTTTTGTGATAGCACACTGTCTTTGCCAAGCCGCTATCTATTGTTTGCAAAATTCTGCTACTTGAAAATTGGAATAGCGTTTTTCCCCTTTCAGTCTTCCAGAAACTTTCCATTTTACATTAGTTTCTCAAAGTTCACTGACAGAAGTTTGTTGATTTCATTTGAACATTCTGTTTATAATTTGAGTTCTATTGTATTGACCAAAAGACTTGAAAACACTAAGAGAACACGGGTACCTTTATAATCTCCTAATGAATTTAAGGCTTTAATTTTCTCATGGTGCTTAAATCCTATTCTTCTTAGTCTAAAAACCACGCTCTTCAAGCAGAGAGAAGCAAGTGGATTGTCAGCAAATTCACTTTCCTTCATCCATCTGTATTCCACAGTTGATCCCAAGTTTATCCCTTCCTTGGACTTTTCCAGGCTCTCAGAGTAACTGAGAAAGCCTTGATGAGAGCCGTAGCATTTTGCAAACTGCAGCTTACCCTGGTCCCTGTTTTTCATGTTTCTGTCCATGTTCCTCCTTTCCATCTTTTGAATGTGTTCTTTTATACTCTGAATTAGTTACAGCTCAGTGGGTAGATCCAATGTTTTCTTCAAATAACAGTTTGAATAGTTGACTGAAAAAAAAAAAAAGATTAACTTATTCCACATCTAATTCCTGGGAGAGTTTGAGGCAGCTATAGCGATATTGTACTAATCATTACCCATTGTATCTTAGTTATTTAAAATAGCAGACAGTTGCTTGAAGGCAGGAAACAAGCTTCATTTTTTTTATGTCTCTTTTGCCTAGAATGGCACTTAAAGATAACAATAGCTGCCATCTATTGTGCTTTACTAGGTGCCAGACATTTTAAATATATTATCTTATTCAGTCATCACAATCATCACATGGAAAAAATGCTGTTACATCTCCATGTTTATGAATGAGACAACTGTAATAGAGAGAGGTTAGTTAACAGGCCCAAGATCCCTCCTATAAAGTCATGAGCCTGGGGTTCAAAGCCACTAGCCAATCACCAGAGCCAGGCTCTTAGCCATTATATTGTTTGGTTTTGCCACGTGGGCACCTCAAACATGACTGTTGAATTGAGCATTCTTCTTTCTCAGCAGGGTCATTTACAAGTGCAAAGTGGAATCATATTTTTGAGAATTATCTTCCTAAGGTATCATGACTTATAATGCTACCTACATTTTCTCTTAAATTTATGAAATCTGCCTTCCAAAGTCTAGTACATACATTCAACTTTACCCAATTGTTTCCTTCTTTGCTATCATGAAGATATACTAATTTTCCTTCAAGTTTCTATAATTTCCATTTCATTAACCATTTTTTTCTTGGTGTTCAGAAAAAAGTCTAAGGTGAAAGTTCTGATCACTTCCTTCATCACCTGCCACCCCTCTCTCTCCAATTCAGTATCTTTTGAGTAAGACGAAGTTCTCCATCTGTATTTTCCCAACTTGACGTTCTTCCTGTTAAGACTTGATGATGCCACATTAGCATGTTTCCCATACTATTTTAATTTATCTTAATACATTATGTGTTTTGTTTGATGGATGTCAAAAGCATTAAACATCGTGTATTACCTGAGTAAGTATTTCTTTGAGTAAATCATGAGTACTGTAATTATTTAAAAGTCATAGCTGCTCCCTTTTTATAGGAAATTGCCTCATGGGTTTATTTAGGCATTTCTCTCTTTGTCCTAGACCAATAACCGTTTAAAACACCATTTCCTCACCCTGTCCTAGGATTTTTGGGCTGAACTTTTCCTCTGTGGGATTATGAAAACAACAATTCCAACTGTCTATAACTAAAACAATTCAAAGATTAACAAAGGATAACCCAGCTGACACTAGCTGAGAATTAAGGCTATACAGATAGATGGTCCTTACCTTCCTTCTTCAAATTGAAGTTGGGTTCCTGCAAGATGTCTGGTCACTAGATGGGAGTTCACATTGTTATCACAATGTTTATTCTTCATACCAATTTTTCTAGACATTGACATAGAGAAAGAGGAAAAAGACCTGTAACTATTGGAGTGTTTTTTGTTTTTTTGATTGAAGTTTATTATTGGAGTTTTATGAAAGTTTTGTTAGAATTTAAGGTTTGTGAGCTTTGGAAAAATACTCTAGAAGACGGGCTGAAGCTATCATGTTCAGCAACAGCAATGGTGAGGTGACCACAGCTGTGTTGTAAGAGAAAAGATCTGCCCTGTGTCATGGTGTGATATGTATACATGACAAGATTATCTGCTCACTGCAGCCATTTCTGTTCTTTTTCAGCTTAAAAGTTCTCTTGCTGAGACCAACTGGTTTCTGGACACAGGCTTAGGAGTTAAGTGTCACCTTAGCTAAGAGCTCACAATTTCGTTAGCTTAAGTTTTGCTCCAGAAATCCAAATCCAATTTCTTTAAATGATCCCATGTCCTTCTCTCTTTCCCAAATCAAACCTTCACTGGGAAGATAAGTGAAATTGCCCCTGGGCTTTCAGACCAACCACCTTCCTGTTGCAGACCCAACCACTCATGGCCCTTGTTTTTCTTGATTTCTTTTCGTCATGCTCTGACTCTGTTTCTGGGGGGAACTTCCTAAGCATTATGCCTCTTTACTGGTTTGGAGTCTCAATTCCTCCTTTAGAACTCAGAGCCAGCTCATGTCCTGTCCATCTGTTGATGTCAGTGTTGAGTTTCAAAGGTCACATAGGTAGTCAGTGGAGGAGTTGGGGTTTCAATCCAGGTGGACCTCACATCAAAGGGCAGATGTCTTCATGACCCTATACAGCTTCCCTATTGGGAGGTCTCACCAATGCCCTGGGGAGCACAGGCTGTTGTCATTACTCCAGAAAGGCAGCTTTTCCCATTGTGGAGTGCTTCTCTGAATGCACAGTTCCACCTGGGCTGAACATGGGTTCCCACTCCTATGTGAGGCACGCCTTAAAGGTCTTTATTAAGATGCAGGCTTGAGTCCTGAACACTGCCAGGGACAAAGCACATTTCTCTTCTCAGTTTTCTACGATGTTTTCTTGAAGACATATTTGTACTTTGTCTGAAAGGGAAAACTGCCGCAGGTGATCCCACCCCAACACCTGCAGAATATGGCTGCAGGGCTCAAAAGACAGAGATCAAGATGGTCCCAGGTCCGCTTACCTACTGTGTATGTCCCTAAAAATGAGACATTTAAGGAAAGGAGCTGGTTTAAAGAGGATACCTATGAGAAAATAGGAGAAGAATTGACTATTGTCAGCTTTGCTACGCTGTAAAGCTTGGAAAATCAGAAGCCACATAGAGGATTACCCCAATCTGCTTCCTGCTGTGCTTCCACTGGGACGGACTCTCTGAAGGCCTTGTTGCCTGACTTTTTATCAAGGATGTTCACCAAGTTGAATCAGGTGCTGACTCAGGTGGGATTGCTTCATAAGGATACATTCTGAGAGACTGTGGCAAACCAGTTGCTTTAGACATGACTCAAAGGGAGAATGTGGTTTTGTTTGGTGATAAAATGAGATTATAGTTATCAGGGAAAATAGGAAAGGAGAGAATTTCTGATGAGAGTTTTTAGCATGGTGTCTAGACCCCTGAGGCTACAACCTGTAAGTGACTAATTGGATCAATCCCAGAGTCAGGACATGCCTGGGTTAAGCTCTGAATAATGCATGAGGACAAATGGCTTGGTTCAGCATCCCTGGGCTATCTAATCACATTTTATACATGGGAAGATGGACAGAATTCAAAATTTATGAATCACATACTAAAAGTGCTTGATATTTTAATTGTTATTTTATTTAATCATAAACCCTTTGAGAATGGCTGCTATTATTATCATCACCATTTTATAAATTAAGTTACAGGTGCTCAGAAAGAAACTAGCTCAAGGTCACACAGCTGGTTAGTGGTAGAACCTAGATCTGACATCATGGCATATGATTTGGAGATAGGTAGGTCAATGTTTTGTTTTATACATGGTTTTGTCAAATTGTGACACTTAACATAGGTTTTGTCACACACACACACACACACACACACACACAAAACAAATAATGGCCTGTGAGTATCTTTAGAGAAAGTGTGTGATTACGTGGACACAGATGTGTTTAGTGAAAACAAATTTCTAATTAACCTCATTGTTTGTCTTGATAAGGTTACTGGATATAACAAGTTGTGAAGAGTGACCTTAATAATTGTTGCCGGGAATAGGAACTGCGACTGCACGCCACTTTCCACAGACTGGTTACCTATAGGGTATGGCTCAGATTCCTCATCCTTTGCAAGCTTTGTCTCACTTCATTTGACCTTTGACCCCTGCTTCTTACGCTGCATAGGTTCTCAAATTTTGAGAGGCTCCCTTTAGCATCATACATTACTGGATGACTAGCTCTGTGTCACAGTTTGTTCCCGCACTTATAACTGTCATAGAGACCCTCATATTTTGAAGACCCCTCTGTCTTCTAGTCTCTCCTGAGGATGGCCTGAGTTTCAAGTTCTTATACAAACCTAACGATTGTCTTGGACAGATGAGTAGACAAGTGTAGGTTCCTGAAGAGGAAGTGGAGCGAGGCTTGCATCTAAAGCAATGCAGGCTGGTGTGGAAATGAAGAGGCAGGCAGAGCTGAGGTTCACGCACTGAAAGCACAAGCGTGATAGGGAGTGTGTGCGTGGAGGGGAAGAGACAGCAGCTGTGTTGGTTGTCTCATATCACTGTGTAACAAAGCAGCCCTAAATACAGAGCCTCAACAATAATGATTTAGCTCAAGAGTCTGCAGGTTGCGTAGGGTTTAGTAGCGGAAGCCTGTTGCTGTCAAATCACTATCAGTTGGAGTGGCTTGACCAGGGCTAGGGTTCCACTTCTGAGATGGCTCACTCACATGGCTGGCAAGTTGGTGCTGGCTGTTGGCTGGTAATGCAGTGGGGCTCATGGCTGAGAGGTCTTAGTTCCTTCCTACGTAGGCCTCCTCGTGGGTCTTCCCAGAGGCTGCTTGGGTTTCTTCACAGTGTGGTATCTGGGCTCCCCGAGTGAGCATCCCAGAGAATCAGACACATCTGCATTGGCTTTGAGGAACCTAGCGTCATCCATCATCATTTTTGCCACATTCTGTTTGTGGGGGACGGTTGCAGAGGCCTGCCCATGTTCCAGGAGAGGGGATGTAGATCTCAGTTTCTGATGGGTGAGGTGTCAGAATCGCTTTGTAAGAAGAGCAGGGGGAGGGAAGGCAGTGTTGTGGTCATTGCTGGAAAAGCAATCTGCCACGGAGGCTGTCAGTGAGGGTGCAAGGGAGATAAGAGACTATCAAATGTCTTCCGGGTTTCGGTCTCAGGATATGTGATTACTGTCTTGAGTGGGTTGTTACTTGTATTAGGTGATTAGCTGATGTTGGGAAAGTTCATGAACATGTAGCGCGGTTTTGTTTTAAGAGCATTGAAAATCAGTTGTTGGCTAACTCCTGCCCAGTTACACCTTAGGGACAATTAGTGGCATGTTCTTTACTCTGGTCTGGTCTGAGGGAGAGATGGCAGAGGAAGGCCTAAAGGATTTGTGTCGAACATCACCTGTGTGCACATCTCTACCTTCCAGAAAGTAAGTGGTACCATAGATTAGTGAGAGCCGAGAGGTGCTGTAAACAGTAAGCCACGAGGACCCATTCAACAGCCAGGTGGATTTTGGCATTGCACAGACACTGGGGCAGAGAGACTCAGGCCCTGGAGCCCACATGGCAAAGATGATGTGCCAGGTACAGTTTTACAAAGTTTTACACATGTATTTGAGCCTGATAACGTCTATACTGGGTGGAAAGAGGCTCAGGTAACAGCTTTTTCTTCTTTGTCTCACTGATCCTCCTCTGTATGGTTTTAGCATGCCATGCTCCAGGAACATGGAGATAGGTAGGTTAAAATCTTTTAAAATTGCTTACTATATTTCTGTAAACATAACTTTTTTGTGTGTTTGTTTTAAATGTAGGAGAAAAAAGTATGGAGAAGTATATTGAAGTGTGTTAGAGAAACACACTGGCCCAAGAATGACCAGTGTTGAGCCCCTTGGTGATTATATGTCTATTTGTTTAAGAAACTGGTATTTCCGTTAAATAGTTACTGTGATTCTATAAGGGAAAATCAGCTGTCAGAGGTGTTAAATGTGTCTATACATCTGAGGTAAATTTCACTTTAAAAATGTGATTTTCTTCCTAGATCTTACTTACCTGAGAATGTATGATTCTGTGCTTTTCAAGGCTGCACTATTTCTAACAATGGGCCACAGCAGTTAGAAAATTCAAGCATCTTTTGAATACAAAATAGTCTTATAAATTGTAATTTCCTTAGGATTAAGGTATTAAATTACCAACTTTACATTTTGTTTTATTATTTGTCAGTCAGTCAGACAATAAGTATTTGTTGAGGGCTTATTCTGTTTCAGGGTGGTTTAGATGTTGTGCACATGGTGGAAGAATCACCAAACCTCTGCCCTCAAGGAGCGATAGACTAGTTTGGTGAGCAAATAAACATGCAGATAAATATAAACATATACACATATACATATAAGTCAGATACTTGCAGAAATTAAGTGGTAAGAAGGAAATAAAAGTTTATAACATAATAGAAATTGGCTGGGGGAAGGGACAGTTTTAACTCAGGCCATCAAGAAGGGTTTCTCTAAAGGGTGATATTGGAAAAGAAAACAGCTGTTTAGAAACCTAGCTGGGGAACATTTCAAGAAGATCTTTATGGGATGTATCTCTTGGAGGCAACATATGGCTGGGTTTAGTTTTTTGATCGAATCTGCTATTCTGTGCCTTTTTATTGATAAGTTCAGTCCATTTACATTTAGGGTGATTATTGATACATGAGGATTTCCTATCATTCTATCTCTGGTTTTCTGGTAGGATGGTGTCTCCCTTGTTTCTTTGCCTTTTTGTTGCTGTTATTTCAGTGTGGTGGTATTCAGTGATTTTTCCCTCTGTTTCTTCTTTTTTCATGTTATATATTTCAGTTCTGGATTTTTTTTTTTGAGTGGTTACCATTAAGTTTATGTAAAAGAAAGTTTCATATTTAGAGTATTCCATTTTCTTCAGCATGCTTACTTTCTCCATTCCCATATTCTGGTTCAGGCCTTTACTCTCTTCCCTTTTATGTTTTTGTTGTCACAAATTATCCCTATTCATGCTGTGAGTTGATTTCTGCACTGCAGTAGTAAGTTATATTTTTCCTCTTTTATTTTTTAAGAGTTTTTTCTTCTTCTTTACCCTGTATGTTATAAGTGTATAGTGTCCTATTTGGGTAGGGGTTGCCATTTCCTGCTTCTTTCTGTCTGTCTGTAATACTGCTCATAGTTTTGTATTCTTTTGCTTTTTGTTTCAGGTCGAATAATCTCCTTCAGTAGTTCTTGTAGTGCAGGTCGTGTGTTAGAAAATGCCCTCAGCTTCTGTATGTCTAGAAAGGTATTAACTTCTCCTTCATATCTAAAGGATATCTTTGTTGGATATATTATTCTTGGCTCATAATTTCTCTCTTTCAATAGTTTCTTGAGATTATTATGCTAAGCAAATTAAGTCAGACAGAAAAAGTAGAGAACCATATGGTTTCACTGATATGTGGTATATAAAACTGAAAACAACAAAGGAACAAGACAAACAAATGAAGAAACAAAAACTCAAAGACACAGACAATAGTTTAGTGGTTCCCAGAGGGTAAGGGGGGAGGGGTGGTAGTAGAGGGTAAAGGGGATCAAATGTATGGTGATGGAAGGAGAACTGACTCTGAATGATGAGCACCCAATGTGATATATAGATGATATGTTACAGAATTGTACACCAGAAGCCTATGTAACTTTACTAACAATTGTCACCCCAATAAACTTTAATTAAAAAAAAATCTTGATGGCATAAAGTGGGCCGCCTTGGAGGACAAAAGGAAGGCCACTATCTGATGGACAATGAGCAAAGGAGCCAGGGGAGGAGAAGGATTTGGGAGAGGTAGGCAGGGATGTAATATAACATAATTTCAGCTATGGTGATGAGTTTGGTTTTATTCTAATGGCCATGAGAAGCTACTAGAGAGTTTCCAGTATGAAGATGGTGCTATCTAGTTTGCAATTTAGGATGATCCTTCTGGATGTGTGTGAAGGATAGACCATAGAAAAGCATATTTGGAAGCAGGAAGCTGCTGCATTAATCTAGATAAGAGACACTGGTGGCTTAGACGAGGATGTAGCAACAGAGATGGTTAATGGTGACATGATTCCTCCTGTGTTGTAGAGGTTGAACCAACTGGATTTATATGATGTTTAGATGTGAATTTTTGAGAGAAAGAAATGGATAACTATTTGGCCTGAGGAACTAAGTGGAAGGTCATATCATTTTCTAAAAGGGAAAGACTGGGGAGGAACAGCTATAGAGGTTGGGTGTGGAAGTTAATGTTTGACTAGGCTAAGTTTAATGTGGTTAGCAGACATCTGAGTGAAGGTATTGATTTGACAATTGGATGTCTGGATCAAGCTGGAAATCAAGACTGGAGTGATATATTGGGAGTTAATAGTGTAGGGTTAGCACTTAAATTAATGAGACTTGATCGTATCATCTAGAACAGAAAACAAGAAGGCCAAGGACAAAACTCTGGGGTTCACTGACATTTGGAGATCTATCAATGGATGAGGAGAGAGTAAAGAGACTGAGTTGGAGCTGTTAATTAATATAAGAAGAACTCCAGGCAAGTATAAAGTCCTGGGAATCAGGAAAAGGTGGTGTTTCAAGAAAGACTTCACTGTCAACCTCACCCAATGAAGCTGAGAATCCTCATACAATGAGCATGAACTATTGGGTTTAACAGTATGAATTTCTTAGATGACCTTGATAAAATCCATTTTAGTGCAGTGGTGGTGGGAGAACAGAAGGCATACAGTGTATACAAGTATGGTATTCTTCATGAGTATTACATTAGAAAGATCTGGGTGGGAATCAAGTGAGGCTTTGTATTATTTTTTAAGGTAGGCAATAGTAATGCGGGATCTGAGAAGGTGGAATAGAGAGGGAAGTGATGTAGGAGACACAGATGGATTTGATGTTACAAGGTAAAATCATGTTTCATTTGATTACATATATTTTCTTTATTTATTTTAAGGTTTGAGGTGAAGTCATTAGGTAAGAGTGGAAATGTATCTTATTTGGGAATGTAGTAGCCATTACTGTTAATGTTGAACATTGATTTGAGTTTTGAGGACACAAACCGAAAGTGAGGCTAGTAAACATTATTGTGCATTTTTAAAAGAATGCTTTAATGAAGTGTTTGGCAAATTTCTTCTGTAAAGGGGCAGATAATAAAGTATTTTTGGCTTTGTGAACCATACAGTTTCTGTAACACTATGCAGCTCCACCATTGTAGCATGAAAGCAGGTAAAGACAACATATAAATGAATGAATATGGCCATATTCCAATAAAACTTTATAAACATGGGTAGTGGTCCACATTTGGTGCAAGGATTGTAGTTTTGTGACTCTTGGTTTAGCTGCTTGAATGTGCATGTGAAGGCAGAAGATATATGGATATCAATAGAAAGATATATATATATATATATATATATATATACATATATATATGTATATATATATATATATACACACATATGTATGTATAATTTTAAAAAAATTATTAATTTTTTATCAAATGATCACAATGGAGTAATAGAGGCACCAGGACATTAAGGGTGTTTACAAATGATCTAGATAAATGTGTTGTAATATGAGCTCTAAATCAGGCCAGGAGAGAAGTGAGGACTTGAGGACAATGATGGATAACACCAAAGAAACAGGGTCAAGAATTCCAGATCTCAGTAAGATCAGAGAATGGCAGGAATGGCCATACCAAAATCAGTGAGCTAGAAAGTTAGGAGGTAGAGGCTAGATAGAGAACGAGTATGAAATTGAGATTGTTCTGAAGAGGCATAGTTAATTACTGGTGGTAATAGTACAGAAGGAAAGAGTTTAGGAGCAAAGGATGTCAAGAAACTGAGAAGAGAGATTGTTGGTTGAATCAGCTATGTGTATTCCAAGAATAATTATGTAAGTAGTACTGAAACAGAAGACAGTAATTTACGGCCTAAAGTCTATAATAAATGAGGAGAAGTGACCATGAGGTCAGTTGATGATCACAGCACTGAAGGGCACTCAGGGTAAAGTCCGATGACTTGGATTTTAAAGGAGCTGGAGTTTGTGTGGGAGGAAAGGAGGTACTTCAGTGAGGACAATGAAAGATGCAGACCCTACCTCCAGGCGCAGTGGTGCAAGGCCTATGGGTTACAAGGTAGCCATTACTGAGAGGGCTGCAGAATATTTAGCGTGCACAGTGGACAAGTAAGAGGTTCCATTAAATCAAGAAAGCAAAAGGAAAGCAAGAAAGTCAAAGGTCAAAGCCCTACGAGCATTTATTGATCATTGAGTATGAGTTCGGGTGGTTACAAAGGCTGTTCTCTCCAAGCTGATGCTGTAGATATGGGGGGTACGTGGCAGTGAACACTGGGGTGGTGGTCTCTTTGCTGGAAATACAGGGTATGGGTGGGTAGTATGGCAGTCAGGAGAGCAGGGCAATGCCGCTCTGGCAATTGTCCCTTCTATGTGTGAAGATAACTATTTTCAATTATTTTATTATAGGAAATGTGACAAAATCATACCTGTTCAGAAATTTAAATTGGAATGACTCGAAGCCTATTTAATTATTAAAAACTTTTTTTTAAGCGTTCGTGTTTAATTGATTCTTTTTATGTCTCACTTAAATTCAGGATAATTGTCTACACATAACATTTCTGGAAGGGGGGGAGGGTTAAAGGTTTTGCAACCTGTATCAGATTCCTCAGCCTTGGTGTGGGGTGAGTCAGACTAAATGGTGACCGGGGTTCCTGGCCACGTGGAGGAGTCAACTGGATTGCTCATAGTTATAGCTCTTAGGATTTCTCTGGGGGAAATTCTGTGTCCACATAAATAATAGAACACATTCTAGAAATGTTTTTGCGTTAAGGGGAGGGGCATCTTTTAGGACCTGGTCCACGAGGCTCATTTTTTTGTTCCAGTGGCAGAACAAGTCCCTGGTGTATCCAGCAGAGTAAAATACCACAGGAGAGGGGTGCTCAGTGACACTTAGGTGGCAGCTGAGTGCATCATGGGAAATGAGAGCTGGGTTTGTGTCCCTATGAATGGATATGTTTTAACTTGGCATTTCCTTTGCTTACAAAATGGAAAAGAAAGGAGAATAATACCATATGATAAAACGATTTAGGACAATCTGGGAATGGAAATTGGGCCATATTAATAAAATTTTAATTATAAAATTACATTCTTCAGTTAGGCAATTGTCTTACTTGTTCTTAATTTGGGTGGGGAAAATTTTTATGAGCAATTATTGTGAAATTTTATGTACTCTTTGGTGGGATGTGGGTAAAGACACAATGGAACTGAAAACTATGGATGCACAGGGGATGTGTTCCCCTTTCCTGGGAACACGTTACTAGACTCTGATAGAATTTACTGAGAAGTACTAAGCCATTTTGATTCTGTAATTTTCTCTGTGCGTATATGTTTGTGTTTCCTATATTTGGAAATGATTCCAGAGTTGTGCCAAAGATGACTGGGAACCAATTAAAATAATTTGGGGGCGTGTCTGAAGCCAATGAAATTTGGAAATGCTTCTAGAACTGCAAAAATAAGCAGGCTCTTTCAGCATCCTCCTGGAATGCCACGTCAACAGCACCATCTTATTGGAAGGAAACCAATTTTCATTTAAAATTATAACTGACATCTGTGATTAGTTTCCTGTAAAGAGTAGAGGTTGATAAATGAATTCTAAGAAATTGTCAACTTTTAGTAGTTTGAATTTCAAAAGATGCCAGAAATCTCCAAAAAAATGTTAAGAGAATTTTATAAAAGAAGTTTGAACAATAGAAAGCTAGGCATATAGGATTAAGTAACAAAGGACTGATGTATTAATTAAAAGATACCATATAGTCTAAATTTCTCTAATTTTTATCCATGCACCAAACATCAGTCTAGGAGTTGAGGGCAAAGCAGTAATCAAAAGAGAGAAAAACCCTACCCTCATGGAGCTTACATTGTCGTGGAGAAAGACAGACTGTAAGGAAGAGAAACATAAAATGTATAGATAAGTGCTATGGAGAAAACTGAAGCTGGAAGGATGGATAAGGAATTTTGGAGGTGGGGCGTCAGTGAATGCTGTTCTGAGAGAGAGCATTTCAGCAACAATTTCAGGATGTGAGAGCATAAGCGATGTATAAGAATGGTCCAGATAGAGGGAATAGCAGTTGCAAAACCTGTGACCCTGATCCATGTTTTAATAAACTCATTCTGACTAAAGTATTGAGAATAGATTGTAGGCCAGCAAGGGTGCAAGAAGTGAGATCTATTAAGATACTGTTGAAACATTCCAGGTGAGAAATGATCACTTGAATCAGGATGGAAACAATAAATGTGGGAGGAGATATCAGGTTCTGGATATATTTTCAAGTAAAGTTAACAGGATTTGCTGACAGATTGGATGTGGAAAGTGAGAGAGGATGTGGCTAAGCTTTGGGCCTGAACTACCGGAAGGATGGAGTTGCCATTAGTTGCATGGGTTAAGACTCTGGGAAGTCTTGTGGTGGTGAAGGTGAGGACTTCAGTTTTACACTTCCTAAATTTGAGCTGCCTCCTGGGTATCCTCTAGTTAGGTCTAATGGTAATTGGAAATGTGAGTCTGGAAATCAAAGAGAGTCTAGTCTGGGGCTGTCAACATGGGTGTCATAAGCATAATGGTAGTATCTAAATCTATGACACTAAAGGAAGTGTATAGGTAAGAAGGGAAGGTCAAGTACGATGAAGACTGAGAATTGACCATTGTTCTTAGTCACTGGTGACTTTGACAGGAGTGGTGGGGAGTGAAAAACCTGCCTGCACTGAATCCAGAAGAGAACCAGAGAGAGAAGTTAGAAACAGTAAGTAAACACAATTCTTTCCATTAGTGTTATTGAAAAGGACAAGCAGAGAACTAGGGTAGTAATTGGAAGGGGAAGCAGAGTAAAGGGAGTTATTTATTATTTTAACATGGAAGAAATAACATCACATTTGTGAATAATTCATTAGCAAGAGAAGATGTGATGATGCGGAAAGGAAGGAGGAGAATTACTGAGCTCCATTTGTGAGTAGTTGAAGAGCGGGGAAATCTAGTGTACACCAGGTTGCCGCTAGCTAGATTTAGACTGTTCAGTGGAGAAGGGAAGGCTTTGTATTGCGCCCTGATTCTGCTCGGCGCATAGAGGTACTGGAGTTTATTCAAGATGCCTTCTAATTGCTTCTGTTGGATTTAGGAAGTATGGGAGAAATGTGCAGAAAGTGTGAAGTTAGCAAAATCTGCACTTTATCAATGAGCTTGAAATCAGGCTAGATTTGATCTGAGATGCTTCCAAAGCAGTGGGTGGGGTTGGTAAGACTTCTTCTCTGTTGTCTCTTTCTGTACCCAACACAACCTCACCCCACTCCTCCCAGGATCCACTCATCAGTATGGGTCCCATTTCCACATTATTCTTATTACGTATTCCAGGGTTCTGAAAGAATAGACAGAAATAAACTCTGGGATGGGGGAAAGGGTTGCTATCTGGAAAGTACTTCTGTGAATAATTGGCTGGTAATGTTGTGTTGTTTTGTTTTCTTGTTCGTGTTTTTGTTTGTTTGTTTTTGTTTTTCATGGTTTTCCTAGACTGTGTAATACACATTTACAACAAATGTAAATGCACTTTCAAATAACACTATACTGCTTCACAGGGGCAGGTGCCTTATAAGAGGTTTCCAAATTCCTTTCTCTTGCCCCTTATAAAATTGCTGTCCTTCATGTCACTCATTCATAAGTTATAACCACTCAATATATTGTTGCTATTATTATTTTGAACAAACTGTTAAATCAACTAAGAAATGTTAAAAAAAGTTTTATTTTACTTTTATTCCTTTTCTAATGCTCAGATCTACACAGAGAAAGGGCCTACTATATTATTTTCCTTTTTTCTGAAGCATTTCCTTTAGTGTTTAACAAGTTTACTGGTAACAAATTCCCTCATTTTTGTTTGTCTGAGAAAGTATTTCTCCTTTACTTTTGAAAGATAATTTCACTGAAGGATACAGAATCTAACTTATTTTTTCTTTCAACACTGTAAATATTTCACTCCACTCTCTTTTTGTTTGCATGGTTTGTGAAGAGAAGACCGATGTAATTCTTATCCTTGTTTCTTTATAGGCAAGGTGTTTTTTCTCCACTGACTTTTAAATTGTTTTCTTTGGTTTTGATATTCCACAGTTTAACTATGATATACCTAGGTGTAGATTTTTTTTTTTTTTTTTGTATTTATGATGCTTGGTGGTTTCTGAACACCTACAGCTGTGGTTTGGTTTCTGTCATTCATTTTAGGAAATTCTCAGCATTTATATCTTCAAATATTTCTTCTGTTCTTTTCTCTCTTTCTCTCCTTCAGGTATTTTCATTATGCATATGTTATATGCTTTTATAATTGTCCTGTGATTTTTTTGTGTATTCCATTCTCTCTCTCTCTCTCTCTCTCTCTCTCTCTCTCTCTCTCTCTTCTGAGTTTTTCAGTTTGGGAAGTTTCTATTGATACATCTTCACGGTCATTGATACGTTTCTCTTGGAGGTGTGCAGTATCCATATCCAATATACTGATGAGCCCATCAAAGCAGTCTTCATTTATGTTACAGTGTATTTAAGTTGTAGCACTTCCTTTAGATTCTTTCTTACAGTTTTCATCTCTATACTTACACTAGCCATATGTTCTTGCATGTTATCCATTTTTTCCATTAGAGTCCTTAGCTTGTTAAATCATAGTTATAAAAATTACAAATCTGAGAATTCTAAAATATCTGCCATACCTGAGTCTGCTCTGATGGTTGGTTTGTATATGCAGACTTTTAATTTTTTTTTCTTTTCTTGCCTTTTAGCATGCCTTGCAATTTTTTTGAAAGCTGAACATTTTATATTTGATAAAAAGAACTGAGGTACATAGGTCATTAGTATGAGATTTTAGGCTTACCTGTCTAGGAGTTAGGCTGTTTGTTTCTGTTTGCTATAGTATTAGGTGTTAGAGGCTACACTTTATTCCAGTGTCTTTGTTTGTGCCTCCCTGTTGTCTTAGAGTTTCCCTAGAGACTCCTTTTTGAGTAGTACTGTTTTGTTTAGCTGTGATCTCCTGTTACTATATAAGAGCCGTGTAAATGTGGGAGGAAGGGAAGCCTTTTATTTTTCTTACGATCAGGTCTCAGTATTTTGATGGGCTCGTGTCCCTATGCTGTGACTTTTACAAGTGCTTCTCAGCTCCCTCCTTCCCCCACACTCCCCTTATATGACATAGGAAGGGTAGAGGTGGCTGATGTTGGGTATTGCCCTTCTTCTTTGTTGGTTAGGCTTGGGAAAAACCCATGTTGGTTAGGGAGGGTCTGACATTTCAAAATGGTACTTTTGCTCTCTCCCTATCTGAAGCATGAGGAGATATTTCTCTGATCTTTTTGCTAAAACCTGGTGGGGTTCCTGGAGTTAAAACTCATGAAGGTACTACCCCACTCCCAAAGGGTGGGCCCTGTGGAGGATTGCTCTCTCAAGCTAGTCCACACTAAGCCTTGGAAATGAGTCAGTTACCCTTTAAATATTCCTAACAGGCTGTATCTGTGGCTTCTGCTCCTGGTAAGCTCTCATTCTCTGTGTTTACCTATCTATCCAGATTTTAGGCAAGTGACGTATCCCATGCCCTCTCTCCTCTGATGGATCTAAGAAGAGTTGTTGATTTTCAATTATTCATCTATTTTTTTTGTGAGGGTAGGAGAGACATCTTCCAAGCTCTTTACATGTAGAACAGGAAGCTGCAGTTCAAAGGCTTTCCAATGGGAAATGATTCAGGCCATAAAAAGCAAAGGGAAGAAGTCAATAACAATTCCCTTTTAAAAAGAGAGAACAAAGAAGGCTAGTGGGATGAGTAAAGGGAAATCAGAAGGGAAAATTGTGAGCTTGTGACAATAGTTTATAATTATATTTTGACCCAAGCAAAAAAAAAAAAAAAAAGTCTTTCGTCCTCTTTCTCCTTTTCTTCTTGTCTCTTCCTTCCCATTACTTTCATCCTTCTTTTTGTCCTTCTCTAGACTCTCCACCTTCATTCTCATTTTCTTCCTTTGTGTTAACAGTATGAGAGATACGGTTTCAGGCATTTCAACCCTTGGCATTTATCCTTGGGGGAAGGTGACTTGTCTCCTTTTTAGACCGGCTCTACTAGCATTTCAGACAGACACAGAATGATGGGGCCACCTGATGCTCACAGGGGAGCCTGTCCCGGACCTTTTACATAATGGGTCAGGAAGACCCTTTCATGATCTTTACTGTATATTTTAGTTTTGTTGACAATAGGGGAGACATAGGATAGCTTGGCCCTCATGGATTGTCTCTAGAGGTCACTCCTTGATCCCTCAAGTGGGGATGATTTGCTCCCTTATAAGTGCTGAGGACAAGTATTCTAGGAGGCTGGATGGAAGCTACCAAGTACCTGTCCTCCAGCCTCAATGTTAGAGTTTATAAAGGTACTTTCGATTGATTTTAATATGCTGTGCTATACTCTTGTGAACCACTTTAGTGTTCCTTAATTTTCACAGGGCTCTTGCTGTAGATTGAGTGGACATGTAAGCTCTTCATTTTTGGCTTCCAGGGGAAGTTATTCAGAAGTAACTGCTGCAGTCTGGAGGGTCAGCAGTGCAGGCTTTTGACATGCAGTCTCAGGACCATCGCTGTGTGGAGGCCGGCGTTTTGCTGGGTAACAGACGGCATCATAACAGTCTGTCCAATGACCATAGATATGTGCCTTCTCAAATGGGTGACGCTGTTCATACGGAGGCATTCAGATGTCCTTGGAATTTTAGTTACCAGGGTGTAACTGTCTTATGGGGGAACTATAAACCTAAAAAGGTCAGGGAATAGTTATACAGCACTTAACTCTCCAGGGATCCCAGGAATCTAGTTGTAAGGTCGGGACTGACTATAGTTTCACTTGGTCCCAGTTTAGCCTCAGCATTTCAAGAAGTCTTTAAATAAAGTATAAAACATGCAAGAGCCTTTAATAGGGAGGTAATGAAAAGAAAGCATGGCATTGACCTTGGATGAAAGGGAGTGATAGATATATCTGGCAAAAGAGGATAAGAAGAATGGCCAGGTGTTGCATCCTTGTCACAGAATGTATAAAGGTAAACAAATACAGCTTGTGAAGAGGGACAAAGCAATGCCCAGATTGACGAGAACTTGACGTGAGTCAGACTGGAGTTGCCTTCAGGGGACATAACTCAGAAGGGAAAAAAAAGGGGTGGATCATCAGGCTTTTGTTTCTGTCTCTCAGGCTTAATTAACTTTAAAGAGCATAAATTCAGGAGCCAGACTGCTAGGGTTGAAGCCCAGTTCTGCCGCTTACTAGCTGTTTAACCTTGGGCAAGTTACTTAACCACTCTGTCCTTAGAGATATTATGAGAATTAAAAAATTGTAATAATTGTAAAGCTGTTAGAATGCAGCCTGATAGGTTGTTATATTATGAGCACTATGGAGGATGTGAATCCTGCATTATTTAAGTGTGGACTGCTCCCTCTGAACGCTGCTCTAAGTATGGGGATGTCCATTGCATGTGTGTTGACGTAGAATTTGATTCTGTCATTGAGGAGGTTTTCAAAAGTACACTACTCAGCAAAAATACTTTATTTGGTTTAAACAAAACCTTTGATAGGACCTCTCATGATTTTCCTGTGGATAAGACTGAAAATTCCAGTTGGAGTCCGGGTTATAAGGGAACCGTGTTGACTGTCCACCCCACATGGTATATATTAACTGATCAAGGTCAACTTGGAAAAGGGTTTCCAGAGGCTTTATGCCTCCTCTGACCACAGATCCTGCATTACACGCTCTTCACTGACTTTGGCAAAGATACAAAGGCATGCTCATTGGAGCCTATGGGGATGTACAGTCACATATGTGGGATTAAGAATTCAGATCCCAAAAGGTATTATTCAACTCAAGCCCTTCTTGCTCGTCTCACTGTAACTGATAAGTTTTTTTTTTTTTTTTTTTGTTGTTGTTGTTTTTTACTGCTATGCTGTGCTGCTTGGTTTTCTTGCACACACTGTCGATTCCTGCCTCTACACACTTTCCTCATGCCATTGCTTCTCACATATTTATGGCATGCTTTTTCTTCCTCTCTAGGGCCGTTTCAAGGCCATTATGCTTTAATCAAAGCCTAGAGAACTGCCCACAGTTCATGTAGGCTCACGATAGACTCAGGGTTTTATTGGCAAATCCTGGCTTTGCCTCCAACAGCAGGATGCAGAAAGGTGTCTTTTCCTGTGGGCACAGTTGACACATGTCTTCACTTCGTGCTGTGCAAGATGCTGTCGACCCTGTTAAGGGAAGGGATCTTGCCAGCAAGGACTTGCTCAGATTCCAATTTGGTCACAGCACATCCTCTGCACAGTGTCCTGCATTCGCCGTGAGGAAGGCCAGAGGGTTTATTAGAGTCACTGAGCTAGGCAGGGGCAGCTATGCAGTCACTTTTGTATCCCCTCACACTGACTTGCAATCTGTTCTGTCAGCTTTCCCTTCCCTGCCATAGGGTTCTGTATAGGGAGGTCCTGCAGCCTCTCTGATCTGTTTCACATATTAGAATAGTCTTGTCCTCAGATGTTAAGAGTTTGAGAACAATTTAAATCAGAACTTCCTCCATACACAGTTTAAAGCCTCTCTTATCATCTCTGCTCAGGCCCCACTCTCTGCTTACTGATTGGCACTGGGGTAGGGGCTGTGTCTGTTCAACTTTCCCTGGCATTGCTCTTCCTCCTCCCCCATTCTCTGTTTCTGGGTCCTCCTGGACTCAGGCCTGGAGGAGGGCAGCATTCATTAATTCACCACATATTCACTGTGTTCTTACTTTGTACCATGTCCTGTTCTGAATTCTGGTATGGACCAGTACAACAAAGTCCCTGCCTCCATGGGACTTATATTCAAACATGCAAGGCAACATATATTAATACATATAACATATCGGAAAATAATAGAGCTTACGGGGAGAAGTAAAGCAAAAAAGGAGACTACGGAGTTCTGGGAATGGGATTTGCTATTTTATATAGAAAGTCCAATGAAGGACTTTCTGGTAACGTGACATTTGAGATGAGACCTAAGAGAAGTAAGGGAGTGAGCTGTGGAGAGATTGGGTGAGAAAATTGAAGTGGTGGAGACCAAGTATTCCAGGAACCCACACAGCCCATGTGGCTGCTGGAAGGAGTGAGATGGAGTGTAGCAGACGCTGGGGTAAAGAGGCAGTTGGGGGTGGTGGCAGTCACTTTAGGGTTCTAGGTCACGGCAGGATTTGCACTTTTAGTTCGGGGAGGCTGAGAAACCATTGGACAGTGTGTGTATGGATGAAGGATGTGATCTGACTTACATTTCAACATCATCTCTCTGGCTCCTGGGTGAATAGAATGTAGATAGTCAAGGACAGAAGTGGGGAGACCAATCAGTGGGTGACTGCAGTACTCTAGGAGACAGATGGTGGTGGCTCAGACTAGGGAGATAGAAGGAAAGAGTCATATTCTGAATCTTTTGAAGGTAAATCCAACAGGGTTTGTTTCTGCATAATATTTCAGAGGAAAAAGAAACAAGGGACTCCCGATGACTTCAATAACAACTGGACTGATGGATCTGTCATGTACTGAAATGGGAATGGCTGCAGGAGAAACAGGGCTCATTTGGGGGTTGGTGAAAAACAAAAGTTTGATTTTTGGTCTCATTAAGTCTGAAAAGTGGAGTTCAGGGATGTAGACTAAAGATTAAATTTGGGAGTTGTCACTGTAGAATTCAGTGTAAGGGAATAGGAAGCAATCTGGACAGAGCCTGGAAGAGATAGGTGCTGAAGGTGTGAGGAAAACGATGAAGACGTGAAGGAGAGGAGGGGGACAAAGGACAAGGGAAATGCAATTGCAGGATTATAGCAGCCCAACTTAAGGTTTGGTCATGAATTTAAACAAAAACTAGTCATCTTGGTTTTATTTCAGCCTCATTCTGCATCCTGAATGAAGATTTTTCAAAACACAATTTTGTGGGTTCTTGGAAACCCTTGCACAAGGACCTCTCATGTACCTCATCTTCTCTGTGGTCCTGCCAGGTCCTATGGGGCTAAATACTCCTGGGGTCCTTGCAGCTAAGCTTTTTTTTTTTTTTTTTTTTTTTTGCACTTCCCACAGCGTCCACTTGTCCACAGGAACCCTTGTATCCCTTTCCTGCAGATGGTGGAGACCCACTGTTGTCCTCTTTCCTTGCCCAACCATTGTTCAGACTTGTCCAGGTGAGAATTGATAAAACTGTCTCTTTGCAACCCACACTTTAGGGTATACCTGTCAGGTTCTTCCAACAACCTTCTAGGCAAGAACTTTCAAGCCTCCATGTTTCTGCATCCCAGAAAGTTTCTAACTAGAGAATAAGATGATCATTTGCTCATCTCAAAAGTACAGCCTCTGATCTCTCTGCATTATTTGTCTTTTAAAACTTTTTATTAGGAAATAATTTCAAAAGTACAGAAAGAATGCTAGAATAAGTGTCATATAAAGGACACGTGTATTCTTTACCTTGATTCACCTATTATTAACTTAAAAAATATTTTTATTAAATTTATTGGAGTGACATTTGTTATTAAAATTATATAGGTTTCAAGTGTCCCATTCTATAATAATACATCATCTATCTATTGCATTGTGTGTTAAATTATCATGCTAAGTGAAGTAAGTGAGGCAGAAAAAATGATTTCTCTCATATGTGGGATATAAACCTGAAAGCAACAAACGAACAAGGCAAACAAACAAAAACTCATAGACACAGACATCACTTTAGTGGTTACCAGAGGGCAAGGAGGGAGAGGATTGTAGAGGAGAGTAACAGGAGTCAAATATATGGTGATGGAAGGAGAACTGGCTCTGGGTTATCATGCTAAGGTGTTGCATTCAGTGGTTGGCCTCTTCATCATCCTTTAATCTAGAACATTCCCACATATTTTATAACATTGAAGTTTTCGAATGCTTTCCTTCCTTTAAAAAATAAAACATTTTTCATTTTGTGTTTACCTAATATTTCCTTGTGATTAGATTAAGGTTGTACATTCTTTTTAAAAATTGAGATAAAGGTCAGTTACCATAAAATTTATATTGTGTACAATTGAGAACTTTTTAGTATAGTCACAAGCTTGTGCAACCATCACCACTATCTAATTCTAGAATACTTACATCACTCCCAAAAGAAACTTTGCATTTTTTAGCAGTTACTCCCCACTCCCCACTCCCCCTAGCCACTGGCAACCATTAATCGACTTTTGGTTTATGTTTGTGAACATTTCACATAAATGTTACCATACAATATATGGCCATTTTTTGGCCTGGCTGTTTTGATTTAGCATAATGTTTTCAATGTTTGTCCTTGTAGTATATATTAGTACTTTGTGTCTTAATAACATTCCACTCTAAGGACACACAACATTTATTTCCATACATAAGTTGATGGGCATTTGAGTCGTTCCCACTTTTTCGTTATTATGAATACGTTGTTATAAACATTCATATACAAGTTTTTTTTGTGTATGTGTGTGAATGTATATTTTATTTATTTTAGGTATATATCAAGGAGTGGAATTGTTGGGTCATAAGGTAACTTTATGTTTAACTTTTTGAGGAACTTTCAAACTACTTTCTAAAGTGTCTGCACTATTTTATATCATAACTACCAATGAACGAGGGTTCCGATTTCTCCACATCTTTGTCAACACTTGTTATTGTCTGTCCTTTTGATTATATCCATCCTAGGGGGTATTAAATGGCATCTCGTTGTGATTTTGATTTGCATTTCCCTAGTGATTAATTATGTTGTGTCTTATGTGTTTTTATTGTCCACTTGCATATTTTCTTTGGAGCAATGTCTGTTTAAATTTTTTTGCCCATTTTTAAACTGGATTATTAATCTTTTTATTGTTGAATTGTGAGTTATTAATTTAGATGAAGTCCAATTTATCTAATTTTTGTGTTGTTGCTTGTGTTTTTGGTGTTATATTTAAGAACCTCTTGCCTATTCCAAGGTTATGAGGATGTACCTTTATTTTTTTTTCTAAGAGGTTCATAGTTTTAAATCTTTTAGATCTCTGATATATTTTGAGTTAAATTTTGTATATGGTATGAGGTAGGAGTTCAACCTCATTCTTTTACACGTGGATATCCAATTGTCTCAGTAACATTTTTTTTGTAAAGACTATTTTTTCCTCATTGAATTATCTTGACACATTTATCAAAAATCAATTGACCATAAATGTATAGGTTTATTTAATACTCTTAATTGTATTCCATATATATATTTATATATCCTTATGCCAGTACCACATGATAATTTTTACTGTAACTTTGTAGTAAATTTTGAAATTGAGAAATGTAAATACCTAATTTTGTCTTTCATTTTCAAAATTGTTTTGCTATTCTGGGACCCTTGAATTTCAATATGAATTTTAGGATTAGTGAGTGTGTTAATTTCTGAGGAAAAGGTCACTAGAATTCTGACAGGAATTATATTGAATCTGTAGATTAATTTGTGGAGTACTGCCAGCTTAATAATATTAAGTCTTCCAATCCATGAACACAGATGTCTTTTAGTTTATACAGGTCTTTAATTTTTTGCAAATATGTTTTATAGATAATAAGCTTCAAGTCTTGTCCCTTTTTTGATAAATATATTTTAAGTATTTTATTCATTTTGATACTATTGTAAATGGAATTGCTTTCTTAATTTCATTTTTGGAATGTTTATTGCTAGTGCATAGAAACACAATGCATTTTGTATATTGATCGTTTATCCTGCAACCTTTCTGAACTCATTTATTAGTTTTAATAGGTTTTTTTCTGGGTACTTTAGGAGTTTCTGTATGCAAGATCATGCCATCTGGAAACAGAGATAATTTTACTTTTTTTCCCCTAAACTGGTTACCTTTAATTTCTTTTGCTGGACCAATTTTCCTGCCTAAAATCTCCAGTACAGTGGTGAATGGAAGTGATGAGAGCAAAAATACTTGTCTTGATCCTGAACTTTAGGAGCAAAGCTTTCAGTCTTTCACCTTTATGTGTGGTATTTAGCTGTGGGTTTTTAATATATGCCCTTTATTAGTTTGAAGAATGCCCTTCTGTTCATAGTTTGTTGAGTATTTTCATCATGAAAGTGTATTAAGTTTTGTCAAATGCTCTTTGGTGTCTATAGAGATGCTCTGTGGTTTTTGTCCTTATTTCATTAATGTAATAATAGAATTTTATCACATCGATTCATTTTTGCATGTTAACCAATCTTGCATTCCTGGGTTAAATCCTAGTTGTTTATGGTGTATAATCCTTTTAATGTGCTATTGGATATAATTTGGTAGGTTTTTTTGTTGAAGATTTTTGCACCTGTATTCATAAAGGATATTTATTATTAGTTTTCTTTATTTGTGATGTATTTGTCTGATTTTGATATTAGACTTATACTGGACTCCTGGAATAAGATGCAAAGTTTTTCCTCCTCATCTATTTTTAAAAAGGGTTTGTAAAAGATTCATTTTAATTATCCTTTAAATTTTTGAGAGAATTCAGCAATGAAGCAATTTGGTCCTGGGCTTTTCTTGATGGGAAATTTTTTGATTACTAATTCAATCTTTTTACTAGGTATATGTATACTGAAATTTTGTGTTTTTTTTTTTTAAATCAATTTCAGTAGTTTGTATCTTTCTAAGAATCTGTCCATTTCATAAAGGTTATGTAATTTTTTATAATGTTCTGTTTTAATCCTTATAGTTTCTGTAGGGTTTGTAGTAATAGTCCCTCTTCTATTTCTCATTTTAGCAATTTAAACCTCTCTTTTATTCTTGTTCAGTCTAGCTAAAATTTTGTCATTTTTTTTTTAATCTTTTCAAGGAACTAACTTTAAGTTTCATTGGCTTTCTATAATGTCTTTTCTAGTCTGTTTAATTTATTTCTTTAATTTTGATTTATCCTTCATTCTACTTGCTTTAGGTTTAGTAAACTTTTTTTTTAGGTTTTGCTCTTCCTCTAGTTTTTCAAGGTAGAAGTTTAGTTTACTGATTTAATAGTTTTCTTGTTTGTAAATATATACACTTAGAGCTATACATTTTCCTCTGAGCACTGCTTTTGCTGCATCCCATTAATTTTGGTATATGGTGTTTTCATTTTTATTTATCTCTAACTATTTTCTAATTTCCCTTTTGATTTCTCCTTTGACCCATTGGTTATTTAGAAGTGATTTATGAAATTTACATGTATATTTGTGAATCCCCCCAATTTCTATCTGTATCAATTTCTAATTTTATTCCACTTTGTTTGGAGAACATGGTTTGCGTGATTTCAGTACTTTCAAATTTGAGACTTGTTTCGTCACCTAACATATAGTCTATTCTTAAGATTTTTACATATGTACTTGAGAAGAATATGTATTACGCTATTATTGGATGGAAAACTCTATAGACATCTATTAGGTCTAGTTGATATTTAGTGTTGTTCAAGTCTTATATTTCCTTGTTTATTTTCCTGTCTAGTTTTTCTATTCATTGTGGAAAGTAGGGGAAAGTGGGCCACAGCAGTGGTGGGAGATGAGACCTAGACATGATTGAATTGATTTAAATTTCTGTGTCTAAATACAGAGTGGTTAGGTTTCAATGTCTGCAGGGTGAAATTTCAATTATAGGTTAATAGTAGAATTAGAAATGGAACGGGTTAAGGTCAGAGTGGTAAATGTGGCAGATGTAAAGTTGAAAGCCAGAAAATGAGAATAAATGGGTGTTAGTGTGTCAGATATAAAAAGAGTAGGTGCTAAAGCGGAGATCAGGAGATACAACAGAGTCAAAGCAAATGATTCTCTCTGGGAGTATACGCTGAGTTGAGCAGAATATCTTCTGATACCCTATTTCTGGCTTATTTTATTTATTTGTGCTTTGTCCTCAAGAGGATCCAACTTCTTAAAAGGCACCCAGGACTTCTAACAGTTGAATTTCCTGTGTGCTTGCAGAAAGAGTAGGGTACTTATGTTTGGGCAAACAGACTGTTCAGGGCCTATGCCAGTTTGACATTGGAGAGGGTCTGGCACTGCTGCCAGTAGACTCAGTAGACTCAATAGAGGCAGTTTCCTGTTAGTTCTTCCCAGGATGTGTCTTACATGCCAGCCAAATTTCATTGAAATTGATTGATTGATTGACTGATTGATTGCCTCTGAGCAGCCCTTGAAATTCTACTTGGGAGACAACATGGTATAATGAAAAGAAAGCTTTGAAGCCATAAATCTGGAGCATGCCCAGCTCTGCCAGTTACTGTAATTTAGGCAAGTAATTAGACCTCTATTATACACACACATATGCATAGTCATGCAGAGTATACATGTATACACAGATACATATATTGGCATATGCATGTGAGAGTGTAGATGATGCAAGTATTAAATAAGTCATTTTTAAAGCACTAGTGCCATATCCAGTGATCAAGGAAAGGGAGTTCTTGGTATCTTTTCCCTCTTTCCTTCCCTTCTGTGTGCATTCTTGTGTGTGTGTGTGTGTGTGTGTGTGTGTGTGAGAGAGAGAGAGAGAGAGAGAGAGAGAGAGAGAGAGAGAGAGAGAGAGAGAGAGAGAGACAGGCAGTATCTCACCAAGTTAGAAAAGCAAACTCAAATACATAGGGATCTGTCGCCCAGTAAGACACCCTGGCGTTAGGCAAGTCACCCAATGGCTTTAACTGTTTTGTTCCTGAAATTGACCATTTCTTTTCATTAAACTAACTGGATGGAGCCGAGGTTTTGACAGTAGGTGGAAGAATATGTAGAAGTGCATTACTGCTGGCAAAGGATCATTTAACCTTGTCGAGTAGATGTGAGTGTTCCTAGGCTCTCCTGGGCAGGACTAAGTGAGGACAGAGGTGGATCCTGGACAGAGCCCAGGCTACATGTCAACATTTCAGCACCTCTCCTTTCTTGTGCCCTCTCTGTGCTCTCCATCCTCTTAGAAATGATGGTTGTGCTGCTGCACTTGGATTTTGTTACCGTGGTTACAGATGCAGTTTCTGGGGGAGGAGGAGAGAGCTGTGTTTTTATAAGGGCAAATTGTACTGACATTTAAATTGGAGGCATCACAGTGGAGTACAGCTGCCAAGGTATAGGAGACTACGCTCCCCCTTTGCTATTGGCATATATGAGAAACTCTTGCCTCTCCCTCTTTCTTGATGTTTGTGTGTGGACTCACCCCTTAGCCTGTAACATATTCTGATGACTGAGATTCTGGTTGGGAACAGGGAAAGCCTTTTTCAGTGAGATTTTGAGGAGTCAGCTGTACTAATGGTTTCTCAACAAATGCTACAAATAATATCAAACCAAAGGGGTGAAACAGTCAGATGTGAACAGGAAGCCAGATCCACAATGCTTAAAGGAGATTAGAAGGGTAGCCAAATGGAAAGGTCTGGAAAGGATATGACAGAGAGAAGTCAGAAGTCTGAAGATGAGGGGAATAGGAGCAGCATGAGGTGAGCAGACCACTTCCTTGCCTTGGGTAGGCATTCGTGTTTGCAGTTAGTTCCTGGGGAATGGTACCTGTGTGGGTTTGTGGAATTTACCAGGTGGATCCAGCTCAAGGATGCTCATGATATCTGGAAAGTGGGAGAGCTAACCACGCTGCTGAGCCAGGTCCTCTTCCCATCATTAGGGGGAGGTGACGTGTGTAAGGATAAATTAGTTGAAAATGTTTTCTTCTGACGAGTTACAGGTTTGAAGTACACAGACCATCTTTACCCAGGGGCGTGGGTTTGTGGCTGGAGCTTCTGGTCTCCCTTGTGGGTTAGTCAATTGTTCAATCAGTCAACAAACACCTACTGAGTTCCCAGTCTGTGTGAGCGCTAAAGGTGCCTAAAGATCAACATGCTGCTCTTGTTTTCAATTCCAGAATCCTACCCTAACTCAGAAGGTCAAGCATATCGCCACTGAGGATAGGAATTGGGTTACAGGACATTGGAAAATGAAAAACTCAGAGCCCTGAAGAAGTCTCTGATTGGCCATTGGTCTAACTGCTGCCTCAAGCTGGTGAATAAATTGTTCAAGGGCTCCTTGGGGTCCATGTGCTAATTGTGAGCTCAGTCAGCCACGAGTGTTCTAGAGAAGTGCAGGTGAAGGGCCTGGTTTGCTCACCTTCCACTTGATTTTCTGATATTGGGTAAACTGTGTGGAACCATTTAATGATATAAAAATACTTTAAGAGATGAAGAGTTTGATGTCCTATGTTCCCATCAGCCAGTTTAGAGAGAATGTGTACACAGATAAGTGTGTACACACAAAACTATATAGACATTTTGTGTCTTTGCTTCCATGTGTACATCTAAATGAGTACCTGCATGTGACCATGTGAGCAAATGTGTGTGTGTGTGTGTGTGCACATATATGGGTAAAAGGCATTTGGAAATCTCTTGGTAGGCATTTGGAAATCGGAGGGCTATGGGTTTGAGGGTTGAATACTTCTTTTATTAGCTCTGTGATTTTGAACACACATTGTTAGGTCTTTCAGCCACAGTTTTCTCATCTGGAAATGGAAATAATTAATCCTATTTCACAGGAATCTTTGTGAGGATTATATGCAGTAATTAGTATCAAGCATCTGGCATAGTGTTTGGCATAAAAAGGGCAATTAACAAATATTTCAGTTCCTGTTACTTTATATACCTTTCCCATGCCCTACCATGAGGTGGCACGCCTTAAATTTTGTGTCATTATTCTCAATTGTCGGAGGAGCAAATGGCCCTCGAAGCAGGCATAGCAATAGCTTAAATGGCAGGCAATTTGTAGAATTTGTAGAAGTGTATTCACACACCTGATGTTCTCATAATATCCATTAGCTAAAGTAAAGCAGTCAAAATCATCTTGCTTGGTGATATGCAGAAGAAAGATTGAGAAGGCGCAGTCAGAGGAGATGATATCACAGAGCAATCCCTGGTCCACATTCTCAGCACTCAGCCTCACTGAGGAAGGTATGGCTGCCCCATGCACAGCAATAGTCAAGTTCAGGGGACAGTGTTTGGCCATGAATACTAGTTCATTGGTCACAAGTTTTGGAATAGCACCCTAAACGGGAATTGTGCACATTAATTTCCCATCCCTTGCAGACAAAAGTAATTACCAGCCTGTTGTTTCATACCAGGCAGAGCAGGGTCCTGTAGCATGTGTGAGAGGCCCTTACAGCACCTCACACCGTGGTCTAGAAATGAGTTCAAGGCCCCTCCTGACATCCCCTATGCTGGCGAATAATGGCTCAGTGTGGGCGGAAACCTCTGCTTGGTTCCTTCTGGGAGGCAGTTCACCCTGTTCTTGCAAGGCCTGTATTCCATGTCTGGAACTCACAGCCCGGCTGTGACAAGGGTTCACGTGCATGCATGGTGCTCACATCTTCAACACCGCTGAGCAGGAGTCACACGGGGTTCTGTAGTCATTCTTTTATGTTGAACTCAGGTGCACAGAATTAAGGAGAAAAGCTATAGCTTAAACTGTAAAGAGCAGGATTTAGGGTAGATGTAGGGTAATTTGTTTCTCAGACTGAGTCAACACCAGAACAGACCTTCTGGAGTGTTGGTTCATCTCTGTGGCATTTCCGTTAGCAGTGTGTCTTTACAAGTATTAAGATGTGCTAGGGGAGGGGCTGAAGGGAGGTAATGGCCCTGAACACAGACAACCAAAGTGTTGTGATAGTTACTACAGTGGAACCAAACTGATTTCTTATTTGTTGCTGTCCCCACATGACTACACTGATTAATAGACACAAGAAGTCAAAGCCCCTCATTGATGTCCACTGCATCCTACAAGCCACCTGCTGAAGCAGGAAGTAGCTTCTGACCCTATCTCATGCTCAATCTAGTGTGTGGGCTCAGTCCCAGAAACCCTTGTAGAGTAAGAGTAGGGGAAAGAGTAGGGGAAAGGGAGAATTTTCAAAGAAAACTCGACGCTCTGATACCAAAAGAAAAGGGACTTAGTGCTTGGCAGACAGAACAACAGATGACCAGTGTAATGCTATCCAGCTCTCACTAATTTGTCTTCTTCTGCAACATTTTGGGGGTCATTTGGGCTCAACTTAATGCCTAAATCTTTGTTTTCTGTTCTCTCTTATTTCCTTTATTTAAGCTGGAAACTACAGGACTGTGCTTCATCTGGGGAAAATGCAATGTATTTAGAATGAACAATACTTGTTTGAAACCAAATGTAAGTTTCCAAATGCTCCTTATGAATTATCAATGATCATCATCATCACCACCACCACCACCACCATCATCATCACCACCATCATCACCATATCACCATCATCACCACCACCACCAGCACCAGCACCATCAGCATCATCATCATCAAACACCTATTTCATGAGTACTTAACTTGTGCCACGCCCTAAGTGTCTTCAATAATCTTCACAATATAAAAAAGTTATCTTCATAATAATTCTATGAGGAAGGTTTTATTTCCTCTATTTTACAACTAAGAATAATGAGGTTGAGATCAAAGCAAGTAGAACTAAGATTTGAGTTGGATCCCCTACATTCCATGCATTTAACTGCTGTTCTAGGCTATTCTGCAATCCCAAAGCATTTAAATAATTTATCAAATATTGAATATTAAGATTATTTTTTTGTTGTTCTAGAGCACTATTTCTAAACATGTGGTACAAGCACCACCTATATCAAAATCACTTGGGTTTAGTTGTTAAAAATTCGGCCTGAGCCCTATCCAGAAATATTTTTAATTGAGATATAATTGACATATAGCATTATAGTAATTTCAGGTACACAATATAATGAATTGGTATTATGAAATGATCACCACAATAAGTCTCTCACAAAACATAATTACAATTTTTTTCTTCTGATGAGAACTTTCAAGATCTGCTCTTTTAGCAACTTTCAAATATACAATAGAGTATATGTTAACTATAGTCACCATGCTGTACATTACATCTCCAGGTATTATTTATTTTATAACTGAAAGTTTCCACCTTTTGCCCACATTCACCCATCTTACCTACCCCCTACTCAGAACCTCTGGCAACCACCAATTTGTTCTTTGTATAGATAAAGTTTTTATGTTTGTTTGTTTTTAGATTCCACACATAAATGAGATCATATGGTATCTGTCTTTCTCTGTCTGACTTGTTTCACTTAGCATAATACCCTTAAGGTCCATCCACATTGTTACTAATGGCAGGATTTCCTTTTTCTAATGGTTGAATAATATTACATTATATATATATATATATATATATATATATATATATATATATATATATATATATATATGTATAGGCATTCCAACTGGTATGATGCGATATCTCATTGTGGTTTTGATTTGCGTTTCCCTTATGATTAGTGATATTGAGCATCTTTTCAGGCACCTGTTGGCCATCTTTATGTCTTCCTTGGAAAAATATGTATTCAGATCCTCTGTCTATTTTTAATCAGGTTATTTTTAGTTATTGAGTTATATGGGTTCTTTGCATATTTTGGATATTAATCCCTTATCAGTTGTATGATATACAAACACTTTGTCCTATTCTGTATGTTGCCTTTTAATTTTGTTGTTGGCTTTCTTAGCTGTGCAGAAACTTTTTAGTTTGATGTAATGCCACTGTTTTTGCTTTTCTTGCCCAGAAATATTGAATCAAAATCTCTGGGGATGGGGATGAATCAGAACCTTTCACATGATTCTTGCTAAAGTTTGAGAACTATTGCTCAGGGAATAGGAGAATGTTTCATCTAAACGATTGTCCTCAACTTTTCAGTCAATTCCTCCTACCAGTGTTCATGATAACCATAACTTTTATAACTGCAAGGCATGCTGTGAAATTTAAGGGGGACCCACCAGGGGAGGGGGAAGCCAGGAGGAGGCATATTCAAGGTTCGTAGACACAGTCTGACTATAGAGTCCAAGCTTGCATCTATAGGGTGTGAGAAACTCTAGCTTCATCTAGAAAAGTTCTAACTTAGCCCAGCAATTGCCACAACTGCTCGTTCCCATCCTTCAGTTCAGATGTAGTTTCTTCTACTCTAGCTCATCATATTTATTATTTTCTTTCTAGTATTTATCCTAATCTACAATCTTTTCATCTTAAATTATTTATTTGCTAATTTGTTGATTTTCTACTTATTCAATTAGAATGTAACACTGTGAGGGCAGGGACTTTGGCTACTCACAGGAAAGTCACCATGGAATCTGCAGAGCTGAGTATATGCCTGACATTTTGTACATGCTCACAAATGTTAGCTAAAAGAATGCATCGGGGGTCTCACAGGAGACACATGGTAGTAGCAACCTCCTGGTGGTGACCGAAAGACAGACACTCGACAGTATTGTAGAGTGGCATGCTTTGTATTGTTTGAAGTTGAATGTCAGCAAACATGTGGAGATATTAGAAAAACCAAGAATCACCCAATGAATAGGATCCAGGCCCGGGCTCTGGTCCAAGCAGAAATCTGAATGATGTCAGAGTCTACACTGAGAAAATACAATAGGGATTATGGCAAAAATAAGCCTGTCTGGCTTATAGCATGGTGGACCCTTAATTTAGGTCAGAGTTCCTTGTGCCCATGATTGGGGTAGGTTGTGACTACATGATCTGCTTGGCTGGGTCATGACCAATTTAGGAATGGGTAGGGTGGAGCCTGAAGTGTGTAGTTGTCAGTGTTTGACTAGGAAGAAAACTCTCCCAAGCTTTAAGCCTTCTCAAAGTCACACTTCTCCCTGGGAGGCCTAGGAAACACAAAATAGGTCATTTGGCCCAGATAACTATAAATCTGCTTTGTGTCATGGGTAGAAAATGTAGCAACAGAAGGCATGAGAAGACCAATGATTTCAAAGAAACTTAAGATAAATTCATGCCTGCTATCCCTGATACATGTGAAGTGAGGATACTTGGGAGTATTTATAACATAACCATCCCATGACGACTGGGAGGAAGCCTTTTCTCAGGGACTGTGACATAAGGTGTTTGGGGGTCTGAAGCCTGGTATTGAGGCATTTTTGTGGGCATCAGTAATACTCCTTTACCATTGGTGACAGGGATTCTTTTCTCTCCCTCTTTAGAGCTTCCTGTGTCGCTGGCTCCTGCTCTCAATGAGGATTTCTGGAGCAGGTGGTGTAAAATCGTTTCCTCAGCCCAGGTACTGAAACATCTTCCATAAAAGCTAAAATACCACATCAGGTGTTTTAATGTCTTCGTGTCTCAGCAACAGAATTTTGAAAGGTTTTAATTCTGCCTCTAATGTCTAACTATTCTTTGCTTCTAAAAATTTATTGGAGGAGATTTCAATATAAAGTGAATTCATGCTCATTATAATATTTGGAAAACATTGTAAATAGAGAGGCAAAACTAAACATTAGCAATCCTACCCACCCCAAACAATGGCTGCTAATATTTTGGTTTATTACCATTCTACACTTTCATTATGAATAGCTTTTAATTTTTTTGTTTGCTTTACATAGTGGTAATCATGCTGTACACACAATTTTGTATTCCTAAGTATAAAATTATGATGATAACATGACAGAAGCTTTTTTCCCTGTTATTATAGGCAGTTCATAAATATCAATTGTGTATACCACATTTGATTTAAACACTTCCCTACTATTAGACATTTAGGGTGTTTGCAATTTTTGAATAATACCGTGATGAACATCTTTGTAAATAAAACATTTCCACATTGGGAAGTTTTCTTTCATTTGTGTAGATTTCATGAAAGAGAACCCTGTGTTCATATATGTAAATTTCTCTTGCAAGTAACTGATAGATAAATCAGAGTACCTTTCCTTCAGACCCTCAACGGCCATCTATGGGAAAATTGTCTAAATAACTATGCTGAAATTCTCGCAAGGTGAATTGTGACTCTTGGGGTTATGCACAACCATAAATGGCATAGCTGATATAAGTATTTCTAACATTCCAATTCCTTTCTACAATTTTTATTTGGAAAATATTATTTTATTTATTTAGATTACTTATGTGTTTTAAAATACTTTATTTGTTTCACTTTATTTGTTTCAGTTTTCTTGAAAGAACAAAAAACTCTTACCAGATACAGAGTTTTGTTGATGTTTGTTTTTGTTGTTGTTGTTGTTTTCCTTTTTTTTTCAACAAAGAAATGTTAAGCAGAAGTTGATAACTAAGCCCAGATCTGGCTCCTCAACTAGACAGAAGGTATTTTGTGGCGCATGTCCGAACTTGTGCTTCAGTCTCTGTGGCTGGGAAATCTTGTCATTGGCTCTTTTTGCTTCCAATCTCCTTTTCCAAGAAGGTTTCCTTCTGCTCTTCTGTTTATTTCTGTGCTTAGCCAGTAAAGCACTGGAGATGTCCTCTAAAGGGTCCAGAACGAGAGGCTCTCAGGATGATACAATCTGATGAGAGCTTTCCCCCTTTCTCAACTGCTTAATAGAAACTTTGAGAGATCATAGTGGCATATCACGGTGAATTCTGTGCTGAAAAGCTCTTACTCCCGAGAGCCACCTGCTGAGACCTCCTGTGTGGGGTTTTCCGGAGAAACAGAAACACAGACACACACACACACACACACACACACACACACACACACACACACACACGGGCGTATCTCATTTTGCTGTGCTTCACTTTATTATTCTTTGCAGATATAGCATTTTTTACAAATTGAAGTTTTGTGGCAACCCTGCATTGAGCAAGTCTGTTGGCACCATTTTTCCAACAAGCACAGATAAGGGTTAGCAGTGTTTTTTTAGCAATAAAGAGTTTTTAAATTAAGGTATGTACATTGTTCTTTAGACACAATGTTATTGCATGCTTAATAGACTATAGTATAGTGTAAATATAAATTTCATATGCACTAGGAATTAAACAAATTTGTGTGACTCGTGTTATTACGATATTGACTTTATTGCAGTGGTTTGGAACCGAACCTGCAAAACCTCTGAAATATATATATGAGTATTGAAATTGTTTCATGCAATTATGGAGGCCAAGGAGTCCCAGGATTAGCCATCTACAAGCTAGAGAACCAAGAAAGTCTCTGGTGTAATTTAGTCCAAATCCAAAGGCTCGAGATCCAGGACCACCAATGTCCAAGGATAGGAGAAGATGGATGCCCCAGCTCAAGCAAAGACAGCAAATTTACTCTTCTTCACCTTTTTGCTCTATTCAGGCCCTCACTGGATTGGATAATGCCTACCCATATGGATCTTTACTCAGTCTACCAATTCAAATGCTAATCTCTTCTGGGAGGACCTCCAAAGACCCACCCAGGAATAATGTTTTATCAGCTATCTGGGCATCCTTTAGCCCAGAAAAAGCCATGTTTTAAATTGACACATGAAATTAACCACCACAAGCCCAGAAGGCCATGGTCTGCCTGTGAAGCTTTACTGAAGCCCTGCCGCGCTGTCAGTGCCTCCCTCTCCACACTGTGAGATCCTGCCAGGTAGGGCCCATACTTATGGTGCGTTCATTCAACTAATGTGTATGGTTTCTCTTGGTATCCTAGGAACTGCTCTAGATCCTGCATACTGTGGCCATCAAGAACAGACAAACTCCCTGCCCTCATAGATCTTGGAGGAATTGGCAAAGCAGAAAATGAACAAGTCATCATATAGACAAATGAGTAAATGAAATAAAACCTAAAAACTGATGTGCTCATAAATGACTGAAGGTGGGGAGTGTTTTAGAATGGGTGATAAGGGAAGGATCTTTTGAGAGGTGTGATCTGAATGACCTTATTGACTAGGTATATGATGAAGGAAGGAATTAATGCCTATTAAGACATTACCAGGTTCTTTGGGCATATAGTTTTATTTAACTCACCTTACAAGGTGTAAGGTGGTACCTGATACAGAGATTAAGTAACTTGCCCAAGGTCTTACAGCTTGTAAGGGTCAGAGCCAAATTTGCGGCCATGTGGGTGCAGGTCCCAACCTTGTGCCCTTTCCACAGAAGTACGCCACATATGAAAGGGAACCTGCAGGCCAGGGCCTCAGCAGCTGCAGTCGTTGAGTAGTCTGGGAATTGGTGAGGGAGGACAAAACCAAGGACAAGAACTATCCCCTCTTTATTTTTCCCTTGAAGCTCTCTATGATCATAATTGAAATGGCACTTGGTGGGAAAGGCTGGCACAGTGGGTAGAGAAACATAATTTATTGATTTAGGAAATCGCACATGTGACTCCCTCAACCTCCAGAGACGGTCACCCTCTACTGAAAGGATATGTGATGTATTTCTTTTTATCATCTTGTCCGTCAGTAAATAAAAGCCTGTCATAGGGGAAGATCCAAGCTGGAGCAAGGGTGGGTCCCCATGAAGCCATCTCAACCTGTTCTGTCAATGTTGAGATTTCTGAGAGCTCTTTTAGCCTATAGACTGATTCTAGTGTCATCTTGGGTTAGAAGTATATGATTCTGGAAGGATAGAGGGTGAAATAATCATCCCAGAGACTATCAGTGAAGCTCTTGAGCCCTGATCTCTTTGCTAAAGTTCCCGTGTCTGTATTGACATTTTCTGACACCAAATATGGGAAGAGAAGCACTAGGATCCTTTGACTGTATAGGTTTTTTGGTCAAAGCAAGAGATGGGCATCCCTGAGATTTACTGTGCCCACGCCCAGCAGGGCCAGTGGAAACTCTGACAGCTTAATTGTGTTCTTACTCAGTCATCCACAACTCGTGCATTTTCCTGGCAAAGCAGGTGTCTTCCATAAGGAGAACAATGGGGAAGATTGCTATCACAAGAGCTTGCCAAGGTCTGATCTAAACCATCCCTGAACCAATGATAATAAACCAGATTGCTACAAATAGACACCAATTTGCAGAAGTGTGAGCTGTCCAAGTGAGGCTTTTGACTTAGGGACTGAAGGTGAATGTGTGATAAATACTAGATTTGCAGGGAAGGAACTTAAGATTATCTTGTGGCACGGCAATAGGGTCCACTTGAAAGATATAGATTTGCTCCATTCTGGAATTACTGAGTTTGTCTTCAGTCTTTTCAAATCATAGTTTGTATTTTTGGCAATATGCACTGATTGACTGGATAAGTTTGCAGTCTTGGGGGTCTTGGTCTATTTGAGACTGAACATCTGAGTTTCTGTGTAAGTAATACTTACGCCTGGCGGGGGTAAGAAATTTCAATCCTGCCTTGCATCAGGGATGTGCAATGGAGACTGAAACTAAATGTCCTTTTGGAAAGAATGATTGGGAATGGACCTGGGTGGTTTAGTCTCACTCCATTTAATTCAGTGTTTATTAAGAACTCAGACCCTGGTCTGAGCACTGGGGCAGGGAAATAGTGTAATCCTACCCCAGCTGTCCAGATACGAGGAGTTCAGTAAGCCAGATGTAAAGAACACTCTACCTGGTGGCAGAAAATCAATCAACAGTGCATATGCCCCTTCCTCAGGATGTGTCCTTGGGTTGGGACCTTTCAAGGGTTGGGAAGAGGGGAGAGGAGAAAACAAATGAACTCTTCTGCGTTTTCTTCCTTTTCCTCTTAGGCTTTCTTCCTTCCTTCCTTCCTTCCTTCCTTCCTTCCTTCCTTCCTTCCTTCCTTCCTTCCTTCCTTCCTTCCTTCCTTTCTTTGTTTCTTTTTAAACAAAGGCTATTATTGTATTTAAAAAGTCTTTATTTTATAAATATCAAAAAAATAAACCAAAAAGGAAGAGGAGAAGAATGTTACCTGTAATCTTATTATCCAAAGACAAGTTTTCTTTCAGCTCAGACCTGCCTAGTTACTTTTTCATAGTTATTATCGTTTTACCTATGTTTTATTTCACATTATGTATTATTACTATTATAAACTTCCATGGTCACATACTATTCCAACAGGTGGGGAGTATATAAATTACTTAGCAATTCACCTATTATTTAACATTTAGGTGTTTTTCAATGTTCATTGTTATCAATAAGTAAGAGTATAATAAACATATCTGAAAATAAATGCTATTTTGGATTTAAAAATATCTCCTGAGGCTACGATGTTAGAAGTGTAATTACTAGGTCATAGTATATAAATATACTGAATAATGTTGATATGACAGATGTGTCTGTGTGTGTGTGTGCATCTGTGCGTGCACGTAAAACCAAATTATTTTCTGAATCCATTTTCCTAAATTTTGTAGATTACATTAAATAACCACCACCATAACCACAACCACAGCTTTGCTAATTATATGAAATCTGATTTTTATGTTGGCAAATAAGTGAAATATTTTTCAAGCACATTCTGAGGCTGAAATGCACCTGCGAGCCAAATGTGTTTTTGCGTCTCCCGCTGGCAGAACAGCCTTGTCTGGCAGAGAACGCTGCTGAAGCAGGAAATGTGTGACTTCTCAGTACCCTGGCCTGTCATCCACAGAGGTACAGCAAACATCTGGTGTCCTTACGATCAGGCACGAGATGGACAGACATCATCTACATTAATTCCTGGTCTGACAGAACCTTACATGTGATGCCAGTTTAAAGAACACAAAAATCACTCCCAGTTCCATGCAGAGATAACCACATTGGTATAGAGCTTATAGATAAGAAGCCAAGTAGCACCTTTAAGACTAAGTTTGGGGGCCTTACAGAGATCTTACCAGAAAAGGATAAATAAATAAGATTTATATCTATCTTAATTATATGGTAACAAAAATTTGATTGTATTATCATTATAGGTATATGTATTTATTATAGTACATATTTATTTTTTTTATTCCTCCAGACACACTACTTGAGGCTTTTCATTTTTCTATTAAATTATGTTTGTTTATCAGGACTGTTGCAAATATCCAGTAGCTGAGAATGCATTAAGGAGAGTTTAGGAACCTCAGCTGAGTTTAACCACCAGCATGACAATAACAACAATAATAAAGCTAACATTTATTGCTTACTATATGTAACATAATATGCTAGGTGTTTTTATATGCATTCTCTCATGTAATCATCACAGCAATTCAGTGGGATTGGAATTATACCCTTTCTATAGATGAGGAGTCTGAGATGTGGAGAGGCTAAATGACATGCCCAAGTTCACACAGTAAGTAAATATGGATTTCATGGAGGTGAAGGATAGTTTCGGTGTGAGAGAAAGATGGGATAAATTTGTGGTTCCATCCCTGGGTCCTCTTGCTTTGAAAATTAAGAGACCTTGCCGAGATGAGTGTTACTCGTTTACTGGAGCCTGATTCCTGAGTGGGGCACTGGACTTTGTGCATGCAATACTGGCCCTTCATTTAATAGATTCAGCTAATGCCCACCCAGGACTGGTGTGGACCACGGTTAAAGCTTGGAGAAGGAGGGAATAAATTGTTTTACAATGAACCTAGAAATGCGGTGTTATCCTGGAGGAGGTGAAACAGTGGAACCTCTCCTACAATTTTAAAATATAAGTAACTATAAATATTTAACTTTTTTTGCAATTTAAAAGTGAATTCATGGTGGCAAAGTCATAAAGTAATAATTCTCTTTAGGTGTAGTGAGAGTAGCTGTCAGTTGTCTCTCCTACTCTCACAGCCAGTGGCAAATTTTGTTCTCAGCAAACAGTGCCAGATGCACCACAGTGGGCTGAGCGGTCTCTGAGCCCCAGTGTGGGGTTCGCACTCAGTGTAGGGAGGAGGTGCTGAGGCTGCTGTCTGCCCATTGAAGGAAAGACCTCAGAGGAGGCTCCCACACCAATGACCTGCCAATCGCATCACATGGTGCTCTCTGAATGCTGCATGTCCCGTTTCTTTTTTTCCATTATTTTTTTTAATTTATTGGGGTGACAATTGTTAGTAAAATTACATAGATTTCAGGTGTACAATTCTGTATCACATCATCTATAAATTACATTGTGTGTTCACCACCCAGAGTCAGTTCTCCTTCCATCACCACATATTTGATCCCCTTTACCCTCATCTCCCACCCGCCAACCCCCTTACCCTCTGGTAACCACTAAATTACGTTCCCCAGATTAATTTTCAAAACCCCGTGGCCATCTTGTGGTTACTGATTGTTTTCTAATCCCCTCAACCTTCCCCCTTACCCCACCCCCATTTCTTTTTAAACGTAATTTATGGCCTTTAAATCTTATAAGGCTTACTTTTTTTTTTTTTTTTTTTAAACAGGAGTCTAGCTCAGCCAATACTTTCAAATGTATCATCATCAAGGAATATGAAATTTTAGTTAAAAATTAATTAACAGTCAATTACAGGATTTTATGGGAAATAAAATATGCAGCTACAAACTGACTAGAAAGCAATGATAAGAACATGTCATGACAAAACCTATGCTTGACAGCTAAGGCTATACTTTGAGAGAATATGATAGCCTCAACTACCATCATATTTTAAAAAAACAGGAAAGCTAAAAATAAACTTATTATGCATCTTAAAAATTCAAAGAACAAGATAAATCAAAATGTAATGGAGGAAATATTAAGATGTAGAAATGAATGAAATAGAAAATAAGTACTGGTAGGAGCTTCTTGCAGCACAGTTTGCAAAGGAGGAACAGTCTGTTTTGCATTGTTTTTTTGTTATTGTTGTTTTTTTTCCCCTCTGCAGTCCTGGGTCCTCTGCCCATGCCTTGCCAAAATTCAGGTGCAGATACTGAGGGGCATAAAGAGGACCCACTCCAAGCAAATACACATTGCATCCTTAAAAGGGCCTCCATCAAGTGTCTAGGCCTGCTTCCTTGCTGAGCTTAATAATGGTAATAATAATAACAACAATAAAAATAATAGTACTGGCAGGAATTATGATCTTTACAGAACACTTGCTAGGTGCCAGGGGTCTTGCTGCATTAATTCACTAATCCTTCCAACTTCTCTGTCTGGTAGATATCTTGTAACACTACTATTTTTAACACTAGGGAATGAGGCTTAGCTTAGATAAGTTTTATTCATCCAACAAATGTTTATTGAGTGTTTACTTTGTGCCGGGCAGTCTTCTCGGTGCTGAAGGTACAGTAATAAATAACAGCTTGAACTCTCTGCCTTCATGGATTTTCTTCATTCTAGCGGCAGCTGCCCAAAGTTACCCACAATGGAAATTTCAGGCTGGCCTGTGCTTTTAGTCACTTTGAGGTACAAAGCATATTCAATCTTCACCCTTTAAAACTGGAGACAGCAGAAGGAGGAGCCAAGTCTCAGCACACCTGAGCACTAATTACATGGCCTCGTGACCATCTTCTGCACCCTGGAGGGAAAATCAGCACCTGTTCATAAGGCAGCTGACCCTTCAGTGAGGGACTCCGTAGAAAGTGTAGCACATAATACCTGGCACATAGGAAAGCTTAGTAAATCCTAGCCAGTGCTATTAAGATTCACTTCATTATCATCTGAGCTCTTTCATCTCACCTGAGCTAAAAGCCCAGCACTGTGCCCCAAAAGAGACCTGTCCTTTGTCCTTGGGAATGTCATAGCAGATATGAGTGTCTTTGTTTACTTAGAGGCCTCAGGTCATGCCAGGTAGTCCAATAATGTGACTTGGGGGGGGGATGGTTACACTAGGTGGTCTTAGGATGGGGACTTCCAAGCTAGAAAGACCAACAGTGTAATATAAGGTGAGGGGCTTTGGGTCATTCAGTATCAGTCAACCTCCACAGGAACTGGGGACTGAAATCAACCACGTGGGCAGTCAATCAATCTTATCTGCACAGTGGGACTCCAGAAAAATTCTGAACACGGAGGCCTGGGGAAGCTTTTCTGGTTGGCAGTACTCTGTGAACATTGTCAAACATAATTACCAGAAGAGTAACAGTGTCCTGGATTCAGGGAGAAGACACCTAGAACTCTGCGTTTGGTTCTTCTCCTGGACTCTGTACTATGTGCTTCGTTTCTCAGCTGATTTTAATCTGTATCTTTTCCTTTAACAAACTATGACTGCAACAGCTATCAGTGAGTTCTCTAAGTCCCTCTAGAAAATTATCAAACATAAGCGTGGATTTGGGAACCTCTCAAACTTGCAAATGATATCAGAAGAGAAGGGGATCTTGTGGACTGTTCCCTCAAACTTTACAGTTGCCTAATTTCAAAATGTCAAAAACAAACCTTCCCATGTCTCATCTGGAAAGATGTTAGATTGAAAGGAACTGTCCAGAATCCCTATAAGCTACCGTGTTTCCCCGAAAACAAGATGTAGCCGGACAATCAGCTCTAATGCGTCTTTTGGAGCGATAATTAATATAAGACCTGGCTTATTTTTCTATAAGACCGGGTCTTATATAATATAATATACTAATGTAATATAATATAATATACTAGTATAATATAATATACTAATATAATATAATATCCTAATGTAATATACTAATATAATATAATATAATATAATATAATATAATATAATATAATACCGGATCTTATATTAGTTTTTGGTCCAAAAGACATATTAGAGCTGATTGTCCAGCTAGGTCTTATTTTCGGGGAAACAAGGTATACACAAAATTCACAAATAGGACGGGAAATGTGAAACAAGCTGAAAACAGTAAAAAAATGCCCCATCCTGCATGCTAGAGTCAAGGCTGTCGAGCTACAAAGCCCCAGTAGTGACCAAGGTTGTGCCTCTTGAATACAAATAATGGGGTCATAGAGAGGTTCTAAAACTATCATCCAGAACCTTGGGGCTCTGGCTTTGGCTCTGGCAAGGGCAAAGGTGCCCCTTGGGATCTGTAGCTATAATATAATGACTTCTTCCACAGCGTCAGAACACCTTTTTCCTTACTTATTTGTTTATTTATGTTCTCCATCATTCTAAAGGGATTTGAAATTATATAGAGATATATATCTACATCTATATGTATCTCTCTCTATATATATCTATATATAATTTCAAATATATATAAATGTGTATACAAATTTTAAGAAAGGAAAACTGTATTAAAATTGTAATATTCAATATATACCAATAACAAAAGATGAATACAAGTCACATTTGACTTCTGCAATTACAAGAGGTGCTCAAAGTGGTTACCGTCACTGTCCAGATACTTCTGATTACGGTGAACTACTGTTTGGGCAACGTTGACCAAAGTGTCCACTTGTATACATTTTTTTTTGCACTCCCGGTATATTTTTGTCAACTTCTTCACTTTCTTTAAAAAAAAGTAAGTGAAATATGGAAGTAGAAAGAGAAGGCAGTAGGGAGTGAACAGGATAGGAGAAAAGAGAAGAAACTTGGTTAAAATTACTATTCAAAGTGCATGCTGTAAAAATCCTCCACATATATTCATTACACGGTTTAAAACCCCCATGTACTTATTATTTGTTTATTTACTTCCTTTACTTATTTCTGGCCTGCTTAATCTGTCTTTGACATTTGGTACCACTAAAAGCCTTCTACTGTAATAGTGTCTGTCAGTTTTCTCCTGCATTCCGATGTTTTTTGCCCTGCACTTTGATGCTGTGTAATTCATTCATTTCCAGAGGTTCATTATAGGGTCTTCATTATAGGCCATACTTTCTATCTGTATAAAGTAACCTTTTCTCTACTTAATGCATTTTGCCTTGAATTCTACTTTAGTACTAAAATGACTACCTCTGGGTTATTTTCGCTTGTAGACAGCCACTGTAACCTTGAATAATCTTTTTATTTTAATTCTTCAGTGTCATTAGGCTTTGCTTGTGTCTTATAAAAGCAGCACATATTTTTATTTTGTTTTTGACTCAATCTGAGAAAGTTTGATTTTGAGAGACGTGTTTAAAATAGTTCATTTCTTTTTCCAGAGTTGATGTTTGATGTTTTCTCCTTATCTTCCAAATGAATATTCCAAATGAATATTCCCCTTATCTTCCTTACCTTCATAAATTGCATTACCATACACCTAAATTGTTGTGTATTTATGAGTAAAGATGGATCTGTTTTTTTAACAAGCATCTTCTTTTCATGAAAGGCTCTGGTGTAAGTGGGAGAGGCATTTGGATAGGCCAGCTAATTTGTTGGGTTTGTGGGAACAGAGTAGGCTGACAGGCTGGAGATACACGTCAACTACCAGAATAATAAGAGGGTCTTTGCTTAGGAGGTGAACTTTCTTCCATGTGGCTGTTCAGCTGTTTTTTCCTTTCTTTTCTCCCTTTTCTCAGTGTCTATTGGAGAGCTCTGGAGTTGGTTCCACTCTGCCCAGCTTCTCTTTTCAAACTCACCACACTCATCTTAAGAGGTGATGCAAGCACATCAATACTTTTTTTTAAAGAGTGCTTCTTCAGTTTTGGCCTGATATGAAAGGCCTCTGCTTCCAGAAGCTGTTTTTGAGGGGGGTAGTGGGAGAGAATTCTCTTTCCAGCAATGTAAGATCCAGGTTTTAAATCCATTACTTTGAGAGAACCCTGGTCTAACTACCATCGGATTATTGGAAGGGCTTTTGGTCCCAGCTACCTCAATGTCAAGCGTTTTTAGAAAGATCTCCTGAGGTCGTTTTTAGACAAACTTAACATATTACTCTACAGATTATGATTTCTAATTTCTTCAAAATTTTATCAATAACAGGGATGTCTTTAAGTTCCTATTCAATCTTGAGAATAGATAAATCTGTGATTTTAATGCAATCTATGTCTGTCATAGGTTATTATACATTTACAGCTATATTTAAACAATATTTCATTTCAAAATAATTTTAGACTTACAGAAAAAAATTAACGATAACGCAGAGGATTCCTGTATAACTGTGAAGGAAGAATAATGCCCCTCCCCCAATATATCCATCTTCTAATCCATTGAATCTGTGAATCTGTCACCTTACTTGTCAAAAGGGACTTTGAACCTGTCAATAATGAAGGATATAGAGAGGGGCAGATTATTCTGGAGTGTCCTGATGGGCCCACTGTAAGTACACGAGTCCTTATTAGGAAAAGAGGGTGGTTGTAGAGAAAAAGAGAGATTTGAAGGTGTTACTCTGCTGGCTTTGAAGATAGAAGTGGGCCATGAAACAAATTATGTGGGAAGCCTCTAGAAGCTGGGAAAGGCAAGTGGACATACTGAGTAATGGGCATATAGTTTCCGTTTAGGAAGATTAAAAAGTTCTGGAATGGATGGTGGTGATACTTGTCCAACAAGAAGAATATACTTAACGTCACTGAACTGTGCATCTAAAAGTGGGTAAAGCAATAAATTTTATATTAGGTATATTTGACCACAATTTTTTAAAAGGCAAAGAAACAGATTATCCCCTAGAGCTTCCAGAAGGAATGCAGCCCCACCCAAATCTTGATTTTTAGCTCAGACTTCTGGTCTCTAGAAGATAATCAGTCTATAGTGTTTAAGTTATGTTTGTTGTAATTTGTTATAGCAGTAATAAGCAACTAAAACGATATTTTTCACTCAGCTTTCCCTAATGTTAAAATTATACATAAAGTACAATTATTAAACTAAGAAATAAACACTGGTACAATACATTAACTTCAGACTTTATTCCTATTTCCCCCACTTTCCACTAATGTTCTTTTCTGTTCTATAATTCAATCCAGGATACCATCCATATTGCATTTAGTTGTCATTTCTCCTTGGTCTACTCCAATCTGTGACATTTTCTCAGTCTCTTACTTTTATGACCTTGACACTTATGAAAAGTGCTTGTGAGGTATTGATAGTAGAACATCCATCAGTTTAGGTTTGTCTGATGTGTTCTCATCATGAGTGGAAAGTGTGGATTTGGGGGAAGAACACCCCAGAGATGATACACCCTCTTCTTATCATATCACATCATGAGGATAGCATGTAATGGGGTATTGCTATTGCAATATTAACTCTGGGTAACAGTGTCTGCAAGTCATTCCACAGTAAAGTTACTAATTTCCCCCCTTTTTACTCTATTTTTTAGAATTGTTGCAATTTCATTTTACAGTCTTCACTAGTGAACATATGCAGGAACTTTAAGTCAAGAAAGCTGATTTTGAATGCCAGATATACCACCTCTTACTTGTAAAAAGTTGAATAAAATAATTTCATCTCCATGTGTCTCTGGCCCTCCTCTATAAAACTAGGAGAGTGATGTCTGATGTGCTGTCCTGAGGACTAAATGAAATAGCACATTTATTTAGCTAGTAAATATTTATTGAGCATCCATAATTTGGTAAGAATAATGTTAAGTGCAAAGGATATCAGTGGTAGGTATCAGTGATGAACACAGATACAGACTTTACCCATGGGCAGTTCACAATATGACAGGAACGATGAATTATTGAACCAGAAGTCATTCTAAAATGTTATGCATGGCACAGTCAGGGAAGTACAGGACGCTGTGAGAACGCATGCTGTGAGGTCCTCTTGTAGACATCAGGAAAGTCACTTAGCATGTGCCTGGTTTATGTAGAAGGCGCTCAGGGATGGATAGATGGATTCCCTTCCCATCCCCCTGCGTGGACCTCTGTGTCCTCTCTCATTCTCTCAGAAGAACAGGGTAAGGTAACAACAGGGTGTTTTTCCTTTTATTTCTGTAGGATTCAGTAGAGCCTTTAAAATGCTAATGTAAGTGAGTCCTCCTTGAGCTGGAGCCCATGTGCAGCTGTTTCCTCAGTGTACAGGACAGTGGAACCGTTTGTTGCTTAGAGGTTGTCACAAGCCTGGTGTTGTGCAGAAGAGCTTTAAGGAAATGCCATTTTACAGCATTGATCTCTTCACCACACATTAGTTGCCTGAGATGAAAGTCACCTCAAAAACATCTGAGTTTTCAGCATGTTCAGATTTTCACAAGCATTTCATGGAGGTATTTTGGCCATGTGCATTCTAGATCATTTTATTTCTAAAGAAGAGATTAATCTCTCCAAGGATTGTTGATATGTGTAGATACAGATATAGATATATAGAAATATATAGTGATTGAAGGAAGATTTATACATTTTGAATTTAAAAAACAAATTAAAAAAAATTTTAATGAACCCCTGCAATCTATCATCAAGTTTCAACAATTGTCGAGATTTAACCACATTTGCTTCTCTCTCTCTCTGAAATATTTTAAAGTATATTCTAGACAACCATATCATTTTATTCCTATTTTCTTTGGTATACATCCATAAAAAACATAAACCTTTTTTTCCATAATGACAAATCATTATCACACCTGGTAGAAACACCAATGTTGTGTTGGTGTCGTATAACAAAAATGAAGAGTTTACGAAGGCCCAGCAATTCTATTTTAGAATCAGGTACAGTGTGGCCCCGTTGATGGGCTGTGTCTTTCTCACTTATTTTCTATCAATGGAAAACCATTCTTCAAGCGTGACAGTGCCTCTTCTCTTTTTGCCCAAATTATTGGAACAAATGCAGTGTTTTAATTTGGTAGTCCTGTGGACTACTCAGTGACAAAATAAAGGAGAATTCAACCCATACAATGTGTCTCTTTACATTTTCCTTTTCCATTTATGATTCTGTGATACTCTATGATTTCACTGAAAGAGGTTAGAAAACCATTGGTCTGGTTGGCGACTGCTGGACTTCTTTGTAGAGGGGTCAGGCAGTCCTCCCTTCACAGAGTAGATGAGGGACGAGGCCATATGTCCCTTTCCTCTCTATATGTTTGGGCTGTCCAAACATGTGGTAGAGTGTGACAGGCAGACCTGTCTCCTATTTCATGGCTTCATCCCAAGAGAAACATGTGACTGGATTCCTAACTTGAAATTGATGTGCCGAGGAATCCCAGCTCCTCATCCTTCAGTAGGAGAGGAGAGTGTGATTGAACGCTGCCAGCTGTGCGCTTCTCATTAGAGCAGGACCTCACGGTCAATCACCCCTTTATTTGACAGCTCACAAGGCCTGTTACAGAGTGCCCAAAGTGCTTCCTGTCTGGGGCAAACAGGAAAATTATGGCTTTCATATGTAACACTGATAGTTTCTTCTGTTATTTACCTTAACAAAGCCACTCAGCGCAATTAGTGCACACTACCAAAGGCTCTTGGTTATATTTAGCTAACAGATTCTGTTTAAGGTTCAAGTAGCTAGTGATCTGAAGCACAGACTGCTGTCCCAGCAGCCCTAATGAGCTGGAAATCACAGGGAGAATAAGCATAGAACATTTGCCTGGTGGGGGAGTGATTGAACTTTGAAATGTGCTGAACAGTTCCATTTAGTGTCCTCCACTGTTTTACACAGGGATGTCCTGAAATTAAGAGATCAAATGTGAACTTTGCCACTTTTGTGGTTATTTCTCCCACTTTTTATTGTCAGCTCCCAGCTGTGGGCTCCCCAGGGCTCATGCCAAAAGTGTTCAGCAGAGCCCTGACAGAACTCAGAAAGGATCATGGAGATCAATGGCAAGGAAGGGACTGGCTCACTATGTCACACTCAGGCCTTGAGGTTAGAAAACAGAAGAGCAGGACAGAGTCTGCTAGGGAGAACAGTGACAGTGGAGGTTTGAAGTGGGAGCTGAGAAAATCACCTGGCATACAGTTCCTGTCAAGCCACTGGTAGAATGTGGAAAAGTGACGTGGGGATAGCCAAAGCACAGAAAGCCATGGAGTTAGCCAGGGGCCCAGGGCCAGAAGGTTCTGGTAAAGGAGAAAGAGCAAAGCTTGGTGTCAGGCTGACTACAGGTTGATTCAAACTCTAAGGTCTTTTTGACTGTAGGTAAACCTTGAATGTTCTCAGCCTCAGCTTTTTATTTATAAAAGAAGGAACAAATAAATGTCCATCTCATAAGAATGGTGCACTAAGTGAAAGTAATAATGTTAAAAAGAAAAAGGCACTTCACAGTGCTTGGCATGTAGACATGCTCAGTGTCTGGGGACGACTTTTGATCTTTATCATTGTTCAGCGGCCTGATCAGACATAAGCTAACAGTGGAACATCTTTCTCAGTATACTGTGTTCTTGTTCTTTAAAGGAAAAACAATGTGACTTCTCACTCCACTCTGGTTGTTTCCTTGGGTCACTGGTTGCATATTTTGTCTTTAAAGCTAGACTCTTTGTGAATATTTTGTGTAATGTTTTGTCCTACATCCGGACAGAATATGAAAAGGAAGTTTTGAAGTCAGTATGTTTATGATGAGAACACACTCAGGAAGAACCAGTAACAGTTTTAAATGTACATTTAGGGCAGGTGTTTTTTGTGAACTGACACTTATGGAGAACAACGTGTCAGTCCCTGCAACATGCATACATTTTCTAATTTAATTCTCATATCACATAAAAGAGAAATTATTAGTATATACTCCATTTCATGGGAGAGGAGACTTGCTTATAGTCACGGGGATTGACATTGGTAGTTCGTGGATGTTCTAAATCTGTTGTGCTCCCTTCACAGTTTGACAATTACCTATTTTGTAAATCCTTTCTCTCCAACAGAAGAAAAACAACACCAAATCCCTACATTTCCAAGCCTCCCTTGCTGCCAGGGTACAGACAAGTGACTTAGATTCTACCAGTTAGATGAGAGACATCTAGGGACCCAGACAGGATATGAGGTGCCCACTTCATAGTGGCACGAAAGTCAGAGGCGGCATGGTTGTGGGTTCATGCAGCAGCAACTTCCTAACGGGAACCATAGTGGCTCTGGGCAATATTTATGAAAGCTCAGACTAAGACCTCTTGCCTCTGCTTTTCCAGAGAATGTGATTTTTCTAAAATTCCTGAACAAACTCCCCAGTGTCTACAGTTCCGAACCTCAACTGAGAATCTGGTTTGGGCTGTGGTCTTTATTATCTAAAATTTGTTACACCTGAGAAAAATTATTGTCTGCTGCTCATGTCTCCTCCTGCTGTTTCACTGGCTTTCTTCTGTGCAGGCTGTGGGGTGGAGCAGAGCCCAGCAGTCTCGCCTGTATCTACCTCCCCAGCCAGGTGACGCTCAAGCCTCTGTGCTAAAAAGCGCAGGCAGAGCCATCTCACCAGCTCCTGGTGTCTCTCTCCTGGCAGTTTATTTCCTGTATTTAACAAAATCCAAAGAAAACTTGAGAGTTCCAGGGCTGAGCAGAATAGCAGATTATATCCCGCTGTGATCCCCCATGTCGCTTTTTTGGGACCACTGAGCCACATTAATTACCATGATCTCTTTCTAAGAGGTTGAAGGAGAACAGTGCTTTTGTGACTCGCCTGCTCTGGTCCCACCTTCTTCATCTGCTTTGGGGCCAACCACAGCTCTGAGCCGAGGAGAAACCATTGCAGGAATTTCCCAAATGAACCTTTAATTATTAGCTGGTTGACTCCCACGGGTGCCCAAGTTTCCTGGTGCCGTTTATTGGTGTCTCTTTAGTTCTTATTCTGTACCTAGCTTGCTAATAGTATATTTATGGACTGGAAACACCTGTGATCGCATTTACCTCTATAAGCGTTCAGTTGTGTAGCCAACCTAGTATTCCCTCCACAGAAAATGTCACGTTTGCCTGGCACTCGGAGGAATGTCAGATGTAGAAGAAGAAGTCAGTGTGCAAAACAGAGGGAAACAGGCCTTTCTCTAAGTAATTTCTTTAAAAAAATTCTATTTATCCATTTTTAGCCTGCTCAGATTTCTACTTATTGTGTCAATTTTTGTATTTTATGGTCTTCTGGGAAATTATCCCTTTCACTGAATTTTTTCAATGGCATAATTTTACAAGTGTGCAGGGTATTCACTTATAATTTAAAATAATCTCTTGTATATAGTTAGCTACATCTTCATCCTCCCTTTACATTTTGTTAATTTATGCCTTTCTCTTTTTCTCAATTAGTTCCAGCATGAGTTTGTTTCTTTTATTAGTATTTCCAGGGAACCAGTTTTATATATATTAATTTCACTATTTTTCTATTTGTTTATGTCTACTTTTGTTTGTGTTATTTTCCTTCTTTTCCCCTAAGATTTCCAAGTGGAATGCTTAGCACCATTATTTTTGCTTTTATATTGTAACAGAATCATCTATAGCTCTAATTTTACAAATGAGGTCAGCTTTTCCAGAATCCCATAAGTTTTGCTATTTTAAAAGAAATATTTTAATTATTTTCTAACTTTACAGTTATTATGTTCTGCGTTCCTTTCCTCATCTATATTATGCAGTACAACATGAAAGTTAAAATTGTGGCTTTTTCATACAATTAGCTGGGTTAGAAACTCAATTCCTAACCAATATATGAGCTTCTTCAGAGATACGTGGTGAGGATTGTGTAGATAATACATATAAAAAGTTTTGTTTAACCATTCTAGATGTGTTCATAGCAAAGTTCCTTCAGGCATATTCAAGAATCTCTGACTCCTTGGGACAGTGAGCGTGTTGCCTACAGGCGCAGGCCTCTCAGCGTGTGTATTGTAGCTGCAGTCCTCACATACTGTACGTAATTTAGGGCGTGCTCCTGTTCTTGCTGACTTGGGTTCTTTCTTTGAGTTTCCTATTTGTTCATAAGCCTTCCTCTATGGAGCCCACCCTTCCCAAACCTATGCAATTCCTCTTCTTTACGTGGTGTGGATTAATCACCTCATAAGGCAACACACATCTTCCTACCATTTCTCTCTCTCTCTCTGTCTTTTTTTTTTAGTTGTATGAGTTCTTCATGTATTTTGGATATTAGCCTCTTATTGCAGATATTGTTTGCAAATATCTTCTCCCATTGGGTTGGTTGCCTTCTTTGTTTCGCTGATGGTTTCTTTTGCTGTGCAGAAGCTTTTTAGTTTGATATAGTCCCACTTGTTTATTTTTGCTTCTACTTTCCTGCCTTTGAGTTCAAATTCATAAAATCCTCTCTGAACCCAAGGTCCATAAGTTTAGTACCTATGTTTTCTTCTATGCAATTTATTTTTTGAGGTCTTTTATTTAGGTCTTTGATCCATTTTGAGTTAATTTTGGTGTATGGTGACAGATAACAGTCTCATTTCTTTTTTTTCCGCACGTGGCTTTCCAATTTTCCCAGCACATTTCTTGAAGAGGATTTATTTTCTCCTTTGTATGTTTTTGGCTCCTTTGTCAAAAATCATTTGCCCATCTATACGTGGGTTTTTTTCTGGGTTCTCATTTCTATTCCATTGGTCTATGTGTCTTTTTCTGCCAATACCATGCTGTTTTGATTACTGTCATTTTGTAGTATAATTTGAAGTCAAGGAATATGATACCTCCAGCCTTGTTCATTTTTTTCAGGATTGCTTTAGTTATTCAGGGTCTTATGTGGTTCCATACAAATCTAATGATTTTTTTGTTCTAGTTCTTTAAAAAAATGCCGTTGGGATTTTGATGGGGATTACATTAAATATGTATATTGCTTTGGCCATTTTTACTATGTTGATTCATCCAATCTATGAACATGGAATGTCTTTTTATTTCTTTGTATCTTCAATTTCTTTTAATAATGTATTGTACTTTTCAGCATATAGGTCCTTCACATTCTTTGTTAAGTTTATTCCTACGTATGTTATTCTTTTTGTTGCAATTGCAGAAGGAATTTTTTTTAAATTTTGTTTTCTGAAATTCAATTGTTAGTCTATACTGTGTTTCCCTGAAAATAAGACCTAGCCAGACAATCAGCTCTAATTTGTTTTTGGAGCAAAAATTAATATAAGACCCCATATTATTTTACTATAAGACCAGGTCTTTAATATAACATAACATGATATGATACAATATGATATGATGTGATATGATATAATATAATACTGAGTCTTATATTAATTTTTGCTCCAAAAGATGCATTAGAGCTGATTGTCTGAAAGACGGTAGTAATGTAATGGATTTTTGTACATTGACTTTATAGCCAGCAACTTTACTGTATTTGTTTATTGCTTCTAATAGTTTTTTGGTGGGGTCTTTTAGATTTTTCTATATAAAGAATCATGCCATCTGCAAAAAGTGACAATTTTATTTCTTCATTTCCAATTTGGATGCCTTTATTTCTTTCTCTTGCCTGATTGCTCTGGCTAGAACTTCTAGTACTATTTTGAATAACACTGGTGAGAGTGGGCATCTTTGTCTAATTTCTGATCTTAAAGGAAAAACTTTCAGTTTTTCACCATTGAATGTGATATTAGCTGAGGGTTTGTCATATATGGCCTTTATTATGTTGAGGTTCTTTCCTTCTTTACTCATTTTATTGAGTGTTTTAATCAAAACGCAATTACAGCAGGGTACTAAATACACCAATGACAGCTATGGATAGATCACCTAAACAGAAAATCAATAAGGAAATATCACATATTAGATCAAATGGATATAATTGACCTTTACAGAACCATTTATCCCAGAACACCAGATTATACATTCTTCTCTTGTTCACATAGAACATTCTCAAGGATAGACCATATATTGGGACACAAAGCTAGCCTCAACAAATTTAATAAGATTGAAATCATACCGAGCATATTCTGCAACCACAATGCTTTGAAATTGGGAATCAACTGCGAAAAGAAAGTGGGAAAACCCACAAATATGTGGAGATTAAAGAACATGTTACTAAAGAATGACTAGGTCAAAGAAGAAGTAAAAGAAGAGATCAAAAGATACATAGAGACAAATTAGAATGACAATAAAACATATTAAAACTTTTCAGATACAGCAAAAGTGGTAATAAGAAGGAAGTTTATATCATTACAGACCTACTCGAGAAACAAGAAAAATCCCAAATAAACAAACTAATATTACATCTTAAAGCACTAGAAAAAGAACAAATGAAGCCCAAAGTCAGCAGAAGGAAGGAAATAATAAAAATTAGAGCAGAATTAAATGAAGTAGAAAACAAAAAAGACAATAGAAAAATTAATGCAACAAAGAACTGGTTCTTTGAAAAAATTAATAAAATTGAGAAACCTCTGGCAAGGCTTGCTAAAGATTGTAAAGACTCAAAGAAAATCAGAAATGAAAGAGAATTTACAACAGACACCATAGAAATATAAAGGACTATGCAATGAGTTTTGTTTCTTCATTTGTTTTTCTTGTTCTTTTGTTGTTTTAACAAAGCTCATAGGCACAGGCAAAAGTTTAGTGGTTGCCAGAGGGTAAGGGGGGAGGGGGTTGGGAGATGAGGGTAAAGGGGATCAAATATACAGTGATGGAAAGAGAACTGATTCTGGGTGGTGAACACACAATATGATATATAGATGATGTTTTAAAGAATTGTACACCTGAAATCTATGTAACTTTGCTAACAATTGTCACCCCAATGAACTTAAATAAAAAAAAAAGAATAATATGAAAGACTATATGCCGCCAAATTCAATAACTTAGAAGAAATGGGCACGTTCTTAGGTATATATAACCTTCCTAGACTGATTATGAAGAACTAGAAAATCTAAATAGGCTGATCAAAGTAAGGAAATTGAAACAATCATAAAAAAAAAACACCCCAAAACTAAAAGTCCAGAGCCAGATGGCTTCACTAGTGCATTTTACCAAACATTCAAAGAAGATTTAATACCTACCCTTTTCAGACTGTTCCAAAAAATTAAAGAAGAGGAAATACGTCCTAACTCGTTTTATGAGGCCAATCTTATCCTGATACCAAAACCTGGTAAGGGTAACACAAAACAAGAAAGCTACAGCCCAGTATCTCTGATGAATACTGATACAAAAATCCTAACTAAAATATTAGCAAATCGAATTCAATAATACATTAAAAAGATAACACATCATGATTAAGTGGGGTTCATTCCAGGGGCACAACAACACACGCAAATCGATCATGTTCTTCTTACTCTTTTGGTTGTGTGTGCCATGTTTTCTTTGTTCTTAGTAAAGATTGGAACATAAATATTCTAGTTTCTAAACACTTAAAGTGATTATTTGAAGACAAAAAGGAACATTCTTATGTAATCAGCCAGGTGTGGTGAAATGCAATCATTTAAAACTTTATGGAATATGAGAAGTTCTTGCTCTTTAGCTTATTTCCACAAGTCCTTCTCCTTTTCCATTTTTATTAATTTAATCTGGGACTTAAGTTGTTCAACTTTTTATTTGATTATTTTGTTTAAAAATTAATATAGTATATTATCATATCATGTAGCACATTTATTAGCAAAAGTCCTTGCGCTCTGGTTATGTTCATCTTGATTTTGTTCTCTATTGGATAGTTTCTTTACCTGCTTGTCAAAATAGTCTCAGACGAAATAGTGCTTTAATTCAGCTTTTAATATTTTGGATAATGCTTTTTTCTTTCAGTGGGTTGACATATTCCTGAGTCTTAATGCATAAGCTTATCTCTCTACAAGCTTTACTTATCAATGGTAGCTTGACTGAGGCAGTGTAAACACATCTTTCCCCTTCAAATTTTCTGAAAATGAAATTACATCTGTCATGAATTTTTGTGTCTCCCCCACCAGCTTTTGATTAAAAAGAGTTTCATTCCTGTTACTGGAAACCCCTCAGGAAAATCTCTTTACGCGTATGTAGCCTGAGACCTATGACATCACCGGAGAAGTGTTACCTTTTCATAGAAATGGTATGGATTGGTTGGCTGTCATGATTGTTTCTTGCCAGATTCTCTGAAGTCTGTTTCGATAATTGTAACATTATCACAGGAGGAGGGCCTGTGGGGTCTGCTCCAAGGCCTTCTGCTTAGAAATCATGATTGCTCGAGTTTTGTTTTGCTGTCAAAGAAAAAGGAGGAATTTTCACTTCATATCCCAACAATAATTTCATGATTAAAGGACATCTGTGGCTTATTTTATTTTATTTTATTTCTCCAAGAAGGTGTTACAAAAGGTTTGGAGCGTATTCCACTCAGTTCCCCTTTCTGAGTGGAATCCCTGGGTTCCTGGGTTACGCCAATAGAGACTTACCTGCAAAGTATTGGTAACTCTGCTCTCACCTTCTCCTGTCACCAAGGAGGCTCTCCAGTTTGGAGGCTCTGAGTCTTTCAAATAAGTAAGGAATCTGCCTCCTGGCAAAGGACAGAAATGTTGCAATAATATCTGGACAAAATGGATACTGATTTTGCATGGGAGCCGAAGGAGAATGATGTCCTTTTATTATTTTTTCCGAGGGTCAGGAGGCTGTCCAAATACTGTGACACTGTAAAGAAGTTGCCCAAATCAGTGGTTCTTTAAATTTTGTGATTATCAGCATCGCCTGGGAAACATAGGAGCTACACAAAGACCCAGGACCTAGCCTATCCTGGGCCATTGTACTCTCTCTATTAGCTCTCTAGATGGTTGTGATACACCCCAACTCTGAAAACCACTGCCCTAAATTGGTACCGTCCATTCATTTTTTAACAGCTCTCTGGTGAATTTCACCTTTCCTGAACGCCACCATGACCTGCCTTCTAAGCTCTCCTGAGAACTCTCAAAAAGACTTTAATCCTTTTTATTTTCTGGCCCCAAACATACTAAAAAGTGTGTTTGCACTGATTCATCTACATGAAAGAATGTCCAATGTTTTTCCAGATGTGAATGGCCAAGCCTTGTTCTTGTGTTGTCTGTCTAGATCTGCTCTCTGCTTTACTTTCCACCTTACGCCCTGGCAGGGGCTCACCGACACCTGGTGATTTTTAGTGACTTTGCTGCCCTTATTGAAAATTTGTTTTCTTTCTCCTTTGGAATTTTTGTTTCCTTTAAGATCTATACCAATGATGTCATTATTCTTAACATCCTACCTGTGTCTATTCTTATAGAATCTATTCTTATACCCCACAATCTATTCTTATACCAACAGCTAAAATGATCCTTTGGGTGGTAAACATACAATGCAATATACAGATGTGTATTATAGGATGGTACACTTTAAACCTACATAATTTTATTAACCAATGTCACCCCAATAAATTTAATAAAACTTATTAAAGAAATATGTCTCCTCAAGTCCTCCAATGATTACTCATGGTAAGCTCAAATTCTATTTATGGCTTTGTAATAATCTTGTTCCTGGTGTATTTTTGTCGTTGTGGCTGAGCATCCTCTCCTTTGGTGTAGTGGATGCTTTGATGTGTCTCCTCTTCAGGACTGAAAGAATTATTTCCTGCAGCCTCCAGGCCCCCATGGAAATTGCCCACTGATGGAGAAAGCTGTTTCTAGCAAGGCTATGCCCCTTTTTGAGTGGCATGCAGATGACTGGTGGATAAATGACATAGAGCCTGGCAGCTCTGAAGGACCATTCCAGATAGAGAGCTCTGAGTGCCTGCCTTAGTCCTCTGTCAAGACCACATCATGGTCCAACTTTTCCTTTGTTCAATCCTGCTTCCTCCCACTTCCTTGTATACATGTTGATCCTAAGCATAGTCCTTAAATACACTTCCTGCACAATCATCACATCCTCAGAGTCTGCTTCCCAATTTGCAATTGTTGACCACTTCCTTCAAGATCCTCAATCCTCTTGCTTGGCTTGAACAATGCCAAGCCCAAGTGTACCTCAGGACCTTTGCATGGATTCTTTCTTCTGCCTTATTGCTCTTCCCTTTTTCAATCATGATGGCTTGCTTTCACTTCCTCTGGTCAAATGCCACCTCATTGAGCAGGCCGTTGTGGCCTCCCTAATATAAAATAAAAAACCTTTTCTCATAACCTTATTTTATTTTCCATCACTCCTTATGCCATCTGACCGAACTATTTCTTTTTACTATCTCTTCCTCTACCAGTGTGTATGTTTCATGGGAATGTTTTATTTATTACCTTTTCCCCAGTTTCTGGCTCATAGCAAGAGCCAAACAAATATTTGTTGAAAACATGAATAAATGAGTAAATTTGATCTGTGTTCCTGCTCTAAGCCTGCAAGTACTTTCTCTTTCTGTGCCTCCTGTTTGGTTGCAGTTGGATGGTTGGGATTTCCAACTAGAAAGAGCCCATTTTAGAGTATGTTATTCACTTGCTGATTTGGTGAGAAGGGTGAAAAAAATATAGGATTCTTGAAAGAGTGGCTATTTTTCCAGATGAGGAAGGGGAAATAATCTCCTGGCTTGTTTCTTTTCTTCATGGTCTTCTTCTTTTTCTCCTACTTCTTCCTCTAACTTTTCATCTGCTATATATTTGAGTGATCTCAAAGCATTGGACACTGACCTCTGTGTCTACAGCACTTTTGCCTTTAACCTCATCACTGCCTGTAATGTGTGAATTACAAGGGGAGGTGCTGCGCCGTCACCATGGTGATCAGCAGCCCTTTGCTTGACCATAGAAGTAGACGTCATTATTTCTGAGTACCAGTTAGTACTGGTGAGTCTCCCCCAATTCACTCATTCACTGCCTTCATACTCATATACTTCTCTTATCTATTAAAATCCTCCTTTATTAAAACAATGATAAGGAAAAAGCCCTTGTGACACAGTATCTCAATTAAGAGAAATGAAAATTAGTAAGTCCTAACCCCACATTTGTCCTATACTTAATAAACACCTTCCCCCCCACATAGGAATATGAGAGCTGAACATTTTTTCCCCACTGCGAGCAGGTTACAGTGTGAAGTCATCTATTTACCCATCTAATTTCTGGAAGATCTTGATTCTGAAGGGCTGTTTGTAGATCCCGTCATAGGTGCCCAGGTAAATGAGCAGTGACTGTTTCAATTAACTGATAAGAATCTATTAGCACGGATCCAAACCATTTCGTTTGAACACAGAGCATTGTGCACAAATAACTATCAGTGTGGCTGTCATTTCCTGTTGGTGAAATATGAGGGGTCTGTGTGTGACACAGTCCAGAAGGTGGCGCCATCCACATTTAAGGAACGTCTGATTTTTAAATGCCAGTGGGCCCTGGCCCTGCGCAGGTAGCAATTTGTGAGCAGTTCCTTTAATTGGATGGTTTGAAGAACAGAGTCCACCCTTTCTGTGTCCAGCAGGCCTTCCCTTTTGAGGAGGTCAGGGCATTCACAGTCTGCTCATTTCCCTCCACAGTCGAGCGCAGTGGGGAGAACTGGGGCACAGCAGTGGGAGGACTTGCTTTGAAATGCTGGCTTTGCCATTTATAGTCTGTGTAGCCCTGAGCATTGTACTTAACCTTGGTTTTGCTCAATATAATTTAAGATTAATAAGAACTCTGTCTTCAGGCTCTGAAGATTAAATGAAATAACGTATGCTAAGTGTGTTACGTATTGTCAGGTCTGCATACCTAGTCTTTGTTTGAATTAGAAAAGGACACGGTTCTGGAGTGATGCAGCCCATCAGACTGGCATGGTGAGTGGGGAGTGGACTGGACTGCAGCCCCCGTCAGACCCTGCATGGGCCACGTGCCTTTGTGGCTGCCCTGACGCTCCCCTCCTCCCACCATCCCGGGACTTGTGAACCTGGATTTTATTGATACAGACAGGCTCATCTTAGATGACTGAGCATGGCAAGAATTACTTCCCAAAGAGGAGGAGGGTGCAATGTTGCTCTTTTGGAGGGAGGTGAAAGAGAGATAGCCAGGACAATTTAAGACTTAAAATACACAATAAGTACGCTACAGAGCTGGAGTGGAAGAAAAAAAAAAAAAAGCGTGTAAATTGAACAAAGAATTCTTGGAGATCTGAAGTGGAAGCTTAGCCCTCAAAGCAGGAAATTTTACCTGCTTGGGAAAATGGATTTGTTAACCTTTGGGATGTTGAAATTTCTGGGTAACTTAACAGGGTGTCTAAAATGTGGGTTCCTTCTTCTTTCCAGCAGTGCAGCTCTAGCAGTGGGACAGGTTGCTATGGAAACCCTGAAGCTGGAAGTTCCTCCATGCCTTGGAAAGGCTGTCAATTAGATCCATGCACTTGGGGAATCTAATAAAAACAGACACTTGTCATTTTTCCAGTAGTCATCTACCATTATATACATTTAAAATTTGCCCATGGAAAGAAAAGCCTGTGGTTAAGTTTAGCTGTTTATATTAAGAGAATTCCCTTGTGTGGTTTTGACAGGGCAGATTTTTTTCTCTCCCTCTACATGAAAGGAAAACAGTAAGGCCTTCTAGTGTTGAACAGAAACACAGTTAGGAGAGTATCTTATGGTGCTTCATTCTAGGCTGTTGCAGGGGAGCCTCCTCAGTCCTACATCATGTTTGAGGTGAGGTACTATGGGCCGCCTCTTCATATTTACCCCTTTCAGACTGGGTCCCCAGAGCTTTTGGTATTGTGAACCCACAATGACTGACTGATAGGTACTGTCCTTTTAATGTGGGCAGATCAGAAAAGCAACCTTCATTAGACATCATTTTCTTCAAATGTCAGATGATGAGGAAGAAGGAATCATGGTTTTTGCTTAGACTGACTTGTCATTTGAGGCCAAGTCCTAGGACTGACTTTCTGAGGACGCAAATCAATACTCAGTACACAAGTTGCAGTCAGAAGAAGAGCTGCTTCCAAGATTGGCTATTACTATTTGTTTTCAATTGAATGTGTGTATTTGCTTATTTTTACCCAAACATGCTATTTTTGAGTTGCAGTTTGCAGACAAATGCTTATACTTCTTATTGTGGGTATAACTAATAATAAGATAGAGACACTTTTTATTATTTTTTATTTTTTTAATTGGGCTGGGAACTGAGGTCCTGCTGGTCATGACCAATGTCAGGCACATACAAAGAGCTGAAAGCACCTGTTTAATCAAGTCTGTCTTCGCTCAATCCATTAGGCAGCCAAATGACAATTGAAAATCCAATTCCCCACTTTGAGAATTAATGACTGGTGCCTCCTTGACTTCTGAGTTCAGGGCATCCTACTCTTTTTACTCTTCTTTTAAATGTCAAGTCATAAGTAGGTCAACAGGAACCAGTGTTGTTAGTTCTCCAGTTAAGTTCTTTCATAAGAATGTAGCAAACTTCACTACATTTGGCTTGCAGCAATATTTGAAAATTGCACTTTATGCTCTGCATCTGATTGCTGCTGGTAATTATCACATCTCTGCTTGTGGCAAAGAGGCTAACAGTATTGATATGGAAAGACACATATTGCTTGGCCTCATGGATTGAATTGGGAGGGCAGTAATTATACATATCCCCAAAGTACATATATTATGTAGCTCTAGATAAAGATTACGCTAAGAAACCCTTTCTTGGTGTGGTAATTAGTACAATAAAAACGGGAAGCAGCAAGCCTGAGTCAGATATCTGTCCCCATAGCTCTCTCCTCTAATATCAAACACCACAGATGGGTGGTTGGCCGAATGATTACCCACATTAAATGTAGTGAAATAGCAAGTGTGACCAAATGGTGAAGACATAAGACTTGACATGGGCTGTACCACTAATTCACTGTGTAATCTCGGGAAAGTCATTCAGCCTATCTGGTTATCAGTTTTACCACTGATATTATCCAAGAGTTGAACTAATTGAGCACAGCATTCCTTTTTTGATTCTGTAAGTGCAAAGCCCGCCATGTGACCTTTGGGAACTGAGCAAATATCTCCTTCCTAGACGGGCAGGGAAGACCCCATTCCCACAGAAGCAACACTTGTGCTTTAGTTTACCCATGAGGACATTTGAGGACTAGAATATTTGTCTTGCTTCTGCATACCATTGGCAATAGTCTAAACATCTCTCTGTCTCCAACACTCTCCTGGCGAGTGTCCAGGTAGTGCACTCGCCAACTCCCTCTTTAAATGTTCTTAGTTGAAAAGAAGAGGTAGGTTGCTCTGAGTGGGTCTCTCAGTTGGTAATCATAGGATTGTGAAGACGTGGCAACATGGTAGTAGCTTCAATTCTCTTAAATTTTTTGGTTTACTACTTGAGATGGTAGCACAAGAGTAGAACCTTGAAAAGAGCAGAGGGGTGATCATCTTCTCATAAGCTCTGTTAATGACAATCATTTTATAGAGAAAATTGTTCCTCTCTGGGCAGTGCCTCCTCTGAGGCGATGCTCTCTGCCAGCAGAAGGGAAAATTATAACAATTACAAACTTGATCTTGGCTGTGACCCTTGAATTGACCCTTTGAAGGAACCTGGATTATGTCCGAGTCTGTTATCTCTATAAAGAGACAAGCTGTCTTCAGAATTGCTTTTGAGGCCCTATCCTGTCATCGTGAAACTGCAGTTAGTAATCTTGCCAACATTTTTCAGATTTGGTGCAGATAAGCTTGAACACATTCAGTTCCCTGGTTTCCAATGTTATTTAGAGAATTGGATGATTTAAGGCACTTATTTTCTTTAACTCAATTCTCATCATAATCCATCAACATCACAGTACTTTTATTCTCCATTTCATTTTTCTATTATCCTATTAGCTGGGAGTAACCTGAGTAATATTTTTCTTTACTATGACCCTGTCTCCTCTTTGCCTTGGCTAGAACTCAGGCATTACATACCTTTCACTAAATCAGAATTCAGCCATCCTCTGACCAACAATTTTCATAAGCCGATTTTATTCCTTGACGTTTTCAAGAGATGAAACGAAGGCAGTTTCTTCTGCTCCATGTAAATGACATTTACAACAATATCTTTAAATCAGAGACCTGAAATGTCTCTCAAATTATTGAGGCCAATACGTCTGTAATCAACCACAGTCCATGGTGTCCCTGTGCTGTCTCCATGAAAGTGAGAGTAAGTTTTGGGATTGAGAGTAAATCCAGCTCCCGGGCCCTAAAGTACATGGCCCCATTGTGGCTCCGGTGTGGTGACTCAGCAGAAGTGTAGTACAAGATATGAGAAAGCCATCATTCTCAGAAATGCTCTGTCTCCCATTAGGTTTCCAGGTGAAACTGACATTCCCCGTTGTCAAGGAGCCCGTGGCACTGAATGAGCTCACCGGATGCAAAGATGCTGGCCTGATTCAGGGGCATTTCTGCTTTTGCTGAATTGTTTGCCTCTGTATTGGAAACCTCACTGATCACAGGCTAGAATAGGACTGCAGAATTTACTCTCTTCATTCAAGGTCACGTAAGGAATGCAGATTCCTCCTGTTCAACATTTTTTTTTTTTTTTTACCTCCGTCATAGTAGTAGAGGGAAATATGATAATCAAAGTACCAGTTGTTCAGTGCAATTTGACAAAACACTAAGTGAGAGTCTGCTGTACCCGGAGTAGTGAGATGAGGAGGTAAGAGAGTCCCTGGTAGTGAGGTGTCATAACTTGAGTCGATTTGATGTGGGACATGCTAGACTTAGTGACATGAGCAGTGGGGAAAGGGAGGGAGTCAGTGCTGGGATTATAGAAAGGAACCATCTCTGGAATTTTCCTTTCTAAACAGGTGGCTGGCATTGGAATATACTGCAAAAAAGCAACTTCAATACGTTGTATTTAGTATCTGAAGGAATGTGACTCTAGGCCAGGCCTAACCTTCAAGTTGTATGGATGGGGTACCTAGAGCTACATGATTTGTGCGTGCAGACATGGCCCTTGCTACTGGCTGGGGAAGCAAGTCAGGACACTGATTCCTGAAATGAGGGCCAGTGTGTGTTCAGCAGACTGTCAGAGGTCTAGCCACAGAAATAGGGTTGAGGCATGGTTTCATTTCTCACATTGTACCTATCACCTCCATTCTCTTTCATACTTAATTCACTTGGCTTCTGGGTCATCAAACAATTCTTTTTTTGTTTGTTTGTTTTGTTTTGTTTTCTACCCAGTCCCTTTACCAGTTCTGTTACCAGGAAATTTTGTACCTAGGCTCTTCATCTTTTTGAAGCAATAATTCAATCAACAGACAGTTTTTGTGCAGAACAAAACAGCCAGAAATTTATCAGTAAAAGAGAATATAGTCCAAGACCTGAAGGAGCCAACCCAAGAGAGGGAAGCATCCCCGCCTTCCATTATATGAAGGTTTTTATTTATTTCTATGGGTAGGATTGCCTCCCCCTCTCCCTTCTCCTGTCTCTCCTTCTCCCCCTGAGGTAACTAGTCCTCCCTTCTCTGGCATTTAACAATGCATTGCTTTGATTTAGACGCACTCGTAAACACATCCCTCAGGGGTAGTGAAACCTGGAATCCTGTTGGAATAGTAAGGTATTGGTGGTCCTGACAAACAGGATGGGTTCTCCCCTTCTCTGACGTCTAACAACATATCTCTTTGATTTAGAGGCATGTGTAAGCTTGGAATCCAGCTGTGCAGCTGCCAGGGGTCTTGTCCCAAATAGGAGCTGCAGCAAGGGGCTTTCTAACCAGGGCGAAATTTCTCCTTCTCCTGCTCATTTCTATCTCTCTACCTATCCTTTCAGTTCCTCCTCCTTTCCTGACCTCTTAGTAGTGGAATGCCTTTGGGTATAGGGCTTGATCCTCTCTTTATTAACACTCGCCTCTTTGTCAAGTTTCTTGGCATTAAATGGCATTTACATCCTAAGAATGCTCAAATGCCCATTTCTAGCTGAGGTCTCTATTTTAAAGCGCAGCTTCACCTATCCAGTAGTTTACTCAACACCTCCATTTGGCCTTTCAAATTTAACATGTCCAACTCGGTACTTCCTCTTTCCACGTTTTTCTGCAATCTTCCACAGCTCAGTTGATGGCAAACCTGGTCTTCCAGTTGCTCAGGGAAAGAAAACTTGAGCTATCTTGGTTTCTCTCTTTCTCTCACACATGACATCCGTTCCGTCAGGAAATGCCGTTGGCTCTACCTTCAGAACATATCCAGGGTTCACTGCCTCCTCTGCTACTACTCTGCGGTGAGCCGTCAACATCTCATCAACACCCTGGATGACAACAATGACTGTCTAACTGCTTCTTGCCCTGCCCCTCCCACAGGATCAAGTTTTAACGCAATAGCCAAAATGATTCATGTAATATCTAAATGAGATCATGGCACTCTTTAAAAGCACTGCAAAGACTTGATTTCATTCACAGTGAAAGCCAGTGTCCTTATGAGGATCCCCCAGGGTCCAGCCTCCATGACTTCTAAGATCTCGTCTCCTGAGGCCTGATGTGCAGTAGCTCCGCTCCAACCCTCTGGCCCCTCCAGCACCAGGCAGCCTCCTGCTCGTCTGCACACGGGCTGCTCCTCCTGCTTTCCTCCAATCTGCCTTTCTCACCTCCTTCTACTGTTACTCAGTTGTCACCTTCTCCACATGGCCTGCTCAGATTACCCTATTTTAAATTGCAACCTGCATCTACCCTCCCCACTGCCATCCTTTGGCAGGAATCCCTGGTCCCTAGTAAACTTGTTTGACTTTTGTTTTTTTAGCCATAGCCTTTCGATGTACTAGTTTTTCACCTATTTACATATTGTTTGTCTTCCCTCCATCTTCCTCCCTCCCCCACACTAGGATGTAAGATTCATGTGCGTAGAGTTTTTTGTTTATTTTTTATTGTTTTGTTTACTGTTGTAGCACAAGTGCATTGAAATGGGTCTGTTAAATGGTGAACACTCAATAAGTTTGTTGAATCAATAAATCCAACAATTCTATGCTTTTTCAATAAGTATATCACTTTCAAATACTGGAAGATTCAGAGTTTTAACTTGGAAGGAAGTGGTCAATTGATTCTTAATCCACTTGTTGATTTTACTCAGTTCTGGGATATATTTCATCATATTCCACTGCAGAATTTAGGTGTAATAAAAAGGACATGATCAGTTTCTGCCCCCTCTGAGAAAAAGAGATACTCAAATAGTTGGGGAGAGTCAGACTTCTTATAATCAAGTGGGTTGCACTACATTTTGATCTTCTTAGGCATTCCTGGGTATATTATTCTCCACATTAAATATAAGCTATTTCAGCCCTGACGTGCTTGGTCAGGGTATGTGAGATAACTGACTTTATCACTAAGCTATGCCAGTTGAGTAAGCCACCTGAAGTCATAGCAATCATCTTCGCTGGCATTATCAGTGCGACAAAAAAACTGCTTTTATCACACCTTTCATTTTGAAGACTTATGTCTGCATCTTTCTCCTTGGAAAATGGAATGATATATCTTGCTTATTTCTTCATGTAGAACACTAAAAAGTCATGCACTCAGGGCCTGAAATGATCAAATCCATATTTTCTTCAATAAAGAATCAAGATCAGGAAATAATATTAACCCCAACTCTTTAAGCATATAGCAAAATGAGGATTAATATTTAAGTGCAAATTCTTGCATGATCCAGCACACTTAGGGGACACTCCAGTGGGGATTTCAAACATACACAATGCTTTCTAGTATATTTAGGTTTTTGATGCTCTCTGGAATGCCTTTAATTATTATTAGCTCTTTGGCAAAAGGCAGATGATTGATTCTGAGAGCTACTCTCTAAACCAGAACCCACTCTATCTTTTTATACCCTTTTGGAGCAAAGGAAAACAAAAATACATTGGCAGTGGCTTTGCAATATAAATGAAAGGGGAGATAAAAAAGCAAGAAGCCCTCCTGAACTCACATTCTGCTTTTTCCTATGAAAATGTTTCTGTGATTTCCAGCGGTTCTCTAAAGACTGGATGATAAAGATTGCATTGTAGATGTAACAGTCTTAATTAGTAAAATTGACAAGAAAATACTTATCTCTTTATATTGCATGACAGGAAAACACAATTTAGGGAGTTTGTCACTTATGATTGAACAGAATCACATTTTAGTCTTATGTATTTGTCTCAAACTGATTAGTTCACAGGAGGTTTTTGTTTAGCTTCCTGGATCATGAATATTCTGAATTCTTAGCTTTTCTTATCAGCAAAGAAAAGCAATTTTTAACATGGGGCTTGAACAAACAAAGTACTTTAGAGTCTTTATAATTTCCCTACTATAAAAGTAATTTTCTGCTTAAAAGGGAAATTCACTATTTTTTTTTGTTAGTTTCAGGTGCACAAGACAAAGTAATACTTAGACATTTGTCATTTGTATCCCCCACACTGTGTCAACCCCCCTCCCCCCATCCACTACCCCTCTGACATCGCACACAGCCATTACATTTCTACTGTCTCTATTCCTAATGCTGTACTCCGCTTCTTGTAAGTATATACATATACATATATATATATACATATATATATGTATATGTATATATATGTATATATAATCATAGTTGGCATTCATTATTGTTCAGCTTCAACTTCAGGTGGCAAGTGCAGTGATCAGGCATCTACATCATCCCTGAGGTGGTCTCCCAAATGGGACAAGTGTCTATCGGATACCCTACCAAATCTTTACAACATTATTGGTTACGTTCCCCAAATTGATTTTCAAAACCCCGTGGCCATCTGAAATTCACTATTTTTTATTTCATATTTTTCTTGATTAAGAGGGGATTTTAAATTGTATTTCCTTATTTTTTAAGGAAGAGAAGACATATTTTTAAATCTACAATACTAATTCTGAAACACCTTTTCATATTATCTCTTAAAATAATCATTTACTCAAACACCTATTTCTTCTAAGAGAGCACAAATATTTGTCAAGCATTTATCTATTATAAATACTACCCATATATCCCAAGAACCAATTTATCCTTTGCAAGTTAACAGTTTCATCTAATATTAAAGAATCAGATCTATTATACGTGGTGTTATTTGCCGTAGAAAATTTACCAAAAGCCTGTTCTGATTCTCTATGAATTAATGATACAATATTTGTTATTAATTCTGTGTTAATCACATGCGTCTTATCAATAAGTAGCTTGTAACTTTTTTCCTTATATGGAAGAGAGTTTTTAAAAAATGCCTCTTTTGGTCTCTTAAGATGACTTAAGTGACTAAGTTAATTTCGGGACACTAAGCATTATTTTTATTGTTCCAGAGAAGACATTGCACCTTTGAAAATAAACCACAAGCACTGGTGACGTTATGCTCCTAGCTGGGGTTTTCTCACAGCAGCAGCGTGGTTTCTCTGGGTCTCTGTGAGCTGGAGGAAGGAGAGTACTGGGGATGGCTGGCGCTGATTCCTTTCTACCCATCGATGAGGATGTAGCCTTGCAATTGCAAGCTTTGCCTAATTTGGCTTAGGAGAGTGTCATATTTATAATATATCCTTTAAAAAAACAAAAAAAAGGGGGAACAGTTTCTCAAAAGTTTCTCAGTGTATATTTGTCCAGTGTGGTAATGTAAGTCCAAAATAAAGACAAAATCAAGAATTGGCCACCTTGTACTTCTGGCTGGGCCCTACCCAACTTGTGAGTGTCAGTGGAGACTTAGAACTTGAGAACGAGCTGTGTCTGTTTATGTCTAGAGCCACTGCCGTGCTTCTGATAATGTCTGTATCTTTTGTCAAAAAAATTAGGAATTTATATAGGTGTATGACTGTACATATGTGTGTTCTCTACCCTCAAATTCAAAACCTATTTCCAGAAATGGAATAACATACTAAGGATTAGGAGTTAATGAAGTGCTTGGTTCAATCAATCCAAATTTCAGATATTTATCATTGTATTTTCTAGTCATATTGATGTAATGATATGCAGTTTCTGGGTGTGGGCCAGGATCCTGGCAAAGAATGGATACACAGACCAGGGAGAGGCAAAGAGTTGTAAGGCAGGAGAAGAGGTTGCAACTCCCGAGCGCGATGGGGTACCCGAAACTGGGAAGCCTACTAGCTAAGGCAAAAGGCTTTTACTTTTATATCTTCCCTTGTCTGCTTGGGGAAGGGGGCTGGAGCCTCCTAATGGAATTCGTCTCTCAGGTTTGTCCTGTTTGCCCATCCTGAAGGGATTAAGGAAATAACCCATTCCTGTCTATCAGATCTGCTCCTTTGTCCAGCCAAAAAGGATTTGAGATAATTTATTAACCTCAAGGTGTGTTCTCATATCTTTGTCCTGGAGTGAAGGAGACATTCCAGAACCTGGAGTTTCAGGATATGACTGCGTTTTGTTTATTCTACCAGGGACCTCCCTGTCTACCTAGTGACATGCTAACTAACCTGTCTCAATATTTTAATTTCTAGGTGTTTGTGGGTGCAGATTCTCTTGTCCCACCACATAGAGTTATGTTCCCTCTTAAGTCCCCTCTTTTATTTATATTTACAACATCAGTGTGAGTAGTATTACATTTTCAAACTCATCAATGGCTTTGTTGAAGTAACTTGATTTACAATAAACAGCACATATATAGAGTGTATAATTTGATATGATACATAGTTGTGTATACCCAGGAAACCATCAAGAAACCATTTTCCAGTCAAGATAATGAACATGTCCATCACCTCCCAAAGTCACCATGTGCCTATTTGTAATTCCACCTTCCAGTTCTCAAACTCCCTCTCCCAGGCAACCACTGATCTGCTTTCTGTTATTGTAAATTAGTTTGCATTTTCCGGAATTTAATATAAATGGAATCATACAGCATGTGCTATTTTTTGTCTGGCTTCTGTTATTCACCATAATTATTTTGAGATTCATCCATGCTGTGTGTATTGCATTTTAAAAATTAAAGTGTATTTGTAATTTTCCCCTCATTTTTATTGTTGATTAGTATTTCATCATATAGATATACAGCAATTTCTTTATCCTCTTGACATATCTGTTTGCAGTTGACTACTACAAAAAAGTCAATTATTAACATTAATGTACAAGTCTTTGGGCATATGCTTTAATTTCTCTTGTGTAAATACTTACGAATGGAACGGCTGCATCATATGATAGATACATATTTAACCTTTAATGAAACTGCCTATCTGTTTTACAAAATGTTTGCATTCTTTTATATTCCTACCAGAAGTGAATGAAAGTTCCAGTTGTACCACATCCTTGACAACAGTTGTTATGGTTAGTCTTTTAATTTTTGAGTTTGTAATAAGTGTATAATAGAATCTTATTGTGTTTTTAATTTGCGATTCCCTAATGACTAATGATGTCGAGCTAGTGACTGTTGACTAATATACATGCACGTATTTACCATCAACATCTTTTTTTGGTGAAATAGCCAGTCAAATGTTTGGCCCATTTTGAATTTTTTAATTATTTCCTTTTATTGTTTTAAAGTTTTTCATATATTCTAGATGTAGTTTCTCTGATTTTTCTCTATTGTTCTTCCATTATCTATTTCAATCTAATTTTTACTCTTTTACTTACTTTGTCTTTAAATTGTTCTTTTTTTCCTCTAGTTTGTTAAGATGGAAGCTGTGTTCATTGAATTGAGAACTTTTTTCTTTCTTTTTCTTTCTTTTTTAATATCAGTGTTTAGTGATTATAAACCTTCCTTCAGTACTGACTTAGTTGCATTCCACAACTTTTGATATGTTGTGTTTTCATCATTATTCAAATAAAAAATACAAAATTTCAATTTTGATTTCTTCTTTGACATGTGAATTATTATTATTTTTTTGGGGGAGGTAGATAAGCCCATGAATTATTTAGAAATACAATTAAGAGAGAATTAAATGTAAATGTAAATGAGGAAATAAGCACCCACTGTATGGCTTGTGATGGAGTACTGGTCAGTGTGGACAGTCAGGGAGAGACTGAACAGAAAGATTGGGGTGCGGTAGGTCCTGGTAGTGGTGAGCCCTGAGAAAATTATTTCCAGAAGGAGGGTTTTACCATAAGTGAGAAAATACACGAACAGGTCTGAGTCTTCATAAGTTAGAATACTGGTCACTGCAGAATTGAAAAAACAGACTCAAAGATGTGCAAAACCAGAAGAGAATTCCTGGGAAGGTTCTGCATCTACAGGTGACTTGAAAGGGACCAGCATCTCTGAATGGCTGGTAGTAATGATGAAGAAGGAAGCAAGTAGAGGGAATAAACAATCCTACACAAACAAAAGAGGACCGATGAGTTGGAAGACACTCTAACCTCTGTTTATGATTCTATGCCCAAAGAAATTTTACTCTCTGCACTAAGAGAGAAGGATGCTCTTTGATCTAGGAAACCCAGTAGACTATCCAAAAGTATTAACTTTCCTACATAGAAGGATGCCAATTGATGATCTAGAAAAATAGATATTTTAAAATGAAAGAAAATGAAAAGCAGCATTCATACAAAACATTTCTAAATAGAATATAGAAAGTAAGAATCACTATTATTAAACTAATGAAAATATTTCCCTAAAATGAGAGTAAAACAGGAAAACAGTAACACAACCTTCTCTAACAGGAATTAAGTACTATTAAACAAACATTTGCAGACATTAAAGAACACCTTTATTCAATATTTAAAACTTTGATTCAAAATTGAAAGCTAATAAAGGAAGTGAACCAAAAACATTTAAAAAGAAAAAAGAAAGAAAGAAATGACAAGTCAGGAAAGAATTTGAAGGTAAAAGATAAATGATGTAAGAAATGAAGACTAAATTAAAATTGCCTAAAGTTTAACGGACTGAAATAATAAAACAGAAAAAAAAAAGAAGTAAATACAATTAAGGAAGAGGTTAGAAGAATCAGAAAAAAAGTTCAAAAGGTATGCAAAGAAGTTCCAAAATATATATTATGTGTTGAAATCTCTGAAGACGAAAAACGAAATATGGAATGAAACTAATACTTAAACTATAATCCAAAAAAATCTGTAAATATAAAATATCTGTATATAACAAAGTGTTACACTGTATGTTTGGAAAATTGATCAGTAACGATCAGCTCTGGGAGTTATCTTGGTGAAACTTTTAAACTTTAAAGATAAAAAAAAAAAAAATCCTCAGGGCCTCTAGGCAAGAAAAAGATCACATAGCTGACAAAGGAAAGAGAATCAAGGTGGCATCAAACTTCTTTCCAGAAACCTACAAACAAGAAAAAAGGGAGCGTCATTTTCAAGAAATGAAAGGAAAGGAAGTGATAGCCAAGGACTTAACACCCAGACAAACTGTTTTCCATGTATCAGAGTTATAAAAAAAAAAAAAAGTAAAACATTAAAAAAATGCAGAGACCATTTACACAGAGACCTTCCTGAAGAATATATGATAAATGAGCTTCACGTCCACTGAGAGTGACTGGAGAGCTTTGGCAAAAGGCGAGTGAGGACGGTGACCACTGAGACACTTACACTCGGCCCTTGCCTGGGGAAGGTCCAGGTTCTGCTCTGCCTGCCCTCCATGCTAGCTTGACTTTCAGAAATGCAGCCCGGTGGTCAGACCCGAGATCAACAAGACTGAGATGTTTTCTATGTGAGTACAGCCTGTGTGTGACCTGCTAAATCTTAAAACAAACAAACAAACAAACAAACAAACAAGCTGAAAATACATTGCTCATTTCAGTGGGAAAATATTAATATGTTCTCCATGGATTCCTTCCCCGGTTGTGGTGGCTTCAGATAGCAACCAAATGACAGAAATGAAAGGCTAAAAAGGGCAGGAGACTGCAGTCTGCCAATGAAAATCTGCAGAGGAGAATATATGAATTTGAGTCATACAGACTGGAGCAGACTGTCTTGCACTGAGGAAACAGTAAAGAAGGTGAGAAATTCTAATTGTTTCCAGCACTCTTCCATTGAGAATATGAATGATTCCATTGCTTGACAGAGACAGTTTTCTGTGCCCTTCCGTATTATGATAAAATGGATGGGGGATGTATTCTTTGAGTTTCATAAAGATCCTAAGCCCTCATAGTCCTTGATGCCAGTAGCAGGGGATGGGTATCCCTGGATGGCTTTAAGGGTTTCTTCCCTTTGTTTATATACCCTGTGAAATAAACCCTTGCTATTCAAAGTGCGCCTGCTACCAGCCATATTGGCATCCTTGCAGAGCTTTTTAGAAATGCAGAAACTGTCTGCATTTCTAAAGTGTGTCGCAAACTGGAATACACATAGAAATTATCTAAAGATCCTGTTAAAAGCAGAAAATATGTCTCAAAACTTTGGTGTGGGGCCTGAGATTCTGCATTTCTAACAAGCTCTCAAGTGATTTCAATGCTTCTGGTCTTTGCACCACACTAGATCACTTATACTCAGTTTCCTTCCGAAAGGGGTTTGTTGAAGGAACCCTTTCTGATATTCCCTGGAAAACTAGTGCCTGTGTTTCCTCATACATATCTAACAGGAGTGGTAAGGCATCACAAATGGGGAGAATCTTCTGCTAATCTCCTGAGGACCCAGGACTAGGTTTTGTCTATAGTGGTTATTTCTAGACCAAATTTCCCTTTTCTGGTCTTTTCAGGAAATTTCAGAGTCATGAATCACAAAAGTTATTCAAACTTTTCTTGAAGTTTTTAGTATTCTCTTCTCCATTATATAAATCCAGGAAAGGGCTGGCTCTTAATCTATAGGTGAATTTATTTTTCAAGAAATACGTAGCAATATAATACAATAAAATTCAACAAGTTGAAAACAGTCCTACATGATCTTGATTGTGCATCATAATCACGCGGATCTTTTAAAAATGCAATCTCCTTGGCCTTACCTCAGAGATAAGAATCACAATGGGGACAGGCAGCAGGTATCTGTATTTTTAAAAACTTCATGGGTGATTTGAATGCACAGCCAGTTTGAGAACGCTACTCCATACAAACGATTCTCCTAGAGTGAGTGCTATGACCTGGCTGTACAAAGCCAGACAAACAAAAAATGGACAAAATAATAAGAATATTGAAGATTCAAACAACCCAATTAACAAACTTGGTCTAAATCAGGGGTGTCCAAACTGCAGCCCGCGATCCATTGTTTATTGTCCGGCAGCAAATTCCAAAAATATATTTAGTTTCCTTAAATAAACCAGGTGAGGCGATACGTACTTCACCTCGAGTGAGTGGCCCGGCTGTTCGTGTATTTTACCGCATATGGCCCTGAAAAATGTTGGAAAAAGTTTGGACACCCCTGGTCTAAATGCAGAAATGTAGAACTGTGTACTCAGTGCTGGGAAAATACACAATCTTTTTCAAACACATGTATAATAACTACCAAATTGTACACATACTAGGATATTAACTAAGTCTCAACAAATGTAAAAGAGTGATTAGTATTTACATCATGTTTTCTATGAACAATATAATTATATTAGGTTTCCACAACAAAAACAATTTTTACTAAAAAAGAAAAAAAACCGTTACATTTTCAGAAATTAAAAACACACTTCTAAACAATACATAGGTCAAAGATAAAATCATAATAAATATTAGACAATGCTTAGATTGCAAAAACAATAAAACCACTAAATACTTAAGTTTGTGACATAAAGAGAACTGGTAATACAAGCTCATATTAGGAAAACAATCTGAAAATCTGTAACTAAGAATCCAGCTTAAGAAATGTGAAAGTGAATAACACTGGATTCAGAGAGGATTTTTATGACTTTGACTTCAAAGTCCATGGAAGTAAAAGCAAAAATAAATGAATAGGATTATATCAAACTAAAAAGCTTCTGGTCAGCAAAAGAAACCATCAATAAAACAAAGAGGCAACCAACCAAATGGGAGAAGATATTTGCAAACAACACCTTTGATAAGAAGAAAATATCCAAAATATATAAAAAACTCATACAACTGAACAACAAAAAACAAACAATCCAATTATAAAAGAGGCAGGGAACCTGAACAGACACTTCTCCCAAGAAGACATACAAACAGCCAACAGATATATGAAAAACGGCTCAACTTCACTAGTAATTAGGGAAATGCAAATCAAAACCACAATGAGGTACCACTTCAAACCTATTAGAATGGCGATTATCAACAAGACAAGTAATAACAAATGTTGGAGAGGCTGTGGAGAAAAAGGAACCCTCATACACTGCTGGTGGGAATGTAAATTGGGACAGCTGTTATGGAAAACAGTATGAAAGTTCCTCAAAAAATTAAGAATAGGATTACCATATGACCCAGCAATCCCTTTTCTGAGTATCTATCCAAAAAAATCTGAAAACATTTATCCATAAAGATATATGTACCCCTATGTTCGTTGCAGCATTATTCACAGTGACCAAGACATGGAAACAACGAAAGGGTCCTTTGATAGATGATTGGCTAAAGAAGATGTGGTACATATACACAATGGAATATTACTCGGCCATAAGAAAAGATGAAATACTGCCATTTGTGACAACATGGGTGGATCTTGAGATTATCATTCTACGTGAAATAGGTCAGATAGAAAAAAATCGACAACCATATGACTTCACTATATGTGGGATATAAAACTGAAAGCAACAAAAGAACAAGACAAACAAGTAAATAAACAAAAATGCATAGACACAGACAACAGTTTAGTGGTTACCAGAGAGTAAGGGGGTGGAGTAGAAGAAAGAAAAGGGGATCTAATATATGGTGATGGAAGGAGAACAAATTCTGATTGGTGTGTGCACAGTGTGATACATAGATGATATAGCGTGTTTCCCCAAAAATAAGATCTCAACGGGCAATCAGCTCTAATGCGTCTTTTGGACCAAAAATTAGTATAAGACCGGGTACAGTGGTACCTCGGTTTTCGAATGTCTCCATTTGATGAACATTTTGGTTTATGAACACTGTAAATTTTACGGATCTATGGTATTATTAGATAGTAAAATTCATTCTGAATTCATTACCTTTTTAGGGGTTGATTTTAAAGGTCTGGAAGGGATTAATCCATTTTGCATTACTTTCTATGGGGAAACCATGCCTCAGTTTTTGAAAGTTTCAGAACTCGAACGGTCTTCTGGAACAGATTACGTTTGAAAACTGAGGCACCACTGTATTATATTATATTATATTATATTATATTATATTATATTATATTATATTATAAACTACCTGGTCTTACATTATAGTAAAATAAGACGGGGTCTTATATTAATTTTTGCTCCAAAAGATGCATTAGAGCTGATTGTCCGGCTAGGTCTTATTTTTGGGGAAACATGCTATTATAGAAATGTACACTTGAAACATATAATTTTACTAACCAATTTCACCCCAATAAATTTTATAAAAATTAGAAAGAATGAAAAAAGGAAATATAATGCAAATACAAAGTTGGTTCTTTTAACAGATCACTTGAAAAATATTCAGAACCTTCAAAACGTCAGAAAGGAAAAAAAGCAATATTAAAAATAAAAAGGCCATCCCTAAATGTAGAACAGAAATAAAAATGAATAAGGCAATACATAAATGAGATTTATCTATAAATTCGAAAAATCAAAACAAAACTAAAAGAAAATATAATTGACATAAACAGAACCAAGAAGAAATAAAAGTCAACAAAATTAAACCAATTGCTAAAAATTTTCTCCACTGAAAAAATAAAAAACAACAATGACAACAAGAAAAAGACAAGACATTTTACATTTTAATTCTAACACTCAAGTAACAGACAATTCTAACAGTATGTATATGCCATTAAATGATATAATCATTTTTCCCCTTTTTAAATTAAAATTTATTGGGTTAGTAAAATTAAATAGGTTTCAAGTGTACAGTTCTGTAATACATCATCTATATATCACATTGTGTGTTCATCACCCAGAATCAGTTCTCCTTCCACCACTATATATTTGACCCCTTTTTACCCTCTTCTACCACCTCCCCCCCCCCTTACCCTCTGGTAACCACTAAAGAATTGTCTGTGTCTATGAGTTTTTGTTTCTTTATTTGTTTGTCTTGTTCCTTTGTTGCTTTCAGTTTTATCTCGTACATATCAGTGAAATCATATGGCTCTTGACTTTTCTGTGTGACTTATTTTGCATAGCTTAACAATCTCAAGATCCATCCATTTTGTTGCAAGCAGCACTATTTCATCTTTTCTTTTGGCAGAGTAATATTCCATTGTGTATATATACCATTTCTTCTTATTCAATCATCTACTGAAGTACACTTTGGTGGTTTCCATGTATTGGCCACATAAATAATCTTTTTTTTTTAGTTTAATTTTTTAGTTTAATTTTTTTTTAAATTAAACTTAATTTTTTAGTTTAATATTTTTTAAATTAAACTTTATTGGGGTGACAATTGTTAGTAAGTTACATAGGTTTCAGGTGCACAATTCTGTAATATATCGTCTATATATCACATTGTGTGTGAACCACCCAGAGTCAGTTCTCCGTCCATCACCATATATTTGATCCCTTTTACCATCATCTACCACCCCCCTCCCCCCTTACCCTCTGGTAACCACTAAACTATTGTCTGTGTCTATGAGTTTTTGTTTCTTCATTTGTTTGTCTTGTTCCTTTGTTGTTTTCAGTTTTATAACTACATATCAGTGAAATCACATGGTTCTCAACTTTTTCTGTCTGACTTACTTCGCTCAGCATAATAATCTCAAGATCCATTCATGTTGTTGCAAATGGTACTATTTCATCTTTTCTTATGGCAGAATAGTATTCCATTGTGTATATATACCATATCTTCTTTATTCAATCATCTATTGAAGGACACTTTGGTTGTTTCCATGTCTTGGCCACCATAAATAAAGCTGCAATGAACATCAGAGCACATATATCTTTACGGATAAGTGTTTTCATATTTTTTGGGTAGATACCCAGGAGAGGGATCGCTGGGTCATATGTTAATTCTGTTCTTAATTTTTTGAGGAACCTCCACTCTGCCTGCCATAGTACCCACACCAATATGCATTCCCACCAACAGTGTTCCTTTTTCTCTAAGGTCTTTTTAAAAAATATTTCCTTTCTGTTTTCCTTTAGCCTTGTTTTTAAATTAGATCTGTTAATGGCAAATTCTCTTAGTTTTTCTTCATTTGAGAATATCTTTATTTGTTTTTAATTCTTAAAAATATATGGGTTTTGGGGCATAGGATTCTGAGATGACTGTTCTTTACTCTCAACACATTAAAAATATCTTACCTCTTTTTTCTAGCCTCCATAATTTTGATGAGAAATCCTGTCATTTGAAGTATTTCCCCCCCACAAATAAGGTGGTGTGTTTTTTTCTGACTGCTTTTAAGATTTTTTTCTTTGTCTTTAATCTTCAAAAGTTTGGTTATGATGTGTTTGGCATGGATTTGGGGGAGAGTTTACCCAATTTGGGGCTTGCAGAGCTTCTTAACTCAGCTGATTTGTACCTCTTGCCAAATTTTGGAAGCTTTTCAGTCGTTGTTTTTTCTAATATTTCTTCAATTCGAACCCTTACTCTTCTCTTTCTGAGACTTTAATGACACAAATATTAGAGACCGTTTGTTACTGTCTGACAGATTCATTTTTTTCCCCAGGTTGTTTTCTCTCTCTTGTTCAAATTGAGCATTTTCTATATTGTTCTATCTTCAAGTTCACTAATTCTTTCCTCTCTCTGTTCCATTCTGATGTAGACTATATCAGTTGAGTTTTTTCAGTTGTTTTTAATTTCAGTTATTGTAATTTTTAGTTCTAAATTTTCCATTTGCTTCTTTTCTTTTTTTCGTTTACTGAGACTTTGCTAATTCATATTTTTCAAGTATGTTCATAATTTGTACTTGAAGAATTTTTATTTTGGCCACTTTAAAATCTTTTCCAGATAATTCAAATGAGTATATCATCTTGTGTTGTCATCTATTGATTACCTTTTTGCATTCAGTTTGAGATCTTCCTGGTTCTTGATATGAGTGATTTTTCACTGAAACGTACACTATTATTTTATCTTTTTGAGACTCTTGTTTCATTAAGTTTCTGTCTTAGCTCACTGGGAAGAGAGGTTAAATGGTTAGGTTCCCCACTTGGCTTCAGAGGCTGCTTCTCATTCCTGCTGACATGGCTCCTTACATGGTATTCACTGACACTGCAATAAGGGTGGCCTCATTATCAATGGGCAATGGTGGAAGTCCCAAAGCTTTATTAGATCTTTTCTGACAGTTCCCCAGTGGATTGGAGTAGAGGTGCCTTATTACTGCAATGAATTGCTATGGTTGGGTTTCTACATTCAATAATATCATGCAGACATCATGGGGGTCACCTTTAAAGGCTAATGGAGAGGAAAGTCTCAGTTTCCTACTTGGCCTTCTCTGATACCACCCTGGTGGGAATGTTGTTTGTGCCTCATTATAGTATCACAGGGTAGAAGTCTCAGTTCCCCACCGGGCCTTTGCTGTATGGGTGAGAATGCAGCCACAGTTTTTTTTTCTGGGTGTTTGGTTGGAATGGAAAAGTTATTCTCTAGAAGTTTTCTGTTTTGTTAGGCTGATCTTTTCTGGTCCCTTGGATAGAGAAGACAGGCTTCTGTTGTGGCTTATTTTGTCTGTACTTGTCGGCATTTCTGAGTTGCTGGCTTCTTCATCGACTGGAATATATGAGGTCATAATAAAACCAGGGTTATTATGATTACTGGGTTATTTCATGGATCCTGAAATCTGTAGCTAGCTTTCCTTCTTCTCTCAACCTTTCAGCACCTTCTTAGTTTGTTTTATATGTAATGTCCGAAAAGTTCAGTTGTACAGGGTGGGAGGAATTTAGAAATGCATGTCTACTTCACATTCCAGAATCAGAAGTTAAAAAGTCTTTTACAATAAAATGTATACCATTTATTGGGAAATACATTCTAGTTTGCTTAGCTCGGAGCAGATGTACAGGTTATAACTATAGGTAGAGTTACAGCAACTCTCCACTATGTATCCTTTAAGGATAATTTGCCTTCAAGAGACTACACACTCTTCTGAGAAGATTGGGTTGCTTCATTTCTGCTTTTTGAAAGAGGTAAACCTGAGTTTGGGGTTTCTGTTTGTTTGTTTGTTTGTTTGTTTTATACTTGGTTCAGGGATTATTGAATCCAAATCTAACCATCCAATCTTTTTCCTAGGTTACCTTCTGTAGTGTGGATCAGTAGAACTTATCATTGGAATTTATACCTAGGCTGTGATAATTCTCCCACTGACTCCTTCACACACACCTTTCAATAACCCTTCCTTACCCAGGATTGCACACAGCTTTCCCCTTGGTCTTTTACTTCTTTAATAGTATAATTTGAAGCACTTTTACCTTAGATCCTTTATGAATCTGATTCCATGAAACTTGCCATTCTCATAGGAAACTAGGCCCACTGCCCAGTAAAATGAGTCTCCTGGCTGTGTGGTCACATTACCTTGCTATCTCCTGAGGGGCCCCCTTACCTGTTGGCTTTTGCCTTTTCCTCTGATTTATCAAACTCCCAAGAACTACAAGTAATCCAGAGTTACATACATATTAACGTGGGTAACCATGGAGCAGAAATAGCACCAAAATGTGTGACTAATTCTAGTGAGTCAATCAATAGAAAGCCAGGTAGGAAGCAGAGTAGGTGAATGTAATGGCAGGTGGTTGAAAGGGAAAAGAGGTTTTAGGTGACATGTTGACAATTTTAGAAAGGTGACTCAATGTACAGAGGAATTAATTCAGTTTGTGTTAGAGGTCTCTTTATTTCTAAACCAACACATTTTCACAATTGGACTTTTCATCTTGACTTGAGCATAGACAATATTTGGAAAGGCAAATTTCAGGGAAATGTGATTTAATTGTTCCTCAGATTAGGCCAGTCTCCAAAATGTCATTTGCTGTTCTACCCTGCCAACTCGACCAAGTTTCACACTCGGAGGACTTTAATGTCAGGTCCCAGGAGGTTAGGCACCTCCCAAGATCTGAAGTGACTCAAAAGGTGATTTTTCTCCTTGACCCATGAACTTCATCAGTTAACTTGCCTCTCTTTCCCTTTCAAATACAGACACCACATGGGGTATTTGCCTTTCTGCTTTTTATAGCCTCAGCCTCAGTGAAAATCAAACACATAAACAAATAAAGGTTTGAACTACTAGCAAAAATCTTCTCCCATTTGGTTGGTTGCCTCTTTAGTTTGTCAGTGGTTTCTTTTGTTGTGCAGAAGCTTTATAGTTTGATTTAGTCCCATTCACTTATTTTAGCTTTTACTTCCCTTGCCTTTGAAGTCAAATTCATAAAGTCCTCTTTGAACCCAAGGTCCATAAATTTAGTACCTGTTTTCTTATATGCAGTTTATTGTTTCAGGTCTCATGTTTAAGTCTTTGATCCATTTTGAGTTAATTTTGGTACACAGTGACAGCAGTCTAGTTTCATTCTTTTGCACGTGGCTTTCCAATTCTCCCAGCACCATTTATTGAAGAGGCTGTCTTTTCTCCATTGTATGTTTTTGGCTTCTTTGTTGAAAATTATCTGTCCCTATTTATGTGGGTTTATTTCTGGGTTCTCAATTGTATTCCATTGGTCTGTGTGTCTGTTTTTCTGCCAATACCATGCTGTTTTGATTATTGTTGCCCTGTAGTACAAGCTGAAGTCAGGGAGTATGATACCTCCAGCATTGTTTTTTCTTAAGATTGCTTTGGCTGTTTGGGGTCTTTTGTGGTTCCATACAATTCTGATGATTTTTTTGTTATATTTCTTTAAAAAATGCAATTGGGATTTTGATGGAGATTGCATTAAATCTGTATATTGCTTTGGGTGATATGGCCATTTTAACTATGTTGATTCTTCCAATCCATTAACATGCAATTTCTTTCCATTTATTTGGGAGCACAGATATATTTATGGATAAATGTTTTCAGATTTTTTGGGGTATATACCCAGGAGAGGGATTGCTGGGTTATATGGTAATACTGTTTTTAATTTTTTGAAGAACATCCACACTGCATTCCATAGTACCAAAATTAACTCAAAATGGATCAAAGCCTAAACATAAGACCTGAAACAATAAACTGCATAGAAGTAAACAGGTAGTAAACTTATGGACCTTGGGTTCAAGGAGGATTTTATGATTTTGACCTCAAAAGCAAGGGAAGTAAAAGCTAAAATAAATGAATGGGACTTTATCAAACTAAAAAGCTTCTGCACATCAAAAGAAACCATCGACAAAATAAAGAGGCTACCAGTCGAGTGGGAGAATGCATTTGCAAACAACGCCTCCAATAAGGGCCTAATATCCAAAATATGTAAGGAACTCACAGAACTCAAAAACAGAGAAACAAACAATCCAATTAAAAAATGGGCAGAGGACCTGAGTAGACATTTCTCCAAACAGGACATACAGATGACCAATAGACATATAAAAAAATGCTCAACATCTCTAATCATCAGAAAAAAGCAAATAAAACCCAAAATGTGATATCACCTCACACTGGTTAGAATGGCTATCATCAACAGGACAAATAATAACAAGTGTTGGAGAAGCTGTGGAGAAAAAGGAACTTCTGTACACCGTTGGTGGAAATATAATCTTATTTTATAAGAATAACAGGAAACCTATATGAGGATAACACAGGAAAGAACATTATAGGTCAATGTCACTCATGAACATAGATGTAATAATCTTAAAATATTTGTTAGGTTAATCCATAGTACATAAAAAAATATAATATAATATATCATGTCTGATATGAATTATCCAAGGAAAGCATAGATGATTTAACAGTAGAAAGTTAGTACTGGGATTTCTGGTCAAGATGGTGGAATAGATAAATGCTTTGCTTGCCTCTTGTCATGATTACATCAAAATAACTAAACTATAGAACTGCCATTGAGAATTGCCTCAAGTCCAGCTGAACCAAAGGCCTATAACTAGGATACACAGAAAAAGCCACTTTGAGACTGATAGGATGGGGGGCCCAAACCAGGCTCCCTTCCAGGGTTGCAGTGCCAGGAAGAGATTTCTCTCACAACTTCTGGCTCTGGAAACCAGCAGTGATTGCGGCTGAGTGAGAAAAAGGCATTCCTCTTAAAGGGTCTGCTCACAGATTTACTCACTGATGGAATCACTCATTCTGAGATCCAGTGCTGGCATAGCAGCTGAAAGGTGTCAGGGACATATGGGGAGACACTGAGTTGTTTGGCTTCAGGGGGAGAGCTGGAGTGGCAGCTTTCTTCCAGAAAGAAGTGCTGGCAGAAGCCATTGTTTCTTTATTAAGCCCTCCCTTCACCAAGCATGCAGACTCAGGTGCCCACAATAAGTGAGTCTCCATCAACTTAGCTGACACCATTTGCCCCACCCTGGTGATTCCCTGAGATTCTACCCCACTTAACATGCAGGCCCACCCAAGTCACTTCCAGTGACTTTTCCATACAAATAGCCTATCTTGGCTCATGCTTTAGAATTTCCTAAAATCTCTCAAAGGTTAACAAAACCCAAGAAAGCATCATTTGCACTTTACTTTTTGCTAAGCAGCCCCAAGCATGGCACTAGGGGTAGCCGGCCTTTGTTCACAGCTTAGCTTCTCCCAGGCACCAGTGTGGGTGGCAGCCATCTACGGATTGCTTTGTGGCTCATTCCAGGTGACCCAGGGAAGGACAAAGAATGCAGCTAAATTTGGCCTCAGGTAGGGCCCCTCCCAAGAGACCACATGGCTGGCATGCCTGTGGCTGACTTCAGACTAAGCCAGAGCACCATTCAACTGTCTCTGTGGACAACAAATCCAAAGTGCAGTCTGGACAAGAACCAGAGCCCTGCTAAAGCAAATCTTGCTCCATAGGGTCAGCTCCTGCACAATAGCTCCTCCACTGTAGTCACAACCAGTCCTCACAACCAATCAGCCAGAAGGTCAATCCCTCTCACTGATGTGCAAATAGCAACCAAAGATTAACTATGACAGGAGGGCACACACAACCCACACAGGGGACACACCTGTAGCACCTGGCTCAGTTGACTAGGGAGACTGTCACTAGGTTCCACAGGGTACCTACTATATAAGGCCACTCTACTAAAACTGGGAGACATATCAGCTATACCTAAGACATAGAAATAAATACAGGAAGGCAGTCCAAATGGGGAGACAAAGAAACATGTCCCAAATAAAAGAACAGAACAAAGCTCTAGAAAAAGAACTAAACAAAATGGAGACAAGCAATCTACCAGATGCAAGAGTCAAAACACTGTTTTTAAGTATGTTCAATGATCTCAGGGAGAATTTCAACAAAGAGATAGAAAACATAAAAAAGGACCAGTCAGAAATGAAGAATACAATAACTAAAATGAGGAATATGTTAGAGGGAATCAATAATAGATTGTTTAGAGCAGAGGATCAAATCAGCAATTTAGAAGATAAGGTAGCAATAAATACCCAGTCGGACAGGAAAAGAAAACAAATCTGAAAAAAAAAAATGAGGATAGTTTAAGGAGTCTTTGTGACAATATCAAGTGTACCAACATTTACATTATAGGTGTACCAGAAGGAGAAGAAAGAGAGCAAGGAATTGAAAAACTATTTGAAGAAATAATGACAGAAAAATTCCCTAACCTGGCAAAGAAATAGAAACCCAAATAAGATGAACCCAAAGACGTTCACATCAAGACACACTATAATTAAAATGGCAAAGTTTAAAGACAAAGAGAGAATCTTTAAAGCATCAAGAGAAAAGCAGTTAGTTATCTACAAGGGAGCTTCCATAAGACTCAGCTGGTTTCTCAACAAAACTTTGCAGGCCAGAAGGGATAGGCACAAAATATTCAGTGATGAAAAGTTAGGAACCACAACAAAGACCACTTTACCCAACAAAGTTATCATTTAGGAATGAAGGACAGATAAAGATCTTCCCAGAGAAGAAAAAGGTAAAGGAGTTCATCACCACCAAACCAGTATTACAAGAAATGTTAAAAGGGACTTCTTTAAGATAAAGAAAAATAACAAATTAAAAAAATATGAATAATAAAATGCCAATAACTACATATCTTCAACAATTACTTTAAATGTAAATGGATTAAATGCTCCAATGAAAAGACATACGGTGGCTGAAGGTATAAGAAAACAAAACCCTTACATATGCTGCCTACGAGAGACTCACTTCAGATTGAAATACACATACACACTGAAAAACAAAGGTTTGGAAAAAGACATTTCATGAAAATGCAAACAAACAAACAAAAAAGCTGGGGTATCAGTACTTATACCAGACAAAACAGACTTTAAAATAAAGCCTATAATAAGAGACAAAGAGGACCCAGTAATTTAACTTCTGGATATTTATCAAAAGCAAACCAAAACACTACTTTGAATGGACATGTGCATCCATATGTTCATTGCACCATTATTTACAATAGCCAAGAAATGTAGGCAATCTGGGTGTCCATCAGTGGATGAATGGATGAAGAGGAGGTGGTACAGGTACACAATGGAATAGTACTCAGCCATAAAAAGAATAAAATCTTGCCATCTGCAATGATATGAATGGACCTAGAGGGTATTATGCTGAGTAAAGTAAGTCAGACAGAGAAAGATAAATGCCATATGATTTTAATTATGTGGAATCTAAAGGACAACATAAACAAACAAAACAAAACAAACTCATAGAAACAGAGAACATTTTCATGATTGCCACATGGGAGAGGGGTTGGGCGGGGGGTAAGTGAAAAAGGGGAAGGGATTAAGAAGTACAAATTGGGAGTTACAAAAAGACAATGGGATAAAGTACAGCACAGGAAGATAGTAATATTGTAATAACTATGTATGGTGTCACATGGTTACTAGATTTATCGTGATGATCACCTCATAAGTTATACAAATGTCTAATCACTATTTTGTACATCTAAAAGATAATATTGTATGTCAACTGTAATTGAAGAATTAAAAAATATATTAAAAAAGAACTTTATTGTTGTATTTCAGCACATTAAAGAACTAAAGGAGAAAAGCACATTAGTAGATACAGACATCCACAGTATTCCATGTGTATTAACAACAAAAATTCCTAGCATACTAGAAAGTAATAGTAATATTATAATATAAAGAAACTTCCTGAATCTGATAAAGGGTATCTATCAACAATTTACTGCATATAATGTATTCAGTGGTGAAAGTCTACAGCCATTCTCTTTAAAATCAGAAACAATATAAGTCGCTTTAGACTTGTTCTGGAGGTCCTAGCCCAAGAAAAGAACAGAAAATTATAAAAGTAGAAGAAAACTGTTATAAGTCACGTAAGATATGAATGCAAATATAGCTAGTCTTGAATATCCCATAGGCAAATATTTATAAATAATGAAAATGATTTGGAATTTTGTGACGCAAATTTTATATTAAAAAATAAATTATATCTCTATACACCAGCAATAAAGAATAGAAAATGTCATTATTTTAAAAGGTGAATTTAGCAAAAGCAACCAAAAATGCAATGGACTAAAGAATATATTTAATAAAAAGTACACAACATCTCTATTGAGAAAATTATAAAATTTTATTTTTTTAAGTAAAATTTAAATTGAAGGAGAGATATTCTGAGTTCATGGAAAGGAAGGCTTATTAATTTTAAAATGTCAGTTCTCCCCCAAATGACCCATAGATTCTTTTTGATTTGAATAATAATACTACCAGAGTTTTTCTTGGAAACTAACAAGCTGATTATTAAATTTATTAAGAGAACAATGTCAACTGAAAACAAAATACTCTTCAAGAGGAAACAAAAAGTTGATGAAAAATGCCCTAGTGGATATCATAACTTGTTATAAAGCTATAAGGGATATTTGTTAAGGGATTGACAGTTAAAATAATAAAACAGGACTTAGAGTCCAAAAATATTAATAGAAAAATTTGAACTGTGATGGAGCCAGCATTGCAGATTTTTATAAAAGAAAATTGAACAATTGTTTTGGGATAGGCGATTATATATATGATAAATGAAATTAGGTTGATGTCTTATACAGTTCACAAAAAACAATTCTTGGTGGATTAAATACTTTAAACAGAAAGGAAATACTTACAAAATTTTTAGTGAGAAATATAAGAAAATAGTTCTATGACTTTGAGGTAGAGAAGGATTTCTTACTCAAGCACATAAGAAGCACAAACTATAAACTAGGTAAACTTGACTACAATAAAATTGAGACCTGCTCATCAGACCATAAAGAGGGAGAAAAGTTATAAACTGAGAGAAATTATTTTCCATTGATATGACTTTGGCAAACAAACTTTTGGCACCCAAAATGTACAAAGAAGTTCCCTAAACCCAATAAGAATTAGACAAAGAAGTACACAAAGTAAAACAAGGAACAAGAGACACAAATAGTACAGAAGAGGAAATGAAAACAGCAGTAAACCTATGAAAATATACACAAACTCATTAACATCAAGGAAATACATATTAAATACAATGTAAGATAATTTATATCACCCTGAATGGCAAACCTTAATGTCAAATGATACAAAGATGTGGTATGAATGTGGAGCAATGCTAATTCTTATAAATTGTTGGAGGAAAGTTGATTTGGTAAAGCCGCTTTGGAAAATAGTTTGGAATTACCTATTGAAGCTGAAGATGAACACTTCTTAGTGACCTGGCCATTCTTTATAGCACAGAGACACTCTCAGCACATGTAAGAGTTAAGAGGAAAATGGAAAGATAGTGTCACAATCATACAAAGAAATATAACAATACTATAACAATACAACAGTGAGAAATAAATAGATCACATAGATGAATCTCCAAAAAAAAAACCACAAAAAACAAAAAAAGAGGTTCAGAATAACTCATTTTGAATAATACAACTTTCGTAGATTAAAAAAACAATAAATAAGAGCAAAGAAAATATTAGAATATTAGGATAAATGCACATGTGTTAGAGCTATATAGGAAAGGAAGGAAATGACAAAAATTCAGGAATGTGGTTACCTTTAGTTGGGAGAAAGAAGGACATAATTTCAGATTTTCACACAGAACATTTGGAAAGTTTCATATCTTAAATTGCATGATGAATTCATAGGTATTTAAGTGGTATATTGTATATCTCACAAATAATACATTAATTAAATGTATCAAATTATCAAATATATGATAATAAAATATTTGAAATGAATGAGACAACGAAATATGTTTTTAGGTATTAAAAAACAAACAAACAGACAAAAAACACAAACAGCTCCTCCAAAGCTAAGGCAAAACTTTGTGTTATCCTAATTCTTGAGGTAGCTAGAATGAGTCCCTCTAATGTTCTTGTCCTCACCTTGAAAATAAATCCATTAAGCGTCTGTAGTCAAGGCCTTGAACAACTCACATTTAGTTACATCCAATAGATTGGTATCTTTTTTCATCTTATCCAACTTCTCAGCTGAATTTTTCCTTCCTAGTTAATTTCCTGAGACATTTTCTATTGTGGCTTCTAAGCCATACTTGCTTGGTTTTTCTGTTGCCTTACCATTTCAGGAAACTTTGCTGGCTCCCTTTATCCGTCATGGAAAACAGAAACCACATTAGGTATTTCAGCAGAGAGAATTTAATATAGAGAACAGTTTACACTGGTGTTAGAGAAATAGGACCTGCAGGAAACAGTTACTGTGCCAAGAGCTGGTAAACACATGGGAGATGTTGGGGTTGCCAGAACTGCAATCTCAGAGAAGGGTTCCTGCAGAGCTGGGCCGAAACTTAGATATCCTCCAGCTGGTGATGCTACATCAGAAGCTCAAAGGAAAGCCCGGCAGAGCTGGGCTCCAACTCTGGGCAGTGAATATTGCTGGAGAGGACCAACACTTCTGGAGACTGGAATCATCTATTGCTCTCTGAAACCGTAAGAGCTGCAGCTGAGGCAACACTGACAGAAAGAGCAAACACACAGGAAACAGGAAGGAACAATGCTGTCTCGTTTTTCAGCTGGTCTCCTAGTTTTCTTCTAGTGTATCCCATTGGCAGAATCTAAAAGGAAACTGGTTGTCCAAGGAGAAATTTTGTTTTCTGGGTTCTATCTCCAGCATCACAAATAGACTATCAGACAGTGAATTTGAAGCTGTGAGAACATAGCTTAATGACTATCACTCTTTACTTGTCTTTAGGTTTCAAGTAGTAGAGAACCTCAGAGCTTAGTCCTTGGCCCATTGCTTTTCTCTCTTCATGGAATCTTAATCTGGTCTCATGCTTTCTAAACCAGATAAAACCAGACTGCAAAATTTGTTTCTCTAGCTTTCCCTTGAGTTCCAGACTTGCACATATTACCTATATGTTTGACAACTCTAATTGGATGCTCAAAAAGCAATTGCAAATTCAATACTTGCAAAACAGAATTCTTGCTGTTGCAAACTTGTTTTCCATCAGTCTTCCTCTTCCCAGTTAATATCCCCACCATTCAAATAGTTGTTCAAGCAAGAAACCCAGACATCATTTTTGCTTTCTTCCTTCATATCACTCCCTCCCCATATCCAACCCATCAAAATTCTTGAGGTTTAACCTCCAAAATACACTTAGACCTCCTGACCTTCACTCAACATGCATAGCCACAACTGTGACATGAATTGCTTTTCGCAGGGACCACAGAGGTAGCTTTTCAATGGCCATCCCTCCTTAATTCACTCCTCATACTGCAGCCTAAGTGATCTTTTAAAAATATAAATTATGTTACGTCACTCCCCTACTTAAAATCCTTCAAGGATTTCCATTAACAGACCTGAAAAGGCCCCCGAGAACCTGCATGACCTGGACCATACTTCTCCACCCTCATTTCACATGGTTCTCTTCCTAGCTTGCTGGTTTCTAGCTGCATTGGCTTAGGGTGGTCTGCCAGGGGTCCCACGCATGGCTGGCCCTGGTCACCTTTCATATCTTAGCTTAAACAACATTGCTACACAGAGTTCTTTCTTTATTGTTTGTGTGAAGTAGCAACCTTGCCTTCCAGTTACTGTCTTCCCTTCTGTTTATTGCTTTCATATTCATTCTTATATTTGAAATTTTTTTGACTGATTTAATAGCTAAATTCTAACATTTGTGTAGGAGGTGACTCTCTCTTTAAACCACTCTATTTCCAGGGTTTGTAACAGTGTCTAGCAATAGTAGGTATTTAATAAATATATGTTGAATTAACGAAAGCTATGAACACTGTCCAGCTTTCAATCATCTCCATGCTCATTGTTCAGGGAGAATTTAGTAAAAAGTAGATTAAGATGTGATGGCAATGTGTTCAATTGCCTAAAGATGAACTAAAGGTGGCATAGAATCTCTCTTATGCCTAGAAAGTAGCTGAGAAAGGTTGTTCTATAATTAGTGCATCCCAAAACACCACCACCAGCCTCCCAGCTACCCAAACATTTATACCTTCAAACTTGTGCTGGCCACTTTCTCCAACCAGAATTGCTGATGAGAACCAGCTCATCGGAGCCATGTTGCCTCCCTGCCTCTGGATAGAGTTCATGGTCTTTATCTATTAAAAGAGAATAGGTGGATATGTCTCTCATTGTCACTGTGAGAACCTGGTTAGGCTCCTGGAGGTAAAACTCACAAAAAGCGTGGCCCTCCCTCTCTGACTTTTCCATACTGAGCCTCCAGCAATTCCTCCATTAGTTTTAAGGTTTTGTTGTTGTTGTTGTTTTTTTGTTTTTTTGTTTTTTTTGTTTTTTTTTTTAAGGAGGGTGCAGCTCACAGTGGCCCATGCGGGATCGAACCAGCAACCTTGGTGTTATCAGCACCACGCTCTAACCAACTGAGCTACTTGGCCACCCCCGTTAAGTTTTTCTACTCGTGGATTCCCTGCAGCTGCAGGCTTCTTTCTACTCATGCCCTCATACTCTGCCGTATTCCACCGAGGACACATTCCACAGAGTCCTTAAGGCGGCAGCTGGCTTCACAGTTTTCCATACGGCAGTCTTCGTGAGCTGCAGATCTCTTTTGGAACTAAGAATAACCAGATGCTTCATTATAATACAGGTGAATAAACTGAAGCACAAGAAATTTAAACAAGCTGCCCAAGGTCACTGGACTAGTAAGTTCTGGTAATTGGAAAGCTTGGGTGGCACGGGACTCGGCATATCCGGGGGCCAACTCCAGACCAAATCGGAGTGCAGCCGGGTTTGACCTGCAGGTCACACACCTAGAGGGGGTTCTCTGCAGGCTCTGGAGCCCATAGAGGCCAAATCACATTGGGGTGGTCAACCCTCACGCAGCAGAGTGCCCTGCGGGGGGCAGAGCCAAGTCTCACGGCGGGTCAGCCCAGGAGTTGACCCCACCTGCTCACTAGCGGGAAGCAATTAAAGATCTTCTTGAACGGGACAGTGTACACAACACAAGACTCACCTTTGGAGCACACGCAGAGGAGGACGACGTGGTGCGAGTCAAATATAAAGGACACATACTACATAAGATAACCTAGCAAGAACTAAGAACTCTAGGGGATCTACCTAATATATCAAAATAAACACAGTCAGCCAGAATAGGGAAACAAAGATACACGTCCCAAATAAAAGAACAGAAGAAGCCTCCACAACTGGAACCAAATGAAGCAGACGTAACCAACCTCTCAGAGACAGAGTTCAGAACACTGGTGATAAGAATGTTTAAGGAGCTTAGAGAAGACATAAAGAAGGATGTAGAAATCATAACGAATAACCAGTTGGAACTAAAGAACACAATTACCGAAATTAAGAACTCACTTGAAGGAATTACCAGCAGGTTAGATGAAGCAGAGGATCGAATCAGCGACTTAGAAGACAAGGTAGCAAAGATCACCCAAACGGAACAACAGAAAGAAAAAAGAATAACAAACAATGAGGATGGCTTAAGAGACCTCTGGGATAACATCAAGTGCAACAACATGCACATCATAGGAATACCAGAAGGTGGAGAGAGGGAGCAAGGGATTGAGAACATATTTGAAGTAATAATGTCCGAAAACTTCCCCAACCTGATGAAGGGAACCAACATACAAGCCCAGGAAGTGCAGAGAGTTCCAACAAGGACAAACCCAAACAGGTCCACACCAAGACACATTATAGTTAAAATGGCAAAGCTTAAAGACAAAGAGAGAATCCTAAAAGCAGCAAGAGAAAGACAGAGGGTTACATACAAGGGAACTCCCATAAGACTATCAAATGATTTTTCTACAGAAACATTGAAGGCCAGGAGGGAGTGGAAGGAGATACTCAAAGTGATGGAAAACAAAGGCCTACAACCTAGATTGCTTTATCCAGCAAGGCTATCATTTAAAGTTGATGGAGATAAAGAGCTTTCCAGAAAAAAATAAGCTAAAGGAATTTATCACCACCAAGCCAGCATTGCAAGAAATACTAAAAGGACTTCTGTAAATAGAAGAAAGATCAAAACAACCTAACTACAAATTTAAAAATGGCAATATCTATGTACCTATCAATAATCACTTTAAATGTAAATGGATTAAATGCTCCAATCAAGAGACATAGGGTGGCTGACTGGATAAGACAGCAAGACCCTTGTATATGCTGTATACAAGAGACTCACCTCAGAACAAAAGACACACACAGGCTGAAAGTGAAGGGTTGGAGTAAGATATTTCATGCAAATGGAAACGAGAAAAAAGCTGGCGTTACAATACTTATATCTGACAAAATAGACTTTAAAATGAAGAACATACTAAAAGATAAAGATGGGCACTATATAATAATAAAGGGATCGATCCGACAAGAGGACATAACCCTGGTAAACATCTATGCACCCAACATAGGAGCACCTAAATATATAAAACAGGTACTGACTGACATAAAGGCAGAGATCAACAGTAACACTATTATAGTCGGGGACTTCAACACACCTCTGACCACAAGGGACAGGTCTTCCAGACAGAAAATCAATATGGAAACAACAGCCTTAAATGATACATTGGACCACTTGGATTTAATCGATATTTTCAGAACATTTCACCCCAATGCTGCAAAATACACCTTTTTCTCAAGTGCACATGGAACATTTTCCAAGATAGATCATATGTTAGGCCACAAAACAAGTCTTGATAAATTTAAGAAAATTGAAATCATACCAATTGTCTTCTCTGATCACAATGCTATGAAATTAGAAATGAACTACAGGAAAAAAACTGGAAGACACACCAATTCATGGAGGCTGAATAACTTATTACTAAATAATGAATGGGTCAAGCAGGAGATCAAGGAAGAAATCAAAAGATATCTCGAGATAAACGAAAATGAAAACACGACGACCCAAAATCTATGGGATGCCGCGAAAGCAGTCCTAAGAGGGAAATTCATAGCTTTGCAGGCCTACCTAAAGAAACAAGAAACATCACTAATCAACAGTTTATCTTCACATTTAAGGGATTTGGAAAAAGAACAGCAAAATAAGCCCAAAGGGAACACAAGGAAGGAGATAATAAAGATCAGAGCAGAAATAAATGAAATAGAAACCAGAAAAACAATACAAAAGATCAATGAATCCAAGAGTTGGTTCTTAGAGAAGATAAACAAAATCGACAAACCTTTAGCCAGACTCATTAAAAAAAAGAGAGAGAGGACCCAAATTAATAAAATCAGAAATGAAAGAGGAGAAGTGACAACGGACACTGCAGAAATACAAAGAGTTTTAAGAAGTTACTATGAGCAACTATATGCCAACAAATTTGACAATTTGGAAGCAATGGACAATTTTCTAGAGGCGTACAACCTTCCAAGGCTAACTCAAGAAGAAACAGAAAACCTGAATAGACTGATTACCACCATGGAAATTGAATCAGTAATCAACAGTCTCCCAACAAACAAAAGCCCTGGACCAGATGGCTTTACAGGTGAATTTTACAAAGCGTTCAAAAAAGAATTATCACCAATTCTCCTCAAGCTCTTCCAAAAAATCCAGAAGGAGGGAAGACTCCCAAACACTTTTTACGAAGCCACTATCACCTTGATCCCCAAATCAGACAAAGACACCACAAAAAAAGAAAACTACAGACCGATATCTTTAATGAACATAGATGCAAAAATCCTCAACAAAATATTAGCAAACAGAATTCAGCAATACATTAAAAAGATCATTCACCACGATCAAGTGGGATTCATCCCTGGTATGCAGGGGTGGTTCAACATCCGCAAATCTATTAATGTGATACACCACATTAACAAAATGAAAAATAAAAATCACATGATCATATCAATAGATGCAGAAAAAGCATTTGATAAAATCCAACAGCCCATTTATGATAAAAACCCTTAAGAAAGTGGGAATAGAGGGATCTTATCTCAACATAATAAAGGCCATATATGACAAACCCACAGCTAACATCATACTCAATGGGGAAAAGCTAAAACCATTCCCCCTAAGATCAGGAACAAGGCAAGGATGCCCACTATCTCCGCTTCTATTCAGCATAGTTCTGGAAGTTCTTGCCACAGCAATCAGACAAGAAAAGAAATAAAAGGCATCCAGATTGGTAAGGAGGAAGTAAAGTTATCATTGTATGCAGATGATATGATACTATATATAGAGAACCCTAAAGACTCCACCAAGAAGCTATTAGAGCTGATAGATGAATTTAGTAAAGTGGCAGGATACAAAATTAATATTCAGAAATCAGTTGCATTTGTATATACCAATAATAAAACATCAGAAGGAGAAATTAAAAAAACAATCCCATTTACAATCGCTCCAAAGACTATAAAATACCTGGGAATAAATTTAACCAAAGAAGTAAAAGATCTATACTCAGAAAATTATAAAACACTGAAGAAAGGAATGAAGGAAGATATAAATAGATGGAAACACATATCATGTTCATGGATAGGAAGAATTAATATAGTTAAAATGTCCATACTGCCTAAGGCAATATACATATTCAATGCAATTCCTATCAAACTGCCAACATCGTTTTTCACAGAAATAGAACATATAATCCTAAAATTTATATGGGACCATAAAAGACCCCGAATAGCAAAGGCAATCTTGAGAAATAAGAACAAAGTGGGAGGTATAACAATACCTGACTTCAAATTATACTACAAGGCTACAGTAATCAAAACAGCATGGTACTGGCATAAAAACAGACACATAGATCAATGGAACAGAATAGAGAGTCCAGAAATAAATCCACGCCTATATGGCCATTTAATCTACGACAATGGAAGCAAGAATGTACGATGGAGTAATGACAGTCTATTCAATAAATGGTGCTGGGAAACCTGGACAGACACATGCAAAAAAATGAAGTTGGACCACCTCCTTACACCATATACAAAAATAAATTCAAAATGGCTTAAAGACTTAAATGTAAGATCTGAAACCATAAAATACCTAGAAGAAAACATAGGAAGAAACTTCTCAGACATTACCCGGAGTAAGATTTTTACTGATATATACCCTCGCTCGAGGGAACTAAGAGAAAAAATAAACATGTGGGATTATATCAAACTAAAAAGTTTTTTCACAGCAAAGGAAACCATCAATAAAACAAGAAGGGATCCTACTGAATGGGAAAAGATATTTGCCAATGATATATCTGATAAGGGATTAATATCACAAATCTATGGAAAACTCACTCAACTCAACTCCAAAAAAACAAACGATCCAATTAAAAAATGGGCAGAGGACTTGAAGAGACATTTTTCTAAAAAGGACATACAGATGGCAAACAGACATATGAAGAAATGCTCAACCTTACTAACCATCAGAGAAATGCAAATAAAAACCACAATGAGATACCACCTCACCCCAGTCAAAATGGCTATCATCAATAAATCAACAAACAACAAGTGCTGGCGCGGATGTGGAGAAAAGGGAACGCTTGTGCACTGTTGGTGGGATTGCAGACTGGTGCAGCCGCTATGGAAAACAGTATGGAGGTATCTCAAAAATCTGAAAATGGAACTACCTTATGATTCAGTAATTCCACTCCTAGGTATCTATCCGGAGAAATCCAAAACTTCAATTCAAAAATCTTTATGCACTCCTATGTTTATTGCAGCACTATACACAATAGCTAAGACATGGAAACAACCAAAATGCCCATCGGTAGATGACTGGATTAAGAAACTGTGGTACATTTATACAATGGAGTATTATGCAGCCATAAAGAAGAAAGAAATCTTACCATTTGCAACAACATGGATGGATCTAGAGAACATTATGTTAAGTGAAATAAATCAGACAGAGAAAGATAAGTACCATATGATCTCACTTATTTGCGGATTCTAAAGAAAAGAATAAGTGAATGAACTAATCAGAAACAGTTTGGGAGACAATGAGGAAAAACTGAGGGTTGCTAGATGGGCGGGAGGGTGAGGGGATTGGAGGGCAGTCGGTGACCACAGGATGGCCACGGGGTTTGAAAATTAATCTGGGGAACGTAATTTGGTGGTTACCAGAGCGTAAGGGGGTTGGGGGGTGGGGGATGAGGGTGAGGGGGATCAAATGTATGGTGATGGAAGGGGAGCTGACTCTGGGTGGTGAACACACAGTGTGATTTATGGATGATGTGATACAGAATTGCACACCTGAAATCTATGTAATTTTACTAACAATTGTCACCCCAATAAATTAAAAATAAATTAATAAAAAAAAAAAAGAGAGAATACACAGACTCTATTGCTGATGGTCATTTCTGATATTGATTATTTATATTCTTTACCTGTGGTGGCCTACCACATGGTTTTGCAGAGAAACCTCAGAATTCAGCAGAGTTGGATTTAAACTCAGTTTTCCCTACTCACTTTCTTGGCCCCTTTGAGTTCCACCTTCCTCATTTGTAACATGCTAGTAGAAATATTTATATCAGGATTGTGAAGATTAAAAGAAATAAAATGTGCAAAGTATCTAAAAGAGTGGCTGGTGCAAAAATAGGGTTAAAATTCTTGGAATTATGTAAAACTAATCTCACAGTGTTTAGAGTCTCGGGGTACTCTGTCAACATTAGCCCACTTCCTTTGCTTTCCTTTGTATTCTCTGGGAAGGAAAAGTTCTCCTCTGTGCTGACTAACCTATATTTGCTTCCCATGGTGCTCTCTTTGCCCTTGTCCATCTTGCTCTTGACCAGGGAGGGTGATGGGGCCACACCACTGGGCCCCTTGTCCCCTCTTGGGGCCCACACGGAGCCCTGGCAGAGTGCAGCGGGACATGTATTCCTCAGCTCCCTCCCTGAAGGGCTGCAAGCTGGGCCTGCTCTCTCATCCACACATCTTAGCTCTGACAACGGGCCCTCCAAATGGTGTCTGTTCTGTCTCTGTGTCGTTATAACTGCTTCTTCCCCTTGCTGCTTTGGGCCCAATGGGAGTAACTCCACTCGCTCAAGAGACTGTGTTTCCTTTAATTATTTCCCTGGATCCTGCATACACCCTTGTCAATAGTTCCTTTATTGTTTTGTAGATTATTGTTTTGTGCCACCTGTTTCTGCCAGGATTGGGCTGCTGCAGTCTCTCTAAACAGCCAATAGTATGGTCTCAGGTTTAATTCCACACTCTGTTCTGAACACACACACACACAGAGACAGAGAGAGAGAGAGAGTGAGAGAGAGAGAGAGAGTCATGTGCTTGATTTTGCCATTTCCCCCGAAAGGAAGAACTGAGTCCTCTACTGCCCCACTGACTTGTACCCATGTGGTCCATTGTAGCCAACAGCCACCCTGACTGTGGTCCAGAAAGCTCTCTGCCATTAACACCTCCATGCAGGGCTGTGACTCTGCTTTCCAGTTACATCTTCACTTTGTTATTTGACACAGGGTCCTAATCTGAGCTGGTACTTTCAGCTTCCTTGGCCTGGGGACAACACGTACGCTGCGGGTCTCTGACACATGAGGAATAAGATGTCAGCCATTTTCTAAGCTGACACACTCCCCCCAGCGGCACTTCCTTTCTTTGTGCTCCTCTGCCAGGATGGGGAGCAAGGGCTTTGTTCACTTGCTGGCTGCTTGCACAGTTGTCAGGCCTGCAGAGCCCCTGGGGCTGTCGGGCAGCAGCAGTGAGTGAATGGCAGCGGTCAGCGTGGGGTTCTCAGCCTGGCCTCTTGATGGTGGTATCTAATGAGGCCAGATATGCGGTTGTGAGGTCCACAGGATGCTATTATTTAATAAATCTGCACCCACCCGGGTGGGGCGCTAATGCTTCCGCTAAGAGCGTTCATAGTTGCTTATGCATCCAAAACTGCCGATTTTTTAACACTTAAAAAAATGTTAAAGAAGCTTTTAAAATATTTTCTTTATTACTGCTTAGACATAATTCTAACCTCTAAAAGAGAGTAAATGATACCATCTGCATTCTCTGGCTTGACACTCTGTCAGGCTTTCCTGTAACTCTTGTCTAAACTCTGTGTACTTCTCTCTAAATTCCAGGAACTACAGCCATGCACAACTTCTTCCCAGTCCCATGGCATGGGTGCACAAGGAGCGTTGTGAGTTGTTACCTTTTTTTAAAGCTCCCTCTTTGATAGGAATGCTGTACTGGTAAATCAGAGCAATACTCATAGAGTAGACAAATGGGACCATCTGACGTGGCCTTTATGGACAAGTTGGAGAAGTAAAACTGGGCTAGGACTATAGTTAGTTGCATTATAACAGGTGACCCAGTGCTACCCAAAGGCTATTCATTAAATAATATACATCAATATGGAGGGAAGCCTCTCAGAAACTGGCCCAGCGTTTCTCTCTCTATCCTGTCCTATTCAAGATTTTATCATAAAATTGAGCAAAGATTTCACAGAACTAGTTATAAATATCACCTATGGATAAAACTATGAGGGACATAAAATATTTGGGTGACAAAAGTAGAATGTAGATGGACTCAATTGATAGTAATAATAGACTGAAACTTGTGAGGAAAAATACTTTCAATATATCAATTGCAGGCACACAAACTCACAGATATATACACACAAAGACAACTTCCAACAGAAAGGCAGGATCTGAAGGGAATTTCCACTAGCCCCAAAGCAAAAACTATTTTTAAAAACTCCTATTCAATTTTGACCTCAGGATGTGACTGCTTGGTAAAAAGATAAGAAGATTCTTTAATAGTGCCACCACTGTCTGTCCTCGCACTCTTATCCTGTGTTTGACAAAACTTGAAAACATCTTAGTCACTGTCGATTTCCTGTAGGAGGCTGACTCCATGTGGCTTAAGAGTCAAAAATTATTGCCTCCTCCTTACTACTTGCTATGTTAGGGACCATACATTCAAATAGCTCCAGAGTCCAAGCAAGCAACATGCTGAGTGATGTAAGGGGTTGGGAAGATGAGAACAGTAGTGAGCTAAAGATGTGGAAGAATTAATAATCCTTGTCCAAGTTTGGCAACTAGTACGCATTTCCAATTGTCACCATATTTGAACATGGGCAAACTATTATCAGATAATCTCTTCTTTTGGTTTAAGTTAAATCTCTTGATTATTAAATGCTAAGAATATTTTCAATTTTCTTTTCTTTTCCCCCTTTTTTTTATTGTGGTAAATATATCTAACATAAAATTTACCATTTTAACGATTTCCAAGTGTACACTTCAGTGACATTAATTACATACATAGCGTTGTTCAATGAGCACCACCTTCCATGTCCAGAACTTTTTCATTCTCCACTTGAAACTCTACCCAGTAAACAATAACTCCCCATTTACACCTTCGCTATAGCCCCTGGCATACACTATTCTACTTTCTGTCTCTCTAAATTTGACTGCTCTAGAAACCTCATATAAGTGGAATCATACAATATTTGTCCTTTTGTGTCTGACTTACTTCTCTTAGTACAATGTTTTCCATCATCCTTGCTGTAGCATGTGTCAGAATTTTGTTATTTTAAGAAATCATTTATATTTTTAATACACATAATATAAAGTTTACCTTCATAACCATTTTAAGTGTGTAGTTCAGTAATGTTAAGTATATTATCACTGTTATACAACTGATCTTCAGATCTTGCAAAATCGAAACTCCATACCCATTAAATAACAGCTTCGTGGTTCCCCTTTCTCTAGTCCCTGGCAACCACCATTCTATTTTCTGTTTCTATGACTTTTATTACTCCAGATTTCTTTATTTTACTTAGTATAATATCTTCAAAGTTCATGAATGTTGTAACATATGTCAGCATTTTTTTCCTTTATAAGGCTGAATAATATTACATTGTATATATATATATATATATATATATATATATATATATATATATATACTACATTTTTTATATCCATCTACTTGTTGGTGAACACTTGGGTTGTTTCCACCTTTTGGCTATTGTAAATAATGCTGATATGAACATTAGTGTACAAATATTTGTCCAAGTCCTTGCTTTAATTCTTTTGAATATATACCTAGAAGTAGAATTGCTGGGTCATATGGTAATTCTATATTTGATTTTTTGAGGAACTGCCATATTGTTTTCCACAATGGCTATACCATTTTCCATTTCTACACAGTGCACAAGCGTTCCAATTTATACACATCCTCACTAACGTTTGTTATTTCCTGTTTTTTTTTTTAAATAATACCCATTCTAATGGATGTTAAGTATTTATGATATAACTGTGGTTTGATTTGCATTTCCCTAATGATTAGTGATATTAAATATCTTTTTATTCATCATCTATATATCTTTGGAGAAATGGCTAATTAAGTCCTTTGCCCATTTTTGTAGCGGACCAGCCGTTACGAGTCGAACAGTTCCTGACAAGGGGAGTGGGAATGAAAAAGAGACACTCACACAATTGATGATGCGGCCGGTCTTCAGTGATCCTGAAGCGCGGAGTTTACTTTCCTTTACCAATATATACCACCTGTGTACGTGCAGCTTAACAATCACGAGTGAGCATTTTCTCATTGAAAGTAAAATTTGCAACTTTTACATATGAACTACAGACTCACTGAAACTCTCCCAAAGTCATTATCTCAATGACAAAGCCCACCAATTACCCTGACAATCATCAGTGATCTGTGTCCGGGAACTGGCCGTTCCCACCTCATTCCTTAGCAGCTTGCAAGCACCCTCCAGGTGTAAGCAGAGACAACGCCTTAAGAGCTAAAACTGAGCCAGTCTGCAAGGTTACAGAATAAACAAGAAATCATGGCTCCCCACACATTTTTAAACTAAGTTGTTTGTTTTCAGTTGTTGAGTTATAGTACTTCTTTATATATTCTGGATATCAAGCCATTATTAGATATAGAATTTGCAAATATTTCTCCCATTCCATGGGTTGCTTTTTCAAACTATAGATAGTGTCTTGATGTGTAGTAGTTTTTAATTTTGATAAAGTCCAATTAATTTACTTTTTCTTTTCTTAGTTGTGTTTTTGGTGTAATATCTGAGAAATCATTGCCAAATCCAATGTCATGAAGCTTTCCTCCTATATTTTCTTCTAACAATTTTGTAGTTTTAACTCTTTTGCTTAGGTCTTTGATTGTGAGTTAATTTTTATGTATGAGGTAATGTAAGGATCCAACTTTATTTTTTTGCATGCAAATATACAGTTTTCTCATGACCATTTGTTGAAAAACTATCCTTTCCCTATTCAGTGTTTTTGGAACTCTTGTGTATATACAAGGTCGGGCAATTAAGTTTGCAAACTCATTCTAGAAAAAGTGCTACATACCTCGTTGCTGAATATCACTATGGTCACCTTCGAAGTACTCCCCTTGGGAAGCTATGAACTGATGCCAGCACCTAGTCCACCCTTCAAAGCAATTTTGGAACTCTTTTTCTGGAATGGCCATCAGAGCTGTCGTCGCATTACCCTTGATGTCCTGAATGTCATCAAAATGTCTTCCTTTAAAAGTTTCCTTTATCTTTGGGTGAAGAAGGAAGTCATTAGGGGCCAGATCAGGTGAGTAGGGAGGATGGAGGATGTTCAAATACAGTTATTTGTTTACTGGCTAAAAACTCCCTCGCAGACAGTGCTGTGTGAGCTGGTGCATTGTTATGATGCAAGAGCCATGAATTGTTGACTTAAAATTCAGGTCGTCTACCTTTTTCATGTAGCCTTTTCAGCACTTCCAAATAGTAAACTTGGTTAACTGTTTGTCCAGTTGGTACGAATTCATAATGAATAATCCATCTATCAAAAAATGTTAACAGCATCATTGCAACAAGTTGACAAACTTAATTGTCAGAACTTAATAGTCAATAATATTGTAATAGCACAGTATCATGTCAGATGGTTGCTGCATTTATCATGGTGATCACTTCTTTAGGTGTATAAATGTTGAATAACTATGGTGTATCCCTGAAACTAATATAATATTGTATGTTAGCTGTATTTAAAAAAAATTCTTAAAAAAAGAATCATCACACAGTTATGTGGGAAATATGATTGAGGGATATAGTTGGCCTCATTGGCCTCTGTGGAACTCTTTGAATTTTCCAGTGAAACAATGATATGCTGCTTTGTATAGTGCTGTTTTCAGAAAGTTGAGTTCACGCTTACATGACTATAGAGAAAGCCATAGAGTGATATGGCAGAAAGATGACTAGAATTGATTTTCGTGTTTGTGTCACAAGTATATTACTTAATTCAAAGTGTTTCAAGTAAAAAAAATATATGTATACAGAAAAAAAATAGTGCCTACTTGAGTACCTCTCACGCAAGATACTAAATGAGGTTGAATGTTAATCAAATTGAAAAAAATCCAGTAAATATTTTTATATTGTTAAATGTCAACAACAGGCAATTGTTCAAGTACAGAATGTGAGAGAACTTGCTTGTCAGCTGTTTATGGGAAATACCTTGAAGCTGATCACGGTTTATCACACGTTAAAAGTTTTGAGATCCTTAATAACTGATTTGATTGCAAGCAGCAAAAATAGAATAAAGGATATAGAGCTAGAGAGGGAATGGTCTAATTTTATTCTGAGCTGGTAAGATCTTATCTGAACCTAGGATTTTGGAGCCAGCAGTAGCAGGGTGAGAGAGGGGCTAGTAGCAAAATGGTGATGTTTGGCCACACATTTAACCAGGAGTCCTAGAATCAGATGGGTCTGGGGATCTGCTGTGTGACCAAGACTCTTGGTGAAGGAAAATGAACACGTAATTTCTAATTTGAGGAATAGAGAGAGTCAGGGCCCTTTGCAGGAAATTAGTCGTTTTGGTTTCAAAGGAATATTGAAGAGAAAAGGTTTATCTTTAAATTTCCATAATTCATTCTACAGAGCAAAGGTACCATCTCACCAAGGGACTAAACATTCTCTGAACCTCTGGATGTGTCTGCCAAGCCCTCCACACGGGGCTGCACTCCGGCCTGACACAGGCTCAAGGAAGTGCTGGCAGGAACTGATCTGGAAAGTCTACTCATCCCGCCAGTGCTGTAGAAACTTTTATGATTTTTTTGGCCTGGTGAATGAAAGAACAAAATTTGATTTTGACACACAGACTTTGAACTGTTCCATACCAAGGTGGAAAGAATTCTAATTCTCAAAAGTGTTGGTTAAACACTTGCTGGGTCATCCGTGTGGTCTGTCTCAGCTGGGCAGTCACGTTCAGATTATTCCAATAGACTACAATGCTTAACTAAGAGATGAGGCAAGGCATTCTAGGGCAAGAAAAGGTTCTTCCCATCTGGATTCTTAAGCCAAATGCAAATGATTCTTTGTGGTCTGATTTTGAGATTTTCCATGCTCCTGACTCCTTCATATGTGGTCAAAACTGGGTGAAGGTACTGACATATGCATCTAGTTTGAGTTGGGTGTGACGCTGGAATGAGTTGGCATGCCATGTGTACGCTAAGAAAGGTTCAACAGGTCTTTTTTGGGAAGAAGTACTCAGAAAATAGTGAGATAATCTTAATTGTGCTCCTATGAAGTGTCAAGTGCCTTACACAAACTAGGTCATTTATCAGTATATTCTCAAAACAATCAATTTCGGGGGAAACCAGTGAAGTTAAATGCTTGTATGCAGATATGTGGCTAGAGTATGAATTTGAACCCAGCCCTGGGACAGTGCTTTGCTCCAGAAGCAGTATGCTCCAGAGGAAAACAAACTGTTTTATTAGCTAGGCGCAACAGCTCAGACCAAACCTTGACCTAGAAGATGCTGCCTTCACTAACCTTTCCTTGTCCACCTCACGCCTTCTACCCTGATCCCTGTGCCACTGATCGGGGAACTTCCTGTAAAAAGGACTTCAACAGGGCCATGCCAGGGGGATGTAATCATTTTGATTTTATTGCTTCTCCCCAAGCCTGTGGCTTAGAGCTGTTCTCCATTCATCAAGGTAATGATAGCCTCGTCTGAATTAAACATGATTTTCCTTCTTAGGAAAAAAGCTCAAAGGAAACATCAGAGTTAATTAGAAAAAGTGATATTGTAGCTGCTGACAGAAAGAAGCCCATCAAAGGCAATGTTAAGGGGGATCCCACATCATCAAAGCAGAGCCATTCAGTTGCAAATTGCTTTCTATTTCAGCTTTTTAGGGCAGAGGGTGTTCTGGGATCTGGCTGGTCTGTAAACACAAGGCTCTCCACCAGTGGTGTCTAAAGAGAAGATCAGATGCCCGTACAGAAAAGGAGCTTGAAGTTTAGATGGCTCCTTTGTGTGATTTTTGAAGTCCACAAGGCTTAACTGAGGGATCCCTCGTGGTATGAGGTCTTTATCCAAATGATAATAAATAGAACATTTATTTACTGAGGTGGTCATAAGTCATTTGTTCTTAACGCTTCCAATTCAAATTCACCAACGTGTTATGTGCCAGCTGCCAGGCTAGCTACTGGCTGCCTTTGTCCACCTCTGATACTTTGGCCAGGCCTATTTTTGAAACCAAAAGTGATTAAAAAGATTAATATCCTAAAGCTTTTAATTAGTGGAATCTTTGGCACCTTATGAAAGAAATAACATTCTACTCCTGCTTCAGGGCCTGTAATATCCACTTTCAGTTTGCTTCAAGTCTCTTTCAGCATTCTTAGGTTTGGCCTTTTTCTCCAGTTGCCAGATGCTCCCTCTCCTTTTCTCAGCTGCTGACACTCTGACAGGAGTGGTCTGTAGTACTGTATTACTTCCCTTCCAGGACTTGCACAGGTAGTATTATACACTCTGCAGTTCTAGTCCTCGCCCAGCTTTATTGAGATATAATTGACATACGAGTATAGCAGTGCATTAAAGATGTAAGTCATAATGATTTGATGTATGTATACATTGGGAAATGATACCCACAACACGTTTAGTTAGCATCTATCATCTCAGATACTTAAACCATTTTTCCTTGTAATAAGAAGTTTTAAGATCTACTCTCTTAGCAACTTTCAAATATGCAATGCAGTGTTGTTAACTCTAGTCACAGTGCTGTATATCACATCCCCAGAACTTATTTATTTTATAACTGCTTATTTATAAATTTTGACCACCTTCACCCATGCCTCTGGAAACCACCAATCTGTTCTCAGTGTCTATGAGTTTGGATTTTGTAGATTCCACATATAAATGAGATCACATTGTATTTATCTCTTTCTGAGTTATTTCACTTATCATAATGCCCTCAAGTTTTATTCATGTTTTCACAAATGGTAGGATTTCTTTCTTTTTTATGTATGGCTGACAAAAGAAAAAAAATATATGAATATATATATATATGAACATATATAGAGGGTGCCAAAAAATGTATACATATTTTAAGAAAGGGAAAAAAGTATATTAAAAATTTAATATTCAATGTATACCGATAACAAAAGATGAATACAAGTCATGTGTATACATTTTTTTGGCACCCCCATATCTATCTATCTATCTATATATCTCACATTTTGTTTATCCATTCCTTCATTGATGGATATTTAGGTTGCTCCATATCTCGGCTATTGCCAATAATACTGAAATAAACATGGGGGTGAAAGTATTGCTTTGAGATAGTGATTTCATTTCCCTTGGATATTTATTAGGTTTTACCTCTATTGTTTTTCTGACTCTGCACCTATTTAGGTTACTCATTGTGTCTACTCACCAAATTCTACTGTTCTGTTTTCTTTTTTGTTTAGGTCTAGGTCTGTCTCATTTTGGGTTCTCAGCTGCCGTTATCTGTGACCACATACTTCCTGATCTCTTAATTTGAATGCCCATTACCCAGTACTCCTTTATTTTTCCTACTAATAAAACTCTCTCAGATATCTTTCAATTATCCTTTTCTTCTCCCTTTTTCTTTGACTGCTTTTATTTTTATTTTTCAAATTTTTGTTTGAATTGTAATCAAAACGAGGTCCCCATATCATAATTGTTGGCTGTGTCTTTTAAAAGTCTTTAAATCCAGGGATTGGCAAACTTTTTCTGTAAAAGGCTAGATAATAAATACTTTAGTCTTTGGAGGCCTTATGATCCCTGTCACAACTACTCAACTCTGGCATTGTAACACAAAAACAGCCATCCACAGTTCATAAATGAATGGAAATGACTGTATTCTAATAAAACCTTATTTACAAAAACAGTTTGGGGACCAGATTTGTCCTATAGACCATAGTTTGCTGACCCGTTTTAATCTATAGGTGCTTCCATTCTCCTGTTTCCCCTATTCAGTTTATTTGTTGAAGATGTATATCATTTGTTCTATAGAATAATTTGGGTTTTTGCTGATTATGTGTTCCTCTGTCCCCTCTATTTCTTATAAATGTGTAATTAGATCTAGAGGCTTGATCAGACTCAGTTTTGATTTTTTTGACAAGATTAACTCCAAGGTAGTGATGTGTGTGTTTGTCAACTGGCACATGATGAAAAGTTGATTCTCCTTTTATGATGCTAACAGCTATTGATCATCATTGCCTAGATTTATCACTTCATTATGTGAAATGGTGCTTTCCTAATTACATCATTTCTTCTTCATTTAGTAGTTGGGATATTTCTAAAAAGAGAAAGTCCCTCATCAGCTATTTGTTTACCCAGAGATATATTTTGTATAGGAAAGGCAGAATAAGTATTTGACTATTTCCCTTTATTTACCAGTTACCAAAATAATGAGTTGATAATTGACCTCCAAAATTGACCAAAGAAGGAATAGTTTTTTTGTATAACTAATTTTTTACATTTGTTTTTCAATTACCATTGACATACAATATTATATTAGTTTCAGGTGTAGAAAACAATGTAGTGATTAGACATTTATATACTTCACAAAGTGATAACCCCAGTAAGTCTACTACCCATCTGACATTGTACATAATTATTACAATATTATTGACTATATCTCCTATACTGTATTTTACATCCCTGTGACTTATTGTTTTTTTAATTATAGTTGACCTCCAATATTATTTTATATTAGTTTCAGGCATACAGTGTAGTGGTTAGACATTTATATAGTTTATGAAGTGATCTCCCTGATAAGTCTAGTAGCCACCTGACACAATACATAGTTTTTACAATATTATTGACTATATTCCCCATACTGTACATTCCCGTGACTTTTTTGTAATTATCAATTTGTACTTCTTAATCCCTTCATCTTTCTCACCTAGCCCACAAATCCCCTCTAACCTAGTAACCATAAGTTTGTTCTCTGTATCTATGAGTCGGTTTGTTTTGTTTGTTTGTTTATTTTGTTCTTTATATTCCACGTATAAGTGAAATCATATGGTATTTATCTTTCTCAGTCCGACTTATTTCACTTAGCATAATATCCCCTAGGTCCATCCATGATGCCACAAATGGTAAGATTTCATTCTTTTTTATGGAGAGTAATATCCACTGTATATACAGAGGGTGCCAAAAAATTTATACACATTTTAAGAAAGGAATAAACTGTATTAAAATTGCACTGATGGTAACCACTTTGAGCACCTCTTGTAATTGCAGAAGTCAAATGTGAATTGTATTCATCTTTTCTTATTGATATATATTGAGTATTACAATTTTAATACAGTTTTTCCCTTTCTTAAAATGTGTATACATCTTTTGGCATTCTTTGTATGTACCATAATTTCGTTATCTAACCATCTATTGAAGGGCATTTCACTTGTTTCCAATACCTTGGCTATTGTAAATGGTGCTGTTGTGAGTATAGGTGTGAATATATCTTTTCAAATTAGTGATTTGGACTTCTTTGGATAAATACCCAAAAATAGAATTGCTGGGTCATAAGGTAATTCTCTTTTTAATTTTTTGAGGACCCTCCATACTGTTTTCCATAGTGGCTGCACCAATCTGGAGTCCCACCAACAGTGCATGAGGTTTCCTTTTCTCCACATCCTTGCCAACATTTGTTGTTTGTTTGTTTTTGTTTGTTTGTTGTTTTATTGATGATTGCCATTCTGACAGGTGTAAGGTGATATCTCACTGTGGTTTTAATTTGCATTTTTCTGATGATTAGTGACGTTGTTCATCTTTTCATATGTCTGTCTTCTTTGGAGAAATGTCTATTCAGGTCCTCTGCCCATTTTTCAATTGAGTTCTTTTTTGGTATGGAGTTGTATGGATTTTTTAATAAATTCTGAACGTTTATTAACCCCTTATCAGATGTGTCATTGGCAAATATCTTCTCCTACTCAATAGGATGTGTTTTTGTTTTGTTAATGGTTTCCTTTATTGTGAAAAACTTTTTGATTTGATATAGTACATCTATCTTTTCTTTTGTTTCTCTTGCCTAAGGAGATATATCAGGAAGAAAAAAATTATCAAGGTTAAATGTCTGAGAGTTTACTGCCTATGCTTTCTTCTAGGAGTTTTATGGTTTTGGGTCTTACATTTAAGACTTTCAACCATTTTGAGTTTATTCTTGTATATGGCATAAGAAGGTGGTCCAGTTTTATTTTTTTGCATGTCAAGTTTTCCCAGCACCGTTTATTGAATGGACTGATTTTACCCCAATGTAAATTTTTGCTTTTTTTCCCCCATAGATTAAATAACCATATAGGCATGGATTTATTTCTGGGCTTTCTATTCTGTTCTGTTGATCTATGTGTCTGTTTTTATGCCAATACCATGCTGTTTTTATTACCACGGCCATGAAGTATAGTTTGATATCAGGTAGCGTGACATCTCCAACTTTGTTCTTTCTCAAGATTGCTGTAGCTATTCAGGGTCTTTTATGATTCCATATACATTTTAGGAATATTTGTTCTAGTTTGTGAAAAAGGCCATTGGTATTTTTAGAGGGATCGCATTGAATCTATAGATGGCTTTGGGTAGCGTGGATATTTTAACTAAATTAATTCTTCCTGTCCATGACCATGGTATATGGTTCCATTTATTTTTATCTTCTTCAATTTCTCTCTTCAATGTCTTATAATTTCCTGAGTACAAGTCTTTTACTTCTTTGGTTAAATTTATTCCTAGGCATTTTATTTTATTTTTTGATGCAATTGTAAATGGAACTGTTTTCTTAATTTCTCCTTCTGATAGTTTGTTATTGGTGTATAAAAATGCAACCTATTTCTGAATATTAACTTTGTATCCTGCTACTTTGCTAAATTTATTTATCAGTTCTGCTAGTGTTTTTGGTGGAACTTTGGGGTTCTTTCTATATTGTGTCATGTCATCTGCAAATAATGAGTTTTACTTTTTCCTTTACAATTTGGATGCCTTTTGCTTTTTTCTTGCCTGATTTCTGTGGCTCGGACTTCCCATACTATGTTGAATAAAAGTGGTGAAAGTGGGCATCTTTGTCTTATTCCTGATCTTAAGGAGATGGCTTTTAGCTTTTCTGCATTGAGTATGATGGTAGCTGTGAGTTTGACATAAATATGGCTTTTATTATGTTGAGATATGTTCCCTCTCTTCACACTTTGCTGAGGGTTTTTATCACAAATGGATGCTGGATTGTGTCAAGCACCTTTTCTGCATCTATTGATATTATCATATGATTATTATTTTTCATTTTGTTTATGTTGTGTATCATGTTTATTGATTTGTGGATATTGAACCAACTTTGTCTTCCAGGAATAAATCCCCCTTGATTGTGGTGTATGATCTTTTTAATGTATTGCTGAATTTGGTTTGCTGATATTTTGTTGAGGACTTTTACATCTGTGTTCATCAAGGATATTGGCCTATAGTTTTCTTTTTTTTTGTAATGTCAGTCCAGTTTTGCAATCAGGATAATGGTGGCCTTATAGAATGAGCTTGGGAGACTTCCCTCCTCTTGAATTTTTTGGAATAATTTGAGGTGTTAATTTTTTGAATGTTTGGTAAAATTCACCTGTGAAGCCATCTAGTCTAGGACATTTGTTTGTTGGGAGCTTGTTGATTATTGATTCAATTTCATTAGTAGTAATCAGTATGTTCAGATTTTCTATGTTTTCTTAAAAGCTTTTGTATTTCTGTGATGTCAGTTGTCACTTTTCCTGTTTAACTTCTGATTTAATTTATTTGGGTCCTCCCTCTTTCTTTATGAGTCTGGTTAAAGGTTTATGAAATGTGCTTGTCCTTTCAAAGGACAATTCTTGGTTTCATTGATATTTTGTACTTTTTTTAGCCTCTATATAGTTTATATCTTCTCTGATATTTATTATTTCCTTCCTTCTCACTTTTGGCTTTGTTTGCTGTTCTTTAGTTTGTTCCATTAAGGGTAAGATTAGATTGTTTATTTGAGATTTTTCTTGTTTCTTGAGTTAAGCCTGTATTAGTGTGAATTTTTTTCTTAGGATGGCTTTCACTATGTCCCATAGATTTTGGGTCATTGTGTTTTCGTTTTCATTTGCTTCAAGGTATTTTTTGATTTCTTCCTTGATCTCATTGTTAACCCATTCATTGTTTAGTACCATGTTATTTACTCTCCTTGTGTTTTGTGTTTTTTATTTTTCTTTTGTAACTGATTTCTAGTTTCATACAACTACGCTTGGAGGTGACACTGGATATGACTCCAATCTTCTTGACTCTATTGAAACTTGTTTTGAGGTTATAACATGTGGTCTATCTTGGAAAATGTTCCATGTACACTTGGAAATAATGTATATTTTGCTACTTTGGGGTGTAATGCTTTAAAAATGTCAATTAAATCCATCTGGTCTGGTCTATCATTTAAAGTTGCTGTTTCCTTCTTGATTTTCTCTCTGGAAGATTTCTCCATTAGTGTCAGTGGGGTGTTAAAGTCCCCTGATATGATTGTGTTACTGATGATCCCTTCCTTTATGTCAGTCAATATTTGTTTTATATATTTAGGTGATTCTATGTTGGGTGCATAGACACTTTCTAGGGGTTTATCCTCTTCCTGGATTGATCCCTTTATTATTATGTAATATCCTTCTTTGTCTCTTATTATAGTCTTTGTTTTAAAATCTATTTCATCTAATACAAGAATTGTTACACCAGCCATTTTATTTTTTCATTTGCATAAAATACCTTTTTCTATCCCTTTACTTTCAATCTATGTATGTCTTTCCATCTGAGGTGAGTTTCTTGTAGACAGCATATGTATGGGTCTTGTTTTCTTATCCATTCAGCTACCCTGTGTCTTTTGATAGGACCATTTAATCTATTTACATTTAAAGTTATTATTGATAGGTACATAGTTATTGCCATTTTATTATTCATATTTTTGAACTTTTTTGTTTGTTTGTTTCTCCCTTTATTTTTTAAGAGTTTTTTAAAGAAACATTTATTGTAATACTGGCTTGGTGGTAATAAATTCCTTTAGCTTTTTCTTGTTTGCAAAGCTCTTTATGTCTCCTTCAATTTTAAATGATAGCCTTGCTGGGGAGAGTAGTCTTGCTTGTAGGCCCTAGCTTTTCATCATGTTGAATATTTCCTGCCACTCCCTTATGGCCTGCAAAGTTTTTGTTGAGAAATCAGCTGCTAGTCTTGTGGGAGATCCCTTGTAACTAATCTTTCTCTTGCTGCTTTTAGGATTCTCTTTTTGTCTTTAACTTTTGGTATTTTAATTATGATGTGTCTTAGTGGGGGTATCTTTGGGTTTGTCTTGTTTGGGTCTCTGCACTTCCTGGGCTTGTATGTCTATTTCCTTTGCCAGATGAGGGAAATTTTCCATCATTATTTCTTCAAATAGGTTCTCAATTCCTTGCTCCTTCTCTTCTCCTTCTGATACTCATATGATGTGAATGTTGTTGTGCTTGATGTTGTTTCAGAGATCCATTAAACTATCTTTTATAGTTGTTGTTGGTCCAGTTGGGATTTTCTGCTACCTTGTCTTCTAAATCACTGATTCAGTTCTCTGCTTCATTTAATATGCTCTTCATTCCTTCTAGTGTATTCTTCATTTAAGTTATTGTATTGTTTATTTCTGACTGGTTCTTTTTTATGGTATCTATGTCCTTCTTTATGCTTGCTATCTTTTTGTTGAAATTCTCACTAAGTTCCTTAAGTATTCTTGTAACTAGTGTTTTGAACTGTCTCTGGTAGGTTGGTTGTCTCCATTTCATTTAGTTCTGTTTTTGGAGTTTTCTTCTGTTCTTTTATTTGGGACAAATATTTCTTTGTTTCCTCATTTTGGCTGCCTCTTTATGTTTGTTTCTATATATTAGGTAGATCTTTTATGTCTCTCAGACTTTGCCCTGTGGCCTTACGTATTTGGTGTCCTGTGTAGTCCAGTAGCACAGTCTCCCTGATTATCTGTACTGTATGCTCCAGGACTGTCCGTTGTGTGTTGTGTATGCATTCTCCTGTTGTAGTTGAGCCTTCACTGCTTTTGGCATGTCAATGTGTGGGATTGACTCTCAGGCTGACTGACTGTGAGGATTGGCTATACCCATAGCATTTAAGCTGCTGTGTGGGTCTGACCCTTCGTAGGGATATTTGCCCCAGTGAGCTCTTCTCCCTATTGAGACTGCCCTTTGGGTGTGCTGCTTGTGAGTCTAGTCGAGTAGTGCTCTGGTGTGGCCTCAAGCTAGCCTCTGTGTTGGTTGTTTCTGGTCTCTCTTGGGAGGGGCTCCCATGCAGACCAACTTCAGTCTTGCTTGTGAGTGGCCTGGGTCTACCTGGTAGAAGCTACAAAACTATATGTGGTTGATTGCTGCCTGTGCTAGACCTGCAGGTATGTGAGGGTGACCTTGATGTGACCTGAGGTTGGCTGCCAGCAGTGTTGAGCCTTTGGCACCTTAACATAAGGCCCAGGACACCCTTAGACCTGTTGCTAGCTGCTAGCTGCCTGCAAGGCTCAGCCACCAAAAAAGCCTCCTTAGGTGCACAGACCAGGCTGGTTGGCCTGGTGTTGACAGTGCCCCTGGTGATGCTGCCTGAGTTGAGTGGGGTGGAGTCCCAGGGAGCCACCAGGGTGTGGCCATTAACTTTTATTATTTTTTAATTAAAGTTTATTGGGGTACTTTTCACAAAGTTAATGCAGATTCAGTCTTGCACCAGTGCTGAGCCTGTGGCTACTCTGCAAAATGCAGCTAGCCACCACTCATCTCAGGTCCACAGATCCTGGAAAGCTGCCCAAGAAAGGCTGCAGCATGTGTTGCAGTTGACCACCAGCCACTGAAGTTTCCACAGGATGCTCTTTAGCATAGCTTTGAACTAATAGACTTAAGAATATTAGAAGTGTTTCAATCTCTTGTATTGGCATTCTTTTGATGCCCAAATTGTGCTATTTTTGGCCAGTGGGAATTTTTCAGGGTTACTACTTAATTCTGTTGGCAAGCCCTCAGTGAGTTTTAAGATATTCTTTGGTTTCAAGTATGAAGAGATGTTCCGCATCATATACATTTCTTCCTCTGGACCTCGGATCAAGAAGTCCTTGTTCCTTTTAGTGGAAAGTAGTATCTAGAGACCATAATCTGGGCACTAAGGGTGTTCATTACTACGAGGTTGATCTTTATTTTTCAGTTTTTTTTTTTTTTTTGTAAACATAGCTGAGAAATATTTTAAAGTTAAAATTGTCCTGGCCTCATATCAATACTTCCAATCAAATTCATGACCAAAGGATTTTACACAACTCTTTTTATTTTGCATCCATTCAAATTTCTTTGTTTTAAAATCATCAAAAATACTTTCTTTTTGTGTTATTTACTATAGTGGTATGCCACCATAGATTTGTGTTCCTTTGTTTCATTCATCTTTCTATTTTTAGAAATTTTACGATTTAATTTTGTTTTATAATGATGCAAAATTTTTATAGAATTCCAAAGTCAAAGCTACAGATCTGAGAAGTATCGTTTCTCTATTTCAGCCCTGCCCTTCTGTTTCTTCACTTAATCTACAGGTAGCCATTAATGTTTCTGTTTGTTTATGCTTCCATTAAAAATAAGAGCAAATAGTTATATATCTGTGTCTCACCTATTTCTCAAATGAATAGTAGTGTATTTTCTCCACATTGTCTTTTTCAGACAAGAACAAATCCTGTATATTATTCCATAGCAGCATATGGAAATCTCCCCAAGTCCTTTATTTGGCTGGCTGGTACTCCACTGTGTGGGTGTCCCATTGTTTATTCAATCACTCTCCTGTTAATGGGCACTTGGTTACTTTCCAGTCTTTTGTTGATCAGATATCTCTTCAGCTAACATAAACAGTTGTCTTTTGTTTCTATTTTGCTTATGTATCATCCAGATGGATTCCTAGAATTTGGATTGACAATTGAAAGGGTAAAAGTACATGAAAATTATCTAGATATTGCCAAATTACCCTTCACATTGGTTTTTATCATTTGGTATTCTCACTAACAATTTATAAGAATGTCTACTTCCCCACAGACTTTTTGAAAGTTGTTATCAAACATTTTGGAATTATGTCAATCAGATTGAAAAATTTTGTATGTGTAGTTTTAATTTTTCATGTGGCTTTTTATGGGTGAGTCAGAGCATATTTTCATATGTTTAAGTAACATTTATTTTTTCTGATCTGGATCTTTGAGTTTCTTGCCATTTTTCTATGAGATTTTTCTTGGACTTCTCTATTTTTATAAAAGCTTTATATACTAGAAATACTAACCCTTTGCAATATAAATTGCAAATCTTTTTCTCAATTTGCCATTAATATTTTGAAGCTTTTATGATTATTTTTGCTCTGGAGTTTGTTTTTATGTTAATGTAAAATGTATAAAATCCTTTTCCTTATTGCATTTGAATTTTAAGCAGAGTTTGGAAAGTTTACTCCTAGTTTATGGAGGAATTCACTTTTTTCTTCTTAGTACCTGTAAGATTTTATTTTATTTATTTCCAGCTAAATAACTGATTCATTTGGAATACATATTTGAGCCTGGTATAAGTAATAGATCCAATCTTAATTATGGGGTTATCCAGTTATCTCAACAGCACTTATTAAATAATTATTTCTTCTACTAATTTGAAATAGTGCCTTTATTGTACACTAAATTTTCATATGAAACTGGGTCTATTCCTTGGTTTTCTATTTTTCATTGGAATGCATGTTTATTTACGCATTGAAATCACACCGTTTTAATTATAAAGGTTTTGTAATCAATTTTAATAACCAAAAGGGCTAGCCACAACATCTCCTCCAGCCCCCCACTCTTATTTTTTAGAATATTTCTGGCTATTCTTGTTTGCTTGTTCTTCAAAATATATGATATATTAACTTGCATAGCTCCAGAACGTAATCTGATGGTTTTATTTATTTATTTATTTATTTATTTATTTATTTATTTATTTATTTTTGCTAATGCACTGAATGTATAAATTAACTTAAGGGAGATCTCTGTGATATTGACTGCTTCTATCTCAGAATATGGTATGTCTTTCCAGTTGTTCATGGCTGATACTTTAGATTTTTTCCCCTTTTTCTGACTTCAGATTTTTTTTGGACAACTCACCTTTCCACATTACCTGTTTGCATTTGATGACTTGAGGATCTTGTTGAATCATACTTATTTCCTCTAAAGTAGAGATGTCAAATCTCTGTTACCAGTATTGTCTTCTTTGAATGCCAAACCCAAAGATGTACATATCCTACTTTTTATTTAGATTGTTTTTCAAAACTGATATTAATTGTGTTATGTTTTCATTGGCCATGCACACATGAGCCTCCTATGTTCTGTTGTTCAAGGCACTATTACTGGAAAAATGGGGCTGCCAATCAAAAGATGTGCTTTAGCATCTTCTGCTTAATCATCTTCTACATACAGTAGGCATAAACCCATTAGTGATGAGAAATATTTGGAGAGTTGGATGATTCCTAGTGTGTATTAGTTGGTAGAACTTCACTTTCAGCTGCCAATTATGTCTAAGAAAACTAAAATCAGAAAGGCTGAGCTTGCAAAAACTGTCTCAGAATGACAGGCATCAGTCATTCTTTCCCAAATTTTATGTAATCTTCTAAAACTGGCAGTCGCACAGAAAAAGAAATACAGCCAACAGAGTAATTCCTTTGCTGTGAATCAGAACACTTAAAACTCCCTGCATCTTCCTAGTTCCCTGGGGTGAAATTGGAACTTTGAATGGAACCTTAATAATGGATCAATCTCCAGGTTTATTGATTTTCTTCTTAACCTACTCAGGCATTTTTTTTTTTTTCAACTTAAAGCAGAGTCTAATTCTAAGTGCTTGATTTTAAGTTATTTGAAGTGTTGAAATGAGCACAGAAGTTAGTAGGAAACTAATTCAATCAGCTGTAGTTATCAGGGGATACCATTATAAATATCTGTTAGACAATATTTATTTATTTAAAGTTACAAAGCATGAGTTTGGTTTCAAAAATATGTAAAATAAAATTGATATATTATAAAGAAATAAATCCCAGGACCAGGAAAAATTTAAATTAGGACATAAGGTCAAGATTGCTGGGAGTGTATGTGTGGGAAATCCAGAAATAGAAACTAGGGCATCTTTGATATTTACTACTAACGAGTTGAATATTCATTTCTAAGATTCCTAGTGCCCTAGTTAAAAAGAGAAACATAGTAATCAACTTCATTTTCTATGTTGGAGATATTGAATGGTAGGCTTGCAGTGTCTTCATCAAAATGTTTATTGAATGTACTAACAGGTCTTTATCACTCCTTGTGGTAGTGCTTAACATTAGGCAAAGTAGGATGCTAGAGTCTAAAGTATGACTCAGAAGGAGATTCTGAGACACTATGATCCATAACTCCCAGTCTAGCTAAGCTCACCTCAATAAGCACTGTGTAATGCCTTTGTAGTGGGTCTAGAGGAAAGGAGACCTTTGTTCATCTGAGGATGATTGTTGTTAAATTGTTCTGAATTACAAAATCAGATTGTGTAGTTGTTTTTAAAGATATTTTCAGAAGTGCCAGTAGAACTTCATGCTTCATTGTTTCTAGAAAATCAACATTCTTAAAGCTTATTGTTCACTTTTTAGACACATCAGTGGTCACACTAGAGCCCTACAAAATGCCTTCGTTTAGAGGTCCAGTTGTTGGTGTCACATGGTTGGTGCCCAAAGCCCACAGTGGTAAAACATGAAGGAGTTATGAATAGAGCTGGTCCCGGAACACCAAGAAAATACCTGTGATGGCTTCCCCTAAAATGGAGCTCACAGAGCTGGGGAGAAGAATCTGAATTGCTGCCAGCTCTCATGAGCATTTCTAGCTAGATCAGACTTTACTTGGAAATGGTAAATTAGAAAATATGTTTTTGGTAAGGGTCACTGTGCAAAGCACCCTGATCTCAAACTTTTTGGCTTCATTAATAATTAGTGAAGGTTTTATGAACAAAGTAATGGCACATAAAAACATTCAGTTTATGCTATATGCTGCTTTCAAATCATAGTGCTTGTTGTCATTTATGAAATGAGAATGAAAATATCTGGGCTACAGCATATGTCTCCAATGAAAAAAGCAATTGTGATCTTTTCACATTGTCACACCGAGCCTTTCAGCAATGGACAGAAGGGGTTCAAAGAGCACCTGTCATTAATGCGCTTCACCAACCTTTGCTTCCTGGAAACCAGGTTATGGACTTCATTCAGATGGTGCAGGTGTACTTTCCTTTCTGACATTTGAGTTCCCACAACATCCCATAGGTCAAGGGTTTGAGACCTGGGGACCGACTTCTCCAGACCTACATTGAGGATGACACAGAAGCCTGGGAGCCCATTTCTCTGACCCACTGCTGTTTGGACTACTTTATCTGCTTTTCGTCTTAGAAGTAAAACAATAAGAGTATTGATTCTATTACTTGATTGAAACAGAACTGCTTCTTCGCATTACTATTCTTTTTCCACACAGCGGAAAGAGTGCTGCTCTTTAAATCAGACCAACCTGTGCTCAAGTCTCACATCTGCTGTTTAGTTATTTGAACAAGTCACATAATTTCTCTAAGCTTCACTCTCTTCTCTGTAAATTGGGGACAGTGTTTCTTGCCACAAAGGGTTGTTGTAGCATTTAAATGAAACAAATCATAAAAAGCATATTGTCTAGTGATTGGCACACAATGGACCCAATAAAAGTAAAAGTTTGTGTTTGGATGCTAGGTCCAGGCCCTTTTAGAGATAGGACCACTCTGTGGGCAGTGGGAAAGCAGATGGAAGCTTTTGAGAAGCCATGGCTTACTCTCAGAATAGCTCAGATTTCTCATTGTTGGCTCTTCTTTCCAAGGCCTGAGGCAGAGACAGCTCAGTACCCTCTACCCTGGCTCTGAGAACACTGAGGGACTCCTGGAACCACGGGGCTGCTAGGGGCTCCCTGGGCAGTGGGGCTGATTTCCTGTAGAGACAGGTGTCTTCTCTGAGAAATAGACAAGTATGAGCGTTGGCAGAGCTGTGAGGGCAGCTTGGGCCAAGCCTTGGGTGGGGATGGGGTTATTAGGCTTCAGTCTGAACCCTCAGAATATAGTCAAGGCACCCAGAAGCAGTCTGAGACTCATTCACCCCAACCACACTCACCAAAGGCCGATATGTGAGCTACATGCCAGATTCCTTTGTGTGGTGACGGATATTATTCCTTGCACCAGATCACTCCCTTCCGAACATCAAAGAACCCTCCGAGCAGTAAGAGACCATCTATAATCCTCAGAACTCCCATTTATTGAGTGTCCACAGTATGCGGAGTACAAATAGTGTCTTAATCTTAGGTTGGCTTTCCCTAGAAGCAGGGTCTGAGACCACAGTGTGAATGTAGTTAGATTATTTTGGGATGGGATGCCAGGGAATGGGAGTGAGAGGGATGGGAAGGGTAAAATAGGGAAGAAGGGAAGGTTATCCAAGGGTGTGTTATCGGACTGGTTATTGGTTTGGGCAACTAGGGCTCAATCCCAATGGAGACCCTCTGGAAAGAATGTGCTTCCGAACTGTCTGCCCAAGCCATAGAAGTATCCATCCTATGATTTCTGTCCATCCTTGTTCCCAGCTTGTGCCAGGGTGGAGGGTGGTGCTAATTCCTTCCAGCTTGTAGGTTTGTGCATTTGCTAGAATGGTGAGTGGGCTCCTGCAGGCATCCCACTGGGAGAAGTGCAGGAGCCCTGGCATAGAATGCAAGAGATGCTTGAGAGCACATGGGCCAAGGTGCTCTGAAGTTATCCCTCTGTGCAACCAGCTGCTGCAGTAGTGGACAGACCCAGTGATCTGAGAGGATGTGAGACAAAGCACATGAAATGTCTAACATAACCTTTAATCTTTATACAAACCCAAAAGGTATAGCTTACTAGTATCACTTCACCAGTGGAGTAGCTGAAGCTTAGAGAAGTGAAGTGACTGGCTCATGGTCACGCAGCTCCAAGTGGCAGGGCGAGAATTTACACGTAGGCGCGTGTTAACTGTAAAGCATGTGCTAGGCTTCTCTGTGATCACGCTTGCCTAGACACTTTCCATCTGTCCCTCTAACTTTTATATTCAGCCCCTTCTACCCCAGGGAGATGCTCTGTAAGGCTTATACCAAAATGCTCTCTTTCCCACTGGCTGCTAATGAACGGGTAGCACCAGCAAGTGACCAGAGAGAGGGAAGAGGGTATGATCAGGGTAGTTATTTGTTTGGCTCTTTCTACTCAAGGTTGTCTGGGACTAGCTATGTCCCCAGGATGTGTGTCCACACTTTTCTTTTGCTCCTGATTCTAATGAGTGCCACCTTTCCTTGACAATGCTATTAGTCACTTGTCATTTCCTTATACTCTGCCCATACCTCTTTGAATTGTTCCATTTTGAGTATGCTGTGCCCTGCTGATGGGACCCTGATTGATACAGCCTCTCCCAGATGTGGCTGTGGAAAAGTGCAAAGTCATAGCCCAGGTGGTATCTCATTCTATCTGCCTCAATGTCACTTACCCATAGCAGAGGGCAATCTCTCTAGTGACCAAAGATACCTCCTGGGCTAGGTCTACTCTCTGTCCAGTGGGCTGTGCTGAAAAACGTCAATACACTATTGCTCATGGTTTCTTCTTATCTAAGTTCCACACACACAATTTATCTCAGATAGATGATAATTTAACAATAATAGCTTAACTGTGGCTATGCTTTGCTTTGATATCCAGGCCCATTTCCACCTTGTTTAGTTAGGGTGACATCTATTCTTTGAGGTGTCCCTGCAGGTGGCTAATCTCTTTAGTTCTGGATGGATTATGCTCATTTTCCTCATGGGGGGATTAGAGTATTTCCAAGTATTTGGGAGACAGAGAGGAGCTATCAATTCAATTCATCAGGTTGTTAGCTTGTTCAACTGATGCACCAATGGCCTCCTTGAAGCCCAGAATGGCTTCCCTTCAGTAGCTGGAACTCAGCTCGTAGAAGGAGAAAAGGTGTGCCTCTGCCTTCTCTCTGCAAACTCCAGCCACTTTTGTGCCTCTCAACACCTCTAGGTATTTGACAATTCCTGCATTCATTTTGAGATCAGGTCTAGGTTTGAGCAAACATGTTTTTATTCAAGGTTTAAAGCATTTCTTTTATGGCTCCCCTGCCGTGCCTCTGATTGTTTCCCTTTCCTTGGAACATGACTGATTGTTTATTAAACATAATAATAATAATAAAGTGGAGGTAAGGTCTCTTAGCTGGCATTAGTTCAGATTCCAATTTAATCTTTCCCCAGCCTCACTTCATTACAACTCTATTTGCTTGCATATTTCATAACCAGCATGTGTCACCGTGAATGAAGCCAAACTTCAGAATAACAAGTCAGTAAGATGATTGTTCATGGAACACACAGTACCTCTGGTCTATAATTTAAAAAACAAAAACAAAACAAAAAAACCTGACTCAAAAAAAAAATAATAACGGTAAGAAAGTTGTTCATTTCATAGAACCCAGGAGCTTTGAAGTAGCAAAGGCCGCCTTCATAAGCCAAGGGGCCAATCTCTATGAATGTCAGGACAGTGATTGGTGTTTCCTGATCTCTTAGAGGGGTGAGCAAGGCTGTTATGGACCACTGAAAGGCTAGCAGAGGCATGACCTTCCAATCCCTTTCCTTCCAGAAACAGTGTGCTGAGGACAATGGGCTCTGTCTCTTACCAGCTATTTGACCTCAACTCTTACAACTCTAAAGAGGGAGCAATTATAGCACTTTCTGCAGCCGTTGTACAGATTACAACACATGACAAACTGCAAGTGATTAGCAGAGTGCCCAGCACATAGTCAGTGCTCAGTGCATGGTAGCTGCTTTTATTATTGTGCAAGATTACATTCCAAATAACCTTAACAATGGTCAGATTACGATTATCTTGGATCAGGATTGGAAGAAAAGATAAAGATGATGCTGTGGGTCTAGATGAACACGTAGACTCAGAAGTGGAAGAAAACGTCATAGAAATGGTCTTTGGTTATAACAAGAGAAGAGGAGAAGAGGTTTCAGGGCTGGAGGCAGCTCCCCAAGATTATGCTCAAGTTACGTAAAAGAGATGGTTGCCCCACAGAAGATGGTATACAGGTGACTGCTAAGCGTATGAAAAGATGCTGCATATCATATGTCGCTAGTGAAATGTATATTAAAACAACAATGAGATACTACAATTAACCTCTTAGAATGACCAAAATTCACAACACTGACACCACCAAATGAGGATGTGGAGCAAGAGGAATTCTCATTCATTGCTGCTGGGAATGCAAAACAGTAGAACCATTTGGGAAGACAGTTTGGTGGTTTCTTACAAAATGAGACATACTTTTACCATCTGATCCAGCAATCGTGCTTCTTGGAATTTACTCAAAAAAGTTGAAAACTTATGTCCATGCAAAAGCCTTCACACAGATGTTTCCAGTACTCTTATTCATAATTGCCAAAACTTGGAAGCAACAAAGATGTCCTTCAGTAGGAGAATGGATAAGGAAATTGTGGTACATTCAGACAATAGAATATCATTCAGTGCTATCAAACTATGAAAAGACATGGAAAAACTTAAATGCATATTACTAAGTGAAAGAAACCAATCTGAATAGGCTGCATACTCTATGATTCCAACTATATGACATTCTGGAAAAGGCAACACTATGGAGTCGGTAAAGAGATCAGTGGAAGAGGGAGGGAGGAATAGGGTAGTGAAACCATTCTGTACGATATTATAATGGTGGATGATGTCATTATACATTTGTCCAAACTCATAGAATGCACAGCACCAAGACTGAATCCTAATGTAAATTATGGACTTTGGGTAATTATGATGTGTTCATTGATTGTAACAAATGTGCTGCTCTAGTGAGGGTTGTTGATAATTAGGGAGGCGGTACATGTGTGGGGCAGGGAAGATATGGGAAATCTCTGTACTCTCCTCTCAATTTTGCTGTGAACCTAAAACTGCTTTAAAAGAATTAAAGTCTTATGATTAAAAAGGTGGTTACCAGACTGCTCTACATAAGAGAAGGATAGAATTGAGGAAGAGACAAGATCCTGGGATCTGGGATCTGGGAGTGAGGGGCTGGTTGTAGTGTGTATAGTAGGATGTAGGCCCAAGGTTATGGGAAGTCAGAAACTTGGGAGGGCAGAAATATCCAGGAGCTTTTGAAGCCTTTTGCTGTACTATCTGGGATGTAAACCTTCCCTTTTCTCTCCTCCAGGAGAGCTTCATGTGCATTCATCTAGTTAACAAATTCTTTCGCGTGAATAGATTCTTTGCGGGTGTTCAAAAGTTGTTGAGTTCTACCTGTAGGTTGTTGTAGGTGAAAACTGGGAGAGTTTTGTGAGACATAGGAAGCAGAGAAAGAGAAGGCACTGGCTTCCTCTGGGTTATAGTAGAAACACATTTTAGAAGTCCTCGAGGCTGCTCTGTCTCAGCCAGCTAGGGAAGCCTCCACATGGGGATTTATTGGTCTCCTGACGACGGATGCTCAGCCAAGCTCATACATCCTATTTGGAGGTTGGTCAAGTTAGTTACCAGAAAAGCAAGTGCACCCCTCCCCTCATCAAACCTCTGCAAGTGATGTTGATATTTTGAAATGAGGTCATTTATAAAATTTGTATTCTTGAGAATTTTCATTGAGGCTCATGCTCTGGTTAGTTTAGAGCCAAGAAACTTATTCATAAATAACTAAAATCATTTATCTGTATAATATCATGGCAGCTTTGGATCCTAGTGATTCATGTTGAAGTCAGCTAACGCTACCCAGTCTCTCCCAGGTGACCTGCATGGGGCTGAGCCTGTGACCTGGAGCGGATGCATAAAGCCTGGAGGAGTAGGGATTGTTCCAGATTTTAGATTTGGCCCACTTTTCTGATTTCATCTGTGTCATTGATTAAACCACAATATCCTTAAGTACCACTGAGATTTTCTTGTATTCTGACACTCCAAGCACATTGGGGCTAAGATAGATCCAGTTTTTCACAGGCCATAGGATCTGTGTGACCTCCAGCTAGCCATATAGCATATAGGCACATTACTTGCTCTGGGAAGAGTGTATCCCCTCAGATTTATCTGAGATCTGAAGAATTTTGTTCTGGGCTACCTATTGCCCTGCTGTCTCTCACGATTGCCATTTTTCCATAGTCAAGCTCAAAGGCATGATGTCAGGATACCCTGGTTATAATAACTCCTCCATTTCTCACCTGGGCTATCACATGGCCCTACTGCTTAGCTGGGCTCTTAGAGGCCCAGGCAAAGAGACTGGGACCTAGGCGTTTAACAGCATTGGAGAAAGTTTTGATCTATCCTTCCCTGGAACCTTTTCTTTCTCTGGTTTCTGGGTAGCGCACTCTCTGACCCCCTCGTGACTCAGTGGTGCTGATTCATAGACCCTTTGCTGGGGCTTCCTCATCCTCTTAATTCTTAAACTTCGGATGCCCCAAGGATTATCTCTGCCCTCTTCTCTTACCATCTATGCTCTTACTCTCGTGCTCTGATTTTAAGTATTATCTATATGCTGATGATTCACATTTTTGTGACTCCTCTTAGAATTCTAGATATCTATGCAACTGCACAGTTCATATGTCCCCTTAGATACCTCATAGTCATCTCCAACTATACATGTCCCAAACTGGACATTTCGATTTTTCTCTTCGCCCCTCCCTAAATTATACTCTCCCAGCATCCTTTAAATTAAAACCCATTTCCTCAATTCACCCTCTTGCTCAGGCTTGTAATGAAGTAATCCTTGATTCCTGTCTTTTCTCTTATACTGCACATCAAATTGATCAGAATATCTCCAGAGTCTGACCACTGCTCACCAGATCCTCTGCTACCATCTTCCCCAAGCCATCATGGCGTGTCACCTGGTCACTAGCCAGAGACTCCTTACTGGTTTTCCTGCCTTCATGCATTCTCACGGCAGCCATAGAAACCACTGTAATGTATGCATTGGAGCATGGCACCCCATTCAATAACTTGCTATTCCTCTTTGAGTAAAATTCCAAATCCTTATGAAATTCTCCAAGGCCTTAAATTATCTGGTGCCTTCTTTGACCTCATCTTCTCTCTAGCAATGTTGGCCTCCTCACTGTTCCCTGATCACGCATAGGATTCTTCTCTCAGATATACCCATAGCTCAGCCCCTCTCTTCATTTAGACTTCTGATTCAATGCACCATCTTCAGAGAGCTGTCAGAGACCATAGTATCTGAAATAGCACTCACATTGCTGTCTATCCACTTACATTTTTGTTCATCGCAGTTATTCCTATTTGTGTTTACATTACTATTGTTCTGTTTATTTGTTTATACTTTATCTCCCTTAACTATATTATAAGCTTTGTCTGTTTTTTTTATGCCTATATTTTTAAAACCTAGATTAGTGTCAGATATGAAGTAGGCACTCCGTAAATATTTGTTGAATAAATGAAGGTACAAGTAAATTAAGGAATGAGAAAGCATGTGGACTCGTAATGCAATGCACATACATACTCAACTGGATTTATTCAAACATTTCTAAAAGCCAATAAATCTTTTGGGCAAAGAGCTCCCTTTAATACTTGGCAATGTCTCTGCATCTGAAATGGGTAGTATATTGCAGTGGTGGAGGTTTGTGGACAAGCTCTTATAGATGACCCCACTTGTTCCTTTTCTTTAGCTCACTCTAGGGTCTCTGGAATAGGAAAGATTCTATGTCTATGAGGCTTAACTCTGATATGCAGCAGCTGTTTGTTCTCAGGAAAGTTACGTAACCTTTCTGATTGCTTGCTTTGGTTGTGCAAAACTCAGATACAAATACTTGTAGAACCTCCATCACACAGTTGTTGTCCAGATCATATGTAGCGTATATAATATACTTAATACTGTGCCTGGTATGTGGTAAAAACTGAATAAAGAGTCATTACTCTGGATCATTGGGAATCACCTGAAGTCCAGCTGGACCTAAGTCCTACAACTATGGATATACAGAAGATGCTGCCTCCAGGCTGGTAGGATGGGCAGAGACACAGAATGAGCTCATCCCACATTTGTGTGTGACTGTTAAAATCAGGAGGGATATCTCAGCCATGGAGATCCTGCCCTCAAGCAATGAGGGATCCCAGCCCAGGGTTCCAGTGCCAGGAAGAGAGAAGACCCCACTGTCTGGCTGTGAAAACCAGCAGGTTTTGGCTGGGGTTTCAGGCATTCCTCTTAAAGGGCTTATGCACAGACCTGCTTTGTGGCTCATGCCAGCTGGCCATGTGCAGGGAACAGGCTACAGCTGAACTTGGCCTACAGCGGGTCCCCTCCTAGGAGACCCAAGGGCTGGCACACCCAGTGGCTGGCTTCAGACTGAGCTGGAGCATCACCTGGCTGCATCCAAGGACAACAAACCTACAGGGAAGAATGGGAAAGCACCAAAGCCCTGCGAAAGTGAATCCTGCTCGGTAGGGTCACCCCTGCCTAACAGTTCCTCCTCTGTAGTCTCAGTCAGTCCTCACAACCAATCAGCCTGAGAGTAAATCCCTCCTATTGATGTACAAAGAGCAACCAAGGCTCAACTACAACAGATGGGCACACTCGACCCACAAAAAAGAGAAACCTGGAGAACCCAGCTCAGGTGAGCAGGTAGACTGCACCGCTCAGCCCCACACGACACCTACTGCATACAGCTACTCTACTAAGACCGGAAGACATAGTAGCCCTACATAATACATAGAAACAAGCACAGGGAGGCAGCAAAATGAGGAGACAAAGAAATGTGTCCCAAATGGAAGAACAGAACAAAGCTCCACGGGGGTAAAAAACCAACCTAAATAAAACGGAGACAAGCAGTCTACCAGATGCAGAGTACAAACACTGGTTATAAGGATGCTCAAAGAAAACTTCAACAAAAAGATAGTAAACATAAAAAAGAACCAGTCAGAAATGAAGAATATAGTACATGAAATGAACACACACACACACACACACACACACACACACACACACACACAAATTATGGCAATTAAGTTCCCAAACTTGTTACAACAATGTCGTCAACCTTTTTCTAATGTCAGAGGGATTATTCATTATGAATTTGTACCAACTGGACAGTTAACCAAGTTTACTATTTGGAAGTGCTGAAAAGGCTGCATGAAAAAGTTAGACAACCTGAACTTTTTGCCAACAATTCATGGCATTTGCATCATAACAGTGCACCAGCTCACATGATACTGTCTGTGAGGGAGTTTTTAGCCAGTAAACAAATAACCGTATTTGAACACCCTCCCTACTCAACTGATGTGGTCCCCATGACTTCTTTTTTTACCCGAAGTTAAAGGAAATATTGAAAGGAAGATATTTTGATGACATTCAGGACATCAAGGGTAATATGATGACATCTCTGATGGCCATTCCAGAAAAAGAGTTCCAAAATTGCTATGCAGGGTGGACTAGGTGCTGGCATCAGTGCATAGCTTCCCAAGGGGAGGACTTCGAAGGTGACCATCGTGATATTCAGCAATGATGTCTGTAGCACTTTTTGTAGGATGAGTTCGCAAATTAATTGTCTGACCTCGTGTGTGTGTGTGTGTGTGTGTGTGTGTGTGTGTTTAATACATATAATGGAATATTACTCAGCCATGAAAAGGAATGGGTTCTTGCCACCTGCGGCAACGTAGATGGACCTGGAGGGTATTGTGCTGAGTGGAGTATGTCATACAGAAAAAAACAGACACAATGTGATTTTGTTTATATGTGGAATCTAAAGAACAGCATAAATAAATAAATCAAACAGAAAGAAACTCATAGATACAGAGAACAATTTGATAGTTGCCATATGGGAGAAGAATGGCAGAGTGGGTGAATAAGGGTAAGGGATTAAGAAGTACAAATTGGTTGTTACGCAGTAGTCATGGGGAAATAAAGTAAAGCATAAGGAATATGGTAAACAATATTGTAATAACTATGTATGATGTCAGATGGGTACTAGATTTAGCAGGGTGATAGATGGGAGGGGGGTTGGGGCAGGGTAGAAAAGATAAAGGAGTACACCTTGTTAGTTACAAAATAGTCATGCTCCCATGACTATTTGTTAAAGTAAAACATAAAGTCAATATAGTCAATAATATGGTAATAACTATGTATAGTGCCAGGTGGGTACTAGTCTAGTCAGGGGGATCACTTTTTAGATTATATAAATGTCTACCTATACGCTATACACCTGAAATTAATATAAAATAATATTAAATGTCTACTGTAATTGAAAAATTAAAAAGGGGGAACAGGTGAAGGGGAATAAGGTTTGATTTCCAGGTGTCAAACAAATAAGTCAAGGGGATGTAATGTGCAGCATAAGGAATATAGGCAATCATATTGTGACAGTGTGGTACAGTGTCATCAGATGGTTGCTGGACTTATCATGGGGATCACTTCTTTTGGTACATAAATGTTGAATAACTATGGTGTACACCTGAAATTAATATTATATGTTAGCTATATTTTAATAAAAATCTTTAAAAAAGAAAACAAAAAGTAGTTGCTCAGAAGATGATGGTGATGATGATGATGATGATGGTGATGATGATGGTGATGAAGGAGGAAGAGGAAGAGGTGATGAAGGAGGAGGAGGGGGAGGAGAAGGAGGAGGAGGAGGCGGAAGAGGAGGACGATGGATCGTGATGTTGCCAACTGGAAGGCAGTATGGCCTGGAAAAAGATGGGAGCCCAGGATCAGGACACTGATATTTCAAAGCTTCCCCCATTAGCTTAGATGATAGTACGCACGGAATAAATATATATTAGATGAATGATTCTCATAAGTCAATGATCTTTCCCTGCAAGAAGCTTTCCACAGCCAGGCTCAGGGCCTCTGGGCAAGCATGGTGAGTGCACGACTTTGTATCACTCCCAGCTCCGGGCTGCAGAGCCACTGTTGGTGTTAGTGAACAGCTGTGATTGAATGGTCCTTGGGAAGAACGTATTCTAGACTCTCAGCTCATTCTCTTTCTGCAAAGGTCTACTAGTGTCATCCTCCAGGTCAGTCAGAAACCCAGAACCTTGTTCTCAGCAGGGTCAGTGATTCTATAATACAACTCACGTTCTTCCTGTGGTCCTTTCCTCTCAATCACTGTTACCATCGGTTGCTTTCTCCGTGTGTGGTTGAACGTCTCTCTGTCTCTCCTTGTCTTTTTTTTTTCTTTTCTTTTTCTCTTTTTTCTTCCTTTCCTTTTTCCCTGTCTCCCTCATTTTCCCTTACTATTTCGTTCTCTTTTCTTTCTCTCCCACATTCTTTCTACCTCCACCTTCTTTACCTTCACTGCAAAAGGATAGTCATAGAGAGATTAGGTCTGGTTGGCTTCTCCAGAGGGCAAGCAGCCCCACATATTCTGGGGGGAGCAGCAGAGTGCTTCTCCCTCTTTCCAATTCTTACTATAAGCAGGCTGCTTACCAGGGCTTCACAAACCTGAGAAATGACAGGGAGGTTTAGCCAGGGGGTTAGGGTTATTGATTTTTCCTCATAGTTTCATCTCAGAGGGATTGGAAAGAAGCATCTAAGGTTGGGTGGCCCAGATTAATGGACATTCACAGGGAGAGATTCTAGGGAAAGAACACTTCTGGGCTCTGGAAACTCTGGCTTCTAGTCCTAAGCTTTCCAAATAATTATCTGCATTTTTTGACAAGTCACTTCCCCTGCCTGGGCCTGAGTTCTCTCACCAGAGAAACAGAGGGCTTAAATTATCTTCCAAGCCAACCCTGCCTCCAGACCCCCAGTGATTTTAAACTGAGAAGAGACATTCTGTGTTACCCATGGTACCTAACACTTTACCCCCATGCGGTACTGATTCTACGACAATTGTGGCCTCATCTCTTTTCTCTATGCTGATGTGGATCCAACTCAATGAACTGAAGTCCTATTATAATATGGATCTTTGTCCTTTGACCTCTGACCCACCCACGTGCATACTTTTCCTATAAATAACCCTTCAGATTGTTCTATGAAAGGCTGTGGCATGAACAATGTCATTCTGTAATGTTTAAGTCTGTGCTGAGGCCCTGCCCGGATGTAGAAACTGTTGACGTTCCACCTGCATGCACATGGTTACAGGCAGCAGGGAAGTGCTTTCTTTCAGTCCAGACATCTCTGTTGTTTTTGGAGGGATCAGCTCTTTCCCCCTCCCATGATGTGGCTCTAATAGAGGATGTCTATTATAACATTCCCACTCACATTCACATAGGGCTAGGCTTGTGACACAAATAGCAGCCAATATCCTTCTCTGCGCGGGGGTGTGGAAAAGGCTTTTTTGCTTTGGTACAGATGTGGGACTGCCAGGAACCACATTCCTTCCCCATGTACAAGTCAGTTCTGAAAAGGAGTGTGTAAAGCCAGTGCTCAGAATGAGGCAGAGACAATGGATGGGAAAAGAAATCCTGGTGGCATTTGAGTTCCTGGTTCTGCATCTAAGGTGCAGAGAATCCAGGTTTCTGTGCAGCTCTTTGAAACTTGGTTGTTAGGTTCTTCTTTAAATTCAGCGTGGCAAACCACCAAGAGCCCCTGCTAAACCTTCCTTTTTGCTTAAACCAGTGTTATTTGGTGTCCCTCAGTGGTACTCCATCAGAATGAGAACGCAGTCAAGGTGGCTGTGTTAGTCAGCGTTCTCCAGAGAAGCAGAACCCAGAAGAAATTGCTTCCAATGAGTGACTTTTATTATAAAGAATTGGCTCATGCAATTATGGAGGCTTCGCAGTCCCATAATCTGCCATCTGTAAGCAGGAGACCTGAAGGCTGACATGTAGTTTGAAGGCCTGAGAGCCAGAGAGCTGATGGTGTAAATTCCACAGCAGTATGAAGGTCTGAGAACCAGGAGTGCCTAGGGCAAAAGATTGCTGTCCCAGCTCAAGCAGTCGGGACAGCGAAAACCAACCATTGATACAAATGGCAGCCAGTGTCCTTCAATACTTAGCCCACATGCTAATCTCTTCCAGAAACAACCTCACAGACACACCCAGAAATGATGTTTAACCCAATATGTACGTGCCCCATGGCCCGGCCAAGTTGACGCATGAGGCTTGGCTGGGGAGCATGTCTCAACTTCCTTGTTATGTCTTGCCTCTGCCACCTGCTTGCTGTGTAACCACCTGTAATCTGTTTACTGGCTCTGCTAGAAGTTCACTTGGCCTCTGAGTATCACTTTCAACCAATCAGTTGAAAAAATTGAACTAAATAGTTTCTTGGGGTGTTAGTCCAGCACACACATCCTATTTGTAATTCTAGGATGAAATCAAGGCATTAACACTATATTCTGAGAAAGCATTCTATTTCCTTCCCAAACCTCTGAGTTGCCAAAGGAGCCACTGCCTTCCCTTCTGCAGCCGTATTTCCCTCCATCCACCCCGAAGTCTCTGGGCAGCTTGTCCAGGATTCTGAGTGACTATTACAGGTTCCAACACTGCCTCCTCCACGTGGTTTGAAATGGTGTAGCAGGAAAACTGAAAAGGACAGAAGGGACAGCAAGGAGGGAGGATGAGGGTCTCAGGAACTGTGGAAACAACAACTTGGCATGCTCTCTTCTCAGAAACATAATGTATTTTCCCTGTCTCATGTAACAATTTCATCAGTCCAGAAACAGAGTTTGGGGCATTAGATGAGATATCTGCCCCTCCACTTGTTCACTGAGGACAACTGTGGTGCTATTGCAAGTACAAGAGTATAACTTATAACTTAGACTCTGGTTGAGATGGACCTGGGTTCCAGCACCAACAAAACTGCTCTCTGGTACCTTGAACAAATTATTAAACCTCAGTTTCCTCGTCTATAAAGTGGGAATAAAGCAACTTACCTTTCAGGGTTGCTGTGTTACTTAAATCAATTAAGACACAGTAACTGGCACATGGTAAATACTTAACATAAATATACCTCAATATTTGGGCTAACCAATTCTATTTGGGAGCATTTATTTTACAGATGGATGAATCAGAGAGTTTGAAGTGTGGTTTTGACTTAAGGTTCAAATTCTGACTGTATTTCATAGATATGACAAGCCTTCTCTTGCCACTCAACTGACCCAAAGGGGATGTGTATAGCCAAGGCAAACAAGCCCAAATTACCCCTATATTTTGATCTCACTAATGTATTCTTGGAACACTTCTATATGGATCTCCTTTATAGCTTTAATGTAGGCCATTCCATTGCTTTGAAGGATCTTTCTGGTATTAGACCCACCTTCCAGAAATAGGCATTTTAATACTTACCTACAAACTTTTTGGGAGACAAATTTCTCCACATTTTTTCATGAATATTTTAAATAATTGCTGTTGAAAATTGCTCACAACATCCAAAGGAATATATTCATGGCACTCATTCTCTGTGGTATCTGACGGGAAAACTGCCTGCCTGTCGGAACAAACAAAATAAGCTTGTCAATGATTTCTATGGAACATTTCTTTCATTTACCTTCTACATAAAATCCTATAAAGCAACTTTTTTTTTTTTTTTTTGTATAGTAACTTAAAAAAAATAAAAGAGGTTTGAATGGATACAGCTATCTTACTGAAGGAGAAATAAATTTTCTACTTTCCAATTATTTCCGTTCTGCTGGCCTCCTCCAGTGTTGGGAAACAGGGAGGTAAAATACTTTTTCATTTCAACCTATTGGGGCAATTTAGATAATGACAACAATTATAAACTAGGGAAAGATTTTATAAAGTAACTCTCCTAACTTCTTTCTATAGGAGAGATCAAAGAGAGTGAAAGAGAAGGGAGACAAATTATTTTAAGCCCTATGGTGAGTGCTTCAGAATATCCTTTACCTAATTTAATCCTAGAAACCCTGTAAATAAAATCCCCACAAATGAACACATGCCCAAACCATATTCTCACAAATACAGGAAAATGCATGCACATAAATATATGCACACATGTCTACAATTATCTTAAGGGCTTTGAAGATTTGTCACCTGAGGCCAGAGGGAAACAGCTCGTAGCAGAAGGACGTCTGGAGTGGGACTTGGGAGAGGGCTCTGCTGATGTGGACTCGCCCTGGTCTTACCCCACTGCATTTTAACATCTGTGAATGGAGAAGCCTGATGGGATCTTATCATATCTCTTTCTCCTTTAATATTGCTACTGATACAGAGGGTCCCTTTGAGAAGGCAGACAAGGCTAGAGCAGGGCTGGCCCCAGGCTGGGCCTAGCTGCAGCAAGACGCTGTCCTGGCTGAGGGGACATTATTAGCAACACCCAAACCCAGAGACGAGGCAGCTTTTACCCTCAGGGCTCCTTATGGTTAAGTCTGACATAAAGTCGTTTCCTTCAGCTTTAATTTAACAGATAGAAGAAGAAGACTGTGTTTAAATTGCATGTTAGAAGGAAGGCCAAGAACCATGCTCAAGGGTCCCCACATGGGTGGTCCCACATGGATAATTACAGCGGCCACTTCCAAGATCATAGCTCTCCTTGGAGCGTTTGGAGAATGAGAACATAAATAGCTCTGGCCTTGCTTGCAGGGAAGTAACCAGTCACCATCCCCATATAGCTGGCTACAGGAATCGGGGGTAAGGGGGACTGTGTGACAGCTATGTGACAGCATCGGCAAGGAGTGGTAAGCAGTGAGGGTAGCAGACTCTTCCTGTGGGGTGAGCTGTCATCACACAGCCTCCCCAGGGTGAGCCTCTCTCCAGGGTGCAGAGGGCATCTTCAGTGTGCTGTGCTGTGAGTCTGGGGCCATCTGGCTGCCCTTGGCACTGAGGTATCTGTGGTCCCTGCAGTACAAACTGCTCATTGGAGATGATCCTGTTTCCTCTTTGGGGTATAAGCGATGGGTGGGAGGGCAGCTAGCAGGTGAAGCTTTGTACGCTTCTTTCGGCTTTCTGGAGGAAGGCCCATAGCTTCAGGAGACAATGAAAAGAGAAATCGAAGGGGTCACAGAGATATAAAGCCGGGGAGGCGGGGACTAGGGGAAGCATGAGAAGGAATGAGGAAGGGAAAAAGAGAGGGAGAGAGAGAAGAAGAGAGAAGAAGAAACAGAAGCAGAATTAAAGGTAAGGAGAAAGAAAAAGAAATGAGAGAAAGAACACGAGAAAGTAGAGAGAGGTCTGGGAACCCACTTTGGGAGTGGTCCAGTTGCCAGTGATGGCCATGTCTGCTCCCCTCCCCATGGGCAGTACCTGCCCCCCAGTATATTACGTATATAAATTTCTGAGGCTGGCGCCAGTTCCAGGAGGAGCTGGAACATAGTCTATGACTTATAGACTCATGGCTCATAGGCTAGGAACCCAACCAAGTCCCTCAGTGCCCCAGTGAGAGGCCTTGTTTGTCGGGAGCTGAGCCCTGGAGCCTGGTAGAGAAGTAACATTGGGTAGAAGAGTGTGGGTGGTGCCAGGGATGCTGCTGCAGTAGACAGGCGGGTCACTGGTAAGGCTTAGGGAAGGAAGCAAAGGCCAAGAAGCTGTTAGTGACATCTAAGTCACCCTGGTTTGCTGGCAGAGTTAGGGCTCCAAGGGTCCTGGGCATCGTGGCTCAGACACAGAACAGAGCCCAGAGAGTGAGGGACAGAACAGAACCCCCAGGGAGAGGAGGCTGCTCAAGTCTGACCACTCTTCCTCAGATAGGACCACTTCCCCCTACTCTGCTCTAGTTTTCTACTGACCAGGTCTCTCTCCCAACCAGTAAATGAAAGAACTGCAGTTTGAACCCAGGGCTGTGTGAGGCCAAAGCTCACTATCTCTTTGTTGGCAGGGAGGTGTCTCTGGTGGCGAAATCCAGGAATAGAGATGAACAGTGGGGCAGTGGGTCACCCATGTGATCGTTCCTTGTGCCAGACGGATGGCACATGCAGAGAGAGAGAGAGTGCATAGACTCAGCCTTGAGATTATGCGGGTGAGCACAGGGAAGTGTAGAGGGAACCAGAATCCAAGGTTTCAGGGCACACAAATCCATAAACCACAGTGAGAACCCTGGGCAGGAGGAAACTGGAGGAGCTCACACGCTGCCTTTCTTGGGATGGAGGCACATCACTGCCGAGTTCAATACATCATCTCTTTAACTTAGGAGTCTTGCTCCTGACTCCACTGCACCCCAAAGCCAGATTCAACTACCTAGCAGTAGGGCCTCCCAGAAGCCTGTGTTTCTGGAATCCCGATATAAAATAGAAGCTAAATTCAGGTCCTTAGAGAAGGAATACAGGAAGGTCCTGTGAGGCATGGCCTAAGGTTTACATGTTCCATAAAAAGCTGGTCAATTTTTGCAGCCTTTTTGGCATTGGGACTTCATCCTGCAGATCCAATCAGAACTAAATTTGCCTTTTCAGAGCCCCAGGCATCTGTTGCCATGGAAACATGTACTCTGGGGGCTCGGGGAGGCTAAGCAGGGCCATTAGGTGCTGTAATCTTAAAAAGAACCTTGTAGCTATTCCTCAGTTTATTCAGTGTGCTCCCCGCCTCAATTCACAATAGAAGTTAAACACGTCGTCATGCACTAATGGTTCTAACTGGGAATCGTTATGAACCGCTCCCCCCGCCTGGAGCCCAATCAAGACCAACAGTGATAGAAAAGCTGTCTTCCCCAGGAAGATTCTGTGAGTGGGCCAGGTTTACGTTATCTTTTCTGTTAAGTGACACGGCAAGCTGTTCATAGAGAACCCAGGAATTGTCCTGGGTGAGGTTGTCCTGTCAGCAGACGTTAGGAGTGCTTTGTGGAAAGAAGACTACACTCTGACTTCAAACAGACCTGCATTCTACTCTCACCTCAGCCATTTAGCATCTGAGTGATGTCAAAGGTGTCGCCTTAGGACCTCAGTTTCCTTAGTTCTAAAGCAGGGTCCATAGCAGCCCAATATACTTAATATTGCTGATTATTTGCAATTCCTTCCACATCTTGCTTTGCTGAAATTCTCTGAGATTTTGCACAGGTTTATTTTTAGAAAGGCGTTGGGCAGGTCACCATAAATATAATCAGAATAGTTTTGATCTGAAGTGACAGAGACCCAGCTTGAATTAGCTTTTTTATTTAAGAATCTCAAGGAAAATCCTCTTTGGGGAAACTGGAAAGAAAATGTCATTTTGTAGTAAAACTTCTTTCTTTCGGTTTGTTCCTTAAAGGAATTGTATCCTTTAGGCCGTAAAGAAAGCACGAGACAACAATGTCGGAAAGACAATGTTATGTGTGAAGAGTGGCACAAGGTGAGTGCTTGAGCTTAGGTATGAAGTGGCATTTACTGAAGGATCCTCAGGGTAGTGTTTATATAACTGCAGGAAGGGCAGTATCGCAACTGGCACCCCTCTCCGCCACCCCTGTCAACTGGAACCAGAGACTTGGATGTTGCCAGGGTCCTCTCTCTGTCCCTTCTCTACAAACTGGCTTCATCCAGATCATGAGCAATTCACTTGCTTACAATGAGGCAATCTCCTATTATTCCCTTGACTGACCTTCCTCTATCAGTTCCAGTTTGAAAATTTGGCAAGAGAACTACTGATGGCCAGTGGTTTACCCATAGACCACTTAATTAGGATGCAGCATCAGGGCTATACATCTGGCACAGATATAGGCACGGGGATTCTAACTCTGTATTCAGAGACTATTTCCCGAGATGAAAGGTTTTCGACTTATGTAGTAATTCCAACTGGTGTCAGTTCTACACCTTCACTGGGCACGGCCCCTCTTATCCTCACGCTGGCACTGGATGGAAAGGGAATCCCGACAGAAAACAGAAGCTAAGGTCAGGTCCTTAGAGAAGGACCACAGGAAGTTCCTGTGAGGCGTGTTCTAAAGGTTACATGTTCCACGAGGACCTGGTCAATTTCTCCTAACTTTTGGTCACTTTCATATCATGAAACAATTATTTCTTTTGGTCAGACAAGAGCTCAATGGAACCCCTGGCATTTCCTGTCCATCCAAATATCCTCCGTGGAGAACTTGCTGACTCATGACTAATAAGAGGCAACTTTGCCGATTATGTGATTTCATTACACTGCCAGATCAGTGCTTTCATTGTACTTGGATCAGAGCTTCACCCTGGACTGGAACTCAGCCAAACAGAATCTTGCTCCCAGTATATTAGCTAAGGTTACTTTGGAATAGAACCAAAGCAAGCTTAATTAACTGTCCCCTCTTATCTTCATACAAAAGAACTGTCAAACAGTGAGGATTTGAGAAAGGAACAGCAAGAGTTTGTGGACATTCCCTATACAACAGGATTCTTCTACCCTTTTAAACAATGACCCACATAAGGACTACATTTTATTCCCAAGTTGCTCCAGATAGCACACATGTACAAGTAAAACAAGTTTTATGAAACAATATTTATCTTACTATTTGCAGTGGACTGTAACATTTTCTCATATCATATATTTTATTCTATTTAAATTTTTGTTAGAAGTGCTAGTCATCACTCATTTTTTTTAAATGATCTTTCAATGGGTTGTGTTCCACAATTTGTAAAATACTCTTTGTCTAGAATGCTGTGTTTGACATCCAGTTTCAATCCCCAGTCCTTCATCTTCATTTATATTTCAAAATTCTCAAGAGACATATTTAGTTCTTTTTGGATCCAGGGTCTTCCCTTGTCTTAATCAACAATGGCTGGATTTTAAACATGGCTGCTAATGTCCATGTCTGTACCGCATAAGGCATATTCAGTCTCTAGAAGCTGGACAGACACTTCAGATGGTGTCTACTATGTGCAGACATTGGGAAATGAGACAGAGCCTAAGCCAGTTAATAGTAATGGAGACCATAGCTCTAAGGTCAGGTACAGCTGGGGCTAGAGCTGAAGCCATGGCAATCCAGACAGATACACGTGTGAGAGGACTTCTGCACAGGGAAGCAGAGATGTTCAACAAAGAGGAAGAGAACAGAGGACACCACATGACTTTTCAGCTTTACTGCACAGCAGGCTCTACTAACTGGAGTTGAATTCTGAGATTTCCCTGTTGAAGTGAGAAGTCGCTCAGGATATTGGGTCCTGATCACCTCTCCTTATGCTTGTAGAATTTTGAATTATGCCATAGACAGGAGGGGGAGCTTAAAACACTTTTGTAGTAAAAGTTCGGTGTCCCTCATAAAGTGGAAGTAAGGGGCTCTGCTGCTGTGTAAGACAGAGGGTGGGAGTGCACTGCTGTCACAACCTTGGCACACTGATCCTCTGGGTGATTCCTCCCACAGGTACATCTGTGCCCAGTAATGGTGGCCAAATGCAGCCAGAAGACAGTCAGGTTTCCATACCTTCAAGATCCCCTGGAGTGAACAAAACAAAATGCTCCAAATACCTTTACTGGTTGTGGTGAGGGCACAATGGAAGACTGTCCGCATGGGTTGGGACTGAAGCCAGTGTGGATTCAACGGAATACTATTCAGCAATTATGAATGTGTAATTGACATCTTACTATTTATCCTTTCTTATCACTTAGTACTAATTTCTTTTAGGAAGAATTAATTATTTTCTTTTCTTTAAATTTTTTATTAAAATACAGTTAGTATACAATATTATATTAGTTTCAGGTGTATACAGCAGTTATTCCACATTTATATACCTAAAGAAATGATCACCATGATAAGTCCAGCAACCACCTGACACCACACCATGCTATATCACAGTGTTATTGACTATATTCCCTATGCTGTACATTACATTCCCTTGACTTATTTGTTTTATACCTGGACATTTGGACCACTTATTGCACTTCACCTGTCCCTCCCTTTTAATTTTTAAACTACAGTTGACATGCAATATTATTTTATATTAATTTCAGGTGTACAGCATATGGTTAGACATTTATATAATTTAAGAAGCAATCCCCCTGACTTGTCTAATACCCACCTGGCACTATACATATTTATTACTATATTATTGACTATGTTTCCTATGCTTTAATTTACATCGCCCTGACTACTTTGCAACAACCAATTTATATTTCTAAATCCCTTCCCCTTTTTCACACAGCACCCCAACCACCCTCCCATCAGGCAACCATCAAAATGTTCTCTGTATCTATGAGTCTGTTTCTTTTTTGTTTGTTTATTTTGTTCTTTAGATTCCACATATAAGAACAATCACATTGCATCTGTCTTTCACTGTCTGACACAGTCCACTCAGCACAATACCCTCCAGACCCATCCATGCCACTGCAGTTAGCAAGAATCCATTCCCTTCCCTGGCTGAGCAATATTGCACTCTAAATATGTACCACCTCTTCTTTATCCATTCTTCTGTCGAAAAACACCCAGGCTGCCTCCACATCTTGGCCATTGTAAACAATGCTGTAATGAATATATGGATGCAGATGTTCCCTCAAAGTAGCGTTTTGAGTTTCATCGAATAAGTACCAGGAAATGATATTACTGGGTCCTCCTTTGTCTCATATTATAGCCTTTCTTTTAAAGTTTATTTTGTCTGGTATAAGTATTGGTACCCAGCTTTTTTGTTTGTTTCCATTTTCATGAAATAACTCTTTCCATCCCTTTCCTTTCAGTCTGTGTGTGTCCTTCAATCTGACATGAGTCTCTTGTAGGCAGCATATGTTAGGGTTTTGTTTTCTTATCCATTCAGCCACCCTATGTTTTTGATTAGAGCTTTAGTACACTTAAATTGAAAGCAATTGTAGATAGATATGTAGTTTTTGCCATTTTATTCATATTTTTTATCTCCCCCCACCCATCTTAAAGAAGTCCCTTTAACATTCCTTGTAATACTGGTTTGGTAGTGGTGAACTCCTTTAGCTTTTTCTTACCTGGGAAGCTCTTTATCTGTCCTTCAATTCTAAATGATAGCCTTGCTGGGTAGAGTAGTTTTGGTTGTAGGTCCTTGCTTTTTATTACTTGTAATATTCACAGTATGTATGTGTATTTCAATCTGAAGTGAGTCTCTCGTAGGCAGCATATGTAAGGGTTTTGTTTTCTTATACCTTCAGCCACCGTATGTCTTTTCATTGGAGCATTTAATCCATTTACATTTATTGTTGATAGATATGTAGTTATTGTCATTTTATTATTCATATTTTTTAATTTGTTATTTTTCTTTATCTTAAAGAAGTCCCTTTTAACATTTCTTGTAATACTGGTTTGGTGGTGATGAACTCCTTTACCTTTTTCTTCTCTGGGATGATCTTTATCTGTCCTTCATTCCTAAATGACAACTTTGTTGGCTAAAGTGGTCTTTGTTGTGGTTCCTAACTTTTCATCACTTTGAATATTTTGTGCCAATCCCTCTGGCCTGCAAAGTTTCTATTGAGAAATCAGCTGCCAGTCTTATGGGAGCTCCTTTGTAGGTAACTAACTGCTTTTCTCTTGCTGCTTTTAGGATTCTGTCTTTGTTTTTAACCTTTGGCATTTTCATTATAATGTGTCTTGGTGTAGGCCTCTTTGGGTTCATCTTGTTTGGGACTCTCTGTGCTTCCTGGGCTTGTATGTCTATTTTCTTCACCAGCTTGGGAAAGTTTTCTGTCATTATTTATTCAAATAGATTCTCAATCCCTTTTTTTCTTGCTTCTCCTTCTGGTGCCCCTATGATGCGAATGTTGTTACCCTTGATGTTGTCCCAGACGTCTTTTATACTATCCTCAATTTTTTGGATTCTTTTTTTCTATTTGCTGTTCTGATTGGGTGTTTTATACTACTTTGTCTTCCAAATTGCTGATTCTATCCTCTGCTTCATCTAGTCTGCTGGTGATTCCTTCTAGTACTTTCTTTGTTTCAGTTATTGTATTTTTTACTTCTAACTGGTTCTTTTTTATGGTTTCTATGTTCTTTCTTATGCTTGCTGTCTCTTTGTTGACATTCTCACTAAGTTCCTTGAGCATGCTTATAACCATTGTTTTGAACTCTGTATTCTGTAGGTTACTTGGCTCCATTTTGTTTAGTTCTGTTTCTGGAGTTTTCTCCTGTTCTTTCATTTGGGACATATTTCTTGTTTCCTCATTTTGGCTGCCTCACTGTGTTTGTTTCTATGTATTAAGTAGGCCTCCAATGTCTCCCAATCTTGCTGGGTGGCCTTATTGAATAGGGATCCTGTGAGGCCCAGGGGTACCGTCTCCCTGGTCATCTGTTCTGGGTATTCCAGGAGTGTCTCCTGTGTGGGTTGTGTGTGCTCTCCTGTTATAGTTGAGCCTTGATTGCTGTTGGCTTGTCAGTTGGTGGTATTGACCCTCAAGCTAATAGGTTGTGGGGTTTGGCCACATCCACAGCTTATGGCCTGCTGTGCAGGAGGCTTACTCCACTGACTGGGATTCACAGCAGTGTGCTCTGGTGCTTTTTGAGACTGCCATTTGTGTGTGCTGATTGTGGGGCTACTTGGGTGGTGCTCTGCTGTGGTCTGAAGCCAACCTCCAAGTATGCTGGTTCTGAGGCCTCTTGGGAGAGGTTCTGGTACAGTCCCAGTTCAACCACTGCCTGTGACCATCCACGGACTACCTGGTAGAAGCTACAAAGTGATCCATGGTTGGTCGCTGCCTGTGCTAAACCAAGAGATGCATGGGAGAAGCCAGGCTGCAAACTGAGGATGGCTGCCACCAGTACTGGATCTTGGGTAGCTCTGCAAAAATCCAGGACTGTTTGAGCCCTGCTGCCACCTGCCAGCTCTTATAAGTTTCAGCCAATAATAAAGCCCCCTGCAGTACACAAGTTGGGTGAGGCAGGGTCTCAGTGAGTCAGCAGGGTGGAGCTCACCAAGCCAATGAGATTCAGATTTGACTTGTGAGCATGGGCTCAACACAAGAAAGATGGTGCTTGCCTGCCAGCTGTATGAGGTAGGGCCCTACACAGGGAAAATTGGGACTGTCCCTCCAGTCTTTGCCCCAAAGTTACAAAACACTGTCTCTTCCCTTATGACTCTGACACCCCCAGAGTCACTGCCCCTCCACCAGAACCTAGGGTGAGTGCCTGCATGGGCCCTTTAAGATGATGTCTGGGTTTCCCAAAGCCCTTTGTCCCACCTAGACTGTCGGAATCCCCACTGTTTCTCATAGACAGAAGTTGTGGGGGCTCCTCTTTCCAGCACCAGTCCTCTGGGCTGGGAAACCTGGTATTGGGGGCCAGGGTACCTTGCTCCTTCATCGGGAACCTCTGTGGCTGAGATATCTCTCCCAATTTTCAACTGCCACACGTGGGTGTGGGACCAGCCCGTTTCCCATCTCTGCCCCTCCTCCTAGCCTCGAAGTGACTTCTTTATATTTTTAGTTATAAAACTTCTGCTCAGCTAGACTTCAGATGATTCTCCAGGTTGATTATTTTATAACTTAGTTGTAATTTTCATGTATTCACAGGATGAGGCAAGCATAGCATTTATCTACTCTGCCGGCATAGATCTTAGTGTACTAATTTCTTTATCCTAGGTTATCATGTAGTTATTTTTACTGTCATTATTTAATGAAGTCTATATATTCTGGTGTATACTAGCTTATGGATATAATAGGGTCACAACTATCAAACTGTTTTGTTCCCAAGCTCAGCCCTCAGCCTCCACCTGAAGAATAATAAGAACTTTTATCCCAACACTCTCTCCCAAATTTTACCCCATTAGAAGAGTAGATACCTAGGGAGTGACTCTTGTGCACTTGCAAACTCAGCCTTCTTATAAATATCCACATGATATTTATAGCTTCCCTCTCCTGTCTTTGGTGCAAGCTCCCTTCATGCAGGTGGATTTATTTGATGATGCCCTGGGGTGCTCCTGTGTAGGGATGCCTCAGCTGAATCTTGGATTCATTCCCAATCTTCACTAACTGGGACAAATGTATCCAACCCTTATGTGCAGCAAGCTAAGAGTGCAGTGCTGTTTACATAATATCTTAAAAGAGATTTCAGTGATGGAATTAAAAAAAAATGATTTTTACTCAGTTTAAATTCAGCCTCTTCTCAGTAGGTCTTAGAGAATCAAAGAGAAGCTGGGTCAGTGGACAGATGAAGAGTAGTCACTTTGTGGAGCTCAGTATGTTAGCTCCACTTCAATATCACTCAGGGTATACTTCAAGCTTCAAGCTTTCTCTACCCTCGGGGTAAACACTTGCTAAGAGGCTCCTAGACAAAGTTTCCTTGGTGGGGAATGTCCTGACATTCTAGGATATACCATATAGTCATGGGTGCACACACACACACTCACACACACACACGGAATCCTATCTTTCCATCAACTTGAGTCTAATTTTTTTAAAAAATGGATGGATTTTTGCTCAAACTATAAAAAGGCCTGTGGGAAGTGTGTTAGAAAGAGGTCAGCTGGAAGGGCAGTCTGTTCTTGAGCAAGGTAGGTCACACACCTGTGTCTTCAAGTTAACCTGGTAGTAGCTATCACAAGTCTTCTGAATCGGTCTTCATTTTCCTGGTAAAATGGAATGCTGATCAGATGAGACCCAGAGATATTTAATTTTACATACAGAGGGTGCCAAAAACATGTATACACATTTTAAGAAGGGAAAACTGTATTAAAGTTGTAATAATATATACCGATAACAAAGATGAATACAAGTCACGTTTGACTTCTGCAATTACAAGAGGTGCTCAAAGTGGTTACCATCAGCGTCCAGACACTTCTGATTACGGCAAACTACTGCTTGAGCAACATTGACCAAAGTGTCCACTTTTATACATTTTTTTGGCATCCCCGGTATATATATATATATATATATATCTGTACACACACACACACACACACACACGCGCGTATATATGTATATGTTTGTGTATATCTATCTTTACATATATATACATATATATGTGTGTGTGTGTGTGTGTGTATATATATATATATATATATTCTGAATTGATGAGTAAGTGTCATTGTTTCAGATCTTGTATTGTCCTAGACTTCCATGAGAATTGCTTGGTGAAAAACATGTAGTGCACTGCACTGTTCATTGGCAAAGATGGCTCCATAAGGGGCCAGCGTGGAAGGAAGCACGGGGGGAGGGTTCACTGAGGGAAGAACTAAAATCACAATGCTCATGGTTTAATTTTCAAAAGCAACCAGGTGGTCTTGATACTTCTGAAACATTTATACTTTCATGATTCACACTTCTACTTCTAGTATTGCTTTGGCATAAAGATTATCCCAAATAAGAACCTCTTCTTATGTAGTCTTATAGTTAATGAGAATTTGGTAAATTTAAATTATATCTAACAAGGTTTTTTTGGATGAAAGTTTTCTTTCTGTTTATCAAAATGATGCATGCTCTTTACAGAAAATAGGAAAACAGCATGGAAAAGATCACATACAATCATATTACCAAGAAATAGTATGATTATTATTTGGGAACATTTTTATTACTTTAAAGTGTTCAGACTCTCATTGGATATCGTGGGTGTACCTGGGCAAGTTATTTAGCCTTTCTGAGACTTAGTTTCATGATCTTAAAAATGGGGATAATTGTAACAGAAATGAAATTATAGGGTTGTTGCGAGCATCAAATGGATTAGTGTCTGTAATACATAGCAATGCTGGTGTAACGTAGCTGCTCAGTAAGTGCTCGTTTTAAACGCTATCATAGTTGTTATCCTTATAGTGGCTCTTCTTATTCCTTTACAGTTTTATTCTTTTTATATATGCTCTTTTACATAGTTGAGTTCTTATCTACATAAATTTATATATACTGCTTACTCAGAAACATTAAAAGAAAAGCATTGCCCAAAGTTATTGCAAACTATTTGTACACATAATTTAAAATAGTGAAATAATATTCTACTTACATGCCAAACCTTAATTTACTTAACTATTGTTGGATATTTGTGTTGTTCATAATTTTTCAGTATTACAAATAATGAGACAAGAAACATCTGTGTGTAAGCTTTTGTGGGTGTGCTTAAGCTTATTTCTTTGGAGTGGAATTACTGATTCAAAAGTAACACTTGGAATACATCACGTAAAATTATTTTCTAAAGGGTTTGTGACAAATTATGTTTCCAAGAGCAGTATACTGCTGAGCATATCTCACTGCACCCTTGACAATATGTGAAATTCTTGTTAAGATTATTTATGAATTTTATAGGTGAGGTTATGTTAATTTGTGCAACACATATTTTAAGGAGATTACTGTGTGCCAGCCAGTGTACTAGACACTGAGATAAAGTGGGGAGATGACAGACTTAGTCACTGTTCTCATGGAAATTGTATTTTGGGACAGATTGAAACAGGAAAGAAGCAATCATTCAGACTCTCACTTAACTGTGTATGTGATGCATGCTATAAAGGAGAAGTAAATGCTACTATGAGAGATTAAGGAGGAAACTGATTTAGTCTTAAGGAATCTGGAAGGCTTCTCTAGAGAGTTACACTTTATTTGATACACAAGGACAAGTAAGAGTATCCTGACTTCAGCCAGGGGGAATGAGATGTGTGAATGCCTGGAGGGGAAACGGGGCTGGCTGCTAAAACATACAAAAATCCTGCCACTGTGTGTTTTTGAAAATAGGAAAAATAGTGGGGACACTGAGAGACAGAGAGACATCCAGGGAAAAGACTGGGCTGAAAAGGTAATGAGGCCCGGAGCCTTATATTGAAAATTGTGGGAACCAGGTGGCTTGATTTTTAGCAAGGAAGTAACAGTATCACATTTAGTGTTTTAAAGAGATCAGTTTGGCCAGAATGTGTATAGAATAGTTTGGAGAGATGGGGGACAGGAAATACTTGAGGTGTATAAGTGGAGAGACAATGATAGCTTGAGCCAAAGTGACTGCAGATATAGATAGAAGGCAAAATACACACACACACATACACACACACACAGACAAACACACAGACACACACACACACACAACCTAATATTTAGGAAGTAGAATGCATGGCTGATTGTCTCTGGAAGGTGAAAGAAAAGGGAAACATATGTTAAATGTTATTTTCATACTTCTAATATGAGTAATGAGTAGGTAATTGTGATCATTATGTATGTCTAGAACCTAGATAAGGATAGTGGAACAAATTTAGTGGTTATTAGTATATAAGTGGGAGGTATACGTAGGTATTTCAGATCATGGAAGTTGATGAGAGCATTTAGAGACAAATGTGGAGTGAGACAAGAGCCTGGAATAAAGTCCTAAAGGATTCCAAAGTTTAATTATCAGACAGAAAAGGAGAAGCTTGAAAAGGATGGACACAATAAAGAAAGGTCTGGGGAAGGTAAGGAGCATGAGGACCAGGTACTGATACAGCAATTGGCCTTAGAAGAGGAGGAGAGATAATTTTTCACTAAGAAGGCTAGGGAGTAGAGGATAGGTCCATATGAAGACAAGTTTATAAAATTGGTGGTGGAAACTTGAAGGAGTTATGTGCTTGCTTAAGTAATCTTTATTTTGAGGCAAAATGATGAATTGACTGGGTCAGACAGAGAAGTTGAATATTTGTGGCGTATCAAGAAGATATTTCAAAAGCTTGTCATGAAAACATGATTGCATGCTCAGGTAGTTATAGTTGGTGACTTTGTGTGCATAGTATGCCTACGGTGTGATTTTGTTGATCAAGCTTGGTTATGTATAGGCATGGAGAAAAGGGATTGTTAGGTTCATCTTTGGTTGCAGTTTTGCCCAAGGGCTTGATGGAACGAAGGAGGAGTTTGGGAGTTTATAGAAGTTTTGAAAGAGAATGATGTACTATGGAATCCAAGTTGGCTGAGGAGGAAGATGGAGACAGAGGGTTGGGAGAAGGTGGAGGCATCAATGGGTTGTATGTTGTGATGTAGGCAAAGCACAGGTGCCATGAGGACTGTTGAACAAGTGGGAAGGAGATTGCAGACATTTCATTAGAGACCTCGGAGAATGTGTTGTTATAGGACAACCAGGGAACACTGGGGGAGTATGGGGACTGAAATGGATTGGTGGGGAGTGCTGTATAAAAATAAGGAGGTGGAGGAAGAAAAAAGCCATGGTATTCTGTAAGCAGAACATCTCTGTGGAGGCTTAGGAATGATAGATGTTAAGAATAGAGCCAGAGAAGAAGCATAAGGAGCAGGTGCCTTTGGGTAAACATGATGTAATGATAATGGAAAAAAGAGATGATGGTGCAGCCAGAAGAGCTCAGCCTCATTATTTACATTTGTATATATCAAGTGGTACAATTTAAGGGTGTACAATTTGTACATTTTAGAGGTCAACCTGGCTCCATCGGTGTACACTTGTTATCTACATTGCATTAGCCTATTAGGATTTTTCCACTCAGGGCTTTTCTCCATTTAGCTATTGAAGTTTTAGTGTTTCTCCTTATTTATTGTATAAGCAATTTCTATGTTAGGATTACTAAACTTTTATCTGCTATTTGTTGCAAATACTTTTTTTTTTCTAAATTTAACTGTGGATTTTGGGAGAAGTTAGTAACACAGAAATGAGGGTCAAGGGCAGAACTTGTAAGTTTTAAGGCATCATATCTATGTGACTTTCTTTGTTATTTCTTTCATCAGTTTAAAATTTAAACATTCCCCCTGAGTCAACTATTTGATTAAAATGCATTATGTTGTGCTGAGTGGGATAGGTTAGACAGAAAGACAGATGCAGTGTGATTTTTGCTAATATCTGGAATCCAAGGAACAACATAAACAAACAAACAAAATAAACAAACTCATAGATACAGAGAACATTGTGATGATTGCCAGATGGGAGAAGGTTGGGGCGAGGTGAGTAAAAAAGGTGAAGGGTTTAAGAAGTACAAATTGGTAGTTACGACATAATTACGAGGATGTAAAGTAAAGCATAAGGAATATGGTCAATTATATGGTAATAACTATGTGTAGTGCCAGATGGATACTAGACTAGTTGGGGAGAGGATCATTTCTTAAATTATATAATTGTACATGTCTAATCACTATGCTGTATGCCTGAAATTAATATAAAATAATATTGACTGTCAACTGTCAATTGAAAAATTTTAAAAGGGGGAAAAAGTGAAGAGGAATAAGTTGTCCAAATTTGTAGATATAAAACAATAAGTCATAAGGATGTAATCTACAGCATTGTAAATATAGTCAATAATATTGTGATGGTGTGGTGTCAGATGGTTGCTGGACTTATCATGGTGACCACTTCTTTTGTTATATAAATGTTGAATAACTATGGTGTACCCCTGAAACTAATGTAATATTGTATGTTAGCTATATTTAATAAAAATATTTTAGAATCTATTATGTTAATTTTATTATATATTTTAAAACAGTTGTGACATTTAGTATGTAACTTTTTTGTTCCTTCAAATTTCCTCTTATGTTTGGTGGTAGGCAGTTTACCATAACTTTCTTTCCAAATAGCCACCCATGAGGAATTAACTATCCCACTGATTGCAAGCTACCAATGTGACCTCAGTCAGATCACAAAATTCCTGAAATTTTAACAGTATGCTCTCTCAAGCTGGTACATGTGGCTCTACTGTCTCTTTGGTTTCTTTACTCTCTTTTTAAAGAACTTCATTAGGCTCGTCTTTGCCTTGGTGAACTTTGGAATCATTTCATCAAGTTTCCCTAAATATTAATCTGCTTTATGATAAGAATAAAATTAAATCAATGTGTTAATCAAATACTAATTAAAATTATATAGTATACAATAAGCTTCTTTATCTCAAGAGTTTTAAAAATGTGTGTAATATTTGATAGTTGTTTTTTCATATAATTTTCCATATTTCTCTTTCTAGGATATTTATGATGTTATTCCTTTTATTTTTATTGTTTACGCAACTTTATAAAACTGGTTAGTCCTTGATATAATGTATAAGTAAATATATATATATATATATATATATATAAAATATATATAAATAAATATATATATTTTATATATATATGTAAAGCTACTTTGCAGGATCAATGCTTACAAACTCGTTGTGGAACTCATTAGTGGATCATGAAACCAATATAGTATTTGCAACTCCTATTTTCTTAAGTTTTTTTTTTCTTATGTAAGACTAACACTATTTTGCAAAACTAATTCAGAGAGTTCTTGTGTACCCTTAACCGAGCTTCCCCCAAAGGTAGCATCTTATATAACTATAGTACGTCATCAAAACCAAGAATTTGACACTGATGGAAGAAGACCTGACTCTGGGTGGTGAGCACGCAATCTGATACATAGATGGTGTATTATAGAATTGTACACTTGAAACCTATGTAATTTTACTAACCATTGTCACCCCAATACATTTAATTACAAAAAAAAAAGAAATTGACACTGGCACAACTCAAGTATAGCCTTTATCGGATTCACATGCAGTATTCCTTTAAAAAAATAAATAGAAGAGAATAGAATGGACAAGAAAGAATACATTAGAGTGCATCATGAGTAATAAGGGTTTGTAGTTTTATGAAAGTAAAACACCAGCGCTGTGATCAAAAAGTTTAAACAAAATTAAGCGAGGCTCTCTTATTAATTGTAATAATCTTTTGTAGTATAGGAGTCGATTTTGAATGAGGGTAGTTGTATCTTTGCTGTTTTGAAAAGAGTTGAAAATAGGTATCTTCATTCTGTTTGAAAGGCAGTACCCTGAAGAAGAAAAGATAGCATTTTCTGGCTAAATGTCTCTGCATAACCTCACATCCCTACCTGTTTATCTGTCTATCTATCTATCTATCTATCTATCTATCTATCTATCTATCTATCTATCTATCTATCACCTATCTATCATAATTTATTAGTCACCAAATTCTTATTGATATTGCTCTCTAAATATTTCCTTTTAAAATTGTAGTTGACACACAATATTATATTAGTTTCGGGTATACAACTCAGTGACTCAACATCGGTACCTTATAATGTGATCACCACTGTAAGTCTAGTAACCACTTATCACCATAAAAATTTATTACAATATGACTATATTCCATGTAATGCACATTTCATCCCTGTGACTTAATTATCTCATAACTGGAAGTCGGTACCTCTTATTCTCCTTCCCCTTTTCCACCCATTCCCAAATCTGGCAATCATTAGTTTGTTCTCTTTATCTATGAATCTGTTTCTGTGTTTTGTTTGTTTTTGCTTTTTGCTTTTTTAGCTTACACATATAAGTGAAATCATATGGTATTTGTCTTTCTCTATCTGATTTATTTCACTTGGAATAATACTATCTAGGTCCATCCATGTTGTCACAAATTGCAAGATTTTATTCTTTTCTGTTGCTGAATAATATTCCATTGAATACAAGGTCTGACAATTAAGTTCACGAACTTGTTGCAATGATGTTGCTAACCGTTTTTGATATCAGAGGGATTATTCGTTACGAATTTATACCAACTGGACAAACAGTTAACGGAGTTTGCTATTTGGAAGCACTGAAAAGGCTGCAGGAAAAAGTTAGGCGACCTGAACTTTTCGCCAACAATTCATGGCTCTTGCATCACGACAATGTCCCACATGGCACTGTCTGTGAGGGAGTTTTTAGCCAGGAAACAAATAACTGTATTGGAACACCCTCCCTACTCATCTGATCTGGCCCTCAATGATTTCTTTCTTTACCCGAAGATAAAGAAAATATTGAAAGGAAGACATTTTGATGACATTCAGGACATCAAGGTTAATATGATGACAGCTCTGATGACCATTCCAGAAAAAGAGTTCCAAAATTGCTTTGAAGGGTGAACTAGGTGCTGGCATGGGTGCATAGCGTCCCAGGGGGAGTACTTTGAAGGTGACCATCGTGATATTCAACAATGAGGTATGTAGCACTTTTCCTAGGATGAGTTCACGAACTTAATTGTCAGACCTCATAGATACACTACTTTTTTATGCATTTATTTATCAATGGACACCTAAGTTGTTGTTTCCATATCTTGGCTATTATTGTAAATAATACTGCGATGAACATAGGGGTGCATATATCTTTTTGAATTAGTGTGTTGATTTTGTTTGGATAAATACCCAGAAGTGAAATTGCTGGGGTTTATGGTAGTTCTATTCTTAATTTTTTGAGGAACCTGTATACTTTTTTCCCATAATGGCTGCACCAATTTACATTTTCACCAGCATTGCATGAGGGTACACTTTTCTCCACATTCTCCCCAACATTTTTATTGGTTGACTTTTTAATAATTATCTTTCTGACAGGTATGGGGTGATATCATTGTGGTTTTAATTTGCGTTTTCCTGATGATTAGTAAGACTGAACATCTTTTTATATGTCTGTTGCCCATCTGTATATCCTCCTTGGAGAATTGTCTATTCAGGTCCTCTGACCATTTTTTTTTTTTTAAATCAGAGTGTTTGTTTTTTGATATGAGTTGTATGAATTCTTTATGTACTTTAGATATTAACCCCTTACTGGATATATCATTTTATCATGTACAAATATCTTCTCCAATTTGGTAGGTTGTCTTTTCATTTTGTCGACAATTTCCTTTACTGTGCAAAAGGCTTTTCAGTTTGATGTGGTTCCATTTGTCTATTTTTGCTTTTGTTGTACTTGCCTAGGGAGACATATCCAAAAAATATTGTTAGGACTGATGTCAAAGAGTTTGCGACCTATGTTTTCTTCTAGGAGTTTTAGGGTTTCAGGTCTTAAATTTAAGTCTTTAATCTGTTCTGAGTTCATTTGTATATACAGTGTAAGACAGTGGTCCAGTTTCTTTTCTTTTTCTTTTTTTTTTTTTTTTATGAATCTGTCCTGAGTTCCCAACACCATTTACTGAAGAGAATTCTTTTCCCAATAGTTTATATTTGCTTCCTTTGTTGTAGATTAATTGACTATATAAACTTGGGCTTATTGCTGGGCTTTCTATTCTGCTTCACTGATCTATATGTCTGTTTTTGTGCCAGTACCATAGTGTTTTGACCACTATAGCTTTGTAGAATAGTTTGAAATCAGGGAGACTAATTCATTTTGTTCTTCTTTCCCAAGATTGCTTTGGCTATTTTGACATCTTTTGTGGTTCCATATAAATTTTAGGATTATCTGTTCTAGTTCTGTGAAAAATGCCATTGTTATTTTGATAAGGATTGCATTGAATCTGTAGATTGCTTTGGGTGGTGTGGATATTTTAGTGATGTTAATTTTTCCTATTCACAACCACAGTACAGCCTTTCATTTATTTATATCTCCCTCAGTTTCTTTCTTCAATGTCTTATAGTTTGCAGAGTACAAGTCTTTCACTTCCTTGGTTAAATTTATTTCTAGGTATTTTATTTTATTTTTTTATGTAATTGTAAGTGGGACTGTTTTCTTAATTTCCCTTTCTGATAGTTCATTATTAGTATGTAGAAACACAACAGATTTCTGAATATTAATTTTGTGTACTGCAACTATACTAAATTATCAGTTTTAATAGTTTTTTGGTGGACTCTTTGGGGTTTTCTATATATAGTATATGTCATCTGCAAATAGTGGCAGTTTTACTTCTTTTTCAATTGGATACATTTTATTTATTTTTCTTATCTTAGTGTTATGGGTAAGACTGCCAGTACTATCTTGAATGAAAGCGGTGGGAGTAGGCATCCTTGTCTTGTAACTGACATTGAAGGAAAAGCTTTCAGCTTTTCACTGTTGAGTATAATGTATCTGTAGATTTGACACACATAACTTTATTATGTTGAAGCATGTTCCCTCTATACCCACCTTTTTGAGAGCTTTAATCATGAATGTTGAGTTTTGTCAAATGCTTTTTTTGCATGTATTGAGATGATCATGATTTTTATCCTTTGTTTTATTAACGTGGTGTATTATGTTGATTGCCTTGTAGGTATTGAACCATCCTTGTATCCTTAGAATAAATCTCACTTGATCATGATATATAATCCTTTTAACATATTGTTGAAATCAGTTTGCTAATGTTTTGTTGAGAATATTTGCACTTACATTTATCAGGGATATTGGCCTGTAATTTTCTTTTTCTGTAATGTTTTGCTAGTTTTGTCATCAGGGTACTGCTGGCTTCATAGAATGATTTTGGCAGCATTCATTCCTCTTGAATTTATGGAATAGTTTGAAAAGAATAGATATTAGTTCTTCTTTGAATATTTGGTGGAATTCACCTGTGAAGCCGTCTGGTCCTGGGCTTTTGCTTGTTGGGAGATTTTTGGTCACTGATTTAATTTGTTACTAGTAATCTGTTCAAATTTTTTGGTTTTTCTTGGTTCAGTCTTGAAAGTCCGTGTGTTTCTAGATATTTCTCCATTTCTTTTACATTGTCCAATTTGTTGGTATATAATTGTTCATGGTATTTTTTTTTATTATTATTCTTTGTACAGTTGACTCTTGAACAATGCATGGGATAGAGGCACTGACACCACACACAGTCAAAAACAACAAAAGTGTCCTTCAATAGATGATTGGATAAAGAAGATATAGTATATATACACAATGGAATACTACTCTGCCATAAGAAAAGATGAAATACTGCCATTTGGGACAATGTGGATGGATCTTGAGATTAATGTGCAAAAATCTCAGGCAGAAAAAGTCGAGAACTTTATTACTTCACTCATATATGGATATAAAACTGAAAACAACAAAGGAACAAGACAAACAAGCAAAGAAACAAAAACTCATAGACACAGATCACAGTTTAGTGGTTACCAGAGGGTAAGGGGGGTTGTGGTGATAGAAGAGGGGGAAGGGAGTCAAATATATGGTGATGGAAGGAGAACTGACTCTGGGTGGTGAGCACACAATGTGATATATAGATGATGTATTATAGAATTTACATTTGAAACCTATGTAATTTTACTGTGCATTGTCACCCCAATAAATTTACTTTTAAAAAATCTGTGTATAACTTAAGGCAGCCCTCCATATTTGTGAATTCCCAGCCATGGATCAAAAATACTGTTTTAGATCCATGGTTGGTTGAAGCTGCAGATGCAAAACCCAGGGATATATAAGGCTAATTATATATTTATTGGAAAACTCATTTTGTTTAAAGGTCAGCTGTGCTTCCGTGGTGTGTGTTGTAACTTCTCTTTCATTTCTGAATTCAGTTATTTTGGCCCTCTCTTTTTTTCTAGATGAGTTTGGCTAAAGTTTTATCAATTTTATCTTTTAAAAAACAGCTCTTAGTTTCATTATTTTTTTCTATTTTTTTAGTTTCTATTTTGTTTATTTGTGCTCTGATCTTTATTATTTATTTCCTTCTACTCATTTTGGGTTTTATATTTTCTTCTTTTCCTAGTTCCCATAGGTTTAAAGTTAGATTGTTCATGTGGAATTTTTCTTGTTTCTTGAAGTAAGCTTGTATCACTATGAACTTCCCTCTTAGAACTGCTTTCGTTATATCCCGTAGATTTTAGAAAGTTGTGTTTCCATTTTTGTCTCCAGTATTTTTAAATTTAGTTTTTGATTACTTAATTGACCCATTGGTTGCTTACTAGTAGCATTTTGTTTACTCTCCACATATTTGGGTTTTTTATTTTTTCCAGTTTTCTTCTTGTTAATGATGTATAGTTTCGTACTGCTGTGGTTGGAAAAGATACTTGATATGATTTTGATCTTCTTGAATGTATTGAAGCTTATTTTGTGGCCTGATATGTAGTCTATCCTGAAGAATGTTTCATGTGCACTTGAAAGGAATGTATTCTGTAGTTTTTTGATAAAATGTTTTTTCTCTCTATATATCTATATCTGTATTGATATCCAAATCTATATCTATATCTACATCTACATCTATATCATCTATATCTATATACAGATGGTGACAAAAAATGTATATACATTTTAAGAAAGGAAAAGCTGTATTAAAATTACACTGATGGTAAACACTTTGAGCACCTCTTGTAACTGCAGAAGTCAAACGTGACTTGTATTCATCTTTTGTTATCGGTATATATTGAGTATTACAATTTTAATACAATTTTTTCCTTTCTTAAAATGTGTATACATTTTTTTGGCATCCTCTGTATATATAATGTATCTCATCTAATGTGTCATTTTTCTAGAGCAATGTTTCCTTATTTATTTTTTTGTCTGGATGATCTATCCATTAATGCAAGTGGGGTGTTAAAGTCCCCACTATTCTAGTAGTGTTGTCAATATTTCCCCTTATGTCTGTTAATGTTTGCTTTATATATTCAGGTTCTCCTCTGTTAGGTGCATAAATATTTACAAATGTTATATCCTCCTCTTGGACTGACACTTTTATCATTATGTAATGCCAGACTTTGTCTCTTTTTACAGTCTTTCTTTGAAAGTCTATTTTGTCTGATATAAGTATTGCTACACCAGCGGTTTATTTTTTTTCCCCTATTTGAATGAAATTTCTTTTTTCCTCCCTTCACTTTCAGTCTCTGTGTGTCTTTTGATCTATTATGAGTCCCCTGTAAGCTGCATGTTGATGGACCTTTTTTTTTTTAATCCACTTAGCCACTCAATGTCTTTTGATTGGAGCATTTATTCTATTTATATTTAAATTAATTATTAGTAGGCATGTTTTTGTTGCCATTTGGTTAATTATTTTTGGCTGTTTTTGTAGTTCTTTCATAATTTAGTTATTTAGATGTCAGGTTTCAATTTGACAATATCTTAAATTCCATGTATTTTACACACTGGGCAATTAGGATAATTATTTCATAATGTATTAATTTCAGATTGCAGTATCTGTGAGGCAATTTGAATGAAGAGAGTAAGGTAACTTATTAATGTCAGACAGGTATTTCTGATTCTGAAATTCATATTTTGGCATATACAATGTTTTAATTGAACAAATATGTCCTGTGCTTAGAGTGTGTGAAAACTCCAAAATTAAAAAAAAAAAAAAAAAAAAATCCTTACTTTTCGCCCCTGGTGGCTCCCAGTGGAGAAGGTGCTTGTACAAGGGGTGATCAAACAATAGTCAATGTTTAAATTAAAAAATATATATATTACATTAAATGAATCATTGTCATACAATATTATTCACTGAGGAGTGAATTGTCTATTACATTGTTTTCTACACCTGAAACTAATTAAAGAAAAAAAAGACACATTGCCATTAATCCCCATCAAAATACTCCCCCTTGCTTCAAACACACTTATCCCATCATTCTTGCCACTTTCTGAAGCAGCTCTGGAAGTCCTCTTTTATGAGTGTCTTTAGTTGCACTACCAGGGCTGCCTCGGTGTCCTGAATTGATTCAAAAGGTTTACCTTTCATGGTCATTTTGATTTTGGGGAAGAGCCAGAAGTCGCATGGTTCCAGATCTGGTGAATAAGGTGGATGAGGACACACAATAATTTTTTTGTTTGTTTTTATTGTTTTTATTTGACAGAAATACCCGTACCAGAATCGATGTGTCACAGAGCCTTTCTGTTGTGATCACAGAATACGGTGAATGCTGTTGCTGAGTGCCATCCAATGGAAAGGCAGGGGTCTTCCATATGGGAAGTGGTGGGTCAAACCTTAGTAACAGTGTGTGACTCGTTTCAACTTGTTCGGTGCAGTCAGTGAGCTACAGTTGAGAGAAGATGTGCTTTAAAGTGTGCCGTAAATCATGCTCCATCATGATAATGCTCCATGTCACACATCGCTTCTGGTATATGGCACTTTCTGTCAAATTAAAACATTACGGTGTGTCGTCATTCACCTTATTTACTGGATCTGGCACCGTGAGACTTCTGGCTCTTCCCCAAAGTCAAAGGGATTCGGGATATTGAGGCAGCCACGACAGCTCAACTAAAGACACTCACAAAACCGGACTTCCAGAACTGCTTCAGAAAGTGGCAAGAATGATGGGGTAAGTGTGTTTGACGTGAGGGGGAGTGTTTTGAGGGAGGTTAATGGCAATGTGTGTCTTTTACTGTAATATATATATTTTTAAATTTAAACATTCATGGTATTGTTTGACACCTCGTATATTTAACAAAATGGCACTCATGCGTTTTAAGGATCATTATGTAGGAATTTACAGGTATTACAGAGGGTGCATAGAGCAGGACATCTGGAAGGAATTAGGGGTGGCCTCACAAGCATGTGAATGACTCCTGACCTGAGTCGCAAACCATTGAGGAGTGCTCAGGTGGATAAGATATGGAAGGCATACAGAGTGAGGAGAGAGCACAGTAAAATGCTCACAAAAATGAGAGATTGTGGCTTTGGGAAAGTAAGAAGACTCTGAGACTTCTTTTCACCGGTGTATTTTTGGGAAAAGTTATAGACATTAACAAATTACACAATTTTTGCTGTGGAAAAAAGGAAGAAGGACCTTGGAAGTCGGAAGAAAGGGTGTGCTAGAGGATACTGCCCTTTGAAGCATCCAAACAGAGCTTTGTAATCACCACTTGACAAGTACAAAAGCAAATTCAGTACTGGAGAGGACCCATAAACCTTCAAAATTTTACAAATGAATCATCTAATTGTCATTAAATCCTTAACTGGGAGCCTGCCAGGTCTGCACTCAGAGCGCTGTTCCTTATGACAGAACTGTCCTGGCCCCAGCATTAGTATGCCACTGCATTGACACTCACTCTGCTGCCTCAGTCTGTTGTTTTGCAGCCAGCATAAATCAATAGCAACCACCCAGGGCATAGGGATTATTGGAGGTTCAGCTCACAATGGAAGCAGAACAAACCCCAAATGACAGGCATATTCACAGCCCAGACGCACAGGCTTCTCCAAGGCCTGGGGAGCCAAGGAGCCATTCCAGCTCTCTGTGAGGGCCATGGGTTCGGAATAATAAATAAAATTATTCATTCTTTAATCCTTACCACTTGCATCCCTTGAAAACCTCAGGCAGTAAACGAAGATTGTGGGCTGTGGTGGGAGGAATTCTGATGAAGCTATGTTCCCTGATCTGCACTGTGAGGGCCCCCTACCCTCTCACAGCCAATGCCCCTGCATACACACAAGGCAGGGTGTGTGGACCTAATGGTTGGCTGTTGATAGAGTGGTTCACAGATAGATACCACCTGGGTGTGACCCACCATTCAGAGAGCATATTCTTCTTCACCTCCCTCCTAGAACTGAGCCATGTTTAAGCTTATTATTGGAATAATAAGAAATACTCAAGACTTTATAATTCTAGTGAATGTTGTTTTACAAAATCACTTGAGGAGAACTTGCAAATTCCAAAAGATCTAAAAATGCACTGTGAAATCCTCTTTGGGGACTATCTTTAGGGAATATTAATTTTTCTTCCAGATGCAGTAGGTAAAGGACCTGGGAAAAGGAGCACAGAGCTGGAGGTGACCAAACCCCTCACACCTGGACTTCTGTTACCAACCCTGAGTCACAAGAACTTAGCTCCTTACCATTCTGACTCAGAAGATCGGAGGCCTTAGTGCTTGTTCTCCTTCTTCTTCTTCCCCTGAAATTTGCCCCCTGCCAAGGTCTCAGTTCGGAGAAGAGGTTTCCCTCCTGAGGCTGCAGAATGGTACCTTGGAGCGTGTAGACCAATACCATATAAGGATCTGGCTGCTGCGGAGAGTCTGAGAAAAGAAATGGTTGGCTCCAGTCAGAAATTTAAGGCTTCTGTGAGTCCCTCATTTCCACTAAGCAATTTGCTTTTGGGTTTTGCCACACACTCTTTTTCGTATTTTGACTATTATTATTAAATTTATTGGGTGACATTTGTAAGGCTCGCGGGGAGATAATGAGGCTAGTCAGGCGGTTGAGGAAAGTGAATGCTTTATTCTGTTCTCCCGGGCGAAGTTCACTGGTCGGCAGACTGGGCCGGCGAAGTCGCGCCCAGGGTAGAGGGAGGGAGGCATATATACGGTTTTTGGGGTGGGGGTTGGCTGAGTGAGGTGGCAGATGAGCAGGCCCCCCGAGTGCAGATCGGGCGCGAGCGGCTGTGTCCGGAGTTGCTTATGGCACCAGCGTCTGCTGCTTTTTCTGGGAAACGCCAGGGGCCTCAGTCTCTGTCATAGGAGGAGAGCTCTGACTTGGCAGAGGGGTATTTTTGGCTCCTGGCCGCTTTGACCATGCCCGTAGCTGACCTAACAACATTGGTTAGTAAAAAGTGTACATTTCTATAATACATCATCTATACGTTTGGGTGTGTTCATCACCCAAAGTCAAATCTTCCGAGACCATATATTTGATACCTTTCTACTCCCCTTCCCCCTTACTCTCTGGTAACCACTAAACTGTTGGCTATGTCTATGAGTTTTTGTTTCTTTGTTTGTCTTGTTCCTTTGTTGCTTTCAGTTTTATGTACCACATAACAGTGAAATCATATGGTTCTCGACTTTTTCTGTCTGACTTACTTCGCTTCGCATGTTCATCTTAAGATCCATCCATGTTGTTGCAAATGGCACTATTTCATCTTTTCTTATGGCTGAGTTATATGCCACTGTGTGTGTATATATATATATATATATATATATATATATATATATATATATAACATATGTATGTATATATATATATATATATATATACCATGTAATATATATGTAATATGTGTGTGTGTGTGTGTGTGTGTATATATATCTCACATCTTCTTTATCCAATCATCTATCAAAGGACCCTTTGGTTATTTCCATATCTTGGCCACCGTGAATAATGTTATAATGAACATATGAGTACATATATCCTTATGGATAAATGTTTTCAGATTTTTGGGGTAGATACCCAGAAGAGGGATTGCTGGGTCATATGGTGATTCTATTTTTAATTTTTTGAGGAACTTGCATATTGTTTCTTATAGTGGCTGTACCAACTTACATTCGCACCAGCAGTGTATGAGGGTTCCTCTTTTTCCACAACCTCTCCAACACTTGTTATTACTTGTCTTATTGATAATAGACATTCTGTCATGTGTGAGGTGGTATCTCATTGTGGTTTTCATTTGCATTTCTTTAATAGATAGGGAAGTTGAGCATTTTTCATATATCTGTTGGTCATTTGTATGTCTTCTTGGAAGAAGTGTCTGTTCAGGTCCTCTTTCCATTTTTTAGTTCGATTGTTTGTTTTTTGATATTGAGTTGTGTGCGTTCTTTATATATTTTTGATATTAGCCCCTTATCAGAGAGGTTGTTTGCAAATATCTTATCCCATTTGGTTAGTTGTTTCTTTCTTTTGTTGAAGGTTTCTTTTGCTGTGCAGAAGATTTTTAGTTTGATATAGTCTTATTCATTTATTTTTGATTTTATGTCCCTTGCCTTTGAGGTCAAATTCATAAACTCCTCTCTAAGGCCAAGGTCCATAAGTTTGGTACCTATATATTCTTGTATGCAATGTATTGTTTGAGGTCTTATATTTAGGTCTTTTATCTATTTTGAGTTAATTTTGGTGTATGGTGACAGATAACAGTCTAGTTTCATTCTTTTCCATCTGGCTTTCCAATTTTCCCAGCACCACTTATTGAAGAGGCTGCCTTTTCTCCATTTTGTGTTTTTGACTCCTTGTTGAAAACGAGTTGCCCATATCTATGTGGGACGCAATCTTGAGTTACTATCATTTTCCACTCCAAGTGGCAGCCACGTATTAGGGCCAGACTTGCTCCTTTTCTTCCTCCTAGTTGGAGAATCTTAATCTAGTTTATGGGTGAGGATCTCTCTATCAATGATACAAATTCTTTGTTTATGGAATAATCACTGGAGCCTGAGATCTTCTAAATTCAGGCTTTTGAAATCCAGAAACCTTTTAACTGCTTTCATGGTATGCCGGTTTTCTCAAAACAGCAATGCCACTACTGGCTGAAGTAGGTGGAAAGTGGAAGGGGTATGGATAATTGTGGGGAGATGATATCCTGAAAGTAGCACCCCACAACCCTTACATGATGGCTGATATTGTCTTGCCAAGTCTTGTAATAAGACGAGAAAAGAAGTGAGACATAAATATTGAAATAAAATAAAATAAACTGGTTTGCTGGTTACACGAGTACCTTAAAAATCTAAAGCAATCAATTTAAGAACTATCATTATCACACTTCATGTGTAGAAAACTGACATAATAAAAGAAAAAGTAAATAGAATTTTTTTTTACTCTATCCACCATCAATAAGATGTAAAATCTCTCCCCACCAATAAAAATTCTATTCACAGTAATAAAAAATAAGATGGGTGCACATTGGTGGGTTCAGGGACTTCATTTTTTCCCTCTTAGCTATCATATGGGACATAAAATATTATCCTTATTACTATTTTTCTAATAATAATTTTGAGGATTTTGCTGCTAATTTACCATGCTACCCTATCTTAGAATCAATAGAGGAACAGAATCTAATAGATACATACATTCTAAAACACACACACACACACACACACACACATACACAAACACACACACACACACAAACACACACACACCTTCTGTACAATGGAACATAATAAAATTGAGAGAAAAAGGACTACCTACTTGAGAAATGTTTACATCAAATCTGACAGGTTAAGGAAAAAAGATCTTTATACAAGAGCTTATTTTTCAAATGGGTCAGCACTTTCAAGAACACAGCAGTTTGATGTGTAAAGAATACGGAGAAACCAAAGTGCCTATACAATTAGTAAAGAAATGATTAAAAATTGTGCATCATTTTTTTTTTGTATTCAAAGAAGAGCTAATGCAAAAAATCTGTAGAAATCATTTTGTAGCTACTAAAAATGCAAAATGAGCCAAAGTCAGTACTCCTTCCACGGCCATGTATTTGAATCCCTTTACCTGACTTTGAGCGGTGAACACACAATGCAATATATTGATGACATATTATAGAAATGTACCCTTGAAACCTGTATAATGTTACTAACCAATGTCACCCCAATAAATGTAATTAGAAATTTTTAAAAATTAAATTTTATAATAATAGAACTTGAACTTGGCCAGTGTTATGGTTTTACTGGCATGATTATTTATTGCTGGTGGAGTTTGAAGTAGAAATAACTCTTTTGAATGATGTCGTGGAAATATTTAATAAGAGCCATGAAAGTATTCATATTTCTTGTCCCAATAATTTCAGACCGTATGAAAATATTTCTAAGGAAATATTTGCCAGGGGGGAAGAAACTCCAGGTTTGCACAGACAGGTTTTTTTGTTTGTTTGTTTTCTACAGAGAGAGGAATGTGGTGATTCAGTGCATATACTGAGCAATCAGATGCCCTTGGACTCGAGTGAGTTTCCCAATCGACTCCCTGATGACCTTGGGCAAGTGATGTGACTTCCCTGTGCCTCAGTTTCTTTTTGCGGATAATTGTGTTGCAGCCTAAATTGTGGGTTGTGAGGACTGAATGAGCTAATAAATGTGGAGCACATAGAAAATGCCTGGCAAGTTGCAAGCACTCTGCTGTGTAAACTATAATTATACCAAAAATTGAAAAAAAAAAGAAATCAACTTAAATACCCTACATTAGGAGGATTGCTTAAAAATCATATTGCCCTGACACGATGCCCTTTTATAAAATCAGGAAGATGGTATTTTGAGGACTCTGAAAATAAGTTATGATGAAATATCCAGTAAAATAAAGACTAACAATTATGAGTTCCCTGCAAACACAGCCACGCAAAATATGTCTGAAGGAGGGAAGAAGAAAATTGTTCTGCTAAGGTGGTTGGGTGGTGGGTGGTTTGCAGGGAATTTTCTTTAATCTTATTGCCTTTTAAACTTTTAAACAATAAAGCAATACCATAAGAAAACTAATTCCCTTTAAACACCGCCTTTGGCTTTGACTGCTCTGGTGTGCAAAATCAAGCACACCTGAAATGAGGCCATTTGGAAAACCTCAGGGGTGCAGATGAAGGGCTGGGTGCTGGCAGTTGCAAGAGCAGCAGCAGCAGGATCTGCATGCTCACCTGCACACTGAAAGCCCTGGATTACCTGCAGTGAGGAGTCATGTGATCCCTCTTGCCAGATCTCCCTGTCAGTGAAAGTGAGACTCTGCTGCTCCATTCTAGGCCTATTGTCTAGGCCTATTGTTGACTCTGGGCAGATTCAAGGAGGCTGCAAACAGTGGGAACTGTAAGAAGAGTTTAGAACCAAGAAGAGTGTCTGTCTCCCAATCTCCTCCCTGGATATTTGGTAAAGGTCAAAGGGTTAAACCTACTGTATTAGTGAGGGTAACTAAAACTCACAGCTCCCAATCTTAATATTTAAAAACAATAAAAATTTTCTTTGGACTCAGGTAAAAGCCAGGGACTAGGGATGTGTCCATTATACTTTTCTGACATCTGCTAAGGCCCAGAGATCCTCTCCATTGGTGGTCTGAGGAAGGAAGAGGCAAAACATGGAGAGTGGCATAGAATATTTTGGGAACTCGGTTTGAAAGTAGCACACATCACTTTCTATCTACATTCCACTAGCCAGAGCTGATCCTATGCCCCAGCTAGATGCAAAGGGGGATGGAAATGTTGTTTGCCTCTGGGCACAGGAAGAGGAAGGTGTGATAAGGATCTGGTCATCTTCCACTACACCTAGGAGAGCTGAATCTTGGAACATGAGTTGGGTCTAAATGTTGAGAATTCTAGGCAGAGGAAATGACCTAACCGGGCACGGTTCATACAGACACCAGAGAAACCAAGGCATATTTGGGAATTTGAAAAATGTTCTTTGACTCAAGGATAGGGTATATGTGGGAGAATGTCAAGAGTTAACATTTGAGAGGTGGTGGCGTCACCCCATCTGGGGCCTCCCGAGCCATTCAAGGGTGTTTGGATTTTGTCCGGTAGAGGCCATTGAAAGACTTTAAATAAAGGATTGTCATGTCTAGCGTGACACTTTGGAAAGTCATTCTGGAATGGAAGATAAAACTAGAGACAAGGACATGAGTTGGGAGCCTGTTTCTTGTAGTGTTGCTTAGCTGAAGGATTCTCAAACTTGATTCATACTAATGGATATATTTTACAGCTTGACTCTATATTCATATACTTATGTATGTACATATATAAAACAAGTCATATTTTATATTCTATTCTGTTGCACTTAAACAAGTGGTGGTTGCCACTCATTTAACCAAATTATCCACCTTGTAATAAATAGGTAATAATCTGCATTTTGAAAACCACTTCCCTATATCATTCGACAGCCAGTCTCCAGGCCCAAATCTGGGTGTCCTGTGAAACACCTCAATCACCCTTACCACGCCCCATTGTCCACGAGTCACATTATTTATGGTCCATTACTTAAATACCCCTCACCCAGTTTCCACTGTTACCATTGTTTAGATGAACGGTTTGTGACATGCGGTCCAGGGATCCCCAAGGCTTTTACAGCAACACTAAGATGTTCTTTTCCTTTTCCACTTTTATTCTTTCCCTGGTGGAGTTTTCCAGAGGTTATGTGATGAGTGATGACACCAATTGTTCTTATGCTTAATCTTTTCAGTTTTAATTTCTAGTATGTTACCCATTGATAGATGTGACCCTCTTAACTGAAACCTCCATAAGTTTTATGAGAGCAGTGGGGTCCTGAGACCAAGGAGCTCAAAAACCCTTGGTTTAGAGCTTCATGATTCAGTATTTTCAACACCATTATTAATAACTGGGCATGATTGTGTGGCAGTGGACATCTCTAAACAGCCATTCTTGCTAGATTATCTGGACTTCTACTTTATCAGTAGAATTTCCCTTTCTGACTGGAGCTCCAATGCCCGTTCTGTCCTTGAACCTCAGCCTCTTGTACCAATTTTAGAATATCCAGGCTTTATCTTTCAGGCCCCTAAATATTGGAGTGCCCAGGGCTCAGTCCTTGCACCTGTGATATAATAGGAAATATACACTTGGTCTCTACCCAGGGGATACAGAGCTCCTAAAACCCTTGTAATATCCTAAGTGATGGGGATGATAAGAGCATCTTACACTTCTGACACTGACTGCCTGAGCTTCTAAATCCCTTGGAATCTCCTGGGTGATAGGAACATCTTTTGTTCTCCTGAGGTGACTGTGGGTGGCTCTTCGATGGCTACAGTGTCAGTGCTGGTCACCAGAAAGACTAAGCCATGCTTAGATGCTTGGAACTTTCATTCCCCCCTATCCTTTAGGAAAGGAGATGAGCTGGAGATTGAGTTAGTAATTGATCATTCCTACATGATAAGGTATCCATAAAAATCCCTAAATGCTGGGGTTTGAAAAGATTCTGCACTAGCAAATGCATCAATGTACCGGAGGGTGGTGTTTCCCATCTCCATGGGGGCAGAAGCTCCTGTGTGCATGGACCCTTCCAGACCTTGTCCTGCGTACCTCTTCATCTAGCTATTCATTTGCATTAGTTATCATATCCTTTTTCATAAACCAGTAAACACTACAGTAAATGTAAGTAAAAGGTTTCTTTGAGTTCTGTGGGCCATTATAGCAAATTATTGAATCTGAGGAGAGGGATGTAGGAACCCTCAATGAAGTAGCCAATTTGGACAGAAGTGTGGGTACCCTGGGTACTCAATACTGTGACTAGCATCTGAATTGGGGGCCAGACTTGTCGGATTGAGCACTTAACCTGCGGGATCTGCACTACCAGGCAGTCAGTGTCAGAAGTGAATTAAATTTAAGACACCTCATTGGTGTCCACAGAGAACTGGAGAATTGCTTGTTGTGGAAAACTCACACATTTGGTGTCAGAAGTGTGTGAGCAGAGAAACAGTTTCCTTTTCAACACCTCTGCCACTCTGTCAGTACTCATTCACTAGTCATCTTATCGTATCCTATGGCCTTTTCAGTCTGTGGTTCTCAAAGGTTTTTCCAGAACCACATCCACTCTCCTTTGAGGGGCCTGGACCTCCAGAGTCTGTGTCTGAGAGATTTACCCTGAACCCTCATGCCCAGGCAGGCTGGTCCCTCCTACTTATTCAAGCAGCTGGTCTCAACCGGATCAAATCTTTCTTATTAAGGTCACATTCCAGGGATGGTGGGCATCTTGGAGGAGTCTTGGCACCTGGTGCTATCAAAGTCTACAATCAAAACTTAAAATATACAACCTCAGGGTAGTCCCTATTTTTAACTTGGCAGGATAGACCAGTCATGCCTGGTAGGGCAGGGTCCTAGTAAAGGTGTTAGCTTCTCTGGAGTAGGGTTTGTGGCTAGGACTCAAATGAAGTCACACAATTCTAGCACAGGTCTCTGGTTTACATAGAGGTCATCCGTATACCCCATCACCTGAACTTCTTCATTTGATCCATAGCCAAGAACATTCTTGAATCTTGTTTTACTCTGAAGCTGAGAGAGAATGAGTGGTTTCCAAAATCTGGGGATATGTTAGATTAAGAGACAAATGAGGTCCCCCTTTTGGTCATAAATCAATCTGAAGGATGCACTGACGCCTGCCCTTTTGATGGGATGCTGTGGTCTCACAGCACTAGGAAGGCCCATTCCTAGGAAGTCTCAATATTGGCATTGTCTTGTTGACCATTTGGGATGGGGCAATACTGTAACTATGGGATCTGAGTTGAGTCCACATTTTTCCCAAAAGGGAAGGGCAGGTAAGTGGACGGCAGTCAGGTCTTACAGCCTTCATTGTGAAAACACACTCTGGGTCATTTCTAACAAGACATGTCTTCTTAAGCCCTACTTTTATCCTCTCAGATTTAATGCCAGATTAGAAGTCTCCCATTTTTTGATGTCTCCTACCACTGTGAGGACTGTACTAGTTTTTAGTTGATGTTGATTCCTGTAAGTATTTGACTGTCTCTATCAACTATTTCTCCCAGATCTTTTTCAGAAAATGAATGTCATCTGGCTGATATTTGCTTAGTGACTCCAGGCTGTTTAATTTACTGGACAGAGGTAGTTAAATATTTTGAGGATAAAGTAATTAAGTGGGGAAATTTATAAAACTTAATTTGATATTATTTATTTTTCATACATGTTTGAAGTGGAAATTCCATTTATAGGGTCAAGTTGACATGACCATCCTAACACTGGATGCTACAAGAACTCTTCTGATGATGGAATTTTGATTAAAGTGCACTGGAAGGTGAAAAAAAAACTGGTCACTCTTTGGACAGGTAATATCTTTTATGCCGTTTGTGCATAAGTTTAAAGACCATTCATGATCCTCCTCAGAATGTAGATGAAGTTTTTTTCTATTATCCAGCAGATATTGCCAATACTTTTATTTTTAAATAAACTTTATTAAAACCACCACTCGTTTGAGAAATATTTTTTTAAAAGCATAGAGGCACACATAAAGTATCATAGTGGCATTGATAAGAGTTCAGTATTTTGGAGTTGCCAAATGGAGGCTTCAGAATTAATTTTAAGGACCAAGCCCTGGTTATCAGCAGATACACATCTGCTCCTAAAATTGTTGTCAGTTCCACCGCTAGAAAGTCCGAGACTGCTCTGGCCAGAGACTTGGTACAGCCCTTTTACATCTGTGTAAATTCTGGGCTGCCCCAGAATTGACTCACTGCACTGGGTTCTGATTACATGGACCGCACCCCCCCAAAAAAAAGGAAAAAAAAAAAAGAGACAGATGAGAAGTCACCCATGAGTCAGTGAGTCAGAACTCATTGCTGGGCCACAGAAACAGGACTCATCTAAAAAGCAGGGGAGGGGAAAAGAAACAGCAAGATATGTCAGTAATTCCACCGGACATGGGTGGCCTACTTGAAAACCGAGAGGGGATCTCAGACATAGGAAGCAGGGAGAGAGAAGACAGAGACCCAGCTGAACAAGGAAGAAATGGCGGCATGCATCTTAAAGCAATAGCCCAGGTATAGGTCAGGATGTTGTCAGCCTCCAGAGTGAGTTGAGAGTGAAACCCTTAAACCCTTTAGTACTAGTTCACCCAATTAAGTTTTCAGGTAGAGGAGGGCTAGGGCTTGCAGCTGCCAGCTTCCCTGCTTGCTCATCCATCCATCCATCCATCCATCCATCCATCCATCCATCCATCCATCATCCATCCATCCATCCACAGAAGTGAGTCTTAGGCAGGCAGCCTAGTGGACAGGAGCCAAGAAAGAAAACGGCTCTCATTCTTTTGCTTTGTGTCAGGTCTGGTATTTAGTGCTGCACAAGCATTTTCTCATCAGTTCTTTAACAGCCTGTTAGGGAGGAATTATTATCCCTATTTTAAAAGTGGGGAAATGAGATTCAGTGACATCAATCATATCATTGAGGCACAGATTCTGTAGAATCTGGGTTTATACCTTGTGTTTCTGATTCTACAGCCCATGCTCTTAATGATAACACTACACTCTCAGCCACAAGTCCTGAGGCTAGAGGAACAATCTGATCTAAGTAATCAGACAGTGAGCAGCTTGAAGGCAGGGGCCAGCTGCTTTCTTCTGTGTGTCATTAGCATCTGGCATGGTACTGTGCAGATGCTTTGGGAAAATGCACCGAACTAAACTCGACTGATTTCATTTTATCTTTCAAATAATGAAAGAAACGCACATGAGAGTAATTTGAGCTTCTAATACTTTGAGAATGGATAACACAGGTTGGTGTGTCCATTTTTTTATCAGTTAATTTTTACTTTATTGAACCCGGACTTCCACTGCTATCCTGCATCTTATGCTTTATACATTTCACCATCAGCCCCTTAGCAATACAACTCAAACGGACAGGCTTATTTTCTGTTCTTGGAAAATCACCAGCCTTGTTTTTGTGATAACTAATATCTCCCTGAGCATCGAAGTTCATTGTCATGGTAGCTACCGCAGACACATGCCCATCCTGCCAGGCTCTGTGTCCTTAAAGGCACAGGGGGACTTGGGGGCAGGCCATGGTTGGATGTGGGAAGCTCCATTTTTTGTTGTTACATGAAGCAGAGTTCATTGGCAGCAGAACGTATGTCTGCATTTTAATGTTTATGATCCTCCACAAGGCATCCCTCCCCATCTTCAAGGAAAAGGAGCAGCTTGGTGCAATCCCAGTTTTAAAGCCAATGTTACATGTTGTGAAATAGCACACTAGTGATCCGCGCAAAGCATAGTATCTGAACCTCAACTTAAGGGTGAATGGAAAAGCATAAGCTCTACATGTCACTGGTCCTGGGGAGATGGGAAGAGCCCTGCACCGTGCCCTCTGCTGGAAGCTGTTGTGCCATGATGTGTCTGCTTTGGGCACTGAAGATAGCCGAGGGCTATGCACCAAGGTCTAGGTTCCCACAATCTCTAGGATGCTCTCTGGATTGGGAAGTAAGGAAGATCTTTGTGCCAACAATTCCCTCCCATTTCTATTCACCGATGGCAGGAGCTGTGGAAGATGGATATCTCCTTCTCTCCCAGAGATGTTGGAGGATACTAGTACCCTGCTTTCTTACCTGGAGGGCTCGACACTGTTTTCTCCTCCTACCCCACAGACTCTCCTTTATCCAAAGAGCAAGACCTCTTTCTCCAAAGCCATTATCTGGGTGGTACTCAAAGTGTGGTCCCTGAACCAACAGCATAAGCATCATGTGTAAACTTGTTAGACATGCAAATTCTCAGCCCCCACCCCAGATCTATTGAATCAGAAACCCTGGGGATGGGACCCAATAATCTGTGTTTTAACAAGCCTTCCAGGGAATTCTGATGCTCATTAAAGTTTGAGAACCACTGTTTTAAGCCCAGAAAAAAGTTCATTTTGATGTATACAGGGCTTTACAACAGAGAGAGGCTGGCATTCAATTTTTGCATCAAAATCTTTTTTCACTAGCCTTTACCAAGCAGCATGGTCAAATCCAGTGTTCTAATTTCCTTCAGCTATCCTGAGTTTGCAAACTGAGCCTTTGCCCTTGATGCTCCATCATTTTATGTTTCTTTGAGAAATATATTTATACCATTGGAGGTGAACTCGAATGCCTCTTTACTGTACTGACGGGTCCTTGATAGAGTATGAAGGAAAGAAACTAGTCTTTGATGCAGGATGTGGGAAATTAGAGGGGGCATGGGGACAGGTGTGAAAGTAGACACACTGTGGTGAGGAGGGAAGATGGTCCAGCTTGGGTTGGACCTAAAGCCCTTCCCTGGGACAGTGGGTGAATGCCCATTCAGGGCCAATGTGATGTTGGTTCTGAAGCAGGCAGCTGCACCCACCTCAGATGGAGAGAAAGAATGCTGCCAGTGCTGGAGTGTCTGGGCTTCTGGAGCAGAGTGGCCCACTGCAGAGGGACATGGTGAGGACCCTTCCTGGCAATGGAACCTCAGGGAGGGCAACACGGAGTTTGGGCAGAAGTGGCTGCCACAGAAAGGTGGTGGCAGTAGCTGCAGAATTGCAAGTGATGGGGAGAGCATCTGCACAGAGAGCAGGGATGTGGATGGATGGAGGGTGGTACCAGATTCTAGCAGAGAAGGGTGAGTGCTTCAGCAGACACAGTGGGTATGCTTGTACTGAGGTTAGGAGGGGAGATTATTCATTCCATACACAGGAACTCTATACTCACTATATGCCAGGCGACACGCCTTTCCAGAGTCTAGGAACCAAGAGTCACATTTCTAATTTTTACCTTTAGTTCTAACATGCCTTTCACTTTTCCCCACTCTCTCCTGATTCATGGGTCAGGTCTTGTTAGTGTCTGTTGATTGCTGTAGCATGAGGCACCTCGTGTCAAGCTGAGGTTTCCGTAGAAACAAATAGAAACCTTGCTTTCTGAGTCTTTCAGAGACTATTTCTGGCAATTGATCAGGAAAAGTAGTATGTTCTTTCGGGCAAGGCATTTGTACTCCTTGGGGAAAAAAACATAATAAACAAAACTTTATCCTAGAACAGAGCTGTTCCATTTTTTTTTTCCTGTTTTGTTTTTGCTTTTGTTTTTCCTACTCCACCATTCCTGGCTCTGCCAACTCACCTCCAAGTGCTTCCTGAGCATCCTTGGCTGAGATCTCTTGTGTTCCAGCTGCTCTCCATCCAATTTTGGTGCTGTCTAGGCTCCTCCAGACACCATCCAGAAGGTGTCTGAGAAGGGAGAGAATAAGGGGACGTGGAAGAAAAGGGCATCATTGACGGCATTCGTTGTAACAAATTGAGAGAGTGGGGTGCAGGGGACTCAGGTAAGGCTGTTGATTGTGCTCTTGACAATTTTCATAGTTCGGAGTCAAAGTTGTAATGCTATGTATGATCCAAAACCTTGGGAAAGTTTGAAAGTTCATCAAAATATTTAGACAATGGTCATGACTGTGATATGAAAATAACTGAATTTTAGAAACACAGTGTCAGATGGGTAATCGACTTATTGGTATATAAATGTCTAATCACGATGTTGTTTTGTACACCTGCAACTAATTTAGTAAAGGTAATCAATCAAAATTCCATAATGACCATGTCAGAAGGGCTTAGAGACGGATACCAAACTAGAATAGAGATCAGTAATAGCATTAAGAACATACGTTAATAGGAACAGTCTGAAGGCAGCAAATATCCCGAACTGCTTTGACTTTTACACTCAACCCCTGAGTTCCCGGGGGAGAGTCTTCGAACAGCCCACATTTGGATACCTGGGGATGGTGCCATTTGGTGATAATCCACAGCCTCCTTTATTTCAGATATGCTTATAGTTTCCATTTGTGACATAAGCCGAGCTAGGTAGTTAGTGCTGGGATTCATTCCCATGATTTTATTTAACGTGTGGGGTTTTTATAAGTTTATTGTTCATTTAAATCTCTAATGTGTGGCTGCTGGATTTTGCAAGGGCATATCTGGATCTGAGTACTACCCTTGGCAGGAATACCCAGATGCGTCAGGAATCCATCTGGTGGTTTTCCCCCCCCAGAACTGATGGGTGACTGAAGGGGCCCCGGGAGGTTATTATCATTTAACAAGAATGTTCTAGAATCAGTGTCTTGCAATCAGTAGCGAGGGTTGTTTTTCTTTTCCTTTTTTTTTGGTTCATTTCATGATGACCCTGCTGCATATTGTGGAATGTGTATCATTTGGAGGATGTGTGGATGTAAGAAAGAAATTTTAAAAGATGGCACAATTTGGAGACATAGCTTAACTATCATAATTTGTGAAAATGGTATTTTGCATCTAAGCTTGAGATGTCACATTGCCTACAGCTGTGTTTCTAGAGGGTATCACATGACCAATTAAACTACACAATAAAATAGAAACCAAACAATTCTTTGTCCTCCTCAGGTTATCCTAATGACCCCTGGGTCCACAGCTAGTCCAGAGGTTGCACAATATTGATGATAAAATAAAAAGATGACATTTAAGAAAGAAAGGCTAACTTTATTTGCACGCCATTTTCCAAAAGAAAGATGAGTGTGGTAGTTTTAAAATAGGGCCACATGTTCTTTGACAATCTTCCCATAGAGGGGGGCATATGTCCCATGCCCTTGAATTTGGGGGGGATGTGACTGCGTCAATCAAGAGGGTTGGAAGAAGGCATTGAGGGGGAGGGAGGGATGGAGGGAGGAGGGAGGGAGGGGAGGGAGGGAGGGAGGGAGGGAGGGAGGGAGGGAGGGAGGGAGGGAGGGAGGGAGGGAGGGAAGGAGGGAGGGGAGGGACGGGAGCGAGGAGGAAGTAAGGAATGAAGAAGGCAGGAAGGGCAGGAAGGAAGGAAGAAAGAAAGAAAAGAAATCCCTCCCTCCCCTCACTCCACCCCTTCTCACCCCTCCCCCTCCCTTCTCTCTCTCTCTCTCTCTCTTGCTACTGCCCTCCCTCCCTCCCTCCTTCCCTCTCCCTCCTTCCTCTCCCTCCCTCCTTCACTCCTTCCCTCTTCTTTCTTTTTTGTATTTCAGTTTAGTTTGTGAGGGCAAGGCTTTAGTCCTTACATGTGGTGGGTAAGGGACGGAAAAGGGAGGGCAAGGAAGGATGGGGACGAGGAAGGAAGTCGCCCATCTGTTGCTACGCTCTGGGGGGCCTTGTGCAAACACTGTGGGCTTGGAGAGTAACATGGCAGGGAAGAGGACCCGTAGGTCGTTCTCTGCATCCTCGGTCCTCCCAGGAGTGCGGGAGAGAAGCCGACGGTTCGTTGTCCACTGGAAATTGTTGGCTGTTGAGGTAACTTTTATACCAGGTCAGGCACGGCCCTGGGGGCTCTGTTTGGAACGCAGGTCGTCACTCAGAGTTGACTAATGTTTACAGGGCTGCGCAGCAGGGAAACGGAAGACAGGTGGGAGGTGGAAAGCCACAGCTCGCCGCAAAAGTACGCGGACTTCCCGCGGGTAAGGCGCTCCTGCAGGCTCTCTTGTGTGATTTCTAAGGCTAGGTCATGAAGGCCAGGCAGCTTCGGCTTCATTTTCTGAAACAGTTACTCTTGGGGTGCTGAGACCAAATTTCTGTACTTCTTTGAGACCAAACATTTATATCTGGTCCTTTGAGAACAAATTCCTGTAATCAGTTGTCTGTTTTACATTTCCTCTTGATGGCTAATGAGCATCTCAAACACAATAAGTCTAGGAGAGAAATTTTGATTCATCTCCTCCTAAAATCTGTTCTTCTCCAGTATTCCTCTTTCCAACTGCTTTCCAATTACTCAAAACTAAAATCTACGATACATTCTTGATTGCTCTTACCTGTCACAAAATTCCAGGATAGTTTAATACCCAGTATCTGTCTCCAGTGTGACCACTTGTCAGCTTAAATCTTATGTCCAGTCAGCATTGTTTTTCCATGACACTAATTCACAGCCTCTTAAGTGGTGTCCCTGTTCAGTCTTTCCCCAGTAAACAGAAGCTAGAGTGATCTCAATAATTCCAACTACCTTTAAACTTCTGTGATGGACAGCTCACATGTAGGTGATATGTTTGATTCAACCTTTCAGACCCATGAGTGAAGAAGTCTCCAGATGATACCAGCCCAGCTATTTGAATCAATCTCACCCATTCAGGTCTTCCCAGCTTGGCCCCGAGACATTGTGGAACAGAGACAAGCAAGACATCTCTGCTCTGCCTGATCCAAATATCTGACCCACAGAATCTGAGAGCAAAATAAAATCATTGTTGTCTTATGCCACTAAATTTTAGAGTAGGTTGTTGCACAGTAGTAGATGATCAGAACAGTAGGGTAAACTGGAATTCGTGCATTAATAGCTACATACTGCTGTACAATTCTTGCTCTACATTTGGGAGAGGGAAGCAAAGCAAGGTATTTCAAGTCACTTGGAGTCAGGGTACAGTAAGTAAATGTTTCAATCAGGGATAACCATGCCTTCATTGAGAGGTAACCATGTGCCATTTAAGGGGAGTATCCCGAGGAAATTTCCAGGTAGGGTACCAGTCACTAGAACAGTAACTGGCCAGCTAGCCTGTCTCTAAATAAACCATGTACCTATTAACAGTCACTGCTTCACTGGAGATCATCAAACTGTCTAAGCCACACTCTACTCCTCACTTTGGCAGAGATAGTTGGTGTATTTAGTTAGTGTTTATTAGTGAAAAACAGAAAACCACGTTTTATGAAGGAGGTTTAAATTGTTCACATAGGTTTAACAATTATCTATTTTGAACAAACTCAAAAAGAATCCGGAGGCTTTGGCTAGAAACAAATGATAAAGATTTATTCAAGGGTTTTGGAGTTTGCAAACTGGGAACACAGGTAGGCAAGACCACAGATGTAATCCAAAGAAGAAAGAAAAGTTAAACGTCCTTATAGTAAAAAGTACATCCTTGATAATTATCAGTCCTGCATTCTTGGCCCTAGGATTGGTCCAGGATGGTTATCAGTCATATGTCAGGCAGTCTGGATGATGGATGCCAGGTGATGTAGATGATGGGTACCAGGAGGTTTGGTCATATCTGGTGATCTGGATAATGGATGTCAGGTGGATGTATACATGAGTCCTTCAGGGGTTAACCAGGGGGTTATCTGGAGGTCGAGATGTACATCCAGACATTGACACAGGACTGAAAAGTTAAAGAAAGTTTAAGTTTCTAGTTCAACAAGAATTGAGTCTTTCCTCATTCCTCAACCTTCATAATGTTAATATTTTTAGCAGATTGGTTAAAATGACTCCATTTTATGTATTCTCTCTTTACTCTTTCCTCATCTATTACCACTGTAGTGCTGTATAACATGCTCTACCACTAATATTTGGTGCCTTAATACAAAAGCATATATTTATCTCACAAGTCTAGGCCTAGGGACACAAAAAAGAAGTAGTGAGGACACCGGAGTCGCTTGAAGAGGAGCCCCTGCAGGGCTGGTACTTAACTTGTGCAGAGGTTTGCCACGATGCTGATGTTCAGACTTATGGTGGCACACCCCGTGCCAATGCTTCAACCACTAACAGGGAGCTCCTGATGGCACTGCTGATAGTCACTGCAGCCTGGAGTACTAAAAGATGCTGGAGATTGGAGCCATGCATAGCTCTCTGCTCCTGTTGCCAGAACTTCTTTCCACCACCTTCCTTTAATTTCCAATCACTGCCTCCCATTGGCCAAAGCTAACAGGAAGACAGTTTGCAAAGGATTTTGGGAAATGTAGTTTTGGGGATCCCAGTTCTAGACTCACAGAAGGGATATGAGACAGTATTAGAGATGAGAAACGATAGGTACCTAACTGGCACAGTTGTAAGTCTTAATTTCTGGGATCTTTAAGAAAAATTCTCCAAAATACTGTCCACATATCACAATAAACTAGAACTCACTCATTTTTTTTTAATTGAAAATTAAAAGAATTTGAACCCAAATTAATTTAATCAAAAAGTAAAATTTTGGCTCCTCTAAATGAAGAGTCCCCAAATTACTAGGTTTAGGCAGGGGATTAAATTATGTCATTAGGACCTGATCTCTTTCCATCTCTCACTCTGCTTTTGCTTTTCCGTTCTTAGCAGGATCTAAAATGGTAGCAAGATTTCTCCCAGAAGTTTTAGTATAGTAATTTTACAGCTATAAAAATACTAGACATAGGCCTTCTTTCTCTTCCTTTCAGTTACTTCACTCAACATCCCTCCGATTGGTTTTAACAGGTCATGGTCAAACTGTGCTAGGTTCAACTACAAAATCTGGCTTGGATTCAAGTAATGACAATAATGTTAACTTGGACTCAGTTTAAATGTGTTTTACTTTGCTTTACCTCCAAAGCATCACATAAGAGGGATGGAAATCACACATACAGGTACAATGAAGATGCAAGTGTATAGATGAGGCTCCCCAGTGACCTTGTTTAGCTCATGGGCAGGGCCAAAGTCTTAGCAACCTGTATGGAGAAGATATTCACTAGGTAAGGGGACCACATGCCTTTTACTCACCCAGCCACTTCAACACCCAGAAACAACTTCTGCTGTGGTACAAGGCAATAATTATGTTATTCAGCAAGCAATGATCCAAGAACAATGTCCAGACCTTCAAATCATTGCTGTGCTGGCATTTTGCTAAATGCTCTTCTTTCCTGCACTAAATGGCAAGACCTAGGGAGTTTCTGTCATACCTACTTAGGGTCTTTTCATGGCCTTGCCTGACCAAAGTTTGCCACAGCACCTCCGCCTCTGAGTTTGATATCCTAATTCTATGGATTAGGGCCACATGCCCATCCTTGGACTTAAAGTAAGGTCAGCCCAGCCCATGATACAGAGGGTGCCAAAAAAAAATGTATACACATTTTAAGGAAAACCCTGTATTAAAATTGTAATACTCAATGTATACCGATAACAAAAGATGAATACAAGTCACGTTTGACTTCTGCATTTGCAAGAGGTTCTCCAAGTGGTTCCCATCAGCCTAATTTTAATACAGTTTTTGCCATTCTTAAAATGTGTGTACATTTTTTGGCACCCTCTGTATATTGAAAGGCAAGGGAAAGGGTGGTTCACAGAAAATACAGGGTGCTCATTTCAGAAAAAGAGAGACTGGGTGCTAGGGAGACAAAAGCAATATATGTCTACTAGAATGGTTTCCTCTTGTTCTGGATACAGGAGACCCTGAGCATAAGTCCCTGCCTGTCCTCACCAGCTTGGGTTCTGGGAAAGGATAGGCCCTGAATACTCTCTCCAACTCTGGCTCTTGTTTCCCAACACCCAGTATTGTCCTCCTTTTTAGCTGCCATCTACTTATTGGGGATCATTGACAACACACCTCTGAATGTCATGCCTACTTGGCTATTTTTCCTCCAAACTTGGCAGTTGTCTACTCTTCTCCGGTATGTTCTGTCCTAGCGATGCTATTCTGTCTGTAAAGAGGCTTTTCCAAGTTGGTTTCCTTACTAGCACGGTTCTGAGTTCCTTCCAACTTCTGTTGGAAGATGAAATCTATTCTGTTTCTCTTCATTTAGGGAGTTTCCTCTAAGCCAAGAATTACTTTTTGTTAAGCTCTCCCTTCCAAATGTTTTCTCTGTCACCACTGTAATGAACTGACAGATGGGTGTTTGATCTTCAGGAGATATAATGAAGATTTATTTTCTAAATAGGACAAGCCAAGGTTATCATACAAAAAAACTAACATACTGCCAATTGCACTCAGTTCAACCAAAAATGTCAATTTCACTGGATATGACTTTTCCCTCTGAATCAAATCCATAGCTCATATCATCATGTTGATTGCTCTGCTGATAAGCACTAATTATTGATAAGACCAGAACTTTCATGAATTTCATAAATCTTATATTCATGACACTTTAAACATAGAATGGGTAATGGGTCTGGTCATTTGATAATCCTTTGTCCTTCAGAAAGGAATGATCTGGATACCTCGTTTGGGCAACCTGAGGAAAAATGGCCACACCTACAAGATCATCAATAAACACTGACTAAGCTTAGGTTCCCTGTACCTGACCATAGACAGTGAACATCTGGGAACAGAAGTTTTACTAAGAAACATACTAAGATGAACAAATACATTTGCCACAAGGAATTCCCAATTTTCTATAGTCCAATTAAACCAGTTACCCTCACTGGTAAGTAACTATTGAGCCGCTGGACTTTCTACAGGTCTCCATTCTGTTATTTACATTGCAGCTCCCTCCCCTGTTCCTCTGCTCGAGGGTTGTTGCTTAGAAATTGGCTCACAGGTTGAATCCAGCTATATTCGTATAGGTTACTTCTCTTTATCTCTCTTTTAAACAGTAAAAGTGAATATAATACAAATGAATATCACAAAATAATCAGCCTCTGTCTGAAATCTACATAGAAGCTGCAATGCCAGTGCTTGGTGGCCAGCAATTCACGCTGAATGCTCTGGTGGATGAATTGGCTCTATACCCAGAGTGAACAGTGCAAGCAAACCATAAAAATGTAAAATGCACTAAACCACCAACTGACATTATGGAAATAAGACACTGGCTGGCCAAAAACCACAGTGTATCAATTAGCGGGATCTTTGTATTTGGCAGAGAGTATGCTTGGTTCTGGAAACAGAATGCTTCCTGTTTATGCAGTCGTAGATTTCCCTTTTATCCAAAGAAGGCAAACACCTGCAGTATGTATTGAGAGAGCTCAGATTACCGTGTTAAAGTTTGCATCAACTCAGTGTGAAGCTCCCATCAACTAAGCTTGGTCGACACAATGACTGCTGTAATTATCTAATGGATTGGTTCATTTGCTTTTCTCTCCACAGCTCTCTGCAGAAATTTCAAGGACACAACAGTTTTTCTATGTGGAAGGGACGATGATAAGAAATCTCAATTGCCTGATAATTTCAAATGAAACTTCACAGGATGGCTGGAACTTGGTGGGGTCCTCAGAGCAGGTGTAGGTACAAACGGCTGAATCTGTCAGTTATCCCACAGTTGAGAGGTTCAGAGAAGGATGTTCATACTATACAGAGTCACAGGGCCTGACCTTGTGGGAAACTGGAAATAACGTGTGCTTGGGTCAGACTAACAAGGATCAAAACTCTGGCCCTGCCATTTATTAGTTTGTTGGCTTTGGGAATATGTCTTACCCTTTCTGAATTTTTGTTTCCTATTTTTTTTTTTTTTTGAAAATGGAGAGATTACCCACCTAATAAAATTATTGTGAGAATAAACAATGATAGATATAAGTAACCTAACCTCCTGTTTGGCATACAGTAGGTGCCACTACGTAGTGTTATTCACTAACAATAGTGGTAAACCTGAAGGAACAAATGTGGTTGGTTGTCTGCTCGGGCAGGTAAGATTACATCCCAGAAAGGTAATTTATGTCCATAAATTCAGGAAATCAGGATAACGTTTTCTGAATACTCTTCAGAATTTTTTCTGAAGAGGGATTTTTTTTTTTCATCTAAGACACAATTACTTTCACCTCTGACCCTTTTGGAAACAGGCGAAACTTCTTGTTTATCTATGTGGCTTTTAAAAAGTTACTGGGTCTTCCCGAGACTCAGTTTCTTTGTAGTGGAATGGACACAGTACTTCTGGTTTTCTATTATTACTGTGAATATTTAATAAGATGACATATGTAAGACACTTTGCATAATACCTGAAACTTTGTAGAATAAATGTGATAATTAATAAATAAAACAAATATTAGGCCCCTTCTCTTCATTCAGTTTTAAGGGTGAGGTTTACTGATATTTGTTCTGAACTCTGAAGGAGACCCTATGCAGGTCCCACAAGCATAAGACACACTCTCCCTCCTAAGTGACCCGGTCACTGTTCTTGCACAGGTCTGCACATTTGTTCTTAGTAGTATGTTTCAGGGAAAAGAAATAAGACTGAAAGTGAAGTTTGACTTGGCTTTGATGAGGGTATAAGAATTTTATTTTGTTAACTAATGAAAACATTCTAGATCATGCATATTCAGGGTGGTATGGTGAAATAAGTCAGACAGAAAAATTCAAGAGCCATATGACCTCACTCATGTGGGATGTAAAACTGAAAGCAACAAACGACAGACAAACAAACATACAAAAACTCATAGATGCAGACACCAGTTTAGTGGTTACCAGAGGGTAAGGGGGGAGGGGATGGTAGAAGAGGGAAGAGGGGGTCAAATATGTAGTGATGGAAGAAGAACTGACTCTGGGTGGTGAACACACAATGCAATATATAGGTGATGTATTATAGAATTTTACACTTGAAGTCTATATAATTTTACTAACAAATCTCACCCCAATAAATTGAATAAAGATAAAAAAAGAAAACTGAGTGAATGAATGAAGGAAAGTCATATGATCACAGCCACAATGATGCTGAGTCCACTACCAAATGTCTATCTATATTTAATGCATTGGAAATTAAAACTGGGACATTTAAAAATATTTATTCATTGCAGCATTATTTACAATAGCTAAGATATGGAAGCAACTTAAGGGCCCATTGATATACAATTGGATAAAGAAGAAGTAAATATATATATATGTATATATATATATATATATATATATATATATATATATATATATATATATATAATGGAATGGAATATTATTCAGCCATAAAAAATAATGAAATCTTACCATTTGTGACAACATGGATAAACCTAGAGGGTATTATGCTAAGCGAAGTGAGTCAGACAGAGAAAGACAAATACCCTATGATTTCACTTATGTTGGAACGTAAAGAACAAAACAAATGAACAAACAAAGCAGGAAAAGACTCATAGATACAGAAAAAAAACTGATGGTTATCAGACAGGAGAGGAGTTGGGGAGCTGCATGAAAAAAGATTAAGGGATTAAGAAGTACAAATTGGTAGTTACAAAGTGGTCACAAAGACGTAAAGCACAGCATAGGGAATACAGTCAATAACATTGTAATAAATATGTATGGTGTCAGGGGGTACTAGACTTGTCACTTCGTAAGTTATATAAGTATCTAACTACTATGCTGTACACCAGGAACTAATATAAAATAATATTGAATGTCAAGTGTAATTGAAAAGAAAGCCTTCTATGTTCTTAAGGGTCAGAAACAGAGAAGAAAAGTCAAATTCAACATTAACTTTGGTATATCAATTGCTGGCATTCCAGTCAGCACTACAGATTTACAAACTAACTTAGCTTTCTCTCTTGTGTTAGTTTTCTGTTGCTGTTTTAACAAATTGCCACAAATTCAGCTGCTTAAAGAATACAAACTTGGTATCTTATAGTTCTGTAGGTTGGAAACCTGACACAGGTCTCACTGGTCTACAAAAAAGGTATGGACAGGGTTGAGTTAGTTTCTGGAGGCTCTAGGGAAAGATCTGTCTCCTTGTTTATTCAGATGATGGCAGAATTCAGTACTTTGCTGTCATAGGATCCAGGCTTCATTTTCTTGCTGCCTATAAACTGTGGGCCGTCGCCGTCCTCTGCCTCTAGAGGTTACTGCATTTTTTAGCTTGTGGCCCATTTTCTTTTTCTGAAAAGTCAGCAAGTCCCTCTCACATTGCAATTTTCTGACTCCTCCTCCTTCTTCCTTTCTCTTCCACTTTTAAGGACTCATGAGATTAGATTTGGCCCACCCAGGTCACCCAGGATAATCTTCCCATCTTGGATCCTGACCATAATCACATTTACAAAGTCCCTTTTGCCATGTAATAGTGTCAGGTTTCAGGGATTAGGATGTGGACATCTTTGGGGGTCCATAATTCGGCTGATCGCACCTCTGGACAGACATAGAGGAAGGGAGAACAAACTGAAAATACATCTGAGCTTTATAGATTTCACTACAAGTGACTTGAATGTTCCTGGGGAGAAAACATAGCAAATGAAACTATAGCATTTAATAGATTAAGATATTTAAAAGACAGAAAAAGACAAAACAAAACAGACTTTTTAGTATGTAGTTATAGGTCCTGATAACTACAGTTTAAATTGCTCTTTAAGGAATTTTTGACAGATTGGTAAATTACAACCTACACAGCCCTAATTAATTTTGTCATATCTCCAATTCCCTCATATTGCCTGAGTTTCTTGCATTTCACATTTTACTAGTGGTTCCAGATTTCATTACTTTGCCAGGAAAATCAGGGCTAAACAGAGAAAATAGTTGGGTAGTGTGTGTGTGTGTGTGTGTGTGTGTGTGTGTGTGTGTGTGTGTGTGTTTTGATTCATGCTTTGCTTTTTGGCTAAATTTATAAAAGCACAGAAAGATGGAATGGATTGTGTTAACCTGAAAACAATAACATGAAGCAACAAGGTGGGACAATATCATTGAATAAAATGGGAGAGAATAATGTGGGACTACAGGTTAAATTGCGATTAGAATCAAAACAGAGGGCTCTCAAAGGCAGGGATACAGCAGCAGAGTTGACTGAGGCTGTGGTTCCAAGGTGTAGCTAGCTCTAGGCCAAGACCTCTGTATTCCTGCATCCCTGCTTTCTAACCTGTCCAGTGTGATGGAAATGGGTTTCATGACTCTGGCCAAAGGATCAAAACTGATTTCTGCTTCCAAGGAACCTAGGTACTGGCGCTCCTCTCATTCATTTCCAAAAGGAAGAACTCCCCTTCTCACTGTCAATTCAGACTCCTATGGGTATACTGTCATGGGAGCAAGTGTAAAGGGGTGGGCTAACTCTATATATCACAGTAAAGATAATCCCCCAAGCTCCCTGCTCCTTTCCCTCTCAGGGATCCAGTTTGACTTCCCAGTGGGACATCATTCTGCTGAAGAGTCTGAGGGTCTGAGGCCCTTTCATCTCTGCTGCTTGCCATGTGATCCCTCCATTGGTGACATGTCTCCTTATCCTGGTTTTAAGGGCTAACTCCTGTCCCAGATTTGGAGAGAATTTGGCTTCTATATCATGATTTCCTAATGTGATCCTCACTGATGCTTCCTGGGCTCCCCTTGGGCTACTGGGAGAGGGCTATATACCCTAATGAGGGTCTCAACAGTGAGGCCCCTTTTAAAAAAGAATAGCCCTATAACTCTGTTTATTTTCTTATTTCAGGTTGTTTTTAACCTTAGTTTCTCATTGCTATAGCACTTGGCACAATTTCTATTGGGACTAAGGACAGAGCAGACATATGACCCTACATCCAACACACATGTTCAGCCACCATGCCTGGGCTAAGTGGGACATTTTAAATTTTGTACCTTGTCTCTTCTGTAGGTTACATAGCAGGAGAACATCTTTGAGATTCACCAGTGTCATTTCCCTTAGTGTGCACTACAGCCTACATCCTATAGCTGTAACAGGTCGGAGGCAAATCCCACAGATTCCATTATGCAAGGAGCAAGGAGATGCTTGGCTAGAGGTGCATTCGTGCTGAGAGGTCACAGGTATAAAGGTTCTATGCCCAAGAGCAGAGCCTGACAGAAGATAGGTGACAGTGAATCCTGAGAATTATAACATTTCCATATACTTCATCATCTTCTGAGTATCTGTCAAGTGACATTTAATAGTAGCAAGCTCTGTAGAACAGAAGGGGTGAAATGGCTGGGTGAGTGGGTTGTACTTGGATGGTGAGTGGGTCCCTGAATCCTTGTCTTAAATCTACAGCCAGAATGAGGCTGAGGTGTTCATGTAATATTTTCATCTGGTATTTCTTTTCTCTACTGAGTGGATTCCTTTCTCCAACCTTATTTATAACATTTCACTTATAAGTACTACATTTCCCAAAATGTACTGGCAATATCAGTTTCCTTCAGCTGTGGTTTCCCTTCAATATTTTGTTGGAATTTACATATATATATGTATGTAAATATATATATATATACACGCATATATATACATATATACATATATACATATATATGTACATATATATATATACACACACACATATATATGTATTTATATCTCCTCTTTGTTAAAAGTACCTGTTTGGGTAAAGGGAAATTGGATTAGTGTTCAGGCCATTTTACAGAGCACCATTTTGTGTGTGTGTGTGTGTGTGTGTGTGTGTTGTGTGTGTGTGTGTGTGAAAGAGTTGGTTGTTTTCCAGTTTTCTGATTGTACTCAGATCTCTGAATCAAACAACAAATAGTGGACAAAGAACTCATTTTCTTCTTACAGTTTTTAACGTGGTCTCCCTTTTAAAAAAATTCAAGTGGGTTTTCCTTTGATGAAAACATTAGTAAGATTGTGCCAAGTCAACTTTAGCTACATCAGAATTCGAGTCCATTCTTTTCAGTGTAACACTGGTCTGCATGAACTCATTTTCACCCTGTATTTTCATGTTTTCTCTGCGTTTTCATCTGTATTTTAGTGAGAGGTTGGAAGACACGGCACTGGGAGCTGCTGCCAGTTGTATTTTAAACCAGAAATCTTTAAGGCTGTTCATTATTTCTCCTTATTTCAAATCACCTGGCTCAGTTTTTTCTCACCCATGCTCTTCTTTGGCTTTAACTTTGGCATGGTGGAAATATAATTTTTGTGCTTTATGTGACCCATGATATTGATGATTGACATGCTTCTCTGCTTAGTAAGCAAGTAAAGGCAGAGTCAGTTTCTCTAAAAAATAAGACAGAATAAAGGATCCTTGGGGTGTTCTTCATCAATAAGTATCACCTCATTCGTTCTTCACCATCCAGGACCGTTCTGAGGACTGAAGGATGACATAGGTATCTTTATCTGCCTTCTAAATGTCCCAGAAATCACCCAGAAAGAGGGGCCCTAGAAGGACAGGAGTCATTCAGGTTCCCCGCACCCCACACACGCACAGGTAAGGATATTATTTGTTTCCTTACATGGTCCCAGATGAAAGGGAAGGAACCAGTATCCAAGCTGTAGGCATTCAAACAGAGAAAACTCTTGATGGAGCAGGAGTGGAGAATATTTATCTATATATAGATAGACAAGGAGAAAAATTACTCCAGGTGGGTGACATAGCGGAGTCTGGGAGAGTGTGTGGGGGTTTCCATAGAAAACAGATGTGAGGATGAGGAAGAGAGCATGAGTGTGAGGTGCTGAGGCGGGGCCGCCTTGAGCATGGAAATGGGGTATGAGGCTGGGAAAGGCTGTTGCTGCAGAGTGGGTGACATAAGGACGACACAGACTGAGGGTGAGAGGAGAGTGAGTGGAGGGAGGAGACGGCTGTGAGGATAGGGGAAAGGAGGTAAAATGAGGCAGCGGGTACAGGAGTGCGGGTGCTTGCACTGGGAAATAATTGGTATTGATAGGGGTGACCATGGGGCCTGGAAGGGGCTTCAGGATACAGAGGAGGAGGTGTGAGAATGGACAGTGAGCCTGGGGAGACAGCGACTCGTGAATGGAGCTAGCCATACATGAAGCTTTATAAATGAAGCTTCATAAAAACCTAATTAACATGCAGGCAACATGCAGAGGAAAAAAGATATTGATGGCTTGAAAAAATCAAAGGAAATTTTAATTACACTGCTATTGATAAACTATGGTGAAAAGTGATTGTTTCTCTCCCTGCTACCTGACACAGGTCCCTCTTTGAAAGTTCTGAGGGGAAAGTCAGCTGCCAGAGAAGGTGGTTGGCTCTGTGTCACTACAGGGAGTCTGGGCAGAGGACAGCGGCTAACTGGCCAGGATGTCACAGGAATATTCAGTGATTATCCCTTTGAGGGCCCTTTGTGAGATGTTATAAAATAAACTCACAGGACTTCAGGGGTCAGTCCCACCCCATGGGAGTTTGTCTTCAGGGGTATCTGGTCTGCTCTCTGCAGCCCATCTGGACCACTGGAGATAACGGAAGGGTGGAGCGCCTTCAGGTAACTCGCACTCTGGAGTTATCAAACTACCTTCCCATCCTAACCTGATATCCAGACAAGGTCAGATCGACCCCTGCCCTCATGGGACACTTATTTCAATAAAATGAAGATAGCCCAGTTGAAGACTTGTGCCTGAATTCTCTGCTCCTTCCGGAGCCTGCATGGCTGCCCAAATGGATGACTTCATCCTTCAGAATTGAGGGGCCACTAACCCTTGTGCTGGGAGAGATGAATAACTCAAATGCCAGATACTGTCCCTGGTGAGGCCATCCTTTTGTCATGCTACCATCCACACCTCTCCCCCAAGCCCGCTCCACCCTACAAATCTGTCATGTTTAAAACAGCAGGCCTCAGAAGAATTTGCACAGGACCCAATTCTGCCTCTGCTTTCTAAAACAAAAATAAGTCTGGAAAAAGACTCAGAGTCATATTTCACCAAAGTCTTTTAGTAAATTAATTATAGGCAGCTATAATTCATCATACTTTCAATTAACAATTAATTATGTACAAGAAAGACAAATCTTTTACCGAGACCAGAAACAACATGTATCATTTGTAATGTGGTGTTTTCTCCTTGCACTGCAGGGAGGGGATTTATGGGCTGCAGATTACATGAACCAGTTTTGCTCTGAAAAATACAAATGCACCTGGACCCACGATAAGAATGATTTCCTGGAGTTGGAAAGACTTGATGTCTGGCCCTAAGAGGCTTTAATACTTAGGCACAGTCCTTTCCCACCCCAGGAAGATGGTCCTACACAGGGGACGTGTGAAGTCCCAGCAGAGACCTCTGAACACAGTATGGGGAGAAGGAGTCAGTGAGAGGGAAACAGAAGCACCAGGCTCCCCTGCTGCTCCATCAGTGACCTGACTCTGGCTCAGAACACAGTCTACACACAGAGATGCTCAGAAGAGTATGAGAAAGTCTCTTGTTCCGAATCAGACCGATTAAGCTTAGTCTTTTCAAGAGTGGCCTTTGGGAGAACATGGGGTGGCATTCCCAAGGTGGGTTCAGCAATATGGCAGTGAGATCTGAGTACTGAGTGTCCTCAGTATCCAGTAAGGGGATGGCCATTGCCTCCCTGCAATCCATTACCCCACTTCCCCTTCCAGGCAGAACTCCTCTTTCCTATCCTTGTAAGACCGACCCCACCCTGGCTCCATGTATGGCTCTTAGTGCCTTGAACCAATCAGTACATCCCACCTTTTGGACCTTGTAATGCATTCAGAGAGCCCAAAGGAAGCCAAGGCACCTCACAGAATGCTGGAACAGATTCCCTTTTTTTCTGATGTGCTTGGATAGTAGTAGAGAGTATGACTATTGCTACTATTACTATTACTGCTGAGAACAGTACCACCACTAACACTGGTAAGGCCTTTACTCGTGATGGCACAGTTTTAAGTACTTTAATGTATATTTCCTCATTTAATACTCACAACAGCCTAAGGGGCAGATACCATTACTATCTCCAGCAGCGGAAATTAAAGCCAGAGGTTTTTTTAACTTACCCAAGGTCACACAGTTAGTCAATGGTAGGGCCAAGATTTCAATTTAATCTTCATTATTATATGAAACTTCTACCTGTTGAAGAGATGAGGGAAAGTCTGAGAGCCCAGCACAAGGCCTGAAGAGGAAATGGATCCAGAAGAAGGAGAGCGGATAGCTTGTGAGTCCAGTATCAAACTCTTTCTGGAGAAATGTCTAAGTCTGCCCTTTTAAGTTATATGAAGCAATACATTTGCTCTATTGTTAAGCCCCTTTGGAAAAAGTCTTTTCTTCCTTTCAATTGAAAGAATCAAATGTAGAATTTAGTATCAGGGAGCAGGAGTTGAAAGTGTCAAGCACTGATATGGAATTGACTGAATTGATGTATTGAGAAGGATGACGGGGAAACCCTCTTCAGGCAGTGGGATTAGCACACCTTGTTATGCAGTAATGAATGAACTGGTTGAATTGTTGTGTGGGTTTTTGAAATTTAGACCACTCATTTTTCAAAATTATAGCAGTAGGGACCTTAGGAAAAAAATCAGGATGTTGAATTTGGCTACTTCCCACAGCCTTTAATAAGGCTTGTTCTGGTTGTCTAGTATATGCAACAACCACTCCAAAACTCAGTGGCTTAAAACACGTGTTTCTCGTGGTCTGTTACGGTTCTGCAGGTGTCCTGGGCTCAGCTTGGTGGTTCTGGCTCAGCCTGTCATGTTGCAGTCTGAGGGTCTGCCGTCATCTGAAGGCGTAGTAAATCAGACGTTCAGACAGCTCACTCACAGAACTGGAACTTTATGCTGGTTGCTTTGGGGGAGTTCAGGTGGGCTGTTGATCAGGGCGCCTTCGTGTGGTTTCTCCATGTGGCTTGAGATTCTCAAAGTGTGACAGCTGGGTTTTAAGAGGGAATGTTCCAAGCATTCGAAGAGGCACCAATGTAAGCTGAAAGACTGCTTATATTTAAGTGTTCGAAGTCACAAATTGTCACTTACCCTGTATTGTATAGGTTAGGAGAGAGTCAAATGAATAGCCCAGATCCCAAGGCAGAAATGGATACAAGGCCAAGCTTACTTGGAGCTATGGCTTATTGATAGACCAATGGGGAGAACAGCTACCACGGGACGCGACAAGAAAGTGAGGTTCTTAATTTGGATCTGACCTGAGGAGAAACAGGCAGGCCTCAGGCAGGAAGAACTAGGAGAGGTTCTGTCTCAAGCCTGCAATCCTGATCAAATGGGAGTAAAATAACCTCCAGCCTTACAGGGTTGAAAAAGCTCATCCCAGGCTACAGAAGACTAGGCTTGAACGTGAGAAGGAGGATAATTTTGGGGTGCCGGATGATCCTGACTCCCTCCTTCACACCCCACAGAAATACACCTCCATCCAGCACTTTTCTGGTTGGCTCTAACTCCACAATCTCTGTCTGGCACAGTGAAGCTCTGCAGCCCTGCTTTGCAGGTGTCAAATTTGAGGTGCGGCTCCTCCCTAGCCTTGTGCTTCCAACTTGCCGAGGCAGAGTGTGAGGTAGAACCTGGATTCTCTGGTGGAGAGGGATGGGAAAAGCACCTACATCTACTACCAGCAGGCCGACTTCTCTAGACCATCTCAGCTGAAAGAGGACTTCACCTGCTCTTGCTGCTGAGGCTTCTGCTTCATCCACTGTGGAAGCACATAGACCAAGAAGCCCACAGAGCCTTGCAAAGGGCTTTCTGACAAAGAAACCGAAGTTCCGCCAAACTTGGCCTGTGCTTGCTCAAACCCAGGTGAACATGGAGAGAGACTGTTACTTTAACTTGTATTTCTTTTATTCCTAGTGAGGTCAGATATCTTAACAGGTTTATTGATTGGATTTTCTCTCCTATGAATTTTTTCTGTATATCTTCTATATGTGTTTCTACTAGATGGCTGGCTTTCTGTTGTAAATCTGGGAGAAGTTTTGTCGTATTATGGGTATTAATCCTTATCATATATCTGTGTTATAAATATTTCCCAATCTATCCTTTATCTATTGACTTTAATAACGATATAATTTTCTATTAAAATATGTAGTAATTAAATGTATATTTTTAGAATACAACTTTGGGATTCCTACCTTTGTGATAAAGGTGTCCCTAATACCTCCTGTTGCTCAGTCTGAAGCTCCTAAAAGGGTTTTTTAATCAGCTCAGAATCCTCCGAGCCTAGTTCCACATCCAGTCCAAAAGGGCTGCTCAGCTAATGCTAATGGAAATGAAAAAAAGAAAGCCAAAAATATTGATTTGAGCCAAATCAGTGTTGTAACTGGGATACAGTTATTTTTTGCTCATGCCTAGGCTTTTTGTGGCAGCTGGAATCAAAGCAAGAATCCCAAGGGATAGGTGTGATGCAGAGGGAGACGCAGGTGTCATTGTATGTCATCTTGTAACTACAGCTTCACTTGGCAAAATACAGAGGGTGAATACTTTGGGTTAATGAGGAGGATCTGAGCTGAGTGTCCCCGTGCTTGAATCTACTTCCTTCCTGGTCCCAATCATTGCTCTTCTGCCTCAATCTGTCATTGATGTCACTCTTCTTTCTCCTTTCTTTTCCCTCCTTGTCTCATCTACTATTGTTTTTGCTACTCTTCAGTTTCTTTTCTTGAGGTGAGTTCTCCTGAGCTCTAGATGTAGGGACTCAGGATCAGGCCCACATTGTGACTGTCCCAGAATAGACCCCAGCCCCATGTTTTGTCTCTCAGAGGATCCCCTTGTGTAGTTTAGCATTTAGTTTACTTTAGCATTTCCTCTTTCTGTTGCAAAGTTTGGGGATAACAAGAATATTGGATGTCACTCACATCCTCTTCCTCTGAGGAAGGCAGTCCTTCTATGAAGACTTGGAGCTTCCCTCAGAGAAGAGAATTTTGATAGCATCTCCCCAGGCCTCCAGCTCCTGCGCCTAAATAACATAGTTGTTTTCAGAGCAGTGATCTCCAGAGGAAATGAATTATATTCATTTTAATCGCTAAGCATATTTTCCTAAGGTGGATCAAGTTAGTCATTGCTTAACCATACCGTCAATTTAACTTGTTTTATCATTTCTTAAGCTACTATTTCTATCAAAAACCGTGCTGGATTCTAAAGAACTTAATATGTATTGACTTTAGGCAAAGATAAGGCTTAAAGTCTAGTGTGAGAGAAAAACCAATTTCAAAAAGCAAAATAGCTCAAGGTGGAATATAATTAGTGTGCTACTAGAAGCATTAAATACTATGGGAACAGAAGTAAGAAGACATTAGCCATAACTAAGGAAATAATACAGCTATGAGTAATAGTTGCAGTAATATTACTAGAATCAGTATTTAATCAGCAATTATCGTATGCCATACAACTGTTGCCATACCAGAAATCATAATGACCTCTAAAGCTACAAGATATGAACAGTTGGTACTGGCCTAGGAACTGAAAGATAAATTGATGGAATGGGAGAGACTCTTAGGTATATGGGATATTGGTTTTGGAAAATCATGGCATTTTAGTTAGTGGATAAATGATGGACTATTCTAAAATAAATGGATTTAGTCTATTTTTAAAGATCAAATAAAGTGCCACCATGATCTCATAGATGATATAATTATATATAAACAATAAAAGGACCACATAAAAATCTATGAAGAATGAAAACTATTTTATAAAAATATTTTAACAATGTGTGGGAAAAGTTTTCTCAAACTAAACACAGAACTCAAAAACTACAAGGAAAAACATCTACTGATTTGTCTGTATATAATTTAAACCATTTGAACACCAAATATTTAAAACAAAGTTAATTATTTTAGGGAAAATATTTGCCACAAATATTATTAACAGGATTAACATTCCTAATACACGAATTATTATACATTAAAAGTAGACTGTAACAAAATAAAAAGGAAAAGATGAACAGGTTATTCAAGGAAAAGAAATACAGATGGTTAATACACATTTTTAAAAAGATAGCTTTACTAGTAGTCAAGAAAATGCAAATTAAAACAATTAATACCATGGATTTATTATTTCATGGACAATATTAAAAATAAATCCAAAACGTTTCGTCCGTACCGAGTGATGGTGAGAGTGTGAAGACAGTGGCACTAGAAAAGAGATGCATTTTATTGTCTGTCTGGTATCTCCTCTGTTTTGTAAACTGCCCTTCTGTACATTTAAGCCTCCAGGGTAGTCATGTTGTCACAGGGCCTTTCCCTAGAAAGCAGGGAAATTCATAGGGGAAGACCGTGTTCTTTTATTTTATTTTTATATAGAGACATTTCCTGTACCCTTTACTTAGTTTCTTTCAATGCTAATGTCTTGCAAAATCATAGTACAATGATCACATCCAAGATGCTAACATTGATACAATCAAGATTCAGACCACTTTCATCACCACAGGGATCCCTCATGTTGTCCTTTTGTAGTTACACCCACTGTCCTCCCACTCTCACCTCTTCCTTCACCTGTGGCCCCCACTAATCTGTTCTCCGTTTCTATAATTTTGTGATTTCAAGGATGTTATGTAAGTGGAGTCATTCATTCAGCCTAATGATTTGTTTCTTCATTCATCCTAATGGCGTGGGGATTGGCCCAGGTGTCTGTGTGTATCGATGATTAACTCCTTTTCACTGCTGTGTAGCAGTCCACAGTGTGGCTGTATCAAAGTTTAACAACCATGCTTTGAAGGAATAGAGTTGTTTCCAGTTTGGGGCTATAACGAATTAAGCTGCCACAAACATTCATGCAGAGGCTTTTACGTGAACACACGTTTTCATTTCTCTGGGATGAATGCCCAGGAGTGTGGTTGTTAAGTGTTGTATAGTAGTGACATCTGGTTTTTTCTTTTTTTCTTTTTGAACTGCCAAACACTGTTCCAGAGTGGCTGTACCATTTTGTATTCACATCATGAGTGGTCCAGTGACTCCACATCCTCGCCAGCATTTGGTGGTGTCAACTACTCTTTATTTTAGGCATTCCGATATTGTTCAATGACATCTCATGATATTTGTAATTTGCATTTCTCCAATAGCTAATGATGTTGTACATCTTTTCATGTGCTTTTTTGGCTTCCTGTGGCTTACATTAACATATTTTAGCATTCCGTTTTTGTTGACAGCATTTTCTTATGTATTTGTATACCATTTTTAGTGGTCACTGCAGATATTTTCTTATATATGCATATCATTGTAGTCTACTTGTTTCATCATTTTACCAATTTGAGTGCATGTCTTTTTATTCTCCCCTTTTTATTACCCACATTGGATAATTTCTACTGTTCCATCTTCCATTGCAGTTCATTGATTGTTTCCCCAATTCCCTCATTCTTCTGTTGAGCCCATCTATTGAGTTTTTACTGCAGTTATTGCATTTTTTGTTCTAAAATTTACACTTGGTGGTTTTTTTAATCTTCAGTTTCTTTGCTAAAACTTTCTGTTTCCTCCTTTTTTTTCTTTTGAAGCTTGTTCATAATCTCTCACTGAAAAATTTTTGTGATGGCTGTTTTACAGTATCTGTCAGGTAATTCTAATATCATGCCATCCTGGTTGGGAGGTAGGAGTGCTTCTTTAATGCTCCCTCCATGTTCTCCACTGACACCACCAGATGGTGGCTTCATTATCACTCAGCAGTAGGAAAAGTCCTAACTCCCAGTGGGAAGTGGCAGGGACACCTCTTTACTGCCAGTTGGTGACAGAAGTCAAGGCTTCCCACAATGTCTCCACTGACACCAGAGGTGGGGTAAGGGTTCACTGTCGCCATCATGAATGAAAGTCTTGACTTCCAACTCAGCTTTTTCTGATAACCATGGTTGTGCTGCTGCTGGTGTGGTAATTGGGGCATCCCCTTTATATGTCTGGCAAGTATGGAAATCTAGGCTCTCTGCTCTATTTCCTTGACTGGTTGGGATGAGACAACAGGGTTTTTTCTGTGGTGTTTCGTGGGAATAGACTAGTTATTATCTAATACTTTTTTTTTGCTTTGCTAGGCTTTCGCTGTCCTTTGGCTAGAAAGAGCAGGCTTTTGTTGGAGCACAGATTTTTAAAAATCTGTTCTCATTGGAATTTCTTGGTGGCTGGCTTCTTTAGCTCTAAGTCTGAGGTATATAAAGAAAAGAAAAAAGACTCTACTGTGTTATTCTTTGATTCTGGGATACCTAATCCATCTGGCTTGTTTTCCCCAGCTTTCAGTGTCTTCATATATATATATATATATATATATATATATATATATATATATATATATTTTACATAATGTACAAACTTTTTAGCTGTACTTAGCAAGAGGATTAGGGAAAAGTATGTCAGTATCACCTTGCTTTCTGTGCAGTGACTTTATAATGCCTTTTGATGTCTTCTAAGCAGGGCCCCTCTCATTAGTCTTCTTCATTCATTTCTTGAGTACTATCAACCTATTTTTTCATATTTTCTCAAATATAATGTATCTTGTTTCAAAAGAACAACATCTACAAAATTGGAATTAACTGGATTTGAATTAAGTATACTTATACATTTAGTATTAATTATGAGAGAAATCATGTTTGTATGATATTGTCTTACATTCAAAATATGATGTTCCATTTATTCTTATTTTGTGCCTATTAAGATCTAATAGTTTTTGTAATATGGGTATAATCCTTTTTATTATAAAATTTATGCCTCAGAAATCTATTTCATTTACAATAGTTGTTACTGTGAATTGATTACTTTTCCTCTTATGTTTGGCATAGAAAGACACTGTTGATATTATATACTTGTCTTGTACACAGTCACCTTAGCAAGTACTCATTTATGTTATTATCATTTTACTAAAATTTCTTGCATTTTCTGGTATACAATTACATTATTAGCAAAATTAAATTTTATCATTTTCTCCTAATATTAAAATTATTTTATAGATGATAAAATAATTTTCTCATTTCTCCTAATTTTCATAGAAATGTTTATTGCTTCATTAATCTAGTGACTGAACAACAACTGAAAAAATGCCTATCAAAATGGAAATGGTTGACTAAATGTTGATTTGTCTACAAAATTGAATGCTCACTGACTGTGGAAATAAGTTAACTTGGATAGATTTCAACTATGAAGGATGAAGTGAGAAAAGAAAAATGCAATAATATGAACCAATTTTTCTAAAGTAACAGAAAAAGTACTGGGTGAAGTTGCATATATAATATATATGTATATTATTATCTAAATAGAGAGAAAACTATGAAAGTTATCAGTTGTCAGTGGTAGATAAGAGGAAAAGGAGACATAAGCAAAAACAAAAAAGGCTGTGTTAAGTGTTATTCACCATAGAAATAGCATATATGGTACAATCCCATTCGTGTTAAATTAAACAGAGTTTTGTAAAGAGACACATGAAGAGATGGTCAAAGCAATATTAGTGGTGCTCATGACCTAAGGTGGGATTTTAAGAGATTTTTATTTCCATTTTTATTTTATGAATTATTCAAAATGCTTACTATATGAAACATTATATGATCATAAAAACACAGGACAAATTTCTCTTCTGGCAGATATTAATTAAAAAATGCAAAATACAGTAAGGGCAATTCCAGCTCAAGTATCAACCCAGGCCTTTTGCAAACCTGAGCTGTACTGGTTAAGTAACTATGATGGAAAACACTAGAAACTGGAAGACTAACAATGAAAGCTACATAATTAATCAGAATATCCTGACTTGAAGGGAAAACTTTGCAATTATGTTTTGGAAGAATAAGGACATACACAGCTCCAGAAGTCTAGGAAATGGGAATTACTGAGCAATTTCTCAGTGCTTCAGGATGAGACATCTCGGAGAGTTTCCCTTCTCACGGTCACTCTGGGCAAAATTCAAAATCTGAAGTAGAAAACCTGCTGTCCAAATTCAGGTCATATGTTCAACACTTGGCCAGCGGGGGCTGGACTTTGTTGGTTCAGGCCTGCCAGGATACCACACAATAGGGAAGGGGAATAGCTTCCTAAAAGGGATTGGGGTATATTAACCAAAAGAATGGGATAGTAAGTCTGCAAAGGTAAATAAACAAATACCAGATGTCCGTGTAAGGACTCATGGACCCTGAGGGTCTGCCAGAGCACGGACCCTCTGATGGGACGCTCACTGCACACTCCACCTCTGTCTGAGTTTCTCTTCGTTTAAATGGGACTAGAGGTTCAGCTTTCTTTTCTCTCCACTATGTACATCCATGGGACTTCTTTTTCTTCAGGTCTCAGACTCCACCACTATTTGTCCTTCACACCAGTCTTGCTTGTTGGAGTTCAGGCTCACTGCTTCTAATGGACACAATGAGACAGCAATAAATCAAAACAGAGTAAAAAGATGAAGATGTATTATAAACTGTCTTAGCAGAAGGGATAAATGACCTGAGGAAAGTCAGGTTAAAAGAAGTTACTAACGTGGAGAATTCAGCTTTCATTGGACCACCATGGTGTCCCAGGGACAACAGAGGGGTGTGACTGGTGGAGAAAATATCCCTAACTGATCCACCCTGGAGGGAGGCAGTTGTCTACTGAGATGAGTACCACCCATTTAAAAGAAGTCAGGGAGACTCTAAGAGAGGAAAATTTCCTTCTTGACATGAAAAGATGCACTACAGGGACCTGTTTAGCATCTGTAGTGGGCACTCTGCCTTGAGGTACTTTTTCTTTGTGTGATTTCACATAATGCTCAGTAGCTTAGAGCAGTACTCATTTATTCTTCCATTCAGGCATGGGTCTGCTGTGATGACTGTTCCTTGTCTCAGGCGCACAGGTTCCCTGGGGGCATCTCTGCTCTGCTCTAGGCCCCAAGCAGAAGGAGCAGCAGCCATAGAGGGAAACTTTTCTCATGGAAACGACTTAAGTGGGAGAGGATGACCTTCCCATGCAAGCACATTTCAAGCTTCCGTCTGCATCGCATCTGCTAACATCTCATTGATCAAAGCAAATCACGTGCTGAGCCTGACATCCCTATAGGTTCCTACTCCGGTGGAGGTTGTAGTGGAGGTTGTGGACCGGGTCGGGGAGTGAATAGTTTTTAACAACAAGCGAAACCACCTCAGTCTCCACATGATGTTGCCTGCATGTGCTAGGGGATAGTCAGAAGTCAGGGCTAGACAGATGTGTTAGGGCATAGCTCCTTTTTCGGTGACAACAAAACTGATTAAAAAAAAAATGTTGAAAGAAAAGAGAAAAGAAGAAAAAGAGAAGGGAGAAATCTGGAACTACAAAGGGTGCCAAAAAAATGTATACACATTTTAAGAAAGGAAAAAAACTGTATCAAAATTGTAATAATATATACTGATAACAAAAGATGAATACGAGTCATGTGTATACATTTTTTGGCACCCCTGCTGTTTGCTAAATGTTAACTATCATTGTTTGAAGTGACACTATAATATATTATTAGGATTTTCTATATAATTTTCAGCATTTTCTACATTTTCTACAATGGGTATCTAATGTTTTCATAATGAGAAATAATGCACGTGCATGAAAAAGAAAATGTCCTCTAAGGTTCTTTTTCTTCTCAGCTAATGGAAGCAAGAACAGCACAGCATTGATGGAGGAGAGGGGAGAGCATTTTTAAAAATCTCTGTAGCTTTCAAAGGAAAAGTGAATGCTGTAGAAACACCCCCTTCTACGTTAGTTAATTTCTACACTCAAGGCAGAGGCTAAAGATCACATTTTTATAAGTCATTGATTTTAGTTTTGTAGAGCAAGAGATAAAAGACCTTTTAAGGAATTAATGTCCATTATCAATTCTGTTAAGAGAGTGATGATTTATTGGGTCAAGCATGCTGACTTTTTTCTTCTATTCTTCTCTCTCAGTTTCCTCGTCTGCAAAATGAAGAGGCTGAATGCACAGGTCTCTAAGGTGCCTTCAGGATCTCATGGTAATTCTAATATGCTTCCTGTAACTCAGGTATTTACCATTTGAAAATGCATGCTCAGAAGTGAAAGGTCTAATTCTTTCCTCTGCCTTATATTGACATTTTTACAATCGCTAGCACATGTGGGCAGTTCATTATTTTTTCCCAGTTGTACAAATATTAACGTATATTGTAGAAATTTACAAATATAGGGAAAAGAAAAGAAAAATCACCTGCAATCCCACAAGTATTAACCTTTCACAGCACGTTTCCAGGGTTTTTTTTTAGTTCATGTATAGTATGATTTATTTTTTTAAATTATTAATCTATTTTTTTATTTTTATCTATTGGGACATATCCCGAAGCAATTAAATTATCTTCAATTATCTTCAGTTATCTATAATGGCTTGATGAGATTTAATGATTTAAAAAATTATTTATAAACTATATTTTCAAAACTTACTTTTTGACATTTATGTTCTTTCAGTATGGATTAGGAATCATTGGCTTTGAGATTTGATAGCCTGAGTCTGACAACCTGGGCATAGCGTATTACTTACAGACTGTGTGATTCTAGGCAAGGGGCTTGACCTCATTAAGCTTTATTTGCCTCATGTATAAAATGGAAGTGAAGTCTAGACTGTCTATATAATGTTTATAAGTTAGTAAGACTGTATTGTCTGTATATTACACTGTCTGTATAGGTTTTCTCGTGAAGATTCAACACAACAACGTTTGTGCCACACGGTAATATTTCAAGTCATAAATCAATGCTTACCCTCCATCCTACCTTCTGCTCTCTACTGTCTTCTCTTTCATTCCACTGTGGCCCCTCCCGTCTCATAGTGATTGACACATCTCAATTACTATGGAACCAGAAAACAAAGGCTGCAAATATTTGAAAATTAAAGTTTAATATTCCTAGTCTGAGTAGAAGAAAGACAAATCTGTATACATACTTGTAAAGTAATTAATTGCGCCTGCCTCCAAACTGTGTAAAATATAACATGAGCTATTAAAAAAAAAAAAAAAAAGACAGGGGAGGGGCCCTCTGATCGTCCTTTGCCTCTCCAGCACCAGTCACCTTTGTGGAGTTGCCTCTGGGGCCAACTGCCCTGTGCATTGCTGTATGGTGAGGATAGGTGGCACACAGCGAAGCACCTGCAGGCCATCCTTCTAGTAGTGACTCCTTGCTTCCCCCACCCGCATGCAATTCGTACAAAATGAACAACAGTCTGTTTAGCAGCCCTCAACACTAATGATCCCCCTGGTCCTGGGCCCCTAGAGGGCTGGTGCTGACATAAAGGACAGGCTTTCACATCTAAAGGAGGTAGGACTACATAGAAGCAGTCCAGCTCTCACACTCACTAGGGCTACACACTGCCAGGTTGCACAGAGGTGCCTAGAACAGCGCCTCTCAATGCATGTGAGCTATTCTCAGTATCTCCAATTTTTCATTCAATGAATGACGAACATCTTTGTAGGTGCATTTTTTCACATATTTTATTGTTTCCTTAAGACAATTTCTTAGAGGTGAAATTATCTTTTTAAATATGAATATTTTCTTAAGATTTTTAATAAACATACACGATCTTGTCCTCAGAATGACTTAGTAAATTTACCCTTTAATGAGAATGTATGCTTTCCTATATTTTCACAAAAATTAGTATAACTAAATAGCTAAATTCTGGTTTTCTGATTATAAATGTATTATTTACATGCTTACCTTGAAAATTCTGAAAAAGCAAGCATGTTTTCTGACAAAATAATTTCTACACCACTATTTTTAAGGCAAGCATTCCATGGAATTACAGCATTTTATTTAGCTAGTCCTTTCTTAATAGGCTTTTGGGTTGTATTTTGCTACTTGTAAATTTTGTGAATCTCTTAAACATATATCTTTGTGAATCTGTTTTATAATATACTCTCGGATTGTTTACTAAAATTTGGGTTTTGATGTTGCAGGAATTCTACCACCACCACCACCACCACCACCACCACCACCACCATACATTGCAAGCATTATCAGCCATAATATATGGCTGAATATATGCAATATTTCAGAACTTATTTACATCACTTTTTAATCCTCACAGTTATTCTTCTTTTTAATTTTTCAGCTTTATTGAGTTACAATTACAAATAAAATTGTACAATTTTAACCCTTACAGTTGTTCTTAAGACAGATATTACAATCCCATTTTAAAGAAAGGGTTTAGAATAGTTAAGTATCCAACTCACAAAAAAAAGATATATTTCATGACTCAGGTACTCTATTCCAAAATAGCACAAGTATTTAAATATGTATCTATTTAACTTCCAAGCCTACAATTTTAATCATTTCATGCGTCTCTATATTTAGTGGAAAGAGTTTTCTGTAGATTATTTTAGTGCTCTATTTGACAAATTTTATTATCAGGGTTATACTAGTCTAGTAAAACCAATTGAAATGCTTTCCCTCTTTCCCAATGTTATTAAATATTTCAAATAGCATAGAATTGTTTTTTTCTCTATATCTGAGAATATACCTGTTATTCTAAAAAGGAATAATATTTATGTTTCTTTCATTTTTCCTTTATTAGACTTTCTTTATCAGACTTACACACATTTCATTGGTCTTGTCAAAGATAAAAACTGATTTTATATACCAATTGTAATGTTTTCTTTTTACATTTTTGTTTCATTTTGAGGATTTTTTTCATCTTCTTGGACAGAATGTTCATTTTATTGATTCTCTAAGATGCTGGTCAATACTGTGACCCCAGCTTACATTCTTTCTTCCTTCAATTTCCAATGTCACACTGAAATCACCTTATCAATGTAACAGGGAAAAATCCTATACAGTCGATAAAACATAAAAAGAGTGACAGGACATATCAACGTATATAAGAAATTTAGCAATAAATTGGGTCCAGATACCCAATTTACATTTTACATTTTCTGAATATATGAGAGGTATTGGAGGAGGGAACGGAGGGAAGAAATGTCCACTAGGTAAGTAGGGAAAAGGATTCTACCCTCTTCCACCACACCTCCACTAATATGGGCCACAAAGTGACTTAAACAAACCATGACATAAATGTTCTCTGAAGGAGTCTATTTTAGCCATCAATTGGTCGGATCGACTATAAGTTTGTGCAATGAATAATCTAAACAACCAGAAAAATGACCCACAAGAAAACAGAAAATATTTAAAAGTGGTATTATTAGTAAGTTTTAAAGATCAGAATATCATAAAATAAATCTGAGCACAAGAAAAAAACATATCATAGGTAAAGAAAAGATCACTAAATTACACTAAAATTTCATCAGAGATAGTGGGTATTACATAACGAAACAAACAAAGAAACATGAATTAGAAAACTACAAATCTAATGTGATTTATTATTTCTATTCTGCCAAGTATTCCCATTGCCCTGTCTGTGGAGCCTTTCTAAATTACATTTCCTGCAATTAGATTATACTTCACCCCAGTGTTATCAAGCTCGGATATTCGACATGCTTTGGGTAGTGAAATGTGAGTGGAATTGACATGTGTCACCTGTAAACCAGAGCTTTAAGAGCTTAATATATAGCCCACCGTCTTTTTCCCTCTGTCTCAAGATGGAGATGCCCTCGATGGGGTCTGCTCTGACAGCCTGGTCTTTTCCTAAAGCTCTCATTGACCTAGGGTGGGGCCTAGAAATCTACAGCTTTAGTAAAATTTCAGAAAATTTCGATTTAATGTAGATGATTACCTGTACTTAGAAAAGCTTTGTTTTTATGTGGTTTCCAAACGGTTTTGTTGATTTTTTTTCTTTCAAGTTGAAAATAAAAAATCTCAACAGCATTAAAATCCTCTCCTTTTCATTCTTCAAAAAGGCAACCACCTTTTAAATCACTAAAAATATTAAGCTTTGCAAGGACAGGAAATGTAATGTCCTGTTTCCCTCTGGTCTTTCTTGTTTAGAACTATGTGTGGTACAACTCGGTTCTTGTTGAATGAAAGCATATATACCTTAAACAATGAAAATTATTATATTCCAAGGTAATTTTGAAAAGTCGGCCTGAGATAATTCACTTTCTTTCTCCTTTAATGGTCCTCCATTCCTGGATATTCAGAAAACAGTCAATTCCTTTTCTGAATTTGAAAAATATATGGCATGACAACTTCAGAGCCTTGATCTTCTCCATAGAAAGGGAGAAGTGGGAGTTTTCCACTCCCTGCTTCTAAAAGAAAAGGCAAAACTCACTTAATTAATCATGATTGAAAAATCACTCTTTTATTTTCTGTGGGTGTATTACAATATATGCTAAATATATTATAAATATTATAAATATAAATATATAATATTTAAATATATTTAAATATAATGATATTTAAATATAAATAATAGAAATAAAAAATAAAAGCCAAATCATAGTACAATTTGTGAGGACAATATCTGCAAAGCTCTTATTTCTGGTATTTGAAAATTTATTACACATCATCTTTTAGCTAAGAAGGAAAAAATAAAACACTTGATTTTAAAAAAATAAGAACACAATGTTCCCAACTAGCTAGCGTATTGCAGAGAAATAAATAAAACCCTCCACCTCTCCATTCTAAATAAATACCCATCACGACACATACCTCTCTGCTCCCCTTCATAACCCTTGTCATAACATTGCAATTCGATCCATGCTTCAATTTCTTAAGTGAACTGGGTTGTTTTCTTCAAGAATAAAAATCATTATATATCTTAGCTACATCACAAATATAATAGAGAATAATATGCAGTAAATATCTAAATTCTATGGTGTAGATCATATTTAGTAAGCAACAAAGTATTCAGGTAATAAACAAACTTTATCCCAAATAATTCACTATTACTTTCTCTATGGATGTTTTTTACATAGTGGAGATCATACAGTATGTATAATTTCACATCCTACTGTTTGCTTGATAGCTTAAGAATAACTCGTATTTATAAAACATTTATAAACATAATTTAAGGAATAATAACTATTACATTAATTGATATTAAAGTAAATAGTTTTGATGTTATATTTCTTATCTGTATATCAATTTAAAATCAAATATCAAGGTCAATTGCTTTTTGAAGCTTCTCTTGGTTTATAACATTAAAAAATAATCAGTGGCCATGTTTGTCTAGTATTGCTACAAAATGCTGTGTAAACATATACTCAGTTGCTTGCAACAACAAGTATTTAAAAGCTTAAACTCATAACTGATACACTGTCACTTCTACCCATATTCTACTGAAAACAGGCTTAAGTTCATCAATGGATAGAAAGTAGACTTCCGCCAGAGAGGCTGGGATAGGGAGAGTAAGTACTCTGAACAATGTCTTTGCTCTACAATGGTGAATGTTTCAAATTTATCCTCTTGTTCATCATATCAGGAATATGCTCTCAGTTCATATAAAACTGACTTAAAATTGTTATGGAACAAATTTTTAAAAAGAGGTACTAAACACGTCTAATTTATAATACTTGAAATTATTTGATTGGCTCGGAGGACTTTGCTGCATTCCCGGAATCCTGCAGAAGACATATAATGCAAGTTTAGTAAAAATGATAATACATAAGAAATTATGAGGCATCTACAGAATTGAAGGTTAATAATAGTTGCAAATATTCTTATGGTTCAGATCTCTCCATGAACTGATCAATGGGGCATTGCTGTGCTTGAAATCAGACTCTTCTTTGATAAGATGTTGAATAAAGGAACTTACATCTGAGAAGAAAGCTGGAATTTTGAGGAAGTACGTGTATCTAGCAAACTAATGCTCTTTTAGGGCAACGCGTTCCTTTGTGACAATGAGATGGACTTCCATTTGAGCTGGTGTAGGATGGGTGGTGTGGTAAGCTGAATAACATCCCCAAAGACATCCAGGCCCTCATTCCTGGAACCTCTGAATGTTGTCTTACGTGGCAAAAGGGACTCCACAGATGTGATTAAAATAAAGATTTTTAGATGGAAAGATTGTCCTGAATCATCTAGATGTGCCCTAGATATAATCCCAAGTGTCCTTATAAAAGGGAGGCAGAAGTGGATATACGATTATTTACTACAGAAGAGAAGAAGGCAATTGATGATGGAAGCAGAGATTGGAGCGATGCTCTTTGAAGGTGGAGCAAAAGCCAGGTAACACTGACGGCCACTAAAAGCTGTAAAAGACAAGGTAACAGATTCTCTCTTTGAGTATCTAGAGGGAATATGGACTGGCAATATTCTGATTTCAGCCCAGTGAAACCTATTCTAGTCTTCTGGTCTCCAAAGCAGTAAGTAAATACATTTATATTGTTTTAAGCCACCAAGTTTGTGGTAATTTGTTACAGCAGCCAGAGGAAAGAAATACAGATGGTACCTGAGAAAGTTTGTAATGTTTCTAAAAAAAAAATCACAAAATTTTGTTCAATGTGTAATATTCTATTAAATGAGTTTCTGCCAGAACTAAGTGTGTTTTAGGCTCTACTCATTTGAGGAAATTGTATTGAAGACCAGGAATGGAGACCTTTAACTTGCTATGTGTTGAAGTGTGTCCACTAAAAAGATGTTGAAGTCCTAACTCTCGGTACCTATGAATGTGACCTTATTTGAAAATAGGATCATTGCAGCTGATCAAGTTAGGATGAGGTCCTGATCCAATATGACCCATGTCCTTATCAGAGGGGGAAATTTGGGCACAGAGACATGGAAAGAAAGCATGTGAAGATGGAGGCAGATATTGAAGTGAAACCAAGAAACTCCAAAGGTTGCCACCAAACCACCAGAAGCTGGGAGAGAGGCATGGAGCAGATTCTCCCTTTAAAGGAACCAACTCTGCCGATACTGGGTTCTCAGACTCGAGCCTCCAGAAGTTTGAGACAAAGCATCCATGTTGTTTAGACCACCCAGTTGTGACTTTGCCTGAGCAGCCCTAGGAAACGAATACACAGATATTGAGAAGAATTTGTGCATCACAGCTTTCTGTACCAAACCATATCATGGGCAGCTATACTCTCAGGTCCTCTTAATTATTATTCCTGAAGCTAATGCCAAGACTTCCCTCTGGAATTAGTTTTAATTACGTTTTGTTATGTTTTGATTTTTGCTTATATTTAAATTTTAAATGCATGAATTCCTAAGTAGCTAATTCTATGTTTAATTTGGCAAGCTGCCTTGCTAACACTTCTAACCAAGTTTCTCTCTCTCTCTCTCTCTCTCTCTCTCTCTCTCTCTGCTTCTCTCTGACTCTCTTTCTGTCTGTCTCTGTTTATCTGTCCTTTTCTCTGTCGTTACCTCTCTTCCACACATATTTTCTCTCTAAGAGAGCTCTAACAGTAAAGTCTAGATTTCATGGAATATGGCATAGACAGGATTGCTTTTAACAAAAATGGATCGGTGTAGGTTATCGGTGAAACTTTTCACAAGACCCAATAGAGCGGAGCCCGTCAGTTAATCCGGAGATCACAAAAGGTTAGTTACAGAGTTAGAAAGCTCTTTATTCTTCTTCATTTTCCATCCAACTATATGTCCCAAAAGCCAGAACTGACATTTGTATCCTCTATCAGTTTGGGTTGGTCTGCCAGCCTGTTGAGTGTTATTTTTGTTTCTGTGGGCAGGGGAGAAAAAGAACACAAACTGCAGATTTCACCTTGGAGGTCTTGAATACAGCCAGGTGGTTCCAAAGGGGTAAGGGAGATGCTTCCCCCAGGACTGGTATTGGGGAGTTCTGGGGGGTGTGCATCTTTACTTGTATCTATCTGTTCACACGCCTTTTTCTTACCAGAGAGCTGCCCTCCCAGCCTAAGGTCTGGAGGCTGCCCTCTAAGGAACTTCTGAGACCTGAGGGATGTGGTGTGAGAGGACAGTGCTCAGAACAGCTTTCTCTTGTGCTGTGTGGCATGAATGCAGGCCCCAGACCCCCTGACTCCTGCCTGTCAGACTCACAGTGGGACTGACTATGCACGAGGCTGTTGCGAGGGCTGGCTTCTCTTTTAGTCTTACTCCTAGAGAGTTTATTTCTGAAGCAAGAGCTGGTGAGGTGATGCTGAGTGGAGTGGAGGTGGGCTAGCAAATGATGGAGAGATGCTTATTAGTTTGGTTTTTCTAATGCGGAGAATTGTAGATATGAAATGTGTAGTTATTGTCACCAGTTTTAGTCACATCTACTGCTGAGAAATCCCATTTGTTGTAGGGTGTAAAGAATAATTTGATGGGATTTAGAGTAGAGATAAGTTCATGTGATCTTATTTACTCTACCATTGTTCAGAAGTCAGATAACTAATAGCTAATGGTTTTAAGAATTTACCATGTGCCAGGTACTGTCCTATGTATTTTTTCCTGAAATAATTCACTTAATCTTCATAAGAGCCTCTTAAGGTGAGGGTTGTTATTATCATAACTACTTTTATAGGTGAGAAAACTGAGCGAGAGAGGTTTTGAGCTTCACTGAGCCAGCAAATCAGAGGCAAATGTGGCTTACCAATTTAGCAAATAGGAAAATTGTTTTAACACAGTTCTTAAAAGCTGGGAACTTATTTACAACTCTTGGGAATGAGCTGAAAACGAAGGATGCAGAGCAATATCTCTGTCAGACTGAAAATATGTTGCCTAAACCTTTCTTTAGTATCTGGAGCAATGCTGTTTCCTGCACCAGAACTGCTGACTGGTGTGTGTGTGTGTGTGTGTGTGTGTGTGTGTGTGTGTGTGTGTGTGTGTGTGTGTGTGTGTGTGTGTGTGTTTGTTTAAATCTATTAATGATTAACATTATAATAACTAGTTTGTTTTACTATTATAAATATATGTTTTCTTCATATATTGAAACGAAGTTTGTTTCTCTAGGATGGATGGATTGATTGATTTTCTTTTTATTTTAATTAAAATTTATTGGGGTGACAATGGTATTGATTTTCTTACTTACTTGGCACGTATTAAGTCCCTACTATCATGTTCCTGTTCCTGTGCATATCCTGTTCTAGACACTGAGGACACTTCAGAAATCAAGACACACATATTCTTTTCCCTCACAGTCTTTACAATTTAGCTTTATTTTGATTGTACTTGCTATGGTATTAGGAGAAAATTCAGCATTTAAGCACCAGGGAAAGAATAAGACAGAAAGGCAAGGGTGAAGTAGAAATGTAGTCCTGGGGGGAGACCCCCTAAAGCCCCCCCAAACAGGACAGGAGCTGTGCTGAGTCCAGTGCTTGTCTAAGCTGTTTTTTTCTGCTGTTTACGTCTCTTTCTTCTTAAGGCAGATGAACAGATTCAAGTAGCCCCCAAATAGCCTAACCAAAGGGGTTCCCTAAAAGTTCAGTGCTTTGGGGAGCTGAGATTGGGCATCTGCTGGGTTCTAAAGGTCGCTGGCTTATCCAGGCAGCTGGTAGAGAGCATCCTGTCCCCTGTTTTTTTCTTAAATCACAGACTTTGTCCTAAGCTGTAGCCATTTGCTTGTATGAATGCAGATGTGAGACTTTTTATTTTTCTCTCCATCCTCCACTGAAACACAATTAAAAGGTCAACCAAGGATCCTGAACAAATTGTGCCAAGGTCGAGGGGAGAGGAAGCAGAGGGAGTGCTTTGTTCCTGGATTAGCTTGTTTACGACAGAGCTAAAAAACATTTTGTTTCAAGCAGAGTTTTATGCATTTGTCAATAAACCCAGGCTTGGAAAGGGCAAAAATCAGCCTGGTTGTCACAGAGTCCCCACAGTTAAGAATCCAGCCCCAGCAGAGGGGCTTGCAAATGCCAGCACTCATCCTCATAGCACTCTTGCTCGGGCCATTCAACAAGGGCGAGTGTGTGATGCTTTGTCCTGGGGAAACTCTGGGACAAAGACTGGGATATAAGTATTCATGCCAGGATGCACCCGTGAAGGAGTGAGGAAATGCGGTAAAGGACGGAAGGAAGTCGATATATAGTATGTTAATGAATAGATTAATACGGGACGCACTCCGGCTGGGACCTGCAGGACATTGTGTGGAACATGACTCAGAGCTGTCCTACCCCCAAAGTGATGAAGCTACAATATATATGCACCAACCACCTTTGTCATTGGCAGAGGACTGTTCCCAGGGGTTCAGATTCCATAGCCTTTCAGCTGAGTCCTTCTTCATATTCAGAGCTATCTCTGCAACATGAAAGTACAGGGCTTGCAGTAGGAAGTGATGTATGCAGAGGGGATACAGGAAGAATACCCACTTTCTTGCTGCAAGCTCTAATCTTGATAGGAGTGGAAGACCAAAGCTCTGGCGATCTCATGAGACCAAAGCTCTGGAGATCTCACTGATAAGCCATATTGTCTTATCAGTGTTACAAGGACCGTGACCCAGCAATGGGCTGACAGTTTATTTTCTGAAGGTGACTGATGGAAAAGGCAAGGCAAGGAAAAGCAGCGTGCCCTGAGGCGCCCTGAGAATCTGGCTTCAGAACTGGAAGTCTGGATTGGAGCTCAGAAAGCAGGAAATGGACAACGTCTGGATCAGAGATAGGAACTAGCAGCTCACGAGCTTCACCTTCCTCAAGTTGCATTTTATTTTGCCCACAGTATATGTGTTTAAATAAATTGCTTGCCAAATTATACAAATCTAAAGACTTCACATAAAAATTCAGATTTGTAACTTCAATTAAAAAAACACAAAAGTACTTGTTAGATCTGACAATTCTGGGACTCCTTTTATATGTGGTCACAACTCCTGGGAGGTAAATAGCAACTTCCCTCCATAGATGGGGTATGGACTTCCTTTGGGCATAATCTCAATCGTTGCCTAAACTTTTCCCCGGCCATGGAGACCGGGAGTCAGTTGCATTTACCAGAGAGCTTAATGTGCTTTTGCTTTTCTTAAATCTGGCTTCACTCACTTATACTCCCTACCTGGTTACTAGAAGCTATTGAGTGATTTTTGTAATCTGCTCTCTTCACAACTACACTCTGTGGAACACTAGTGGATAACTCATTTCTCAGAATTTTATTGGTCCTCTGTGACTTCATCCCCACAGTCATAAAAGTGTCCTAATTCTTGACTCTGTTATTTAAGACATTCAAGAAACTTTCATTATCTTGACCCAAATTCCCTCAATGTATATCCCACCAATTTCATGCCTATAAAGCATTATTTTCCAGGAAAATTGAGCAAATTATGATATCCAGACTACATCATAATAGTTACGTTTTCCTGTCCCAAACCAAACACTTTATCTTCTCACCCAAGCCTAATTTTCCTTCTTTATAAGTGGCAAGTTAAGAAAGAATAAATTCATTCTTACTCCTCTCCTTATGTCACAGAGCACACCCAATCCATCAGCAAATTCTTTCAGCATTACCTTCAAAATTTACCTAGTTCCAACTGCTGCATTCTGTATCACTCCCAAAGCCACCATTACAGCACAAGCCACCCTCTCTGCCTTTTAGCTCATGCTGATGGCCTTCTGATGGGGTCCTCTGCTTCCGCCAATGCTGCCCATCAGACTATGCTCAACATAGCAGCCAGTGTGCTTCTACTGAAAGCCAGCTCATGTCTTGTCATCCTGTGCTCAAAGCCACTCCCGTTTCCCCTGTGATCTCATCTTCTTGTGCCTTCCACCCCCTCTACCCTCACCTTCATCATCCTGTTTCAGCTCCACTCACTTTCTTGCTGTTCCCTGGAAACCCTCATTCCCTGGGGTCTGTGCACTTGCTGTTTTCTCTGCCTGGGAAGCTATTTCCCTGTATATCTGTAAAACTTGCAGTTTTGTTCCCTTTAGGACACAGATCAAATGTTATCTGAGTAAGGTCTTCTCTAACCACTCTTTTAAAAATTGTAACCCACTTTCCAACCTCTAGAAATTTCTATTTTTATTTCAATCAATGCCTTTCCTTGCCTGATTCTCCCTTTCCTGGATGGGGAATTTTCTATCAATATCTAACTAAGCTTATCTCTTTTTCAGAACTTAGGTACTTTCCACATCTTCTAAGAAGCCTTTCTGCCCATTCTTATCTGGCCTGACTATTACATTTCCAGAAGCTAAGATTACAGATTCTAATGAAAAAAAAAAAAAAAAAAACATTTGAAACGATCATATTTATCCAGAAAACTGAGAAGTAGATTGCGTGCTCTTCATGACAACCTAACAAGTATTTGGAGGCAGAATGACTAATAATAATAATAATAATAATAATAATTATAATAATAATAATTTATAGTACTATCTGTACTGCAAAGCTGTTCTCTCTGAACTTGCTGAGCCAATCTCCCAGACACTACTAGGTTGGGGTTAACACACTCATGAATTCTCTCAATAATAGAAGCAGACAGAGATGCAAGACAAGAGATGAGATACCCATAGAATTTAGTGTATTAGTTATCTGTCGCTGCATAACAAGTCACCCCAGCATTAGGTGGCTTAAAACAATGTGTTTATTACTGATCACAGATCTATGAATGAACAGTCCTGCTGATCTGGGCTGGGCCTCCCTGAGGTCTGCTGCTTTTGCTTAGGTACCTTGGTTAGCTGGTGGACAGGCAGAGAGTTGGTTGCTGTGAGATAGGCTCAGTCTCATTTCTGGTGGTTAACTGGCTGTTGAGTGAGTGTCTGGATGGTTGGGTCACATATCTGTTGTTTTCCGGCATGCCGGCCTGGGACTGTCCATGTAGGGGTGCCAGGTTTCCCAGAGAGTGCATGGAAACACATTAAGTTTGTTGGGGGCACGGGAAGCTTACAATTGTGTCATGTTATCATATAGACCGCCTTAAAATTTTGCATTTGAATATTTTAATTCACATAGAAAAGTTGGGGACCAAAGATTAATTGTAAATTCAGCATCTTGGCATCTATACAGATACATTAGCTGAAACCTTCAAATACAGAACAAAAGAACTTTCAAGAACAATATCCCGCTTTTCTTAGGAAGAGCTTGGAATGCACTGAGCCACATGCACTGTAAGCATGGCCCTGCAAGCTCCAGAGGAGGAAGCGTGAGCGTCAAACACAGTGTGCTCCCTTCAGCAGTCAGAGCCCAGAAGGGTCTCCGGATTCCCTCAGCTCCAGGCCTCGTTTGTCTTGTACCTTGTGCAATGAGGCAAAGGGAAAGGATGCGAATGAGCACAGAAGAAGGATCTAGACTTCTGATGGACTCGAGGACATTTTGGAATGAAGAAGTTCAGTGCAGGTCAGCTGGATGAGGGAGGAAGTAGGTTTGAGACCCAGCATATTCAGAGCCTTTGGTTTTATGGCTGTTTGGTCTTGCTATGGGAAGGTTTTGATGCTTATTCTACAGGATACATTCTAGCACCCCAGACTGTTAAATGGGGCCCAATCCTAGGTGGCAGGGTAGGATCCCATTAGGACAAGTTTGGGAAACTATTTTCTCTTACCAAACTGCTTTATGTCAGCCAGATTGTAATTTAATTTTCTTCAAAATGAGCATGTTTCACTTTGCTTGCTTTACTTACTATTTTGGCGCCTGGTTAAAACCTTCCCACTCACAAAATTGCTAGTCAAAATATTTTAGGAAGGAAGCTCAAACATTCATTGTTTGCCTCATTAAAAATTAACTCAGGCAAATGGAGAAGAACACAAGGTGTGCTCTTGTCTCAGTCCCACTTGTTACCTGTCTGTATCTTCATCTGTCTATGAGGTTTCACATAATCTTAGCTCATGAGGGCTGTGGGGCGAGGCACAGAAACACTCTCAGCTGCATTTCACAGAAATGAGGCTGAGGGTAAAATATTTTGCTTTACACTCATGCAGAGTAAAGGAATGATATCAGAGCGAGCTGAAGTTATTTGTGTGACAAGTGTTTCTCCCCAGGTGCCACAGAAGGACAATAGGGTCTCAGAGTTTTCTTGTGCAGAAACACTGAGAAAACTTGTCTGCTCTACACCCTAACTCACTTTCTGGAAGCTTGGAGGAAATACATCAGAAATTGTAGTTTGCTTTTCTAGTTACTCTGGCCTCAATCGGTTTTTGAGTCCTCTGCCTGTAGAATCCATTAGATCCTTTGCATTAACTGAGTCATGTATTCATTTCTATAAGGGTTCATTGAGCCCCTACTATGTGCCAGGCTTTTTTCCAAGAGGAGCACAGGGAAAACCACATGTCCCCTGCCCTAATGGAGGTCATAGCCTTGCAGGGATGTGGTCATAAGAGTTTGTTGCAAAAAAAACAAGTCCTATGATGAGGCAAATGCCGTGTGTTGTGGGAACAGATAGAAGGAGCACCTGACACAGCCTAAATTGTTAAGATACCTATGTCTGGGAGCACTGTTCCTACCCTTACTGTTAGCAATTTTTCACTCCAGAAATAGGTGGCAGTGGGAAGGTTGAAAGACTGTTGAAAAAGAGACCATACCCCTCCACCCAGAGTTACGTGAACTGTTCAGCTGACATGGGCCACCGCAGACAACAATATTTCTAACTTGGTTCACAGCCCAGAGTCTTGAAACTAAATATTTTGCAGGGAGCTCAATCCTGAAAAGAGAAATAAGCCCCCATATTTTCCATTCTTGCCCACACATTCTGATCACCTCCCCCAGAAGTGTCATTCTGCATTCTATCCCTCATTATCTGAGGACAGACAACGTTATGTCAGCCACTTTATATTATTTAATCCTCATAATAGTGCTCTGAAGGAGTTATAATTTATACCCACTTTACAGATAAGGAAACTGAGACAGGGAGCAGTTTGTTAACTTACCTAAGGTCACACTGCCTCCAGATGCCTTTAACTTGTGTGTGGGATGTGGGATTATGCAAGGTCTCAGGGGTCCAAGAGTAGGCTGAGACCCTAAGGTAGACCAAAACTCATTGGGAGAGACTATAGTCCCAAATACACAGTTTGAAAAGGCTTAGGAATCATTGGGCTAGCATGGGGTGGTGTGCTGAGAAAGGGGTTTGACCTAGTAGGGATGGGCAAAATATCAGGGTCCCTGAAGTATGGAGGTAACAGAAAGGTATAGTGACATGGCTTCACTCAATCTGCTTTGATCAGGGATAAATTGACCCAAACCTGTCCTTCGTGTGGTTTGGAGGGATGGGAAGGACAGTGAAAGCCAACACAACAAGGAGACTTGGGCAAATGCCCATGGCAGGTATCCAGATTCAGTCAATATTTGAACACAAACCAGGCGCAGACACACCTGGGGTAGCTGGCCTGAAGGCTTCTTGTCTGTGTTGGAGTTCACTGAAGACCCATTCCTAGCCCAGCTGCTAGTAGTAAGGAGTCTGAACAGAGCACAAGGCCTGCCTAGAGATTTATTATGACCAGTTACAGCTGAAACTCAACTTGGCCTTCTCATCCTGGCACTGGAACAGGCTGGTGAAGACGAGACTATAAGTGCCAGTGCCTGAACACGGAGAACTGAGGCACGGCCCAATCTCTCCTTGCAGGTCATGCCCCTGGTTGGCCACCGCCCCAATGGTTGGATCCCCTTCTGCAAAATGAATCCATTTTCTCAGGATTATCTCTTTAAAATTCCGAGGACAGATAGAATCATCCCCTTCTGCTTTGCCAGAGCCACTGCCTTTGGGGCCCTTTGTGGGTTCCTCACTGTGACCTAGAAGTCATCAAGGGTCCTTTGTGCAACTGGATGCTTTAAACTCTGACATATTCCCCAAGAATCCTGCCCTAAATCTTTACTCTGCCTGTTTAGCGAAAGCAGCACCTTCCTAGCTGTGGACCACTGCGGGTAAAAGGAACATCTTAGAGCGTTAGGTTGGTACCTCACCTAGACGCAGAAAGACACAATGATCAGAATAAGGCAGTGGAGAATGGACTCATCGTTCTCTCCTGAAACCCTAGGCTCTGGTCCTCCATCTGTTCCTGTGACCCTCCACGCAGATATCAGAAAAGAGTCCTAAAGCTCTTTTTTTCCGGGGAACTTCTGGGACTCTCTATTATGGAAGGAATATAATCTTAAGCAAAGAGTGCACTGCAAGACTACATGTAATGTAAGCCTCTCTGTCATCAGGTAATACTGTTTTCAAATTCAAAGCTATGTTTCCAGCCCATCTCCCCTCCAACCTCTTCCTTTTTCTTTGCTGTAGTGACACCCAAATGCTTGCTTATCCCTCACTGTGCCCGTTAGGCTTCCAGCTCCTTGTCATCGTTCATATTGTTCTCACGGCTCAAAAGGTCCATTTCTTAAACTGCCCTTCCTTCAGAGACCAGCTTTTACAATAAAACTTTCTTTTATGCCTCCCAGGAGAATACAAGCTTAATACTTTCATGCTCGTAAATCTCTGCAGTAAGCCTTTATTATACCCCTTCTCATGGTTGGCTTTTTACTCTTGTGAGTTTTTACCACTAGATCAGGAGCTTCTAGAGGGCAGCGGCAATACTTAGTTTTGTATCCTGCAATGCAAATTGCAGTGGCAGCCCTGAACATAATGATTCAGTTCATGTCCTAGGGTTGTAACGACAACTTTCCACCAGCTGGTCTCAAACAACTTCTGGACTGAGGCCAAGGGGATGGCAAGAAAGAATATAGACTTTAGATTCAGACAGACTTGATGCAATCCTGGTGCAATTACTTACTGGTTTCGTGTTACTTAGCTCTCAGGACCCTCAATTTCCTCCTGTGTAAAGCAGGATTGCAAGTACGTGATGAGAAATAATGCTGGAATCTAGATGTCTGAATATTTGGTCCCTGTCCTGGCACTTCTCAGCACACGGGGGAAGGATGTATGTATGGGGAAATGCTGGAGATACAGTCCTGACACACAGCAGGGGCTCCAGCACACAGTGCCCATGTCGCTCCTACTCTCATGACGTGGTTGGCCCGCAAGTGGACTAAGCAGGGTAGCTGTTCTCTCAGCCCCAGATCTACACTTGAAGGCATGCTGTACAGACATCCTTTCTCTAAAGCTCCTTCCTGACTCCCCCTTGGCTATAGCAAGACAAGGGCAGAAAGCAGTCATGGGTCCCATCTTCCTTACTAGATGCAGAAGACAAAACTGCCCCCCCCACAAACAAAAAGGAGAATATTTTGCAGTTTGGGTCTGTTTAGGATCTTTTCACTTTTCCCACAAAAATTCGTACCCTGCTGGACCAGCCTGTCTGAGTACCTCTGTGTTCCTGATGATGCCATTTTGTCTTTTATCGGTTTCCATGTGCCCCTTTAGTTGTGAGGTAGTAGGCATGTATGTGTTTGGGGGAAGTCTCCTATTTATAAATCAATTGTGTGATTTGAACAATAACATTATGACCTGAATTAGGCAGCTAGAGTAGAAAAAAACAGAGACTATGCTGACGTTAGGTTTTGCCTCTTACCAACTGTAACACATTGGGAAATTTGCTTAACATTTCAGAGCTCCGGCTGCAAAACAGAGATGATCGTATCTACCATGAAGCGCTCTTGGAGCATCAAAGTAGATAATGTGTGTGGAGATCCTATCATAGTAATTGGCATGAAATAGGTGTTTGATACATGTTGGCACCTTTCTTTCCTCTCTTGAAAGGCAACCCAACAATGTGCTTCTCCCATTTGGCTACCAGTTGTCAGTTTCTTACGAGAGAAGCCTATGAACTCAGGACAAAGGCTCATGCTAATTTTATTACCACATCACTTTCTGTTATTAAAAGGAAGAGTGCTCTCAAGGACTAATTCCAAAATTTCTGCAAAAGTGAATTGTTTATAACCCGATGGTGCTCTTGGAGCCTTCCTTACCGACTTAGTACCTGCCTATTTGACAGGCTCAAACCTGGTAATACCTGTTCCAAGTCACTCAGAATATATAACAAGTGGAAAGTCATGTATGTTGTTGACCCAGAAAGAAGAAGCTTCTGGGATTTTTGTTGCTGTTGTTAAAACAAAGTCATTGTCATTAATTGTAATGATCTGACCTAGCTATCAGAGGACCCAACACTATTACTTGGGGTCATAGAGCCCAGTGACCTGTTCCCAGTTGCTTTTCCCCAGACCCTTCCCAGACATTGATCCTTTAGCAATGTGTCTCCTCTTTCTCATAGCTGGGCTTGCAGCAGAGTTGAGGGAACCATTCAGGCCAAGGAGACTATCTCCAGGTGTTTATTAGGTGTTTATTTTTCTCCAAAAAGCTCTTGGGAAAACACAGATGATGGGGCAAAGCCAGAAGATTTTCCCCCAGCCCTAGGGAAACAAACTAAAATCCTTCTTTGTCCACATTCCAACCCCAAGCAGACAGAGATAATAGGAGGCATGTGTGGGTGATTGTCCCCTCAGGAGAACCAGTGTAGTGCGGTTATTGGAGGTATCGGTTTTGGGGTCCAATCTCCGTAGCTGTGAGTCTGAAAGCTGCTCAGATATGTGACCATGTCCCAGGTCATGAGCTTCCCCAAATCTCATTTGTTCCCTCTGTGCAATGGGCATAATAATATGACCTATTTCAACTGTGACAAAGATTAAATAAAGCAAGTCATGTAAAATGTGAATGAAGTGTTTGACATTACTCAATAAAAGTTGCAAACTACTTAAGAGAGGACCTCTAAGCCACGCTGTCAACTCCAGAGTTTGGAAACTACTGAATGACAGGAATCCAAATGAGTTTGGATTGGACTGATTTATCAAAAAACAAAACAATGATAGTTTGCCCAGGGAAACTGTTAATTAAGTAGAGACAAAACTGAGGATTATTTTTTCCTATTTAAGCTTAAAAAGAGCCTTATGTATTACAGTTTTCAACATTCTATTACAGATGAGATGTTGGGCCAGTCATGGCCAGGAGTTGATTGAATTTGCTGATCTGATTTCCAGGCTTGCATTTCCTCACTGATCCATTGTCATTTGCTGTCTCTGTGATCTTCCTCACCATGGTGCAGGATGAATTCACCAAGATAGGGAACCAGTTCACTCACCCCCAGACAAAGGCAAAACTTCCCCTCAGTGGAGCCATTTGAGAGGTGAACTGACCTCATGAAACTGCTGTGCCATGATGGCCCCTTTCCTTTCCCTCTGGCTGTGGTTTATTCCTATCACCCTGCATTATGTCCTCCAGGTGCACAGAGAACATGGGTCATGATCAGTCATATACTGTCCCAGCCATGTGTGTGTTCATGCATGTTTACCTCCACACACAAAACCACATGAATACATGCAGAAAATGCATATGACAGACGTCCACACACACATACATTGACTAAGACAGAACCACTCTGATAAACATAAATGCACACAGGTCACATTTAATCAATAAGAAAATACTTGCAATACTTGCAAACACACTTACCTATACCTGCTCTCACACATATTTGCACTTAAGCATCACACACACACACTTTGACCATGTGACTAGTCTGTGAGGGTAGGAAGTATACAGAGTGCAGTTCTTGTTCTAAGAAATGTGTTCTGTTCACATTTTTTCTATGAAGAGTTTTCTATAGATCCCTATATCAGCAGGACAATTCTATATCCTATTACATTCTGCCCCACCCCCCCAAAAAGATAAATCTATTAGACTGCTTTTTGCTTGTTTCATCATTGTGCAGCATCTCGTGGGTCTACATCCATCAGGCTCTCACACCACCTGACAGCCAAGTCTCTACCACCAAGCTGCAAGTTAATAGCTCCTTAATCTCTATTTAATTGCTCATTAATAATTCCAATACTGCTTTCTTCTGTTAATTGATTAAAAAACAGCTTCAGTGGAAGTGAGTAATGAAATTTGGTAGCAACCAGCAATGGAATGAGTTTTCTTGTCATCAAGGTAATCAAAAAGTAATAGTGACCAGAACATACCTTGCTCCGTTTGCAGAGTTTTAGAATGTTAGCACTGGCAGGCCCTTTGGAATTCAACTACATCAGCATTTCCCAAACTGTGATCCACAAGTGATTAAACAGTTTTCTAGGGAAAACAATATTTGTGATTATATAAGTCTCGTATACAAATCCCCCTCATATTTTAGACTTTTAAATCAATATTAGCATATTAAAAGCTCTGACATTCCACAATTTGAGAAACCTATTTACATTGTTCAGCTGATCTTCACCAAAACTTATCTGATAATAAAGTCACATTTCTTATTGAACAACATTTGAGTTATCTATTTCTATTGCTGCATAATGAATCATCCCCAAATTTATGGCTTAAAACACCAACGATGGGTTATTTTTCACAGTTCCGTGGATTTCCTATACTGGAAGGTATAAGACGGTCAGGCAGTCAGGCCTTACTTCTCCATATGATTTCTCATTCTCCCAAAGGCACCCTTACAAGATGGGCTTAGGGCAATGTTTCAATAGGGCAAACAGCAAAGACTACAAGGCTTCTAATGGCCTAGCATTGAAAATCAAACAACAGTACTTCTGCCGTATAATATTAAACAAAGTAAGTCCCAAGGCTAGATTCAAGGGCGATATAAATTAATGTCCCCTCTTCATTGAAGAATATTGCAAAGGGGCACATGGAATGGAGAAAGGAATTACTGTGGCTATGTTTGAATATAATTACTACAAGCCACTGAACAGTTTTTGGAAGACTGTTTAGGGAACAGTAAGGTACTCATAGAACAAACTCCTTATATTCTGGATTAGGGTACTGAGACTCACGCATGTGGAAAAGTTTGTCGACAGAGGTGAGATTAGAACTTAGATCTCAGACTCCAAGTCTTTTGTCTTCACCACTGTGTTTCCAAAAGATTCTCAACTGCCCATGAATGGCTTGAATGATATCCAAACACTTACTGCCTAGATTTTGGGAGCCCTAGACCCTGACCCTGCTATTCTAAGCAAATCCAGCTGGGCTCGTGATATCACGAATAACATCATAAAGCGGAGATTCAGTTTCTTATGCCTTCATTCCATTAATTAATTTAGCTTTAGATGTTCTAGCTTTCTTTGCCCAGGAAAGCTAATGAAAACAAACATTAAAATGAAGCTAATGATGGCAGAGAAAAATTATATATACAGTTCACTGGCAATACATGAGACTGTAGCGTCCATGAAAGATAGACTGTGGAAATAGCTGAGCTTGGAGACTTTGAATGACATGAGGTAGGCGAGCTATGTCTCAGAAGTTTCTTGTAAGATAAAGTAATACTATTGTCCTCCTAAGTTTTAACCATATTGTCTGGATATCCATTGAGTCCTCTACATTTATGATTCATTGTCAGATCTTCACCTAACCCCCTTTGTCCCTTAAACCACAATTTATCCCAACCCTTTGACATCTCATAAATGAATTTATGAAACACTTTCTTGCCTTGGCAACTTATCCCAAACATGCCTTTCATGCTATTACAATGCTTTCAAGAAAATCCTGGAATAATAACTCTTCCATGCATTCTTGCTGAACTGATCAAGGTAATCATGAAAACTTACCCCAATTTTTATGTCTGCAAATTCAGCTCAAGACTTCTTTACTTATTTATTAGTACGGCCCCTTACTTTGCATACTCTGTAAGATTTTATTGAGGCTACTGACTATATATCTGTTACTTGAATGTAGTCTATCCAAGTTCAGTATATCTGTCATCTATATCTATATTTATATATCTATATCTATGTCTATATATCTATATCATCTATATTTATTTCATCAATATCTATATCTATCTATCTACCTATCATCTATCATCTCTCCCCTCATTTTATTTATTTGTAACAGGTTTGCATTTACTATATTTTGTTTTATTATAACACCAGCACTGTAACTCTTGTACTCTAAGCTACCCAATGGAAGGGATCACATCTGAAAAGCTTTTTGCAAATGCCCAGGGTCAAATCTGCTGCCTCAGTGCATGGGGAATACCTGGCGATCAGGACTCGTCAATATTTTCAGTATCCTGGCTCCTAACAATATTGCTTAAACATTTTGCAATAATTTGGCTTTAAGTGTTCTATCTTTCTTTCCTCAGGAAAGCTAATGAAAGACAAACATTAAAGTGAAAACTAACGATTGCAGAGAAAAGTTATATATGAGTATACACTTCACTGACAATACATGAGACTGTAGCTTCACCTTTCTTCTGTAACATATTTATTATGATCAGAACAGAACCTTTTCCTGTATATCATTTTCAGCTGATGTGTCACAGCATGAAAGAGGATAGAGATTACATCTACTTCCCATTCTTAGTTCATTACAAGGTAGGTATAAAAGAAGGACGAGGGATCTTATGACTGTGATTTATACACGAAGAAGTAGGGTGGTTTTAAGTTCTTAAGCCATCACTTAAGTCTAAGAATACCTGGAAACTAAACAGAAGGGGGAAAAATGAGGCTATGTTATAGACAAAACCAGTAGCAAATAAACTCTGAAAGATTTCTCTGGAAAAGCTGTTGAAATTCATTTCAAACCTTTATTTGTTTATGTGTTTGATTTTCACTGAGGCTGAGGCTATAAAAAGCAGAAAGGCAAATACCCCATGTGGTGTCTGTATTTGAAAGGGAAAGAGAGGCAAGTTAACTGATAAGTTCATGGGTCAAGGAGAAAAATCATCTTTTGAACCACTTCAGATCTTGGGAGGTGCCTAACCTCCTGGGACCTGACATTAAAGTCCTCCGAGTGTGAAACTTGGTCGAGTTGGCAGGGTAGAGCAGCAAATGACATTTTGGAGACTGGCCTAATCTGAGGAACAATTAAATCACATTTCTCTGAAATTTGCCTTTCCAAATATTGTCTATGCTCAAGTCAAGATGAAAAGTCCAATTGTGAAAATGTGTTGGTTTAGAAATGAAGAGACCTCTAACACAAACTGAATTAATTCCTCTGTACATTGAGTCACCTTTCTAAAATTGTCAACATGTCACCTAAAACCTCTTTTCCCTTTCAACCACCTGCCATCACATTCACCTACTCTGCTTCCTACCTGGCTTTCTATTGATTGACTCACTAGAATTAGTCACACATTTTGGTGCTATTTCTGCTCCATGGTTACCCACGTTAATATGTATGTAACTCTGGATTACTTGTAGTTCTTGGGAGTTTGATAAATCAGAGGAAAAGGCAAAAGCCAACATGTAAGGGGGCCCCTCAGGAGATAGCAAGGTAATGTGACCACACAGCCAGGAGACTCATTTTACTGGGCAGTGGGCCTAGTTTCCTATGAGAATGGCAAGTTTCATGGAATCAGATTCATAAAGGATCTAAGGTAAAAGTGCTTCAAATTATACTATTAAAGAAGTAAAAGACCAAGGGGAAAGCTGTGTGCAATCCTGGGTAAGGAAGGGTTATTGAAAGGGTGTGTGAAGGAGTCACTGGGAGAATTATCACAGCCTAGGTATAAACTCCAATGACAAGCTCTATTGATCCAACACTTCTGAAGGTAACCAAGGAAGAAGATTGGATGGTTAGAATTTGGATTCAATAATCCCTGAACCAAATATAAAACAAACAAACAAACAAAAACCCCAAACTCAACTTTATTCCTTTCAAAAAGCAGAAATGAAGAAACCCAACCTTCTCAGAAGAATGTGTAGTCTCTTGAAGGCAAATTATCCTTAAAGGATACATAGTGGAGAGTTGCTATAACTTTACCTATAGTTATAACCTGTACATCTGCTACTAGCTAAGCAAACTGAAATGAATTTCCCAATTAATAGTATGAATTTTATTATAAAGGACTTTTTTGGACCTCTGATTCTGGAATATGAAGTAGACATGCATTTCTAAATTCTTCCAATCCTGTACAACTGAACTTTTTGGACATTATATATAAAACAAACTAGGAAGATTCTGAAAGGTTGAGAGAAGAAGGAAGGCTAGCTATGGACTTCAGGATCCATGAAATAACCCAGTGATAAGTTCCCTGATTTTATTATGGCCTCATATATTCCAGTCGCTGAAGAAGCCAGCAACTCAGAAATGCCAACCAGTACAGACAAAATTAACCACAGCAGAAGCTTGTTCTCTCTATCCAAAGGGCCAAGAAAGATCAGCCTAGCAAGACATAAAACTTTCAGAGAATAACTCTTCTATTCCAGTCAAACAACTAGAAAAAAACAAACAAACAAACAAACAAACAAACAAAAAAAAAACAACAACCGTGGCTGCATTCTCACCCATACAGCAAAGGCCCGGTGGGGAACTGAGACTTCCACCCTGTGATACTATAATGAGGCACCGCAACATCCCCACCAGGGTGGTATCAGAGAAGGCCAAGTAGGAAACTGAGACTTTAAACTCCACTGTCCTTTCAAGGGGACTCCCATGATGTCTACATGATGTTCCTGAACGTACAAAATCAACCATAGCAATTCATTGCAGTAATAAGGCACCCCTATCCCAATCCACTGGGGAACTGTCAGAAGAGATCTAATAAAGCTTTGGGACTTCCACCATTGCCCATCGATAATGAGGCCACCCTTATTGCAGTGTCAGTGAATACCATGTAAGGAGCTGTGTCAGCAGGAATGAGAAGCAGCCTCTGAAGCCAAGTGGGGAACCTGAACATTTAACCTCTCTTCCCTCCGAATGAAGATAGAAGGATAATAAATCAAGAGTCTCAAAAAGATAAAATAATAGTGTATAAGTTTCAATGAAAAATCACTCATATCAAGAACCAAGACGATCTCAAACTGAATGCAAAAAGATAATCAATAGATGCTAACACGAGATGATATAGACTTTTGAATTATCTGAAAAAGATTTTAAAGTGGCCAAAATAAAAATTCTTCAAGTAGAAATTATGGACATACTTGAAAAATATGAATTAAAAAAACTCTCTGTTAAAAAAAAAGATAAAAAAGAAACAAATGGAAAATTTAGAACTGAAAATTAAAATAACTGAAATTAAAAAAAAAAAAAAAACAAGAAAATAAACAACAACAAGAAACACCTCAACTGATGTATTCTACATCAGAATGGAATGGAGAGAGGAAAGAGCCAGTGAGCTTGAAGATAGAACAGTATAGAAAATGCTCAGTCTGAACAAGAGGAAGAAAATAGCCTGGAAAAAAAAAGGATCTGTGGGACAGTAACAAAAGGTCTCTAATATTTGTGTCATTAAAGTCTCAGAAGGAAAAGAGTAAGAGTTATGATTGAAGAAATATTAGAAGAAACATGACTGGAAAGTTTCCAAAATTTGGCAAGAGATACAAACCAACTGATTTAAGAAGCTCTGCAAGCCCCAAATTGGATAAATTCTCCCCCAGATTCATGCCAAACACATCATAACCAAGCTTTTGAAGATTAAAGACAAAGAAAAAGGTCTTGAAAGCAGTCTGAAAAAAAAACACATTTTACTTATGGGGGAAAAACACTTCAAATGACAGGATTTCTCATCAAAACTATGGAGGCTAGAAACAAGAGGCGAGATATTTTTAACGTGTTGAGATGAAATTATAGTCATCTCAGAATCCTATACCCAGAAAACATATATTTTTAAGAATTAAAAACAAATAAAGGTATTCTCAAATGAAGAAAAACTAAGAGAATTTGTCATTAGCAGATCTAATTTAAAAACAAGGCTAAAGGAAGTTCTCTAAACAGAAAGGAAATATTAAAGAAAGACCTTAGAACATAGAGAAGGAATAAAGAACATATCAAACAAAAACATTGGTAAAAAACATGGGCTTCCACACTCCACTTGAGTTTTCTAAATAATGGTTGATAGTGGAAGCAAAATTATAACACTATTTGATGTAACTCTAAATGTATGAAGATAAAATATTTAAGGCAATTAAATTATAAGCAGGATATTAAAGGAACATAAAGTGAGTTAAGGTTTCTTTACTCAAACTGTAAACTTATGGCATCAGTAGACTGATATATAAAATATATATGTTTTATTTAATGTATAAACAATTATATATTATATTGTAAACAAGATTTTATATATTATATAATTAGTTATATATATATATATATATATATATATATATATATATATATATATATAATCTTGTTTAGTTTTTTTAGTGATGCTACTTTTGGTAATACAGTAATACTGATATTGCCTAGAGTATCACTAAAAAAACTAAACAAGTTATATACTCAAACACACAGCAGATAAATTAAAATATAATTCTAAAAATGTTCAAGTCACTCACAGGAAGGTATGAAAAGAAAACAGAAACAAAACGCAGAGAACACATACATGAAACAAAAATAAAATGGCAGACAAGTCCCAAGAAATCAATAATTACATTAAAGGCAAATTATTTAAATACACCAATTAAAAGACATGCTTTGTTACAGTGGATTAAAAACATGACCCAACTTTATGCTGTCTGCAAGAAACTCATTTCAAATATAATGATATAGGTAGTTTGAAAATAGGAGGATGGAAAACGATATATCATACAAATATAAATGCAAAGAAAGCAGGATTTGCTATATTATATAAGATAAAGTAGACTTCAGAGCAAAAGAAAATTTCCAGATACAGTTAGGGTTATTATAAAATGATGTGTCAGTACAGACATAGCAGTCAGAAATACGTATGCACGAAGCAATAGAGCTGCAAATTCTGTGAAGCAAAATAGATACAACTTAAAGGAGAAATAGATACATCCATGATTATAGTTGGAGACTTCAATACCCATCTCTCAACACTTGATTAAATAACTAGACAGAAAATCGCAAGGGTTTCAAAGAATTCAACAACACCATTAAGAATAAGATCTAGGAATAAAGGCAGTGGAAATGTAATGGCTGTATGCGATGTCAGAGGGGTAGTGGATGGGGGGAAGGGATCACTGTGTGAAGGAGAGAAATGATAAGTGTTTAATTGTTACATTGTTTACATTGTTTTGTATACCAGAAACTAATAAAATGTTAAAAAAAAGAAATTAAAAAAAATAAAATAATCATATTGATTCATTCATTTACTTTCAAAAAAAAAATAAGAATAAGATCTAATCACCATTATTTGAACAGTACACCCCAAAACAACAGAATGCAAATTCTTTCCAAGTGTCCTCAGAACACGTGCCAAGGTAGAACATATTATGGGCCATAAAACCAACCTTAACAAATTGAAAATAATTGAAATCATACAGAGTGTGTCCCCCAACTACAATAGAATCAACTAGGAATCAGTAACAAAAAAAATTAAAGAAATGTCTTTACATTTTGGAAACTAAACAACATACTTCTGAATAAGCTGTAGATCAGAAAGGAAGTCTCAAGAAATATAAAAAAGTACATAGAATTATGAAAATAAAAATACAATATGATACAATTTGTATAACACAGATAAAGCAGTAATGACAGGGAAATTTATAGCACCAAACACACATATTAGAAAATAGAAAATCTTTCAAAGCAGTAATTGAAACTCCTAACTCAAGAACCGAGAAAAAGAAGAACAAAATAAACCTAAAGCAAGTGACAGGAAGAAAAAATAATGATAAGAGGATACAGTACTGAAATGTAAAACACTACAGAAAATCAATAAATCAAAGATCTAGTTCTTTGAAAAGATTAATACAATTGATAAACATCTCTAAGATGGAGAGAGAGAGAGAGAGAGAGAGAGAGAGAGAGAGAGAGAGAGAGAGAGAGAGAGAGAGCACAACTATCAACATCAGGGACGACAAATGGATACTACAGACCATGCAGACACTGAAAGGATAATAAGGTGTGGTGGGCTGAATAGTGGCCTCAATGGTAACCGGTCTTTATTCCTAGGATCTATAAATGTTACCGTATTTGGGAAAAAAGTCTTTCTGTATGCGATTAAATTAATGATCTTGATCTTGGTGTGGAGAAATTATTCTGGATCATCCATGTGGACCATAAATGTCATCACTTGTATTTTCAAGAGGGAAGCAGAAGTATATTGGATACACATAGAAGAGGAGTAGGCAATGTGACCACAGAGGCAGAGAGTGGAGGATGTAGACATAAGTCAGGGAATGTAATTAAAAGCTGGGAAAGGCAAAGGATAGATTCTTTCCTAGAGCTGCCAGAGTGAGCATGGTGCTGCTGACAGCTTATTTTGGTCAAGTGAAACTGCTATTGAACTAATGTTCTCTAGCGGTATTAAAAAATTAATTTTTGTTGTTTTAAGACACTAAGTTTGTGGTATTTTGTCACAGCAGCCATATTAAACTAACACATATGGACATGCTGTGAACAACTCACATACATAAATGTGACAATTTAAATAAATAGGACCAGTTCCTAGAAAAGCACAAACTTCCACACTTCATCCAAATGTGAAATCAATAGTTTTATTAACCCAATAACTATTAAGGAAATTAATTTCCTAATTCTAAAGTTCTCTAAACAGCAATCATGATAGTCAGATGGTTACACTGGATAATTCTACCAAATATTTAAAAGAATTAACACCATTTCTACACAATCTGTTTCATAAAATAGAAAAAGGGAAAACACTTCCAAATATATTTCATAAAGCTTATATTAACCTGATAACAATACCAGATGAAAACAGTACTAAAGAAGAAAACTAAACACTGATATTCCTCATGAATATAGATGCACACATCTTTAGCAACACATTAGAAAATAGAATTAAGTAATATATATAAAAAAAATTACATACTATGCCCAAATGGGGTTTATTTGTGGATGCAAAGCTAGCTGAACATTAAAAAACAAACAAACAATGTAATCTACCATATCAACACAAAGATTATTTTAAAATTTATACAGATAAAGCAGTAATGACAGGGAAATTTATAGAATTAGACTAGCTAAAATATTTTGCAAAGAGAGAAAAGTGGAAAGAATAAGTCTACCCAATTTCAAGTCTTATTACATAACTACAATAATAAAGACAAAGTGGTTTTAGCAGAGAAATGGATGCATAAATCCATGGAACAGAATAAGAACCAAAAACTAGATCCACACAAATATGTTCAACCAATTTCCTGACAAAGATAAAAAAAATCAAAGCAATAGATTAAGAGAGCTTTTTCAACAAATGGTACTAGAATAATTGGACATTCATAGACAAACAACAACAACAACAACAACAACAAAAACACCTCAATTTAAGCCTCACACCATATGCAAAAATTAATTATAAAAAGATCTTGGACTTCATAAGCTTAAATATAAAATATAAAAGTATAAAAGTTAAAAAAAAAACAAACAGAATGTCTTCAGGTCCTAGGATTAGTAAAAGAACTCAGAGTTGACACCAAAAGCACAATCAATAAAAGAAAAAAAAGGGATAAATTGGATTTCATGAAAATTAAAGACTTTTATTCAGCAAAAGATCCTGTGAAATGATGAAAAGAAAAGCTACACTCTGGAAGAAAATATTTGGAACCCACATGCATCAAAGGACTTATATCTAGAAATTATAAAGCACACTCAAATTTCAACAGTAAAAAGCCAAACCATCCAATTAAAAAATGGGCACAATACATGAAGAGACATTTCATTGAAGAGGAAGTACAGATGACAAATTAGCACAGAAAATATGTTCAATATCATTAGCCATTAGGAAAATGAAATTAAAACCATGGGGTATCACTGTGTACTTATTAGAATGTCTAATATATATATATATATATATATATATATATATATATATATATATTGAGTAGTGGAAACATCAAATGCTGATGAGGATGCAGAGAAATTGGATCACTCCTACATAGCTCACAGGAATACAGAATGGTCCAGATACTCTGGGATACAATTTGGAAGTTTTGCTAAAATTAAACTAAACATACAACTTACCATGTGGCCCATAAATCACACTCCTGGATATTGCTCCCAGAGAAATAAAAACTTTTGTTTACACAAAAAATATACATGTATGTTTATAGTAACTTTACTAGTAATAGCTAAAAACTGTAAACAAACAAGATGTCTTTCAGTGGGTGAGTGATAAACAAAATGTGGTGCATCCATACCAAAGAAAATTCACTTTACAGAACAAAAAACAATCAGATTTGTATGGAATCATAGAAGACTCTGAATTGCCAAAGCAATCCTGAGGGAAAAAAAAACCCACAAAAAACAATAACAACAAAAAAACAATGCTGGAGTTTCCACACTCCCTGACTTTAAATTATACTACAAAGCAAACATAATCAAAACAGCATGGTATTGGCAAAAAAACAAACAAACAGCAACAACAAAAAAAACAGACACAGAGGCCAATGGAACAGAATTGAGAATCCAGAAATAAACTCATATATGGGCACATAGTTTTTAACAAAGGAGCCAAAAACATGTAATGGGAAAAAAGATCCTTTTCAGAAAGTGGTGCGAGGAAAATTGGAAAGCCATATGCAAAAGAATAAAACCAGACTGCTATCTGTTAACTCAAAATGGATTGAAGACATAAATATAAGACCTAAAACAATAAATTGCATAGGAGAAAACATAGGTACTAAATTTATGGACCTTGGGTTCAGAGAGGATTTTATAAATCTGACCTCAAAGACAAGGGATATAAAAGCAAAAATAAATGAATAGGACTATATCATACAAAAAAGCTCTGCACAGCAAAAGAAACCATCAACAAACCAAAGAGGCAACCAAATGAATGGGAGAAAATATTTGCAAAAATCAACTTTGATAAGGGGCTAATATCCAAAATATATAAAGAACTCATACAACTCAATATCAAAAAACAATTCAATTTGAAAAATGGGCAGAGGACTTGAACAGACACTTCTTCCAAGAAGACATACAAATGGCTAACAGGTATATGAAAAACTGCTCAACTTCGCTAGCTATTAGGAAAATGCAAATCAAAACCACAATGAGACATCACCTCACACCTGTTAGAATGTCTATTATCAACAAAACAAATAATAACAAGTGTTGGAGAGGCTGTGGAGAAAAAGGAACCCTTATACACAGCTGGTGGGACTGTAAATTGGTACAGCCACTATGGAAAACAATATGGAGGTTTCTCAAAAAATTAAGAATAGAATTACCGTATGACCCAGCAATCCCTCTTTTGGGTAGCTAGACAAAAAAAAAAAAAAAATCTGAAAAACGTTTATTCATAAAGATATAGTACCCCTGTGTTCCTTGCAACATTATTCACAATGGCCAAGACATAGAAACAACAAAAGTGTTCTTTAATAGCTGATTGAATTAGGAAGATGTATATATATACAATGGAATATTATTCAGCCATAAGAAAAGATGAAATACTGCCATTTGTGATAACATGGATGAATTTTGAGATTATCATGCTTAGTGAAATAAGTCAGTAAAAGTCAAGAACCATGTGGCTTCGCTCATATGTGGCATATAAAACGGAAAGCAAAAAATGAATGAGACAAACAAAGAAACAAGAACTTATAGACACAGATGATACAGTTTACTGGTAACCAGAGGGTAAGGGGAGATGGAGGGTGGTAGAAAAGGGTAAAGGGGTCAGATATATGGTAATGGAAGGAAAACTGATTCTGTGTGGTGAACACACAATGCAATATACAGATGATGTATTATAGAAGTGTATACTTGAAAGCTATATAATTTTATTAACCAGTGTCACCCCAATAAATTTAATTCAAATAAAAGAAAAAGAACCATATAAAGGAACCAGTCTGAAGTAAAGAATACAGTAACTAAAAACGAAGAATACACTAGAAGTAATCACCAGCACACTAGATGAAGCAAAAGACACCAAAGAACAGATCTTACAGATAGAATTAGAGCATTTCACCCCAAAGCAACAGAATATACATTCTTTTCAAGTGCACATAAAACATTTTCCAAGATAGAGCCCATGTTAGGCCACAAAACAGGTCTCAATAAATTTAAGATTGAAATCATATCAAGCGTCTTCTCTGACTATAATGGTATGAAACTAGAATCAATTACAAGAAAAATAAAAGAACACACACACACACACACACACACACACACACACAAAGGCTAAATAACCTTCTACTAAATAATGAATGGGTCAACAATGAGAATAAGGGCGAAATCAAAAGATTACTTGAGAGAAATGAAAGCACAATGACCCCAAATCTATGGCACCCAGCAAAAGTAATACTAAGTGGAAAATTCATAGCAATGCAGGCCTACTCCAAGAAACAAGAAAAGTCTCAAATAAACAATCTAATCTTAAACACTTAAAGAAACTAGCAAAAGACCAGCAAACAAAGACCAAAGTGAGTAGAAGAAAGGAAATAATAAAGATCAGAGAGGAAATAAATGAAATAACATGTAAAAATGATACAAAAGATCAAAGAAGCCAACAGTTGTTTCTTTGAAAAGAAACAAAATTGATAAGTATTTAATCAGACTCCTCAAGGAAAAAAGAGAGAGGACCCAAATAAATAAAATTAGAAATGAAACAGGAGAAGTGACAACTGACACCACAGAAACATAAAAAAGTTAAAGAAAATATTATGAAAAATTGTATGCCAACAAATTGGACAAACTGGAAGAAATGCATAAACTCCTGGAAGCATACAATCTTCCAAGGCTGAATCAAGAAGAAACAGAAAATCTGAACTGAAAATTACTACTAATCTGAAATCAAATCTGTAATAAAAAAAAAACTCCCAACAAACAAAAGCCCTTGATCAGATGGATTCACAGGTGAATTTTACCAAACATTTAAAAAAAAAATTAACACTTACTCTCAAACTATTCCAAAAAATTTTCCCAGAGGAGGGAAAGCTTCCAAGCTCATTTTACAAGGCCATTACCTTGATTCCAAAACCAGACGAAGACTTACAAAAAAGAAGAAAATTATAGGCCATATTCCTAGTGAACATGGTACAAAAATCCTCAACAAAATATTAGCAAACTGAATTCAGCAATACGTTAAAAAGATTACACACCATGATCAGGTGGGATTTATTTCTGGGATGCAAGTTTGGTTCAATATCCACAAATCAAGTAATGTGATACACTATATAAACAATATGAAAGATAAAAATCATATATCAATAGATGCAGAAAAAGAGTTTGACAAAATTATACATCTATGATAAAAACTCAGCAACGTGGTAATAGAGGGGATATATCTCCATATAGTAAAAGCCATGTACAACAAACACACAGCTCTCATCATACTCAATGGGGGAAAGCTAAAAGCATTCTCCTTAAGATCGGAAACGAGACCAGGTTGTCCACTTTCACCACTTTTATTCAACATAATATTGGAAGTCTTAGCTACATCAATCATTCAAGAAAAAGAAATAAAACACATCCATATTGGAAAGGAAGAAGTAAAACTGTCATTATTTGCAAATGATATGATACTACATATAAAGAACCCTAAAGATTCCACCAAAAAAAATATTAGAACTGGTAAATGAATTCACTAAAGTAACAGGATACAAAATTGATATTCAGAAATCGGCTGTATTTTTATACTCCAATAATAACCTCTCAGAAAGAGAAATTAAGAAAACAATCCCATTTACAATTGTATCAAAAACAAAAGCCCTAGGAGTAAATTTAATGAAGGAGGTAAAAGACCTGTACTCAGAAAACTATTAAGACACTGAAGAAAGACATTGAAAAGATCAAATAAGGAGAAGCATATACCGTGCTCATGGATAGGAAGACTTACATCATTAAAATGTCCATGCTACCCAAAGCAATCTATAGATTTCATGCAATCCCTATTAAAATATCAATGGCATTTTTCACAGAACAAGAACAAATAATCTTAATATTTATTAGGAACCAAAAAAGACCCTGAATAGCCATTGCAATCTTGAGAAAGAAGACAAATTTAGAGATATCATGCTACCTGACATCAAATTATAGTACAAGGCCATAATAATCAAAACTACATGACACTGGCATAAAAACAGACACATAGATCAAGGGAACAAAACAGAGAGCCCAGAAATAAACCTATGCCTATATGGTCATTTAATCTACGACAAAGCAGGGAAGAATATACAGTGGGGTAAAGAGAGTTTACTCAATTAAAAGGCATTGGAAAAACTGGACATACACATGCAAAAAAATGAAATTACACTACCTTCTTACACCATATATAAGAATAAACTCAAAATGGATTAAAGACTTAAATGTAATACCCCAAACCATAAAACTCCTAGAGGAAATCATAGGCATTAAACTCTCTGACATTGTTCTTAGTAATATTTTTTTCTGGTCTGTCTCCTTGAGCAAGGAAAACAAAAGAAATATAAAGAAATGGGACCACATCAAACTGAAAAGTTTTTGCACAGCAAAGGAAACCATCAACAAAATGAAAAGACAGCCTACTGAATGGGAGAAGATATTCACCATTGATAAATGTGATAAGGCATTAACATCCAAAATTTATAAAGAACTCATACCACTCAATACCCAAAAAGCAAAGAATCCAATTAAAAAAATGGACAGAGAACCTGTATGTCCACCAAAGTGGACATACAGATGGCCAACAGACATATGAACAGATGTTCAATGTCACTCACTATTCATCAGAGAAATGCAAATTAAAACCACACCACAATGAGATATCACCTCACACTATCAGAATGGCTATCATCAATAAATCAAACAACAAGTGTTGGTGAAGATGCTGACAAAAGGAAACCCTCATGTACTGTTGATGGCATTGCAAAATCGTGCATCCACTATGGAAAATGGTTTGGAGGTTCCTCAAAAAATTAAAAATTGAAGTACCTTATGACTCAGCAATTCTACTTCTCGGTGTTTATGCAAAGAAATCCAAAATACTAATTTAAAAAGTTATATGCACCCCTATGTTTACCACAGAACTATTTACAATGGCCAAGATGTGGGAGCAACCCAAGTGCCCATTAAAAGATGATTGGATATAGAAGAAGTGGTACATATATACAATAGAATATTACTTGGCCACAAAAAAGAATGAAATCTTGTCATTTGCAACAACAATGAAGTGTGACCTATGAAATGTGATAAAAAAATACAGTGAATGTTTAAATAAAAAATTATTACAGTAATTTTTTTACATTATTACATTAATTATTACATTAACCCCCCTCAAATATACTCCCCCTTGCTGCAAGCACGCTTATCCCATCATTCTTGCCACTCTCTGAAGCAGTTCTGGAAGTCCTATTCCCTGAGTGTCTTTATTTCATCCTCCATCATGACAACGCTTCATGTCACACATCACTTCTGGTACGGCAACATCTATGAAATAAGAACATTACGGTGTGTCCTCATCCACCTTATTCACCGGATCTGGCCCCAGGTGACTTATGGCTCTTCTCCAAAGTCAAAATGACCATGAAAGGAAAATGTTTTGAATTGATACAGAACATCGAGGCAGCCATGACAGCATAACTAAAGACACTTATGAAAGAGGACTTCCAGAACTGCTTCAGAAAGTGGCAAGAATGATGGGATAAATGTGTTCAAAGCGAAGGGGAGTATTTTGAGGGGGATTAATGGCAATGTGTCTTTTGCTGTAATACATTTTTATTTAAACATTCACCGTATTTTTTTATCACACTTCATAGAAGTTATAATGCTAAGTGAAATAAGTGGAACTGAAGAAGACAAAAAGTATATGATCTCACTTACATGTGGAATCTAAAGAACAAAATAAATGAACAAACAAAACAGAAACAGACTCATAGAAACAGAGTACTGATGGTTGACAGAAGGGAGGGATTTGGCGAACTGGGTGAAAAAAGTAAAGTGATTAAGAAATACAAATTGGTAGTTACAAAATAGTCACGGGGATGTAAAGTACAGTATAGGGAGTATAGTCAATAATGGTACAACAGCTATGTATAGTGGCTAATTGGGGCCATCAATGCATAAATTATATAACGTCTAACCACTATGCTGTACACCTGAAACTAATAGTAAATAATATTGAATGCCAACTGTAACTGAAAAAAATATTTTTTTTTTTTAAAAGAAGGCTGAGTTATAATGAGAACCTATGTCTTTACTAGTTCACAGGAAAGATTGACACATCCGGTGTGTGCCATTGACTCCACTGTATGCCTGGAGTAGTGGGAGGAAACTGGCAGATCTGTGGGCAAAGGTGCTGGTGGGAAGATTAGAGAGGGAGAGGAGTGAGTGAGTGTGCAGTGCTTAAGCACAGGGAGAAGCCAAGAATTGTAAACCATGATCAGGAAGGGGCTGTGCAAGTTCAGGACATTTATCAGTAGGTTTTTGAAATACCAGTGAGTCTTGTCAAGAAAACAGGTGTGTGTGTGTGTGTTTGTGTGTGTGTGTGTGTGTGTGTGTGTGTGTGTGTTGGCAGTACAGAGCAGACTGACAAGAGGATTGGACAGAACAAGATAATATCAAAATGATTCTACCTTGGCTTCACTTGCCCTTACCAGCTGAGATGGCTCAGCATGTGGGCCTGTTACCAAAAAACCTCTGCTCATAGTCTACCCTGCCATATGGAGTGTTCCAAAGCACCTGGACTGTCTCCATTTTAAAGTCTGATTCCCCCCTAGGAAGAAATCATCACCAGTTGTCTCCTTTGCAAAAGTGTGAGGCTGAGGGTGTGGTGATGTAGAGACGGATAGGCAATATTGGTGGCACGTTTTAAGAGGAAACTCAAAATCTCATCACTTCTGGCATCTATTCTTTATCTTTATTGAGATATAATTGACATAACAATGTGTCATTTTTAGGTGTACAACATGATTTGATACATCTATATATTGCAAAATGATTACCTCAATAAATTTGATAAACATTTATCACCACACATAGATATAGGTTTTTTTGTGTGTTTTTTTTCCACAAGATGAGAACTTTTAAGATTTACCCTCTTAACCACTTCACATATAGAACATAGTATTGTTAACTATAGTCACCGTGCTGCATATTACATCCCTAGGACTTAATTATCTCCTAACTGGAAGTTTGGACCTTTTGACGACCTTCATCTTTTTCACCATTCCTTCTTTATTTCATTCTATACTTCATTTATCCTTCTTTCTTAAGAGAGTTCTGAGATGTTCTCAGGAACAAAAGGGAGGCACTTTAGTGGAAGATGGCTGGGGGAATTGTACTGGGGAGACCCCACGATTCCTCTTCTAATTTTTGGATCTATTCACTTTGCAAATGTTTTCTTCTGTTTACTCTTTATTAGGTATGTTCTTGTTTCCCTAAGAAATGGTCCTCTGAATGCCTCCCTTTCCAAAGGAACCCATATCTATCATCAAGAAGTAACCAGAGTGGGGTTGAAAGGAAAGCATCATTAGGCAAGATACTCAGACAGATTCTTGGCCATGACATGATATGAACTAGAGGGTCCGTGAAGGTCGTATGGTTTTAGCACCATGCGGGAGAACAGACTGACACTTGAAAACAGTGGTTAAAATGGGCATTGTCCATTGTGTACTCTGAGTAGTAAGGGTAGATTACCTCACAGAGGCCATTTGAGGATTGAGAATATTAGTGTTCTAGGCATCCTATTTCCACCTTGGGGTGCAATTAATGGGGTCTCTGAGGGGGTGTGGGACAACTTGTATAGAGTATATGAAGGAAGCCCTAGGATTATTTTACCTGATGTTCTTGTAGCTTTAATATAAACTAAGTCAGATGTCTCAAGCAGCACTGATGAGACATTGGAAGCTAATGCGGAAGGGGGAATGTTACTTCAGCAAAGCACCAGTATAGGAGGGAATGTATTCCTGTAATATATTCAAATTTTCTGAGACTGTAAAAAGAGAAAAACTGATAGTATGGTTCAAGGACTTCTGTTGATTGACAGTGCCGCTGGAGTCCGTGCTTCAGGCATGTTTCCCGGTGCCTCACAATCACCTGAAGATCATGCCCTAGAGAACTGCATCGCCCCATTACCCACCATTGTGTCCAGATGGCTTTTGTGTTTGGGTCATGAGTAGGTGGCAGAGTGGAGATGACACTTACTAGTAAGCTGGATGCTGTGAGCACCTGCCTTTCTGCTACAGTGGATGACAGATAGTTGTTTATGTAGGAGAATGTCCCCCTCTTAAGAGACCCTTCTTTATCTCTCTATCATCTCTCTCTCAATCATCTATCTATCTAGCTAGCTATCTGTCTGTCTGTCTGTCTGTCTGTCTATCTATATCTATCTATCATCTACCACGTTTTTCTAAATGCCTCCAACTATCATATCATTATCCATGACTTTCTGTCAATAAGTTGAGACTTGGATGATCATTATATAGATTACATTATGTAGATATATATTGTATAGTATTATATAGATACATTCTGAAATACATTATAAGATTGGAAGCCACGGGCCTCATAAGTTTAGGCAATTGTTATTAGGCTGCACAGCTCAGTAAAGTGGAAACGTGGAGCAGATCCCAGACCTTCTGGCTCCAAGGGATTGCATCCAACAGACATGACAATTCTATTTTCACAACGTCTGGCACATTGTTGGTGCTCATATTGTTGAGTAAATGAATAAATGTCTAGAAGTCTTTGGGTCATGACCTGATTACCTCATTCTTTTTTCTTTGTTTTGATCTGCTGTGTCAGCCTAGGCAGATACTCAATTTTTCTCATGACAAAGTCGCTCAGTCACCTTTTGCCCCCTTGGGACTTTCTATAGATTCTCCATCAAGCTCTTTACTAGCCAGCCCTGCCAAGGAGCAAATGTTTTTATTGGAACAGCATGAAATGTGACATTACTCATAGATTCTGGCAGAAAATTAGTGGTAGTGAAAACTAGCTCAGCACAGCTGGGTGAGATTGCACCTCCTCCCTGGAAGCAGTAAGCTGAGGGACTGCAGGGAGTCATAATGGTGTAATGATGGCTAATGGTGAGGAAATGATGGACCCGAGGCCCATAAATCAATCTGAGCACAGGGATGGCTAATGAAACACTCAGGGGATGCTTCAGCTCATCTGAGCATTGTTCATGGGTTTGTGTCTCTTACTGAATCATTGTATTTTGTTAGATAAGGGGAAAGTATAACAAATTGTATATAGGAAGTCTCAGAAGGCTAAGATATTTGCAGGTTGACAAACAGGGAGGTATGAGGCCCATCTGTAGGCTCCAGAGCTTCGAGATAATTCCTTCGTGGTTTGGGGCTTATTCCCCATTTTAGTTCTTTGCCAAAATTTTAGACTTGGTCTATTTTTTTTTTATATATATGCAATGAACATTGAGGCACAATATTTAAGATAACAAAGTACTAGAGTTTCGTCAAAGGTTTCGACAATTGACTTTGCATTTTCCAGTCCAACCAATATTACAAACAGTTCCAATATCACAACATTGGTTTCAGTCCTCTCTATACTGCAAGATTGTTTTGTTGCAAATCTTTACCCCTGAGGAAGAAGCGAAATTGAAAGTTTGACTATAACCATAGAAAACTTCAAAGTTGAGAAATTTTCAATGCTTTTAATAGTTTCCTCTGGAGCAGAAATGATTGGCAAAAATAGTGTGCAGTAAAAACTCCATAAGTCACTTGAGGCAGATTCAGGTACAGCCCTTTCTTTCTGCTCTTTCATAGAAATATTAAACAAGGAGTTTCAGAATAGTAGGACAATCATTCCACAGCTTGTAAGCAGACATTTCTAATGTGAACTTTACAAGTACAACGTGTTATGTTTGTAGCAATAATATAAAACAATTTCTGGAAAAAGAAGAATATATGCCTTGAGGCTATTTGCTTGAGAATAATTGTTAACAGTCACGACTTATTATTTTCATTTTTTCCAAAAATACATTTTTTCTTCTTTTTTGGAAGTATATCATGACAGGCAGAAGGCTTCAGGACTATGATGGGGTATTTGCCCAACGGACTCTTGGAAGATGCCCACATATAAAATTATAACAACGACCTTTCTCTCGCTGAAGATGATGCTGAGGTGTCTATGGGAGACTCCATTCAAACCTTCTTGTGACCTCTGCCTTGGTAGGAGTCTTTTGTGAGGTGTGGCTGTCTGTGTCCCTAGAGGAAGGTACCTCTGGACAAGCTGCCACAGAGATTGCAGTGGGAAGAGGAAAGTACCTGGGATAATTATATAACTCTTCCAGTTGCTAGAGGAATCTGCTTGTTTTCAGACAGAGGCATACTGAACAGTAGTTCTCTTTCCTCAATACCAAAACACAATCTCTGTTATAATTTACTTTAAGGGAGTATAGATATGACTTGCAGCTGTGGATGTTACGACTACAGGTAGAACAAGGTTGTGACACCGAGGAAAGGGCCATGACTTACAAAGCAGAAAAGCAGAGCAAATCTATGCCAGAAACAAAAATAAGGCAGCGGTTTCTGCAAAATCCCATTCTCACAGCAATAATGATTAAGGGATCTGACCCTCATGTTTCTGGCAAAGATTGCTCCAGAAATGGCCTTTTCATTTTCATCAGCCCTACCTTCTGTCCTTCAACTCAGAATCATCTGTTCTGTCAGCTTGTTTTGTCTTGAGCCTTATTCATGCCCAACAGTTTAGCCTAAACCCCACCAAGAATATCATGCCGTTCTGAATGACTATACGTCTTCCTTTAAACTAGAGGAAACAATGGCTTGCTCTAGTCCAGGGTTTTGCTCTGTTTTCTCTCTTACTACTTCAAATCCACCCCATTATTACCAGAGATAAAAGTAGATAAAAAGTCAAAGGGGATGTAGCCAAGATTTTTCACTACTAGGGCTCTAACTTCTGGCATGACATTGTCCCAGAAAGAGAACTTCTGGTTATGCTATTATGGAATTATATTGAAAATGCTTCTGCCCAGATCTGGGCAGAGGACTTCCAAGGGTAAACGACTTCCAAGGTAGTCAGGGCTGAATGAGTGCTTCCTGTCTCCTTCTTAAATCAGTGTCTCCTTAGAAAGTGCAACAGATGTTTGATCTCCTTGCGTGTCATTCACTCATTGTGGGGGTCAAAATCAGGACAAATACTGTGATCTGCACCATACCTTAAAGGAGGGTGCTGGTTACTTAAGATATTTTAATGTAACTGTTATGTGGAATGATTGGCCTACTATTCTGAAACTGAAAATGGAGTGTGAATCTGAGAGGTACTTCCTGGATCTAATGATGTGTGCTCATCTTCCCTCACAGCAGGGTGGGGTTTTACTAGAAGGGACTATTGCCCAAGGTCTTCCCTGAAACTTGGATGAAATCAAAGAGTGAGAACTGAGTAAGCAAATTTTCAAACGAAAAATCCTTACCTTAGGTAAACAAGTATTTCTGTTTACTGACTCATTATTCAAATGACTAGATAGAGGGTGTCAATAATAAATGTTCCCTCTTCTTCCAGCTGATAAACAAATGCCTCATTTGTGTTATTTACTTAGAAAGAAATAACTACCTAATATTTTTATCAAAGTGAAGTTGTCATGTTTTAACACATGCCAAGATCATAAGCCAAATAGAGTCAGAATCTTTTATCCTACCCCAAATTCCCACTTCTGGGAGACCTGGGCCATGCTCTGAGAAATGTCTGGCAAAGTTAACTAATCACTGGAGGTCATAAATAAAGACATTGCCACTTGCTGTGACACGTAGCACCTTCCTGGAGTAGCTGGGAATTGGTGATAACAAACCACAATAACCCTGAGCTTAGAAATGGATTTGAATTTTGTTATTATACATTTTGCAATTTTGGCAGTTTTGAAGGTAAAAATGTGTCAAAGGATAGTATGCCTCAAGGACAGTCAGTGTTAAATCAATATTAATTAAATAGGCTTATTCTTATTTAACAAAGCACTGAAGTGTGGAGGAAAGGATATGCTGTGACCATTTTCTTTAATTTTCTTTTGCCATCTGTCAGGTAAGACTTGAAATTCTCATACATCAGCATTTTAAATATATAGCCAATTTTCAGCTCAGGTTGCTTACCTAATGATGTATTTACTATGTCTTTGTTATGATTTACCAGAGATAAAGCTGTATTATTAAGCAGAAAAGAACTAGAAGGTGCACCTATAAAAACAACAGAAGTTTTGAAACAAGAAAAAAGTTAGGGTTACTTGTTTTCATCAAATCAGTACCCTCAAAGTGTATGGCAGCACATAGGATTGAAATAACAAGTACTATCTTTGCTGAGAAACATAGAAAGAATCATTTGTCGGCCAAATGAATTATGGAAAGTCAGTCTTTGCCCATCCGTTTCATATCTATTAAGGACCTAACTTAGCAATATATAAAGCAAAAAGTGCGAGAGCAGGTGTTCCTTGAAAGGAAAAGACCATCCTGTCAATTAGTCCTATCCTTTCAAGAGTGTAGCTATCCTCATGGAGTGGTCAGTAAGATCTGTATTTCCAATGCTGTTACTAAAAGCTTGTAATGTGGGATGGGGAAGAGCAGGGAGGACGGATCCCAACAGTCATAAGAACAAAGCTCATTATAAACATATGAGTTCCTTTTACCAACCATGGAACGTCAGAACATCATGAAGTCCTTACGGATAAAAGCTCATCTCAAATATTATTAGAACCACCCCAGCGGTGCTCTCCATGATATTGAAGTAGTGGTGTTAATCCCTTGTCTCAATTGAGAAGTCAGAAGCTCTTACCTCAGGGCCAGACTTCCAACCCTATCTCTATCTCCTTTCACCTTTTGCTCGTGACGTCAAATGCATGGCAGTTTTGGACTCCACTATATAACTCCAGAAATTTACATATGTTTGGACGAATCCAGGAACTATCTTTACATCCTAACTCCTAGCGCCATAGCAAAGAGCAATAAGATACTGTCCTTATCATCAGTGACATTATTATCTAACAGGTTGTATCAGACAGTTAAACAAATAAATATAAGCACTTTGGTGGTTATATGTATATAATATTCTGTGACCACAGAAGGAAGATTTTCTTCTGGTGTGGAAAGAAGGAAACACAACCTTAACCATTCTTTACACGTGTAGGGTTTAAGACACTTCTGAGTTAGGCTTAACATTGAAGTAGGCCATGGATAGAGTGGTTCCTGTCAAGGCATTAGGTTTCACAACTGAGAAAATAATTCTATAGGGATACCAATTTTTGGCATGGATCTGTCTATGACTTCCTGAGAGTGGGTTGTTTAGTGACAAAAAAATAAATATGTGCCTTTGGACCACCACCATCACCACCTCATCTTTATGCTACAGAGAGTCTCTAACATGTGGTTTGATTCTTTAGATTTAGATGAATAAATTATTTCAATTATAGTCGTTATTTTATCCTATTTCTACCTACAATAACCCACTTTAATGATCAAAGGTAGTTGCTGATTCTGGAGGGTCACAACATTTCATGCTAGAATTTATCAGTTCTTTATTTATGTCTAACATTTACAAATCATGCTGAATCCTATGTAAGTGATAAGAGAACATGATAACTTGTACCGCATGCACACACAGCTATAGGAATGCCTTTGAAGGAGCTTTAGGGGCACAGAAGTTTTACTTCACGATAGGTGAGTGAACCACAATGATGCAATTATATGGGATTTCCCACCTCAAAATTTTGGAAAATTTAAATCCTTCCTCTCCCTTTCTTGATGATAAACCAGGAAAAATAGCTTTGAAATGCTGATGGAAACTAATCTTGTTCTTACATTTCCTTTAACATTAAACACTTTACAGATAGAAAAAGATAAGAGAGCCAAAAAGCTGATGGTTTTCTGAATATTTGAATATCTTATTTGTATTTTGCTGACATTAAGAAACCATTCCAGATATAGTAAGAATCCAGAGAAATACATTTACTTGTATTAAGAAATAGTATGATCATGAGAACCAAAATTTAGCTGACAATAGTCAAATTAAGTTCTACTTATCTATTGTGTTCAATGAAAGGCCTAGATATACTGAATAATCACAAATGTTCAAACCATCATGAGAACCCCTTTTATTATGTTACTTTGTGCTATAGGCTTAATTATGTATTCTCCAAATTCTTATGTTGAGGCCTTAACCCCAAATGTGACTGTATTTGGAGATAAGATTTTTAAGAGGTAAAGGGTTATAAGTGTGGGATCCCGATCCTATAGGATTGATGGGAGTGCAAGGAGAGAAATCTTTCTCTCTCTCTCTCTCTCTGCATCCCCATGTGCACAAACAAAGAAGAAAGACCATGTGAGCACACAACAAGAAAGATACCATCTGTAAGCCAGAAGGAGAACCCTCACTAGAACCCTACTATGCTGGCACCCTGATCTTGAACTTCCAGCTTTCAGAATTGTGAGAAAATAAATTTCTGTTGGTTAAGTCATCTAGACTAAGGTATCTTGTTATGACAGCGAGAACTGACTATCACACCTCGTATTAAGAAACACAAATCCCTTCTGAGGAAACACACTTACACCTGAAATTTGATTATTTTAGTAATTGCTAATCCAATTTCATGGCGTAAATTGGCTTTCTTAAAGCAACACTCCCCTGTAACCCTACAGTAGCCGTGGGAGACTGTTATTCACCCTTCATTGACCTGACAACAGCTCAAAAGTCTTGAATTTATAACGTTTGTCCCTGACTACTCCATGTCCATGAATAACCATTAAGAGGTAAACAAAGTCTTCAGAGTCTTATATAAATGTCTGACAATTAAGTTTGTGAATTTGTTGCAACAATGTTGCTAACCTTTTTTGATATCAGAGGGATTATTCACTATGAATTTGTACCAACTGGACAAACAATTAACCAAGTTTACTATTTGGAAGTGCTGAAAAGACTGCGGGAAAAAGTCATGCCAACAATTCATGACTCTTGCATCACGACAATGCACCAGAACTCACGGCACTGTCTGTGAGGGAGTTGTTAGCGAGTAAACAAATAATTGTATTGGAACACCTTCCCTACTCACCTGATCTGGCCCCCAATGACTTCTTTCTTTACCTGAAGATAAAGGAAATATTGAAAGGAAGTCATTTTGATGACATTCAGGAGAGCAAGTATAATACGACAACAATTCTGATGGCCATTCCAGAAAGAGTCCCCAAATCGCTCTGAAGGGTGGACTGGCATCAGTGCATAGCTTCCCAAGGGGAGTACTTTGAAGGTGACCGTAGTAATATTCAACAATGAAGTATGTAGCACTTTTCTTTCTTTTTTTTTTTAAATTAAAGTTTATTGGGGTGACAATTGTTGGTAAAGTTATGTAGATTTCAGGTGTACAATTCTGTATTACATCATCTATAAATCCTATTGTGTGTTCACCACCCAGAGTCAGTTCTCCTTCCATCCCCATACATTTGATCCTCCTTACCCTCATCTCCCACCCTCCACCCCCCTTACCCTCTGGTAACCACTAAACTATTGTCTGTGTCTATGAGTTTTTGTTTCTCATTTGTTTGTTTTGTTCTTTTGTTGTTTTTTGTTTATATACCACATATCAGTGAAATCATATGGTGCTCTGCTTTTTCTGTCTAACTTATTTCGTTTAGCGTTATGGTCTCAAGATCCATCCATGTTGTCACAAATGGTCCTATTTCATCTTTTCTTTTCGCCAAATAGTATTCCATTTGTATATATACCACAACTTCTTTATCCATTCATGTATCGAAGGACATTTTGGTTGTTTCCATGTCTTGGCCACCGTAAATAAAGCTGCAATGAACATTGGAGCACAAGTGTCTTTATGGATAAATGTTCTCCGATTTTTGGGTAGATAACCAGGAGAGGGATTGCTGGGTCATACGGTAATTCTATTCATAATTTTTTGAGGAACCTCCACACTGCCTTCCATAAGGACTGCACCAGTCTGCATTCCCACCAACAGTGTATGAGGGTTCCTTTTTCTCCACAGCCTCTCCAACACTTGTTACTATTTGTCTTGTTGATGATAGACATTCTGACTGGGGTGAGGTGATATCTCATTGTGGATTTTATTTGCATTTCTCTGATGATTAGTGTAGCACTTTTCTAGAATGAGTTCATGAACTTAATTTTCTGACCTCGAATCTGCATTCCAATATTCATTGTAGCATTATTCACAATAGCCAAGCTATGGAAACAAACTATGTGCCCATCAATGGGTAATTAATAAAGAAAATGTGAGCTATATGAATATTATTCAGCTATGAGAAAGAAGGCATCCTGCCACTTGCAGCAACATGTATGGACCTTGAGTCCATTATGCTAAATGAAATAAGCCAGAGAGAAAAAGACAAATACTATATAGTATCACTTATACATAAAGGCTAAAACAAAACAAAACTAAGTCTGAACAAAAAGTTGAACTCATAGAAACAGAGTAGAAAAATGGTTTCCAAGGACTGGGAGGTAGAGATAATAAGGAGAAGTTAGTAAAAGGGTACAAATTTTCAGCTATAAGATGAATAAGTTCTGAGGTTCTAATGTTTATCGTGGTGACTGTAAAACACACTGTATTGCATAACTGAAATTTGTTAAGACAATAGAACTTTAATGTTCTCACACACACAAAAAGATAAACATGTGAGGTAATACATGTATAAATTAACTAGACATGGAAATCCTTTCACGACATATACAGAGGGTGCCAAACAAATGTATACACGTTTTAAGATAACATCTCTTAAAATGTGTATACATTCTTTTGGCAACCTGGTACATACAGCAAACCACCATGATATACACTTTGAATCTTACATTTTAATCAATTATACTTCAATAAAGCTGAAATGTAAACAAATAAATAAATAACTAAATCAATAAAATGGCAGTGAAGGAAGAATATGATTTAGAGGTTTATTTGATTTAAAATGTTTAATTGGATCATTTTTGGTTGAAGAGATTACTGATTTATAAACTGAGGATACTGTTTTTCCTGGGAATATAACTGATGTAAATATGCCTCTCTAACACTACTAAGAATCTTTACCTTAAGACATACTAATTATCTTTAAATCTACATTTTTAGTTTTAATTACATCCAGGAAACAACCTGGAATATGAAAAGGAGTGAGTTAAGGAGATGTCACCTGGGAAGGTTCTAATGAATCTGAGTAATCCCAAGGGTCTACTTGAGGAGACCAGTGGGGCATTTAAGTAATGAGGTCAACATTAATAATCTGTGGTTAACTAGCGTTCAGGTTCACAACTAAACAGATGATTTTCTCTGTGGTGCTGTGTTTTCTTTGTCTGAGTTTCTATCCTCAAGGAATTATCTACCTCATTTTTCATCTAGCGTATTTATTCAAACAAGAAATTTGTCAGTCTTAAAATCTCAATCATCACAGAAATCAATACCCAAATCTTTTTATTCCATATTTGAAACAGTTCTCATATCTGTCTGCTGGTCTTATCTACTCTTTACAACCCAACTCCAAGCTTCCATTATCTCTTGTTCTGCATCAGTTCCTTACTACAGTGTTCGTGTCTGCTCTTGCCCCTGCACTCTAGTCTCTAAATCTGAGCCACAGGGGAGCAGTATTACTGAGCAGATCACTCCCATGCTTAAGGTCTTTCAATGTCTTCTGGGTCCTCTTAGATTAAAATGCAAAATTCTTGACATAACTTACTAAACCCAGAGTATCTGACTGATTTATGTATCTCACTAGCATCATTTCAAGTCCCTTTAAAATTTTGTCACTGTGATCCAGTCAAACTGGGCTTGATTGTCAAGTTCTTGAAGAGGCTACTGTTCTTTGTGACTCAGGCTCTGTGTGTAAATTTTTCCCTCTGTAAATGTCTCAACCACCCCTGTACCCTTTGGTAACAATGCCTTAATTATTCTTCCAATTTAAAATCAATATTGTCTAAGGGAAGCATTCACCAAATCCCCAGAATAATACTAAGCAGTTAAAATTTAGTATCCTGAGTCTGTTGCAGCAATATCCTGAGCCTGTTGCAGCAATATATAATTATAATAAAATAATTTTATAATTTAATACAGTTAACCCTTGAAAAACACAGGCCTAGAACTGTGCGGGTCTATTTATATGTGGATTTTTTTCAATAAATACGTGAACTGTTTTCGATCTGTGGTTGGAAAGGTGAGTTGTATGCATTGCTGTAGGCCATTTCATACAGGGGACTTGAGTATCTATGGATTTTGGTATCTGGGGGGATCCTGGAGCCAGTCTCCCACAGATGCCAAGGGACAACTAAGTTTTGGGGGAGTAAAAGTTATACACAGATTTCTGACTGCATGGGGTGGGGTTGGTTCCCATAATCCCAGCATTGTTCAAGGGTAAACTATAGTTACAATTAACATTCAAGTATGTAGTGTAATATTTTTCATGTAGTAGGAGCTAATTAAACAAATATTGATCAAATGAGGTTTTGTTTTATTGTTTTGTTGTCAAACTGATCTTGAAGGACTCCACTCTAACTAAAAATGGAGTCAAATTCTCACGTTTGGTATGTGGGCAAATGGAGCCCAAGAATCTGTCATCAAAAGTCTGTCATTTTTATAAACAGATGGTGCTTCATATGATATTGAGACCCAGAGTCAGGAATGAGGTTGGTGTCCAATTCATAGGGTTATATGGTATTCTACGCAAGCAGGTTTTGTCTAAGGAAAGTTCTGCTTTTGTCTATGAGAACAATCTTCTCAAAAGGCAACTATCTTTACTCTGAAGGTCCTTCGCTGAAGGATCCTAGGCCTAGCCAGTTCTCCATGGCTCTTACAATTACACCCCACTACACTTAGTGGGGACACTTTAGTTGTTGATTCAACCCATGCCATGTGTTTATACAGGGGAAAACTTTACATCTGTACTTATGTTTTGCCACAAAGGGTGATCAAATCACTTATTGCCCCATGTTGTACCAATATAGCAATGTTGTAATAGCCATTACTGGAAGGAAAGAGTCGTGTCCAGCTTTCTAAGAGCATGGAACATTCTTATATCTATTCCCACCCTCTATCAACTCTTTCAATGTGTTATTTAATCAGCTAAGAAATTAAAGATAAGTAAAAAAGACAACTTTTGTAAAATATAAAGTTAGCTAGACATAATATGTTTTTAAAGAAAGAAATCAAGACAAAACTTGGGCCCCAACCAATTCTTAGATGAATCAAAATGAACAAACATGAAATGTGGCAGAATAAAACATGGAGAGTATTGACTTAAAGACAATAAGAGTTCAGAGCTAGCTATTTATGAGAATGGGCATCATAGAGAGAAGTTAGTAGAGAGTATATCTTAAGTATTCTCACCACACGTGCACACAAAAAGGTAACTATAGGTGATGGAAATGTTAAGCTTGATTATGATGCTATTTCACAATGTATGTATATATCAAAATATCACTATGTACACCCATAAAGTATGCAATTTTTATTGCTAACTATACCTCAATAAAGCTGGAACAGAAAAGAGAAGTAAATATTGTAAACCATTACAAAAATATTAATAACATAATGCATAGAATTTGGGAGAACCTTGGGGAAAAATATAGGGGACCTATTTTCGGTATCTTTCATAGTAGGGAGATAAACACTACTGTCTCAAATTTAAACATGATTGATATTAATAAATGAATAATGATTTCAACTTTTTCCTTTTTTCCAAAATATTATATCTTTAACCAAAAAGGAAGCTTTTGTAAAATAATATTATTTGGGTGATAAAATATTTACACGAAGTTTGGCAAGCCCTTTGATTTCACATTGGCATATTTTTTCCTATTAAATTAAAGTAAAAAAAGAAATTTTCTTTTGGTCTTTATGTTTATGCAAATAGACATCTGGAGTGATAGGAAACTAATATTATTTTTTTTTAGGGGACACAAGTGTGGTTAGCTCTTGCAAAAGGAATAGAAATGGATAGAGAACAGCTTTTACTTTTTATTTTCTAGTTTTCTATACTGTTTGAATATTCTAGTGTTCATAGTGCGTGAATATTGTCAACAGGGGTTATCTGAGTAGAGATCATAGCCCACTTTTTATTTTTTTATTTATACAATTCATCATATTTGCATATACCAATAGGTCATATTTGGATTTGGATACTTTTAAAAATAAGTAATTGTAAATATGGAATATAATAAAAATAAAAGTAATACAACTAAAATTAATAATAAAATAAATATCCAAAAGTTTAAAATAAAATGTAGGCACAGTAACACGGGGCTTATATGGTTAAAGAGAATGAGTGGAGAACTGACTTAAAAAAAAAAAAAATTTTTAAGGAGTTCGCATCTCACAGTGGCCCATGTGGGTATCAAACCGGCAACCTTGGTGCTACCAGCACCACGCTCTAACCAACTGAGCTAACCAGCCACCCTGAGAACTGACATTTTTGAGTATTCAATATGTTTTAAGTATGTAAAAATTTTAAATCTCTTTTAAGTTACTGATAAATAAATAAAATGATCCAAGTGCATAAATACGTGTATGTAATGTAAAAGTGACATGTAAAAGCAGATGTATAATTAAAATGTACTAAAACTAATATTCAAATTCAAAGTGAGGTAAGAGAAATTTAGACAAAATGAGACAAAAACTCTAAGGGATTGAGAAATTTAAAGGAATAAAGAGTTAAGATAACCTAAAACATGTAAAAGGAGAAATATTAAACTGAAGTACATTACATATTTACACAGAGAGAAAATTAAATGTATTTAAAATAAAACAGAAAAGTTTTTAAAACTGAAAAATTACTAATACATATAAAGCAAATACTAGATCAATATAGAATATGCTAATGAAAATATTAAAATTATGAAATGGCATGAAAGAGTGATGAGAAAAAAATTAAAAAGGAAAATATAAAATAAAAATAGTGCCAGGTTGCATTTTCTATTAGTTGTTGAAGTTAAATACAAGGGAACAGGACCCCCAAAAGCCCAGTGTGTGCATGTGTAGCTGCTAAGCATGCTAGCTGTTTGCTTTTCATAATGATAATAAAATTAGGGCAAATGCAATCTGGACACTTGCTTCTGTCACAGTTATTCCAAAATACAAACAAACAAACACACAGTAAATACATATAAGGGAGTAAAATTTTAAAGCAAAAACTGAAAAAATAAAAATCAATGATTGCTTTTATGATAATTCTGGTAGTCCTGATTCAGGTTATAATCAATACTCTCATCTCACCAAAGAAGAAAAAGGGAAGCATGCATAAGGAAAATAAAATGATATTTTAAAAATTGGTAGTATGATAAAGTATTGCAAAATGTAAAAAATTAAATCCCAAAGAAATGAGATAATAACAATAACAAAAAGTAAGCTAAATATTACTAAAATCAAACAATAATAAGTAAGAAGCTCTTAAAAATAAATACGCGACAGGTGGTTGAAAGCGAAACGTTAAATCGGGCAGCTGGGCAATGTCTAAAGTGTAACAGCTTCCTAGTGTGAAAATAACAAGAAAAAGAAAGTGTTATTTTCATTTCCCTTTATTTCTGTAGCGGTTAATGGAAGTCATGGATATGGACTCTCGGGATTTGGGGGAGCTACCACACAGTTTAGTGTCTTAAAATAAAAAAGGGGGAAGGAAGAATAGTGAAGATCACAGCATGAGGCCCAAAGCTGCAAGAGAATTAGAGTTGCAAGTTTGGGATTTCCAATAGCTGGAGTTCCAAACACTAGCAGCCGAAGAAAGGATTTGAGGGAGAACAGATTTATCTGCTGTTAGCTATTCTTAAATTATATGTTTTGTGGTGTGAAATGGAATCCACTTGTCTTCACCTTGAACACACACACACACACACACACACATCAGTAATTATTTGGATAATGGTTTGTTTGGAGATAGTTTTTGAGCACTCGGTATTCATTTTATCTTCACTTCAGCCCAAAGGAGGTAGGGATCATTATTTCTCATTTCACAAATGAGGTAACTGAGTCATAGGGAGGTTAAATAATGTGTCCAGGATTATAGAATTGGAGAGTGGCAGAACCATGCTGCAAACCCATGTAGTTTTTGTCAAACTTTATAGTGGTCTGTGATTGGGGAGGTTCAAAATCAGAGGCTTCCCATGGGAAACCAGTCATATTAAGCTTATAGTTAAGAATTTGAAGATCCCTTTACTCTATTTTCCCTTGAACCTCAAACAAACGAGTCCTATCCCTGTTTTGAATCAAAGATCAAATGATAAGCTATTCAACGGCTCCTTGAAAATATTTGCACTAAGACTTCGATCAAAACATTTAGAGAACTCAGATTTTGTGTTTTCTTTTCCTCTTGGCTTCCTCCTTCATCCTGGGATAGGATATGTACCACCTTTCTGGGATCCTGTGACATGGCTTGTCACAGCAGGGATCATCTTAACAGCTGGAAGTATTCCCTTCTTTGAAAGGATGATGAAACAAAAGACTAGTTTGCTTCTTCACTTGGCATCTTCCAAAGACTTTAAAGAGCGTTTAACTAATCAGCCAGGATTGTAAAACCTCCAATGACTTGGTGACTTATTTCATTTCAGATCAACACCTCTCTATGGTTGAAAGTCACTTGCCCAAAACTTACCCACTCATTGGCTGAAGAGATGGATGTCTCCCTCTGTAGGGAAGTGAGTTTGCTTTCCACCCTGATGGCTGGTTCTCTGACCTGCTGACTGGGTACTAAGTGACTGTTGTCTCTGTAGATCCCCAGGCCCTGCTCACTTGTTTCATGTTTATGTTTAACAAGGTATGTAAAGGCAAAGTAAGGAGAAACAAATTGCATAGGAGAATACAGCAAACGATGTGGCACAGGGAGATGATTCTAAGTCCTGTCTCATCACAGTCCCTCTTAATCACAGCTCAGTACCCCACACCTGCCCCTGCTCATAAGTCAAAATGTCGATTCTTCATCTTGGCCTGCCATGGCAATGCATGGCCTTCTGTGATCTTCCGCCATCCTTTCCATTGTACCTCCTGATGATCACACTTTTCTCTATAAATGAGATGGGGGTCTTTTGTGCTTTCGATTTCCCCCACCTATTCCACGTCTCTGCCTTCACCCTCTTCCCCTGACATGAGCCCCTGTGTGTCCAGTCCTGGGCTCACATGTACCTACCTGTGTTTCAGGGCCGATGAAGCCCCAGAAATGTAGTTAGCAATTCTCTTTAACAAGGGTGGAGGTGGTAGAGAAATACGCACTTCTAAACTCTTAATTTGGAAACTGGTATCTCACTCCTCTTGCTCTCTGGTCCCGTAATGTGGTGAGCGGGACCATCAGCCAGGAAGACCCAGCTATACTTTCTAGGTGCAGCCTCCCTTGTTAGAGCCTGAGTGGCACATCGAATGGAAACCTGTGCACAGAAAACTTATTTCCATGTCAGAATGAATTTCCCTTTAATGGGGAATGCAACTAAGCTTCCAGAAACAGAAGTGAACCACACTCTGAGTGTCTTATATTTTTTTTCTTTTTCCTTTTACACTCATGCCCTTGTCATTCTGGTAAGAGGACTTGCTGAGCTTCTGTTTGGCAGAACAATGGAGCATATCCATTTTAACTGTGACACTTTCTCACTTGGCAGTGACAACACCCACTCCTTTCCCACCAGGAGCAGGGCCACCAACCCAAGCTCCAGAACCCAACTGAGTGATAGGAGCAGAGCCGTGGTTGATGTAGTGAGGTCCAACATACAGTCAAGGCACTAGGATTTTTAAAATAATAAATCATGAAAGATTTTACACATATAAAACTTTAAGGAAAAGATAATAAACACCTATGCACAGTACATCCAAGAAGTAGAAAATTAGTTGAGGCCCCAGCATACCACTTATCAATTGTGTTGTTTGGAGGCCCTCCCTCTAAAATGTGCCCCATATACCGATCTGCTGGTATCATACCCGTATATTTCATTGTGCTGTGACTACCCATCTAACTATTCCTAAAGAATATATGGCATTTATTGGCATGTTTTCAAACTTTACGTAAATTGTATTGTGCTGAAAATATTCTTCTGCAATTTGCTTTTCTTTTTCTCAACACCCTGTTCGTAAGGTTTATTTACTTATGTTGATTTCCATTTCTGTTCACTTACTTTCAGTACTATATGTGAATATATTACAATATACTTCATTACATGAATATATCACAATTTACTTATCTATTATGCTTTGAACATTTTTGTATACAGCTCCTTATGACACAATTTTAAGATGGCATATATATTCTATAGGAATATATATGCTCGTATGGAGTTGCTGGGTAACAGAGTTTCTAAATTTTCAACTTGATTAGGTATTTACAAATAGCTTCTAAAGTGGTTGTACCAGTTTATATTCCTACCAATAGTGTAATATACATCTTCACATCTCTACACTTTCATCATTACTAGGAATTGTCATGCTTCTAAATTTTGCCAATTTGCTGGTATAGAACAATATTGTACGTGGTTCAATTTTAATAAATACCAGTGAGGTTGAGTGTCTTTTGTGTGTTTCATGGCCATTTCAATTTTCTTTTTTGCAAATTCCTAAGAGTACTAGTTTTTTGTCCCTGTCTTTGCTCTCAAGTACCTCTCTCCATTTGCATTTGGACAGGAACCTGAAGCCTATCAATACCCCCAAATTTGCTTCATTTTGTCTCTCTGACAGGGCAGTAGGGTCTTTGCCCCAGCGGCTGATGTTTTTCATATAGTCATTAGCACAGAAATTGGAAAGGTGAGAAGGATTGGAGCACCAGGGTCTCTGGAGTGCTCAGGACTGAATAGTGCTGGTGTTTTTATTAGAATGTAGAAGGGACAAAGGCCAATGAAACATGAAATGTCTAATCATGAAATGACTTTATGTTTCCAAAAATAGTTATTTTTCACGACAATCTAAATTGAGTTGTCTTAATCAGATAATTTTACAAAATATGAAAAAGGAAACAGAATATCTGAGACTAAGAGGGAGAAGTGAAATGTCTTAATCAGCAAGCAAAGATATTCTCCCCCGCCCCCATTTCAGTGTTCCTACGATGTACCTGTGTCTGCAGGAGAAGTGCACAGGTCACCAGAAACAAACACAACTCTCTTATCCATTTTCTCACTCCTTCTATGTTACCTTTGGGTTGGTATTTGGGACAGAAGTCAGAAGTGCTTAGCCAGAAAATCTATATCAATAAACACACGAAGGAGCTGGAAGGTGGGTATTTAAAGGAGGAGAAGAAAGAGGGATAAACAGCCATCTGGTAAGTTCGAGGTGAGGTGGGATAGGATGCTGGGAGCATGGCACGGATGCTGTGCCAGGCAAGCTGTGGGCTGTGGGACTTCTGGGGCAGAGGTTCCCTGGGTTCACACGAGGCACAGCTGGGAAGTATTACTTGGATCCTTATTTGTGTTCCTTTGAGAGCTGCAAAGGAGAATATGGAATCACTTTTGTAATTATTTTGATTACTTATGACTTCAGAAAAAGGCAGATTTTATAGAAGTCTGACAGTTGTTAGGATTACATAACTATCCTAAAGGCATACCACCCAGGACCTCTTTAAATTTTAACTTCTTATCCTGGAAACCTAGGGACTATATATCGAAACTTCTCATTAAAGTTTAATTGTAGTCCATTAAAGCTTTAAATTTCTGTACTTTCAAATTTAAGATGCAGTCTGTTATCATGGAACAAGCACTGGATTGATTTATAATTAAAAAAAACCCTTCGGTGTCCGACTTTTTTACCTATTAGCATATGGGGTGAACTTAGCCTCTTTGAAGACGTCTTTGCCTGTGTAACATGATACAAATCAACCCCTCCCTGCCAACCTGATGGGGTTGTTGTGAAGATCAACAATTGAGAATATTTGTACAAACTTGAAAACTCTCCAGCAATACCACAGTATTGGGCTACTTAGTATTTTGTTTACACTATTAACAAAGCTAATTGTTGACTGGCTGTGCCTTGTGACTCTTGTGTTTTGCTGCACTAATGGGGGGATGTATATGCTGGTAGTCTATACTCTATCCTCCAATAGTCACTGCACAAAAATGAGACAACAGGAAAAATTGAAAAAAAGAAACCACCTACACATACTACTATTTTGTGCACTGATTTGGAAGTTTATTACAAGAGACTATTCTGGGCACATTTCTCAGGAGACTTGGTAAAGGCTTCATCCTCCCATTTAGACACCTATTGTACTCAGAGAACTGCTGTAAATTACTAAGGGTGACAGAGGGACCAGTGAGAAACATGGACTCAAGTGGCTGCCCCTCCTCTGGGCATCTTCTGCCTGGCAGCAAATGTCTTCCAGAGGATGAAGGGCTTGCCAGCTGGGGCAGACATACTGTTGTGCCAGGGAGGAATATGACAAATGTGAGATTGTTTCATTTAAAACAAAACCTGCCTTGTTGGAGGTGTCTCATGTTCTTGGGACACAGAGATAAGCATACAGATTCTATTGCCATTAATACTCCCAGAATGAGAAATAAAACAATTTGCATCAGCAGGTATGTTTGCATACAAATAAATGGAAAGCCTGGAGAGGGACACAAGAAATGGGGGAAAAGAAATCCAAGTGGAGCAACAGAAAAATAAAAAAATCGTCATGGCTCCCTAACTCCCAAGGACAGAGACAACTGGTAAACCTCATAAACTACCAAACAATGGATGTCCAAATGTGCTTTGGGGGAATTGCCTTTAGACTTCTGGTTGCTTACCACTTTGTGTTTCAGAGCTCTTTGAGAAATAGCTAAAAACTACGAAAAGTTTTCTATGTGGAAAGTAATGCAGATATCCATACAGGCTAAGTATATTGCATAACATCCATAGGGTTGAGGATTCCTAAGATCCATCCATGTACGTCTCCCAGGACTCGGTGCTGACCTTCTTCTTCATCTCTGTGATGTGACACGATATGATATGTGATACGATAGAACATGCCATATGATATGCTGTGATAAAAGGGATGCATTGACTTGGTTGAAGACGTAACTCTAAAGTGCACGGGTACAGGGAGGTGCAGGCTTTCTGGGGGAAGACCTTATTCTGGGACAGTTGCCTTTACTGAGTCTTGGTCCTTTTCTTGTTTATAATTAGGAAAGAATATATTTTAGAGGACACATCTATTACTCTGCAGTATCCAAATATCAGGCATGAGTGTATGCCCTGAGTTCAAAACACAGAGCTACTCTAGGGAGCCCTGCAGACAGCGAGCGTCAGTATTCCGGGAACACCATTCAAATAGATTTTAATATGAATGGTGGTCCCTGGGGTAGTTCTGGCCTGCACAATAGTTCTCCTCTTGGTTGACCTTATCACCATTACAGCCAGACTGCAGCGTTACAAAGATCTAGAAATAATTGCTGAGGCCTTTTGTCCAGTCTTTAGCTGTAGGCTGGAGCAAGTCAGCATGCCATCACACAGAGATATCCAAACCAGAAGGTGGCTTCTCCTGTAAAACAAAAACCACACACAGATCTTTTGAGCACTCACAAGGAAGAAAAATACCTTTGTGCTGGAGCCATTGGAATGGTCAGAGTGTGTATGTGGCTTTGAGGCTTGTAGTTCCATATCTGGGGATTATTGGTTGAGAAAAAGCATATGGACCGATTGACAGTATAGAAGCTGCTGAACAGTCAATGCTAGATCTTTTCCCTTCCCTCAGTGTTCCTGTCAGAGGAGCATCAGGACATGCGTGGGCTCTGTGCCAGGACTTCCGAGTGAGGGAAAGCCCCCTAGTTCCAGCCTGAAGTACAATATCTATGAAAATGTATCAGCAAGCAGTTAGTTTAGGGTTCTTGTCTTTCTGAAAAAGTTTTGCTTCAGTCTACAGAAGTATTCAGGGAGGGACCAGCCAGAAATCATAAGGTGAATGAATTGACTTCTCATTTCTTCTAACTATTGGATCACTTTGGGCTAATTTCATGATTCTGGAGTGAAAGTTCTCACCTCCAGATTTCTGAAGCTACTAGGATTCCAATAACTGCTTTTTTCTGCCACCAAAAGTAAATGCATTACACATGTTAGAACAGCTGGGTTTGGGTTCTACTATCCAAAAACTCTTGGGGACAAGGGAAGAAGACAAAGGAGCACTTATTGACCACCTGCTGAGTATGGCTTGTGCTGCCTAACCCTGCTTTATCACAGTTGTTAGAAGCGTAATTCTTCATCATTTCTTCATAAACTAAATGCTTTAAACCTAACCAGCCTCTCTGTGTTTAGGAGCATTTATTGGAATTCAAACTTACATGTCAGCTTAATTGTGGAGAACAATTTAGAACAGAAAATGAGTTTCAAAGAGAAGTGGGCAGTTTGGGTGTTTGTGACAGTGACGTAGTTGTATAAAATGTTAGATTTATGTCAAGGCTCTGCGGTACCAGAGCCTTAAGGTAGCTATTGCTGTTTGCTATTTCACAAAATGGATTTTATGTCCATTTTCCATTGCTACCCAGAGAATAATAACAGGGAACTAGAAGTTACCCTAGCAACAGCTAGGTCACCAAATGCAAGCCTTCCTCTGAGAGTGTCCAGAGTATGGGACTCGGGGCTACTCTTTCACCCACACTGCACTGTAGTTTCTGTGGAGTACCCATGGCTCCTTTCACTCATCCATTCACTCTGTCAGTGAGACAACATTTCTTGAGTGCTGTAAACCCCAAATTTGGAGACAAATATGATGAGCATGCTGTCCTCTAGTAGTTTCTTATCCATAGGCATGGACATAAAAAGTGACTGTACAAAGAAACAAAAATGCAGTGAAAGAATAAGATTGTGTGACTACTTTGGGGGATCAGGGAGGACTTCCAGAGGAGGTCACATCTGAGTTGAGATGATGATGGAGGGAGAGTTTTCCTTGTGGAAACAGTGAGGTAAGAGGACACAACTGGCAAGAGCATCATGAGAAGAGGCTGGAGACATAGGGCTGCCTGGACGCTCAGGGTTTGTGATCAGGGACAGCAGGAGGTGATACCTGGATAGACTATGGGGTGGCACATCAGAGAGCCCTGCGTTTTATTCTGCAGCTTTCGTTACTTTGTTGTTGCCTCTTGGATCAAAACCCACATCTTATCATGAAGGAAAGGTAGACAAATATGGGAGGCAGGGAAAAGCGTGTATTATCAGAGAGACTGGTGTAGCTGAAGAGAGTGCTAGAGTGAGGAGTCTTGCTTTGTTTGAGAGAAGATGGCTCCGGGTTGCAGCTCTCTGAACAATAACATTGAACAAACCAAGATATATTTTGTGGTAGACAAGAGAAAGAACTTCTAAATAGATGGAGTATATAATCTGGAATATTATAAGTCAAGGAAAGAGTTTTTCTATGAATGGAAATTGAAATTTTACTTCTCTGTATTATTTTAAAATGAGACCTCTACTAAGGCATAATTCCAATAGAACCTGTCCAGATTCTTCAATTTTTATTAATACAATCATGCATATCTAAATTGTAAGGTACAAATATTGACTTCACAACAATAATTCCTTTATTGTAAAGAATAAGCAAATTACGTAAGAAAGTGGTTATCACAGGATCTGGCACACAATACAGAATCAGAAAACATGCTTTCTTTTATTCCCCTTTCCTCCCTTCTTTGTTCCTTTCCAATTCTTCTTTCTTTGATTATTTTGATGGCTAAGGAAGATATCACTGTAGATGTAGCTAGGCTTTTTCACAAGCAAGCTGTTGAATTTATATGTACCAAACCCATGCATTGAAATAACAGTGACAGGTTCTTTCAAGTTTTTCAGCTCATTTTCACCCTTGTGATTGTTGACGGTAAACCCTTGAACCAGAAATATGTTTCCTGACCATATTTTCCCTTCCTGTCACACATGGAGGCCCTTATTTACTGTGAGAACGTGTCCCTAAGTCTATTACTGAGAGGGCTGATGACAGTGTTGGAAAACAAGCACAAGCCTCTTTCCTTTGGAAATAAAAGGAAGCATGTGGTAGCGAAGTCTTCAGAGACCTGGGAACTCAGTATGTAATCATAGAGTCATGTTTTTTTTCCTTTTTTGCATTGTTTATCGTATTCTATGACACTAGACTCTTGACTTGAGTTTGTTTTCCTTTGGGTCTCTGTGTGGCCCCTGGTATAGGACTGTGTGATTCTCCCAAGCCTAGCAACAGACAACAGATAGAACCAGATGCTGTACAGAGAACAATTGAAATCGCTGACCAAAGAGATTGCATTTTCAAAGGGTCACTTCGTTAAACACAGGAATGCTAGAAACTCAGAAAATATGAGTATTTCAAGGGATTGAACTCTAACCACGTGGCATTCTCCCAAGAAAGCCCCTGCCAGAGTTGTTTTAAAACATGTCTGATTATGTCATGCTCGTGTGCACAAACCTTCTTTAATTGCCCATTGACTTCAATATAAAACTTTAAATCTCTTTTCATGGATTAGTGAAATTCAGGCATTTACTGTTAATTCTAAGAACCTAAGACATAAGAGTTAATTACCAATTTTCACTCCCCTTAATCGTGTCTGGGTCTCTAAGATATCCCGCAAAGCTGAAGCTAGAAATGGAATCTTCGGTGACTCTAAGAGAAGGATTTCTGAAGAGGAGAATTGTTCTCCTGTCATCGTGAGGGTTGTCCTTGTGGTTGACTCGTGAGAGTGACCTGTGAGGACTTTCAGACACTCTGCAGCACTTGGTGTGAGTTTCTTTTATTTCTCTCTCTCTCTCTCTCTCTCTCTCTCTCTCTCTCTCTCATTAGTTTCAGGTGCACAAAGCGGGTGTGACGTTCTTAGGGCCCCAGGGAACTGGGATTCAGGCTTGGGCATGGCCTCCCTCCCTCAGGCCCTGCTCTGAGAACAAGGCTGGCCAGCCAGCTGGTGTCCAGTTCCCTGTTTACTAGCTACTGGTCCGCTGACCTCAAAGGTACATTATTACCTCCTCTTTTTCATTCCCTGCACAAGTGCAGGGTAATAAATTGTGAGTAGAGAAGTCAAAACAGTCACTTGGGTCCTGGTATTCCAAATATACTACCGGTACCTAGGAGAAAAGATACATTTTTCATACAGGATGCTGGGTCATAAGTGAATTACAAACATATATTTTCGGCCCTGAACACTTTTCACAATAGATATCAGGGAGGAATGAAAGAAGCAGAGCCATTGTTTAAAAGCTAGAAGGGGGCAGTGGATCAAGTCAGGAATCAGTGGAAGATAAAACAATATTTTCTTCTCAGTCCTTGAACCACCTAGTGAGAAACACTGTCTTTGACCAGTGGTTTCCCAAATGGGTTATGCCCTCTCGGGGAGTGTCAAGATCATCCATTGCAATGTGAATACAAAACATTAGGGCTTATCCTTCTATATTTTATCAAAATATAGAATGAAATTTTACTAAATTTTAATATATGGATCGACTCTGGGATCTTCACTTGCTCCACGTGTTAGATGGTCCCCCTCAAGTTTAGCTGATGAAGCAATCAGGGTTCAAAAATAGGGACTAGTTGACAGTGGTGCCTTATACTTCATTCACTTTTGGTATGTGGTGACATTTTGCAGTTTCTGTCTGCCTGGTTATATGGATTCATCACTTATCTAGTTTTAACTAAACATAACGGATAAATGGCTATAAAAATTCCTGCAAAGAAACTGCAGGCTAAGTACAGGGTAAAGTACTACTTAGAATGCAAGCAAAAGAGAATGGTGATAAAATGGCAGCATGGACATTTCCACTCATAGAATGAGCTCTTTATTATCAACATTAAGAGGTAAATGGAGTGACAATATAATATGATATGAAAAGAATCAGCCCCAAATCAAAATTATCCAGAAGGTTACTTGAAACATGTTTAAAAACAATATGATCTGGGGAAGCTTTACCCTAAGTCTATATTTAGTCTTTATGTATTAGCTAATGACAACACAAAGCTCACATCATACACAAAATATTTAAAAATATAGTTTATTTCATCTTAAGTTAGCCTTTTAAAATTTGCCTTCTGTGTATATTTTATAATAGTCACAACATACTAGTATAGAAATGTATTACATACATGTGTATGAAGCTAAAATACAGACATAAGCATGTTGGAAACCTGCTCAAATAACTTTACTAATGAGGAACATTATCAACACATTGCTCTAGGAAATTATGATAATCAGAAGTAAAACCTCCCAATGTCAATGAATTTTAATTCTTGTTAGTCCACCGGTCTATCCACCTGTCACTGCATCATGAAATGGTGATGGAGATTATTTTAATCACTTCCTTTACAAAACATCACAAAAGCAAAGTTTCATAATTGAGTAAATTCATCTTCTCCAAATGGAAAATATGGACTAGCTATGATGTTTTGGTACATTGGATTATGTTTGGCACAGAACTTTATTCACCGCTTGCTGAAGGCAGATCAATCTTCCGTCCATGCTAAGAGAAGCAGGTGTATCTCACAGCAAATAGGAGCTTCCATTGACATGTGTCAATTGGACTCTTGCCAACATGCTCTGTTGGAGAGAGGCCTGAGAGAAGGGAGGGAAGGGGAATAAAGTGAAGTCCTGGAGATTTCAGGACATGTTACCTTCTCTGGAGACTGTTTTGGTTGAGAGAAGGGGAAATAATGAGCTTTTCTGTGGATGAGTGGAAGGTGTTATGTCTAACAATCCATATTAAACTGCCATTAATCAGTGAGCTCAGAGCTATTAGTTTAATCAGGGGTGAGACATGGAACTCACACTTAGAGGAGGTTTTTTGGCAACATTAGTTTGATGTGCTGGTTTAGTCACAAAGGCCAGTAAAATGTGAGGTATTGTCACGGGGGGATTGAAAACAACAGCTTCTGCCATTAAATGTATATTCCACAAATTGTTGATTGGATACCTGCTACATTTTTGTATATTGTAATAATACAGGACTGCTTACTGCAATTTAAAATAGATTCAGAAAATTAGGAAACACCTGAAAAAAAGTAACTAGTATACAGGGGTGGGGGAATTGGAGGAAGATGGTCAAAAAGTTTAAACTTACAGTTACAAGATAAATAAGTCCCTGGAATGTAATGTACAGTATGATGACTATAGTTAACACAGCTGTATGATACATTGGAAAGTTAAGACAGTAAATCCTAAGAGTTCTCATCACAAAGAAAATAAAGTTTTCTTTCTATTTTCTTCTTTCTTTTCTTTGTATTGTATCTATATGAGATGATGGATGTTAGCCGAACCTACTGTAGTAATCATTTCACGATAAGTGTAAATGACACCATAAAAAAGGAATAGTGTAATTATTGAAAACGACCAAATGAAGATAGAATATAAATAATTCTAATTTCTTAATTCTAATTACTTAGAAAGATGAATGAAGGAGGATGGTTCTTATCAGTACCACTTTTTTTCCCCGTTTCTTATTTTTTCTTTGTTAATAAGAACAAACAACAAAGTGGAGGGTAAGATAGAGAAGAGATGTAGACCAGCTGAGCCAACTATGTGTACGTGGGTTGGCTACACAAATAGCCTAAAATTACATTGATGAGCAGATAGGATATCCACAGCAAGACTCCTACTCTACAACCCCGAAGAGTTAATGAAATGCCCACATGTGTCTTCTCTTCCTTCTAGTAGCTTCTTTTTCCGAAACAATTCCCCCCACCCTCGTCCCAGTAGCATCCTTTTTCCGGATGGGTTTGGTCAGGAAAACAGAGAACACTATAAGATTCTAAGCAGGGAGATATTTCACATAGAAAACTAGATTAGATGTTCTTGGAAAATGATAGGAAAAGCTTCTTATGGCTTCTAGGAAATCAATATGTGATAGAATAAACAGAAAGCCCCTAGCTGCATGCAGCACCAAAGTGGGTGATACACTAAAATACGCTTCAACCCCCTGGCATACCTCTACCGTCTGCTGGAACCCATGCAACTGCCCGTATTTGTCACAAACACAATATGACTTCAACTTTTCATATTGGGTAGGGGGTACTTTTCTCTTGTTTGCTTTAGTGTCTGGACTTCAGAGAAAGGTGTTTATTCTCGTCCCCTTTGTCAGAGAGTCCCAGACTTCGGGCAGGTCCTCAGCTTCAATTGCTCATTTACCTCCTCCTCAAAGGATGGTAAATACCATGATATGAACCAGTCCCAACAACTGAGCAGAGCATCATGTGACATGTCCAGGCATACCTGAATTTGAGCAATGGGCATGCAGATTTGTTCCCTTTCTGTGACATCCATTGCATCTCAACAAGGAAACCTGTGTTAAAGCTTTAAAGAAGGAAATTATAAGCTTCAAGGTTAGAGAAATTATGCTTTAAAGACTTTAGTCAAGCCTGAGATTATAATTCAAGGCAAAGAGCAGTGGTGACCAACTTGACTGCTTTCTTCCCATTTCCTGATAGTCCTGAAGGCTGGGAAGACCCGGATGTCCATAGAGTACTCTCCTTGCAGCAGTATCATGGGCTTCTCCTCATTAGCCATTGTAGATTCTCAGCTCCCCAGACCAATGGTCAGGAATAAGGAAATGCCCTGGATTGTCACATTTTACCTCTGTAAGTCTCTTCATAGAGTGCTGATGTGTAATATTGATCCAGGAGGCACTGGTCAAAACTGATATTTTCTTCCACTAACTTAAAAGAATAAGAGAGAATTTTGATTAATTGAACAAAGTCTAGCTGCTCTATCTTACCCCGACATTTTGATTTTTTAAAGAAATATATTTTCTAACTATATCCTGCAGATAGATAATGCCATTATTCCACTCATTTGTTGGAATTGTAGGAAAAATGATCAAATTTACCAGCATGCTCAAGTCTTATATTTTGCAATTTGTCATAATTCACACAGGCTCTGCCACACGGCCTGCTGGAATGACAAGACGAGGAGCACAGAGGGAAGAAAGCAAGACCGAAATGGGCAAGTTTAAACCCCAGGTATTCATCTGTTTACTAGAACTAATTCCCAGGGACAGTGACCAGTAGTTAGAATTGGAATGTCCAAATTGGTGGCCCAAAAGCCATAACATAATATCCTAAGACATTGACCTAGAGGCTGCATTATTATGTCCATGTTGGATGTTCATGAGACTATATTATCATATCTAAACTATCAGTCAGAAAGCCAGTTTCCAGTTTGTAATATTATGACAGGGTAAGTAGAGCAGATCATGAAGCTACATTATAAAGTCCAAAGTTATTATCTAAATGGCATTACAGACTGGAGAGGAATATGTTCATGGAGTCAAATAATAATTTCAAAGGGCAGAAGTAATATTGTGATAATCAAGACGATACCCAGTGGCTGTGCATTATAATGTCTTGAATTGTGACCAACAAAATCCATTTTTTTTCTAGTGGCCAATTGGTTGGCTAGCTGATTACAGTATAGTCTCAAGGATTGGGAGGTATTGAGGTACGCTGTAAGTTTTTTGGTCTGTGGATAAAGGTAGAGAAGCAAAGATCTGTGAATGCCAGGGGTGAAATCACTTGCTAGTCTAAGGGGAGACTTGTTTCGGTTGAAACATCACCTTTATAACGTACTTACAGAGTCTTACAATGTGGGGCTGAACGAAAGAGGCAAGGGCTGACAGAAGATCTGGTGACAAATCTCAGAAGCCATGTGTGTTAGTCTTCTTGGTTGCCATAACAAAAATATCACAGGCTGGGTGGCTTAAACAACAAACATTTATTTTTTCACAGCTCTAGAGACTGGAAGTACAACATCAAGGTGTCACAGATCTGGTTTCTGGTGAGGCCTTTCTTCCCAAACTTGTAGTTGGCCACCTTCTTGCTGTGTTCACACATAGTCTTTCCTCTGTGCTCTCATGGGGTGGGGGAGGGGGAAGAGGGTGAGAGAGAGAGAGAGAGAGAGAGAGAAAGAGAGAGAGAGAGAGAGAGAGAGAGAGAGAGGAAAGGACACCATTCCTATCAGATTAGAGTCCACACTTATGACCTCATTTAACCATAATTAACACCTAAAGACCCTATCTCCAAATATAACTTAGGACTTCAACATATAAATTTGGGAAGGGGAGACACAATTGAGTCTATAACATTGTGTATCACTGACTCTTCATATGTTACTCAGTCTTTGGTTGGCCATGTTGGAAACTGGTCTTACTAACCCTCCCACAATGTAGGAGAACTAATTCTCGCTGAAGAAGACATTCTAAGAAGGATTTGAATACAGGGACATGTATATTTTTGCTCTGATTCATAACATTTTGGTTCAAACTTCGTATAACATTTCTTCTAAGTCTTAATAATCTAGGAAGTTATGATACATAGTTATATTCATAATTGTTTTTATACACATACTTTTCTGGTTATTTTCTTTACTTTCTAGATCTATTCTTCTCTCTTCTCCATCCTATTTTCTGCCTCAGAAAGCTATTATGTATATTTATCTTCCCCTCCTATGGGTTTGAGTGTCCTAGCTGGAAATAAGAAGGTAGAAGATAAATAATTCCAGGACACTAATCCTTGTAGCTCCCTCCCAAGAATGTTTACTAAGGCCACCTATATTCTTCAACTGAAGGGCTCTGCTCCTTTCAAAGAGGTTTTTTTCTACATGATTCTCTTTAACTTGGGTTTAGTAGCTACTTTCTCCCCTCATTTTCTTGGGATTAGGGGTGGGCCTAGTCTCTCTGCCACTAAGCCTACACTCTCTCTTTAAACCCAGCTGACACATTGGTGATTTGCTTACTTGTTAACAGACCTTCAAACTATCTCAAATATGCTATTTGTTTCATTTGGAGGCACTGGCTCATAATAAATGCATTGGTAAGCCAGCTTTCCATTCTTGCTTATTGTTCTCAAGTCACTTTACATGCACATAACTTCCAAGGAAAATTACTTGTATTGATTGGGATGATGTCACAATTCAGATACACTTAGCTACAAATCATTCTAGGAGCTCAGTGGTATTTAGAGAAATAGAGGGGATGATGGGATGACTGACGGGACTGGTCTTCACTGGGAGAAGTTCAAATCCTAGTGTCTAGATGTGTGTTTTGAACTTGAGTGTCATCCGTGCTATGACTGAGATGCCAGGGAGTAAGAACTGCTTCTGAAATCCATCCATTTCAAGACAACAGATTAAAAAGAAGCCTCTAGTATTCACATATATTAAGGTAAAAATGTTTCAGTGATGATAAATATATGTATTTCCCCCACAGGATCCAGTAACAATTTCTTTGTTTTAAATTATTAATGAATGCTCTCCATAAGATCTGTCTGTTTGCCAAAGTTGCCCATACTGAGTCTAAGCAGTTATGTGAATCGAGAACAGTCACCACATCATGATCTAAAGCTTAATTTCTAGGGGCAGAAAAAGTTACACTCAAATAAACTACAGTCTCTGTATTAGTAGCTGTGCAATCTTAGTCAAATTACATTTCCTGTCTAAACATTAATTTTCTCATCTATAACTAAGGATACTCTTACTATGGATCTTGAAGGGTTGTTGTGAGATGAGAATAAGATTCTTTTGTAGAATAATTACCGCAGTTCCTTGCATAGAGGAAGCTCTGGCATAGACCCTGGCCACCATCTTCCTCTTTAGCATCCAGTAGGGGGTCCTTCAGAGTGCTGGGCCACCAACCTGCCTTAGGAGCCTTCTCAGCTCATACGGGCTAGCACAAAGGAAGAGGTTCAACATACACAGAAAGGAGATGGAAAGAGCTGTGCAGAATAGCTGCAGCATCAAATGGGGCTGGAACCCAGATGTAGCAAAGTTCCAGAAGAAGGTTTGGATTGGGAAACTGAGGATGGCAGTCCACCTCAGGAGGCCCAAGGGGTAATGGTCTTTAATAACATGGTCAAAGCATGGCTACCCAGGCAGGCCAAGATTTGTTCTGGAACTAAGAGCAGGGGCATCATGGCTAGCCCTGGGAGCCGGGTGGGGGAGCATAAACTTGACAGCCAAGAAATTTGGGTAAAATTTCCCAGCTCAAATATCCTTTTCACTGAGTAGTGGTAGAGTGAGTATAGTGAGAAGGGATGATCTCAGAGCCTACAGGAGAAAACACAAACTTATTAATCACAAAGGCAGATGTTGACCTATGATTAGATGTTTTCTATTTGACATTAAAATGTATTGGAAATAATTTTGCTTTTTTAGTCCCAATCAATACAATTAAAAACAATAGCTGGGATGTGTTGAGTACATACTATGTGGCCAGTCATTGTGCCATTTTGTTTTTTTTACAACTTCATTACAAGATAACCATGGCTATTATTCCAGTTTGGGATGAAGAAACAGGCACAGAAAAGATAAATAAATTGCTAATTTTGTCTTAGCAAGTAAACATGAGGAACAGCATTAAACCCGAGTCAGCGCTTATTAATTACAAGACTTCAACTTGTAGATGTAGAGAATGACTTAGTAGGCAGTATAGTTACAGACAACTAGACCAACTCCTTATCTATCTACTTCTATCTCAGAAGCCACTATTTTAGAAAGACCAGTGGAGCTGCATTTCTACTCCTGGCTTTTCACCTTCTAGCTGTGTTACCTTAGGCAAGTGACACCATTTCTCTGGCCTCAATGTCCTCACCGTTAAACTGGGAAAATAATACCCAGCTCATGGATGCAGGAGTTAAATGATATAAGATATGAAAAGTCTTAGCATAGAAAAGATGTGAATTTATGACCATTCCTAGTTTTCTTTTCTTTTCTCACATTCCATTCCAAAAGGTCATCCATCATCTTGGATACCTGGGACTTTTATTATGGTCTATTATAGAACAGCCATGATTATTAGAGAGTTAGCCTTTTATAATGAGATGCTTGCCTGAGGTCAGTTCTCTGAGATGACATAGATTAAGTATAATCCTATTTCACATCACTGGCCTTTTCACATTATAAAGATAACGCTCATGGCCTCCTAAGTTTTTTTCTTCTCCAAAGTAAACACCTATAGTAACTTCAACCCTTTCTAAAGTGAGAAGCCTGTGAATTCTATCACCAGACTTCTCATCTCTTTGATAGTGACATTTGTCAATTTCTCTTTTCATTTTTTTTTTTTAATTTCCCAGGAAGCAAATGTTCACTATAGAAAAAAAGAAAAAAAAAAAAAAACGGACTCAATGCAATGAAACTAATGATTTCTGATGCAATGTTTTCTCACATCCACCCAGGGGATCTTCACTCTTTTGCTATCATGACTTATCTGCAGTCTCTACTCTGACATGACACTGGTACTATTTCGATAGGATAGCTCTCCTGGCCTGATGTTAGGTGACAAAATATAAATCTTCTTAAGTTATTCATTAGAGATAATTGAGAAATGGATGAAGAAAGCAGGGTTAAATCTTCTAGAAGAGGCAGATACCTCATTAGTCTTTGTCATTTGGTACTACTATACCTCAAAATACAAATGCACTGCATTTTCATCATCTTGTGCAAAGGGAAGCTACCTGCCCAGAAACTTCAAGAAATTGGAGGGGAGCTGTATAATTTGGTCCAGATCATCCATTCCCCAAATCTGGGGTGATAAGAATCATAACCTGTTCTTGAAGGTCAGGTAATTAGTCAATTTATCCAGTTGGCATTTCCCATGACAATTTTCTCTCTAGAACTTCTTATTGGTACCCTAGGAATTGTCTTGTTGAGGAGTGAACTGAAATCATGACTTTTTTTTTACTTGTCCTAGTGCTTAAAATTCCAAGTTTAGTCATTTCCCAGCTCCTAATTCCAAGTCCTCTTAAGGTTTCAAATACCTAAAATATCTTGGATATTTAGAAAGAAAAGCTTATGTAGCCAGTATGTTCTAGGAAGATGGTCATTCCTAAATGCTGAAGAAATAGCTTTCTAGATTTCATGCACTAGGCATGGTTTATACAGTCTTACATATATTCTCTATAATGTCAGCATACAATTGGGAGTAGGAAAATGTGCATGGTCTCTATTAGTGTCTTAGCTACCTGAATGCAAGAACATGCAACACACAATGAAATCAAACTGAAAGAATCGGTTCCCTCAATGCTGAATCATCTTCTGTACTTTCTAACCTCATATCCTCCTTTTAGTGAACCTAAGCATCACCTTTCCTCACAGCTAGTGGCCCTGATTCTAAGTGGCCACTGAGTTGATGATAAAGTTCCAAATTTGTAGCTGACATGTGGGACAGTCCTCCCCCCACCAGATATGTAAGCTCCAGCATTCGTCAGCTCTGTAGTTCACAATGAAAAGTGACGAGGACTAAATGGGAGGTCCCAGAGGAAAATCAGAATCAGGAGCTCTTGGGTATTTAGGATTTGATTCCAAATTACGCAATAGGATTTTCCTCCTGGTTGTTTTTGTTTGTTGTTCTTCTTAGAAAAGGTATGGAAGTGAAGAGGAATTTGGATCCCTGGAAGCTAGGCATTATGAGAAATCCACAAACCTTTGCAATATAAATCCAAACTATTGTTAGACCATAAGTTCTATGGAGGCAGTAGCTTTTGTACAACTCACCATCGTATCTCCAGCTCCTGGCACTTAGTGAGTGTTCACAGGGTTGACTAAAGAATGAAAGCTGTACGACACTTTTGCTTTGTGGCATCTCCATGTTTGTTTTCTTTTTCTTGTCTTCCTTCTGAGGGTTTGCAAAGTGGTTTTGGAAATTCTGTGCTGTTTCCTATACTTAGTTTTTAGAAAACTTGTATCAGTAGTTGGGCTAAAGGTGACATGGGAAGTGACGTATCCTTGGAGCCATTAAGGTGGTGGGGTGGGCAGAAGTGGGGATGGAAGAAAGAGAAGGACACACCTGTGAGATCAAATCCAAAGAATTTAAATCTTTGTTTTAAATCAGATGCTGATTTCCTTTATACACAGGACATTCTGCAAAGTTCTTTTTGTTTCTTTAAGTGAAAAATCAGAAGCAAAGTGAAGATTGTTGAAAACTAAGCTTCCTGGAATCTGAGGTTGATAAAAGGGTGAAAAGTCAGAAAGTTTCATGTGAAGAGAAGGAAACCACCTCAGGAAGATCCACACTTGGGACCCCCTTTCAACTTGCTGACCCTACACTCGATCAGCCTGAATCCAGAAAACATTCTGCTTTCTGAATTTTAAAACCATTGTTTGCAAAGGATTGGCCCTCTAGGATTCAATGACTAACACTGGAAAAACACCTCAGAAAAGAATAAATGAGATTTGTCTTAAATCTAACTGACCTATTTCATCCAAAAAGAAAAAAAAAATATTTTGCTTTTGTGAGACTGTCATCTGAGTGTTGACTAAGTTGATGAAAACTATACTTTTCATGTAGTTTTCAGAAGCTCCCACTCTAGGCACAAGAACGGATACTGGACTTGGTCACCTAGACTCTGCCTGAGATCTCAACTATTCACTCGTAGACCTAAAATACTGTTCTTGTATCTTGGCACAGAAGATCATCCGAAGGATACTGTTGGCTGAAGGACAGAGCAGGCACAGAAAGAATCAATTTGCCAAGGATTTTCCTTCCCTGCCCCCCTGGCACCTAATCTCAGTGTTCTTCCATCCCTCACCCATTCCCCACCCTACATATGCTATAGGGCCCCATTGTATTGATTAATTCCAGACTTGTATCCACGGACACAATCATAGTCTTGCCCAATGGCAGAGATGTACACGAGTGTGAATAGTATTTTCTTCCCAGGTAGATGACTTTGTGGTCACAGTTTGGCTCTTTGGGAGACTCTCCACACTTTCTAAGGAAAAATACTCATATGGACTCTCTGTGTGGTTAGAAGAGTAGCTGGTGTGCACTGTCTACCTGTGCCCAGCTTTTCCCCAGCAACACATGCATGCTGCTCGTATCAGAAGGGAGAGGTCAGGCTAATGGTGCCATAGCTCTGCAGGCTTGGACAGAGACTCTCCTAGAGATGAACATCCACCCTTCTAAAGTGTGTTAAGGGAGAGCAAAGAAAAGTACACAGTTAGAATTAAAGTGAAATTCCTTGGATAGTCAGCATGAAAGGTAAAGGATTTGTGAAAGATTTCTTAGGTCTTTCTTTTTTGAAAAAGATAACACCCTTTAATGTAAGTAAGACTTTCTTCCAGTTCTAAGATACCCTATGATCTCACTTTGAGCTTTGAGTGATAACACCCCTGTTGCTTATTTCAATAGAGGGCTTCAGAATGCATTAACTGAAGGGGAGGGACATAGCATGGGGGGAGAAGAAAGGGAAGAAGAGGGGGCATCATTCACCCCAAAATATCCCAACATAATTTATTCATCCTGATGTAACTGCTTCATCTATGATAGTTCATGGAGTCAGTTTTTGAACCATAAAATGTCACTGTTATATTGCTCAGTCAAGTGAAAAAATAAATAAAAGTAATAATCATGGGAGAAACAGAAACTGAAATACTAAGTGCCATCACTATTACTGTCATATCAGATGAGTTCATCCCCTGGCCCCACACCAAACATTTTTGCTTTGTTTCCTCTCTGCTCACAGGGGTCTTGGCCATGCAAGCCCCCTGGTCCTGGGGGATGTAGGGTACATGTTGAAGTGTAGGAAGCCTCCAGAGGCACCTGGCCCATTCACAGACTGACTGGTGGTGCAGTGAGTAGATTCAAACAACAGAGTTGATTGCTTATTATAAGATATGAGTTGTTATAGTGATGGTAGGGGAGAGAGAGAATAAGAAAGAGAAAGGAGATTTATTGCAATTTGACAAGCGCCTAATTTCTACAGTCTCATCTACAGTTGGCATGCTACAGAGCTTGCTCCCCTATGTTGATAGGCTTAAACTAGGTGACAAGATACCCTAGTTTCTGATAGCCGAAATGTCCTCTTTCTTTACTTCATTATACCAATACTTCAGAAAGCCATGGCAACTAGAAAACTGATGCTGGAGAAAAGTTATTAAAGTAAAGTGATTCCAGAAAGTCTGTCAGGAATAAGTGCGGTATCCCACAAACTTCCTAGTCAGAATGTTTCTCTGCTTAGCAGTTGGAAATATTTCTCAGTCTTGAAATCTTTACCTTCTGTTCTATTTTCCTCATATTGCAAGTCTCACAACAGACAAAGAGAGAACAAACTGAAATGTGAAATTGTACTTAAGTAGGTGAGAGACATCGAGTGAGTGCAAGAGAATTCTTGGTTTTACTCAGGGTTTTAAATTACAGAGTGAGGTAGTTATAGGTTGCTCAGGGGTTCATCCCTCAGCTGCACAGACCAGACCACTTACTTGGACACAGTGTGTGTGTGTCTGAGGGTTGGAGTTGGGGCCGGGGAAAAAGATGCTTAAGAAGTTCAGGCTTAGACCTGAAGGTTTTTGAACCTGAGCTCAAGGCATCCTTCTCTAGCTGCCCTTCACATTATGTGAAGCTAGGACAGGACACTTTTTTTCTGGCTGTTGTATAAGATACACAGGCATGTTACAGAGGATGCAAGATCTTTCCAGAAGAAATCATTCTTCCTTCATGTGTGGGACTTGCTTGGTAGATATTGAAAGACACAGCTAATTTTGCAAAGGTTTCCAGCCATTTCTCTCTATGATGGGCTTTCTTCTGTGACACATCATCAGGAGTTCACCCCACCCCAGCAATGAGCAAAGCCTGACATGCATGCAGAAACATCCTTCTAAATTTGAGGTAAAGAAGGAGTTCTTAAGCAGGGCACAAAAAACACAGATCATAAAAATAAAGTGGTAATTTTGATAACATTATAATTAATTTTTGTTTATTAAGAAATATACACATATACAATGAAAATTTTAAATTATTTGCAACACATATAAACTCCTCCCCCCAAAAAGGAATAATATAAAGAATAATACAAAATTCTACAAAGCACTAAGAAAACAAATAAGCTGGATGGGGAAGGCGATCAATAAAACTGTAAACAGAAAATTCACAGAAGAAAACTGAATAGCCAGTAAAGATACAACAAAATGCTCTGGCATTAGTAACCATGGAAATTCAAATTTAAACCACAAATTTCACATAATAAGAATGCCAAGAGTTTAAAAGTCTGATGATATCATGTTGGCAAGGATACAAAGTCACAGGGATGCTATACTTTGCTGGTGAATATGTATGTTGGTACAGGTTTCATTGAAAAGCAATTTGAGGGGGATGGGTGACAAAGGTGAAGGGATTAGGCAGTACAAATTGGTTGTCACAAAATAGTCACAGGGATGTGAAAATACAGTATGGGAAATGTAATCAATAATGTTGTAGAGACTATTTTGGATGTCAGATGGGTACTGGACTTATCAGGGAGAATCACTTCAAGATTATATATATGCCTAACCACTGCACTGTACACCTGAAATTAATATAAAATAAATGTCAACTATAATTAAATGTATTTTATATATATATATATATAGTCATGGGATGTAAAGTACAGCATAGGGAATATAGTCAATGGTATTGTAATAGCTATGTATGATGTCAGAGGGGTAGTAGACTTGGTGGGGTTATCACTTTGTGAAGGGTATAAGTGTCTAATCATTATGTTGTTTTGTACACCTGAAACTAATAAAAAAAATAAATACAAAAAAAAATAAAAGAAGAAAGAAAGAAAAACAATTTAACCATAACCAATAAAGTCAAAGTTGCCCAAATCCCTGAGCTGGTGATTCCACTTCTTGCTGTGTACCACGAAGTGTTCTTGAATGTGTATGCTAGCAAGCACGTAGACAAGCATCGATAACAACACTGTTCCTGATAGTAAGATCTGGAGCCAGTGCAATGTCCATAATCTGGAGAATGGATAATTCAATTATGAGGTATTCAAGCATCAAAAATTGGAATAATAAAATGAAAGAACTAAAGCTACATATATCAAACATAATTGAGAAAAAAATTGTAACAACATATGACTAAATATATAAGAACTATGTATTTTATATAAGAAACATATTTATACATTAAAAAACCCTTGAAAAACATGTTACGTGGAGATTCATGAAAAACTTAGTTCAAATATGAATACAGGCATAAAAATAAAATCACTAAATTCAGGATAGTGTTTTTCTTCAAGAGGAAGAATAGCAACTGGGAGAGATCTAAAGGGGAATTTGGATGTGTTTTATTCCTGCTGACAATGTTTTATTCCTTATTAGGATATGGATGCACAAATATTAGATGTCTAAATATGTAGATATTACTGTAATATCTGTTTGTATGTCTTAAATACAGTAAATCAATTTTTTAAAAAAGAAGTCGTAGTATTTTGTGGTGTATGCTAAGGCTTTTATTCCATTTCCCTCAAAGCAAAAGGTCACTCTCAATACATTCTCCACACTTTCCCCAAAGCTATATAATTCACTCAAAGAAGTAATAAGGGAAGAGAACTGGAAAAACAGACAACAAACAAAAAACCTATTTCACGACAGGAAGATGTTATGCCATTGCTAAGTAGACCTGCCTTTCATATAAAGAGGGCATTCATTTTTGTCATGCGTGTGTTTAATCACCTTCCATCCTTCTTTCCTTCTTGTTAAATACCTTCATTTCCCTCTGAAGGACTCTCCCTCCTTCATTCACAATCCATGTGTTTGCACAGATCTCTGTGGAGGATGCGGCATAAGTCAAAGCTAATCACCTGGCTATAGGCTATAGCGATTGATTCAACAATGTATTGTCCAGTAAAAATCAATGAAATTGAAAACATTTTGCAGGGAGTCATTGGAAAGGGACTCTTGCCCCTTTTCTCTCCACTAGCTGAGACCAAGAGAGAATGTAAGCTCCAATGTTGCTTCAGGTTCTTTGTGACTAGGAGGCTGTCCAGCTAGTCTGAGCATGAAAGACTGTGAGGAAGAAATCCAAGTGAATAAACGGAGTGGGAGAAATTGGGTTCTGGTGGGTCTGTCAAACCTTCCAATCAAGCTGTGTTTGACACCAGCCCTGCTTCTGAGCTCTTCAGAACTGAAGGTCAATACACTCTCTTTATGAATATGATTTGATTTGTTTTCCTTTCTTGAAGCCAAAATGACCTTAACTGATGACAAATCTTTCATTAGCAGTAAAACATCAAAATGAACCCTCCTTAGTAATACAAGCAATCACAATTTTGGCTGAAAGCAGAGTGCTCAGTCCTCTATGTCCACCCATCTCCCACCTGCCAGGTCATTCGTTCCGCTGAAACCATTTCCTAACTACCTCAGCAGCTAATAAAAGAAACCCAGTTGGCTCCACTCAGATCCAATACCCGTTTTCTTTTTTGTTTTTGTGTTTTTGGTCACAGAATTGCCTAATTAAAAGAACTATAATTGCTTTCCCAGAAATTAAACCCTTCTTTTGACTAGAGATACTTATCCCAGCCAAAAACAGTGGATGAAGACTCAGTGAGGGGTCATTGTTATCCTCACTTTGAACCCCTGAGGAAAAAAAAAGAACCCCTGGGAAAAAGTACCTGAAGAGATAATTTGTTTCTTCTGTCAGATATTTCATAACACAGGTGATGGTCTAAATTTAAAGAGTCTTTAAACAACATGTACCTAGACTAATGAAAATCAAAGTTCAAGGGCTTGTTTCAATTGTGATGAACATCCCACCTATTTGTAAGGATTTATTGACTAGCTGGGGAATATTTAAAATTTGCATTTCATTTGCCACTTAGGATTTTTTCCAAGAGCATTTAATCTTCTTTCCTCTTTCTCTGTTCTTTAAAAGGTCTTCACTTGCTATTCTTAAATGAAATTATTCTTGTCTGCTTCCTCTTCAGTTAAATGAAACCAACTTTAAATAACTCACCTAGATGGCTGAGTTTTTAAACGTTTTGAGTAAATAGTTTCTCTCAAAGTCCCTATATATTGTGATGTGTTCTATTTTATCCTATTCCATTCCATTCCATTTTAAAATATCTTGGTTAAGACTCACTAAATTGGCTAGTGCTGAAATGATTTTTCTCATCCAGAGTTGTTCGATATTTGTTTATAAAAATCTTTGAATTGGCAAAGCCATTTGTTTTCTTTAACTTCTTTCATCTTCTATCTAATCTAAGAATATTTTCAATCAGTGAAGGAAGGTAATGAGACCTGGGAGTCTTGAGAGTTCTGTCAATTTCCCTGCACTTGGCTCCAAAAGAAATTTTCTAGTCATTTGCGTTTAGCACTTAGGTACATTTAAGCATGCTTCCTCTGCTCTGCACACAGAAGACTGATCCTACGTTTCTCAGGCTAAAAGACTTTTCCCAACTACCTGTTAGGTTGATCTAATGGATGCATTGGAAAATAAGTGGCAGACACTTTTTGGTACTGGCTATGTCTGCCACATGAATTCCATTCTTATCAGCAGCCTCTGTTCTGATTCTGGTCTGTTGTTTGTTTGGTTCTGGCGTCTATCTGACAGACTTGGTTCCCAGCCTCTGTAAATACCTCATCACATGGTTCTCCTGTCCTAGGAGTAGAAGCAGCTTTCTGTTGTTGCAAGTCTCGGGATTGCTTTCCCATCTCCTGTTTGGCTTTGTGATGCTTCTAATATTTTTTTAAATAGATCTCATACTAAATTCCATCCACAGAACTCCCTGGCATTCACTCTCTCTTTAGACTATACATTAGGCTGATACATGTTATTAATTTGACCCACATCTTGAATTTTAGTGCTGGAAATGGATGGATTTGAGGGAGCAAAATTCTGAACAGAAGGGTATAATAGAAAAATGAGCTCAACATTATGCATGAAGTTTTCTCTTAAGGCATTTGAAAATTCATAAGAAGCTGAGAAACCACAGGTATTTAATACATTAGAAAGCTAAGCACAGATTCCCATAATCTCAAGGTATGAGAGAGACACAAGCCATCTTAATTCCTGATTAAATCAAGGTCGCCTACCCAAAGTAGTCTGTCAGAAGAAACTTAAATTCTATCTGGAGGAATATAAATCATCCAAACCCTCTATATTTTAAAAATATACAATAAAACTAACTAAATATGACAGAAAAACATGACTGAAAATCAAGAGAGCAAAGAAAAACAGAACAGAGCTACAATCTAATAAAACTCCAGATACTCAATGTAACTCCAGTATTTGGAGTTATCTGGCAGGCACTTTTAAGAAAGTATAGTTCAAATGTTTAGGAAAATTAATGAAAAATTTCAGTGGAGAACTGGAATCTATAAAAAGAATAAAATGGAAATTCTACAACTGAAATAATTCCCATAGGTAGTTTCAACAGAACTTTGCAACAGAACTAATAGTAAACTAAAACAGTGAACTAAAGGATACAGTGGAAAATATGTAGACTGACTCACAAAGAGAAAATATAAAAGAAAAAAATAGTTCATACCAAAAATATGAATATGTATAATTGAAGTCTCATGAAGAAAGGAGAGAAAGAAAAAAGAAAAAGAAAAAAGAAGGGCGGAAGAAATATTAGAAGAGTTACAGGCTAAGGATTTCACAAAATCTAATCCACGACCTCAAGACTGAATTCAAGAGGTTCTCCAACCATAAGCAGAATAAATACAAGAAATCTACACTTGAACATATTATAGTAAAACTGCTATGACTAAAGTCGAGGTGGAAATCTTAAAAGCAACCAGAGGAAAAAAAGGCTCATTAGATTCAAAGAATATAAAACTGAAAGCAAAAAGCAAACAAGACAAACAAGCAAAAAGTAATAGAAAAAGACAACAGTTTACTGCTGAAATGGATGGATTTCCAGAGGGTAAGGGGACAAAGGGGATGTAGAAAAGGGTAAAGGGCATCAAATATGTGGTGATGGAAGGAGATTTGACTTTGGGTGGTAGACACACAATGCAATAGATAGATGATGTGTTTTAGAAAAGTATATTTGAAACCTATACAATTTTATTAACCAATGTTACCACAATAAATTTAATAATAAAACAAGAGTGACACAAACAACATAAGATAAAACAAGACCAAGTTCTGAAAGAAAATATTTGCTAAACTGGAGTTCTATATTTTAAAAAATGATGGTAAAATACTTGTCAGACAAACAAAAAAGAGAATTTATTGCAGTAGTCATACAATAAAATAAAGAGCAAAAAAATACCATAAAGAGAGGCATGCCATAAAAATTAAAGGCATTATTCAAATTATAAAGACATAAATTTGTCTACACATAATAAGATTAATAGCATAAGTTTAAATATATATGTCAGGTAAAATTATATGTGTAAAAGGATATCAGCAAATCCAAAATCATACTTGCAGATTCTACCATCTCTCTCACAGTAACTGGTAATAAAAGAAAATACTAAATCAGTGGAGCTATAGAAAGCTTTCATAATACAAGAAACAAATGTAATCTAAGATATATATATATATATATATATATATATATATATATATATATATGAAAGACATCAAGCAATAGATTTAAGAAGCGTTCAAATCTAACCAGAATAAACATGAAACCACACCAGGACACATGACAGCAAATCTGTTGAAAACAAAGGAAAATATAAGAATTAAAAAGACCCATTACCTTCAAGGGAATGACAGTAAGAATGACTGCTGACTTCAAATGTATGGTAATACTGTTCTAAGTATTCCAAGGGCAAAACAAGAAATCACAGAGAAAAATTAAAAAAATATATTTTGAGCAAAATGATAATAAAAGTAGGTATATGAAGATTTATGGTTTAAAAAAGTCATGATTGCTAGACAATGTATAGCCATAAATACATGTAATAAATGCTTTTAATTCATACATTTAATTTATATGTTTATGAATACATGTATTTTAATATAGTTATGTATTTTATATTTTAACACATGTATTTCAATGAATGATGCATACAATTTTCAATATTTGTATTAAAAATGAATCTTTACCCCTACTTCACATCATTTACAATAATTAATTTCAGACAGATTATACAAGTTCGAGAAATTGTTGCAATGATGTTGCTAACCTTTTTTGGTATCAGAGGGATTATTCATTATGAATTTGTACCAAATGGACAAACACTTAACCATGTTTACTATTGGAAGTGCTGAGAGGCTACGTGAAAAAGTTAAACGAAAACAACCTGAACTTTTCGCCAACAAATCAGGGCTCTTTCATCACTACAATGCACCAGCTCACATGGCACTGTCTGTGAGGGAGTTTTTAGCCAGTAAACAAATAACTGTATTGGAACACCCTCCCTACTCACCTGATCTGGCCTCCAATGACTTCTTTCTTTACCCAAAGATAAAGGAAATATTGAAAGGACGACATTTTGATGACATTCAAGGGTAATGCATCGACAGCTCTGATGGCCATTCCAGAAAAAGAGTTCCAAAATTGCTTTGAAGGGTGGACTAGGCGCTGGCATCAGTGCATAGCCTCCCAAGGGGAGTACTTTGAAGATGACTGTAGTGATATTCAGCAGTGCAGCATGTGACACTTTTTCTACGATGAGTTCACTAACTTAATTGTCTGACCTCGTATATTTTTAGAAAATTCTTTGCACTCAACACCTCAGCTATAGCTTCTACCTCGTTCTCTCTCATCTCTTTCTAGCATGACAATTACACATATATCAAACCTTTACACTTTTACTGTATGTTGCTTATTCTCTTTGTTTTCCATCTTTTTGAATATTAATGCACCAATTATTATATTTTGTTTTGACCTATCTTTCTTTTCCCTAATTTAATCTTTAATTGCATTTAATTTGATGGTAGTTCTACTTGTTGAGCTCATGATTTTAGTTCATATATTTTGTTTCTGATTTTTGTTTGATGGCTTTTTTAAAATTACCAATTATCTATCAATCCTTTCCGTCTTGCCCTTTAATTTCTAGACTATGCTATGTTAATTATTATAAAATACTTGTCTAATAACACTCACATTAGAATATTGTGTCTTTAATCACTTGGTTTGATGCCAAGAGATTACTTTTTTTGGATACCACATTATTTTTTATGTAGAATCGGTCATTATACATGAAAACTTGGAACAATAATGTGAGGATTTAGATGATATGTTCTTCTTTTCCTTTATGTCCTTCTCTACTCTGGATTATTGAAATAGCAAAACTTAATTGTCTTGGTAATGGTTTCATTTCATCAAGCTGATTCTTAAAAATTTAGTCAAGATTTTCTAGTTGTTCTGGATGGAAGTATTGCTCCAAATCCAGCTAATTCCCTATTGCTTGTAACAGATATAAGTTGATCTATTATTAAAAACTGGATCTAGCTCTTTTTTTGAAAACTAACTTAGGTTTTTTTATTTCAAAAATATTATTTTAATTATTATTTGTTTATAATATGCTTGTGTAGTAGATAGCAAAAATGACTATGAATTTTTCTCTGTATTCATGATTTTTAAAATGTGACTTTGAAGCTCTTCTCACCCAGATATGAAATATATTTCTACATCCTTGAATCTGGGTGTGGCCATTTCTTTGACTAGTGGGACATTAGGACACATATGTAAACAGAGATTTGAAAAGCACTTGGGCATTGTAACTTTCTTTTGTTACTATGATTATTCACCATGTGATTGAGTCTGTGGTATTTTGCTGCATAATTAGAGATATGGCATGTATCACTCTATATGACATTGAGCCACCTACCAGGTATTTGAATGAGAACATCTTTTTCCATACAGTCCCAACTATGTAACTAAGAATTTCGTGGAAACAATACATGTTTGTTGTTTTAAGCCATTAGGTTTCAGGGTAGTTTATTATTCAACAAAAGCTAACTTTTACGGAAATCAGTGCCTACAAATGGGAGGCTACAATAATAGAAATATAAAACATTTAGTATTACCTTTGAGAGGCTATAATAACACAAATATAAAATATTTAGTATTAACTTTGAGACTGGGTGATAGTGGAGACTAAACAAAGTGATATGAAGGTAGGAAAGACTGGGAAAGTTGTGAATAAACCATTAGAGAATATTGGGGTGGGGGGAATAGTGAGAAATGGCTATAGCAAGATAAAGTAAGTTGATATGGGTTATGTAGCAGCTTTAAGAATTGTCAAAATTATCATTTTGGGTAATTAGAAGATAGGAGATACACTTGATGAAATTTAGGTATATTCTGTTGGTGAGTCAGAATGTGAAAAGAGTAAATTAGCTTATTTTAGATGCAGAAGATAAGTTATGGGGGCAGAGAGATAAGCTAAGAAATGAACTAGCCTCTTTACAAGAATTTAGAGGAAATGTAGAACTCTTGCTGGGTTTGAAAATAAAACTGTTTCTGATTTCCAGTCTCTCAGGCAACAAAATATTCTCAAGGTGAGAAAATACCTCAATGAAAAGAGCATATATTAATATCTTAGACCTTAGGTGTCTGGTGATTCTCTCAGCTCTACCAAAGAGCTTCCAAGATTCGTTACAGTGTTGTCCAATACTCTGATTTATCAAAGAAGAGAGAAGCCAGTCTCAAAAAGAATTGTGGGTGCAGTTTTATGAAATATAGTGGTTTCAAGTCAGACATATAGGAAACCCACAAATTTGTTAAAATAGTTATAATAGGCAAAGCATTGACATTTTGAACTAAAAGTGATTGTGATTGTTCAAATTACAAAAACACCTCTGGGCTTTCAATTTTCTACAGGTAGCAAGAAAGTGAAAAACCCATTTAACTACAAAATAGAGGCCATTATATATAGAAAAGAAAGACCTTTCAGACCAGAGCCAAGAGATGAGGTGAACAATGGACTCCAAGAGAAAACAGAGTATATTGGAAAGGGGAGCTGTTCCCAGGAAGTAGAACTGGCCTCTTTCAGTTACACTTCTCCTTCAGAGATCCACTAACTCCTCTAATCTCATCATATTCCTTTCATCCCTCTTCAATACCTAATCAACCTTAGGTCCATGAGGCTTTTGGTGGGAGACCACTATCTCCCATCATGTTTCTTCCATAAACCATGCTATGCACAGACACCAACTGCTCTACTACCTAGGAACAAGTGCTATTGCAAATCCAAAGCAAGGCTTTGGCCCTACTTCACTCCCCATTTATAATCTCATCACATTCTCTCCCTGAGGCGATGGACAACAGACTCAAATGCTTGCCTGAACAGGGGAAGAAAAAGTGAATTACCTGGAGGAAAGAAAAAATTAGTACTATCTCAAAATTACTTTTCAGTCAAAATTGTTTGTCATTGCCTATCTTCAATTCCTGTTTTATACCTTCCAAATATTCTTGGAGTTAACATATGGAGTTTATCAAATTTTTTATACTTCTAAATAAAGTTCTAGCTGTCTAGTTGACAGTAGATTGTCCTTAATATGATTGTGATCAAGAACTTCTCAGATGAAGATGCTATCTGAAAACCACTTGCCGACAACATAAATAATACTTGGAAAATCATATTTAAACATGAGACAGGATAGATATTTTGATAATCATCCTTGCAGACTCAATAATTTTTTGTTCATTACAGGAGATTGTATATATATTTCGGATTTAAGGAACAATATTAATGACATGTATTAAACCCATGATTTCTGGTTGCTTTCCTAAATGGTATTGTCCTACTTCTCCACAATTAAGAAGTCTCAGTACTATTAAACTTTCCTACCAAGAAACATTTTTAAAATGCCTTGAATTTAAAACATAAATCCACTTACTCTGGCCTACTTCTGTTTATTATTATAGAATTATTCTTTCTCTGTGGGTTAATTAGAAATGTAATTTGGGTTTGCTGTTATGATCCATTCATGCTGTAGGTCAAATTGTGTACTTAACTTTAATAGGAGCAGTACAACACAATTCTCATTTTCTACCTCAGAGTTTTAGCCTCTTGGGTCCTTGCAGTTAAGATGGTATGGTGATTTCATTACTCAGATGGACATTAACTCTACAAAATCTTTATTCCCCGTGTCTTTTACTTTTTAATGTCTCCCAGATGCCAGACAGCAGTCTGCACTTAGATGTGAAGGAGGCTCATGGATCCTTCCCTCCTGACATACAGCCACAAAAAGGCTGTGAGAAAATACAATTTTGTCACCTTTAAAGGATAAAAGCTCGGTTTCTTCTTTTACTATCCCAGTAGCCTCTCTGGTGACATTCTACATAGCTGAATAGCAATGCCAAGGGATATTTGAGTCTTCAAACCACAGTAACCAACTTTCAAGGACTTTGGCCCAATGCCTTCTAAAGGGAGGAAGCCAGATAGTCCTCTTAACAAAGGAAAAAGGATTTTCTTTAAAAAATGGATAGTAATGTTCTTGAATATGTTGTCTAATTTACATTCCAACAAACATACTTTCACTACGGCCATACATATTTCATATATCCAATGGCAGCTCAAATATAAAAGTTTAATTCCAGCCATATGATAGATTAATCTATTTAAAAAATCTATTTAAATTTAAGAAATCTATTTAATTTTCCCTGGAGCATAGGATACAACAAAATGGAGTTAATCCAGATAAACAGATGTGCTAGAAAAATCTGTTTACTACGGCCCATCCAAGATTATTCTAATTATTACTGCTGCATAACAAATTACCCTAACTTAGTAATTTTAAAACATTTTTTTTTATTTTGCTCACAATCTCGTGGATCAGAAATTTGGAAAGGGCTCATATTACTTAGGTTCTTTCATATAAGTGCAGTCAAATGTTGGCTGGTACTACAGAATTGTGTAAGTTTGACAGGCTGGACATGTAAAATAACTTACTCACAAGACTGGCATTTATTGTTGGTTTTCTCCTTGGAACTCATCTAGACTACTAAACTGGACTGCTTATATATGGCTTTCCCATTGTGTTGGTCTCAGGGTGGTTGGACATTTTACACCACGACCCAGGACTCCAAAAATGAGTTTTCCAGCTCATGAAATAGAGGCTGCATTACCTTTTATGATTTAGCCTTAGAAATCACATAGAATCACTCTGCCATATTCTATTGGTTCCATGTGAGTCACATTCCCACCCAGATTCACAGGAACAGGAATTAGACTCTACCTCTTAATGGCAAGATCAGGGAAGAGGATGTGAGATGAAAGTGTTGCAATTGACTTTGGAAAATATAATCTACCTGAAAGATAACACAAGATTGGAATCTTCAGGCGGGCCAAGAGATGCCAGAAAAGCCATTGCTGAATGTATAACTGAAGAAAGCAACTGGCACTTCAAGAAACACACACAGAGGCAACGTGGAAGCTGAACATGGGCCCAGGAAGTTGGCTGAGGCTTCCATGTGGGTGTTTTCTCTTTCAAAAGGACACGGACACCAACTGGTCAAAAAATTTCCTTTGACTCCCACTTCTAGTCATCTTTGAGGATCTGACCAAGAAGGCTTTAAGTCAAGTATCGAGAAACAGGTGTAAAATCATTCATTGTTATTACCAGTAGATTCATAAAGAAATACTAATTAAAGTTGGGATCTATCATACAAACTAGAGGAAAGAGTGTGTTTGTGAATACTCTAGAAATTAATGAGAACTGGGTAGATCTGTCATCAAGTGGCCAGTGACTATCACTCTGAGTGGAGAGAGGGAAAATAAGGCTTGTGACATAGTTGCTGGCCAGTCATGGGGTTATAGGGTTTCATTTGTGTTTTCTTTTCAGAGGCTATCCTACTAAATAGTATGTTAACACTCTGAAGAGTTGGTTTCTCTGCCATGCAGGCATATTTTTGTAATGCTTTAGAGACCCACCTCATTGGGTTACTGCACAAGCTGGAGTGGAAATTTCCTGAGGGGACCTTTACATATTCTACAACTGGAGATGAAAACTGAGGTTTGGAGCCTATCAGAATGATACTAATGGTGTTTTTTGACTGAGACACTATTTTTACTATCTCATTTTATATTCAAAACAATCATGAAATGATAATAGTATTATTCTTCCTTGACAGATGAGTGTATGCTCACCTTTAAAGGACAAATTCTGAGTAAGGTTTTCACAGTTAGTGCTCTATGAATCATAATTTTAAAAAGATGTGTCAAATGCCAAACTGGTCTCCTCACTGCTCTTTAATGCTTTTCAGTACCCCAGTGAAGTTCAGAGGAATCAGTTGCTGTTCATATTTTTGTTCTTCTTGGTCTTCTCTAGAGTTCTTTTTTTTTAATTAAAGTTTATTGGGGGGACGATTTTTAGTAAAGTTACATAGATTTCAGATGTACGATTCTGTATTACATCATCTATATCTCACATTGTGTGTTCACCACCCAGAGTCAGTTCTCCTTCCATCACCATATATTTGATCCCCTTTACCCTCATCTCCCACCCCCCTCCCTCCTTACCCTCTGGTAACCACTAAACTGCTGTGTGTGTGTCTATGAGTTTTTATTTCTTCATTTGTTTGTCTTGTTCCTTTGTAGAGTGCTATTTTGATTTTCTCCAACTCACAGAGGGAACCTCAATATACCAGTAAATAAAAACAAAGCCTGTGCCAGAAGGGAAGCTATAGGCATTTCCCCTTGTAATCATGCTGGAATCCAAAACTGGCAGTCAAATTGTGTCCTCAAAGACAATCTTAAGGCAGTCTTAAGACAATTTGAATGAGAGAGGGCTACAGCTACACTTTTAAGACTCCAGTTGAGAGGCAAAAGAGAAAGAAAGGCTTTGGTATTTCTCTTGTGTGTAATAGAAGAAGCAAGGGACAGCACATGACAAATGAGATTATCCCAAAGCTCAGTGGATAAAATAATTTCAGACCTGAGATGGCAGAGAATAGAAAGAGAACATTCCAGGATTCCCTGCATCTTTACTCATATATAGATTAATAATAATCACAAAATTAAATGTAAGAAAATAGGATTTGATTTACTACTACCTATTATTTTATTTATTCACTAATTTGTTCCTATATCTAAACATTTGTACTGAAATTCTATTATATGCCAAGTATTGAGAATATATTGGTACACAAAAAAGGCATGATCTTTGTCCCCATGGATAGTCTACTTGGGAAAGCATACAACACACAATTGAAGAAAATTACCGTGAAGTTACCAGTTTTGATAAGTGCTATGTGAGAAACTGATAGGGTGTGATGACGATGGGAATTAATGTGACCTACTCCAGAAGGGTCAGCTGTGAGGCTGACACCTGAGTGGTATGAGGATCCACGAGAAGAGGGATCTTGGTAGATGTACGAGGTCCATGGGCATGAAAGTCCAGAAGCGGGGAGGTGTATAAAGAACTAGGAAAGGTGATTGGTCGGATCATGGAGACAAGGAGGAACACGGCAAGAGGGGGCTGGAGGGGATAAATCAGGACCAGAGCATGGAGTGCCTGTGAGCCATGTGCAGTTTTGATTTTATTCTTAACGTGGCATGTAGCTGTTGGAGGATCCTTGAGAAAAGTGTGACACGATCTGATTTCCATTTAAATGGTTGTTTGTGGATGAGTGTCTGATCCTCAGCAGTTTTCTGAATGCTTAAATGATAAAGAAACATACTGATGTTGTTTTCCAGAGAGCCAATGATGGAATATTGCCTATTTCCTTTTGTTTCTTCCACATTCATTTAAATTCCTAATGAGCAAGGTAACAGAAAAGCAGTCCTTGGTTACCAATCAACTCAAGTTCTGATGCACAGTGCTGCTATAAACAGCACTAGTCCAACCACCTGGCATGATGGAGTGTCCTCAAAACAGAATGTAGTGAGCTGAGCTTAGATAGGTGGGGACTGAGGCAAAATAAAACTGAGAGGGAGTTGGAGAGGAGAGAACACACAAATCCTAATTCAAGTTTAGGGATATCGGGGTTAATACATGAGAAGTATGACCTATACGGGAGGCCACTTGTTTAATACAAGAGCAGTTCTCAGTGCTGGTGGTCTCTTGAATCCAGAGAGAACTGTCTACGCATTTGGTATCCGATGTAAAATCCATTCCTGGATAGCAGTATCTGGCAAGGCCAAAGATACCACTGGCTAGATGAGTGTTTATGTCAAGACTTACAGCCCAGTGAGTTCTGCAATGAAGACAGGAGCAGGGCAGAGAGCCATTCTGGTAGATGGATCCCTCCTCTCATGGTTTTGTATTTCGGGATAGCTACAGCATCAAATTCAAGCAGATGCTACTCCCACTGACTGGTGAAGAGGGAGCTCTCCATCTATGTCTAGACCAAGGTCGGCTTGGGTCAAGGTTGGGCCCAGACTGAGTCTGCAGGTGGTGAGTTCAGCCTTGTTGGCAGCTGGGTGGGGCTGGCAGGATTTGGAAGTGTTCCCCAACATTTGCCCCTTAGGAGGGTCTTACTGCTATCAAGTAAGTGAAGATAATGATTCTGGGGTATAGCAGTGGAAGTTATAATAACACTGTGGTTGATTTCGATGTTATGGGTGTTTTATTTTATTTTATTTTTAATTTTAAATAATCATCTTCTTTCTCCTCCCTTTCTTTTCCCTGCTTCTTTTCCTTCCCCTTCCCCTCCCCTCACCACTTTCCCCCCTCTTTCCCTTCTATTTTCCTTCCCGTTCTTCTCCTTCCCTTCCTCCTCCTCTTTCATATACTTCTTCTTGTACTTCTCCTCTCTCTCCTCCTTCTTTATCTTCCTCTTCCCTTCCTCCTCTTCCTTTTTTCCTCCTCCTCCCCATCTTCTCCCTCCTCTTCCTCCCTCTTCCTCTTCTTTTTCTATAATAGTATGTTACCTCAAATAGTATGTTACCCTCCCAAGAAAGAGGGTAACAAAGATAATGCATTGATTCTTTATGTAGATATATATGTCCTTTATTTGGAGGATTTATTCTGTTATTTTTTAAATCAGTTACAAAACTGGATGTTCCTGAGAGGAGGTATCAAGGCAAAAGATGGCTCCTGGGAAGAGAATTTCCATTGGCTCATAGACATCTTTCACCTACCGTCCAGATAAAATCCTAGGATCTGCAGAATGTGGGTGAGAATATATACCACTCATGAGCCACTAGGTACATGGGATACCCTTCCCAAGTCACCTTGTCCCCGGCAAGCCAACACCAGAACCCAGAAGAATGTCTCCTTAGCATATGTAGTTATGACGGTCAAAGATCAATCTAGGTGAGACGGACCTGGGTGAGAAGGACACATGTGAAGTTGGGATTAGGGTTTATTCTTGGTTAAAGTTCAGTTAAGTTTTGGGTTAGGGACCAAGTAGGGTGTGCATTAGTGATCAAGTGGGGAGCAGGGTTAGGGAATACTCTACAATCAGGGCTTAGCTGCTATGGTTTGCTGAGGACTCATTCTCTTTGGAAATGTCCTTGGTGTGTTGCAAAGGTGAGAGGTTAATCTGGGCTACAATCTTGAAGTCTGTGGGATCCAGTGACTTCTGACAGTAGGACAGCATTCATTTTCCCCATTTTAACCTTGGGAGGAAATCCAGTGTCTGCTTTTGCTTACCTGATGCATTTCAAAGTGTCACATCAAAATGTCTCCGAGGGCAAGAAAGTAATGACAGCCTCCCCCCCACCCGCCCACATTTGTGGAGGAAAAAAAGTGATAATCCTGGGCGTTTCAGCACAATGTGCATATCAGATGTGCTGTCGCCAGCTGTTGCTTTCTGCCATAAGGTACAGAAGGTACAGTAGATCCCATTGGTCTGTATGTCTAGAGTAAAGCTTGGCCTGGAGAAGTGCATGGCGCTGATGTGTCACTGTGAAACCCCAGTTCCCCACTTCCTTCCTGCTCAGGAAGAGGTGGCAAGTCATTCGCAGACTGGGCATGGTGCTATATGGGACAACCAATGAAACAATCAACCAGACTGCTGACTTTCCTTCCCAAATGTCCTTCTCAAAAACCTCCCTCCAGCACTGGCCACTGCTCATAAAGCAAGAGGATGAGACTGAAGTCTAGAGAAGCCCTCTCGAATCACAAGAGCCACGGGAAAGAGATCCCTAATAATTGCAGTCTTCACCGGATAATAAAAAGAGAGTCTGATGTGCAGTGCCGAGTTCCTCAGGCAATGACAGCACAGCACAGAGGGTCAGGATGGAGACTGCATACTGACCAGGGCCCAACATGCTTTCCATCTTACCTGATGGAAAGAAGCTGAAATGTAAAATACACCATATTTCTGATATCTCTAGCTAACAGTTCTGTTACTAATCAACAATTGTTAAGGTTCCAGATTCAAATAAACACAAGAGATGGGATGAGAATGATACAATAGGGAGTGATGGGGACTGTGAAGAACTCATGTTCGTCTGAAGCCCAACAATTACTATCCAATCCCGGCAAACTGTTGCTATGTTAAAATCTTGAGCCAGTGTTAGCAGATGTTTCAAAGTTTAAAAGTAGCCATGTATCTAGAATTTAAATGGCATATCCTGTTTTTAAAAATCATTGTGTGTTTTGTTGAAAAACATTTTTGGACGGAACCTAACACATTTGCAGTGATGCATCTATCCTGGGGCTTCACTTGTAACCTGGAGCTTTGCAAAGTTAATGGTTATGTATGATGGTTCTCCTGCTCACTCTAACCGGATCTAATTCTCTGTGGGACTCTGGGTCTGCTGGTAAGAATAGCAACAAAGTGAGTTTTATGCGCAGCAAATGAGATTATGAAGAGATGACCTGGCTGTAAACTCCTCAGATACTACAATAGTGTGACAGATTCTCGTCCCTGGAGAGAGAGTGGGACTATGGTGCTTATTCCCCAGGGTTTTAGGGACCAACCTATCTTTCAAGATTTGAGCATCACAGGATCTTTTCTTCAGAATTTACAAACAACGATATATGATGAACATAATCTAGTATGTTCTCTGTACCCTTAGCCTAATCTGATCAAATCCCTCATGTCCATCAGCCAGGGCTGTAGTCGCAGCTGACAGATAATACAACTTTAAAGACAAGAGCTTTCACAGCCTGGAGAGGACCAAGCAGAAGCTCCATGCGGGGACAATGATACAGGAAGCAAAGGGTGGACATCACGCCTGGGCTCCAGCTGCTATTTCAGTCTCTCTGGCCTCCAGAAACAGCTCTAGATTTTATCAATTTATTGTAGCCCACTCCTTTGGGAAAGTTCCTGTAAATATTTCATGGGCAGCTCAGAACCTCCACAGGAAGCTCAAGTCCTTCCTCCTTGTCTCATTAATTCACGAAAAATACTTTGTTTCACTTGATGAAGAATCTGTTTGTTAGAGAAGGAGAAGAAGCATTGTTGTGTGGAGAATAGCACATAAAGCATTGCCCAGCATCTGTCTGAGGACAGCCAGACCTCAGAGAACAGTGGGGAGAGAGCATGGGCAGCAGCCGTCCAGCCCCTCCCTGCTGCTCAGTCCTCTGTCCTCCAAAGGAAGCTGTGGGCGGACATGGGTAGACGTCCTCCCAGGAGACAGTCTCTTGAAATGCCACGGGCTGTGAATTGGAGCTGTGGAAATCTCAAGTCTAAATCCTAAAAGTCTGCTTTATAAGGAGGCCCAGGAAACAGGGGTGCACACACACACACACACACACACACACACACACACACAGAGCCAGAGCTTATGGTTTGGAATGCTGCCTCGGGAAGCTGTGCTCAGTTCAGTGTTTGGTGAGCATATTCTTTGGTTGTGAAAGAGTAGACACAGATGAAATTCATGGCTGACCTCATCACCTGGCATAAACACTGTCACTCCTCTCTTGTGCAGCTCCAAGGCTGTTGGAAGCATTTCCCATTCTGCTCTGAACCCCCAGCAGAGCACCAGGGCCAGGCCGAAGGCACAGAGTTTGTCAGCTGGCTCTTGCCTTTCCTCTGTCTGCCTCTGAATGAGCAAGGGCCAGCAGCAGGTTTAGAAATTATAGCCAATGCATTTTGAATGTGTAGCAGCATCATTAACCCTGGTTCACGTTACGGAAAAGTAAAGTGGCCACATTATACCTGTATAGGATTGCAAAGTTCCTAGAGTGACCCCTCTACCTGAAGAGAGAGAGGGTCATCCCTGCAGAGTTCCTAACCAAGACAGGGATACTCTGTCCAGAGAGCACACACTCACCAAGGCATCAACACAGTATCACACAGACTCATGGGTCAGTGAACATCCCCTCTCACCTACTTTTATCAGCCAAGTGTAGGCTACCTTATGCTGCATAATACATGGCCTCCACATCTCAGTAACTTACAGCATAAAATGCCTATTTCTCACTCATATCACATGTCTTTAGTGCATGGAGTGTGGCCACGTCCCTCATTGTCCTTTATTCCAAAGATGAAGGATCAGCCCCTATCTGGTAAGGGAGGGGAACTGCACTATAACTTTTAAAGTTTCAACTTGCTGAGTGCTATCAGTGTCCTAACCTCCCGTTTTGTTAGCCAAATTAAGTCACCAGGTCAAGTTGCAATCCCTTGGGAAAGGGAAATAAAATACTCTTGCCTGAAGGAGTAGCAACTATTTGGGAAGGATAATAAACTGTTCCACACCCTTATTCCTCGCAGGGCATATCCCTGACTTGGAAAAAGGAAGCATAAAGCTCAGAAAAATAATCTATTTGTTAATTTAACTAATGTTAATTGAATATCTACCACGTCAAGACACTTCTAGTCATAAAGGATAAGGCAAATCAGGATACATTTCTACTCTTATGAACCTTATATTCTAGGGAGGAGACAGCCCATAAAGAACAATGTAAATATATAATATATTTGTGATTTAGTGCTATGAAAAATATTACAGCAAAGTAAGAGGGAACGAAAGTTCCAAGGTATATATGTGTATGTGTATATATGATTTTCTTTTTTTTGGAACTTGGAAGCTATTGGCTGGTTTTAAGTGGAGTCATGCTGTGATCCTACTGACACCCAGTTACTCTGGTTGCTGTCTGCCAGACGTAGAAGCAGGAGGACACTTTGAAAGCTTTTACGATAATTCGTTGCTAGAGTTGGTGGTGGTTTGAACCAGGAGGGTGGTGGTGGTAAGATGGTGTGAGGAGTGGTCAGATTCTAAGTGTATTTTAAAAATAGATAATGATTTGTTGATGGATTCGATGTGGAGAGTATGAGTAAAAGAGAATTTGAAGATGACTTGAGCATTTTGTTTTGAGCAACTAGAACAGATGACTTGCGTTTACTGAGATGGCGAGCTGCAGGGGGAGAGGTTTAGGGATGAGGGGAAGAGTTCAGCTTTGGTCATTTGACATTTGAGGCTCCTGTTAGACATCCAAGTGGAGGCGACATATAGGCACCTGTAGATGTGGTTTTGGAGATCAGGGAGTATTCAGGCCAAATATTTAAATGTTAGAGTCCTCATTTGTTTGGTATTTAAGCCATGAAGCCTGATGAGATGATTCAGGGAGTGGGATGAGCAGAGACATGGCCTGAGGTCAGAACCTTGGAGGAGGAGGGACTAGTGAAGGAAGCAAGGAAAGCGTGTGCAGTGAGGCAGAGGTGAACCAAGAGAGAGGAGTCATGAAGATATGATCAGATGCACAAGCAGGAGGGAATGCTCAACAGAGCCCTCAGGCCAGAGGGAACTGGGCACGGCCACGGCTTTTAGCTGAAGGTGAGAGACAAAGGTGGCTACTGTGCAGAGAAGATTTCTAGGGGAAAAAGTGGTACAAGGTCCCCACCTTTCTGAACCCCCTCAGCTTTCAGAATAAGCACCCCCAACTTGCTGCTAGCCCAGAATTGCAGGCTATCAGCTGACTCAGACTCCAGCCTGTGGAGTCTGGAGGCCCTCATAGACTGCTTGTTCTGGGGCATGGACTAATCCACTGAATGATGTTTGTTTAATCACATGTAATCTACATAAAACTGGCCCAAATACAGGGAACTGCATTCAGAAGTAAAACTAGTATGACATCCAAGACCATTGAGAAGCAACTGAATTCTTTACTGCGGGCTATTTAAGAAGCACCAAATGCTTCTTGTTACTTGCTAATCCAATCCGAAATTCTGAAATCCCTGTTCTCAGTCTCTCTCCGACCCTTTCATTTACAAGGTGCTGAAACTACCTCTCAATCTCTCCTCTCACATCTATAACCTCCCATAAACCCTTTGTAAACATGACCCAGGCTGACTCTTTACTCTCTCCCTTTCTCCTCTTGTCTCTTTGAGTCTATTGTCTATTTCTTTACTTTTTTTCCTATCATGCATAGCTCCCTGCCCTTTCTGATGTGGATTAATTTAGCCTTTTCGGGTGGTCTTTCAATTTTCTTCTCTGCCATTACAAGATCAACAAAGCAAAGGCCGAAAGGCTGGCCAGGCAAACACAGAAATCTCCTCAAATGGAAACGGAAGTAGGAAAAGGATGCACCACAATTTCTCATTGCAATAAGTCTGTTTGTTCTGCTTGGACTCCCGTGTGCCCTCAACTCTCTTCTTGGGCCAAGAGGTACACTGGGCCTGCACATCCCTCTCTGGATCCTCATGTCTGCCCACGTCCAAATAGGGCTCTCCAGTTGATAGCATGGACCCTCCTCCTAAGTCCTGACAACTGCTAACGAAATTGGCTTTTCTTCTGTTTTGACTTATTTCTCCTCCTTCTGGGATATATGGGCTGATTTCCCCCTTTGAGGATTTGCCAAAAAGCAAAAATAACCCTGTCGTGCGGGGTGTCAGGCAGGGTCTCTGGTCCCGCTCCCCACACAAGAACACAGGATATGGCTAGGCCAAAAAGGAACACCCACGGAGCCATAGGTAGGGGAGTCATACCACTATACTCTCACTGGCGGCTGGGTTGGAGACACAGGAACCAGGAGCCACACAATTCTCAACCCTCACTGTGCCGCTTGCAGACTCAGCCACCATCTTCTTGCTAGCTCCCCCTTTTTTTCTTTTTGCTACTAGCCTAGCCACGGCAGTTATATTCATGGCTAATGGCTCACTGGTTACAGCTGACGGCCAACTAGCCACAGCTGCTGGCCATTTGATCACAGTCGATGGCCATTTACTACCTGAGCCAGCACCTTTCTATGTGAGGCCGAGAGCCTGGAAACTGCTTTTTGGGGCTCTGTCCCCACAAACCCCAACTGCCTGTCTCTTAAACAAGAGGAGATTTATTTGATTTATCAGAAAGTCCATAGTGCAAGAGAGATAAAAATAAGTCAGACAGAAAAAGTCAAGAACCATATGATTTCACCCATATGTGGGATATGAAACTGAAAGCAACAAAAGAGCAAGACGAACAAACAAAGAAACAAAAACTCATAGACAACAATTTAGTGGTTACCAGAGGGTAAGGAGGGAAGGGGATGGTAGAAGAGGTTTCAGGGGGTCAAATGTATGGTGATGGAAAAAGTATATGGTGACGGAAAAAGAACTGATGGTGGTGAGCACACAATGTGATATATAGATGATGTATTATAGAATAGTACATTTAAAAGTGTATCATTTTACTATTGTCACCCCAATAAATTTAATAAAAATAAAAAAATACACACAAGATTAACTTCAGTCAGACTGTCTCAACTCCTGCCCAGTTACGCCTTCCCAAACAATCATGTTTGCACCGTGCAGCAGCCTTGCTAGGCTGGGCACATGACTGCCACAGAGCAACCAGGCAAAGGAACAAGAGGCTCCTGAGAGGCAGAGCAGCAGCCCTGGAAGGTGCCCCAGTTCTCTGTGTGGGTGCCTGCTTTAGAGCTTTAGCAGGCTGAGGGGCTGCTGCCTTCTCCCACCTGTGCTGTGTGGTCTGCTCAGAGGTGGGGGGATGGGGGTGGGGACTGGTTACCTTTACTCTTGTTATTAATTATCAGATCACTGCAGGGGTGAAGTTAGCTTTCAACTGGCCTTGAGGAAGTGAGCGGTAGGATCTACTGGTGGCAATTCCTGTTGCCAGTTTAGTTCCCTGTGGGAGCACTGAGAGTAGTGAAGAGTAGAAATCAAATGTTCCGTATAAGTAGCAATCAAAGCTGATTTAATATCTCCTTAAACACACAATCCTGTGCAATATCTCCTTGGACTAAAACAACAGCAATTTTGATGGTTAAAGAGACTCATTTTCTAGGGAAAAAATACAAGATATTTCAAATGAGTAATCAGAAAAATATTTTGTGCATATGTGTATGATGTGTGTGTGTGTGTGTGTGTGTGTGTATGTGTATTCTACTCATATATGCCCTGACCCTTTCCAGTATCCCATTCCAAAGCAGAATTGAGCATCACCCTTATATGATGGCAAACTCTGTGAGGACAGGCATTGTGGGGACAGAGCCCCAAAAAGCAGTTTCCAGGCTCTCGGCCTCACATAGAAAGGTGCTGGCTCAGGTAGTAAATGGCCATCAACTGTGATCAAATGGCCAGCAGCTGTGGCTAGTTGGCCATCAGCTGTAACCAGTGAGCCATTGGGCACTAATATAACTGCCGTGGCTAGGCTAGTAGAAAAAAGGGGAGCTAGCAAGAAGATGGTGGCTGAGTCTGCAAGCGGCGCAGTGAGGGTTGAGAATTGTGTTGCTCCTGGTTCCTGTGTCTTCAATCTAACCGCCAGTGAGAGTATAGTGGTATGACTCCCCTACCTATGGCTCCGTGGGTGTTCCTGTTTGGCCTAGCCATGTCCTGCGTTCTTGTATGGGGAGCGGGACCAGAGACCCCACAGACCCGGCCTGACGCCCTGCATGACACTTGGCGTAGTCCGCAGGATCCCCTGCACTACAGGCATCATGTTTATTGTGCTCACTTCTGTACCCTTAGAGGCGATCCTGACCAGAGAGAGTCAGGGGGGTCGAATTGATGAAAGCAGAGAATCATCAGGGTCAATACAGTTCTATCTGCTTACATGAACACTTCCTTGCTCCCTGGTTGTGCTTTACCCACCATATTAGATTTCCACAGGTAATCTAATGACAGAACTGAATTTGAGTTTGCAACACCCGGGATGCTTGGATTTGGACCACTTCCCTGACCTCACAAAGTATAGGCTGAAAAGCAATCCTTGGCATATGACCTACATATATTTTCCCTTTCATTCCTTTTCTCCCTCAGCAATAGTTTGAGCAAAATGCATAAAAATGGTAAGACAAAAAAGAAGGATCAATTTTAAAAAAGCATCTTAAAGATATCAGTATTCAAGGTAAAGAAACACTGTAATGGATCTTGGGCCTTCCCTTCCTATGATAACCGTACCCCAGTCCCCAATGCTGGTCCTCACTTTCTTTCTTGGTATAATACGGACTGAGATGGGGTGGTAGCCAGGGCAGGAGAGGGCAAGACATTTGCAAGAGCAGGTAACATGGCTACGTCACTGTGTGAGAGGCAATATTGATGGGGAGTGGCATGGATGGTAAGAAGTGTTCTCCAGGAAGCATGGAGAAGCTTTCCTGGGAGTTTCAAAGCACATCCCTGAGGGGTGCAACCCAACATCAGAGCGTTGTACAGTAAAATATCAGGAATACAGAGGTAAAGACCCCGCTGTTCCAGCAGGAATTCTGCTGGTCACTCTGGCCTGATTTTATGGAGCATCATTTGCATGCTTTGCCCTAATACTGATCTCACTGTTTTATATAGTATGTCATATTGCATCGGGTGAGTATACGTGATTAATTTAGCTTCTTCCTTATTGGTGGACATTTAGATTATTATTCTTTGTTGTTGTTGTTATAAATAGTGCTACATGTAGCATTATAATTTTACTATTGTTTCTTAGGGTAGATTTAAGTTGAATTATCAGGTCATAGAAGAAGACATTTTAAAGACATTTTGGTAGATATTGCAGTAACAATCTAGACATTTTGTAGCAATTTAAATTCTCATCAACCAGTAAGTGAAAGGTCCTCATTGTAATTACCAACAGTCATAGTTTCACTTTTCTTATGTGACAATCAATATCTAATTACTTTGTGTTTATTTATTAAGTATACTATTTGTTCATAATGTACTAATTCTTGGTATGCCCTGTTTTGGAACTTCTAATAAAATTATTGACTTTTTTCCTTACTGAATTGGTATTGGTATTTTTTTTTATTTGCGAGAAATGTTACGCATTTTATGGATAAATAATTTATGTCTATTGTATGCACTGCAAAATATTTCTAAGACAGAAAGCGTAGTGCTTTGCTCATGATAGTTTTCATATCAATTCACACAGTGTTGACTCAGAGTGGGCCCTCAATAAATATGCGTTAAAGGAATGAATGAATGCACGACATCATAGAGGTTATGAATGCAAAGACCCTTGCTTGACTTGCAGTCTTTTTGGCATTAACTTAATTGACTAACATCAACACCCTTGTCCACCTGAGCCCCAAGACTATGCCTTGTTCCATCCTAGACAAAGACAATACCTCTTTGGGAAAACTTTGATATTTTTCTCATGTGAGCTCCCAGATCATCTATGGATTTCTCACTGATATGAGCATAACTTCTCTTCAACCTATTGACAGGAAATGGTGATTGACCAAGAATGACATTCAGTAATGAAATGCAGTTACTTGCATATGCCAACTTTGTTGTTAGCAATGATTTGATCATTAAATAAAGTATTCAATGTTATTTCTTCTGGGCTTGGCTTATTATCCTTGGCCTCCTCCAATTGTCCGTATGTTGGCTCATTCAAGTGAGACATCCCCTTCACATGGAGGAAAGCTTTGTCAAAAGTTGCTTTAAACCGAACAAAATATAGCAATCACAACCTATATGTGATATTTTTATTATTTTAACCACCCAAACCACTAAGAAAAATAATAACACAAAGAAATGTCAAACTACATCTTATTCAATGGAAAAATTTAAACAAACAATTGTTAAAGGTAATCTTAGCCTCTTTTCTAACACTCTTAGAAAAAGCCTGGATAATCATCTTCTGTCCAAAGGCATGAAACGTGTTGGTACTGATAAAAACAGGGCTATGTATTTTACCCAATGGCATACCTACGCTGTAATTTGTCAGGCATTGAGCTAAATACTGACTCTCCTAGTATGACGTCCCACTCAAGGTGACTCATGGTGGAGAGTGCAAGCATTATCCACCACGAGACAGGAAGCACAAATAAAAATTTAGAGACACATGCCTTTATAGCAAGAGGCCTGTTAAAGAGGAAGCGGTTCTTATTCATTTTTATTCACAACACACAAACTATACTCAACCTCAAGGAGGTTAGGGTGGGGAATCTTCAGTGGACCAGGGAAGTAAAAATTATACGAACATCAGGAAACAGTGTCTTCCTACTAAGGCAAAAACAAATCTGTAGAAGAGGTCAACCATAGGTATGTAAAGATTTTGTTTATTTCAGTTCACTCAGACATTCTTACATAATCAGTATGTGCCTAGAACTGTACAAGGTAATGAAAAAGACAGTTTTTCTGCCTTGGGAAAACTGGGATCTGATTGGTGAGTGGAGGCTTACACATTAAAATTAGAATGCTACATTTAAAAAAATGCATAATATGGTGCTAGTTTCAATTTAATTGAACTTGAGAACCAAATTTTAGCACATATTGCCGGCAAAGCACTGTAGAATATGAAGTAAAGAAGAAATAATAATAAAGAAGCTTACCATTAAATTGCCAATAAATGCCTAAGAGTTCATGAACCTAACATGCCCCTTCAGCAGGGAGGCAACATGACCTTATGACAACATGGTCCTCTCTCCATGAGGAGGGGGCCAATGAGGACAAGTTCTCCAAAGACATACATTTTTAAACTCTATGTCTCAGTTTTCTTGGCTGGAACGATATATTCCATTGGCCTGGTCAGTCAATGGACATGAAAGCACCATGTCACTGCAAAGAGTGAGATGTTGGGACATTACAGGACTCATAGGAGTCCATGTGATGTTAACTTATTAGAGGTGATAGTGGGGGTGAGCAGGAGGAACAGGGTGTCTGGATTGAGCAGAGGTGAATGTCAGGAACTTCGGGGCAACTGCCTGGCTGAAACAGATAAGAACAGAAGTTATATTTTCCAGCTATTACTACGAGCTCTATATTTTCTGAAATCTATTCCTGCTTTAGTTTATTTTGACCTAAAAACTAAAAGCAAAGAGTATTAACAATGTTTGTTTGTTTTCTAGTTGATCCCAGATGTGACCTGATATTACGAAATATCTTACTTCAGACAAACAAGCAAACCAATTATACAGAAGCATAAACATTTGGCTTCCATTACAGTAAGCAACTAGAGTCAAATAGTATCTTTTCTGAACATCCTAACAGGTTAAGTGCATGGCTTAGGATTCTGGGAGGACAGGGACCTGGGAAACAGGACACATCGTGGGGCAATGCTGAAATGATTCCCGCCCTTGGGAAAGGAGAGGATTCATTAGAAGCCACTGAGGAAGGAAATGAAACAAAGAATAGGCCCCTATGAACTGTGGGAGAATCTAGTTGTACAGTGTTGTCAGACATCTTGGAAGCTGTCCAGGACACATGGTTACTTGCTGGCTCTTACTTCTGATCTTGCCACATCTAATCTGCCTTTCATCTCTCTGACTCTGGGAAGACAATTTTAAAGCTGACATTAAGGTATAGATGGAGGCAGTGGGAAAATCTGCAGTCATAGCATATTTATAATTTAGGGGAGACCCATGCATTATGCAAAATGGTTCTGTTCTTTCCAAACCAAAAATGATGATTGACAACAGAAGGCTTCTCTGTGTTTCTGCTGGGAAACAGAAAAAAGAATCATTTAGGACAGTTGATGGAAGGGAATACAAAACCCATCCCAAAACTTCTGCCATTTATTTTCTTGTCTGCCCACCTCTCTCTCCTTGGTAGGCTTGAGATGGCAAGTCAGGCAAAAGGTGGGTTTGGCCACATGGACCCTGGAGTCAGAATGAAAATGACATGTTTTATCTTTAGTTATCTTTCAAGGACCAGAGAACAAATACTACATTTATGTTGTTTAAAGATCATGGATTTTAGTCCAGATAGGCAATTCTACACATGGCTGTCAAGTTAATGGGTGGGATAGCATGACAGTGGTATTCTTGGGAAATTATTGGAAGCCTAGTAAGGAGAAGAGGGATCTTAGAAAACCAAGAATGAGAATAGTAAGGAAAAAGGACTTAGGGTAGGCAAGTAACAGGTAGTCACAAAAGTCCATTGTCTAATGTCTCAAAGCTTCCACATACTGGTTGATTTGTGATCACATGGGTTTGTAAGAGCTAAGTCAATTAATTCAAAGGTCTGGGCCAGAGAACTCCTTCCTTCCTACTATTAAAGGCCCATGTCTCTCTTGTTCCCTGGTGCCAAGTGGAGGTTATGGCTGTCATTTTGTAAAAGGAAGTCCAGGGGGTGGGGAAACATCATCCATTACACTCAAGGCCTAAGTTCACTGAAAAAGAGAGAAAAGGCTCTGCCAATCTCTAACAACATCTGTCCTCCCAATAATTTAGATTTAGAAATATGAGTTGCGTTTGTGTTTCTGCATGTCCATCTGGCTTGGCTGCTGCCCCTGCTATACTGGGCTCTGAGGACCCGTAACCTCCAGTGCTGTCATGGCCCAGCACAGACAGATTCCTCTGGCTGTTAATTCATTGAGGGGGAAACAAACACAAAACTCCAAAGCCTGTAATAATATGAGGCTTTCTATCTTGGAGGGTACCTGTACATCCTCCAACCACAAGAGCCACAGTTCACGCGTCAGTCTGGATTCTCATACCCCACCATTTAAGTGGCATTAGGTCAGCACTGCTTCAAAGTCTCTACATCCTTCATTTATTCTAGATGCTGATGTCCATGTCTTCTCCTGCCTGTGACACTCAAAATATTCTCCGGCAGCAGCTGTCTCAGATGGAGCCTTCAGGCTTCCTTCAATATTTTTGAGTTTCTATTCCCGACGGTGATCCTAAACACTAGCCCTTTCCCTTTGACCTACTGTGTTCACCTAAAGTGTATTCAGACAAGCTTGGTGTAGGGCTGTGGCTCTCTTTGCAGATTTCAGCTTTTTTATATGATCCTAGACAACATCTGAGATGAACAACCACTATTTTTGAAAACGCCGTAAGTCTCCTTTCCATCCTGTCACCAGTCAAGTTGTTGCCTTCTTTCTCTCCTTTCTAGAAGAGTCCTCAGCTCTGACTGCCCTTGTCCTTCCACTCCCATTGCCTCCATAGCCTCGTGGAGCCTCGCCTCCTTTCCCATCGCCTCACAGAAAACTTCTCTGTGGCACTGACTGCATATACAGGCCGCTGAGACCTCACTACAATGTTTGACACAGTGGACTTCTTCCTTGAAACCTTCTTTCTCATGCTTTCCTTTTCTTAACATTACACTGTCCTGGGTTTCCTTCTGTGGTCTTCATTGGTCTCTCTTCCTCCACTTGCACCCAAATGTCCATGTTCCCTAGGTTTCCTCTTGTCAGTTGCTGGCTGAGGGTAAGTATAAGTGTTGGCTTCAGCATCTATTCTTTGACATCAAACTTGGGTGTGAATTCCAGGTTGGCCACTTCCATTCTTGGGCAAGTTTTTAAACTCTTTCTGAATCAGTCTCCCGTGTATAGGAGAAACAACAATGGTACCTAACTTACAGCATTGTTGTAAGAATAAAATAAATGAATGTATGTACAGTGGTAATACAATAATCACCCAATTCATGTATCATGTTTTGATTATTAGTCTCTCATCCTCTCTAAGAGCTTAACTACCAGCTCCGTATTTTTGAGTCTCAAATCTATTTCAGTAACTCAGAATTCACCTTTAAGTTCCAGACCTATATTTCCATTTTCTACATGCCTGAATTTCCCAGGGGAACACACAGATCAGCATGTCCAAAGCTAACCTCATTATCTACTTCCTAAAACCAACTCTTTTTCCTGCATTCCATATCTGCATTAATGAGACTGTCATCTGCTGGGTTGTCATAATTAGAATTCTCAGAGTCCCTTTCTCTCACCTTCCAGGGTCAATTTTGAACCAAACTCTATTCGTTTTTCAAAATATTTCTTATATCTTTTTATAATCTTATCATCTCTCACTTGAACCATTACAATAATTTTCTTCCTCCATTTTTACTGCTTTCCTCATATTTTTCTTTTTAAGCAATGATCATGTTTCATTCTTGTTCTTTAAAAATAAACAAACAAAAAACCAACAGCAACAACAAAAGTATCTTATGGAATCTCTAATGCCTAAGAAGGAAGGTACAGCTACGCAATCCTACTCCCTCCCACCTCCAAAAACTCAGCCTTACTATGAACTCACACTTGCCGCTTATCTCCTGATGTATCTAAAATCACTTTGCTCCATTTCTCTGATACTGTAAAAGGTTTCATGATTTTACTCTTTCACCTCTCTTTGTCATTATTTCCCCCGTTTTCTCAATTTGAAAAACATCCTAATCAGGTTTAAGGTTCAGAACAAATATACCCTACTTCTGGGCAGGTGTTCTCTCCCAGCCCCCCAAATTTATCCCCCGATGCCCAAGGCAGGTGTACCACTCCCTCTTCTTAGCTCTGCGAGCTCTTTGCACAGACCTGGATCCTGAACCTGTAATCAGACAATGGCGTTATTTGTTTCTGCGTCTCTCTCTTAGCTGTGTCCTTGCAATGATGTCTTATCCCCTACATCTGACACGTATTAGCACTAAGTGAGGGTCTTGTGGTTGCATTTTTCTGAGAGTCTTTCTTCCTCTTGTTGACTTCCCTACCAGGGCAGACAAACCTGGTGCCTCTTCCTTTTCTTCCTTTCCCACTCAGGGCTTTGCGTATTTTCTGCCGTGTATCGGTATGCTGGCAGTGGACTCTCTCAGCCTGCTGGCATTGTCACCCTGATGGGCACTTATCTGGGAGCAGGCACATTCGCCTACAATTTATTTGAGTAAAACTAATTTGGTTAATGGAAACTTTCCTAAAGACGTTCACTTAAAAAATCCATATTTACATAATGCAGTGAATTTTATGTTGCACTTGTTACAATGAGTGTTTGCATCCTTTTAGGAATATTTTGATCCGCATTGTCTATTTTTGAGCATTTCAAGTATTTTTAGATTCAGAAATTCTCCATTTATGAATTTTACATTATGTCATATGGAATTCATCAAATGCATCGCTTTTGGTGTCTGGCCTACATTTTGCTGTTTAGTGGCTATTTTAGGACTTTGTATGCTTTGTGGATCTATGAAGCTAATCTACTATGGGTACCCGATTTGCTATTTTTTGGCAAAGCATTATATTTTGACACTAAGAATGAAAGTCACTTAGCTCCATTTCTCTTTTTTATTCAATAATCTACATCATAAAGTAACACTTGATCAAAAAACAGTCACACACTACAACAATTTAACCTAAAACTTTGAAATTTTTACATGTAACTATCAAAATAGTATGTACTCATTAAATAAAAGTTGGAAAGGCTGAAAGAAAGGAGTAAGAAAAATAAAGCTTTCTTGATTATCCTTCAAAAAGTTCATATCACGATGCATTTCTGTTCAACCTCTCTGATCATTGCTGCAATTTTTATTTGATGTCTTATCATTAATGTTTATTATAGTTTAGTACTTTTATTTTATATGGAAGTTTTATTTATTTAATATTGTAATGATACAAACATTTATAACACGTGTGATATGTATATGTCCCCCTGAGGTTTACCATGTAGTTGTAGTTCATTCACATTTACTACCAAAGAGTATTCCATTTTGTAAATATACTGGAATCTGGTTATCTATTTTATCAATTGATATTATTTTTTGCTAAGAGAAAGATTTATTCTAGGAAATTAATGTTTAATATGTGTGTATGATCTTAGATTACATATTAGATAATATTTCTAAGAGAGCAATATTAGATAGTTATCAAATATAGAGATATTATTTACTATATAGCTAGCTAATATAGAGATATTATCAATGTGTTATATTGATAATAAACATTATCAATATATATGTATATATAATGAGAAGGATTGGAGGGTAGACATTTTTAAATGCATTGGTCAGTGGCTTGGGTGTTTTACAGCTTTGTCTGTTGATGTAAGATTATTTTCTGAATAATATAACATTCCACACGGATATAAATATACTGGTGGCTCTGCAAATTTTTCAACACTTGCCTTTTTGGGATTAAATCCAACTTAATTATAATTTTGTATAATTATGATTTTGTATAATTGACATACAAGAAACTACACATAAAGTGTATCAATTTATTATACATTTTGTATGTTATATTTTGTATAATTGAAACATAATAAATTGCACAGAAAGTATCTAATTTGATTAGTTTCATAGATGTATACACCCATGAAATTATCAAAACTATCAGGATAATAAACATTCATCGTTTACATCCCCAACATTTTTCTTCTCTCATTACCTTTGGCACTACTATGCTGATGCTCTTCCCAGCCCCACCTCCCCACCCCCAGGCAACTGCTGATCTAGTTTCTGTCATTATAGATTAGTGTGCATTTTCGAGAACTATATGTAAATGAAGTTCTTCAGTATATAATGTTTATGTTGTTCTTGCCCTTAGCATAATTATTTAAAAGCTGTTATTATGTGTAAAAATATTCCATTCCTTCTTACTGGTGATTAGTATACATTGTATGGGTATATAATAATTTATTTGCCCATTGATCTGTTGATGTACATTTGGGCTGTTTTCTGTTCTTGGCTATTTCAATTAAAGTTTTATGAGCATTCAGATACAAATTTTTGCATGTTCATATGCTTTCATTTCTCTTAAGTAAATACTGAGGAATGAGATGATTATAAATCGGTGTATGCTAAGTTTTTAGGAAACTGCAAAAATGTTTTCCAAAGTTACATTCCCACTGGCTGTGTACGGGAGCTTCATTTGCTCCACATCTTTGCCAATACGTGGTATGATAAGTCTTTTAAATTTTACCCATTCTAATAGCTATAAAGTTGTATCTCATTGTAGTTTTCATTTGCAATCCCTAGAGACTAATTATGTTTAGCATGATTAAATTTAAAATTAAATTTATTGGGGTCGCATTGGTTAATAACATTATATGAATTTCAGGTGTACAACTTCGTAATATGACATCTATATACTCTATTGTGTGCTTACCACCTGAAGTCTAGTCTCCTTCTGTCACCATGTATTTGACCCTTTATACCTGTTTCATCCTCCCCGCAACGTTTTTCCCCTCGAAACCACAATTCTGTTGTCTGTATCTATGAGTTTTGTTTTGTTTGTTTGTTTTGTTTGTTCATTTGTTGTTTTCTGTTTTATATAACACATACAAGTATATATATATTTTACATATAATATATGTCATTATAGATTATATATACACTGGGAGTGCCAAAAAAATGTATACAAGTGGACACTTTGGTCAACGTTGCTCAAGGAGTAGTTCGCCGTAATCAGAAATGTCTGGACACTGATGGTAACCACTTTGAGCACCTCCTGTAATTGCAGAAGTCAAATGTGACTTGTATTCATCTTTTGTTATCGGTATACATTAAGTACTACAATTTTAATACAGTTTTCCTTTCTTAAAATGTGTATACACACCCCGTATGTGTGTTTGTGTGTGTGTGTGTGTGTGTGTGTGTGTATTTATAGTTGTCATTCAATATTATTCTACTTGAGCTTCAGGTGTACAGCGCAGTGGTCAGGCATTATTGATTATGTTCCCCATACTGTATTTCACATCCCTGTGACTATTTGGTAACTGCCAATTTGTACTTTCTAATCCCTTCACTTTCTCCCCCATGCCCCAACCTCCCCTCCTGTCTAGCAACTATCAGAAGTATTGTTTTCTAATTAATGAATTTTGAGACTTCTTTATGTATTCTGGATATAGGTCATTTATGAGATATAAGATTTGCAAATATTTTCCCAGTCTGTGCTTATCATACCATTTTGTTAACAAATATTTTTAAAGAACAGAAGTTCTTGGGAGAGTTGGTCCAAGATGGTGGAACAGGGAAAGGCTATATCAGCTATCTCCCATGATCACATTAAAATTACAACTAAATTATAGAACAATTATCCTTGAGAATAACCTGAAGACTAGTTGAACAGAGACCTTATAGCTAAGAATATAAAGAAGAGGCACATTGAGACTGCTAAGAGGGGCAGAAACAGGAAATGGGCTGACCCCAAAACCACAGGTAGTGATGGAGTACCAGGAGGGACACCTCAGTGGCAGAAGCACCCCCGTGAAGAGTGAGGGGTCCCAGTCCCACACCAGGCTCCCCAACCCAGCAGTCCTATGCCAGGAAGAGGAGTCCCCACAACATCTGGCAGTGAAAATCAGAGAGGATTCTGTCTGTCCATCCCGGTAAAACTAAAGGTGGCTGGAAACCTGACATCTTCTTAAAGGGCCCTTGCACAGACTCACTCACTTGCAAGCACTCACCCTGGGCTCCAACATTGGGGTGGACACTCAAAAGGTGCCAGAGACATACAGGGAACTACTGAGTTGTATGGCTTCAGGGAAAGGACAGCAGCATTATCCCTGTGTGGAGCCTGCCTCACATGTAACCTACAGGGGGGTGCCATCTTTCCTGTGTTGAACCCAAACACACAGGGCAAAGTCTGAGACCACACTGGTCGGGTAAAACTTGCATGCACACACAGTCACACAAAACCTTGGTGACTCCCTTGGACACTGCCCAGCTATTGAGGCCCCACCCATATATAGTACAGCATAGGGAATATAGTCAATAATATTCTAATATTCTAATAATATTCTAATAACTATGTGCAGTGTCAGGTTGGTAATAGACTTGTTGGAGTTATCACTTTGTGAAGTATATAAATGTCTAATCACTATGTTGTTTTGTACACCTGAAACTGATTAAAAAAAAAAAAAGAAAAAAAACAGAAGTTTTTAATTTTGATTGCATCCAATTTATCATGATTTTTAAAATATGTAATGCTTATGGACTTTGTATTAGTTTTCTAGTGCTGCTATAACAAAGTACCTGGGTGACTTCCAAAAGCAGAAATTTATTATATCATAGTTTTGGAGTCCTGAAGTTTGAAATCAAAGTGTCAGCAGGGTTGCTTCCTTTGGATAGCTGTGAGAGACAATCTATTCCTTACCTCTATCTTAGCATCTGGTGGTTTGCTGGCAAACTTCAGCATGTGTCATGGCTTGTAGCTGCATCACTCCAGTCTTTTGCTTTCACATAACATTCTCCTTGCGTCTCTTCTCAGTGTCTTCCCTCTGTGCATGTCTGTCTCTGTTCACATTTTTCTTTTTAACAAAGATATCAATCATATTGTATTAGGGTTCACCCTAACGATCTCATTTTAGCTCCATAACGTCTCAAAAGACCCTATATGCAAATAAAGTCAAATTCTGACTTATTGGAGTTTAGAACTTCAACATATATTTTTTGTGGGATGACACAATTAAACCTATAGCAGTGTTGTAGCCAAGATAGTTTTGCCTAACCTAACTTTAAAAAGATTTGTTACAGTGTTTTCTTTCTAGAAATTTTATGGTTTTATATTTTAAAATGCAGGTTTATGATTCACTTGACTTTTGTGTATGGTAAGAAGTATGGGCTAAATTTCTTTTATTGTTTTTAGTTTTCTATTTTAATTTTTTAAATATATTGTTATACAATTTTCCACCACCATTTTTTAAAAAGACCGTCCTTTCTCCATTGAATTGCTTTTGCATTGTTGTAAAAAATCGCTTGTCCATGTTTGTGTGGGTTTATTTCTAGACTCTTATTTTGTCTATCTTGACACCAATATCACATTGTCTTGACTATTGTTCTGTGCTTTCAAAGCAAGTCTCTTTTTCAATATTTCTCATTACTTCTGCAATCCCAATACATCTTATGTTGAACCTTTTCATTTTATATGTTTACCAATTTTTTTCTCCAATTTTCTGTGTGTTGTTACTGTTCTTCAGTATTTGTGATTTTATTTGATCCTGTCTTTTAATTATTTTACTCTTCTGCTTTGTCAAATTAACTGTTGAACTTAGATATTGCATCTTTTAATTACTAGCTTTGTTTCACTTCTACAAATTGAGTTTCATTTGAAAAAGTTCAGATAATTTGAAAAATCTATTTTGGTTATATTCTATATTTTCTTGTTCTTTAATCATAGTTTCATTTTTTCCTTCAAGTTTATGCTGAGGGTGCCAAAAAATGTATACACATTTTAAGAGATGTTACCTTTTAAGAGATGTATTCTTAAGTGATAATTCCAATATCGGATGTTTTGCAGATCTGATTTAGCTATGCTGTTTCTTCTGCTCTCTTCATGGTACATTTTCCCTCCCCCCTCCGCCATATGTCTTTTGTTTTAATCTTTAACCAAGAACTCATTCCTTGAAACTTTATATATTGAAATTCTTTGACATTTATTTTGAATTTGCTTTGTTCCAGAGAGGATTTGCCATTTCTTCTATTAAACTTGAGCTTTTCTCTTTGTTCATTTTATTTTTCTCAATCAATATCAATATCAATGATAAATGTAAAAAGAATTTTTGCTATATTTACCAAGAACTTTTAATAGCTTATAGCTTTCAGCAATTGTGTTTATCAGATCATTGAGTTCCTAGACCACCCAAAATATAAACAACAAGGCTTGTGTTTTTTATGTAGCAATTTGCTCAATGACTCATGTGCCAAGAATGCAATTATGTAGTTAATAGCTACTGAATAAGCTCATGTTCAAGCCTCTCTCTTCACTTAATATTAGTTCCCTCCCCCACCCAGTGTCCTTCTTACTTTTTAAAATATTTATTTTTTCAATTACACTGAACATTTAATATTATTTTATATTAATTTCAGTGGTACAGCATAGTTGTTAGACATTTATATGATTTAAGAAGTGATCCCTCTGATAAGTTTGGTATTACATTGTCACTGACTATGCTTCCTATGCTGCACTTTACATTCCTACATGACTATTTTGTAACTGCCAATTGTACTTCACCTTTTTTACCCAACCCCCACCCCTCCCATTTAGCAACAATCAATTTGTTCTCTGTATCTATGAATCTGTTTCTGTTTTGTTTATTTGTTTATATTGCTCTTTAGATTCCACATATAAATGAAATCATATGGTATTTGTCTTCCCCTGTCTGACTTGTTTCACTTACCACGGTACCCTCTACGTCCATCCATGCTGTCACAAATGGTAAGGTTTCATTGTATTTTATGGCTGAGTAATATTCCATTGTATATATGTACCACTTCTTCTATATCCAGTTATTTGTCGATGGGTATTTAGGTTGCTTCCATAACTTGGCTATTGTAAAAAATGCTGCAATGAACACAGAGGTGCATATATCTTTTCAAATTAGTGTTTTGGATTTCTTCAGATAAATACTCAGAAGTGGAATTGTTGGGTCATAAGGTAGTCCCATTTTTAATTTTTTGAGGAACCTCCGTACTGTTTTCCATAGTGGCTACACCAATTTGCAATTGCACTAATTGGCAATCCCACCAATAATGCACGTGTGTTCTCTTTTCTCCATATTCTCACCAACACTTGTTTCTTGATTTGTTGATGATAGCCATTATGACAAGTGTGACGTGATAGCTCATCATGGTTTTTATTTGCATTTCTCTGATGATCAATGACATGGAGCATCTTTTCATATGTCTATTGGCTAACTGCATGTCCTCTTTGGGGAAATGGCTATTAAAGTTCTTTGTCCACTTTTGAATAGGATTGCTTGTTTTTTAGGTTAATTTGTATGAGTTCTTTATAAAATTTGGATATAAACCCCTTACAAATGTATCACAGATGAATATCTTCTCCCATTTTTTAGATTGTCTTTTCATTTTGTTGATGCTTTACATGCTCATCCGTAGGGAAAATTAACACTATTAAAATGTCCATAAAACATAACATGTCCATACTACCCAAAGCAATCTGTAGATTTAACCTATTAAGATGCTAATGACATTTTTTATAGAAGTAGAACAAATAATACTAAAATTTATATGGAACCACGTAAGATCCCAAATAGCCACAGCAATCTTGAGAATGAAGAACAAAGTTGGCGGTATCATGGTACCTGATATCAAACCACATTTCAAGGCTATAGTAATCAAAAGGGCATTGTAGTGGCTTAAAAGCAGACACATACATCAATGTAACAGCCCAGAAAAAACAAACAAACAAACAAACAAAACATCTACGTGGTCAATTAATCTATTTCAAAGGAGACAAGAATATACAATGGAGTAAAGACAATCTCTTCAATAAATGGTGTTGGGAAAACTGGACATATATAAGCAAAAAATGAAACCAGACCACCTTCTTACATCACATATAAGAATAAAGTCAAAATGGATTAAAGACTTAAATGTCAGACCTGAAACCATAAAACTCCTAGAAGAAAACCACTCTCTGACATTGCTGTTAATATTATATATATATATTTCTTTTGGCAAGGGAAACCAAAGGAAAAATAAAGAAATGAGACTATATCAAACTAAAAAGGTTTTTGTTTACTTACTGTTATTTTACGTTCATCACTGATTTTATTAGATGTCCTGTAAATATCAACTTTGAGATTTGTATGTGAAAAAATGTATCAATAAATTAATATTTTCCAAACTATTGGAGCTATCATTTAAGTTTTCACTTTACATATAATCCTCATTTTGAGGTAGCCAATATTCTCTTTTTTTCTTCGGCCTATCTTTTACTGAATCTTAGCTTTAAAGGTCATCCTTGTAGAAGTTGCATAAATATAGGGTTCTATTTTTTAGAGATCTATTGCTTTATTTTTTAAAATATTTAACTGCTCATCCATCAGGAATTCATGTTTTTGTGTTACATGAGTGTCTGAGCACATACCTGCTTACAGCCTCCGGAAAGAAGGCATCCAGTGATCTCACCCACCTGTCCTCTTCACCTCCCGATGATTCAGTCTCCTCAAGACTCAACAGAAAGGAAGACACGTACGTGCTCAGAGATGATTGTTGTGCTACTCATTATAAAGAAGACATTGCCACTTTTTGTACGTTTATTTTACTTCCTCTAAATATCTACTCTTTTGATTATTATATTGAAATGATTGTTTGGAATGCTTAAAAATAGACTAGATGGAAAAAATACACCTAAAGGAATATTTTTTTAAAAATGGGATTCATAATAGGTGTTTTAAAATCAACATATCATATAAGAAATGTGTGATATATAGGCATTTCAAAGGACTGTCTCAGTTAACAAATTATTAATAGAATTTAGTAGAATTGGTGCAGGCAAATTGCCCAGGAGCCTGAATTCTCAGCTACTGTCAAGGTCCACAAATATTCTTTGACTTTTCCCTCAGGAAATGTTTATGCTAAGTCCGATCTGCACAGATTTTTCTTAAAATTCTCTGTGGTCTGCAAACACTTTGTCTTCTGTCATAGGAGGCTGGTCATCTCACGGTCCTGAATATAATCTTGATACCGCATAATCTTACAGACTTTGGCAGCCATCTCTGAGAATACCATCTATCTCAATATTTGATGCATAAGGCATTTTTAAATGTAACTTGCCTAAACAGATTCTTATTAAAAATACGAAAACTATCCATATGTTGACAATAGTTTCATGGAAGGTTTCCAGATCCCCTAAATCAAATGGGTTAAATTATTTCATGGGAACTTGCTAGTGTTAATCATTTTGAATGATGCCTAATTTTGTCATATTATTTTCTTCATTCACTAAAATAAGAACTAGGACTTTCTCATTTAGCTCAATGCAGTCCATGCCTCTCTAGCTACATAAACTAATGTAAAGCCTCTGGGTTATTAGCCTCGAGGCCCATGACTCTGGCTTGGGAACTGTTTAGGGCCACTGGTTATGGGAGAGCCTTACTGACACATGCTGAATCGCTTCTGCTGCTACCTTTGGGGACATCACTCCTTATCCTCCATCTTGTATCCCTGCCCCATTAGTGTCTTGTCCCTTGTCCCCAGGCTTTGCTATTATGGGGGTTTTAAGTCTGTTAGGAAAATCCCCCTTTACCTATACAGAGACTTTGTTATTTAACTTATGTCTACTCAGACCTGAAGGGGTTTCGACACCTCTGAAATACCTCTGTTATCTGTGCACTATTGTCCATGCCCACGTCCTTCTGTCTTGGTTCAGAATAAAGTCAGACATTTTTCTTTTTGGCCACAGTTTACCAATTTTCACATCACCTGTTAACCACTCTAGGACTCGGATGAGCTTTTCTAAGACAGAAATGCACTTTGATTTTCTGCTACTGCCTTCTAGAAAAAAAATCAGATGCTTATTGAGTGTCCAAGGTCTCCTATGATCTTGGCAGTACTTACCACACCAGCTATCCTTCTTTTCTGCTGGTCTTCACAATCCACATTCCAGCTAGGGAGACCAAACTACCTGTGTTCCTCTGATGTTTTTGTGTTTTTGTGAAAGGAACCCCACCACAGCTCCTTCTTAGTAGCTCTCATCTATCAGGCCTCAACCAAGCATTGTATCTGGGAAACCTATCTCACTCAAGGTCTCCCAAGGTCCCCTTTTTCTCTGTTTACTGACCTGTGTGTGCCTTAGGCATGCATCGCCTATATTGCAGTTGCCTTTCATTTTCTTGTGCCCATCCCCTGGCATGGTGTAGAGTAATGGTTTCCAAAGGCAGACTTTGGAGCCAGACAGTCTGAATTTTCAACCTTTCTGTGCTGCTTACTACCCATGCCATCTTGGGCAAATTATACACTTTCGGCCTCTGATTTAATGTTCCTCATCTGTATAACAAGGATACTAATGGTATATAACTCATCAAGGTGACACGCTGATTAATTACAAAAATAAAGTACTGGAAGAGTCTTGAAACAGAATAAACACCTAGTAATTGCTGTCTTTTGTTAATATCAAAATGTTTGTTGATGAATTGAGCAACATTCTTTGTGAGACAATATCAATGACTAGCATGTGACAAAACAATACCAACTGGCAGAGGATATGGCAATTTACCTACTTAATTTTCATAGCAAAACTGTGGGGAAGGGGCTATTATTATTCCTATTTACATATGAAGAGATGAGACCTAGAGGGAGGTTATTAAAATTGCTCCAAATCATACAGAATATGTGATGGAGTAAGGTTTTATTCTAAGCAGCCTGACTCCGGAGCTTTCACTCTTAACCTCAGTACGAAACCCTCCCCCCAAATACTTTGTTGTTTCCCCAATGAATATTTGTTGAATGAGTACATTTGAAAAATGATATGTAGATTTCCTCTCCATAGATTATATAGCTCTAGGTATACCCGTATATGGTATAAAATATTATAGGAATGTGCTAACCCAAAAGATCTTTGAATATTGCAATTTCTGAATTTTATTTGCATTGGGCATAGAAAACTTCATAGTCATGGACATAGAGTGATGGATTGGGTATACCATAGATAAATAGATGTGTGTTATAAAATTTCTGCAACAGGAGGCAGGGAAGTGGTGAGTCAGGATGCAGTATTGTGTAGGCAAGCTAGACCTAGAGATAAGGCAGATCTTATCTCTCATTTTCTGTCTTCCATGTCTGAGCTGGCTCATTCAGTCAATGATTTATCGACATCAATTTAATGTTTGTTGCACTCCTGGTATGTTTTAGGAACTGCTACTTCTTTCTAAACTTCAACTTCCCCTTAAGTAAAACAGTCATGGTAGTTCCTTGCCTTGAAAGATGTTTGAGAAGATTCAGTAGGAAGTTTGGAAAGGTGGAACCCAGGGACCTTCTATGTGTGACTTTCTCACCCCTTTACCATTCTGTCCCTAACCAGGGACAAAGTGTGAGTTCAGGTATACATGAGGAGTCAGAAAAGTGATTACAAATCCAGAAGGAGAAAGGAGTAGGATCATCAAGCTGAGGTCCAGGATAAACTATGGAGCAAGTCAGTGGAACCCAGGACAGCTATCTAAGTCAGGTCAGGAAACCAAGGGTCTGAGACTCAGCAACAAAGAGAAATCATGTTGAAATTAAGTTAGGAATGGGGCAAGGTGTGTTCCTGATTGTTACATTATCATTTGCTAGTGTTTGAGGTTCATCTGTATGTTTGGCTAAAGTCTAAGAATAGATACTGTTAGAAGGGAGAGACTTTGAGGGGATTTTTCCCGAAATGCTCCTGGCCTCCTGCCCCACACTTTACTCCTACCTATTAAGATGAAATGAGTTACTTGGGTAGAGGACAACAACCATTGATCCACATTTCTCAATAAATAATCTATCTCAATAGAGAATCTATCAAAGATCAGAGCATGGGGTGTGGGATCTCTCTTGTGCATTGTAGGATATTTAGCCACATCCCTAGCTTTTAGATACTCACAGATACACACTAGGTACCCAAAGCATCCCCACAGTAGTGGTAACCAAAAATGTCTCCAGACATTGCAAAATCACATTCTCCCTCCTTGAGAACCACTACTCTAGACAGATGTGAGGAGCTGGCAGACCACTTGAACCAGACACCAAATTGTGTCCTGTAATGTAGCTCCATCAACAACAAAGCTGATATTTTGAGCTCGTTTTTTAACTCTTCCTTTTAACAATGTACAATTTATTCAGAACCTAGAAGGCGTGTTTTTAGAGAGTTGCTTAGAGTGGGCGTGTATGTCCCAGTTGGAGTGGACATGTCATATGAGTGTTTCATCCCTGAGATAATTATTTCTCTCATGGACAGTGTTTGTGAGTAGATCCTAAGACCAGTCACTGACCTGACTTGTGGTTGAAACTCCAAGGGGAGGCTCCATTGGGTCTCCTGAATATGCAACTCAGATGTGTTATGCAATCTCAAAAGCTGGGTCAAAGGCAGGCACTGAATCATTGGCAGGCTGGTTGCCTCATCTCAGCAGCCAGCTCGTAGGTAGACCAGTTGGCTCTGGTCCCAGCCACATTTTTTGGAAAGGGTTTTTGAAGCTGGGGAAATTCTCTGCAGGGCTTTGGTGGACAGTCCAAAGCCAAGACTGGGCTTGTGAAGTTTGGACTGGGCATTTCAGAGGCTGTTTGCCAAACTTAGGCCGTGTTTCATCCATAGGCACTGTGCCCCAGACAGACCCAATCCACAGAGCAGAAAAGCTTCATTTTCAGCTTTGCAGAGGCAGCAGCCTTTAGGCTAATTAATAAATCATCAACGCATTTGTGGTATGAAAAATGAAATATTTATGCTTGCCAGAGTAATATTTCTGTCTTGCAGCCCCATGCTCTGTTGATGCTTGATGGAGGATGAAGTAAATACCAGCTGGTGTAGAATGAGTGGAATATAATTACTCTCTACAAAGTTAAGTGAATATTAAAACACAGAAATCACAGGCACTGGCACTCATCCCTCTCTGACTCCACTGCCCAATAAATGGAATCCTGACCTGATACTGGCTTCCCTACAGCTTCTAGCAGGGATTTCAGTAAAGGGCTTGGTTGTCAGCGATGTGGAAGCAGCTGGAACACAGGCTGCTGAGAAAGAGCATGGGGAGGAAATTTCCCTGATGTCTGATAGACAGTGTGCTAGTATTTAGAAAGGAATGTACCTTTGGAGACAGAGAGACCAAATTCTGTTTCCAACCTCTGAAATTTACAAGCCAGGTGACCTTGGTCAAGGTCCTTCACTTCTCTGTACTTCAGTTGACTTATCTAGTAAATAAGGATAATACTGCATTATGTGATGAGAGGACACTTGCTCTGAAATTAATAGACATATTTTGTCTTGGTGACATCAATGCAGAGATGAAATATGAGTAGAGCTGTAAGGAGGTTGGGTAAATAATCCACAAATGTTAAGATTATGGTGGTGGAAAGTGGAAGAAGGGACATCTGTGAAAGGCAAGACTGGCAGGTGATTTCATGACTGGAGAGTCAAAGGGGACTTAGTTGTGAACCCAAGTAGCAGGGAATCAGAAATTCCCAGGAGAGAGATTGGGACATCAAGAACATGCTTTTTTGTTTGTTCATCTTGTTCTTTCTTGCTTTCAGTTTTATATCCACATATAACTGAAGTCGTAGTGTTCTCTACATTTTCTGTCTGACTTATTTCACCTAGCAGAATAATCTCAAGATCCAACCATGTTGTCACAAACGGCACTATTTCATCTTTTCTTATGGCAGAGTAGTATTTGATTGTGTATATGTACCACATCTTCTTTATCCAGTCATCTATCATAGACACAGAAAACAGTTTAATGGTTACCAGAGGATAAGGAGAGAGGGAGGTGGTAGAAAAGGGTAAAGAGGGTCCAATATATGGTGATGAAAGGAGAACTGACTCTGTATGGTGAACACACAATGTGATATATAGATTGATGTATTATAGAATTGTACAATCAAAACCTATGTAATTTTACTAACCATTGTTACCCCAGTAAATTTAATTAAAAAAAAAAAAGAAGGAGAGCATGCTTAATGAAGGGAGGGGACAGTCTAAAATGAGTAAGTAATCACTGAGATTTCTCCAGCCTCAGAAGTGTGTGTGTGTGTGTGTGTGTGTGTGTGTGTGTGTGTGTGTATGCCAGGTTTTTTGGTCCCATCCATAACTTCCCATACCACATAAGCACACAAAGCACAATCTCTATTTAAGAAAATTTCCCTCATGCTCAAGACTACATGTCCTCTCTGTTCCTTCCTGAGTTCCTCTATCCTTCATTTCACATATCGAGTGCTGCATTCACAATCTAGGTACTGCAGGTGATGCCTGTTTATATGTTGGAGGTCTGACCCTCATATTAGTCATTTTTTTACCTTAACTTGAATCTCACTTTGAGTCCATCCTCGTCTTTATGCAGAGTCACTGTGTCATCAGCCCTGCCCAGTGTCTAGTGCAGCTGGCACATGGCATCATCCCCTGAGCCTGGATGTGGATGTGATATCCCTGTGTTCTATGGGATCCCACAGGATTCCAAAGTCCCTGCCCTTTGAAAAGAGCAGAAGTTGTTCTCAAGATCAAAAAGTGACATTCATGAAACAGAGCCAAAAGTATGTGCAGTGGAGTGTTGTAATATTTAATAAGCTATAGGTATTATAGGAAGAATAAAATTCACTTTTCCTAGTACCTACTCTATGCAATCACTACTCTCAGAATATTACATAAACAATTTCACCTAATTATTACAGCCATCTTGTAAGATAGGCATTTTACAGTTGGGAAAACAGCCTCAACAACACGAATTTGCTTTCAGTCGAAAAGCATGGAAGTAATGACAGCAGGATTCAAATCCAAGTCAATTTTCTTTAAATTCTTTGTCCATTTCATCTTTCCTTCTACATACATCCCTTTCTTCCTTCACATCTTTTCATTCCCTTCTTTCCTCCCTTCTCTTTTTCTTCATTCTCAAAACATTTTCCAAGTGTGGCAATATTGTTAGCTGCTTACCATTGATTGTGTTCAAGTTGGTAATGTGCCAGCTTAAACAAACAAAAAAAAGATTCCTTATAGATGAATGTGGCCATGTGACATACTCTGGTCAATGATATATCATTGGGGAGGATGAACTCAGATTCTCTGGTGCCTGGCTGTTCTTCCTTCCCCTTCCCTGAAGGAAGACTTGATGCTCAAAGCCGAGCAGCTCTTTTATGAGCACCAGGTGATGGGCACATCCAGCTACTTGAGATCAAACATAGGACCTTGGTCCTGGAAGATACTGTGAACCTGCCATCCCAGCCCTGACTGCTTGCTTTTGGACATGCTCAAATGACTATATTCCAGGTTCTGTTACTTGTAGTAGAATGCAATTGCTAACTTTCTTTACTTAGACGCACTAAAACATTTTTTAAAAGAAGCTCTCAAACTCCCATTCACCACTCAGAAAACCACTGGTAGCAGGGAATTGGTGTATATCTTCCAACACTCATTCTATGCTTGTTCCATTTACAAACATATATATGTTCACATATATCTTTTTAGTATATTAATGATGAGCTCTATATATTTCTCTGTAACATGCTATTTCCACTTTTATGAAACTATGATTTGGAACCCTACTATTTAGAGCATTTATATATTTACTAAGCACTTTCCCCTGAATGTTTGTGGAACAGTGATATAAAAAAAAATAAATGAGGATAATTTTGCCTCAGCCCCACAGGAGACATTTGGCAATGTCTGGAAGTATGTTTGGTTGTCACAACTACGGGGAAAAGGGGTGCTGGGGATACCACCAAACATGCTACAATGTACAGAACAGCCTCCTACAACAAAGAATTATCCAGCCTCAAATGTCAAGATTCACACTGAAATGTCAATACCTAGGTTGGAAGATCTTGTTATTTGTATAATAATTTGTTTAAACAAGCCCTACTAAAATACACTAAGATCGCTTCTAACAATGCAGAAAAGACCACCACTGCCCATATATATTTGAGATTATGTATAAATATATTTAAGAATACATTTTTATGCATGGAATGTGCACATGTATATTTTGATACTGTTGTAAAATCAATCACCTATCAAAAACAGCTTCCTTAATTTACATGCCCACTGAAAATACAATAAACATTGTCTATTTCTCTAAATCCTCACTAGCATTAGATATCAATTTTTTAATCTTTGTGAGTCAATGGAATTATTCTTACTAATTTGCATTTTCTGATATATATGATGTATAGCACCATTTTGTCTGTTAACTAGTCACTTCATTTCCTTTTATGTGAAATGCTTCATCCGTATTCTTTATCAATTTACTTTCTGATTATTGTCTTTTGTTATTGATTTATAAGAGCTCTTCTTGTATATTAAATACCAATGTTTTTTAATTGAATATGTTACAGCCAAGTCCTGTCTACATGTTCCTATTGCCTAATCATTCAGGAAAGAAAAATAAATGAAGATTGGAGAAGTTGGGAAACATTTTGTTTATCATCATTAATTAAACCTCACTAATTTGGGTGCCTCCTATAGGTCATGTAGATGCTGTGGGAAATGAAGTAGGAATAGAGCACACCCCCAGACTCAGGTAACTCAGTCTCGATCTAGATGCCAAAACACGCACATATTGCCATTACTTTAATCTTTATTAGGAATCAAGGTGCCTAACAAGACCACCTATCCTTCATGCACAGAGAGCTGAATCTACTGAACATTAAGACAAAATATTAGCAGACAGGATATCAAAATAACCTTTCTGTGACCTATAATAATGGTACTGGAGAGGGAGGCAGATATTTGCAGATCATGGCCTTAAAACTGATCTCCAGGACTGGATACACACTCCTGCTCAGTCGTTGTTCTGTTGGCCCCAGAGCAGATAGCTGTGGGAGAGCAGGTACACTCTGCTGGCAGGGCCTGTTCGTAGGAGGGAGAGGGAGCCTCTGAGTCTCATTGCCTGAGTTTTTTCTTTCCGTCTTTACCAATCAGATAAATCACACCATACACTATGGAGGAAGAGTCAGTGAGGGGACAGAGAGAGGCCAGGAGTGTTATGTTAGCAATGACTTTTGACCTGGAAGGAAAAGAAGGGAAAAGGAATAAATGCTGCCTACCTCTCTGTTTTAGAAAATTCCTGTAAAACCTTTACTTCCTCTGCCATTCTGTTTTCAAATGATTTGTATGACAGTTTGTCTACTTTTTCTTACCACCTCTGCTATTCTGTGTATCACATATTCTTTCTCCCTTCTACCCTTTGCACTGATCTTTGGTATCGATGTGGTAGAAGGTTTCTTCAAGTTCAAAGTCCTCGTATTTCCACCTGCTTCCCCTGATTATCCGCTGACTTCCTCCTTCAGCTGTCCAGGTGAAACATTTCCATACCCACAAGTATTTAGAATAGCTAATTAAGAAGAACTTTGTGACTTTGTTTTGTTCATAATTTACCAATCTCCTTTTAAGTCAATAGCCATTCTCCCCTCCACATTCCAATAGAAACTTTATGTTTATTCACACTTATTCTAAGTACTTTTGGTAATTTTTTCTTTACCCTCTTTCTGTTCCTCTCACTATGTAAAGTGTTGGTATTCTCCAGGGTACAACCCTCACCTCTTTTCTCATTCTCTACTCTCTGTAAATTCATGATTTAGCTGTCAATTATATAATAACACTACCAAAATTTACATGTCTCCTAACCTAAGTCACACACACACACACACACACACACACACACACACACACACCTGTGTTTTCAATGCCTCATGCATATTTATACCTGGCTATCACATTACTATTTCAAACTCAACATGACCAAATTCTTTTTTTCCTTCTATATTTGTCTCAGTTAATATCATTATCATCTGTTCAATTACAAATTTAGGCATCATCTGCAATGCAACTCTGTTTTTAAATCATAGGTTTTATCACTATTTGATTAGAACTTTCACAGGCTCCATATTACCCAAAAGATAAAAAACAAAATCCGTGGAATTCTAAACATGTCTCTTTACTTTATAGACCTGTGATGGTTAATTTTTTGTGTCAACTTGGCTGGCCACAGTGCCCAGATATTTGGTGAAACATTATTCTGGATACATCTGTGAAGTTTGGTTTTTGTTTTGTTTTGTTTTGTGTGTGTGTGAGATTAGCATTTAAATTGATTGACTTTGAGTAAAACAGATTATTATCCCTGATGCAGGTGGGCATCATACAATAATTTAAAGACCTCAATAGAACAAAGACACTTCTCCTGAGCAGAAAGCAGTTCCACCAGCACATGACCTTTAGACTTGAACTGCAGCAGCGGCTCTTCCTCAGGTCTCCAGCTTGCCTGCCTACCCTGCAAATTTTGGATTTACCAAGCCTCCACAATTGCATAAGTCAGTTCCTTAAAATAAATCTCTCTCTCTATATGCACACATATTCTGTTGGTTCTGTTTTCCTGGAAAACCCTGACTAATACAGGACATGATCCTCTATCTCTAAATGAGAACATTCACCTTTTTGAATGTTAAAAAAAGAAAAAAAAATCCATCGGATAAATAATCAAACCAATACCCAACAAGGAGAAAAACAATTAAAAAAAACACCAACACAAATGTGTGGTTCAATGTGTCAAGGCCCCCGTCATTCTGGACACATGACGCATTCTTTAATGCCTTTGTGTCAGAATACAGGCTAATCTCTCATCTTGGAATATTCTTCCATTTCCTTTGCCTGATTTTTCCAGGTGGAGTTAGATGTGGCCTTCTCTGTGCTCCCATAACACTGTTCCTGTCTTTATTTGGGCAGTTCCCACACTGCATGACAATTACTTATATATGCCATCCTCCCTAGGACTCATAGCCCAAGCACCCAGTGGAATGCAATACCTTTAATCTATAATAAAATTCTCCTCATTAAATTCTTCTTATATGCAGTAGATATAATCAGTTCCTCAAGGGAAAATCAAAGCTTTCACTCCCCGACTGAGTCCCTGACATTCAAATGTTGTCTACCTCCATTCCTTCTGCACTTGGAGTAATGTCTTCACCTCTATCAGGAAGCCCAGGGGACAAAGATGGCTGTCCCTGTGATTCCAAGATCATGCAGCCCATGGACATCGCTCGAGGACTCGTGACCCACAAGAGCAACAACTAGTGTTGAGCATGGACAGGAGACAGCTTTGGAGAAGGCTGCTGCTTTCCGCTCCACAGAGTAGGAAGTGCAGATATCGTTGCACTATGACCATCCCCAACTTCCTGTATACCTCGGAGAAGTGGCCAAGTCCTTTAATTATAGACTGGGGCATACTTGACGGCAAGGGCTCTTCTCCCGTCATGACTCCCTGTTGTGAGGAAAAATAAGTGTTTATGAGTAGCCGTCAGTAAACACTGCCTTGAGTTGTTTGGCATGATGGTCGGGTGCATCTGAGTTTGGGCAGCTGACTTACTGAAGTAAAGGAAAAGCAAGTGATAACTTTTGAGGGAAGCTAGGAAGGATTTCCTTACTTTCCAAAAGTTGTTTCCAAATCTACAGCATTATAAGTTATTACCTCATCAGTCATCAGAGGATGTAGCATGAGATACACGAACTTAAATGTTGACTTTAGCCTTTGCGACGTTGGGTGATTATTGCCCCTCCTTACCTTCAATTTCCTCATCTGTAGATGAGGTCTCCTAAATCCCTCCTCACAGTTATGAAGCGTATTTGAGTTCAACTATGTCAAAGTGCCAATCACCACAAGTCCCTCAATAAAATGGTTGTTGAATCTGCATCTTAAACACCCTCTTCATTACCGGCAATCACAGTTCCCCCCCACCCATTCTCTGGGCTGTAAACCTTGCCAAAACACTCAGATTATATTAACCTTGCAGTAATAAAGAAAAACAGCAAGCTAATTTGGGAAGCCTCCAATAGCAAAAATGTCCATTAAAATTTGAAAGTGGAATAAAAACTATATGACCACAATAACTTCTTTCTGTTTTCCTTGGGAATCAGAGGTGAACATCATATTTCTAGCTCTTAGCTTTTACTGTTTGCTTCCAGAAAAAACAATTTAAGTGCTGGTTCTTAGAGCCTGTCAATAGATTCCATAAGTGAAGCAAATCTTGCTTAACTGACAGTTACAAATTAATTTCAGTTTCTTTAAACAACTAACCAGCCTGATGTTCATGCAGCTGACAAGCCCACCGTGTGTGCTCCTGTGGCCTCGTGCTGTGTGGTCTGAACATGTGGAGGACGCATTATTGTGCCTGCGCTTGGCTCTGACTATGGAAGACACTGCCGTTTGCTAACGGACACGTGGATGATAGAGGTCTGCAGTGCAACATTTTGATTGTTGAGAAATGCATAGCTGGGCTAGGAAATGTTTATAGCAGGAATAGCCCCACACCTGAAGATGCCTACTCAGTTCTAGTTGTGATTTCTTATTGCATTCATTCAGCAACATTTGACCAAATGCTATGTTAAGTGCTGGGGATGAAAAGAAAAATGCCACTCAATTTCTTGGTATAAAGATGCCACAGGCTAAGAATAATATATATATATAGATATATATCTATATATATCTATCTATATTTATCTATATCTATCTATCTATCTATCTATCTATCTATCTATCTATCTATCTATCTATATAAATTTGGAGGGTGCCAATAAAATGTATACACATTTTAAGAAAGGAAAAAACTATATTTTAAAATTATAATACAATGAATAACGCTAGCATTCATTTCATTAACACCATCTTTTGAGCGAACGTCATGCTATACATTGCTACCGTAATCCAATTCAACTTAAAAATAATGCATAAGTAACATCTCTTAAAATGTGTACATTTTTTTGGCAGCCCCGGATATAAATAAGGACCAAGTGTTGTAATTATAGCTGTAAGAGGCAATGGCGTCATAAAGAAGAGAGTGATTATTTTATGGACAGAGTTTGGGGTATGTTGACAAGCCTAACGTAGGAAATACTTCCCCCCAAATGTCATGTATCTGTTGGTATTTGTTTTCTTTTTAAGTGAGATACAGCATATATACTGTAATGTATGTATCTTCATTGTACAGCTCAATGAATTTTTGTATAAATGTACACCCTTATAATTACTACCCAGGTCAAAATATTGGATGGGGAGTTTCCATGTCCCAAAAAAGATATCGAGTGACACTCCTAGTCAGTCCTCTCCACCTCTAAGAGGTAACTACTATTTTATCACTGTGGATTTACTTTGCCTGCTTTTGAATTTCATAAAAATGTATTCATATGAGATGTTCTTTTTCATAACTGTCTTCTTCAGCTCAACATTTGTCTGTGAGATCCATCCATGTACAGAGTGTACTGGTAGCTCTTCTTATTGCCCTGAAGGTTGTCATTATAGATACTGGAATTTGAAGGACGCATACAAGTTGCTCCCAGGTGGACAGTTGGGAGGAAGCATGGCATACATTTAAGCATGGTATGTTTGGAGGGTAACTGGAGTTATAGGGATTGGGGGTTCATAGAGAAGATTGAGCTGAAAAAATCATTGGGATTATGGGGTTACACTGGGAAGGATGTGGACTGCATAGCAAGGTGTGTGAACTCTGTTTTTTTTTCCAAAGATCATCTCCCAAGATCTTCAGGACTGTTTAAACAGGAGATGTGGTATGATCAGGTTTCAGGGCTGACAACTGCACAGAAGCAGAAAATCTGGCATCAGGGAAGTAGGGGATAGGCCATAGTCACTTAGGGGGCGTGATGTGGGGGTAAGGGAAGGAGACACGTGGAAGAGTCAGAGTGAGATTAACATGTTTGGAGGCAGACAGGAGGGAGAGGGAGGAATCAAAGAAAACAGTTGGGGTTCTGGCTCGAAAAACTGAGTTGGAGCACGTAAGGCAGAAGTAGTTGAAGAAAGAAGAAATAAACCCCCACTTTGGGATGTGAGAGTAAATGAGAGAAACTGGGTTCTTCTGGGACGCCCTCTGTTCGTCCCTCCCTCCACCCCAGCTATATCTGACCTGACCCAGGTTTATACCAGCAGCACATTCTGTAAGAGGAGATGGATCAAAGCACCTCGTGGAATTATGCACATTTAATTTACATCTCAGTCTGAATTCCCATGCCCGCTTTTCTGTCATTTTGCCATTTCAAAGAATAACATACCGAGCTTTTTATTCTAGCCCTGTGGTGTTGCCCTTTTAGAGAGAATAACCCCAAGTAGTGTTGCCAAGAGCCAGTGACATTTGCCATGTTTGAAAAGCCCTCAATTTGAACAATGATTATTGATTCTTTTTCACATTTCAGATCGTTCCTTTGATGATGTCTTTGGCCCTGGTGAGAAACGCTCAGCTGCATTTACGTCTCCTTGACACAACAGTTCACCTGAAAAGAAGGCAGTGTTTCTCCAAGTGGCACCTACCCTGGGCTTGACCACCAGAAAAGTCACTGTTCTCTGAATATTTCATCACAGAGAGGAGCTTCTTCAAGCCTTGGCAGGGTTGTTGGTGTATGTAGATATGCTTATAAATGAACAGAGGTCACGAAAGAGAGTGTGGAGGGAGGACTGAGAGGGTCAGTGCACGTTATTAGAATGAGGACAGCGACTTTGCAGCACTGTCATTGTTTGAGGCCTGCGATTTCCAGAGAGAAGTGGGGTTGGAAAGGGAGGGTAGTAGAGGGTAGTAGTAGACCAAGAGAAAATTATAACCAGTCCACTGAAACTACTCACAAAATATTGACTCCTAACTAATAAATATTGAAAACACTATAGGCTATAAAGGCTGTATCTGTAATAGAAAGTCCTGATTTCTGGATTTTAGAATCAGAAAGCCACTGACCCATGTATCTTAGGGATCTTGACATCACTTATGAGAGTTAGAAGTGAAAATTCAAAGGTAGTGATGGAGCAGTACGGAGCCTAATAGGAGTAGTAAAAAGAAAGAATACGGCTTTAAGTTGTGGTATATACTGTGTATATCAGAACTATGTTATTTATTTTCTATTACATATGTCCCTTGATATTACATTGCCTTCGGGGTGTCGGCAAAGAGAATGGAAAGAACATTGCATGCCAAAGAATTTCTAGGACTAGGAAAGAACTTTTATGCAATAATTTAATTCCTCCAAGGAAAGGTAGAGCTAACATTCCAGATACAGTAGGTGCTCACTTAATATCATCGATAGGTCTCTGAAAATGATGATATTAAGTAAAACGAAGTATAATGAAACCAATTTTACCACAGACTAATTGATGTAAACACGAGTTACATTCTTACAGCATGTTTGTTTTTTTTTTGGTCACAAAAACCTCACCAAACTTCTAAATAAAGACCCAAACACTTTAATATTAAACACTGAAATAAATATGAGCTAGAATACATTTAAGAAAGTTTAACAAAAACAAGCAAGATCATTTTCCAAACTGCTGATTCAAGTTCTTGGTTGAGGGTGGCAGAAGCCTTTTCTAGCAGCCAGGGCACCAGGAGGGACGCAACCTTCCATCGGACAGGACAGGACAGGACAGCCTTCTATCATAGGGATCACACACAAGCACACACACACACATACACACTCACACACACACTCACTCAGACTGGGACAATGTAGACATGCCAAGTCACCTAAGGTGCACATCTTTGCCATGTGTGAGGAAACCAGAGTCCCCCAAGAAAACCAACACAGACATGGGGAGAACGTGAAAACTTCACACAGGCAGTGGCCCTGATCAGGAATTGATTTTTTTTTTTCATCAAAGTTGTAACAAAACAACATTGAATGAAACAACATTATTCAAGGACCTGCTTGCTGTACATCAGAATATATAAATACACAGAGTAAATATGTAACATATATAAACTTACATATAGTTGAGTACTTACCATTTGGAAGGTAAAGTCTTAAATTGTGAATAGAGTACTTAGCATAATATATAGAACAAAATAATATTACCCCTTCCTTTCCTTCAGAACAACTCTGCAGTGGGTTGATTGCTTCTGTTTTAGATCTGAAAATTCAAACCTATGCTTTTAATGACTTTACTGTTCTGTCGGCAATGGGATTTTCAAGTAGAGAGTCTATGAAACCAACTTGGCATCAGAAGGTTAAAATGTATCCAAAAGGATGGACAGCCATATAACACTCCATCTTTTGTCTTCTCTGGATATACACATTCCTCATGCCACTGAAGGACACCAATATTACTTCAGAAATGTAGTATCTCCCTCACAGAGGTTGGTTCACCCAATTCATAACCTACAATGGAGTGTGTTGTGTCCATATGGCTGAGGTACTGGCCAAGACTCTACGGTACCTGTAATTTAGATATCTTCTGTAAGACAATATGACATGTGTTTTTCCCCTTTAAAATTCTGTGTGTTTCCATTTCCTACATAACCATTAGAACAAAATACTTCCATTTATATTTTTGTATCAGCCTTTATACTACCTTTTCATAGATGCTTACGTGTTATAATTTACAGCTTAATACAGCAGCTTTCAAGTGTTAGTGTACATTATAAGCACTTGGGAAATTGGTTTATAGTACAGTTGTCCAAGCTCAGTTCCAAACTTACTCAACAGGCTCTCTAGATCATGTAAATGATAATAATAATAATAGTTATTTTTATTATTATTATTATTATTATTATTATTATTATTATTATTCTGATGACCACCATTGGCTTAATCAACTTGAACTCCTCTTTAAAATTTACCCCAACTTCAGGCTTGGAACCAAATACATCCAAGACTGGACTAGGGTCTGGTGTTCCTAATTCTTGCCACTTCTGAGAGTTGTTAAGGCTTTTGTCTGCCTGCAGCATGATCTGTCAGTTCATTTGCTTCACATGTTGTAGGTTATTAGAGGTATGGCTTGCTGGCCTGCCTCTCAGTGGAAAGGTTGACTATTGCACATATCATGCTTTCTGTGCACTGGGAAAGAAATAATGAGCTTGCGCATAGTGATTCTATATGTCCCTCATTTTCCTTGTAGGGGCACAAAGTCAAGAAACTGATACTTCAGACAAACAACCAGAAAGCACAAATGTCAAAAACTAGAAATTGTCTCAAACTGGTAATTGGTAATGTTTCAGAAATAGTTATCAGAATTCCAAAGCATGTCAAAGTCAAAAACACCAGAGAAATCATTTCAGCAAGTAGAACAAACGTGCCTGTGATGAATTCTGTTGTGTATGAGACACAGGGATGCCACTTCACAGGGTTTGGATTCTCATTCACCCCGTGCAGATGTTTGCACTTCTTGGATGACTTCAAGATTTTAAGAACCTTCTGAAAAATGTATGAGTTTCTTTCCTTTTAAAAGAATATATTAGTTGGAGCAATGTTAAATGATGTAGTACTCACAAAATTCCAGGGCCTTAAGACAATAGAAATATATTTCTTACCCATAAAACAGTACAAGGTGGATGTTTCTGATCAACAAGTGGTTTTTCTCCAGACAATGATTATGGAATCCAGACTTCTTCCAACTTGGTTTCACCATCCCCTTGGATCTCAGGTTCCTTTAGAAACAACTGACAGATGATGAAATAGAAAATGAAGACAGCATACCACCTCTTAAATGTTTCTGCCCCAAAGTAACAAGAAACTCTTCCACTCATTTATCTTTGGTAAGGTCTAGATTCAAGAGGTCATATAGTTGACAACTATCATCTTTGGCTGGGCATCTACTTTCTAGCATCAACTTTATGGCAAAACTGGGTTTTTAATTCCTTATTAGGTGGTTTTAAAACTTGAGACTAGTCTCAAGTTTTCATATGCATATTGTGTGTTTGTACTCACTAATGACAGAAAGATGGCCAAGATGATCTTTTACCCATGTCTGAGTGAACCCTGGCTTGTGTCACTATCCATTTACCCATGGTCTTTCATTGGTTTTACTGCTTGAAATTTTATCATAAAATGAATTCCCTTATAATAATAGTGGACTCCATTAACATGTGACTTTTTAACTTGCTTTTTTTCCTACAAAATTTTCTAGATATTGTATTATAAATGGACTTGGGCTCCTTCTGGGAGAACATAATTTTCAACAATGTATAATCAGAAATGAAACATTATTAAACAGATTTTTTAAAATGATTTTCTTTTGCAAATGTAAAGTACAAACCACATCTGAAATAAATATGTTGGAGAGTCTGAGTTCTAAGTAGCTAGATGTGGGGACAGAGCCAGGAGTGCAGTTCCCAGGCTCTCAGCTTCACGAGGAAAGGTGCTGGCTCAGGTAGTAAATGGCCATCAACTGTGATCAAAGGGCCATCAGCTGTGGCCAGTTGGCCATCAGCTGTAACCAGTGAGCCATTGGCCACTAATATAACTGCTGTGGCTACGCTAGCAGAAAATGGGGGCTAGCAAGAAGATGGTGGCTAAGCTAGCAGGTGGCAGAGTGTGGCTCCTGCCTCCTGTGTCTCCAACCCAGCCGCCAGTGAGACTATAGTGGTATGACTCCCCTATCTATGGCTCCGTGGGTGTTCCTTTTTGGCCTCACCTTGTCCTGCGTTCTTATGTGGGGAGTGGTACTAGAGACCCTGCCTGACACTCTACATGACACTAGATATTCACATGTCCTACCAGAATATGTTCTACAGGACATATCTATATGTCCTACCAGAGTGTGGCATAGTTCTAGATGTTTTATACCTAGCTGTGAAGTCAAGCCAACTGTATAACCAGACCAGATGTTATCCGAAACGTCTCTTCCCCAAGACTGGCTAGTGACTAGAAGTTGTTAAGGTGATGACTGTAAGATCCTTCTGAAGCCCTCCCAGTAGGAGAGACACCACTCATTGTTTTAAACAATATAGTTGGGGATCAGGGTTTGGCTCTATTTGGAAAGACAGCAGCTCTACCAGGAGAAGCTCTGTGATACTACAACTTGAATGATATCTTGCCTCTCAGGCTAAGTCTGAAGAGGCAGCAGATCGTCTTCCTATATTCTTAATATAGGGGTCTTCATTTATATTCTTAATCAGTTTTGAGAAAGAATTGCTCTGCCATTGATGTTGACTTTGTAATAATATCCATTTTCTGGGTTTTCGTGATACGTGCAAGGCATATATCATGGACATACACAGATTTCTATTCCACTTCACTGTTAACAGTCATAATCATTTAGCAGTGACATATTTTTATTGAGCACTTACTATGTGCCAGGCACTATAATAGGTGTTTGTGAACACAACAAAATCTAATTTATATCTTACAATAACCTTATGTGAGGGTAATATATCATCTCCATATTACAAAAATACCGAGGCTGTGGGGACAGAGCCAGGAGTGCAGTTTCCAGGCTCTCGGCCTCACGAGGATAGGTGCTGGCTCAGGTAGTAAACGGCCATCAACTGTGATGGGATGGCCATCAGCTGTGGCTAGTTGGCCGTCAGCTGTAACCAATGAGCCACTGGCCACTAATATAACTGCCGTGGCTATGCTAGCAGAAATTGGGGGCTAGCAAGAAGATGGTGGCTGGCAAGCACGGATTGCAGTTAGGACGGTGGGTTGCGGACAGTGTGGCTCCTGCTCCTGTGTCTCCATCCCAGCCGTCAGCGAGACTATAGTGATATGACTCCCCTATCTATGGCTCCGTGGGTGTTCCTTTTTGGCCTCACCGTGTCCTGCGTTCTTATGTGGGGAGTGGGACCAGAGATGCCGCATGACACCCTGCATGACAAATTATTTAAGTACATTTGTTTTAAGGGCTATCATGAAAATTTCAGTGTGCTGTAGAGAGGTGACCTGGAGGAGGAGGCACTTCAGCTGGGACCTAAACTTAGCTAGATATTAGCCTCCAAAGAAGGGAAAAGAGCATGCTACACAGAGGAAGTAGTGTGCAGGCTCAGGAAGAGGGACTGGCTGGCAGAGACCCAGAAATGGGGAAGGCCAATGTCACTTGGCCTTGGACAACCTGGCAGAGTGGTGAGACAGGAGGCTTATGAGGCAGGCAGGGCTGCGCTCATGAAGGGCCCAGAATCCACACAGACGGTCGAGAAAAGTACAGACCAGTTTCCCAACTCTGTGTATTGTATTCAATTCCAGAAGGTTGAATGCTACTGAGAGCTCTGGTTTGTTTATTTTAATATCTTCATAAACAGAATCATTGACAGTGCATGAACTCTTTGTGACAAGGCATTTTACAAATGACTAGCCTGTTTTATTCTTTCATATAGAAGTTTAGGGAGAATAAAGAGCTCAAAATGTCATCAATAATCAGAAAACCAATTAAGGCAGATTTTCCAGAATAGTGAGTTAAGAAATTTAATTTGTAGATTATTAAATATACTGGATATATGAGTGAAGCCATTTTGGATGATCAGATTCCAAAGAATTAAAACTTAATGAAATACTTTAAACATTAAAACTATAGTAACATAGTTTAATTTTCTCTGAGGCTTCCAATTAAATGTAGCATCTTACTAGGTAGTATATAAGTCTCTTATTCAACTCCTTCCAACTTCCCACCAGAAACACAACTGATGATATGAGAAAACAAAACATATCAAACAAATAAAAATGTATCTAAAATTAAAAACACGAATTTCCGGAAATCTTGAAGTCTGGAAACCCTCCTGATAATAAATGTCCATTAAACACCTAGTAGGTATTGTGTTAAGCACTTCATTTGTTAAGTGTTTCATATGCTTTATAATCCTTCCAACAACCCTGTCAGCTAGGACTTTTAATTTTTCAATTTTGAAGGATAAAGCTAAATGCTAATAATTTAAGTAAATTATCCAAGGTCACACAGTTGGGAAGGGGTGGAGCTAGACTCGAACCTGTGCCTTCAACCACGGCACCGCATCCTCACGGCTTCTCCCACTGATCTCAGGTATCAGCGAAAATCGTCTAAATAGAGGTAAAAAAGGGTTGTGTGTTTTGTTTGTTTGTTTGTTTTTTGTCCAGCTTGCCAATCTCGTATTCCTGGTGGGTACTATTGTCACTGATCCCACTTATAAATGCCAACTTATTCTCCAGAGGGTCACAGTTATGCATGTGCAAGCACAGACCATTGCAATCTGCCTTTCCCTTTCCTTTCCTCCATTCCACCATTTCTAGAAAGAGATGGCCCACCTCTCCCTTTGCAGGGCTGCCGCCCAAATGGCCTGCAGTCTTCCCAGTTAAGGCTCACGCATTTTCCCGAAGGGGTCCTGATTTCATGTAGAGCATTCTCCTGTGCTGGGCCACGATGCTGCCTAAGTCCCACCTGTCCTTGTACTTCTTGGTCACTTTTCTGTGGTGAAGAGGAACAGTGGGCGGGCCTGGGTCCTGACATCTCATCCGATAGGTGAGGCAAGCCGAAGGATGCAGGGGTGTTTCAAGTATTGAGAACAAAAGCTCAGCGCTGCAGGCAGAATAGGAGATGGTTTCTGACAGGTCTTGCCAAGGTTTATTTGTGACTGCCTCATTGCTAAATCCAGGGATTCCTGTCAACCCTATGATATCGAATGCTCTGCAACCTTTGGCACTGTCACCACTTTCTACCTTTCTTTGAAATCATCCTAGCATTTTCCTTCCTTTGCCTTTCATGGCATTCAATTTCCTCAGGCTTCTTTCTGCGATGGGCACCTACCTATTTGTATTTCCGGTACCCTTTTACCTGAGGGTCGTCCCTCCTGCTTCCAAACCTCACCAACACAGTCACAGTGGGAGCACTATGGCTTTAACCAAACTGGGTTGGTCTGCAGTGAGAGTCTGACCCAGGTGGGGCCAATCATCAGCTTGTTTTGGAGAGAGCACAGGGAAGCAGTTTGAAGGTGGTTCTGATCAAGTCAGTCTCTCATTGAATATCTGAATTCTCAGATACAAACTGCAGGCACTGGTGGCAAGTTTCTTGCCATGTGCACTAGAGAATGGGTCCTCAGTAAGACAGTGCAGGATAGAGCAGTCACAGAGGGAGGAGACAGGAGAGGCAGAGAAAATAACTGCTGGCTTGGTCGTCATTGTGAATCAATCCTCTCTGGCCCTTGGTTTCCTGTTTCCAGAGGCAGCAAGGGAAGAGTATGGAGGTTTGGAGTCAACGGCAGCATGGGCAATGGGAGAGAGTTAGGGTCGTTGCAATCATATTACCTGAGGATTTGGGGAGGAGATCCTTGAAGGTAAGTTGAGGTGCTCTTGGCAGAAAAGGTGGAATAAAACTTATACAAATAGAAACAGGAGATGTGACCCACACAGGGGCCTCACTCAGACATTTTTTTTACTTTCATAGAAATTTCAAAATATTGGTATAGATGAATAGGTTGGAGCTCATACACGTTATGAAAATTATACATGGTCACATAGATAATCAGAGACGAGAGAGATGTAAAACTGAAACTGCTTCCTATACTCCCTGTGCTATTGGAAAAGGAATTTCCCAACACTTTTTGTTTTCTTTTCTACCTCATCCTTCTTTGTTGTCTTCTTCCTCCTCTTGCTCCTTCTCCTCCTCCTGATCCCCCTCCTTTTGGACAGAATAATTTTTTTTAAGGAACTCTTATTTGGAGATTTAACATATAAGCAGATCTTTTCTGGTAGAAATGGGAGTTGAAGCCAGACTCACTGCCTTCTCTGGCAAGTTCTTGGTCTTGATTAGTAAAAACTAGCACGTGGGCTGTTTTGTAATCAATCGATCAATGTCTAATTAATCAATATTATCTCTCTTGTACTCTGATTACCAAAATGATACATCATATAAAATTCAAATATATAAATATTGAACATGGAGTATAACCAAACACCCTGGTCTTTACCAAATTGAGAGGAAAGAAATGATGTAGCACTACATTTTCAATTTGCATCTTCTTTATTATCAGGATGAGAGAAAATACTTTAACATTTATATATTTTGGACATTTATATATTTTGTCTTCAAATTGTCCATTTTGTCATTTACCTATTTTTCTGTTGGTTTTTTGCCTTTTATCTTCTTGGTACAAATCTTCTTGGTACAAATCTTGGTACAAATAAGCAATAATATGCTTATTTGTACCAAGATACAGTGTAGACACTGTATAACATGCTTATTTGTATAATATACTTATATTACATATGTTGTAAATCATTTACCTTAAGCTATGGTATCTTTTAACCTTGTTTATAGAATATTTTGAAGCTATTTGAATAAACAGTGAGGGGTCACTGTGAAGTGATAGAAATATCACTATTTTTATGTCAGAGGAAGATCTGGATTTTAATCCTGACTTCTCTGCTCACTGTGTGAACTTTTGGAAGTTGTCTAAATCTCTCTGAGCTTTTATTTCTCTTAGATAAAGAAGGTGGATATTATCTGACTAATATTATTTTGAGAGGATTAAATGAGCTAACACAACCGAAAGCACTGTGCAGATATCAAAGCACCATTCAAATTTAAGTGGCCCATTTTGATTACAAGCTTTTCAATAGTGCATGGTGCATTTCTCAGCCTGAAATAGACATAACCATTGTCTTTCAAACAAGCAAAATGTTCCAAATTTAAAATATGGATGACCTTAATCACTAAACCCCAGATCATTGTTTTGTAATCTTGTCTTTTTCCATAACTTGACAGCATTGGTACAGACTGAGTGGCCCGCTTAGCTTTTCCCTGTTGTGGAATTACCGTAAGAATTACCTTTTGTGTGAACTGATCTATTCATTTAATGAACTCCATTCTTCAGCCTAAAGTGTGCTTTGTACCAACTTGTTTGTTATCAAGTTCATTCCTCTTATTTTTCCTGCTCCATATTTCAGAGGACTATGTACGTACATTTTCCAGACTTCCTTGCCTGCTGGCTTTGTTTACTAAATCTTCTGTGATTAAAAAAAAGAAAAAGTTATTAAAAATATATACAAGCATATTTGTCAATCATTTACTTTGTAGCCTCCGGGTTTGTTGTTGTTGTTGTTTTTCAGTTAATTAGGAGAGCTCTTGCCCTACATCAGAATATGAAAGTATTTTTGATATGTTTTACAGTATATTTTATAGTGTTAAAAACGGAAAGTTATTTTATTTACGTAGAATCTATTTCTATATATTGTATGAGGTATTTATATTGTGCTCCCAAATAAATAGTGAATTGTCTCAATGCCATTTTGTACACCTGAAACCAATAAAAAATAAAATAATCTGTTTCTTTCTTACTGATTTGTAAAGCCACTTTCTGCATATATTAAATTGCCATATATACATAGGCTGCCATGTTCTGTTTCAATGACTTATTCATCAATTTCTATACATTTTTTTACCTTTTATGTTAAAAACAAATTTAGAGTTTATTTTTATTTTTGAGGCCCTGAAGCACTTTAAATAAAACAAAAACACTTGTTCCATTAAATCAAGTTCAATTGTCAAAACTTTGGAATAAAACCAGTTGGGCCTAATGCTCTTTGGGACAGATATTTGCAGGCTCTACGGTGGACTAAAAATATATTTAAGTTATGTATGACCTCCCGAGTCAAGTTTGTTATTAACATTGTTTGTATAATTGTTTTATCTAGATTTATAAGTCTATTTACACACAATTACTTTTTTTAAATTAAAGTTTATTGGGGTGACAATTGTTAGTAAGTTTACATAGATTTCATGTGTACAATTCTGTATTACATCATCTATATCTCTCATTGTGTGTTCACCACCCGGAGTCAGTTCTCCTTTCATCACCATATATTTGACCCCATTTACCCTCTTCTACAACCTCCCCTCCCCCCTTATAGTCTGGTAACCACTAAACTATTGTCTGTGTCTATGAGTTTTTGTTCCTTCATTTGTTGGTCTTGTTCTTTTGTTGTTTCCAGTTTTATATACCACATATCAGTGAAATCATATGGTTCTCCACTTTTTCTGTCTGATTTATTTCGCTTAGCATTATAATCTCAAGGTCCATCCATGTTGCAAATGGCACTATTTCATCTTTTCTTATGGCTGAATAGTATTCCATTGTGTATATATACCACATCTTCTTTATCCAATCATCTATCGAAGGACACTATGGTTGTTTCCATGTCTTGGCCACCATAAATAAAGCTGCAATTGGAGCACATTTGTCTTTATGGATAAATGTTTTCAGATTTTCTTGGATAGATACCCAGGAGAGGGATTGCTGGGTCATATGGTAATCCTATTCTTAATTTTTTGAGGAATCTCCACACTGCCTTCCATAGCTGCTACACAAATCTGCATTCCCACCAACAGTGTATGAGAGTTCCTTTTTCTCCACAGCCTCTCCAACACTTGTTACTATTTGTCTTGTTGACGATAACCATTCTAACTGGGGTGAGGTGATATCTCATTGTGGTTTTTATTTGCATTTCTCTGATGACTAGTGATTTCTCTGATGACTAGTGATGTTGAACATTTTTTCCTATGTCTATTGGCCATTTGTATGTCCTCCTTGGAGAAATGTCTCTTCGGGTCCTCTGCCCATTTTTTTAATTGAATTGTTTGTTTGTTTGTTTTTGATTTTTTTGAATTGTATGAGTTCCTTTTATATTTTGGATAGTAACCCCTATCGGAGGCGTTGTTTGCAAAAATCTTCTCCCATTCGGTTGGTTGCCTCTGTATTTTGTCGATGGTTTCTTTTGCTGTGCAGAAGCTTTTTAGTTTGAGATAGTCCCACTCATTTGTTTTAGTTTTTACTTCCCTTGCCTTTGGAGTCAAATTCATAAAATATTCTTTGAACCCAAGGTCCATAAGTTTAGTACCTATGTTTTCTTCTAGGCAGCTTATTGTTTCAGGTCTTATGTTTAGTTAGGTCTTTAATCCATTTTGAGTTAATTTTGTAAACATGGTGTCAAATAGCACTCTAGTTTCATTCTTTTGCACGTGACTTTCCAATTCTCTAGCACCATTTATTGAAGAGGCTGTCTTTTCTCCATCATGTTTTTGGCTTCTTTGTCAAAAATTATCTGTCCATATTTATGTGAGTTTATTTCTAGGTTCTCAATTCTATTCCATTGGTCTATGTGTCAGTTTTTCTGCCAATACCATAGTGTTTTGATTATCGTTGCCCTGTAGTATAAGCTGAAGTCAGGGAGTACACACAATTACTTTTAAGATATTTTTCTAATGTCATTCCTTTGATTTGTATTGTGTGTATCTGTGTGCATATGTGTGTATGTGTTTCCTTGACTGACTTGTCAAAATTTTATATACATTTGCTGTTTTTTTAAGAAAAAAACTTTAAAGCTTATTTATAAAATTGATTTTTACTATTAAATTCTGCTATTATAATTTGTTATAATTATTATGTTCTTTCTTTTATTTTGAGTTTATTCCCTATCTCAATTTTTGAGTAAAATGCCTCCTTCCAGGTTCTACTTTTAAAAGAAAATAACAAAAGGAGCCAAACAGGGATATGTATTGGCTTTCTTCAGAGATGTTTGATAATGACTATAATAGATTATGAGACATTGGAGATGTGTAGGAATAGCCATACAGGAATAGCCACCCTTCCCCCTGTGGCTCAGTTCAAAGCTTCTCACCCTCTGGTTATAAAGTCAATAAATGCTAATTTCTTATCAACATTGCTGTGAAAATTAGACTTTCTTGAGGGAGGGGTATTTCTTAAGGAGAGGATTGGGAGAGAAGGAATGTGTCCTTAACACCCTACAATGTATGAAAGAGACATGTCTTTCCTATGATTGTACAAGAAATAATTTCACCCTGAATGATCTATATATTGTACTCTCTAATCTTAATCTAATGTAATTGTGACGATTGTGCTCACCCAGGTTTATGCAAATACCGCAGGAGGAACATACAAATGTTATTTTTCCATACACAGTTCCTCCTCATCAGATATTAAGTATTATCACCAGACTGGGTGTGTCCTTTTAGCTATGTATTTACATATAAATATATACATAACAATAAAATTTTAGGGGAGATTTATTTATATAGATGAGATTATTCCATATGAATTGTTCTTTAAAATACCTCTTTTTAATTTGACAATGTGTATTGAGATTTTTCTAATTAGTAGATATAGGCCCATATACACTTACATAATTATAATACTCCATTATAAAGGTATAAAATAATTAAGTGAATTACTTTCCTACTGACAATATTTATATTGATTTCTAATTTTGGCTGTTACAATGAATAAAGTAGTAAACATTCTTGTATATGAATTTTTATATACCTTTGTAATTGTCTTTACACTCTGATAGATAATGGACAAATTCTTTCTAAAAATTGTCACCAATTGGCATATCCTCCAATAATGTGTGAGAGTACCCATTATTCTAACTCCTCACCAACACTTCATATCATCCTACATTATTTTTTTTTAGATTTCTACCCTGATAGCTAAAAACAAAAAAATAATAACATGTAATTTGCGTTTAGAAATACATTTTCTTGTCTATTATCAGGATAAACATTCTTATATTTCTATCTTTGAACTTTTTATGTTGTGTGGATTTGTACGTTTTTTTTACTCACTTTTAGGAGTACTTTGTTTTGGACACCAACCTACTGTTGCATATAAACATTGCCAAAAATATGTGTGCAGTTTTTTTTTTAACTATATGACTATTTTTGTCATATAGAATGTTCAATATTAATGCAATAATTATGTCGGACTTTTTGCTTTAATTTTACATGTCTTGCATCTTGTTTAACAATTCCTTCACAGTGTTTATGCCTGTGTCTTCTGTTACAATTTTAGTTTTTTCATGTGCAGTTATTTAAGTTACATGTAATTTAAATATGGTATTACATAGGAATGGATCTTTTGTGTAATTACAACATTTTAAAAATGTTTACCTTTGCATATGCCAACCTTCACAAATATATGTTGGAGTTTTTCGTTCCCTTTCGCTGTTTTGTTTTTTCAGTTGGTGATAATTTGTGTTTCTGTCCTACTACTGCAATATTAATACTCTACTTTAGTTACTACATAATTTGTAACTCCTAACATCTGGTGGAATATGTGTGCCCTCACCCGTTTCAGATACAGGCACAGAGAAGAACGAACCTTTCTCGAAGAAACTTTCTCCACATTCAAGGAAGTAGTTTTCATAAAGTCTGCCCAGATAGATTCATTGGTCTTGTGGATAATGGACTTAATTTTTCACAATGAGTGTTTAGTATGGATATGCCATGGCTTCTCCAACTTTGTGTATTTGAGAGAGCAGAAAACATATTATTTTTATTTAGATCACTGACCCAATGGGGAGCTACATACCAACCTGATAGAGAAAATGAGAGTCATCTGGAAATATCCACCACTGAATCAGATTCAATGACTGGGTAGGCATTTCATTTATCTCCTTGTATAGGGGGAAGGATAAATGAGTCTTTCATCATGCATCAGATAAAATTCCATGCATTCATCACTACCCCTTTCTTACTTTTCCTGGATTTATAGCTACACTGAATTTCCCACTTTTCTTTGCAGTTTTTTAGCCAAAAGAATGTGATCACAAATAGTAGATGAGATGGGATAATCAACATTCTCATTTTAAATTTTATGTTAACAAGAAATAAATTTTTATCAGGTTTGAGCCATTAAACATTTTAGGGTTCATTAAAGTAGCTAACACTATCTTACCTAATACACAAGTATGATTTATTTTTAGTTTTCCTGATTAGGATATGTTTTACTACAAGGATTTGAAGGGAAAGGTATTTAATTAATTCTAGGATTAAATCCTTATTTAAATATTGTATTTCCTTCATTCTCTCTGTTCTTTTCTTCTGGACCCCAGTTGCACGTATGTTGGTCCTTATCAGTCTACATGCCATTGTGCCCAGACTTGTCTTTCATGTATTCAATTTCTGTGCTGCCTCCTGATTAATTTCTTGATATCTATCTTTTATTTCACTACTCTCTATCCAGTTATTCTATTCTGTTTTTTAACCTATTCATTGAGTTTTAGTTCAAGTGAATGTAATTTTCAATTTCCGAAGTTTTTGAGTTGGTTTATTTTTCCAGATACATACTTCATAAATAGCATCTTCTCTTGTATATTTTAAATTCTCTTTTATTTCTTTAAACATGTTAAGTAAAGTTTTCATGTCTTATATCTAGTAATTCCTCTGTCTAAGCTCCTTGGAGATTTAAATCTCTTGATTGTTGTTTCAGCTTACTTTAGCTCATGGTGGCTTCTTTCTGTGTGTGAGTTCGTTTCACCAGACATTTATTTATGACAAAGTTGAGAAGCCTGGCTTCATTTTTCCTCCTGAAAAGGGTGTCAAGGCCCTGGCATCACTTGAAGTTCATATCCAGAATTTGTACTTTTTGGGACATTCAAATAAATTTAACCCTCTTACCTGTGTATGAGCAAGACTGCAATTATTGTTTGGGGAAAGGATTACTTTATTTACCCTGCACCATGATTAAGGCAATCAGTATTTCTTGTTATCTGTCTTTGAAAACAGGTAACTTTCTCTGAAGGTGTAACCCTCTGAGAGATTTATATGTTGGATTACGTCTAACTCCCACCTCTAGTCACCTAAAACATTTTCTCCTAAGGACCATGAAGTTGTTAAGAGTTAAACCTGAGTTTGTTATAACTGGAAAATGACCTTAGGACAGCCAGGTCTTCAGTTTTAGCTTATGTAACTGACTACTAGCTTCCTCTTACATGTTACACTATGAATATTTCTCTAACATTCTTGAGAATTCAGCTAGACGAGTAAAAGAATCTCTTCTGTGTTTTATCTGATAGTTCCAGGTGGTTTTTAAATGAGAGTGTTTTCCACAAAATAGAGTCAACATTTCTAGATGCAGGGTATATTTTCTCCTTAAATTTTATTTTATTAAGTTACAGTGGATTCTTTTTCCTTGACCTGAGTTTTGTTAGCTTAATCCTTTTGCTCTTGTTCTCATGTATTCATATATCTGTTCTACTAGTTGTTACATTAACTTTTAGGCAAGTGTATTTAAACATACAGCTTCTTATCAATGTTAAAACTACGTTGGTGACCACAGCCCACCACTCGGCTCCCATAGAATGAGGCAAAAATTCTACTATGATTTGAATACTTCTCTTCTTCCTGGACCCTTATTTTGGGGGAAGAGACATTTATTTAACAGTTGAATTAAGTTCCATCGCTTCCTTATCTGTAACTCTTTAAAGTTAATTACTTTTATCATTACATATTCTTCCCCTATTAAGATTACTTTCTCAGTCTGCGGGGGTATGTTAACGAATACACTTTGTGAAAAATACACAAACATACACAGCAATGAGTGCTGAGCCCAATTGTGTCCAGTGGACAAGAAGGTGAAGGCAGATGGGCTTTACCTTAGAGGTGCAAAAGGAGACTAATGTAAGTGTCCCTGCCCCCACCGCCACCCCATAGTCCTAAATCACCCCAGTATAGGGCCCTTGGCAGAATTCCCACAGTCTGTAAAAAGAGATCCTGTAGGCTTTGTTCAGTTGGAAAATGCACCAGACAGAAGACCTGAAAGCAGGAGTTTGATGAAACTATTTTGTTGTACTTTAATGAATTACACAGTAAAGAAGACCATGCTCTGTTCCATTTCATTATTTCTTGCTCTCCGTGATCTTGTTTTTGAGAAATTTTTCGGGCAAACTTAATTTTTCGCAGGTTTCCTCTCCTGTTTTCATGGGTTTCAAGATTCCTCAGCTATAATAGGTTTGGGGATCAATATTGTTCCATTAGCTTAATATCTTCCAGAAATACTCTATATTCCTTCCCTTTTGAAGACATTATTCTTAATGTTTTAACATTACCATTTTTCCCTATGTCAGAGTAATTTTGTCATTTTTATGAGAGTTTGAGAGGAAAATATATTTATATTCAGTGAGTCATATAAATTAAAACTCAGGTTCTTTTTTCTTTTCAGTTTTTAAATTCAGACTTCACAATCACCAGTCTGGGTAGACCTCTTTAATAAAGATTTTCAGTGTGAAGCCTCCATCCTCAACTCAATTGAATTTCTTTTTGTATTTATTGCTTATTCATCTGGTTTATAGACCTTTCCTTGAATGTGTATTTGTACATAAATATTTTTTCTTCATAGATTCTATCCATGAACATACTCATCTCCTATCCTTCTTCTGCTGAGCTTCATTTGATATTTCACAAACAAGATTTTTAATCTGCTCTTTGTTTTTCTAACCTGAGATTCCTTACTTTCATTGACTTTGCACTTGTCAATAATTTAATTTTTTGTCTGAAAATGATATTTTCTGATTGTTCCTTTTCTCCCCACACATTAATTTTAAACTCAGCTCTTGCTAAGTACATGACGTATTTCATGAAGGGTTTTTTCCTGTTAGAATACTTTGTTTTAGAAATAAACATCTTATTTTACCTTATTCCTAAATTTCTTTAAAATCATATATTTTTTTTCTGTTTGCTCTTATTAAAGAGGGATCTAGTTTCATGCTTGTCTAATATTGGGAATCAAAATGCGCATTGGTTAGAGACCAAGATGAGCACTGTTCAGGATGTTCAGACTTTTAGGTTTGGATGACTGAGAAGAACATGTTTGATTGGCTGACTCTTTTGTGCAAGGATGTACAGTGGTTTGAGTACACCAGAGAGTGAGGAAGAGGTAAGTATACCTTTGTGCTCTGCTGAAGGCTTTCTGTTTTGTTTTGTTTTTTTCTCTCTCTTTTCTTCCTTCGTGTGTGTGTATGTGTGTGTGTGTTAGCTTAAAGATATGTGGACTAGTATAACTCTTTTGTAAAGAGAGAGGTCCTCCCTCATTAGGAGCAAAGTATCGAAAACAGTTCGGCACTTTCAATAAAATATAAGGCAAATCCTTAGTGAAACAAAAGTATAAAAGTTGGAGGAGGATCTCCTTCTTTCTTTAGTGCAGTATCCATAAAGGGCTGGTTACCACTGCCCTTGGTAGTGGTCCACTGAGCTGTATCAATTATGTAATGGCCAAAGATTGCCTTCAGGCCCTGCCTCTTGAAACGCACGTGTAATTGATTTTGGTAATCTGCTGGAGGCCCTCCACTCTACTTCATAGTCTTTGAATTTTTGTTTTGCTTTTGGGTTCCCTGTTTCTTTAGTGTCAAGTGATGATACGTGTTTCTCCCAATTCTGTATCTCATTATTTATTTTAGTGGGGTTGTTAGAGGGGCTAGTTAAATATACAGTTTAAAATTGACATTGGAATTGGAAGCCCTGCCGATTTTATATTCAGCCATTTTAGTTATGCTCTATTTTTATTCTCTATCATGGTTTTCAATTCCATTTTTTAGTTGTTTAGATGTCTTGTAAGTCCTTCTCTGATCATCCACCTTCCTATAAATCTCACCTCTTCGTTCCTCATCTCATTCTGTTGAACTTCCAGCTCTGTCTTCCAATTGCTTAAGATTTTATACTTTTGTTTCACTGAGGATTTGTCTTATATTTTATTGAAAGTGCCAAACTGTTTTCGATACTTTGCTCTCAACCCATTGTTGAAAATTTCTTTATCATTCCCAGAGCTTTGCTAGTCCTTCGAATCTTATTTCACTCTGTGGTATTTTATTATGGGGCCCTTGTGTGTGTTTGTTTCTCTCTTTTATTTACTGTTAAAGTCAACATACAATTTATCATTCTCAATGAGACAAATTGAAAGAGACAGAGGGTACCTAAATGATAAAATTACATCATTTAAACATATTTATGTATTAATAGACAAATTGGTTTTATTACATTGGATACCTATAAAATAGTTCTGACGAAAAAAATCCTAAATATAATATTAGTGAATCAAATTCAATGATATATTAAAAAGATAATACATCATGAAATAGTGAGGTTTATCTGGATCTGTAACACTGACTTAACATTGGAAAAAAATAATGTTATTTACACATTTACGAAAAGAAAGACGAAAAATCATGAGATCACTGTGACATATGCACAAAAAACATTTTGTAAAAGTCTATACCTATTCTTGTTTCAAAAATAAATAGCAAACTAGGATGAATACTCCAAAAATGTTTACCGTAAATATCATATTTATTTTTGAAATATTGAGTTTTCTCCCCAAGATAAAAAAATGAGCTACAGATGCTTGATCTCATTGCTTCAATTTAACTCTACTGGAAGTTCTAACCAGTAGAATCAAGACAAAGTACTAACTTTAATAGTGTATTCTTATGCTTCCTTAGGAATTTTTGTCTTCTTGTTTTCGTGCAATGAGAAAAAAACACTACGGTCCCATAGTGGAAAGTACATTTTGGCAAAAATTTTGTTTAACTTACAGGTTCATAACCAACTTTTGTAAGAGATGGAATTTCAATGTTTCTTTAAAAACATGAAGTGAACTCTTACATTTTTTTTGTTCCCTACTTACAAAGGGCTTGCCGTGACTTTTTAAAAAAAGCATTACAAAATAATAAAATAAACAAATAGTTTCAGATTTACAACATATAATTGATGAAATCACAATAGCAACAGCACTCAGTATTCTCTTCACTATGTGACAGACTGCCTACCTTTTATTTTCCACATGTATTTCATGTATGTCTAATCTATAATTTACCACATATCCTTTTCATTCTTTGGACTGGCAGCCCAGCAATTTCATGTGTCTGACAGACTACAGAAAGGGCCATGACGAGCTGGTACACTAAGTAGTTAGCGGGACAGCAGCATTGAATAACTGCAACTAGAAAGAATTAGCTGAACCTGGCCACTCCTCTCTGAGCACATTTGTTTTATCAACAGTTTTCCTGAATGCAGTCCTTAGAAGGCAAGGTTTAGTTAAATTGAATCTGAGTGGAGTTAGGAAGGGAGGGATAAGTTATTGTCATCGTGCAGATTTTTTATTTTAACAGGTGGTTGAAGTACCTTTGAGTATTAATTTTTCAGTGGTTGCTATGGTGATTATAGTATACATCATTAATTTTAAAACTTCTACCTGGAATTTATTTAGTACTATTTCATGTAAAATACAGAAGCTCTGTAACCATGTTGGCTCTTTAACTCTCTCACTGCCTTGTTGTTAAGGTTGTTATATGTATTATATCTACTTGCATTAAAATGTAAGACAATTTATCATTTTTGCTTTAAACAGTGTATGTATTTTTACATAAGCAAAGAGAAAATGTTTACTTTTTTATTTACAATTTAGTGTTCTTCATTTATTCCTGATGAGTCTTGTTGTCCTCTGATATCATATCTCTTTCATGCTAAGAAAACTTCCTTTGAACATTTCTTGTGCTACAACATCTGGTGACAGTGAACTACTGTATTTTTCCTTTATCTAAAATTGTGTTTATTTTGTTTTATTTATTAAGGTATCTTTGCTGCTTACAGAATTCTGGTTGACAGATATCTTTTTTCTTCATCTTTTAAAGATATTGTTTCACCATCTTTTGATTTCCATAGCTTCTAATCTAAAGTCTGCAGTCTTCCAAATGATTATTCCCCTGTATGTAATGTCTTGATGTTCACTGGTTGCTTTCAAACTTTTTCTCTTTATGTTCTGTTTTAGCAATATGGTTATGATGTGCCAATGTGTGTTCTCAAATGTTGGGTGTCTACTGAGCTGCTTGAATCTATATATTTGTTTTTGGACAAATTTGGGAAGTTTTGAACATTAATTCTTTAAATATTTTTCTCCCTCCCTCTCTTCTGCATCTTTTGAAATTGTCTCCAGGATGCTTAGATTCTGTTCAACTCATTACTGATATTTTTCTTTCTTGCCTTTAGATTGTATTATTTATTTTGATCTACTTTCGTATTCACTGATTCCTTCCTTTTCATTACTATACTGTCATTAAACCACCTATTGAAAAATTTACTTTAGGTATTATATTTTGTAGGCCTTGAGTGTCCAATTTATTATTTTTATGTTATATGTTTCTTTGTTGACCTTTATTATTTTTACATTTATTATAAGTGTGTTACTAGTGTATTTTACTTTAAGTCAGTCTGCGACCTTATAATAGACTCCTTAATGTTCTTATCTGATATTTCTAGCATCTGCATCACTTCAAGTTTGGCTTCTGTTGCATATTTTTTTCCTTGTTTTTCATATGCCGATTAACTTTGGATTGTATCTTGGACATGTTGAATGTTATGGTGTGTGTCCTCTGGAGTCTCTTATGTTTTCCCAGAGATTGTTGAGTTTTTTTAAAAGCAGGAAATTAACTTATTAGACTTGAATCCAAGTGATCATGGCTGTCTGTGGTGATTTGTGGTTCAAATATCAATTCAATTCTTTGAGCTCAAATTTAAGCTGCTTTCAATTTTCCTCTCATACTCATGATTTAGAAATCAATCAAAGTCTTTTACAGAGTTTATTCACAGTATTAGGAATTCCATAATTTTGCTTCTCTTTTGCTCTTTCATTTCTAATGTTTCCCTCTCATTCTGTGCTAGCCTTTCTAGTTACAGGGATTTTTCCACTGAATAAAAAAACTAGCAAAATTTCTGCCAAATCTTTACCTGGCTGGTACAATTGTGATAATTGTAACTGTGACTTGTTTTGAGGTAAAATGGTAAAGGAAAGAGAGAAGGAAAGAAAGAAAGAAAGAAAGAAAGAAAGAAAGAAAGAAGGAAGGAAGGAAGGAAGGAAGGAAGGAAGGAAGGAAGGAAGGAAGGAAGGAAGGAAAGAAAGAACACTGAAAAACAAAAAAGGGGGATAAAACTCATTCTCTGCTAGACACTTTTTCTAAATTTTGAGTCCCGTCTAAATACCATCTGCTTTTGTTTGGCCTCCAGCGCCTTCAAAATAGGTATTCTGTTTTTTTTTACCCTCTTGTTTTGTTTTAAAGCTAATTTAAAGTTCATTATTTTGGGGTAGATCAATTTATTTGGAGCTCACTTCTTACTAGATGCCAATCCCAGAAGTTTTAAACTGTCATAGCACAGGTGAAAAAAATCTACACAATCTTTATGCCATAAATAATTGGATTCCTTACTAATCCCAGGAAGTGGGGCTGATCCAGAATTAAGAGTACTTAGAAAAAGCATTTTTATACTTCCAACTATTTTATATGCATGTCTGTGAATCTGTATGTAATAGGATATTGAAATCAAAAATTTAACCAAGAAAACAAAGATGCTGTTTTAAAGTGAATTATACCAGAGTAAAAGGCAAGATTCCAAAATAAGTGGCCACTAACTAATTTCACGACTCATGGTCACCTTACACAGTGAATGCTGGCAAAAATCTAAGGTATAAAAGATTGAGAGAATGGAAATGAAAATAAAGTTCCAGGATAAAATTTCTTTGGCAGTAACTGATGTGGTACCTGATTTACGTGGTTTGCACCACGGGGAAGAGATGGGTGAGGATGCTACTTCCTTCACATCAAAGCCAGAGACAGGCTTTTCACAGGAACCTCACAGAGGATGTGGGATGTGAGAGAGGCCAGCAAGGGGCCGGAATCCTGTGCAGGTGGATGTCAGCTGGCAAACTGCTCTGTTAGTCGTGAACAAGTCAAGTTGCTGCTGCTTCTCGAAAGCAACTTATTTCCTCTCTGTTGGCAGTTCGAAGAGGAGTGAGCATTTTCTGGGAAGCGGATGCATACTCTGCAGGACAGAGAGCCAGCTTACGGCTATTTTGTGGCCTTCTCAAGAGCACTATGTAAAGAGGTGGTGGAACTCCAATGGTAAGAGTGAATACAGACCTCTAAAAACACAGGACTGGGGAAAGTGCATAGTTGAAGGTGTGTGGGAAACTGTATGTGAGACACCCTAGCAGAAGAGCTTCCAAATTTCCGTAAAAGTACCCAAGAGGGTCACTGTCAACATTTACCAGGACCTGAGACCTCAAAGACATCTTGTGGAACTGCCAGCTCTAGAAAGAACTTCCCTGTCATGTTTTCTTCTGTCTCCTTAGAATAATTGGTATAAAGAGACAAATCATGACTTCTTCTTCCACTGCCAAGTAGCTAATGTTATTTTTGGAGACTATTAAGTGTTTTGGAACTTGACATTTTAATTTCTGAATTCAGGCTATGCATGCAAAATAAAGAAACAGGAGAAATTATTATCATCTAAGAGTGAAACAGTCAGTCATGGAAGCTAACAAATTTTGAGATATGAGTCAAAAGCAAATTGTTTTTATTATATACTACAATTTGTGTTTGTGCAATGTCCTGACATTTATACACATTCATAAAGAGAAGAGGCGAGCAATCGATTTTGTTCAAGGATCCTGGAGAGCAGCAGAAAGGATGACATTTAAAATGGGTCTTAACAAAGTTGAGTAAAGAAAGCAATATGAACAAAGTCATGGAGTTTTGAAATTAAACAGTATGTTATAGGCAGTGAGGGGAATTAAGGTATATATGGATAGTAGGATTTGGAGGAAAAAAAGGTGAATTTGCAAAATGGTCTGAAGCCAGGGTTCAAAAAATACTGTGTGCCATGTGAATTTACAACAGAATAATGAGGTAGTAGTAAGCTATCGAATTCCTAGTGTCAGGGAGTTTTATGAAAGTATTTGTGTTTTAGAAAGATAACCTTGTCAGTACATTGGAGGAAATGTTGGAGGGGCAAAGACTCGAGGCAGAAGCATGCTTCTAAACCGTTGAGGCAGCACAGATTCAGGGTGATGCTTACGTGGAGTGGGGAGGAGGTAGTGGAGGCATTGAGCAGAAGGTGAGAATAACCAAAGAGTAGCTTAGAGCAACACTCACATTGTCTGGTTTGAGGTCTTGATGTGGCTCATGAGGGTGGGAAGACAGAACTAGTGGAAGTGGGAAATGCAGGTTTGATGGGATGGGACAGGAAGCTTACTTTGAAGGTGTTATTGTAAACTCACCTGTAAGATATCCAAATACAAGATGTTCAGTAGGTAATTAGAGATTTCCTTAGTTCAGGAGCTAAGAGTTGGGAAAAGATTGGCATTTATAAATTTAGTTCTAGGTAGGTAGAAATAGACATTGCAAATCACTTTAAAGAAAGTGAAAGGAAGGACTTGCTAAACAAGAAAAAGACCTATCAGAGGTATGAGAAGAAGGAGAGAATGGCATCATAGGACTCAAGGAAGGAAAGAGAAGTTTTCAAAAATCAGCATCTGCAGATAAACCAAATCACACGAAAAATGAAAAGAGTTCACTACATTTGATTAGTCAATCATATTTGGATTTGCCTGAACTTAACTTTTTAGTGGAGTGGGGGTTCAGGAGTCAGGATGCCATGGAGAGTGAATTAAAGACAACAAATTAAAGCAGTGAATACAGCCTTGGCGACCCAAAATATCATTCGTTGAAGGGAAGGTTTGAGCTGGAGAGCCAGGTGGTTATAGATGTGACAGTTTTCAAATGGAGAAACTGAAAGAATGTCAGATCCCCATAATAATATGAATGTGAACTACTAGGGAAGACACAGAGAGTAGAGATTAGCTCGATAGTGCCCTCTGTGACTTCTGCAATGATTGGCAGCAGCTCTGGTGGATAAAGCATCTAATATAGTCTTACAAAATATGTGTCCTTGACTTTGTCTTCTTTGGTCAACTTTACTTGGATCTAGAGATAATATTTGACAATTGTATAAGAAAAATTGGACAGAGAAAGCAAAATGTAAATAGACTGCAAATGATCTGAAATGAAGTGGCAGATGTTTTCTCTTAGATCTCTGTGCTATTGTATTTCTAAATTATTTTCTTGTATTTGCCTTAAGTACAGAGGGGTTATTGGCTGAAAAAGCACAGAGCATGTATGCTGTGTGTGTGTGTGTGTGTGTGTGTGTGTGTGTGTGTGATTTGTGGTAATTCTATTGCTTGTTTATTGATTTATAAAGGGGGTTTAAGACCAAACAGATCTGAACTCGAATACTACTTTTCCTCTTTCTTAGGTGTCTAATCTTGACGAAGAATGAACCTCTCTGATGCTTAGTTTCCTCACCTATAATATGGACACAACACTACCCCCCCTTTCAGAGGATTAGTGGTGATTCATGTTACACGATTCCATGGTGCTTTATATAATATATAATAGATGCTTAGTGAATGGTAGGTGTTATCATTCAATATGACCCAGATTTCCCAAAGGGTGGTCTAAGGTACACTTTTCTGAAGACGCTTCCTGGGGGAAATAGTGCTTGCCCCCTCTTAGAAAGTCACATGCTCACTATTAAAGGTTTAGAAAAGTCAAAAGATGGAGGCATCCAATTGAATGTATAATGAAGGTTTCAAAATTTGCATGCTGTGCTCAGGTGTGGAAAAAAAAAAGAAAACTTTTTTACAAAATTGATTTTATTTTTTGTTTCTTATTTTCAAGATCTCTGTGTCCTCCTAGATAATATGTTTGTGTGTGTGTGTGTGTGTGTGTGTGTCTGTAGGCTAGATTTAACAAATCTTGTCATCCAAAGTCATCTCATTCTCCTCCATTTTAAAAAGCACTTTCAAGTCAGTTCAGTATTTTTTGATAAACTAATAAATATTTAGTCAAATTCAAGGTTTAAACTCCTCACCAGTGTTGATTTAGGTGCTCAAGGAGGTTGGGAAGGGACTACTGCTTCACACAAGGGTTCCTGTGCCATCCCCTGGATCCATGAAACCTCTGTAGTGACATCTCTTGCCTGGACACGGGCATCCAGTTAGCATCAGCTGCTTGAATTCACGGCTGTTGAAATCCATGACCCATTTTTATATCATAGTTTTCTGGTAGCTCTGTTACTGACTCAGCCTCACTATGGCTCTAGCTGGCCCTTCAAAATCCCTGTCGTTAGGCCAAATCTTCTAACTAGTACATGTCCACTGTCATAGAAACTCTTTTTCTTGCTCATATTTATCCCAAGGAAAGCCTGTGAATCTTAATTATTATCCATCTTGCCCCTGCATCCTGGAAACCTATAGAACTTTGGATTCCTTCCATGGCACATGAGAGCACACAGAGAGCTGGGACCCTAGCTCTTGTTCTCCCTTTTCCTAAACACACCATGCACAGCTCTCATGTCATTTCCATGGCCTGTGGTGAAGGACTCCCTCCCAGAATTCCAGTCATAGCTTCCCCTCAACCTCCTTGGAGTTTCTGTCACTCTTTCATCCTCTTCTAGAGTTTTAGCAACCAAGATTCTTGCGTCTGATCTCTGACTTCTTTCTTTATCCTCCTCTCATTTCCACCTCCAAGAACCAGGAGGACTTCTATCTCCCCCTCACTTTAATGGGCAATGAGAGCAGCTTTAGGATATATCCTCCTCCTTCCCTCTAGTGCACTGCTGTGCTCTTGGATGGCAACTGTTTTTTTCCCTAAAGTAATAAAAAAAAAAACAAAAAAAAACAACTGTGTTCAATTGGTGGAAAACCACTGGGGGTTATGATTTAAGAAACAGGATAGTTTAAAATTTTAATCTGCCTTTTACATTTTCTTAATCCAATTTTCACCAGATCTGTTTGTTTACACAACCTCCACTCGTGTGTGTCAGTTGTTCAGCTATTAGTTCCTGTCTGTGGGCTCCAATGCCGTCTTTCTATACTTTGTGACGTTGAGGCCGGGTCTCTGCAAACCACATTCCCGTTTTACGCACTGCTCCTTTTTAGGATTTTCAAATAGGGGCACTAAAGGGAGACGGAGGCTGGAGGAGGGAAAAGCAGACATGTCCCTTCCTGTTCGTTTCCTTTTGCCTTTTGCTGCCCCTTCCTGTGTCACCCCAGCAACACCTCTTCACCCTCGCAGAGACAGTGCCTTCCTGTAGCAGCAGCTGAAACCAATTTTCAGTTTTTCCAACACTTGCAGTACCAATTTTGTTACATCCCTCTCAGAGATACCAGCGCCGACAAGCTACCAACTCCTTACAGGCTTGGGCTCGGGCCCACGAATCCTCCCTTCAAGCTCACACACCAGCCCTAGTGGTGTGAGTTTTAGCTCTCAGTGCCCCTCCTCTGAAACTTCTAAGTTTGAAAAGTTTCAACTACTTCTCTTTGTTCCCCAGCTCTAAGGTAGGAGGCGCTTCCTCCATGATACCCTGTTAACAACTTTACACCTGGTTGGAAATTCTGTATATTAAATATCCTCTGTTAAAATTACCAGTATAATCTCTAAATTCATATAATATGTTCCCTGTCCTCAAGGAACTCACAGTCTTACAACTCAGAATGTGGTGCATGAACCGATAGCATCATCATCATCTGGGGGCCTATTAGACAGACAGAATCTCATGCTCCACCCAGATTTACTGAATTAGAATCTTCATTTTAAGTAGAGACCCTGGTGATTTTTATGCATATTAACGTTTGGCAAACACTGTGCTAGAGTATGGGACAGTGCAGGGATGAAATCAGTGCTACATCAAGGAAAAATCATGTATCAACCTTCCATTTCCAATTCCTAGCTCTCTCCTGTGTCTGGCTTTCTAGATTCCCTCAGAAATAACTCTCACTATGCAGCGTTGCTAAAAGTTGGAGGTCCACAGGGACATTTTGGGAATTATACTTTTCCCAGGTTAAGTATATTAAACTAGATGGGGGCAGCAAGAACGGTAGGAGGAGCACAAAAATAGTATTTGGATAATACAATTACTTTAAGAGAAAAGAAAAAGATGACAAAGTATAACCACATATTCTCCATGGTCTCTATTTTCATTCTCTTCTGGGAGAATTACAATATAATTTTATTTCAGGCTAGTAGATCTGCCTATGAACAGAACATGGACCAGGGAATGGACACACTCTCTTCAGTGGTATCTCAGAAAGGAATTTTCTATTTGGATCGAGACGGGTTTGAGGGCATCTTGGGTTGTCCATCAGTGAGGAGTAGTCCTTGAAGGTGGTCCTTATTTACAGGCTGAAAATATACCCACAAAAAGATTTGAAGATGGGCTTTGATTGTATATAGAAAATAGGTTAAGACTCTGACTTCTATTTTGGGGTGGAACACTGGGGAGAGGCGTCATTTAAAAACTTTGAATTCTTATTTGGATGTGGCTAGAGACCTGGGCTGACCTCTTACTTGGAAGGATCACGTGGGGCCTGGTGACAAACTAAACACAGAATGTATCCTCTACATTCTTTCTCTGAGAACCTTCAGAAGCAACAAACAGCAAATAACGAGCTGAAGGAATTTGGATTTCTGCCAAATATTTGACTCTCTCGCGGTATGTAACAGTATAGTCTATGAGAAAATTCTGCAGTATAACAGATGTGGAAGACTCAGTGGAAAAGCATATCTTTGGCAGTTGCTGTGAAAATAGACCAAGTTTAAAAAAATATCTGATTTGTGTTGTCAGTAAGATAAAGAGACACCATGAAACAAGAAAATGGCATATAAAGGAAGAACAGGAGAGATAAAAAGATAGAATTCTAAGGTAAAATAGCAAATGCTAAAAATTTTAAAGACTGCCAAGAAAAAAAAAAAGCTATGTCTGGTTTAATGTGGGCATTGGAGTCAAAAAATAATAAAATTGACAGTGCAGAAAATTGAATTAGTGTTGAAGGAAATGTTTGAGAAATTATTCCAGAAATCAGAGAAAAGGGCCAAAGATGACAGTGAGGAGACAAAGATTTATAGTGTTGGTGAGGTGGGGGAAAGATAAAAAAGGGATCAAATACATGTAGAGAGAGAAAGAGAGAAGATGGAAAAGTCAAACAATGGGAAACCACAAATAAATTATCGGCATTCATATAGAAGATATTCTGTCTATATAAAATGAGCTAGAATGGCTGGAGTAAAGAGTTTTAATAGAATTTTGAGCTGAAAAATAGAAAACAACAACAACAAAACGCTAGTCCAAAAGAAGCAATAGGGACAATGTTGATTATTTAATATTTAGTGTTTGAATAATTGGGACTAAATCAGTCCTTACATCATACAATACTGGAAAATAAATTTTATGGATTTAAATATACAAAAACACAAAGCAACTTATTAAAATAGTAAATATTTATTAAATTTATACATGGAGGAGAATTTTCTAATCTTAGATGCAATGAAAGACTTTTCAATAAAAAAGTGGAAACTAATAAAAATAAATAAATAAACACAAAATAGGCATAGTCCTTAAAAAAAAAAGTAGACAGATGTGGTTAAATTGAAATTAAAGATAAGTACAATCAATATGTGTCCAAGCTTAAAAAGGCAAAATCAATATGACAATGACGTTTCAGTAAACGCAACAAACAATGAGACCTCATGTGAATTTATTCAATCAGTGATGGTGTGAGAACCAAGACCCAGACGCCTGACTCGCATACCTGGCTGAATAGCTTAAACAGTCTGTACTGACCACGGATGGACCTGCACTGCTGAAGATCACCCTATGTTATGCCCCTTGACTCAAGATAAAATTCCTATAAGGAATTGAATTATGCAGCTCATTGTGTATTTATTATAATGACCTGAAAAGTCATGTGGTTTTTGCACTCTCATTATGCCTACTTCATCAGCCACATTGGTACAGAAATTCAGTAAAACTCAGATTGCTCCCTGAAGGAAATGAAGAAGCAAATGTAGAAGAGAACTAGCTTGAGGTAAGGCAGGAAGATGCAGAAGGCCAGTGGATCTGCTCATTGTCATTTATTCTGAGATCTCCTTCCAATACAGACTAAGGGGTAGGGACTCATGAGTCCAGAGGCCTCTTCTTTTGCTCTCATGCAGCTTTTATTTATCTCTATTATTTCCTCTCTCTTTCTCTTCTTTGTCTCGCCGTTTCTTCATTTTCCCTTTTCTCCTTTCCTAACAAGATGAATGGACCATGGACTTTGCAATGAGACAGTGCAGTCAGTTCAACCACTTAATAACAATTAAACCTTTCATAAATCGTTTATGAGCTACAGTTTTCTCTTCTTTAAAATAGAGACAAGAATATCTAGTCTCCAGGATTTCGGGAGTATTAAATGATATAATGCGTGTGAAGTGTTTGGCAATAGTAGGAGCTCAGGAAATATTAGGTCCCTTTTCCCTCTTAGTGCACCTCCCTTCCAAGTGCTTTACTTAGCTGAGCTTTTCTGGGGTCTCAGACTAGACAATCCTTAAAGCTCTACATACCTGAAGCCAATCTATGAAATGTCCAGTTGCTTTTCAGTAGCAGGAAATAAGGTTAGAGAAATTCTGTATTAGTCTCCTGCCCCACAAACACCATCAGCCCTCCTGCCCCCCACACACAATTCCCAACCTCCCACCTGCCCATACCTGGTTTACTCTTGTCTTATTCGTTTAAATTCTTTACACCAGGAATGGTGACAGTATGAGGTTCTCCAGATTCAAGTGGCTTCCAGAACACAGACTCTGGCTGAGAGGGGTTTGCTGAACAACATTTACAAAGATTCAAGGGTTTCTCTCCTGGAATTTTGTACATGGATGTTGCCTGGGGGGTGATGTGACATAACAGTAATTTCTCCCTCCGTAGCTATCAAGACCTGTGGCTCTTTCATTCCTTGTAAGGCAGGCAGTGATTAACTCACCCCCTTCCAGTCAACCCTAGTAACAGGAAACTTGCCAAATTTCAGTGTGGAATGTTCCAGCTGTCTTTCACTGTAACAGGCACCATCTCATCCTAATCAGTTGGCAGCATGAGTCCATGGGGGTGCTCATTGGCCCAAGGGAAATGGGGGCCTGGGAAGGTGAACTTAAGCAAAGCCACAGAAAAAGTACATGGCTTTTTATTGTTCAGCAGAAGTATGGATTGAGCACCTAATAAGTGCTAATATCTGCAAAGATAAAGAGAAAGGAAATACAATTATGGTATGAAGCACTCTATAAATGGAGAGCATTTGTGTAAACAAGTAAGTGTATTATAGTGTTCCTAGCTGTGGTGATAGAAATCTGAGGAGCCCCAAAGTGACATGTGAGGGTGGGTATGGGGGAAGGTTATGCTGAGATCAGAAATGTTTCGTGGTGAGAGCCACCCCTGAGCCTGTGCTGAGGAGCTTTGCTGCACTTATTTGCATGATCTGAGGGGTGTCTACAAGACACCGTATTAGACAGCAGGGCTTTCTCACCACTGCTGACACACCCACCCAAACACCATTTGGCCTTTCAGGGTTTTGATAACTTTCTCAGATAATGTCTTATTCAACCAGAGATACAGACTACAATTTCAATTACATTTTCTGAGAAACACTTATAGGACCCAATTTAGAAAAAATGCTGAAAGTGGTTTCATAGAATCCCAAATACACAATATCATCCTTCCTCTAACTCCCACGCTGAGGTCCCTAGTAGAATGCCCAGTGTGGGTGGAATCTATAAAACATTCAGGAAAAAGCAGCATCAAGGCAATTGGGACACATCAGCATCCTAAGAGCAGCTCATCTTGTCACAGCTAATTCATTCTTATTAAATGGCCATAAAAATACATGGTGGAAATCAAAAAGGAGTAAATATCAGCTCATGTGGCCTATTTGCTCTTACTTTCATGCCACTATCCTCTGAATTCCCTTTTTACTCTTTTCCAGGAAATTTTCCTACCTATGCATTTTCAACTGAGTGTTTACTTAAGCCCTTCCTGTGCAGCACATCTCACCAATGGATGAAATGTTTTATAGTTAATTCCAATAAAGAAAGAGTTTTAGCACCTTCAGCATTGTCACGGTCAATTACGTTTGAATTAAAACTGTCGAGTAAATCTGCAAAGGAGCAGACTTCAGTGAATGCACATAGTTTGGCATTTTATGCTTCAGAATACTTGCATACAAACACACTGCAGAGGGCAAAATGGCTCCCTTAGTAACTATTTGAAGACTTTGGAGCCACATTTGGATAAAGAGAAGTCACTTGATTTCTCGTATTGAATGTTAGACAACCCATTTCCATATTGCCGTGTGAAATAACTCAAGCAGGAAAAAAAGCCCTCTCTTGTATTGAGGAATGCAGGTAGTCCTTGTTTCTCATTTCTGGAAGCTAAATTAAGGAATATGGCTTCTTGAATTTTGAAATAGGAGTACCCCCAATTCCGGGCTAAAAAGACCCAAGAATATGATTGCTTCTCAATGAGATGGTAACATAACCAAATTCAAGTTCAAGAAGGAAGTAGAGAATCACTCCTATATACAAGTACCTGTGTTGAATGTGTCTAAATGCACAAATGCTAAGTAGCATGCAAATTGAATTCTGAAGAGAGCACAAATAAGCATGTCACTAAGGACCCATCTACAGTGGAGTTTTGGTGCCAGAATTTGACCTGCAATCCTCTCTAACGAGGTGATAATGAGCTGTGAAAACGCAAAGGCACAGTTGGGTAGTAAACCTTCTAAGGTAAGGTAAGCACATTCTGCATGCAGGATCAGTCCTGGAATGCAGCAATAGAGTCCCTAACATCAGCTGCCCGTCACTTCCCTAGGAGGGCAGTTGTTTTGGAAATGACACTGGCTTTCCCATCACTTTGGCTCATGTTTCTGAATTGGAAATTAAAAGGTATATGTGACAGTTCTGACATTTCACAACACTCGATGACCTCCAGTCACAGCTTGTGGTCACTCTTCGTGATCTTTTGAAGTTGTCAGGGATTCTCTAGAAATAACTTGGGCATCAGGAAATGAGAGCCAATCTGGCAAGACAGAGTAAGGGAGGCATCAAAATTACATACAACCTGTATCTCTACCTACAGAGGAAGACATTGGACTGTAAACACCAGATCGGCCCACGCCTCATCCTCAGGATTAGCTCTAAACTCAGGGGAGAGGGAATCAGGAGTTTCTGCCCCACCTTCTGAACTCATCGGGGAGCCTCTCTTGCTCCCGGTGGTGTGGAGTTCTGGTTATTAAATTCAAGAGTTAAGTGTCTGCCTCACAGCAAAGAAATAATACTATTTATTCTACAATTCAGTCATTTCAAAGACTGAGATCATGTCTCACTTTTCCCAGGGGATTTTAGTTCTCTCCCTGAACCCCAGAGCACACATTAAGGCCTGACCTCTTCTTTTTAAGGGCTCGCTGAGAATGGCTGGTGGCAGGCCAGACCTCAGCTGGAGATGAGACAACTGTATTCAGAACTATGTAGGAAAAAGGCCAGGAGGAGAGGAGCTGAGTTAGCTTGTAAGAGGACACAGGTACTCAGAACACAAGTAAAGAAGAAGAATCAGAAATTTGGAATACATCTCTGCCAGAAATTACCTTTTATTTTTCCTTATTTTGTTTAGAAAATTATCTTAAAGGCAGCAGACTGTATGGGTGTGGGACAGTGATGGGATCGTTGGACTATGAGAATATCCACAGAGCAAGAAGACAGAAGTAAGTTTGCCCAAAGGCTGAGCCCAGCTATCTTTAATTGGAAGTCGCTCCCGATAAGGCTTGCTTTGGTCCTGATGCTCCAGAGGAGGCTGAACCATTGTATGCATAATGATTGGATGATAAGGGATCCATCCCTTGGTCGTTTAAGACCCCCATGTTCTGGCTCTCTGGCTCCTGCTGACTAGGAGAATCCCTTTGTTAACTCTTTGTGATAACTTGTAAAGAGAAGTCTAGGATATAGTGAGAACCAATCACAGGGAATATGGCTTGGTCTGTGTGGGTCAGATACGGCCTGTCACAGGGAAGTGGCATTTAAGATGAGATCTGAAGGATGAGGGGGCATTGGGTCGGGAGAAGTGTTGTGGGTGCGGCAGTTTCCCAGTCAGAAAGTATCTGCATGGCAAAGATCCTGAGGCACAAAACTGGCATGGCAGCTGTTTGCCGGTGTCCTGAGTCAACCTCCCTTCCACAGATCCTGCCTCGCCACAGACCTGCCCTAGGGGTAGCTGCCAGAGGGGAGAAAGAAAGGTAATGAAAGTATTTACTGGTAGAGATGTTCACATATTAAGAGAGGAAGGGGCTGGGGATTGGGAAAAATAAATTAGTGCTCAGAGAACTCTAGTTTCCTGTTTCCCATCACTTTGGCCAATGTTTCTGAATTAGAAATTAAAAAGCATACTTGGCAGTTCTGACATTTCACAATATTCTATGACCCCTAGTCACAGCTGGAAAGAATGGCAAAACCGCAGTGTCAAAGAAAGTTGTTCTAAGAAAAAGTTTTATATAGAGTGAGAGTTCCATTTTCTTAGTTTTGAATGATTTGGAACTCACTATATATTTACTCAGCTGTGCTTAGCAATTACCAAACAGCTAAATGGTCAAGAATTTCCATAAAGTAAAACACAAATACCTGATATTTATGTTTTAAAGTCTCCCCTTTCAAACCATTATATTTTAAGCCTCCACAGAGGGTTTCCCTGCTGACACTAGGATTTGAACAATGGAAAGAATCGGCCATTATATTTTGTTTCCATTGGGATCACATTATCAACCTGTAATTTCTCCATATTAGAAAATAGCACTTTATTTCCCAATAATGAGTAGTTGGATGGTGGTTTTGCCCTCTGCCACCTAATGCTAGTGCCATTTACTTCCCACCATGTGGAGGCAGAGACCAAGATCTGTTTCCTGTTGTCACTTAGAGAGATGACCCTGGGGCCCCCAGGACACAGAGCCATGCCATCCCTCAGACACAGTACTGCTCAGCAGCCCTGCTTCCCTCCTGCTCTCAGCCCTGAGAGCTTCAGGCCCAGGAAGCCTGTGGTCCCTCGCAGATGAGGAGCATTTCCAAGCATCCTCCACGTGACCGATGCCTTTCCTGAGTGACAGAGACACTGTCCACTAGAGCCTTCAGGACACAATGGGTTGCTCGTAGAAACATATTACAATGGTCTGACAATTAAGTTTACGAACTTGTTGCAATGATGTTTCTACCCTTTTTTGATATCAAAGGGACTATTCATTATGAATTTGTACCAACTGGACAAACAGTTAACCAAGTTTACTATTTGGAAGTGCTGCAAGGCTGCGGGGAAAAGTTAGACGATCTGAACTTTTCGCCAACAATTCATGGCTCTTACGTCACAACAATGTACCAGCTCACACGGCACTGTTTGTGAAGGAGTTTTTGGCCAGTAAAAAATTAACTGCATTGGAACACCCTCCATACTCACCTGATCTAGCCCGCAAGGACTTCTTTCTTTACTCGAAGATGAAGGAAATATTGAAAGGAAGACATTTTGATGACATTTAGCACATCAAGGGTAATACGACAGCTCTGATGGCCATTCCAGAAAAAGAGTTCCAAAATTGCTTTGAAGGGTGGACTAAGCACTGGCATCAGTGCATAGCTTCCTAAGGGAAGTACTTCGAAGGTGACCATAGTGATATTCAGCAATGAGGTATGTAGCACTTTTTCTAGGATAAGTTTGTGAACTTAATTGTCTGACCTCGTATTTATAGGAACATGGTTCAAACAAACTCTTTTCCAAAAGTCTTCTAGATATCACAGTTCATTTTGGGAGCCTTCAGCCATATCAGCCCTGAGGTTCCATGTCCAGGGGAAAAGCATGAACCACTTCGGTCTCAGAGCCCCCAGAAACAACTGCATTCAGGAGAGGGTCACACCACCTGCACAAGCCATCAGGAAAGAAGGGCATAGACTAAGAAGGAGGGATGAGAACTTGCAGCCCTTCAAGTTCAGGGAGACCAAATTCACAACAACAGGAGACCAATGGTTGTGAAAAATCTGAGTCTGTCTATAGGCTCCCACGATTGCTGTGGGGGTGGTGTGAGGATGTGAGCTTAACATGCAGACATTGCAGAGCTAAGTTGTGTTCGGGGATGCCCATTGGAGATGCAGCATGGATGATGAAAATCAGGAGATTGGCTGAAAAAGGTGGGCAGGTTTCCCAGGAAAGGAGAAGGACATGACACAACTTGCCCCAGATTTCAAAGAACCAGAGGAACAGAGAAGCCTGGCCTTCCCCTCCAGAAGCAGAGGGCTCTGCATCCTTTACATGCAAGCCCCTGAGGTCTGATGGGCTTGTTTGCTCTGACTTTGGAAAGGCATAGTCCTGCACGTGGCCACCTCATTTATCACGGTGCCCAACTAGGAAGTAGCTTGTACTAGGATTGGCCACAGGGCAGGGTGAAGAATCTCCAAGGACCCTTGGAGAGGTGGATGGCACCTCTGTGCTCAACAGAGAATGTTGATATACTTGCTCTGGTTCTGTCCTAGACAGGAACAGAGAATGTGGGATCCTTGGGATGTTAATTTTGCCCATGTGTGAAGGTATGGGAGCACTGTCAAATACACACTGCCTATACACATGCAGGCCTTATTCTGATTTCCACGGCCTTCATAGGCAACTTTAATTTTACTTCTTGAAGTACCCCTCAAAAAACTCCCTGCTCTTTTCTTATGTAAGGAATGCAATCTTAGAGAAAACTACCAGCACAGGACTGAGGCAGACTTGAGATAAAATCCAAGTTCTGACATAACTAACTATATGATCTTAGACAAGTTATTCGTCTCCCAGTATAGAGAAAGCAAATAATATGAACTTGAAATTTGAAATGATGGGATGAGGAATAAATGATATAAAATATACCAAAAGTCTAGCATTTTTCTTAATCCAGCATGTCCCAAAATTCTGTTTGACTACAGCTCTCTCTCCAACCCTACCCCTCAACATCTAACTCCTATTAATATCTCCAGAAATACTTAGGAAAATCCCAGTTGTCCTCATCTGCTGATCCCCATTTTCAAGCCTTCCCCCTTCTTGTATGAATGAGGTATAGACCCTTAGGTTGGGACATTGCAATTCCTTTGCCTCAAGCTAGCCAGCCTCTGTTGGATTTCAAGATATCGTGAACTCTCATTGGGTATCCCTTAGTGGATCTTTTCCAGGATGGGCTGACAGGACTATGAAAATCTGATAATCTTTGCCAAAGGGACTGTGCTTCACTGTGGCCTTCCTGCAGTTGTCATTTAATAGGACACATGTTTGCTTTTTGGCAATGGATACTTTTGTTTCCAGAGCAATGATGGGTTGAGGATGTTATTCACGGATCCTTTTCTAATCTCTTATTGGTCTACCATCAAATTCCATCACAGTCACATAAAGATTTGATGTGACCTTTGTCTATGTTGTTGAATGTTTGGGGAGGTGGGGAGGAGAGGATTCACAAAGACTGGCCCCTCTGAATGCTCCCAGAGGAGGATGTGGCAGGGCCATAAGACCCTGGGCTAGAACTCTACAGAAGCAGCTCACCCTCTGCAAGATGGGGCGACCAGCCCATGTACTGATGAGCAAACAGGGGCCCAAAGAGCTTATTCCACTGGTCCATGTTCACCCAGTTATTAAATGGTGCTGAATATATACGGTTTGTTTCTTCTACTGCAGAATGGTGTCTCATTACTCTTCCTCTTTAGAAAGCCTGGACGTTTAGTGCTGGCCTCTCGTGATTTGCTCTGCATTATGCTCTCTTTGGATTGTACACAAAAACTCAGCTGGCTTTGTCAAGTTGACAATTGATGTTACAAAGGTCCTGAGGACCATGAGTCCTGGAGGATGAACTTTTGCCACTTGACCTGATGTCCTGGGACATACGTGAGTGATTGATCTCCCCACTGGGCCCTGAGAAGGCCCAGTTCAAAGATCGAAGCAAAAGGTCTCTGAGGAGGCATTGGACCAAAGTGTATGCCCTTCACAGAAATCATAAAGATAATATCCCTGCATAAAAGGAGCAGTAAAATTAAATATAACTAGGAGATTGAATTAAGATTGGCATACAAACCAAATTTTATGTTAAGGTTTTATCCTAAAGTCCAACAGGGCTTTAAGATCTCTTTAGTTCATAATATTCATCAGGAAAAAAATAGAGCTATAGCTTATTCTTTTTCTGTAGCTTATAGTTATTATTTTTTTAAAAAAATTCTCACACTTGATACAATATCAGGTTATTTGAATTAGTTTTTATATAAAAACACATTTGCAAGTATAGTCTAGTTTAAATCTAAGGGAATCATAGTTTGTAAATGCCCAGTTAAAGATTTAGGTGAATATGATTGTCCTATCAGTGACTGCACTGAAAATTTGTTCATGGAAATTAGATTTTTGATGCTGCTTCATTTCCCAGGTGGCACGTTATCATCTCTCTAGCTACATTTTCCATTGGGTTATTGCTGCAGACCTAGCTTCCATGTCAAAACAGTTGGGAAAACAGTATCACATCACGAACAGATTTGGTGATACCTTGCTGCCATTTGGGGAAAGGGACAGGATATTCAAGGTGCAACCCCATCTTGCCCATAGTGAGCTTACAATGGGTCACACCCCTGTGCTCTGGCTGTCTCCTGCCTCGAACACAAATGATTTAGAAACCACATAAGACTGAGGTTTGAAATCTGCAAGTTGCTAGAGTGGATGGGGCTGGCAGAGGCAGCCCTGAAACTGTCAATGCATAATTGCGTCTGTGCCAGGTTATCATTATTCACTCGAGGCTGCACGGGGATCACATTAATACACTGACAGCTGACTCCATAGGAGAACAACTGGGTACAAAGTCGTCCTCACTTGGAAATGATTCAATATCCAATCAGCGTGGGCGACAGAAGCCAATCTCCCTCAATTCCTCTCCGTTCCTCTTTCTGACGCCCCTTCCGTCAACTCATTGATAACATCAGAAGGGTTGCAGGGGTATTTCCTTCTGGTAAATCCATCGGAAAAGGGACCCTGGCATGTGGCACTGTAGCAGGGCTGGCCGCTGAGGGTTCTATTTGCAGAAGGCTTCTATAGACATTTTGGGAGCAAGAACAGCCACTGGGCACTTCAGAGTTAAACTCATTGTAAGTCAAACTCTGATGTATATGTCCCACCTTAACAGGAGAGGGACGATGCCGGGACTCAGAGCAGATGGAAGGGTTGACTTTGGATGTGATACTGTCAGCATAAGCATTTTCTTGAGTATTTTGAGACAGGAGGTAGAATGAAAACATAGACTAGCAACACCAATAGAATTTCTGTTAATGTAGAGCAAAAATGAAGAGAGAGGGACCGTGTGTTGGGACATCAACAAAAACAAGGACAAAGCTTTCTTTCTCTTTTGCCTGGAAAAATCTTGGCTGAAAAGTAGGATGATGAAGACCCAGAAAGGAATGAAGGAGACTGCCAACGAAAAAGGCAATCTGTGAAGGAAGTCCAGGGCACAGCCTGTGCTGCTACAAAGGTAAGTGGTCAGAAGGCCAGATCAGGGCTTCACACTGGCGGCCACCAGCAGTGCTGTCCTGGATGTCAGACGTACAGGTCCTTTTCAGGAGGTGAGTGGACTGAGAGGAGGAATGAGGTGGAAGTACTTGCAGTTTCTTTTCTGGCAACTGTACAACAAGAACAGCTATGGTAAAGCAGTCGTACGTGTGCTGGGGCTGGAGTCATAGCGACTGGGTTCCGATGCTGGCCCTGTCAATTCTTACCACTAATTTGGTTGGACATGTCCATTGCCTGTGGAATACCTGAAGATACGCCACTTAGCTTCCCCTTCGAGAATAGACTTGCTGCTCGGTGGAGGAGTGTGGATCACTGACAGGCTCCAGCTTGGCTTTCAAGTTGAGGTCACAGTACTGTTGAAGCAACCCTCGACAGTGAGGAAGCACAGCAGTGGTGCAAGGGCCTAGGAATTTTCTTCAAAAGGGGGCCTCCTCTAACGGGCAGTCTTTGCTCTCCCTCCCGACCCCCGTTGGACTAACAGAGTCTTTATCAACTCTCCATAGTGGCCTGATGGCTCCCCTTGACCAGTCCTGCTACCCCCCTGGTTCTTTCACAGACGTTACTTCACACTAAACGTTTCCTACTCCTAACTGCTTCTCAGCGTCTGCTTCCCAGAGAGCCCAACCAGTGCCCACACTTAGCACAGCAATACCCGCTGCCACCTTGTTAATGGAGTGAAGACGGGAAAGGCCAGATTGTCTTATTTTCTCTAAATAAAGAGTTCCAGTCTATTTCTCTCCAATTTTTTTCAGCATTGGTTGCTTTGGCATGTCCTGATATCTAAGCGTTTAGCCCCAGGAACTGAGCCTGATCTTATGTTTGGAAGATTTCTCCTTCTGGAAACTTCTTTCACAGAAAGACTTCTGTCTGTCCATCACATATTTACAGTTTAGCCCCGGTAACCAGTTAGAGGAGGGCTCACATATCTTGACAGTGGGAACCCAGGATTCAGGAATAAAGATGTGGATGCTCTGGAGAAGTTTACACACTTGGCTTCTAGAACACAAGCCAGGAATTCCAGAGCAGGTTCAGGAGTAGCATGAGGTATTCCTTATACTGATATTCAACAGGGGATTGCTATCAGTTTGTTTTTTTACACTTTATTTTTGACATTCAATATTATTTTATATTAATCTCAGGTGTACAGCATACTGGTTAGACATTTATATAATTTAAGAAGTGATCCCCCTGACAAGTCTAGTACCCACCTGGCACAATATATAGTTGATACCATATCATTGACTATATTCCCTGTGCTTTACTTTACATCCTGATGACTATTTTGTTGTTACCCATTTATACTTAATCCCTTCACCTTTTTCATCCTGTCCCCCTGACCCCCCTCCCAGCTATCACCCCGATAAATCTAGTACCCATGTGATACCATACATAGTTATTACAATATTATTTAATGTATTCCTTATGCGACACCCTACCTCACCATGACTACTGTGTAACACCTATTTGTACTTCTTATCCCTTCCACTTATTTACTCACACCCAAACCCCTCTCATCTGGGAACCATCAAAATGTTCCTGTATCTATGAGTTTGTTTCTGTTTTGTTTGTTTGTTTTGTTCTTTTGGTTGCATAGGTCTTTCTCTGTCTGACATACCGTGTTTCCCCGAAAATAAGACCTAGCTGGACCATTAGCTCTAATGCATCTTTTGGAGCAAAAATTAATACACGGCCGGTATTATTATATTATCTTATATTATTATATTATATTATTTTATTTTATAAAGACCCGGTCTTATGTTATAGTAAAATAAGACCAGGCCTTATATTAATTTTTGCTCCAAAAAACACATTAGAGCCAATGGACGCCTAGGTCTTATTTTCAGGGAAACACAGTATTCCACTAAGCACAATACCCTCTAGGTCCATCCTTGCCATCGCAAATGACAAGAACCCATTCCCTTCCGTGGCTGAGCAATATTCCATTGTATTTATGTACCTCCTGTTTATCCATTGATCCATTGATGGACACCCAGGCTGCTTCCACATCTTGGCCATTGTAAACAATGCTGCAATGAACATATGGATGCACATATCCCCCAAAAATAGCATTTTGGTTTCTTAGCATAAATACCCAGAAGTGGGATTACTAAACAAAATGGGGGGACCTTCACAGCTCAGATACCTCTCCTGATTTTTAATGGTCACATGAGGGTATCGGACCAGTCCATCCCATGTCTCTGTCCCTCCTACCAGTCTCAAGGTGGCTTCTTCTGTATGTCCTTAATTGTAGGGCTTTGGATGAACTAAACTTCAGACAATTCTCAATGATAGTTGTTCTGTAGTTTAGTTATAATTGATGTGGTCCTGAGAGGAGGTGAGCACAGATTTTACCTACTCTGCCATTTTGACCAGAAATATTGTCAGTTTTTAAGTCAAACAGATCTCGAAGACTGCATAATGGCCTACTTAGAAAGGGTTGGAGTTTTATGACTGCTGTGAGTTCTTGATATAGAAAATAATAATTGCCACAAGCCATTCTTGTCATCAAAAAGAACCCCAGAGGTTGCAACTATCTGTCTGGGAGATCCTGGGAAAATCCCTTTTCCCCAGATACTTCTAGCCCCAGGGCAATAGTCACAGTGATGGTTATATAGAGAGCAGCCCAAGACCCTGATGATAACCTCCTGGGGCTATTTGAGTTCTAACCCCATATTCTAGACTATACTACAAATGGAACTTAAGTTTCCATTACTTTTCTTCTTTTCTCTGTATTTCTCTCCCTTTTCCATTTTTGTCCCTCTCTCCTTTAGTTTTTGTTCCCTAATTGCCCTTCATTTATGTACTCAAGAAATTTTACTGAGCTCTTGCTAGGTCCTAGGGTCATATAAATAAGATATGTTAGGTAATGTCAACAAGTTTATTGTCTAAGAAACATTTAGACTATAAAATAAGGTGACACAATCTGGGGTAATTAGGAAAGGCTTCACCGGATATATAACTTATGGAGTGATTAGAAGCCTTCCAGGCATACTGGAATGGGATGATGGTGGTGATAGGGGTACAGAGATAACTTCATTTCAAAGCCAAGAGAACAAAACATGTATGATCAGAGTGTGAACCATGGTGCCTTTAAAACAGTCTCACCCAAGACAAGACTGCTCTCAGTGATCCAGTAGCCCTGTGAAGCAGTCCCCTAACGGTACAGAATCTATACTATGTCTGGAAGAATGTGAAGAACACTCAACTATTTTTTTTAATTAATTAATTAATTTATTTTTTAATTTATTGGGGTGACAATTGTTAATAAAATTACATAGATTTCAGGTGTACAATTCTGTATCACATCATCTATAAATTACATTGTGTGTTCACCACCCAGAGTCAGTTCTCCTTCCATCACCATATATTTGATCCCCCTTACCCTCATCTCCCACCCCCCCAACCTCCTTACCCTCTGGTAACCACTAAATTACGTTCCCCAGATTAATTTTCAAAACCCCGTGGCCATCTTATGGTTACTGATTGTTTTATAATCCCCTCACCTTCCCCCTTACCCCCACCCCCCCACCCATCTAGCAACCCTCAGTTTTTCCTCTTTGTCTCCAAAACTGTTTCTGATTAGTTCATTCACTTATTCTTTCTTTAGATTCCGCATATAAGTGAGATCATATGGTACTTATCTTTCTCTGTCTGACTTATTTCACTTAACATAATGTTCTCTAGGTCCATCCATGTTGTTGCAAATGGTAAGATTTATTTCTTCTTTATGGCTGCGTAATACTCCATTGTATAAATATCCCACAGTTTCTTAATCCAGTCGTCTACCGATGGGCATTTTGGTTGTTTCCATGTCTTAGCTATTGTGTATAGTGCTGCAATAAACATAGGAGTGCATAAAGATTTTTGAATTGGAGTTTTGGATTTCTCCGGATAGATACCTAGGAGTGGAATTACTGGATCATAGGGTAGTTCCATTTTCAGATTTTTGAGATACCTCCATACTATTTTCCATAGTGGCTGCACCAATCTGCAATCCCACCAACAGTGCACAAGCGTTCCCTTTTCTCCACATCCGCGCCAGCATTTGTTGTTTGTTGATTTATTGATGATAGCCATTTTGACTGGGGTGAGGTGGTATCTCATTGTGGTTTTTATTTGCATTTCTCTGATGGTTAGTGAGGTTGAGCATTTCTTCATATGTCTGTTTGCCATCTGTATGTCCTTTTTAGAAAAATGTCTCTTCAAGTCCTCTGCCCATTTTTTAATTGGGTCGTTTGTTTTTTTTGGAGTTGAGTTGAGTGAGTTTTTTATAGATTTGTGATATTAATCCCTTATCAGATATATCATTGGCAAATATCTTTTCCCATTCAGTAGGATCTCTTTTTGTTTTATTGATAGTTTCCTTTGCTGTGAAAAAACTTTTTAGTTTGATGTAATCCCACATGTTTATTTTTTCTCTTACTTCCCTCGCGTGAGGGGATATATCATGTAATGTCTTGAGAGAGAATAAAGTCCTCCAACTCAAGCAACTTCCCTACCCTTGCTTTGTTTCCTAAGCAGTTATATACACTTGACCCATGAACAGCCATTGATTTGTGTGTAACTCAAGAAAATACGGAAATATGGCTAGATGGGCCAAAAATTAGGGCAAGCTGAAAAACCAGGGAACACCCAGGACTCAAAGACTGGCTAGGTTATTTCTTTTAAAAATATACAATTACTGTCATTGGTGACATTTCGGGGAACTTGTGCTCTGAGCCATGTCTTTGGCAGGGGTTTGGGCTGCTCATGGCCAAATCATTCTCTCACCCTCATTGCCACGTGCATGGGCCCTTATAAATCACACCCACTTACTACTATGTTCTGACTTTATGCTTCCTCACTCACTTTATAAGTTTGTCAGCTCTTTCAAATCTAATGAAGTTCTAAATTTGTACAGGATTTTGACTGAGCATATTCAGTGTATTGATGTTTATGTAAATATTATGTCCTTAATTCATGGTTAACCCAGGTCCATAACCACACACAGTCTTTCCCTCTTGCAGTGGCATCATTGTGTAGCTACTCTCTGGTAGAGTACTTGTCACTATGCACACGGCTCTATCTGTCTCTAACTCACCAAGGTTACCATAACCCTGGGCCATTCTTGTAGTGTGGAGAGGTTTCCCACATTCTGTTGGAAGCTGTCCTTTGAGAGCAGTCTCTACTCTGGCCATTCCTCTGGATTATTGTAGAAATGGTTCAGTTTCTGCCCCACCTACAATAACAGTTCCATTGATAACCACTCAATGAAGTCATCTTTCAAAGAAGTCAAATATCTGCTTGAATGCTGCTGCTAAAATTCCCCAAATTTGTTGCATTTAGGTATGTCTAGACTCTTCACCAAATCCTATTGAGGAAGAAGGAAAGCCTCCCTCACCCATATTCACTTAGATATTAGTACAGCTCTCTTCTTGTGCCCTCTGTGCCTCTCTCTCATCTTTTTCTTTACACAAAACACACACAGACAAATACATATACACATAATCTTCCCCTTTCTTTTCTCTATGTTCACCATAGTGCCTCCCTGTCTGTGGAGTAACACAATAAAAAAACATTGTCATGTTACAAACCTGTCTCTTGAACAGACTAATATAGCTGTCCCAACACATTGGATGGGAAGCAGGTTGTAGGGATGGAGTCCCAGAGAGCAAGTTCCAGGCTCTCGACCTCATGTGGAAAGGTGCTGGCTCGGGTAGCAGATGGCCATCAGCTGTAACTAGTTGGCCATCAGCGATAACCAGTTAACCATTAGCCACTAATATAACTGCTGTGGCTGCGCTAGCAAGCGTGGATTGCGGCTAGCAAGTGCGGTTAACAAGCGGATTGCAGATCATGTTGCTCCTACGTCCTGTGTCTCGCCAGGCCGAGACTGGGGTGCAGGAAGACTCTTCTTTGGGGTACTGGCAGATGTTTGCTTTTGTGTCTCGACCAGCCGCCATCAAGAATATAGTGGTATGACTCCCCTGTCTATGGCTCCGTTGTTGTTCCTTTTTGGCCTCACCGCATCCTGCTTTCTTGTGCAGGGAGCGGCAGCTGAGTCCATGCATTACACAGGTTATAGAAGTTTTCTAGGTTTTCCAGGAAGTGAGTCTTATAGTTCCTATTTGATGCTGAGCTCAGATACTCAGCAAGCAGATATGTTGTGATCCCTGGGATTTTACAAGAATGCCCACCAAAGCAGGCTGATGGATAATCCCATGTAGGAGGAAAATAAACTATTATATTAGACAAGCACCCCAAATGACAACCACATTAGTTTGTGACCTTGAGAAAGTTGTTTAACTTGTCTTTGCCTGGGTTTATAAAATTGGATGATGATCACATTATCTTTATCATACTACTATTATGAGAATGAAATGAAAAGAAAAAAAAAGAAAAGAAAATGCACCAAGCTCTTGCACGGTGCTTAGAATATAGAAAGAGCTCCTTAAATGTTAGACATTATCATTTTTGTTTCCTAGCTTGACAAAAAATTGCATAGTTTAGAGTCATAGGAAAAAATAGAATTCTAACATATGTTTCGCAACTTATACTGCAGATTTACTGTTCTTTTGACAATTCTGTAATTTCTAAGTGCAGTTATGTTCTCCCCTCTGGGCCACCGGTGTTTAGGTTGGGATGGTAGGGGCATTGTTCCCTTGGTTTCCTATTTTCCTAATACAGCATGAATGGCCCAAAGATCCTGTTCAGCCTAATGTATCATGCAATCTGTTCCTTGTTTTACTTGTTCACGAAATGAAATGTTAATGCTTGAAAGATCATTTACATATGGCCTACTAGTTATTTAAGAAAACAGCAATTAAACATGTTGAGATAATTAACAATGTGTACATGAGTAACAATGCTTTTTAGATGCTAGACATTAATGAAGTAGATGCCAAATAAATGTAATCCCACACTTCAGTTAGGACTTTTTTTTGTTAATTATATTAATTTACAAATTTAAAACAACAATCACGTTCATTCAAACAAAATGAATATTTTAAAAGTTGAAATAATTAAAGGAGGTCTCCGCTCTGAGGACAGATGGAATGGCTTAACCTTATTTTCTGTCCCCACCAGAGGACAGTGTAATTAAGGACAAGAAATAACCTGTTCCACAGCAGGCCTGTCCACAATGGACTCATCCAACCCTCTTGTACACACAATTTGTTTTCAAGCTAACTTGCCTGCTGCTATCCAACAAAATGGAATTGTTCTGCAGCTAGGATCCACGTACTCTTTCCTGGGTCTGGGTCCTGCTTTGACCCTACCATACAGATTCTAAATGGAACATGTGGAAGCGTCAGGTGAACAAAATCTCAGGCCAGCTCCTTGGCTGCCTGTCCTGGGGTCACAGACCTAGCCGATCAAGGGGACTCCCCTGACCACTCATATTCACTGCAACATTTCACAAGCTCAGGACTGCTCCCAAGACCATCGTAGTCTATTTCCTCATTTTGTTGTTGTTATGTTTTTATTACTTTCAAATGTACAAAACATAGTGACTAGACATTTATATACATCACACAATGATAATCCCAATAAGTATTATTCATCTAACACTATAGTTATTACAATATTATTGATGATATTCCCTATGCTGTACTTTATATCCCCATGACTTTTAAATTATAATTGACATTCAATATTATTTTATGTTGTACAGTATAGTGCTTAGACATTTATATAATTTATGAAGTGATCCCCTGATAACTCTAGTACTCAATGCCCATCGATAGACGATTGGATAAAAAAGAAGTGGCACGTATATACAATAGACTATTACTCTGCATAAAAAGGAATGAAATCTTGCCATTTGCGACAACATGGATGAACCTAGAGAATATTACACTAAGTGGAATAGTGAGACTGAGAAAGACAAATACCATATGATCTCACTTATATGTGGAATCAAAAGAACAAAATAAACAAACAAAACAGAAACAAACTTACAGATACAGAGAACAAAATGATGGTTGCCAGATGGGAGGGGGGTTGGGGAGCTGGGAGAGAAAGGTGAAGGGATTAAGAAGTACAAATTGGTAGTTACATCATAGTCTATTTCTAAGCATAGTGACCACTAGCCGTGGAACTGTGGCATCGGAGAATATGTTTCTCTAGTGTCTGCTGAGCCACTGGCACATGAAACAGCCCCAGTGAGGAGCAGCCTGATGTAGGGGGAAAAAACCTTGGACTGACCATTTCCACCACTTACTAGAAAGGTGGTCTTGGGCAACATTATATGCCTCAGCATTTCTAAACTAGTAAAATGGGGATAATGTATTTTTATCTACACCACAGAGTTATTTTGAAGAGTGAAAGGAGATAATCCCTTGAATGTTAATTCTCTTCCACTTGTTTCAAATGTTTTTTAAGCCCTCAATATTCAGACAGCTGTAGCAGGAAAATTTAACTTGAAAGAGAGGGAGGGAGAGAGGGAGAGAAGGGAACTTAAACTTTAAAATCTTTGTTGACTGCTGCATGCATCTACAGTCACCTACATAAGAGACTCTGGCTATATGGCTAAAGGTCAGGCTATAAATATACTAGACAATATAACGGAGGTGAATAGAGCAAGTGAGTTGGAATCTGGGTTTGATTTCCAGGACACTGTCTTGGAAAGGGGCGTAAGGCAGGGAGGGAAACTGGCCTAGACTAATCATCTGTATCACATGTGACCCTATATCTGTTTTACTCACACTTTTTTCACATAGTTGGTAAATTTCAATGCTCCAATTTGAAGCCTGCCTCCGTCTCTGATTTTAGAATCCTGGCAATAAAGACCTATAGCCTCCTGCCTGGTCTCCTTTCTCCTATTGAGACTGTTCATGTCCTATGTGGCTGGTTCTCAGCTCCTCTAGCCCACAACATGTTTTTGGGGTCCCCCAAGTCAGGAGGCTCCGGAGAGGAGCAGGCAGATTGCCCACCCTGGTGAGATGATGGGACGTGACGCTGCATAGTCCTCCATGTGCCGGGGCCGCCACACCTAAAGCAATGCATATTCTTTTTACAGCACACTGCCTTGTTAGAAATATAGTTGGGTTTGAGGTCTCTCACAGAGACTTTGGTAAAGGTCTCTGTCTCTGTATTAAAAGCACTTCTGGCTTCAAGCTCAAAACTTAGCATAAATGTCTGTCCTGACTCTACAAAATATACTAATTTGAGATTATGCATCTTTGTTTTTTTCTTTCTTTCTTTTTTTTTTTTTTACAAACTCTGAGTAAGATTTCACGTGCTTTCCTGTTTTCAGGCTTTTGCTTTCTTCCCTGTGCCTTGTTAGTGCTCCTTGCACCTGCTCATCATCCCAACTTGGTTGTTATTATTATTCAACATTATCCCAATAATTACCTCTACCAGGAAGCCTTCCCTGATTGGGCCTCCACCTCAATATGTGGGTATGGACGTTCCCTTCAATGGCTTCATTTATCATCAACACACTGAGCATTAAGTGTCTCATTACCTCTGTGCCCCTTACCATACCAAGCACCTCCAGGAAGATCCTGTGTCTTGATCTCCATACTCTGATATCTACCCATCTACACCCAGAACTAAACAGATTCACCAAAAAATTTGTCAACTCAGTCTGGTCAAGAGTTGAGGTCCCATAGAATCTAAACATGGCTACAGCAGTCCAGATAAGAAATTGTTGCAGAAATCCCAGCCCAGCAGATTAGGATGGACACAGATGAAACAGTTTAATGTATGCTAACCACACTCCCTGGAAAGAGAATGAGATCCCTTTAGAACAGACCAGACAGTTTTTTCCAGCTGCCTTCACTAAGCTCATCTGTAGCCGCAGGGACTGGGGAGGGAGGTCAGCAATTGTCCCATAACTTAATAAATGCAAGAGCTAAACTTGGCAACTCAAAACAAAGGAACCACCTGTTCGTCAATGGCCTTTTGTTTGGACATGATTCCAGTTCAGTCTGAACTTGAAATTTTCCTTCCGTTCCTGTCTTCTGCTCCTTGGCATTTTGCCCTGATGTGGAGCAGCACTTCTCAAAATCTTGCGTGTCTAAGAATCACCTAGAGATGTGGTCCAAATGCTGATTCTGATTGAGGAGGTCTAGGATGAGTCCTGAGATTCAGAGATTCCAACAGGCTCCAGGTTACGTGCTGCTGCCGCTGGTCCATGGAACATTTTGAGTTGTAAGTGTTCAGAGACGTATTAGGTTGGTACAAAAGTAATTGGGGTTTTTGCAATTATTTTAATCCTTCAAACTGCACTTACTTTTGCACCAACCTAATAATTTTCAATCTCTGCTGTGCATTCAAATCACTTGGGAAGTTCTATAAAAGCACCAGATCCCGACCCTTACCTCAGACCATTTAAGTCAGAATTTGGCTAAGGACTGGGAACAGTTTGGGTTAAATGCCCTCCGGAGATTCCAGTGGGCAGCCCAGGTTGAGAACTGTTGGCCTAAATCAATGGTCCTCAAAGTGTATCATCAGAACAGCAGCAACGGCATCCTGGGAACTTGTTAGAAGTGCAAATCTGCAGTGAATTGGATTCAAAAAACACATCCAATGAATGGAATAGTATTTGTGGCACATCCAGTGAATGGAATAGTATTCATTAATAAAAAAGGAACGAAGTATTGTAGGGACCTGGCCCACAGGCAGATAAGCTGGCAGGCAGTCAAGGACTCCCGGCTTCTTGGAACACTCTGTACATGAGAGCAGGCCTGCAGGGCCTGCCAGATGATTTCTCCAACGGAATGCTCTTTGTTTCGCTGTCCCTGTATAACCTTGCTTCTGCTCCACCTGAGGACAGAGTGCTATCCCTCCAGCAGGCCGCCCCCAGAGACTCTCCCTGGTCTATAAGTCTCAAGGAACCTAAGTCCCGCACTCAGTCACGTGGTGTGTCCTTTGGGCTTGCAGTTTCTCGGGCACAAAAACAATGAGGACTCAGTCCGAACAAGTACCGATACATGCTACCACATGGATAGATTTCAAAAACATTATGCTAAGCGAAAGAAGGTAGATGCAAAAAAAACCCATAGTGTATGATTCCAGAGGAGGCAAATTATAGAGGCAGAAAGTAGAGTAGTGGTTGCCAGGGGCTTGGGGTAGGAACGGAGAGTGACGGCGAGTACACACAAAGGATTTTCCGGGAGTGATGGAAGTGTTCTAAAACCAGGTTGTGGTGATGGTTGTATAAGTAGGTCAAGTTATTGACAGTCACTGAATTGTGCACTTAAAATGGTTGAATTGTATGGTATGTAAAGGATGTCTCAATGAAGCTGTTAAAAAGAAATTAAAAAGAACGAAAATTCTCTGGCTGCACCCCAGACCTACCAAATGTAGGTCTTGGGTTCTGGGGTAGAGCCCAGCAGTGTGTGTTTAAGAAACCCAGCAGGTAACTCTGAAGAGAACTCACATCCGAGAACTCCAGGCCTAGGGAGGGAGCTTGAGAGCTGCCTGCTGCTGGGATAGGAGTCCCGGTAGAAGTTTTAGGGTAGAATGCTCAGGAAACTGCTCCCAGTAATTGCAAAATGAAAGCAAAATAGTATTCCAGAAACCATAGAGTAGAAACTCTTGGTTATTGAAGGAAAAAGCCTATGTTCCACACTTCAATCTGTACCCTTGTTGATTGTGTGACCCTGGGAAACGTTTTTGCCTTTTTTCATCCTTGGTAGCTTAATCTGTAAAGGAGAATAAAAATGTATACTTCTCAGGGTTGCTGTGAAGATACAATTAGAGGACATTAGGCTCTGGTTTAATGTGCATCAAGGAGAGAAACAGATATGGGTCCATTTTTCCTCCGTATAAACTGCTATAATCCAGCCTCTTCTGAGAAGCTCATCCTGAAATTTTCTGTGCATTGGGGAAGCTTTGTGCTGCTATATTTAGAAGGTTATTATTCCAGCAAATGCATATTCTTCTGAATTCTTTCTTGCCCCTGGGTTTAAGGATACTTATTTTCAAATACATATTGCTTGGGACAAGCTTCAGGACAAGGCTCAGGATTCAGTTTCATCCTCTTTGCTATCACAAGGGCAGAAACAGTGTTCATTGGGGAAAGTGCCACGCTTGAAATAGTTCCTATTCTTATCTAGGAATCAAGGAATTGCTCTTTGTACTTCCTGACCGAGTAAATGGACTAAATGTCACAAGAGAAGAATATGCATTTGTTCCCCAAAGCTGCCCATTAGGTGTGCTAAGAGAATTTCAGTTTAGCCTCAACGAGACAATAAGAAACAAATCGAATCAACCTTCAGTGGAATACAATTTACGGTGACAGATAGCACTTCGTAGCAATTGGAGCTCATGTCAAGATATAATCAACTAATCACTGGTAATCATCGGTAATGCGGATGTGAATCAAGCTGATTTCCAAACAGCCCTTCAGATGGTCCCACCGAATTGCAGGCATAGATGTTTATCGTGAGCAGCATGTGGGCCCAAGGCAAGGGACAAAGAGTGGTACAGTAGGGCAGAAATACTAGGAAGCAGTGCCAAATTCTCAGTTATCTCTGGCGCCCCCCTCCTTAGTCAGTCCATGAAAACACAGCGCCCCCGTCTTCTTTCCTAAAGCTCTGTCATGTCCTTGAAAGGTACTCGTTTCAACTGACTTTTATCTCCCAGTTGCTCAGTTAACACGGTGCTTAGTGATTCCAATGGAAAAGGCTTCATCCCAACCGACACAGCTACCTGTCTGCTCTCTCCCTGTCATTGTAAACTTCTTTAAAAAAGTGTCTGTGTCTTGTCCACTGATGTGTTCTACCCAGAGAACACTACACGTTGCAGCAGACCACTATGCATTTAACATGTTCTAGTAACAGTTAATATCCGCACAGCACTTGAGAGAGGAGGGGTATTATGATCTAGAATTTATTAGGAAGTACGTGGTAGAATTGGGTCAAAACATATATTTTAAACTTCAAAAAAGCTCTGCATTTGGTCCCTCTTTGCCTCATCCCATATTTATAGCTAGAAAAAGGACAGTAAGTTCGATGCACTGGAACTTGACCCTTCAGTTCATTTCACAGTTTCTGTGTGATCTGGGACAATAGAGGCTTATAAGCCTCACACGTCCACACAGTGATGAGAGAACATGCCCATGCTCTCTGCTTGCTGTTTCTTGAGGCAGCCCTGATTGTTTGAGCCAAATCCACCTCTGCTGAAACCCCTGAGTCCCGTTCTTCCCATAAGCTCTTTAAACAGCTTGCTCATCCTGTCTATAACAGTAAAAATCCCTGGTACAACAAGCGAGGAATTGCTTGAAATTCCAATTAAGCCAAGTTTTACCAAAGCCGTTCCCATTATCTCAGTAAGCTGCTTTCTACATTAAAAGGCTCCCCTTAATTAATTCTTCCTGCTGGCCTGTGGACATGCAATGCTTTATTATGACCTGTGAATTCAAAAGCAAGAGAATAAAGTGTAGATAAGCAGTGCTCTGAGCTCCTGTCATCAAATCAGTGCAGCATCCGATGGCCCTGTCACTGGTTATGGCTGTTTCTGACACCAAAACAGGAGGCAGCTCTCAAGAGAGAGCTGGAGAAGCCTCAGTAAAGGGCTCTCTGGGGTCTTCAGTATGAATAATGGCATCTCCTAGGGGCTGTTTGTATAGTTGTGTCACACCTTCTTCCAGACAGGAAGCTGAAACAGGAAAGAAATGACACTTTCCAACTGGTTTTTTGCCCAGGAGGGAATGCACACAAGGGGGTTGTTTTGTGAAATAAATGCATGGCGGTGGCAATCTTCACTTGTTAGGTTCCAGTATCTTACATAGTTGCCCACCTGCCATGCGTTCCATGATATAGATCCCATCTCACTGAGGTAGACTTCTTGTCCTGTGTCTGCTCTGCTCAGTCCGTTTCCCAACTAAGTACCTAGTTTCAGAGGCCTGACTTCCTTCCAGTGAAATCCACAATAGATATATGGAGGCAGTGGATTTCCTGTCCTGCTTAACCCAACCTTGTTCAATGCCCGATTCCAAAAGTGGAGTTACTCCTGGTTCTTCATGAATTATGTGCCTCTGCTCCTGATGTTTGTTTGTTTCTCTCTTCCTACTGAGTTCATCTAAACACAGACTTCCTTTCGTTGTTTTTTAACCAAATTCCCCAGAATCTACTATGGCTCTCAAACTTTGCAATGTTTCTTCTTTAGGTAGTTGTTGCTCCAGTGCTAGCTTTGCTCAGACTTTAGTCTTCTCTGCAAGAGCCATAGTCCCTTGGACATAGATACTTTCCCTGGGCAGACAAGCCAAGACAGGCAGTCTTGGATTTGGAGGTTGACACAGTCCCTGGGGACTAGGTGTCTGGCTGCATGTAGGTGCCTTCGATGTCAAAAAAGGATGGTGATGTCAAAGGGGTAGTAGACGGGGGGCGGGGGGTTATCACTGTGTGAGGGATATAAATGACAAATGTCTAACTATTACATTGTTTTGTGCACCTGAAACTAATAAAAAAATGTTAAAAAAAAAAAAAAAGGACGGTGATGCTATAGGAGACGAAAGAGGCATCTGCATTCAGTCTAACAACAGATTTCGATTTTAGCCGTGCCAGGATAAAGCTTTAAGAAAATTGACACCACAGCTACAAATATATCTATTTTCCCAAAAGTACCTATTTTTTTTTCTCTGTGGTTCAGATACTGGGCCATGAGAGGTAGGGTCCCCACTTCCAGTGTTTTATCACTCATCAAGCAGCATGAGTGAGCAACTGAGTATAGGGTTGAGTTGTTATAGTCACATCTATTTCTCAAGAGTGTGCAGAATGACAACCTCTGTTTTGATGAGGAAGACGTTCTGAAGGTATTTTTTATTGATTTTATTGAAAGGATTAAAAGGAAACAACTCTAGCAGATAAAGTGAGATGGCTTCTGGGAATAATATCTGCCTCCCCAGATCATGCTTGATTTATGGATTTGCATTACTGAATGCTAGACTTCTACCTCTCCCTCTCTCTAAAAGCCGTTTCTTCCTCTCCATCTCCACCGATGCATTGTTTTAGTTCAAGCAAGAGTCTTTTCTCATAGGGACTATCACCGCAACCTCCTGTCTCATCCATGGCCCTCCTAGCATCATGAAGCCCTTAAAGCAATTTTTCTAAAACACAAAATTGATCATGTCAGCTCCCTAAAGGAAACCCCACCATGGTTCCCCATTTCCCTCCCCAGGATGGAAATCATGTGCCCACATCATAGAGCTGTGGTTAATGAGATGTCACTCAGCATGGGGCAAGCATCCATTGAGCTGGTGACTGATACATGGCTGCTCCCCAGCACTTCTCTCCCACTTGCTTATCTCCTCCTCTAGTCGATGACTTTTTCTTAATGTGTATTGGCTTCCTCAGCATCTGGTGGTTTCTGATAACTACCATGTACTTGGTAAATGTTTTGAATGGATTAATCTATTCCAACACAACTTATGGAGAACTTCTTTAGGTCAGGTAGTGTTCTAGGCACCAGAAATACAGCCATGAACCCAAGAAAGCTCACTGCCCACGTGGAGTTCATCTGGACAATGTGGGGGTGGGTAATGTCATAGGTAGCCAGGAAGGCCTCCCCTGTTAAGCAGAGACCCGAAAAAAGTGAGGAAATGAGTCTTACATATAACTGGTGAGAAAGCACACCCAGCAGAGGGAACAGCCAATGTCTTCCCTGAGGTGATGCCATGCTTGCAGAGTTCAGAGAATAGTGAGGTATTTGTAGGTCTGGAGGTGAGGAGCAGTGGAGAGAGAAGTGTATGATTGAGTCAGAGAAAAGTATAAGAGGCATGTGGACAAATGCAAGAAGTTTGGATTTTATTCTCAATAAGATGAAACATCATTGGAGGATTTTTAAACAAAGGAGTAACATGATCCGACAGGTTTTCAAAGGACTCTGTAGGCTACCACATGGAGGTCAAATAGACTGAAAGGGGGCAAGGACAGGAAACAGGAGATCAATTGGGAGAAAATGGGATGGGGGTAAGTAATTGGATTCTGGGTACATTTTGAAGGTGAGGTTAACAGGGTTTGCTTATAGATTGGGTGAGTGGTAGAGAGAAAGAAAATAGTTAGGAAACAAGGAAGCATGGCTCCAAAATTCTTGGCCTGGATAATTACAATAATGGAATGACTAATAACAGAGATGACGACTATTCAGGGACTAGAAAGAAGGAGGAAATCAGATATTTTCTCACAATGATACTGAATGGTCAAATCCCTTCTTTACCTACCAATCTTTGCTACCATTGGCACCTCTTTGAGATACTCTACCAATGAGAAAGTTATACATTATCTACCGATCATATCTAGGTTCTTAAAGCTTCCACCCATGGGTGCCTTCAAGTCTTGCCACATAAGACGTTAAAGTCATGATCCATCATCAGTGATCATGTCCCTTGAGTGGTTTCCCTTCAGAACAGGACTAACATTCTCAGTCCCATCATTCACTTCAACCCTTTTCCCATCTTGTCTACTTCACTCTGAATAGCTCTGGTTTGTCTATATTCCCTTTAAAACTGGTATTTAAGGGGAACAAAAGCTACCGGAGGAACAAAAGCAATGAGGCAGAGTTGGAAGGAGAATTCTAGAGAAACTCACTTCTGATTCTAGACCCTTTACTTTTTTCCCTGCAATCAGGAATCACGTTAAATATGATCACATCTTCTTTCCATTGCTGCCTGACACTGTATGGTGTTTGTGGAAGACCTCGTCATACTGAATCACAGCTATAGTCTCCCAGCCAACAGGACGTTCTTATCCCTTCACCACAGCCCTTTCTCCACAAAGGGTCCAAGGTGAACCAGATCCTATGTTACTCCCAAAGACTTTCTACCAAATTGGAATAAACACTAAACTCTTTGTCTTGGCCTAAGTCTTCCACAACATTGCATAACCATTCTGCCACCATAATCTCCTTTCCCTCTTGTAACACATCCAACCACTGCCTCCTCAAGTCTTGGCAACTACAATTCTGTTGGCCTCCATAATTTTCCCTCAATATCTTCCATGATTGGTTTAATCTCATTTTCCAGGATTAATTTCTACTAATTGACTTCTCCAAGAACCACAACTACCCTCACTACTTTATCTGAAGGAATACAGGGTTATTCCTTGCCTGTACTTTCATTGTTTCTGTACATATTTGCAATTGATTGCCTTACTAACATTAGTTCCTTTGTTTACTGGTTACCTCCGCACTGAAATGGAACTACCGCTAGAGCAAGGAGTGTTTCTGTCTTGCAAAGTGCTGTATCATTAGCTTCCATAATAACTGACACCTAGTAAACGTGCCATGACTAGAGAGTGAGTGGAAGACTGTGGGCCACATTAATGTGTAATGGTAAATGACAAAGACATAAAGAAAGTGAAAATTCACCTAAGTCTTCAAATAAATTGCTGATACAATTTTGGTGTAAATCAATCTGAAAATTTTCATACAAAGATGTTTTTCTCACAAAGATAATATCACACTGAATACAATATTTTATAATTTTTAAAGATGTAGCATTAGATTGTAAACATACTAGAAAACAATATAGTAGTAACAATATAATATCATATTTTGTCTATTATAAATAATGTATAATATGTGATAATATTAATACTTGCCTTGTGTCATATAACATTTGAGTACTGTAATTTAAAGTACAAATAATCTATATTTAAATGTTTAATCTCCTCTCCCCCAATTTTGGAGTTTATAAACAATATGGCAAAGAACAAACTTATCTAAGCTCACATTTCTCATTTTTACGTAATATACTGGGAGTGCCAAAAAAATACACACATTTCTTAATTTTATCTTAATTTTACACGTCTTAATTATACACATATCTTAATTTTAAGATATGTTATCTATGCTCAGGCAGTAGTTTGCCATAATCAGAAGTATCTGAACACTGATGGTAACCACGTGAGTACCTCTTGTAATTGCAGAAGTCAAACATGACTTGTATTCATCTTTTATTATCAGTATATATTGAGTATTACAATGAATACAGTTTTTTCCTTCATTAAAGAGTGCATACATTTTTTTTGGCATCATGTATATATATATGTGTGTGTGTGTGTGTGTGTTTGTGTAGGTTAGCTGAATTATATTTTATTGGTCTTTTATTAACTTGCAAGAGTTGTTTTTTATTTTAAGATTAAAGACATAGATTATTTGTCTTATGTTTTCTTCAATTTCTTTTTACTTCTATAATTGACTTATAGTGAGTATCTTCCTGTATAACTTTTCCATTTTTATTTAGTAAAATCTATTAATAAATTTCTTCATGGATTCTGACTAGGTGTTATTCTTAGAGGGTTTCTAGGAATTATTTTTATCATATATTGGCCATTATTTAATTGTATTCATACTTTTTACTTATCACTTAACTCATAATCCATCAGAAAATGTTTGGTGTATATTGTGGAGTGAGCACCTTAATTATGTTGTTCTCTAGTGGTGTACCAATTGCTTAATTTTAATAATAAGCAATCTTGAACTTCCAATCAAGATGGTGGAATAGGAAAACTCTGTGCTCATCTCCTTTTATGACCACATCAAAATTACAACTAAACTACAGAACAACCATCATTGAGAATCATCTGAAGTTTAGCTGAACCAAAGTCCTACAACTAAGGACATACAGAAGAAGCTACCTTGAGACTGGTACGAGGAGTAGAGACATGGGACAGGCTATTCACACATCCCTGTGTGACCATTAAAAATTGGGAGGGATATCTCAGTGTGGAGATCCTCCCTAAGAAGAAAAATTCCCAGCCCTATACCACGTTCCCCAGCCCAGGGTTCCATTGCTGAAGAGAGAAGTCCCCACAACTTCCGGCAGTGGAAACCAGAGATTGTGCCTGACACAGAGGATGGCTGGAGTCCCAGGCACTCCTTTTAAAGGGCCCATGTAGAGATTTACTCACGAACAGACTCATTTGCTCTGATCTCCAGCACAGCGGCAGCAGCTTGAAATCACCAGGAACATGTGGGGAGGAACTGAGTTGTCTGGTTTCAGACCCAAGTCTGGAGGGGTAGCTTTTGCCCAAGCAGAAGTGCTGGCAGAAGCCATTATTCCTTTGTTGAGCCCTCCCCCCACCCAGGATGCAGACACAGGCAGGCACCATATCTGATTCTGCATCAACTTAGCTAACACTATTCCTCTTGCCCTAGTAATCCCCTGAGATCATACTCCACCCAATTTTGGGCCCAATTAAGGCACTTCTAGTGGCTTTTCCATATAAATGTCCTGTTAGCTCATGCTGCAGACTTTCCTAAAACCTCTCAAAGGTTCACAAACCTCAAACAAACAAGATCTATCTGCATGCTCCGTACAACTTACTGAGCAGCCCCAAGCCTGGCACTAGTGTCAGCCAGCCTCAGTTCACAGTTTAGCCTTTCCCATGTACTCCCAAGTCCAGCACAAGTGGAAACCATCTTCAGATCACTTAGTAGCTCACACCAAGTGGCCCTGGGCACAGCACAGGCAGCAGCTGAAATTGGTCTGCACCAGAGCATCTTCCAAGAGGCTCCAGAACCAACACACCTGGTGGCCAGATTCAGACCATACCAAAGTACCACCCAACCACCTCCACAAATGACATATCCAAAAGGCAGACCCAGTAGGCACCAGAGCCATGCTTAAGCAAATCCTGCTCCATAGGGTCAGCCCCCGCACAACAGCTGCTTCACTGTAGTCATGGCCAGTCCTCACAATCAATCAGCCTGAGTGTCAACCCCTCCTACTGATGTGTTAACAACATTCAACGCTCAACTACAATAGGAAGGCACACACAAACCACAAAAGGGGTATATCTGGAGCATCTGGCTCAAGTGACAAGGGAGACTGTGCCTCTGGGCCCTACAAAACACCTACTATATAAGGCCATTCTACCAATGGAGATTCATAGCAGCTTTACCTAATACATAGAAATAAACACAGGGGTGGGGGCAGCCAAAATGAGGAGGCAAAGAAACATGTCCCATATGAAAGAACAGAACAAAGCACAGAAAAATAACTAAACAAAATGGAGACAAGCAATCTGACAGACGCAGAGCTCCAAAAACTGGTTATAAGGATGCTTAATGATCTCAGTGAGAACTTCAACAAAGAGATAGGAAAAATAAACATGGATATAGAAAAAAAATAGAAACAGTCAGAAATGAAGAATAAAATAACTGAAATAAAGATTACATTAGAGGGAATCAACAGTAGATTAGATGAAGCAGAGGATTGAATCAGTGATATGGAAAATAAGGTAGCAGAAAACATCCAATCAGAAAACGAAAAGAAAAAAGAAACCAAAAAAAATGAGGAGAGTTTAAGGGGCCTCTGGTACAATATCAAGTGAACCAAATTTGCATCATAGGTGTATCAGAAGAAGAGCAAGAAATTGAATACCTATTAAAGAAATAGTGATGGAAAACTTTCCTAACCTGGTGAAGGAAATAGACATGCAAGCCCAGGAAGCACAGAGGCTCCCAAACAAGATGAATCCAAAGAGGCCCACACCAAGACACATCATAATTAAAATGCCAAAGGTTAAAGACAAAGAGAGAATCTTACAAGCAAAAAGAGAAAAGCAGTCACCTACAAGAGAGCTCCCATAAAACTGTCAGTTGATTTCTCAACAGAAACGTGAAGACCAGAAGAAAGTGGCAGGAAATATTCAAAGTGATGAAAAGTGAGGGCCTACAACCAGGATTGCTCTACCCAGCAAAGCTATCATTTAACATTGAAGGGGAGATAAAGAGCATCCCAGACAAGAAAAAGCTAAAGGAGTTCATCACCCCAAACGAGTATTAAAAGCGACGCTAGAGACACTTTTTTAAGAGGAAGAAGAAGAAAAAAAAAGATTAAAATGTGAATAATAAAATGACAATAACTACATATATATTAACAACTATTTTAAATATAAATGGATTAAATGCTCTCATCAAAATTTATAGTGTGCCTGAATGGATAAGAAAACAAGACCCTTACATATGCTGACTACAAGAGACTCACTTCAGATTGAAAGACACAGAGACTGAAAGTAAACGGACTGGAAAAAAGATATTTCAAGAAAATGGAAACAAACAAACAAAAATCTGGGGTAGCTATACTTATACCAGAAAAAATAGACTTTAAAACAAAGACTATAACAAGAGACAAAGAAGGATCCAGTAATCCTACTTCTGGGTTATTTATCTGAAGACACCCAAAACTCTCCTTTAAAGGGACATGTGCATCCATATGTTCATTGCAGCATTATTTAAAATAGCCAAGATATGGAAACAACCTAACTGTCTGTCAATAGATAAACGGATAAAGAAATGATACACATATACAATGGAATATTAATAGACATAAAAAAAGAATAGAATCTTTTCATCTGCAACAACATGGATGGACCTAGAGGTTATTGTGCTAAGTGAAATAAGTCAGACAGAGAAAGACAAATAATATATTATTTCACTTATATGTGAAATCGAGTAAACAAAATAAATGAACAAACAAAACACACAAATCAATTGATACAGAGAACATTTTGATGGTTGCCAGCTGGGAGAGATTTGGGGGGTTGAGTGAAAAAGGTGAAGGCATTATAAGTATAAATTGGTAGTTACAAAACAGTCACACGGATGTAAACTATAGCATACAGAATATAGTCAATATTGTAATAACTGTATGGTGTCAGATTGTTACTAGATTTATCAGGATAATCACTTCATAAGTTATAGAAATACTTAATCACTGTGTTGTACATCTGAAACTAATATAATATTGTATGTCAACCATAATTAAAAATAAAAATATTAAAATGTAAATAAAAATAAACAATCTTTTCCCGTGACTAAAAATTTTATCATATATATTATGTAGATGCTTTGTTGATTGTCTTTGGGTTTTCCTTTATTGCTTTTTATTGTTTTTTCCTATATTGGTTATAACATTTTTATTAGAGTCATGCAATGCTTTATAATGGGGATATGCTCTGAGAAATGCATCATCAGGAAATTTCCTTGTAGTGTGAATATCATAGCATATACTTACACAAATATACTACATACACACATAAGCTATATGGCGTAGCCTATCACTCCTAGGCTACAAGCCTGCACAGCATGTTACTGACAAAACAACACAAGATTAAATCATGTGCAAGAGAAAATAATGCAATCAAGAGACAAGGTACCCTTCTGACACCATACATAGTGTTTACATTATTGACTATATTCTCCATACTGTATTTCACATCCGTTATTATTTTGTGACTACCAATTTGTACTTCCTAATCCCTTCACCTTTCTCACTCAGCCCCTCACCCCCTCTCCCATCTAGCAACCATCAGCTTGTTCTCTGTATTTATGAATCTATTTCTGTTTTGTTTGTTCATTTATTCTGTTCTTCAGATTCCACATATAAGTGAGATCAAACGGTATTTGTCTTTCTCAGTCTGACTTTTTTCACTTAGCATAATAACCCGTAGATCTATCCATGTTGTTACAAATGGCAAGATTTCATTTTTTTATGGCAGATTAATATGCATAGATGGGTACTAGACTTATCAGGGGAATCACTTCATAAATTATATAGATGCCTAACCACTGCATTTTACACCTGAAACTAATATAAAATAATATTGGAGGTCAAATATATATATATATTAGTCACAAGATATAAAGTACAGCACTGGGAATATAGTCAATGGTGTTGTAATAGCTATCTATGGTGTCACGTGGGTATTAGACGGGGCGTTATCACTTTGTGAGCGGTGTAAATGTCTAATCATGTTGTTTTGTACATCTGAAACTAATAAAAACAAAAGAGACAAGGTAAACACAAGATGTATGAGGCTGCTGCTGGTGTAAAACGGCATACTGTTTTATAGCAACATTTATAAGTAACTATAAAAAGTACAACATAGTAAATACATAAACCAGTATCATAGTTGTTTATTACCATCATCAAGTATGTACCTCCTGACTTTTATATGACTGGCAGTGCAGTAGGTGTGTTTACACCATCATCACCACAAACACGAAGAGGAATGTGTTGGACTATGACATTGTGATGGCTATGATGTCACTAAGAGAAAGGACTTTTTCACCTTTATTATAATCCTATAGGACCACTATCATGTATGTGGTCAGTTGTTGACCAAAACATCTTTACGAGGAGCATGGCTGTATTTCCAAAATAAAGTGTATGTTAGTTCAATTCTGTGACTTGGGGCAAGCTCACTCTGAGCTTCAGTATTCTTATTTGTGAAACGAAGATAATATATACGGCACAGGCTAGTTATGGGGATTACATTACACATGGTATATAAAGTGTTTATTTTCCTCAGTAAATATGTGTGGTTTTGCTCAAAAGAATTCTGCCAATTACTTGCTAATTTTTTTGTAATATATCTGATACTAGAAAGGGATTTAAAAATATATTTTCCAAATGGTTACTTCTGAATTATAGGACGAATTGTTAAACATAATTATATGTAAACTAGATTTCTTAGATGATGTCACTATTTCTAAATTTGTTGAATAAATTCTTTTGATTTTCTGGGTAGTCTATTGCCTATTCCTCTTCCATGTTCCTACATGTATGTCATTTTTATTTTCCCTGGCTTCTTGCACTGGCCATAACAATCTTAAATAGCAGCAGTGTCCCCTAGATCATTTGGGGCTCTAGTGACACTTGGGGCAATGTCACTAGTATGTAACTGAAACATAATGATGGCTATTGATTTCAAACTGAGGACTCAATCTTATCTTCCCAGTGCTTTACATTAAAATAACATGCTTGATGCAAGTCTTTATCAATACCTTTTCTGCTTATTTTTCTGAAGATCAGTTGGGCTTTTGTTCCTGTTAAAATAACATATTAAAGGATTTTCAAAATTTCTTACCCTTTATTGCATATCTATAGTATAATATTTTTAAAGTTTTGAAATATTTTACTTATGTTTGTATACACACATTAATAGTGAGATTGAGTTGCAAGTTTTCTTTTGGTGCTTTTCTTCAAGTTTTTCATTAATTTTATGCTAGTTTTATGTAGCGAATTGAGAATTTTGCATTAGTTTCTTATACTTTGACAGTTTAAATAACGTTGGATAAAATTCTTTCAAAGAATGATTTGGCTTGAACATTTATTTTGGAGGAAGTTCTTTGACAACCTTTATCATTTTCTACCACAATTAATGCCTATTTCCTTCTAACTTTTCTTGAATAAATGTTAGTAATTTACATTTTTTTTAGAAAGTCGTGCATTTATCAGTGACATGCACGTTATTAAGCTTTTAATGACATATTGCATCCCATTGTTATTAGTTCACTCACTCACATGTCTGTGTATAAATCCTACTTTGCATGCACAATGTTATACTTTTTTTTTGCCATTTTTCATACTGGCAAATATATCCATCTTCTGCTCTTTTCTAAGAATCAGGTCTTTGATTTCTCAATTTTATCACATCTTATTGTAATTCTTTGAATTTTGGTTTTATTTTTATTATGTTATTTTCTATTCCTTTTCTAGGAAGGTTTCATTGTTCTTTGCTTTTATAATTGAATGAAAGTGTATTTCATTTTTAGTAGTAAATTGTATGAATTTTCTTAAGTATAACTTTGTGTGAAATGATCTCTGAACTGTGATGATAGCTTGATACTAATTAATTTTGAAAAAACTTTAAAGTTAATTTTGTTCTCTGCTTCAATTAAAATAAAAAAAGAAATGTTTACAGCTTTTTTGCTTAATTCTTGATTATTTAGTTTTAAATCTATTAATTGTCTTTATAATTATAATTATTAAGTGGGTGTTTTGTCAAAGGTTGTTATTTTGTATTAAGTATTTGGTATGTTTGCATTACAATTAGTCAGTTGTGACTTGTAGAATTTCTGCTCTTGAGATCAGTGAGATTTTTTTTTAGTATCTGGTATGATCTCTCTGTGTATAGCATCAAAAAAAGTGTATTTTCTATAGGAAGTTTCTATAAGTATATATTTGATATATACATATAATGAAACATTAATTAATCAAGTTCTCAATATGTAAAATTTCTTTGTCTTCTCAATGTTTCAAAGGATGAAATTTATGTTTTGAATTCATTATAATCATGGTATTACCAATTTCTCCTTGAGTTTCTAACAGTTTTTCCTTTATATTGTTTGAGTTCTTATTATTCATTCTGTGAATGTTACATCTTCATTGTGGATTGTTCATTTTCAAACATAAAATAATACTGTTGGTATCTTTTTATACTTTTGCCCTTTCATTCCCTTTTGGCTGTTACTAATTTTGCTGCATCTGCTTTCTGCATTCTCATTTGACTAATCTATTGTTGCTCCTCCCTTCTGTATTTTTTTCCAGCTTTGTTGAGGTATAACTGACAAATAAAATTGTGAGATATTTAAATTGTGCAATGTGATGATCTGATATATGTATACATTAAGAAAGGATTCTCGCCATCAAGTCAATTAACACATCCATCACCTGACATATTTCCTTTTTTTTTTTCTTTGGTGAGAACATTAAGTATTATTCTCTTAGGAAGTTTTAATTATATAATACATTGTTATCAACTGTAGGCATCATGCTATATATTAGGTCCTCAGACTTTATTAATTTTATAACTAAAATTTGTAGCTTTTTTACTGACCTCTCCCCATTTTCCCCACCCCCAGCCCCTAACAAACACTATCTACTCTCTGTTCCTTCTGCAGTTTTTGTTGCGGGCCTGTCTGTTTGCAAATAGCTTATATTCTAGTTTGCTTTTTTGTTTTAACCCTGAGACATTACTCTTTAGTAATTTGCATTATTTTTATAGCCGACATGTTTCAGTTTACTTCAATTCTCTTATAATTTCTTAGTGTCACTTTTGTTTTTCCTTCTTGGCTTTCCTTTTTCTCTAAGTTATTTGGTAGTTGTAGCTTTCATAAGTAAATCAAAACTGTGCCCAAGCATTCTGTTCAATTAAATAAAAATCAATTTTATCCAGGCAGTGGGCAAATGCTGTGGCTGGCAATGTGACGATAGGCCAGGTGCTTCCCTCTGGAAGCTCCCTCATGATCCACTGGTCACTACAGATGCTCATGCAGTACAGAGGAAAATATCCTTCACGCTCAGCCTCACTTTTATCTTCCTTCCTCCCACTCTATTCTGTCTTATGTGCCAGGTGATACAGCTACATTATTATTTTAACTTCTTATTTAAAGAATATTAAATCTACACAAAAGTTATAGTACAATGAACATCGACATACTCCACCTAAATTGACTAAATGGTAACATTTTCCACATTGAGATTGAGTGTGCGTGTGCGTGTGTGTGTGTGTGTGTGTGTGTCCTGACTCAGTTGATACGTGGTAATTATAATGATCCTGCATCCCTAAATAATTAAGTACAAATTTCCTAAGAACAAGGACATTATTTTATATATAACCACAGAACAATTAAAAAATAATGGAAATTCAATATTGATGATTATTGCTACCTAATATGCAGCCCATATTTGAACGTTACTTATCTTCCCAATAATGTCCTTTAGACCAAACAAACTATGTTTTTTCCTGGTGGGTACCCTCTTAGCCAACTGACCACGCTAATATCGTCAATATAGGGATAAAATCATCCTAGGAGTTCTCATCATGAGGAGAAAAATTTCTTCCTTTTTTCTTTTCTCCTTTTCTTTTTATTATATCTAAATGAGAAGATAGACGTTAGCTTGAACCTACTGTGGTAGTCATTTCACAATATACATAAATCAAACCATCATGCTGTACATCTTAAACTTATACAGTGACGTATGTCAATTATTTCTCAATAAAACTGGAAAAAATTAAAACTAACATACATATCACATGTCTCTTGATACGATGCATCGAAAAGGATGTAACATCACTTCAGTGGTAGTCCTGACAAAAATAAATAACCTGAACCTAATCATGAGGAAACAGACAAACTCGAGTTGAGTGCAACTCTACGAAATAACTGACTTGTACTCTTAAAAAATGTCAAAGTTAAGAAACACAAAGAAAAGATGAAGAACTAATCCAGATTAAAGGAGCTGTGAAGGCCTGACAATTGAGTGCTTTACATAACAGTGGACGGGACTGGAGTAGAATAGCTCTAAGTGAGGGGTTGGCAAACTATTTCTATAAAGAGACAGATAATAGATATTTTAGGCTTTATGGACCATATGTTCTCTGTTGCAACTAATCAACTCTGTGGTTGTAAAGTGAAAGCAGCCATAGACAACATGTAAACAAATGGGCATGATTTACTTCCATTAAAACTTTCCTTATGAAAACAGATGGTGGGTGGGCTATATTTGCAAAACCTTTCTCTAAAGGGCATTATTGGGACAACTGGCAAAACTTGTATATGGACAGAGGGTTAGATAATATTTTATTTTGTCAGTGTAAAATTTCCTGACATCAAATAACTGTGATAGTTATGTAAATAAATCTCCTTCTTCCCAGGCGCTATACACACAGAAAGAGACAGAGATAGAAGGGAAATTTGGATAGATGATACATAGACAGATAGATAGATGTTAGACAGACAGACAGACAGACAGACAGATAGATAGATAGATAATAGATAGATCTTTAATCTATATATTTTTTTCTTTGTCTGACCCAGGCTCTAATCCAGGGTTATGACTTTCATTCAGTATTTTTAAATGGGGAATAGTTTCTCCTCTTTTCCTTCTGTTTCATGATTTTGGCATTTTTGAAGAGTCAAACTGCTATTTGTTTGTTTGTTTTATAGGCTATCCTTCAATTTGTGTTCGTTTCAGGATTAGATTCATGATGTGCATTTTTGATAGAACTTCTATAAAAGAAATATTCTGTCCCATCCAGCACAATCACTTCAGGAGGTGTATGATGCCAAATTATTTTATTATATAAAATATGAGGTTAACATTGATCACATGGTCAACATTGGATTTTCCAGATTGCCCTACTGTAAAGGTAACTTGGTTCATCATTCTTAATTTATTGTTTTCAAATCTATTCAAACAGCCTTTATAGTGAGATCTGACATCTTCCTCTGTTCATGGGAGTGCACTTGATACACATACAAAAAGAACCATCTGCATCGTATTGGTGACATCTGAACTCAATAGATGCTTGTGAAATCTTATAAGAGTAGACATTTGTTTCTGCCACGTTAAAAATCATTTCCATTATATTTGCACATAACAGTACAACACAGAGGCTGTGCCTGTCAATCATGTGGGTGGGCCCCTTGCAGAGGCCCAGATTGTGAGAGCACATTTTTCTATTGAAAGGTTATTGTGCAAATACTGAATAAGTACCGCAGCTGGGTATGAGGTGGTGGCTTTGATCCATCTACCGTTCAAGGCTGCTATGATTTGCATTACTATTGTTGGGAGGTTTTATTAAAAGTTATACATTATAATAACCTAGATTTTTTAAAAATATGAATACAGGTCTTAATATATTGATGTGGCAGCAACACAGCTAATTAAGAGTTCGGAAAACCCAAAATGCCAAGTTCAAGACTTTGAATGTTTCAAATGATTTTTAGAACTGGAAAGGAATAGGTGTAGTTATGAATGTGACTCACCGAAATGATTTTATTTGCTTTAGCTGCACACCACACAGGGCACTGATAAGAAAGCCAAGGCCCAGAAGACTTTCATTTGGGTAGACCTCAGGCACATGCACCTGTCGTCTGGTCTATTTTAATAACCAGGTATCCTGGCATAGTGACGCCCATAAAATCTGTTGCATGTGAAATGAGTAAATTAATAAATGAGTTAAAAGAAGAGAAGGTGTGAAAGACTTGAATCCAAACAGAGTGATGGGACTAGTAGTGTGGATACATCCTTTGCGAAGAGCGAGGCAACACGACGTGCTCACCTGTGGTGGAGAACGCCAAGCACTTTACAAAGCCAGTGAGTTAAGAGAATTTTCAAGCTTGACACATAGGAGCTGAAATAGGAAATAATTTGGGGTTCCTTTACCTTGATGGATGGAACCATGCAGTACATTTTGGGTTTGAAAACAAATACACCCAGAAAAGTAAAAGGGAGGCAACTGCTGAGAGTAAATTCAGAAACCATTGTCTTCCCAATTATCTTTGGAAAAAATAAAGATTTATAGAAGGATGTTTGTTCAGGATGATCAATGGTTTCCTGTCTGGCTCTGGGTACCAGCAGAAAATGATCATTTTCTATGGTGAGTGGAGGACACCGATTTATCTCTCTTTTCAAAGGCTACGCTTGACTGGAGGTTCAGAGAGCGAGCACACCTAACTTAGGCTCTTCCATCACTAGCTTCACGGCAAAGAATTTGATAAATTCACCATAGGAAAATATCCAGCAGTGTATTTGCTTTCTACAGGAAGTTTTGATGGTTATTCCTTTCAGACTTGGGCTGGCAGAACACTTAGGCAGAAATGAGTGTGAAAGGTGCAAGAAAAGGTGCTGAGTGACAGCCAGAGCTTACACTTGCTTGTCAGGCTCGGAAATCTGTGAAGGCAGAATCAGTGTCGAGCAAACTTTAACCCGAGGAGCCCAGAGCCACTCCAGCAAGAGCCAGGAAACCAAAACTTCCAGCTGGAGCTGATTGGTGAGACAGAGGGAAGATTAAATATGGCTGCTGTTTTTCTCTTGTTGGGCCAGGTGTACACATACATTGAGTGGCTTTCATCTCAAGAACCCTGTCCATTCCCCAAATGTCCACTGTATTTCCTACATTTCGCAGAGGCCCTACCCAAGTTGGGGCAGCCATTCGCACTGCGGATCTAAGAGTAAGCAGGGACTTTTGGCAACAATTGGTGGTAGGAAGTGGAAAAAAATTTCCAGCATGATGCTCCTGATGGTAATGAAGATCCCTGATCCCCAAGGCACCTGCACCACTTCCTCATCCCTGTCTACCCATCCACTTTAGCTATTCTTCCTTCCTCATGGACCACGTTACCCTATAAAAGCTGCCCTTGGTAGCTACAAACCTTCTCCACGTGTGTGACCTGCTTCTCACTCAGTTTTCCATCTGAATTAACAGGACCAAGTGAGGTGAAGCCATTCAACTTTGATCCTCAGTGAGCCTGTAACTGAGTCTACATTTAAAAGAGAACTCACCTCTCTTCTCACTGGGCTGTCCACAACAGCCACTATGTCCCTGAGTCATTTAGCTGCACTTAGAAGGGTCCAGATTACTACCCACTTAAGTACCAGGTGGATGTTTGCCAACCCAGATCAACTGGCGGGCCAGTCTGAATAGTTCTTCACCCTTCCTAAGCACCATCAATCCTTCCATCAATCAATCGATCAACCAACTTTTATAAATTAGCAAGACAGAATTTTCCAAAGGGCATGCCTGTCTCCCAATCCTTCCTTTTAGCACTGCTATCCCTGGGGACAATTTGCAACTTAAAAAAAAAAAGAAGCATGAAGAGGCAGGCATGAAAACCACAGAGGAACTTCCTTACTCATTGCCTGGGATAGGTTATTTTCCAGCCTCTTATTCGAGTCTTCTTTTTAACATTTCATTTCTTTTTAAAGCAACAAAACTGTCAATAATCTCATGCATGAAAATAGTTTCCCCTATTACTAATGAAACCATTTTTTAGAACTAACTTTCAATTTGGCAGTCTTAATTAAGGACATATTTCCAAATCTGATCAGAGTACCCAGGACATTGGGCCGTGGCTTTATATTTTATTCTAGGAGGAACAAATGTCTGCTTTCAATTTGCCCAGAGTGCTTGCTTAGCATAATGGCAATCAGGAACATTGGATCGGTGAAGGACATGGATAACTCAGACAGATGGGGACCCCGCCTTGAAGGGCTTAGTGGCACAGAATGACACAGCCATAGTTGCAGACAAGCAGGGCCAGAGGACAGCGAGGGGAGAGGTCTATGGGGTGTAAAGCATGGAAAGTGGGTCAGAGACCCATGGATATTGGAAACCATAGGTTTCTAGGGGTGGCTCTGTGGATTCAGGTTAAATCCCCTCTCCCACACCAAGTCTGGATCCGGTGCCATTGGCAGGGATGGGGAGCATGTGGCATATGTGGAACATTTCAGCTTCCTCTGCCTGTTCAGAACATACTATCTGACAAGGAATTAATTGGCTCAAAAAGCAGAACTTATTGGGGCAGGGTATGTGGGTCTAGCTTTCCATGGGGATTCCAGCTCCAGGGAAATGCCCAACCCAAGGAGCTATGTACAGGAGACAAGGCATGGAAAGCATTGAGCTCAATGCCTTGCATTGAACACAGACTTAAATATTTCATGAATGAATAAAACAATGAATGGATGGTTGGATACAAGTTTATTCCCTTTTCACATTCTGATTCCTACAGGGTCTGTGATTTGGAGACCAAGCAAGGATCCTATGTGGTCTTGCCAATGTGGCCAACCACTCTAGGGCTAAGAGTAGGTCTGAAATGTCAGCCACACCTAACCAGGTCCCCATTCGCAGCACACTAGTGAGAAAGGCAGGAAGCAAGGATAATAACTAAGCTTGGTTCAGAGTGCACTGTCTCTCAGGCAGTCTTTCAAATGAACTACAAGTCAACCTTTTAATCTTCACCATAAATCTATAATATAGACATAGTTATTAACCCCACTGATGAGGAAACCGAAACTCAGAAAAATTAAATAACTCTCTCAAGACAACATGTGTGGACTGACCCACTGGTGGGGACCACAGTCCAAACACCACAAGCAGATGGAGGCTGTTCTAGAAGAAGAACATGGACATGGGCAGTGGATGGCTCCCAGTCAAGTGGCTTGTGGCTCACCACAGTCCATTCAGTCTGGCAGAAAAGCCCGGCCAGAGACTGGATTTAAGAACTTCCCCTAAGAAAAGGCATGTGGCAGTGACTAGGCAAGAAAGTGGGACCCCAGACAAGTGTGGTGAGCCAGAAAGCAAAGTAAGAAGTGAAGCAGAAGGACTAATACACTGGGAACCTGTGCTGGGGGTTAGTGGAAGCCTACAATCTACCACTGGTGAAAATGATCCAGGGTTAGGGCCGCCAAACAAATCCGGTCCCACTTGCAAACAGCCTGACCGGCTGAAACTCAATCGGCTTTACTCGGGGTCTGGATCGCCTGCTTGTGAAGGTTCCAGGTCACAAGGACTCAGAGAGAGCATGATTGCTGAGTCAGTACCCAACACAGTATGCAAAGGTCAGCACAAAAGCAAGCTGTCTGTCCCAGGGAGGGGAGAACAGGTGGCAGGCAAATGGTCCTGGCAAGAGGCTAAGATGGCATCCAGTATCCAGAGTGACCGTTCAAGCAGACGATGAGCAGACAAAAGCAGATGGGCAGCATCAGTCGCCCAGAGTTCATACAGGTAAGGAGCCAGATGGCATCTACTGATTACCAGAAGTACAGGTGGAAAGACAGCTGGCAACAGGTGACCACGGTTTATGATAGGTCCAGGAAACTCACTGATGAGGTCAGAGATTAGCAGAAGCGCAGGTGAATGGAGAGAGAGCACCAGGATGACCTGGCATTCAGAAAGCACTGTGGAATCCCACCAAAAAGTACAAGTATCTCTCACAATCCAAATTCTCTGCTATCCAAACCTGAGTGTTGAATAAGGTTGGATGGATAGGGATTCTTATATCAGGGACAAGGGCTTATGAAGACTAGGTTCTGTAGAGTAGAATATTCTGAAACTGGAAGGACTGGGAAGGACCCAATGACAGGTTAGTGAATATAAGATTCGCAAACAAGTGTTATATGGCCTTTGCTTGTGAGAGTTCAGCCCTAGGGGCAGGTCAGACAGGCTATAATGTCTCGATCCACTGGACAGCGTGGCCACCTAAGGTTCTAACTCCCTGTGCCCCTGCTCTCCCTGCAGAATCTTAGTACTTGCTCTTCTATCTGCCTGAAATGATCCTGCCTCTCCTCTTCACTACCTTCTTTGCACCCTTTAGGCTTCAAATCATTAGCTACTTCCTTAGGGAGGCCTTCTCTGACCCCTAATTAGGAAAGGCTCCCTCTGAGAGCACCATGGCTCATCCCTGTGACCCTTGTGATCATGTATCCATTCATGTGGCTCTCAGGTTAGTGTCCAATTCCTTCCCTGAGCTGTCACTTCTGTCATTCACTCCAGCATCCAGCACAGGGCATGATGCTTCATAGATGTCCAGGTGAATGGAGCATGAGTAAATGAATGTCCTTAGGGCCACATTCACAGCTTTGAGCCTATATTCCCATATGTGCAGAATGAGGATAATGAATGTGACCTGCCAGAGTGATTGCGGTGGGGATTATATCATAAAGAGTCTATAAAGAGCCTCGCATGGTGCCTGGCATTTGGCAGCACCCCATGCCTTCCAGATCTCCTCTTCTCTTCTTTGTGGTACCCAAGAGTGGCGAGGCCTCCCTACCGTGCCTGGGCTCTAACCTGCCATTAACCTAGAGAGAGATACAGCATGCTAAGAGGACCGAACCTGATGTCAAATCTGCCTAGAGTGCGACCATGGCAACACTTTATCTCTAATAAACATCCCTTTTCTCACCTGGAAAGTGGGGGTTTTAATATTATTTACCTCATAGGGCTGCCACTGACAGTACATGGAGCAGTGCTTAGACCAGTCCCCAACATGGGATAGTCAGAAATGGCTGGTTGTTGTTATTATATTTCTCTTTATCACACGGACCTAATTAGACATTCATGGGAAAGGAATTATGAAAAGTGGACCCAGCATTAGTCATATTCCAAATATTCTATTAGTACCACATATGTTAATAGTTGAATGAGCTAGATGGCTGCCTCTCCATGAGAAGATAGGTCCTGAAAGCCAGAACATCCCACGCTGTTTTAGTTAGAGGATTGTCTTTTGTTAGTTGGCTTCTCAGCCTTGTCAATTCAGCAAAATGCATTTTACAGAGACTTGAAAATGCTCTCTTGATCATATTTCTGCTTATCCTTTCTGAATACAGTTCTCTTTGACCCCTGCTAAGATTGGCAGTCGCGTTTATCAATTCTCAAAGGACATCTCGGAGGACAAAGGAAAATGCTATCATTGTAGTTTTCTGTGCATTACTCAGAAAAGGGTTCATAGCAAATCAGCTTGAGTTCTAGGTGGACAAGGAAAAAAAATGCAAAGCATGAGCCAAATATATGAACAAAGACAGTGAAAAAAAAGGAACATGTACTTTTTCCCATCAGGCACAGACAGTATCCGAGTACTTGAATAGAAGCAGGACCATGTTAATGGGGACAATTAGGGAGAGTCCACGTTAAAGTTAAGAGTCTCCCAAGAGGTTTCTCCAAATAGGATATTACACAGAGGAGGCTGCGGCTCCCCCAGCAGCAACTGCTTGTCCTCTGGCAGAGGGTCTGCAGTGTCCACCTGCATGTACACCTTCTGCCTGTACATCCACTAGAACACAAGGAATTGCTTAAAGAAACTGACCAAAATATAGGACAGAGAGACCAAGTAGGTCATTGGAAATTGTTTGGAAAGAGTCCTATCAACAGCTCCATCCTCCACGTGGATTTAACTTCAGGGATCTCTCAGGTCTGGGATTAGATCTGGGACAACTAATGACCCTCTTCTGAGCAGTCCAAGTTTAAGCTCTGCCTTACTCTAGTGGACATGGAATGTGTTTAGGCTCTGACTTCTGTTGAGAGAAGACAGAGCAAGCTGCATGACCCACAGATTACAAAGACTTCAATGGTCCTTGAGTATTAAATAGGGTCAAAGAGGACTATTTGAGAGCAACTGAACCATACATTAAGGACTCAATAATAGGAAATTATAGACAGTTATTTTTGTTGCACACACTCCTCAAATTGCAATGAATGTACTTTGGGATTCTGTATATCTCTAATCATTCCCTCAACACCAAATGAAAGAGCTGCTTGATCCTCTTGGTCAGGTATCTCCAAAGAAAACCTGTCTGTCCTGTTCATGTTTTCTTCCTCTTCTCCACTTCTCCCTTGTTCACTCACTTTTCCATTTTTCTATTGTAGACTGGAAAGTTATTGGAGGCTTTGAAACCACAGGCCAGAACTCAGATGCCATCTGTGCCATTTATTAGGCGTATAGTCTCTGGCAAGTTGTTAAACTCTCTGAGTCCATTTCCTCCACAGGGAACCAGAATATCAATAATCACTCCCATAGGATTGGTGTAGGATTAAGTGTCATCATAGAGGTAAAACACCTTAAAACATGCCCAGCAAGAGGGAGGCTAAGTAAATGATAAGTCTCTTTCTTTTTTCCTTCTGTATTCTACTGCGCATTGGACTCCTCTTGTATTTATTTTGTAATTTTACACTAACTACAGAGAACATTTTAATCTGCCCTTTCTCACAGTTTAGATTTTAATTTAGAACCTTCTTCAACCATGTAAAAAGTTTTAGCTACTGCTATCTCTAATTTGCTGTTCTTCAAACCTGTGTACTGTGTGAACTTTAGAAGGTCTCTTCTCTAATTCTAAATTGATTACTGAAATGGATTTGGCTTCTCTTTTTCTGTCTGCATCATGTTAAGAGAAGGAGTTTTGGAATTGCTATGGCTCTTCAAGGCAAGAAAACCACTTTGAAATTAAATACCCATTAAAAATGTCCCTCTAGTTGACAAAGTCATTGATTTTGTTACAATTCCAAACATGGCTCTAGGTAATTTAACCACCTCCTGCATTGTCATAGTGATATAGACAAAGCAAGAAGTAGCTTATGTTCACACTGGTTTTGGACCTGAACCCTTTTGTGCTTGAGGCTGAAAAGGGAGTCCATATGTTTGGACTGGAGGGGCAGGGACCTTGGAGATCAACCATTGTAGTTGGCAGGGGAGTGGATCTCTGGGCTGCTCAGGGCAGAGTGTTCATATAATTGAGAGTAATTATGTTGACAAAAAGGGAAAGTGTAGGGCATCTCGTAATTACAAACAGCTGTGCTTGAATAATGGCAACCAGTCTTTCAGGGGCCCAATAGGTTGATGTTTCAGAAGGGACTCATATCCCCAATGGGAGAGAGACACTTCAACACCTCTGACAAACCAAACACGGCAAGCCAAAGTGAGTAAGTTATTGTCAGAGAAAACGATCCACAAGGAAATCAGATGAAGAAAACATTCAAATAACAAAAATGTAGATTTTAGAGCCAGATAGTCTGGTTTAAATCAGACATTTACCACTTAATAGCTGTGTGGCTTTACATACGCTATTTAAGCAATCTGTGCCTCAGTTTCCTTATCTCTAAAGTGGCTAAATAATACCTACCTCACAGAATTATTGGAACGTAGAATGTGCATGTGAACTGTCTAGCCCATAACACGCACACAGTAATTGCTAGTCCACACCAAGGTCATCTTTTGCATTCTGCTATTTGGTACTGACTCCCACATTATCTATTCTCCAGTGGAATTCTTTTTAAAACAAAAAATAGGACATACAACGGCCTAAAACTACCTCCTCCCACTTCCCCCCTTTTGAGTGCTCTCCACCCAAGACTTTCTCTTAGTTCTTTAAGCACGTCCAGCTTGTTTCACCAGATGTTTACATTTCTGTCTCCTTCTTGTCACTCATTTCCCAACCTAAACAGAATAACTTAAAAGAGGCCTTCCAGGATCACTGTCTTGGTTGGATTTCCAAGAACAAAGCCTGAGAGATTGGTTTAAGAACACACGGTTTATTTGAAGTATATGCTTAGGAAAACCTGTAAAAGAGTGAAGGTGGCATGGAGGAGAAGAGAGCAAGGATGTGGTCATTGATGTGATTTTAGGTAATGTCTAGCCTTGGGGTGATCTATGGGTTGTGGTGGTGGTGAGGGGTCTGGCGCATAAATCAAGGTGGTGGCCAGGTTTGAAGTAAGGAGCCAGGTTTTGGTACCATGGTATCAATCAGTCATTGACTGCGTTATAAGCATCTCCTACCAGCCAAGGACAATTCTCCTGGAAAGACTGCAGGTTTAAACCATGCCACAGAATCATTCTCTCACAGCTGGAGGATGCGTGCACTGGCTTGGAAATGAGATCTAGCAGGGCTTCAGCTCACCTGTTGTAACAAGCTGGCCCAACATTGCCACCTCTGCCCTGTTGCATACACCTAGTTCAACTCTGGCTTACTTTCATTCTCTGATATTTTTCTTGCTTAATTATTTGTTGATTTGCTGTCTCCCTGACTAGGGCATAAGATCTTGAGAGCAGTAATCTTGCCTGTTTTGCTCATACATACATCTCTAGAATCTAGAGATGCTGGTTGATGAGGGAATATTGATTGCGACTCACCTTCTTCTTCTGAATTGCGGGGAAAAATTATGTTCAGACAAAGAACGTATCGAAAACAAAATGAGAAGACTGAATTGTTCTTATCATGGCCAGTTGCTCCCCAGCATTCCTTTGCTTCCTGTGCCATTTTCATATTCCAATGTTAGAAATTTAGCTGACCTTTTTTTTTTTTTTAAGCAAAGGATTTTTTTTTTTTTATTCCAAAGGATTTTGCTTAAAAACCGTGTTTTCTAGAACAATGATAGCTGCCACCAGGGAGGCAAAGTCAGCTTTCAGCACCTATCATGAAATATTTACAGAACAGACTTGAAGAAAGGGAAGGCAAGGCAAAATTGTCCCCAGAAGCTCATCTCTAAGGCTTATTTAATATGAGTTCCCAAAAAGATATTTCTCAGCCAGTTAATTGCTACCGAGGCCAAACTTTATGGAATATTTTTTACAGATGAAGTTATTCTCCCCCCGCCCCAGACCTTTCATGTGTATCAAAGCACAATCTGTTCTGTGCGTTACTTTTCTTGTCTCCTTGTCCCTCCTCGTCTTTGGGGATAGGAGATTATGACCAAACAGCAACATGTTAGAGGACTCATAGGATAATGAGATGTGTACCTTTGCCTCACATTGTGTCTACACAAGTCAAACACACACAACCCCTGTTGAATAATAATGGCTGCCAACAGCTTTAGCAGCAGCCTTTCTGAAAGTTCCGGCTTCCCGTGGACAGTCCAGCCATCAACAATGAAAAGATCCCCTAAGAAATCTGATCCATTTAGTTAGGAAGCTAGAAGCATATGGAAAATACGGCAATCCAGTTGTGTGCATAAAGCCACAAGAAGATAGTCATCAGGCCTGGGACAATATGATATAAAATAATAAGGTGCCATTTGGAGGACTTACAAAGTATCAAGCTTTATGCTAAGCAATTTTAGACATTATATTATTGGATCTTCAACAAATGCTGTGAGGTACACAACATCTTTGTTTTACAGATGAGGAAACTGATATACATTGAGGATATACAAGCTGTCCTATATCACACAGTTGGTTTGGTGGATATTTATTATTTTTGCCTGTCCAGCCTCATCTGCCATTATTCTGATCATACTTTGATTTGCCTTTGAGAACACTTCCCCCAACTTGTAGTATATTTGTTTGAGCAGAGCTGACTCCATTCCATGACCTTTGTCTGGCTAACTAAATTGTTCCATTATCTTGGCCATTTTTTTGAGGTCACCATCAACGCATGGTCCTAGCCAGGTTGGTGAGACTCAACTCCTGGATTTACCTGGAAATATCAAGAATGAAAATACCTTTTTCTTGTGATTGCTCAGATAAGCTAAGTGTAGCTAATTGTGATCAACTTGCCACCTCAAAGAGAGAGCTTGTTGACAAAATGCTAATATGAAAAAAAATACAGACGTGATAAAAAGAGACATATTTCTGATGCCATAATTTTAGCAGCAGCATTCCACCATTGCTGAAATAGTGCTGCTCATGGGACTTTTTAGGAAGCCAATATGTTTTCTTTATTTCTTAAGACAGTTTAAGGTGGATTTCTCTCTAGAAATTGGATGAGTCTCAATAGAGATTAAATATGTAATGGTTGACCTTGAATAATAACTAAAGAATGGCTCACCCCTCAACACGCGTGTACATAGCTGCAGAGCAGTTACACTCTAAGGATCGTGCAAGGGGGAAGGCATTGGGTATATAATCTGCTTTTCTTTCTGAACCTTTGGCTATTTTATAAACAGTTTTTATCCAAGTAGCCTAGATGAGAATAAATGAGACGAGGACTACCGATTGGAACATTAAGGGAAACTGGTATTAGAATCAGACAGTATTTGGTTTAAATCTCAGCTCTGACACCACATATCAAATGACATTGGAGAATTACTGAATCTCTCTGCAGCTCAGTTTTCTCATCAGTAAAATGCAATGATAAAACCTATCTCTTAAGGCTATTTTGAGAAATAAGTAGCAGTAGGCATGTACAGTGCTCAGCCAGGGTAGCTACTCTATAAATATTAGTTCCCCACCCCACCTCAGGTGCGAACTATCTGGCTCTCACTATTGAAGCTCACAGATACTAGCATAGGGAAGTGGGTAGGAGCGCCCCCGCCATGTCTCCCCACAAACAGTAGTTCCTACTTTTAAGACAAGTAAATGAAGCAAGTTTGGGCTTATTCTCTAAGGATTTTAATGACTGGGCATATGTGTATTGTATATAATCTTACAGCAAAGTCATGTTTCTAAACAAAATCAACCCCATTGGTAGAATATTTCGTTTTAGCCAGATTGTGTCTTTGTCACCTTGTCAAATAACTGATTTGACTGATTTGTCTCTTCCGTCAGAATAAAGGTTGCCTGGATTGATCAAGCAAATAATGTTTATTGACAACTTGTAATAATAGCAGGGCCATTCTTTATCTCCATGCTGGCCCTCAAATGAGGAATAGGGGTGTGTACAAGGTCACCCACACTCCAAAGAGTCCCTTAAAAAAGGTGACACTGGTAATGAAAAATCTAGTTAGAGTTGGGGCATAATTACTGACTGGAAAAAAGTCTGGATAGATTTCTTCTGAAGAAAGGGGCTATGCCTTTGTAATCTTCCTGCTATGGGAAACCTATGGGGCCAGTTAAGGGCTATGTGCATTGCACTGAGGAATGTAACTGCAACTGTGAGGGACTGGATGGGGAATGACCATGTCCCGGGCTTGGCTGCAGTGTTTAGAGTCCATTTACTGAACATGCATTTATAGAGGAAGCACCATGTGCCGGGAAGTGTTCTAGGTGCTGGGACACAGATAAAACTTCCGTCCTCATGGAGTTTAACATTGATTGTGAGGAGACCGACTAAAAAATAAGTAAAATATAATACACAGTATGTTAGAAAATGATGAGTAATGTGAAGAAGATAACAAAGCAAGGTAGGGGAATAAGAATGATAGACGCTGGAATACAGGAAGTGACAACTGCAATTTAGAATAGGGTGTTTACCGAAGACTGCAATGAATAGGTAGTGTTTGAGGAAACAACAGAAAGAAAAAGAAGAAAAGAAAAAATAAAACCCACTAGATTTCTGGGAGAAGATTTCTGGGAGAGGTCTGCCTAGCCTGTTGGAAGATGGCAAGAAGGAATCAAGGGGCAGAGGAGGAGGGTAGTAGGTTAGGTCAGAGAGCTGGTGGGCTGGGCTGGGGAGGAAAAAGGCTGGAATGCCCAAAGCCTCTCCTCCCAGGGAGAAGGAGCCATCTCTAGACTGAGAAGCTCTCACTTATGTCTGAGGCCCTCTATTGCTGCTGCTCTGACAATAGACTCTGGAGGCACATGGTGAGGGGGAGGAAGACATGTGCCGACAGACCAGGTAAGTAACCAGACGGCAATAGTGGAGAAAATGAGGAATGGCCGACTTACAGAATGACGTTTCACATTGTGCTCTGGCTTCACCTATGGATTTCGGTGAAGAGACAGGTGGTCATTCTGCTGTAAAAGGCCCAAAAGAGAAGTTCTAAAAACTTGAATAAAATTGACAGGGTCTTAGGTCAAGGACCGTAAGGTGTTTTAGCCAAGTTTCATGTTGGAATCATGAGTGAGAATACAGATTTATAATTCCTCAATCCCTAAAAGTGAGGCAAAAAAATATAAATAACTAAATGAGAGAGGTAAGGGACATCTGTGAGAGTACTATGGCTCAAGGACAAGAGCGACAGTTGTGATCTGTGTTTGAAGGGGGTCACAGAGCCCCCTGACATGTCGAGTGTGGGGAAGGAGGCAGAAATAAGAAACCTCAAAGAGCCTCATGGGTGAGAGAGGGTGCCAGAAGAGCAACATCTCCAAGAAACAAGGTGGAAATGTGGTTGTCTCACCCAGGTCAATGGGCTGAGCTTTGTGCAGAGGGGAGGGGGTGATGGGTGGTTTAGGTGGGGGAGGAAGGAATGGGGGAGGCCACGAGATGCCAAAGGAGGGCCTAATCAAGGTTTGCTTTATGTGAGAAATCAGTGAACACACAAAGTGGCTCCTGTCTTCCTGGGAATGACTCTGACTGAAGATGATCTTCTTAAGTTCCATTGTAGGAAGTGAAGACTGGTTCCAGGTGAGTGTGATTTCCTGTCTCCCAGTCCAGGTGCTGAGAAGAGAGAAGGCTGATCCTTCACACCGCTTCCTCCCCGCAGGAGGGCTGCACTCACCTCAGGGTAATGCACATCTTTCACCAGGACAGAGGCCCGGGTCCGTCTACAGTCAGAGCTGGTTTTGTTAACCTTCCAAATCCTTCAGGCCAGAGCTCAACCCTTTGCAGTGGCCTGAATATGAAAGTGAAAGGAAATAAAGGAAAGAGGAGAGAACCTACACACATTAGCCATTTCCTCTCCATCGGGCATCATCCCAAATACTCCTCAGATATTATGGTATATAACTCTCGAAACACCCATGGAGGTAGGGTCTTAAAAGTGACCCTCTGAACAAACTGAAAACAATTAAGTGACTTAACCTAGGTCGCCCCCAGCCTGTTTCACACCCCAACTTCACGATCACCCAGACTCACCCTGTTGCTATCAGTGTAGGTTCTAGGAAGGGGATATTCAATCTGTCTCTCTGGCAACACTGCCCACTGGGAAACATTCCACGTGTGCTGTGGGGCTCCTGCTGTCTACGCCCCGCCTGGCAGGATCCTACAAGTTACAGAGGAGAGGGACCAAGGGCAGGGATGCCAAGCACATCCTTTGTGAAAGGTTTTATACTCAATCTTTTATATACAAGATTTCATTTAGCCCCCACCATAGCTCCATGAGGAAGATATTTCCGTGAGGACGCTCAGAGCGTGTACCCAGCCCATGAGCAGCTTTTCTGGGAGGCAGGCAAAATCCCCTGTATTTTTCCAAATTGCATGTTCACTGGTGCTTGAGTCCTGGGGAGCCTCACTGGTTTCCGTAAGGCCTGGGGGCACCTGGGGGCTTTTCATCAAGAGTCACAGAAACTAAATTCAGAAAATCAGACTTGTCAGAATTGTTAAGGTAAGAGGACAGCAAAGAGGCACCCTGGGTTTTATGTTCATGCGGGTTAGTGATCAGTGGGGAGGGTGGATTGTAACCTGCTCACTGTCAGTATTCAAGAGTGACAATGCGTGTGGGGCTCCAAAACCCAGCTCTACCACTTACTAGCCTAGCCGTGGGACTTCACACATGTTACGTGGACTTTCTGTTTCCTCAGCTGCCGCTATATTGGATATCAGAACTTGCTTTGTCCCAGATTTCTTATGAGGGTAAAAGGAGACACTGTTTTACAGCATTTAGTAGCATGCTTATTGTGCGTGGGATAAGTCCTAGGAGTAGTACTGGCTGTTGAATAACTAGTACTTGTAACCATAGTCATTTCACTGTCAACAGAAATTTGCTCTCAGCATCACATTTATTTGGAATGGTTTAGAGTCACCATTGGAAAGGAGAGGTGGGAAGGAAAGAAAAGGAACAGGAGACAACACAACAAAGCTGGTAGAGGATGCTTGAAAATGCTGGTGGGACCCCATTGGCATGTGTGCAATCACATTAGCCCAGGAGGCTGCTGGGAACCTTCGCAGGAGGATAGGGCCCCAAGAGCGAGGTGATGAACACCCAGAACTGGGACCGTGGTGATGTAAAGGAGAGGACGCAGTCTTATTTTATGTGCAAGGTCTTTTTCTTACGAAAGTGTTATAAGCCTGGTGCCTGGCAGGGCTTAAGCATGGTTGGAGACTGACCTGGCTGAGGGACTCCACCTCCATTTCTGCTTCATCAAGATGTCAAACCACCTCCCGTCTGACCAGCCAGCCCTCCACTCCAGCATGTGTAGTGGAGGCCAGGAGCCTGGGGGTGTTTATCATTCAAATAGTCATAAATTTTCTGCTTGGCATCCCTCCCCACAACCCCCACCCCCAGCCTCAGCACACATCCACATAAAACTTCATCCCTTCTGGAAAATCCTTTTCTGCTCTGATGGCTTTAAGAATCATTATTTCTATTGTGTTTTCTACTGAAAAAGACAAGAGAAAGAAATCTAATCCTCAACTCAGGCCTTGGCTTCTAATTATCTTCTTAAAACCATTCGGGTTCCTTAAGCCTTTTATATTGGTGGCCTCAGGACAATCTTCCTACTGTCTGATGTCAATTTTCAGTGAAGCTTTAATACCTGCTGATGCATGTGAGGCAAAGGGAACTTTGCTTTAAAAAATGTATTTATCAAAACATGGTACTCACATATACATAGTTTCAGCTTTAAGTCTCCGCTTCTCCTACTAGGAGAAGGGGTAATTTGGAGTGTTTACTCTTCACAATGGAGGCCCACCTGAAATTTCACAGATTTATAAAACAGGAAAACTCGCAGAAGCCAAGCTCATTTTAAAATATAAAATAATAATTTTTTAAAACTGCCTCTGCTGTTAGGATGAAGGCAGCTCACCTGCTCATTTGTCAAATCTGTGATTCTTATTGCTAAAAAAATGAGAGAAATAGGCAGAGGAGAAGAGAGGAGAGAAAATGTTTATTTCAAAAGGGAAAATAAAGATCTTTTTTTAACATGATAACCGATGTTCCATCTCAATGACGGCAGAAAACACCAGAAATTGGAGTCATTTTTTGGCAGCCTTTTAAGATACATCATACCTTAAAGATTATCTAAGTAGATGTGGGTGAAAGATGGGAAGATAACATCATCAGATGGCTCCATAGTCCGCAGACTAGACCACCCTGAGAAGCCCAGCTAACCGCAGGATGTCAATAACCCCTTCGGCTGCCCTGTAAGACCATCATGATCCCTCGTCTGTTTGTGTAGCTTTGTCTCTTGTCAGTTCCACCCTTCTCTTAAAAGCTGTGCTTACATCTTATCGAGTCACATCTTTAGCTTCCTCAAACCATCTTGTCCCTAACACTTTCAGGTCGGCTCTATCCATGCTTTCCACTCTATCCTCCTGCCTCAACACTCTCGCCCTTGCCCACCTAGCAAATTCAGCACAAATACAGCCTTTTCTGAGAAACCTTTCCTGACCGGCACAAGCAGCCGTAGGTTCTTGCTCCCTGCGGTTTCTGCCCAGCTCTGTTGAGCCTCAATTATTGTCAAACAATAGCAGAAGGGATAGTTTCACAAAATATCCTGTCTTTATATCTTTAGATTTTAGTGTGCTGGCCAGTCCTTACTTGTAGATTAACTATACTGAGTAGGCCCCAAAAGAATTTTATGAGAAACTGCCATACTGGACACAAATCAACACTAAAGTAGTGAATCCATTTAATTCAATTCAACATACACCCGTCCCCCAATAGGAGCCAGGCACCGCACTGGCTGCAGAATTGGGGATTTACCAAGAGCTCCCAGACCAACTCTGGTCATCAGGGTGCAATAAATTGAATGAGGAAGCAGACAAGGTAACAATGTATCCTATTTGGGGTCAATACTAATATCTGGGGGATTTTTTTTTTTTCCTGGTAGTGAGACCAACTGGGTCTTGTATTTTCCATCCACAATCCCCAATTCTGCTCCCTGGTGGGACCCACACAAAGTTCAAAATTCTGTAATACAACAGTATAACATTTTTGTTTTTTTATGAGTGTTCTTAGACTCCTCTTTCCCTTTTGCCTCATGCCATTTCTTCTTTTACGAAACAACAGTCTTTCAATTGTTTTCCATTCTAAAATGATGGCTTCCACATCCTGGACACTATCCTAGACTCCACGTCTGTCAGTGTTGCTCATTGAGTGTCCTGGCCTCCTCTAGACTCGGAGTCTGGCTGTGGTCTGAACCATGCTGTCTGTTCCTTAAGCACCACCTTCCTCTGTGTTACCAGCTACTCCCATAATCCACCTCATGATGGCACTGGCAATTGTTTTTCTGGAGGTTTTGGACTGTGGTCCAGCATATTAAATACCTACATATTAGAACCCTCTTCTGTTCCTGTCACGGAGAAACTTGATAGGAATATCATCATTGTCTTTATAAGTCTATAATAAACAGGATAAAAACTATGTGCAGCCTCTTTTACGAAACAATTTCTCCCCTGAGAGTCACGGACCAGGGAGGGACTTGGGGTATTAACATAAGGTTGCCAATATTTTATTATGACAAGTAAGGGCATTATTTATTTATTTAAAAAAGGAAAGACAGAAAAGAAAAATATCGCCATGTACCATCACCATCAGTTCATAAGAGAAAGCACAGACATGCCCCCACCTTCATCGCCATCAATGGATTAAACATCATGGTGTCAGAGCACATGCTTAGCCAATATTAGTGAATAAATGGACGTGAAAACAAATATGATTTATAGGAAATAGGCTCCACTGAGTTAAAAATTATCTCCAATAATTCTTTAGCCCAGCGACTATTGATTTGGTCGCAAGAGAAGTTTCATTTGTCAGAGGGGCCGTGGCCAAGAGAACAGTTTACTACCTTTGTGTGACCAAGTGAATTTGTCTTCAGAATCCTGCATATACCCTGCCTTTCTGCAGGCCTTAAATCCTGGTTCTACAATCTTGATACCCCAGTGCCACCACCAGGATGGCAGAACCGTGCTCCAGCACCTCCCAACACCCACAGCTGTGAAAGCTCAACGATGTCTGTAGTCATCCCAGCATGATGCACACCACCAAGGAGGCCCAGCTCCAGGAAGGTTCATTTAATAAATGACTCAATGACAGCTCTTCCTTCCTCGGCCCCCAACTAATATGCCTAACTCCAGTCATCCCCATCTCCTACTCTTTCCACAGCGTTGCCTATTAAGCTTCCCTGGCCTTCTCCAGTTCAAAATCTTTAATGACTTTCCATTAAGCTCAGAAAAAAGGCCCAAGTCCTTAGACGAGCATTGAAAGGCTCCCATAATCTGCTTTAATGTATCTTTTCAACCTCAATGCCTTTCAGCAGTTTGTCTTAACTCCCCTGTGCCTTTTCAGTAACTACTTTGCCTCCTATTAGTGTCTGTGTCTTCTGTCCTCTTCTAGGGAATGAGATAAGTGCCTCACTCACCCCAGCACAAACTCCTGCAAATACTAACTCAAATTACAACTCTTAGGTGAATGAATAAGGTACGCATGCACAGATAAAGAAAGACTCACCTTTACTCAATTACTCATTTGTGATCTGCCCCATTTAACGCAGCGTTAGGTACATCATAGGAGCTCAATGCATAGGACTTGCCAAAGGAAAGGGTAGAAGGCAGGAAAGCAAGAAGAAAAGGAGGGAGGAAGGAAGGATAAAGGGAAGAATGAGAGCAAGCAAGGTCAGGGTTTAAACTACATGATAGTCCCTTCGGTTAATTTTTTCTCTTGGACCACAGGACAAAGGTGGGGTTTGGATGATGCTGGGAGAGTAAGTGATTCAGACTCTACAAATCAACTCTGTCCACAGAGTCAGGGAAAGGAGAAATTAAATCTCCAGTTATAGGTTGTGAGAATCCCCGTCCTTAGCAAAGGAGAAAAGAAAACTGAATGGCTGAAGGAAAAGCAAGTGAATGTTAGACACAGAAGTGCCCAGTGGCTTCCAGCCAATCTTTGTGTTCATTTGCTCTGTGTCCAGATCTTCTTCCAGATGTTAGTTCTGCAAACCAATAGTCCCAAGTCTTCGGCCATCATCAGACACTTGTTTGCAGTCTCACCACAGGCAGCCGCCACACAAAAGCAACAACTTTCCATAGATGGCTCTTTTAGGTCATCTTCCTGGTTTACATACATTCGCAGCAAGTTTCGAATTATCCACTTTCTCCATTTCTCCAGGACACTCAGTTTGTGACTTTACTATGATCATACACCTTTCCCTTCTAGACCTTGACTTACCCACCTCCTCCCACAACTGTGGAATGTTTAAGTACTGTAAGAAGCCCCTTGTTCCACTGTACTTATAGTGGATCTTCTTCGTGATTGAACCCTAACTAACAGGAAATGAGAAGTCCTCTATACCTCCAATCTTCTTTAGGTAGAAAGCAGCCTGAGAATACTACTCACTACAAATATAGATCATTTCTTATGTAAAGGGAGATGTATTATAATGTGTCCAGGATTTGTTTTAATCATGTATGGTAACACAGAAATGCCTGTCATGAAAGAAGATGTTTATATTCACAGATCCCTAAAAGCAGGAAACACGCCATGGCATGCAGGGCCATATGGGGAAGGATCAGGAGTCAGAGAGGGAGTGAGAAGGGAGAGAATGACCCAAAGCCTTTATTGGGGTTTTCATAGGAAGGACTGTAGGAGGCAGGGTAGCTATGGTGAGTAAGTCTAGGATTAGACAATTTGAATAATGATTCGTGGGCTCTAAGCTACATGATAGTCCCTAGTTGTCCAGTATGTGGCCCTGGGTTGATTTAGGGCAGAGGGAATGTTGGCTTATTGTGTGAGAGTTTGATAAAGGAGATGGTTGGGGCCATGCTATGGGCTTTAGCCACTCTGTTTTCATTTTGCTTGTATATTGCTACTGGCAAGTCTTCTACATAATATAAAAGTACATCTCCACACTCGTACGACAAAAATTTTAAATTTCTTTTTGTGGACTGATGCCTCTGAATGAGGAGTTAGCATGGTTTATCTGGTTCTAGCTGCTCTGCTTTCATTTTGCTATTGTATTGCTTTTAGCAAATCTACACATCATAAAAAGATATTTGTGTCTGCTTGCCTGAAGCTTGTTAATATCTTTCCAAAATTGCCTAACACATGATCAAGATTGTGCAGGAGACTCATCATGACCTGGGATCCAGATTAGGGCAACAAAATTTGACTGGTGCTCTTGAGCTCTTCCATTCCTCAACCCAGTAAAGCAACTTAGATTTGTGAGATACATGCACAAGTAGGTGGCCAAAATTAGTGACTAAAAATACAAGACATCCAGTTAAATTTGAAGTTTAGGTAAACAATTAATACTGTTTTAGTCTAAGCATATCCAATGTAATGTTTGGACATATTAAACTAGAAACATATTTAACTGGATGCTCTGTATTTTACCTGACAACTCTATCATAAGTTTCAGTAAGGTATAGGGAAGCCAGGCATGTTTCCTCTGGTATTCATTCTTTTAAAAATTGTGTCTTTTTTCCTACTTTTGTCAGATGTAGTAATGTGGTTTTACTTTAACGTGTAGCATGGAAAAGGCGATACAGACTTCTGGGAACCCAGAGCAAGAGGAATGTCCCTCACATCTACTGGGCACTTACAATTCATCTAATATTTCACATACATGATTTCATGCAATCCTCTCCACAACCCCAACAGACGCGAGTGTCACCATTTTGCTGTGAGGAAATGGAAACGCAGAGGATTTCCCGGAGTCACATAGCAGGTAGGTTGAGGCTCATCTCTCTGACCCGCGCTACCTGGCTCCCAAGCACATAGGCCCATAGCTCTAGCACGCTGATCTCTAGGGAGGCACATGAGGAGCTTGTGGTGTGTGAGGAGGGACTCAGCTCTTGCTGTTTTTCTGTCACTTTTGTGATGCCAGTGTTTTCCCTTGTTGCCTGACATTTGAGAGCCCTGTTAATAACTATATACTTTATGGAGGACAAATAAAGGTAAGAAAGAAAGAGTAAAGATGTGGAAAAGACATAAAATATACCTCGGTTTTATTCTAGAAGGAGGAATAAATACTTATCCAGTGACTCAAACAGTCCCCTAGCCATTTGGTCTTGTCACATAAAAATGGTAGCAGACCGTCTTCCATGGAAAGGGAGCCTCGCGTGGAGATTGCTCAGCAGTAAACTTGCCGTTAAGTGATCCCTTTGGTCACTCAGCGTCCGAGTGGAAGAGAGTCTATTTTTACATAGGAGAACCCTTTGCACAAACTAGAAATAGTAGGACTCCTCTTCTGAAGCTTCAGAACAGGTCTCTCTGTCTTGGAATATTGCAGGAGAGAAGAAAAGGAGAAGAAAGTGAGGGCACAGTGCACAATGTCAAGTAAGTTATGGGGGCTGGTGCTGTGGCGTCCTGACCTATGCTGCTTGACAGGGCAGAGGAGTCTTGGCTAGAAAAATTTAGGAATTTAATTATAAAAATGTAGTGAAACATACCATCCCCATGTGGAGGTTTCCTTTCCCAAAAGGAGCAAGCCTAGATAGATCCGAGACGTTAGCAGATTGGTATCTTTTTTTCATTGAAAGATTGATGTCCCTTAGACAGGTTAAGTAACTCCACTCTTGGCTTCTATTTTCCACCACTCCTTTACTTATACTTGAGGACTCAGAGTAAACCGGTCAGCATTTACCCTTGAGCTTGACCTAAATCATTTTCTGGAAAGGCGCTAACATGAAGGGAAATCAATGGGCCAAAGCTGAATGGAGCAAATGAATCACAAAATGCTTTTGTCCCTGCTGAAGCATGTGGCCCTGATGCTTTTGGGAACCAGTTTACAAAATAAGGGTCTTATGACACTTATAGACACCACTCAGAAGGCTTTTCTTTTAAGAGTCCACACTGGTTTACATCACCACCAGGGTTAGGACTTGGGAATGCTCACACTGGGCAAAAAAACTCCAACAAATTCACTAAATATACCTGTGCTTACATATTGATTCCCCCAGATAATTGTGGATGTATCTCTTCTGCTTTCTGCAAGACTTCTGTGTGTGTCTTCTGTGTGTATTGCTGGGACAGGAGCTGAAATTTTAATAGAGCTTGAAAGGAATTCATGATAGAAGTCACAAATTCAACTTTACTTCCTTAGAGCACCTATATAAATAATGATTTGATATTTTGGCTGCACCAGAAACTGCCTCTTATTGTTTGGTTTTAAGGCAGTTCTCAGGTTCAAGTGAGTTAGTATCTGGAACAGCAACTGTATGCCAGGTAAATGCAGTGTTAGGATCTGACAGGTCTTATGCCCTAGAGTCTTCCAACCCGCTCTGTGAAGTGGACATCAGTCCCCGTGGCTCACAAGTGAGTTGACCTGGACTGAATAAAAAATGGCAAGCACATTAGCCCAAGGCAGTCATTCCAGGGGATGACGTAGCAAGCATAGCTAGCCAGGTCTGTCTGATTCCAAAGCCACACTTTCTGTTGCCTCTCCTTTGCTACATTGAAGAGTGGTTTGTTCCTATGCTGTTGGACTGGTGCCCTGTTCCTATTCTTCCCACCTGTAACCACCTGAATTCTTTCACTGAGGGTCTTCTCTTGCTCTGGAACCCACGTAGCTGTCCTCACTATAAGCTGGAAGTACGGAAGACTTAACTCTCCCACTTCCATGGCTGCCCTGTCATGACTAATGAAGTTGGTAGATGCATATTCACTCTGCTGACCTTTGCTGAGGCAATGTGTGTGCTGCAGATACTGTTTCCCAGCGCCCTTCTGAGGCCAAACCCCGCCCCTGACATAGCTAGGTGCTTTGCTAACTTATCCTGTTTTGGCTGTCTTCACTTTCTTGTGCCATTTCTCCATCCCCCTAGTGGTGCTTCTTAGTTTATCTTTCATATTATTGTCTCATGGCCTAATTTGGAGGGAACTCCCCAAATGTGTGGTTTTAGAGATGAAGGCACTGAAGAAGTGTGGTGTGTGTGTGTGTGTGTGTGTGTGTGTGTGTGTGTGTGTGTGTGATGAGAAGGGTGAGAGAAGGTGATAGTCCAAGACGAGACCTACCACTGCTGTCAGATTTCTACTTTTTCGTTTGTAAATGTGATAAAAACGCCCGCCTTCCATAGCGGTTGAAAGTATTAAATTGCACGATGCATGGCAAGCTGATGCACATAGCTGGTGCTCAATTAATGTTCAGCAATTATAGAGTTGAAAGGTCATGAACTTTGAGCTTGACCCGTATTAAAGATCTGGAGTTAAACTCTGCATCTGTCACTTACCAGCTATATGAGTTTGGGTAAATTACTCTGAGCCTCAATGCCTTTATCTGTGCAATGTGCATAAAGATATACTCCCCACAAAGCTGGGCTAAATGTTGAAGTAAGCAATGTATTCAAAGCAGCTACAGACAGGACATTGTCAATTTCCAGATGATGGGAACACCTTCGCTTCTGCTTCTTCCATCTATTTAAGGATGCAGACAGAGCCTTAGGTGTAGGGTGATTTTCAGGCTTCTTTCAGTTTACCAGTACTACTCTAGCAGGAATTAAACTTATACTTGCAATTCCTCTGAGTGATTGATAGGCATTTCATAATGATTTTATCAATTGGTAGAGGGTGAAAGTCACTCAATGATTAGCCTGGTTCTTCCATTAAAACCCAAAGCCCAAGATATTCTCTAATTACTCACAAATCCCTGTTAGGTTTCATAGTATAATTGCTATTCATGGTCCAATTAAGGAGCAATTGCAAGCTGAGAAAAAAATATGCTTTATTGCTTCAATTTTGAAATTCGTGCATTTGGAGCCTTAATCTACTCCTAATCTGTAGGGTTCCCTATAATGTGATGCCCGTGCTGCTACAAGGAGGCTTGTGGGACTGCCTTACCCTTGCCAGGCTCCTGCAGGACAGCTCTCGGGCTGAGAGCAGAGCCTCAACAGGCTCCGAGGTCTTGCAATCTAGAAAGCAAAAGGACAGATAGACAAGGGACCCTGCCCTTTCTGGTGTGCTTGAAAGAAAATCATCAAGATCTCTTAGAGTTTAAGCTATCAGGATGCGTGGGGCTCTGCTAGGTTGGAAGCTGGTCCTCCAATGAGGGAAGGTAGGCTGCAAATGCTTAGGAGAAAAGCAGGCATGACCTAGGGGGCTGAGAATTCAAGCAGGTCTGGATTCAATTCCCTGTTCTACCATTTCTAGTAGTGTGGCTTTTGGCAAGATAGCTCTCAGTATTCCAGTGCTCTCATCTCTTATGAATAGGGAAAATAATAGCACTCACTCTTTATCAAAATTATAAGGATTAGATGAGTTAATACATGGAGAGCACCCAGCACATAATGGTCTGTCAGTAAATGCTGTCATATCACCATCACCACCACCGTCATCGTGATCACTATCTTCATCATCACCACCATCACCAATATTACTTTTCCAACTTCTACACAATTGACCTTTATTGAGCATATAGGTCAGGAAGGGATATACCCATAGGTCAGAAGGGATATACCCGCTTCTCATCTTAGATATGATACCTGCAGAGCTTCACATATCTCTTTATATTGTTTAATGTTAAGCAACACTACATAGGGTTCTTTACCGAGTACATCTCAGAACACTCAACCCTCCAATTTTTATTGTAAATCTGAAAAAAGAAGGTCTGAGGCAGCACAGAGTATAGTGGCCAAGGGTATAGACTTTGAAGTCAGAGGCACCTGGGTACAAATACCCTGTTCTAGACGTTCAGCCTCTGCATCTATAAAATGGCTTCCTTCATAGATGTAGGCGTGAGATTTAAATGAGATAATATATGAAAAGTGCTTACTACTGTATGTGCACTTGAATATTCAAGAAAGCTTAAATTATCATTATTCTTATTTTTAAAGAGAGATGGAATCATAGTATTTCATGGAAGTTTCCCAGAGCCTCTCTTCTGTAAATGTACTGAATGTCAAGAAGAGAACATAAACCTGTCCAGAAGATTCCTCTTGGAAGTCCTCAGTGGTGTTATACAAAGTGAGTATGGGTGCTGGGCGGGGAAAAACAGCTTCCACTGTGTTTTGCATTCCACACTTGCCGGTGGATGCGTAGGGAGTGTGAGGAGAAGGGGCCACTAGTGGATCAATCAATTCTTCACGAGGAAGACACTTTTCTGAGGAGAAATAGAATGGGATTCCAGAGTAGACGGGGATTTGGGGGAAATTCAGAATATGCCCAGGTAGGGACAAAATGGAAACTTTGGCCTGATGATCAAACATCCTCCCACTCAACTAGGAACTGTCCCTTTGTTGGAAAGGTCAGGGGCTTGCTCTAAGAAGCATTGTGCTGGATGCCATTTCCAACTCCCTGGGGTGGTCTTAGGTCCCAGTTCTCATCTTAGAAAGAATCTGGGGAATATGGAACAATCCCTGATCCCTAACCACTGGCCAAAGGGCTTCACCTACAGAAGAACCCACCAAGCATCTGCCTATAAATACGGAGAAATATGGTTAAGCATTTCTTCATCTTCCAGAAGTCAAAACCCAGATCCATAAATCTTGCAGTCGAGGAGCAGGTGCTTAATTTTGGTCCTCCATTTTGCCGGAGAATTCATTTCATGCTGAACAGAATGGATCATTTTGCTTTGAGCTTGGCCCCATGGTTCCCAGGTTCCCATTGGTGAGGCATTATTCATTCACACTCTGGTCCATTTGTTTCCGCTGCAAATTTCCAGAGACTTTCAGATGTGTTGTTCACAGATTTTCTCATTTATGTTATTTCCTCGTGCATAACAACGATCCACCAAATTTCATTTTCTTTAATGATCCTCTGAATGGGGAAAAATGTTCCCTTGTTTTGTCACATGTTCTGATGTGGACCTGGTTTCAGATGTCAAAATGGTTTTGCTTGATAATGAACTATAAAGGGTCACTCTTCACCATTTTGCAGGCTGGCGGCAAGCCCCGATCCAAAAAGGAGGGTATCAGAGGAAGGCAGCCTAGGGCAGGGTAAAGAGTGAGACATTTGGAATCACATAGGTTTATAGCTCTGCCACTTCCTAATATCCGGTCTTGGACAAGTCATCCTACTGCTTTATGCCTCTGTTCCCTCGGCTGTATAATGGAGCCGGTGCTTATCGACACTATGGGATCATGGCAAGGCTGTAATATTACTGCCAATCTCAGTAATACCATGAGATCCCCAGGAATTATGAGTCAGATGCTCTATTCCACCCTGGTTTCTCCAAAGATGAACAAATATCAGTAAATGCAAACATCTCCAAATTATAAAGGACACTTAAAATAATCTACTGTGTTTACTTGTTTACATCTCTCTCTCTCTTGCAAACTGTGGGTTTCTTACAGGCAAGAGCTATGTGTTATTTTCATTTGTATCCCCAGTAACACTAATCAGTAAACATTTATTGAACTAATGTAAATGCCAGCTGTGTACTAAGGCTCAAATAAGAACAGTGGCCCCTACTGCAGAAAACAGTGCAGCCTTAAATGGATGCTGTCTTAATGGATGTTCTGCAGGAGAAGGTGATAATTTGTTCCAACCAATGCCCTGGGAGAAGGGCAGCACAGTTCTGAGAAAGGGGGAGCCCGCCCAGCGTCTGAGCCCGCAGAGATCCATCGCTTCCTGGAAGGTTGAAGCTTTCAGTCTGAGAGAATGTGGGAGCAGAGCTTTGAGGAGCTGGGCTGGGACAGACAAGACTGCTCATCCTGGGAGAGAGAAGAAGACCCACAAGTACTTCCGCAATATGGGATTGAACTATTTTGCTCTGGCCCTTGTAGGAGTCTTGATATAACACCCTTCACAGCAAGTGAATTTGCCAGTGTTTGCAGATTCCTTTGGAACCCGGGCACTCACAGTGCAAATACTCACTGGACTCTGAGCAAGTCCACAAGATGCCTGGCTGGGGTGAAAGGACAGGAGGCCATGCTTGATAACTGGTTGGACACACACAAAGGGCCGGAGCAGCCACGTGTCCACCTGTGCAATCACATTCCAAAAGACAGAAGCAACTTCCCGTGCTTCTCACTCACATCACCCACGTAGTGAACCCCTACAGGGTGGAGTTCAGCGGTCCCGTGGACGTGCCCCTTGGTAAACGGCTGGGCTCCAAATGCATCAGGACTGATGCCACAGGGTTTCCTTTCTGATGTCACAGGAGGAGGAAAGGAAATAGAAGTGGCAGAAAGAAATAAAAAGAGGAAAAGAAAGGAGGGAACCAGCTGCAAGAAAATGACTTTTACGGCGCAGTGTGGCAAGTGTTGTCCTAAATAGGTTTCCATTTCCAAAACCCAGTGAAGAGGAATTTATCTAAGTTCTTGTTAATGCTTTGCACAGGGAACGCCCCTCTGCGAGAGCCTCCATCAGCAGCCAGGTGCCCTGCACAGCTCTGGATGCGTGGTCACTCATCACTACTGTCTTAGCTCCCATTCAAGTCCATGGAAGGGGATTACTTCCTCGCAGCCACGGAATCATCCAAGGCTGCCTTGTTTTCTCCGATGATGTCCACAGCTTAGCCTAGCAGATCATTCTAAATGAGAGGCACATAAAGGGCTTTGTGGAAAGGATGGGCCCAGGGGACTAACTCAGGCCTTGTCCGGAGACCCAGGCAGATGAGTTTCCGGGCCTGCCATCTCCTCCTTTGTTGCTTTTTCCAGAGCAGCCAGACACCTTCGTCCAGTTACTGGGTCACATTCTGTACAAGGAAACCGAGGGTAATAAAAATAGCACCTCACATTTGGAAACTGTTTTACAATTGCCCAAGTGCTTTTCATACCTGTCATCTGACTCAGTCCTCACAGCACCCTTCTCCGTGAAACGGAAAAATATCTTATTTGAAAGAGAAAGAAGCACTGTATGGCAAAGTCACCTGCCCCAAATCCTACAGCAAGTTTGCCAAAGTTCTGCCCCTATGGTCTGTCTTCCTGGGGTGTAGCTCAAAGGGAAGTGGGGGTGAGGCTCGTTCTGTCCGCAGGTCGGGCTGCCTCCGTTGCCCCGCCCCATCACCCTCCCATGTAATTGACAGCTGCATTCTCTTCATGGCTCCTCCTAAATATCTTTATCATGCCCTGCCCCACCATTCTCTCCTGGTGAAGACTGCCACATCTCCCCGTTGCCCTCAATCTTGCTCCCCTCTACCCACTCCTCAGGCTGCATGCAGGAAAGAGGGAAATGACAGATGTTTTTCCTCAAACAAAAATGATAGCATGTCACATCGCTACCCAGATTTCTCCAGTGGTTCCTGAGGACAATGCCCAGGGTCCAGCCTGATCTGTTGCTAGGATTTCAAGTGTTGTCATTTACATACCCCTGAATGCTCTGTGTTTCAGTGCTGCTGACCTATGACCTTTCCAAATGTGCCCAGGAGGCCATGCTCCTCTGGACTTTGCTCATGAACTTGTCTTCCTGGTATTATAGTAATTGTAATAATAATAATAATAATAATAATAATAATAATAATAATAAATACAATAAGGAGGACGATGGTGGTGACGATAAGCTTATTTTGTTGATAGTTGATGATTGACCATCACAGTTATTTAACTCACATATCTACTCAAATCTTCACCCTGTGTAGAAAATACAGCCTCCTTCTCCTCACCTAGATCTCAGTTCAAATATTACCTCCTCAAGGAGGCCTTCCCTGACAATCCTCCCTATGATCATCTGCCCAACTCTATCTCCTGCTGTCCTTGTCACTGTATTTTTATTTTGTTTCAGCTCATCTTATTTATGGATCTGCGTGGAAATGTCCTATCTCCAATCCTACTGCCACTAGCAGAGTGTGAGCTCCTTGGGAACAAGGCTGACAGAATAGCAGGCTTGTTCACCCTGTGGCCCTGTGCCTAGGACATGTCCATGGTCATGGTATTAAGTGACCAAGGACCATTTGGTTGACGAGGAATCTGAGGCTCAAGAACTTAATTAACTTGCCTAAGATCAACCAGTTATCAAGTGGCAGAACCAAGAGTTGATTCAGGATATCCTGACCTTAAAGTCAGATTCTAATTTCAAGGTCACATGGTCCAGAAACTTCCTCTAGTGTCCTCAAGACTATTTCTCAGTACACATGTGCACAAATTATCATCCCCAGTAATTACTCCTGTCTTGGCACTTGCCCTGTCTTGTAACTGCTCACTTCGGTGTCTTTAGACTGTGAGCCACTTGACATCAGGGATTCTATCCTGTTTACTGGAATATCTCTAGTACTTGGCATGGTAACTGAAATCAAGAAGGTGCTATGTTTTTGAATGAGGTATGGAGGAAAGCTGAGCATCATTTTCCTGAGTGCTCTTTGACTTAGCATTACTTTAGACCAGAGCTATTCAAAGGGTGGTCCCTAGACCATCCCTGGGAACTTGTTAGAAATGCAGATTCTCGGCCGCATCCAAACTCATTGAATCAGAATCTCCTGGAAGTGGGGCCACCCAACTGGGGTTTCAAAAGCTCTCCAGGTGATTCTACCATAAGCCAAACTTTGAGAATCACAGCTTTAGATCAATGACTGACACCACTAAGCAAATTTAACACAACTCTGGCTGAATTCCAGGTTCCCTCAGGTCATGCGGTCTCAGAGTTGAAGGCAGTGTAAGGTGCAATCACCCAGATCCTGCTGGAAGACTCAGCTCCTGTTTGCCCTGGGTCACTTGGCACAGGCAAGCCTTTTCCTGTGCAGTGTCATGCTGGCCTTCCTTCTGTAACAATCTAATGCCCACTGGCAGGAACACTGAGCAATGAAGTTATCCCTGCTCCTCAATACTTCCTCCTAACCTCTTCCACACCATTTGTGTCCAAGGAACGTCATCCTGGTTTCCCAGTGTTCCAGATCACTACCTGGACCTTAGAGCCGCTTTGGCTGGGTTTACGACCTGATCTAGTACTCCTTTCAGAATGCCAAGCTGGCCCTACTCCTTCAGATGTTGGCAAATCTTCTCCTTTGCTTCACTCATTTATCTGTTCCCTGCTAAAGTGGATTGATATCACTACCTAGACTCCTGACACTGGGAACTACCACCCTCCTCCCACACCAGTCCAGATTGAGATGGCCCCCTGGAGATGATGCTGTTGAGCTAATGACTCGTTTTCTTTATACTCAGGCACCAGAACTAGCTATTTCCCGGAATCCTGCCCCCATTGGGACTGGCTACACTCTTGATACTGCAGTGCTGCATGAAAATCTTAGCCTGCTTGGGGGCAGGGTTTCAAGGGTGAGTCCTTCGCCAACAATCTTAAGTGCTACTCCAGCTCCACTCTCAGTGATGAGAAATTCAACTTCCAAAGTGGTCTATTTTAGCTTCCAACAACTCTGACTATAACAATGTCCTCATATGACCACAATATACTTCTTTGTGACTTCTGCCCATGACTTCTTGCTCTACCGGCTCATTTAGCCTACAACCCCACCCCAAAGTATTCACTCGTGACGCCCAAGTTACCATCATTGCCCTAGGTATGCTTAGAGCATTATCTGCTTTGATCCTCACCAAATCTATATTTTATCTTTAACAAAATGAAGGCTGTTGGTTCTCTCAACCAACACCAGTCATACACAGTTACAAAACCAGGCTGCAATGTTTCCACGTTAAGGAAGTAGATCTCAGTGCTGATAAGAAACGGGGTAGGTCTCCACAAATGTGTCAGTGACTGCCTGAAGCTCCCCAGAAGTTTAGCTCCGAATAAATGAACATTCCTACTTTAGAATAACTTTATTTTATTTTTAGAACATGCCCTGTGGAATTGCACGCTTAGAGGGACAAGGAAAAACACATGAGACTTCTCAAATTACTGCAGACATATTATGGGGACATGAGAGAGAAAGCCTGCAAGTGGAGTAAAATGTCAACGAGCAGGAAATGAGGAGGGTGAAGCTATGTGCCAGCTGCAAGACGTCCTGAGTAGAACATCTCAGCCCAGGTCAAGACCACTAGTGCTACCCTTTTATCCATACGTGGGTTCCCACTGGCTCCAGCCTTGGCTATATGGGACCTAAGTCACCTGAGTAGTACCATTGCAAAAAAAAAAGTCTAACTGAGCAGTACATCAGGAAGCTCCTGCTCCATCAGTTCATTGGGTTTGGTGACCATCTTGAGTTCCAGGATTAATATTGAGTGCAGTCTCCTAAATATTTCTGTAACATCATCATGAGTTCTGGAATCAGATAAATTCAAATCTGGGCCACTCATTAGCTCTAGGTTGTGGGACAAATTATCTAACCTTGAATCTCAAATCTCACATCTTCAAAATGGGTAAAAGAATGTATATCAAAGACCTGTTGGGAAAAGAAAAAGAAGTGACATTTATAAGGTGAGAGCAAATATTTTCATTAGTATTAAATGTCACCGTAGACCTTTTCTTGTCTAACCCCATTTGCCTATATCTGTAGGTTTCTCCATCACTGCCTCCCAGAGTCAGGATGCTGTTACCTGATTTTCCTGATTATCTGGATTCAGTGTCCTGCTTCATTTCCTTCCACAACCATTTCCTGGTGGCTGGCCCCAGGAGAACTTTTCCTGCTTCCTTTTGAATTTGGATCAAATGAACAAATGCCTGCTAGTTCTAGCATCTCCACTCAGCACTTTGGGGCCCACTCTTGTTTTGCAACCCTACATCAAGCTCTGCCCATCTGTATCCAGGCTGAGTGTGGGGACAGAGCCAGGAGTGCAGTTTCCAGGCTCTCAGCCTCACGTGGAGAGGTGCTGGCTCAGGTAGTAAATGGCCATCAAGTGTGATCATAGGGCCATCAGCTGTGGCTAGTTGGTCATCAGCTGTAACCAGTGAGCCATTGGTCACTAATGTAACTGCCTTGGCTACGCTAGCAGAAAAATTGGGGCTAGCAAGAAGATGGTGGCGGAGCTAGCAAGTGCGGATTGCAGTTAGCAGGGTGGACTGCAGCTAGCAAGGGGAGTCGGTCAGTTGGCAGGCAGTAAAGCGGACAGCAGTTCGCCCGTCGTGTGAATCCAGCCTCCAGTGAGACTATAGTGGTATGACTCCCCTACCTATGGCTCCGTGGATGTCCCTTTTTGGACTAGCCACATCCTGCGTTCTTATGTGGGGAGCGGGAGCTGAGACCCCGCAGACCGCCCCACACGACACATGGCGCAGCGAGCAGGGTCTCCCATATGACACTGAGCTTACCCAATTTGATATTGAGATGAGAAAGCTTGAAGATTTAAAGTAGCAAAAAGCCAGTGGACAGGGAGCTAAGGTATCTTCCTGTTGTACGAATACGCATGCTATTAAATCTTAGATCTCAAGAATGAGGTATGATGCTACCTTTCAGAAAAGAGGTGGGAAACCGGGTTCCCTCAACTTAGAGTTTGACAGGTTCATCTGGCAAGGTGGGAGCTGAGAAGAGGGCAGAGACCTTAGAATGTAACTGGAAGGTAGAGGAGGAGGTGTCCTTGTGGAGCACAGAGTTGAGGCCCAAAAGAAAGTATCTTTGGAGAATCCTAGTGAAGCCTGGGACCATGACATAGAAAGGATTCTTAAAGGAGGAGACAGAACTGGGAATGGGTACCACGCCTGAGCCTGGGGACAAGAGGTTATTTATGCATAACTGCTGGGCTCTAAGGCTGAAGAGGAATTCTTGTAGCCCGGGTTTCTCCTAGGATTGCCTTTGTGAATATTCATGTCTCCACTCCCACAGTGGTATCCACATGTATCATGATATACGAGTTCTTAAAGTCTCTTCAAGACATAACCTGGTCTTTCCATTATGCCAGGACTGCACTAAATAGAAAGATGCCAACTTCCCCGGCAATTATCTACCTGGAAGGTAAAAGATGTGCAGCAGTCCAATTGGGTCAGAGGGACTGGGTGTCCATAGGGACCAGACCTGGGCTTAAGGACGAAGCCCACCACACATTAGACGAATGACTTTACAGCAAATTCTTAGCATTTACAAACCTCAGTGTCCTCATTTGTAAAATAAGAAAGGAGTCAAACCTATGTTCACAAGGTTAGATTAAATGAGAAAATAAATGGAAATCATATAATGTGTCTGACCCGTAGTAGGATTACTAGATGCTTGTATCATCAACATATTTTTACCTATAGTTTTGGGATAGGAGTATCAATCAAAGTTATATTTTATATAGCTATGAATCATGTTTAGAGCTCCTTTCCATAAAAAGACATTGTGTCAGCTCCATGAGCAATAAAAAGACTCAAAGCATAATTTATAAGCTCAAAGGATTATGAATGAGTAGAGGAGATAAGAAAAACAATGGTTATACAGGAAGTAAAGTGAGACCTAGAGAAAGAAATATTAAAATGTCATGCCATTGGAGGAGGAAAGGTGACTTGTGTTTACTGAATGGCTACTCTGTCTCAGAAACTATGTTAGAATCTTACAAATTTTATTTCCCATAATCCTCTCAACTACATTACAAGGCAGGTCTATTGCTATTCCCATTTAATAGTTGTAAGAACTGAGGCTTAGAAGGACCAAGTGACTTTCCAAGAATCCCCAAAAAGTAGATGACAAGAGGGATCTGACTCTCAAGTTATGCTCTTTCGGGATAACCTCATTGACTGTAAGGAAAAAGAAAATACAGAGGAAAGATATTTACATTGGCTCTAAAAAACAGAATTGTGCTATTGTTTCAACTTCACATTGGATAATAGGGAAACTATAAGTAATTCTGGAAAAGAGAGGTAGGAATCATGTGCATTTTGTTTTTCTCAAGTGAAAACATAAGCACAGCTTCTCTCATCAGTGGTAAGTATGAATAATGTGTGTTGTACTGGCAAAGTAACCTCATGCAGAATCTCTGATGGTTCAGTGGGGAAGCATTCAATGATGATTAATTGGAAATCAACCCAGAATATTTTCGTGAGTAAATGGGCCATGAATCTCTTCCAAACTGTGGCCTCAGAAAAATAAATCATAGATAAAAATAAAAACATAAAAAAAAATTCTAAAAATAAAAAATAGTAAAACGAAAGCATAAGGAATATAACCTTGGAGATAGAAGGTGGAGAGAAAATATTTACATAGAGCTCATCTGCCAGACATTGTGTTTGGTGTACACTGATTGGATTTTAAACAAGAGAATACTGATATGGGCTCACACTGGATCTAGAGGAGGAAAGGCATTACCCAGAACACTTGAACTTGATGCAATGAGGGTATAATCAGTGAGCTGTCAGAGATTACTATATTGGGAGAACCTACATGAAAGGGAAGCCCACACAGAGGAAAGCAGTGGTGAGGAGCTAGGATGGAGGCATAGGAAGACTAGGTCCTGAAGAAACTCTATTAACCTCTGAATCCAGGTGCATATGAAGTCAGGTCCATCCCTGTATTCCGTGGTTGTGTAAGCCATTGCATCTTCTCTTTGGTTTAGTTCGTCTGAGTTGGAGTTGTGATTACTTATAACCAAAAGTGTTCTGACTAATGTGGAAGAACTCATTCTGTGTCTCCAGAAATGAGGAGAACGCAGGGCATAGAGTAGATGCTCAAAGATATTATTAGGATGACTGAATGATATGCTTGTTCTTTACAAGCAATTATAAGCAATGACTCAGAGGTATTATGGTTATAGTGACAGAAATAGAAGTAAATCTCTCATGTCTTGATTTCTAATTCAGTGCTCCTTCAATTACTTTATGTGGACCTTTTCTAATTTGATGAAAACCTTATGCCTCTAGTATATTTGGAGGAATGTTTCTTTTTTTTCCCTCAATTATCTTTCTATGTTTTATGATTTAAAAAATTCTACATAAATACTTTTTCATCATAAAAGATCCACCTACTCCACCATACTCTTATTCCATTCTCAGTCACAGTTTGGTATGTATCCTAATAGACCTTCTATGTGTATAAAGTTAATTAAGTATCAAGTTAATAATAATCTTTCAATTAAAAAAAATATAATACAGAGCATATGGGAAAAGACAGTTGTTAGGATTCAGAAAAAGAACAGAATATGCTGTGCTGATAACTGTTGAAACAGCAGGATGGGTGCATCGAAGTTTCTTACTCTATTCTCTATGCTTTGCTTATGTTTCACATATAAAGAATACAAAAAATAAAAATAAAACATAAAATAAGAAGGTGTATAGACTGGCTTCCCGTCAAAATGGCAAAATAGTAAATGCTGTGCTATTTATTATAAAACAGTCAACCTGGAGAACCATATGAAGAGCAACTGAATAAAATTCCTATAACTAAGTATATAAAGAAGAAGCCAGGAGGGGCAGATATGAGAAATGGGTTGGTCCCACACCCACCTGTGGTGGTTGATTATCTGGAGGGATATCTCAGATAAAGAGGTCCCCTCTAAGGAGAGAGGACCCAGCCCCATAATGGGCTCCCCAGTCGGGAGCACCAGTGCCCAGAAGAGGAGCCTCCACAACATTTGGCTGTGAAAATCAGTGGCGATTCTGTCCATCTGGGTAAGATGGAAGGCTACTGAAACCCAGTTGTCCTCTTAAAGTGTCAGTGCAGAGACTCATTTGCTCACAAACACTCACACTCACTGGACTCTGGTAAAAAGACAGCAGCTTTAAAGACAAAAGGGTCATACAGGAAAAAAAATTGAATTGTGTCATCTCAGGGTGAGAGCTGGAAGGAGAGCCACCATTGTTTCTGTGTTGAGCTTTCCTCCAACACAGCAGGCAGGCAGGTGCCATCTGTTGCACCCTCCCCGCTCAGGTCCCTCAGGCACAAGCAGGAGCCAAATCCAAATCTGCATAACCTGGTTAACACCAATTGCCCCCACCCTAATTACTCCTTCAGAACATGTCCCACCAAATTCATGCACCAGCAGAGGCTGTTACAGTGGCAGGCAGCCTACCTCCATCCACAATACAGTCTTTCTTAAAAACTCTCAAGGATCCACAGGCCCCAGGCAGGCAGAGGCTGGATTTGGTGTTCCCTTTGCCTCTTGCTCTGGAGCCTCAGGCTTGGCACTGGTGCCAAACCTGAAAATGCATTAACCTAGTAAACACCACTCACTCCACATTGGTGACTATCTGAGACCCCACCCAAACCAACTCACTTACTGCCCAAGGCTCTTTCAGCTGCTGGGTGTGCTTTACGAGCAGCTGGCAGGTGGTCGTTGGCCTCCAGATGCCCTGTGCCTTTTGCTGAGTGGCCCCAGGACTGGTACCTGTGACAGCGTGCCCTCTCCCGCATTACTCAAGTCTGAACACAGGGTGCTACCCAATGCAGATTTCTATGTAGCTTTAACCATGTGATCCTGGGTCAGTTAGAGACAGCAGCTGATCTTGGCCTACACCAGAGTCCCTCCTAAAAACCAACAAATCCATTGGCCAGCTTCAGACCACAACAGAGCACCATGTGATTAGCTCCAGAAGTAAGACACTCAAAGGGTGGTCTTAGCAGGCACCAGAGCCATGCTGGTGTGAATCCCATTCTGTGGGATCAACCCTTGCACAGCAGTTCATACACTGTTGTCATGACCAATTCTCATAACCAGTCAGCCTCAGGGTTAACATCACCCAGTGACTTGCCAACATCAATCAGGCTTAACTATAACAAGAAGGCACACACAACCCACACAAGGGACACTCCTGGAGCACCCAGTGCAGGTGATCAGGGAGACTGCACCACTGGGTCCCAGAGGACACCTATTATATAAGGCCACCCTGCCAACACTAGGAGACATAGCAGATCTACTCAATACATCAGAACAAACACAGGGAGGTAGCCAAAATGAGGAGAAAAAGAAATATGACCCAAATTAAACAACAGGGGAAAACTCCAGAAAAAGACATAAATGATATGGAAGCAAACAACCTACCAAATAGAGTTCAAAACAATGGTTATAAGGATGCTCAGTAAACTTAGGGAAAGAATCGATGAACTCAGTGAGAACATCAACAAAGAGATATAAGCACAAAAAAAGGACATAGAAACCATGAGAAAGAACCAGTCAGAAATGAAGAATACAATAACTGAAATGAAAAGTACACCAGAAGTATTCAATAGCACATTAGATGAAGCAGAGAATAAATCAGTGATTTAGAAGATAAGGTAGCAGAACATACCCAATAAAAACAGCAAAAAGGAAAAAGAATTTTTTAAAATAAGGGTAACTTAAAGATCTTCTGGGTCAACATTGAGCATAACAGCATTTGTATCATAGGGCTATCAGAAGAAGAAAAAAGAGAACAAGGGGCTGAGAACCTATTTGAAGAAATAATGACTGAAAACTTCCCTAACCTGGTGAAGGAAATAGATATACAAATCCAGAAAGCCCAAACAAGATGAATCAAAAGAGGCCCACACCAGATACATCATCATTAAAATGCCAAAGATTAAAGACAAAGGGAGAATATTAAAAGCAGCAAGAGAAAGGGAGTCAGTTAACCACAAGGAAGCTACAATAAGACTGTCAGCTGATTTCTCAACTGAAACTTTGTAGGCCAGAAGGGATTGGCACAAAATATTCAAAGTGATGAAAAGCAAGGCCATACAATCAAGACTACTCAACCCAACATGGTTATTATTTTAAATGGAAGGACAGATAAAGAGCTAGAAACAAGAAAAAGCTAAAGGAGTTCATCACTACCAAACCAGTACTGCAAGAAATCATAAAGGGATTTTCGTAAGAAGATACAAACAAACAAACAAACAAAAAAAACCATAAATGTAAATAATAAAATGGCAATAACTACGTACCTATCAATAATCACTTTAAATATAAATGAATTAAATATTCCAATCAAAAGACATAAGAGTAGCGTACTGAATGATAAGAAAAACAAGACCCATATATATGCTGTCTACAAGAGACCCACTTCAGATTGAAAGACACACACACACAAAAATTAAAGGGATGGAAAATGATATTTCATGCAAATGAAAAAATTTTAAAAGCTGGGGTAGCAATACTCATATCAGACAAAATAAACTTTAAAACAAGGGCCATAACAAGAATCAAAGAAGAACATTATATAATGATAAAAGGGTCAATCCAACAAGAGGCTATAACCCTTGTAAACATTTATGCACCCAACATAACACACCTAAACATATAAAGCAAATATTGATAGACATAAAGGGACAGATTGACAGGACTGTAGTCATAGGTGGGGATTTTAACACCTTGTTGACATTAATGACTAGATCATCCAGATAGAAAATCAACAAGAAAACAATGGCCTTAAATGGTCTGACAATTAAGTTCATGAACTTGTTCCAACAATGTTGCTAACCTTTATTAACATCAGAGGGATTATTCATTATGAATTTGTACCAACTGGACAAACAGTTACCCAAGTTTACTATTTGGAAGTGCTGAAAAGGCTGTGCAAAAATGTTAGGTAATCTGAACTTTTCGCCAACAATTCATGGCTCTTGCATCACGACAATGCACCAGCTCACAAGGCACGGTCTGTGAGGGAGTTTTTAGCGAAGTAAACAAATAACTGTATTGGAACACCTTCCCTACACACCTGATCTGGCCCCCAGTGATTTCTTTATTTACCCAAAGATAAAGGAAATATTGAAAGGAAGACATTTTTATGACATTCAGGACATCAAGGGTAACATGACAACAGCTCTCACGGCCATTCCAGAAAAAGAGTTCCAAAATTGCTTTGAAGGGTGGACTAGGCACTGGCATTGGTGCATATCTTCCCAAGGGGAGTACTTTGAAAGTGACCGTAGTGATATTCAGCAATGAGGTATGTAGCACTTTTTGTAGGGTGAGTTTGTGAACTTAATTGTCAGACACTGTATCATGTCAGAGGGGTAGTAGACTTGTTGGGGTTATAGCTTTGTAAAGGGTATAAATGTCTAATCATTATGTTGTTTTGTACACCTGAAACTAATAAGAAAATAAAACAAAATTTTTTAAAAGGCATCAGGTATATACGGGGAGGACTGAGTTGTCAGACTTCAGGGCAAGGGCTGCAGGCGCAGCTTTCTCCCAAATGGAGGAGCTGGCAGAAGACATTTTTTTGTTATTGAGCTCTCTCCACTCCTCACAAGCAGAAATAGGTGGCTGTTGTATTTGAGTCTCCATGACCTGGCTAATACCATTTGTTTGCCATGTCCTGTGATTCCCTGAGAACCTGTCCCATTCAACTTGCAGACCAACCCTAGCCATTTCCAGTGTCTTTTCCATAAAAATGGCCTGTCTTTGCTCATGTTGTGGACTTTCCTAAAATCTCTTAAAGGTTCATAAAACCCAAACAAGCAGCATATGGCTTTCGCATGTCTCGTACCACTGACTGATCAGTCCTAAATCTGGCACGAAAGACAACTGGCCTGAATTTGCAGCTTGGCCTCTTAACGCACCTCGAAGCTCAGTGCCGGTGGAGGCAATCTGCAGATTGCTTTGTGGCTCATGACAGGTGGCCCTGGGCAGGGCACAGACTGCAGCTCAACTTGGCTTGTGACTGGGCCCTTCCTAGAAGGCCCTAGGGTTGGCTGACCTGGTGGCTCTGGACTGAGATAGAGCATCACTTGTCCACATGCAAGAACCACACACACAAAAGGCAGACTTAGAAGGCTCAACAGATATGCTAAAGCAAATCCTGCCTCATAGAGTCAGCCCCTGCACAAGAGATCCTCCATTGTAGTCACAGCCAGTACTCACAACCAATCAGGTTGAATGTCAATCCATCTTATTGATGTGCAAACAGCAACTAAAGCTCAACTACAACAGGAGAGCACACACAACCCACACAAGGGACACACCTGGAGCACCCAGCTCAGTTGATCAGGGAGACTGTGCCACTGGACCCCACAAGATATCTACTAAATACGGCCTCTCTACTAAGACCAGGAGACATAGTAGCCCTACCTAATACATAGAAACAAACACAGGGAGGCAGCTCAATTGGGGAGACACAGAAACGTGTCCCACATAAAAGAACAGAACACAGCTCCAGAAAAAGAACAAAACAAAGTGGAGACAAGTAATCTACCAGATGCAGAGTTCAAAACACTGGTTATAAGGATGCTCAGTGATCTCAGAGAGAACTCAACAAAGAGATAGGAAACCAAAAAATGGAGATAAAGACCATAAAAAAGAACCAGTCAGAAATGAATACAGTAACTGAAATGAAGAATACATTTGAGGGTATTAACAGTAGATAACATGAAGCAGAGGACTGAATTAATGATTTAGAAGATAAGGTAGTAGAAAATGCCCAACTGGAACAGCAAAAAGAAAAAAAGAATTTTAAAAACTGAGGGTAGTTTAAGGAGCCTCTGGGACAACATCATGCATACCAGCATTCACATCATAGGAATAACAGAAGGTGAAGAGAGAGAGCAAGGAATTGAAAATCTATTTGAAGAAATAATGATGGAAAACTTCCTTAACCTGGTGAAGGAAATAGACATACAAGACCAAGAAGCATGGAGAGTCCCAAACAAATTGAACTCAAAGAGGCCCACATCAAGCCACATCATAATTAAAATGCCAAAGGTTAAAATCAAAGAGAATCTTAAAAGCAGCAATAGAAAAGCAGTTAGTTACATACAAGGGAGCTCCCATAAAACTGTCAGCTGATTTCTCAACAGAAAGTTTGCAGGCCAGTGGGACTGGCAAGAAATATTCAAAGTAATGAAAAGCATGGACCTACAACCAAGGTTACTCTACCTAGCAAAGCTATCATTTAGAATTGAAGGACAGATAAAGAGTTTTCCAGAGTGGAAAAAGATTAAGGAGATCATCAACACCAAACCAGAATTACAAGGAATCTTAGAGAGATTTCTTTAAGATGGAGAGAGAGAGAGAGAGAGAGAGAGAGAGAGAGAGAGAGAGAGAGAGAGAGATTCAAAATATGAATAAAATGGCAATAACTACATATCTAGCAACAATTACTTTAAATGTAAATGGATTAAATGTTCTAATCAAAAGCCATAGGGTAGCTGAATAGAGAAGAAAACAAGACCATTACATATGCTGCCTTCAGAGACTCACATCAGATAAATAGACATACACAGACTGGAAGTAAAAGGACAGGAAAAAGACATTTCATGCAAATGAAAAAGAAAAAAGCAGCTGGTATAACAGTACTTATACCAGACAAAATAGGCTTTCAAACAAAGGCTATAACAAGAGGCAAAGAAGGACCTAATAATCCTACTTCTGGGTATTTATCCAAAAATCCAAAATGCTACTTTGAGGGGACATGTGCATTCATATGTTCATTGCAGCATTGTTTACAATAGCAAGATGTGAAGGCAACCTGGATTTCCATTGGTGGCTGAATGGATAAAGAGGAGGTGGTACATATATACAATGTAATATTGCTCAGCCATGGAAGGGAATGGATTCTTGCAAACTGCGGCAGCATGGATGGACCTGGAGGGATTGTATTGATTGGAGTGTCAGACAGAGAAAGACAAATGCAATGTGATTTCACTTATATGTGGAATCTAAAGAACAAAATAAACACACAAAACAGAAACAAACTCATAGATACAGAGAACATTTTGATGATTGTCAGATGGAGAGGGTGTTGGGGGTGGGTGAAAAGGGGGGGAGGGATTAAGAAGTACAAATTTGTTGTTGCACAGTAGTTATGGGGATGTAGGGTATAGCATAAGGAATATAGTCAAGAATATTATAATAGTTATGAATGATGTCAGATGGGTACTTGATTTATTGGGGAGATAGATGGGAGGGAGTTTGGGTGGCAAGGTGCAAATTGTGAAAGGATTAAGTACAAATTTGTATTTACAGAATAGTCATGTGGATACAAAACAAAGGATAGTGAATATAGCTAATAATATTCACAATATAGCACTATATGTGTGTGTGTGTGTGTGTGTGTGTGTGTGTGTGTGTGTGTGTGTGTAGTGCCAGGTAAGTACTAGACTATTTAAGGGGACCACTTCTTAAATTATATAAATGTCTAACCACTATGGTATACACCTGAAATTAATGTAGAATAATGTTGAAGGTAAAATGTAATTGAAACGTTTTTAAAGGGAAGGGAAATGTGAAGGAGATTAAGAGGTTCAAATTCCCAGGTATAAAACCAGTAAGTTATGGAGATGTAATGTACAGTCTGGGGAATATTGTCAATAATATTGTGATAGTATAGTATGATGTCAGATTGTTGCTAGTCTAATCATGGTGACCATTTCTTTAGGTATATTAATGTTGAATAAATATTGTGAGCACCTGACAGTAATATAATATTGTATGTTAACTATTTTTTAATAAAACTCTTTAAAAAATTATCATACACCACGATCAAGTGGAATTTATTTCTGGGATGCTGTGTTGGTACAATATTTGCAAATCAGTTAACATGGTACACCACATAAAAAAATGAAGAATAAAAATCATATGATCATATCAATAGATGTAGAAAAATAATTTGACATAATCCAGGATCCATTTATGATAAAAACTCTCAGCAAAGTGGAAATAGAGGGAACATAACATAATACAGGACATATGTGACAAACCCACAACATCATACTGAATGGAAAAAAGTTAAAAGTGTTTTCCCTAAGATCACTAACAAGCAAGGTTGAACATTTTCACTACTTTTATCCAACACAATATTTGAGGTCTTCCCATCACATTCAAACAAGAAAAAAGAAATAAAAGGCATTCAGATTGGAAAGAAAGAAGTAAAATTGTCATTGTTTGCAGATGATATCATACTATAAAGAGAAAACTAAAAATTCCAAAAAAATATTACTAGACCTGATCTATACATTTAATTTAAAAAGCAGAATACAAAATTAATGTTCAGAAACTGGTTGCATTTTTATACCCAATAAAAAACTATCAGAATGTGAAATTAAGAAAACAATCACATTTACTATTGTATCGGAAAAAAAAAACACACTAGAAATAAATTTAAACAAGGAGGTAAAAGATCTGTACTTGGAAAATATTAAGACATTAAAGAAAGAAATTGAAGAAGATGCAAATAAATGGGAGCATATACCATGCTCATGAATAGGAAGAATTAACATCATTAAACTGTCCATACTACCCAAAGGAATCTATAGATTCAATTCAATCCCTATCAAAATACCAATGGTATTTTCACAGAATTAGAGCAAATACTTCTAAAACTGACATGAAACTACAAAAGACCCTAAATAGTCACAGCAATCATGAGAATAAAGAACAATGTTGGAGGTTTCATGCTACCTGATATCAAATAATACTACAAGGCTATAGTAATAGAAATGGCTTGGTACTGGCATAAAAACAGAAACATTTATCAATGGAACCAAAAGAGAGCTCAGAAATAAATCCACACCTATATGGTCAATTAATCTATGACAAAGTAAGCAAAAATATACAATGGGGTAAAGATAGTCTCTTCAATAAATGTTGTTGGGACAATTGGAAAGATACATGCAAAAAAAAAAATAAAAGAAACTGGATCACTTTCTTATGAAAGAAAATATCCAGTATGAGAATAAGCTCAAAATGGATTAAAGACTTAAATATGAGACCTCAAACCATAACACTCCTGGAAGAAAACATAAGCAGCAAACTCTCTGACATTGCCCTTAGTAATATATATACCTGGGGTGCCAAAAATATGTATACAACTGGACACTTTGGTCAGTGTTGCTCAAGCAGTAGTTCATTCCATACTCAGAGGTGTCTGGATGCTTATGGTAACCACTTTGAGCAAGTCTTGTAATTGCAGAAGTCAAACATGACTTGTATTCATCTTTTGTTATCGATATATATTATTACAATTTTAATACAGTTTTCCTTTCATAAAATGTATATACATTTGGCACCCTCTGTATATATGACATATATATATATACTTATATATTATATATATATATATATATATATATATAATATATTTGATATGTATTTGCTATATCTCCCAAAGCAAGGAAAACAAAAGAAAGAAAATGAACAAATGTGAGAACATCTTACTAAAAAGGTTTTGCACAGCAAAGAAAACAACAAAATGAAAAGATAACCTACCGATTGGGAGAAGATATTTTCCAATGTTATATCTGATAATTGAAAATATCCAAAATTTATAAAGAATTCATACAAATTAACAATAAAAAACCCAAACAATCCAATTTTTAAAAAATGGATTCTTTCTCAAAGAAAACATACAGATGGCCAACAAACATATGAAAAAATGCTCAACATCACTAATAAACAGAGAAATACACATTAAAAACACAATGAGATATCACCTCACACGTGTCAAGATGGCTATCATCAATAAATCAACAAACAACAAGTTTTGGTGAGGATGTGGAAAAAAGTGGACCCTCATGCACTATTGGTGGGATTGTAAATAGGTACAGCCACTATTGGAAACAGTATGGAGTTTTGAAAACAGTTGTTCAAAAAATTAAAAACAACTACCTTATGACCCAACAATTACACTTTTATGCATTTTCCTGAGGAAATCCAAAACACTAATTTTAAAAGATATGTGCATCCCTAGGTTAATTACAGAATTATTTGCAATAGCCAAGATGTGGAAGCAAGCTACAACTGAATGGAACGGATGTGGTATATATATATATATATATATACACACACACACACAATGGAATATTGCTCAACCATAAAGAAGAATGAAATCTTGCCATTTGCAACAACAAATGGACCTAGAGGGTATTGTGCTGGGTGACACCTCAAACAGAAAAAGTCAAATACCATGTGATAACTCTTATATGTGGGATCTAGAAAACAAAATAAATAAACAAAACAGAGACAGACTCATTGAATGGAGAACAAACTGATAGTTGCCAGATGGGAGGGTGTTTGAAGGGCTGGGTGAAGAGGGTGAAGCGTTAGGGAAGAACAAGTTGGCAGTTACAGAATAGTCAAGGGGATGTAGAGTGCAGCATGGGGAATATGATCAATAATATTGTGATGGCTATGTATGGTGCCAAGTGGGTGCTGGACTTGTCGGGGGAATCACTTCATAAGTTGTATAAATGTCTAACCATGATGTTGTACAACTGAATCTAATATAATATTGAATGCCAACTTTAATTGAAATAATTAAAATTGAAAAAGAAAGGCATACACTATAAAAAAATTGAAGAAAAAAGAAAAGAAAAAAATGAAAACATCATATTCCTACTACCCTGAGTTTACCACAATTGAATTTATATTCTTGTATTGTATGTCCTTCCAAATCTTTATATATGTATAGAAAACCCAAACACACATACACACAAAATTTGTATTTTATTTGTCTTTTATTTAACAAAATTAGATAAAAGCATATTTTTTTTTTAAACCTGTGTTTTTTCCACTGTTGTTACTATGTTTATTTTATTATTTTGGAAGGGCAATCTCTACATTTCCATGTTTCTATGTCAAGATTTGATATTCCTTGTCTCAATAATGTCCATTTCATATTCAAATTTCTCTAACCATCTTTAATAATTCATTTATTGTACATCCATGCAACACCAAGTATTATATCTAATTTTTGTTCCCATCAAAACTCAAGAGAAAAACCTCATCTTTATAGAGTTTTAATTCACATAACATATAATTCACCCATTTAGATTGAACAGTTCACTGTTTTTTATTATATGCATAGAATTGTGCAACCAACACAACAACCTAATTTTAGAACATTTCATAACACCCCAAATTAGCATTCTCTCCCTATTCCCCACCTGCTCCTCCACAACTTGAGACTAATTTCTATCCTTGTATATTTGCCTGTTCTTGACATTTCATATATACAAAATCACACAATATGTAGTCTTATGTGATTGGCTTCTTTCACTTAGCATGCTTTCAAGAGTTGCCCATTTTGCAGCATATGTCAGTACTTCATTCCCAAATAATATTTCATTATACGGATACAACACATTTCGTTTATTCATTCATCAGCCTATGGATTGTTTCCATTTTTAAGTATTTATGAATAATTTTCTATGAACACCTGTGTCCAAGTTATTGTGGACTTGTGTTTTCTTTTGGATATGTACATAGGAGTAGAATTGTTGGGAATATGGTAACCTTATGTTTAGCACTTCGAGGAACAGCCAATTGCACAATCAAAATAGGTGAAATATGCAGTATGTGAATTATATCTCTATAAAGCTGTTTAAAAATGTTGAATATTATCCTTCCAGGTTTGAATCTAAATAGTTTAGACTGACTAGTAAGATTCCCTACTGGATTATTCACTGAACGTACCCTATGTTCAATCAAGCCTCTCCACTCTGGCTGCTTGAAACTAGAAAGATTCTTATCCTTGTGTGAGCTATGACAATTGCTCAGTTTACAGGTCCATGTTCATTCTTTGTCTGGCCTTGTGGGGAATCAACTTGTACATGCACAGACAAAGATTTAAAGGGAAACTTATGAAAATTCCTGTTGCTTTATCTCTCTGTGCCTTCTTCCTCTGTGGTATCTGCCCTGGAAATTCTAGCTGCATCAGCCTCTTCCATAAATTCTGATCTCTTTCCTCAATTCAGTGAGACCACAGCTCTGGTTGAGCTCTCCTTCATTGTCACTAGAAAGCTATTTTACTGGAAAGTGGCTCAGAAATCTGGGGTGATGATTGCAGGGCTCACCTCACTTGTTTCTCCTCACCAGAGATCACAGTCCTGTCCTTACCACATGAAAGTCTTTTCATATATATATTTTGTTTAACTTTATACTTATTTACAGAGGAGAGTAAATCGGTATTTATTCAATCTTGTTAAATACACTCTTTTGCCTTTTAGCCTCATCTCCCCAAATGGATTTCATGAACAATTTTACTAACAAAATAATAATTGTTAATTATTTTCTTCCATTTCCTAATTACAAATAAGATTTCATAATCACTAGAACATGGATTATTATAGTTCATGACCCTTTTCCAAAGGAAGAAACATAATGTGTTGTGATTAATTTTCACGTAAACATTGGATGAAGAGGGTCTGATCACACACAGTGACAGATCTGCTTTGATTTTCAGATAGCCATTTGGGTTTCAGAGTTGCCTGCTTTTACTTAGCAAACAAGGGCACAGATTAGAAAATTGTTCCATGAGCTTATTGAGTGAAGACAGAAATGTATATTGCTGAAATTTCTAAAATTATCTTCTTAACAAAAGTCATAGCTATAGGTTTACAGTCCATCGCTTTCCCACAATTACATAGTGATAACAATATTTTGATCTGGAACCCAATGTCTGCTGCCTATGAGCTCTGTGAGGATATGGCCACACATTATTCCTCCATGTTTTTCCAGTTCCTGGCTTTGTCCTGAAATAGATTATGTGTGAAGTTATTTTAAATATTGAATGAATGGTATAAAACATGATGTGCATACCCCAGACCCACCTTCAAAATGGTCTCTCAGAGATATCTAGAATGTTAAAAGTCACATTTTAACAAATCTTATATGAGAGAAAGAGAGAGGGGCAAAAGTGAGGCAACAAAGATATATGCAGCCAAGTCCAACATAAGAGTAACTTTTATCTCACTCAATAGTTGAGTTCTTTCTCCTGGGATCAGAGCTGTTGAGTTCCTGTGAGGTCAGCAGGGTGAGATGTAATCAAAGTAGATGGAAGATCAGAAATTCCTTTGGATACAGAAGTAAAAGGGATTACTCTGGAAGTAACACAATACTCCTTAATTATTAATACTCAACATTGCTTCCTCCTCTGCTCAAATTGGGCAGACGCATGAATTAAAGCATAGGCTGCAAAGCAATATCACGGTGAATTCAATAAATATGGTAGAATAGGGAACTCCAGGACTCTGTCCACTTAGAAAAATAAATAATAAGGTGCAATAACTGTCAGAATTAACTTTTATAGAACCCTGGAGACTAGTAAAGGGCTCACAATAACCAGGGGAAAGTTTAATGAAGAAAGAAGTCACTGCATTATGGTCAGAGAGTGCTATGGCATTTTAAATCACCTGCCTATCATCTCTCACACTGCAGAATGTCAAAAGCCATGAAAATGGCAGCCTGAACACCTGGTGCAGGTTGCAAGTACCATAGGGAGCAATAAAGACCTTATTATTAAAAAATTGTGGTTTTCTGCTTCGACCTGTCTGAAAGCTCCCTCAAAGATTGGCACAAGGGCTGGCATTGGTTGGGCATGACTTGGCGCATTCCCAGGATTGGATGTCTTCCCAGGCAGCTTTTAGTGAAAGCACTTAAAGGCAAAAGTATTGACAGCAGCAGCCTTGGGCAAGAAAAAACAGTCAGGACAAGCAATAGACAGACCAAAATTCCTTGGAAAGTATTATGTTTAGAGGTTGGGAAATAAAATATGTTTAGAGAATAACAGCTTTAAAAATCCCCTGAATACATTGGAGAAGCAATAAGGCCAAACTCATTCCCATGGATGGAGGTATTCTCAGTAAAGGCCTGAAATGACTTTAAGCTTTCACCTCTGGCTGACCTTCAGCTTCCAGAGAAGCAGGAAGCAAAGGCTAAGGCAGAGTTGTAAATGGCCTGGCATTGAAGAATTGGCCTAACACAGAGCCAATCTACAAAGACTGACAGATATTCTTTCTTTCTCTTTCTTTCTTTTTCTCTTTCTTTCTTTCTTTCTTTTTCTTCTTTCTTGTTTCTTTCTTTCTTTCTTTTCTTTCTTTCTTTCTTTCTTTCTTTCTTTCTTCTTTCTTTCTTTCTTTCTTTCTTTCTTTCTTTCTTCCTTCCTTCCTTCTTTCCTTCCTTCCTTCCTTCCTTCCTTCCCTCTCTCTCTCTCTCTTGCTGTCTCTTTCTCTCTTTCTGGCTCCAGGTATTTAAGGAAACTCTAAGAAAACACTAGTTAACTACTGAGCTAACAGAGCTTTCAGAGGCCACTTATGACAGATAATATAGACTTTTGAAGACTTGTTTAGAAGAGTCATAAACAAACAACAACACCCAAAACAAGAACACAAGCTCAAGGAGAGGGAAAAAAAAAAAAAAGATCTCTACAGTTTCTAGAGGACAATATTCAGGAAGTCCAGCTTTCAAGAAAAACAATAAAGCATGCAAAGAGAGTACATGTTCTAGTCACAGGGAAAAAAAAAATAAATCAAATTGGTCCCTGAGAAAGCACTTTGACTTACTAGACAAAGATTGTATTAAATATGTTCAAAGAACTAAAGAAAACCATGGGTAAAGAACTAAAGGAAACCAGGTAAATGATATCTCACCAAGTAGAATATATTAATAATTAGGTAGAAATTGTAAAAAGGAATTAAAATTCTGGAGCTGAAAATTCACTAAAATGGTTCATATCAAATTTGACTGTGAAGATCATAGAATCAGAAAATTAATGATAGGTCAATTTAGATAATCTAGTATGAGGAGCAAAGAATAGAATGAGAAAAAAAATGAATGTAATCTAACAGGATCATACGACAACATTAAGCATATGAACAAATGCATAATGAGAGTCCCAGAGAAAAGTAGAAAGAGAAAAATGTCAGAAAGAATCTTTTAAGAAATATTGGCTGAAAATATGATGAAATACATGAATGTACATGTTCAAGAAGGTCAAGGAACTGCAAACAAGATAAACTCAAAGCTCTCTACCACAATAGAAATTATAGTCAAGTTTTCAATAGCCAAAGATAGAGTTTTGAAAGCTACAAAAGAGAAAAACCTTGTTATGTGGAAGGGATTTTAATAAGCTTAACAGTTAATTTCTCTTCAGAAACCATACAGTCCAGGAGACAGGGGATGATATATTTAAAGTACTTAAAGAAAAAATAGTTCAATGAAAAGTTTTATATCCAGAAAAAACTATTTCATAAATGCAGGAGAAATAAGATATTCCTTGATTAATAAAAAAATGGAATTCCTTACTAGTAAAGCTGTCCAATAAGAAATGCCAACAAGAAATGTCCAATAAGAGTCTATTAGATTGAAATGAAGAGATATTAGACAGTAATGCAAAGCCAATTGAACAAATGACTTCAGTAAACATAAGTAGTAGCACAAAGGTAAAAATAAAAGCTTGTATTTTTGAATTTTTGGTTTGTATCTCCTCTTTTTTTCTCTTCTATATAATTTAAAGACAAAAGCATAAAAAGAATTAAAAATCCATGTATGGACATACAATGTATATAGATGTTAACTAGGATAATAACAACATAAAAGGAGGAGGAATAAAGCTATAAATGAAGTTTTTGTGTACTACTGAAACTAATTTTGGATGTAAATTCAAACTTTATTGTTTCAAAGTTAGATCTTAATTGTAATCCCATGTTAACCACTAAGAAAAAACTAAAAAATTGTATAGAACAAGAAAAAGGAATTAAAATGAAATACTAGAAAATTCAGTAAGCATTGAGAAATGCAGTAATGGAGGAATATAGGAACAAAAAAAGACATTACACAATGAAACAAATATCAAAATGACAGAATAAGTATTTTATTAGTAGTTACAAATTACTGTAAAAATAATTAATAATTTAATAATTATTAGCAATTAATTAATTATAATTATTAATAATTAATAAGTAATTAAGCAAATGGCTTAAACTCTCCAATTAAAAGTCATAGATCAACAGAATGGATTTTTTAAAAAAGTCATCTAACTATATTTGGTCTAGAAGACACTTGCTTTTTTAAAAAAGTGAAAGGATGAAAAAGATAGTGTATGCCAATAGTAAACAAAGGAGAGCTGGAATAACTATACTAACATCAGACAAAGCAGACTTCAAAAAAAAAAAGAAAAAGATAGTGTATGCCAATAGTAAACAAAGGAGAGCTGGAATAACTATACTAACATCAGACAAAGCAGACTTCAAAAAGACAAAGCAGTTTCAAGAGATAAAGAAGGACATGGACATTATATATTGATAAAAGTGTCAAGCTATCAAAAAGAGGTAACAATTTTATATATATGCCTCTAATAACATAACCTTAAAATATATGAAACCAGAGTGACAGAATTAAAGGGAGAATTAGACAGTTCCACAATAATAGTCGCTGACTTCTATACCACACTTTCAGTAAGGGATAGAACATGTAGACTGAATATCAATTAAGATATCAAGAACTTTAACAACACTATAAATCAACTTGATATAACTGATATATCTATAACAATTAACCAAACAACAACAGAATGCTTACATTTTCGATGCACATAGAACATTCTTCAGTATAAGCCATATGCTAGGCCACAAACCAAGTTTTGATAAATTTTAAAATATTGAAATCATACAAAATATCTTCATACAAACTGAGATCATATAGTGTTTTATCTCGTTAAAATAGCAACAGTTTCCAAAGCAATCTATGGTTTCAATGCAATTTCTAACAATACCCTTTATTATTATTATTATTATTATTATTATTATTATTATTATTATTTTTGCAGAAGTGAAAAAGTTGGTCCTGATCTTGAAAAAGAACAACAAAGTTGGAAGGCTCATACTTTCCAGTTTCAAAACTTATTATAATTTTACAGTAATCCACACAATGTGTTATTGGAATTAGGATAGACATATAGATCAATGGAATAGACTGAATGTTTAGAAATAAAACCATGTATTGATGGTCAACTGATTTTTAACAAGGTTACCAAGACTATCCAATAGAGGAAAGAATAGTCTCTTCAATAAATTATGCTGGGACAGCTAGATAACAACTGGCAAAAGAATGAAGTTGGACCCTTATCTTACACAATAAACAAATTTAACTCCAAATGTTTAAAAGTCCTAACTAGAAGAGTAAAAACTAAAAACAAAAATTTAAAAAAATAAAACAGACTGTAAATCTTCATGATCTTGGGCTTAACAATGAATTCCTATATATGACATCAAAAGCACAGACAACAAATAAAAAGTAGATAAATTAGACATCATTAGAATTTAAAACTTTTGCTCCTCAAAAGACATTATCAAGTAAGTAAAAAGACAATCTATAGAATGAGAGAAAATATTCACAAATTATATATCTGATAAGGGTACAGTGTATAGAATATGTAAAAAAAGAAAAATACAAAAATAGAATACAACTTAACAACCCAAAACCAAACAACCCAGTTAAAAAATGGGAAAGGACTTGAATAAACATTTCTCCAAAGAAATTATACAAAAGTCCTGCGAGTACATGAAAAGATTTTCAACATCAATGTTCTTCATGGAATAAAATCAAAACCATAATGAGATACCATTTCGTGTCACTAGGGTGACTACAATTTTTTAAGTGGAAAATAAGTGTTGACAAGAATGAGGACAAATTGGAACTTTTGTACATTCTACTGGAAGTGCAAAAAGTTAAACATAGAGTTACAATATGACCCAGCAATTCTCATCCTAGATGTATATCTAAAAGAATTAAAAACAGACATTCAAAGAAAAACTGGTATGTGAATATTCATAGTAGCACTATTAATAGCAGCCAAAATGTGGAAACAACACAAATGTCCATCAACCGATGGATGGATTTTTTAAAACTATTATATACAACAGATTATAAAAATGAGTGATTCATGCTAAAACATGGATGACGTGCAAATTATGTAAGCGAAAGAAGCCAATCACAAACGTCACATATTGTATGATTCCATTTATATGAAATATCCCAGATAGGTAAATCTATAGAGAAAGATTACCTTAGTGATTGGCAGGAGCTGGGAGGAGGGAGGAATGAGGCATGACTGGTTAATGGGTGTGGAATTTCCTTTTGGAATGATAATGTTCTGGAACTAGATAGAAGTGGTGGTTGCACAACCATTGTGAATGTACTAAATACCACTGAATTTTCAGTGCACATTAAAATGGTGACATTAATGTCATATGAATTTTATTTTACTTAAAAAAACAACAATAGTATCACCCTTTTCTTCAATCCACATACAAGATCTGACAATTACGTTCGTGAATGTGTGCTTACATTGGCAGCACTGTACAAAGAGCTCAGTAAGGTTTTATAACCTCAGTATATCAGTGTCTCACAGCTGTGTTCATGTTGACCTGTGGCAGTATCTTGCTGAGTGGCATTCATTATTGTTGTTGCATGGTTTTGTGTGCCATCATACAAATGTCTGAGCTTGAATTAGAGCAGGAACAAACATTAAATTTCTTGTTAAACTTGGCAAGAGTAGAAGTGAAATCAGGGACATGTTAGTCCAAGTTTACGGGGATAATGCCATGAAGAAAATGGCAGTGTACAAATGGGTTAAATGTGTTTCTGAGGAGAGTGAACACAACACTAATGAAGAGAGGTCAGGGCGGCTAGTAATGAGCAGAACTGATGAAAACATTGCAAAATTTTGTCGAATTGCGCGTCAAAATCATCGGCTGACTGCAAGAAACATAGCAGACTAAGTAAACGCCAATAGAGAAACAGGAAAATCTTAACTGAAAATCTTGGCATGAAAAAGGTGTGTGCAACAATGGTCCTGAAGGAGCTCACTGACGAGCAAAAGCAAAGGAGAGTGGAAGTTTGCCAAGACGTTTTGGAGAGGCAAGATGATGTTTTGGGCCAAGTTATCACTGGTGATGAAACATGGATGCACCAATACAACCCTGAAGCAAAGCATTAAAGTGCATGATGGAAGTCAGCCAATTCTCCATGACCAAAAATGTTCCGTTACTCCAAATCAAGAGTCAAAACAATGTTGCTACCCCTATGTTTATTGCAGCACTATACACAATAGCCAAGACATGAAAACAACCGAAATGCCCAGTAGGAAGATGCAGATGCCTGATCACTATACTGTACACCTGAAGCTGAAGCCGAACAATAATGAATGTCGCCTACAAGCTTATATATATATATATATATATATATATATATATATATATATATATATATATATATGTATATAGTTACAAGAAGCGGAGTACAGCATTAGGAATAGAGACAGTGGAAATGTAATGCCTGTGTGCGATGTCAGAGGGATAGTGGGTGGGGGGGAGGGGCTGACACAGTGTGAGAGATATAAATGATAAATGTCTAACTATTACATTGTTTTGTGCACCTGTAACTAAAAAAAAAAATGTTGCTAAAGTTTTTTAATATCACAGGGATTATTCGTTATGAATTTGTACCAATTGGACAAACAGTTAACCAAGTTTACTATTTGAAAGTGCAGAAAAGGCTGCACACATGGCACTGTCTGTGAGGGAGTTTTAAACCAGTAAACAAATAACTACTTTGGAACACCCTCCCTACTCACCTGATTGGGCCCCACTGATTTCTTTCTTTACCCAAAGATAAAGGAAATATTAAAAGGAAGACATTTTGATGACGTTTAGGACATCAAGTGTAATATGACAACAGCTCTGATGGCCAGTCCAGAAAAAGGGTTCCAAAATTGCTTTGAAGCATGGACTGGGCGCTGGCATCGGTGCATAGCTTCCCAAGGGGAGTACTTCGAAGGTGACCGTAGTGATATTCAACAATGAGTCTGTAGCACTTTTTCTAGGATGAGTTTGCGAACTTACTTGTCATACTTCATAGACACTTTTAGTCCCGAATTTATTTATTTCTGCATCTATTTTGGCTAAAATACTTTGAAAAGCCTAAAATATTCTGCATACACCATATAATCACACATGATTATATATAAACATTTAAATATATACATACATGTGTACACTAGGCATGGTCAAACAATACGGTGAACGTTTAAATTTAAAAAAATTAGTACAGTAAAAGAGACATTGACATTAATCCCCTCAAAATACTGCCCCTCACTTCAACACACATCCCATCATTCTTGCAACTTTCTGAAGCAGTGCTGGAAATCTTCTTTCATAGGTATCTTTAGTTGCACTACCTCGATGTTCTGAATCATTTTGACTTTGAGAGAGAGCCAAAAGTTGCATGGTGCCAGATCCAGTGACTAAGATGGATGAGGACACACTGTAATATTTTTATTTGACAGAAATTGCCATACCAGAAGCAATGTAGGACATGGAACATTGTCATGATGGAGAATGATTTACAGCACACTTTAAAACATACCGTCTCTCAACTGTAGCTCACATTCAACTACTGCACCAAACAAGTTGAAACTTGTCACACACTGCTATTAAGGTTTGATGCACCACTTCCCATATTGAAGATCCCTGCCTTTCTGTTGGATGGCACTGGGCAGTAGTATTCAACATATTTCTTGATCACAATGGAAAGGCTCCATGTCTCACATCACTTCTGGTGCAGCAATTTCTGTGTCAAATAAAAACATTATGGTGTGTCCTCATCTACCTTATTCACCAGATCTGGCACTGTGCAACTTCTGGCTCTTCCCCAAAGTTGAAGTGATTCAGGGCATCGAGGCAGCCACAACAGCGCAACTAAAGACACTCACAAAAGAGGACTTCCAGAAGTGCTTCAGAAAGTGGCAAGAATGATGGGATAAGTGTGTTTAGAGCAACGGGGAATATTTTGAGGGATGTTCATGGCAATGTGTCTTTTACTGTGCTATTTTTTTTTAAATTTAAACATTAACCATATTTTTATCACACCTCATATAGGTTTGCACACACACACATACACAAAATCTACCATTTCCTTAATTTTGTTCAAAAATTCCTTTACAGGTACAGCAGGAGACACTGAGCACTCATTTTCCCCAGCATAAAAAAGGCACAGATATTTTCATATATTTTAATTTTCTATGATTCCTCAATGTGTACAAGAGACAGTTTATGCTTCTCGGTATGCCCTTTAACATCTGGTCTCTTCGTTCCCTGGTATCATCTGCCATTGATTCATTCGTGGGTCTGCTCCAGCCACATAACTCCACTGTAATTACCTAAACATAATGAATTCGGCATGCTGGCATCTCCACTTAAATGCCTGTAACACTTAGATCAGCACGGAAACAGTGACTTAGCTGTTGAGATTTGGCTCAAGCCTTGGATCCTTTGGGAAGACTGTTTTATTCACACACCATCAGAGGAGATAAACTTCCACTTCTCTGTGTTTCTCTCTCCTAGTTATTCAAAGGATGGTGCCTGGGGCTAGCAGCATCAGCATGATGCAAGCGCTTGTCACAAACACAGAATCTCAGGACCCATTGCAGACCTACTGCATTTTATAAAGTATCCCAGAGAATTTGTGTGCACACTAAACTGTGGGATGCACACAGTCAGACCTCTATTTTTATACTTACACTATTACGTTTCTCTCTTTACTGGTGGGCATGGATCCCCAGAACATTAGCCTCCTTGAGGGTAAGATATGTTTCATTTGTCAATGTATCCTCACATGAAAAGTTCTGGGCTCACATGTCCTCAGAAACGTTTTCACAATTATTAGAGAAAGGGTGGTTTCTATGACCCCCTGAAAAGAGGTTCTTTCTCCAATTCATTCAAAGCCCCTTTGGCGCTTTGGTGGGGGAAGTGCTAGAGTTCAAGCTCAGGTCTCTGTGGATTTTCATGATCATGGTCTTTGCAGCATCATGAAGCTAAAAAAGCTAACAGAGGTGTGAGAAGCAAATGACAACAGAAGCCGGACTTCTCCTGCTACCTCAGAGCAGAGGATAATTTGACAGTTCAGTGCTACCTCTTTGCCAAAATACTTCTATGGCCCATTTTTCATTATGGAAGAAAGTAGCCCTGTGGGGGCATGTCACTGTGAGGTATGTAGCACAGGGGTGACAGGAGTCCATGTGGGAAAGTACAGCTCAGTGTGTTTGCTACTGGGTTTGGCAGGCAGTGAGTGAGTGACAGGAAATGTTGGGACAATTCCTCATTCAAAGACTCTTCTAACCCACATACTGCTCAAGCCTAAGTAGAACATTGCTGGAAATGTTCTTCGGTGACTCTGGGCTCAGTTCCTTCTTCCCTCCCTTCCTTTCTCCCCTGATTTCTTCAAATATCTATTATCCCTGTTAAAACAATGGTTGAGGAACAACAACTGCCTTCAAAAAGCACCCTGGGCAGAGATAAAGAAGCTTGTAGCAAATCACTGAAACACATTGAGCTAAGTATTATAGTGGAGGTGGGGACAGTGAAGTGGAAGTGAATCAACTTTGCAGGGAATGCACTAGAGCTGGGCATTAAACCACTTGTAGAAATGCACCATGCGGATCAGTGAGGGAAGGATTCTCATTTGCAAACACACGGGACCTGAAATTATACTGTGCATGCTTAAAACTGCAAGTAGTTAAATAATGCTAGAAAGAACAATAAAGGAGGTGTGAAACGGGTGTTGTGGGGGTGGAGTTAGGCAGAGTGAGGGTTGAAGAGAGCCTTCTGTAACTTACAAACGTGTTTGGACTCTATATTCTGTGGTGTTCCTTATACTTTTATGATGTGAACCGCAACAAGAAATAGGTTTTACATCACAATATAGTAGACACACATAGAATTGAAACATAAGTTTCATGAAACATTTTTTAAACTCATTAACTATCTACACTCTTATTACTTCCATTTTATTCTATTTCATGTTTTTCCTTATGATTTTATCTCAGTGTCTGCTTTCAGGAGGACTCAATCTATTAAAATGGGTATCCTCGTCTTGCTCTAGATCTCATAGAGCTTTCAACATTTCAACACTACGTGTGATGTATGTTACATGAGTTTCATAGATTTCCTTATCAGATTATGGAAGTCCTATTCATATTTTGGAAAGAATTTTTGACATGAATATTAAATTCCATGAAATATTCTTGAAGTGTTCATGTTTTTTTTGCTCCATTTATTAATGTCTACATTAAACTGTTGATTTTTCTAATGTTTAAAGCTTTGTATTCATAGTATAAACTTAATTTGGGCATGATGTATTTTTCCCTCCTCTGTATTTCTAGATTTGGTTTGCTACCATTTGTTTAGAACATTTTAAAATTTACATATAGGAAAATTCACTCTACTGGGTGTATAGTTCTATGAATATTGACAAATGTAGAGTCTAATAATGACTATCACAAGTCAAAAAATAATAAGCAATGTTTAAATTTCCAATTTTCTTATAAATGTCATTAAGTTTCTTTAAATCAGTATTCAAATAAATTCTATACATTAAAATTTGCCATTATGTCTCTTGACTCTTTTTAGACTTAAAGTTCTTTTTCATCTTTCTCCATCCACCTTGCAATGCTTTTGTTGAAGAAACTGGATCATTTTGTCCTGTACAGCTTCCCACAAGCTGAATTTTGCTGATTATAGCACTATGGCTGTTTAACATCTGTTGTTTAAGACATAGTATGTTGTTTGACATACTGTTCTGTCTTCTATATTTCTGCTAAATTGAATCTGTTGGCTTGGCAGATTCAGGATTGATTTGGGTGAGGACAAGACTAGTTTACATATAGATGTGTACATTCCACCAGGATGAATGTAATGCTTGCTTGACACTTTTGTAATATTAGAAGTAGTGAATGAGGAGTTCTTAGATAAATGAATTCAGTATGTGTTGCACAATAATGATGTTCTAATTCTTTCATTTCTTTTTTATTCATTAGCTAGAATACTTCTATAAAGAGAAAGTTTGCCTCATCTACTTCATGATGACCTAGTAATATGGGAAGATATAATAAAATGCTGAATTCTTCCCTTTTATTTTCAAGTTTCCAGTGGTGACCAAGGTTTCTTTGTTTGTTTGTTTTTTTCTTTTAGTATCATACTTGAATCTATAGTTGTACATATATTTGATATGTTTAAATTCATAGCAGAAATTAGTTTTAGTGATCAAGTTGTACCACTTTGGGCCAATGAAACTTAACTTGGGTTGACTTCATATTTGTTTAGACATAACCCTACTAGTCTTTGATAGAGTTCTTATTATCTAGTGTAAGGAGATATTCCAAGGACACCTTGAACATTTCCTGCCCCAGACTTGGAGTCAATCATTTTGAAAGAAACTTTGATCCTTTTTGGTGACAAATGGCATTTCAAGACTACAACCTGTGAGCTATGGGAGCTCCTTCCTACTGGCTTATTATTTTATGTTTTCAAGGAATTTTTAGGGAAAAGAGCTAGAAAACACACACACACACGTATATATGTATGTATGTATGTCTATCTCTGTACATCTATCTATCTCTGTATATCTATCTATCTATCTATCATCTATTTATCTATTATCTACCTGTCTGTCTATCTATCTATCTATCTATCTATCTATCTATCTATCTATCTATCTATCTATCATCTATCTAACTATCATCTATCATCAAATTATAGATAGAATCTAGTACTTAAAAACACAGGAATGATATAATTAGAATATTATATACTTACCCTTTCGATGAATCCTCATACACATACCCAATAGTCTCAAAAACAAACAAATAACAGCACTAATAATATGTTTGCTATAGAAAGTTTGAGATTTTTGTGGCAGTTTTTCCCTCAAAGAGTATATCCCACGAGGATATGTACAGTTAAATGATTGGGGATTTAGGGTCAATTCCACGCTAAATAATCAGCTACCAAATACACAAGTTTCACTTATTCCATATCACTTTTCAATGTTTCAAGGATCTGATTTCAAAATCAACTTTATGAAATGAAGTATGTTCAAAAATGTTTAGTTTCTAACTCTGTCCCTCCTATCAAATTCCTATTTCATTCCCCAACTACAGTGAAGGTCACTCTCGCACACGATTTGATATTATTTCTCTTCCCTTTATTTTCAGACAATAAGATATTTAGATCCCATTTACCCTCATCTACCAAAGAACGCTTTGGTTGTTTCTATGTCTTGGCCACTGTAAATAAAGCTGCAGTGAACATTGGAGCACATATATCATTACAGATAAATGTCTTCAGATTTTTTTTGGTATACACAGAATTGTACACCTGAAACCTATGTAACTTTACTAACCATAGTCACCCCAATAAACTTTAATTTTAAAAAAAGATATTCAGAGAACTGTTGAAATTTAGATAGAGAGATATTCCTCAGCACCTTTCATGACTGCTTACTACTCCACTGTGGAGTACTACAGTTTCTTCATCCAGTCTCCTATCTGGAGACTATTGGTCATCTGGGTTGTTTCAATTCTAGTTATATTTCAAATGTCCCTGCAAAGAATACCTAGCACATAGGACTTTTCATATTTTTTTCTGTTCATTTTTGGCATTAATTCCTCAAAGTGGAATTGCTTGGTCAATGAATATGTAATTTTCCTAGCAATTACCATCTATGTCTATAGAGGGGTTTATTAATCTGCATTCCCACCATGGATATGAAAGAACATCAAATTTTTCCCACATCTTTGACAGCAGACCATGCTGTCAAGCATTTCTCATGCTGCCAATCTATTAATACTAGGTGAGAAATGGTATCTTTTTACAATTTTAACTTCATCTCTAATTGTGACCACATTTGAGCTATTTTCAAATGGTTGAATTTTCTTTCCTATGAACTTTATATTCATACTGTTAGTCCATTTTTTAGAGATGTTCTCAATTTTTTCTCTATTTTTATACGCCCTTTATAGATCACAAATATTGAGCCTTTGTGGTATAAGTTGAAAATACTTTCCCAAATTGTCAAATTTATTTTTACTTAACTTGACTTTCTTTTTTGTAACCATGTGTTTTTTTGTGTGGTGTGGTACTGCATTCATCTATCATTTCACTTATGATCTCTAGATTTTGAGTAATAGTTAGAAAAGTTGCACACAGTTCCAGATGACTAGGGAATCTCCCAAATATTCTTCTATTATATTTTCAACTGTTATTTTGAAACAACTACAGGTCCACAGAAAATTGTAAACTTACATAGAAAGAGGTCCTCTGTGCCCTTCATTCAGTTTCCCCCAGTGACAACATCTTATATAATTATAGTACAATGTCCAAATAATGAAATTAACATCAGTACGGTCCACATCATATTTACATTTCATCAGGTTTACATACATTCATTTGTGTGTGTGTGACTCTATGCAATTTTATCACACGTGTAGATTTGTTGACCGCCAAAACACCCTGAACACAGAATTGTTTCATCACCTCAAATATCCCATGCATTCTGTCCCTTTTATAGCTATACTCACCCACTTGCCCCACACCTTGTCCCTAACTGCTGATAACCACAAATCCATTCTTTATCTCCATACTATTGTCATTCAAGAATGTTACATAAATAGAATCCTTCAGAATGTGACCTTTTGAGATTGGCATTTTCATTCAGCATATTACCCTTGAGATTTATACAGGTTGTTGTATATATCAATAGTTTGTCCCTGTTTTCATAGCTGAGTAGTATTCCATAGTTTGGATGTCAAAGTGTTTACCCATTGAAGAGCATTTGAGTTGTTACCAATATTTAGCTATTACAAATAAACCTGCTATGCACTTTCATGTATAGTTTGTTGAACAGACATAAGCTTATTTTCCTCTGAGATATAAATGCCTAGCAATGTTATTGCTGAGTCGTATAGTAAATTTGTTTACTTTTTAAAAATAAACTGCATTAATTTTTCTGTTGCTGCCGCAACAAATTGCCACAAACTTAGAGGCTTAAACATCACAAATTTCTTATCTTACAGTTCTGGAGGTTAGAGTTTCATTTACGCTAGTCTCACTGGACTAACATAAAGGTGTTGTCATGGCTGTCTTGCTTTCTGGAGACTCTGGAGGGAAATCCGCCTCCTTATTTTTTCCAGCATCTAGAGGTTTCCTGTAGTTCTTGGCTTGTGGCTCTGTTCCTCAGTCTTCAAAGAATATGCCACATCTCTCCAACTCGTCTTCTGCCCTCAGTGTCTCTCTCTCTCTCTCTCTCTCTCTCTCTCTGTGAACATAGCTGGGAAAGGTTCTCTGATTTTACCAACTCTATTGGTTAGATTGGGTACATCCAGATTCCCCAGAATAATCTCCCCTTCTCAAGGTCCTGAACCTTAATCACATCTGCAAAGTCCCTCTTGCTAAGTAATGCCACATATTCACAGGTTCCAGGGATTGGTGTGTGCACATCTTTGGGGACCATTATTCTGCCTACACAGAAAGTGTCAAACACTTTTCCAGAGTGACTATGCCATTTTATATTCCTACCAGCAATGTATGATAGATCCAGTTTCTATAAATCCTCCTCATCATTTTATATTGCCACTGTTTTTCCCAGCTGTTCTAATACGTGTGTACAGTAATATCTCATCATGATTTTAATTTGCATTTCCTTAATAGCTAATGAAGTTGAACATGTTTTCACGTGTTTAGTTACCAACCATGTATCTTCCTCAGTGAAATGTCTCCATGTTTTCTGTTATTTTCTAATTGGATTGTTTTCTTTTTTCTGTTCAGTTTTGTGAATTCTTTATATATGAGTACTTTGTAAGATACACAACTTGCAAATATTTGCTCCCAGTCTGCAGCTTGTGTTTCATTCTTTTAACACAGTCTTCCACAGAGAAAATGCTTTAATTTTGATGAAGCCCACTGGATCAAGATTTTCTCTTAGATCTTGCTTTGAACATTGTATCTAAGACTCTTTATCTAGTCATGTGTCCTAAAGATTTTCTCCTACATTTTATTCTAAAGGATTTTTTTGTACATTTTATACTGAAGTGTGTGATCCATTTTGAGTTGTATGCCATCTACTTCGAGTTAATTTGTGTGTAAGGAATGAATTTATGTTGAGGTTTGTTTTTTTTGCCTGGGTTGTCGTATCTTTCTAATACCATTTGTTGAAAGGATATTTTTCTTTTCCATTAACATGTTTCTTTGTCAAAAACCAGTTAGACATACTTGTGTAGGGCTACTTCTTGCATCTCTATTCTGTTTCATTTATCTATGTAACTATCCCTCTCTCAATACCACACTGTTTTGTTTACTATAGATATGTAGTAAATATTAAAATCAGGTAGACTGACTCTTCCCACTTTATTCTTTTCCAAAGGCAGCAATGAGTGAGTTCCAGCCTTATCAGATACTTAAACATACTCTAAAATTTCTATCATTACAAAAGTGAGATATTGACAGATATACCATTGGAATTTAATAGAAAATCTATAAGTAGACTTAATTGAATATAAAAATTTAGTATATGATACTACAAAAACATCAGATCAATAGAAAGGATGAAAATTAAAATGAGTGGTTTTGGGATAGTTGGAAAATGATAAAATTGGATCATCCCTGTAATGTGCACCAGGTTTTCAAACGGATTATAAAATTTAAATAAAATCATACAGTTATCTTAAGAAAATATGGGTAAATTTTTCTATAATCTGCAAGTTGGGCAGTCTTTTAAATTTATTACTCAAAATCCAGAATACATATGGTGATGAAAGGAGAACTGACTCTGGATGGTGAACACACAATGCAATATATAGATGATGTATTACAAAACTGTACACTTGAAACCTATGTGATTTTACTAACCAATGTCATCCCAATAAATATAATAAAAAAAATTTTTAAATAAAGCTTTTTAAGTTAAAAAAAAAAAATCCCGGAGCAACAAATAAGTAATAAAGATAGACAATTCTGATTATATTAGAAACTTTGTGTGACTAAAAAATATCGTATGCAAATTAAAAGGGAAAATTGCACACTGGGGAAAAAAGGTAAGTACTAATCAGACATTTTTGCTAACTAGAGAGAGCTTTAAAAATAGGAAAGAAAAAAATCAACTTTATAGAAGAAGAGATTAAGGAAATAAGCATAAAGATCACAGAAAAAGGAATTAAAATGATTTGTAAACTTATGAAAAGATGCTAAAGTTTGTTTACACAGTATGAGAAATACACATTAAAATTATAAAGAGACATTATTTCTCCTACATGTGGATGACAAAAACCACATAGTTTGTCAATATTCTACATGATGATGTTTTCTGGAGACAGGCAGTCTCATACATTGCTGGTGAGAATGCAAAAGAATATCATCTCTTTGGAGGGGAATTTATCAATACCTAGGAAAATTACATATGTGCATTTACCCTTGGACCCAGCAATTTTTCCTCTAGGAGCTGTCCTGAAGATGCACATTATAGTGATTGCAAATTTCTCAAAATAGAATTTATGCTCATCACTGCTTTAAAATTTTCTTTGTTTTAAGACTCACCATTTGATCATATTACCTTTTTATTGAATGTCTAAATTTGAAAAAGAAACAGATATAGTATCATATCATAGACTAACTTTTAAAATATTTTGATACCCTTTTTTCTTGTTATTTGAAATTCATAATTAAATAAATATCACTCTTATAGGTGCAGCTATTGCTCCACTTAAGGCCCCTTTCTCCCCCCAACACACATACATGCACACACATTTTGAGAATGTTTAGACTATACAAGTGAATATATCATCATGGGGCAGGACGTCAAAGAAAAGTACTGGAGTCAGCAGGCTGAGGGCTGTGGATATACTTAAGTCATAAGGTGTTTAAGCAATGTCCATATAGCCTTTCTGAAGTGGAGAGCAAACAAAATCTACCCTCCTGTTACAGAAAAAGATAATATTTTGGTCTGAAGTGTTGAGCTGGGCTATTGACCAAACTCAATGTATTAATTATGTCTTACTTTGGTTCTGTGTTGGCCTAAGGTTTAGATCGGTACATGAAGTGATGGCAGTAGGAATGGTGGTAGAGCCTGACTCCTCATTGTACGGACGAGCATGCACAATCTGCACTGGGATTGGGCAAGTGAGGCACAGAGGGTGCAAAATGTGAGGGGCACTTGTTCTGTGGATCATACAGAGGCAGGGCCTGCCCTGAGCGTGCATGCCTCCCAGGTTTTTGTGCCCTGAGCATCTTTCTCACCTTACTTTAGTTGGAGCTTTGAAACTTGACACCCACAGAGACAAAGCGGTGGGTCAGTTTACAAAGCTAGTTGGTGACAAAGCTGGATCTAATACAGGTTCTCTAAAGCAAGCCTGGAATCTTCCCTTGACATTAGGCTGCCTTCACTCTAGCCACTGTACAAGGAAATGCTCTCAAGGCAGAGTGGTCAGCCCAATAGCTTACAGAAGATCTTGAGGCCCAATTTAGTTGTGGCATGATGACCAACTAGAACACCCACAAGGCAATCACACTATTCAAATGGGAACACGTTCACAAGGTGAAATAACAGGTGAACAAGAGAAACATTTATTCTTCATAATGAAGACCAAAAATTTTTTTCTTTAGGTGCTAATGAAATTATTATGAATAGAGCCATTATAAGCAATCAGTGACTTTGCTAATTTATAAACCACTCCTCCCATTGACTAAAACACACAGAAAGGAATAAAATAGTTTCACTTTTTAAGAGAGCATTTGTTTAGGATTTGAAAGAAATAGTTCTGCATTCCTTTAAGATTACTATAAAATGTAGGTTTTTCAATAAACAAATAAATAGAAGCAGCAATCTTTATTTACCCTAGAGAAATATTTGAATGTTTATAGTATCTTTTCTCCTAATCACAAAATGTCTGGAAAAAACAAAATGGTCTTCAAGGGGTGAATGGATAAACAAATTAGGGTAGATCAAAATATTGGAATACTACATAGAAATAAAAAAGAGTGAACTATTGATATACACACAATTTAGATTAGTCTCAATTGCATGATACTGAGTGAAGAAAGACTGACTCAAAAGACTTCATATTATATGATTCCATTTATATGATATTATAGAAAAGGCAAAATTATAGGGGAAGAAAATAGATGAATAGTTGCCAGGACTGTGGGTTAGAGAAGGTGTTGACAACAAAGAGACATGGAGAAGAGTTAGAACTGTTTTATATCTTGTTTGTCATGGTGATTACTAGAATGTTGTATATTCATCAAAAAATCAGAAATATACAGTAATACAATAACAAGAATAAATTTTGTTGTAAAAACACTTTGATAATTCATTTTTAGTCTAATTGGTTTTTTTCTCTTCCTGATTATTTTATTACATGCACATAAAACTTACTCTAAGACTGTCAAAGGGGTCCATGAGAAAAAAGAAGCTTAAGAACCTCTGAAGTATGGGGTGTTACTCCTGGCTTCTTTCTTTGGTGGATCTGAGCTTCCATCTTGTCAGCCCCAAATGTCAACTAAAAGCTCTGTTCACCTCTCAGCTGCGTGTCAGGGATGCACAGATGGGGTTCAGAATCCCAGAGAGTGTGTGTGTGTGAATGTGCGTGTGTGCCTGCTTGTGAAGTGTCTCTTTGATCCCTGTCAGGTTGCGTCCCTGGCTCCACTACTCTGTCTCCAGCGGGCCTGCAGAACTCCACCTCCCGGTGGCCTCCCTCCTCATTCCTAGGAGGCTGTCTATTCTTTACTACATTTTGTGCTCCTGTTTCCAGCCAGGGACTTGGTCCAGTAATCTTCAGTATCTTGTTTGGTCTTTGATGCTATTAAGACAGATCTATCTGTATTTTTACAGCCTTTTTATTTGTTGTTAGTAAAAGAATTAGTTTGAAACACCCAGTCTGCCATTCCATAACCATATTTTACAGGTGTTTGAGCTATCTGGTATTTTGCTCTTTAATTACTGCATCATATTTTATCTAATTGACTCTTTTTTAAGAGCAAGTCTACGTTATCCTTACTTTGAAAAGAATGGACACCACCGATAAAGAATGCAATGACTTCTGTGAGGAATTAAATCTCAGATTTGCTGATCTAATTCTGAATACATATTCATCCAACTTCATTTTCATCTGATGTTTCATTCCTGACCACATACCATGACCCTTCAGGATAAAACATATTTTATAAATCATGATTACAAATTTAAGATCGGACTTTTATATTTTATCTAACAATTATTTCTAAGCAGGTCCCCAATTGTCTTCATCTATGGGGTTCTTAACTACACTTCCAGTCTAATTAGGAAGGAATTAAAGGCAATTCTATGCTTCACAGGGCTTTTGTGAGCTACAGAAATATGTTTTCTGTACAGTGAGGTTGAGCGATTGAGAAAGATCTTTTATCCAAGCATTCCCAACTGAGTTCCATCATGACAATGAAAATTTAAATGCAAAGAAAAACTTTTACATCTATGGTATTACACTGAGACTATAATGAGTCAAAGGAAATCAGGAAAAAGAAAACCAAGAAGTTATGAGGCCTAAGGCTTAGAGTCAGCCAGGAACCTTGAGGAGACAGATTTTCCATCACATTCTGAAGATCTTTCTTTCTAGCAGCCACAGTTACACGAAGACAAAAGTGTCTCTGCTATAGGTGGCTCTGAGGTCTTCACCACCCAAGCTGAATGCTCTGGCACAGCCTGCAAAGCCACTTCCTAGAGAGGTTTGAGAGGTGATTCAGTGTCACAAGGCACAGTGGCCTCAAGGGACCGACCCTTTCAACTCTAAGAATTGGTGAGTCTCTCATCCTGGGATACTTGATTTTTTATTAGATGTCCTGTGTAAATAATCTAATTAGATATTCGATGATATCAGATTTTCTTTATCCCCCTTAAAGTGCAGAGAGTTGAGTTAATCATACTAAGTAGCTCTTGGCGCATTATTTCCATTGGCCTATGCAAACCTCTCCTCTTATTTGTTTTCTTAATTCAATTATTTATCCATTTCTTCTTATCACCACATAATCTGTTTCCATTTCCCTCACTCACATTAAGCAAAATTCTAATATATGTAACATATATTTTTCTGTTTATATGAAAAACTGTATCCTTACAAAATAGGCATTCATTTTGCAAGATGTATACTATTGTTTTACACGCACGCATTTTCAATTTACACTAATGATATTGTGTAATATATCTCATTCTGTTTCTAACTTTTTTCATTAAGCACTCTGTCTTCACTATCCATCCATTTGGCTGTATTTGGTCCATTACTTCCAACTATGGTATAGCCCTCCAATGATGTGAATTGTACCGTATTTTACCTAGCCATTCTCTACCTCCACAGATATTAATAAAATGAACACCCTTATCAATATCCTCTTGTGGACTGGTAAATAAAGACTTTGACCGGTGGATTAGTCAAGGTTCTTCTGAAAAACAGAACGAATAGGATGTGTGTGAGTGTGTGTGTGTGTGTGTGTGTGTGTGTGTGTGTGTAAATCTAGTATAAGGAACTGGCTTACGTGATATATGGAAGCTGGTAAGTCCCAAGAGCAACACGGTGAATCACAAACTGGAAATCTAGGAGAGCTGACGGTGTCCTCTGACTGAAACAGCAGCAGGCTCAAGGCCCAGGAAGAACGAATACTCACTTCTAGTCCAAAGGTAGAAAATGGCTGATATTCCAGTTTGAAGGCTGTCAGGCAAAAACAAATTTCTCTTCCTCAGAGAAGGGTTAGTCTTTTTGTTCTATTCAAGCCTTCAACTAATCGAACGAGGCCCACCCACATTGTGGAAGACAATTGGCCCTCTTCAGTTTATCAATTTAAATGTTAATCTCCTCCAAAAACTCCCTTCCAAACACACCCAGAATGTTTGACCAAATATCTGGGCGTCCCATAGCCCAGACGAGTTGACACGTAATAATATTATCACGCCAACGCTGTGGAAACGCTGAATCATGGAGCATGATTCAGTGTACACTGAATTTGATCAGGTCCTGTCAGCTTACTCTCCTGGTTGGAGGACCTTGTCGACTTCCATTCTCAGAAAATCAGCGTTCTTGCCCCCAGAGTTCTTAACCTTGCTGACACTTGTCATCATCCAGTTTTCTAATTTTGCCAATCTATAAGGCTTAAAGAGACATCTCATTATTTTAATTTTCATTTTTCAGATCACAAATGAGTTTGAGCAGCTTGTTATATACATGCTATCCAGTATCCTCTTCTCTAATTGTTGTTTTAATATGTTTAAATCGCCAGTGTGTCTAAATGATCACCCCCTGTCATTTGGTATTTATTTGTATTTTCTAATTTTTCTTGTTCAGTCTTGCCTGTGTTCTCTCTTGTGAATCTTTTAAAAGAACAAACGTTGGCCTTTTAAATTCTCCTCTATTGTTTTTACATTTTATTTCCAAATTTCCCTCTTCTAATATCCCCCCTCCCCTTTTTTACCCGCTTTGAGAAGAGCGATGATGGTTTATTTTACACAAGATCCTCCTAAACACCCAACAAAGAGCCTGGTACATAGTAGATAAACAATAGAAGTTTGTCATATGACTGAATTAAGGAGAAAATATATCATCTTTGAGGTATACTGATTCCCTTCTCTTTTTTTTAAATTGAGTTTTCTGCAGAGAAATGGGGGTAGAATGATGTGCATCTGACCAAAGGAGAGAAATGAGAGGAGATAAGGGGATAAACAGCTTATATTTAACTTGCCTGTCTACTATCATTTGAGTACATCCACTGAATGCAAACATACTTAGGAATGGGGAGGACGGCAATTCTCTCTTCCAAAAATACCAAAAAACATGAATACAGATTTTTTTTTTATAACACTATTTTTAGATCAGTTTTAGGTTCAAAGGAAAATTGAGGAAAAGACATACAGAGATTTCCCATGGACCCCTGGCCCCTGTGTATGCACAGCCTCCCCCATTATCACCATCCCACCAGAGTGGTTCACTTATTACAATCGGTGAGACTACAATGACACATCATTACCACCCACAGTCCATAGTTTACATTACAGTTGACTGTTGGTGTATATTTTATGGTTTTGGACAAAAGTATAATGATCTTTATCTATCCTTATACTATTATACAGAAAAGTTTCACTGTCTTAAAAAATCTCTGTGCTCTATATAGTTATCCCTCCCTCACCCAACCTCTGGCAAACACTGATCTCTTTATCGTCTCTGCATTTTTGCATTTTCTAGAGTGTCATATAGCTGGAATCATACATCGTGTGGCCTTTCCAGATTGATTTCTTTTACTTAGCAATATGCATTTAAAATCCATCCATACTTTTTCCTGGCTTGATAGCTTATTTATTTTTCACACTGAATAATATTCCATTATGTAGATATGCCAAAATTTATTTACCCGTCCATCTACTGCAGGACTTCTTAGCTGCTTCTAAATTTTTGTTAATTATGAATGAAACTACTATAAACATCCATGTGCAGGTTTTTGTGTGGGCATAAGTTTGCAACCTCTTTGGATAAATGCCATGGAGCATGATTGCTACCTATTATAGTAAGAGTATGTTTAGTTTTGTGAGAAACTACCAAACTATTTTCCAAAGTGGTGGGTACTATTTTGCATTCCCACCAATAGTGAACGAGAGTTCCTGTGGCTCCACACCCTCACTAGCATTTGATGTCAGTGTTTTGGACTCAGACCATTCTAACAGGTGCATAGTAGTTTCTCATTGTTGTTTTAATTTGAATTTACCTGATGACATATAATGTTGAACATGTTTTTAGATGTTTATTTACCATCTGTATATCACATTAGATGAGGTGTTTGTTAAGGTCTTTGGCTCATTTTTAAATTGGATTGTTTGTTTCCTTATTGATGAGTTTAAACAGTTTTTACTATATTTTGGATAGCAGACCTTTATCAGAAGTGTCTTTGGAAAAATATTTTCTCCCAGTTTGTGGCTTATCTTCTCATTCTCTTGACATTGTTTTTCACAGAGCAAAAGATTTTCATTTTAATGAAGTCCAGTTTATCAAATGTATCTTTCCTGAATTGTGCCTTTGGTGTTGTATCTAAAAAGCCATTGCCACACCCAAGGTCATCTAAGTTTTCTCCTATGTTATCATTTAGGTGTTTTATAGTTTTACTGTTTACATTTAGGTCTGTGATGCATTTTGAGTTGTTTTTTTGTGATGGGTATAAGATCTGTGTCCAGATTTATTTTTTTCTAGACATGTGAATGTCCAGTTTTCTAACACCATTTGTTGAAAAACTATCTTTGCTTCATTGTAATGCCTTTGTTCTTTTGTCAAAGATCAGTTGACTGTATCTATGTGGGACTATCTCTAAGCTCTTTACTGTATTCCATTGATCTATTTGTCTATCCTTTTGCCAGTATCACATTATCTTAAACACTATCATATTATAGTAAGTCTTCAAGTTAGGTACTGTCAGTCATCCGACTTTGTTCTTCTTCTTCAATATTGTGTTGGGTGTTCTGGTCATTTACATCTCCACTTAAACTTTAGCATCACTTTATTGAAACCCACAATATAACTTGTTAGTATTATGATTGGGATTACATTGAATCTATAGATCAGGTTGGGAAAATTTGACATCTTGACAATATTGAATCTTTCTATCAATTCACTTTGTTTTTCTTTGATTTCATTCGTCAGGGTTTGTGGTTTTCTTCATATAGATCTTGTATATATTATGTTAGTTCTACACCTAAATATTTCATTTTGGGGAGTGTTAAATGTAAATGGTATTGTGTTTTTAATTTCAAATTCCACATGTTCATTGCTAGTAAATAGGTAAACAATTGACTTTTGTATATTGACCTTTTATCCTACAACCATGCCATAATCATTTATTAATTCCAGGAGGTTTCGTTTTTTTGTTTGTTTTTGGTTGTTGTTGTTGATTCTTTTGGGTTTTATACATAGGCAATCATTTCATCTGTGAACAGACAGTTTTATTTCTTCCTTCTCAATCTGGAGATATATATATATATATAATATTATATTATATTATATTTCCTTTTCTTGTCTGATTGAATTTGCCTGAACTTGCATTTCAATATTAAAAAGGAGTGGTGAGCGAGGATATCCTTGCCTTGTACCTGATCTCAGTGGGGAAGCTTCAAGTTTCTCACTATTAACTATGATGTTCAAACAGACCTTTTAAAATACAGTTATGAAAAGTCTGACTACCAGATATATAATCACCAGTAATACTGAGAAGAGTTCTGTGACGCTGATGTATAAAATGAGTATCAGATATATTTTTGCATAGTACAACTCATGAGGATCATAAATCCAGAATATTAAAATTACAGAGAAAAATATAGCATAAACTGGAAATATCAAGTACTAAAATAAGCTTGCATGTGCACTAATGATGCTTAAGAAAGTGGATATTAAATATTAGCCAACAAGTTTAATCATAGGCCCTCCTATTGAGGGAATAATAGAGCAGGAGGGAAGATTTCCAGAACCACTTTTTAAATGGAGAAATAAATAACTTTCCCAAGAGCACAGCATCAAAAAATAAGTTTCTTTCCAGCAAACTATCACAAAGGAGAGTCAACACATCAAAGAATATGAAAACTGATTTCATGCATGAAGAAAAAATTCTGATTGTCTTTGTGCCAAAAGACTTAAAAAAATATCTGAAGCACCTAATAAAGTTTTGTGAAGGAAACAAGAACACTTAGTGTCTTAGTCCACTTGGATGGCTTGTTCTGGAGGCTGGGAAGTTCAAAATAAAGGTATTGAAAGATTTAGTGTCTGTTGAGGGCCCTCTTCCTGGTTCATAGATGGAAAGAACTTCTTGCTATGTTCTCACATGGAGGAAGGGGCAAGAGGGATCTTAGGTCTCTTTTATCAGGACACTAATCCCATTTATAAGAACTTCATCTTCATCATCTATCACCTCCTATGATGTTTAATGGTATGTGTCAACTTGACTGTGCTAAGGGATGCCCAGCTATTTGCTAAAACATTATTTATGGGTGTGTTTGTGAGGCTGCTCTGAAAGATATTGGCATTTGAATCAGTAGACTGTGTAAGGAAGATCTGCCTTCGCCAATATGGACTTGCATCATCTAATCCATAGCGGGCCTGAATAGAAAAATGGTGGACGAAGGGAACATTCTCCCTCTTGAGCTAAGACATCCACATTCTCCTGCTTTCAGACGTTGGAGCTCCTTGTTTGTAGGCCTTTAGACTCCAGGACTTACACTAGTGGCATCCTCCTCTCTCCTCCCTACATCTCAGGCCGTAGGCCTCGGACTGGGATTTACACCATCGGCTCTCCTGGTTTTCAGGCCTGCAGACTTGGCCTGAACTATACCACCTGCTTTCTCATTTCTCCAGATTGCAGATGGCATATCATAGCATATTTCAGCCTCCATAATTGTATGAGCTAATTCCCACAATAAATTTCCTTTTGTATCTATCTATGTATCTATGTATCTATCATTTGTCTATCTGTCTGTCTATCTATCTATCTATCTATCTATCTATCTATCTATCTATCTATCTATATCTATCTATCTATCATCTGTCTATCTATCATCATCATCTATCAGTTCTGTTTCTGTGCAGAACACTAATGCACCTCCCAAAGACCCCACATTCTAATACCATCATATCACATGCTAAAATTTCAACATGTGTATTGGGGGGGGCACAAATATTCAGTCCATAACATTGAATAATTAGAGTTTCTCAATGACAACATAAACTGTACGTTATATTTTATAGTAGAGTGTATGGCCTTTGTAATTTTAAAATTACATATTTAAGAGAGCAGATTTTGTCCAATCAAATAAAAAGTACATGATAAAAACTCACATAGTTTCTTTTACAAATGTTACATTCAATCTATTGCTTTCCTCATTCAAAAGGTTACCCATGATTCTAAAAACTATTTTTTACCACTTTATATGGATTTGAAACAAAATAATCAATTTAACAAATTTGAAAGAGAAACTTTTTTGTTGCTTAAGAAAAAAAATCTACTCATCAGGAATTGCTATTTTTTCCAAGTGCAGTCTATATTCTATATAATCTTTAAAGCAATGTTTTTTTCTCCTTAAAGGTAATTGAAAGGAATAATTAGCACCATGTTTACAGCATCCAAATTTGAATTACTTCAGCAAAACAAGGTGATTTATTTTGTGATTCACCAAATTCAAAGCTCTCAGAACATCAACTGTTAACTTGTTAAAGCCTTGCCCTTTCTAAACATCTGAGCACTCTTATATACACATTCAAACGTCAAAAGGAGATATAAAGGCATTAAGAACCAATAAGTAGTCATTCCCATAATCAAGATGTTAATTTTTAAAAATCATAATAATTGTTTTCTTTTAAAAAATTGGGAATCAAATCAAATTAAATAGTGTAGGTAAATCACTGCAGCAACTAGACTTAAATTATTGAAAATTTTCCAAATTATACATAGTGCCAGGTGGGTACTAGATTAAATTTGGGAAATTTTTGAAAATTTGAACCTGGTGGCTGCAGTGATTTACCAAGACAGCTTAAAAATTTCATCCTTGTGTACCTCGAGTGTACAAAACTTGGCATTTTCATTCTAAATTAATAAGATTACACAGCCATTCCTGTTGGAATCAAAGAGAAAGTGGGAAAATGATTCCATAGCGGGAGGGGTGGGGGTAGGGGGAGGGTGAGGGGATTGGAGAGCAATCGGTGACCATAGGATGGCCACGGGCTTGAAAATTAATCTGGGGAACGTAATTTGGTGGTTACCAGAAGGTAAAGGGGGTGGGGGGGGGGGGGATGAGGGTGAGGGGGATCAAATGTATGGTGATGGAAGGGGAGCTGACTCTGGGTGGTGAACACACAGTGTGATTTATGGATGATGTGATACAGAATTGCACACCTGAAATTTATGTAATTTTACTAACAATTGTCACCCCAATAAATTAAAAATAAATTAAAAAAAAAAAAAAGATAATGAAGAGCAGAGCATTTTCCCTATACGGGGATAATACAACAAGACACCAGCTTCCAGGCAAAGCATCTTTTCTCATAATGCCAAACAGTGTGAGTGAACATCTCAGACCTCCTACGCTGAACAAAACACTTCTAAACCCACTTATCTCTGGCTCTTTACGGGACAGTCATTGAAGTGTATTGCCCTACCTTCCTCTCCTCAAGCACAGATACACACACACACACACACACACACACACACACACACACACACACACACACAGTCAATGAAACTGTGGCTGGGGCCATCCTGAGAGTCAACTCTGAGTTTTTCAGACCCTAAATCATTGACCACAAGAAATGAAATGTTTGTGGCCCTGAGATCAGAAACTTTAGCTTCCCACTCTCACATTTTTCTGCAAAAAGCAAACAAACAAACAAACAAAAAACACAGCTTCTGATTGCCTTCCTTTGGCTACTCTACCCTTTTTTTTTTTTATTAAAGTTTATTGGGGTGACAATTGTAAGTCAAGTTACATAGATTTCAGGTGTACAATTCTATAATACATCATCTATATATCACATTGTGTGTTCAACATTCAGAGTCAGTTCTTCCATCACCATATATTTGATTCCTTTACCCTCAGCTACCACCCCCTCCCTCCTTACCCTCTGGTAACCACTAAACTTTGTCTGTGTCTAGGAGTTTTTGTTTCTTCATTTGTTTGTCTTGTTCTTTGCTGTTTTCAGTTTTATATACCACATACCAGTGAAATCATATTGTTCTCCACCTTTTCTGTCTGACTTATTTCACTCAGCATAATAATCTCAAGATCCATCCATGTTGTTGCAAATGGTACTATTTCATCTTTTTTCTGGCAGAATAGTATTCCATTGTGTATATATACCACAACTTTTTTATTGATTCATCTATTGAAGGACACTTTGGTTGTTTCCATGTCTTGGCCATCATAAATAAAGTGGCAATGAACATTGGAGCATGTATATCTTTACGGATAAATGTTTTCAAATTTTCTTGGGTAGATACCCAGCAGAGGGATTTCTGGGTCATATGGTAATTCTATTTGTAATTTTTCGAGGAACCTCCACACTGCCTTCCATAGCGGCTGCACCAGTCTGCATTCCCACCAACAGTGTATGAGGGTTCCTTTTTCTCCACAGCCCCTCCAACACTTGTTACTATTTGTCTTGTGGATGATAGCCATTCTGACTGGGGTGAGGTGATATCTCATTGGGGTTTTTATTTGCATTTCTCTGATGATTAGTGATGTTGAAGAGTTTTTTATACGTCTGTTGCCCATTTGTATGTCCTCTTTGGAGAAATGTCTAATCAGGACTCTGCCCATTTTTCAATTGGATTGTTTGTTTTTTTGTTGTTGTTGACTTGTATGAGTTCTTATATATTTTGGATTTTAGCCCCTTATCAGAGGTGTTGTTTGCAAAAATCTTGTCCCATTTGGTTGGTTGTCTCTTATTTTGTCGATGGTTTCTTTTTTGCTGTGCAGAAGCTTTTAGTTTGATACAGTCCCATTCATTTATTTTAGCTTTTCACTTCCCTTGCCTTTGGGGTCAATTTGTAACTGCTCTTTGAACCCAAGGTCCATAGTTTAGTACCTATGTTTCCTTCAATATTATTTCAGGTCTTATGTTTAAGTCTTTTATCCATTCTGAGTTAATTTTTGTACACAGTTACAGATAGCAGTGTAGTTTCATTCTTTGCATGTGGCTTTCCAATTCTTCCAGCACCATTTATTGAAGAGGTGTCTTTTCTCCATTGTATGTTTTGGCTTCTTTGTCAAAAATTAACTGTCCATATTTATGTGGGTTTATTTCTGGGTTCTCAATTCTATTCTATTGGTATGTGTGTTTGTTTTTCTGCCAATACCATGCTGTTTTGATTATTGTTGGCCCTGTAGTACAGCTAAAGTCAGGGAGTGTGGATACCCCTCCAGCATTGTTCTTTTTCCTTAGGATTGCTTTGGCTATTCAGGGTCTTTTGCAGTTCCATAGAAATCTGATGATTTTTTGTTTTATGTTTTTAAAAAATGCCATTGGGATTTTGATGGGGATTGCATTAAATCTGTATATTGCTTTAATGGTAACACGGCTGTTATTTTAACTACGTGTGATTCTTCCAATCCATGCCACAGAATGTCTTTCATTTCTTTGTGTCTTCTTCAATTTCTTTAAAAATGTCATATAGTTTTCAGTAGTAGGTCTTTCTCATCCTTGGTTAAGTTTATTTCTAGGTATTTTATTCTTTTTACTGCAATTTAGTTTAGTCTGCTCTGATTTTTATTATTCCTTTCTTCTGCTTACTTTGGGTTTCATTTGTTCTTCTTTTTCTCGTTCTTTTAGTTGTACTGTGAGGTTATTATCTGGGATTTTTCTTGTTTCTTGAGATAGACCTGTAATGATATAAATTTCCCTCTTAAACTGTTTTTGCTGCATCCCCCAAATTTGGTAGGATGTATTTCATTCTCATTTTGATCTATCCTCTTATTTCTTATTTGACCCAGTCATTCTTTAAGTATGTTGTTTAATCTCCACATATTATGGTTTCTCCTGCTTTCTTTTTGCAGTTGATATCCAATTTCAAAGCCTTGTGATCAGAGAATATGTTTGGCATGCTTCACTCTTCTTAAATTTGCTGAGGCTGATTTTATGTCCCAATATATGGTCTATCCTTGAGAATGTTCCATGTACACTAGAAAAAAATGTATAGTCTGATGTTCTAGGATGGAGTGCTCTATAAATGTCAATTATGTCCATTTCATCTAATGTGTCACTTAAGGCTGATATTTCTTTCTTTATTTTCTGTTTGGATGATCTATCCATAGCTGTCAATGATGTATTTAGGTCCCCTACTATAATTGTGTTTTGGTCAATTTCTCCCTTTAGTTCTGTTAGTAGTTGCTTGGTATATATATTTCTATGCTCCCTGATTGGGGGCATAAATATTAATGACTGTTATGTCTTCTTGTTGTATAGTCCCTTTTATCATTATGAAATATCCATCTTTGTCTCTTGTTACCTTTTTTATCCTGAAGTCTATTTCATCTGATATCAGTATGAATACACCTGCTTTCTCTGAATACCGTTTACTTGGAATGTTAGTTTCCACCCTTTCACTTGGAGTCTATATTTGCCCTTGTAGCTGAGATGTCTCTTTTGGAGGCAGTATATGGTTGGGTTTAGTTTTTTGATCCAATCTGCTACTCTGTGCCTTTTATTGGTGAGTTCACTCCATTTACATTAGGGGTGCTTATTGATATGTGAAAATTTCCTATCATTCTGTCTCTGTTTTTTTGGTAGGACTGTGTCTCCATTGTTTCTTTGCCTTTTTATTGCTGTCTATAATTTCAGTGTGGTGGTATTCTATGACCTTTCCCTCTATTTCTTCTTTTTTTAATGTTATATATTTCAGTTCTGGATTTTTTGGGTTTTTTTTAGTGGTTACCATTCAGTTTATGTAAAAGAAAGTTTCATATTTAGAGTATTCCATTTTCTTTCAGTTTGCTTACTTTCTCCATTCCCTTGTACAGGTTTAGACTTTTACTCTCTACCCCTTTTATGTCTTTTTATTGTCACAAATTATCCCTATTTATTTGGTGAGTTGATTTCTGTGCTGCAGTGGCAAGTTGCCTTTTCCTCTTTTTTTAAGTGTTTTTTTTTTCTTCTTTGCCCTGTATGTTATGTTTAAGTGTATAGTGTTCTATTTGGTGTGAGGGTTGCCATTTCTGCTTCTGTCTGTTCATTAATACTACTCATGGTTTTGTATTCTTTTGGTTTTTAGTTTCAGGTCAAATAGCCTCCTTCAGTATTCTCTGTTAGTGCAGGTCGTGTGTTAGAAAATTCCCTTAGCTTCTGTATGTCTTGAAAGGTCTTTTTCTTTCATATCTAAAGGATATCTTTGCTGGATATATTATTCTTGGCTCATAATTTCTCTCTTTCAATAGTTTGAATATTTGAGTCTATTCCCTCCTGACTTGTAGAGTTTCTGCTGAAAAATCTGATTATAATCTAATGGACTTCCTTTGTAGGTTTACCGTCTTCTTTTCCCTGGCTGACTTGAGGATTCTTTCTTTGTCATTAATTTTGACAGCTTCAATATAATGTGTCTTGGAGAAGGCCTATTGGGATTGATGGTAATCTATTGAGGTGTTCTATTTGTTTCTTAGATTTGAGGATCCAGTTCTTTCCACAACTTTGGGAAGTTTCTCATCGACTATTTGCTTGAATATATTCTCTGTTCCCTTCTCTTTCTCTCCTTCTGGTATGCCCATTATTCTTATATTGCTCTTTCTGATGAAGTCAGAAAATTCTTGTAGAGTTCTTTCTTTTCGTTTACTTCTCAAGTCTCTTTCTTCTTCCATCTGTATCATTTCCAGATTTCTATCTTTGATGTCACTGATTCTTTCCCTCTATCTGGTCAACTCTACTACCTAAATGGCTGTTTCATCTTCATTTCTTTTATTGAGTTCTTAATCTCCAGAAAATTCTATTTTGTTGTTTTTTGTTTGTTTGTTTGTTTTAATTTCATCTCTTTGGTAAAATGTTCATTTGTTCTTTGATTGTGTTTCTGAGTTCATTAAACTGCCTGTCTGTATTTTCTTACATCTCGTTGAGTTTTTTTTCAGAACTGCAATCTTGAATTCTGTCATTTAAGTCACATATTTCCATATCTTTAAGTTCATTTTCTGGAGTCTTTGCATTTTCTTTCTGAGCTGTCTTGTTGCCTTGGTTATTCATGGCAATTACTTATTTATTATTTATCTCCCTAGACATCTACAGGAGTGGGTTCTGCAACAGGTTGATAGAAAGATGTCTTTCTTTTGTTCCAGTAGGTGTTGGTAGAATGTTTTATTTTCTGTCCTACTGCAGCCTGTTATTCTCTCTCATGCTGTAGTTTTTAAATTTTCGCTGCGCTGTTCTACCTTCTCACACAATGGGGGGATTCCTTGGAAGGTGGCTTTTCCCCTGTGAGCAGGTTGCTGGGGTCTCCCTGAACCACCTCCGTTGGAGGATGTGGAGAGCTTCTGAAGTTCCAAAGGTCTTCCTGCAGCAGATTCAAGGCCTGTGTGTTTCAGTGGCTCTGTTTTCCCTTGCAGGGATCCTCCCAGATAGGTTGGGGACAGGAGCAGCGTGGGTTGTGAGATGTGACTCTGAGCAATGGCAATGACCACCAGCTCAGCCAGTCCTGCACCCAAGGCTCCCTCCCCTTCGCTGAAACTATTTGGGCTGGGAGTCCATGGCTGGGGCTGCAGTTCTCGGAACTTCCAATATCTGTTCTTTTGATCTGACACTGCTACCATTCTTCTTCTAGCACTGGGAGGGTGGGAGTGGGACGAGCTCTGGGAGGGTGAGGAGGTGGCAGCTAGGCTCCGTGTCTAAGCCTTCTGTCTTCTGCTTGGCAGTGAGGGCTTAAACTGCTGTTTTCACCCTTCTTCCCTCCGTCTTTGCTCCAAGGTCTCTGCCATGAGCATTGGGTTCAGCTGTTATTTGCTGATCCCTCAGGTGGGACTGTGGACAATAAGGGGAGCACTAGCAGCCCTAGTTCTTCCCTTTCCTATGGCTGCAGTAGCTCCAAAATGCAGTGAGCTCCGAGCTCAGAGCTCAGATCTGCTCCTGCACCCACAAGGAACCATGTCTCTGCATTTCCCTCCTCCCCAGCTCGCCAATTTGCCCACCTTTAGATGATTTCAGTTGCATGTCTCTTAGTTTTGTCTGTCTGCCTGCACAGGGAGTCTTTTGTGGAATTATAGTTGTTCAATTTGTTGTAAATTCCAGGGGTGATTTCAAGAGGCTCACCTCATGTCACCATTTTTATGACATCAGCTTTTGCTGCTCTACCCTTTAAATCAATTGAACTCAGGACACATGTGCACTAAGTAATATGCATTTAAGGTTCATCCATACTGTTTGTAGCTTGATAGCTCATTTCTTTTTAGAACTGAATAATATTTGATTCTCTGGATGTACCACAGTATATTTATCCATTCACCTAATGAAGGATTGTTTTAAGTTTTGGTTGTTTTAAATTTTGGCAATTATGAATATCCTTGTAGCTCTATAAACAACCATGTATAGTTCTTTGAGTGTATATAAATTTTAACTCCTTTTTATGACTACGAAGGAGCATGTTTGCTGCATATTGGGTAGGACCTTTGTTTCGTTATTTTTTTTTTCTTTCTTTTCTTTTTAAAACTGCCAAACTGTCTTCCAACATAACTGTATCATTATGCATTCCCACCAGCAGTGAATGAGAATTCCCGTTGCTCCACATCCTCACCAGCACTGGGTATTGTCAATGTTTGTTTGGGTTTTTATGTTTGTTTGTTTTTTGCCATTCTAACAGGTGTGCAGTGGTATACTCATTGTTGTTGTAATTTGCAAGTCCCTAATAACATTGATGTTGAACGTCTTTTCAAATGTTTATTTACCATCTGTATGTCTTTTTAGTGAGTATCTGTTCAAGTCTCTTGCCTCATTTTAAAACTGAGTTCTTCAGATTGCTTAAGTCACTTGGCCTGAAGTCATGAAGTTAGTACTAAACTGAGCCAGTGTTTAACCTCAAGCCTATGTGACACAACCCAAACCAATTCTATATCAGCACTGTCTTATACTTAAAACATATTACATACAATTATCGATGCATGTGTAATACATTATAATATACATTCACCACAACATTTATATTGTATATATAGAACACATATTCTGTGTTATATGGGTATGTATTCTTTTATTGCATCTCCTCTACAAAATGTAAGTTCACACAAGGACAAGGAGCTTGTCTTGTTAACTACTATACTGCCAGCACCTAGAGTACCCCACCTCGCCCAAGTGCGCAAGATGTACTTTAGAGTTCTTCTAATTGTTCTTCTGATAGTTTTTTAGGTGTTTGTCATAGCTTCCTAGGCTTTTCTACAAATATTTGTTTAGTAAAGGAATGACTACATGGATGTATATATTTAAAACTTGCAAATTACAGTGTTATAGGTGTTACTGTGTGCTTCAGAAGATACAAAAGTACAATTTGGCCTATAACAACACTATGTTGACATTTCTTTCTTCTTGATGGTATTAAAATTTACTTTATTGATTATCAGTTTCCAAATGGGGTATGCATGTAAGAGGCGTTGGTTTATTAAGAAGTCTAACTTTTCAAGGGAAGATGTATGGGGACAGGAAAAGAGGTGGAAAGGCATTATTACAATGCAAAATAATCACCATTCTTTTCCAGAGGCCAGATTAAAAATTCTGGCCGGTTGATACTTTGTACTATACTGATGTATCTCCAATATCTATAACTAGTAGAAACAAGAGGTCAATGACATTTCCTAAGGATTATTGTGATTGTGTAGCATAAGGTGGCTCTTAAATGGTGTCATTTGTGAGGACTTCAATGCAAGACTTAATGAGGGTTTGGAGACATGGAGATTGAGAAATCATCATTTAGCTGACAAAAAAACAACACACGCGTTAATATGTCTAATTGAAGGTTAATTGATATTTGGTAAAATGAAAGCCCCATTTATGGTATTTTTCTTGCCACAAATTGGAGTACACGAGATTCATTTCCTGAATCTCCTATCAGCATAAATTTTCTCATTACTTCCTCTATTCCCTTGTCTCAGTTTATGGTTCCAACCCCAATGTAGGAGCTAAAATGTAAGGAGAAACCAGAAAGTTCTCTTAATACTCACAAGACTTAGGGTACTGTTTAGTATAAAGTAATACATACTCATAACACAAAATTGATAAAACATGAACATTTAGAAGATACAAGGGGAAAATATAGAGATCTATGCTCCAAAGTTACCGGGTACAAGCATTTTGATGTATTAAGTTTTATATTTTATTGTTGTTTATTCTTTGCTTATTTTATATTTTACTACATGTACAATTTTGAATCTTGATTTTTAAACTAAAGGGATGCTCATTACCCTTACACATCGTAATGGTTAAATAATGCAGTGGAAGCAGATTATAATTTAAGTGATAATTTCCTTATTGTTATATATTTAGAATTTATCATGTTTTTGCACTTTTATTAATGTTTCATTGAAAATTTTGTAACTATTTGTTTCTGAATTCAATATAATGTTCTTACTTTATGGTCCCACCAGTAGACTACATGGATTAAAGTTTCAGATCAATTTTAAATCCCTTTATCTAATTTTAAAAAGTATTTTTTTTCCAAAAACATTGGACCATTCACTTTTACCTCCTATGCTAGAAATGCACATCAATTCCTCTCAGGTCTGACTCATTCACGGAACATATGTCACCGCCCTGACCTTGAATTTACCCCTGTGCGTAGCAGATGGGAACTAATAATATTCTCTCTTTCTCTTTTTTTTCATTATATTTTGCCCTGAGAAATCTAAAATGCACTAGATTTCTGCTCTATATTTTATGTGGAGCTGGGACCAGAGGTGATGCCAAGAATGGCTGGAATGACTTCACATGCAAGCCAAAGAAGCAGGGGGCGAGGACACAGAAAGCACGGGAGAAAGTAGGAGACTTGCAGAGGAAGCCAGTTTGCACTGAAACAAGAGGTCACATGGCCCAGGATCAGGGAGAGCCTGAGATAGAAGGTCGCGTAGGCCTAAAGTGTTTACACTCCTCAATGAAGTCTGGCTTCACTTTCCCCTCTTCTTATTATCAACCTCCTGTTTCCTTAAGCTTCTGCGAGTGCCTTTGCGCTTCCTATAGCAGAAAAATCCCTGACAAAGCATCTATCGGTGCCAAAAGGGACAGCATTCTGTATATAACTGTTTCCAATTTCTCAAGAGCGCCCAGAGAGGCCAAATGGAATGGATATAGGATTAGTGCTTTGGGGCTCACATCCACTATGAGCCGGTTATTCCACCTCTATGTATAAACACACTCATACATCTGTGTGCGTGTGTGTTTATGTATGTATATACACATCTACCGGGCGTGCCAATGAAATGGATACAGGTGGACACTGGTCAAAGTTGCTCAAGCAGTAGTCGCTGTAATCAGAAGTATCTGGACGCTGATGATAACCACTGTGAGCACCTCTTGTAAGTGCAGAAGTCAAATGTGACTCGTATTCATCTTTTGTTATCAGTATATATTGAGTATTACAATTTTAATTGTACACATTTCTTAAAATGTGTATACGTTTTTTAGCACCCTCTGTATATGCATGTATGTGTATGTACATATATTTACACATATGCATATGCACTCATGACTAGTTTTCTGATGGAAAGACTCAACAAATATTTGAAGCCAATATAGGTCACCTGCAGGCATTTCTAAGGTTCTGAAACCAAAGAGAGAAGAATATGAGCAGCAAATCTACAACCTCACCTCAGGAAATATTGTAAAAGAAGCAAATCTATAACAACCTAGAGAAATTTAAAATGGTCTTCCTAGGAAATGGTCAATTCGGGTGAGTCATGACATTCAAATAATAAAGCATATTATAAACCATTAACATACTACAAAAGAGTATTTCTGTGTCTGAATTAGTAGACCAGTGATTCCAGGAAAAAGAGGATCGAGAGGTTGTGATTCCTCCGTGTGCTTCGCATGTATCAGGGATGGTGTATGTATTCCCTCATGTACAATAGCCACAGTGACTCTTCATAATGGAGAAGGACGTACTTCTGTGAGGCAAGTTGAGCCAAAGTTACCTGGGCAGCCAATGGTCCTCTGTTAACAAGTGATAAAGTTGAGACATAAGCTTAAAGCTATTTTGCCACCAGGGGCCATGCTCTTTCCCCTCCTCCATCTAACTTTTTTCTGTTGTCACTAAACCTGGACACAGAAAATGCTTCTGTACTTTGGATCTTTTTTGGCTTATTCTTAGGCCAAACATATTTTCCAGGATTTGTTTTTCTAAAATCAAGAATTGAAACCTACTCCTCACTCAGCTTGTCCTTATTCCCTCAATTCACATCCTCTAAGACTTCCTAGCTTTGAAATTGCAGAGTGTTTGGACTAAGATATATACAGTTGACCCTTGAACAATGCAGGAGTTAAGGGAGATTACCCTCCTTGCAGTTGAAAACCCATGCATAAATTTTGATCCCCCAAAATCTTAAGTTGTCCCTTGGTATCTGTGGAGGATTGGTTTCAGGAACCCCATGGATACCAAAATCCATGGGTGCTCAAGTTCCTTATGCAAAATTGCATAGATCAGTTCATACAGTCGGCCCTCCTCATCTGTGGATTCCCACCCACAGATCAAAATCAGTACAGGTATTTATTGGACAAAAGTCCACATATAAGTGGGCCCATGCAGTTCAAACCCATGTTTTTCCCTTGAAAACATGTTTTTCCCTCAGCTGTCATTCCTAAGACAAAAGGCCGAAGGGACAAAACTCTTAAAATATGAGTTTCTTGAACATGCACACCTTAGGAAAACCTCATGGTGAAAATGAAAAAATAAAAAAGGAGAAAGAGACTTCCAAATTGTGTCTCCTTATTCAGGCTTCCCCTTCCTGCCCCAGCTCTGCCATGACTCCTCAAAAATGAGTCTTCTTCAACTCCCCCAAAATCTGTAGAATATTTTTAAGTATTACTACTTAGATTCATCCATTTGTCTACCTCTGAGTTCAAGGAAAGATTCATATTATTGATTTTTCTTACCATGAAACTCTTATTTTCCAGCTCAAGTAAATTGATGGTCATCTTCAATTCCCCACACAATCTCCCAGGCACAATCATTCTATGTTGATGTGCTCTACAAGACATACAGCTCCACTGTGGATGAGATGGGATGTAGTCACTGAAATGAAATGCAAAACCCAAGAAGAAAAAAAAATCACTGCGTTGCTCCCTCACCTCGTTTCCAAAGGGTCAGACTAGAATTTATCCTCCAAAGTTTTCTCTTAGGCTTGATCTCACCCTGGGGCATGTCTTAGATGGTGCTGTTTGGAGATACCAGAATTCATTTTCTATCAATAATATACTTTGTTATATTTGTGTATTAGTTCATTCACTCATTGAACAAAAATTTATTGAGTGACCTTTATGTACTAGACACTGGGCAGAATTTGTAAGATACAGATTCCATCTGTTGTAGGAAGAAGAAAAGTAAGCAATCATAGGGAAGTGAGACTGAGCGTCAGGTGACAACTCTACATATGAAGAAGGGCACCCTCTGTCCGCCCAAGGGCTATCAGAGGAGCTTTAGCCAGAGAGGACACTTTTGATTTAGCACTTGCAGAATAAATGAAGAGGACATGTGCAAAACAAGTGTTAGGTACTAGCCCAGGGAATATGGGGAACACGTGATTCTTTTAGCGGCACAGCCTGGTACAGGGGCTTAGGGAGAAGCACATTGATCATGGGAGAGTGAGCATGCCCAATGCTGTAAGGCCAGGCCCACATCACAGAGGACATCCTGTGCCGTGGTCAGGGCATTAACTTTACTCCACTGGTAACTAACAAGGATGGGGCAACGTGAACACAAGCCAGCTCACTGGTGGTGGCAGGGCTGTGTTTCTCCTGGCTTAAGACTCATTATGGGTGGTAGATGTCAAATTCCAGATCCTGCAAGCTCCAGGAGGGGGATCTGGTTTGAAGGAGGAAGTAAGTTAGGAGATCAGTGAATCCATGTTTAGCTATTTATTACCTGAGAGAATAGAACAAATTAACTTTCTCATATTTTGTTTACTTATTTGCATATTAAGAGTGAAATGGGCTGCCTTGATGGGTAAATATCTTAGTGTATAAATGCCTTGCTCACTGATTTCATGGAGATAAAGCACGCTGTGATAGTTACCAACATCCCCTCATGGCCACCCCTTTACCCAGACATTCCACCTTTGCCTCCTGTGTCAATTCTGAACTCTGGAGTTACAAACGCCAAATCTCTAGCAATAGGCTAAATACTTGGGAGTCAGAGTCTGAAAGGAAAGCAAGAGTTAGGCTCTAGTGTGTGTGGCTGAGCTATCTGTGTCCTTCTGTTCTAGTCCCTGTTTGGGGAGATGATGACAATCATCCAGATAATTTTGAGGAAGTCAAGGATAGAAGGAGCTGGGCTTCTGATTCATTCCTTATAGCTGCTGTCATACATTACCACCAAGTTGGTAGCTTAAAAAAACACACATTTGTATTTCTTAGTAGGTCAAAATCAAATAGGCCGTGGTCCCTCTGAAGGCCTTTGCCGATCCTGGAAGCTGTCTACACTTGCGGTTGGGGTCTTCTTCTTCTGCCTTCAATGCCCCAGTGGAGCACCTTTAAATCTCACTTTCTCTGCTAAGCCACGGCATTGACTTCTCTATTCTGTGTCAGTGGTCAAATGCCCCTCTGCTCCACACTTCTAAGGATGCTGTGATTACATTTAGAATCCAACTGGATATTCCAGAATAATCTCCCCCATCTCAAGGTCATTCAGTTAATATCTACAAAGCCCTTTATTTCTGTTGAAGATAACATATTCACAAACGCCAGGGATTAGGATGTGGCCATTTTGGGTGGCCATTATTCAGCCCACCAGGGCTCCTTTCATGAATAAAGCTTAGGGAGGCCTGGAGCAGAGCCTAGACTAGGGCGAGGTGACTGAGAACTGAGGGCATGACTTAAGGAGGCCCTCACTCTCAGGTCATCCTGAGTAAGGACTCAGATCCTGAAAATGAGCACCTCCTTAAGTTGTGTGCACTAGGCCTCTCACTCACCTCACTCTAGCTCTGTGTTTGAGTTCCTTGGTACCCCAGCATGGGCAAAAGCAGAGCTGTATCAGAAATAAGTGGGACTGTGTCTAGGGCAGCAGGCCTGAAACAGTCCCATAGAGTCCCTACTGTTCCAAGAGTTTGGGATGTGTTTGCCTGAGTGTGTGTGTGTGTGTGTGTGTGTGTTGTGTGTGTGTGTAGCAGGGGCACAGAATAATAGACAGGGGAGGAAGATATATTAAGTAGAACAGTAGAACGATTTCCATGATCAGCAAGAGTAACACCCCAGTCTAGTGACACCCCAGAGGGGAGCATTTTCACTCAGATGGAAGCCAGTCTTGAAGAGGGGTTGGAATGGGATCGCAGGCCAGATGGGCAATGTGGTTGTCTCAGAGACTCGCCATCATGGACACACACTGGAAGGTACCTGCAAGAGCAGGGAGAAGTGGTGGGAAGGTCATAGGATTGGCAGGAATGGAACCTCCTGGGGAATGAGGCCTCAGAAAGGAAATGAAATAACACAGACAGTACACATCTTATACTCACACACACAGTGTCTTCTCTCTGAGTCCCACTGAGCAATGACGTGCCTTTCCTCTGACCTGCTCCACTAGGGACCGGAATACTGTTTGTGCACCAATTTGTTCTAGAAACTCAGTAAAGAATAAGCACCTTCCATATCCCCAGGCCTGGCTGTCTTCCTCTACCATCCTTTTTCTCTGCCCTCGCTCACTCCCAGCAGAGAGGACAGCGACTCAATCTAATTATACAGTAACAGAGAAACAAACCAAACACATTTTTCCCCCAACAGCAGCTGGGCTTTCTATTTATTTGTCCGCTATTTATAACTCACTCAGACAAGGAGGTCTTATCTCGTCCTCCCACCACCACTTCTCCCCTAAATGAAATTTCTCTAGGGTGGATCCAGTTTTATCTAAATTGGTTGGACAGAGGAGCACAACATATATAATCCATACTGAAAGAGATAAGGTTTTCTCCTTGTACTTGCAATAAAAATAACCAACAAGCAAAATGAGCATGGATAAGGGAAATTAATTTACTTCCTTACCTAATTAGTAGATGCAGGATAAATGTATCTGTTTAGCTCCCTAATTATAATAATACTTAGCAGTTACATGAAACTCTTCATCATCAGAAATACCACCCTCTCCTGACACTAAGTAATTAATCTCCAGCACCTTTGTGTGATCGTCTTATCTGAGCAATAAAAGGACCATGAGGTTGGAAGGGAGCAGAAGATTGCGTGAGATGTCAAAGCCACCACTTATCGTTAAAGAAGAAGCTGCTACACGTGTCCCAGTTCCCTGGCCTCAGGACCTGGGAGCCTGGGGACAGTCTGTCCACCTCTGCCAGCCCGGGGCTCTGCCAGCTGCAGGGAGAAGTCTACCACCAATCCCCAGAGCCTGTGGATGCCCAGCCTACTGGTTGAGTAGCTAGAACTTCTCCTGCAGTGAAGGAGGCCATGATGGACCTGAGAGGAACCCTGTCCCCACCCACCGCGGGTGCCATGCTGGAGTGCGGAACAGTCACTAGATGAGCCCTACTGGGTGCATTCAGTTTGTTCATGGGCTTTCTGCCCACTTCTTGGGTTGCTGTTTGCCTAGCCCTGTTTTTTCCTTTTCCTGTGGTGGGATTCCTGGCATCACTCCCTATCAACTCAGAAATTCTCATATAGACCTGTGAGTCTCACCTTCATCGGATACCAGCAATTTCTTTGCTGCCAAAGCTTGTGGTCTCACAGTTACTGCACTTTAGATCAGACACCTTAAACAGAGATATTTTAAGCCTACAGTAGAGTCAGGTTTGCTGCTCCATCCTCTTGAGCAACAGGGGTGTTGCCTATTTGCCATCCTGGAGGGATCCATTCTTCTGCCCCCCTCTGTCGTGTCCTCAGACTGCTCTTCCTCCAGCTTGGACCCCCCAGCATGCCCCACCCCAGACCATGCCATCCAGGGCAGCAACTTTGGCCCAGACCAGGAGTCAGGTCTCAGGAGTCGGGTCTCAGGTGAAGGAGACGTATGCCCTGTCTCCCTGCCCTCTATACTTGCCATCAGCTGCAGGAAAGAAAGAAGAAAGAAAGAAGAAAGAAAAAGAAAGAAAAAGAAGGAGGAAGGAAGGAAGGAAGGAAGGAAGGAAGGAGCGGAAGGAAGGAAGGAAGAGGAAGAGAGCAGACAGAGAGAGGAGAAAGAAAGAAAGAAAGCCATTGTTCTGGCGCTTTACAGACTCTCAGTAAAACATGTTTAAAAAATTAAACTTCAAATCATTTGCTGAGGCCTTATTTTTTGTGACTTTCAGGGGGGAAAAAAGGTAGAAATTACATAGCCAAATTATCTACAACTATCTTTACAACTATCTTGTGGCCAGGGGTAGTGGAGGGGAGATCAATAATAACAGTTTTTATTTAAATTGCACCTGTATTCTATTTTTTCCTTACTTTTATAAACATAATAGGCCATAAAATATTGCTTAAGTTTAAAATTTGTTAAGGCTCAAATCTCCTATAATGAGCTAAGAATTATATCTTCTAATTATAGCTTTGAGGCAATGTAATTAGGCAACAGTTTTTGAAAAAAATATGAATGCAACACAACAGAGCTCTCTCTCTCTCTCTCTCTCTCTCTCTCTCTCTCTCTCTCTCTCTCTCCTCTCTTCTCTCTCTCTCTCTCTCTCACACACACCACACACACACACACCACACACACACTTTTTTAATTTCGGGGCTTTCTCCTTAACCATGGAACGAGATCTAACTCCTGGATTTCTACCAATCATCTCTCCATAGTTCAGTTAACAATACATGTCTGGTTAAATCATATGAGTTCAGAAAAGGAAAGAGGAAAATAAATGCATGAATTTGCTACATTTTCTCATCATGACTTTGATATGGTGACTCTTGACTCATTTCACAAATCAGACCTCTGAGCATATAGGTTCTGTCTGATGCCAGATCCCCACAGCCTATTTCTGTTTGCTACACACTGGGTCAATTCAGAGCATCAGCCAGAATGTGGAAGGTGGCAATGAAAGGATCTGACAAAGGAAACACTCAACAGGAACAGGACATGGTCCTGCAAAGGAATCGTTGACATACCAGAATATGGAAGAAGGATCAAACTTGTTCTTCATGGAACCCAGGGCTGGAATGAGAATAAAAGTTTCAAGTGGCTGAGTTTTCATTCGACACTAAAAAAGACTGTTGGATCTTCTGAGCTCTCCCTTATAGTGGGCTGGTCTCTGTAGTAGTCAGTTTTTTTGAGATTAGTAGACAGCAAAGGAATAGATTTGTTAGGGATGTTGTAGAAGAAATGCAATCTGCAATCAGATAACTGCTTCTGCTGAGGTCATTGCCAGCTCTGAGGGGCTTTGACACTATTTGAACTCTCAGTGTCTCATTTTCTTAGTTTCAAAATGAGAGAAATTGAATTAAAAGCTAAACAAGTGCTTCAAAGTTCGTGCGTGTGTGTGCGCGCGCGTGCGTGTCCTTAAATGAAATTTACACTTAAGTCTAACTTGTGAAGACTCATATTACACAGACGTATTCTGCAAGCTAAACACATTTATCAGAAGAAAGGATAAATAGATTGTATTTCTCAACTTGTGACTAGTTGATTAATAAAATCAATGAGGACAAGAGAAGGGTTACCCTACTTAGTTTGAACAGAAATGACTATCAGGAATGATGTTCACAGTTGTGTGGCTGGAGTTTTTCTCAATAGATGCATATTTCGTGTTCCTCATAAAAACAGCCAACATATGTTCTACATAGTCTATGCCTTCTCCTTTCCAAGTGTATGCTATGTGTTTCCCATATTTAATCTGCACAACAAATTATTATTATGAATTATCATTTCCATTACACAAAAAGAAGAAAAGAAGCTCAGATAAGATAGATGGTGTGTCCAAAGTCTTCGGTCTGATTCTGAAGTCAATTTCCACTGCACCCTCTGCCCAAGGATAATCAGGGAAATCAGAAACCAAAGAGTTAATACATAATTCATTCCCATAATTGCTTGAGAAATTAGTTGTAAGATAATACGGGCCTGTAAAGGACATGGCACAATTTTCGGGGACGGAAGTCCTCTGCCCATCTCTGAGTCTGCAGCGTTCTGTCTTGTACATGGGAGCCCATCAGCTTTGTAAGCTGCCTTCAGCAGTGAGCCTAAAGTGGAGCAGCCTCTAGAAATTGTGCCAATGCCCACTTCACACCTAGATCTCTATGAAGAAACTTCAACCTGGATTCTTTCCCCACCACCTAATTACTCACCCACAGAACCATCTTCCCTGACATTCCCAGCACCACTACCTGTCGTTAGCTATAATACGTTCAAAGGTTAGAGCCAAACACATTCTCTTTTTCAGAAAATTAATTCTGCTTTTCACTGACATATGCTGTACTGACAAAGGGCCACCGGCCTTTCTCTCCCCTAAACTTTCAAAGCAGAAGGTCTCTGTCCAAAATAGAAGTGTATGTTACATTGCTCCCATAAAAGAAGGAAACAAGAGGAATCTCACAGCCACTAACATTCTATTTCCAAGTTCAGAGCAAATGCAAAATATGTCAGCCCAGAGGGGATGGATTTGGAGGGAAGTGGGAGCGAGACACGCAAACTTTATTCTATGTTTAAATCCCAACATATGGGCCATGCCTTTTTTAGGATGATAAACACTAACTTCCATATTTTGAAAATTAATTATATTTTAAAAAGGAGCTAAGCTATGTTTGAAGGTCCCAGTAGGCTATCCCATGATTAATAGTGTGGAGACCATGTCCCCATTTTGCAGATTATATTTGAATAAATCAATTGGCATTGCCCAAGGTTGCCCAGGTATTTAAAAGTACAGTACAGATGAGAATCTGGGCAGGTGTTCTTTTTAAATATTTTCAATTACAGTTGACATACAATATTATATTAGTTTCAGGTGTACAACATAGTGATTAGACATTTATGTAACTCATAAAGTGTTCTTATTTCCCCTGATGAATCTAATTTTCTGGTATCAATTTTTAACAACTTGGTATATCCCTAGGATGAAATCTGCTAAGATCTCGGGTTGGTAGGAGGCCCCTTTCAGGTGCTGAGATGGAGAACAGATGCTTCTGAAGGCTAATGATTGGGACATGGCTCTTGAGCCCCAGTACTAGGACCAGTGCTCTGTAAGGGCCAAACTCAGAGCTCAGCCAACATCTGGGCCTTCCCTATTTATCAGTCTAGTTGGAAATGCACTTGAAAAGTCAAATGAAACAAATCCTGCACATCTTTCCCATGAATGAAAGCTCTCACCGTCCGTGTTGTATGGTGCTCCCAGCACTGGGACCTGTGCTCCCAGGACCACACACTTTAGCCCTTCTCCATGGCTGAGCTGCATCCCTATTACACACTGTGGCCATCCTGTGACCTAGATCCTGTTCCTAATTATAGTAACAGACTCCAGTTGTCCAGTTATCCCCAGATGTTACAGAGTGCAGGCCCCTTATTATACATAGATCTGTGGTCCCAGAATGTCCTGTTTATAAACTTAGGTGTATGAAATGTGTAGCTTTCTTTTTCATTTTTTTTCTCTAATGAGACATGATATCTCAGTAGCTTGAAACTGAAAATAATAATAGTCAACTCAAGGCTAAACACCACCCTTACTCAGAGTTCTGTCTAGGTTTCCCAAGTTTTGCATGTCAAAATTTTAGGTTGAGGTGGGAGGCAACCTGTTCAGGCAATTGTCTACAATGCTGCATATGCTCAGACTTAGTAACTCACATTGGTTTTGGGTTGGGAGACCACACGGATGTTACAGGCTCTGGTTTGTAGTCCTCAGGCTCCTTGTTCTGTAGTCCTCCACAACTGACTATGGTGACTTTTAAGGTACAGAAGACATTTTGCCTGTAAGCACCTCATCCTGGCCTTGTGAAACCAGCCTCTACTATGGCCATGTTATTCCTAGTAAAGAAGAATGTTCTCCTTCACTGAAGCCTCCTGTGTTAGAAGAATTCTGAGACTCTTTCAGGGTTATCTGCACAGACACTCCTGAAGACATCTCTTTTCTGGATATCATCACTTCCCTGGGCTCCATCCAAGGAAAGGGGTACAGTTTCACCTGGAATGTTTTTTCATCCTATCAAAAGTAGGAGTTTACCCAAAAGTTTAACTAAATATAGCACCCCCACCCCTACATCTACTTTGTGTTCGAAAGTGGATTCTCTTCTCTACTACATAATTTTTTTGAAATTATTGTTTCTAAAGTCCTATCTAACAAATTTTAAGATCTAAATTTTCTTTCTGTTACAACTTTGAAAATTCACACATGAAATAAAAAGATGAATGAAGTGTGTGTGTGTGTGTGTGTGCACTCACAAGTGTGCAGGTTTTATAATTTACTAATTAAATTTTTCTCTACCTCAACCAATCTGTTTAATATAATCATGTGATTTATCTCCTTCATTTTATTAATATGGTAAATTACAATGATTTTCAAATGTTAAACCAAATATTAATTCCTGAAATAAAAAAAAAACTTAGTTAAAAAAGTACATTTACTTTTATATAATTCTGGAGTTGGTATAATAATGAGTGTTTAGGAATTTTGCACCTTTGTCCCTCGGGAGGTTGTCCTTCCTTGAAAACTCCTTGTCTGCTTTCATTATCAAGTTATGTGGATCTCATAAAATGAGTTAGGCAAGATCTCCTCTTCGTCTATGATCTAGACAAGTTTGTTTAACATCTGCATCATTTCTTTCATAAATATCTGGTAGATTTCACTGGTCAAAGTTTGTCAGCCTGCAGTTGTGGTTGTGTGGCTGTTCTGTGGGCAGCATCTCCTAGAAATTTAATGTTTTTAATAGATATAGGACTATGCAGGTTATTTATGCCTCTCCATCATATTTGGTTAAGTTGTATTCCCTAGAAACTTATTTCACCAAAATTTTCAAAATTATTGACAAAAGAATTGTTCAGAGCACCCTCTTATTATCCTTTAAAAGTGGCTACAGACTTCGTTGGGATGGTTTTCATTTGTAATAGTGGAGTTTATGTCATCAATCTATTTTTTTTCTCTGTATTCATTGCCTCCAGAAGTTTATCAGTTACATTAATCTTTTCAAATTATTTTGCCTTCGTTTACTCTCTGTATAATGGATTCAATTTTTATTCTAGTGTGTTTGTTCTAGTCCTCATTGTGTCCTTTTTTGTACATTCTTAGGGTTTAACTTGATCATTTCTGTTAAATTTCTTGAAATAAATGTCTTACCTAGATTCTACATGTTTAAGGTTATTTTCTTGTTTTTGTTCCAATTTCCATTTTCACATTTCTGTTATCCAGTGATTATTTAGAAGCGTACTGCTTAATTTTCAAATATCTAGACAATTTCAGTTGTCTTTTTGCAACTGACTTATACCACAACTGCAGTCTGGTCAGAGAAAACATTTATTTTATATTCTCTCTCTCTCTCTCTCTCTCTCGCTCTCGCTCTCGCTCTCGCTCTCGCTCCTCGCTCTAGCTCTTCCTCCCTCCCTCTTTGTGTTTATATTTGTATCTATATTCTCTTTTTTATACCATCCTTGAAATCATTGTTTCCAAAGCCATCCCAACGAATGTTAGAATCTAAACCTTTCCATTAAAGGCTTTGAAATTTCAATCATTTGGAATTTTCATGTATCCCAGCAATTGGTCAGTTGTGGTTCACAGTCCATGTACTCTTAAAAATACTTTATATTTCATTGCTGTTGAATGCAGGGCTTTAATCAAGATTTTAATCAAGATTCTTGCTGATTGTGTCTTCTTCTACTCTTATCAGTAACAGAATGATATATTAATATCCACATTGATCTTGGCTACATCTTTTTGTTTGTTTCTATGTTTGTTTGTTTTAGTTCCATCAATATGTGCTCTGCATATTTTGAGGCTATTGTGGGTGAATTGAGTCCCCCAGAAAGATATATTGAAGTCCTAAGCTCTGGAACCTGTGATTACAGACTTATTTGGATACAGCATTCTTGCAAGTGTAAGCTAAAATGAGGTCATACTGTATTCGAGTAGGTGCTAACTCAAAGTAACTATTCTTACAAGAAGAGAAAACAAAGACACAGGGAGGAAAATGTCATGTAAAGACACAGATGTACACAGAGAAAACATCATGTGATGATAGAGGCAAAGACTAGAGGTATGCAGCTGCAAGCCAAGGAATTCCAAGAATTGATAGTCACCACCAGTTGCTAAGAAGAGGCAAGGAAGGATTCCCCAGTTTCAGAGGGAGTATGGGCTGCTGACACCTTGGTTTCAGATGTTTGGCTTCCAAAACTGTGAAAGAACAAACTTCTGGTTTGTAAGTCACTCACTTTGTTACAGTAGTACTTGGAAATCAATAGACAGGGTATGCTATTAGATGCACAGAAATTTAATACACTTATCATTAAAGTTTAAAGAAATTTAAAACAATTTCTTAATAAATTGAAACTTATCATTATCATTACATTTTTTAAAAAAATTTTGTAAGACATAAAAGACAAATGAATACACAAATTTGAAAGTGAACAGATGCAAATTCATAATGAATAATCCCTCTGATATTAAAAAAAATGGTTAGCAACATCGTTACAAGTTGACAAACCTTAATGGTCAGACCCGTATATTACACACATGCTATATCTTAATAAATAAATATATATGGGGCTCCTGACCATTAAGTTCATCAACTTGTTGCAACAAGTTTTTTTTTTTATATCAGAGGATTATTCATTATGAATTTGTACCAACTGGACAAACAGCTAACCAAGTTTACTATTTGGAAGTGCTGGAAAGACTGCGTTAAAAAGTTAGACAACCTGAACTTTTCACCAACAATTCATGGCTCTTTGCATCATGACAATGCACCAGCTCACACGGCACTGTCTGTGAGGGAATTTTTAGCCAGTAAACAAATAACTGTATTGGAACACCCTCCCTACTCACCTGATCTGGCCCCCAATGACTTCTGTCTTTATCTGAAGATAAGCAATATTGAAAGGAAGATATTTTGATGACATTCAGCACATCAAGGGTAATATGACAAAAGCTCTTATGGCCATTCCAGAAAAATAATTCCAAAATTGCTTTGAAGGATAGACTAAGCACTAGCATTGGTGCACAGTTTTCCAAGGGGAGTACTTCAAAGGTGACTGTAGTGATATTCAGCAATGAGGTATATAGCACTTTTTCTAGGATGAGTTTGTACACCGAATTGTCCGATCTTGTATTTATATACTGCATTGTATGTTTTATTGTGTGTATGCCTTTTGTTTTCCTTGTGATTTATCTTTCAATTAACATTTTTCAATACACATAGATAAATTCAGTGAACTTTCTCTGTCTCCTTTTCTGAGACTGGCAGAATCCCAAACTCAATATATATATGTGGCCAAAAATATGCCAAAAATCTATTCCATGGAATATTATTATCTCAAGAAGCTCCCAGCACAAAGAAACCCATGATGAAAGTAATGTAAAAAAAAAAAATCTGTATATTATATTCTTTTCTTAGAAATTGTAAATCACATTGAAGTCCTCAAAAATCTAATAAAAAGATAATAATTTGATGTGGAGATTCCCAACTTTCTTGTTCATGTAATACCTTTTCACTGTTGAAGTCACTTTGGAAAACATTGCGTTGTAATAAAAAGAATATACCATGTGGGCTAAACTGGATAGTAGTGATTTCAAGCTGCTTATTGCTTATAGTGGCCAGTCCATTTCTGAGCCTGTAGCTACATAGACAGATTAGATTGATAGATAAATAATAGGTAGATAAGTAGATAGATGATAGACAGATAGATGATAGATAGATGGTAGAGATCGATAGATAGATAGATAGATAGATAGATAGATAGATAGATAGATAGATAGAGCCACTGTTTGGACATATTCCACAGGACCCTATCAAATGGGGAGTGATAGAGGGATGTTAGGAGGAAGACACAAAGAGTAGCATCAAGTATTTTGGGTAATGACTTACAAATGACATGGGCAAAAAGCAAAGCAAAGCAGTATTTAATATTTGCATAATACTTTATGGTACTTCTTGTATATGTTTCCATGGGACTGTGGTTATTATTTTAATATTGACAATGATGTTTTTATAAATCATTTTACCGATATCTTTTTACTCATGTAAGCTCCAAGAAGAAAGAATAATATCATAGTCATAATTATATCCTGAATGCCTAGCCTGGCAAGAGTTGGAATAAATAAATATAGCTTAAATAAATGAAATTTATAAAACACCTTTTCTAGAGTTATAGCAAAGGTGCATAAAAAGATGAGTTTACAGGTTTAAATTTTAATAATAATGAATAATAATAATGTTACATCATGCACTAGAAATTTAAAAAGAAAACTGAGTTAAAAATAATGAATATGGTTAAAATTAATTCAATGAAATTGTTAAAAATTAATTCAAAAACAATACTCTGTTTTGAAAAGTAATATCTAACAAAACAAGTTTAAAAATAGGAAAAAATATAAAGTAAGTAACAAGAAGAAAAGACGGTAACAATAATTTCAGAAGAAAATCCTTAATTTATAATAAAATGCAACAGATAGCATCTATTGATGAATATGAAATTTTTATTGAGCAGATAATTTTCATAGCATATTAAGATGCAATCACCAAAGTTATTATAAAATGAAATAGGAAAATTAAATAGATATATAACATGAAGCATAGCTGATAAATTTGTAAAGACTGACCCAAGTGAAGCCTCAGGCCTCATTGACTATAAAAGATAGTTTCTTACAAATATTCAGCAGCAGGAAAATTTCCACACAACAGAACATGATCTAAAACTCAGAAGAAATAAAGCAAACCAATTTAATTTATGAGGGAAATATAATCCATACACACACACACACACACACACACACACACACACACGTGTATATACATATATAATCCTGTTTGAATTATATATACATAATTCAAACAGAAAACTACCGATCAATGGACATAGTCTGAAAACCTAATTTTTTCTTAATAGAAGTTAGTGGTGCATTACACAATTCCATCATGACCAAATAAGATTTAATTTTCTAAAGAAAAATAGTTAAATATTAAGAACTTTGCTCTATGAAACATCAAATTAATTGGTCAAATCAGAAAAACAAAGCAAAATAAAATCCATCTGAATAGAAACAAAAAGCCTTGTTAAATTATAAAATTCTTTCTAATACAAGGTATATACTAAGAACCAATATTTAAGATTATAATTAACAGTGTGAAACAATAAAGCTGTTTTCATAAACATAAGGAATCAAATAAAGATATGATTACTTTTATTACTGTTCTTTAATACTCTTTTGGATAATCAAGTTTCTTGTACTAACAACAAAAATAATGATATTATCAAGAATTATTTCTTGAATATCCACTACTTTCCAATTTTAGTTCTTATATCTATTATGCTGTTAAATTCCATATCTCTCTGAGGTTTATAGATGAAAAAGAGATGATATGATTTGACCCATGTCTGATAATCCTGGCTTCAAACATGGACTTTCCAGGAAACTAGTTCTATGACTTTTAGCAAAAGTAAATAAGCAAAACCAAACAAAACAAAAACAAAACTAAACAACTACAAGAAAAAACCCCAGACAATTCAAAGAGAAATAGGAACTACTAAACATTATAAGCAAGGACATGAAAAAAAAATCATCTTTGCCAATAATCAAAGAAAGGTGCATTAAGGCAACCAGTACACTTTTCAATTATGAAACTGGTGAAATGTGAATAAGGTAAATAACAGACCATAGGAAGAACAAGACAAAAGTTTTCTCTTATATAATGAAAGTGACACGAAAATGAAAACAGAAAATGTCAAAGAATAAAATATGTGTTAGGAAGCATAAATATATTTTTTAGTTTAGTTTTTTTTTTGAATTAAATTTTATTGGGGCAAAAATTGTTAGTAAAGTTACATAGGTTTAAGGTGTACAATTCTGTAATACATCATCTATGTATCACATTGTGTGTCCACCACCCAGAGTCAGGTCTCTTTTCATCACCATATATTTGCCTTTTTAGTTTTTGATAGCATTAAATAAATTTTCCACTATTTGGGGGAGAAAAACTATTTTTAAATAGGTTCCCATAAATGTAGTTTCATAGTAGTGAAAAGTAGTAAGAAATCTACTGTGTCAATAACAGTGGGATGGTTGAGTAAGCTACAGTTGATTCACTAAATTTAATGTTACATTCGGCTGTTAAAAATATGTTTTCATAAACCATGTAAGGAGACTGGAATACAATAATTTTAACTGAAAAAAACAGAAACAAAAAATCAAGTGAAATACAGAATGAACACTTTGATTATAACAAAGATATTTGCACATGGAACCTATTGTGACATTGGTTATAAAACAATTAACCAGGTATTTCTAGTAAAGACAGCACAGTAGTGAAATACCATGCTCACCTCCTCACAGGACCCATCAATTGCAACTAAACCACAGAACAACCATTATTGAGAATCGCCTGACGTCTAACTGAACTGAAGCCCTACAACTACAGAAATACAGAAGAAGCCACCTCGGACAGGTAACAGGGGCTGAGAGATATGGAACATTCTGGTCCCACACTCACATGTGATCATTAAAGATTGGGAGGGATATCTCAGCTTCAGAGGTCACCACCTGAAGAGCGAGAGATCCCAGCCAAGGATTTCAGTGCCAGGGAAAAAAGTCCCCATAACTTCTGTCTGTGAAAACCAGCAGAGATTGTGACTGAGTGAGCCAGAGATTGGCTGCAATTCCAGGTGCTCCTCTTAAAGGGACCATACACGGACTTACTCACTGACAGACTCACTTGCTCTGAACTACAGTGCTGGAGCAATAGCTCCATAGGCATCAGAGATGTACAAGGAGGAAACTGAACTGTACAGCTTCAGGATGAGGGCTAGAGAGGCAGCTATCTCCTGGACAGAGGAGCTGGCAGAAGCCATCGTTTCTTCATTGAGGCCTCCCCCACCCTGCATGCGGATGCAGGCTGGCTATCAAATTGTCTATCACCTTTCATCTGCCCACCCTAGTGATTCCCTGAGACTCTACTCACACCCTACTCTACTTTTGGGCACACCCAAGCCACTTCCAGTGGATTTTCCATATAAATAGACTAACTTGGCTCATGCGTCAGACTTCCTAAACTCTCTCAAAGGTTCACAAAACCCAAACAAGCAGCATCTGGCCTCAGCATGTCTCATACATCTGGCTGAGCAGCCCTAAGCCTAGCATTAGAGGGCCGTGGTTCATGGCTTGGCTTATCAAGGCACCTCCAAGCACAGCATGAGTGGTGGCCATCTCTGGATTTGTGGTACATGTCAGGTGGCTCTGGGCAGGGCACAGAGTGCTGCTGAACTTGGCTTGCACTGGGTTCCCTCCCAGGAGGTTCCAGGGCTGGCAGTCCCAGTGACAGCTTTGGACTGGGCTGGAACATCACCTGGCCACCTCTAAAAACAACACACCCAAAGAGCAGACTGGGCAGGCACCAGAGCCCTGCTAAAGCAAACCCTGCTCTGTACGGTCACCCCTGCACAACAGCTCCTCCACTGTAGTCGCAGCCATCCTCACAACCAATCGGCTTAAGGTTTAATCCCTCTCATTGATGTTCAAACAGCAATCAAATCCCAACTACAATAGCAGGGCACACACAACATACACAAGAGATACACCTGGGGTACCCTGCACTGATGAAGAGAGACACTGTATCATTGGGTCCCACAGAACACCTACTACATAAGGCCACTCTACTAAGACCAGGAGGCCTTGAACCCCTACATAGAAACAAACACAGGGAGGCAACCAATTTGAGAGAGAAAAAAATATTTTCCAAATAAAAAAACAGAACAAAGCTCCAGAAAAAAGAACTAAACAAAATGGAGATGAGCAATCTACCAGACAACGTTTCAAACACTGGTTATAAGGATGCTCAATGATTTCAGAGAGAACTTAAACAAAGAGATAGAAAACATAAAAAGATAGAACACATAAAAAAGAAGTAGTCGAAATAAAGAACACAATAACTGAAATGAAGAATACAGTAGAGAGAATCAACAGTGGATTAGATGAAGCAGAGAATCAAATCAGAGATTTAGAAGAAAAGATAGCAGAAAACATCCAATCAGAAGAGCAAAAAGAAAAAAGACTCCAAAACAACAACCAAAAAAACAAAAATGGAGAGAGCATTTAAGGAGCTTCTGGGACAACATTAAGGTTACCAACATTTGCATAATAGGGGTATCAGAGGGAGAAGACAGAGAGCAAAAAATTCAAAACCTATTTGAAGAAATAATAACTGAAAACTTTCCTAACCTGGTGAAGGAAATAGACATACAAACCCAAGAAGCACAGAAAGTCCCAAATAAGATAAACCCAAAGAGGCCCACACCAAGACACATCATAATTAAAATGCCAAAGGTTAAAAACAAACAGAGAAACCTAAAAGCAGAAAGAGAACAGCAGTTAGTTACCTACAAAGGAGCTTCCATAAAACTATCAGCTGATTTTTCAATAGAAACTTTGCAGGCCAGAAGGGAATGGCATGAAATATTCAAAGTGATGAAAAGCAGGCACCTACTACCAAGATTACTATACCCAGCAAAGCTATCATTTAGAATCAAAGGACAGATAAAGAGCTTCCCGGACAAGAAAAAGCTAAAGGAGTTCATCACCACCAAACCAGTATTACAAGGAATGTTAAAGAGACTTCTTCAAGACCAAAAAATAAAAAATTAAAATATGAATAATAAAATGGAAGTAACTATATATCTATCAACAATTACTTTACATGGAAATGGATGAAATGCTCCAATCAAAAAATAGGGTGGCTTAATGGATAAGAAAAAAAAAACCCTCTCATATGCTGCCTACAAGAGCATCACTTCAGATCAAAAGACACACACACACTGAAAGTAAAGGGATGGAGAAAAGATATTTCATGAAAATAGAAAACAAAACAGCTGTGGTAGCAATACTTATACCAGAAAAAAATGGACTTTAAAACAGAGGCTATAAAAAGAGACAAAGAAGGATCCAGTAATCCCACTTCTGAGTAATTATCTGAAGAAAACCCAAAATGCTACTTCAAGGGGATGTGTGCATCCATATATTCATTGCAGCATTGTTTATCTTGGCCAAGATGTGGAGGCAGCCTGAATGTCCATCGATGGATGAATGGATACCGAGTAGGTGGTACATATAAGTATATACAATGAAATATTGCTTGGCCAGGGAAGGGAATAGATTCTCCCCATCTGCAGCTGCATGGATGGACCTGGGGGGAATTGTGCTGAGTGAAGTATGTCAGACAGTGAAAGACAGATGCAATGTGATTTCACTTATAGATGGAATCTAAAGAACAAAACAAACAAACATACAAAACAGGAACAAACTGATAGATACAGAGAATATTTTGATGGTTGCCAGACAGGAGAGGGGTTGGAAATGGGTAAAAAGGGGGAAGGAATTAAGAAGTACAAATTGGTTGTTGCAAAGTAGTCATGAAGATGTAGGGTATAACATAGGGAATATAGTCAATAATATCGTAATAACTGAATGGTGTCAGATGGGTACTCGATTTGCTGGGGTGATAGATGGGAGGGGGTTGGGGATCAGGGTGAAAAAGGTAAAGACATTAAGTAGTGCAAACTGGTAGTTACAAAATAGTCATGGGGATGTAAAGTAAAGCATGGGGAATATAGTCAATGATATGGCAATAACTATGCATAGTGCCAGGTGGGTACTAGACTAGCCAGGTAGATCATTTCTTAAATTATATAAATGTCTAACCACTATACGGTACACCTGAAATTAATATAAACTAATATTAAATGTGAACTGTAATTGAAAAAAAATTAAAAATGGAGGGAAAGTGAAGGAGAATAAGAGGTTCAAGTTTCCAGGTATAAAACAAGTAAGTCATAGGGGATGTAATATACAGCATGGGGAATATCGTCAATAATATTGTGATAGCTGGTACGGTGTCAAATGGTTGCTGGACTTGTCATGGTGATCACTTCTTTAGGTATATAAATGTTGAGTAACTGTTGTGTACACCTGAAACTAATATAATATTGCATGTTAGCTATATTTTAATAAAAATCTTTAAAAAATAAAAGAAAAAGGAAAAAGGAAAAAAATTAACCAGTGATGCCCTTGAGCTGTGGCTTCTGGAGGACTGTTCAATGGTAGAATGCAAAAGGCACCAGAGTCCTATACAATGGGTATGTGTTTTCATGTCAGCCTCTCCCTACTAATGTTACTGTAACACATTATTCTATTCCAAAGCTGCTGCAGAATGCTAATGATGCCACTGACCATAAAGAGATGGTACTTTCACTTAAGGAGAAAAAGAGCTGCAGTTTCATCCAGCCATTAATGAGAAGAGCAGGAAGTCAGCAAGTTGCAGTGCAGGCAAACATCGAGGGCATGGCTCGAAAAAAAAAAAAATGCTGAATGTTGCCAAAGTTTAAGAACTGAAGAATAGATCCATCCATGTTGTCACAAATGGTTCTATTTCATCTTTTCTTAATGCCAAATAATATTCCATTGTGTATATATACCACAACTTCTTTATCCATTCATCTGTCGAAGGACATTTTGGTTGTTGCCATGTCTTAGCCTAGCAAAATAAATCAGACAGAAAAGTAGAGAACCATATGATTTCGCTGACATGTGGTATATAAACCGAAAACAACAATAGAACAAGACAAACAATTGAAAGAAGAAAAACTCATAGACATAGACAATAGTTTAAGGGTTACCAAAGGGTAAGGGGGGAGAGGGCAGCGGGGCTCTAGAAGAGGGTAAATGGGGTCTAATATATGGTGATGAAAAGAGAACTGACTCTGGGTGGTGAACACACAATGTGAGATATAGATAATGTTTTACAGAATTGTACACCTGAAATCCATGTAACTTTACTAACATTTGTCACCCAAATAAACTTTAATTAAAAAAAGAAGAAGAACTGAAGAATAAAGACTTGAAAGAAAGCTGAGCAGTCCAATGAAAAAATTCCAGCACAGGTCCCCAAAGGAGATCTCCATTACATAAAAGAAGACGAATCCAGATGGCAAGATATGTTATATTAGTGATCTAATTAAGAGCGATCACCAGTGCTTTGTGCCTCTGAGACCGGTTCTTGAGGACTTGCACCTATATGTAGACAGAAGGAGAGATGCATCTCTGGAGACTAAGTTTCCTGAGTGAAAGGATTGCTTGTGTTTTGGATGGAGGTGATTTGAATTGTACAGATAGAGAATTGGGGTGTGTGTGTGTGTGTGTGTGTGTATGCATGTGCACACATATGTCTTCTTTTTAAGCAGTAGAACACAGAAGACCAAGATTGAGTTTGATGAAACATGAGTTTCCGCTTGAATAGATGGGGGATTAGAGCCACTGTGTTTTGACATAAATGTACATATGCCCCTCATTTTTAGTCACAGTTTGTAAAATTTTGACATATTAATTTCAAGGGTTTGTAATGTCAACTCTAATCAACATACATAGTTTTTGTTCCTGTTAGTGTTTTATAAAAAAATACCCCAGAATATAACGGTCTAAAACATAACATTTATTTTGCTCATAAATCTACAATTTGAGTAGAGCTTGGGAAAGGTTGGCCCTATAAGCATCACCTGAAGTGGCCTCAGCGTTGAGGACTATAACATGTGAAAGCCTGTTAAGTCATGTGTGGTAGCTGTTAAGGGCTTCAGCTCTTACTTTTCTCTCCACATGATCTCTCCATGTGACCTCCCCGTGTGGTCTCTCCACATAGGCTAGTTAGGACTTCCTCACAGCACCGTGTCTCCCTTGCCCAGAGAGTGAGTGAGTGTCAGCGAGAGAGAGAGAAAGAGAGAGAAAGAGGAGGAGGAGGAGGGGAAGGAGGAAAATGATGAGAGAGAAGGGGAGGGGAAAGGAGGGCAGAGAAGAAGAGAAGGTAGGAGTTGAGAGGCGAGGAGAGGAGTGGAGCAGAGAGGAAAGGAGAGGAGAGGAGGGAGGAAAGGAGAGGAGGGAGAAGACAACAGGTAGAAGATATATTGCCTTTGTGACTAGCCTTGGAAGGCACAGTGTCAATTCTACTGCTTTCTGTAAGTCAAGGCAATTGGGAAATTCATCTCAGGATGGAGGAGTATCAACACCACACTGTAAGAAGAATGTGTGGGATCAAATAAACACTGGTGCATCCACCTTTGGAAAACATCATCTGCCACAGTCCATTCTCTGGCCACAGTAATTCCCACCTCTCTCATATGCAAAATACACCAATTTCTCATCTCAGTTTAAGCATCATTTCAAGATTCAGGTTCTTAGCACCGAAATCATGTGCAGTTGCCAGTGCAGCTCCTCAGGTGACATTTCTCAGGGACAGCTTTTCCAGTAAAGCTTTTTCAGATCAAAAGACCTGTGAACTAAAAAGGCAAGTTATATGCCCTTTACACACCCAACATACAATGGCAGAGCAGGCATTGGTTATCCTCTATGGACCTTCCTGTGCAAAGAAAACAGGAGATCCATAGTAATTACCGCTCCAATTGTGAAATCGAGCTGAACAATGACGCTCCTATCCAGAAGAGAACCCAGTCCAAATGCTTGCAAACAATTCTCCACGGTCCTCTTTTCACTCTCTGACCTCTGGGTTTTGCCCTCTGAGCCATCCTTCTTTTTTCCACAAGTAATGGATGCTGTATGGGAGCTACATAGCTCTCTCTCTCAGAGTGCTTTCTGATAGTAGTAATTTGAACATCCAAAGGTCTATTTGCATTTTGTACCTTTATGTCTTTCAGAACCAAATGGTATAACTCTTTTTAAATTTTGTGGATTTGTTATGAGTCAATTTATAATCAACTTTAATAGACAAAGAATTGCATCCATGAATCTGTTCCAGAAAGATTTTCTCTGGATTTTCTGCCAGCTGTGAGATGTGGCCCTTACAGGGCCTTTTGTTTAGTGGAAAGGATCTTTCAGTCATCCTTTTTGTTTGCCTGACTGGCTCCCTGAGACACCACTTTATAGCTTTCTGAGGTCGTAATAAAGCACCTCTCAACCCCACCCTGGATTTTATTATTGTTCTTAAACCCTTTCTTAATTTTGAAGCTAAGAAGCTGGAAATGTGAAGCAGTGATATTTTTTAAACCCAATAATCCCTGGATTTTTTATATTTAACAATTATTTCTTCAGCTTGTCTCTCTTTTCTTGTATTTTATTGTGTGCAGGTAAAAGAAATCTTGTAAAACCTTCAGTGCTTTGCCTGGAAATCTCCTTAGCTAAACAGACCATCCAGTTCATTAGGTACATTTTCTACTTTCCACATTAAGACACATAACAGTGTTGCTAAACTTCCTGAAACTACTTCAAGGATCCCCTTCCCTTCAGTTTTCAACTACATTTTCTTTACTTTCCTTTAAGCCCTCACCAATGGCCTCCAAAAGGGTCATTATGCTTCCTCTAGGTCCTTTCAACTCCTATCTATCACTGAGTCACAAAGTACTATCACAATTTTAGGTTTTGCTCATGGCTGAATACAACATCCAGGTAACAATATCTGCACCACTAGTGCTGCTTAACAAATCAACCCAAATCTTAAAGACTTAAATCAATAACTTTTATGGGGCCGTGAATCTGCCCTCTGTCCAGAGCTCACCAAACGCTGTCTCCACTCGGTCAGCTCGACAGCTCACGGCCTAGAGGCTGGTATCTACTACCGACCTGTTCACTCAGAAGTCTGCATTTGATGTGGTCTGTCAGCTGGGGCCACGGTTTCTCTCTCCACAAAGGCTAGTCTGAGCTTTCTCAGGGCATGATGACTGGCTTCCTATAGAACAAACATCCCAAGAAAGAAAGACGGCCAGCCAGAAACTGTTTTGCCTTTTTTTGACCTATCCTTGATTGTCATACAATGTCACACCTGCCAATTCTCTCAGTCATAGCAGTTCTACTCAGGTTCAATGGAAAGTAACGTAGACCAAAACTTCTAATGCAGGGGTGTTAACATTGCATCGTAAAAGTATTAGGTGGAAACTGATCAGAATGTGAGCTGAATCATATTTATATTAACAATTGAACAGAAGTTTGGTGAACTCCTGATATCAAAGACCTTGGGTTAAATAAGCTCTAGTTGCATTCCTGCATGATGTTTGATTCACTTTGATTCCATGAGACAGCAGAGTATAATTCCAAAAGTTTCAATTCATGCTTAAACTAGTTACAATTGCTTGATGTTATTTGAAACAAAATCTTTATATCTGTATATATGAGGTCAGACAATTAAGTTCGTGAACTCATCCTAGAAAAAGTGCTACATACCTCATTGCTGAATATCACTATGGTCACCTTCAAAGTACTCCCCTTGGGAAGCTATGCACTGACGCCAGTGCCTAGTCCACCCTTCAAAGCAATTTGGGAACTCTTTTTCTGAAAAGGCCATCAGAGCGGTCATCAGATTACCCTTGATGTCTGGAATGTCATCAAAAGGTCTTCCTTTTTTTATTTCCTTTATCTTCAGGTAAAGAAGTCACTGGGGGCCAGCTCAGGTGAGTAGGGAGGGTGTTCCAATACAGTTACTTGTTTCCTGGCTAAAAACTCCCTCACAGTTGGTGCCGTGTGAGCTGGTGTATTGTCATGATGCTAGAGCCATAAATTGTTAGAGAAAAGTTCAGGTCATCTAACTTTTTCACGCAGCCTTTTCAGTGCTTCCAAATAGTAAACTTGGTTAACTATTTGTCCAGTTGGTACAAATTCATAATAAATAATGCCTCTGATATCAAAAATGGTTAGCAACATTGTTGCAACAAGTTCACGAACTTAATTGTCCAACTTCGTTTATATATACTACATATATATGTATATACATATATACACACATACATATGTATTATATATGTGCATGTTATATGTATATGTACAGATTCATAGATACGTTTAATAACAGGTGAAAGATATATAATTAAAATTAGGCAGTCAAAATCTTACAGCCAGAAAATATTTACATGTGGAATAAGCTAGATCATTATTTGAAGGCTATGGAATTAGAAAATCAATTTATATCATGCCAAAGAGAGTGATCTTGCTATAACTTTGGATATCAAGTCAGATCTAGAAATGCCTTACATGGATTCATACTCCAGTTGCTGCTGAGTGATAAACAGATGCACTGTGCATTTTCCTTGACAAGTGCATTCCCGGAAAGCTTTCTCTATCTTTTCTCAGCCATGTTTTAAAATCATGTCTATTCTCCTCCTACTTGAATAAGCACCATCATGAAACGTGCCATATCACTTGCTCTGATTTTTCTCATGGTCTTTGGCAATTGAAAGGTCCACTGTACATTTTAGAGGCTCATGTCTTGTAAGGAATGACAGTACTTCTGGCAACTTATTTTGCTTGTATATTTGACATAATTATGTAGTAACAAACAGAGCATGCACTTTGGAATTAGATGAAGGATATAATGTTGATCAGCACTGTGATTTTTGCCAAAGTCTTTGAATGTTGCAGTCCTCATCTATCCTCTGAAGATACCAGTGTCACTATAGCAAGGTTGGTGCATGGATTAAGTGCAATAAAATGTGAAGTGATCTAGATAATACCTTTGACAATATAATCGCTCACTAAAATTTAGCTTCATAATCCTCTTCCTCCTTTCTTTTCTCTTTTCTTCCCTGATCCCAGAAACAAAAATAAGATTTTTTTTTTTTAAAGATTTGATTTTCATCATTTCAAGCACACAGTGACTTTGATTTGCTTCCCTGAGAGGAGATGATAGGGTGCACTGGTAAACAGACAATATGATTTAGGAAATGATATAATGGAGAAATAAACAAAAAGTTTATAAAGTCAGAAGTGTAGAATCTTTTAACTACCCAGAACACTAAAAACAAACAAACAAACAAAAAATTTAATTTAAGCTAAAACTTTTTTTTCTTGAAATGGTATCTATGATATTTGGCATGTAGTAGTCTAGACATGTTTGTTGATTACATAAATGAACGTGTTATGTGTCATTACACCTGAAGAGATGCACAATTGCTACTCTCTTGTTAAATCTGAAATCCCATTTTATTTATTCCATTAAAATATATAATTAAAAGAAAATGCTATCTAGGACAAGACAAGTATGTCATTTTGAAAGTAACATGTTAACTAAAATTTATTGACCCATTATGTAAGTTAAAAATAAGATCTTTAATTACATGTTTCATCAAAATAAATGTTGACATTTATTAATTACCAAAAAAAAAAAAAACTTATATAATGCATATGAGTTTGTCAGTGAAGAATGCGGTTGGATGAAGGTGGGATTTCTGCCTGAAGGATTCAGCTTTAATCCAACTCAATCCTTGTGTAAATCAAAGATTTGAGGAAGGCTCACTGCATTGTTTTCCACTTCATTACAAAGAAAAAGCTAAGCAAGATCCTTTTGGCTTAAAAAAAAAATGTCAAGGTCCAGTAATAGTTAACTATACTTCTATTTTAGCATATAGTTCAGAAGTAAAGCATATCTAATTTATAAATATATCTTTTTTTACTCCAGGAAGACAGCTTGTCATAGTGTCTTTCTAATCATAGGACACTCAAAGGATTTTGTTTATAAAAATCAATAAGCCAAAAGCTCTTTGGTGTTTTTCTAAGCCAATTTATTTCATCTTTTACCATCTGCTAAAGGAAACCATGTATCTTCTAGTGAGCATTGGATTTTATCAAGTCTTTTTGGTTCATTATCAGCCAGCCAAGATTCAAGGTCACTGTTTTAGAGTGTCTGCTTCCTGGCAGAGCGCCCTTGACCTGGTAAATGGGTACAGACTGTTTGGGGCTGTATGAAATGCATTCATCAACGCGCCCAGTGCTCCCCATCTAGTCTTCCCTGTGTCTGACCATTTGGCATTTTCAGCAGATGAATGGAGCTGCTCACATTCTCCAGTCTTCTCTGAAGGTAAGATTGGTCAAACAGCAGGGATGATTTGTTATAAAGCAGTCAACTTCTGCCAAAGACTATGTAACCCAATCACTTCCTGAATGTCAGAACACTAAGAAATAACCCCACATTGATTTTCTAATTCAAACACATGATGTAAATTTTATAAATATTAAATATTAATGTAAATAAGACTTTTGTGGGGATTTTTGTTAATTCCATGTTTTACCTTTTCATATCATTATTTTTGGCTACTACTATTATTAATTTATTATCTCTGCTTTTTAAAAGTCACTGCGTTGTCCTGTTCTAGCTTTTGAAAATTGAAAACTCAGTTCATTTATTTCCAAAATTTGTTCTTTTTCTATACTTTAAGGCCATAAATTATTAAATGTTTACTGGGCTTTTATTTTTATATCTAGGTGTATCTTTGCTATAAGCTTTGAATAGCAATTTCCACTTTTATGTTTTCTCTAGTTCAATAATTCTCTATAATTGTGTTATGTATATCTATGCTTTACTTTTCAGTAAGCACAATTATTTGCTTCTATTCTGCTGTTAGTTCTTAATTGTATTGTCTTTTGTTTAATGGCTATAGATTACATGAAATCAATTTTTGTAATTTGTTGAGATATCCTTTGGGTTCTGATTCACAATCAATATTTGTGAATTTTTTATATGTGTTTTTAAAAAAGTACTGTTTCGTGAAATTCGAAGTAATACATATTTATTTGCTCAGATAAATTTATTTCATCATTCAAATTTGCAAAACAGCATGATTTCTACTGAATTCAAATTCTGTTTGTTCCAACATTTTATTATTCAATATGCCTACACTTATTTTTGTCTACATATATGTTTTGTCATTTCTGAAAGGTGTAATAAACTCTTTCACTAGGTTTGTAGCTTTGTCAATTTGTCCTCCATGGCTAATCATACTTTTTATATATTTCAGACTATGTTGCTGGGTACATAAATATTAATGACTACAATGTTTTCATGGTGGATTGTTCTTTTCATCAAAATGAAAAATTTTGTTTTTTGCTCTTAAATTATTTTTTTCTATCTTGAATTCTATTTGATCCTGCTTGCTTTATTTTGTTTGAAATTTAAAAATCTGTTTTCTAATACACAAAAAAACATTCTATTTAGTGCTTTATATTTATCTTGATTCCTAATTACCTCCTTCTCTCTCTTTTTTGTCTTTATATATATCTTTATCACATTTCCTTCAAAGATTTTTGTTTTTGTTTCTCTAATGATCTATAAGTTACAATTCTATGTCTATTTTTCAAGTGTTTACCCTAAGGTGTAAACACATGCCCTTAAAGTCATATTGGTCAAACAGTCTTGATAGCTTTAATCCATATCTCTGTTACCCTCCTCCCACCAACCCTTTAATTTCTTGCCCCACAAGACATAGAAATAACCTCACATATTCCTTTTATTTTCTCTACTGGGTATAAGGTTTTCCATTGGTTGAATGTGGTTTCTATCTATCATGGTACAGATTTTTCCTAAATAATTGGTGATTATATTTCTGAGTGTGTTTTTTTTTCTATTTGAGAGTTATTGGGTCTGATTGGAAGCACTTTAAGATTCTATGCAGTGTGCTTGAGAGCTGAGATGTACCATCTTCTCCTATGGAGTCCTGGGATAGTCCCACCAACTTGACAACAGTGTCTAAACTCACTGTTTCTGCCCTGAGGTAGGCTGCTTTGTGGCTTTGCCGATGCTGCGTGGGAGAGATGAATTGTACAGGTGTCAAAAAGCTGGCTTAGTGGGGTGTTCGAACTGATCATACTGTTTAGGGACACTGGGCCACCTTCTATTCCCAGAAGCTTCTATTTTCAGGCTTAGAAAGTCTCTGGGAACACTTCCACCATTTTAGCAATCTTTTTCTGTGCCTGTTTTTGCCTTTAGTTTCATTTATATGTTTCATCTAAAAGCATCTCTTTCATGGATTTCAGTTATTTGTTTGCTTTCTAACAAAACAAACTTTTATGCTTTCAGTGACTTTTTGGATTTATTGTATTTCTTTTCCACTTTTTGTTGTTGATGTGCTGCTGCTATTGTTGTTTTGGTTTAGTTTTAGTTGGTTTTTCATTTAATATTTCTAACTATGTGAAGCCGTTTGGGGGAAGTGGTTGGTATAAAGCTGATCTGGCCAATTTGAAATATGATTTTGTTGTGATTTTTTTTTTTTTTTTGCTGGGAAGTTATCTATTTTTATTGGATTATTATATTCATAGTGTTGAACTCTTTTTTTTTAAAATAAATCTTCTAATTTATTTGTATTTGGGCTTACATCTCCCTTCTCATTCCGAATGTTTCGTGTTCTAGTTCCTCTCTGTCTTCTAAATTGAGTGTTAGGATTTTATTAATTTTACTATTATTGGAGAAAAATTGATTTTATTAATGGTCCCATCTTACCAGTTAGCTGTGTTCTATTCCTCCAATTTTCGTTCTTAATATTGATTAATCCTTTCCTTTTTTGTTCTTGTATTGTTTAATTTTTTTCTATATAGTCATGCATTGATTAACAATGCCATACATTCTGAGAAATGCAACCTTAGGCAATTTCATTGTTATGTGAACATCACAGAGTGCACTAACACAAACCAAGATGGTCTAGCCTACTACACACCGGCCTATGTGGTAAGCCTATTGCTTCTAGGCTATCAACCTGTACGGCACTACTGTATTAAATACTGTATGCCATAGTAACACAATGGTAAGTATTCTTGTATCTAAACATATCTAAACATAGAAAAGGTGCAATAAAAATGCAGTATAAAAGGTTTGTAAAAGGTCCACCTATATAGAGCACTTACCTGAATGAAGCTTACAGGACTAGAAGTTGCTCTGGGTGAGTCAGTGAGTGAGTGTTGAGTGAATGTGAAGGCCTCGGACATAACTGTACACTGCTGTAGACTTTGCAAACACTGTACACTTCAGCTACACTAAATCTATAAAAATATAGTGTAGCATTGTACTATGACATTACAATGGCTATGATGTCAGTAGATAATAGGAATTTTTCAGCTCCATTATAATCTTTTGAGATCATCATCATTTATATGATCTGTCATTAACCAAAATGCTGTATGCAGTGCATGACTGTAATTTGTAAGCAAATAGTCAATGTACTTTTTATTGTTTTTTTAATAATAAAAAATACCATTATAAATTTCCTATAGGTATATATTTTGCTGTGTCATATAGTTTCGCATATATTTTCTCCTTTTCAGATAGTTTTAATTTAATTAATGATATCCTTTTTGTTTTTTGATTAATAATTGTTATTTTAAGTGATAACATAAGTCAAGTTATAAGTCATAATTTTTAATCAAAGATTTTGACCACGCATTCCTACTTTCCCTTTCCCTACTTTTACAAATATGAAAACTTTCAAGCTGTCTCCTTTTATACCTTTCCAATGTCCCCTTTTTCCTCCTCTGTTGATCATCACATATCTTCAAAAATCAGATAATTCCCTCTACCAGTTGTCTTCAATGACTCCACAGAATGAATTCAAATCTTATCTACTTACATAACTTTCGACCTACTTATGTCAAAGGTGTGTCTATCTTGCGGTATTTCTGGCTTTGAGTTACATATAAAGTCTTCAATTAGAGAGTCAGCTTTGCTAATTTCTAGTTTTCCATCTCCCTCTGAGTACATACATTCTAGAAGCAATCCTACTGCACAAATAAATACTACTTGGCACAATGTTAAAAATGTTTTTGCAATATTGTATTACTGCAAGTATGCCTGTTATAACTTGACATTTGTGCACTATAGGCTATATTTGGACAAATTAGTTCATAATTCAAATATATTTAAACAAATATCATTCAAAAATTCTCTTTCCTTGTATAGGTCATGTACTCAGACTTGTTTATTCCATCTATCTAAACTCTAACATTAACTGTAGTACACTGAATTTGTCAATTTAACCCAATTAAAAAGGTGAGTTATCTATTTTTTGTAACTAAAGTGTCAGCTTAATCAATTACAAAAACTGTCTACGAACAAGAAGAAATCCTTCTAGCAAGTCAGAATATATAAAAAAACTGCAAAATAGCTATATAACACTTTCTCTGGTATGATTTATTTTCCTAGGGTTTTTCTTAGAGCACCACGTCTAACCCCCAGCCCTTGTCCCTCAATTTCATGAACCAACTCTTCCTTCAGTTGGCATTGCTCCCATAGAATACAGGGATTTTCTCTCTACAAAACATGGTGGCCAGTCAGCAGGAGAACAAAATGCTCACACGCATTTTCATACCTTTTACCTTATCCAGACTTTCCCAGGATTCAAGTTTGCTGATCGAAGACTCGACTTGCCTGAAGAACTGAGTCACAATGGGTAGAGGCTTTGAGTAGAGGTAGAATTTGGAAACTTTGTTTCAGATACTAGATGTGAACAGGAAGAATGGTTCCCTGTGTCCTCAGTAAGAAAGATACTGAAGACCAGACCTTGCATTAAGCTTCATTCTCTAGATGAAGATGTGACAATAAATAGATTGATGAGGGGGTTGTTGGCCTGATACCAGGATCAGGTCATAATACTTGGATTCTCATGGGCAGACTAATACTCAATACCCAAAAATGTCCACATACTAATCCTCAGAATTTGTGCATATGTTAGGCTACGTAACAAAAAATCATTAAGGTGGAAGATGAAATTAAGGTATCTAAACAGCTGACCTTGAGATGGGGAGATTATCTTGGATTATCTGGCTGGGCCCAATGTAATCACAAGTTTCTTTATAAGTGGAGAGGAAGCCAAAAATGAGAAAGAGTCAGAGATGGAGATGATGGAGGTGAAGTCAGAGTTATTCAGTGTGATAAAAACTCAAACTGTCATCACTGGCATTGACAATACAGGAGTAGGGCTAGGAGTCAAGGATTGTGGGAAGTTCTAGAAGGTTGTAAGGCAAAGAAAGAAACATGTTCTACAATAGAGCCTCCAAAAAGGAACACAGCTCTGCTGACGTCTTGATTTGAGCTCAGTGATACCAATTTTGGACCTCTGACCTCAAAACCAACAAGACAATATATTTGTGTTGTTTAAGTCACTATTTTTCTGGTAATGTGTTACAGCAGCCATAGAAAACTAGTATTAGGGTGGACTCAGTTTCATAATGAAAAATTGCATCCTCTTCCCCCATTAATTCTTAAGTTCCCAATTTCTTTTTTCCTCACCTTTTACCTCCCTCAGCTCTTTTCTCTCACTTTCCTCCAACTCCTACCTATATCTTTCTTCCTACAACTTCCTCTCACATCTCTCTTCCCCATTCTCAATCTCTTCATTAGACTCTTCCCCCTTTGCTCTTTTCTTTTACCCCATTTTTTACCCACCATTCCATATTTTCTATTTGCCACATGCTACTCCCTTGGAAAGAGATGGAAATCAGAAGTGGGCAGAAGGCAGTGTAAGGATATCTGAGTTCTTCTGTGGTACACTTTTATTTTTGAGAAAGAAATGTCACTGAGCTCTAGCACTTGCCTTGAAAAATCAATGAACATAAACAACATTCCAGCAAAAATCCACTGAATAACAGGAACAATGCAGCTCACAGTAACCCAGCCTCATGAAAGCCTGAGTTCAGCTGCGATTTACTTGCATCTACTGACTCTTGATCCTACAGGAAAGTGCTACTCCACGAAGGAATTTCTCATAGTGGAGCACTTAAAATGAAAAGATTTCTATCAAACGGCACATCCCCATGAAAAACAACTGATATGCAGGATTGAAATTCCGCAAATTTCCTTTAATTAAAAAAATAAGGCAAATATGATAATTGTACAAGAAGCTAAACAAGGAAAACAAAAAAGCCAAGATGTGCTATATTAGATGCTAACTATTGGAAAATTGCAGCCAAGCTTTACCTTTCATTGTGAAATATTATGTAAACTTTAGATAACATTTGGATTTGGATCAAGGGGGTCTACCTGGGTGGAAAAGACATGTAAAGTCCTCAATCCACATTTTCGTGCTTCCTATTGTTTCTATTCCCCAGTAGTTTGGAGAGCTGGAGAAGTTTCATGCCTCTGAGAGGATCCTAAGCAAGATACTTGACATGGCATATTCCACAACTGTCTGTAAAGATTAGAAAGGTAAAATAACTGAAAGGGCTTGTGTTTTTAATTCATGTTTTGTGACCTAAGAACATTAGATGGCGGAGCCAGAAAGGTACATATGGCAGATTATACCCATAATCACAGAGACAGAGTGAATGGAAAATCAAGAGATGATCAGATGTGAGCAAGCCAGTGTTGAAAGTAAATATTCAAGAAGGGAGCTGAGTCTTGTGAAACAGGTAGTTGGAGATTAAGTGGCCATTGAAATTAATTCTGCTGCAAGGTATTCTCTTTGAATCACATTATGTTAATGATGGTATTTATGATTCCCACAGAGAGCGTGCTTAGGGGAACTGCTGGGAGTGTAATTCCTGAAGTCTAACCAGGTATGATGAATTTCTGGTCTCTGGCTCCGGCCTTGAAGACGAAACCATTCTTGTGAAGCATTGCTTACACTTAGAATAAAATCTATACTCTTTGTCATAACCCTTCATGACTTGTCCCTGTCTGGTCCATCCAGTTTTGCATTAAGAAGACCCTATTCATGACACTTCAGCCACATTAGCCCGCTTTCAGCTTCTGAAGCAAAGTAATATGAAATCACACATTGATTCATTCGTCTGTGTCTTCAATCGACAGAATATAAGCTGTTTGAATGTCAGGAAACATGCCTGTTCTGGTCACCCTATGGATTTTATAGTGGCCAATGCATTGTAAGTGCTCAGGACATCGTTGTTGAATGAACAAATTAATGATGACCATAAGATGGCATTTACCATGGCCAAGGACGAAAGCACAACCCACATTTAAGTCTTAAATGTAGAATTTTACTGCAGCATGACAGAACTATAGGAATTGTTTTCTTTTATTCAATAATAAATTCTGTGAATATAACTTTTTGTCCTGAGGAGAACGTAAAGGCCTCTTCACAGTTTCTTTTCATTTTCTAAAATAATCTCTTTCCTGATTCCCACAAATGTTTGTGACTTTTTATGCTCCCTTCTCTGCTCACTTCCTTGTGTTTTGCTGAAATTATAGAGTGGCAACTTTAGGTCTTTGCTGGCCTTGCACTAGTCTAGATTCGTCTGGGCAATGGGTGAATCATAGCTCCAAACACCAAGCAGTCAGAGCTGGTACTCAGCCCAGGAAGCAGGCTCTCTGGGACGGATCAGGCAGCAGGAAGGGCATGCCCCTAAGGACACACTGGCAATGAGCTCTGGACCTCCAAGCGCAGCTGCAGAGAAAGGTCCCAGCATTGCGTGTATCTTTGGGGGGTGGTGTTTCTCTGAGGACACCTTTTCTTTAACTTACACCTGTGCTGACACCATGGCCCTTGAGTAGTGAAGCAGAGCAGTGTCCTGGGAGCCAGGAGTGCACCTATCCACAAGCAACAGATATGTACAGGGGCAAATCTACTTAACAAGTAGACAGTATCTATTCATTAAGGAGCAGAGCAATAATGAGGAGGGAGGAAGAAAGAAAGGAAAAGAAAGAAGGAAAGAAATAAGGGAAGGAGTGGAGGAATGAATGTGTGATGGTAAAGAGGCAGATAGAGAAAAAGGGACAAAGAGAATGAAATCAGAAAGAGGAAAACTGCAAAACTAGAGTTCTCAAATAAAAGATGAGGATAAAAAAAATTATTAAAAAGTTCAACAAATAAGGAAAGCTGCAAGTGTCTCAGGATTCCTGGTTTTCTCTCCCTGGCTGAGTGGTGCCCATGGCTGCTTTTTGTCTTGATGTTTCTGTCTTTTTGTTATTTTCAGGGAGAGCTTGGGAATTCATCAAGAACTCTGAGTTGCCTTCAGGGCCACACATTTGGGGTAAGGGATTAGATGAAAGCTCAAATGATGACCTAGATAATGTCTTAAAATTACTTCTCAGTTGTTCTCTAGGAACCTCAAAACCCTCCACAGGCCTGAGAGGAGGCTGGTAGGAGAAATCCCCAGGCATTTCACTCAGAGAGACAAGTACAGAGCTCTGAGGGAGACACTTAGTAGCAGACCTCATGTGGATACTCATTGTACAACGTAGCATCCAAGCCCTCATTGTGGTATCATGAGAACAGTAAGACTTTCTTTTTTTTTTAAACATTTTTTTCATTAGTTTCAGGTGCACAAAGCAATGTAATAGTTAGACATTTATCATTTATATCCCTCACACAGTGACAACCCCCTCCCCCCATCCACTACCCCTCTGACATCACACATAGCCATTACATTTCCACTGTCTCTATTCCTAATGCTGGACTCCACTCACTTCTTGTAAATATATATATGGATATATATATATATATATATATATATATATATATATATATATATATAACCTTGTAGTTGACATTCACTATTGTTCAGCTTCAGCTTCAGCTGTACAGTGCAGTGATCAGGCATCTACATCATCCCTGAGGTGGTCTCCTTAATGAGACAAGTGTCCATCGCATACCCTACAAAATCTTTACATTATTGATTACATTCCCCAAATTGACTTTCGTATCCCCGTGGCAATCTTGTGGTTACTGACTGTGCTTTCTAATCCCCTCACCTTCCCCCTTATCTCCACGCCCACCCCCATCTAGCCACCCTCAGTTTTTCCTCTGTGTCTCTGAGACTGTTTCTGATTAGTTCATTCACTTATTCTTTTCTTTAGATTCCACATATAAGTGAGATCATATGGTATTTGTCTTTCTCTGTCTGACTTATTTCACTTAACATAATGTTCTCTAGGTCCATTCATGTTGTTGCAAATGGTAAGATTTCATTCTTCTTTATGGCTGCGTAATACTCCATTGTATAAATGTACCACAGTTTCTTAATCCATTCGTCTACCGATGGGCAAGGGTAGTAAGAGAAAAAAACAAACATGTGGGATTACATCCAACTAAAAAGTTTTTTCACAGCAAAGGAAACCATCAATAAAACAAAAAGGGATCCTACTGAATGGGAGAAGATATTTGCCAATGATATATCCGATAAGGGGTTAATAATCCAAATTTATAAAAAACTCACTCAACTCAACCCCAAAAAAACAAACAACCCAATTTAAAAATGGGCAGAGGACATGAAGAGACATTTTTCTAAAAAGGACATACAGATGGCAAACAGACAGTGACTTTCAAATGCCCAGTGTACCTATGGGTTAGCCATGAAGTATGCCAGGGCTCTACTGTCTACCCATGTCTGAAAGAGGCACATTGGGATGGGGATGCCATGGACGGACAAAGGGACAGAGGCAGGAAGCTGGCCTTCCTGAACAGTTCACCCACCTCTTGGCCATCTTGTGTTTTCAGCCACCTTCTACTTCTCTTCACGCCAAGCGTGTTTGCAGGGGTTGATCACCTACCACATTGTTACCACAGGGAAAGCATTTTGCTCACTATGAGTAGAGAAGCCACTTCATTTATTATCCAAATGAGAGCATTTTTGAGAGTGAGAAAGGGTGCTATGAATAATTAAACTAGGATGACGAGTGTAAATAGGACCATTCTAGGCAAACCAGGATGCAGCAACACTGCTCATGATGCTTCCTTCATTTATCACAGTGGATTGGAGCAAAAGTTGGCACCAGATGTAAACCAGGCCAATCCAAGTCTTTTTCTAGGTATTTGAAAACTGGAGGTGAGTAGATCTGCCCTTTTCTTTCTGGTGGATACAGCTATTAACTGCCAACCTGTCATGTTTCCCACAAGGTAAGCTGGAGAGACTGAGGAAGTAAGTATGGGACAGAGCAAAAGAACGTGGAACAACACATGATCCACACACGTGGTCTCAAGGTCCCCGCATCCCACTTCCATGAGGCCTCATAGACTCTTTTGTCTGCACATCAACTTGCCCTGGGGAGAAAAGGAGGAAATGGGGAATGATATCAGAGAGACTGAAATGTGTCTGAATGGACTGACTGAAGAGTCACCAACACTCACGCTCACCTGGAACTTAAATACCAATGACCTCTAATTTAACCTGCGCCCTCTCTTAGGTCTGTCAATTCAACAGGAACAACAATGTATTGAGAGCCTATTATGTTCCTGTCTCTGGGATAAAGTGGTGAACAGAAGAAACAGAACAGACCACTTCTCTGCCCTCATGCAGTTCACATTCCAGGTGGAGAAAACAGAAAATGAACAAATAGATATATAGTTCCAGATAGGGAAAATTGTTAAGAAAATAAAACAGGATAATGGAATAATGACTAAAGGTGGTCAGAGAAGCCCTGAGATGTCTTATTTTAATCAGCTCTACCATGTGTTCAGTCATTGTACAGTTTCACCCCTGTGCCAAAGGCTGACTGGCAGCCTCCTCTCTACCTCTGATCCTCTTTCTGTACAGCTCAGTATGTCACTATCCAACTCCCTTCCCAACCAGAAATCCTGCATCCCTCCCTTTCCTTCCCTTGTAACATTTAATTGTCTACTAAATATTCTTGAGTCTACCTCCAGAATATCTCAGCAGTTGTCAACATCTGTTATCACGGCATAGGACTACAGCACCTCGGCGACTGTTAAGTACCCAAGAGCAGAAACCGGTTTTCATTTTCTTCAGTACTGTATCTGCAGGGCCTGGCGTAGTGCCTGGCACAGGGAGGGCTTCCACATACCGTTTTGTTGACCAAAAGAACATTTGATTATGGAAATTACTTGAGTTGGTTTCCTATTTTCTGTAGGATACAAGCTAAACCATTTATGAATGAACTTTAGCTTGCCTGTCCATCTTCACCTCCAACAATTAACTTTAGTCACTCTGACTGTTTCTACACCTGCCTGCTCTATTCACAGTCCCACATATTTTGATACCTGCTATATTTAATGCCTAATTCATGTGGGAAAATTTTTTTTCACTGCGAGGATGCAACTGAAATATGGTCCCCTTTATGGAGACCTTCTTGAATCTATAACTACATTCCCATATCACAAAATATTATAGAACCTATTACTGTGCATTGTTATTACCTTCTTGCAATGCTGTCTCACTTATTGTAAATTACCCCAGACAAGAATTTTTATTCCTCCCATTGCCAGCTTCCCAACATTTATCACAGTGCTCGGCACAAAAGTAGGTACACAATAAATGGTAGTTGAAAAGAGAACATGACGCTGTTGCTGCTTTATTTCTAAAACTAAAGGTCAAAGGCATTGATGCAGTGGACCTATGCTTTCAATAAATGACTGGCTAGAGAAGCACTAATTAGTGACAGCTAGTAGAAATCAAAATAATCAGTCACACAATATACCCAAAGGTGCTTTGACAATCTTCAGTTGTATGGTGCTTGTTACATATTTTTCATCATCATTTGAGATCAAATAAATTTGTCTCCAATCATGTCATAATTAGTGTGTTAATACACACACACACACACACACACACACACACACACACACCAGCTGGCCTTAATTAATTCTGGATTTTTTGACTATCAAAGACCAAATAATTCCTATAGGATACAAATCATTTCAAAGTAAATTTTAAAAATTAGAGCTAATTTGCTCACTTGTTGTTATCAAGCAAATTTGACTTTGATTGTCAAATATGATGGTAAGGGCAAAAACAAGAACATTATGTCCTAATCTAATTTATGACAATCAATGAAAAACTATTTTGTCAAACATATTTTTACCATCCTTATTTGTCTACCATGACCAAAATGACTCATTCTCCAAATATAAGGGTACTTTAACACATGTACACCATAATAATAAAATTTAACTCCCTGTATGCCAGTTTACTCATCTCTAAAGTGGGAATAATATAGTACATATCCACCTTGTTTTTCTTAAATGAGGATTGAGTTAATATATGCAGTCCTTTAAAACTGTGCCTAGTGCTTATTAAATGCGATATAAATGTTAGTAATCATTATTGCTAGTAGTAACACTAGTTATAGTTGTAAGCAGTAATGTGTCCATGCACTATTCTAATTAATTTGCATATATCAATTGCAAATGTTAATTATTTTACATATATTATTTAATCCTTTTAACAACTCATTAAGGTAGGTATTAATACAAGCTAAATATGGCTAAAAGGCATGAATTAAAGGCATTTTCTGAATTAAAGACACTAAAAGGCACTTTCTCATGGCTAGAAAGTGGTAAAATTGGATCTGAATCCCTGCAAGTCTCTCTCTAGCTTGACTATCTCCTTACATTGTCTCTCAGAGTGGAAGGGAACAAGTGTTAAAACAGACCCTCCCGTTCATTAATTCCTCACTATGTTTACTTGTTTTACTCTCTAAATGATTGATATTATGTAATACTAATTTCTATAATTACTAATATGTAATATTATAAAGCATATATTACATTTTATATGTATTCCATACTATGTATACATATATATCACTTTGTAAACGTAATTATTATAATAGAATGAATTGCAGTGGTAAAAAATGTTAATAGATATTATATTATGTACATCATAGATCATTTAAAAATAAAAGTAAAAACAATGAAATGAAATGAAAAAATCATTGTTTATATTTAAAATATATTTGCATATTAAATATACATAAAACCTTTTCACACAGTAAATATATTCATTAATAATAAAATTTTAATAACAATGTGTTTGAATATACATCGTTTTTTTAACAATATTTTTTACTCTTGCTGATATAGAAGTTTAAAAGTCTAGTTCTAAGTTCAGTTTATTTTGATCTTTGGTTTAATGCCTGTAGCATCTGAAAAAGATGGCTGACAAAGATTCATGAATCTAAATGAAGAAGGTCATCATTGGCTGTGCATAATTAATCATAGTACCATTTTTCATTCCAATTATGCAGTGGTATTTGCTGAAATTGGACTTGGATATTTCTATGATTCCTGAAGTCAATCAGCAGTTCCTACACACTAATGAGAAGATATTCCATTTTGATATTTTAGCAAATTTGCTCAACACCCTTTGAAATTCTATATTTGGAAAATTTCTAAATATGTAAAAATTACAATTTCAAGTTTTGTGTGTATGTGCCCATGTTCAGACATAATAGATTTTATTATTTTATTTATTTAACTGGCTTATTAGTTATACTTATTTATTTTGTGTTTTTAGTGGTTGCTTTTGGGCTTACAGTATGCATCTTTAACTTAGCACAGTCTACCTGCAACATTACAGCTTTTCACATATTGTGTGAAAACTTTACAACAGTACATTTCCATTTTTCCTGTCCCAGCCTTTCTCCTACGGTTATCATACATTTTGCTTCTGCATATGTTATAAAGTACATAAAACATTTTATTTGCTTGAAGTAGACAATGATCTTATAAAGATATTTTTATTAAACAAGAAAAATGATTCTATATTTATTAACACATTTGACCATTTCCAATGCTATTTGCTAGTTTATGTAGACACAATTTCGATCTCATATAATTTTTTCTTCTTCATTTAGCATTTAGCTAATTTTGATCTCATATAATTTTTTCTTCTTCATTTAGCAAAAGACTTCATTTAGCATTTCTTATAGTGCAGATCTGCTGCTTGTAAATAATTTCAGCTTCTGTATCCATCCTCAAATCTTTATTTTACATTTATCATTGCAGAATATCTTATTGGGCATAAAATTCTAGGTTGATATATATATTTTTGTTTCTTAGAGTACTTTAAATATGTTTCTCCACTGTATAAGGAGAGCTTTATTGTATTTTTCTTTCAAGGTTCATGTTTCTGTGTCTTATTTAACAAATCTTTGCCTAATTCAGGTCACTAAAATCAGCATATAAAACCTAAGACTATAAATCCTCTTGAAGAAAATACAGGAGAAAAATCTTGTGCCCTGGGTTTTCTTTGCATTTCAAGACACTACTAGTCAGATAATGAAAAGACAAATCACAAATTAGGAGAAAACATTAATAAGACAAATATATTTACCCAGAATGTATAAAGAACATTTAAGTCTAAATAAAACAAGCAAGCATAAAAAATAATTTAAAAAATCAGGCAAAATATTTGAATACAAATTTTAGCAAAACATATATATGAATAGTAAATAAGCAAGAGAAAAGATTAACAATATCATTAAACATCAAAGAAATTCAAATTATGACCACAATGAGACACTGCTACTACAGAGGCACTAGAAATGTGAACTTAAAAATACCAACAATACCAAGTGTTGGGAATGATCTGGAATCACTGGCACTCTCCTATGGTGCTAGTGGGAGTGCAATTTGATGGTTTCTTATAAAGTTAAACATGTACTTCTAATGGGAAACCAAGGACCCCAACTCCCAGGTATTTATCCAAAGAAATGAAACATGTCCACGCAAAACCTTGCAAGTAGATATTTATAGAAGCTTTATTGAAAACAACCCCAAACTGGAAATAACTAAAAAAGGTAAGTAAACAAATTGTGACACATCAGTACAATAAAACGGACTGGACCAGTAACACATGCAACCACATGAATAACTTTCAAACACATTATTTTAAATGAAAGAAGCAAATAGGATTAAATAATTTAAAATGACAAACAAAATGATATAAATTAATTTGTTGATACCAAATTCAAATTATAGGAGAGAGAGAGAGAGAGTGGAGCAGGAAAATAATTAAAGATATAATTTCTGAAATGTTTTCAATTTGGTCACATGTGATAAAGAGACTGACTCCATTTATGATGTTTGATTGATGATTGCTTTGAATCCTCACCCCTCCTCTTTCTGCCTCACATCTGGGCAAGTAAATAAAGAAGCTCAGGTGTACCCTCCTTTTGAACCAGTGGGAAGTTCAAACCACGCAGCTCTGGCGTTCATGCTGGAACACTCATGCTGACCCTGATCTCTCTAACCACTATGAAAACCCTAAGACAATCCTCTTCCCCGTGCTCTCTCAATCCATTTTAGACCTGCTTGGGCAGCCTACCCTGCTCTCCTCAGAAAGCTTCATTATGTGGGTGACAAATCTTTCCATACCTCTTGGTGTGTGTGTGTGTGTGTGTGTGTGTGTGTGCGCGTGCGCGCATGTGTGTGTGATATTCAGGCATGAATTAGTACCAATTTTTTTTTTCAGGGGGGACTCTTCTGTGGAAAAATTAAAACATGACATTAAAAATTTACAAATTTTAGCTCATTGAATTCCAAGCAGGTTTCTAACACATACACACACACACACACACACACACACACTTCTAGGAATATCGGTTAAATGCTGAAACCAAATGAAAGAGAAAATCTTACAGACAACCAGAGAAAACCAAAACACAGCATACAGAAGAATAATGATTTGAATGACCACTATCTTCTTATCAAAAACTATGCAGTTCAGAAGACAGTGAAAATACATCTTCCAATTAAGAGAGAAAAATGACCTCAATCCAGAATTTTATATCTTTAAAAGTGAGTGCAAAATAAATACATTTTTAGATACAGAAAAGTTAAGAAAATCCATTGGCTCTAGCCTCAAACTATAAGAAATGCTGTAATTTAAAGAAGGGTGCTACCACCATTTAGTGTTCAGGGTTTAGAAAAAATATTTAGTATTTAGGATGCATCCAAACACCCTACAATGCATGGGACACCTGAGTAAAACAAAGAATTATCTAGTCAAGAATTTCAACAGTGAGAAAGAAGGTGGCAGATTACATAAATACTATGCCCACTGCCTCCCAGGATCACACCGAAATTACAAATAAATTATAGAACAATCATCTGAACCATCTGAAGACTAGCTGAACAGAAACTCTATTACTAAGGATATAAATAACAGGCCATATCGAGACTTGGAGGATGGGCAGAGATGCATAAAGGGCTGACCCCAAACCCAGATAGTGGTTGAACACTTGGAGACACACCTCAGCGGTGGAGGTCCCCTCGGAAGAGGGCAGGGTCTCAGGCCCACACCGGGCTCTGCAGCCCAGGGGTCCTGTGCTGGGAAGAGGTGTTTCCACAACATCTAGCAGTGAAAATCAGCGAAGACTCTGTCTGTTCATCCCAGTGAGATGGAAGGCAGCTGGAAACCCAGACACCCTCCTAATGGGTGGGCACAGCTCATTCACTTGCGAACACTCACCTGGTCTCCAGTGGAGGAGCAGCAACTCGATAGAGGCCGGAGGTAATAACAAGAAAGACTGAGCTGTGTGGCTGTGAGGCGAGGGCTAGAGGGACAGGGGCCATTGACCCTGAGTAGAGCCTGACTCAGTGTAGCCTACAGGACGGCACCACGTTTTCCATGTTGAACCCTTCCCAAAGGACCAAATCTGCAATTACATTGGTCTGGTAAAATCCATTCATTTGCACCACCTTAGTAACACCCTGGGTCCCCACCCTGCACTGCTAGCACTACATTGCTGGAGGCACTCCCAGCTCCTGGGTGCTGGCCCTGCCCCACAAACAGTGGAAGCCTTTTACAGCAGCAGATGGCCTGCAGTGGCCTGTGGAACCTTTGGGAATGGGCAGTGAGCCACAACCTACTCTGCAGCTACTCCTGGGCAGCTCTCGGGAACCTGCAGACCTGAGTGGAACAGTGGCTGGCTACAGTGCTCTCAGGGCACTTTTGTGAAATGGTCACAGGCCTCGCACTGGTGCAAGAACTGAAACTGCACTAACTTTGTAAAAGATTACCGCCCACAACATGTAACTCCCTGGACCCAGCCCCGCCCACCTAGTGCTGCATTGCCTAGGGCACTGTCCACTCCTGGGTGGGCAGCCTCACCCTGCAAGCTGCGGAAGCCTTTCACAGCAGTGGACAGCCCGAGGCTACCAAGGGGGAACTTTTGGGAGTAGATGGTGAGCCACCACTTGCTCTGCAGCCTCTCTTGGCCAGCTCTTGGGGATCTGTGAGCCTAAGGTAAGCGGTGGCTTCCTGCAGTGTACTCAGGGCATTTTTTGAAGTGCTCACAGGCCAGGCACTGGTGAAAGTACTGAATCTGTATTAACCTTGTAAAAACCACCAGCCACACCTCATGACTCCCTGGGATCCCGCACTGTCCAGCTAGTGCTGCATGGCTGAAGGCACTCTCAACACTGGCTCAACCAGCCCAGTTCATGCACCTAAGGAGGCTCTTTCAAGAACTGAGCCTTATGAGCAGCCTACAGTTGGCAGCAGGCCTAGTGGGCTATGGCACTTTTGCTAAGCTGCCCCAGGCCGAATACTGGTGGCAGCCAGCCATGGTTCACAGCCAGGCCACCCCCACATGCCTCTAGGTGCAACATAGGCAGTAGCCAACCACATATAGCTTTGTAGCTCCCATCAGGTAGCCCCTGGCCAGTCACAGGCAAGGCTGCAACTGGCCTGCATGGGAGGCCCTCTCAAGAGACACCAGAAACAATACATTCAGACCATACCAGAGCACTACCTGGCTAGCCCCACAAGTGACACACCCAAAGGGTAGATTTTACAGGCAAAAGAGCCCACAAGGGCAGATCCCCCTCTGAGTGGTCAGCCCCCACACAGCAGCTCACACACTGTGGGCAAAGCCAATCCTCACAGTCAGTCAGCCTGGGAGTCAATCCCACCCACTGATGTACCAAAAATAATCAAGGCTCAACTACAATAGGATAATACACACAACCCACACAAGGGACACTCTTGAACACATGAACAGGTGACCAGAGAGAATGTGCCACTGGACCACAAAGGACACCTATTACATAAGGCCACCCAGCAAAGACTGAGAGACATAGGAGATCTACCTAACATAATGCATAAAAGCAAAGTCAGAGAGGCAGCCATAATGAGGAAACAAGAAACATGTTCCAAATAAAAGAAGAGGAGAAACCTCCAAAAATAGAACTAAATGAAATGGAGACAGCCATCCTACCTCACGCTATACAGCCAATTAAGTTAGATCATAGACTTACATATAAAAGTTCAAACTAAAGAAATTTCAGTGGAAAACATAGCAGAATATATTTGTGATTTAAGAATATTTTTAGGCCACTGAAAGCAGTAACTCAAAATTAAAAACTGATAACTTAGACTTCATTGTTATTTTTTAAAATGCTGCTTGTCAAAAAATACTGTTTAGATTGATTATAGGAAAGCCTAATGTGAGAAAAAATTAAACAGCACACTTCTAAATAAACCATCTATCAAAACAAAATAAAATAAGACAAAACAAAGGAACATTAAAAATATTTGTGATTGGATGATTAAAAACATGGATTAAGTTTTTAAGTAGTATACACTTAAAATAGTGCTTAGAAAGACATTTATGGCTTTTGAGGCCTATATTAGAAAAGATGAAAGGTTCATTGACTTAATTATATAAAACTAGAAAAATAGGGAAAAAGTAAACACAAAGCAAGCAAAAGGAAAAAAAAATAATAGATATACTGAAAATTAACGAAACAGAATACAGGAAAAAAAAAGAAAAAGACCAATGAATCCAAAAGTTCTTTCATTTAAAATATAAACAAAATGGATAAACCTTTACCTAAACTGCCAAACCAGAAAGAAAGATACAAATTACAAAACTCAGGACTGAAAGAGTGAACATTACTACAAATCCTATGGAAATTAAAAGTTTTTTAAGAGAATATTATGAATAACTACATCAACAAATTAGACAACTTAGATGAAATACAAATTATTAGATACAAATAATCAAAGTTAACTCAAGAAGAAATAGAAAATCAGAATAGACATATAACAAGTAAATAAATTGAATTAGTAATTGAAAATATTCTCAAAAATAAGTCAAGGCCTAGATTAATTCACTGGTGAAATCTATCAAACATTTAATAAACATTATTTAAAAAATAACACAAACCTTTTATAATATGCTCCAGAAAATGTATATGTAGGGGAACAGTTTTCAATTCGTTTTATCAGGTTAATATTACTTAGATACCAAAGCCAGAGACATGAGAATAAAAAAGTGAAAGACAAAAAAAATCAGCAACTGCATATTAGCAAACTAAATCTAATAGCACATAAAAATGATCACACACCATAGCCAAGTGAGATTTATGTTAGAAATGCAAGGTTGGTTTAACATCCAAAAACCAGTTAATGTAATACACCACATTAATTGAATAAAGGAGAAAGACCACATGACCATTTTATAGATACAGAAAAAGCATCTGACAAAATCCAACACCTATTTGTGATCAAATCTCTCAACAAACTAATAATACACTGGAATTTCCTCAGCATAATACAGGCATCTATAAAAACCTACAGCTAGCATCATATTCAATAATAAAAGACTAAATATTCTCTCCTAAGATCAATAATAATGAAAGCATATCTGTTCTAGCCACTTCTACTCTACACTAGAAGTTATATCCAGCGCAATCACACTGAAATAAACCACATTCCAATTGGAAAGGAGAAGTAAGACTGCCTTTATTTGTATGTGTGATCTCATATGTAGAAAATATTAAGAAATACATACACATGCACATGCACACACGTACACACACAAAACGACTAGACCTAATAACAGAGATCAGCAAGTTCATTGGGTTCAAAATCAATATATAAATCCAGAAACAATAGTTATTCCAGGTAATCAAAATACAATGGCTTTCAAAGCTGAAACATAAGAATTGCCATTGTATTTGGCTTTATGAAAATTGTCACTGGATGGGGAATCCTCACGTTGGATCTTATCACTGAGAAGTCAGTAGTTTCCTGTCCGTGAGATAGGAACTTCCTGTCAGGAGCCAGTCACGTCCTGTTCCCCTTGGCAGCTCTGACCAATAGGGAAGATGGTGAAATGAGCCCTCACAACTTGAGCATACAGACCATTAAGCATATCCAAACTTGTTTTATTGCTTTGTTTTTTAAGTGGACTGAATTATTTTGCTTTGTGTGTAGTAAACATGCAGGGAGAAGATGCTTTGGTTATTGGACCTAACGTTTCTCTTGACAGTGATGTTTCTCATCATAAATCATTCTGTCCATTGATATCTCAGTGAGTTCAGTAAATGTGAGTGTGAGTATATTCTGGTGTTTTGTTGGAAATTGTTATTTGTTTTCTCAGCATCTATTTCTCCTTATTGACTCTTCTGTTGTTATTCACATGTTCTCCCTTTCCTGGCAGCTCTTCCTACCCCTGCTTCAGGGTGCTGGGCCTAACTGGTAATTCCCCACACATCTGCCCCTTACAGGGAGTGTCTGGGGACATGGTAGGAATGCAGGCCTGAGATAATAACCACAATTTACTGCTGACACAGTCCTTATTTCAGAAATTAGCAAGAGACCTACTTCTGTCCAATGAGACATAAGTAGATATATCTTGGAGAGATGAAGAGTTATTTTTTTAAAAAGTCTCTTTAATTTTAAAGAAGAGTCACTAGAAATTAATGTTCATTCTTTAGTTGGGTATTGTCATATACAGAAGTGAGGCTTAGAACTGCTTCAACAGGTTTCGTTCTAGCATCAAGCAGATACTATGAGGAACACAAAGCCAAGAAAACGGAAGACAGATGGAGCCAAGGTCCTAATAAACAGAGCAGACACCTGAGTCAGTGAATCTGCTTCATGATATGAGGCAGTTTTAAATGGCTTTCTGTTGGCTGTGGCCTGTATTTCTAACAATTACAAGCTCTGACAAACTCAAGTTTCTAGAACTGTGAAAATGAGAGCCTGACACTGGAACATAGCAACTCTACTCTGTGATTTCTCCCTTGTGAAATTGTCCACAGGTGCCTCTCAGCAAAGCTTAAATTAGAAAAACAAGGTATAAGTGATAAAAAATGTTTCAAGTCAATGTTGACAAGACTGTGGATAAACATGCACAGTTGTACATTGCTTTTGGCAGAGCAAATTGGTTGGGTCTTTCTAAGGAGAAATCTGTTACTATGTAATAAGACCTTTGAAATTGTTCACAGTTTTGACCCAGAAATTCTACTTCTGTGATTATAACCCAAAGAAATTGTCCTGAATAAAATAAATAAAAATTTAGGTACTCATAGAAATACAACTGAAAATAGAAAAAAAGCAAAACCTGGTAAATAATCCAATTACCAAGCAAATGGAGAGGAAGATAAATCAACATACAGAAACATTATGTTGCCGTTCCAAATAAAAAGTATTAGGACTATGTCCAAGTTGGAATGAATATGCAATAAAGTGAAATGAAAATAGAATACAAACAGGTAAGAACATATTATTCTCTAGGACATCAGCCTCTTCTTGTTTGCTCGTAAACTATCAAATCATCTCCCTCATATGTGAGGAAAGTTACTTTCCCACACACACACACACACACACACACACACACACACACACACACCACTACCTCCCCAAAACAGTGTCAGCAATTCTGAGCAGCCCTGTGTGCCAGGCAATGAAGTAAGTAATAAAAACCAAAGGAGAGAAAGATAAATATGTGTCTTCATAAACTCACAGCGGAGTGTGGAACACAGCAGATCAACAAGAAAATACATGAATGAACAAGGTATTCAGGGTCATGCTGTGTCTGGTAGAAATAAGCATGGAAATGGGAGTATGTGACTGGGTGAATGTGGTGGGTTACTTTGGATCGGGTGGCAAGGGGACAACTTGTCTAAGGAAGGGATATTGAAGCTGAGATTTGAAGAATGGAAAAAGCCTTTCAAAGAGCTAGAAAAAGAGATTGTATGTAGGGCCATCAACAAACACAAAAGGCCTGAGTTGAAGAAAATCTCAGCAGTTTCCAGGAAGAGAAAAGAGACCCATGTGGCCAAAGCATGTGCTTCTGCAGGCTAAGAGAGACACGTGATAACCTTTAAGAAGCATCCAGGAGCCAATCATGTAAGGCCTTCCTTGCCACAGTAAAGAGTTAGATTTATATTAAGTGTAATAAGGCCACTATATTGTTTTAAGCAAGGGAGGAAAATGATCTCATCCATTTTTAAAGGGATCACTCTTGCTGCTATGTAGTGGGTTAATTACAAGGGCCCCTGTTGGGAGGTAGGAAGATAGTGAGGAGGTCACAGCAGTGTTCCAGTGAAATGTTATGGTGGCTTAGACCAGGGCAGCAGCAGTGTCACTTGCAGCTGCAGAGGCACCTTTTGGAGGTAGTATCATTAGAACATACGAATGGAATCAAGATGGGAGCAGACAATAGGACTCCCCAATGCCAGATCCCAGGAATATGGGCTGGACGTCCTGCTACTTCACGACCAGTGCAGAGCATGAAGTCCAGAGAACATTCCTAACGGTGATCTCATGTGATCTCCAAATGGAACACACAGGCAAACAATCTGTGCCTGAGGCACTATAACTAGAAAGCGTATGAGGAGAAGCATGAACCAAGAAATGAAGCTAAGAGTCTGAAACGGGGGAGTCAAAGCCCGGGATGAACCGGAGGACATGAATCCGTTCAGCTACAAGCAAGGAGCTGCAGTCTCATCATCTGTGGTTCCTGCTGCGGGGAGCAGAGACACAAGCTGAGGCATGTGTTTGTCCTTGGATTAAGGTCCTTGCCCATGACTCCGTCTCCCACCTTTGTGGTGAACGCTTCCAAACCTGCACTAACCCAGAACTCTTTCTGAAGACCTGGGTGGAAACAGACAGCATTCCCCCAGGTATCTTTATCTGGCTGTCCTGCTGGCATGTGATAATCTTCATTTATAAACGAGAACTAGCATCTTCTATCACTTTACCGCTCACAGCTCCTTCTATGTACCCTACTTCATTTAAGAGTAGAATCTTGCTCTGCTAAATTGATCTGTTTCAAAGACAATTAATGCCTGATAAACTTATCACTTAAGGCCCAGAATTGCTTCACAGTCTTCCCTGATCTCTCATCTCTTCTAGGAAATAATAGTCATTCTCTCCCTTTTCCTGTCATATAAACTTATATCTCTTTGTTACCTCCCACCAGGTATTAACAGTTTCCTGTAGACTACCTCTGCCCACATCATTCATCTCTGTATTCCCAGAACCTGATAAGTGACTGAGATATATTAGCTATTAGATGCTCAGTGCCTATTTGCTGAATTGATGGAATCATGCAAATATACTCACTAGCAGGCAAGGCCATGAGTGAGAAATGAAACATCACATTTGGAACATCACATTTGTCAGAAAAGAACATCCTGGGGATGAAGCTGCCCAGGAAGGATTTAGAAGAGGCTTTTAGTGCAGTCATGCCATAAAGATTCCTTATCCTGTGTTATGTGGATCCTCGTATACCCATTAGGGCTCAACCAGAGAAGTAGAATTACGGTGGGGTGGATGTCCTGCAGAAGCCAGGGACCTTTGTTACAGGACTAAACACACACCTAGCCCAGGATTCAGAGAAGCTGAAAGGGAAGGTGGGACAGTCGTAGGCCCAGATGTAGCCTCAGGCCCACAGGTGAGTCAGCGGATAAACAACCATATGTGTGAGCGGCAAGATGGCTGCTGCTTTCCTTCTGCATCCAGATCCCCCAAGAATCTCCCTGTGGCCCACCTTAACTGGAAACATAAAGGAAAGAGAATTTGGAGACTTGTAGTTTAGCTTAGCCAAGTCGACACCTTATTACAAAGCCATCACGCCCAGAAATGTTGATGCTGGAGTGAAAGAAGAAGTCCTGGAAGTTCTGAGATTTGATTAGTATCATTGGAGCTGGATACCTGCTGCATCAAAATGATGTGGCATTTCCTGGGATAATTCCATGGTCAACTCTTACTCAATACAGCACACTCAAATCCTGAGCCTTCAGTTGTAACAGCCTTTATGAATGCTTTCGAGCTGCTGAGAAGCAGGCTGAAGGTCTAGTCTGACCGAGTACTTCCTTCTAAAATGGAAAAGTTGAAGGCCTGCAGGCTCTGGTTCCCAGGACAATCCAGTGCTCCAAACACTGTGGAACAGGAATATCCAAGTCCAATCCTACCACTAGGTTTCGCTTTACCACATGTACACTGAGTATTATCTTATTGATTAATGATGGGAAGATTGATAGACGATAGATTCACATTAATTATTTACATATCTCAGAGAGAGTATCCATAAAGTTAAAAAAAATAATAACTGCTCAAAATTATGATCATTCTTAGTTCAGAATTTCTCCTGTTATCTTCACACGGAGGATCATTTGAGATAAAATAAACAGTGTCTTCAGCAACATTCTGACAGTACTCACAATAATAAATCTCACGGCGCTATTCCTTATAGTGTCCTTCAATTTAATCAGATGGCACCACATCAAAGCACAGTTTAATAAAACGGTTTATAGGAGCCCAGTAGGATGTACCTGAGTTGGAACAACATTCTAAAATATTAAACAGTGTGCTTCAGTTTCTCCAGATACTATTTTTTATTCCCTGGTTTTCCCCAGTTAAGCCTCAGAGAAGGGTTATTAGAGCCTTTTAAAATTCCAAATACCTAATCCTGAGAGGACACAGGGCAATAAAGGAAATAAGAAGCATGTTGGGGCAGAACATGCCTCCCACCTCCAGCTACGTGCTGGACAAAGTTCCCCAGGCAGTGGAGAGGAAAGAGGATGAGAGGACATGGCATGGAGTAGAGGATAATAAAGTTGGGGCTGAGGTGACTGTACTTCAAGGGAACAAGGAGATGGAGAGGAAACAATAAATAAATAAATAAAAAGAACAAGCTAGGGCATGCTGCAGTAACAAACAAGTTCAGAAGCTTCAAATAACAAAGGTTTACATCTTTTTCTTTCTCTCTTTTTTTTTTTTTTTTAAATGTTTATTGAGGGCCATTTGAAGAACTCTGCACATTCCAGTTATTCAGAGACCTGGGCTGACCAACCAGCTGCCATCTTGAATGTGGCTAGTCGTTTTGTAAGGGGAAGAGAAGTCTCTGATCTCAAATAGAATTAAATGTTCCAACCAAGATGATATATATTTCAAATGTTCAAAACTTATTGGCCAGATCTGGTCATACAGACCTGTGTAATCTCAAACGTCTAAAGATGCCATTCTACACATGCCTGGAAAGAGAAGAGAAGCAGCTCTCTGTAAGCAGCACTGATGACAAATCCATTTAGCATCAAGATATGTCCTGGCCTCCATCTGAATGCGTACCATAAAAGCACATCCTGAGCCCATCAGCCAGGAGCTTCTGTGATACTTAACTTTATGTGTCAACTTGACTATGCTCAAGGATGACCAGATGGCTTGTAAATCATTATCTCTGGGTGTGTCTGTGAGGGTGTTTCTGGAAGAGATTAGCATTTGAATCAGAAGACTGGGTAAAGGAGATGTGCCCTCACCAATGTGTATGGGCATCAGCCAATCCATTGAGGGCCTGGATAGAACAAAAGGGCAGAGGAAAGGTATATTTTCTTTCTTTCTCTTCTTGAGTTGGGATGCCCACTTTCTCCTGCCCTCAGATGTCTGAGATCCTTCAAACTCCAGTCTGCAGACTCCTGGGCTTACACCTGGGCTTCCCTGCTTCTCAGTCCTTCAGACTCAAACTGAGTTATATCAGCAGTTTTCCTGGTTTCCCAATTTGCACATGGCAGATAGTGGGACTTCTTAGCCTCCATAATGCCAATTCGTGTCTATACCAGGGATGCCAAAAAAATGTATACCCATTTTAAGAGATGTTATCTATGCTCCAGCAGCAGTTCGCCATAATCACAAATTTCTGGACACTGATGGCAACCACTTTGAGCACCTCTTGTAATTGCAGAAGTCAAACTTGACTTGTATTCATCTTTTGTTATTGGTATATATTAGGTATTACAATTTTAATACAGTTGTCCTTTCTTAAAATGTGTACACATTTTTTTGGCACCCTCTGTATATTCTGTTTCTTGGGAGAACCCTAACACCATTCCCTTGGAGAAGTGCACTACCTACGTGGAGGTGCGATTTTTTATTTCCTCCCCATTGCAAACCATGAGGGCCCCTATGGACAGCAGCCAGCAAGGTGCCTACTGACTTTCATGCAGAAGTTAAGTCCCTCAGTCCTACAAGATACTGCTCTGTTCTCTTCAAAAGTACCCCAGGATTCTGAGTCCTTAAAACACAGAGTGGGGATGAGGGCATTGCGGCAGTGATGAGAAATGGAATGGCTATTTTAAGTGGAAATAGACAGGTCCCCCCTGAGGTGAGCTCCATTGTTGTGACAGTAGCTATTCATTTACAAAACATTAACTCGGAGTGGTCTCTGCATCTCAGTTTCTGTCCTAGTCAAAATGTCGTTTTGCTACACTTATTCATGGAAAAACATTCCAATCTCGAAAGGATGCGAAATGAGGTTGTAGTAATCCAAGATTTCATGATTTCTTTCATTTCTATCAATTTTATGGTAAGACTGTAAGTGGTACTTTCTATATGAATGCAAACCAGGTTGTGTAAAAATAAAGTGCACGAACTTTAGAGTCAGGTGGATTTTAGTTAAAGTCTGTCCCTAGAGGACCAGTGATACCACAGATAATACATTCCATCTCTCTTTTCTCATCTAAAATGAAGACAGATTTTATGTGGAAAGTTTGGCTTCCTTATCTTACATTACAGTGTTGATTCAAGGATTAACATTTAAATATATAAACTGATTAGCAAAGAGCATTGCACTTTGGAGAAACGATTGGTATTATTACTTGATAGCTATCATATTTATGAATCTATAAGGTGTGTATTGAGTAGTTTCAACAAACATTCATTCCTATTATTAATGAAGCTTTACAGAGATGGATCGGATGTGGCTCTCCTTGTCTACTGAGCTTGGTTTAAGAAGAATGCAATACTACACTCTGCAGAAAATGGACTCATGAGGGAGACGAGCCCCTACGAAGGAGTGGGGGGGATGACAGTCATTGGTAAAAGTTAGTGAGAACAGGAGATTGATAGGAAGAAAAAGAAGAAGTGGCCCAACAACTGAAAAGAAGATACTGAAGTGTGAGTATATCCATGATGGAAGGGACGATGTAGAGAGTGTCGAATGGATAAAGGGAAAAAACAGTTTAAAAAAATTATTAGACACATTTAAGTTGGCTAAATAAATAATGTGGGGACAGACAGCCCTTGGTTCAAATCCTTACAACAAAATAAGTAATTGGGGGGTTGGGGAGATCCCTGAATGTCAGTGCTACACCTAAAAGGTAGGAGTTCTAAAATTTATCTCACAACATATAGGACATCATAGGCATTTAATAAGTGCTTTTATGTGATTTTTGGATTGGCTCTGTTCGACTATGTGTTGTTTAACAATGGAAATTATGCCAAGTAATCTCCTCAATGTCTTTATAAACAGTATTGAAAATACATCATAAAAAATACATCATACATTAGGTAGTAAAGTTTTTAGTAATATAAATTTTACTCTATAATCCTGCTTCTAAAAATTCACTCATTAATCACACATGATTAAACTTAATCATGTATGTTGTTTTCAGTTTTATATCCCACATATGAGTGAAGTCATACGGTTCTTGACTTTTTCTATCTGACTTATTTTGCTTAACATGATGTACTCTTGAAACCTATGAAATTTTACTAATCATTGTCACCCCAATAAATTTTATTTAAAAAAAAAGGAAATCATAAAATAAAATCAAGTATGTGCCCAATGATTTACTGCCTTGATATTCATCTCATCCTTATTTTGCTGAGCAAAAAAGTTCTAAAAAATCTAAATATCCACCAACCCAGGTGTGCATATATGGACAAGCGGAGTGAGTGGGATTTCAATGATTTATGGTACATCCCTTTGATAAAATATTGTGCAAACTTAAAAATTTAAGGTTTAGAATATTTAGTCACATGAAAGGTAAGGCACTCTCCTGTTTCTGCCTCTATGAAACTATGTTCTCATACTTCCCCCAACTCTAACCCCACAGGCTTCTCCTTTTTCTGTCTTCTTCATTGATTTTTCCTTCTCTTGCCAACTGTAGAACTCCTCCCAGGGTCTCCATCGATACATACCCCATTCTCTCACTCTAGTGCCAGGACCAGTCCCAAGGGGAATGTCCCACCTTCATATCTCCAGTCTAGGCCTCTACTCTGAATTCATATGAACCAATCTAATGGCCTCCATTTGGATGTTTCACAGCATTTCAAATAAAAAGTGCCCAAAACAGATCTCTCTATTTTTCAATTCTCACCTCCTCTCAAGAGAAAGTAACTCAAAGTTAGTCTTTCCCCTACTTGATCCATATTAGTAAATATCACACCCTTTTAGAAACGTTGGAGATACAACTGACCACTTTCTCCCAGCTGTTAGCATAGACAGTGGGTCTATTCCTGAAGCATATCTCAGAGGCATGTACTTTTTCCTGTCCCTGATGCTACCCACCCAGGCCCTGCCCCCATTGCAGCTGCCTGGACTACTTCAGTACCTTCCTAAAGTAGTCTCTCGGCTCCTAATGTGCTCCCACACACTGCTCTCCACACAGCAGTGGGAGCGATGTTTTTAAACGACTTATAAGGTTATGTAACAAATTTTCTTGCTTAAAATCCACTTGTGACTTTCAGCTGTATTTCAATTAAAATACTCCTGTGGCTCACAAGACCCTGACGTCCCTCTCCAGTTTGCGTCTCTAATTCCCCTGCTTTGGCCACATGGCCTTCCTGAAGCCCCTCCCGTATACTTCCTTCCCACACACCAAGGCCTTCGGGGTTAGGGCTGCTGTTCTCTCCGCCCGGGACACTCTTCTCCTGGCTGTCCCAGTCTCCATCAGGTCTCAGGTGTCACACACATCACCTGGCTCTAGACGCCCGTGTCAGGTCGGTTACTCTGTGTGCCGTCACCGGGCTCCCATCCAAATACTTGACTGTGAGCTCTAATTTGGGGTTCAGTGGATGCAGTATGCCTCTGTGCACTGTCATCTCCAGGAGTGCATTTGTAGGGATGGAGTCCCAGAGAGCAGTTTCCAGGCTCTCGACCTCACGTGGAAAGGTGCTGGCTCTGGTAGTAGATGGCCGTCAGCTGTGATCAGATGGCCATCAGCTGTAACTGGTTAGCCATTAGCCACTAACATAACTACATGGCTATGCTAACAAGCACGGATTGTGACTAGAGAGTGTGGTTAGCAAGCGGATTGTGGATTGCAGATCGTGTTGATCCTACTTCCTGTGTCTTACCCGGCCAATGAGATTGGGGTGCAGGAAGACCCCTCCATTGGGGTACTGGGGGATGTTTCCTTTTGTGTCTCTACCAGCCGCCATAGATAATACAGTGGTATGACTCCCCTATTTATGGCTCTGTTGTTGCTCCCTGTTGCCTCACCATATCCTGCGTTCTTTTGAGGGGAGCGGGAACTGAATCCCTGCATTACAGCAGGGAACTATCAATTCATCTTGTCGCCCAGCCCAGGAGGGTGTCTTCACAAAGGTGGCATTAGTATGTGATTTATGAATGAATTTTTAATGCCAAAAATTCAGCTTTCTAAACAGTATCATCCCATTACATTGGTAAACAAGAAGTACAAAGTAAGTGTATGTTGGGTTTGCCTGTGTGTATAGTGACTGTGAGTGTGAAGGGAATGTATGTGTATGTGGGTGTGGGTGTGTGTGTAAAAAAAATTGGAAAGATTAACACCAAAATCTTAACATTGGTTATTGCTGAGTGAAGTATTAAAAAAAAAAAAATGTTTCCCAAAGATTCTACAATGCATATATTTCTAGAATAATAAGAAAAAATGGTTATTTTTCAAAGACATCAATTTTAAGTGAAAGTTTTCATTTGGCAGGGGTGACCTGGCCGATCTCTGGAGGCCGTTGGTAAATGCAATGGGTCCTAAGAAGTCCTGTCTCAGGCAGACATAATGAGCCTATCTCTGAGTTTGGCTAATTTGTTGATTTTAATTTGCTCAGGAGTAAATCCACTTCCCTGAGGCCTAACTTTTTCCCCCCACATCTCCTCAGTAGGGTGAAAAGGTGCTGGCCTCCTGCTGCCTCTCTCTCATTGTTTTTCTTTTCTTTTTTTTTTTTTTTTTTAATCTCTTGCGATAATTGAAGAAAGTTAACCCAGGATCAGAGGACAGAAAGTAGATAATGCCTTGAGCTTAATTCATCCTGGATTTTAACTGGCTGGATACTCCCCATCGAGGTGACTACAGAAGCCTGCCAGTCCTGCCTTGTCTTCTCCAGCTGAGCCTCTCATTTCTCCACCTGCAGGAGCTGTCCTGCCCCAATTCCCAGGGCTGCCAGGTGGCAGGGCATTGAGTCACCCTCCCAGAGGATGGACCTAGAACATGGAGTTCCAACACTGACAGCCTGACTCCTCTTTCAGCAGGAAGCAAGAATACCTAGGAGGGCCAGGTCGGCCCCAGCTTCACATTTCCAGTTTTGTCTACGGGTAATCAACCCTCCACATTTAATTATACCAGGAATGTTTGAAGGTCTCTGCAAGATAACTCAGGTTGCCTCATGCATCATGTGACTGTTTTGAATGCTTCTTCCTGTAAATATGCAGAATGTTTCCCTGCTCTTGACCAAATTAAAATTCTTTCCATCCTTAGGGCTCATCTCAAGAACCAGCCCCATGGGAACATCCTGGGTGGTGTGATCCCTGTCCTTTTTGTATGCCCAACTAAAGCAACTCACTTTGTCCTGGGCCGTGGAGACAGCTGGCCTTCTCATAGACACACTAGCACTTGCACATAAAAAGCAGCCACCAACTACTAAAAAAATGCCATGTCCTGCCAGCATTCCACAAGATCGCTTTGCAATGCACGACTCCACTCCCCTCTCCCTGGAGCCCCACTCCCTAACTCTCCACTCTCTCCTCTCTGGAGCATCCCCTTCCCCAACTCGGCCTTGGGCCATCAAATGTGTGGGTTTGTTTGAACTTGATGGACATCGCTCCCAGCTAGATGCTCAGCAACGTCTGTTCTCCACAGTTTGGAAAGACACACTGAGTGACAGAAGCTCTCTGCCAGAAACCACACACATTCTCTACCACCACAACCTCTTTCTCTGGGTCAGAAAAGGGAAATGTGGCACTGGTTACATTTTTGACTTCTGTAGCTTGCTAAGTTCCCTGACGGCAAAGACCTTTGTTTGTGTGACCTGCTTAGCAAAGCTCTCAGAGGACAGAGTCTCAGTGGGGGTCTCTGGGCTCCACCTTCCCAGAGTGACAGATCATGTGCTTCACTGCTGTGACATTGTGTGTGGAACAGAGCTCCTTTACAGGGTCCCTCATGTCCCTGTGCCTGGCCTCATGGACATGGACTTCTGCTTTGGCCCTGGTGCTAAGATCCCTCCATCACTGTGTGCATGTGCTGGCGTGTGTGCACGTGTGTGTGCGTGTGAAGGGTGCTACGTGAGGACTGAATCCCAGGTTTCTGCCTAGACTTATGCTATCAGTTGCCTGCATTTTAACCTAGACCCAACTGTGGGCCCTTCCTCGCCTTTTTCCTCTAAATTCCCACTGTTAACTGCTTCATTGGAGCTAAAGATCATCATGAACTGAGTTTTCAATTACATTGACATTCAATGTTACATTAGTTTCAGGTGTACAGCATAGTTATTGGACATTTATATAATTTACAAACTGATCCCCCCATAAATCTTGCACCCACGTGACACCATATATGGTTGTTACAATATCATTGACTATATTTCCTAAGCTGTACTTTACATCCCCATGACTATTTTGTAACTGCCAATTTGTACTTCTTAACTCTTGTCACCATTTTCACCCAGCCCCAAAATCCCCCTCTCTGGCAATCATCAGTTTGTTCTCCATGTCTATGAGTTTATTTCTATTTTGTTTGTTCGTTTATTTTGTTTTTTAGATTCCTCATATAAGTGAAATTGTATGGTATTTGTTTTTCTCTGCCTGACTTATTTCACTTAGAACAATACCCTCTAGGGCCATCCATGTTGTCATGAATAGTAAGATTTCATTCTTTTATATGGCTGAGTAATATTTCATTGTATATATGTGCCACGTCTCTATCCATTTGTCTTTTTTTTGGAGCATTTAATCCATTGACATTTAAAGTAATTATTGATATATATAGTTTTCTCATTTTATTGTTTTGAGTTCTATTTGTCTTTAAAATTACCCTTAATTTCCAATCAAACATTTAAACACGTGTATGGAGTAAACTGAGGGGTTGGAGACATGAACTGGAACTATCAAACATGAGCTTGAATGATTCTGAACTTTCAAGAGCTTACTCTTTAAATGACCACATATCGCTGAGTCAATGTGTGCCAGGACCAAATGGATAACCGCTGTGTGTCTAAATTAATTTTAATGTTAAATATAACATTTATTAAAGTCTAATAAAAATTCAACAATAACTAGAGCAATTTCTTACCACTTAAATCATAAAAAGGTTGTTTTGGGGAAGAAAATGTTATTACTGAAATTATTTGGAATTGCTCGAGCATGAGAATAATATTGTTACGGGCTGAATTGTGCCTCTCAAAATTCATATGTTGAAGTCCTAACCCCCAGTACCTCAGAATGTGAGTGCATTTTGGAGATAGGACCTTTAAAGAGGTAAAGTTAAAACAAAGTCTTTAGAGTGGGGCTCTAATCCAATCTGACTGGTGTCCTTATAAGAACAGGAAATTTAAAGACCCAATGGAGACACCAGGGACACGTGCACACAGAGGAAAGACCATGTGAAGACAGCAAGGAGACGCCATCTAAAGCCAAGGAGAAAGAGGCCTCAGAAGAAACCAACCTTGCTGACTCCTTGATCTTCGACTGGCAGCCTCCAGAACTATGAGAAATTATGTTTCCTGTTGTTCGTGTCATGGAGCTTCGTTATGACAGCCTTAGCAAACTTATAAAAATATAAAGCTGATTGAAATTTAGAAAGGTTCGGTGTTGTTTTGAACTTCTCTACCAACAATGGAGCCCTTGATTGCTGCACCAGGGGGACTATGCCTCCTGCTTCCCCAGTCAGAGGCTGCTGATGCCCTGTCTAGTGCAGCTGAGCCTCTGTTTTGTTCAGGGCTTGCCCAGGTACCCTTCTAGGCTCAACTGACAGTTGTGGTGCCCAGCAATGCCCATTCCCTGGCTATAGGATACTCAATGAATCTCTGATAAATCCTAAAAAGATGACCAGCACATGCAGGTGTTCCACAGCAGGAAATCCGTCACAGCCACAGAGGCGAGGAAAGACATTCCCAGGAAACATCTATCCAGGGCTCACAGTGGCATGGGTGGCTGTTCCACGGGAGACGCCCATGGCAGGGACCTCAGAGACATAGGCAGACACTTCACAGACCCGCTCAGACACAGGAGGTCACTGGAGCAAAGGCAGAATGTTCCACAGAGATTCCCTACACAAAGCCTCACAGGCCTGGACAGACCTGGCAGAGAAAATGCTCTCATTTGCAATCACAGAAACACGTAGGGATTTTTCTCAGATTTAGACAGAAACAATCTTCTCGGGTAGAAGCGATCTTTAGACACAGATGGGTATTTCAGAAAACACACACTGGCCTGCAGATCAAAGAGGCTGAATAATTGTTTTATTAAAATGCCCTCCTGCAGAGATGAACCCCAAAGCTCAGGACAACCGCATCCCAATGTCAGAGAAAGGAATAGGGACACCCCAGATAGCACACCTCATAAACTCAACATACATGCCTATCCCTCCATCTCCCCTCTTGGCCCAGATCTTTATCTGCCAAGAGATGGGGTGTAAGACCTTGCTAGATTCCCCACTCTCTGCCAAAAAAAGCTCAGGGTACAGCCACAATCTCTGCGTCTATCTCAGGAAGCTCCGCTGGGCATACATTGGAAGAGCTGAAACCATTGTCACAGAGTGTGGTGCTGAGGCCGTTTCATTAGGCATAAAGGTTTGCAGAGCACAGATGATGCCCAGGAAAACACACCAAGGTTGAAAGGGCCAGTGAAGCTTTCTCTGCAGCTTTCAATAAATTCTGTTTTCTTTTTTGAAAAGTAGCACTTCTCTGAAACTGAGTAAGATTAGGAATCAGGACTGATTGCTGAAAAAGGCAAAGGATGGAAAGGTGAAGTCACAGTTTATCCAGGAGGTGACAGGCGAACAGCAGAGTGGACTCACCCCCTCATTGACCCTCTCTTTCTCTCTTCCTCTCTCTCTTTTTTCTCTCTCGCACCACCAGTGACACAGCCATCTGCCTCAACACTCCTCCACTTTCTCTCACTGATTCCACTCCCCCCTGCACTCCCCCTGTACCCAGCTTAGAGTCCCTCCCTGCCCCTCACTGTCACTTTCTCTTTCTCCCTTTCCAGTGCTGCAGGGCAATAACCACATTTACAGTCTGGGTCATTATGCCACCCCTGGGGATCACACTGCTGAGCTCTTTCTGGCTAGGAGTTGCTGAGGAGAGCCAAATGCCCCAAAGGGAGCTCAGACAGTTTTGAATAATAGATCAGTAGAAATCTCCCTGCTGAGTGTGCTTCTCCAGAACAGCCCTGGGCAAGCTGGGGGAGGGGCGGGAAGGTGGGAGGAGAAGGAGTTTTAGCTTTGTAAATGCTAAGCCCTGGACATTTCTATCACACTCCCCATAGCTTCTACACCAATTTTGACCAACCTGTAGTGATATATAAGAGTGAGATGGCAGTGGGAGCAGATACCTCTATGGAAAGAAGGGTTTTGTCACTGACATTGAGTTTAGAATTTCAGGAGCATAGTGGTAATATAAAACAGACCAGCTTTCAGTCAACTTTAGTATTGTTTTTAAATTCCCTGCAGACAGCGTGCAGCCAGGGCACGCTTCCCGATTGCTATCCACCTGGGCGTTGGGGGGCTTGCCCACTGGTAAACAGCCAATCCCGGTCTTAGGATCAGACCACAGATCCGCACGTTCTCCCCCTAAGGTGTGGAGCTACAGAAAGTGAGGTGTCTCGTGAACAAGGAGGGGGGGACCTAAGAGTTCCTCTTTTTCCTAGTTGTATAGAAACCCTTCAGAAAAGCAAAAACAAATTAGTGCCAACAGAGATGTCTGGTGGGACCCAGAGTTCATACTGTGGTAGCAAATATGGTGACTCCGGTAATACAGTGGTTTTCCAACCTTACTAGGTGTCCATCTACTTACTTTTAGACCACTTCATTTGGCTTTTTCCATCAGGACCAATAAAGAATTCTGCTATGTAGATACTTAAGATTCCACCCCCCTCTTCAGGGGGTCTGCGCTTTGCTAAAGAAACAAAATCATGAAAACACAGGATTGGAGGGGGTTGAAAGGACTCTGAAATAAGAGAAATGAGACCTAGTTTTCAATCACTAAGTGGGTGACCATGGAAATTGTCTCCGTCTCTGAGCTTCAAAGAAATAGGGACATAAACACTTGATTAAATCACCACCAAGAGAGAAAATAATTGATGGGAACATGTTTAAAAATTTATACTATAATACCAATTACAGAAATCATCATCATGCAAAATTCAGAAGATTAAAGTTAGCATACTTTGAGGAACCAAACCTTGAAGTTTTCCCCCACAACGTAGCCAAGAGAAAAACCAAGCATAAGAATTTAGTATCAGGAACATAGACTATGGTGTCAGAAACACAGAAGTTCAAATCATGACCCATGCGCTGCATACAGGCTTCCTTTGTTTGATTGCTCTTTGCTTTATTGCACTTCACAGCGGTTACTTGTTTTTATAATTTGAAAGCAAGACCCTGCACCATCGAAAAGATTACAACTCGCTTTATTATGATACTTGCTTTATTACGGGGGTCTGGAACTGAAACCACAACATGTCCACGCTATGCCCATAGTATTATAATACTACTACACTGGCATTAGTGACCTCATTTGCATAAGGAAAATAACTCCTTTCTTCACAATGGTGACATAAAGAAATAAAATTGGAGTAGTTGTCCCTCTTGTTGTAGCGTCCTGATTTTTCTGTTCCATGTAAACAGAACAGAACAGGTTGGACTGTTCCCAGACTACCTACCAAAGATAACCTGAGGGACCCAGTCAAAACAAATCACTGCTCTTCATTTCTTTGGTCCTGATGATTGGATGGAGCGTGGACATACAGCCTGACTCGACTGAATGAGTAACACGTCCAAAACTTTCAGTGAGAAAGAGACCTTCCCCTTCCGCTTCCCGTTGTTTCCGGGACAAAGATACTCTGTAAGTTTAGAACTATGGCTACCATGTTGCCACCTCAAATGGAGAGCCTGTTGGAGTGTGCAGGCAACACAAAGGGAAACAAGGGTGGGAGACAAGGAGACATGTGCTCCAACGGACACCTGTGAGCATATGGATACAGCCATTCTAAGTCAGCCCTTCTCTGGTATTTGCAACCACATGAACCAATACATTGCTTCTCATCTTTTTAAAAGGTATTTTAGGTTGGATTTCTCTTAATCACAACAGCAAGAAAAATAAGTGATGAAGTAATTAGAATCAGAAGTGAGCTATTGAAAGTGATAATCCTTAATATAGTACTGACTGTATCATTCAACATAATGGAAACTCCTCCGTTAATGACTGGGAAGTTGTCCACTCATATCAGGCAGATATGAACCCTACACGTGCAATTCACACATCCAAAATTGTTAGGCTGCTCCTTTGTATGTTGTTAATCTCTTTATCTTTGAGAAGAAATGACCTTAGAAACATGTGCTTTCAGTGTCAAAGGGATCAAGGAAAATCCCACTGCCTGTCACTTTTGCTTATCTTTGGAAGTGTGAACCAGCTTTGTCCAAGGCTGCAGAGCCAGGCCAGGACTCAGAGAGCTCCTGATTACTAACTAATTCAGTGCCATTTGTCTGGTGCTGTCATGACCTCCCATTATGACTGTCTTTAATGATGCTTATGTATAGTCATGCTGCTTCCCCATCAGGAATTGGGCCCACGCAAGCTCTCCAGGCAAGGAGAAGCCTGGGCTTGGGACCTGTGCAAAGGTCTCTGAGTCAGGAGAGGGTACTGAGCATCAGGCCTCATCAGTGCATGTATCTGAAGCTGAGGGGAGAAACCTGAGTGGACTGCAGAGAAATCAACACTCCACCCCAATCCTAAAGGGCTCATCAAAGAAGGGAAACCTTGCTGCTGAGAGTAGTTTCCAGAGAAATCCGACAGGGGTCAGTGGATCCTTTGATGCTTTCCATTCACTTTCCTCAGTGAAACGAGGTGATGATGGATCAACAATGAAGGGGAGATGCTTCTAGGACAGCTGAAGCAGACATTCCAGCCACCAGGAGACCCCTTTGGTTACCATGGAAACAACTGTGAGAAGCAGAAAAGTAGATGGCATAGTTTGACTCGGTTTAAATGCAAATTCTGCGGGTAATTAAGAGGCAAACCACAGTAAGAACATTACAGGAGATATATAGTCACTGGAAAGGTAATAAATGCCTGCTTTGAAATGGATATAATGAAAAATTTGACAGTCTGTCTCAGCAAGAAATGCTGTCTTTAGAAAAATCTCAACCATTTCTATCTTTCCCTCCAGTTTTGGAAATTGTCATTCTAGGGGTTGTTTTTTTTTTGCTGTTTTATTTATTTATTTTCTTTTTATAATAAAAATTCCGCTTGCAATGGTTTTAAAACTCTGCTCATTAGCAGGTGTCTTCTATCTCACCCATAGCCCTCACTGGAGCCTTTTGTGAGCTGGAGTTCCATCCACATTTCAGCTTCAATTTTCCTGTTGTTGAAAAATCAATTGATTTGAAGGGGAAACGTTCTCTTTTGTTCTTTTTCACTCAGACTTGTTCTTTGGAGTGAACATGAACGTGGGCTCCTCAATTAAGAGGTCCTGGGTGTTCTGTTCGCCTGCTCCACCCTCCCCAATGTGGCTCCGCAGGCCTGTCGTACTTTCCCAAGTAATTGGAAGGTTCATCTCTCAATAAACTCAAGTGAGAAAGAAGGGGGGAGCCCCGTCCGGGCCTACTTTGGCTGGGAATGAAAACTTCCACGACTTGCTCCCCTCCAGATGAATAAATGGCCTGAATGTGGTCTGAAATGGCCCCAGTCCAGGCCTGGGTGGCTGTAGTCGAAAAAGGCAGCAGCTTCTTAATTAGAGTGTCATTGCTTTTGGACGCCTATGCAGCTAATGAGGGCTGCTTGGCTCTGAGTGGAATGGACTGTGATGGCTGAGAGAAGCGCTGTCAGCAGCGCAGCACCCACCCCTGCACCGCTTTGCACAGGTGTGATTTCTGCTTCCTCTTAGGTCTTTCCCAAAGGAGGCCTTGGCCAGTGTCTGCCTTATATTATTCAGTGCTCATTTTAAATTTCATATAAGGAGACGGCCACATGTAGAGTCAACTTGAAGCAGCCGGGTTTTTTAAGTTGAATACAATAGTAAGGATGGAGAAAAGTGTTTTGTTTTTTTAACTCCCTGCCTAAAAATCTCATTATTTATATCACTATAATTAAAATTAAAATGCAAATCATAGAAACTAAGAACTGGAAGCGATATTGGAGTTTATCTAGCCTCTGGTGTTTTAATTTGGGGCCCATATATTAGTGTCAAGATAACCATAAACACCGTGAAAAGCAGAATGCTTCCTACTGCTGATATCAGGGGAAAAAAGGATCTGTAACATAAAAAAAAAAAAAAAAAGATGAACTAATGCTATATTATGACATCAAGTACAAATAGGTGGTCCCTGTCTATGCACTCTTGGAATACATGACTACAACTGTGTAATTAAGGTTTTGCTAGTCCTTCGAAGACACCTTCTGTCTAGTGCCATCTCATCTCTTCTCACCCCGATCAGGCAGACAAACAGGGATAAATACATCATTAAATAAAAAGAGGAAAGGAAAACAAAATGGAAAATTAATAAGTCACCTGGAGATATGGATTTTGTTTTGGCATATCATCGATGACTTTCTATGATTCTGACAGTTTGGGACAAAAATATTGGCATCTGCTGGGGTACTCTCTGGCTGGGAGAGTCCAAATGGCAAACGCATGGATAAAAGACTGTAAGTACAACATTCAGAACTGGCCTCAGCAAAGATGTTTCCTTCCCCAAATTACCAAACAATATCTTGAATTGACAGATATCACAATCGTGTGTACAGTAAGCTTTCCCATGTTAGGCCACAGAGAGTGCTGTTATTGGGGGAAGAAGCAGCTTCTGCACACGTGTCCTGTCCTATGGGAATCGGAGCTCCTCCTGATGGAGCCTCCAGCCCACTGTAACAACAGGACAGCATGTCTCCATCTCCAAGCAACCTAGAGTCTTGCTTTGGAGTTTTTCAACTTTTTTTTTTTTAACTTTTTTCCTAATATGACCAAAACAGTTTAGTCATCCTTGAAACTAACAGTTTCACATTTACATGACATCTGTATAATCCAAGAGGCATGAGTACATACCGAATCTCCTTCTTCCTAGAGCTAGGGTCCCCTAGGGCATGGGTGCGCAGTCCAGACTTCATGATCTGTGCAAGCAGTGGGATGCCTGCATTAAAGATCTTTCTTTAGGAAAAGCAATGCACTGGTAATGTATCTGAAAGTGATCTATTAACAAACAGGTCCAGATAAATAACTAAAGTGGGAGTTAATGATAAATGACAACTCCTGGCAAGCCTTCATAACAAAGGTACATCATAAACCCAGCCTGCCTACCGTCCAGTACCAAGGTGAGGAGGGAATAGGCAGGGGAGGAGCTTAGGTTGGTGGCGGGTGGGGAGTGAAGGCTCTTACTCACCTGCACCTAAATGACTCATCAAGCCCTAGTGAAGAGGGACCTTGACCCAAAACCAGGCGAAGCAAGTGGAGAGCAGCTCTGGGGAGGACGTTCCCCCCAGAGAGATAAGTTAACCTTGGGGAGATGAGTATGTTTTCAGGTAGAGTGGATCAGAACCAATGAAATGCCTAAACCACATTCAAGCCCAGATCTCCCAGCCTCACCTCTACCTCAGTTTCATCACTTCATTTGTCGCTTTGTTTTGTGAACCAAATAAAATAAGACAGGTAGAGGCTTGATCCCACCACCTAATGGGTGGTAAGTACTCAACAGGGGGAGTTAGCGTCTTTCTCTACCTAGATATCCTGAAATAAGCCCCCAAACACCCCTGGAAAGCGGTGATTAAGAAGGATTGTTTTTTCAACTAAGCAGACCCTCTCTGGTGGCTCTCATTATATTAAGAGGGTTTTTATTTTTATGACAAAAATTAATTTTTAATTACCTCTATTTGAAGATAAACTGGTGAAAAGAATTCCGAAGAGATGGCAGAGTAAGATGAATAACAAAGAATCTGTTCCCCCTAATGCTCATCGTTATTACTGTTAAATCATCTAATTCAAGGAGTTTTCAACAGCAAAAGCAGTAGCAGCAGCAATTATAGGGAATAACAACGGCTCCCAGGAACAGAAAGCATGTAACATTTTTCTTTTCATCCATGCTGCTCCCGTAGCACTGAAGAGCTGTCTCTGTATTTAACCATGTGTCCACATTGGTAGTAGGGACCCCATACCTGGTCTGTGCTACTGCTAAGGGTCTATGAGACCACCTAAAAGTTCCTGGGCCCCTGGGGCAGGTGTCAGGAGCAGCTCCCACCTCTCATCCAGCTGTAATCTAGGTAGTTTCCTAGTGTAGACAGTTAGCGATGAAGTCTCTGTGGCTTTCTCCTCTAGGTGTCCAGACCCCTCTCTCAAGTCCCCGGACCAGGCAGTTCTCTATGCCCTTGGTCACACTAGACAGATGAGTGAAAGGACCCAAGCCTGTAGGTATTCTATTTTCTGCTTCTGGCTCAGGGTGAGAGCATTGACAGACCCAAGGTATAGGAGAAAGAAAAAAATGGCTTCTCCCATTGACTTCTTCTTTAGAACTAGACCTGTGGAGGCTGGGAATGAGCTTTGCAGCAGCTAATTAAGACAGCTAAGGAAAATTGAAGATCAGTAGATCACACAAAGTATAAAATCCTTGCACTTATAAACAAAATGTGAATGCACAGGCACCATAACCAACCAAACAAAAGCTTATTGGAATAAGCAGAATGTGGCTCAGCATGGAACCAAATCTTGACATAAGAGATAAACTTAAGAAAAATGGTCCACAGACGACATCCTCGTTACTCCCTCCAACCTTTTGTGTTTCCCAGCACGCTGGACAGGCCTCCGTTAAAGCCATCCTTGTTCTGGGGATTTGTGTACATGAACTTTCACTGTTGAGACCCTAAATGCCAATAATACAACTTAATTCTTACGGACTGTTTGTGCCCCTCCAAAATTCCTATGTGGAAGCTATTCAAATGCGATGGTGTTTGGAAGTGGGGCCTTTGGGAGGTAACTAGGTCATGAGGGTGGGAGCCCTCATTTATGAATGAGATCAGTGTCACTACAAAAAGAGACCAGAAAGCTACTCCACCATGTGAGTTTACAAGAAGATGGCCATCTGCAAACCAGGAGGTGGGCCCTCACCAGACACTGGATCTGCTGCTTCCTTCATCTTGGATGTTTCAGCCTCCAGAACTCTTAGAAATAATGTTTGATATTGCCAGTCTATGGGAATTTGTTCTAGCAGTCCAAATGGACTGACATTGTTATTTTTGAATCTCTCTTTGAGTGGTAATGCCTCTAGTGAGTATGGATGTTTGGGACTTTTTATTGCATAAATGAACAAACTCCCATTGAAGTGGTTAAGAAATGAATGATAATACAGAACATGGAGGTTCATCCTCCAAATGGCCAATATTCCCAAGGATCGGTATCAATAATTATAGATCTAACAGAAGAAAACTTTGCAGAAAAAAACTGCAGAAGAAAACTGGTGCAAAAGTAATTGTGGTTTAAAAAGTTAAGAATAATTGCAAAAACCACAATTACTTTTGCACCAACGTAATGAATTGAGAAATTGGAAAGGATTGTCAAATGCTGGACAGAATTAATAAGAAAATATGCTAAGGCATTTCCTAAAGGAGGGAAAAAGCTTTCAGTTTCAAAGATAATGGAAGATTCCTGCAAGCTTTCAAGCCAAAAAGGGGGGGGAAATCTTACATGCCATTCTTCAAAAATATCCTTTGACTTACAAGAATAAAACCCTGGATGTTCCTAATTCAAAAAGAAGAAAATGGAGCAGCTCATCTTATAGACAGAGAAGGTTTTTAGAAGAGATGGTCTTCGTTTTAGAATAACTTGCTATCCCTGGGAATCGTGATGCTCTCCCCTAGGACCTGCACCTTCAGAGGCTGCAAGCAGCATGAATGAGAACCAGCTGCCTCCTCCTTTATGGGAGGAATGTGGGCCCGAAGGCACCTTGTCACAGCTCTGAAGCTCTGGACTCCCTGAGCTGCCAACTGTCCCAGGGAGGACAGTGAGAGGAACCAGCCAGGATCCACGACTGTGCAGAAAACAGTTCACATCACAAGTCTCAACTCTGGTGCCTGAAAAGGCCTGCTTGCAAGGTAGGCCTTGGTTGGTGTCTAGGAACTTAGATTTCGGGAGAGTTCCCACCATGCAATTCATGCCGAACACCTGCTTTCATTCTGGAAATCTGAAATTTTGATGCATTCCTGAGAGAAGCTGCTATATGATCAACCCTCAATACAAAACCTCTTCACTGAGTCTCTGATGAGCTTCCCTGATTGGCCACATTTCACCTGTGGCCGGGGGGATTAAGTGTATCCTGCGTGATTCCAGTGAGAAAGGACTCTGGAAGCTTGATCCTCGTCTGCACCAGACTTCACCTCGTGGGCCTTTTCTCTTTGCCGATTATGCTTAGAATCCTTTCACTTATAACAAATCAGAGCCATGAGTATAACTATGTACCAGGCCTATTAGCCTTCCTAATAAATGCAGCCCTCAATCCCTGATCTTTCTACTCTGCCACTATACCATATGAACTGATCTAATTGTCTCCATCCAGGCAGACATAAGAACCTTTAGAGTAACTCTCTACAGGAAATGCTATAGGCATGCAAGCTGGAGAACAGCATGGTAAAAGATGGAGGAACCAGAAAAAGGCAACTTCTGGGTCCCAGGACTATCATGCAGACATCTTTGGCAAGAGAAAGGCCTAGATAATGCTCGAAATCTCTATCAACATGTCAAGCAGATGCTCAGCATTCTTCTTGAGCACCCTGGTGTCCTGCCAAGTCCTTGCTCATTCCTGCTGGGATGATAAAGAGCTTTATAGACCCCTAAAACACAGGCATTTTTTTCCCCAGCTGTGCCATCTGACTCTTTTTCTCTTTATAGGAAATCAGCAGAAAGACTCATCTGTTGACACAGATAGGGCAGTGTGTGTGTGTGTGTGTGTGTGTGTGTGTGTGTGTGTGTGTGGTGGGGGGGGGAGGTCTATGTGTATTTACGTTTATCTGTTTATGTGATGGGCAGAGGAGTTGCAGGGTGGGTATGGCAGGGGAAGACCACATTCTGAGATATATGGGAAAGATTAAGTCTCAGATGTTCCCTGAGGTGCACATGTACCAGTGCAAAAAGTGGTCAGCCTCAGCCTCCTCCTGCCCCACCATCACTGCTGGGATCTCCCTACTTGGATAGCTTTACTCCCGTTCTGAGAGAAAAACCAAGTGAAACCCATGAAATCACCAGAAGTAGGATTCTGCTACACCCACACCTTTGCAAGTCAAAGCTGGGTGCCTCTGAGGTGAGAAAATGCTGTTGCCTATGGTGTGATCAAAGACACGGTACCAAACTCTCTCAATCAAGTCTCTTAATCAACTGGGCATTATAATTTGTTACTTTGCAAGAACAGCTACTGTCAATATCTGCCTAACAATGGGGATTGAAGGACCATTTTTTCTTAGAAATCTAACATTACAGATACAAGGGACTCTCTAGAGATGGTCTATGTCCCTGGCCCAGGCTATATAATCTTCAATATTTCTGAAATATCCAAAATATTTATCTAGATATACAATAATGGGCACTCAATAATGGTGATTACTGGGACGGCTGGATGGCTCACTTGGCTAGAGCACAAGCACTTAACAACAAGTTTTCCGGTTCAATTCCCACATGGGATGGTGGTCTGCATCCCCTGCAACTAGATTAAAGACGGCGACTGGACTTGGAGCTGAGCTGCACCCTCCATAACTAGACTGAAGGACAACGACTTGACTTGGAGCTGATGGGCCCTGGAGAAACACACTGTTCCCCAATAAACCCCAATAAAAAATAAATAAATAAAATCAAATAAAAATAATGGTGATTGCTTTTCTATAGGTCTCCAAGGAAGATGATCCTTTGACCTTATTTCAATTGTTGTCAAGTATTATTGAACATTTACTGCATGTCTAGACACTTTGCGGATTCTAGTTGGTTGTTCTCCAAAGACTTGAGATTCAGAGAGCATTGTAAGGGTTATAGGAGTTAAGAGGAATGGTCATGGATTGACCACAGGTCAACCAGATTGCCAATGTGTGTTCTTTCCCCTATAGCAGATTTTCTAAATCTCAGCACTATTGACATGTAGGGCCAGATAATGCTTTGAGTGGGGACTGTCCTGTGCTTTGTAGGATGCTTAGTAGCATCCCTGATCTCTACCACTATATGACAGTAGCACCTCTGTAGTATGACAATCAAAAGCTCCCCAGACATTGCCAAATATCCTCAAGGAGGGGAGGTCAACCCCACTCCTCCTACCCCACCTTCTGATGAGAACCCTACAGCAAGCTGCCTCTAAAGCCTTGCTTCTCGAAGTGTGGTGTAGGGACCAACAGATTCTGCATCAGCATCACTGAAGAGCTTATGAAAAATACAAAATTTCATGCATCCTCTCAGTCCTACTGAATCAGAATGTGTATTTCAACAAGATTCCCAAGATGATCTGAGTGCACATTAAAGTTTGATAAGTACTGTTCCAAGGTATTGTGTAGTCGGTTGTTCCTCACAGATTCCCCTGGACAAATTCAGTCTTTAGAAGTGAGATTCCTAGCGGAATGCTCATAGTTTGAATTATATTGTTTTAATCAAAGATTGAAAGATTTTTGTCAAAAGATCATAAATTTTTAACCATCCTTGATTACCACAATATTTTCCTACAAGCAGTCACCCTGAGATAGGATAAGTAGGAGATGAGTCTTTAATCAATTTATCCATTCATTTATTTGTTAGTTCTTGTCAAGGAATTTCATTGTACAGGGCACTAGAAATATAGGGTACACAGCAGCCTGGGCTGCCATCTGGAAGCCCAGCCACTCTCTACAAAGCCCAGCATGAATCTCAGCTGCTAGATGCAGATATTTCTCTGCTTTCCTTTGGTCTCAACCCACTGTTCACAGTCCATACATTTCTGAGAACATAATCTGGATTCATTGTATCTGCAGTGCAGGAATCCATGGGAAGGGGATCATGAGACTCAATCTGCCTATATATCTGCTTGAGATACACAATATGGGCTAACCAACAACCTTAAGGTGAATGACGATCTGATTCACATAGAGAAAGGCTGAGTCTACCACCCAGTGCTCTAGAGAAAGAGTACTGGGAAGCATTTGGAAATCAGAGTTGTTTCCTTTCCTTTACAAATAATTTGACAGAAATGGTTTGAGCATGGTACATCACTGTCTATTAATGCAATACAGTTTTAAAATGAAACCTATCGTACGGAGGGTGGAACTGTGCCACTAGCATCATAAGGTCACTGTTAGCATTTATTAAGCATTAAGGACAACACTAGGCTAGATGGGCTTCAGAATGCAACTTATTCTCGTAAAAATATCTTTAGGCACAACTCATGTTGTGAGTCCCTCCAACAGCCACCAATTTTCCTGTCTAGGGCTTATTTGGAGTCAACAGAACTGAGACAAGAGATTATTCTCTCCTTTCCACCAGTGTAAATTGAACAAAAAATAAACTCTGAGCCTCTGAAACTTATAGGAGATAGAGGACCTGAAGACTGGAAAGAATTACTGTCACAAAGCAGGAGGGAGAGTGTATTTCAGGGCACATGGAGGCAGAATCACCAGACAGGGAGGGCTGCAAGGAAAAGGCATACAGAAAGAAAAGATGAAACAGAGACCCAAGGAAGGAGGGGAGGCATTTCAGAGGGTTGGCAGCAAAGATTTTTCTCTGTGGGAAGTGCAAGGCAGAACATATACACAACAGTCATGTTGTGTGGCCTTGAAAAATTCACTATTAAACCTGTCAGTCAAAAATGACTGAAACTCCTTTCTAGGTTCATCATGTTTTCACTTTGGGATAGGTGGAAGAGGTATTTCTCAGAATGGGAGAAGAACAAACCCACCCAACTGTATCAGCTCACATGTTCTTTCTGTAAAATGTAGGAATGGGAAGTCTCTACCCACAGACATCTACCAGCTGAAGAAACAGTAAAAATCCTATCCTTTACAGTATTGTGACAAACACAGCTATCAATATGCATAGTGAACCATGATAGACAGATAGATGATAGGTAGATAGATGATAGGTGATAGACTGATAGATAGACAGACAGACAGACATAGATAGATAAATAGATAGATAGATAGATAGATAGATAGATAGATAGATAGATAGATAGATATTCATTATGTTCTGTATTATAGAATCTTATAAGCATAGAAGGCTTTTACAAAGGCAATTGCTGAACTTCAAATTGAAAGTCCATCAAGGGAATCTATAGTCTCCATTTTGCATTGCTGATTTAAGTGGTCCCTTTATTGCCTTTCCTCAAAATTCAAGGAAGAAGAAATAAAATTTTCTTCCTAAAATTTTATTAGTAAGACCCAATTCAATCTGGGCATGTACAATTTAGTAAGATCAACTGTCACTGAGATTTAACAATTAGCCAAGGACATTCTTTCAGTCAAAACATATTAGTTGGGCGCCAGGTTCTATAATTAGCCTTACGAATGCAAAGATGAGAAAGTCACACCCCCATCTTGAGGGAATGTGATATATTGAGGAAAACAGAAATAGGGACAAGGGGACAGAAATCGATCTCCTTTCTGATGCATGATGCATGCTATAGTCAAGGTGTTGGTGATGTCACTACTGTCCTTCTCTCTCATCTTCAGTAGGCAAGGCCCTAGAGTCTTTGGTCATGCAGAGCAGATGAAGACCAGCCTGGCTTGCAGTCATTGGGAAGTTTGATTTGTTTTGTTTCTTCTTTATTTGCTTGTTTTAATCTCATTTTGCTCATTGCCATCATGGGAACAGACTAGGTCATGTCTCAAGTCTACCTCAAAACACTCCATTTTAGGGCCGGCCCGGTGGCTCAGACGGTTAGAGCTCCATGCTCCTCACTGCAAAGGCTGCTGGTTAGATTTCCACATGGGCCAGCGGGCTCTCAACCACAAGGTTGCCGGTTGGACTCCCACAAGGGACGGTGGGCTGTGCCTCCTGCAAGTAGAAAACGGCAACTGGACCTGGAGCTGAGCTGCACCCTCCACAACTAAGATTGAAAGGACAACAACTTGACTTGGAAGAAAGTCCTGGAAGTACACACTGTTCCCCAATAAAGTCCTGTTCCCCTTCCCCAATAAAATCTTAAAAAAAAAAAAAAAAACACTCCATTTTAGCAAAATGTGTGTGTATGTGTTATATATGCATAACATATATTTAATACATATATTTATGTAATATTAAATACATATACTTAACTGTCATGGGTTGTGGGTATCAAAATAATGCAAGAAACCGGTCATAGCCCCTTCCATGTTATGTAATCCCCTTATAGATCAGGTTTAATCCCCTATAGGTTCAGGTTTCTTCCATTATTTTAATACCCACATCCCATTATGGGTGGCTGGGGCATTATCCAGAGAGATGGGAGGGGTGGGCCTGAAGTATAAACTTTACCCCACCCCTTGGCAAGATGCTTATCTAATTTGCCAGTGTGAGGGATGTAGGGATTTTTTTAAATGTAGCATATGGCTAAAATAATTAAGTGTGTTTTTTTCAGTTGAATAAAGGGCTCTCTATTGATATTGAGAAGAGGAACTCCTTCAAGTTGAACATCAGTGTATGAGAGAAGGAAAAAAATCCATAACATCGCCTGAAATCTAGAGGAAAGGTGTAGGCAGAGACTAAGATGAGAAGCTATGATGACCGCAGGCTGGCATTCTTTAACACACAGGCAAATGCCGACTTATACAGGGCTACAGCACTGCCTAATGTAAGGTCGATGTATGTCAGACTCCCAGAGCTTGAGCACAGAGATTAGCAGAGCTCCCCTATGTCTGTCAGGAGCCCTCTCAGCATGGATGAAGTGCAATGGGATGGGAGGGAAGAATGTAAGGACTAAGGAGTCCCATAATTATCTCAAAAGAGGTGACAATTACAGTTCAGGGCTATGATCCCTGCAACTGACAGCTAGCACAGATCACGCAATACCAGCAAAGGAGTATTTCACATTGACAAAGCCTAACCGTTATAACAGTAGAAGGCTTAGCTGGTATTACTAACTTTTCCTGGCAATCTGCCTGTTTTCAGGTAGCCCGTACACTTTGTAGGAGTTTCCTTTCCCCGACATTCCCGTTTCACCCTTCCCTCATCTCCATGTCACCCTTCCCTTCCAGGGCCCTGGTTCACCCATTACAGTGTGAGCAGCACTGGGTTTGTCCTCCTCGCTTCTCTGGGGCCCTCCATGCCTCTTCCACACATTATTTGGTTACCACCCCCCCTTTGGACTGTACTTCTTATCTTTTTTCTTTTACCCCAAACTCCTGGTACTTTTGCCTAATAAGTGAAAATTCTCAGGCAACTGCTGAGTTTTGTCCATATCTCGTGGGCCTGGAAGGAGAGGATTTCTTATTTGTTGGCCAGGTTTTCTGAGATCAGACACCTTCAGCATTTGAACTAGACGCTAACAAGTAAGTAGGAATGTGTCGGGGGGAGAAAGGGAAGAAGGAGGCCGCATAGACAAAAGCAAAAGGATGTGGGAAGAGGCGGCCGTGAGTGGCAACAGGAGCCATAGCACAGGGCTTAGGGGAAACAGTAGGTGATATATCTGTGAAGTATAGTTATGACATTCTAAAGAAAAAGTCACTCCGGGGGCGGTGTGAAGGATGAACTAGAGGCAGGGAGACAAATAGGATGCTATTTAAATAATCTGGGGAGCCTGAAAAAAGACAGTGGCAAAGCAAGATAGGGTTTTAAGAGACACTTCTGACATTACAGCAGTCATATCTGTGATAGAAAAGTTGTCAGCAGGTAAAGCAGAAGAGGACTTGAGAAAGCCCCCTGAGACTATTAAATTGATTTAACTGAAACTTAACAAAAAATGGGACTGCACATTTTTTTGTTCTTTTTAAGAATTGTCATGGGATATTTAATGTCACCTCATCCTCCCTCTATGCTAAAGATGGCCACTGTGCCTGACATGGATTCATTGAATAGTCAATATTTATAAAGTCAGGCCTAGTCATCCAACTGCAATGGCAGTGACAGGCTGGACAGGGCCAGGCTGGATTCCATTCCATTTGGGCCCTTTGTGCCGGGGCTCTTGTCCTGTCTACAGGGATGCTGCTGGCAAGAAGCAGCCCCAAACACTCGGTTGCAAGGCTGTAAATTTCAGCAAGGCTATTCAATATTCATGTAATTACCCTAGAAAGCACATTTGACATTTCATAAATACAGCAGAATATTTAGCATTTGTCTCTCCCTCTCTTCTACCAAAGCTTACATGGAAAAATAATCCCCCGGGATCCTGCTGTCTGAAATGGCAACTGTTATTGAATCCATAAATCTGATGGATCTAAGTCTTCCTACTTCATTCCTTTCATAATTTACAAATGGAAGTGAGACCATATAAATGAAGCAGCCTGCTGTCGTGCATGGAGCACAACTGTTCCTCAGAAAGGGCTGACTCCTCCCTGCTCTGCCTACACCTCCAGTTCCTCATGTTTTGTCATTTTCTCCAAAATGAGCTGTGCAAACCCACTGACCACACAGAGACTCGTGGTTGTGGCTCAGGGGCCTGAGCGTGGAGCCCCCAGATGCCCAGGTGGCAGCTGGCTGTGCTGCTGACAGCCTCAGCCTTGTGCTCCAGCCTCAAAGCCACGGAACACAAATCCAATTTCCCAAGGACTCTGGAACTCGGCAGATAGATTGAGAAGACTCTGGTGTTTTGCTTACAGCACCGCGATCATACACACAACTCAGGAACACCAACTGCAGCTCTCCAGCCGTTCACCTTAGAGCGTGTCACTGAGAGAAGAAAAACACCCTGTGCTAATCAAGCCCAGCCTTCGGGGAGCCAGCGCTGAAGACGGAGCTTCTGTAGGAGAAAGGCCCATCTCACGGCCAGCTGGTGCTGCTCCAAACACAGGCGGCCTCTTCACGCCAGGGTTGGAGAAGAGCAGGTCCTCTCCTCAGGCTGCGCAGCGGGCGTCTCTCCTCCATGCCTGACGCGAAGTAATGACCTCCACCATCAACAGGCTAATGCAGATCACAGGTTGCACATCCGCAGTCTACATAGCTTTTCCCCAAAAGAAGCAGCAGAAGTAGTTTTTCATATATGTGGTAAAAGATCAGCAGACCAGAGAGTTATTTTCCGAGCTATGAATTATCCTGACCTGTCTTGGTATCAGAGATACGAGTATATTATGCTATGTAAAATGTGTAATATATATATATATATATATATACATACACACACACACTATATATATGGATGTATTATATATGTGTATGTATATGTATGTAATGTAGGTGTGTCTGAGTAAGTTGATGTCTGCTTACATAAGTATATGTGTAAATATATTTTTACATACATATGTATATGAATGATTATAAATGTTCATACTATCTATGGATGTGTATAATATCATTGTGGATATTGGTATTTATGGATGTATATGTGCTTGTGTGTGTGCAAAGATGGATGTGTGCAGAAACATGTGTATGCATGCACATAAATGAATGTGTGTGTATGTGGGTCTAAGTACATGTAGTTTAACAGTAGTTTATATTTAGTTTAAATTTATACATGGCTAAATATGTGGCAGGCACTAAGTTTTTTTGCAGCTAGCATCTCAGTTTATTCTCACATTGCCTTTGACAGTCTGTAATTAATTTCATTTTACTGATGCAGAAAGTGAGCATCGGAGAGGGAAAGATTTCTCCAGGATCACACAGGTACCAGGAGGCAAAGCTGGGAGTACAGCTTATGTTCTCTCTGGGAGCCAGGGCACCTAATGGGTGTGTATTGGGGGGAGGGGTCTCCATGCACGTTGTGTGTCTGTGTGTCTGTGTGTGTATGCACGTGTGCATGCAAGGGGTCACCTGCACAGGGCTCTCTGTGCACAGAGAGGCCTCGACAACTGCATGCAAACAGGACTCCTCTTCTGCCCCTGTGAACTAGGTCACCTCCACTAATTCATCCATTGCTTTTTCTAAAAGCCCTTCCTTCACCAAGCATTTTCTTCACAGGACAATTATCTGTCTGTGGCCCCTTGATCCATTTAAGTGCCGCTGCTGCAACAGCAAAAGCAACAACCAGTTGTGGGGCCAGCTACTTTGGCAAGGCCAACTCTTCTAGCACATTCCTGAGGCCTGCAGAGCCGGTGGTTTGGAGGGCCAAGGAATGAGTTCTGGCAACAGAATAGTCCTGTCAGCCCTATTCATGAAGAAGGGAGGCCCCTTCAGGCTAAACAGATTCCACCCTGAAGTGTTTGTGAGACTCTGAGCAGGTCGCTAATGGTAAAATGGGGACCATCATGTCTCCTACTCAAAGTGGCTGAGAGGAGAAAGTGAGATAGGAGACAAGAGTCTATCACGAGGCCATACAGACCCAGTGCTCTAAAAGCCAGGACACCTCTCTTTGCAGAGGAGACACTCAGCTGTAGCATTTCTGCCCAACAGGCAGGAAGGTATCTGCCCGTTAATCTTATTTCTTTGAAACTCGTCCATTTTGCATGTGAGAACCCACTTCCATGCACCTGCTTCCACTCTCAGGTACACGTGATTAGAAAGAGGGGGCTCTGACCCGGTAGCCCATTGCAGTGACAAACCAGGAAGATTCAGGCTCCCAGGAACCTGACCCAGGTGGAGAAGCACCACCCTCTGGGGAACGTTTGATTGGAGAGCCATGTAGAACTTATCTAGAGAAGGGCTGGGGATCTTGTGCAACCTGAGGAGGAAGCTGTATCCAAAGGAGGACAAAAATACAGAATCAAGTGACCATGTGGCCCCTAGAGAACCAGAAGTGACCTTATTTCTTGACTTTCCAGTTTTGTGTTTGTTCCCTGCCAGATGTGGCTCCACATCTGGCTTTGGGTTCCTTGAGATAATGCAATGTCTTTCTTAGAAATTCTCCCTTTTGTTCATAATAGGAGTGGGTTTCTGTTCCTTGCTACTCAGTGATGCCTGCATTAAAAAACACGCAGCCATTCCTGAGGCACTATGAGTTCTAGAACATTCCTAGCATTCTCTTCTGCTATTGGTGGACACACAGGAAGTCTGGCACCCCTGTGTTCCAGTACCATCTAGTTTACAGGCTTAGTGAAGAGGCTACAGAAAGCTTGAAAGGTTAGGATATCTTAACATCACTAAGCAAGAAAACTGGCCACAAAAGTTTAATATACAATTAAGGATCCTAAATTTAAAATATCCTCAAAATCAGTCATCCTCATTGCTCTCGAAGATGCAACAGCTGCACCCTGTGTTCTAAAAAGACATAATGCCTGCAGATATCATGGGAGGCATATGACATACTCATGCATGTGTAGCCAAGAGGGACAGCTGGTGTCTCTCTGTTCTTTAATATGTACATAAAATTGGTTGAAAAGTTTATGCTATTTCTGCTCTGAAGTTTAATACTTCCCCTATATTTTTGTGACTTCCTAGGTGCTTTGGTGATTACAACACCTAATTTCTACTCTATTCCTCGATCCCTCCCCTCCTTCAGAGATTTACTCCTCTCTGCCCTGGGCTGACCCCAACTTGGACCCCAGAACCTGTCCCTTGATTTCTTGTGAACACCATTCGTACAGGCCATTCAGCTGTGCAGCTACTTTTCCTAAAGAGACATGACAGCTCTGCACAGCCAACAGCCTGAAGCCAAGTAACAGACAGCCGATCCGCTTCCAGCAGCCTCCGAGGCCCCCTCCCCACCCTCAGTTCTCTCCCTGGCAGGATCCTCTCCACAGCCCCCTGTGCTCACCTTCCTCTCACCCTCTCTCCAGGTTCTGCTCCACCCTGCGTCTTTCTCCCCCTTCCTGTTCAGCTCTTCCTCCACACTTCCCAAAATTCCTCTACTGCACAGTTATCACTCCTTGATACACCCCACCCCATCCAGACCGTCCCCACAGGTCCTCCAATCATATTCGCAAAGGTCCATTAAGGCTTGTTTTTAAACAAGCACAACTCTCTCCTCGAGTAGAATTCTGCTCCCAGCACCCAAACTAACATTATTTTCTTCCCCTTTGCACAGGCAATTGAAGCAAACTAGGTCTTCTCCAAGAGATCAGGGACTTCCTTCTGTCCCTAATCTCCTCTGTAGCTCCATCCCCTGGCGCTTCAGTCCTGACAACCTCTCTGCCTGATTGCAGAATGTCTCCACATTCCCCAAAACAAAACTCAGGCTTTGCATGGCTCTTTCCCACAGATCTATCCCTCTGCCTGGAATACCTGGCCTTTTCAACTGTCAAATCCCTCCTCATCCTAAATGCAACTCAAATATTGCCTTCTCTGTGGTTTCTCTCCCAATTCCCTGGACCTAGAAGGAATCAGACGGCTCCTCCCTGAGCTCCCACAGACCTGTGTTTTCATCTGCAAAACAACTGAACAATTGCCCCATATATCATACTATACCTATTTACCATCACTTCCCCTTAAAATCAGGAGAGTCTTTCGTGGAAGAGCCAGGTCTCTTTGATCTGTATCTCTGCATATTTTGCAGCTGGAAAATAATTACTGCTCTAAAAGTATGACTTAAATGAATGTACAAATGGAGAGTAGATGATATGTATTTTGTGCTTACTGTATGCCAGACAGCGTTCTAAACACCCTACATGTACTACTAACTCATTTAACTACTAATGTGTACTTCCTCACCACAACACTATAAATATTATTGGGTGTTTTACATGTGAGCTTCTTAAGGCTCTTCAATGTTAAAGAACTTATACAAGATCACTGAGGTAGAAAGTGCTGGAACCGAAATTTGAATTCAACCTATGTTCCGAACAATTATGCTAGACTCTAAGAAATGGAAATTTAGTTTGAGGGGGTTTGCAGGAGGGTGATCGAGGGTTCTCCATGGACCATGATTTCAGGTTCACTCAATCACAGGGCACACATTTACTGGGGGGCTGTGTTGATACCGTGCTAGAATCAAAGGACACAAAGGCAACTGTGACCTACTATAGCTGGGATGGGTAGGCTCTCTGGAGTCAAGCAGCTTTGGTGGAATTCTTGATCCATCTTTCAACCAGTATAGGAAGTACCTATCATAAATACACAGGACTCCACAAAGATCAGACATTTTTAGTCTTGCTGCTGTATATAATACAATGAGGAAGAAGCACATACACATACAAACACACACACACAATAATTACATCAGGTCTGCATCAAGCCTGCAGGCTCATGTGAGGCCACTAGCTGTTATAGTGACTTGGGACAAGCCCTGGCCATCCAGACAAGTAACCCTAGTGCTTCAGCAATAGCCAAGGAATGGAAGGCCAAAGAAGGACCCAGAACCATGACTGAAGAGCTTCGGTCTTCTTGGAGTGGACAGAGGGGGAGGAAGCTGAGTCTTTACCTAACACTTTAATGTCATTTTTATCATGCTCTCTTTGCCACAGTAAGTATCAGCCTCTTTGCTAAAATTAAACTCTTAAGCCCTCACAGAAAGAGTCCAGTTCCATAAACCAATACTGACATAGGACAATGTAAACTGCCTGTGTAAAGACAGTTTATTTGAGCCCATGGAAACAAGTGTCGACTGCTCTCAGCTGTTGGTACAATCATCATCTACTAGCCTGTGTGGATCTTCTCTTATGAACACGTGGGAGAATCTGAGTGTGCATATGAGAGGAAACACAAGAGGGAGAACACTTCTCTGGGGAAAGGTGAGTATGTTTTTGAGCTTTTTCTAAGCAGTACTGATAATATCTATTTCTGATTGTATCAGTTAGATATTGCTGCAGAACAAACCACACCAAAATTAATAACTTAACGAACAAGCGAGTCTTATTTCTCAGGAGTCAACAAGATGGCTGTGTTTGGCTGATCTCAGCCAGGCTTGCTCATGCACCTGTGGTTAGCTGTCCAGCTGGCCAGGGCTTGCTGGCTTAGGATGGCCTCCGTTGGGATGACTCTGTTCTGATCCAGTGTTGTTGTCTTTTTTTTCATTTTCGCATACGTTAGTCCAGGCTTGTTCACATGATGGCAATAAGAGTTCAAGATAAAAAGTGAAAGTGTCCAAGGCCTCTTGAGACTTGGAACTGATACACTATCACTTCTGTCACTTTCTTGTGGCCAAAACAAGCTTCAAGGCCAGCGAGGATTCCAGGGTGCGGAAGTGAGTTGTCATGTCTTGATGGGGAGAACTGCAAAATCACATTCCAGTAAGTCTACTACACTGCTCGACGGTGACAGGATGCATGTGCTGAACACTAAAGACTCACTATTACATAGTTGTTATTTTCACCACTTTTTGATGAGGCAACTGAGACTCAGAGAAGTTAAACAACTTGACCAAAAGCACAGAGCTAGAAACTGGGGGATCTGAGGTGTGAAGCAAGATTTACTTGACTCTAAAGCCTATGCTTTTTCCATTTCACCGAATGGACCTGACGACATCTTACGCTCTGAAATACTCATGTGAACAAGCAACAGTGCTTGGCTCTAGGTGTTCCTGAGAAATGTGTGACAGGAGGGAGGATTAGCCCAGGCTCCGGGAAATAGGCAGTGTCTAAGCAAACATGCTGGCACAATGGAAAGAAAAATGGTTTTAGAATTAGACACTCCTGGGTCTAAATAGCCATAAATCTCTTCCTTTATCTGCAAGATGGTGAAAGCCGACACTCCTTCCAAAGGCTGTGTGAAGAATAAATACGCTCTAGACTACCTGGTGTCACATGCAGGCTGTACTACTAGGTGGGTGGTTGACCTAGGCAAGTTGTTCTGCCTCCCTGTGCCTCAGTTTCTTCAGCTGTAGAATGGGCATAATGAAGATCCTGTGAAGATTAAATGAATTAACATCTGCATAGCGCTCAGAATACCTTGCACTAAGTAGTAGATAACAATCAAAGTGCAAATATGCACATATACCTATGGTGCCATAGAGTTAGAAGAGTCATACAACATCAATGTGCTAAGTCCTATAAAGGACCTGGTAAAGGGCTGGGAACGAGCGCCTAAAGGACCCTGCTCTTTAGGGTCTCAGCAGACAGAGGGGACTGAGATCAGAATCACATCTAGAGACAGACCCTGCCCTAAGGCACTCTCTGAAGGGTCGGTGCTTCTGCCCAGCTCAGAGGCGAGTGATGCTCAAAACTGTTTGACGTGGACATGCTTGGAGGGACCTTATCCCTCTGTGGGATGTCACTGTCATGTTCCTTGGAGGTGCACAACTTACACAAGCTCATGTGTAGTTGTTGAAAACTAGGGGAAGTAAAGTATTATTAGGAAGAAAAGTAATCATTTCACATTCATACCTACATACATACAAACACACACACATTTCTAACTGGATGTGTGGGTTATTTGAGGGAGGGGAATGGAAAGAATTCATGTCATGGGTTGAATTGCGTCTCCCCAAATTCATTCCTAACACCCAGTACCTCAGAATGTGACTGAATTTAGAGATAGGACCTTTAAAGAAGCATCTAGCTTAAAATGCAGTTGCCCTTGTATATGCGGACCCTAATCCAATATAACCAGTATCCTCGTAAGAAAAGGAGGTTGAAACGTAGACACACACAGATAAAAGACCATGTGAGGAGACAAGGAGAAGCTGGCTATCCACAAACCAAGAAAAAGCCTCAGAAGAAACAAACCCTGCCAACACCTTGATCGTGGACTCCTTGATCTTGGAGCCTCCAGAATTATGAGAAAATTAATTTTTGCGGTTTAAGTCACTCCATCTATTGTACTTGGTTGTGGTAGCCTGCACAAATTAATACAGTCAGTAATTGGCCACGAACTTTTAATCAAATTCAAGTCAAGCATTTGGACTCCCAGATGCAACCTGCTTTTCCTAGGGCAAAAGAGCTATGGATCCTTGGGGAAGTGGGGAGGGAGTCTGGTTCACAGAACCGGAGGGAAAAGATTGAGCTGGAAGCCCAGCTCCATCCTCCTCATTTGTGAGGGCCTTCTGATGCAACCACCCTGTTCCTGCCAGTTGAACCTTTGTTTCTGGGCGCTTCCTCAGAGCTGTGCTCATGAAGCCGTGCTTTCAGCATGCACCCTGGGTTTTCTGAGGTGCCACCAGTCTTGCTCCTCAAAAACCTGCCTTGTGCTCTTCCCCCAGTGGACACAAGCAGATGTGACAGGGACAGACTCCTGTGGATTACTCTCAGCTCTCTGCTCCTCGCCAGGCTTCTGGCCCGAATAAATGTGGAGATGGAACATTGTGTGCATGTCATCCATAATACCTGCTGGTCCTGCAAAGTCCCTTGGCTTGTAACTCACGTCACATTAACATGAACAAGTTGACATTTTTGAGGTTAATGACCCAGTGGCTTATAAGACAGGCGGGGATTGAAATCAAACAGTTCCTAGGAACTGGGAGCCTGTGAAACAGCCTTTATGATGCTACCCAGTAGCATCTGAGAAAACTAACTTATCCTGTGGCACCAATACAACCATCTCGGACCCATGTCCTCCATCTAATTTGCACTTGGAAAAAATTTTCCCGAGTCTTCTCACTTCAGCAAGTGTCTCATGATTTTTTTAAATGATGTACATCATGACCCAACTTGTTGCAGCTGCTGAAGGTGAGCTGGGGATGTGCTAAAACTGGAGAATATAAATAAACTGTTCTGCAAGAAATGGTCTGCAATGGACAACAAAAAAAATCATGCTGAGTTATAACAAAGATGGAAATCATACATATATTTGACCAATAACAAATCAAATCAGGAGCTCTTCAATCACATTACAAACAGCATAGCGCCAATTTTCGTATTTCTTTTTAACATTAAGAGGTTGTGAGATGTGGGGGTCTTCTTCCACATCTGCGGAGAGTCAGTCCCTCTTCCTGTTTGTGAGATGGGTCATGAGTCAGGGAGCCACCTGGCTACATTGAGTTCTGTGAAATACACTGAATTCTCTTCATATTTTTGGGCCTGTGCCTTCTTAATGCAGAGGAGTATGCTGAATGGTATCTCCCTATTTGATTTTCTTTTTTTTTTCCTTTTTAAGTTTCTTTTATAAATTAAAAAAAAAGGAACAAAAACATGGTAGCTCTAATACATTTACAAATTCATAGTTACAAAATTTTAAAAATATATATTAATATTGCAACTTCTTCCCACCTCCTAATCCCACTGAAGTGAGTTAACCAGCGCTGGCAGTTAGGTCTGTGTGTATCCTTCCTCGCCTTTCTACCTGATCAAACAAAGATACAAAAATGATGTACGGCTGATGCTTCCCATTTGTGTCGTTATACAAAAGTGTGAGGATTACACTCACAGTTCTTCATATACTCACAGCTCTTCAACTTGAATTTTTTTTCCCTATAGCAACCCCTCGGGGCCATCTTTCTGACCCATACTTATGTACCTTCTCCTTCCTTTTTAACAGTAGCATAAAATTTCATAGTAAGAATGTTCTGTGGCTTATTCAATCAGCCCTTCCTGGTGAGTATTTAAATTGGTTTATTTTTATGCTTCTTTTTATTTTGGATACTTCAAATGTTGCAGTGATAAACCTCCTTGTACACATAAGCTTGTACTGTCATCTTCCAGAAGTTCAAAACACATAGATGTTTTCAGTTGTACTGAATACCTTGACATTATTTTTCTGAAACATTACAGCTATTTACATATTCATCAGCAAGGTGTGTATTTCCCCATATACAAACTCACTCAGATGTTATCCAGCTACACAGCATAGCAAGATGTGGGGATTTCTCATATACTCGGGAAATTAATCATTAGTGCCACGTGCAATTTGCATTTCCAGCTATGGACACTTCCAAACCGTCTTTTAACTTAAGCTAGTTTTACTTGTATTTTTTCACTTGCAAGTGAGAGAGATATAACTAATACATTATGTATTTTAGTATGTGTGTGTGTGTGTGTGTGTGTTTGTGTGTGCGTGTGTATATATATAGTATCTTTTTATTATACAGTCTGAGTTTTCTTCTGTAAAATGTGCCTTCATCCAACAATTCTACAATTATTCTCCTAAATAGTCACCTAGAATTTTTGTTTGTTAGGTAGTTTTTCTATTGGCCTATTCGGTTAGATATAATTGCCGTAGTAGTATGAGATTTTCTTCAGTGCAAGGACACATTGAGCATGTTTTTAGGTCTGTATGACCCTTAGTGCCCTGTACTCTATTTCCCATAAGAAAGGCACAGGAAACAGTTTTGGAAGAAAAGAAATGGAAGAAAGATAAGAAGGAAAGAAGGAAGGGAAAAAGAGAAGGAAGGAGGGAGGGAGGGAGGGAGGGAGGGAGAGAAGGAGGGAGGGAGGGAGGGAGGGAGGGAGGGAGGAGGAAAACAGAAAGAAAGGAAGTCAAGTTGAAAAGAAGGAAGGGAAAATAGAAACGTGTTTCTGATCCTTTAGAAAATTTAATTTTTTTCTATATTACCCAAGGTAATGATGTTCATCCCTGAGGCTATCATAGTTTTCATATTTGTCATCTTTACTGATGATGACTATTCTTTTATACTCTCACTTTTTTTTCAAAAATTCTGAAATGGGAGTCAGGCATATTTGAGTTTAAAATCCTGAGCTTACACTTATGGGGTGTCTGTGACGCAAAATGGCGTGCACATTCTTATGAGCAGGTGGTTTGTCTTTGAAAAATTTCCTAGCATCTCTGGGCGCATTCTCCCCACCATAAAATGCAGCTGACAGCATCTCCCTTAGAGCTTATCAGTGATGCTCCAGTGGGATTGTAGAGTCACAGGCCTGACCCAGAGGATACAGCGAGACGAATTCACGCCCAATTTGTCCAGTCAATCCTGCCCCCTAGATTTCTTCTGATGGCCCATTCTATTACAGACACATTCAGAAAGAAAAAACATTTGAGCCGGGTGAGGTTCCCACATTTCACCTCTAGGCCCTTTCTCTTCCCACGCCCCATGTTTACTGGAGCCCACAATGTGGCCAGGTACCAAGCTGCTCTCTGTGTGTTGTTCGTTGTCATCTAGCACTTGATACTCCTTCAAGTTTTCTGGATCACAGAGCTCCGTTAGAAACTGATGAATGATCTGAATCCTTACCTGAAGCAAAAAATGAATATAAAAGCTGCTCATAAGTACCGTGTTTCCCCGAAAATAAGACCTAGCCGGACAATCAGCTCTAATGCATCTTTTGGAGCAAAAATTAATATAAGACCTGGTATGGTATGATATGATATGATATGATATGATATGATATGATATGATATGATATGATATGATATGATATGATATAAGACCCGATATTATATTACGTATAGTAAAATAAGACCAGATCTTACATTAATTTTTGCTCCAAAAGACGCATTAAAGCTGATTGTCCGGCTAGGTCTTATTTTCGGGGAAACGAGGTATGTGCATGACATCTTGTGTCACAGACACCTCATATGAAGCCCATCCTTAGACCTCAGTTAAGGGCTTGGCTCTGGAAACTGGTGGGCATCAAGCAAACCTAGTCCCTGCATCCTCCATGGTTGCTATTTTCCATCAAGCACAAGCTTCCATGGCAGCAATGTGTTCATCAGCTAGCATCGGCCCATCAGCACACCACATTGGAATGTAGGGCCTCACCCCACGACATGAGTGATAATGCACGTTCGACCCGGCAGAGATGACTGCCAATTCTTTATCATAGAGGCCTGGATAGAGAATGGATCCTGTCTGAGTAGGGAGGGAGAAGGGGTGCCCAGAGAGTTCCACATGCTCTTTCTTTTGCTTACTCAGAAGTTTTTCAATTAGAGAAACTGCAAAGTGACTATCTATCTTGTTTAAGTAACTATCTATCTTATTTACACCCCAGAACAACCCTGAGAAGAGGTTGTTTTCTTTATTACATATTATGGATGTGAGAGTCTGAGAGAGAACATGATTTGATCAAGGTGACATCAACCGGAGGAGGAATTCAGGAACCAAATCCATGCCCAAATTCTGTACTTCAATATCCCATTTTGGTTTAGTCAAACCGGGGCTGTGATAAATATGCTAAGATTTAACAACCTAATAATAAAAGCAGGATGCTAACCACGGAGAAGAAAGAAGCAATCCATCCTCAGGAGCACTTTCCTAAATACCCAGACACACCCTGGAGACTGGTGTTAAATCAAAACGTGTGGGGCCTCCCTGAGCACAACACTCCAGGAGCAAGAATCTAAATAAATGAAACTGAGAGCAACCTTGGCAGAAGTCTCAATGAATCTGATCAGAGACACCACATGCCCCGTCCAAACTCAATAACCCAAGATTTGTCATGTGACTTCCTTCGGAGAGCCAAGCCTGTGCTGGTACGAGAGATGGAAAGATGACTAACACCTGGTCCTGATCCCCAAAGAACTTACAGCCGAATGAGAGGCAGATGAGTGCAACACAAAGTAATAATAATGTGTCTGGAAAGTGCTGTGGGGGATGAAAGCAATAAGTAACTGTGCCTGAAGTGATGAAAATCCCCTACGAGGTGGTGATATGACAGCTGGGTGTTGAAAAAAATGTAGCTGTTTGTCATGCGGAAAAGAAAAGGGGAGACATTTCCAGCAAAAGCAAGAAGGTGAAAGTGAATAATTTATGTATTAGTAACAAGAATCCCAACAAAGGTTTCCATTAGTTTACTGCACATATTCAGTAAGGCTCTGGGGCGAGGACCATGGGAGCTGCTGCACACAGTCACTCAGGCACCCAGATTGAATAGGTGACCTCCGAGGTCATTAGCAGGAGGAGAGCAGGCACAGAGGACTAACACTGGACATGAAATAACGCAGCCCAGAAGTTATTCCCATCCCTATTTAATTGACCAGAACCAGTCATTGGACCCTACCCAACTGCCAGGGACTGTGAGGTGCTTTCCTCCAAGTGCTCAAGAGAGAATGATCAGCTCTGCGTGAACGTGGGCTCTCTTTTCCACAGTTTGTTTAGAAAAATGTGAATTGGATTTACTGTATCATAGCCCCATGTTGTGAACATACCAGAACAGCGTGCATTGAACAAATGCTTTGGGATCATTTTTGCCTCTAGTTTCTATAAAGCAATTAACCCTGATAATTAATTAAGGAAAACTTATATGTGTTTTTTAAGAAATGAGCAAAAACTAAACATCTTCTTTGGTGTTCACAGACTCTCAAAAGGTCAACATAACATAGAGTCTGCCCTAAGAAAGTGCCACATGTGGGAAGGGGTCGGTTATAGGACAAATGAAGAAGATAATCCTATTCTGAAGGTTTTTTCAAGTAAACTTAGAAAACTGTTTTCCCAGCTTGGTAACTCTGACTCAGTGTCTTGAAACCATCTTCCCTCTCTGCAGTCTGCACCAGGCATCTCAGCCTGGCATCTCTCAGCACACCAGGAGACACTAGTTCCTCTGTATCCCTTCCCACAGCCCCGCCTCTCCCACCTCCGCTCCCACCACCTTCACACTGTTTTCTTCTTTGTTTTTCTGATTTCTGTGGAACTGCCTAGTCCCTCCTATATCCAGGGTTGCATTCTCTGAGCACCATCACCGTGGGGCACACATGCTCCCCTGGCCTGAATCGTCTTCATATTCTGCGCCTTTCATCGTAGGGTATTTTTTCATGATTCTTTTCTGTATAGTCATTTCATTTTCTCACTGTACCTTCTCTTCCCTGTTTCTCCTCCTCAGGTCAAGAGTGGCACCTTGCAGAAACCATGCCACACTCCTGAGCCCCCGTCCTCAGCAACGCCACCTAATTCACGGCGGGAACCTCCCCCCCGCCACTCCGCACTCCGGCATGCTCCCTCTGTGTACGCTCCCTTCCTCAACGAGAACGGAAGCCACAGAACGCAGTGCTCAAAGGTCCGGGCTTCAGAGTCACATGCAAGTCCTAGTTATTTAACTGCTTTGGGGTCAGTTTCCGCATCTGAAAAAAGCATGGATGATCACTAGACCTACCTCATCAAGTTGTTGTGATTGCCAAATGTAATAAAGTACAGAGCACTTATCAGGCTTCTGATAAAAGTGTAAGTGTCCAATGTATTTTCACCATCGTCATCATCATCATCGCCACTGCAGACCCCTATGCTCAGAACACACGTTATCCCAGCTTCTCAGTAACTGGCCGCAGAGCACCAGAAACCTCCACAGCTTTCTGTACCGCCAATCTAGGAAGGAGACGATCCTGCCCACAGGACCCACTCTGGCATGTCAGCCCCTGAGACTGACTCATTTTCAGCACCATCGCAGTTGCAGCCATGTTTGGGAATCAGATTTCACAACATAGCATAGAAGGCCATTCCTGGGAAGTCAGAAATCCCATGCACATGCGTTAAGCTGAGTTTGAGAACGAGGAGGAGCAAGCAGCTCTCAGAAACAAGATCTGGGTGCTCAGACACACACACTGCACGAACGTCCACAGTGGCTGCAGTGCATAATCCACCGTCATGGCACCACGTTATCTTAGAGATACAACTCACCTCAGCCTCCCGGTCTGCAAAACTTCCTGAATCCTTCTGTCTCGGATGGATGAAATTCCTGGTAAAACAAGACACAAGGGAGCATTTTGAAGTCCATATAATATATTGCTGCATTTGCCACAAACACTTGATTCCACAGAATTTCTTTTGTATGCTCATTCCTTGCCCTGCGGACAAGAGAGATCAGGGACGTGCTCTCAGGGACTTAGCCTGTAGCAGGAGAGATAGATAACAAACAGTAAAAACATAAATAGGCAACAGAACTATGGATAATGGCAAGATCTACAGATAAAATATATCACAAACAGTAATAAGATGGAGAAGGCTGGAGGATAGGGGAATGTTCCAAAGGTGAAGGGGGCAATGTGCAGTCACTGGAAGATGAAAACTACCGTTATCCAAATCTTGTGTGTGTGGGACAAGAACACACAAACACTGAGTAGCATGAAGGGAGGGCACAACTGATTTGTGTTGGCATCGAGGAGGAGCTGAACCCAATACGAGGGTTATTATATCAGAATGGATTGAGTATTATCAAGGGTGGCCTAGGAGCACAGCTCCCGGCCTGGGGAGGGAGGGTGAAGAGCAAGGTGATAAGGGTACCAAGTGCAGATACCCTTCCCGGGGGAAGATACTCTGAACAAGCTAGTGGCAGCTGCCCCTACATTCAAGGATGCCACTGTTGCTGGCACCTCTGCTGCCACCTGGACTGCCAGGTTTCATGTGCACACGGCTGGCTGGGAACAAAAGGGCCCTTTTCACATTAGAGCACAGGGTCTATTCTGTCTTATTAGGTCATAAGTAAAGGGCTATTGATCTCAGAAGATGGGTGCCCTTAGCTTTGGTGTGAGTCAAGTGCCTGAGGACAGATGACCAGGTGATTACAACTGCACAGGATACATGAGAATAGAGGCGTGTGCCATCTCCCTAGTGCAGGGACTCGTCCGGCGAGGAGTAGCTGGCAGCCTTCGGCAAGCTCCGGGAAGCTACATGAAAATGGCCAGGCTAGAACATCTGGTGAGGTCGGCCCAATGCCGACACCTTGGGGCCTTTGTTCTTCCTCACTAATTGCGCTCCTGCTGGTGTCACAGATCAGAGGGAGGTGGAGGGCCCTGAGGCTCAGGAAGCACAGGTTAACAAGTGCACATTCACATGAAAGCACAAGAAAAGCAATTAGGAAAGGTCAGCAGGCAACTCACCTGGCCTTCAGCTGCTTCTCAGGGGAGGATTTGCCTGTTTCCTGTGAACTGAGTCACATGAACTCTTGAGAGCTATGATGGAGGACACATGGGTTCTTCCAATCCCCTACCTTCTGCGAGGACGAGCACGCCACCTGGCATGCAGGCTGAGATTCCAGGAGGGACGATTCCTGAAAGTGGGAGCAAACACTTACGGCTCAGTGTGCAATTCTTTTCTGACGAAATGGTGCCAAAATTTCATCTTCTTTTAAAAGTGCTTACACCCGCAAATAACTTAAGAGTTTCACTGTGCCAGATGTTATCTGGAGCCTGTTAGTCATCTCTTAGGGGAGAAAGCTTTCTGCAAAGCGACATGACGTGAAGAAGGGCAAAGGCCACCAACACGGGAGGAGCACTGTGTCAGCTGCTTCACACCGGCATCTCGTTCCATGGCCCCCATGAGATACAAGGCTGCATTATTTCCCCCAATTTAAAGTCAAGGGAACTAAGGCTCCGAGCTGTTGAGCAGGTTGCCCAGCAGGGACGCACGCCGTGACAGATTTGAACCCAGGATTGTCCAATTCCAAACTGTGCTTTTCTCGCCTCATCGTAGTGATTCTTTCATTTAACCCGTACAGAGGAGTCGGACTTCAACGCACCGAGTCCAGACAGGCCACTCCCAGCCAGCTCCCACGAATGTCTGCCCTCTCCTTCGAGGCCTCTTGCAGCCCTAAGGTTCTGGCGTGGCCTCCCATTCATTGGGGGTCCGGTGGAACCTAGATGGAGCAGAGAGTAATGTTTCCACTGGCATAAGGTTTTAACACAGGAAGCCCAATGAACAGAGCTTCCATCCCATTCAAATCCCCATTTTACAGATGAGGGATTTGGAACAGATCAGGCAAATGACCTACCCAAAATTATGTCTTTCTTGGTGCCTTTACTTGACCAGGGTGCAGGGGAGACCGAGCCTTGATTTGCCCAGTGGGAAGTGTTTCTTCCCTTTTGCTTGTTTTACCTTCTGACACCCTTTCTTCATTCTTGATCAAGCCTAGAGTGTTTTGTCTCACAGTTCAAGCATTATCTCTGTCCCTGTAAGAAGATATATGGACAGAGAACAGCTTTGAAGTCAAATCAATTCTGGATTGACTTCACCTCTGCCAAGGCTGACCTACATGACCTTGAGCAAATGTCTTAACTTGTCTGACCCTCAGTCTCTTCCTATAGAAAATGGGGAAAATAATACTTAATGGGGGTAATAATAATAATTACAGGGGTGTTGTGCAGAGTCAATGAAATCAAGCATATAGAGCAACCAGGAGGTACTCAATACATGGCAGATACCTCTTACTATGTTCTGACATTACTCATAGCTGCAGCTGACTCACACAGACTGCTCTGGACCCCGAGAGACTGCACTGCTGGTCCCAGGTGGAATCCTTTGCCCTTGGCCTGGTCACATGCTCTTCCCTTGCCAGTTGTTTTTTAAGAGGAACCAATTTCACACTTCCAGATAGATCCACACTACAAATTGTGTTTGTTTTAAAATAATGAATAGTGGCATTATTATCCCACCACTCTCCAGGGCGCTCTGTGCTAAATGTGTTCCTTTTGCATTAGCAGAGCTTCACTGCAGCAGATAAAAAGGCCAGCGCCTGAGCTGAATGCAGGGGAGAAAGGACGGTCAACCCCGCCTGTCTCCCATCTCTTTCTGTGGAACTTTCCCAGGAGGCTGTCAGGCTCCAAGGGTGCTGGGAACAGCCAGGTCTCTGTCATTCCCTGTTTCTCCCTGACTCTCAGGTGACAGCCCACAGTGGGTGGAATTGTTGAGGAAGCCGTAAAGGAAGTGAGGGAAAGGCAAAATATCTTGTGTAAATCAAACCAACAAAAATGTTGCCTGTGCACTGAACACCAGGTAAACCCAAGCTGTTGAAATATGTGACAATAACAAGATACGCCAGTTCCAGGGATATCAGTGATACAGAGAATTCACAAGCCAGGGGAGTCCTGGTGCAGCCAGGTTGCTTTTCCTCTTGTGACATCAAAATAGATGCCAAGTCTCTTTGTTTCCTTTATAGTAAGTGAGGATGCATGGGTGACCATCGCAGGCTTCTGTTGCTTTCAGGAGCAGAAGCTGAGGGTCTTCTTCCTGCTTTCCATCCCTCTCCCTCAAGTGAGTGGGAAATCAGGTGCCACCCTCCAGCTGGACAGGCGTTACTGGTAGATATAGTCAAGAGCTGGGCTAAGGGTTAGCAAGTGTATAGAGATGGTATTTGTTTTCGATGCTGTTATGGGCTGAATGGTGCCCCTGCAAAATTCAGTCCTAACCGCCAGTACCTCAGAATGGGACTGAAAATAAAGGTAGAGTACTCAAGAGGTAATGAAATTAAAATGAAGTCATTAGGGTGGGTTCTAAGCCAATATGATTGGTGTCCTGATAAGAAGTAAAAAATTTGGACTAAGACACCCAGAGGGAAAACCATGTGTGGACACAGAGAGAAGACCGATGCGTATAAGCCCGAGAGAGAGGAGTAAGAAGAAACCAACCATCCTTCATCTCGGACTTTCAGGCTCCAGTACAGTGAGAAGATACCTTTCGGTTGTTGAAGCCGTCTAGTCTGTGGTATGTCGTTGTGGCAGCCTGAGCAAACTAATACAAATGCCATGTTCTCTGCCACACTGCAATGAGGGACAAGGCTAGGACAGCTCTAAACCAGCCTCATGAATGGAAGACCAGTCAACTCATGCTTCAGATGGTACAGGGGCTTCCAATGTACACTTTGGATGTTATATTCAAATACCATTACAAATGCAGTTGTAGGACTGACTTGACCACCTGAAGGAAGGAGACACGCGTCATACAACTTTAAATGTGTGTTCTTTCCCAGACAACCTCTACCTGCATATGGTTTTTAAAATTCCGGGATTATATTGCACAATTTTAGCTTTATTTTTGTTAAGAAAATTAATTTGTTTCAAGGAAACATTTAGTATCTATTGTTTTTATGAACCTCTTTTCAATTTCTTCATGTTTTACATGTATCAGGAGCCTCAAAAATAGAAGTATCTTGGGCCTCTCCCGAATTCTCAGTGGCCCCGTGAGACTTTGCCTCTTTTATCCCCAACTGCCCTCCCTGACATTTGTCTCATGGGATAAGTAGTTCCGTCGCTGGCATCACTCTGCTTCTTCCTGCATGTGTGACTACCCTAAGACCATGGAATGAAGTTCTGAGACTCATTTAGGTTGTCAGGTGGAGGAGGTCAGGACAGGTGACCTGCCCAAGGCCAAGGATTCTTCATAGGTGCAGGTGAGAACTCTGCACTATTCATGGTGGTTGGGCCCAAACTGTGTTAGGAATAAAGTGCTGCTTTGCCTGGCTTTGTTCTCTGCATACATATTTCCCATGAGGCCCTTGCAGAGAGAGGTGACATGTCAATGGCATCTGTAACTGATTTGATTGTTCCTGGATTCTCTTCCCAAATTTCACAAAAATATCAACTGAATATCTCCAAATAGCCCCAACATCCAGCATAGTAACAGTTACCACATAATTAACATTTTGCCTCTGATCAAAAGCCCCAATAAAAGGATCTTCAACTAAGCTGAGGGGTTCTAGGGATACAGAGCTGAGCTTTCACTGGCCTGTGCATTGATTGCTGTCTGTCCCATGTCATACATCAGCCAAAAGGAACAGTCCTGCACCCAGCTGATGAGACCCATGAGCCAAAAGCATTCAGCTGATGATGTGTCCTGGTCTCTGGCCTTCAATTTACATTCTTTTGCTGATGGCTCCTAGGATGAGGCCAGTGTCTTAACTATGTACTCAGACGTCTCTGCCGGTGTATCTTTCTGGGGTCTGTTTTGTTCAGCAATCGCTGGAGACCACAGCTGTACCATGTCCATCCAGTTCCTCAGTTGCAGAATGTGGCATGACCTAGAGTCCTCTGTGCAATCCTGAGCCAAGGGACTGACAGGGCACTGGGAGCCAATCTTACCATGTGGGGTTTGGGTCCCTGCAGGACTAGTATCTATTCACCCACCTTTGCTGAGGAATCCCTAGTCCTCAGCTATCCCAAGCTGTACAAAGACTGGTCCTGTGGATGAAATTCAAAGCAAGAGGGCTGAACTTTTTTTCTTCCTTTAATAAATGCCTCTTCACTACCTACATTTAACCTCCAAGTGTTTGTTTTGTGCCCTTGACTCACACCCATTTCCTGGAGAGGCAATGAAGAGTAATAGATCTTGGGTACCAGTAAGCACTGTAAAAACTAATTCTAACTCAGTTGTTCTCACACTTAACCAAGCCTCAGAATCACTGGGAGGCCTATTGAAACAGATTTCTGGACCTCTCCCTCAGAGCTTCTGGTTCCATAGGTCTGGGTGAAGCCTGAGAATTTCATCTCTTACGAGTCCCCGGGCAATGCTGCTGCTGCTGTTCTGGGGCCAGACTTTGAGAACCATGAGAACAGCTGCTGGAACTTACTTCAGGATAGAATCACAGTGCACACTGGAGGCCATGCCAGGGCCAACCCATTTGTCACCACTTCAGACTTGTTCCATTTTGTTTCTTTCCAGAGGTTTGCCCTTCCATTACGTCAACTGCTTTAAAAATGCTTCTTACTCTTCCCAACACCATATCTTGGAACAGCTCTCACCCACTCCTCTCTGTCTGTAAATGACACGGGCAGTGTCGGGGGAGCTGGACTAGAACATGCATCTTTATGTGCCAGCTTGAGCAGGGTCTTTTCCTGGGGACTGGCTTCTCCACAATTGCATCTCAGCCATGAGCTGGAGTTCCATGTGCCCAGAGACGTCTGTTTTACTCACTCAGCAGCATGTAGTCCTGTTTCCTGGAGGAGCTGGCTTTTCTAGACTGACAATCAAATATCTCTATGCTCTTTCAATCCAAGAAAGAATTAAAATAGCCTTTGGGGAATTTTATCACATATAAATAGAGAGGTTTGGACAAGAATGAGATTATGTGACTAAAGTATATTATTCTACCACTAGCAGTAAGCATTTGTAAATCTCAATAGCTGTAGAAAAACAAAAAAAGAGGGGCCCTGCCCTGACTCTGATTCAACTTCATCTCCCCGTTCTTTACCGGGCAATCACTACGTGCTGAAGGTCCAGAGCCCCAGAGATGCTAGGCGACTATTGCCCCAGAAGTTCATAAGAATAGCCAGAATGCCTATTACACCCAGCACTGCCATTACAATAGGGCTATGCAGCAGCAGACAGTGCTTGAACGTAGTCCGCACACGCTTCCTGTCACAAATGTTTTCTGGAGTCTATATGCTGCGTCCTGCTGTAGGCACTGTGGATCTGGAGAGGAAAGATAGAGCGAGAACTCAAAGTATAGCAGACAATTGCACTACCTGCCCTGTAGGAAAGAGGGTGGCATATTCAATGTAGATAGTTTTAGGGGAGCTCAGTGATAGGACTGTTTGAATAGATGTAGGAAGGGCTTAGGGAAAGCAAAACAAAGGCTACGTGGTGTCCTGTTTGAATTGTAATAGCAGTGCGGGCCTTTGCCTCACCCAGGCCTGAAAGAGCGAGATGGGAGGACGTGAGCCTGAAAGGAGCCATGGGCTTTGAGCAAGGATGCAGCCCACCTGCAATGCTGCCTTCAGAAGGAACAACCTGAATAAATGTCTCTCTTCTCTGCAATCTCCTGCTGGGCTCTGCTTTGGACAAACTAGCAATGGAATCTAAAACTCCAGCTTTGGGGATCACAGAGCAGGGAGAGAGGGGTGGGGTGCAGTTAGAGAGGCAAAGGGAAGACACCGAGTATATCTCCCAAAGACTGGAACTACACTTCGGAGAAAGGGAGCGCTGAGACAGACATTTAACCCCAGATAAGAAGGTGGGGAGAGACCATTAAAAATCACAGCTTAAATCAGGGTTCCAAATACTCTTTCAAATGAAAGAAGATTGAAGGACATAAAATTATACCAAACGACTCAATTCTCATTACAAGAAGAGCTCCACTTCTATATTCAATATTGGAAAATGATACTGGGAGGGGACATTAATTAAGAAGGTAGACAGTGATGTCTCATAAGGGTTTGGAAACACTGCAACAGGAATAAGATCATAGCATGTAGGACATACCTTGAACAGAGGCATGGAATCAGAAGAATAATGGTTGGTGAATTTCCAGGAACAGCGCAATGCAATGTTCAGTACACTGGAAGGGAAATGTAGCAAGATTCATATAAATAAGTAGACCGGTGCCAAATTGGGAAGATTTTGGAATGCCAGAAAAAGAAAGACAGGCTGTTACGTATGTGATGGGTTCTGTTTGAAGGGGGAGGGACTTGCTTAGTCTGAGATGTGCTGTGGCACAAACCTCAATAGGCAAGTCAGGTATAGAACAGAGTGAAGGACACTGAGGTGAAGTGAGATGCAGAAGGTCAGTCAAGAGGCAATCAGTAAAGAGGGAAAATGACTATGGACAGCGGAAGGGGGGGAAAGGACAGCTGCAAAAAACATTATGATGTTGGCACCAAAGCACATTGGCATCTAGACATCAGGGGTGAGGTGGACAGGGAGAAAACAAATTTGCTTCTGAGTATTCTTGACTATATATATTCATCATGATATAGCAGAGTTATGTGGGAGAGGGGGCATAATTCAGTTATAGAATTATTTGCCGCAGAACATCCAAATTAAGATGCTAAGTTAAATGGCTGAAATGTATGGATCTGATATGAGAAGCTACAGTGAAGTTATGGTTTTTAAAAGGCGGAAAATGTGAGGTAAGGAAGTTGTGGTCTGAGACCATCTAAAGGTTTGAGATGCCTGACACAAAGCAGCTCTAGATTGGGAATGGTCCTATAGATTGCCTGATTAATACAATCAGTATTGAGGGGGAATTGAGGAAGGAGGGCTTTGGTAGCGAAGAGGGTTTAAAACTGGATAGCCAGGGTTTTAGAACTATTATTTGCTAGATGCTGAAATTCTCTGAGATAAAGGCAGAGGAAAGGGATAACTGTCCCTGGATTACAGAATAAAGTTGCATGGAGACCAGACCCTTCTCAGCCTGGAGTGCACTCATCTCTCCAGATCCAGCTCGTTGTTTTCTTGCTTTGGGAATGAGAATGTATCAGTTACCTAGTGCTGCTATAACAAATCTCCACAAACGTAGTGGCTTAAGACAATGCAAATGAATTATCTTAAATTCCTGGAGGTCAGAAGTCTTAAGTGGGTCTTACAGGGACAAAACTAAGGTATTGGTAGGATTATGTTCCCTCTGGAGGCTCTAGAGGAGAATCCATTCCCTTGCCTTTTCCAACTTGTAGAAACAGCCAACATTCCTTGGCTCATGATCCCTTTCCTCGTTTTTCAATGCTAATAGACCAGCGTTTTCAGTTCTGTCTCTGATTCCGAGTCTCCTGCCTCCCTCTGTCACTTATAAGGATGCATGTGATTACATTGAGCCTACTCTGATGATCCAAGATAATCTGCACATCTCCACATCCTTACCTCAATCACATCTGCAAAGTCCCATTCTCCACAGAGAGTAACATATTCACAGGTTCTGAGGATTAGCATGTGGACATTTTGGAGGACCATTATTCTTCCTACAACAGGGAATACACTGCCCTATTTGGAATGCCTTGGAATGTTCCAGACATTTTTTAAAAAGACAGTTCGAACAGCACGTCCTCTGAGATTCATTCACTGACACCCTCAGACAGAGTTCCTCACTTCCTCCTTCCCATTCCCAAAGGAACAATCCTCTGGAGATCATCAGACACCTTCTACTATCACTGTGACTGTCACATCTGAGAGAGAGAGCAAGAAACTTGATGATGTCATTTCCATGTGACCAAGGACCATCAAAAGTTCTTGTTTTCAGGATGGATAGTTGTTTCATTTTGTTGTGTTGTTTTTTGTTTGTTTGTTTTTTGTGGGGTTTTTTTTTTGTGTGTGTTGTTGTTGTTTTAGAAAGATAAGGCAGGGAAAACAGAAGAGAAAATTGGAAGAAAAGTGAAAATGTTTGCGTCTATTTAAGCCAGGCCTTTTATACACATTCTTGGTTCACCCTTCAAACAACCCAGCCTAACAGGCATTATAATCCCTATTTTACACATCAGCAAACTGAGACTCAGAAAAGATAACTGCCTTGTCCAAGATTGAGCTGGGAAGCTGTGAGCTGTCCACACCCTGCCTGGCTTTTGCCACCACATTGCCGACCATTACGCCCTTACTTTTCTCCACCCAGCCCCAGTGGACTTTGTGCTGTTCTATAAACACATCAACTCATTTCCGACATAGTGCCTTCATAGGTGTTGCTTTTTTTCCTAGAATATTCCACACCCCCCCATATCTTCACATCTGGGCTATAGCTTTAGGTGTTTGTTCAGATGTCATCTGGCCTTTTATGACCATTTTCTCTCAATAGGTCCTTCTCCAAAATACTATCAAGCCCCTTACTCTAATGTATTTTCATCATGACAATTTTCACCAGCTGAAATCAAACAATACGTTTTCATTACTCTTAAAGAGGTCCAGGGAATCAGGGACTTAATCTATTTTGTTCACTGCTGTGTTCCTAAAGCCTGAAACAAGTATCTGACACAGAGTAGGTGTTTCTCAATAAATACCTATTTAGTGAATGAATGAATTGAATTGAAATATACCATCACGACACAGGAATGCTGAGAGGGCAAGATTCCAGAAAACATGAACTAGAAAGGAAATTATTAGGCATTTAAGCTGATTCTTAAGGTAAGACTAGAGACAATACAAATGGAATATTCCATTTGCACCAGGACCAAAACGTGACCAATTTGGCAAACGAGTGGATCCTCCATGGACAATTACAGATACATGCTCAATGTGAACAGGCATTTTGATCCTTCATGCCCAGCTTAATTCTGATTGAAATGAAGCCTAGCATTTTGGAAAGCAAGGTCATGTGGCCATGGACATGGCTCTGGAGCCAGGCCAACTTGCGCATCATCGCCACACTCTGCCACTGACCAAATTTCGACAAATCAATTACCTAGTCTACTTCTTCATACAATTAAGATGATAAATTCTAGTTTCCAGGGTTTCCCTAATTGCCCATTCCCTAAATGTGCAATTACAAAAGGTATTTAGATCACCTGGTACTTAGAAGTTCTCAAAAAATTGTATCTCTTCCCTTCACTCCAGCTTCCCTAACTGGTCTGGAATTGCTCTAGTTCTCTTGCAAAGTGTGCTGACATGATTTTATTCTCAGCAATTCCTTTAAACTTCAGAGTTGGATCTAAAGATTATTATTGTCTCCTTCAGCTTCCCCAAGGGGACGGCTGTGTTTTAATGGGATCACATTCCTCCACACAGCCTGCCATGAAGGACTGCAACTAGGGGCAGCCGTCAGCCCTGGCTGTTCCTCACTCGACCTTGGGTAAAAAGGAAGTCATGTGGTTCCCTTGGGCCAGACTAATACACCAGGAATCAGATGATGTGAGGCCAGCCTGAATTTGGCTTCCTATCAGCAAGTCTGCCTCCAGCATCCATCCTTTCCCAACAGACCAAATGTGCCGCAGTAGGAAAGGTTTCCTACAGAACCATGCAGGCCCTTGGGTTAAAAGCAAATCCCATTACCCATCAGTCTTCATTACAGTGATAGAAATTAGAGCTAGGAGGGTCCCACAGGGTGCCCAGAACTGCCTTTTCCTCTGTCCTAAAAAGGATCTCTTACACAATCAGCCTTCAACAATAGCTTCTGAAAAACACACAAAATAGCAAATTTTTTCATGCAAAAGTCCATCTCCAGGGATCCAGCTCCTCTCCCCTTCCCTGGTTTTGTCCAGCACGTCCTGCTGCTTAAGAAATCATATTAGAAGCTGTGATTACTTCTGAGTTATGAGGGCAGACACCCAGACCCTGTGGAATGCATATCTGGTCTCTAGTGTCCCTGGAGAATCTGGCCCTCTCATATGCCTGAGGATCCTGCTTTCCCAAACCTTTCCCACCACAGAAAATCAGAGGACGCTTCTGGACAGTGGCTTTCCCAGACCAGCAGCATCAGAGTCACCAGAGAATTTGTTCAAATCGCAAATTATTGGGCCTCCGTCTAACCTACTTAGGATTCAAAGTTCTGAGAGAGAAGCCAAGCCATCTGTTTTAGCAAGACTTCCAGGTGGTTCTTAGGCACACTCAAGTTTGAGAATCACTGATCTAGAAATCATAGCTCCTTGCAAAGTCACTAGGATTCTGGGGGAATGCCTGGCTTGGAGAAAGGAAAAAGTTACGGAGGAAAATACACACAGTGAAGGATGAGACCTTGTCCTTGGTGACTGAGAAGTGGCTGATGCAGGACAGACCAGCTGACTCAACGTACTTCGTAGCCCACTAGTTACAGTTCTAATCAGAAAGACCCCAGGAAGCAGATAATACTGACCACCAGGTCCTAAGTCACAATGAAGTTCTTAGCATTCAGGTTGGTTCCAGCTCTGGGGATGGGAAATCACCCTTGTGATGACCCTCATGTTTTCCCAATACAATATAATTGTATCGGAGGAGGGAAAGATGAAAAATTCTAAATACCCATTCCTGAGGTTTGGTTATCTGCTTAACTAATTCTTTTTCAGGTTTTTTTCTGTCGCCATTTCCTTTGATCATACCTCAGGCAAGACACCAACATAACTTCATCTAATAAACCATGGAAGTTTTATACATGTTCTATATCTTCTTTTCAGAAGAAAGGGGAAATTAATATTTATTATTTTAGTATTCAATACACACTTGGTATTTCCCTAAGCCAATGACATACAATGCCCAGACAACCATTTAAGGCAGGCATTATTATTCTTTTTTTTTTCAATTACCATTCACATTCAATATTTGTTTATATTACCTTCAGGTGTACAGCATAGTGGTTAGACACTTACATAATTTTCAAGTAATTACCCCGATAACTCGAGTACTCACTTGGCATCATACATAGTTATCACAATAGTATCGACTATAGTTGCTATGCTGAACTTTACATTCCCAAGACTATTTTGTAACTACCAATTTGTAGTTCTTAATCCCTTCACCTTTTTCACCCAACTCCTCCCATCTAGCAACTATCAGTTTGTTCTCTGTATCTATGAGTTTGTTTCTGTTTTATTTGTTTTCTTATATTGCTCTTTTGATTCCACATATAAGTGAAATCATATGGTATTTGTCTTTCTCTTCCTGATTTATTTCACTTAGTATAATGCCCTCTAGGTCCACCCATGTTGCAAATGGTAAGATTTCATTCTTTCTTTATGGCAGAGTAATATTTCATTGCATATATGTACCATATCTTTATCCAATCATCTGTTAATGGGCACTTATGTTGCTTTCGTATCTTAGCTACTGTAAATAGTGCTGCAGTGAATATAAGGGTACATGTATTTTTTCAAATCAGTGTTTTATATTTCTTTGGATAAATACTCAGACGTGGAATTGCTGGGTCATAAGATAGTTCTCTTATTTTTTGAGGAAATTCCATACTCTTTTGCATAGTGGATGCACCAATTTGCAACCCCACCAATAGTGCACGAAGGTTCCCTTTTCTCTACATCCTCACCAACATTTGTCACTTGTTGATTTATTGATGATGGCCATTCTGACAGGAGTGAGGTGGTGTCTCATTACGGTTTTAATTTGCATTTCTCTAATGATAAGAAAGGTTCAGCATCTTTTCAGATGTCTATTGGCCATCTATATGTCCTCTTTGGATAAATGTCTATTCAGGTCCTCTGCCCATTTTTTAGTTGAATTGTTTGTCTATTTGGTGTTAAGTGTCTGACTTATTTATAAATTTTGGATATTAACCCCTTATTGGATGAATCATTAGAGAATATCTTCTCCCAACTGGCAAATTGTCTTTTCATTTTCTTGATGGTTTCCTTTGCTGTGCAAAAATTTTCAGTTTGATATAGCCCCATTTCCTTAGTTTTTCTTTTGTTTCCCTTGCCAAGGAGATATATCAGAAAAAAGTATTAATAAGCACAATGTCAGAGTGTTTACAACCTTTGCTTTTCTCTGGGAGTTTTATGGTTTTTGGTCTTACATTTAAGTCTTTAATCATTTTTTAGTTTATTCTTGCATATGGTGTAAGAAAGTTGTCTAGTTTAATTTTTTTGCATGTGTCTGTACAGTTTTCTCAACACCATTTATTGCATAGATTGTCTTTACTCCGTTGTATATCCTTGCCTCCTTTGTCATAGATTAATTGACCATAAAGGTGGGGGTTTGTTTCTGGACTCAGTATTCTGTTCCATTGATCTATGTGTTGTTTTCATGCCATTATCATGCCATTTTGATTACTATAGCTTTATATGTAGTTTGATATCAGGTAGCATGTGATACCTTCAACTTTGTTCTTTTTTCTCAAAATTGCTGTGGCTTTTTAGAATCTTTTGTGGCTTCATATAAATTTTAAGATTATTTGTCCTAGTTCTGTGAAAACTGCCATTGGCATTTTGATAGGGATTGCATTAAATCTATAGATTGTTTTGGGGGGTGTGGACATTTTAATTATGTTAATTTTTCCTGTCAATGAGCATGTATTTGTTTCTTCAATTTTATAATTTTCCAAGTACACGTTTCTGACTCCGCTGGTTAAATTTATTCCTAGTATTTTATCTATTTTTTGATGCAATTGTAAATGGGATTTTCTTAATTTCTCTTTCTTATAGTTCATTATTGGTGTACAAAAATGCAACTGGTTTCTGAATATTAATTTTGTATCCTGCTACTTTACTGAATTCATTTATCAGTTCTAGTAGTTTTTTTGGTGAAATTGTTAGATTTCTCTCAACATGGTATCATGTCATTTGAAATAATGAGTTTTACTTCTTCCTTTCCAGTTTGGATGCCTTTTATTTCTTTTCCTTGTCTGATTGCTGTTGCCAGGACTTCCAATATTATGTTAAATAAAAATCATGAAAGTGAACATCCTTGTCTTGTTACTGAAATAAAGGAAAACGCTTTTAGCTTTTCCCCATTGAGTATGATGTTAGTTGTGGGTTTGTCATATATGGCCTCTATAATGTTGAGGTATGTTCCCTCTATTCCCACTTTGCTGAGATTTTATATATATATATATATATATATATATATATATATATATATATATATATATATATATATATATAAATGGTTGCTACATTATGTTAAATGATTTTTTTCCCTGCATCTATTGATATGATCATATGATTTTCATTCTTCATCTTGTTTTTGTGGCGTACCACATTAATTGATTTGCAGATAGTGAACCAACCTTGCATCCCAGGAATAAATCTACTTAATCATAACATATGATATGTTAATGTATTTATGAATTTGGTTTGCTAATATTTTGTTGAGGATTTTTCCACATATGTGCATCATGGATATTTGCCTACAATTTTTTCTTTTAATGTCTTTCTCTGGTTTGGGAATCAGAGTAATGCTGGCCTCATAAAATGAGTTTAAGAGCCTTCTCTTTTTGGAATAGTTTCAGAAGGATAGGTGTTAATTCTTTGAATGTTTGCAAAAATTCACCTGTGAAGGCCTCTGGTTCAGGACTTTTGTTTGGAGTTTTTTGATTATTGATTTGATTTCATAAGTACTTACCAGTCTATTCTGATTTTTCTGTTTCTTCTTGACTCAGTCTTGCAAGAGTATATTTTTTGGAATTTATCCATTTCTTCCAGATGGTCCCAATTCTTGACATATTATTGTTCATAGTATTTTCTTATAATTCTTTACATTTTTGGAATGTCAATTGTCACTTCTCTTTTATTTCTGATTTTATTAATTTGGGTTCTCTCTTTTTTTCTTTATGAGTCTGGTTAAAGGTTTATCAGTTTTGTTTATCTTTTCAAAGAACCAGCTCTTAGTTTCATTGGTCTTTGTTTTGTTTTGTTTTTTTTTTTTTAGACACTAATTCATTTATTTCCACTCTGATCTTTATTATTTCTTTCCTTCTATTGACTTTGGGCTTTGCTTGTTGTTCTTTTTCTAGTGCCTGTAGATGTAAGGTTAAATTATTTTTTATTTTTCTTGTTTCTTGAGGTACGACTGTATTGCTATGAATTTCCCTCTTAGAACTAATTTCTATGTGTCCCATGAATTTTGGGTCATTTTGTTTTCATTTTCATTTGTCTCAAGCATCTTTTTGTTTCTTCTTTGATTTCATTATTAACCCATTCTTTGTTTAGTAGCATGTAATTTAGCCTCTATGTGTTTCTGTGTTTTTTCATTTTTTTTCTTATAATAGACTTCTAATATCATATCATTGTGGTCAGAGAAGATGATTGATATGATTTCAATCTTCTTAAATTTATTGAGACTTGTTTTGTGGTCCAACATGTGGTCTATCTTAGAAAATGTTCACGTGCATCTGAAAAAAATGTATATTCTGCTGCTTTGGGTAAATACTCTAAAAATACCAATTAAATCCATCTGCTTTAATGTGTCATTTAAGGCTGCTGTTTCCATGTTGGTTTTCTGTCTGGATGATGTATCCAGTAATGTCAATAGGGTTTTAAAGTTCCCCCTGCAATTAATATCAACCTCTCTCTTTATGTCATAAATATTTGTTTTATAAATTTAGGTGCACCTATGCTGGGTGTGTTAATGTTTACAAAGGTTATATCCTCTTGTTGGACTGATCTCTTTATCAGTATGTAGTGTCCTCTTTGTCTCTTGTTCTAAAGTTAATTCATGTCAAACTAGATTGTTATAAATTTAGGATGTTAATTGTAATGCCCATGGTAACTACTAAGAACGTATCTGAAATATATACACAAAAGGATATCAGCAAAAACTCAAAATGGTACACTACCAAAAATCAAGCAAGCACCAAAGAAAGCCCAAACTGAGGAAATGAGGAACAAAAGAAATGTAAGACATACGTTAAAAAAAAATAGGAAAATATCAGAAGTTAAGTCCTTTCTAGTCAATAATGACTTAAACTACAAATGGATTAAATGTTCCAATCAATATTGGTGGAATGACTTTTAAAAATCACTGAACTATATGCCATTTACAAGAGATTCAGTGTAGACACAAAGACATAAATAGGTTGAAAGTAAAGATGGAAAAGCTATTCCACACAAATGATAACCAAATGAGAACTGAATGAGTTATGCTATTATCAAACAAAATAGACTTTTAAGAAAAAAATTCTTATAAGACACAAAAGACATTATGTATTGATAAAAAGTTAAATTCATCAAGAAGATAAAATAATTAAAATATATATGTACCAAACAACAGAGCCTCAACATATATGGACCAAACATTGACATAATTGAAAGGAACAATAGAAAGTTCTATAATAACATCCTACTTTGAATAATGCATAAAACACCTAGGCCAAAAATCAATAAGGATATGAAGCACTTTAATGATACTATAAACCAAGTAGACATAACAGACATATATAAAATACTGAACCTAACACAGGACAAAGCACATTCTTCTCAAGTGCACATGGAACGCTCTCTGGGATAGACCAAACATAGGCTATCAAACAAGTTTCAATAAATTTTAAAATATTGAAATCATACAAAGTATCTTCTTTGACCAAAAAAGGTTGAAGCTAGGATCAATAACAGGAAAACTGAAAAAATAACAAATATACAGAACTTCACACATATTTAAACTAGCAATGGACCAAACAAGAAATTGCAATGTCATAAAATAGTTAAAAACAAATAAAAATGAAAAACATAACGAAATATATAAGCTGGAGCAAAGGCAGTACTCAGAGGAAAATTTATAGTTGTAAAACCAACATTTTAAAAGTGAAAGATCTAAAATCAATAACCTAACTTATACCTTAAGGAACTAGAAAAAGAAGAGAAAATAAAATCTAAGGCTAGCAAAAGGAAAAAAAATCTAATAATTAGAGTTTATGTAAATGAAATAGAGAATAAAACTGTATAGAGAATCAATTAAACTGAAGTTGATTATTTGTAAAGATCAAGAAATTGACAGATCTTTAGTTATAATGACAAAAGAAAGAAGAAAGAAGATGTAAATAATTATAATCAGAAACGAAAGTGGAGACATTACTGCAGATCTTATCAAAATAAAAAGGACTGTAAGAGAATACTATGAACACTTGTATGTCAAAAAATTAATAACTTAGATGAAATGAACAAATTCCTAGAAACACACAAATTACTGAAACTAACTCAAGAAGAAATAGAAAACAGACCTATAACAAGTAAAGACATAGACTCACTAATTAAAAAACTCCCAACAAAGAAAGCTCCAGGAATAGATGGCCTCAGTGGTGATTCCACCAAATATTTTCAAAAAAAAAAAAAAACAAACACCAATCCTTTTCAGACTATTCCAAAAAATTAAAGAGGAAGAAATATTTCTAACACATTTAATGCTTCCTGCATTACCCTGATACTAAAGATTGGTTAAAAGCATCACAAGAAAAGAAAATAACAGACCAATATCCCCTATAAACATAGATTGAGAAGTCCTCCATAAAATAATAGTAAACTAAATCCAATATTTAGAAAAATTATACAAGATTATCCCAGTGGGATTTATTGCAGGAATGCAAGGATGGTTGAATATAAGAAAAGTCATTGATGTCATTACAATGTTATTACAATTATTAATAACACCAAATTCATAGAACAAAGAAAAAATGAACATCTCAATTGACGCAGTAAAGGCATTTGACAAAATCTAACACATTTTAGTGATAAGTTCACTCAAAACACTAGCAGTGAAGGAAATTTTATCAATATGATAAAGGGCATTCACAAAAAATACTTACTGCTAACATCATACTCAATGGTGAAAGAAAACTTTCCCCATAAGATGAGGAAAAAGTCAAGGATGTCTGCTGTTACCACTGCTATTCAACACTGTATTAGAAGATTAAGCCAGAAGAATTACACACACACACAGACACACACATAGACACACACACACAAAATGACATCCAAATTGAAAAGGAAGAAATAAAACTATTTCTATTTGCAGATGACATGATCCCATATATGGAAAATCCTGAAGAATTCCACCAAAAAAACTAACAAATGCTAATAAACAAATCTTGCAAAGTTGCAGAGTATAAAATCAACACACACACACACACACACACACACAACAATTTGTGTTTCTATACATGTGCAATGAACAGTGCAAAAAGGAAACGAAGAAAACAATTCCACTTACCATAAGGTCCAAAAGAATAAAATACCTAGAAATAAATCTAACCAAAATAGTGAAAGACTTGTATACTGAAAACTATGAAACATTGCTGAAAGAAATGAAAGGCAACCTAAATAAATGGAAAGACATTAGGTTCATAGATTGGAAGATCTATCAAGTTAATATTGTTATTATCTCAATACTACCAAAATCAACCTCCAGATTGTATGTGATCTCAATTAAAATTCCACAAGCAATTTTTGCAGAAATGGAAAACCCAATCCTCAAATTCGTATGAAATTGTAAAGGGCCTCTAATAGCCAAAACAGTCTTAGGGGGAAAAAATGTTGGAGTACTCACATTTCCTGACTTCAAAACTTACTACAAGTGTGTAATAACTGAACAGAGTGGTACTGGCATAAAGATAGACTATAGACCAATGGAATAGAATTCAGAGTCCAGAAATTAATTCATACATCTATAACCAATTAATTTCTAACATGGGTGTCAAGACCATTCAATGGGGGAAAGAATAACCTTTACAACAGACAGTGCAGGGACAACTGGATAGCCACATGAAAAAAAAAATTAAGTAAGACATTTTCTTTACACCATATACAAAAATTGAATCAAAATGAATAAATGAAAAAAAAGAAAAAAATGAATAAATGAGATTATTATGCTAAGTGAAATAAGTCAGATGGAAAAGTTGAGAACCATATGATTTCACTGATATGTGGGATATAAAACTGAAAGCCACGAAGGAATACGACAAACAGCCAAACAAAAACTCATAGACACAGACAATAGTTTAGTGGTTACTAGAGGGTAAGGGGGGAAGGGGACGGTAGGTAAAGATACACAGGATCAAATATATGGTGATGGAAAGTGAACTGATTCTGGGTGGTGAGCACACAATGTGATAGACAGATGATATATTGCAGAATTGTACACCTGAAACCTATGTAACTTTGCTAAACACTGTCACCCCAATAAATTTTAATTTAAAAAAATGAATCAATGGCTTAAATATAAGAACTAAAACCATAAAACTCTTAGAAGAAAACAGGGGTAAAGCTTCATGATGTTGGACTTGGCAATGGATTCTTAGATATGACACCAAAAACAAGCAACAAAAGAAAAAGTAGATAAATTGGACTTCATCGAAATTAAAACCTTTTTAATCAAAGGACATTATCCAGGTTGAAAATACAACACACAGAATGGGAGAAAGTCTTATATCTCATAAGGATATATTAATAATATCCCAAATACATATAAATCATTCTTATAATGCAACAACAGAAAGAGAAACAATTAGCCGATTTTTTAAAAGGGCAAAGACTTGTAAAATATTTCTCCAAAGAATAAGTTCAAAAGGCTAATAGGATATGACGTTCAGCACGTGCTCAACATTATTACTCATTAGAGAACTGTAAATCAAAACCACAAAGAGGTATCACTCCATATCTACTAGATTAGCTATAATTTAAGAAACGGAAAATAAGCCTTGCAAGGGTGTGGAGATACTGGAACCTTCATAAATTGCTGATGGGAATATAAAATGGTTTGGCTGCTGTTGAAAATAGTTCTGTGATACCTCATTGTAGTTTTTATTTGCATTTCTCTGATTGATTAGTGACATTGAGCATTTTTTCATCTGTCTATTGAACATCTGTATGTCCTCTTTGGAGAAATGTCTATTCAAATCCTCTGCCCATTTTTTAATTGGATTGTTTGTTTTTCTGTTGTTGAGTTGTATGAGTTTCTTAGATATTTTGGATATTAGCCCCTTATCAGAGGGAATGGCTATCATCAACAAGACAAGTAATAACAAGTGTTGGAGAGGCTGTGGAGAAAAAGGAACCCTCATACACTATTGGGGGGAATGCAGATTAGTGCAGCCGCTATGGAAGGCAGTGTGGAGGTTCCTCAAAAAATTACGAATAGAATTACCATATGACCCAGCAATCCCTCTCCTGGGTATCTACCCAAAAAATCTGAAAACATTTCTCCGTAAAGATATATGTCCTCCAATGTTTATTACAGCTTTATTTACACTGGCCAAGACATGGAAACAACCAAAGTATCCTTTGACAGATGATTGGATAAAGAAGATGTGATATATATACACAATGGAATACTATTCTGCCATAAGAAAAGATGAAATAGTGCCATTTGCAACAACATGGCTGGATCTTGAGGTTATAATGCTAAGCGAAATAAGTCAGACAGAAAAAATCGAGAGCCAGATGATTTCACTGATATGTGAAATATAAAACTGAAAACAACAAAGGAACAAGACAAATAAATAAAGAAACAAAACCTCGTAGACACAGACGATAGTTTAGTGGCTACCAGAAAGTAAGGGGGGAGGAGAGTGATAGATTAGGGTAAAAGGGATCAAATACATGGTGGTGGAAGGAGAACTGACTCTGAGTGGTGAACACACAATATATAATGTATTGCAGAATTGTACACCTGAAGCCTATGTAACTTTATTAACCACTGCCACCCCAATAAACTTTAAAGACAATAAAATTTTAAATAGAAGAAAAAGAAAACAGTTCAGCAATTTCTCAAAAAATTAAATATAGAATGATCATATGGCCTTGTGATTCTCCTCTCTGGTATGTACCTCCAAAGAATTTTAAAAACAGGGACTCAAACAAATATATGTAAATGCATGTTTACAGCAGCACTCAAAGGTGGAAATAGACCAAATGTCCCTCAACTGGTGAATGGATTAAAAAAAAAAAGGATATATGTATATATATAATGGAATATCATTCAGCCAATAAAAAGAAGTAGAGCACTGTTATATGCTACAACATAGGTAAACTTAGAAAATAAGGTAAGTGAAGAAGCCAGGATACTAAAAGCCTGAAATATTGTACGATTCTATTTATATGAAATTTCCTTAGTAGGTAAATCCATGGAGTCAGAATGCAGGCTGGTGGTTTCATGGGATAGTAGGAAAGAGAATGGGAAGAAACTGCTTAGTGGGCAAGGGGTTTTATCTTGGAATGACAGAAATGTTTTGGAACTAGATAGAGGTGATGGTTGTACAGCACTAGGAATGTACTAAAAGCCACTGAACTGCTCACTTTCAAATGATGAATTTTATGTTATGTAAGTTCACGTCAATAAAATACAAAAGAAGCATAGGATAGTTGTCTCCAGACAATGTGTGTCTTTGGTGTGAAATCTTAGTGATTTTTGCTGTTATTCTTCTGTCACAAATTGCCATGGGCCTCATTCACACCGCAGACTTAAGGACCACATGCTTCAAGTTGGATCTGCTGCACTGTAAGACACTAGTGACAAAACAGGAGTCCAGCCTGCTCCAGAACTTCTTTTGCTCTGTGTTTTTCTCAAAACCAGGAGATTTATGGATTACTTAGTAAATGATTCAAAGCAGACACTCAAATGGGGTACATATAGCCACCATAATCCAAAATTGCACACACACAAAAAATAACTTTGTGTCTCTTTCTATAGACATGCCACAGACGACAGGATCTCTGAAAACTTCACCCATGTGTCAGGCCTCGGTAATTTCACTGTATTTAACTGCCACTTCATGGTCTTTATTTATATTTCACAATAGGGACTATAGTTATATCACTGATCACATTAAAGTGAGAAGACAAAAATTTTATTTAGCTTTAGCAATAACTTCAAAAATTACCACTTTTTTAAAAAATGGTGCCTGTGGATGATGATTTAATGCATTCATTGCAGAAGTTGTATTTATATAAAGAAACATCACTTTTCATTTAGATCAAATTACTAATTTTCTAAACTAATTTCATTTATATTTGATTCCAAATTTTCTTATGAATATACAAAGGGGTAAAGAATAGCTACTAATAAGTTGTCTTCAGTAGCATAAAGTAAATTTTGCAAATAATTAAATGAGATAAGACTTATTATATAAGTGTTATCAGGTGCTTCAAGAAGGAAAGCAGTCAAGTTAATTCCAATAATGGGTCAAATTTCAGTCCATTCAAAGAAACTAAATAAAGAGTTGTTAGAAGTTCATTCTGTTGAAGATAAACATCTGTTGTTATTGAGAATGCGATTTTAAATTCAGCTAAAAATTCAACTTTAAGAATTAATGTGTTTTTCTTTTTCTGTGTGTGTGTGTGTGTCTGTGTGTGCTTCAATAAAAATACAAATAAAAATTTTGGAGAGGTACAGCTTCCTGGCAAAAACAAAACATTTTTACTAAGTTAATGTACCAATGGAACAAAAATGTACTCAGAATTCTTTGTAGCACACACAAAATTCCTAGTTGTTTTCAAAGAAACACCAATATTTGAATGACTGAGATAAAAATTACAGTGAAAATACATAATTGTTTACATATACACAGAGTAAGCTAATTATAGAAAGCGGGACAAAAAGGTTGACTACAAAAATTCACCTTGTCAGCACATGGTTTCACTCTTAATTGCTTAACATCAGTCAAATTTTAGAAACATCTGAACTTTTGAAGAGCTACTTTGTAAGTCACTTTAAAAATCCTTCAAAGGTATTGAACAATGTTGAAATGAATCTTCTAAATCTGGTATGCATTAAAAAAAGAAAAATCAGCTGTAAATCTTTACTCAGCATATTCAACAAATGGAGTACCGAAAAAATTCAGCCTTTGAGTTTTTAGCAAATTGAGACTTTTGAAAACAAAGGTTGCAAACAGGAAAACGTTTACATTTAATCCTGCAAAAGCAAAGTGTAAATGAATATATTAAACAAAAATAATTCAAATGGTGTTCAATATTCAATTTTTAAATTCTGTAATTACTCTTTCAAATATCTATGCTGCGGGAAGGATCTTTTCTTAGAGCCCTTATTGTTCTTTTAATAAATTTATATTCAACACCAGAGCAGAATGAAATTGAGATGACCTCTTATTTCACATTATCTATATTTGGTGAAATGCTCAAAACACTTAGATGAGATTTTAGTTGTAAAAATACTTTTCAAACAAGGATACTTGATTGAGACAAAAATAATAGTCCTGTGAAAATATATAGTCCAAAACAGATATCAATTTTATTATAAAAAGTAGAATTATGAATAACTTCCATTTAGACTGAAAAATGTAAACATTATCTTTTTTTATTAAATTTGTTGTGGTGACATTGGTTAGTAAAATCATATAGGTTTCAAGTGTACAATTCTGTAATACATCACCTATATATTGCGTTGTGTGTTCACCACCTAAAGGCAATTCTCCTTTTATTACCGTATATTTGACCCCTTTTACCCTGCTCTACTCCTCCTGCCCCTTACCCTCTGGTAACCACTAAACTGTTGCCTGTGTTTATGAGTTTTTTGCTTGTGTGTCTGTCTTGTTCATCTGTTGCTTTCAGTTGTATATCCCAGATGAGTGAAATCATATGGTCTCGACTTTTTTTGTCTGACATTTCATTTACCATGTAAACATTATCTTTGAAATTACCAAGCAATTCAACACTTGTAAAGCTGGTGTTTTTTTTTCAATTTAAAATATTGGGGTCAACAAAGAAAGATTAATTAAAAGTGTCACAATTTGAAATTTATTAACTATAAAACTGCAACCTTGAAGAACATTATTTTAGACATTATTTTAAAAAAAATAAGATCATATTTCAAGAATACAATCTTCAAAAATACATGTAAGATACATAAAGCTACAAACTTGATTAAGATGCATGAGTGAATGCCAAGATTACATTTTTTGTTTATTTTTCTTTTTCATTTTAAATAATGAATATAAAGTTTGTTTTATTCTATTTTAGTGTACACTGAAGACATCATATTTTGTTTTTGAAATAATTACAGACAGTACATTTTAAAGGAACTATTTTATACATCTACAAATAAAATAAATCTAATATATATATCAAAAACAATATAATTTTAATTCAACAAATTATATGGCCTCCTAGCTGTCACTATCTTTAATTCCTGACCTTAAGCTAGCAGTCATAGGTTGCCAAAAAATGGATCTCCCTGAAAACAAATACAAATTAAACATACAGTATAAGAGAGAATATACTTAGGGGTAAAGACACTGAAACCTAGGGCCAAACCATTGGGTCTGTTTGTTGTCCCAGAACTGCCACTTTCTAGCTGTGTCAACTTGCTTCACTTTTCTCATCTGTGAATGAAAATAATAGCCTTGACCTTGTGACAAACAAATGAGTCAATATTTGTAAAGCATTTACAGCAGTGTATAGCACATAATAAGAACAAAAAAAGTTGCTTATCTAGTTTTGTAATTTAACTAATTGCATTATTACAACTTCATTAGAGTTTCCACTATTTCCCTTCTATTCGTATTGATGTGCCTGTGTCTTGTTTCCAGAAAGATGGGAGCCACCACTATCTAGCAGCTTGAATTCCACTAACTTCCTTCTTTTCCTTGTACCCCAGTGTTTTGTTTTGTTGTTTTCTTTTGGGGGGTGTTGTTTTGTTTTTGTTTTAGTTACTGTGGCTGATTCCTTCCATATTTCAGCAAGCCTTATGGGAAACCAACCCCAATTCCTAACTTCTCTTTGTTTGACTTGCCAAATCTTTGCGTCAAACTCTAGCATATCAGCAGTAAGGACACTTCTGACCCCAATATACCAACAGACAGGGTGGTTATATGGTTCAATCAAAATTCCCATGGATTTTCATAGACTCAAATGGAAACCATGATTGATTTCTCCTTCCACTGGTCCCAAGCTAAAATACAACAGATTCATGAGTGGTGTCATCTTCAACAAGCCCCCCAGGTTCCATTCCAATAGTCCTCCTCTTTTGCTTGAATTCACAAGCTATACTAATTACTAAGATGGCTTCACATGTGGTTATGCCAAATAGCGTTTTTATTTGTTTGGATTTAGAATTCTAGCAAAATGGAAACAAGAATGGCTTCTAGCCCAGAAATGCATTTGCAAAAAAAAAAAAAAAATTCTCGAACAAAAGGAGCAGAAAAATGGCCAGAAGTTCCAAACAAATGTTTCCCTTTAATAACACTTATTACTAAGGAAGCAAACACTGAACAAGATAACTATGCTTGGCTCTCAAGGCAAGATGAGATGAGTGTTTTTAGCCAAAATTCTCATCTGATTTAGAGAGGTTAAGCTTTCCTGGGTGACAAGAACTGAATCCTGATTCACTCTGCAAGTTGTTTGGGCCTCTGTGTCTAAGTAATTGAATCACAAATGGCACCCAACTTTATTATAGAATTCCAGGAACTCTAGTAACACATTCTTTCTTCTCCTTTCCTAAAGGCTCTTGGCATGTTTGTTTTATCTGTGTTCAAAGATATTCATCTTATGGATAAAAATTGGCATCCTTCTCTGCTCCTTCTTATGCTGGATCCCTGTCCCCATTGGTGATGACCATTACTTTCCCCTCTTAATACTTGGCTTAAAGCTCAGCCTCCAATGTCTTCACCCAATCCCAGGCACTGGCCACATTACTTCCCAGTTTCCTGTTGTGATGCTCTAGTTCTGTTGGCTCCCACATTTATGCATCCAGTAACTCTCTTCATGATACTAAAGTCGGGAAAATCTCTCTTCCATCTCCCAGAATCCCTTTGAGCAGAGGGTTCTTATTAGGCCACAAGTAGGACTGCTATGTGTTCTTTCTCATCTAATCTTTGGGGCTCCATCGGTATTACCCTCAGGAAGCTGGACTAATCAACCCTAATCCTGGTACGAAGCTTACATGCAAGATCTCCCTTTTGCTGTGATCATTCATTCAACAATCATTCCCTGAGAACTGACCTCGAGTCATGCTCTGAATTATAAACTAAGTGTATGGATATGAAAAACATTTTCCCTGTTTGTATTAGTTTCCTAGTCTTCTGTAACAAAGTACCGCAAACTGAGTGGCTTAAACAACAAAAATTTATTGTCTCACAGTGCTGGAGGCCAGAATCCAAAATAAGGGTGTAAGCATGGTTGTTCCCTTGTGGAGGCTTTGAAGGAGAATCTATCTATTCAATGTCCCGCACCTACGTTCTTTGTTGCTGGCAATCCTTGGCTTCCTTTGTCTTACACATGTTTACTCCAATCTCTGTGTTTGTTGTCATATGGCTTTCTTCCCTGTGTCTTTGACCTTCTTATAAGAATAGCAGTTATTGGATTTTGAGCCCACATTAATCTATCATAACTTCATCTTAAGTTAACTAATTATATTGGCAAAAACCTTATCTCAAAATAGGCCACATTCTTTGGTTCAAGGTGGACATGAATTCGGGGGAAACACTATTCAACCCAATATAGTATTCTTAACGAGCTCACAGTGTTGTGGTAGATAGAGATAATTAAGAATGAAATTTCCACCCAGCACGACGTGAGGTATGAGACAGATAAGCTAGGATGCTACGAAAGCACGGCAGAGGAAAACTATCTAGGAATTAGGGACAATTTTTCGGAATAGCTAAATTCTTTTTTTTTTAACTTTTTTTTTATTACTTTCAGGTACACAAAACAATGTAATAGTTAGACATTTATCATTTATATCCCTCACACAGTGACAACCCCCTCCCCCCATCCACTACCCTTCTGACATCGCACACAGCCATTACATTTCCACTGTCTCTATTCCTAATGCTGTACTCCGCTTCTTGTAAATATATATATATATATATATATATATATATATATAAAATTCTAGTTGACATTCATTAGTGTTGAGCTTCAGCTTCAGCTGTACAGTATAGTGATCAGACATCTACATCTTCCCTGAGGTGGTCTCTCTAATGAGACAAGTGTCCATCGGATTCCCTACAAAATCTTTACAACATTATTGATTACATTCCCCAAATTGACTTTCGTATCCCTGTGGCAATCTTGTGGTTACCAACTGTGCTTTCTAATCCCCTCACCTTCCCCTTTATCCCCACCCCCGCCCATCTAGCAACCCTCAGTTTTTCCTCTATGTCTCTGAGACTGTTTCTGATTAGTTCATTCATTTATTCTTTTCTTTAGATTCCACATATAAGTGAGATCATAAAGTATTTGTCTTTCTCTGTCTGACTTATTTCACTTAACATAATAGTGATGTTAAGTGAATAGCTGTATTCTTAAAGGATAGTTGAAAGTTATATAGAAATAAAGTAAGGCAGGACCATTTAGAAGGGTTATCAGGAAAGGCTAATGCCCCAATATATAGTGATGATCATGAATCTAAAGTAACACCAAATTTCAGGTTTGTCTAATGTTCAATAGGTATACCAAGTAGTCCTAATGCAAGAGAAACAAAGGCACATGCTTCAGGCCCGTTAAGTCATTATCCATGCCCCTGGAATAAATCATTTAGTGACAGAGGGAGAAAGGGGATGAGGGTATTGGCCAGAAGGCTCTATGGGGGGATGGGAGGAGGAAACAAACCCTGAAATCTGAGAGGTTGTTGAAAAATGGGAGGACATAGAAAAGCACAGGCCTGCTGTCTAAACAAATTAAAGGATTAGATAAGGGCCTAAATGGCAGAAGGCATAGAAGTTTAAGTTCAGAAAGCAGTAAGATCCAGCAATGGAAAGATCCCAGGTGCAAAGACATCAGACGAATATTTTTGCATGTGACCTGGAGTGAAAGCAGATCTAGGCATAAAGCAAAAGACTGTAGACCAGGTGGCCAAGTCACTCAAATTGTGATGAATGACTAAACAGATGGTGAAAAGAGAGCAATAGAAAGTTTTATAGTTTGACATCATGAGCTCAAACAATAGGCATTGTAAGTGCTAACATTTACTATGTGCTTTCTGTAAGTCAGGCACCAATACCTCTATTAGCTTAGTCTTCAAAATGTCCATGTGAGAGATCTACTATTATTCTCCTCAATTTACAAATGAGCACTGACAGGTCTTCCAGACCACCTGACTGCCACTTGTACACATTTAACCATTACTGAAAATGAGGGGCCTGGTTTGTGTGAATGTAGAGTGATCTGTTAGAAAAGGCAGGGACCAGTATAAGGATGGAGCTGGCGTTATATCTTAAAGTAAGCATCAGCTGAAGAGAATTGTCATAGATAAGCATCCATAGTGGATATGGAATCTTAGTTTTATCAGGTAGAGGGAAGATTCAGTGAGGACTTTGATGGGCACGTGCTGATTTAACATATAGTAAGACTTTAAAGGCTCTGGTGCTTGAGGAAAGTCAACAGTGCAAAGGAAGATTTTGGAAAGAGGAGAACTGTAAAATACCATGGGGTTAAGAAAAGGCTTGTGTTTTATGTTAGGATAAAGAGTTGCATGGATGCAAAGCAATATGAATTGGCTAGTTTTATGATTTCACATAAGACTGGAGAGAACTGTTTACCACAACTGTGCAACGGGACCCAGTGAGCTATGGAGGCTTTGGTGCCGCTGGACCAGGCATCATGTTGAGTATCATTTTATGAGGCATACATTTTATTCTTCGAGCTTCACTGTGATATATTTACATTAATAATAAAGTTCCACTTAGATTCCCTCTGGAATGCAAGTACAAATGCAGGAAAGATAGGACTGTATTCTATTTCAAGGTTACTTGCTAACTGGTCTGGTCACTCCTTTCCTTTGTCATTGGTTAACAGGCTGTTTGGTGGCTAAAAGGACACAGGAGGTTTGCAAGTAGCTGAGACCAGTGGTCATCATCTAAGCTACCACTCAGAACCATGGCGACCCAGAGTTTATCCATCAGACAGGTTTAGTATGAATCCAAGGAAAGAGGAGCTAACCAGGAGGTATAACAGACTAATGGCATGTCAGGTATTGATCACGTCCTCGGCCAAGCGGAGAATGGTTTTCAACATCAGATCCTAGTAAACAAGCTGATAATAATGCTATGAATTCAACACTTTAATAGCCCTTATAAAGGCAAAAACTCAGATGTAAACACACATTCAAGGCCACACAAGATACAAAAGAGGAAAAAAAAGCACCATATACCAGAGTATGCAGGACACAGTATATTGACCACAGTTGTGTACACATATATGTACACAGGCACAAGTACATACACAGGCACATGCATACATACATAAGAAAAGTGATTGATCTGACCTTTAATCTAGACCCGTGCCATCCAGTATGGAAGGGGATAACCTTCCACACGTGGCTACTGAATATTTAAAATACGACAAGTGTGTCTAAGGAACTGAATTTTTAAGACAAAGCCAGGAACATGGTGGAAGGGAAGAAAAGGCCATCAAGTACTATTGTAAGTTTTGTTTTTAAAACTTGTTAATATTCCCAGCAAGTTCATGACTGATCACATTTTCCCTCTTCCCCCATTAAACCTACATTGCCATATTGGTGGATGACTAAAATCTACTGGGAATATGATGATTGTCTTTTTTTACACTATCTGAACTGCGTCCCCCAGTCCAATAAATCACTGAGTTCCGAAAATTTCACTACTTCAGAGGTTTTATATTTTGTTTCCTGCATTCTAGCGCATGAGCCTTAGCTGAGGTTCATCTACTACTTCACATAGAATTCTTCAGAAACTACTCATCCAAGTCCCTGGTGCCCAGACACATGCACATCAGGCTGTAGCCAGACTCATCTGGTCAAACAGCATTTCACTGCCCTGATTAAAACCTATCAATGTCTCCTTGGGGGTCTTAAGACAAATCCATACTTCTCAGCAACAAAAGATATACTCAGCCTGACCATAGTGTCCAGCCTTATATTTCCTAAACATTTTCTGCCACTCTAAGACCTAAGCTCACATATGTTCTCTATCCCTTTGCACATGTTATTTCCCCTACCTGGATGGGCCGAGTTCTTTAGGAAGCTTTCTGGACCCACTGCCTAATTGTAATCCCCGAAAGATAATCTATCTGTTCTTCTAAATAATGCAATATTTTTTGTTCCCATTGCATCCCTGTCTCTTGGCAATGAAATTGTTTTTTACACTAAACCACAAACTTCTTGAGAGCATAATGCCTGCCTTTTTTCACATTTACACTCTCAGTGCTCAATGAAGAATCTGAATGTTCTCAAAACCTGTGTGCCTGAACCACAGCCATCACCCACAGTACTCAAGATGGAATTCAGGGTGCCCTCAGCAGGATATCTCTCCTTATGAGTAAATAGAAATGATCAGTTATTCCCTGAGTCATTTCTCAACCTGAGATTAGGGACCCTCACACTTTATCTACTTGTAGTTAGTTTCCATAGGTGAAAATATAAGATCCATTATGAACAAATATTAAATTTTAATATTCAATCCCAGAGTGTCTCTTTCATTTATTAAGATGAAAATATTTTACATCATAGAGAAAATGTATATTTTTGTGGTTTTGTTACATACATAAATAATATTGTGCTCTATATCTCATTTTGTACAAATAATATGACTCATTCTCAACAAAAACAGCAATATGCAGAAAGCAATGGTATTTTATTTTCAAAGAAATGGAAGAAAATAATGGCCAACCTAACATTCTATATCCAGAAAAAGTATTCATCAATAAATAAGGTAAAATAAAAACATTCTGAAACAAATAAAAAATAAAAATATGTCTCCAAGAAATCTTTAAAAACAAGAATAAAGAAAATTATTCTGGCAGATTGAAAAAATGATCCGGGAGGGAAGAGAGATGCAGAAATAAATGAAGAGTAATAAAAAACAGAATATGTGGGTAATATAAGTGCACTTTTAAATTGACTGCATAAAAATCATGTCTGTGGTGTTTAAAATTTATAGGAATTAGATTAAAACAAATGAGAGAAATAATAAAAGTATGGAGAAGATTAAATGGAGTTATAGTATGCTAAGATCCTTGCATTGTCCATGAAGTGGTAAAGGAGTAATGTGCATTAAACTTTTTAATAAGTCAAGGATTCATGCTTAATCTTTGTATCTGTACTTTCCAGTATGATAGCCAGTGTCCACATGTGGCTATTTAAAAATAAATAATTCCATTTAATTTAAATAAATTAATTAACATTGAAAATTAAATTTTTCAGCCCACCAGGGTGTGGCGTCACCAGGATTAAAAGTGTGTGTGTCAGAACACCTATTAAGGGCCAGCCACATGTGGACACTGGCTATCATACTGGAAAGTACAGATACAAAGATCTGTACTTGGGGACACATGAGAATGAGCAACATCCCCTACTTTCAAAGATCTCCCAGTGAGTGGGGTGGAGAAGCCGATAAGTAAACAGCTGTCATGTTAGAGAGCCCCACATAGCAAAGAAACAAGGGAGGCCTCCAGTGAACAGCCAGTGAAGAACTGAATCTAGCCAACACTATGTGAGTCAACCCGGAAGCAAATCGTTTTCCAGTAGAGGCTTGTGATGACCATAGCTCCATTTGATACTTTGATTGCAGCCTATGAAGCGGGGAACCTGTCTAAGCCAAACCAGACTCCTAACCCACAGAAACTATGAGATAATAATTGTTGTTTAAAGCCAAAAATAAATAAATTCCTCAGTCACATTACCAATATTTCAGGTTCTCAGTGGATACATGTGTCTAGTGGTTATTTTATCAAATATCATAGAAATAAAATATTCTATCATCACAGAGAGCTGTATAAGATAGTGCTGCTCTAGAATGACTACTAAAATAAGAGTGAAAGAATGTGTAACTAATAAATTAATAGGGGATAAATAGAATAAGAAATAATTAACTCAAAATATAAATTTAAAAAATCATTAAGAAAAATTTAAACCAAATAGTAAAATGGTAAATTTAAACACAAATATAATAGTGATTATATTAAACGCAAATGGATTAAATTCTCCAATAAGAATCTATAATTTCTATAATTATCAGACTATATATGTGTTATATATGTGTTAAATATAAACAGAGAGTTTAACAGTAAAAATAATAAAATTATATATTGTGTAAATTAATTAACAATGTGTTGTGTAGCTTGACAAACACCCAAAGATAGATTTACTATAGAAAAAAAATGGTAATTTATTATGATAAAAATATTATATGATTCTATATGTGGAGAAATATACAAAAATTCAGTTTATCAACCCAATAATATACTCTCAAAATAAACCAAAAAAAAAAAGCAAATATTGCCAGAACTATGTATTCTAGTTTAATCAAATAAGTAAACATATTGAAGATAATGAGATTCATATTTTTCTTCTTTAGGATAGAAATTACAAATATGAAAATAGATGAAACAGGAAAGCATACTGAGATAGGGTTTTCAATTGAAGGTATCAGTACAAACTCATGCTTTTTTAACATAAGAAGGGTTAAATAGATTAGAAGGTAGAAGATAGATAGACAGATAGATAGATAGATATAGAGATAGAGATAGAGATTAAGAGAGAAGAAAGAATGAAGGCAGGAAGAAAGATTGCCTACAGGCAATAATACCACTGTAATAATAAACATATTAAACCCACATTTTGGTTTCCAAATATATTTTCAGTTAAAAGTAAACCTAGCTCTTTGGAGAACAGTCTGATTCCAGGGTTGAGAAATAGGAAATACAAAATTAACCTGGATCATCAGTCTGCCCCACAAAGTGAGGAAATGCCAAATAGGGACATATTTTTTATTAAGATACAATTCACGTACCATCAAATTCACCATTTAAAAATTCAAATGTGTACAAGTAAGTGGGGTTTAGCATATTTACAAAGTTGTGACTCCATCATTACTATACAATTCGTAACATTTTTATTACCCCCAAAAGGAAACCCCAAACTCTGTAGCAGTTACTCCTCATATGCCCCTCCGTCCAGCCGCTGGCAAAAAGTAAACCACTTTTCTGCCTTAACAGATTTACCTATTATGGATGTTTCTTATAAATAAAATTATACAATATAAGGCCACTTGTGTGTGACTTCTTTCACTTAGCACAATGTTTTCAATGTTTATCCATGTTATAGCATGTATCAGTACTTTATGCTGTTTCATCATTGAATAATATTCCATGATATGCATATTGATATACCTCATTTATCTATTCACTAGTTGAGCTGTTTTCACTTCATGGCTATTATATAAATGCTGATATGAATATGGGTATATTAGTTTTTGTGTAAGCATATGTTTCAATCTTTTAGGGAATATATTTAGGAGAAAAATTTCTGGGTCATATAGTAAATCTAGGTTTGATTTTGTTCTTGTTCTTCTTGTTGTTTAACTTTTTGAGGACCTTTTTGAGGAGCTACCAGACTTTGTTCCATAGCAGGTAAATAATTTTACATTCTCACCTGGTATGTATTAGGGTTTCAGTTTCTCTATGTCCTTGCCAATACTTATTATCTGTCTTTTTAGATTAAAGCGAAAAGAGTGAGTGTGAAGTAGTATCTAATTGTAATTTGATTTACATTCCCCTAGTAACTAATGATGTCAATAATCTTGTCATGTATTTATTGGATATTTGTATGTCTTCTCTGGAGAAATATTTACTCAAATTCTTACTCATTTTTAAAATTGGGTTATTTATTTGTTATTGAGTTATAAAAGTTCTTAATATATTCTGAATACTAGATCCTTAGCTGATATATAATTTACCAATATCTTCTCCTATTTTGGGGAGTTGTCTTTTTATTTTCTTGATAATGTCCTTTGATTCCCAAGTTTCTAATTTTAATGAAGTTCAATTTATCCATTTGTTCTTTTCTTATTCATGCTTTTGGTGTCATATCGAAGAAACTATTGCTTAATTCAAGGTTGTGATGATTTACCCCTACATTTTCGTGTAATCATTTTATAACTTTAGCTTTCATATTTAGGTATGGGTCCATTTTCAGTTAGTTTTTGTAAATTGTGTAAGATACTGAGTGGTTCACCTCATTTTTTTTGCATGTGGATATCCAGTTGTCCCAGCATCATTGGCTAAAAACAAAAACAATTATCCCACCCCCAAATTATCTTGGTACTCTTACTGAAAATCAATTGACCAGAATTGTACACCTGAAACCAACGTAACTTTACTGACAATTGTCACCCCAATAAACTTTAATTTAAAAAAAAGAAAACCAATTGATCACTAATTTGAGCATTTATTTATGAACTCTCAATTCTATTTCATTGATTTAATATCTATCTATGTATTAATACCACTGTATAGATTTGATTACTATAGCTTGCTAGTAAGTTTTGAAATCCAGCAATGTAAGTCTTCCAACTTTGTTCTTTTTCAAGATTATTTTCACTATTCTGGTTTCTCACATTTCCAAATGAATTTTAGGATCTTCTTGTCAGTTTCTGCAAAAGAATCAGTTGGAATTTTGATAGGGTTGATATTGAATTTCTAGATAAATTTGGGGAGTATTGCGATTTCAACAATATTAAATCTTCCAATCCATGAACACAGTGTCTGTTCATCTATTTAGGTGTTCTTTAGTTTTTTGTTATTAGGGGGGTTTTATGTACAATATTTTATAGTTTTCAGTGTACTATTTTTATACCTCTTTGGTTAAATTTAAACCTAGTATTTAATGTTTTTGATGCTATTGTAAATTGAATTGTTTTATTTATTTCTGTTTTAGGTTATTATGACTTACTGCATGGAAATACAAATAATTTTTTATATATTGATTTTACTTTGTGCAACTTTGATGAACCCATTTTAGCTCTAATAAGCATTTATTAATTATTTAGGATTTTCTATATTTAAGGTCATGCCATCTGCAAATAGAGGCAGCTTGTTTCTTCCTTTCCAATATGGATGACTGTTATTTCATTTCTCCCCCAATTATTCTGGCTGGAATGTCTAGTGCAATGATGAACAGAAGTAGGAAAAAAGGCATCCTTGTCTTGTTCCTGATCTAAGGGGAAACTTTCAGTCTTTCACTATTAAGCATGATATTTACCATGGGATTTTTATAAATATCCTTATTATGTGGATTAAATTCCCTTCTGTTTCCAGTTTGTTATGTGTTTTTGTTTTTTTTTTTCGTTTGTTTTGTTTTTTTTTAGAACGGAAGGGTGTTGGATTTTTTTCAGATGTGTTTTCTGCATCTACTAAGATGAGTATGTGTTTTTTATCCTCTTCATCCTATTAAGACGGTACATTGATTGATGCTTATATATTGAACCAACCTTGCATTCCTGGGTTAAATGCCACATTGTTATGGTGGATATTCCTTTTTACATGCTGCTTAATTCAGTTTACTACTATTTTGTAGAAATTATTTATGTCTATATCTATAAGAAAATCATTTTTTACCTTTTTTTCTTGTGATATCTTCTCTGATTTTCACAAAGAACTAGAAAATCTAAATAGACCAATCAACAGAAAGGAAATTGAAACAATATCAAAAACCTCCTCAAAAGCAAAAGTCCAGGACCAGACGGCTTTACTAGTGAATTCTACCAAATATTCAAAGAGGATTTAATACCTGTCCTTCTTAAACTCTTCCAAAAAGTTAAAGAAGAGGCAATACTTCCTAACAAATTTTATGAGGCCAACATCACCCTCAAAACCTGTTATCAAAACCTGTTATCACACCCTGGTAAGGATAACACAGAAAAAGAAAACTATAGACCAATGTCTCTGGTGAATACAGATGCAAAGATCCTAAACAAAATACTAGCAAATCAAATACAACATTACATTTAAAAAGATTATACATTACAGTCAAGTGGGGTTCATTTCAGGGGCACAAGGATGATTCAACATACATAAACTGATCAATCTGATACACCACATAAACAAAATAAAGATGAAAAATCTTTATTGATCATATCAAGAGATGCAGAAAAAGCATGTGACAAAAGACAACATCCATTTATGATTAAAACACTTAATAAAATGGGTATAGATGGAAAGTATCTCAACATAATAAAGGCCATATATGCCAAACCCTCAGCTAATATCATACTTGATGGTGAAAAACTGAAAACTTTTCCTCTAAGATCAGGTAAAAAATAAGAATGACCCTTGTCACCATTGTTGTTCAACATAGTATTGGAAGTCCTCGCCACAGCAATCATGCAAAAGAAAGAAACAAAAGGCATCTAAATTGCAAATGAAGAAGTCAAATTGTCATTTTTTGCAGATGACATAATTCTTTATATAGAAAACCCTAAATATTCCACCAAAAAAATGATTCAAAACAATAAACAAACAGTAAAATTGCAGGATACAAAATCAATGGTACAAAAAACCATTGCATTCCTATATACTAACAATGAAATCTCAGAAAAAGAAACGATTTTGCTGTCAAGGTAATACTGGCCTCATATGATTTGTTAGGAAGTGATCCTTCCTCTTCTATTTTTTGGAAGAGTTTTTAAAGGACTGGTGTTAATTCATCTTCAAATGTTTGGTGAAATTTACCAGTGAAGCCATGTGGTCTTGTGGGCTTTTCTTTGTGGTAAATTTTTTATTACTAACTCAATCTTTTTACTTGTTATTCGTCTATTCAGAGCTTCCTTTTTTTTGAGTCAATTTTAGTAATTTGTGTCTTTCAAAGAATTTGTCCTTTTCATTTAAATTATCTAACTTATTTGCATATTATTGTTCCTTTATAATCTCTTTTATTTCTTTAAGGTTGTTAATAATGTTCCCCCTTTCATAGTAATGTCCCCCTTTTTGTGGGATATATTAAAGAGTCATAAGAACCACTTAGAACCAGGCAATTTTGGGACGAATTGAGCGCCAAATATATAATGGGTTTCATCCATTAAAAAGAGTAAGAAATAATTAATTCATGCTAATATAATTAAATAAATCATTAAATTAGTACATACAGGAGCAGGGAAAGCCTTTCTTACAGCAGCATGCCAACCAAATATAGAGGGAATTATAAAGTTAGAAAAATTTCATTGCTATTAAAACTAGTGATTTAATGTTTAATGGGGAAAACATATTTATATGGTCTTAAAGTATCTCCTCACAAATTCTTTATTGTAAAGGGGAAAACAGTAATTTCACAGTTGAGGAACCTGGCAAACACCATGTTAGCATGGTCAAAGTTTGTATCACTAATACTGCGGCAATCTGGAGTGTTGTATTCTCTTCAGTGTATCAAATCAATAGTCACATTTGATACACTGAAGAGAATACAACACTCCTGTTCTATTATTGCCAAACAACAACAACATGAAAATAACTATGAAGAAACATTAGACAAACACAAATTGATGGACATTCTACAATGCCTATACTCTTTAAAAACATCAAAATCAAGGAACATAAAGAAAACCTCAAGAAATCTTTATATACTTGGTTGTTTTGAATATTTTCTGTCTCCCCTCACTAAACTGTAACCTCCTTGAGGGCAAGATATCTTGGCTAATATCTCCAGCATCTAGAATAGTGCTTGACACTTCTTACATACCTGATAATATTTGTGAATAATGAGGTTTTTTTTTTTTGTTTTTTTTTATTTTTAGGCAGGTGTTCTTGTGCTGCCTTTGATGAAACTTAGGAGTCACACATATGGCAGCCACTGTTGGAACTTATGGCCGTTCACTAGGTTGGTTGGAATTTCTCAAACTGGGCTTCACCAATAAAAACTCAGAGGGTAAAGGGGGCGGGAGGTGGTAGATGAGAGTAAAAGGGATCAAATATATAGTGATGGAAGTGGAACTGACTCTGGGTGATAAACATACAATGTTATGTATAGGTGATGTATTACAGAATCGTACACCAAAAACCTATGGAACTTTACTAACCATTGTCACCCCAATAAAATTTAATTTAAAAAAAAGCCTCAGAAGTTCATGAGTTCACGTAGAACTTAAAAGACTTGAAACAAATTCTCTAAGATCTTGTTTGAGATCAAGAGTTATAGAGATAAGCGCAAACATTTAGGATAACGAGGAATATAAGGAATTAAAACATGTCAGAGAGTTGTTTTTTTTTTTTAAAAAAAGGTAGACTACCTTGTTACCAAGAGACATGGGGCCACCAGACAGAGCCTCCATTCAGATGCTAGGGACAAAGGGGACATAGAGATAAAGTGATCTTACATGGGGGTGAGAGGAAGAAGTAATTAGACCTAATGATATATGGTGTCACAACAATAATTTTTAAATATTTCAAAATAAACAATATCTTAAATGTAAACTTTTAAAGAAAAGTATGAACAGACTATTTTTTTCATGCTAAGGAAACTCTAGTTCAGAATTTCACAAGTAAACTCTTATTGGGAGAGTTCTTCAGTTGCAGGGATGTTCGTATATCACCACACACAGCTGGAATAGACTCACTAGGAGGGTTGATATTCTGGTAATGCTTACACCAAAATTATGTTTCCCTCCTCCCCATTTTCTCCTCTACCTACAAGCCTCTGGATAACTTTAAGTCCCCACTATGATCTTTGATTTATAACAGCAATGTGAGTCTACATTATACTCTGTTCTGTGGTCCAGGAAAAATAAATGATCAGAAAAACTAGAAATGTCTTTGTGTTTTCTAAGTTTTGGTGTGTTTGGCAGACTCTGAGTCTCATGAGATCCTTCACAAATATAGAGGAGTAAGAGGTTTGAAGATAGATAATACAGCTTTGGAGATGCTTGGGACATGCACTATTCATTATACCACCTTCCTTGGAGTTCTCTATTGGGCAATATGATTAGACTTAATGTGAGATAGGAAACAGAATCACGGATAAACCATTTACCAAGGGCAAAGTTTGACCTTAAACTTTAATTTAATCTGTGACCCATTTCAGTCTCTTGGGTTGGGGATCATATCTGAGTTTCCACCGCTAATCAAGAGTGACCTCACAAAAAGAAAGACAGGCCTACTTTCAAAATTCATATATATCCAGCCTCAAAAATGACAGCTATCATCCTGATTGACTGTAGACTCTCAAATCCAATATGTTAAAATTAAATGTTTTAGAGAATGTCAGAGGAAATCAGCATTTCTCTGTTTACTTTGTCCGTAGAAAGGGGAATTTTAATTTAACTCCCCAGAAGGAGAAAATATTGGAGTGAATATTTTCAGCTCTTTTCTGCACTCTTGCACTTTTTCTGTACTTAATTAGAGTCCAGGGTACTCACTATCTTAGAGAGAGTACTTAATTTGCTTCAAAACTAGAATCAGATCCCCCCTACTCTGACTTCCTGACATCTGGGCCTATTATAAGGGCATTGGACTCTGTTTTCTCAACTCATGCCTTAAAACCGGGGCAAGTTTCTGCTCCTTGTCCCCTCCTTCATAGGAGAGAAAAACCAATGGCTCTGTTTTGGCTTTGGTTAACTGAAAATCCTATATTTAAGGATTACAGGTGTATCCAGGAAGCATGTTAGTATGTGTGTGTGTGTGTATATATATATATATATATATATATATAGATATATATATATATATATATACATATATATATACATACATACATATACATGCCTGTTTTTGGTTTTACTCTATTACAACTCAAGAGAGAAGAAGGTTTTTTAGTTGCTCCCACCAACTTCCACAAAAACAATTCTATAATGCAAGGTTTCAGAGATGCCAAATCAAAATTAGGTTTACAACAGTATTTTAATATCAAAGCGCATCCCAATAGATCAGCTTTGTCTTCCCTCAAGAATAGAACAGAGAGAGTGAAGAAAGACCTAAGAAACAGCTGGTAGAAGGGAAGGGACAGCTGTCAGGAAGCCTCTTGTTTAGAGCTTGCAGTGCTGCCTCTTCCTGGCCGGGCCAGCCCTGGAAGGAGGTGTGTGGGCGGGCTGTAGAATTAATTGAATTTCACAACTTGCCTTACATTCCTGCTGACACAAAGTGCCTTGAAAAAAAGGAAGCATCAGAGGAGGCCAATACAATGGCAGTACCAAAGCTGGGCACTGTTGTGAACCTTTTTTTAACCCAACTCCTGGCTCAAAAGAGCATGCCTGTTAGCGCCCCAGCAAGAGCCCCCACAGGCAAGGGAGGAAGAAGTGTGAGGTCTCTAAGATACAGGCTGCCCTCTGCTCCAAGATAAAGCCATCAACCTGCAGTGGCCCTTCTCTTTTAGGAGTCACAGAGGCCTCACCTGTAAAGGCATTCTGACTACATGAATTTTAAGCTCCTTCCAGCTGTGACACTGTATATGTCTAAGGATTTGAGGATCAACTAGAAACCTCCTTTAGCATCAGTCCCCCATCCCAATTAATATGCAGAATTTGTACACACTTAGGGCACAAGCTTCCTGCCTCCTGTATCTACCTAGATATTTAACAAGGGCAGGACACAGCTCTGCACCAGGCACCTTATGAGTCTCTACAGAGGTTACCATATTCAATCTTCACAAAAATAATGTAAGGGATAAATCAAAAATCCCATTTTCTAATAAGGAGTAGTTCAAATAATTTAGGGGACTCACCCAATGCCCAAAAAAAAAGGTAACAAAAAGAGCTGGAATTAAAATGTAAACTGTAAACTCCAAAGCCAAGAGCTGTTTCCATAGAACTATTCGACCTACATGAAAAATTGAATTGCTTCTGTGACCATTCCCATAATGTCGTTACTAAATACATGTTTATTAATAAATGGCTGTCTAAATGAATATATGATTCATTGTTATATAAATTAGAGCATTCGATCAGTGACTAGAAACATTATTGCTAATAATATTTCTTGCCAACAAATTCTTAGTTCAAGTAATATTTCTAAGAATATTCTGCACGACCTTCATTTATTCATACATTCATGCATTGAAAAAAATGGAACCTACAAGACACTAGGCACTGTGCCAGTGGTTGGTCCAGAGAAGAAATACTCCCTGAATATATAACACATACTCTCTTGTGGGAGGACAGCCTGAATGAAATGAATATGAAGAGTCACAAGAGGGATATGTACTGTGACGAAAGTTGCCCTGGGAGATGAGAGTGTGTCCTGGAAAGAGAGGTCAGATTTTCCTGCTTCCATGTGTGGTTCAGACGAGATTGACAGGATGTGCAGGGATTAACCAGGTGGAGGAGGCCACGAGAATATTCTGTGCAGCAGACAGCACGTGCAGAAGGGCTTCAGTAGGAAGGACTATGAGCCACTGCAGGAACAGGAATAAAACTGCCGAGGCTGAGATGAGCCCACGATGGGGCTGAGGTCCATACCTCACTAAGGAAAGAGACAGCCTTCTAATACTCATACCTGCAAACCTTTCTACACTCACACTCACCTGGACCTCTTTCAAGCACCGTTTCTCTAAGGAGCTCCTTCTTTCTTTTTCTTTTGTTTTTCAATCTTCCAATTCTTTATATTTTTTATTTTAAAAATTTTTTTCAATTACAGTTGACATTTAATATCATATTAATTTCAGGTGTACAGCATAGTGGTTACACATTTTTATAACTTACAAACTGATCCCCCCATAATTCTAGCACCCACCTGACACTAACATAGTTATTACAATATTGTTGACTATATTCCCCATGCTGTATTTCACATCCCCGTGACTAGTTTGTAACTGCCAATTTCTAATTCTTAATCCTTCCACCTTTCTCACCAACCCCCTACCCTCTCTCCCATCTGACAACCATCAGTTTGTTCTCTGTATCTATTAGGAGCTCTTTTTTTTTTTTTTTTTAAAGGCTAATTCCTTCATTCATGGCCTGCAACTCTTCCACCATCTTCCAGGACTAAATACATATTTATTAATAAACATGTATTTAGTAATGACATTATGGGAATGGTCACATTTTGTAATTTTCTCTGGATTAAAATTTATCAGAGTCCATTTTTCTTCTATAGAATTCTCATTGGTATACAAATGTATTCTTATAGTTCCTATCTTAAAAACAACGGCATTGATACCCACAATTCCTTAACATCTGACATGATGCTTCTCTTTTTCTTATAGGTAAAATTATTTATGAAATTATCTTCATTTAGCAATTTCTCACCTCTCTCTCTCTCTCTAACACACACATACACACACACACGTGCGCACAATTTTCTTTTAGTTGGGAAATATAACACACATCTACAAAAAGGTAACAACCAATTCCCATGACTTAATTAATTGCCACTCAGGTCAAAAACAGAACAATAGAACAGTGTCAGCACCTCAGGAGACCTCCTCTACTCTCAATTCTTCTCTCTCTACACTTCAAAGTTAACTATTGTTAATTTTACTTCAGCACTTTCTTACTTTGTAGTTTTATCACTTATACATGCATCCTTAAATGCTGTATATAGTTTAGCTTTCATACCATAAGGACCTTATGGTATAAAATTGTTTGGATCTAGATTCTTTCAGTCAGCATTATGTTTGAGATGTATCACATTGCTGTACAAAGCTGTAAGTTACACATTTTCATTGTTAAAGTCTTCCTGTATGAACATACCTCTTTATCCATTCTACTTTAATAAACTTGAATTGTCTATAATTTGGGGCTCTTATAAATGATGCTGCTATGAGCATCCTTGCACATGTCTATTGGTACATACGTATAAACATTTGTTTTGGATGTACAGATAGATGTAAAACAAGGGAGCATAGGCTTTATATATCTGCAACTTTAATGGAAAATGCCAAATGTTTTTGAAAGTATTTATACTAACTTACATTCCTACTAGTAGTGTATGAGAGTGTCTTTTGTTCTACATCGTATTTGTCAGCATTGTTTCTTTTTTTTTAGTTATTCTGGTAAGTGAAATACTGTATTATATTGTGATTTAAATTTACATTTCTCTGCTTATTATCACAAAGTTGGGCACTTTTGATTTTTTATTTTTTAAATAATTGTTCTATTTTTCAATTAGACATACAATATTAATTGACAAGCAATATTATATTAATTTTAGGTATACAACATAGTGATTAAACATTTGTATAATTTATAAAATGATCACCCCAATAAATCCAGTACCCCTCTGACACCATATAAAGTTATTATATTATTACTGACTGTATTCCTTATGCTATACCCTACATCTCCATGACTGATTTGTAACAATCAATTTGTATTTCTTAATCCCTTCTCGTTTTTCACTCATCCCTCAAACCCCCTCCCAGCTGGCAACCATCAAAATATTCTCAATATCTATGAGTTTGCTTCTGTTTTGTTTGTTTATTTATTCCTTAAATTCCACACATAAGTAAAATCACATGACATTTGTCTTTCTCTGTCTGATTTACTCTGCTCAGCACAATACCCTCTAGATCCATCCATGTTGTTGCAGTTGGCAAGATTTAATTCTTTTCACGGCTGAGTCCTATTCCATTGGATATATGTACCACCTGCTTTTATCCATTTATCCATTGATAGACACCCCGGTTGCCTCCATATCTTGGCTATTGTAAACAGTGTTGCAATGAACATAAGAATCCAGATGTCCCTTCAAAGTAGTGCTTTGGATTTCTTCAGATGATATTCAGAAGTGGGATTACTGGGTCCTTCTTTGTCTCCTGTTATAGCCTTTGCTTTAAAGTCTATTTTGTTTGGTATAAGTACTGCTACTCTGCTTTTATGTTTTTGTCTCCATTTTCATGAAATATCTCATTCCCATCCCGTTACTTTCAGTCTTTGTGTGTCTTTTGATCTTAAGTGAATCTCTCATCGGCAGCATATATAAGGATCTTGTTTTCTTACCTGTTCAGCCACCTTATCTCTTTTGATTGGAACATTTAATCCATTTACATTTAAAGTAATTGTTCATAAATATTTAGTTATTGTCACTTCATTATTCATATTTTTTATCTTTTCATTTTCTTCTTTTTCTCCTTCTCCTTCTTCTTAAAGAAGTCCCTCTACATTTCTTATAATACTGGTTTGGTGTTGATTAATTTCTTTAGCTTTTTCTTGTCTAGGAAGCTCTTTATCTGTCCTTTGAGTCTAAATAGTAGCTTTGCTAGGAAGAGTAATCTTGGTTGTAGGTCCTTGCTTTTCATCACATTGAATATTTTGTGCCAATTTTTTCTGGCCTACCAGTTTCTGTTAAGAAATCAGCTGACAGTTTTATGGGGGCTCCCTTGTAGATAACTAACTGCTTTCCTCTTACTGCTTTTAGGATTCTCTCTTCGTCTTTATCCTTTGGCATTTTAATTATGCTGTGTCTTGGTGTAGACCTCTTTGGGTTCATCTTATTTGGGACTCTTTGTGCTTCCTGAGCTTGTTTATCTATTTCCTTTGCCAGGTAAGGGAAGTTTTCAGTCATTATATCTTGAAGTAGGTTGGTTCTCAGTTCCTTGCTCCCTCCATCTGGTACACCTAAGGAATAAATGTTACTACGCTTGATGCCCCTTAAACTTTCCTTCCTTCCTTCCTTTCTTTCCTTCTTTCTTTTTATCTTTCTTTCTTTCCTTCCTTTCTTCCTTCCTTCCTTTCTTCTTTCCTTCCTTCCTTCCTTCCTTCCATCTTTCTTTCTTTTTTTCTTTCTTTCTTTCCTTTCGTTTGCTTTTTGCTGTTCTGATTGGGTGTTTTCTGCTACCTTAACCTCTAAATCAGTGATTCAACCTCTGCTTCATCTAATTTACTGTTGATCCTCTCTAATGTATTCTTTATTTCAGTCATTCTTCATTTCTGACTGGTTCTTTCTTATGTTTTCTATCTCAATTTTTATGTTTCCTATCTTTTTGTTAAAGTTCTCACTGAATTCATGTACTCTTCCCTAAGTTCATTGAGCATCCTTATAACCAGTGTTTTGAATTCTGCATTTGATAGGTTGCTTGTCTCCATTTTGTTTAGCTGTTTTTCTGCAGCTTTGTTTTGTGCTTTCATTTGGGACATGTTTCCTTGTCTCCCCATTTTGGCTGTCTCCTTGTGTTTACTTCTATGTATTAGGTAGTGCTGCTGTATCTCCTGGTCTTAGTAGAGTGGCTTTATGTAGTAGGTGTCCTATGAGATCCAGTGGTGCAGTCTCCCTGGTCACCTGAGCTGAGTGCTCCAGGTGTGTCCCTTCTGTGGGTTGGCTGTGCCGTCCTATTGTAGATGAGCCTTGTTTGCTGTATGTACAGCAATGAGAGGGATTGACCCTCAGGTTGATTGGCTGTGAAGACTGGCTGTGACTACAGTGGAGTAGTGGTGTGCAGGGGCTGACCCTATGGAGCAGGATTCACATTAGCAGGGCACTGGGGCCTTCCCAATCTGTACTTTGGGTGTGTGATCCTCTGAGGAGGCTGGGTGGTGCTCAAGCTCTGTCCCACGCTGGCCACTGGGCATGCCAGCTCCAGGGCTGGGAGAGGCTCTGCCACAGTGCAAGTTCAGTCATAGCTTGTGCCCTGCCCAGAGCTACCTGACATGAGCCACAAAGCAATCCACAAATAGGTGTCACCCATGCTGGGCTTGAAGGTTCCTGGGGGAGGCCAAGCTACAAATAAGGCTTGCTGCCTCTAGTACCAAAATTCCCCACAATTTGCTTCACTGAAGAGAATGACCAGATTTCCTTCCTGACTCAGGCCTGAACCAGCATTGTTCCCTCCCTGCCTTTTCTCTCCTTTTTCCCATGCTCTGATTCTTCTCTTTTTATCATATGGTAGTACTATCTCAAGAGTGCTACTTTTGAAAAGATGAAAAGGTCTTAGAATGAGATGTGTTAATATTGCTTATTGATCTTAAATCGTGGAAGCTTTTGATTTTTCTTTACATTGGAAATACTGTCTATTTTCCTTGTCTTCTATAGAACTAGACCTCCTTTATAGGCTCAACATTCTCAAAGCCATTATTGGAATTTTTAAAGCCTTGATCCTGAATCATTTTCTCACTCTATGCTCTTTCCCTAAGCAACAAATCTATTCCCACATTTCAATTAAATCTAGATGTACAACACTATGAAATTTGCTCTAATGCTGACCAAGCTCTGATGCAGTATGCTTAAAGAACTTGTATTGAGAGTGAAAGAAGGTACTATGGATTATAACACTAGTACAATTGGCATAATCTCAACTGTCTGAAGCAAACCAGAACATTTGGTCACCCAGGGTATCACAATCTCTTACTTAATTTCTCCACTTGGATATCTCAAAGTTATCTCAGACTCAGTATCTCCAAGTTTAAACTCATAGTTTTCCCTGCCAATAAGCACTGCCTTCCAGTGTTACCTACCTCAAGGAATGGCATAAATATTCAGTTACATAAAAGAGAAACCTCATTGTGATTCTTTACACCTGCTTCTTCCTGCACCAAAGTTTTTCTCCATCTTCACAACCATATAACTAAGTAAAGTGATCATCAGTTCTTATGTGAAGTGACCCTCGTGAATCTAGTCTTGTTTTCCTCTGAACCACACATGAGCCAAAATAATATTTTCAAAATGTAAAAAGATCATGTCAAACCCGCCTTGATCTAGCTCCCTTTAAAATTTTACTCACTATTAAAAAATAAATACCAAAGTCTTTAAAAGGATTGCAAGCCATTGGTTGATTCATTCATTTAACCGATATTTTGCCCTGTATTAAGCATTATTCAAAGTACTTAAGGTCTGACAAAAAGTAAAGCAAATACAATTCCTCATTTTAAGGGGTTACTTTCTACTGGGAGAGACTAACAAACAAGCAAAAGAGAAAAAGACATATAAAGTAAGGTGTAATAACAATAATGGGAACAAACAGGGAATGAGATATTTGAGAAAACAAGTGGACAGGAAAGAATAGAGGAAAGAGAAGTCCAACTACAGAGAAGAGTGTCCAAATACCTCATGTTGGAAAAGACTACAGGGGACTGAAAGAAGTTAACAGAGTACAAAATAGTCCATGAAGGGGAGAACTGTGCAAAACAAGGTAGGAGACATACTAGGTGTGATCAAACTAGGTGTGTAAATAAAACTAGGTGTGTAAATAAAACTAATGTATCACGGTAAAAAACATATTGCCATTAATCCCCTTCAAAATACTCCCCCACACTTCAAACACACTTATCTCATCATTCATGCCACTTTCTGAAGCAGCTCTGGAAGTCTTTCATGAGTGTCTTTAGTTGTGTTGTCGTGGCTGCCTTGAGGTCCTGAATCAATTTAAAACGTTTACCTTTTCATGGTTATTTTGACTTTGGGAAAGAGCCAGAAGTTGCATGGTGCCAGATCTGGTGAATAAAGTGGATGAGGACACAGCGTAATGTCTTTACTTGACAGAAATTGTCGTACCAGAAGTGATGTATGACATGGAGACTTTCTGTTATGATCACAAAATCCCATGATGCTGCTGCCAAGAGCCATCTAACAAAAAGGCAGGGATCTTTAATATGGGAAGTGGCTCGTCGAAACTTAGTAACAGTGTGTGAAAAGTTTTAACTTGTTGGGTGCAGTCAGTCAGATATGAGCTACAGTTAAGAGAAGGTGTGTTTTAAAGTGTGCAGTAAATCATCCTCCATCATGAAAACACCGTGTCACACATCACTTCTGGTACAACAATTTCTGTCAAATAAAACCATTGCGGTGTGTCTTCATCCACCGTATTCACTGGATCTGGCACTGAGCGGCTTCCGGCTCTTCCCCAAAGTCAAAAATGATTCAGGACACTGAGGCAGCCACAACAGAGAAACTAAAGACACTCTCGAAAGAAGACTTCCAGAACTGCTTCAGAAAGTGACAAGAACGATGGGATAAGTGTGTTCGAAGAGAGGGTGACTATTTTGAGAGGAATTAATGGCAATACATCTTTTACTGTGATATATGTATATATATATGTATATATACACACACATATATATTTAAACATTCACTATGTTGTTTGATCACACCTCCTACAGGCCAGGTCATGTGTAGGTTTGTAGGTCATGGTGAAAAGACTTGGAAGTTTAGAGTAGGTGGAATAATAGACTATCAAAGATGCTTCATACGAATTTCCAAGCCTGTGAATATGTTACCTTACATGGGAAATGACCCATTTAAGAATTCTGACCTCCAAAAATATAAGAGAATAAATTTTTACTCTTTTAAGTTATTAAGTTTCTGGTGATTTATTGCAATAGTAACCAGAAACTAATATACCCACACACCCAGAAATGTAAACTGAAATGTAATTTTTCATGCTTTGCAATCACAAGCTATGACTCTTTTCAGGGACTACTTTCTAAGTGCCCAAGTCCCTGGATGCTAACTAGGGCTTTGCCTTAGAAAACCAGGCAAATATTTACACATAAATTTAGATTTTAAACCACGAAAGAATGGGCAATTTGATTCCACAAAAGTAACTTATTTGCATAATATAGGCACGCATTGATAAATTAGAAGTAGAATCCAGGTCCCTTTTTTGTCTTTATCAATGCACTATTTTTCTGCTGGCTTTTATTCATTAAACCTATGTATAGTATTCTAAATCAACTAAGCCCAATTCAGTTTGAAAAGACTGTTATATGCCTTTCTAGAACTATTGATTTATAATTTATACTATAGGGTAAAATTTAGTTAAAAAGTGTAGTTCATGGAAAAGAAACTTCTAGTCATTGATTTATTCAGTCATTCACCAAGCAATTAGTGGCCAGTATGTGCCAGACACTGTTATAGAGACTGGATATGGTGTTGACTAGGGAAGACAAGAGGTCCATTCTCACAGAATTTTCATTCTAGAAGGAGTAGACAGATGATAAAGACCCAAAATAAATAATAAACTGCCAAGTCGTGATAATGGCTATATTGTGATAGAGAGTACCAGAGGTGTGGTTGTAAAAGCCTCTATGAAGAGATAATATCACAGCTATGCCTGAATGAAAAGAAGAATACAGTCACAAGGAAAGAGTATTCCAGGTAGAGGGAACAGCAAGTGCTACAGGGTGCTGTGTGAGCACATGAATTTAATTGGCATTCTGGAATGCAATGCACTGGGTAAGACAGACATGGTTATAAATTAGGCTTAATGTAAAATGGATATGTCATCCTAAGCAAGTCACTTATATGAGACTCCATTTTTTTATCTCAGAAATGGGATAAGAAAACATACTCCAGTGAATTCTAGTAAAGATTAATTAGATAAAATTTGTGAAAATGCTTAGCCTCTAGTGGAGAAGAAATGCATTTTGTACTCTCTTCCTTTGAAAGAGAAGGCACATAATGCTTAGTCTGGTGCAATTCTTTATCTCAAAGGCATCCTCCTAAAAGACTCAAAGGGACAGAGGGGAGTGGAGCCAGAAAAGAAGACCCAGGGAAACCACAACCTATTTGCAGCTGAGAGGAGAGTTTGAATGGTGAGGCTAAGTAGCAGCCAAATGTGGCTGAAGAAGTGTCTCCACTCAGAAAAGACAGAGCATTGAGATGAAAAATGGTGGCAGAGAAAAACGGGTTGTGCTGATCAGGTGGTCAGCATCACCGAGGGAAAAAAGTATAATTTGGACAGCATCCAATTCTCATTTGTCACTTTATGACAATGTTCTCTATTTGATTATTTTCCCAAACCAGCTAATTAAAAATGCCTTTGCCCAGTGAGAGTCCATGATTGACAACACCCTCTCTTAAACCTACAGCTGTTAAACAGTGTGTTTCCTTTATTCTAACATGTGCCCTTATAATGGATGAATTGTCATCACTCTGTGAAATTATCTAAGCGAAACCTTGCGTGTGTTGCAGTGCTCTCTCTAGCCTCCCAGGAAGATAAGCATCAAGCCCGCACTTGTGAGCAGGCTGAGGTCAGCCACAGCAGACCTGGGGGAAAGGCTTACTACCAAGAGCTCACAGTGGTGCGTCTCAGGCTCCATCAGGAGGTGCAGTCCTAAGTAGCTGCAGGAAACCTAGCAGTCATTCCTAGGAGGAGTGCCCAGAGCAGTTCCCTAGAGGAGGCAGCGAAACCCAGACTTCGAGGGGCAAATGAGGATATTATTAAACATCTGTCGTTGCCAGATTCTCCGCAGGAGATTATTGGGAATGCAAAATTCACCAAGAAATGCTATCTTTCCTTAAAGATCAGACTTCTTCATCTTATCATTATTACTCAACCAGACAATCTACCTTCCATCCTCATCACTCACTGAAACAATGCCAAATCGTATTTACATCTCAGGCTCCTACAAGGACAAGTCTTTGACCTTCTTACTGTCTTTCTCTCCCTTGAGTAATATGATAAACAAAGTACCATTTTCTTGCCACTGATTTTTCTGTTCTGTATTAGTCTCCATTCTCAGGCCTTTGCCCTTGTCTACCTCTTAGATATGTTGGTTTCCTGAGACTGCCTTTGAGTCTCTTCTATTTTCTCTTTGCATGTTCCTGCTGGCAATTCCAAACATGCCCAGGGAACCAGCTACCAGCCAAATGTTGAACACTCTTTCTGATAGAAATATTTTTGCCAACTCAAAATTCACAGACATGTGCTTGGGTTATGAACAGAAAAATGAGCTTCAATTTTATTCCCTTCACAGTTCAGATTATCAAAGGAACAACTTACATCATTGGGCTACCTTGCAGTCCAAACAGAGATATCACAAAAACAGGTGATGATAATGAATCTAAAACCACTTTATCTAAATTTCCGACTTATTTCAAAATATACTGGTAATTTCACATTTGAAACAGCACAAGTCCTAATCCCATGATAAAGAAAAGCATATTAACTCACACATCAACTAGTATCTCCTGGCCTTTTGATACCTTGTTAAGGTTGCCAAGAATCCCCATTTCATATTTGTGACATTTTAGCTTTCTCAAAGATTGTTTTTAAATACACAAGAGACTGAGGTTCTCATGATGGCTTTGGCTTTGATTTCACCTACTACTGGAGTTAAATAATTTCTGGATTACTTCTTTCTATAAATACTGATTCTAGTTCTATAGCATGTTCTGTGAAAACTTTCTCTTAGATTACTCACACACACACTTTCATTCTTAGATGTGCATTTTACTAAGGACTGTGTGTGCTTGAGTGTATGATAGACTGTGCAAATTGGTTGTAGATGGGAATGGAGAGATAAAGAAAGGTTTTAACCTAGAAACATGCAAAATAATAGACATCTCTGTTCTTACATTTCTTCTCTTGGAGGCTTCCTATCTAGACAAAATGTCATAGACTAGTTTCTGATTCTTTTCACTAAGAAGAACTATAACTCCTGGAAATAATGCAAGAGCCAATTAAGGAGAATTCTGAAAGGAGGAAAACAAAAGTCAAAGTCAGAACTGAAGGAAGAACATAAAGGCAGGGCATTTGAGGTCCCCTCATCCCACCCAGCAATGAAAAGCAGTCCAGGCCTAGCTTTTTCTAACGCCAACCTCACAACAGAAAGCAGCACATGTAAAATCATTCCTCAGACCAATTTAGTGAGAGTCACTCTCTGACAGCATCAGGTAAGTCTGAAAGCAAAGAATGTCAGGCCACAAAAGTAGCCTGGTCTAGGAAGCACTCGCTCTTCATTGCCCTGGACTGTAGATTCCCTTTGCCCATCGAGAGGCACCAGGCAGACCCCTCCTGGGGGAAACCCTTCCAGCTCCTCAGGAAGTTCCAGCAGGGACCAGTGAGAGGACCACCAAACATGATAAACCAAGCAGACAAAAACAGCATTGCAAAGATAGTGTAAATTAAATTGTCTTTGAAACCAAAGCCCACCAAAGTAGTCCAAAACCTGGATGTTGAACCTAAACAGGGTGACTGCCTGCTAAAATAGAATAATTTATATAGGACCCCCCCTCTTTCTAACTGGGGATCCTAAGATGATAGTAAAAATGTGAGGCTGCTATCTGAATTCACCCAGTCATTCCAAGAATCAGGAAAATTACAACTTGAAGGAAAAATACAATCATCTTACAACAACATTGAGAAAAATCAGGTACTAGAATTATGTGACAAGGATTTTAAATGAGCCATCATAATAATGCTTCAACAAGTAACTACAAACTCTTTTGAAACAAATGGAAAGATAGAAAATCTCATCAAAGAAATAGAAGTTATTTTAAAAAGGGAATCATAGACCTGAATAATGTAATAACAGAAATGAAAAACATTCATGGGATGGGATCAATGACAGAGTGGAGATGACAAAGGATAGAAATTGAGGAGAGTGATTATAATCGACCCAATCTGAACAACATAGAAAAAAGATTAATATAAAAATGAACAGCCTCAGCTACTTGTAGAAAATAATAAAAGATCACTCTGTTAGCATTAATATTTATATGACCAGAGTCCTAGAAGAAGCGGGGGGAAGAGAGTGTGCCTGAAAGGATATTTGAAGAAATACTGGCTGAAAACTGCCCACATTGGGTGAAACACATAAACCTCTGGATTCATGAAGTTGATCAAAGCCCAAATAAGATAAACCGAATGAAATCCATGCCAAGATACATAATAATTGAACTTCTGAAAACTAATGACAAAGTATGGAAAGCATTGAAAGAGAAAAAAACACATTATCTAAAGGGGGAAACCAACTCAATGCAGATAAAACTGATTTCTTATCTGAAATCATCAAGGCCAGAAGGAAGTGGCACAATATTTTCAAGTGCTCAGAAAAAAGAACTGTTAAATGGGAATCTTTATTCAGTGACACTCTCCTTCAAGAATAAAATGGAAACAAGACATTCTCAGATGAAGGGAAACTAAAATAATTTTTAGTCTTGTCCTTAAAGAATGACTAAAGGGGAGTGACGTCATAGGAATGGCGGCAGCAGGGCGCACTTTCTGAGTTCTCCTCCGGATCTTGTTGCAAACGGGAACTATAACCCATCGAGGAAATTTTCGCTCACCACACAATATAGTGGGGAGATTCGTGGATTGCTTGAAGCTAAGAAATTCTTGGGGGTACGCTAACTGGACGGAGCAAGGAGAGGAGGAGGAGGGGCGGCGTGGGAGCGCCCGGCCGGCAGCGGCGGGAGAGCCCAGCCCCCAGCGGAGCCTCGGCTGGCGGGGGCGAAAACCGAAAACCACTGTGCCGGGCACGCATGGGATCCCAGGCGGAGCGGAGAGCGCAGAGACCGGGGGTAGGCTCTTTCCCTGCTCCCACGGCTGATTTCTCCCGCCGGGAAGGCGGCGCGCCCTGCGGCGGTCGGGGGGCGCAGTCTCCATACCTGGGCCTCTCCCCCCCCCCGCCCTGCTCTCCCAATCCTACCCCGCCCTTCCAGAGACTTAAACCGGCCCCTGAACCGAGAAGTGGTATCTAACGCTCACGTTTTGGGAAGCCTGACGGGCAGCCCTGACCCACGCAGATTGGGCAGTGTGCGTGATTTTGGCTGCGCTAGGAGAGAAGAGACGCCTCCACCCCCAGCCACCACCTTTTCTGGCCTGCGGGAAGAGGGCGACGCACGGCTGGGCTGGGAGAGTGAAGACCCCTCCATCTCCAGCCCCCACCCTTCCTGGCTTGCCTAGGGTGGGGTGGGTGCAGCTGCCGAGACACACCCGGAGATCAGCAGTGAGGCAGGTGCAGCTCTGGGCTTTCAGCAGATCAGAAATCTCCCGCCCGCACTCACACACACACACTGAAGAGGTGCCTTAAGACTCAAAAGTTTTGGTCACGTATCTGGTGGTGCCACTCTCAGTGTGCATTTGTGCAGGCAAGGGCAGAAACTGCATTGACATTGTAAAAACTATCATCCAGACCCCTCAGGCCCACGCTTTTAAGTCTGCAGTCCCAAAGTCTCTCTGGGCACCAGGTGACCGGCTCTGCCTGTGCAATAAGCAGGGGGCTCCTTGGTACAGCAGAGAACAACCTAGACATTGCTTGGTGGGCTTAGGCCGAGACTGTCGCTGCTTTTTGTATTGCTTTGTTTTGTCTTGTTTTGCTTTGTCTTTATATCTTTGATATCTTTGCCTCTGTCGAGTGGGGTTATCAGGTGGTTTTGCATGTGAACGTATTTGATATTTTTCTTTGTTGTTGTTGTTGCTGTTGTGCTTGGTGATTTGCTTTGTTCTGAAACTGCCCTGCCGGGGCCCAGCTTGTGAGGCACGGTCAGCAGATCAGAAATATCCCGCCCGCACCCATACACACACACTGAAGGAGTGCCCTAGGACTCACGAGCTCTGGACAAAGGACTGGTGGTGCTCCTCTCGGTGTGCATACGTGCGGACAAGGGCAGAAGCTGCACTGACTTTGTGGAGACTATCATCCAGACCCCTCAGGCCCACGCTTTTAAGTCTGCAGTCCCAAAGTCTCTCTGAGCACCAGGTGACCGGCTCTGCCTGCGCAATAAGCAGGGGGCTCTTTGGTACAGCAGAGGACAACCTGGTCATTGCTTGGTGGGCTCAGGCCGAGACGGTCGCTGCTTTTTGTTTTGCTTTGTTTTGCTTTGCTTGGTTTTGTTTTGCTTTGTCTTGTATCTTTGATATCTTTGCCTGTGTCGAGCGGGGGTTATCGGCTGTTTGTTTTTTTTTTTTTTTTTTTTTTTTGTTTTTTTGTTTTTTTTTTTTTTTTTTTTTCCTCTTTGCTGTTGTCGTTGCTGCTGTGCTTGGTGATTTGCCTTGTTCTGGGACTTCCCTGCCGGGGCCCAGCTTGGGTGGCACGGAACTCGGCATATCCGGGGGCCAACTCCAGACCAAATCGGAGTGCAGCCGGGTTTGACCTGCAGGTCACACACCTAGAGGGGGTTCTCGGCAGGCTCTGGAGCCCATAGAGGCCAAATCACATTGGGGTGGTAAACCCTCACGCAGCAGAGTGCCCTGCGGGGGGCAGAGCCAAGTCTCACAGCAGGTCAGCCCAGGAGTTGACCCCACCTGCTCATTAGCGGGAAGCAATTAAAGATCTTCTTGAACGGGACAGTGTACACAACACAAGACTCACCTTTGGAGCACACGCAGAGGAGGACGACGTGGTGCGAGTCAAATATAAAGGACACATACTACATAAGATAACCTAGCAAGAACTAAGAACTCTAGGGGATCTACCTAATATATCAAAATAAACACAGTCAGCCACAATGGGGAAACAAAGATACACGTCCCAAATAAAAGAACAGAAGAAGCTTCCACAACTGGAACCAAATGAAGCAGACGTAACCAACCTCTCAGAGACAGAGTTCAGAACACTGGTGATAAGAATGTTTAAGGAGCTTAGAGAAGACATAAAGAAGGATGTAGAAATCATAACGAAAAACCAGTTGGAACTAAAGAACACAATTACCGAAATTAAGAACTCACTTGAAGGAATTACCAGCAGGCTAGATGAAGCAGAGGATCGAATCAGCGACTTAGAAGACAAGGTAGCAGAGATCACCCAAACGGAACAACAAAAAGAAAAAAGAATAAAAAACAATGAAGATGGCCTAAGAGACCTCTGGGATAACATCAAGTACAACAACATGCGCATCATAGGAATACCAGAAGGTGAAGAGAGCAAGCAAGGGATTGAGAACATATTTGAAGTAATAATGTCTGAAAACTTCCCCAACCTGATGAAGGAAACCAACATACAAGTCCAGGAAGTGCAGAGAGTTCCAACCAGGATTAACCCAAACAGGTCCACACCAAGACACATTATAGTTAAAATGGCAAAGCTTAAAGACAAAGAGAGAATCCTAAAAGCAGCAAGAGAAAGACGGAGGGTTACATACAAGGGAACTCCCATAAGACTATCAAATGATTTTTCTACAGAAACATTGAAGGCCAGGAGGGAGTGGCAGGAGATACTTAAAGTGATGGAAAACAAAGGCCTACAACCTAGATTGCTTTATCCAGCAAGGCTATCATTTAAAGTTGATGGAGAGATAAAGAGCTTTCCAGAAAAAAATAAGCTAAAGGAATTTATTACCACCAAGCCAGCATTGCAAGAAATACTAAAAGGACTTCTGTAAATAGAAGAAAGATCAAAACAACCTAACTACAAATTTAAAAATGGCAATATCTATGTACCTATCAATAATCACTTTAAATGTAAATGGATTAAATGCTCCAATCAAAAGACATAGGGTGGCTGACTGGATAAGACAGCAAGACCCTTGTATATGCTGTATACAAGAGACTCACCTCAGAACAAAAGACACACACAGGCTGAAAGTGAAGGGTTGGAGTAAGATATTTCATGCAAATGGAAACGAGAAAAAAGCTGGAGTTGCAATACTTATTTCTGACAAAATAGACTTTAAAATGAAGAACATACTAAAAGATAAAGATGGGCACTATATAATAATAAAGGGATCGATCCGACAAGAGGACATAACCCTAGTAAACATCTATGCACCCAACATAGGAGCACCTAAATATATAAAACAGGTACTGACTGACATAAAGGCAGAGATCAACAGTAACACTATTATAGTCGGGGACTTCAACACACCTCTGACCACAAGGGACAGGTCTTCCAGACAGAAAATCAATATGGAAACAACAGCCTTAAATGATACATTGGACCACTTGGATTTAATCGATATTTTCAGAACATTTCACCCCAATGCTGCAAAATACACCTTCTTCTCAAGCGCACATGGAACATTTTCCAAGATAGATCATATGTTAGGCCACAAAACAAGTCTTGATAAATTTAAGAAAATTGAAATCATACCAATTGTCTTCTCTGATCACAATGCTATGAAATTAGAAATGAACTACAGGAAAAAAACGGGAAGACACACCAATTCATGGAGGCTGAATAACTTATTACTAAATAATGAATGGGTCAAGCAGGAGATCAAGGAAGAAATCAAAAGATATTTCGAGATAAATGAAAATGAAAACACGACGACCCAAAATCTATGGGATGCCGCGAAAGCAGTCCTAAGAGGGAAATTCATAGCTTTGCAGGCCTACCTAAAGAAACAAGAAACATCACTAATCAACAGTTTATCTTCACATTTAAGGGATTTGGAAAAAGAACAGCAAAATAAGCCCAAAGGGAACACAAGGAAGGAGATAATAAAGATCAGAGCAGAAATAAATGAAATAGAAACCAGAAAAACAATACAAAAGATCAATGAATCCAAGAGTTGGTTCTTAGAGAAGATAAACAAAATCGACAAACCTTTAGCCAGACTCATTAAAAAAAAGAGAGAGAGGACCCAAATTAATAAAATCAGAAACGAAAGAGGAGAAGTGACAATGGACACTGCAGAAATACAAAGAGTTTTAAGAAGTTACTATGAGCAACTATATGCCAACAAATTTGACAATTTGGAAGAAATGGACAATTTTCTAGAGGCGTACAACCTTCCAAGGCTAACTCAAGAAGAAACAGAAAACCTGAATAGACTGATTACCACCACGGAAATTGAATCAGTAATCAACAGTCTCCCAACAAACAAAAGCCCTGGACCAGATGGCTTTACAGGTGAATTTTACAAAGCGTTCAAAAAAGAATTATCACCAATTCTCCTCAAGCTCTTCCAAAAAATCCAGAAGGAGGGAAGACTCCCAAACACTTTTTACGAAGCCACTATCACCCTGATCCCAAAATCAGACAAAGACACCACAAAAAAAGAAAACTACAGGCCGATATCTTTAATGAACATAGATGCAAAAATCCTCAACAAAATATTAGCAAACAGAATTCAGCAATACATTAAAAAGATCATTCACCACGATCAAGTGGGATTCATCTCTGGTATGCAGGGGTGGTTCAACATCCGCAAATCTATTAATGTGATACACCACATTAACAAAATGAAAAATAAAAATCACATGATCATATCAATAGATGCAGAAAAAGCATTTGATAAAATCCAACAGCCATTTATGATAAAAACCCTTAAGAAAGTGGGAATAGAGGGATCTTATCTCAACATAATAAAGGCCATATATGACAAACCCACAGCTAACATCATACTCAATGGGGAAAAGCTAAAACCATTCCCCCTAAGATCAGGAACAAGGCAAGGATGCCCACTATCTCCGCTTCTATTCAACATAGTTCTGGAAGTTCTTGCCACAGCAATCAGACAAGAAAAAGAAATAAAAGGCATCCAGATTGGTAAGGAGGAAGTAAAGTTATCATTGTATGCAGATGATATGATACTATATATAGAGAACCCTAAAGACTCCACCAAGAAGCTATTAGAGCTGATAGATGAATTTAGTAAAGTGGCAGGATACAAAATTAATATTCAGAAATCAGTTGCATTTGTATATACCAATAATAAAACATCAGAAGGAGAAATTAAAAAAACAATCCCATTTACAATCGCTCCAAAGACTATAAAATACCTGGGAATAAATTTAACCAAAGAAGTAAAAGATCTATACTCAGAAAATTATAAGACACTGATGAAAGGAATGAAGGAAGATATAAATAGATGGAAACACATATCATGTTCATGGATAGGAAGAATTAATATAGTTAAAATGTCCATACTGCCTAAGGCAATATACATATTCAATGCAATTCCTATCAAACTGCCAACGTCGTTTTTCACAGAAATAGAACATATAATCCTAAAATTTATATGGGACCATAAAAGACCCCGAATAGCAAAGGCAATCTTGAGAAATAAGAACAAAGTGGGAGGTATAACAATACCTGACTTCAAATTATACTACAAGGCTACAGTAATCAAAACAGCATGGTACTGGCATAAAAACAGACACATAGATCAATGGAACAGAATAGAGAGTCCAGAAATAAATCCACGCCTATATGGCCATTTAATCTACGACAATGGAAGCAAGAATGTACGATGGAGTAATGACAGTCTATTCAATAAATGGTGCTGGGAAACCTGGACAGACACATGCAAAAAAATGAAGTTGGACCACCTCCTTACACCATATACAAAAATAAATTCAAAATGGCTTAAAGACTTAAATGTAAGGTCTGAAACCATAAAATACCTAGAAGAAAATATAGGAAGAAACTTCTCAGACATTACCCGGAGTAAGATTTTTACTGATATACACCCTCGCGCGAGGGAACTAAGAGAAAGAATAAACATGTGGGATTATATCAAACTAAAAAGTTTTTTCACAGCAAAGGAAACCATCAATAAAACAAGAAGGGATCCTACTGAATGGGAAAAGATATTTGCCAATGATATATCTGATAAGGGATTAATATCACAAATCTATGGAAAACTTACTCAACCCAACTCCAAAAAAACAAACGATCCAATTAAAAAATGGGCAGAGGACTTGAAGAGACATTTTTTCTGAAAAGGACATACAGATGGCAAACAGACATATGAAGAAATGCTCAACCTCGCTAACCATCAGAGAAATGCAAATAAAAACCACAATGAGATACCACCTCACCCCAGTCAGAATGGCTATCATCAATAAATCAACAAACAACAAGTGCTGGCGCGGATGTGGAGAAAAGGGAACGCTTGTGCACTGTTGGTGGGATTGCAGACTGGTGCAGCCGCTATGGAAAACAGTATGGAGGTATCTCAAAATTCTGAAAATGGAACTACCTTATGATCCAGTAATTCCACTCCTAAGTATCTATCCGGAGAAATCCAGAACTTCAATTCAAAAATCTCTGTGCACTCCTATGTTTATTGCAGCACTATACACAATAGCTAAGACATGGAAACAACCAAAATGCCCATCGGTAGATGACTGGATTAAGAAACTGTGGTACATTTATACAATGGAGTATTATGCAGCCATAAGGAAGAAAGAAATCTTACCATTTGCAACAACATGGATGGATCTAGAGAACATTATGTTAAGTGAAATAAGTCAGACAGAGAAAGATAAGTACCATATGATCTCACTTATTTGCTGATTGTAAAGAAAAGAATAAGTGAATGAACTAATCAGAAACAGTTTGGGAGACAATGAGGAAAAACTGAGGGTTGCTAGATGGGCGGGGGGGTGGGGGGTGGGGGGGAGGGTGAGGGGATTGGAGGGCAGTCGGTGACCACAGGATGGCCACGGGGTTTGAAAATTAATCTGGGGAACGTAATTTGGTGGTTACCAGAGCGTAAGGGGGTTGGGGGGTGGGGGATGAGGGTGAGGGGGATCAAATGTACGGTGATGGAAGGGGAGCTGACTCTGGGTGGTGAACACACAGTGTGATTTATGGATGATGTGATACAGAATTGCACAACTGAAATCTATGTAATTCTACTAACAATTGTCACCCCCAATAAATTAAAAATAAATAAAAAAAAAAAAAAAGAAAAGAAAAAAAAAAGAATGACTAAAGGAAGTTCTTCAAACAGAAAAGAAATGATAGAAGGAAACTTGGAGCGTTATGAAGGAAGAAAGAACTATAGACTGAACATACGCAAATATGGGTGCATACAATGGACAATTTTTCTCCTGCTGAGTTTTTCTGAACATACGCAAATATGGGTGCATACAATGGACAATTTTTCTCCTGCTGAGTTTTTAAAATCATATTTGACGATTGAGACAAAAATTACAAACTCACTTGAACTGGTAAAATTTCTTCACTTGACTCACCACCACAGATTTTTCACTGGCACTTTTATCCCACAGAGCTCCTGGCCTCACACTATTTTTCCATTTTCCCCCCTATTTCCAACTTATTCAAAGAAACTCCATGTTTTTCTCCCTACATTAAGCAAAGGACATATTACTTTTGCCATCTTTGGAATAATCTACCATATAATTTTTTCCAGTTTTGGATTATTATATAAAGCTTTCATTGTCATCCTTCTATACTGTGTATGGGTTAGTGGACATATAAATGCACTCTCGTGATTGTATATCTACAAGTGGAATTGTGGAGTTAAGAGTTTTGGCATACTTTTTAGCTCTAATAGATACTGCCAAACAGTTATTCAAACTATGGATAGGTTTGAGTGTTCCTAAACTCTCATGAACACTTGAAATTGCCAATGTTGTTAATTTTAGCCATATTTGTGAGATATAGTCATATTCCATTGTTTTATGTTTCTATGTTCTATGTTTTAATGTTTATTTCTCTAATGACTAAAGATGTTGATTACATTTTCATATATTCATTGAACATTTAGATTTCCTCCTCTGTAAAATACCTGTTGAAGTATTTTTCCATTTTTAGAAATTAATTATAAAATAAATTGTCTTTCCTTATTGGTTCATATGTGTTGTTATGTAAAATTTCTAGATAATAGGTCTTCTCAGACAGATAAATAATAAGATAGATTAAATAAAGAGATATAGCTAGTTAGCTAGCTCGCTAGAGAGATAGACTAGCATGTCTCAGGCATGTCTATTTATTTTCTGATTGCTGTTCTGGATAAAAAGAAATTCTTATTCTTATGATCAATTTCTTATATTTTTCTTTAATTATTTGTGCCTATGTTCTATTTATGAAAATTTTGCACACCCTAAGGCCATGGATATTGCCCTATACTTTATTGTGAAACATTATTTGGAACACACACACACACACACACACACACACACACAAACACACATACATTTTCTCCTCTGCTTTTCAGTTCTTGAAGATCTGTGCTTCCTTGTGGTATTATATCCCTTGAAACTGAAAAAAATCCTTATTTTATTTTATTCTTTTGTAGTGCATGTCTGTTGGCAATGAATACACTCAGATTTTGTTTGATTGAAAATGACATTTTCACCTTTATTTTTTGAAAGCATTTGCAGGGTGTAGAATTCTATGTTAGCATTTTTTGGGTTTTGTTTTTGTTTTTGTTTTTGCCTTTCAGCACTTTATTTTACTGCTTGTGGTTTTCATTGTTTCTGTTGAGAAGTCAGCAGTCTCATTCTCATTATTACCTCGAAGGCAATGCATCTTTTTTCCTTGGGCTGCATTAAGTTTTTCTCCTTATATTTAGTTTTCAATAGTTGTAGTAATACATCTATGGGTGTTGCAGTCTTTGTATTTATCCAGGGTTGAGTTTGCAGAACGTTTTGAACATGTGGGCTGATGTCTTTCTTGAGGTTTCAAAGATACAACAATTTTTTAAAATTATTTGTCCACTTACAGTTGACATTCAATATTATTTTATATTAGTTTCAGGTGAACAGCATTAGTTTCAGGTGAACAGTGGTTAGACATTTATAAAATTTATGAAGTGATTCCCCTGACTAGTCTAGTTATACATGTGGCACTACACATAGTTATTGCAATATTATAGATTATATTCTCTATGCTGTACTTTACATCCCCATAACTATTTTGTAACTACCAATTTATATTTTTTAATTCCTTCACCTTTTCCACCCAGCTCCTCAATTCCTCGCCTCTCTGGCAACCAAATCACTATTTTTTCTTTATATTTTTTTTGTCCCATTCTCTTTCTTCTCCTCTTAGGAGTCTTAATTGGGCTATATTAGACTTTAAACTAGCTACCACATCTTATGTTCTGTTTGTCTTCTTTTGTACTATTTTTATATGCTTTGCTATGCATATTTTCTATAGCTCCGTCCTCAAGTTTACTAACTCTGCTGTGTTCAGGGCGCTGTAAATTTGTCCAATGAATTCTTAAATTTAGATATTGATTTTGCAGATACAGAATATTCTTAGATTATTTCTACTTATTTTAATTTTTTGCTGAAGTACTCCATTTTTCCTTCTAATTTTCCATCTTTTCCCACTATCTTTAACATATCGACATACTTGATTTGAAGCCTTGGAATGCTAACTTTCATATCTTTTTCTGGATCTACTTTTACTGATTATTTTATTTTTTGACTATGTGTTATTTTCCGAATTCTTTGCATATTGTGATTTCTAATTAAATGCTGCTCATTGTGGTTTATGTGGCAGAGGTTCTTAATTACGTTGTCTTCCTCCAATGAGTGTTAAGTTTAATTCTTTTAGGCAGTTGAATCAATCACTGGCCCATAATTTTGCTCTTATTAAGATGAGTTTTAGGGTTTATAAAACTGGATCTATTTCAATATTGCCTTTACTCATGGAATGTAAGCCTTACTTTTAAGGTGTGATCCTCACCTCACTCAAAGCGCTGGCCTTTCCATAATAGGCATGTCACAAAAGCATTTGAAACAAAATTATAAAAATAGACCAGCAGTTGGAGTATAAGACAATCTCAAGAAGTTTCAATATACTGATATCAGAATATGTTTTCTGACCACAATGAAATTAAATGATAAATGCAAAGAAAATAATTAGAAAATCTCCAAATATTTGACATTTCAACAATATACTTCTAAATAACCCATATTTCAAAGAAGAAATCCCTATGTATGTTAAGGAATATTGGTAAATGAACTAAACCAAATAATAATAAAATTCAGACTGATAGCAATAATAAAAACCAATTTATTTTGGAAAGAAATGAAACAAATTTGGTAAAACGCTAACAAAACTAATGATTAAAAAAAGACAAAATGAAATTTAGGTATATCAGGAATTTCAAAAAAAACTTCTTACTGATCCTACAGATGTCAGATTAAAATATGATATAAACAAGCTTATGCCAGAAAACTGTTAATGTATATGAAATGACAAAGTTATTGAAAACCACACTTTATAAAACCTGACAGAAGGAACTAGTAAGAATATGTAGTTGTTTAATTAAAAATCTTCTTACAAAAATAGAACTCCTGACCTAGAAGGTTTTATCGACACATTCCTCAAAACTTTTAAGAAAAAACGTATCAATTTTACACAAATTATTTCAGAATATATAAAATCAGGAGACATGTTCTAACCATTTTTATGAGTTTATCATACCCCTGACCCCAAATCTGATAAGGATATTACAATAAATAAAATCGTGCACCCCTCTTAAGCATAGATACAAAAAGCCTTAAAAAGGTATTACAAATCAAATTACACACACACACACACACACACACACATTTACCAAGTATGGTTTCTTTCACAAACATAAGATTGGTTTTTCACTATAAAATAAATGTATGTGTAACACAACATTAACTGCACAGAAGAAACAATATGATCTACTCAAAAGAGAACAAAAATATATTTGACAGCATTCAAAATCTGTTTGTAATGAAACTCTCAGAAATCTAGAAATATAAGGAAAATTTCCCTATCTGATAGAGTTTGTCTAAAATAAACAATAGTCATGCCTATAGCTGCCATGATACTAACTAATAATGTTTACTTTTGTCATTCCTATTAAACACCGTTGTGATGATTTTATATTTAAAGTGTGACTCTTGGTGACAGCATATAGTAGAGTCTTGCTTCTTAAACCACTCTATCATTTTTTGTCTTTAAAACAAAGTGTTTAGACCATTAACATTCCATGTAATTATTGATATGGTTTGATTTAGGTCTATCATTGTATTATTCGTTTTCTGTTTGCCCTCTCTGTGTATTGTTCTTTTCTTTGCCCTTTCCTGCCTTTATTTGGATTGTTATTTTGGGGTATTTTTATTTTATTTTTATTTTTTAGTATTTTAAGTTATCAAATGGTTTTCTGGCTATTTTTCTGTGCTTTTAAAATTGCCACTATATATCTTTAATTAACTAGTCTGGATTGGACTGGATTGGAGAATGACTGTAAATTTACAACTATAGTTAGTTTTTCATTTGCAGCTGCTTCGAGCAATGTTTTATCTACTTTCACTTAAGGAGCTATGGCTAGACATATACTAACTCAAGGGCAGTGACTAACTCTTTGACCAACTGGCCAGGACATGTCAGAAGACTTATTTCTTTAATGCAAGACATCCACTGCAATAATGCTCTTAAAAAATCAGGTAGGTAAGATAGCCCTTTGCATGAATAACACTCAGCCTCTTTCCTGAGTCATCCTGCTATTTAATCAATAGGCCCATGAGTAAATGGGCTATGGTGGCAGTGATGGAAGTGAAAAATGAATTTAACAACATGGATTTCCCTCACCAAAGTTGATCTGTCCCCTGCGTGTGCTGAGTACCCACCCTGCCAACAGTACTGCCCAGGTCTGAGCCCCTGATCCAGGAATGTTCACTACTGTTAGCAGTTCAAGTTCATCAGACCCCTTCTAGCATGGATGAAACAGTGATATGTCTTCATAGGACTAGACATTTATTCTCGATGTGTATTTGTCTTCCTCTTTTGAAATGATTTTTTCATCACCACCTTTCAAAATGTATGATGGTTCCTTCTTAACATTTTTTTTATCATGAACTTTATTTTACAGCTATATAAGTTTGCCAACGAATTTAAGACCCTGAAATTCTCTGACCCACCACACATACCTCAGCTTTCTGATAGAATGGTAGAATGCCTGACTTAGTTATGAAGCCAACACTCCATGTGCTAGGACTGCTACCTACAGGATGTGGTATATGTTTTGACCAGCAGCTAATCTGTGGTGTTATTTCTCCCATCACCATGTTACAAGTACAGGAGTACAATAACCAATGGGTCGTAAATTTGAGAGCAAAGCCTTGTAACATTATACCTAACAACCCATTCACAAAACTATTTTGGCTTTCTCTCCTTGTGACCTGGGGTTCTCTGGGTTTGCAGGTTTTACTTCGCAAAGGGAGAATGCTTCCACAGGGTACTCACTAACAATTTCATTGACTTGGAAGTTGAGGTTGCCTTCTTGCCATTTTGAGCTATTCAGGCCCCTGCACTAGGAGGCAGAAAATGAAGTACTGTTCTTGCTGGGATTATTTACACCCATTGACAATTGAGAATTATGCTGCATCTACCAAACGGGGCAAGAAAGACTACAAGTTCTGAAAATTAAGTTCATGAACTTGTTGCAACTATATTGCTAATCTTTTTTTTATATCAGGGGAATTATTCATCTTGAATTTGTACTAACTTGTTAACCAAGTTTACTATGTGGAAGTGTTGAAAAGTCTGCCTGAACGAAAAATTTAGACGAGAACGACCTGACCTTTTCACCAACAATTCATAGCTCTTGCATCACGACAATACACCAGCTCACACGGCACTGTCTGTGAGGGAATTTTTAGCCAGCAAACAAATAACTGTATTGGAACACCCTCCCTCCTCAGCTGATCTGGCCCCCAATGACTTCTTTCTTTAACTGAAGATAAAGGAAATATGGAAAGGAAGACATTTTAATGACATTCAGGACATCAAGGGTAATACAACGACAGCTCTGATGGCTATTCCAGAAAAAGAGTTCCAAAGTTGTTTTGAAGAGTGGACTAGGTGCTGGCATCAGTGCATAGCTTCCCAAGGGGAGTACTTTGAAGGGGACTGTAGTGATATTCAGCAATGAGGTATGTAGCACTTTTTCTAGGATGAGTTTTTGAACTTAATTATCCAACCTCATAGTCTGAAACCTAGGGAACTGACTAGAGCACCCATATCCAAAAGCAAAAGTTAATAGAAGGCAAAAGCAAGCCAACAGAGGCAAGGACTACTAAGAACACACACTTTTCCTGAATGAAGGTTCTGCATTAACCCAGAATCCCAACCCATCCAAGGTGCAGGCTGAGAGCAAACAGGACATAAAAGACATTATGGAAGAAAAGGCAAGAGCCCGTGACCAGGCCTAGAAATAAGACTGCAGCAGCTATGCTCATTTTTATGAAGTATACCAGTATATATCAATCAAGTATTTAAAAAAAAATTTCCCTTCCCCTATTATTTTGAGTGAGGTACTTAAGTAGTGCTTAAATATACATTTCACTTCATAGGTCAATATACCATACAAAGCCACATCTAGAAATAACAGAGGAGATGGTATACAACTGGAGATGCTAGACCTTGAGATAGGTGCAGCGAATAATAGGACTTCTTGTTTTCCCTTCTGTCTCATGAAGTTGCTGATGTACACAAGTTAAATAAAAGCAGAGGTGGAGAATGGATGCTGAGAAGCAGAAAGATGGACGGTGCAAGTCTAACATCTGTTTGCTTTCAGACCTATTCCCTGACCGGAGTCTAGGAGGGAAGCAAATTGAGGGCAAGGAAGCAGGATTCAGAAAAAATAGAGCCACGGACAGACAGGAGGAAAGTTTTCAACAATAGGAGGTAGACTGAGGTGAAAAGAAACAGGATTATAATTTCAGTAATTTTGTCAGAGAAATAACAGACTGCCAGCAAAGAGTACTTCAGCCCAGGCAGAAGATTTAGATCTCTCTTTCAAAGACTATCATGGACATTCTAATCAGAATAGACTGGCAACACCAGAAGAAGCATGGGCATGACGAGGCAAGACAGAAGGCTGGGAACAGCGTGCAGTAGTCAGAGAGAGGACTCATCACGGTCAGATGAAGAAAGCACGGAATTTGGAGGCAGGTAGATCTAGACTGGAGTCTAAAATTAATCAGCATAGGGGTTTGCCTTACTTGCCTGGATTTTGACTTCCCCATATTTAGATGAGAATGCTGTGAGTTGAAATGAGGATGTGAATACTGTGCAACTGCTGGTTCGTGAAATTTCAGTACAAGTGAGAGCTTATACTTGATTAGAGAGGGTAGGGAGAGGACTGCCTTAGCAAGACAGGGGACTCTTCTTCTTGAAACCCAGGCACTTAAGAACAAAGAGAGAATGATGGGGAGCTAGAGGTGAAAAAGAGAGAAGCTGAAGAACGGATGTGAGCTAACAGCAGGATCAAAACAGCAATAACTAATGGAGAGCATTTCAGAAGCAAAGTGAGTTTCATTTAAAGATAAACTGTAGCCCCAGGGTATGCCCTAATAGAGTGCTACCAAATGATATCAAATTCACAGAAAATATCGAATCAAACACTTGGAAGAAAAAGAAAAAAAAAAAAAACAGAAACTATCCTGTTTTGAAGGCGACTGGTTTCCTCATCCTAAATATAGAGCATGCAGCTGCCAGTGCAAGCAAGTGAAGTAGATTGGGGGGGGGGGGGGCGGGGGGAGGGAGGGAGGGAAAGATCAGAGAGGCAGTGGGCAGAATAACACTAAATTGTACTGACCAGCCAGAAAGATGAAATACACTTGATGAGCCTTGAACATGGGAGGTGGTTGGCCTGGAACTTTCCTGCTCTGTGGTGGAGGCTCCATCCGTGACCAGAAGGATCCCTGAGCACTGAGGCTGTGTTGTAGAAAATGTTATTAGAGCTAAAAAATAGGAAAAAGCTCCCCAGAGCAACTGCCTAGTCTTCAGAAATGGGCCAACGGAAAGAGCCCATTTCAAGCTCCCTTTCACACAAACATTGATCACACCCACTATGCTGTCTGCAAGGATTCCACGGCAAACAGTTTCACAGCGTTTGGCTACACAGATTTCTGCCCAAAGAAAACAGCCCCTGCGCTCCTCCTGTTTGCCGCGGCCTGTACCCCAGCAGAGAAGAGGAGGACTTAGAGAAAGCCACTGTCCTCAAGGAGCACACTGTCTAGAAGGAAAACGTTAGCACTTAAACATGTAGAAGAAAAAGTAGAAGTGATAGGGCTAGTACAGGAAACGGGGACGGAACTATTGTTCTCTGAGCTCCCGGTATATTTCAGGCTGCCTAGAACTGCTCTTTGCAGATTTATCCTCAGAGGCTGTGTTTTGTTTTTTTCCTTTGTTTGTCATTTTGTTTGACTCCTCTCTTTGCTAACCCCTGCCAATCTAGTGGCTTCACTATCGTATCTGTATACCCCCGGGGTCATCCGGTCCATAGGCAGATCTTACATTAGTGGCTTGGGGCCCCACCCTGGACTGATACTGCAAACAGCACTGAGCCGATCCAGCCCTGTGTTAGCAAGTATTGAGTGGAATCCTAGGGGATCTTTTAATCTCTTTCTCCAGCTCAGTCAAGCACGCACCGCTGTATATAAGCCACAGCCCCAGGACAGGGTTCACAGCACAGTTTTTCAGGGGCAAGAACCCTGCCCTTGTTTCACGCAAGGTGCTGGCTTGGAGCACTACCCCCCCCCCCCCCCACCCCCCCCCACCCCCGCACAGCGCTCTGGTTCCCAAGACCCCACAGTTGTCATAGTCACACCAAGCTGCCTCTACCTGCTGTCAGACACGGGGCTCAACAGGCCTGTGACTTCAGCTCTGCTCACCAGAGGCTTCAGCTATGCTCTAGGCCCCGAGCGTTTCCTCTTGTTGGTGAGCACAGCTCATCCATCACTGCTGTGTTTAAAGCAAAGGGAGGTTCAAGGCGTGAACTCCCAGCTCTATTCTGACCAGCGGTCTGTGTCATCTCCTTTCATGTCCAAGATGCTCGGGGGAGGTCAGCAATGTCATCAGTCATAAACTCGATCTCAGACAAAAATTATTAGAATAAAAAATGCATAGGCAGTTGGTTACACCAAAAGAAGTAGGCGCTAATATCTGTATTTTACAGGTGAATAAATTGGCTCAAAAATTATAACCTGACCAAGACCAAGCCTCTGGTTAGGTTAGAACAGAAACGTGACTCCCTATGTATTGGGCTTCAGAGCCTGCAAAGGACGTTACTTTAGTGGTTAAGGGGAGCTGGAGCTCCTCCCAGCCTGTGCACCGGCACTTACCAGTCCTGAAAAAAATGACTCAGGGATGGGGATTTTTAGACAGTGAGAAACTATATGGGCAAAGTTTTGGAAATCAGAAATACCAGATACATTTCCAAGAAGGCTAGTCCCCCTGAGTCAAGCATTTTTCTCTCCAGTTATCAGTGAATCAATCCATCTGCTTCCTCAATTCCAATAAATTCACAACTTTCATTGAGTATTACTATGTGCCAACTAGATACTGAGATCATACAAAAGATGAATAAAATCGTGTCTCATCTGTAAGGATCCCAGAGACTGGTAAGAGAAAAGGATATCTTAACAAACATGTTCACTACTGTCTATCTGTTAAAAATAAATTATGATAGCTAAATGTCGAGGTAATATTAGAAGTGCACAGAAGGACATTATCAGCACTCCTTAGATAAAAGGAGAGGCTTCATAGAGCAATTGACATGTGAGCTGAATCCTAAAGGGTATAGAGAGCTATCGGAGGTACAAAATGCAGGCTGCGGGCACTGAGGAGGAAACAGCAGGTGCAGAGGCCAAAGTGCAGAGCCCACAATCCTGCTTTCAGGCACTGCCAGGGTTCCTTTTGATCAGATCCCTTCCCAGACCCCTCCTCCCAGGCGCAATGTCTGAGCAGGGCTGGGATGCAAAGGAATAGGTCAAGGCTTGGGACTAGTTGCCCCTTAGACTGGCCCCCAGCTGACGCCACAGCTCACAGGCATTAGGAGTCTTCCGGTCAGAAGCAGGGGAACCACTGGGGCCAAAGGTGCGAAGCTGCAGCTGTCCAGTCCCAGGTTTGTCGCTGGCCTGGCCAACAGCACTCCCCGAGGCGCGTGTGCCTGACATCTGACACTGAAGGGAGAACATTCATTCTCCCACTGCTTAGCCCTGTCTCGACAGTGCGGCCCAGCTACTGCCTTGTTATCGTCTTCCCATGTAAGGCAGAAACACAGAAAGAGGTAGCTTGTAAAGAATGATTTCACACTGCAGAGATGTCAGATGTGATCCTTGGAGACTTGCCACACAAACAGCATGCCATCTGATCTGCCTCACTCCAAGGCAAAAGGTGAGGGAAAGACATGCTGGGAGGAGACTCAGCAGCTGATACTACTGAAAGAAGAACAGGAGAAGAAGGATTTGGAAAGGATGCACGGGATGAGGTGGGGCACGCGTCGTTAGGGAAGTTTCTAAGCTGGATGCGTCGTGCCTTCTGTTCTCCTGTGTTTTCCAATTCCTCTCAGTGTCTGATTTCATACCCAGTACATCCTCTAAAGTCTATGATGACTATTTCTAAATACCTATTGTTTTTTGTCATTTTTCCTTCAATTCAATTCAACAAACGTTTACCCGGCTCTATCCCAAATCCAGGAACTATTCTAAGAATTGGAATTTAAAAGAAAATAAGGTATGCAGGTCATTCTCATGGAGCTCACAATCTAATGAGGAAGAACATCACACAATAAATCCTATTAAGAAAAGATTACAAGGGCAACAACAAAAGGGGGGCAGGGGATATAGAAAACGGAGCTTGGGGATTAGGGCAAGGTTTCTTAGAGGCGATACTTCCTGAACTGGATATTTAAAGATAAATGGGAAGTATATTTAGTATGAGCAACTTTATAGATAATGATCATTTCTCTCAATAGATGTGTCATGAAGCTTTTATGCTGAATAACACTGTACCAGCGTAAATATGACAACGGCTGTAATATGAGGAGAAATTAATGGAATTATAATCAAGTTAGGAAACTAAGCCAATTCTCTAAATCTTTCACAGATCAAATAGACAAGAATAAATTGGTTTTAGGGAAACTGAATAATACAGTAAATAAAGTTATTTTGCTAAATGTTTATATTTTATACCTTCTTTTTAAATAAATGACCATAGGAAATTGGAAACAAAATTAAACATAGTATTACATTCTAAACACACGTAAACCCTTCGTACAATCTAAAAGGCAAAATTATAATAAAATAAAATACAAATTAAAATTAATACTGCTATGAGTCTTTGTAAATATTAATAAAACAAACAACACTCTGATGAATTTAATTAAGGGTTAAAAGATAAAATACAACAATACTGAAAATGAGAAAGCAGGCCCAACTGCAGATACAACTAACATTTTAAAGATTTTTGTATATATGTTTATGAAGGAATTTATTTGTCTATAGTTTTCTTTCTCAATATTATGTGTCTGTTTTTGGAATCAGGGTAATGCTGGATTCATACGAGGTAGCCAGCATCTCCTCTCCCTGTTTTCTGTAAGGTTGTGTATGACTGGAATTCTCTCTTCTTTGAATGTTTTGTACAATTCATCAGATACAAATCATGTGGGCCTGGAATTTGTCTTTTGTAAAAAGCATAGGGTGGGATCTTGCTTTTTTTTATCAGTCTGAGAAGCTCTGACTTTTAATTAGAGTGTTTAATCCATTTGCATTCTGTGTGACTATTCCTGTGGTTTGTTGAAATCCACAATTATGCTATTTGTTTTCCATTTGTGTCTTCTGTTTTTGTTCTTCTGTTGTTCTTTCTTTGCCTTTGTTCTTTTTTGGGAGGACATGGGAGATTTGTTGAATACTATGCAATAATATCTTATATTTCCTCTCTTAACTTCTTACAAGACCTCTTTTATTATTTTGTTAGTTGTTGCTCTAGAGCTAACAAGCTGTATTTTTCAAGTTCGATAACCAGTGAGATTAATATTGTACTACTTCACACCTGAAGCTTTTCACTTGTGATGTTACAGCTTTCCACTTCACTCTTCACACCTCCCACGTATCACCTTTCAAATGGAATAACTAAAGAACAGTATCATTTTACGTACACAACCACCTTCTTTAGTGCCACTGTCCTTTCATTTCTATATACATTAAAAATCATTCCTTATGATGTTATTATTTTTATTTTAAACAGTCAGTTAATATTTATAAGAATTATAAGTAGAAAAAACTGCATAGTCTTTTATGTGTAACTGCTTATTTTCCATTTCTGTTGGCTTTCTTTACTTCCCAGGTACCTGAGTTTCCCTCTGATATCATTTTCTTTTGGCTTTAAGGATATTATTTAGAATTTCTTCTATTGTAGGTCTGCTGCCAACATATTCTCTCAGCTTTTATCAGAAGATTTCCTTATTAATCCCCACTTTTGAAAGGTGATTTTAGTTTGCATAGAATTATGGTGGACTGACTCCAGAGCATATTAAGGACGTCATTCCTGGTATTCTGGTCTTCTCTCTTCATAAGAAGTTAAATGTCAGTCTCATCTTTGTTTCCATACACATAACAAGACTTTTTTTTTTTTAACTATATGCTTTCAAGATTTTCTCTTTATCTTTGGTTTTCAGTTTGACTATGATACACATAGAAGTTGTTCTCCTTGTGTTTATCCTGCTTGTAGTTCACCCAGCTTCTTGTTTTTCATCACATTTTGTAACTTTTTAGTTACTATATTTAACGTATAGTCTCTTTTCCTTCTGAAAATCCTAATTACAAATATGTTAGACCACATGATATTGATCCATGTATCCCTGAAGCTGTTGGTTTTTTTAAAATTATTATTTTAATCTCTTCTTCAAATTAGATGATTTCTTTGTATCCGTAGTCAAGTTCATTGTCTTTTTTCCCTTCCTTCTCCAATCTGCTGATATGACTACTCAATGAATTTTTCATTTCAGTCAATTCCAAAATTTGTACTTTTTTTTTCTTTTTTATAGTTTCCATTTCTCTGGAGATCCCTGGTCTCTTCACTCAAGGAGATAATTTTTTAAAATGATTTCAACATATTTTCTTTAGTTCTTTGTACACTTTCATACCGTGTTACCCTGAAAATGAGACCTAACTGGAAAATAAGTCCTAACACGATTTTTCAGGATGATATCCCTTGAACATAAGCCCTAATGCATCTTTTGGAGCAAAAATTAATATAAGACCTGGTCTTATTTTCGGGGAGTATATAGTAACTGCTATAAAGGTTTGGTTGTTTCCTGCTAAGTTCATGATAAGGGCCATCTTGTGGTCAATTTCTACTGACTTTCCCCCCTCACTGTGTGTCACATTTTCTTAGTTCAGCAGTTTTTCATTTTGTACTGGACACAGTTGCGTTAAGTGTATGGACTTTGGATTTTGTTATCTTCCTCTAAAGAATATTGGCTTTTGTTTTAGCAGGTAGCTTGATTACTGGCTGCTCACCGTGGAACTGAGTAGTTTTGTTTTAACTTTTACTATGTACGATCTGTTGAAAGCCAAATCTATTCTCCTAGTCTCTCACTTGGCAAGACTCCACCTCCAAACTCTGTCACTTCTCAGAATCTTGTTGGAGTGTCCTCTCAGGCTTTGTGAGAGTGGCCTAAAGTAGGTCTCACTGGAGAATGCAATCCTTCCTTGTGAGGGAAGGCCTTTATGATGTCTCAGCTGGATGCCTCCAACAACCCTTAGCACTGCTTGAACTCTAGTATCTGTTCCATTCTCCAGCCTGTAGCAGTTACATCTTCTAAGGCCCACTTTACACTTGCACAACCTTGGCTCTTAACAGGGATTCATGAGGAAGCCTCTGCTCGGCTTCCTACTCTCTAGTGCCGGCCTCTCAGATTCTAATACCTTTAACTGCCTCAGACCCCAATGTCTGCCATCTCTGAACAGTGGTATTGCTGCTCTCTTCTTGAACTGCAGCTCACTGCAATGCCATTACAAAATTATCCGCTGGCAGAGAACTGAGCCATGATGTGGTTTACCGAATGAATTATCCTTCTTTTCTAGGTGCAGTGTTGCTCTGGCTGAAAGATTACTTCATATATTTTGTCCAGTTTTATATTTTTGGCAAGAGGGATAATCTAATACCAGTTCCTCTGTCATAGTCAGAGCAGAAGTCCCATTTTTTACTGTGATATATATATATATATATATATAGTCACAAAATTTACCATTTTAACCATTTTAAGTATATAGTTCAGTGGCATTAAATATATTCATGTTGTAGTGCAACCATCACCACCATCCATCTTTAGAACATTTTCATCTTCCCAAACTGAAACTCTATATCCATCAAACAATAACTCCCTATTCCCCTTTCTTCCTGGCCCTTGCAACTGCTATTCTACCTTATGTCTCTATGCATTTAATCGCTCTAGATACGTCATATAAGTGAAATCACACAGTATGTGTCCTTTTGTGACTGGCTCATTGCGTTCAGCATAATGTCTCCAAGGTTCATCCATGTTATATCATGTGTCAGAATCTCCTTTCATTTCTAAAACTGAATAATATTCCATTCGTATGTATACACCACATTGTATTTATCCATTCATCTGTCAGTGGACAGTTGGATTGCTATTGTGAATAATGCTGCTGTGAACACCGGTTTGCAAACATTTCTTTGAGTCTCTTCTGGCAATTATTTTTTATAAATTATTATTATTATAGCAATCATTTATTAAATACAAACTATGTGTAGATTTTGGATTAGATTCATTCATTCAACAAATATATATGGAAAATATACTATTCTCCAGGCATTGTTAGAAGCTCTTGGGATATAAGAGTGAATAAAACAGGGGTGGCCGGTTGGCTCAGTTGTTTAGAGTGCAGTGCTCATAACACCAAGGTGGCCAGTTTGATTCCCACATGGGCCAGTGAGCTGTGCCCTCCACAACTAGATTGTAAACGACTTGACTTGGAGTTGAGCTGTACCCTCCACAACTAGACTGAAAACAACAATTTGACTTGGAGCTGATGGGTTCTGGAAAAACACACTGTTCCCCAATATTCCCTAATTTAAAAAAAAATAAAATAAAAAGAGGGACAAAGTTTCCCACTAGCATGGTGTGGTAGACAGCCTCTCTGATGGTCCACAGCGATCCCTACTTCCGGGTATTCACCTCCTTAAATGTGAGCTGGACCTAGGGACTCACTTTTACTACAACATAGCAACAGTGTCACTTCAGAGATTAGGTGCAAATGGAACATGGCTTCCATCTTGGAATTCTTTATTTTGCTTGTTCTTTCTAAAGAAAGCCAGCTGCTATTTTGTAAGTTGCTTTATAGAAAGGTATATATGGCAAAACTGAGGTAGGCCTCTGGCCAACAGCCAGCAAAGAATTGAGGCCTTTGGTTTAACAGTCCACTAGGAACTAAATTCTGGTAACAACTGCATGAGTGAACTTGGAAATGTATTCTTCCTTGAGTAAACACCTGCAGATAAGGCTACAGTTTATCTTTGACTGATCTACAGCTATAAGTTTGACTGAATTCTTTTAGATACATACTCGGAAGTGGAACTGCTGGATCATATAGTAATTCTATTTTTAATTTTTTGCGTAACAGCCGTACTGTTTTCCATAGCAGTGACACTATTCTACTTTCCCACTAGCAGTGAACAACGGTTCCAATTTCTCTACATTCTCCCCAACACTTATTTTTCTGTTTTTATGATAATAACCACCCCAATGGGTATGAAGTGATATTTCATTCTGATTTTGATTTGCATTCCCTTAATTATTAGTGATGTCGAGCATAATTTCATATGTTTGTTGGTCATTTGTATATCTTCTTTGGATAAATGTCTGCTTGAGTCCTTTGTCCATTTCTAAATTGGATTGTTTGTTTTTAGTGGCTGAGTTGTAGGAGTTCCTTATATATTCCGGATGTTAATTTCTTATCAGAAGAAGTCCCGATTTCACAGTGACCAAATAGACAGTGACGGATATCAGTTACATCCTCCTCCCCCACTGCTATCACCCCTTCAGAGAACACCCACTGTGCGTGGCCTGATGACCTTGCCCTTGCCTGCTGGGGCCTGGGCGAGCTCGGGGCTGCCTCACAGCCAATGGATCTGAGGATGCTTCCTAGAACATAGAAACTTTTTTACAGCAGGATATTTGTACCTGTCAGATTCCTGAATTGTAACTGTCTCAACTTTATATAACCAACTCTTCCTCATCGTGCAGAATTCAGCGTATATGTCACCTGACGTCCTGCACTAATCATCTTATAAAAGTAGCAGCAGCTCCTTTTTCCTACCTCACTATTCGTTATCACAAAAATCTGTTTATTTATTTTTTGTGTGGTATTAAATGCATCTTAAATAGTGTGTTCATTTTCTTATGTGTTATCTATTTCTCCTGCTACAGGGGGAGATAGGCACCTCCCTCATTATAATTTATGATGAATGAGGGAAGGATGATCCATGTCTCATTCACTCTCGTGTCACCTTGACTTGAAATGCACAGAAGCTTCAATATTCACCAGCATATTAATATTATTAACCATATTTGTTAATGGTTAAAATATTCTCACTAGTGCCTGAGAAAGACTTTGATCAAATTAAGCCTCTATGCTTGTTAAAACTTTGAAATCTGAAATGAGGTAAGGTGATGTACTGTTGCCAAAGTTATTTTTTTCCAGTTTTATTAAGATATAATTGACATACAGCACTGTATAAGCTTAAGGTATACAGCATAATGACTTGACTTACATATATTGTGAAATGATGGCCATAATAATTTTATTCAACGTCCATCATTTCATATAATTTTTTTCCTTGTGATGAGAACTCAGGATTTACTCTCTTGACAACTTTCAAATATACCATACAGCATTGCTAACTACAGTCACCATGTTGTACATTCCATCCCTAGTACTTATTTATCCTATAACTGGAAGTTTGTATCTTTTGACCAACTTTATCCAATTCTCCCACTCCCACCTCTGGTAACCACAAATATGATCCCTTTTTCCATGAGTGTGTTTTCGGTATTGTCTTAATTCAACATGTAAATGAGATCAAACAGCATTTGTCTTTCACTTTCTGATTTATTTCACTTAGCATAATGTCCTCACGTACCATCCATATTTCGGCAAATGGTAAGATTTCCTTCTCCGTAGCTCAATAATATTCCATTGCATACACAGCACAACTGCATTATTCATTCATCCACTGATGGACACTCTAGTTATTTCCACGTCTTAGCTATTGTAGATAATGCTGCTATGAACATGGAAGTGCAGATATCTCTTCAACATAATGATTTTGTTTCCTACAGATATATTCCCATCAGTGGACTTGTTGGATCATATGGCAGTCGTATTTCTAATTTTTTTAAGAACCTCCATAATATTTTCAATAGTGGCTGTCCCAATTTACATTCCCACCCACAGTGCACAAGGGTTCTCTTTTCTCCACATCCTTTCCAGTATTTGTTATTCCTTGTTTGTTTGTTTATTTGTTTTCCTATGATAGCCATTCTAAAAGGCATGAGGTGATATCTCATTGTGGTTTTCATTTGCATTGCCAGTGTTAGTGAATATAAATCTGGAAGTGGAATCAAATGTGATCAGGTCAAAATAAGAGTTGTAGATATTAGAAAGAAGGGAGAATACTAACCAAAATGAATTTTCAGTGGGATTAACTGCCCCCCCCTTTTGGCAAAATAGGTGAGTAGTTAAGATGCTACAGTCTGAAGTTAACACACATGGATTAGAATCCTGCTTGGGCACTTACTTGCTCTGACATCTTGCTAACTCAATCGCTTCAAGTCTCAGTTGCAATGAGATGAGTGACGCCCATACAGCACTTTCCTCAGAGCCTAGCAACCAAGTAGGAATTTAGTAAATATGAGCTATTATCTTTCTAAGTGATGTTTCTAAGATGAGCTTTTATTTTGCATATAAGAAGAAAGTCTATTATATAAAAAAAAAGTATTACAAAAAAGGAATGGGAAACGAAGAATCTTAAAATTCACAATTGGCTATAATCCTGTGTGCTGAAATCTCTCCTCTCTTACCTGGACCCCCTCCTTCCATCAAGGTTTCACCAGTTTGATGTCACTGAATCGGAGAACACTGACACATAGCAAGGAGGAGGACATTCTTAGTACTACTGTGCAGTTATTGGCAGAGTTCTGATCTGGGTCCCTTCTATATGTCCCCTCTGCCACCTAGCTTATTAACTAGGCGAAGGTATTGTCCTTACTTATCTTCTTGTCCTCAGTACCTAGCTTGTGGCCTGGTGCAAGATAAATTTTTTTCAAGAAAGGAGGGAGAGGAGGATGCATACGAAGAAGGGAGGGTGGAAGGGCAAGTTGAAGTTTTCAAAGACCTAGTCAGTCATGTTATTAGTGCTTTACATTGAATTCCTTGCCTTTTCTTCTTTGGCAGCAGTTCTTAAAATAATCTAAACCTATGATCCATGAAACTGAAAAAGAAATCAAATCAGAGGTAATCTGATTTTGCTCTGACTCCCATTTCCATTATCTCTGAGGCAATGGGGAACAACTGAGAGACTGTTCAGAGTGGGGGAATTAAATGTGCTCTGTCAGGTTTTCCATGTTCCCTTTGGGATAGGTCTTCTAGAGGTTTCTGGAAAGCACTTAGGCTCAAATTTTCTCTCAATCCTCCAACATCAGGAAAGTTATGTCTCAGTGGGTTAGTCTCTTCATTTCCCCTCTTCTTCATCACATGTACCAAATATGGCTGAGAAAAGGCCTTTTCATCAAATGTCAGAGCACTGTGCAATTAGCCAAACTTTTTGAGTAGTCAGACAATGATAAGATTAGCTTTAATTGTTTGGATAAATTATGTAGTGGGTGGTGAAAGAGGTTTTGCTATGGTATAAATGTGTGTGTGTGTGTGTGTGTGTGTGTGTGTGTGTGTGTGTGTGTCTGAGAAAAAGAGAGAGAGAGAGAGAGAGAGAGAGAGAGAGAGAGAGAGAGAGAGAGAGAGAGAGAGGGAGGGGGGGAGGGAGAGAGGAGAGAGGGAGAGTGAGTTAGTGTGTATGTCAGGTATTGGGGAGATCATCAAGAAGAGGAATACAATAGCATAAGATGCTAAACCTTTCCCTCCCTTTCTCTTTCATAGTCTATGCACCATTCTATAATGTTCTGGTCCAGGAACTGCTAGAGGGGCAAGACATGCTTAGTGTTACTCTCATGAACTGAAGCCTGCACTCATCTGTGCTGGGAATGATAGCTCTTTCCTTGAGAGCTTTACAATCCCTTAGGTAAAACAGCTCCCAAACTGCTGGAAACAGATCAAGCACTGTTTAGAGCTATTAGTAAGCCACCAACCATACAAGAAACGATAAAGAAGGCAGAGATTCATGGGTGCTGAATTGGTCTAATAGGTGTTCTCCGAGACTGGAAACAGTTTAGACAGCAGAAAGTAGTGGGAAGAAAAAGAAACCTAGACATGAGCAACGTCTGCATGTGCGAGGAGGCTGAACAGGTTGAGGGAAGTGGAAGCAGGGGGCAGGCAGAGCTCCTAGGAAAGAGGCAACAGGCAGAGAGGCTGGAAGAGAAGCGGGGACAGGGTATAGAAGGACTTGATCCAGGCTCACAACGTTTTAGATTTTAAACTCACTCTGCAAGTTGGAATTTTTTTTTTCTTTACACTTTTATGGCACATTGACAGATGTTTCAGAAATGCACTTTCATTTAATTCTTTCCATGGCCCTGCATGGCAAGTATTATTATTCCCACTTCACAAATAAGGAAACAGAGACATTTTAAAGATGCTAAGAAACTTATTTATGATCTATTACAAAACTTGTGCTTTTTTTCTTTTTTTTTTTTTCTCCCTTCTATCACATCACCTCTGTCCTGGACAATCCCTCCTTCTGGTAATCTGCTTGCCACTTAAGCAACCTAACCATGGTTTCCCATTCTATGGAGCACAGATATTGACCTAGAGGTTCTGTGAGAGCCCATTTTACTCTAAAGTTCTAAGCATCTCATGAAGGGACAAGGGAGAGGACCCAGTCAAAATGTATCACAAAAACATATACAATTCGAAGTTCATTCTTGTATTCACAAAACTGATTTGTAGTTTTCTCTATGCTAGAGCATGGTCATTTGAATGCAGAAATTGTCCCTTCAAATCCCATTTGGGTCAGTAACTGTGTAAGCTTGCAATTTCCTTTACATCTCTGAGCTTCAGTTTCTTATACAGGCAAATGGAGATATTTGTACTGATTTAAAAAGCTGTATTAAAGATCAAGTGAAGTGACCTATTTCTTTGTACGAGGAAGGCAACGACCTCTTCCTATCAATGGCTGATCTCCAGAAATCTGTGTCAGTCTGCTATTAACAAAAAGGGGACCCATTCTGGTGGACTCTGTTGGCCCAATTCTCTACAGAGTGGAAGGAATTCACCCACGCCTGCCATCCTTGAATCTCCCGATGAGACTGATGATTGAGAGCTTATTCAGAATTCAGAATCACGTTTGAGTTTTGGGGTAATGCCCATGCACTCTGGGGTCGGTGCCGAGTGCGAGAGCGCCAGAATGGCAGATATCATACTGCAGAAGTGTTCAGAATGCCTAAGTATTTACCTTTGAAGGTGAAAGCCAGGCTGATGATGTCACTGGCTCTTGTAGACTTCTAGAAGCCTAGCACCACTGGCTGAACTATAAATGAATTAGGAATGATCTCTTGGAGTCATAAACAGGTGGCAACCTCCATCCACATTCTGCCCCAGTGTCAAAGCGGAATGTTATAGGCAGAATATTTCTGTGATTAGGTCACGAGGGTAGAGCCCTCTTGGATGGGATTAGTGCCCTTATAAAAGAGCCCCCAGAGAGCTCTCTTACTCATTCTGTCATTTGAGAACACAGCAAGAAGACAGTTGTCTATGAACCAGGAAGTGGGCTCTCACCAGACATCAAATATGCTGGTGCCTTAATCTTTGACTTCCCAGCCCCCAGAACTGTGAAAAATATATTTCTGGTGCTTAAAAGCTACCCAGTCTATGGTAATTTGTTAGAGCAGCCTGAACAAACTAAGACAGAGAACATAATTGCTTTTGGAAGAGGCAAGAGAATATCCAGTTCTAGACCCCAGAGAAGCCATCCTCTCTACCTTTAGAACACCTTAGCTGAGAGGAAATAGCTTTGCGTGGGAAGAGAGACTAAAGAGGGAAAGACCTCATCCAGAAGTCTTTTCTTCTTGGAGCATTTCCATTGAGATAGGAGTTAAGAAAAAGGGAGGCTGTGAAGATGCAGTGAGGTGAGCTGGGGACCAGAGCGAGTGTGTCAGCTCTTACAACCAGAGAACTGTGTGTATGAAACCAGGGGAGGCAAGCCTTCATGAGGACTGCTCGAAATCCTTACAAGATTTCCTTCTCACATACTGAGAAGACTACTGTCCCCCAATAGTGACAGGGGTTAGGAGGGCACAGGCTGCGGTGAGGTGATGCAGTGGTGATATCTGTGTACGGGAACTAAACTAATGTGGTATATACATTATCTCATTAAATCCCACACTTATGTCGATGGGATGTCGAGAAATCCCACACTTAGACGATGAGGCTTCAAGGTCAGAGGATGCTCTAGAATCATGCATTCTGTAAGTTCTGAATAAATATTATTTGAATGGATAAATAGGGTAGTGCTTGGTTGGAGCTAAGGCTCATAGTTGCCAGGTTACAGCTTAAACCTGCGGCTAGAGTCAAAGTTAACGTGGAAGCTTAGCAAGCCTGGGGGCAAGTCCAGTTTGTGACTAAGGTTAATGCTTGGTAAGTGATTAAGATCAATGCTTAGTCTAAGACCCGGGCTCCTCTGAGGCCAGGCTCAGATCAAACTATGGATTTATCAGATTTGGGCTTCAGGATCTTCCTTTCACCACTTGGTCTACTCTGCAGACTTTGGGCTTCATCTTATCCACATGCCTCAAATGTGACTTTGAACAACAAAACAAAACCTTGGCACTGGGAAAGAACCCACAATTAAAACGCAGCCGATTTAACTGCAGTTAAACTTAACTGTGATTAAATTGCCAGATAATCAAAATGGACCAACAGTCGATCTTTGGTGGGTCCTTGTACCCAGTACCCTTCTGCTTATCTCCTCATGGCCTCCTTGGATGGAGCGTGCAGCTGGAGGCACAGAGCATTGGGCTTCCCACATCACTGGTTCCTTTCTCTGTTGGCTTGTTGTCATTTCCTTTTTTTGAAGACACACAAACAGAATCCCAAACTACTGTGACCCGAATGTGTGACATACGGTGCAATTAGTAAAAGTGCATTAAGAGCCAAATTGGTCCTCCACTGCCACTTCTCTGAAAATGAGAGGGAGGAAAGCCTGGGAAAACAATTGCAAAGCAAAAACCTAGGACATGTTGTAAAATTCCCCCGGGGGAAGGCTCTGAGAATGGGTTCAGTCTTATGATCCAAGGTCACATCTTGAGGAAGACACCTATAAAATTTCCTTTACAGAAAACAGCATTTCTGGAAAGCAATATGGTAATATGTTACCACAGTCTTTAAAATGTCTCAAACAATTGCTCCACTAACTTCACTCCTGGGAAATTATTATTAAAAAATACCACAAAAAATGTAAACCAAGATTTATTTCAACATTGATCATAACAGTGAAAAGTTGAAAGTAACTTGAAAGGATGAAAACATGGGAAAAGTTAAAGAAATTGTGATGGGAACAGACAATGGAAAATTATGCAACCATTAAGAATGATGTTTACCAAAAAAAATTCTTAACTTAGGGAGAGCCTTCTAACAGAATTTTAAACCAACTGCAGCACATAAATCTAAAAATGCAGTGTGATCTCAACTGTTTTATCTATCAGTGGATGTTGATATCTTCATCTAGCTTTAAAACTCATTGTAAATACATGAAAATTGTAAACAGTGGTCATTGCTAGATTTTGAGTTCTGACAGAGTTTAATAGTTCCTCTGTTATTTTAAGTATCTTACCAATGATTTGTAAAAAGTATACAATGATTTGATAATCTGAGGGGGGAAAATGCACCCTTTGGAATAAAAAAATGCATTACTCTCCTGCCTCATCCTACTCTCATACCAAGTAAGGCTTCCTTTGAGATAAAGGGTCATGACATTTTTCTTTAGAACCAATGCCCTCCCCCAACTCCCAGGAAGAGGAATTCTGATGCCCTGTAATGCAGATTCTCTGAGGTTCTTCAGTAATTGCTGTTTGCCTGTTACACAGCCACCTCAGGTGCACATTCAAAGCAGTTGTTTGCAGGGTGGTCAGTACAAGCAGAATGAGGAGCAGGTAGCAAAATTTTCTTTTTAAAGTGGTTTTTGGATGCTGGGCTGCACAGCCAGGAAGACAAACTTCAACAGCCTTCTGGAGAGGACTCTAAGATGTCGGAATAGGTAAATGCTGCCTCCCATGACCCCAATAAAATTACAATTAAATTATAGAACAACCAACTTCGAGAACCATCTGAGGACTAGCTGAACAGAACCCCTATAATGAAGGATATAAAGAAGAGGCAACGCTGAGACTGACAGGAGGGGTGGAAATGAGAAATAGGCTGGTCCCACATCCAAGAGTAGTGGTTGAGCATCAGGAGGGATATCTCTGTGGCAGAGGTCACCACTGAAGAGTAAGGGTCCCAGCCACACTTTGGGCCCCAGCCCAGGAGTCCAGTACCAGGAAGAGGAGTTCCCACAACATCTTGCTGTGAAAATCAGCAAGTATTCCACCTGTCCAGGTAAAATGGAAGGCTGCTAGAAACCCAGACATCCTCTTAAAGGGCCCATACACAGACTCTCCCACTCACAGACACTCACCCTGTGGGCTCCAGTGGAGGGATGGTGGCTCAGGATGCACCAGAGACATACACAGAGAGACTGAGAGCTAGAGGGACAGCCTCCATTATCCCTGTGTGGCTTTTCTCACGTGTGGCCTACAGGCGGGCACCATCTTTTCTTTCCCCATATGACCAAATCTGAGACTGCATTGCCCTGGTGATCTCAGCGTGCCACATCCCTGTGACTCTCTGGGACCTCACCCTGCCCAGCCCACAGGGCACTCTCTGTGCCTGCACAGCCAGTCCCACCCCTCACACTACAGGAGGCTCTTCAAGCAGCAAACAAACCAGAGCAGCTTATGTAGCCACCTGAGACTGTTTCAGTTGTGGGCAAAATGAAAACACAACAACCCAAAATCTATGGGACACAACAAAAACATCCTAAGAGGGAAATTCATAGCAATAAAGGCCTATCTCAAGAACCAAGAAAAAGTCTCAAATAAACAATCTAACTTTACACTTAAAGGAACTAGAAAAAGAACAGCCAAAAGAGCCCAAAGTGAGTAGAAGGAATGAAATAATAAAGATCAGAGAGGAAATAAAATATAGTCTAAAAAACAATACAGAAGACCAATGAAACCAAGACCTGGTTCTTTGAAGAGATAAACAAAATTGATAAGCCTTTAACCAGACTCATTAAGATAAAAAGAAAGAGGACCCAAATAAATATAAAGAAATAAAAGAGGACAAGTGACAATGGAGACCACAGAAATACAAAAAAAAAAAAAAAAATCATAAAACACTATGACTAATTATACACCATCAAATTGGACAATCTAGAAGTAATGGATAAATTCCTAGAAGCATACAATCGTCCAAGGCTGAATGGAAAAGAAAGAAAAAAATCTGAACTGATCGATTCCTACTAAGGAAATTGAAACAGTAATCAAAAAACTTCCAACAAACAAAAGTCCTGGACCAGATTTTATGGGTGACTTTTACTAAACATTCAAAGGAGAATTAACACCTATTCTTCTAAAACTATTCCAAAAAATTCAAAAGAAGAAAGGCTTCCAAGCTCATTCTACAAGGCCAGTATAATCCTGATTCTAAACCCAGACAAAAACATTACAAAACAAACAAAAAACAATTATAGTCCAATATCCCTGATGAATATAGATGCAAAAATCCTCAACAAAATATTAGCAAACTGAATTAGCAATACACTAAAAAGATCATACACCACGATGAAGTGGGATTTATTCCTGTGATGCAAGGTTGGTCCAGTATCTGCAAATCAATTAACGTGATACATCATATAAAAAAATGAAAGATAAAAATCATATGATCATATTAATAGATGTATGAACAGTGCTTGACACAATCCAGCATCCATTTATGATAAAAACTCCCAGCAAAGTGGGAATAGAGGGAACATATTTCAACATGATAAAGGCCATATATGACAAACCCACAGCTAATATCATACTCCATGGGGAAAAGATAAAAGCATTTTTCTTAAGATCTAGAACAAGACAAGAGTGTCCACTTCGAATGCTTTTATTCAACATAGTATTGGAAATCTTATCCACAGCAATCAGACAAAATAAATAAATAAATAAAATGCATCCAAATTGGAAAGGAAGAAGTAAGACTGTTATTATTTGCAGATGGCATGATATTATGTTGAGAGAACCCTGAAGATTCCACAACTATTAGAACTGATGAATGAATTCAGAAATGTAGCAGGATATGAAATTAACATTCAGAAATCAAATGCATTTTTATTCACCAAAAATGAACTGTCAGAAAGAGAAATTAAGAAAACAATCCCATTTACAATTGCATTGGGAAAAAAAAAAAGTAAAATGCCTAGGAATAAACTTAACCAAAGCAGTTAAAGACCTGTATTCAAAAAACTATGTAAGATACTAAAGAAAGAAATTGCAGAAGATACAAATAAATGAAAACATATACCGTGTTCATGGGTAGGAAGAATTAACATCATTCAAATGTCCGTACACCCCAAAACAATCTATAGATTCAATGCAATCCGTATCAAAATGACAATGGCATTTTTCACAGAACTAGGATAAATAATAAAATTTATATGGAACCATCAAAGACACTGAATAGCCACAGCAATAGAGAAAGAATAAAATTGGAAGCATCACACTACCTGATATCAACTATACTATAAGGCTATAATAATCAAAACAGCATGGTACTGGCATAAAAAACAGACACATAGATCAATGGAAAAGAATAGAGAGCCCAGAAAAAAACCCACGCTTATATGATCATTTAATTTATGACAAAGGAGACAAGAACATGCAGTGGGGTAAGAACAGTCTATTCAATAAATGGTGTTGGGAAAACTGGACAAAACGTTTTTGAGAAAAAAAAATCAAAAAAAGAAACTCTACCACCTTCGTACACTATATACAAGAATAAACTCAAAATGGATTAAAGACTTAAATGTAAGACCCAAAACCATACAAATTCTAGAAGAAAAGATAGGCAGTAAACTCTCTGACATTTCTCTTAGTAATATTTTTTCTGATTTATCTCCTTAAGCAAGGGAAACAAAATAAAAAATAAACAAATGGGACTACATCAATTTAAAAAGTTTTTGCACAGCAAAGGAAACCATCAAGAAAATGGAAACATAGTCTACTGATGGGAGAAGATATTCATCAATGACACATCTGATAAGGGGTTAATATCCAAAATTTATAAAGAACTCATACAAGTCAACACCAAAAAAGCAAACATTCCAATCAAAAAATGGGTGGAGGATCTAAATAAACATTTTTTCCAAAGAGGATATACAGATGGCCAATAGACACATGAAAAGGTACTCAACATTACTAATCATCAAAGAAATACAAATTAAAACCACAATGAGATATCACCTCACCCCTGTCAGAATGGCCATCATCAAAAAATCAACAAATAAGTTTTGGCAAGGATGTGGAGAAAAGGGAGCCCTCGTACACTGGTGAGATTGCAAATTGGTGCAGCACTATGGAAAAAAGTTTGGAGGTTCCTCAAAAAATTAAATATAGAACTATCTTATGATCCAGCAATTCCACTCCTGGGTATATATTCGAATAAAGCTGAAACACTAATTTGAAAAGATGCATGAACCTCTATGTTCATTGCAGCACCATTTACAATAGCCAAGATATGGAAGCAACTGAAATGTCCATCAACAGATTATTGGATAAAGAAGCGGTACATATATGCAATGGAGCGTTACTCTGCCATAAAAAATAAAATCTTACCTTTTGCAACAACATGGATAGACATAGAAAGTATTATGCTTAGTGGAATAAGTCAGACTGAGAGGGACAAATACCATATGATCTCACTTACATGTGGATTCTAAAGAACAAAATAAGAAAAAAACCCCAAAAAACCCAGAAATGGACCCACAGATACAGAAAACAAATTGATGGTTACTAGATGGGAGAAGGTGTTGGGGGAGGGGGACTGGATGAAAAAGGCAGAGGTATTAAGAAGTACAAATTGGTAGTTGACAAAATAGTCACAGAGCTGTAAAGTACAACATAGAGAATATAGTCAATAATATGGTAATGACTATATAGTGTCAGATGGGTACTAGATTTATCGGGGGATCACTTCATAAATTATATAAATGTCTAACCACTACATTGTACACCTAAAACTAATATAAAATATTATTAAACATCAACTACAATTGAAAAAAATTTAAGTGGCTTTTAATTAAAAAAAATAAACTGAAGACCCAGGTCACACCTCAAATCTCCCAATGCCTTGCTACTCCAAGTGTGGTCCCTGGATCAGCAGCATTACCCAGGAGTTCATTAGAATTAAAAATCTGTGGGCCTCATTCCAGACCTACTGAATTGGAATCTGCATTTTAACAACATTTCCAGGTGATTCTGTGCACATTAAAGTTTGAGAAACACTATTCTATAAGATATGTTCGCAGCAACCTGGTATCATAAAGCAAACACAGGGTAATGCAATGGGGCACCTGATCTTTGATACTGGCTGCAGGGAAAGAAAAAAAAACGTTTCTCCTCTGGCCTTCTTAGGTTGATTGGCTGAGGCCCTGTAAATGAGACCAACAAAAGACAGATTAACAAGAGAAGAGCAAACAGAATTTTATTAACATGCGCATCTCAGACACACATGGGAGTACCAGCCCTGAGTAACTCAAGAGAGTGATTAGACCTTGGGCTTATATAGCATCTTAACAAGGACACAACACATTTTTAGAGAAGTGACAGGACAAAACAAAAGGTCTTTTAGCTTCTAAGGGTGGCAAATTGTGGGAAAACAAACTTGTGGGGAAACTAATGGTACCTAAGGATTAGTTTTTTTAGCAAGGTTTGTTAAATAGAGTTGTCTGGTGCTGTCTCTGGGCTGATAATGGCCTAGAATGATTTCCAGTGATTAACTTCTATCCTTCCTGCTGAGGTAGGGACACCTTTGCAAATGTACAACCTGCTTTTAGGGAAGTATAGGGAAGGCAGGGAACTTTCTCTGTATCTGCTTCTACTCAGTTGCCTTCAGTTCAAAATAATCCTTATGCAAAATGGCATATTTGGGGGTGGCATATTTTCCTACCCTTCACAGCCCTGTAACCAAACTACATCATGACCTTGAAAAATACCCTTACCTAGGGGATACAGCATATCTTGATTTTGGTTTCCACATCTGAAAAACGGGGATAGTAAAATCTCTCCATTATAGGGTTTTAGACAATTGAGTTAAGTACCATAAAACCTCTAGGATACTGCCTGGAACAGAATAAGTATTAAATAATTTTTATCATCATTATAATGATTACACATGACAGTTGTAAGGATCAAATGAGATAATGAATATTCAAGGCTGCTCCAGATGCAAGAGATTCTTATGCAGATGTAAGGAGAAAATATTTTGCAGATGTTAGGAATCATTCTTACAGAAAGCTAGCTGAAATGATAGTTGGGGGAAAGACAGTGAAAATATAGGCTCATTGGAGAGTTTGGGTTCTGGGGGTCTGATCTGACGGAGCATCCACAGGAGTAGAGGCCAACGGAGTGGAATGGAGTTCCCATGGACTCAACGTATCTACTCTCAATTCCTTCCCACTCAGGGAGGAGGACAAAGCATCCTTTATTAGGAGAATTAAGGGGAATTTCAGTGAATCCACTCTCTCACACCTTCAGCACAATTACCACATTATCTGCTCATCCCCAAGGCTGCTAGTGAGTTATCTTTGCAAATTTTTTTTCTGCATTTTCAAATGTTAGGACTCTATGTCTTGATGCCCTTGAATTCAGAGGAAGAAAATGTGTCTGCATTCCACAGGCTTCATCAGCTGTCAAGCAAAGTGTCCAGCTGCCTTGGACAGGGAAACTGATAAGGGAAAAGCTTTCAGAAATGGCTCAAATCAACTCAGCCTTGAAGAAAAGCAGCAGAAAGATACCCTAGGGAGGGAAACTGAGCTTGAAAGGGAAAGGAAAGAATGGGCCCCAGTTGGGAAAAGTGGACAAAGCTAATAAAGCTCTCAGGGGTGGATGTGAAGCAGGATGTCAGTGGAGCTGGGATGGAAACTCACGGGGAAACAGGTGAGTAGTGTTCTCCCTTTAGAAATGGTTTTTGACAATTTAAATAAAATCTCAGTCTTATTAATCATAATCCTGTATGAAGCGATAATGAAGCAAAATGACACTAACTTGGTTCTTAAAATACAGCATTTCTGACAATGCCACAGGGACCAGACAGAACGTGATTTGGTTTTACTCAGGGCTATACCCAATGGACACTACCGATATGCTTTGTCCCTGATCTTCCTCTGACGTGGGACTTGCTCTTTACCCCTTCCTCTCTCTGCTAAGTGACCATGCCTTCCCCAAGCCTCCCTCAACCCAGTTTACGTGGCCGTCCCCATGCTGACCCAGTGTCTCCTGGAGGTCCATGATCTGTTTTCTGTCAGAGGTCTTAACCTCAAACAACTTGAGGGTCAGGGAAGGAGGATGAATGTGTTAATGAACGAGAGTGAACAGGGAGCGGAGTGAAGCATGGAATTACTGTCCTAAAAAAGGATTCTGCTTTCCTTTTCTGAAACCATCATCCACTCAAGATGTGTCCTTGCCGAGTGTGTGGCTGTTGTTCTCTCCCAAATGTGCATCCCCAGTGTCTGAGTCAGGGTCCCATACTGTCTCAAAAAGGAAGCAAAGGACAAACAAAACAGAAACGTATTTATAGATACAAAGAACAAACTGATGGTTGCCAGATGGGAGGGGGGTGGGGGGCTGGGTGAAAAGGGGGAAGGAATTAAGAAATACAAATTGGCAGTTACCAAATAGTCATGGGGATGTAAAGTACAGCATAGGGAATATAGTCAATAATTTGTAATAACTATGTCTGGTACCAACTGGGTACTAGACTTACCGGGGGATCACTTCATAAGTTATATAAATGTATAACCACTATCCTGTACACCTGAAAGTAATATAACATGAATGTCAACTGTAATTGAAAATTTAAAAAAAAAAAAGAATAAGAAAACAAAAACGGAAGCAAAGGTTGAATTTCTACTAAGGTCAGTGAGGTGCAGAGGAGCCAGCAGGAGCAGCAAGAACTGGGGTGCAGCCATATGTCTGATATGTCTCCACTCCCTTTGGACCTTTGGCTGAATTGTTTCAGGCCCCATCCTGCTTTACTCTTGATCTCTCCTGGGCCTCCTGGGCATCTCGCAATGACTGGTGATCCAGGAGAACCTAGTCCCGAAGCCACAGGCACGAAGCATGTGCAGTGGACGCCCCCCCCCCCCCGTGCTCCCCATCACACTCCTCTGGCCTGTCCCGCATTTCAGCCCCAGCCGCAGTGGATGGTCCCAGGTAAACTCAGCCTCATCTTGCCCTGCAAGTAGGAGCCAGGCATCTGTCAGCTTTGCTTCTTGGCCAGGACCCTGTCAGACAGCAACGTAATCTGCTCAGCCGTGTGAAAGCACAGGCAGAAGTACATGGAAATGAAGCCGACCTTTCCATCTCCTTCTCGTGCTTTGTTCTTACACATCAGTCAGCCTGGTCTGAGCTTCTCAGTATGTCCCTTAGAACATCGCTGCTCCCAAAAGCATGTGCTTTGCCCTTCACTGCTTCCCTTATCCACCTGGCTGTTTCTTACTCATTTTGCATGCTATCACTCATATTTTTTACCACTCTAGAAAAGCTTTCATCATTCCTCTACCTTCTTCTTCCATCTATGTTAGATCCTTTCTCTGTTTGCGTTCTTCTTTGAATATTGCCAACATAGAGGTATTATCATTTTTTTCTTGTAATCAATAATTTCTTCTTTTTCTCCCACCTATAAACGACAGACTTGTCAATCACCTCTACTTGTCAATCACCTAGTGTGTGACAAATAGCTAGAACTAATATTTGTTGAATGAATGAGTTCGTGGTGTACAGTATGCTCAGAATCCTACTGCCACCAAATATACTATTTTGCATAAGGACAGTATCAAAATTAGTAAATACTTATAGGAATTGATTTGCTACATAGAACTCATTCAATAAATGCCAAACCCTTATTTGATCTACAAAAAAAAAAAAAAGATACTCAAGAGAACGAGGGAAATGAATATAAATGCAGCAAATATGACCCTAAGAGTCTTAATTATTTAATGAGTCAGAGAGTGGGAGACTATGATTGACTGCGTCATAGAACCCACGGGGTTACAAGAAAGGCCCAGAGTTAGCTAAAGATCAATGTTATTAATTTAAGAAATACTTATGGGATGCCTAGTTTATGGCAGGTGACGTGTTTAGTAAGACTAAGCTTACATGATGAACTACCTCAATATTTACCAAGCTGTAATTACTTTGAAAGTAAAAGAATGCTTGCTTGGCTTGAATAAATATTAAAACCTTTAGTATCCTGAAGGTAAAGTTTGAGTTCTGGGCAGTAGGATATCCCAGCAACAATTGGTCCCCAGTTCCACTGCTGGTTTTGATTGACAACACTCTACTTGCACATGCTGTTTCCTTCTTCAACTGAATTCTGAGTCTAACCATTAAGGATAATTTGAGAATTATTAGGACTAATTACAATTTTATTGATTTACATTGGAGGAGGAAGTGTCAAAGGATTTAGGAATATTTCAATCAACATTTTGAATTTGTTACTACCTGGTCAGAGTTCTAAGGTTGCTGTTACAAAAATAAAATTGATGTCGCCCTAGTGTTGACTTTGCAACTTGCCTTCATCATCTGTCCGCCTCTGCAAGTATCGTCAGAGGCAGCCTGTTATATAGAAATGGCCAGGGCTTAGGACCAAAACGGAGTCTGCCCTTTATTTAAATGTCTATATACTTTAACAAATTGGTTTTCCTCTTGGAACCTTGGAACTTCAAGTGTACTTACCTGAAACACGGGGGCAAAATTATATATCTTGCGGAATTAAACGAGATGATAAAAGTCAAATGGAGCTGGCCCGGTGACAAAGATTCTTTGGTTAACCAAACTTCAGTCAGACTCCTGAACCTTCTCCTCGTCCATCTATGCACTGACTTGTAACATCCAGTTTTAGCAAAAACCCTGCAAAATCAGTTTAGCAAGTCTCCCCACCATCGATATTTGGTCAGTTTCTTCATCCTTCATTGTCCCCCAGGTGATGTCTGACCACTCAGCCTGCCTTCTACAAGAATCAGTTTAGCCAGAACTCTTGTCCCTGATGTTTCTTCTTAGTAATTTTCCATGCACTGACACCACCTTGCTCCTTGCTATCAGTTCCCACTTGCCCCTCTGTATTCAGAGCTAAGCCCAATCTCTTTCCCACTGTACAAGTCCACTGCAGTGGTCCCATGGCAATGGTCCAAAATGAAGTCTGCCTTACCTTCCTTAACAGTGTCACCAAATACATTTTTTCTTTACCAGTAGTCCCTGGGAATAACGTTTCCCCTTTGCCTTTCCCCAGAATTAAGATCCCAGCTCTTGGAATTCTTCACCTCAACTTCTGAGATCCTTGATATTTTTGCTCACTACCCGCTCCACTAGTCAAAAGTTCAGTGTTACACCTGTTAGAATGGCTATCGTCAAGACAAATAATAACAAATGTTGGAGAGGCTGTGGAGAAAAAGGAACCCTCATACACTGTTGGTGGGATGCAGACTGGTACAGCCACTATGAAAGGCAATGTGGAGGTTCCTCAAAAAATTTAGAATTACTGTATGACCCAGCAATCTGTCTCCTGAGTATATACCCAAAAAATCTAAAAACATTTATCTGTAAAGATATGTGTACTCCAAGCATTGTTTACAGTGGCCAAGACATGGAAACAACCAAAATGTCCTTCGATAGACAATTGGCAAAGAAGATGTGGTATATATACACAATGGAACACTATTCTGCCATAAGAAAAGATGAAATAGTGCCATTTGTGACAACATGGATGGATCTTGAGATTATTGTAAGTGAAATAAGTCACACAGAAGAAGTCAAGAACCATATGATTTCACTGATATGTGGGCTACAAAGCTGAAAGCAACAAAATAACAAGACAAATAAACAAAAACTCATGGACACAGACAATAGTTTAGTGGTTACCAGAGGGTAAGAGGTGGGGGGGATGGTAGAAGATGGTAAAGGGGGTCAAATATATGGTGATTGAAGAAGAACTGACTCTGGGTGACACACCATGTGATATATAGATAATGTATTTTAGAATTGTACGCTTGAAACCTATGTTATTTTACTAATTTATTGTCACCCCAATAAATTTCATTAAAAAAAAAAAAGTTCAGTGTTAGAAAGAATTAAGAAGCAACATAGATTGTAGCAAAGAATCCAAGAGCAAGAATTCTTGTCTCCTCTTTGTACTCCTAAGCCCTGAAAGCTGCAGTTTCCTGAGCACACTAGATGCAACTTGAATAAGAAGGGAAGGCGTCCTGGAGAGAACTGGAGATTCTGGGGTTTTTGCTCTTAGTTACATAAAATGAAAATGTTTGAAATGCATGTGTAAATGTCCATTTGTTATTATTATAACCTTATAATTTATCTTCATTTCTGATTGCTATTTAATCAGCAGCAGCTTGGAACACTTTAGCTTTTATTTTCTTCCTCTGTTAAGCAAGTAATGATCTGTAAACAAACACTTGAATAAGTGCTACTTAAAGGGACCTTGTCATCCTTTTGTAATGTAAAGAATTCTTTTCTCGTGCAAATGAGCTCACTCTCTAATTCAGCTTTTGTAAGTAGGATGTTCAGGGACTCCATTTACCTCTTCTGTTTAGAACTTAATTACACATGAAGAGGTATGCATTAGCTTCCCATTGCTGCTGTAATAAATTACCACAGGTTCAGCAGCATCAAACAAATCTTTTTTATTAGCTCCCATATCTGTAAGTCAGAAGTCTGGGAGGGCTCAGCTAGGTTCTATACTCTTGGATCTCAAAATCAAAAGGAAGGTGTAGCCTGGCTAAGGATCTGGGAAAGAACGCACTCATTGAAGCTGTTGGGCAAATCCCATCCCAGCTGTCAGTAGGGGGTGCTCTCTGCTCCTAGAAGTCACCTAGGCTCCTTCTTCCATGACCCTCTCCATCTTCATACTAGCAAAGCTGCATCAAGTCCTTCTCACTCCTCACAGGTCTCTGACTTTTCCTTCTGCTTCCCCTTCTGCCACAAGGCAGAAACTTCTGTGATTTAGGGGCTCATGTAATTGAATCAGGTTTACCAGAATAATCTCCCCTTTTCTAGGTCAAGTGTGCTATGTAACATAACACAACAATGGGAATAATATCTCTTCACAATCAAGGGTTCCAAGGATTAGGGTGTAGAACGTTGAGTGCTGTTCCTAGAACTTCTGCCGACCAGAGAGAGGTGCATCTCTACAGAAACATGCTTTCTCACTGTTTCCTCTTCCATCTTCTCTTGAATGTTCCTGAAGAGGATACCTCACGTTGCTACGTAAGAAAAACTGGGAGATTGTATAAAAGTGAGCAGAGTCCCAGTGGCAGAGTGAGACATCAGATAAAAACAGATTGCTCAACAATTTTCATGAGTTAACATCGTTGAAAAATAGGAGCATCTGAGATTGAGCCAAACTCAATTTCTGAAGTATCTGGCTAAAACTGAGGAGGAATATACACAAATTCAAAGTTTCTTGTGTTAGCAACAATAATCCCATTGAGCCTGATGATTTAGCTAGGTTCTCTGAGGTGCTAGATTATATATATGATGCCTGAAAATGCCCTTTGATTGGAGACAACTCAACATTGTCTATCGACTATTAGATTAATAAAACCAGGAGTAAACAGTTATGGAGAAAATTTATAGCTAATAAAGTCCTCTTTTAAAACCAGATGTTTATTTTTTTTGTATTGATTTACAAATGTATCTGAATTATCTATTTATTTAAATATACAAGGTCAGACAATTAAGTTCACGAACTCATCCTAGAAAAAGTGTTACATACCTCATTGCTGGAAGTACTCCCCTTGGAAAGCTATGCACTGATGCCAGTGGCTAGTCCACCCTTCAAAGCAATTTTGGAACTCTTTCTGGAATGGCCATCTGAGCTGTCGTCATATTACCCTTAATGTCCTGAATGTCATCAAAATGTCTTCCTTTCAGTATTTCTTTTATCTTCAGGTAAAGAAAGAAGTCATTGGGGGCCAAATCAGGTGAGTAGGGAGGATGTTCCAATACAGTTATTTGTTTACTGGCTAAAAACTCCCTCACAGACAGCGCTGTGTGAGCTGGTGAATTGTCGTGATGCAAGAGCCAGGAATTGTTGGCAAAAAGTTCAGGTCGTCTAACTTTTTCATGCAGCCTTTTCAGCACTTCCAAATAGTAAACTTGGTTAACTGCTTTTCCAGTTGGTACAAATTCACAATGAATAATCCCTCTGATATCAAAAAAGGTCAGCAACATTGTTGCAATAATTTCCTGGACTTAATTGACCTCATATGTCACAGTGTGCCATCACTAAAGCTGAAATAGTTTGTTAAAATCTTCCACATGCTTTGGGCAAAGACTCTTCCATCCAGACAAAATACTGAATGAGAAGTATGTAGCCCATAATTCCTGATGGCAGTCATTCAGTTTTCAGTAAAGGTTTAGTACTTCCCATGTATCAAATGCTGATGTGGGCGTGGGAGGGTCAGTGCTGTGGGCATGGGAGGGTCACCGCTGTGGGTGTGGTTGAACAAAAGCAGCCATCCTTGTCCTCAAATAACTTCCGTTGAGGCCCTTGTGACCTGAGTAGCCATGCAGGTATGTTGCAGTCTACAAAACAGTGACAGCTGAAGGTAGACATGTATCAAGTGCTGGAGACCACGTGACAGGCCCAGAGTATGATGAGTGTCATGGTTAAAGCCAAAGTCCTGTCTTTGTTATGCATGAGAAGTACTCTGTTGCCTCCTGGAAACTCCAGACCATACCAGAGCCTGCTCTGGGAAGGTGATTTAATCAAACAGGAAGACAACCTGGAGACATCAAACAGGCTTATCTAGGGGATATATGAGCTCCATCGCATTCAAAATATATAGCAGAATTTGGTCTTGCCTAGGACTTTTGGTAAGGCAATGGATTTGAGCACAAAGATCTGTCTCTATCTCAATTAATTTCATTAGAAGGATTGATAATACAAACAGGGAAAACAATTTTCATATGGCTGGGTTGCAATCAAAAGTGAAAAGTAAACTTGAGGGATTTCTAAAGTATACCTTATTTTCATTCAGGGAACAATAAAGAGCCATGTGTCAATCTCCAGAGAAGCATCAGTAGGCAGATTGAGCAGTCAGCGAGAGAATTGGTTCATAGACAGACTTCATAAAGTACATTTGATAAAATCTTCTTGGTGGATTGGGACTTGAAGATACCAAATAAAAGATGGGGAAGAGTTGAGAACCATTATCTTGCATCTAGAGCAGGAGGGAGTAGAGTAAAAAGCCCCTTGTACCCAGAGAGGAAGCACAATCTCCCTCCTGGCACTGGAGTGTGTCCCCCAAGGGAGGCGAGAAAACCCTGCTGGAACTCCACTTCCTGGTCACCACGAGAGACAAGGGACAAGTCTGCAAGGAAGGACTGACCTTGGGCAGCTTTTCTTCATTCCTTTTTTTTTCTTATTTCTTTATTTTAATTTTTCAATCATAGTTGACATACAATATTATATTAGTTTCAGGAGTATAACGTGATTTGACATTTACATATCTTACAAAGTGATCACCCCAATCAGTCTGGTACCCACGTGGCACCATCTATAGTTATTACAATATTGACTATCTTCCCTATATTGTACCTCCATTCATTTTTTGACCTGAACAGGAAGTATTTGAAAGCGATGGCACTGAGTGCCACCGGGCTCATGAACTTAGAGAAAGTGGCCAGCGCAGCCAACCCAGGCTCTTCCTGATGTAGTGAACAGCAAAGCCACACAGCAAAGGAGTTCTGTTACCCAGAGCGCACTACATACCACACATGAGAAAACAGACACACACACCAAATCCTTAGTGAGTAATAGAGCTACGATTCTAAATGAGAGTGGGATTCTGGAGGGAGGCCCAGCTCTTTCTGATTACATCATATTGTCTCTTGCAGAAACTGGGCACTGCTACAACACGTAGCCAGGTTCAAGTGGAAGCTATGGCAGAAAGCTGGCCCTGGTTCTATCGATCTCACCAAACAAAGAAAAGAGAATCACATGGGTGACACAGATCTAATGGACTTGTGTAAGGCCCGGGCACCCTCCACAGTCTGCTTGTGCTGCAAAATTGCTGGATTTATTTTGTCAATTACCAGCAATTTTTCCTCTCTGTATGGACTGGGAAGATTTGGTCGGAGGTCGCCATAATTCTCTAACAGAATCCATATCAGTTACGATGTCGCTAGAAGGTGACACTGCAGTATTTGGGTAATTGCGGTATTTGGGCTCTAAGGGTGAGTAAACTAGAGAAGTCATGCTTGGGAAGATAGTGCTGGAGAGTCAGAAATACAGAGAAGCTCCGCCTTGTGGCTGGTGTCTTAAACAGGAAAGTGCTCCCAAGAGTGGAGAAGAGTGTTCTCAGAGGGCTTGCCTCACCTGACCAGCACACATGTCCTCTGGTGCTCACTGTGGGCATCAGGGAGGGGCATGGTCCTGTGTGAAGGCACAAAGGAGCTAGGAGATTTAACCCGGAGAATGAGGAAAACTCATCTTGTCTCCACCGCCCGAAGAAAACGGTACAGATGGAGAAGAGACAGCAGAGACGATGGCCTTTCCAGTCTCTCAAAAGCAAAGCAGCCACAATCAGGCTATTTACAAGATTAGAGGAGAGATCAGGAGTGAGGCAGCCTGGGGCCAAATGCCAGCTCTGCTGTTCATTACTTGAGTCACCTGGACCAGGTTGCTAACTCATTTGCTTTGCAGGTTCTGCTGTATGTGCAGACGTTACCTGTCTCTTGGGTTAGTGTAGGAATCAAATGTTATGGGAATGTTAGTCTGGCAAGTGACTGTCACTCACACACAGACCTATTCTTACCCTCGTCCACCCCAGTTTATTCTCCACACATCAGCATGGCACCCAAAGTGAACTTTTTACGTCATAGACAGGTCACGCAGTCCCCCACTGGAACCTTTCCATGGATCGCCGTCACCCTGAGAACAAATCACAGGCCTCCCCATGGCTGCTGATCCAATCTTATCTTTGTCCCCCTCTTCTTTGGCCATTGAACTCCAGCTGCACTGATGGACTCGCTGCTCCTCTACTCACCGAGCGTGCCCCCCACTCAGGGCTTCTGCTCATGCTGCTCCCTCTTACTCAGGCTTTGCCTAGATGTTTGCAGGGCTCACCCCTTCAGTTCATCGAGGCTTCTGCTCAAAGGCCACGTCTTCATAACACTCCTCCCTGACCATCATCAGAATAACCATCTCTTTATGCTTCCTCTCCTTACCTGACTCTAGTCCCCTTCTTACATGTTACATTACCCATTTATTTAGTCATCTATTGTCTGTTTTCCATATTGCACTGTGGGATATAGTCCCCTACACCCCAATGCCTAGATACAGAGTGCTGGCATACAGAGATAATCATAAATATGTGTTACTGCCAGCCTCCTTTTTTTTATTCCTCATCCTCTCTCACAACTACAGAATCTTATTTCAGAAGATATGAGAATCAGAGCTGCGTTTGCAAAACTGAAGGAGTCAAGCCACTCATGCTATTACAGGTACCACTGCCTTCATCTATTAAATCCACATTGTTTTGTGCTCTATCCATCACCTCATTCATGTCCTCACTGCTTCCTGAGCTCTACATCCGTTTCCACTGCCAGGAGGAAGCTGGATGTAATAGATTGCTCCCAGAACTGCCCGCCCCATCTCAGGGGCTGTAGCTCCCCGGTAAGTGCCTGTGTGTGGCAGCAAGCTTGCAGCCGGTGGCTGGTATCGTTATAGGCACCTGGTAAGCTTTACAAGCCCTCATGGCATTCGATATGTAATAAATAATAATATGCTGCCAGATGATTACTGTATGGCTTCTGCTGTGATGAACTATTCAGGAGGAAATAATAGCCACGAGCAAATACAAAACCAAACAAAGAAACAATCTGTTGTGCTACACCTAAAAATAAATCTAGGGATAGAGAGCTTCATCAGAGGTTGAAGTATTTTGTTGACAAAGCACAGGGATAATAGGTGTGTTTAAGTGTGCCTTTTCTGCACAGCTTTGCTGTGCTGCACTAGCACCGTTCTCCAGCCCTCACAGTCACAGGAAGGCAGAGGGGGCACTGTGGGGCTAGGCACACAGCACTGACCCTTGTCATAGTTGGTGACTGAGGTGATGATTCAGATGTACTGTGTCCTGGGAAGCTGGTTTCTTTCTGACTCCCAAAGGCATGGGCAATAACGGGGTGTTTGGTCTTTTAACAAATCCTAGTCACTAAATAGTATATCCTGGGCTATAGTTCCTTTCTGAAAACTCTTGTACTTATTACAGGAACTTGGGTGGAAGATAGCAGCATTTCACAGTTTTTGTCCCAGTAAAAGAATATCGCTGGATATCTGAATGCCCAACAGCAACAGAACACGTGATGCCAAAGATTGGATTCTGTTAAAAACGGATGGATATACCGTCTGTTTTCATTTATGTAAGATAACCTTGAAATGACAAAGCCGTAGTGATGGGGAACAAATCAGTGGTTGCCCAGGGTTAGTTTCAGGGGCTGTAACTATTCTGAGGCATAAAAGAGTTTCTTAGTAGTGATGGGAGAGTTCTATATGTTGACTGTGGTGGTATTAACACAAATTATACATGTGAAATTTCATAGCAACACTAACAACAGCAAGGAAAAGAAAAAAACTGGTGAAAACAAAATAAAGTCTGTAGTTTAATCAATAGTATTGCAGCACTGCCAATTTTCTGGTTTTGAACATGCACTGTGATATGTAAAATGTTATCACTGGGGAAAGCTGGGTGAAGCATACGTGAAAACTCTCGGTATTCTTTTTGCAAGTTCTCTGAGTCTAAAATTACTTTAAAATAAAAAACTTTAAAAAACTACAAAATATGTTACAAAACTGGATGGCAGAGTTTCCAGTTCTGTTATGTGGAGTCACCACACTTCCCGTGTCTCTCCCACTGCTGTGACTACACTAGCTGGAGAATACGAGTACTTACTTTCCTATGATGAAGTTTAATTTATAAATTAGGCACAGTGAGAGATTAATAACAATAACAACATAGAAAAATTATAACAATATACTGTAACAAAAGTTACATACATGTAGCATTAGTAAGTAAAATAGCGGAGACTTGAACACAAGCTTTGCCATAACTGGACAGTTGATCTGATAACCGAGGTGTCTACTAAGTGACTGACGAGTAGGTAGTGTATACAGGGTGGATACACTGGACAAAGGGATCATTCAAATCCAGGGCAGGATGGAGGGGACAGCATGAGATTTCATTATGCTACTCAGGTCATAACATAATTTGAAACATGGAATTTTTTTATTTCTGAAATTTTCCATATAATGTTTTCAGACTGCATTTGACTAAAGGGTAACCGAAACCATGAAACGCAAAACTGAAGATAAGGGGAGACTATTGTACTAACAATGTAAAATTAAAAATAAAATGAAAACAATACTCTTTACAACAGCTCCAACAAAAACTGGAATAGTTTAGTATACATCTAAAAAATCAACTAGAGGATTTATATGCTGAAAACTATTCAAAGCACTGATGAAAGAAATTAAAGAAAACCTAAATAAATGGAGAGGTCTCTCGTGGTACTCGAGGCTGAATGTTTGTGTCCTTCCCAAAATTCATATGTTGAAGCCTAATTCCCAGGGTGACGATATTTGGAGGTGGGGCCTTTAGGAGGTAATTAGGTCATGAGGTCATGAGGGTAGAGCCATCATAGATGGGGTTAGTGCCCTTATAAGAAGAGACATGAGAGATTTGTTCTCTGTGTGTGTGTGTGCACGCCCGCACGCGCGTGGATACAGTGAAAAGGGGGCTGACCACAACACAAGAAGTGGGCCCTCACTAGACACTGGTACTGCCAGCAACTTGATCTTAGATTTCCCAGCTTCCAAAACTGACATAAATAAAAGCTCTTGTTTATACTACCCAGTCTATGGTATTTTTCTTATAGCAGCCTTATTGAGTAAGACATATGCTCATTGGTTAGAAACTTCGATATAGTAAAGACATTAATTCTTCCCAATGTCATCTATAAACTAATGTAATATTGACCAAAATTTCAGCAAAATCAGCCTGTAGATTTAGACAGGCTGATTCTAATTTCATATATAAATATATATGTATTAGATCCTTGGGATGGTGTTCATATATATATATATATATATATATATATATATATATATATATATATATTCGTATGTACAGAGGGTGCCAAAAAATGTATACACAGTTTAAGAAAGGAAAAAACTGAATTAAAATTGTAATACTCACTATATACCGATAACAAAAGATGAATACAAGTCACGTTTGACTTCTGCTATTACAAGAGGTGCTCAAAGTGGTTACTATCAGCATAATTTTAATAGTTTTTTCCTTTCTTAAAATATGTATACATTTTTGACACCTTCTGTATATATGAATATTCATATATACATATGAATAGCTAAAACAATTTTGATGAAGAACAATAAATTTGGAGTAATCATACTGTTCAATTTTAAGACTTGTTATAAGTCTATAGTAATCAAGACATTGTGACATTGGTAAAGAAATAAATACATAGATCAGTGAAATAGAATAGTGTCAAAAAATAGACCCATGTAAATATGGCCAACTGATACTTGACAAAGCTGCAAGAGCAATTCAATGGTGTTAGAACAATTTGACAATTTGACAGAGACAAAAATATCCTTAACCTACAGCTTACATCTTACACAAAAATTAATTCAGAATTGATCATACATCTAAATGTACAATGCAAAGCTATAAATATTTTAGGAGGAAATCTTCATAGCCTATGGCAATGCAAAGAATTAAAAGTTTTAGGCATGGTACCCAGAGCCTGAGACATAAAACAAAAATTTATTTAATAAGGTGAACCATCAAATTTAACAAAGTTTGGTCTGCACAAGGCACTATCAGAAGAATGAGAAGACAAACTATAGATTGGGGGAATATGTTTATAAATCACGTAGCTGACAAAAGACTTCTACTCATAATAATGAAGGATGCTCAAAACTCACAGTGAAAAAACAAACAACACAATGTTTTTAATGGACAAAAGAAGTTGACAGACACTTCACAAGGAAGATATATGGATGGCAAATTATCAAATAAAAAAAATGTTCCACATGATGAGCCACTGAATGTAAATTCAATCATGATGAAATACAACTTCCATCTACTTGTATTGAATGTCCGAACTAAAAACTGCTGACAATACCAAGTGCTGACAAAGACACAGAACAACTGGATCTCTCATACAATGCTGGTGGGAATCTAAGATGATGCAACCACTATAGAGAATTGCCTGGTAGTTTCTCCTAGAGTTAATGATACACATACCACATGACCCAGAAATCTCCGATCTAGGTATTGACCCTAGAGAAATGAAAACATATGTTCACACAAAAACCTGTATGTGAATATGTAAAGCACCTTTTCTCTTAATCACCAAACACTGGAAATAACACAAATGTCTCTTGATTAGAGAATAGATAAACAAATGGTGCTACATCCATACCATGGAATAGCCCTCAACCATAATAATGAACATCTATTAACACACACAAAAACATGGATGAATCTCAAAAGCATTATGCTGAGTGATAGAAGCCAATCTCAAAAGGTTACATATCATATGACTTTATTCATATGGCATTTCCAAAAAGACAAAATTATTGTGATGCAAAACAGATCAGCGATTGCCAGACATTGTGGGCGGAAACTATGAATACCAACAGATAGCATGGAAGAGTTATTTTGGAGTAATGTAATTATTTTGTGTGCTGATTTATGGTAGTGGTTACACAAATCTAGACATTCATTAAAATTCATAGAAATAACAGTAATAAAAACAGCATGGTATTAGGAAAATAGTAGACAATTAAGTCAATGAAACAGAACAGAGAACCCCCAAATTGAGGGAGAGTAAGGGAGGGATGAATAGTGGAAGCACGTGAGGATTTTTAGTACAGCGAAGCTATACTGTATGATATTGAAATGCTGGATACATGATATTTGCATTAGTTAAAACCCATATAACTATACAACACAAAGAGTGTATCCGAGTGTAAACTATGGAATTTAGTTATTAATAATGTATCAATACTGGTTCAGAAATTATAACAAATGTATCACATGCATGCAAGATGCTAAGAGGACGTGATGGAGAGGGGTGGAATGTGGGAACTGTGGACTTTGTTCAATTTTTCTGTAAAATTAAAATTGTTCTAAAATATAAATACTATTAATTAAAAAAGCATAAAACTGTATAATAAAAGAAAAATCTAGTTTACTGTACTGATCACCTAAAAAACAAATTGAAAATAAAAGCAAGGTAGGTGTACAACAAGGGGATGTTTATATGTGCCTATAGGGAAATTCACTCATTCACCGTTCAACAAAGTTATTTGTTGAAATGTAACAAATGGACCACTTATGAAATGTAAAATAGAACATCTACTCAGGATACTATCATTTATTCTTTCACTCAGTTAGTGTCACTTAATCTCCATCTCATGAGACTCTCCAGTCCCATGGAGACTTTTTTCCTTCTTCTACAGTAAGCTTAGATTTTCTAGCTGATCTTTTTTTGCCATTACCCTTCCCTCTCTTGTCCTTTTGCCAAATCCATCTAGCAAGTGTGCAGCCATTCAACTATCTTCCTTCTTCACCTCCACACAGGACACTGAACTCTGCTAGAGAAAACCCCAAAGCCCATCCTTGGGATGGTGGTCACTGGAGAACCTCTGATTTCAGGGAGGTACCCAGTATCACCCAGCGTTCCTGTTCTATTTTTCTTTTGGCATCTTCTTCCACAATGGTGACTTTAAAACTCCATTTTCTTAAATATCTGACTGTACCATCCTGCTTTCCCTCAGCAGTTGACATTTCATCACCAATAAAATAGTAATCATCACGTGAGATCTACCAGAAATTCCCACTACTAATCCAGCAAACAGCCTCATGCAGAATCACTGTTCCTTGTTAAAATCGGCCCATTAAAATGGAAGGCCTATTCCTCCAGGTCTGTTCTTAGCTCCTTGGGATCTCATCCTACTAATTGCTTTTCTCTTTGTTTTTGTTGTTATTTTCAAAGCATCCTTCTCTACAAAATTTTTCCCCAGAGCATGTAAACTTTATCAAATCTTTTCCAGTGTTGAAAAAAAAAAAAATTCCACTTCAAATTAACATTAGAGTTCTATTCTATTTTCTCTTCACTTTATGGATAGCCATCTATTGTCATTATTTCTGATTCCTCTCTTTTCACTCACTTCTCAGTTCATCTGATTGTTTTCCATAAAAATTATATTCAAAGAGGTACTAATGAGCTGTTTGATGACAGATCTAATGGGTACTTTTCCTTCTTTAGTTTCCTTGATGTCTTCTCAGCTCTTAAAATTTTCTGCCTTTAGTTTCTGTGAATTAATACTCATTTTATTGCTCATTTCATTTGTTTGCTCCTGCACAGCCTCCATGGTCATCTTTTATTCTTTTATCCTTCCCTTAAATGTTGGCCTTCATGTTCTCCTCACGGTCTTAGGACAACCTCTGTCACTCCTATACATTCACCAGTGAGTCTTAAAATTACTTCCTTCTGATTTTCAGTTTTATAACCAGCCTCCTACCAGTCTCCTCTATTTATATTTCCAAAACTATGACAAAATTAAAATGAAAACCTAAGTTTATTATCTTCTCTTCTTCTCTAATAGGTTCTGTCTTAATTGTTTATTCAATTATCTAAGTTAGAATCCTGAGAGTTTCTCCCAACATATCCCTCTCTCTAATTCCTTATATCCAGTCAATGTCTAAGTCCTGCTGGTTCTACCACCTAAATATCTCTTGAATACTACATACTTCTCTCCAATGTCAATCACAACCTAAGTCAACCCACCAGCATATCTCATATGAATTATGAGTCTAGTTCTTTAACTAATCTCTTGCCTTCAACTTTGTTCACCTATAGTGTATTTTTTTCACACAAGAACCAGGATTATGTTTCTCCAGCAAGGTTCTGATATCACTCTTCTGCTTCAAATATTCCATGGCCCCTCTTACTTTTAAACTAAAATTTATCTCAACGGAGCTGACAATCTTTCAGAATTCAACTCCATTAGAGCCCTCCTGACTCAGCCCTCACCACTTCCCATTTACACTCACTCTATTTTGCAATGGATTTGAATTATGTACAGTTTCCAGAACTCACTGTCCTGTCTCACGCCTCCAGGACTTTGAGAATGGTGTCCCCGCTCCATGGAATCCCCTGAACTCTTTTTACCACACTAGCTTCTATCAATCTATCCTTTATTACTCAGTTCAGATACTATCTTCTCTAAAAATCTTTCTCAGGGAGAAATCCTGCCACAATACTCTGTATTTATTTCTGTCACAACCCTCGTCACACTATGTTGTAATAGTTGGTGACTTGCCTGCTCTCCCACTAGTGGAACTTCTTGAGAGCAAACTTAAAATGCAGTGTCTTATTCATCTCTGTTCTCTTGGTGTCTAACCCAGTAGACAATCAAGAAATGTTTGAAGGAGGAAGTTAGAAAGGAGGGAAAAAAAGGAGGTTAAGAAGGAAAGGAGGGAGGGAGGACTACTCAAGTACACGCCCTTCAAGATTACAGCTGTGTAAAGTAGCATAAATACGATGTAACAGACACTTTGTTCCTGGTATGGAATTATGCATGAGTCTTCCCTAGTGTTGAAACAATGCTTTTTTAATGTTTTTACATTGCTTCCATAATTAAAACAAAATGAAATTGTGTTCTACATGGCTGAGAGGTAGTACTCCTGGTAGGGCAGAGAATGTTTTGTGTTCTCCAAAAGGTGTTATCTCTTCATGGCACACACCTGGACTGAATTTCTTAACTGCTCTCTCTGTTAGTGTGGCCATGGCACCAAGTCCCAGCAAAGAGTCTATGAACAGTAGTAATGTATGCCACGTCAATGTTTAAAAAAAAAAAACAAAAAAAAAAAACCCTCCCACAGTGAATTCTGTTCGCTATGTGCTCTGTTCTTGTCAGGAAAGCGACCAGAGGAAACCTCAAGAACATCAAGAAGGGAAGAACCACAGGTTGGAAGAATCCTGGATCCTTGAATGATGGCTTGGAAAGCCACCCGAACAGTAAACACTCAACTGGACTTCACATAGGTAAGAAATTGGTTTCCATTGTGGTAAATCGTTGAGGTTTGATAGTTTATCTATATGGCAATTAAGCTAACGTAATACATATACTTGGTAAACAGTTTAATCTGGCCTCATCTGGAACCTGAGCTCAGCTTGAGTTATAAATGGCTCATTCTAAAGCACAGGAGAACTATTGCCAAACTTGATTCCTACAGCTCTGCAGTGATGGAATTTATAAATTGGTAAATATATATATATATGTATATATATGAATGAGTAATAGAGATCTCATGATCCATCCTTTCTATATTGCACATGGGAACCTTGAAGTACAGAAAGGAAAATACTGAGTCCATTGTGGCCGAGTTAAATCTTGTTTCCATAACTCCTAACTCACATGTGAGAATACCCCATCGGGGACAACTCACACTCCACTGTCAGGACAACACGTGTGCTCTGGCTGTGTAGACACCACCAGCTCCCCCAAATCCCTACGGGCATTCCTTCTGAAATTTCTCCTGTGGTTGAGGAGGGATTACCTCAGATAGACGAGATGCTCTTTGACCAAGAACATCTCATGAGCTACTCTTCCCTGATAGAACCTTTAGAACAACAAATCCTCGGCCCAGCATGCTTTGTAACCTTGGGGGTAGCAATGGACTTCCTAAATCATACGCAAAAAGGGACACAGTATGAGGTAAAAGTGAATTAATTTTGCTACATCACATTTAAGAATTCCTGTTTGACAAAGGATGCTGTAGATTTTGTTAACTGATGACAGACTAGAAGAACACTGGAAAAATAGAATTCCTCATCCACTTCTGGTAGAACGTAAAATGAGATGTCATTTGGAGCTATCTGGTTTGGAGCTATCTGGGAATGCCTAGCGAAACTACATATGTGTACATTCTAAGATCCAGCAATAACAAAGAAAGCTCCTGCATAGGTCTACACGTGACAGATAAAAGGATGGAAATGCAAGGGATGAATGTTGGAATGCATTGCAGCATTCAGAAACATTACAGAAGATCTGCATAGAGTAATAAAGGTATATTTAAAAAACCCAATAAATCCTGATGGAATAAAGTATAACACAAAGCAATATATGTGAGTATGAGTACCTAAGATATATATACATATATATGCACATATGTTCATACACACACACACATATATATACATATATAGTACAAATTTAAATACATAGGAAACAGCATAAAAATATTTTTCTTTTTTATCAAGACTGCTCTGGGGCATGCAAATATATACACAATGTAACAAAAAACAAAACAAAAAAACCTTTACCTGCCACTCAGATTAAGAAATAAAACATTGCAAATAAAATTCAGTCCTGTCTATAATTAATTGAAAATTAAATCTCCAAGAACATTCCCCTCTCCCCCGACTAGCTAGTCTGACCTTGCTGATAATTTCCATCCATGTTTTTAACGTTTACTTGGTGTGCCTTTGTACAGAAACACTACATAGTATTATTTTACATGTTTAAAGCTTTATTAAAAAAAGACGTCATACTCTACATATCCTTTAGGAACTAGCTTGATTTATTCAACACTACTATTTAAGACAATTTTTGTCATTACTTGTACAGCTAGTATATTCATTTTGACTGTAGAGTATTTCACTGTATGAATGAACCAAGACTGGAACTGGAATCCCAGTGGCCTTGGTGTTTGCATTTCCCAGGTAATGATTCTCCACAGTGGCTGTGCCAGCCTGCATTCCCATCAGCCCTGCGTGAGCGGACCTGTTCCTCCACAGCCTGCCCAGCACGTGTTAGCTACTGTTTATTATTGCTTTTTAAATTTATTTATTGATGAATATCAAAAGTTTTCTGAGGTTGAACTCTTACATGTTTATTTACTCTTGTGGATTTGCCTGTTCATATATTTTGCCTATTTTCCCATTTTCATCTGCTTTTTTTATTGAGTTATAGTAACTTTTATATTACTATTAGTATTTTTCTTTTAAAAAAAAAAAAAACTCTATTCTCCTATACCAAGCTCACAAAGACATTTTTCTGTATTTTCTGATAAACATTTTTGAGTTTGCTTTTCACATTTAGATCTTTAATTGGCTAGAATTGATTTGGTTTTACAGTGTGAAGATGGGATCCAATATTCTTTCATATAGATAAGCTATTGCACCACAAACATGTATTGAATAATTCCTTTTTCCAACTGATTTGTAATGCCAATTCTGTCACATACCAATTTTCCATTCATTTCACATGTTTTTGTTATCTAACATATGTTCAAATATGTTCTATCACTAGCTATATATTAGTGATAAAATAATTATCCCTGAGTCTCATTCTGGTTTCTATTCTGTTCCCTTATTTAAGTTGATATATCTGTGCCTAAAACAAGCTCACTTTTTTAATGATTATAATGTCAACTTAGTCATGATATTTACCAAAGAAGTTCCCCTCATCTTGTTACCCTTTTTCAAATTATTCTGACTATTCTTGGTCCTTTAAATTTTATATATATATAAAGTATATATAATATATAAAACATATATTTTATATAATATTATGATATAATACATTAATACTATGATATAATACATTAATATTATGATATATTTAAATTATATATACACTTTGCAATATATAAAATATATAAATGATATATACATCTATGTAAATCAAATTGTTAATTTCTATAACAAACCTGTGTCTTATGTTGCATTCTTTAAAAGCAAAGCTTGAGACAGGAATTCTTATGGGAAAGCTTGCCTTGGGCAGAGAATGAGGGAAGCAAGGTAAGGGCAGGAGAGGGCTGTTCTCTGCTGCTAAGGACAATTCTACAGAAAAGGTGTCCCTGGAAATGTTATCAATCAATACTCATGGCAGTTAGGGGATGCAGCAGGCTACCAACATTATCTGCTGTAATCTGCTTATATTTAAGAATGAATATGTAGATTTTACACATTATGGTAAGTGTTGTGGAAAAAAGAAATGGAGTTAGGGATGGCTGATTTAACAACTGAAAATGCATATTACTAAGTGGACAAAGCCAACGTGGGAAGGACACATACTGTATGATTCCAACTATAGGGCATTTTGGAAAAGGCAACACTATGAATGTAGAAACCTGAAGATCTTTAAGGCAGTGAAAATTCTCTGTGTAATACTGCAATGGTGGGTACATGTCTTTATATGTTTGTCCAAACCCCAAGAATGAACCTTAATGTCAACAATAGACTTTCAGTGATGTGCCAATGTATGTTTACTAACTTTAAGAAATGAACCACTCTGGTGGGGGATGCTGATAATGGGGGAGGCTGTGCATGTGTGGGGGCAGGGGTTGTATGGAATATCTTTGTACCTGTATCTTAATATGGTGTTTCCCCGAAAATAAGGCCTTGCAGGACCACCAGCTCTGATGCATCTTTTGGAGCAAAAATTAATATAAGACCCGGTCTTATATTAGTAAAATATAAGACCCTGTCTTATATAGTAAAATAAGACCGGGTCTTATATTAATTTTTGCTCCAAAAGACGCATCAGAGCTGATGGTCCAGCTAGGTCTTATTTTTGAGGGAACATGGTATTATTGTGAACCTAAAACTACTCTAAAAAAAATAAAGTTAAAAAAAAGGATTTTGTACTAGATGATTTAATGGTGGAGTTCTAGTAATGCACATCGCTGAAACTGAAACACAGTAAAAGGTTCATATAAATAAATACATAGCAAGCAATAAATATAGAATTCCTTCCCTAACCACACACTTACCCTTTAAAAATACTGATTTGCCAAAACTGAGGATGCCTTGTGAACAGCCAATTCTATAATTTAGATGATTTTTATTGAGCTTTTGTAATGGTCTACTAATAAAAATAAATAAATTTTATAATATTTGTGCAATGGAATATTATGCTGCCATAAAAAGTGAATGAACTAAGGCTTTACATAAAAACATTGTTGACTCTTACAAAGATATTGTTGAGTAAATAAGCCAGACACAAAAGAACATTTGTATGATTTCACCTATAAAATTTCAAAAGCTGGCAGGACTAATTGGTATAAAAACCTGGATAGTGATTATACTTGAGGGGAAATAAAAGACTTTAATAATTGAAAGAAGACATGAAAGACACTTATAAATTTCTCTTAATATTTTATTTATTGGAAAATGTAGTAACCACAAAAATTTGTTCATTTATAATTTACTAAGCTATATTCTTATTATTTTTATACTTTTCTGTATTACAGTCAACTACATTTTAAATTTTACAACCCAACAAAGTACAGAACAATATTTAGAATGCTACTTTTTCTGTAGGAAAGAATGGGAAATTAATAATTAATACTTATGTACTTATATTATTTATCTACACACACACACACACTTATATTTGAAAAAGGAAACACTTAAAAAATAAACAAGAAGCAGAGCACAGCCTGCTATTTTTAAAAGAAAAGAAGAACTAAAATAAACATCCTCACATTATACTTTTTACACACTTTTGGTTTTGAACCAAATAAATGTTTTACATATTCAAAAATAGACTTTAAAAGATAAACCCTAAAATGAAAAATCAACTGAAGCAGACTTTCTCATCCTTTCATATTTAGAAAGTTACAAGAAACCATTATTTTTATACTATCAACCAAAACAAGCTGGTTATGCAACAAAATTATATATTTTTAAAAACCCATCAGAAACTTGAATATGCAAATGCACTAAATTCCAGAAAAGGATAAACATATTACAGGACAAAAGAAACTGGTGGCTCATGGAGAATTCTGAAGACAAAAAAAAATCTTTCATGGACGAGGTTTAGGAGAATGCACAGAAAACTTTTAACACTCTCATCATGGCCATGAGGGGGCTTTTATGATAGTTTAAAATTCTGAGCCATCTCAGCCAGAGTAAGTCTTCCACACCCGCCACCTCTTTCCCATGCAGCTTCACTGAATGCCCAGGGTTGGCATATGAAAGGCTGGAGGCAGGGCAAGAGCTGAGAGAGAGCCCAAAGAAGTACATGGACCCGCCCTTAAGCACAAGGCAAATACCCTCCAAATGCAGAGGCAGGAAGAGAACCGAAAGAACTTGACTGATCCAGGCAAGCCAAGCTTTCAATAACTGAAAGGCTAGTGACAGAGCAGGAGAGTTGAGAGAGAAAAACTATAGTTGGGTAGGTTTATACTTCTCTCTGAGTAATTGGTAAAGTATACAAAAACCAGTAAAGGGCAAAATTTGAAAAAACACTATCACGCAACTAGACCTAATTGGCATTTATAGGATACTTCACCTCAAAACTGCAGTATACCCATTATTTTCAGTTGCACAGGAGAAAGCAATTATTCTAGGTCGTAAAACAAGTTCCAATCAATATAAAAGAGTGGAATCATGCAGAATATATTCTCTAGCCAAAAGGATTTTAAATTAGCAATAAACAGCATTAAGATATCCAGAAAATCCCCAAATATTTGGCAATTTAGTAATACCACTTTAAAGAACTCATGAGTCAAACAAGGAATCAGATAGAAAATTGAAATGTATTTCAAAATGAATGATAACACAACATATGAAAATGCAACATATCTAAATGTGTGGGTTATAGCTAAAGAGGTATTTAAAAAGAAATAAATAGGTTTAAATGATTATATTAGAAAAAAAGGAGGGGCTGAAATCAATAACTTTAGCTCCACCTTAAGAAGTTGGAAAAAGGCAAATTACACCAAAAATAATAGAAGGAAAAACAATAAATATTAGTAGTCAATAAAATAGAAAAGTGATAAATTAAAAAAGATGATTCAGTACTTTGAAAATAATAAAATTAGTCAAAATCTAGCAAGATTAGTTAAGATAGAGAGAAAACAGAAACTGCCTGTATCAGGAATAAAAGAGAGGATATCATGATAGGTCTAGAAACATTAAAAGGAAAGTAAGTGAATAGCATAAAGAAGTTTATGACAATAAATTCTTTAGCATAGCTTAAAGGAACAAACCGTTGAAAAGTAAAACTTACCAAGATTAACACAAGTAGAAATACAAATCTAAAATTCCCACTATATATTACAAAATTGTATTCACAATAAAAATTTTTTTCCATAAAGAAATTTCCAGGCCAAGATGACTTCATAATAATTCAATGAAACATTAAGAGAGATAATGCAAATTCTACACAAACTTTTTTGAATACAAAGGAGAAAGGGGCAATTACTTATACATTATATTGATACCAATATAATATTGATACCTGACAAAGACATTAAAAATAATTATAGATCAATATCACTTATGAATATGGACACAAAATACTTAATAAAATATTAGCAAATCTTTCCTAGCAGTTGATAAAAAGAATAGTAAATCATCAACTGCAGTTTATCTCAGGAGTGCAAATGCAAGGTTGTTTTAACATTTGAAAATCAAGCAATGCAATTCACCATATTAACAGAATGAGCAGAGGAAGGAATGATCACCTTAGTCAATGCAGAAAAGCATCTGATTGAATTTACCACCTCTTCGTGATAATAACTCTCAGGAAATCAGTAACAGAAGAGAAATTCCTCATTCTGATAAAGTACATTTACAGAACAAAAACAAAAACAAACAACTCACAATAGCTAACACCATGCTTAATTGTGGAATATTGAATGCTTTTCCACTAAGATCAGGAAAAAGGCAAAAATATCTGCTCTCTTAATTAGTATTCAACATTATACTGGAAGTCCAGACTAGTGAACGTGAGAGAAGGCAAGAAGGAAGGAAAGAAGGCACAGAGGGAGGGAGAGGGGAAGGAAAATAAAGACTGGAAAACAAGAGATAAAATGTTGCCTGTTACTGTTTGCAGATAATGATTGTCTATGTAGAAAGCCCTATGGAATCTACTAAAAAACTACTAGTAGTAAAAATTAAATTTAGCATAGTCACAGTGTAAAAAACAAATATAATTGTAATACTAGCAAATAAGAATTGACAAATAAAATTTATAAACTAATAATACCACCAACAATATCATAAACATATTTAAAAAAATTAAATAATATGCAAGTCTTCTATATTAAAGACTACAAAATATTGCGGTAAGAAATTAAAGACAAAGATTAAGAGATAGATACACAGATGACAGATAGATGATGATGATAGATAGGTAGATAGATAAAGATACCTACAATATTCCTGTATTTGAAAACTCAACTTGGTTAACGTGTTATTTCTTTTCAAATGATCTAGATTCAGTGCAATCCCAATCAAAATCACATCAGGCTTTTTAGTATTTATTTATACAATTACTTACATTAGAAATTGATAATATGATTCCAAAAGCAATGTGGGAAATAAAGAGCCTAGAATAAGTAAAAAAATCTTGAGAAAGAGTAACAAAATTGGAGGACTAGCAATCCCTAATCTGAAAACTTCAGAAATCATAGGAGTGAATTCTAGGGCTAAGGACAGGCGATCAGGTCAAAAGATTAGAGTCCAGAAACAGCACCAATGAATCAACTGATTTTTTACAAAGTCACTATATTAGGTGTCTATTGCCATGTAACAAATTACCACAAAACTTAGCAGCTCACAGCAACAGGTACATATTATCTCACAGTTCTTGAGGGTTAAGAATCTGGGCACAGGTTAGCTGGGTCCTCCAGCTCAGGGTCCCTGCAATCAAGGTGTGGGTGGGGCCTCAGTCATCTCAAAGTGCTACTGGGAAAGGATATGATTCCAGCTCACTCATGGGGTTGTGGGTAAGATTCATTTCCTAGCAGGCTGTTGGACTGAGGAGCTCAGTTTGTTATTAGCTATTGGACTTCAGTTTCTTAACACGTGAGCTCATAACACTGCAGTTTGTTTCAACAGATCAAGTGAGTAGAGTCTGAGAGGGAAGGAGGGAGACAGAGAGAGAGGGAGGGAGGGACTAATGATGGTCAATACTTTCACAAAGGTTACTAATCATTCTGATATTATTTTTCTGAAGTTTCTGCTCAAATTTTAATCATTTGTTTTCATTAAGTTGTAGTGCTCTTTACGTACACTGGACGCAAGTCTTTTGTCAGCCAGAGATGTTAGAAATATAAATATGTTCTCGCTATCTTTGGCTTCCCTACACGTTTTATAAAGAATGACTTTGATCAGCAGAATTTTGATGAAGTATAATTTATCCATTTTTTTTCCTTTTATGTATTTTGCTACCTGTGTCCTCTCTAAGAAATGTCTGTCTACATACAGGTCACAAACATATTCTCTTATGTTTTATACTAAGTGCTTTTTGTTTTTGCTTTTACATGTTGGTCCTTGATCCTTTTTGAATTCAGTTTTATGAAGCAGGAGTTGACGTTCATTTGCTTTTCCTTTATGGATAAAACATTGTTCTAAAACCATTTGTTAAAAGTTATTTTTCCCCATTGAATGGATTCTGTGCCAATAACGCATGGTATTACTGATATGTGGAAAGAAAAAAAACGTCAAACACATAGAAACATCGAGTAGAAAACTGGTTGCCAGGTCCTGGGGTGAGGGGAATAGGAAGAGGGTGATAAAAGAGTACAAACTTTCAAGTATAAACAAACACGGTCTGAGGAGCTAATGTATAATGTGGTGACTGTATTGATAACACTGTATTGTACAACTGACATTTGTTACGAGAGTAGAACTTAAATGTTTTCAAAAATAAAAGGTAAACATGTGAGGTGACGGAAGTGTTAACTCAATGAAGGGAATCCTTTCACAATGTATATCAAATGATCATGTTGTACACTTCAAATATGGTACCATTTTAATGTTAATTTTACCTCAATAAAAAAACCCTTAAAAAATTAAAATAATAACTCTAAAGGATTAGCAGTGTGGGTCTATTTCTGGACCCTCTATTCTCTTCCATTAATTTGTTTACTGTTACGCCAAAAAATCACAATCTTGATTAATGTAAATTTACATTAAGTCTTAAAGTCATGTTTAATTTCTCTATATTTGTTCTATTATTCAAGATTATTATGACTGTAGACTTAGCTTGTAAATTTCTACAAAACACCAACTGAGATTATGATTAGAATTAATTTAAACCTATAAATCATTTGGAAAAATTTACATCATAAAATATGGAGACTTCTGATTCATAAACACGGTATACCTTGCCATTCATTTAGGTCTTCTTTGAGTTTTTTCAGTTATGTATTAAATTTTTAGTTCATGTCTTTCATGTGCTTTTATTCTACTTTTAAATGAATTATCTTTTATTGTTATTCCATTTTCCAATTATTCATTGCTATTACATAGAAGTAAATTTGGTATGTATATTGCCCAGGCATCCTACAACCTTCCTAAAATTTACTTACTATCCCAGTTGAGTTATTTTACAGATTTCTCAGGATTTTATGTGTAAAAATCATGTTTTATGTGAACATGGACAATTTTACTTCTATGTTTTACTAAGTATTTATGCCTTTTAGTTTTTACTTCTTGCCTTGTTTCAGTAGCTGTGACCTCCCAGAACAATGATAAATAAAAGTGGTAAGATCAGACTCCTTTCCTAGATCTGAGTACAGGGTGACAATGCTTAATATTTTATCATTCAGTATACTATTAGGTGTAATTTTTCATGTGATCTTTTTCAGATTGAGGAGTTTTCCTATTATTTCTAGTTTTCTGAGAGTCTCAACATGAATGGGTTTGAATTTTATCAAATTATTTTTAGGCATCAATAAAGACAATCATATGATTTTTCATGTTTGTTCTAAAAAATCTAATAAGTTAAATTGCTTTTCAAATTTAAAATAAACTTACATGCCTAGAATAAACTCTATTTTATTATGATCTATTATCATTGTTCATATACTCTGGAATTAATTTGCATTTATTATGTTCAGGATGTATTTTTATATTCATGAGGATATTAGTCGATAATTCTTTTTTTTTGTAATAACTGTCAACTTGATATCAGTGTTATGTTGGCATCAGAAAATAAGTTGGGAAAATTTCCCACCACTCTACTTTCTAAAAGTCTGTGTAACATTGATTTTACTTCCTCCTCAAGTATTTGATAAAATTCACATTTGTGTGAATGTAAATCACATTTGAATATGACCTAAATTATTTTATTAAATAGACAACTATTCAGAATTTCTACTTCCTCTTGTGTCAGTTTTGTTAAGCTATGTTTTCAAGGAGTTACTCCATTAAAGGTGTGAAATTTATTGATATAAAATTAATAAGAATAATTTCTTATTATCCTTTTAATAACTGTAAAATCTATAGCAACACCCCTTTTACAGTCCTGATATAGATAATTTGTTTTTCTTTTGTTCTTGATCAGTCTTGCTAGAGGTGTTTAGTTTTCTCAAAGCGACAATTTTTGAATTTGTTTATTTTCTGTATGGTTTATCTGCTTTCTCTCATTGGTTTCTGTTCTTTAACATGTTCTTTTTACCTGCTTTGTGTTCAATTTGCTAATATTTTTCTAGATTTTTAACATAAAACATTGGGTCATTCTAAACGTTTCTTTTTTCTAAAATGGCCATTGATGTCTGTCAATTCCCTCTAAACACTACTTAAGTTTACCCCACAAATTTTGATACGTTGCATTTTATTAACATGCACTTTAAAATATTTTCTAATCTTTCTTGATTTCTTTTTTGAATGATAATTGTTGAATATTCTATACTTATTTTATTTTTCGTAATTTAACTTTGCTTTGGCCACATATCTTTTATATTTTAGATTTCAATATTTTAAAGTTCATTGAGATTTGCAGTTTCACTCAGCCTTTATTCTATCTTTATGAACTTTATATATACACTTGAAAGGAATGTTTAACTAGATGTTGTAGCCTCTAAATATCATTTAGCTCTTCTATACCCTTACTGCTTTTGTGTCCAGTTTTTCTGTCAGTTACTGAGAAATAAAATTTCCAACTGCGATTGGAGATATGTCTAGTTTGCTGATTATTCTGATCCACTTATTATGTAACTCTTATTTGCATACTATTTTATTATTCCTATGTACTTATTATTCCTATATTTCGTATTCCTAATGAATTGACACTTTAACATTATGATATATTCCTCTCTTTCACTGGGAAATCTCCATGACTTGAAGTCTATTTGGTCTACTATTAATATTGCCACTGCAGTTTTCTCCTAGCTATTAGTTTCATGGTATTTTTATCAATTTTTACTCAACGAACCTAAGTATATTTAAAGTTCATCTCTTATAGACAGTATGTAGTTAAGTCCTGTTGTCATTTTTAAATAACCTAACCTGACAGACTGTTTCTTTTAATTGGAGTGTTTCATTCATTTCATTTAATGTACTTATTGACAGGCTGGATTTAGTTGCATTATTTTATTTGTCTCAATTCGTCCTGTTTTTGATCTTCTGTTACTCTTATCTTTTTTTCATTTGTTTAAATATTCTTTTTTAGTAATGGGTTTTAATTTCTCGGTTAGCTTTCAGCTATACTTCTTTGTATTACACTTAGTGGTTGTTCTAGTAATTACAGTAAGAATCCTTAATTTTAAAGTTAATATTATACCACTTTACCATTAAAAGGCTCTGAGCACCAATTCCAACGTGTGTAGGAGTTTTCCTACACCACTATCTATAATTCAACTCAATTCTGACGTTGTCTACATAGAGATAGTATCAGATCTCACAGGGTAAGTGTTCAGTGCTACAAGACTGCCTACCACCTGAGACATCAAGAGAAAGCTCAGGCTGTCACCTATGCTTCTGACCAACTGGCTATAGATCAAAGGTTCCAATGACCCCATCCTTAGGTTTGATTAATTTGCTAGAGTGGCTCACAGAACTCAGAAAAATATTTTACTTACCAGATCATCAGTTTATTATACAAGGATATAACTTAGGAACAGCCAGATGGAAGAGATGTATATGGCAAGGCATATGGGAGGGACTAGGAGTTTCTGTCGATGTAAGATACCTCCAGTCCTGTAGAGAACTTTAATGAATCTAAGCCAAACTGATAACAATTGCTGGAAAGCAAAATCTCAACAGATTAAGAAAGGCTCTGAAGAATGGCAGTTTTGTAGCTTATTTTATACATTAGAATCAAGGAGGAGACTTAAGGAGTGTTACTTGAAATCCACTGGTGGTAGATTAAAGGGGCAGGAGAAAGCAAAGCGGGGAAATCTCTGGGATTGGATAAAAAGCATAACAAAGAGGCACGTAATTATTTTTCATTGGTGGGTACATGACAGTTAATAATTAACACAGCACTTATATAATAGTATTAGGGGAACAAGATAACAAGAAGGGGTTCTGTGGTCTGGTGCTCTAGTGCAGTGGGTTGTGCCCTGGGGGGTCCGGAAAAAGGGATCACTCCTACATTCCAAGGGTATGTTATATTTGATGCAAAAAGACAATAGACAGGTTCACTTAAGGTAAAGACTGACCATTGTCAAGGAAGCTACAGGCCCAGGGTGTCACTACCGGCCATAATCCACTTTTAGTTAGGAATTTTTATGTTCAGACCATACTATGTGATTAATTTCAATCTCTGAGTTTATAGGGCCTGCCATGCTCACCTCCTCCCCTGAGCTTGTCAGGTTTGGTATGTGACCCTGTTTTTGTCCACACTTTCATGCCTTCTAGGTTTGAGACGCTTTCCTAGCACCTCCACATGTGCACCAACCCAGAAGCTTTCTGCATTCCTCCCTTTTGGGTTTTTGTGGACGATTCTTTACTTAAGCGTGATTGATTACATCATTGGCCTTTGGGGACTGATTCAATCAATTTCTAGCTGCTCTACACACTTTGGAGGTCAGAGGGGTGGGACTGAAAGTTCCAACCCTCTAATCACGTGGTTGGTTCTCCTGGCAACCAGCTCCCATCCTTAGGTGCATTCAAAAAGCCTTCTCATTAACATAACAAGAGACACCTTTATGTTCTCATAAGAAATTCCAAGCATTTTAGGAGTTCTGTGCCAGAACGGGGATGGAAACCAAATATATAATTCCTATTATAAACCACAATATTACTACCATGAATATAGGAACCTTGCTGTAGTATAATTTCATTTTCTTTGTTCTTTGCAAGCTCATTGTCATAAAAGTGTGATATAATATTGTATTATTACAGTCTTTGTAATCGGTAAGTAACTGGGCAGTGATATTTGTCAAGGCATCAATTTCTTTTTTTCCCAAACACCTTTCACCCAAAGGTTTTTGCATCCATTGCTAATATTTTCTTGAATAAATTTTTATATTAGAAGTTGCAAATTGGTGGTTTTCTAATTCCACATTGATTAGCTGCCATTTTTGACCCCTTAGAAAAATCTTCTCTACAGAAATTGAAAGCTCACAAATAAGAATTTTAAAAATTATCATTTCAAAGATCAGAATCTGTAGGTCATTTGTTTCTTTTGAGATGTGTAATGTTTAGGTGCTGGGTGTGAAGGCCAGTCTGACGAGTTTCCTATATCAGAGCAGGGTGGCAGCTCCAGGCTTCCATAAAGTTCCAAGAGCCACGGCCCAGGGATCTCCCCAGGAGCTCTGTAGATCCCATGGAGCTAGTTCTGGAAAAGTTAATTCAGTTACAAAATGATGAATTACCCTATGGAGACTGTGGACTTCTGGGTTTCAGTGGATTAATTCAGGTGTGTATCTCCACTTGATAAAATGCTTGCCAAGAAGCTTCTGTAAAAAACAGATTTCATACCCAAAGCCATCTTCTCTTTTCTGAGCTGATTATCCTCTTTTAAGCCAAGAAGAAATAATCCCTGACAAGCACTCTTAGGCATTACTGCAGAAGATCCTATTCCATTTTATCTCTGCCTTATTTGCTTGGCCAACTCTCTACTTAGAAATTCAGAGGACTGGTTATTATCCCTCTTAAAAAAATACAAAATTTTAGGTCAGAAGGTCAGCTCTTTTGAGAACCATCCAGCACTCTGTAGCTCACACTTCAAAACAGAGTAACATCATCCCCAACTAGTCCTCTCAGAAGGGACTGGCTGAGGCAGTGGGGCACCCAACCCTGGATTTTCCACAACCCCACTGGCAAGGTAATTTCTTAGCTCTGTGTAACTCCTTATCCCTACTATCTGGTTCTCAAACGTAGCTCCACTACTTTCCAGTCATATAACTTGGAATAAGTGACTGAGTACTTCCTCATTAACTCATTTTTTTCTTATCTATGAAACAAGGAAAAGAATATTAAAAGTGATTATTAAGAAGACATTGTAGTGCCAGCATGGTTCAGAGAGAATGCTCCACGATGATTTTAGTTCTACATCCCTTTTCTTCCAATGCTCTTGGCCTCACAGCAACCACACCGAAAAGGAATCCCTCTCTCGACTTTATAATTAAGGACACTGAGGCTGAGAGAGATAATGGATTACAGTGACAAGAATTAGCTGCCCTCCCATCTCTCTCCTTACCCTTTTCCTGAGCCTCTCATGGAATCTCCATTAATGACTCGTTCTGGACTCATTCCAGACTGAGGTATTTCCCAGAAGTAGGGTTTGCAGTGCAAAATGAAGGCAGTCCTAGGCAAACTGAATGGCTGAGCATCCTCAATCCCCACTCCTGGATTTCTGTTTTATTTTATTTTTATTTTTCTCCTGCTGAGGGGACATCTCATTGACTTTATCTATTATCCCAATGCAATCCTTGTTTTGCCAGATGTTCTTTCGCCAGAATCTCTGGAACCCTCCTACACTACATCCTGATATCATCCCTGGATCTTGCTGGTCCTCATCTGTCTTCTCACTTCTTTTCAGGTTGTTTAAGCAAAAGACAAAGATGGTTGTCATCCCCAGTATGGCAATCTCTTATTAGATTCAGGACCCACAGACCTGGATCTCTTATTTTCCTGCAGCTTTGCCAGGAGGTTTCTGATGGCCTTTCTAGACAACTGTCAGCCCCATTGATTCTCATTATCACCTCCCCAATAGGATTTGGGACCCTGGACACCTAATGCCCTGTTTTAACATGCCAGAATCTCACTTTGGTCCTGAATGCTTCCCACATAGGCAGTCTCTCAAGCTACAGATACATAATTCATTATGTAATTTGTTCAAATTCCCCAATAAGTCCTGAAAAACAAACAAACAAACAAAAAACATGCACACAAAGGAGCAAACACTCTAGCAATCCACTAAGCATGTGGGCCTTAGCTTCCATAACACCGGGGTTCATATCCCAGTTTCACCACTTTGTGTGATCTTTCTTAGGCAAGGTGTTTACTTCTTTCAGTCTAGTTCTCTTTGCTGTAAGAGAGAGTTAAATGATTTTCTATCGGTAACACACTTAGAACAGTACCTGGCATACAGCAGGCACTCACTAACTGCTAACTTCTTTTCTTAATCTAGGAACCATTACTTATCTTTCTCGGGTCCTTCAGGCTGCACTGGGAATCCGGACCTGTGGGCTTTAATGGGTCACCAGCTGGACTGTAGGAGTCCTGCCCTGCTGATGGGATTGGTGTCTGCAAGGCAAGACAAGTGCCATCTTGCAGGTACCAGAGTCTCTCCACCTTCTGTGCAGGACCCGTGGTGACCAAACACTCCTGGGAAGTGCCCAGAGTCACTCCCAAGCCCACCTGAGTCCTCACTGATGACCCAGTGCAGAATACACACGTGGGCACTAATTGAATAAAGCTTTCTCAGAATCAATATGGCTTGACTCCAAGTAAGCTGACTATTTAAATAAGCAAAAGGAAATGCTACCGACTGGCCTCTATTGTTTGTCTCCTAATTAATACTGTATCTGGCTGACTCAGAACTAATTTATGTGCAGAAACCAAACAGTTACAAAGGTCTCATTACTAAAACCTGGGCATCCTTTTATGCAAATGAAGCACTGTAAAATGAAGGAAATGAATATAAGCAAACAAACCTGAACTTGGCTGCATGTGTACATGCAGTTGCAAAATGGTCCAAACTAGGTTGGGCTTTGGGATGCCCTGGGTAAGTGCCTTTTGTGGACCTGGGAAGCCAAGAGCACCATCTTTAGCTTATGGCCGTGGCACCCTTTATCAGTAAAGACACAGAGCAAGGATATTGTTATCTATCCAAAAAACCATGCGAATACCCCTTCCTATACTCTGGTCCCAAATCTCCACTCCAAAATCCTGCACCTCTGCAAATCTTCAGCCGCTCAGTCACAGCCATACCCTGCGGTCATAACGTGATCATCAGGAAGGTAAAAATATAAATATCCACCTCCTCCTAGAAAGAGTACTGTCTTCTGCCATGTGCTAAGTGCCTCACAGCGTTACCACATTTAATTCTCACCACAAGTGTTAGACTAAGAATTATCATTATCTCTACTTTAAAGATTAAGCAATTCAGGTTCAAGTTCACACACCTAATAACTAAAAGAGACAAGGCTCATACACAGGCATGTCCAATATCAACCTATGCATTTTGATCAGTTCCGCATTACTGCTTCTTTTCCACAGTCTCTAATTTAACCTTACAACGTCTGACTGAAGTTTCCCTCTTCACCTGTCTCAATAAAACTGACCTAATTTAAGCCTCATGAAGAATTCTGGTCTCATAGTCCTACTTTATCTTCTCAACCCATCAACCTCAGTCCAGCTTCACTTGCTTCCCTGTCAGTGGTGGCTGTTGTCAATCATTTCAATACATGTTTACCAACTCCCTCTACTCCCCAGATCCCCTAGTCTTTCTCTGCAGAGACTCTGATGATGTCCAGGCCTGGATTGACACAAGCACCTGTTTTTCCCTTTGCTGCCCTGGGGATGCAGAGTGCTGTTGAATATAATCCACTGCACAAGTATGAAGTCAGCTGTCGTGGAGCTTTCAGTCTCACTCAAAACTCCTTTATTCTGCTCTAGTTGGCTCCCTTGCCTGCTCCCCACAGTGATGACTCTCGGTCTTGTCTTTATCTTCAGGCCCCCATAAGGCTCCTGCCCTCATTCTCTCAGCTGATGAATAAGTGGTCTGTGTCACTGAGAAAATTGAGACCATTAAGCATGAACTCCTTCAATCTGCCTCGAAAATCCCTTTACCTTTTCTATTTTCTGTCCCCAACTGCCACCCAGATTTTAAAACATCCTGGTCTTCAGGAGGATCTCACTTTGTCAAAAAGCTCCCTGGAGCCCATCTTTCCATTAAGTTGTCCCCTGCGTCCTTATAGTAATCGTCAATCATTTCATTCACTCCTGAGTCTCCTGCCATCGCCACATGGCCACTATGGAAAGACTAGGTGCACAATCCCCAATTCATTCTTCATATTAATGAAAATTATAGCTTCCAATACCACTTATCATACCCTCGTTTGAAACTTCCTCCTCCAATGACCTCTGTGATGACATATTTTTAATCTCAGGGTGGGCTACTCAGGATGTTATCTTTAACCCTCTTTTCCTCTCACTCTATCTGTTCCCCTTGCTCCACTGTATAGATCTACATATAAGACTGCAAATACCAACTATAAGCTGATGATTCCAAAATCAATTTCCCAAGCCCAGACTTCAACTGAAGAATAGAGATCTGTAGCTATTTAGCAAAATTTATATGTCAAAAAATAAGCCCAATCTCCTCCTCCTAAGATAATTTTTTTAAATTAAATGTATTGAGCTGACACTGGTTAATAAAATCATGTAGGTTTTAAGTGTATGATTCTATGATATGTCATCTATATATAGCATTGTGTGTTCACCACCCAAAGTCAAATCTCCTTCTGTCACCATATATTTGATCCCTTTTATCTTCTTTTTCCTCCCCTCTCCTCTCTTATTCCCTGGTAACCACTAAACTGTTATCTGCGTCTACTATGAGTTTTTGCTTGTTTTTCTGTCTTGTTTGTTTGTTGCTTTTAGTATTATATCCCACATGAGAATGGAGTCATAATGAATGGTTCTTGACTTTTTCTGTCTGACTTATTTTGCTTACCATGATAATCTCAAGATCCATCCATGTCTCAACTGCAGTATTTCATCTTTTCTTATGGCTGAGCAATAATTCCAATGTATTATGTTGGTGCAAAAGTAATTGTGGTTTGAAAGGTTATAAAATGATTGCAGTGTTAGATGAGGGTAAAGGGGATCAAATATATGGTAATGGAAGGAGAACTGACTCTGGGTGGTGAACACACAATGGGATTTATAGATGATGTAATACAGAATTGTACACCTGAAATCTATGTAACTTTACTAACAATTGTCACCCCGATAAACTTCAATTAAAAAAAAATTATTGCAAAAACCACAATTACTTTTGTACCAATCTAATATGTATGTACAACGACAGATCTTCTTAATCCAATCATCTATCAAAGGACACTTTGATTGTTTCAATGTCTTGGCCACCGTGATTAATGCTGCGATGAACATAGGGGTACTAAAATAATTTGTTGTAATCTCGGTTTTAGTTAATGGCACTAGTATTGATAAAATTGTCCAAAGTTAAATCTTAAGAAAGACATTTTACTTTTTCATATCAACTCCTCCCATACATATGTCCAATTCATAGTAAGTCCATTTATTTGATCTCATTCGATCATTCTAAAATATGTATTTGAAATCCCGTGCCTGTGAAGTAAATCATTTCAGCTGCAGCGATGCACAGCTCCATGGACATCATGCATTTTGTGCAACACACTGACTCTGTGAGGTCTTGTGCTACACATGGAGGATGTAAGAATAAGCACTAAACAATATTCTCTGCCTCGTGATTCTTAGAATCTAATGGAGGGGGATGCGCATAAAGAAGAGAAGCATCAAATAAATGAAACACTGCAGAGATACATCAGGAAATGATGACTGAGCCAGGAACTGAAGTATGAGGAAAACATAAAGAGTTGAAAAGAGGAGAATAAATGGGCTCATGCAGGAAAACGACTTGTCACTTAAAGGCAGTGTGACTGAAGCAGAAATTGAGGGGGAAATTGTACAAAATCAGATTGAAGATTAGGGAGGGGAGAAGCAGACCACATAGAGCTTTTGACTACTTAAATGAGTTATGTCTATGTTCTAAGAGCATTGGAAAGACAACTGGAGACATCTATAGGGGTGTGTGTATGTGTATGTATGTGTATATATATGTATATATACATATACATATATAAATATATATACATATATACATATATGTTGTATATACATATATGTTGTGTATACATATATGTTGTATATACATATATGTTGTGTATACATATATACACATAACACATATACATATGTTATATATGTATAAGTACATGTGTACACACATATACATATATATTTGGTAAATTTCACTTTCCTATAGAATGGAATCTTTTTTTTAAAATTAAATTTATTGGGATGACAATGGTTAGTAAAATTACATAGGTTTCAAGTGTACAATTCTATAATACATCATCTATGTATCATATTGTGAACTCACCACCCAAAGTCAGTTCTCCTCCCATCACCGTATATTTGACCCCCTTTACCCTCTTCTACTATCCCCCCATAGACAGAGAAGGAAAGAGTGAGAAAGAAAGACAGAATCAAACATGAAGTTTGGAAAAAATTACTCTGGCTATAGTGTGGCAACCAGCATGGTAAGGAGCATGGATATTGTAGGGAAATCTTTAGGCAGCTGTGGCAATAGCTATGGCAGGAGAGAGATGAAGGTCTTGTTAACAACAAGAAAAGAATTTAGGATGTAACAGAAAATAAAAAGAATTTATCTGAGCAAGGAAAGGGGGTAGGGGATTGAAATGTGGGGGACACAGATTCAGGTAGCTACTTAAATTATTTTCCGAAGAGGACAAAGAAAAGCAGGATTCATAAAGGCAAAAACCACTAGTGCAGTTCCCATTCAGATTGTCTGTGCAAATGAAGGCTATTGGCTAGGTTAGGTCCAGTATGTAAATGAATGATGCTGACTGGTGAGACAGATTGGTTCTTTCCAAAGTGAAGAATGTAGATGGTCTGATTGCCAGGGGAAGGAGGAAGTAAAGTCCGGGTTGTGGTTTCATGGTTGGCTTAAAAGGTCGAAAGTTCTAGGGTAAGACATGCATAAGACAAACCTCTTCATGGCCTCCTGGCTCCATTCTAGTTTCCTTGACTCTCTTGGATGAGTGTAAGGACAGTGGGACTAGAGACAAGTAGATAGGCTGGGGAGTTATTTGAGAGGTAGAATTAATAGGACATAGTGATGTGCTGAATATGGAAGATAAAGGAGAAGAGGGCCACCTATCTGACTACTATATAGGTCCCTGGCTTTTATAATTGGATGGATAATCATGCCATACACTAACTCAGAGAACAGGGAAGAGCATCATATGATGGGGGAGGGTACTAAGGGATTGTTAGGGAGATCTTGCTTTTAATCAGGACATACTGGTTTGTAGGGACTTTCAGTCTTCCAAGAAGAATTATAGATTACAAGTATGAAACTTAGAGGAAAGATAAGTCTGGATATAAATATGTGAATATCTGTATATAGATGATTAATGAAGTCATGGTATAGATGAAAATGTGCAGAGAGGAAAAACTTCAGTGATCTGAGATGAGAGCCTCTGATCAAAGTGTGAGTACTTCAACATTTACTGGTAGGGTAGAAGAGAATGGGTTCAGAAAATAGATAAATGGCAAGAGAAGTAAGAGGAAAACCAGGGGATTGCTGTCTCATTCCCTCATAGAATCTAAGAGAAAAGAATATTTCAAGAAGCAGGATATGATCATCAGAGCCAAAAGGTCCTAAGAGTTCAAGAAAGATGGCATACAAAAAAATACCTCTATTTACAACATTATTGATTATATTCCCCACACGGTCTTTCATATCCCCATGGCAATATTGTGGGGTATAAATGTCTAATGACTACATTGTTTTGCACACCTGAAACTAAAAAAACAAAACAAAACAAAAAACAACCTCTATTTAATAGAACTACTTGGAGGTGGAATTATGGGAAGCAAAGCCACATTGGAGTAGTTGAGGAATAGACGGCAGATAAAGAAATAAGGACATTTTCTCTTGAGAAAGTCAATGAAAGAAAAAGGGAGCCAGAGCAATAACTGGAGGCAATGAGAGACCAAGATTTGACATGGATTTAATGGAAAGGGCTTGAGCACAATTAAAAGCTAATAGAAAAATCTAGTTAACAGGAGGAAGCTATGTATAGGGAAAGGAAAGATAATTAATCTATTTTTTAATGCTCCTGAGGGCGCAGGAATAAATGGGATCTAGTGTTCAATAGGAGGTTTGGTCTTAGCTCCCAGGTGGGAAGCCTCCTTCACTATAAAAAGAAAAAAAAGGGGAGTAACTGGAGGCATAAACAGGTTATTTCATAGGACTGTAATTGGGAAGACAAGGGAATTTTTGTCCGGTAACTTCTGTTTTGTTTTGTTTTTTCCTATAAAGTAGCTATGGAGAAGAATAAGTTGAACAAGGGTTTTGCTTCAAGGAAGATGAAGGAGATATATGTTTCCCTATTTCTCCTCTCACTATATTATATATAAAACATATTTTAATATTATATATAAAACAAGTCGAAGGAGACTCTGAAAAGTGATGAGAAGGTGTCAGAGTGGCTGGGCTTTGGGATGAGAAGGAAGAACACAATAGTGAGTTCCCTGGATTTTCTTTTTGTCTCATATATCCCAGACGTAGAGCTGAAGAAGCAGGCAACACTAATAGGCATAAACAAACTGAAGCCTCAATAAATGCCTGCTCTCTCTAGCCAAAAGATCAGACAAGGGATAGTCTAACAGGACAGAAAACTATAAACAATAACTGCTCTACTGTAATGAAATGTAACAGAAAAATAAAAAGTGTGGCCCCCACCTCTACCCACAACAATAAAGGCAAAGTGGAGAGTCTAGACTTCTACCCTTGCTAGGTTGTAACAAAGCACCTCTCCCCCAACTAAGGTGCTAACAGAGAAGGCTAAATAGGGAACTGGAAGAAAAATGTTACCCGTTCTCCATAATAACTGGGTAGTGTCCGACGCGTCCTGGGAGAGAGTCAGGACTTTCATGACTGATGACAGTAGTAAGGCAACTCCTACCATGGAGTCAGTGGAGAACTAGGTGGGAGCTGAAACGTCCACCTCCACCCAGAAGTAACAGAGTCCTCCAACCCTGAATGTCAATGGAGGCCAAGTGATGAACTTCTACTCTGGCGTGAAAAAAACCAGGTAGTGATTACACTTTTTCCTACCATTGCAGTATCAGTAAGAGGAAGCCAGCAAAAGCAGAAGATATAAATCAAACTCAGAGCTTCATAACATAATATCCCCAATGTCTAGATTTCCACTGAAAATCATTCATTATACCGAGAACCAGGAAGATCTCAAACCATGTGAAATAAATGACAACGTTGACATAACAGAGATGTTAGCATTATCTGATAAAGATTTTAAGGCAGCTTTTGTTTAAAAATACTTCAATGAACAATTAGGAATGTACTTGAAATAAGTAAAAAATAAAAAGAAAGTCTCAGCAAAGAAATAGGAAGTTTCAGCAAAGAAATAGAAGATTTGAGTAAGAACCAAATGGAAGTAAACATTGCATTACCTATAAAGGAAAACCAATTTGAATAACAGTGAAGGAAGTGACACAGTATTTTTCAAGTGCTAGAAAGGAAAGAAGTGGCAACCCAGAGTCCTATATCCAACAAAAATTTCCTTCAGGAAAGGAGAGGAAATTGAGACAGATTCAGATAAAAGAAAACTAAGAGACTTGGCATCAACAGATCTACCCTAAAAGAATGATTAAAGGAAGTTATCTAAACAGAAAGTGATAAAAGAATGAATCTTAGAACATCAGGAATGAAGAAAGAACATGTAAGCATAAATTTCAGTAAATACAATGGGTTTTTATTCTTCTCCTAAGTTTACTAAATTATAATTGATGGTTGAAGCAAAAATTATAACATCATCTTATGTGGTTCTAAATGTATGTATAGAAAATATTTAAGGTAATCATATTACAAATATGAAAAGACATTGAAAGATACATAAGGTTACATTGCAATCCAATTGGTAAAACGACAATACCAGTTGACAGTGATGTTATGTGTGTGTACACACACACACACACACACGCACACACACAGGGTGCCAAAAAAATGTCTACACATTTTAATAAAGGAAAAAACTGTATTAATTGTAATAGTCAATATACACTGATAACAAAAGATGAATACAAGTCATATTTGACTTCTGCAATTACAAGAAGTGCTCAAAGTGGTTACCATCAACATCCAGACACTTCTGATTATGGCAAACTACTGTTTGAGCACATCTCTTAAAACGTGTATACATTTTTTTGACATCCCCGGGGTGTGTGGGTGCATGTATGTACAATGTAATACCTACAGCAACCATTAAGAAAACTATGCTGTGCCATCGACAAAACAAAGAGGCAACCAACTGAATGGGAAAAGATTTTTGCAAACAGTGCCTCCAATAAAAGGCTAATATCCAAAATATAAAAGGAACTCATGCAACTCAACAACAAAAAAACAAACAACCCAATTGAAAAATGGGCAGACGACTGAAGAGACATTTCTCAAAAGAGGACATACAAATGGCAAATAGACATATGAAAAAATGTTCATCACTAATCATCAGAGAAATGCAAATAAAAACCACAATGAGATATCACCTTACCCCAGCCCGAATAGCTATCATCAACAAGACAAATAGTAACAAGTGTTGGAGAGGTTGTGGAGAAAAAGGAACCCTCATACACTGTTGGTGGGAATGCAGACTGGTGCAGCCGCTAAGGAAGGCAGTGTGGAGGTTCCTCAAAAAATTATGAGTAGAATTACCATATGATCCAGCAATCCCTCTCCTGGTTATCTACCCAAAATATATGAAAACATCTATACATAAAGACAAGTGTGCTTCAATATTCATTGCAGCTTTATATACGGTGGCCAAGACATGGAAACAACCAAAATGTCCTTCGATAGATGAATGGATAAAGAAGTTGTGGTATATATACACAATGGAATACTATTCAGTGGTAAGAAAAGATGAAATGGTACCATTTGCAACAACATGGATGGATCTTGAGATTACGATGCTAAGCGAAATAAGTCAGACAGAAAAGGCAAAGAACCATATGATTTCACTGATATGTGGTATATGAACCAAAAACAATAAAAGAACAAGACAAACAAATGAGAAACAAAAACTCATAGACACAGACAATAGTTTAGTGGTTACCAGAGGGTAAGGGGGTGGGGGGTGGGAGATGAGGGTAAAGGGGATCAAATCTATGGTGATGGAAGGAAAACTGACTCTGGGTGGTGAACACACAATGGGATTTATAGATGATGTAATACAGAATTGTACACCTGAAATCTATGTAACGTTACTAACAATTGTCACCCCAATAAACTTTAAAAAAAAGAAAAAGAAAAAGAAAACTATGGAAAGAGATGCATTCAAAAAATTTATATTGAAATGGAAAGAAATGTTCACACAATCTGCAGGAAAATAGGAAAATGGAATAAAGAAATGGAAAAAAAGAGAGAAGACAAAGACAAAAACAATGGAGGACTTGAGCCCTAGAAAACAATTAAAATATAAGCATAGATATTTGCAGAGTGGATTTTAAAATGTGACCTAACCATATGCTGTTTATTAAAAAAAAATAAAAACTACAAAAATAATATAGGCAAGTTGAGGGTAAAAAAATGGATAAGATGTATCAGGCATACATTAATGAAAGGAAAGCAAAAGTGCCTGAATTACTATCAGATAAAGTAGATGACAGAGCGAAGAAAATTATTACCAAGGACAGAGAGGGACATCATATCATTTAGAAAGAATCCATCGAGACAACATAGAGATCCCAAATGTACATGTTCACAATACACTAGAGAGGTAACATATATGAAGCAAAGACTGATAGAATTGAAAGGAAAAATAGACAAATACACAATTGTACTTGTAGACTCCAACATACCCCTCTCAACAATCAACACAACATTTAGACAAAAACAAATCAGCAAGACTACAGAAGAACCTAACAACTTCATCAGCCAACAAGATCTAATCAACAATGTTTATAGAACACATCCCCCAACAACAGCAAAATATATATTATTCTCAAGTTCTTGCAAAACATATACCAAGATGGACTATATGTTGGACTATAAAATAATCCTCAACACATTTAAAAGAATTGATATCATACAGTGTGTTCTTTCACCATAATGAAGTCAAACTAGATATCAATAACATAGATATAACAGGAAAATCTCTAAACAATATACTTGTAAACAAACCAAAAATCAAAGAGAAAGTCTCTAGGGAAATTTTTTAAAATCATTAAATTGGATGACCAAAAGTTGTGGGATATAGTGAAAGCAGAGCTAAGAGGAAAAATTTTAGCACTAAATACATACGTTCTAAAGAGGAAAAATATCAAAACAATCATGTAAGCCTCCACCCCAAGATCCAACGAAGGAAAATAAAACAAATCCAAAGCAATCAACAGGAAGAAAATAAAAAAGAGCAGAAGTCAGTAAAGTTGCACACAGAAAAGCAATAATCAATGAAACAAAGAACTGGTTCTTTGAGAGGATCAATAAAATTGACAAACCTCTGGCAATAGGAACAATGAAAACGAGAAAAGCCATGAATTACCAATATCAGGAATTAAACAGAAAAGATCACTACAGACCCTCAAGATATTAAAAGGATAATAAAGGAATACTATGAACTCTACAAATACATATTTAACAACTTTGGTGAAATGGGCCAATTCCTCAAAAAACAAAAATTACTACAATGCATCCAAGATGAAACATAATCTTAATGGACTATTTTTTATTTATTTATGAATTTATTATTTAAGCACCCCACTAAATGCAGACCCAGATTTCACTGATGAATTCTACCAAATATTTAGATGAATTCACACCCATTGTACATAATCACTCCCAGAAAGCAGCACTGGAGGGAACACTGCCAAATTCACTTTATCAAAAATTACCTGATACCAAAACAAGACAAAGACAGTACAAAAAAAAAAAAAAAAAAAAGAAAACTATGGGTATATTTATTCCTGATAAACAGAGGCAAAATCTTAAAAATATATATATTAGTAAATAGAATTCAACAATGTATAAGAAGAATCATACGCTATGAATGAAAGAGGTTTATTCCAGGGATATAAGAATGGCTCAATATTTGAAAAATCAGTCAATGCAATCCACCACATTAAAAAGTTAAAGGGAAAAAAAATCATATAATCACATCAATCAATGCAGAAGACATATTTAATTACATTCAATATTTAATGGCAATACTCTCAGGAAATAGAGATAAACTTCTTAAACTTAACAAACAATATCTACAAAAATATCCACATCTCACATTAAACTCAATAATGAAAGAATGAACCAGAAACAAAGAAAGAATGTCTCCTCTCAGCAATCTTATTTAACATAATGCTGGATGTTATAATAACTACAATAAGGAAACAAGGAAAGGAAAAGAAAGAAAAAAGAAAAGTCATACGGATTGGAAAGGAAGAAATAAAATTGACTGCTTCTATTTAAAGATAACATGATTGACTACATAGAAAAGTCTAAGAAATCTACAAAAAAACACTCAGAATTAATACATAACTGTAGTAAGGTTGCAGGATACAAAATAAATATAAAAAAATCAATTTGTATATACTAGCAATGAACACATGGATACAAAATTTAAAACATATCATCTTTTGTATTATTATTTATTTATCTATTTTCAATGACCAACAAAGACATGTTTTGGCTGGCCACCTGCTCCCACTCCCCACATGCAGTCGCTTTGGCCTGCATCTAACAGGGTTCTGGCCCAGAAGAGAAGGGAGCAGACTCCTGCCTCTTGGGTCTCTGCTCCCTCTGTGGCTGCCTTCTGGGCTGTGGGTGGAGGGCACCGGGATTTAATCCTTGACCTCCCACACCCGCCCACCCCCAGCGCTGGGGCTCCTCCCCAAGCCAAGGCCCTGGCTGAGGCCACCCCAGTCCTCCCTCTCCTGGGCTGGTTAACAATTGCTGCTGTTTCTGAACTCGTTTCTCAGTAATTTGCAATATGGTGGGGTTTGTGGGGGAGATGCCGTTATAGGTCCGCGTGCTGTACCTCTCTTTCAGCTGTGTCAGGGCACTCATGAGGCGAGCACTGGCGGCGTCCAGGAAGGTAGGGCGCTTCTCCTGGGCATTCCTGATCTTCTGTTTGGCGTTTACAGCGGCTTGCATCTCCACGTCGTCCTTCTTCAGCGCCTCCCCCACTGACACAAACTGTTGCTAATGCCCTGCATCTGGATGTCCTTGTCCTCCTGCTGCCGTCACAGCCCTGTCTGGTACTCCAGCACCGGCTTCTGCATCCTCTCCTCCTGGCATTCGAATAGGGTCTCATACTCCTCCAGCTTTTTGTTGGAAATTTGTAACTGGTCCTGTAGCTAGGGTTTCCAGAGGGGGAATTTTTTTTGCTTTCCTGCTCCCAAATCCCGAGATATAAACTGTTTTCTGTTTTCCATGATGAATCGTTTCCAAAAGTGACGGCCGATATTACCAACCACCTGGGTTCAAGGAGCCGATTTTCCCGATTTCCCGATCTACTTTTCTTGGGATTCAGAAACAGAAAAGTGAAGAAAATTCCTGAGAACAGGAGGGAATTCCACCTGGAAACCCTACCTGGAGCTTTGCCAGGTCCTTTTCTGATTGACTGAGCTCTTCCTTACTCCGTAGCCTATCCCTGTGGTGTGAATCTGGGCACAGGCCCTTGTCTTCTAACAACCGCACATTCGTGGTTAAGAGCCGAGCAGTCTAGTGCAGTTGGGACTCATGGGTAAAGCACCCTGTCTGTGCACTGCACAAGGCTTCAGCTCCCAGCTATCCTCCTTGGAGGAGGACTGCTGCTGCAGCGGGGCTCCGGGTTCTGCGCTCGGGTTCCATGCTCCACACTCGACAGTTGAGAGTACTGCAGGGTACTCAGCAGGTTGGGTGGCATCTGGCCACAGTTGGAGGGAGAAGGCAATGGTGGTGAGGGTAGGGGTGGCAACTGGTCAATTCTCTGCTGGGGGCCAGCACTGCGGTGGTGGCACCATGTGCTGCCCGCCCTTTCCAGTCAGCAACACCTGCCACCGCGCCAGCTGCCTCTGGTTGTCACCCGAGCTCCTCCAGGGCACTGTTGGAGCTTGGCAGTGGCTGCCACCTCCACACTGTTGCTGTGGGAGCTCAGGAAACTGTGACCCTAAGAGCCCAAGTCACCAAGGCTGCAGAGTGACAGTGGCAGGCCAGCTGCCATCTGGTACACAGGGTTCTAGAAGGAAAGCGGTGCCAACAACTGGGGCCAGCCTGGTGGGTAATACCATTTATTTTAAACATGAGATACTTTAGTGTAAATAAACACGTATAGAACTAAATGCTAAAATCTACGAACTGATTATGAAGGAAATCACATAAGATCTAAATAAATGGAGATACCTACCATGTTCATAGATTGGAAAACTCAGTATAGTAAAGATGTCAACTCTTCCCAAATTGTATGAAATTTTAATGCAATTACTATCAAATTTGCAGTGAGAATTTTGTAATATGGAGAAAATTATTCTAAGTGTAATGGAAAGGCAGAGAACTAGAATAGCTCAAACAATTTTAAAGATAGATAAATGACAGTAAATCAGTATGTCTGATTTCAAGGCTTCTCCAGAGAGATCTGGTCAAGATGGTAAAGTAGGTAAATGCTGTGATTACCTCATCTCATGAACCCATCAAAATTACAACTAAACTACAGAATCACAATCATTGAGAATCACCTGAAGTCTAGCTGAACTGAAGCCCTATAACTAAGGACATACAGAAGATGCCACCTGGAGACAGGTAGGAGGGGCAGAGATACGGAACAGGCTGGTCCTACACCCATGTGTGACGATTACAAATCAGGAGGGATGTCTCAGCTGTGGAGGGCTCCCTGCCCCACACCAAACTCCCCAGCCCAGGGTGCCAAAGCCAGGGAGAGATGTCCCCATAACCCTGGCTGTGAAAACCAGTGGAAATTGTGGCTGAGTGAGACAGGGGAAAGCTGCAGTCCCGGGCACTTCTCTTAAAAGGACAGACCACCCATGGATTTACCTGTTAACAAACTCGCTCTCTCTGAGCTCCAACTCTGGAGCAGCAAGTCAAAAGATACTAGGGGCATATGGGGAGGAACTGATATTTCAGGCTTCAGAGTGAGGGCTGGAGGATGTAGCTTTCTCCCACACAGAAGAGGTGATAGAAGCCATTGTGTTTTTGTTGGCCCTTCCCGCTCTCAATGTGCACACGCAGGTGACCACCATATATGAGTCTCCATCAACCTGGCTAACACCTTTCTTTCACCCCAATTCTCTGAGATTCTACCTCGTCTAACTTTCAGGCCCACCCAAGCAGTTTCTGGTGGCTTTTCTGCATAAACAGCTTGTCTTGGCTCAAGCTGCAGACTTTCCTAAAATCTCTCAAAGGTTCACAAAAACCAAACAAGCAGCATCTGGATTCACTGTGCCCTATACCTCTGGCTGAGCAGCCCCAAGGCTAGCACTAGCAACTGCCAGCATTGGTTCACGGCTTGGCCTATGGAGGCACCTCCAAGATCAGCACAGGTGGTGACCATCTGTAGATTGCTTTATGGCTCGTGCCAGTGGCCTTGGGCAGGGCACAGGCTGCAGCTGAACTTAGTTTATGGTATGGCCCCTCCTAAGAGGACCCAGGACTGGCATGCCTGGTGGCCAGCATTGGACCCAGTCAGAGCAACACCCGGCTGCCTATGGGGAAGACACAGCCAAGGGGCAGACTGGGCAGGCACCAGAGCCCTGCTAAAGCAAACCCTGCTCTGTAAGGTCAGCCCCTGCACAACAGCTCCCCCACTGTAGTCACAGACAGTCTTCATAACCTATCAGCTCAAAGATCACTCCCTCTCATTGTCATGCAAACAACAACCAAGGCTCAAATGCAACAGGAGACACACAAAAACCACACAAGAAAAATACCTGGAGCACTCACGTCAAGGGACAAGAATGGCTGTGCCACTGGGCCCCACAGCACACCTGCTGCATAAGTCCACTCTACTAGGACCAGGAGGCATTGCTGCCCTACCTACTACACAGAAACAAGCACAGGGAAGTAACTAAACTGGGGAGACAAAGAAACGTGTCCCAAATAAAAGAACGGAACAAAGCTCCAGAAAAAGAACTAAACGAAATGGAGACAAGCAATCTACCAGACACAGAGTTCCAAACACTGATTACAAGGATGCTCAATGATCTCAGGGAAAATTTCAACAGAGACAGAAAACATAAAAATGGAGATAGGAAACAAAAAAGAAGTAGTCAGAAATAAAGACTACAATAACTGAAATGAAGACTATATTAGAAGAAATCAACAGATTAGATGAAGCAGATGATTGAATCAGTGATTTGTAAGAGAAGGTAGCAGGAAACACCCAAACAGAACAGCAAACAGATAAAACCATCCAAAAAAATAAGGATAGTTTAAATGGCCTCTGGGACAACATCAAGCATACCAACACGCAAATCATAGGGGTACCAGAAGGAGAAGAGAGAGAGCAAGAAATTGATAACCTATTTGAAGAAATAATGATGGAAAACCTTTGTAACCTGGTGAAGAAAATAGACATACAAGCTCAGTAAGCGCAGAGAGTCCCAAATAAGATGAACCCAAAGAGGCCAGAACTAAGACACATCATAATTAAAATGCTAAAATATAAAGGTGAAAAAAGAGTTTTGAAAAGCAGTTAGTTACCAAGAATAAACTTGACCTATATCTCACACCTTATACAAAAAGTAACTCAAAATGCATCACAAATTTAAATGTAAAATGTGAAAGTATAAAACTTATTAAAAAATAAGAGAAAATCTTTGAAATCTAAAGAGTTTTAAAAAGCAAGAGAAAAGCAGTTAGTTAGCTCCCATAAGTCTATCAGCTGATATCTCAACAGAAAGTTGACAGGCCAGAGGGATTGACTGGAAGTATTCAATGTGATGAAAAGCAAGGACCTGCAACTAAGATTACTCTATCCAGCAAAGCTATCATTTAGAATTGAAGGACAGATAAAGAACTTCCCAGACAAGAAAAAGCTAAAGGATGTCATCACCACCAAAACAGTATTGCAAGGAATCTTAGAGGGACTTCTTTAAAATGATAAATGATAATAATATAATATAATAGCAATAACTATGTATCTATGAACAATTACTTTAAATGTAAATGGATTAAATGCTCTAATCAAAAGATAGAGCAAATGCTCCAATGGATTAAATGCTCCAAATCAAAAGATAGGGTGGCCCAAAGTATAAAAAAACAAAACCCTTGCATATGCTTCCTACATGAGACTCACTTCAGATCAAAAGCCACACACAGACTGAAAGTAAAGTGATGGGAAAAAGATATTTCATGAAAAAAAAAAAAATCTGGGGTAGCAATACTTATACTGGACAAAATAGACTTTAAAACAAAGGCTATAACAAGTGACAAAAAAAGACCCAGTAATTACACTTCTGGGTATTTATCGAAAAAAACCCAAAACGCTACTTTGAGGGGGTGTGTACATTCGTATGTTTGTTTCAGCATTGTTTACAATGGCCAAGATGTGGTGGCAGCCTGGGTGTCTGCTGATGGATGAATGGATAAAGAGGTGGTGATATATAAATGCAATGGAATAATGCTCAGCCAGGGAAGGGAATGGATTTTCCTGTCTGTGGCGGCATGGATGGACCTGGAGGGTATTGTGATGAGTGAAATATGTCAGACAGAGAAAGACAGATGCAATGTGATTTTGCTTATATGTGGAATCTAATGAACAAAATAAATAAAGAAATGAAAGAGAAACAAACTCATAGATACAGAGAACATTTGATGATTGCCAGATGGGAGGAGTGTTAGGACGGTGGGTGAAGAAGGGGGAGGGATTAAAAGGTACAAATTTGTTGTTACACAGTAGTCATGGTGATTTAGGGCATAGCATAAGGAATACAGTCAATAATATTGTAATAACTAGGTACGGTGTCAGATGGGAACTGGATTTGTTGGGGTGATACATGGGAGGGAGTTGGAACAGGATGACAAAGGTGAAGGCATTTAGAAGTACAAATTAGTAGTTACAAAATAGTCATGGGGATGTAAAGTATAGGGAATAACTATGCATAGTGCCAGGTGGGTACTAGACTAGTCAGGGGGATCACTTATTAAATTATATAAACGTATAACCATATGCTGTACACCTGAAATTAATATCAAATAATATTGTCAACCAAAATTGAAAAGTTAAAAAGTGGGGGAAAGGTGAAGGTGAATAAAAAGTTCAAATTTCCAGGTATAAAACAAATAAGTCATGGGGATGTAATGTACAGCATGGGGAATATAGTCAATAATATTGTGATGGCTGGTGCAGTGTCAGATGCTTCTTAGATTATCGTGGTGATCACTTCTTTAGGTATATAAGTAACTATTGTGTATACCTGAAACTAATATAATATTGTACGTTAGCTATATTTTAATAAAAATCTTTTTTAATAAAAACCTTAAAAAAGAGTTTTCCAATAGTTACATAAATCGAGACTGTCGTATTGATGGAGGGCTGCTCATATAGATCCATGGAACAGAAGAGAGAATCCAGAAATAGACCTACATAAATACGCCTGACTGATTTTTGACAAAAGAGTAAAAGTAAGTCAACAAAGGAAAGGTAGACATTTTAAGAAAGGTAATGAAGCAGATAGACGTGCTCAGGCAAAAAAAAAAAAGAAGAAACTTCTTGACCTATATCTCACACCTTATACAAAAAGTAACTCAAAATGCATCACAAATTTAAATGTAAAATGTAAAACTAAAAACAACTTATTAAAAAAATAAGAGAAAATCTTTGAGACCTAAAGCCAGGCAAAGAGTTTTTAAACTCGACATTAAGAGCACTGTTTCTAAAAGGAAAAACTGATTAGACTTCATCAAAATTTAAATTGCTTGCTGTGTGAAAGTCCCTGTGAAGAGGTCGAAAAGACAAGATATAGGCTGGGAGAATACATTTGCAAACCACATATCTAACAAATCACTAGTATCTAGAATATATAAAGAACTCTCAACACCAAACAGTAAAATAATCTAATTAGAAAACAGAAAAAGACAGAAGAGACATTTCAACAAAGAAGGTATTCAGATGGCAAGTAAAGGTGTTCCATAGCATTAGCCATTATGTAAATAAAAATGAAAATCACTGTAAACCTACCAGAATGGATAAAATAAAAAATAGGGACAACACCAAATGCTAAGAGAGGATACAGAGAAACTGGATCATTGCTGTATTGGTGGTAGGAATACAAAATGGTATAGCCATTCTGGAAAACAAGTTGGCAGTTTCTTATGAAACAAATATATAACTGTCATAATAAGTGCAACCCAGCAATTGAACATCTGGATCTTTATTCCGTAAAAATTAATACTTATGTTCACATCAAAACCTGTACATACATGTTTATAGCAGGTTTATTTGTAATAGGCAAAAACAGGAAACATCCTGATGTTCTTCAAGGATGAATGGTTAAAATTATAGTGCTATATCCATAGCATGAAATATTACTCAGCAATAAAAAAGATCAAACTATTAATACACACAACAACTTGGAAAATTTCCAGAGAATTATGCTGAGTGATACAAACCAATTCCCAAACGTTACATACTGTACGATTCCACATAAGTAATATTCTTGAAGCAACAAAATTATGAAAATAAGGACCAGATTAGTGGTAGCTCGGAGTTAAGGAGGGGCAGAGGAAAGTAGGATTTGACTATACAAAGATAATATGAAGAGTCATGTGATGATGAAAATATCCTCTATCTTGACTGTCTCAGTGACAATATCCTGGATGTGATATTGTACTATAGTTTTGCAAGATGTTACCACTGGAGGAAACTGACTAAAAAGGTGCACTGTATCTCTCTGTGTTGTTTCTTATAACTAGGTGTGAATCTATAATTATCTCAATTGTTTTAGAGTTTAATTTAAAACTGTTGAGTGAGAGGAGAGGAGGCATGTTCGTGCATTGAAAATGTGTGAACAGTTTCTGGGAACGTGCAGACTGAATTGGCCAGAAAGCCCTAGTAGAATTTTCAGATATTTGTGACTGGTAATCATGAATTTATAACGACAGCAATCTGCTCTATGGTGTTGCTTTTATCACCTGTGCTCCACTGGGTGCAGAAATAGAGAAAACAGGTGGTTGGGTTTATTCAGGATACAGGTGTCACCAAACAGGTGCAACAAGAAGAAACGAAGGACAATTGTTCTCAAATCCATCTCTGTCCTTTCCATCCTTCCTGCAGCTGCTTGGCTTAGAATCATGTTCTGACTCTCTGAACTATGGACAGAATGTCCTCCCTCTTATCCTACTGTCACATTTTCCCCTATCTTACCACTTTATCCACTGCTAGAGAGAAACTTTGGAAAAAGTAAACTGACCCAGGTTTGCACTTATTTAAAAGCCCTGAGTTGTTCCCCATTATCTGGGGAGCATTTATCAGAAATGCAAACTGCTTTGGCCCTACAGGGTTTCCACACCACTTCCTCTTCCAGACCCTGCCCACCAGTTCCCAGCCACACAGAACTCCCCAGCATTCCCAAGCTCTTCCCTCACTACATAACTGCTCCCTCACCCACCTTGTTATTTAGACAGCTTGCCCTTCAAATTCCCAAGCCCAGAATAAGCAAAGCCTCCTGCAACTATGTCCCCAGTCTGTTACACGGAAGTCCGTATGTTGAAATATCTCTTCTGGTTCTCCAGAGAAACAGAACCGATAAGATGTTTGTGTGTGTGTGTGTGTGTGTGTGTGTGTGTGTGTGTGTGTGTGTGTGTGTGTGTGTGTGTGTGTGTGTGTAAAGAGAGAGAGAGAGAGAAAGAGAGAAAGAGAGAGATTTATTTTAAGAAATTGGCTCACATGATTACGGAGGAGGCTGGCAAGTCTGAAATCTGCAGGACAAACCAGCAGGCTAGAAACCCAGGGAAGAATTGACATTACAGTTTGAATCTGAAGACAGAATGGAGGCAGAATTTCCTCTTTCCTGGGAACCTGGATATTTTTCTCTTAAGGCTTTATCTAATTGGACGTGGCCTACTCACAGTACGGAGAATCATCTGCTTTATTCAGTCTATTGATTTAAATGTCAATCTCCCTCTAAAACATACCTCCATGAAACATGTAGTCTGGTGTTTAACCAAATATGGTGCTGTGGCCCTAGCCAAGAAGACACATAAAATTCACTATCAATCCTTGACAGCTAGATTGACCACATAAATTATCCTTCTAATTGAACCTATTAATAACTCTGCTGGCACAGCTGGCATAAACTGGGATTGTCTCTGGCAGACCACAATGTAAGGTCATCCTAATTACACTCTCACCAATGGTGTGCTTTGATATCTCCATGGGAGTTTCTCTGCATCTCCGCATCACCACAAGAACCTTGTACCCAGCATGCTGCTGTGTTTGATAAATGTTGACCACCTCTCCTGGCCCATCCTTGTTTCCATTTATCTCTGTGGTCTGTCCTCACTCACTATGTAATCCATTCAGGTACTCCCTATCTATCTGAGATCTCCCAGAGTCATCCAACAAAGGATGGCTTCAGTTAAGCATTGCTACGACACATGAGAAACGTCTCCAAAGAAACAATACTCAATAACAAGGAGGGAAGAAGTTACTATGCCAACCTAAGCATGCACAAGTGATAATCCTAGACTCAAGGACAGCTGCCATTGGGCTGGTGATTACTGCACTCAGGCCCTTGCTCTGCCAGTTCTGAAAATCACACTGAGTCCCTCAGACCCTTAATTTGGGTTCCTTGTGTCCTGCCTTGGTCTTCCTGCTCAGCCTGCACAGTCCTAAGAATGTTTCAGGTCCTCTTCCCCCCAGCTTTCAGGTCTTTGCAAGGGGACTCTCCATAGGTAAGAATATCTGAACTTTTACTCTGCATAGTCCTTATAGAATCCTAAAATCACTGGGACACAATCGTATCTGGACTCTTAATTCTATTCTGACCAAGTTGCCTCTCCTGAAAAGAGAAGCCCTCAATCATGACCATGCACCAGAGTGAAAAGCCTAACTTGAACTTCAATTTCTTTGAAACAAGGGCTGACTCTTGAAAATCACTCACTATCAGTACAGGAAGATGCCACCAAGTCACATAGTCAGATTCCTGCTGACTGCTGGTATGTACCCCTCTCATATTGCTAATTCTAATCTCCCATATAAAGTGCTATGCCCATCAGTCAAAGAGGTGCCTAAGACTAGCTATTGCCTCCCAGGTTTTTAGAGCTTGCTCTCCTGGGGACTCGGCATCTGTAATACCTGCCTCAGGGTCGGCCTGCTTTTTTATGTGGTTCCCCTTTGTGCTCAGTTTCAGCACCAGTCTTTGGATTTTGCCACACTCCACTGTCTGCTTTCAATAACTGGACACCTGCCCCTACTTCTAATCTAGAGCCTACCCTTCCATTTCTTGTTTCTGCAAGCAGGATGTTTAGTGCAGTGGTTAAGAACAACGGTTTGGAAGAGACCAAAAATGGCAGATAAAATTACAACTAAATTACAGAACAGTCAATCTGGAGAACCATCTGAAGTCCAGTCAAACAGAAGTTCTATAATGAAAAATATAAATAATCCACATCAAAACTGGTAGGAAGGGAGGAGACGAGGAACGCGCCCCAAACCTCCATGTGGTATTTGAGAATAATGAGGGATATCTCAGCCATGGAGTTTTCCCCAGGAGGAGCAAGAGACCCCAGCCCCCATACCAGGATCCCCAGCCTGGAGTACCAGTGCCTGGAAAGGGAGCTCCCACAACATCTGTCTGTGAAAAACAGTAAGGATTTCGACCATATGGGCGGGACAGACGGCTGCGGGAAACCCAGATGTGTTTTTAAATGGCCTGCCCACAGTACTCATACTTGCTCATAGTCACTCACCTTGGGCTCCAGAGGAGGGATGGTGACTTGGGGGGCGTTGGAGGCATACGGGGGGCAGACGGTGTGGCTTTGGAGGCAAGGGATGGAGAACAGTCACTATTTTCCCTGTGTGGAGTCACTCTCCCACGCAGCCGGCAGGCACCATCTTTCCTGTGTTGAGCTCAGCCTTACGCTTACTTCCAAATCTGAATCTGATTGGTCTAGTGAGCTCAGCTGCTCCAAACTGCTGACTCACTGGAACCCTGCCCCCAATGCCAGAAGCACTTTTTCTAAGAACCACTAGCCCTCATTGCACTTTCTTAGAAAACTATCAGAAAAAGTTATTTCATGAAAATGGAAATGAACAAACAAACAAAAAAAACAATACTTAGATCAGACAAAATAGACTTTAAAACAAAGGCTATAATAAGAGACAAAGAAGGACCCAGTGATCTCGCTTCTGGGTTTTTATCTGAAGAAACCTAAAATAGTACTTCAAGGAGAAATGTGCATCCATATGTTCATTGCAGCAAGATGGTCATTGCTTCCAGCAAGATGTGGAGGGAGCCTGGGTGTCCATCGTTGGATGAATGGATAAAGAAGAGGTGGTACATATATACAATGGAGTATTGCTCTGCCATTTGGGAAGCGAATGGGTTCTTGCCATCTGCAGTGGCACGGATGGACCTGGAGGGTATTGTACTGAGTGAAGTGTCAGAAAGAGAAAGACAGATGCAACACGATTTCACTTATATGTAGAATCTAAAGAACAAAATAAGTAAACAAACAAACAAACAAACGAAAAACCAGAAACAAACTCATAGATACAGAGAACATTCTGATGGCTGCCAGACAGGAGGGGAGTTTGGGGTGGGGGTAAAAAAGGGGGAAGGAATTAAGAGGTACAAAGTGGTGGTTACAAAGTAGTTACAGCATAAGGAAGATAGTCAATAATATTGTAATAACTATGTATAGTGTCAAATGGGTACTAGATTTATTGGGGTGATAGATGGGAGGGGGTAGGGGAACAGGATGAAAAAGGTGAAGGCATTAAGAAGTACTAGACTAGTCAGGGGGATCACTTCTTAAATTATATAAATGTCTAAACATGATGCTGTACACCTGAATTTAGTATAAAATAATACTGAATATAAACTGTAATTGAAAAATTTAAAAAGGGGGCAAAAGATGAAGCAAAATAATAGGTCCAAATTTCCAGGTATAAAACAAATAAGTCATGGGGATGTAATCTACAGCATGGGGAATATAGTCAATAATACTGTGATAGCACAGTATGGTATCAGATGAAAAGTCAGCACAGTATGTTGTCAGATGGTGATCACTTCTTTAGGTGTGTAAATGTTGAATAAGTATGGTGTACCCCTGAAACTCATATATGAGTTTCATGTTAGCTATATTCTTAATAAAAATCTTTTAAAAAAATACAACAAAACTTTGGGGGTCAGATGCACCTGTGTTGCTGTGTGATCCTACACAAAATCTGGCCTCCGTGATTTTATGCCACAGTGTCTTTAGTGATGTTTAAATGATGAGGTGCATGCAGAGAGTTTCACAGAGGGCCTAGAACTGAGTTACCCTCAATATTGATGACCTACAGAGCTTTATGTCTGGCCCTAGTGTTCTGCCACACATCTTTCTCTCTGAATGGCGTGTAATGGTACATGTTTTACAACCAGTTCTCTGAATAAAACAAAGCTCTGATTTATACTGCTTGCTGATTTCCGTGGTGTAAATACTGCCCCCATGGCCAATTTCATATTACTAATGTAATGTTACTGGACACAGAGTTGGGAAAGAGATACACACAATAGACTTTCGTGAGTTGGGAAGAGCAGGTTCTAACACACCACTGACAGTGGAGCTACCCTGGTCCTTTTGTGAGGAATTCTTTTCTAACACATGCCTAAAAAAATGTTGCTCTATGATTCATCAGAGAACTGCCTCCTTTTACTCCACAGTTGCTATGAACACTTGGCTGCTACTTTTACATTTTCTAAGTAAGAGGTCCCAGGATTTCCATTCTTGCTTATTGGGATCAATACTTCCAAGAATAATAATTAGAAAAGCTTAATAACATAAAAAAAACAACAGCTGTCTGAAGATATTGGGTAGCAACTAAAATAGCTGAGAGCCCAGAACTACAACCCTTTGGAGAACTGCATGAGGCTTTTCCCCTTGGCAGGTTCCAGTTTGGTGTGTAGCAACGGGCTGAGAAGCCAGTCTAAAAACTGAGTAGAGCCCAAAGAAAGATCATCAATTAAGCAAAGCTTTCCATATATCACAGAACTGGGCAAATGAAAGTTGGATGTTGGGCCAATAAAGACAGTCAAGTCTTGAGGAACCAAGATCCTGGAGAGAAGCAGCACATAGTGAAATAAGGAACATATTATGTGCCAGTTTTCCTGTGGAAGAATTTGCTTATTTTAAAGCTATGTAGGACAATAGACTAAGAAACTGAGGAGAAAAGGAAGAAAAAAGGTGAGTAAAGTTTTTTGCCATATCATTGTGGTGTGGTAGTGGGGAAATGGAGATGAGAATAAGCCATGAGGAAGGAGATAATAAACATTCCAGGATTCAGTTGTGATTCCTGGGGAACTACAGCCTAGCAGTGGAATAAACCAGGAGGATACAGAATCTTATGAAAAAAATAAAATGCAGGCTCAAGTCAGGTTGGTTTCTGACTAATTGAGGTTATCTGTCTCTTTCCAATTGTCTGCTATGTGACAGAGTGAATTATCTCTAGGAAAAGAACATCATGAGTTTCCACAATTTTTTATATGCTATGCCCAACTTTCAATACAAAATTACCAGGCATAAGAAAATAATAATAATCACTTCTGGTTTCTGGTCAATTATGTAAGAAGCTTGGAAGTTATCCCAAAATCCGAACAAGTAAAATACTGAACAAACTGAAAAACCAACTCTCAGATCCATCAAGGAAGTGAGGTCACAGGGCAAACCTCTGTACCAAAACTTTCAGTGACAAACCAGCAAATACTGAGAATCCCAACTTACCAGAGCAGAAATCCACAAGCAAGAAACTCCGCAGAAACCAATGTAAGGGTAAGAAGACCTGAATTGTAATTGACAAATTGCTGGAGGTTCAATGTGGACAAGTCTGAAAGTTAGAAACTCCAGGGCCTAGTGAGGTGGGCTCCTCACAGTTTTATGATTTTTATCTCCAGGAGCCCTTACCAGGTTACCACAGAGAATATTAGAGAAAAATATTTCTTTTTTTTCAGCAGGGGAAAAGGGAAAATAAAAGCATTCTGTTTTCTCTAACAGGGTTAAAGAGAAACTATTTTGCAAGAGCTTAACCTATTGGGGTTTTATCAACTTGGGAGAAGGGAGAGATACAACTCCAGCCCCCTCTTGCCATCCTGTTGTAAGTCATTTCCTGGTTTTAATGGTAAAAGCTGCTCCTCTGGGAGATTCCAGAATTCGGTACATCATTTCTGTTTATCTAACCTAATGGGGGGAGGGGTGGACAACACCTGTGAGGTTTACAGACCAGGGACACAGGCTCACTAAAACACTGAGACCTAGATTTCCAGTAAAGATGGCAGAGTAGGTAAATGCTGTTATTGCATCCTCTCACAACCACATCAAAATTACAACCAAACTACAGAAAAACTGTCATTGAGCATCACCTGAGGTCAACCTGAACAGAAGTCCTATAACTAAAGATATACAGAAGAAGACAGTCAAGACTGGTAGGAGGGTTGGAGATGTGAAACGAGCTGGTCCCACACTCGTGCGTGTGGCAGTTAAAAATCGGGAGGGATATCTCAACTGCAGAGTTCCCTGCTGAGGAGCAAGGGGGCCCAGCTCCACAGGCTAGCCTGCCTAGTGCCAGGAAGAGGAGTCCCCACAGTTTCTTGCTGTGTAAACCACCTAAGATTGTGGCTGAGTGAGACTGAGGGAGGCTGGAGTCCCAGCATTCTTAAAGGGCCCATGCATGGACTTACGTGCTGACATCTCACTCGCTCTGAGTTGCAGTGCTGGGGCAGTAGCTTGAAAGGTGCCAGGGACATATGGGGAGGAACTGAATTGTCTGGCTTCAGGGTGAGAGCTGGAGGGACAGCTTTCTCCCTGACAGAAGTGCTGGCAGAAGCCATTGTTCCTTTGTTGAGCAATCCCCTCACCCAGTAGCAGACGCAAGTGGTCACCATATCTGAATCTCCATCAACCTGGTTAACACTGTTCACCCACCCTGGTTATTCCCTGAGACCCCCACCCAAGTTGCCAGCCACCGACAGTGGCTTTTCCATACAAATGGCCTGTCATGCCTCAAGCTTTGATCTTTCCTAAAATTTCTCAAAGGTTCACAAAAACCAAACAAGCAGCATCTGTCCGTGGCATAAACTAAGAAGTACAAATTGGTAGTTAGAAAATAATCATGGGGGTGTAAAGTATAGCATAAGGAATATAGTCAATAATGTAATAACTATGTATAGTGTCAGATGGGTACTCAATTTATCAGAGCGACCACCTTGTAAGTTATATAAATGTCTAATCACTATGTTGTACACTTGAAATTAATATACTATTGTATGTCAACTGTAATTAAAAATAAAAGTTATTTAAAAAATTGAGACCTAATCATAGAACCATAGAATTCTCCCCCTTCCCCACACCTGACCACCACATAACTAAAAGCTTATTTACCAGAGTTCCTTTTATGAAATACATTATGTTTAGATTTTAGTGAAAAATTACAAGCTATGCTAAAAGACAAAACAAACAAACAAACAAAAAACACAACAACAAATGAATAGATAGAGCAAGCATGAGAATCAGACTCAGATATGGCAAGGATATCAGAATATCAGACCAGGAATTTAAACAACTATTAATATGCTGTAATGGTAAAGTAGACAACATGCAAGAACAGATGGGTAATGTAAGCAGAGAGATGAAAATTTTTAGAAGGAATAAAAAAGAAAAGACAGAGATAGAACAACATTGTAACAGAATGTTGATAGCAGAGGAGGCAGTGCATGTATGGGGACTAGGGGAAACTCTGTACTTTCCACTCAATTTTGCTGTGAATCTAGAAGTACTCTAAAAAATACAGCTTATTAAACATAATAACAATTATTGTACTGACGATGAATATATATGAAATGTGGAAAAAAAATTAAAAGAATGAAAAATCAAATAAAAAAACATAACCCATTGAAAAAACACAAATAATAAAATCAGACCCATAGGCGATCTAGGATTTGGACAAAGAAAAATAAAAAATATGTGATCATTCAATAAAAAAATAGCTAGACTGAAAAAGGTAGTTAAAAATGAAAAATGATGGGAAATGCAGCAAAGAGCCTAAGAGACCTATGTATTATGCTTTAAAAAAAATGTTTAAATACACATAGAGGTGCAGAAGGAAAAGAAAAAGAAAATGGTTGAAATGTTATCAAAACTGACAAATGGCTACAACTCATAGATTCAAAAAATTCTAAAAAACCAAGCATGAAAAATTCAAAGCAAACCACACCTAACAACATCACAGTAAACCTGCTGAAAAACCAAAGACAAAGAGAAATCCCAAAAGCAGTCAGAAAAAGACTTAATACCTTCAAAGAAAAACAATAGTACTGACAAATGACTTTAGCAGAAACTCTGGAGGCCAGAAGACAAAGGAGTAGTATTTTTAAGGTGTTGAAAGAAAATACACGCTGTCCTAGAATTCTGTACCCAGTGAAATGATCCTTTGAAAGGGAAAATAAAATAAAGATGTATTTCTAGACTTCTCCCCCCAAAAAAGTCATGATATTGGTCACCAGTAGACCGATAGCTAAAGAAATTTTTAAGAGTTCTTGAGTCAAGAAAAATAATCTCAGGGAAAAAACACAGACACAGAGGAAGAAATGAAGAGACACAGACAAGATGACAAGATAAATATATTGGTAAACCCAAATGATTCCTGACTGCATATAACAATGACAATGTCTTGTCATCTTGAAAATATATGTAGGAATAAAATAATAAAAAATGGAAAAAATAAAAGGGATTTAAAGTGTTTTCAGGTCCTGACTTTGTCTTGGACCTGGTAATATATTTATATCTTTAGGGTAATTTCTTTAATAATTTAGAGTACATAAGAATGTAAAACCACCAAGCTAATAGAGACAGAATATCAAATAACAAAGCAATATTTTAACTACAAAGAAGGCAAAGAAAAAAAAAAAGGAGATAATTAACATACAACAAGAGGGACAAAAAGAAAAAAATTAATAAGATTATAGCTCTAACCCAAATACATCAGAAATTAGGTTGAGTGTGAATTAACTAATTACTTCAATTAAAGATTTAAAAAGACTATACTAAATTTAGCATACACATACATAATTATACAGAAATTTAATCTGCTTACAAATGTGACATTAAATATAAGGACACAGAAAAGTTGAAAGTATGGAATGAAAATATGTCCATTTTCCTCAAATGTATTTAAGGATTCAATGCAATTTCAATATAGTCTCAAGAGGACTTTTCTGGGGAATAGGATGATGATTCTAAAATTTCTGTGTGGTTGCCCAGGAGTAACGTACATTACCAGATATCAGGACTGATGACAAAGCTACAGTAACTACAGTAAAAGCTTTTCATTTTTAACTACCTTTTTCAGTCTAGCTATTTTTTTATGGAATGATCGCATATTTTTTATTTTCCTTTGACCACAGTAATACTCTGTGGTATTAGTGCAGAGTGGACACATGGGGGAGCAGAGCAGAATATGAAAGCAAGCCAACCCATACAAGATCATCTGACTTATGATACATCTGACACTGCGTTGTGACGAAAAAGGGACTTTTTCCTATGAATGGTGTTGGAATAATCAAATAATCGAATCTACAAGTATTTGTATTTTAACCTCTGTCTCACATCCTATTAAAAAATCAATTCCAGGAGGACTGTAGATGCAAATCGAAAGGTGAAACAACAAGGACAAATCATCCAGAAGAAAACTTAGGAGAAAACCTCCTGGCCTGGGTTAGGTAAAGCTTTGAGAAACAGGACACAACATGTCAACCATTGAGGATAAGAGAAAAGTTGATCTATCAACCTACATTTAAAATAAAAGTTTCCTTTCATCAGAAGATACCAGAGAGAGTGAGAAGGCAAGTCATGGTGTGGGAAGAGATGTTTCACAAGAGCAGAAATTCAGACAAGCATATGTAACAGGCTCAATCTCATTAGTCATCAGGAATATGCAAATTAAACCACAATTAGCTACATACTACAGTCCCACTAGACTGGCTGAAATCGAAATATCTGGCAGCACTAGTGTTAGTGAGAACGTGGAACAATTGTAACTCTCAAGCAACACAGATGAAGTGCATAAATCAGTACAACTATTTATTTCTGAAACCATTTTAGCAGTATCTACATAAAGTCGAACAGGTGTGTGTATACCTACGACCCAGCACTCTAACACAAAGGCATACATAAATTCACCCAAATTATGTACAAAAAAAAGTTCATAGGGACACTCTTTGTGTTAATGCAAAATGAAAACAAACCAAAGTCTATCAATAGGAGAATGCATAAATTGTGACATTTGTATAATTAGATCCGCGACTGCAATGAAAATGAACTTCATGAAGAAACATAAATAAATCTCTAAAGCCAATGTTGAATGAAAACAAAAAAGACCAAATAAAGGATAATCGAGTCTATCTATACATATTTCAAAGATACATGAAATTAGTCAGTGGTTGTAGAACTCGTAGTCTTGGTTACCTTTGGAGTTCTGGGGGTGTTAGTTGGTAAGGTAGTAATGTCCTATTGTCATTTTGACTGGTGACTACATAAGAGCGCTCACCTTATTAAAATGAACCGAGCTGTAGACTTATGATTTGCTTACCTTTCTCTGTGTATTTTATAATTTTTTTAAAAAGTATATTTTAAAACTGTGGCCTTGCCGTTGGGCCCTTTGTGACCATATTTCTTACACTAATGATGGTCATCATTGACTGAACACTTGCTATGTGCCACCCACTGAGGCTGGCACTAGGTACTTCATTCCAATTACCTAATTTCATCCTTTGTGGTGGGATTGCTGCCCTCATTGTGTCCCTTTCAGAGATGTGGGAACTGATGCTCAGAGAGGTTAAGTGACGTATGGTCATACAGCTAGAAAACAGCAGAACCTGACTTCAAAAGCGCAACTTTCCGAGTCCAACACACTGCCTCCTATGTAGTTCCCCGCCTTGGTATTCTTGGGGCTACATTCAAAAGACTGGCTCCCAACAACCACATTAGAGTTTTGCAGGAAACAGTCACTCAGCCTGAACAGTGAAAAGCAGACAAGTGTTTTGCTCCACAAACGCCTATCTTCACCGATGAGCTTGCAAAACGCCTGGTGGCTGAATCCCAATTCTGGGGAGGTTACCCTCTGCCTGAAGGTGTCTCACAACTGCATCTTCTAAACATGCGAGGAAATTCAGGGTGGAAAAAAGCACAGGTTTTATTTAGGCTGACGGACTAGTTGAACCACCTTGAACAAACCACTTAATTATTATTTCAGTGAAATAATAATTTCACTGTCAAAATGAGATTTCTTAATTTTCCAAGGTAAGAAATGAGTTAATTCTCCTAGGACATGACAGGCGTGTAATCTAAGTGAATCCCCGCTCTTTCCCCTTTGGACCCAGCTACATTACATCTCTTTTATTCCCCCCCTCCCCCATCCCCACTCCCATTTTCCATCTTTCCCCACCCTGCTCTGTATCCCAGGAAACTGGTCAGTGTGAACATTTTCAGTGGGCTCCCTGCCCTCTGCTTTTGGGATTGGCTGGGATTAGAGGGAGGGGGACCAGTGAAGTCAGGGTAAGCGTCCCCCAGCTCTCTCTCTCCTTGTGGGATCACCATCAGACAGAAGGCTCATTCTGGAGACGGATGGAGACAGCTTGTTTCAACTGCCTCTCTTCTACTGTGGGAAGTGCATGCTGCTGCTTCTCTCCACAGGCTCTCCACTGTCCTTGTGGCTTCCCATGATATCTTTCTGAATAGCTCTCTCCTCAAATTCCTGTTTCAATGAGCCCTCTTTCTCTCACTGGGAAGGATCCTTTCTGTTCTAGAAGCCTGCTCTGTCATCTTCTCCTGAATGCCAGAAGCACCTTCCTTGCTCCCGAGATAACTTGGCTTGTCCAGACCAAAGGTTGATGACAGAAGACAATGTAGCTGCTGCGAGCTTCAGACCTAGGGTAATGGCTGAAGCTAAAACACAGGCACAGAGTACCTGTAAAATTATCTCAGCACGCTTACTCTTCATCGCTCAAAATGTATGCATTTATAGTTTTCTAAATGCCTGCCATAGCTGCTGAGGGAAACATCAATGGAATCATGACCTGAATTTCAATTCCTGGCATAGGAAATCCTGAAATTTACTGCAATCCTTCATTTATTCATTATGTGTTCATACGTTCAACAAATTTTCCTAAACACTCCTGAATACAAGGCAGCTCGCCAAACATGGTAAGAATATAGAGGTGAAACAGACATGAATTTTCTTTCAAGCTTTGATAGGTGGGAGGCTTCACTAACTGTTGACTAACAAAAATGTGAAATATGGTAAGCAGCCGTTTTAGCCGAGTCCTTATGGTCCAATTCAGAGATCTGAGTTCTAAGCAAGTTCTGAGCAAGAAAATTCTTCAGTTGCAGAAATATAGCAGATTGTAGAGTTTGTTTGAGATAACTTGTATTTGCTGATTGGGTATGCCAGGCATTTGGAGGGATGCCCACTCCCATCTGACATGGACAGATGATTGCCTCGTCAAATGTATTGCCTCTGTATAACATTTCTGTAAGTATAAGGGAAATGATATGACCAGGTGAGTGGTGAAGCTATACGCTGTTAGATGAGATGCAAGTCAGAAATACAACGTAAAGAATCGAGGCTAGAGCATAATTTCAGTGCTTAGACATTTATTAACTTCAGATAATATATTTTTAGATAGAAATATTTTAATTCTGTTAGATAGATAGATAGATAGATACCATAAATGTATAAAATATCAAATTATATCTACACATACAATTAAGTGTTAGTTTTAGGACATCTTTCCTCCACCATTTTTCTAACTGGAAATCTTCAAATTAATTTTTGATTCTTTTTTTCCCCCTGAAAAAAAAGCTAAAATTCACTTAAGCCTAAATTCTTGTAGATTCTTTAAAAAACAAAACATAACAACTCTAAATTGTTTCTTTGTTTCTCAGTATCATCAAGTTTAGGTCCTCACATTTTGTGATGGGATGTCCATTTTCTATTAGTGTCTCCTATAGTGTCAAGTGTTCCGATGCTTGTGGTGTGGACAGACACAAAACCAACACACGTCCTTGCTCTTGGAGCTTATGTTGTAGAGGAATGTTTAAATACAATACAAATCCCCCAACTGAATAGTTCTGCCTCAGATCACTCATTTTTCTGATGCATCTTGCATACTGTTCCTAAGACAAAACGCAACTTTCATTATTTAACTTTTCTGTTCAGAAACTTAAAATAAATTTCAAAGCCTCCACAGTTTGCCTGTATATTCTCTTTCTAATCTCATCTTTTACTAACATCTTTCAGCTACCTAAGGAATAGTGCTTTCTTACGCTTATTTTTATTCATGCCCCTCTACCCATTTGGCATGTTCTCTTTGTCTTTTGATATCGTCCTTACCTCAAGAAACTCAGCCCATATCCCTCTTTTGACCAAATTATTTCCGCTCCTGGAAACATTGTAGCTAATAACACAAGTACAGACCTGTGGCACTTCTACTTTAGTAAGAGAGAGTAGCTATTTATAACTTTTATTTAACCAAGGCTGTTTATTTATAATCTCTTCAACTACACTGTAAATCAGGTGAAAGTAAAGCATCTTGTAGTAAATATTAACACCTTACAAATATGAGCACAGCCGAGAAGCAGGAAAAATAGTGCTTTTGAAACATCCTAAAGAGATGCAACAAAGCATCCAAGCTTAGATTTGGAACTTTTTAGGTAGTTGTTGCCCTCATATTTTGCTTAGAACCTGAAAACTTTAAATTTTTTTTTGTTTCGTTAATTGCTATACATAAATATTGTAAAAAGTGAGAAAAGAGTACAAAAGCATATACAGAGTAAACAAATTTCCTATCCCTCCTCAGAAGTAACTTCTGTTTATCAGATTCTTAAAAGTATTTCCAGAAATAGCTTAGTCCACATAGAAGTATTTATTAACTCCCTTCCCAGATTTTTCTAATTTTTTGGGACACAAATGGTAATACACTATACTTACTGTTCAGTATCTTGCTCTTATTCATGATTTATTTGGAGATGTTCCTTATCAATACAACTTTATTTTACTCTTCTTAACAATGCTTAAAATTCCTTAGGAAAAGCTTATAGGAAAATAGAACAGCAAATTCTAGAAGTGGGAAGAAGGCAGATATTAAAAATACAAGAAGTAGTTATAACTACAAACGTATAAAGTGCTGGCTATTTTAAATTTTAAAATAGATTATTCCCAGAGATATTTTTTTTCCCTCCAGGAGTAATCAGAAACCCCCTCCCCACCCACCCAATACACACACACACACACACACACACAAAAGTCCTAAAGGTATTACTTACTACATATAAATTTAATGTTCAAAACCTAAAATTTTTAATTATTAAGAAAGAGATTTTCTTAATAAATCGCAGGATGAATATGCAACATCTTTTAACAAAATTCTTGCCTAAAATGATAGAAACCTAGAGAGGCGATGCAGCATATTAGGATGAGCACATATGTTGAAATCAGACCAAGTTGGTCTTGAAATCCCCACTTTGACACTTAATATTAGACTTTGTCCAAGTGACATAGCTTTCTTAGCTTCAATTTCCTTATTGGTAAAATAATAATAATAATACCTATCTCATAGGACCTGTGAAGCACAAATGAAAAAATATTTTATGCTTTCCACCGTACCTGGCACACAACAGGCACTTAGTGAACATAAAGTAATATACACCAGACTCTTTTCTTACCCAAAATGATTAATTTCCTAACAGCTTGGATGCTGAGATGTAACTATCTTTTATAAAACTTATAATGCCTCATATACACTAAGTACTCCAAACTTATGCATTGATTTATTTTGTTCTGTAACCCTTACGGGTCTGGTTTGGTTTTCTTCATAGTCTTCAACAAAATCGTCTAGTCTCTAGAAAGAAATACAAAGACACATACATGACCACATGTGTCATGTGATGATGACGAATATCATACATGACCACATGTGTCATGTGATGATGACGAATATTAGCCAAATGTCAGAATCTCTGCTAGTGATGTGCGTTTAACCAAGAGAAAGCTGGCTCCTACTTCAAGAAGCAGGAAACCACTGAAGATCTGGAGATTTATGGAATGTATGACTAGGAGCTTCACCCCTCATACGTCCTGTGGACTCATCAGTGCCTCTACCAGCGTCAGAGATGCTTACTCCCCAGAGCCTACTTCTTTTCATCTGCATTTCATTATAAGCACTCCTGGAAGTCAGGTGCTGAGAGGGCACTGACTGAACAGCTCACAATCAAATCATGCCTCTCCAGGTAAGCCAGGCTGCTTTTCATGTGCTTTCTGGGAATAATCAGAATTATTGCCTGAGTGGGTCTCGGGAACAGAAACGAGGGCTGCTGGCACTGTCAGCTCCCGGCACAGAGATGGGGCATGTGACGAGCATCCCATGGCTGGCGTGCAGATGTAAATGCTGTGTTCTTTCTGCCCTGGCAAGAAACTCCACCTTCCCAGGCAGGAGGGCAGTGTTGTGGGTGTGACTGCTGCAGCTGAGATGCTGGCTGAGCTCAGAGGCTGAGCAGTTCGCCCCAAGAAGCGGGAGGCTGTAGATCTGCAGACCACCCCAAGGACTGCCACTCAGGAGAGTACGCAGGCACAGCACCTGCCTTATCCTTGATCCTCACAACAGCTCAGGACTCAGCGCCCATTCTCCAGGTGAAGGGATGGAAAGGAGGCTCGGAGACGATAGCAATGAGACTAAGAATACACGTCTGGTGAGCTGCAAAGGCCAGATTGCAAGCCAGATCTGTCTGATCCCCGGTTTGCATCTACTATATGAGTACTAGGCCATACATTTGGCTTCACTTTCACACAGAAAAAAGGCAATTTGCTCCCCATGAAGCAAAGACAAGCAGGCTTTTGCTTGTCAGGACCAGTCCTAGTCTTTGGAATCTGTGTAGGTTCCACAAGAGACTCAGGTGTCAATAGAGGGGAGCTTATGAACTGAGAAAACTTCATTCTAGCAATCATGGATCACCAATAGCTCTATAGATTCATTCTCTGCACTTCAAACCCAAGGTTACACAGCTGGAAAATGCAGAACCAAAATGAAAAGCCAGGTTCACTTGTCCTATTGACACTCAGCATCGGTCTAGTTTGAGGTCTAAGGGACACCAACCCCTTCTTCCTGAGACTGGCACCCCAGGAGCCAGACCTAGGGGAACAAGGCCAATACAGATTGTCTCAGGCCCTGCATTGGCACTTGTGATGTGAAGCAGTAATACTGAGTCTGGGTAGAAGCATGGGCTCTGCATTCCAACTGCCTGGACGTCGTACCCTTCTCTGCAGCGTAAGCACGTCACCGAATTTCTCTACACCTCATTTTCCTCGTTAACTACCATGTACGGTAACAACAAGAACAACTGAGATAATATAGGGAAAGTTTTGGCATATAGCAGACACTCCATAACTTCCAGCTCTCGTAATGATTACTATGGAGTTCTCACAAAAATCAACGAGATAGGTATGATTATGACCAATATGTGAAGGAACCAGAGAGACTCAAAGAAGTAAAATACAAAGTGCTTCAGATGTAATGGCCAGAAATAGGATTCCTGCCCAGACACAGCCAGTTTCAATACCCATTCCTTTGCCTTGTCTGCACCACCTTTGCACGCACTGGCATTAGGGCATCACCCAACGGCCCTGCATCTAGCAGTTAGTTTCCCATGTGCCTTCCCAGTGGGTTAAGCCTCAGGAGCCCTACTTGCCATACATTCCCCATACTCCCTCCTCTGACCACTTCTCCGTAATTATTTCCCCTTCAGATGAGTACCGAAATGGGATTACACCTAAACACTGGGAGAGTGGGACACAGGGCTTGCCTGACTCCCAACTCTTAAGAGCAATGGCTTAGAGTGTTCTAAGAGAATTTTAAGAATATATTGGAAGATATGGACCCCATTCCTGGAAAAAAAAAATGCATACACGTGCAGTAAGTTAACAATATGGTGAACAATTTTAGAAGGTTCTTGGACACTTCGGAGATCTATCCGGGGACTTCAAGGAAGGCATTCTTGCTCTGGGGGAGAATCCTAACAGGCTGAAGAGTCGGCCCTGGAGCTCCCCTTGGCCTGACGCACAGTTTGCTTTCTGCAGAAGGGGGAGCTTTGTGGGGAAGAGATCCCCTCAGAGAAGCAGCCTGTTTTCTGACCCTGACACCCTGCCTGGCTAAGAGCAGCTTCAGGGCAGCAGGTGCCTGGCCCAGACTCTGCGGTTAGGAATGATCCTGTCGTCAGTCCAGGCCACCCACAAGCACTTCAGCAGATACTCACCAACACGCCCCGAGGCCACCGGAGAGGAGGCAGCAGATGTGGAGGCCGAGGGACCTGGTGGGGCTGGAGCCACTGCGTCTCCGGACAGAGCAGGCAGCAGGGGTCCAGCGCTGCGGGGCAGCAGGTGTGTTCCTGCCGAGGGAGAGCAGACTGCGCAGACAGGAACGCGGGCCAGGAAGTCAGACAGATGAGCAGGCGTGAATCCCAGCACTGTCACTCACCAGCTTTGGGACCGTGCCTTTTTGAGTCTCATTTTCCATGTCTGTACATGTTGGATAATAATTTCTACCTTGCAGGGCTGATCTAAGAACGAGAGTGCATTTGTATGTAAAGGGAATAGTGCAGTCCCTAGAACACTATACCTGATCAATAAGCGGTCACTGATGTGGACATGACAAGGTGTGTTCTTTTTGGAAACAATTAGGATGCCTTGGAGAATGCTTGAGACTTCTTTGCATATTTCAGGAATTCTGGTTGAAAATCAAGAGGATTTCAGAGCAACGGTTTGGTTGCTCTGAGGACAGTTGACAGTCACACCTGGCTGCCTGGCCAGAAAGCGGCCACTTTGCAGGAGATGTGTCCGCTCTGGCAGCTGACCGCAGAGCACTACTTGGCTGATTGTTGCATTGAGACTGTGCACTGGACGGGGAAGCTCAGAAATGGCCTCTTTCCTCCCCTGGACCCTGTTTTCCAGCTCTGATGAACAGGCCTTCATCTGCTTGCATCGCTCAAGTGCATTGCTGTGTGTTTTAAATTCTAAATGTGTGTGCCTGAAATCATGAGTGTGTGTGCAGGGACCTCAGTGAATGTGCACGAGTGTGTGTATATGTGTACATGTGCCTGTATATCCTTATTTTGTCTGTTGGTAAATGCCAGCATGTTGGCAAATGTTTTGTTTTCCTCTAATCTGGGATACCTGGTTGCCCCTGGCAACTGTATGCTTGAATCTGCCAGTAACTGAGCCCTTCCTGAAACATATTTAGTTACTCATCCCTTCTTCTAGATCCTGGCCATTGGCCATTGCAAATTTCTCCAGCAGGAGTTTTTCTTGCTGTGGAAAGAACCTCTCCTCTCTCTGGGGCTCAGTACCCAATATCAACTTCAGAGGTGAAAGAATGAAAGATGGAAGGGGGGTTTGATGTCACTGACAATTTGTCCTCTCTCCTTTATAGAAGGTGCCTATTATCTCACCTTATTTATCTGAAATAGGTATACTTCTTTCAAAACTAATCTCTCTAACTGCATACGGGGGGCGGGGTTTGAGGTGGGGAGTCAGGAGGGAAGAGACAAAAATTGAAGTTATTGACATAGAAAATTGTTACCTATCTGGAGTTTCCTGGTATTAAGGGTGAGAATAATAAGAATCAAACACAATTTCATTTATTAAAAGCAACTGCTGGCATGAAATAAAACACTGGTTTAGATATAACAAATGTTACAATATGAACAGAAATGGTCTCTTTTATTGTGTCCAAAGCAAAGAAAGGTCGGTTCAAAAAATTTTGGAGCTTTTATCAGATCTTGGGTTGCCAAAGCAAGAAGCGAAAAACAAGGTTTTTACTAAGGTATAGATGCTGATTCGTGAGCATGTACTTTTGGGAGTGAAAGATGAATTCCTCAAGAATATTTATTCAAAAGAAAGGCAGAGGCCCATGAGTAAGGAACCCCTTAGTCTTGGAAACATAAGGTCACACAGAGACCCAAGCTGTCCATGGGACCTGCCCATCTCTGTGACGGCTAAATGAGAGGGCTCTGCCCAGAGGGACAAGTGTTCCCTCCATGCCACCATAGCCTTTAGGTCCAGTGGTCTTTCTCTCCTTTATGTGTCCTTGGTCTCCTTTCAGTGCTTGAAAGACAAAATTAGGTATAGAATTAGTTTCACCTTGGCAAGATTTGGGAGGATTTAGAATGTAGGGACTGGGCTGCTTTTTCTTAAGAAAATGGAGCCTTTTGGGAGTCCTGTCCAGATCCATCTGTCTGTTCAGATAATCTGGGGATGTCTGTCAGGTGTCTGCACCCCCGGCCTTTGGAGAAGTCTCTCATTGGTGCAGGGATGAGGAACAAGGGGCAGAATGACATTCTGCTCCCAGTTGCTAGAGGTTGAGATCTTGATCACACTCCTCAGGTCAGCCCTATCTGGGTCAAGGCTGACCGTGGAGGTTGTTTCTCTTATGAAGGCCATGAAGTCAGAGGGGAACCTTGTGACACAAAGGGAGGAGCTGGGAGCAAATGAGCATGGGGGTCTGGGGCCCCGGCTGTTGATCCTGGAGCTATAGAGATGACTGGGAAGTTCTTTGGAGAATGGTACCCACAGACCCTCTGAGAGCCAAATAGTGAGGAGCCACACTGTGGGTCCTTGAACAACGATAGCCCCTTAAGGCTGAGGTCTGAGCGCAGGGAAGAGACTTAGCTGAGGTCTGAGTGACTGTAGAGATGAGAAGAGAAACAAAGTCAGCTGCCATTTAAAAGGATGTTCATCCACTAGGTCAGGGGAACACTTCTCTGTGGAGCACGGCCAAAGTCTCGCCTAGGAGTTTTCCAAGAACTCACAGTTTCAAGGAAACTGTTAGGTTAACCCAAAATTAGAATTGCTTCTCAGCCTCCTGGTCAAAGTGGGGGACTCTTGATGTACAAGGGTAGGAGGGCATGCCTCCACCCTCAGGCATATCTGAGACCCACTTGGTCAGCAAAGTTGCACTTGAGACTGCCCTCACCACGGGACAGAATCCAGCTCCTGGTCGCAGCATGCCAGGTAGCATTTCTTTACCCCAGAGAAGAAGAGGGTAGGGAGCAAAGTCAAGTTTCATTATTAAACAACTTTAATCCAAATGCTGATTATTATTTGCAGTGTCTGAAGGCACAAAATATACCTAAAATGTATGGAATAGTCTAAACAGTTATAAATCCAAAGAGCAAAGCATGAAAAAAAACGATACATTCTGAGCTGACACAGAAATCTGAGTTGGGAAGAATTGTTTTTTTCGTTTTTCTAGAGAACTTACTTGAATTCCAATCATATGCCTCCATGCCATGGGTAGGGAATTTGAAAAATAACATGAACATTGTGAAGAATAACACCATGAGGTGTTAAGGGTTTTTTATAAGCAGGATACTTTTCTCTCAAAGATATGCTCTCTCTCTCTCTCTCTCTCTCTCTCGCTCTCTCGCTCTCTCGCTCTCTCTCTTTCTCATCACACATGGTTCCATCACTTTCCTCTCCCTGACACCCATTCTAAACAAAGCTGTCCAAGAAAACATCCACGGTATACCCCAGAAGACAGGTCATCTTGCAAGAAAAACAGACTTGGGTGTGAGATAAGGCAGTGAGACCACAATTTGATTAAAAAAATAGAGAGATATATATGAAAAATTGACCATCTAGGGCAGGGCCCCCAAAGTGCTGATGGAAAGAAAATGAAGCCTGATCTTCCTCCGGGGAACAACTGTAGCCCAGCTAGGCAGGCACCCCCGTGAGCGTGCACCCAGCTCCTGGCTCTACACGCGCTGATTGGAGAAACGTCAGTGGATCACCTGGTAGCACTGTCATCAGAACCGTCTCAGCATCCAGAGATAAATAACACAATTAGAAGCACTCTCCTCCTCAGGGTGCTTTCAGCTGACTGCGATGCAGCCATTCCTTACTGCTCAATCACGTAGCTCAGGACTTTAGGAAAGAAATCAATCCTGGGCTAGTTATCGCCTCAGAAACACATCTCTGGAGTAACTCTACAAGACTATAGGAGAGGCAATCAATAGGACTTTGTTTTTCTCCATGACCACAGACCAGGGCTCTCATCTCCCTGCTTACGGGTGGGGGAGGGAATCCCACCCTTCTCAGTGCCAGCTGTGGGCCGTGTCCACCCTCCTGGCTGGTTAAGAGAGCAGAATCACCTTGGTTTTCAGAATGAGAAGAGCTGGAGTGTTACAGCTCACAAATGACTCTGCTCCTAGTGGTTCTTTCTCTGGTTCTATAGTTTAATTGCCCCAGAAAGGGCAATGAGGGAGGAGGGCTATCAGGTTGTCTAAACTTAAAGAGCAGAGTTTCCCAGCAAGTTCCTAAATCAGGGACAGGCCTAGGAATCTGAGACGAAAAGATGCTTACAGCCACGATGGCCCCTGCTCAGGGCTCATCACAGCTGGAGGGCTTCTGGAGCTCAAGGAGGGCTGGCACAGCAGGGAGTGAGGACTGTGCTAGGTTCTGGCCCTGCCTGGCAGACTTTCCTCAGGGTTTAAGACCCAGAGACATCCTTTTATTTGGGGGTTACTTCCCCTGCAGATGGGAGATACTTGTCTTCATGTCACACAAAGTTATGCTATTCCCTCTCCAAGAGCCAAGGCTCCTTCAAACCTGACTGCACATGGTCTGGTCGATCTATTCCCAGCACTCCCAATCACCTAGAGCAGTAGTCTGCTCACCTGGGCCCTCCCTCCACGTCTTCAACAGCATCCTTTTACCTGAAACCACAATGCTTCTACTCCCTGCATCTGTGACCACACTGTCCTCTCTCACCTGGGACCTCTGGTCCCAAACCCAAGAGACTAGTCTCCCTCTACCTGGCCTCTCCTCCCACCACCTTACCTGGTCCACACACCATACCTTGCATCGCTCTGTACCACGGACTTCTCACTAGGCCAAAGCCACCTCTGCCCTGCCCGCTCCAAGGCAATGATGGGATCGCCCCCTTCTCTCATATTCTATCACTTGTTGATTTTTCCAGTTAGGAAAATAAAGTAAAAAAGAAGGCCAACAGTAGAGCATGTCGGCATCAAAGCCCTCAGAGACAATGACCTCGGTGTGGCCCTCCTCTCAGGCCCACATCGCACCGTGACACACAGTGGGGCGACTCCCGGGATGGCCACATGGCCCAGAGCCTCCTCGGTCCCTGGCTGACAGGAAGTTGATCACCCGACAGCACAGTGGCCCAGTGGGCCCGGCCAGCGCTGGCTCAAGGCTTACTCTTCATCTACCAGAACGGACTGAGGAGGAACAAGGGGCCAGGAGCAGCGGAAAGTGGGAGGAAACCGTGGGACACGGCAGCAAGCAGCATTTGGGGCTCCTCTAAAGCGACCTGCTCCTCATCCTCCTTCTCCCCAGCAGGAAGGGGCTCCCTATCTGATTGTCCCTCCTGCCCTCAGAAAGGCTCAGGAACAGGGGGCTTCTTTGGCACTTCAGAATGATCACAAGTAATTTGCCTTTTTATTCATATAGAACAAAATTTACAAAGTCATTCATACAGTTTTTGTGTGTTTTTTTTTTTTTACTGACTTCGAAAATTGGGAATATTCAAAATACACTTTTACCCCACTCCATTCTGTCATTATTTACACGTATGTACAAGAAAAGTGAAAGTCTTTGTGTGAGTGCGTGTGTGTGTGTGTTTGTGTGTGTGTGTGGTTTGTGTGGTTTCCTTGTATTAAAAAGCTCTGCTGGTCGGGTGGGTGGATGGGCGGGCAGGAGGGCAGGCGGTGTGGTCAGATGGAGGTGCCGTGGGAGGTGTCCAAGGCCTCTGGAAGGACGCCTCCAGGCACGGGCTGGAAGGACATGGGGATGGGGGTCTTCACGGGGCTCTGGCGGAACAGCCCCCCGTTGGGCGACCTGTGTTTGCACTGCATGGAGGGCATGGTGGCTGAACTGCTCAGTGGCAGCGGCAGGTTGCTGCTGGGCCCTGCCGAGAGTGTCCGGCTGGTGCCGTGGCTGCTTTGCTCCGGCAGGAAGGTGCTGACCGACAGCTGCGTGTTCTGGTACTCCCTCGTCGGCTCCAAGGCCTGGCCGGGAGCCAGGCCCCCCATCTCCAGTGCCGAGAGCTCTATGGACGCTGGCGAAATCTGCTTGTGAGCAATGTCTTCATCCATTAGACTGTTCATGCGCCGATGGACCTGCTCCAAGTTCACTTCTTTGTCCTGGAAGCAAAGCACAGGAAGGTCAGGCCCAGCCTTACCATGAGCCGAGGCTGGCTTTCTACAACTGTGGGAGGCGTGGAGACCCCAGGGCGTTCAGCCTGCCTCCATTGCTCCCACGTCCCCTCAGCTGTACGGCCAGCCCTCAGCTCTGGGAACCCAGTAACCTAGGACACTGCCCCTAGCTAGCAGAGACCCCGCAAGCCAGCCGTGGCAGCATATGCCTCCCTTTGCACTCCAGTTAGAATCATTGCCTTCACATCCAGTGATGCTTCGAAGAACTGGCAGAGACAGAAGGAGGAAGTTGTCCCGTGGGGTAGAAGGGAATGACCTTTGATCCCCTAATGTGCCCCATGCATTTACCATTTAGAATTTATAATGCTCAAAAGACTTGGTGTAATCACCCCCACCCGACACAGAGGAAGCTTGGATTCAGAAAGGCCAAGGAGCTCCTCAGAATCCCAACTCCAGCCAGGGGCAGAGGCGGCGCTTAGAAGCCTGGAGCAGAGAAGTGAAGTCCTGCCTAACCCTCAGGCCATGTTCTCCCTGAGTAAGACCTTCAGGGACGGGACTCGCCTCTCTCTGGAAGGCTCATGGGGCCTGGTTCCTAGATGGGGATGAGGGATGGGGACGGAGAACAAAGGCACTTCCCAGGGGTCTGCTGACTTTTCTGGCATCATGGGGCCTTGAGGCTGCCAGTATGGGTGACCCTCCCACCTGATCTCTCCGAATCGTGAATGGCATCAAGGAAATTGTTTTGTTTAGTGATTTGCTTAAGAAAGAAAACAGAACAAACGTTATTCTTTTCAAATAACTTAATGACTTGTCGACAATGTCAGAATAAACCAAGGACATCAAACTGCTTTAGAGTTCCCTAATAACAGAGGACAATGTAATCTACGTCCCCGTTTCCCCGGTGAGGAGGGGCCCAGGCCAGGTGCCCAGCAGAGGAGCCACAAGAGCTCCTCCGTGCCGTGTTAGAAGTTGCAGTCCTATTGCCAGGCAAGCTCATGCCAAAGCCGACACTTCCCTGATGTCCAACTCCCACAGACACAAGCGCCAGGTCGAAGCCACCGCAACACAGAGCCCTGCGGGCTGTCTGACATGCACACCGTGCAAAGGACCTAGCCCTCGCTTCCTCGTAGGGTGCTGAGAAAAACCAAGAAATGGAGAAGTCCTGAACGTGCTTTCAAAAGGAGAAACCAAACAACTCTAAGGGCCATTCCCATGGCTACTTTGAGCTCCCCTAGGTCTGGAAGGAGAGGATTTCCCTCAGGAATTGGGAACTCTAAATGCCTCCTTTGACTTCTGCCTAACGTGAGTGCCCAAACATGTGGCTGAGGCCCTTGAAGGCTCAACCCAGCCTTTCTCAGGCAAGGAGGCCATTTGTGCAGTTTACTTCTTGCTCCCAACATCCCCTGGGATAGAGAAAGCAGGGCCACTGCTCTCACCACACCTTTGGTGAGTTCCTGACTGGCTTCCAGTGTGACACCTGCTGTCTTTTCCCAGAACCTCTCCCCACACAAAAAATCTGACAACACCCATAAGACAATGGATAATTCTTTCCAGGCCAGAGGAAACCTGATAAAAAGAAATCCAACTTAATTGAGGGTGGAGGAGACTCTGGGGCATGTCTTGGTGTCACTGATGTAAAGGACATCAGAAATTATTGGCACAACCTGTGGGCAGAGCCAAGATTCCAGTGATCTGAAGCTCCACACAGCTGAACTCTGCTGGGTGATGCTGGGAGGCCATCTCCGACCTGAGGTCACCTCTGGGTGGCAAATGTCACGGGGGAAAGTGAGGAAAGTGGCTGGGGATGACTAGACTGCTACTTTACCCAAGTAAATATGATGCATGCAATGTCTTTCACGGATTCATTCAACAGTCTGTAAAATATATAACAAGACAAATTCAATGTGTCTCCTTAATTAGCTTCCAGCATGGTCGATCCAGCTCTATTAACCTTTTCTTTATGGTTTATTTATGTTTTGTTTTTATTCTTGCCTGTGAAGTAATTTTTAATAGCATTTTTTAACTGTTATGTTGGGTACTGGCTGTTTTAGGGCCACTCAGGAACAATTACCTGATCTCAGAAGACCATTGTTTATTTGTTTTGGGGAAATTACTTTTTCCTTCCTGGATGAGATTCTTGCAAGTGCCCTGACCACCTGTAAGCCAACGGCAGGACCACAACCCAAGCAAGGACATTACAACTGAATCTGGATCCTGAACGAAGAGATAAAGAGACAGAAATGGTTGATGTTCCACCTATTACAACAGTAGTGCTTCAACAAACTTTCTACTCCATGTCCGTCCTCCTGGATCTTGCCCTCAGCCCTCTGGACAAGCCTTGACTCCTGCCCATCACCAGCCTGCTTCTCTAGCTTTCTCATGGCTGCTACGAATCCCTGATAAGCTCATGACACAACTCCTTCATCTGCATTCGCCAAAGTCATTGCCAGAGCTGTGTCGGTAAATATTGGTATCTAGGGGCTATTTTCATTTCAAAATGTATGAGAGGCGTACAAGACGTGTACTAGAGAGCCTGGGAGCTGGAGAAACTGAGAGAGCATTTCAGACACTCTCGGGGCTTAATAATATAACTTTTCCTTCTCTTTGCAGCCAGCAAAGTTTAAAGAAGGTTGGCAAGCTCAGTGCCCCTTCTGGCAGAGCCTTTAGTTTCCATTGAAGGAAAACTGATGACCAAGTGGGCCTGGGAAAAACTGGTTAGTTGCATAATCTTTCCTTCTCCTCCTTCCTAGTTTCCTTTCAGGGCTTTACGGATTCCACTGGGTATGGAAAGAAATAAAGTTTAAGAGTGGACTAACTTAAAGTGGGAGGCAAATGTCTTAGTCCTGCATGCGTTCACTCTGGATTGGCATTTAGAACAAAGGGCTTGACTCTTTTTCGTATTCACATGAGCACTGGGCCAGGGTTCAGGAGATGCTCCGCGTTTTGCTGGGGTCTAGAGATAGAAAATTGAAAACTTCCTGTTACATAAGACCACAGGGAGGCAGAGAGTTGAGAGTGGGGACAAAGTGAAAGAAGCTCTCCACCTAATACCAGGGAAACAAACATAAGGAGAGCTTTGGGGGAAGACCCACCAACCAAAATCCTCTGAAGGAAAATGTGAGCAAAGGTCTCTGAGATGAAATCCTTCACCGGTGAAGCACAAGGAGAAGGAGGCTTGGAGTGGACGGGGGAGGAGTATTGCACAGTGGTAGGGCTCGGCACCGATCTAGCAGAATAATCACAGCTGTGAAGAGCTGATCAGGTAACATCAAAGCCTCGAGAATACAGACCAACCCAGAGTGTGGTTGTGGAAACAGCCCCATTACCCTCGAGGTAGTAGTTTTGGAAGAAAGAGCTTGAATCAATGGTTTATTCAATCCATCTATATTTTTTCTTGCCTCAAATTCAGGACAAACGAAGCAGTTCTAAGAAGGACTGCAAAGCTGTGCAGTGGTTGTCGCTCCCTACTTGAGATTATTCATTAATCTATACCTGTGTATGTCAGGATGCAGAGAAAATGTCCACACCACCTGAACAAACTTTCCAGGGGCACCTTCCCACCCAGAATGACAGTCAAGAAATTCATCCTCTCTGCACCAATGGAACGTCATTCTATCCAATTTCTGTTCCTGCTGATAGCCCCAACACAAAGCAAACCCTGGAAGAAGGGGGTGCGGTCGTGAGCTTCCTGTATTTGTTGTTTCACTGGTCAAGCAAATGAGTGCAACTAAAGCAAACACCACCGTATCCTCTCTGGAAAACACATGCAGCATGTTTCCGAGTCTCCCCACGTGTCCTCCCAGCTTCCTGCTTCCACGACTGTCTAGGGGCCAGAGCTGAAGTGCAGGGAACTGAAGAAAACCACTGTGTTTGGAAATCCTGGGAGCAATATCTTCTTGGATCACCTGGGGCCACAGATTTGGCGCACACTAAATCATTTTTGGTGGCCCCCTGGCTAGGGAAAGAGGAGGCAGAAATAACCTGCCTAACCAAGGAAAGACGCAGGGGTGATCTGAATAATTATCTATATTTTAGACAAAATGGGGCATTCTATTATGTTATGCAAATTCAAATAATGGACTTTTTTATGTGAGCTACATCAGTTTATACCCTCATTATCTCAAGGTTTTGGTGTTCAACCAGGTAATGACAGCTGTGAAAAGAGACTTGGAAACTTGCTGCTGCCTTCATTAATTTACTGTAGGTAACTGACCTAATCAAATATCCCTGAATATGACATAAAATTTACTGACTAAGTTTATCCATGAATCCGGCTGAATTCTAGCTCTGCGTTTCTCACCTCATATTAAAAATGACGACAGATGCACCAACAGAGGTTACTGGGGACTCTCTCCCAGGCATAGTCTTGCAGAGAGATAAAGTTCTGTAATTAAGCCACTGTTCACCAATGTGGAAATAATACAGTGTATTGGAAAACGGTAATTAACTAAACTATCATCTATGCAACAGCCAGTCACACGTGGGACTCGTTAGAACTGATTTTGGCATCCAACGGCTCCTACTTTAAGTTGGGCAGAAACAAAATGTACTGAGGGACTTGCCACATGACTGGCATTGTGGGAGACATCCTTGAGACCAACCAAGTGGTAAATGAGACCCAACGGCTGGTAGAAACACCATCAATGTGATCTTAAGTGTTGCTCTGAAGACTTGCCCAAAGGGCTGGGCTGGGAGTCTGAGAGCAAAGGTTGGGTAAGAGCAAAGAAGCTGGAAGTTAAGTCAGTAAAGTGATCTCAGGAGATGATAGGCAGTGTTTCAGAGCATGATAAGAAAGAGTCCTGATGGGCTCAACTGCATAAGTGGTAAGGGAGGGCGATGAGAGGAGGGAGCTAACGAACACGTCCTATCGTAAGGGACTGGAACAGGTGTCCACGGGGGCACCAAGGCTTGGGGTGCAGAGTCTTGCTCCAGGTTACACAACTCCATGGTAAGGGGAACATCGGGATTGGAGCCCACATCTGCCCAGCTCCCATACCTGGGCTGTGTGTTCTCAATTTCCACTTGGAAGTGTGGTATAGAACAGTGTTTTCACCCTTGCCAGGACATCAAAGCACATGTGGAGTTTCTAGAAATTACAGTTGTTCAGATCTACCTCATGTAGTCCTTTGGGGAGCCCAAGCATCTGTACTTCTAAAAAGCTCCAGGATTAATCACCTCTGATGCACAACAAAAAGTGAAAGCCATTGATCCAGCTGCAATGATTTCCACAACAAGTTAACATTAATAACGTTTTCTTTCTAGAAGCCCAGACTGGTTCATTCATTCGATAAACACTTTTGAGCTCCTACTACCAGATGAGCTAATGTCCTTGGTAAAACATCTATCTCGGTCCCTGGCACATAGAAGGTGCTCAATACTTCAGTTATATTCATCATCCCTTAACGAGAGGTTCCAGTGTTCCGGGTACTAGGTGAAATGATGGGGATGCAGAGGTGGAGGTGCCAGCACAGACAGGCAGGTACACCATTAGTGGCGATGCAGAATCACCCCCAGCATGAATGTGTACACAGGGAGGTGGCCCGTGGAGGGGGGCAGGGGGTTTTATAGAGGGGTGTCGTGTCTGAGCTGGTGTTGAGATACACACTGATGTATGATAAGTGCTCAGGCCTTCTTACTGGAAGATCCTGGGCTAAGGGCTGAGACATACACTTACTATCCTTAGCCTCACGCTAAGCACTCTTACACCAGCAGTGTAGACATTAGGCCAGACTCAGTTTTCAGCAGAAGAGAAAAACTGGGGTTCAGGAGATGCAAATGCCCAGCAAGGAGCCAGGATCCTAGCCCAGGGGAGAATTCTCAGTTACCATCTTCATTCTCCAAACCCTGTGAAAACTGCTAGGTAGGAACTCCTGCTGCTGTGTGCACCTGAAGGAAGGCCCAGTAGCAGACACTTCATTCATAGAGCAGTTCTGCCCACATCACTTCTGAGTCCCACTGCCCCAGGGATAAGGAGGCCTTCCTCAAATGGTGCTGAAGAGCCTCACGGAGAGTCTCATCACAAGGTCCTTTAAGGGAGTAGCCCCTTGGCCACCACTCACTAAGCAAGTCCCATGGGGCAGGTGCTGCGTAAGGCACGTGGCACACCTTCCCTCTTTGAAGCTCAGGGCAACACTGTGAAGTTGGCATAAATGAAGAGGGAAAGGCACAGGAGAGAAATCTCTACATGCAGTTGAAGAAGCATCAGAAGAGTGGAGGCAAGGGAGGGTGCCGAGGCACAGGAAGTGTCCCTCAGATCACACCTTCCACAGAGAGCAGGAGTACAGGGTGGGGGCATGCAGACAGAGGCCGCCCCTTGGCCACAACTGTGGGGCCTGGCTGCTCCTCCACCACTGCTGCCTGGGTGGCCTCTGTCAGCTCCTGTCTGCTGCAGAATCAGGGGCCAGGGAGGGCAGGCCAGGCAGGAAGCCACAAGAATGCCAAGCTTCCAGCCCAGTGATGGATGATTCATCCCCCACCCCTCATGTCATCTCCCATTTGTGCAGTTCTCATCTTTATTTCATGAATATCTTATTCTCAGAGCAATGACTCCTCTTCCCCCATAAATCTAGCGGGTGGCTCTTTACTGCATCCACCGAGCTTGGTGTACTCACCTGCACTGTGTAACTATATAATCGTTTGATTCCTTAGAAGAACATATGAGCTTAAATCCAGGTGAATATCAAGGGGTTGAATGCACATTACTACTCTTCCTCAAGTACGGGTCTACACTCTGAAGACATCTCAGCACAAGCCATTAAACATGACCAGGACTCCACCCAAAGACAAGTCTCTGGCTCTTAATAAGTATGGCCAATGCCCCAAAATAAAGCATTCTAAGATGAACCAGACATTCGCACCTAATTGCAAATGCTGCTCCATAAAACCCAGGCAATGAGTAACAGAAAGTTGGTCTGGATTAAATACCCTCATTATTTGTTGAAGGTTTTACATATGCTTCTAAAATCCTATTGATTCTAACCCTTTCCCGGTTCCTACTCCCTATGTGATGAGGTCCAAAGCCCCTGGCATTGAAGTCCTTCAGAGCTTCTCACTCCAGCACCATCCACTCCCATCCCCTTGCTGGCATCAATACTCTAGCGTCCAGGGCTCTGGGAGGTGTGATAACTTCGTTTACCCCCATGCTGTTCACCCCACCTAATAGGCAACTTCCAATCTCATCCCAACTCAAGGATATGTACCAACCCTTCAACACTCAGCTCTAACAACCCCAAGCCCTAAACTCGTCACAAACCGGTACCCCTACCCCTGAGGACCCTGCCATGCCTTGGCTGGCGGGGTGCCCCTCAGAATTTGATAGGACCAGCTGCTCACTTCAGGGCAGCTCTGATCAACAGGATGGTGACAGCCTGGCCGACTTCTCAGCCCTGTCTGCCTATGTGGAGGTAAGTCCCCTGAGGGCAGCGGCTGTGTCCCTACAGGTGTACTTACTAAAGGAAGAAGAAGAAGGAGGGAGAAACTTCATCTGAAAATCAGAAACCATAAAGACAGGAAAAAGATGGAACATTTCCTTCTTGTACCATGCAACACCCAAAGAGGCTGGAGGAAAGGCAGCTACTGCTTTTCCAAACTGCCTCTGCATGTGTTCTCATTCTTATCCAGAAGCAGGTTGGTGGCCTGGGCAGAAAGTTCCACATTTTGTAAGCAGGACCAATGTATTTCATCCTCACCTCTTGTGCCTGAGGTCCTGGGCTTATGCAGAAGTCAGAATGGAAGATAGAATGCTTTCCTGAGAAGAAGGGAGCTGTTCCCCTCAGTTGGGTCATCCCCTTTGTCTCCTCTCTTTTCTTTCTCTGTCTTTCTCTGTCTCCCTCTCTTTTCACCTCTGCCTTTTTTGTCTCTCTCTCTCTCTCATACACACACACACACACACACACACACACACACACACACACACACACACTAACAATTCATTCTGGGCTGTCCAGGCTGCGCTTATCCCTAAACATCAAACTAGAGGATGTGAAGGAACATGACTGAAAGCAGACAAGGACATCCAATCCCAAGAGAAGGATGGCCTCTCCCTGGACCTGACTCACAAAGGACATTCTGGAGGGCTGAGCCTGAGCCTGTGTTCCCTGAGTCCCCACTCTGCCCACACCATCCCAAGACAGCGTCTCCATGACAGTACAGTGCTTGCCAACCTGGAGAATCTCTCCTGCTGTCCTGATCCAAGGGGAATTTGCACAGAAAAAAATCAGGCTCTGGGCTTAGGTAAAAACAAAACAAATAAACAAACAAAAACAGACTGGATGCAATGTGAGCTGGTCCTCCCTGGTCCCATGAGGAGTAGCTCCAGGACCACGCCACCCTGGCTGCCGGCTGATGCTTCTGCATAGAGACCTGGGCGGTGAGAAACAGATGAAAGGTGCCTCGGCCATGGCGAGGAGGGGGAGGTGGCCGAGGGAGATATTTGCGGCTCTTCCATAAAACTACTCATCAGAATAATTCACTGCCATTTCCAGTAACTTCATAGAAAATTGTCCAATAGCAAAAGAAGTTTGGTCCACAGGACCATTTCTTAAATATCTCCTTCCTTCTGTCCTGTGGTCCAGGGGTGATAGGAGAGCCACCAAGGCTGTGAGAGATGCAAGTCGCATGTCCTTACGTGGAGGGATACAGAAGGTACGAGAGGAAATGTCCCCCGAACATTGCTGACATACTGAATCGAACAGCAAGCTCCTCCCAGCAAAACCTAAGTGTGATGACGGACAGCTCACTGCCTGGTATGAGTGGAGAGTCTGTCCCCACCCCACCCCTCCCAGGGGCTCCACCACAGACTGATGCACGGGGTGTGACCAGTCTCTCCAGGTGCCAGACATGGTGGCCGGGGCCTGCGCTGTCTCTTTGGATTTGGCGCTGGTTACTTTACTCTTCTTATTTGAAATGCGTATCTGTTGTCGCCACATAAACCATACGTGGAGCTGTGACTCTAGAAGTAGCTGAGGTGTATGTGGCCTGCAGTGCCAGCCCTCTGATGGAGTGGCTGGCCTTGTGCTAGGATGCCTGCGTGTAGGTTTCTGCCCGTGGAGCAGCGTCACCAAACAACATTCCTTGCCACCCTCCCTTAGAGGAGTTGTGTGCAGGTGGACCTTAATGAAGGCTTCATATTTAAAAATGAAGTTAATAAAGAGCTTGAAGAAGAGCAAACACCTGATGAAAAGGAAGTGTCAAGGGCAGAATCAGGAAGGGAGTTTTGCCCAGAACCTGGACTCTGGACAGAGCCACAATGTTCCCTGTGCTGGGTATGGCTGGAGGGAAGTGGGCAAGGCTAAGCCTTGTAAGGAAGAGCGAGAGAAGAAGGAAGGGATGATGGGATGGGCAGGGCCCGGTCCCCCCCACGTGCTGGGACAGCAGTCCCCATGGCCCTTGGGGAGAAGCCACAGAGAAACAGGAAGGAATCTGGTCTCCTCTCTTACCGTACAGTTGGTGTCTCCAGGTCAGGGTGGAGGCCCAGGGGTGGGCGGGGTGGGGAAGGGCTCTCTGGCGCTGCCCATGCTGTACCCGCTCTATAGTCAAAATCAGGACTTCAGTGGCCACGGCTGGTACCTTGGCACTTTGTTCAAGCATGAAAATGTCCCTTACATTTGTCCTCTGGCTTTAAAACCAAGATACAATGACAACACCATCCCCCACTATAAAACAATGTTGCTCCAGACAAGTGACTTGGGTAAATACTAACTGGAAGAAAACCACCTGCCGAGTGGCCGAGTGGGACTCTCCTGCCTCTAGGCTGCAGAAAGGAGAAGCAGGACCCAGGGCACGGACCTCTTTGGGGGTCTCCTGGTGGCAGCGGTTGCTATTCCACCACAACTCCAGGGCGGCCACCAGGCAGGCAAGGAGGAGGCCAATAGCCAGGATGCAGAAGACACCGGCGAAGCTGTGCAGTTTGAGGGACTTGCCGTCGGCCTGGGCGCTGGTGTGGCTGCTGAGGTCGCAGCGGCCTGTGTGCGGCCACCACTTCTGCTTGAGCACATCCAGGTCCCCAGTGTTTTGCAGCTCCAGGATCCTACAAGATACAACCCACATGAGCCACACCGCCGGCCTCATCAACACACCACCACGGGGGTTCCTGGCCCCTTCCCCACCGTGCTGCGTCCCCACACCCCTCAGATATCGCTGAACCATCGCAGCAGCTCTCTGCTTCTGCTTCTCCCCTCCCAATCCGTTCACTCCGCAAGCAGAGTGGTCTTCCCAAAATCCACATCGGGTTTTCTCACTCTCCTCTAAAGCCTCGATGCCCTCTCCCGACCTGGCCCACTGTCCATGGTAAAGTCCAATCACAAAGCACATAAGGACCCTTCACATGGGATCCTAGGACAAACTCTGAGCATGAAATCAGGAAATCCAGAAATGAAGGAGGGACACACTCGGACTTAGGACACTCATGCTTCTCTTTCAAACTTCAATACGTCTCTCCCACTAGGATTCACCATATCATTCATTCATTCCATTAAAGGGGCATCTGCGTTGTGCCAAGTACGGTGCTCAACATTGCTGAGCTTATGGTGTAGAGACACACACACGGACATTAGAAGAAGTAGATGTGGAGACGGAAGCTGTGACCAACACAACAAAATGAACATGGGGTCTAGGAATTGGTTTATTGGGAGGGACGACCTCCTCAAGGAGGTGAGAGGAAAATGGAAACCTGAAGGATGGTTAGTCATAAAATAGCTCCCTGTCACCTAGCACGTTCTGTGTGTCAAGAAGTATCCTATGTGCTTGACAAATAGTGTGTCACACTCATGTCAACCCGTCGAGATGGTTACCTCCCTTTTCCCATTTTTACAGAGAAGGAAACTGAGACAGAGAGAGATAAAATATCTTGCCAGTCACTTTGAGGCTGGCAGGGTTAGCATTCAACGAGGAGAAGGAAGAACCTCCGTAAGACTAGACCCATGTTTGAAAGCCTCATCTGGGGTAAATGCCCGGATGTCTGAGAAGCTGAAATGTGGCCCATGAGACTGCAGAGTGGAGTGTGAGAAGGAGGACAGTGAGATGAAGAGTCAGAGCAGGCAGAGCCAAGAACATGGGCTCTGAGAGGGCGGAAGGGAGTTTGCATTTTATCCTGTGTGCAAAGAGGGGGCAACCCCTCTGCTCTCATATTCCCCAGGTGGCTGGATGGCAGTTTTCCTTTACTGTGGTGTTTTATGGGCTCCCTCTATAACCCAGGCGTCTGAGCAGTGAGCTAGTGTAGCTGGTAGCCTCCCGGCTCCTCACATCCAAGCTTTTCCATTTGGGGAGGGGGCTCCTTAAGCCCAGTCTCTGGCAATGTGTTCAGCTGACACCACCTTCTGGACCTCTCTGAGCCCTCTGGGTATACACAGTTTGACAGCAGTGGTTCTTTAAAGCCAAGAGAAATTCACTGCCAACTGGTCAGTTGAGCAGTCTCTGCCCTGGGTTTGCATTGCAGGCCAGCTGTGAGCACAGGCTGAGGCTGAGATCAGTGACCGTGCACAGGCTGTGACTGGTGGACAGGGAGGGTGACAGCCTGGAGGGGGTTCCCTGACCTGTCGGCCTCAGGGGTCCAGGATAGCATGGCCTCTCGATGCTGGGAACAGCCTGACTCAGTGCAAACAGTAGGCTTTGTAAGCACCAGATGTCGGCTGGCTGTCCCCGGACAAGCGACTTGCCCTGTTAACCTCGGCTTCCTCATCCTGGCCACATTGTCCCACGATCCCCGCTATGTGCACTGATCCTTTGGGACGGGGGCTGTGTTTTACTCTCCATGTTTTCTGCTGAGCAAGCACAGTGGCCAGCACAACTTGGGCTATCAGTGGGTGTTTGTTGCATCAATAAATGTGTGAACATATTCACTGAATATTGAAAATGGACCTAAACTAACATGGCCATAGTGAGATAATTAGATAAAGTCCATTAAGTGCCCAGGGTGCAGATCAGCACAAAAGACTTGGCATGTGGCTGCACAGGTAGGAGCTTGGTCCTTGAGACAAACCCATGATTTACACGTTGCATTTATGTGGCGTGGGGGTCGTCCTCAGTATCCGCTGAGGCCATAGGTCTCTCACATGGATATCCCGATTATCTGGGCAGCTGTAGTGTCCCACTACCTCCGTGTGGCTTAGGACATGTGAGGGAAGCTTCATGTCTGTACGTCCACTGGCTCATGATGACTAGCCATTAATTAAGTCTCTGCTGGCAGGTCCAAGCAGGCTGGGCCTCCGGCAGTTACAAGAATCCAGGGCGGGATATGCAGGACCTCAGGGCCTTCAAGAAGACTCATGATCGAAGAACTGACTCACCACGGAGAGACAGCTGAGCATCGTGTTTATCGGCACAGGTTCTGCTCTGAGGGGTGTCAGCTCTAACCCAGACTCTGCCATCACTCGAGCCCTGTTATGAAACCTCTCAGCTTTAGCTCTCTCATCACTAAAATCTGAGCTCATAACAAATGCACCTACCTCACAGAATTATTGTGACCAAATGAAAAGAGGGAACACATGCAGACCACTCAGCTCGAGGTCTGGCAAGTAACGAGGGCTCCATCCAAGCTGGTTAATACTCTGGTCGCAATCTGACGACCATATTGACCAGCAGCCCTACAGTCCAGTGCTGACATGCGCTGCCTTTTACTGAGAACATGGAGGAGACTGATCAATCTACATTCTTTTCATCCTCATAACAGCCTGCAAAGTAGGTTCTACTACGTCTGTTTTACCTATTGTAGACCTGAGGCTCACAATCTATTGCAACCAACTTGCCCATTAGAAAGTGGTTGCAATTAGAAAGTGGTAAAGCTCCTCTTCAGAACTGGGTCATGCTGACCCGGGAGGCCATGCCCTTTCCAGAACACCAGGCTGCTAAGTGCCATCAGCCTGCTCTCTGAGACTCAGGCTCTGGCCTCAGGGATGGTGAGACTCTAGCCCAAGTCGGGCTGTGGGGCCAGATCCCCACTCTTTTGCTTGCTGGCGGCAGTATCAGGAAGGCTGCCTAATGTTGCTGATGCATCTCTTTTTGCTGCTCTTTATAACTGCATGTATTTTTTATGCCCAATATTATTCTAGGAAGAATGTAAGGCAATTTATAGGAAAACAACGAATAAAATAAAAATCAAAAGAAAATTTAAATGTAAGCAACTGAGGAAAGATAAAACAAGTCACAGGCACAAAATGAGTCCTAAAACGAGGCTAAACTGATGCACACCATAATACTCTATACCGCTTATGAGGAAGCCAGAGCAATAACGGCCACCTCCTGAAGCCAGTTGTTCTATTTTCCAGACAGATATAATTGCAGGTGCTTTCCTCCAGTCAATAGCTGTGGAGCCTGCTACACACTAGGTACTCTATAAACGGCTATCGAGTCGCTGAACATTTATTGAATGCCCACTCCGCATGCGATGGTCCACAAATGGGCGACAGCTCTCGGCCTCAGCCACACACAGCTGTAGTCCATAGACCCTGTCCTCTGCCACAGCCAGAAGGCATATCCTCAGTCAAAGAAATAGCTTAGTTCCCAGGATGAAGGGAAAGAAGGTCACCGCAGTTCCACATAAGCCTGGGATTTGCTATTTACACGGGACCCTTTTTCTGTAAATGGCAAGGCACATTGCTTCCTGGGCCTGCCTTTTGCTCCTCGCAGGCATGCCTTAACTGGGGACAGCTCACAGTTCTGTAGGCACCTGCCACAGAGCCTCGAAAAGAGCCACTGGCAGCTGTGAATGGGCAACGTGAGGTCTGAGCAGCCCCGCAAGTAGACACCCATCTGCCCAGGCCCGGACGGGGAGGATGCTTCCAACCCAGGAGGGGCTCCACACGCCACAGAGACAGATGACAATACTTCAGGAGGCCAGCACGGTCCACTGGGGACATTTACCTGCAGTCACAGAGCACACGGACTTCTGATGAAAGTAAAGAGTAATAAATCATTTCTTGCCAGAATACCAAGGAAACTGAACAGGCTACTTTTCTTTGTGGTGACCCATGGAGTCGGGGCAGCAGCCCACAGGGTCTCTATTGGGAGAAATTTTGAATAGAGCCTCAAGGTCAGCAAGCATCATAAGGCACAGGCCTGTTGCAGGCAAGCCTGCCCCCTGGGACCCCACAACCCAACACTGGCCCTGGTCCATTGCACTCTGGAGCCGTGCAAAGGACATCAAATTCCTTCTGCACCCAGAAAGTCTTACGATATTGGGGTGAGCAAGCACCCTCTCCCTATTCATCTCCTTCTCCAGGTTGAGTACTCTCAGGTCCCCCTCTGACCTCATTGGAGATCCTCACTGCCCTGACTCCATTGACCATCCAGCTGGGAACCAAGCTCTCTCCTCTCTCTGGTGCTTCAACGCTCACTTCAGCAGACTCTCAGATCTCGGAGCAGGGCGAGTGCACAGGGACTAAGCTTCCTTTGCGGGGACCCTGTGCTTCTGTGCGCTCTGCCTTGGGGCACGTTAGCTGCCTGGTGGTGCTGCTGCTGCTGCTGCGTTGGCCCCACTAACTCCCTGACCATCTGTTCCAGAGAGATGCTCACAGGTTGATGGTCTGTGGAATGCCTTGAGCCTTCTGTCTCAGAAAACCTACTGGGGTAAACCTCAAGAACACCAGTGTATTATGCACCTGGAGAGAAGCCATTCTTTCTTCATGCCTTTAATCTGAGCAATTGATAAATCGCGACTCCTCCTTGTCTCTTGTCAGCTCTCTCTGCTCCAGGGAGCAAAGGGAGGCACAGAATGTGTACTTGACTAAAACCTAGAAAAAGCCCAAAAGCCTATTTAACTTAATTAGTTCTACCCCTTTCCCCAGTTCTGCAAACAAGCCTCTGAATGGCTGAGTCACAGGCCCCACCCCTCAGCCTTTCCCGGATGGAGTGTAGGCTCAGGTGCTCAAGATGGGAAGCTCCCACTTAAGATCTAGGGGTCGGAAAAGGGAGGTGACGGGGATCAGAGGCCTAACAGCAACACGAGCACAGAAGGAGGGCTCAGCGGACCTGCCTTCTTCTTCCAACTCTGCCAGGAGCTGGCTGAGCGACCCCAGGGGTCAGTTACCCTCTGAGACCTTTGGGGCATGAAACTGATGCTCTCTGATGACTCCTTCCCCTCCAAATGGATGGTCCTCAGGGCTGGAATGAAGGTGTGTTAATCAGGCAACTGGGGTTTGCCCCTAAGCCTGGGCAGGTGTTCGCCTTTTCACCGGGATGGACACGTCTGCCACATTTTGGATTTTGGTAGACCAAGGCACAGCCCGTCCTTAGGGACTCCTCTCTGGGCTCTATAGTTATGCCCTCTTCACCCACCAGGATGTCATGTCACAGACATGTGTAAGAGGAGGACCCAAGACTTCGCTATCTCTGGGGACAGGAGCCCTTGTTAGCAGGCTGGTTACTCGGAAAAGGCCACTGAGCTTACCTGTGCTCTTCACTTCCACCCTGTCTGGGGAGGCCAGGTCACCTGGTCAAGGACTAAGGTAAGCTCTTGTGGCAGTGAACAGGGGTAGGACGATGGGAGACTATTCTTCTCAAGGAGGTGGGCCAGGTGTCCAGACAGAGAGCACTTGGAAAGTTGATCTTGCCCCAGGGAACAGAGAAAATAGGCTCACGGGACGGACTCGTACCAGAACATCACACGTGAAGCTAAGTAGGTCAAAGCAAACTAGACACTGTACTCATTTCCGGTGGAGGGTATCTGTTTGCCTTGGCTTAGGCTGAATACTCCTGCTTATCCAGCCCTCCGCCCCACTTCTCCAGCATGCCTACCATTTGCTAGTGCTAATTACCAGGACGCTGATCTGGGGAGGACGGGGAAGAGGCAGGTGAAGAGGACCAGGCCCCTCCAAATTCTGGCAGACAGCACCTGCCCCCCTGGACCAGGTACTGATGACTCTGGAGTCCTTCTGCTCCTCTGGCCCCACTTTTTTTTCAAGTCTCCACATTGACTCTTCCCATGTTGCATTTATTTTAAGAAGTAACTATTGGACCCTTGTCAGAGCCAATTAATTGTTCATTTAATTTTTTAATTTATTCTTTATTTTTTTTTAATTTATTGGGGAGACAATTGTTAGTGAAATTACATAGATTTCTGGCTGACTCCTACTCATCCTTCAGGCCTCAGGAGTCACCTCCTCTGGGAAGTCCTCCCTGGTCTCCTGGGTTTGGTCACATGCCTGCCTCCACCCCCAGAATATCCTCTCTGTCACACTTACTGCCCTGTGCTGACTTCGCCTGCTCACATCACAGTTCCCACCAAGACTATACACCTTCATGGGAAGGGACCACATACTTCTTCTTCCTTATCCCAGCACCTGGCACGGGACTAGTTGGGGGTGGGGGAGGAGCAAGTACTGGTACGTAGTCTCGTGCTGAGGAGACTGTGATGAATAAACGAGTTGGCGTTGGCTCTTCTCTCCTAAAAGGAGGGTACCTCCAACCTCAGCACAGAGGCAGGTCTGGCCTACCTCTGGGAGAAGAGGTCCCGGTAGGGGCTGCCATGCTGCAGGGCGATCCCATAGCCCTTGCTGCTGACGCTGTTGCTGATGACAGTCACCGAGCAGTCGTCGTCCGTCAGGGCTGCATACTCCACTACGGCCACATCCCACAGAAAGGCGTAGTTCCCCTTCTTTGCCTGAAAGACCAAAATCACCATGAAGTCAGGCAGGTCTGGCCTGCTGTATTAGCTTCAAGCAGTGAGGTATCTCCATGGTGGGATTTGAGGGACCCTCCTAAATGGGCCTTCTGCCCACCAGCCAGCACAGCACACTCTTCTGATTTTCTGGTGTACAAATTCCACCGCTGTGCTTAGACAGAAAAGGACGTGACGCTGCCCCTTGTAGGCTCCAGTGCAGCACGTCTCACAGTGGCATGGATCTATTTCTCTTACTAGCAGGCTCACCTTGGAGCCTGCAGAAAGGCTGACCCCAAGGAATTGAGATTTTTCCAACCAGATACTTAGGGGGATCATAATAGTATTCATTTAACATTCCTACTTGGAATTTGACTGAGCCCTGGGTAGGCTGAACGTGGGCGATGACCCTAAATTCAGTGGCCCTGAGTGGCCACGACTTAATGTCTAAATCATGAATGTGCGAGGCCTGGGGAAGAACCCGTTAAGGAGAGGGTCCTGATGATCACGGGGCCAGGCTAAGTTTCTGCCACTCGCTTTGCACTGCACACACAAGACTGAGCACATCCATACACACACGCACATCCACATACCAGTACACACGTGCACACACATGTATGTGCACACGCACAGGGTCAGGTTTCCGGTGTCACCATCTATGTCAATGCAATGCTTCATTGTTCCACCAGGAATGTGCCTGCAGCCACAGCTAAAATCCTACTCCACGCCACCCATTCATAGCAGACACTCAATTCTATCCTGAACCAGAACTCTGACTTTGCCTGTTGTTTGGGCTTTGTTTTCTGGAAGGAGATGCAAACTAAACATTGTCACTTGGCCAGCTTAAAATTGAGCATAATGCTCTTCATGCAGCAAAGTTTCTGGTTTTGTTTCTATAGTGAGCATACGCTTCTTTGACTTTCTCCCCCTCCTCTGACCACAGCTCCACGAGATGTTAGAAAGCCCAGCTCCGTCTGGGCTTGGTGGCCGGGCTGAAACGTTACAGACAACAGATGGCCAAGCTGGCAAGCTACAGGCTTTGTGGTGTTGTCGAAGGTGTGTTCCGTCTCCTTCCTTTATTCAGTTGCATCTTCATATCCACTGAGACTTCCCAGAGTGCCATGGCTTTTTAGGTGAAGCTAGTCAGATTTGAGTTCTCTTGGGACCCTAAGAGCCCACGAGTCAACGTGCCTCATCAGAACTTTTCGATCAGAAGAATTTGTGGGCAGAATATGGCACTCCCTGGCAGAAACAGCCTGCTCCTAGCCATTCATAGTTTTGCACAACGACCTTGTAAGAAATGACACACTTGTACCACCCATTGACTTTCACCTCAGGAAGCAATTCAAGTATTACATCAAATCCTCACTCCCTGAAATTGGCCAGGCCCATTTTAGAAGTCCCTAAAGGACTTTGACCCAGGTTACAAAATTACTCGTACACTCATTTCTCTCCCGCCACACAGAAAGATAACAGTCTTTGAAATTTTTGTCCTGCTGACAAACAAGTTTTCTCATGAAAAGTTATAAATTTTCAAACTCTTAAGTTAGCGAGTTTCTCAGCAAAATGTTGACTTATGACCTAATATTTGGTGTTAGTCTGACTTTGGAGCATTTTATATATGTGCTCACAATTCAACATGACAATCAGACATTGTTATTTGTACGATTTCAAAAGGGCATGTCATGTTGAAAGAAGAATTAAGATCAGGTTCATGTCTACCTTTCAAGTGATATTCCAAAAAGGAAAAAAAAAAAAAAAAATGAAGCTGGACCAGATGGAATAGAAATGGACTCTGACAAAAGTCTAGCCATCCGAATGGGGCACATAGATTTCTTCAAGACACAAGCATCTGTGACTCCAGTTTGTGCTAAGTGACAGGTGAGCACAGTCGCATGAAGGAAGCTGCATTTATAGTCCTGCTGGCCTAAGCTCAAAAGACAGATAACGTGGAAGAAATGCTGGCAAATCCCTGCTAATCAGGAAGGCAGCAAAGGAGAGAGGGGAAAGCAGTTCTCCTTCTTGAGATGCCGAATGACCCCAGCTCCTCAATTCCCCATTTGTAATCAGGCACTACATTTATTATTATATTTCTTATGTCTGTTTCAAGAAGCACGTGCTGATCCCCAATCTCCCTGACAATGCCAGAACAGGGAGGACCTGGAGAGGCCTACGTACCATGTCTTGTATGTGGGCCAAATCAGAAGCTCCAACTGCACGGGGCTCTAGTCTCATGCCACACTCTCCATCACCGACATCCCTTCCTCACTTCCTCAGCATCCCAGAGCTTCCTCCTCTCTTAGTTCCACACTGAGGAAAATGCAGTACCAAGACCTCCCCTGGACTTCCCAACTTCATCCGTTTCCACAAAAACTTTCGGGACCTTGCAGAGATCTCCCCAGACCTTCCTGGCATGCCACAGACACTGTGTGAGACAGAGGGCTTCTTTGGTCTGACTGTGTCCTCAGGAACAGGTCAGATGCTAGCTGTAAGAAGCCCAACCATCATGGCTACAGCCCCTTTACATAGACCCTCTTTTTGCCCCAATGCAGAATGAGCTCCAGCCCCCGCAAAAAGTTCTAAGATGTGCCTCTTCCTTGTAGGATCAGAAACAGTTTTACATGTGGCCCCTGATAATTACTTATCCACCTTTTTATTCCGTGCTGCCTATTATTCAAAAGCTCTGGCTTCTTCATATGTAGGGGATGTCAGATATATCAAACATCTGCCTCCAGGAGAGCCAAGAATTTCCTCTTTCTCTCCCCTTGTATCACAAGCTCATCCTCTTCATTTCTTGAGTCTGAGAATTTCCACCATTTCGCTCACAGGTCCAGCTTCCTCCTCTGTGGGCTCAGCCTCTTACCTAATCTCTACGTCCACTGGGAAGACTTTTCTACCACTCTCCCTCCACTTTCCGTCCCCTCAACTCCATGTCAGAGACCTCTCCCACTTTGAGACATTTTCATTTCTTATTTATATTAACTACTCATTTCTGTTGAGGATGTTTTTTCCACTTTCTTAGATGATTTGCCAGTGATTTCCATAGCTCTGGAGGAATCTTGGGCTGCAGTCCCAGGACCCAAGCTAACCCTAAAGGGCTCTCTAGGTTTCTATGCAGAAACACAAATATAAATATCTATAACGTAAGTAGTGGTAAACACTAGGAGGGGTACACTATCATTACTGTTCTGTATACACATGAAATGCAACATGCAATAAGATGAACAGGATTGGTACATAACTGAATGGGATTAGGGAGGTTAGGACAAACTGATTAGAATGTTTTCTTTATTCTTGTTACACAGTCTATGCTATCATACAGTACAGAGGCACCAAATCCCATCTCCATCCTCCTGTGTGCCCTTGGTGCCTGGAGGTGCCCTTGCCCATCCACAGAACACGAAGCCTGGCAGAGCTCTCCCTTTTCACAGGGCACTGGCTCCCAGACACTACCCAAACACTTGGGAAAGTGTCCTTTATATCCTTGGCCTGCATCTGAACATTTTGCTTCATTTCACTCTCCCCTTTTGCTTATAAAAAAAGAAAATGAGAAAACAAAAGGCACTTGGTTCACACATAAAAAGAATAGATACGAGGACTTTAGAGAAAGGAGGAAAGAACAGCTTTGACATTAGAGAAAGTCAAGGGCATCGGGGCATCCATTCGCGGGATGCCAGGACAACAGCAGGTAGACAGACCACCCCTGGCTTGTCTCCCAGCAAGCATCTTAGGAGACAGGATCCAAGCCCTTCCCTGAAGCCCTCTCCGTCCCCAGTCCACTCGCACACCAGAACGCTACAGATGGAAAGGGACAGAGATCATGAGGGTGTCTGTCCCCAGTGCTTAGAGCATCCTCCTTCACATTTGGGGTACCATAGTCAGCCTATATCACTAGAGAAAGGTTAGGCACCATCAACAAAGCCACGAGTGAGCTGGGATGATGGATGACTTGCTCTCTGCTGCTCCACACTGGTAATAAAATGAGACTGCATACCTTTTCATTGCACCACTGGTCCCACCCGGCCCAAAACTCACTTGGAGCACAAACTTTCAGAGACAATAGCCTTCAAGACAAGAACTTCATTAAGCTCTTCTACTCCATCCTAACTGCTTTTGGAAAGGGGCAAGCCACCACATTGTTACTGAAACGAGAATGCTGGGGCTGCCCAACATCAAACACAAATGTTTACCGGAAAGGAAGCGCTGAAGGAAATCAGGCGTCTGCAGTGCCAGGTACAGGGAAGGTGCTGGGGCCTTCAGAAACCTGATTCTCTTTCCATCCATGGCATAACTCTGAAGGGCAGAACATTAATCCCATTTTACAGATGAAGTAACTGAGGCTCAGGAAAATAAAGTAACTTGTCCCAAACAAATGCAGACAGTGAGTAGCAGAACCAGAGGGACCTGACGTTCATCTGCTTCCAAAGAAGCCTGTGCTCTCCCTCTGCCCTGCCTGGACTCATGAAGGGAGAGCTGGGGAAATGGCTCCCCATGTCCCCACCCTCTGAGCACTTTCCAGGAGAATGCTGCTGGTGACAGAACACACTGAAATGGCAATGACTGTCTGTCTCCAGCTTTACAAACAGGTGGTTCATGGAACTGTTGAAACAGTCCTGGCAGAGGGAGGACACGGGGGCCTGCACCATCTCTGGATGGAGTCATTAGGATATTGGGGACTGCTTTGGGACATTATCCATCCTCACGTGCTTTCGCCATCCAGTGGCACACACATTGCCTCTCCTTAGCCAGCCTCCACCCAACAAAGCAGGCTCAGCTCTCTTGAGCATCCCATGTCTTAGCTCCTCCTTAGCTCCTCATAAAATGGCAACTCATTGCCACACACCACCTGCACCCTGGCTCAGTGATACCTGGATTACACACGGTGCCAAATCACCAGATGCAACAGTACAAACCCAGGCCATCTGTGGAGAAACACAATTTTACATTCTGCTGGTAGGAGTGTGGGCTAGCATGATATTTCGGGAATGGCAATTCGGTGGGAGAATCAAATGCTTTTCAATGTGCATACATGGCGATTCTACCCCTCGGGATTTATCCTAGGAAATAACTGAGTTCCTGAAAAGATGTTGGTACAAAGGTTTTCAGGGCCACACTGTTTAAACTAGCAAGAATTGGAAACAATATGACTGTTCAATAACTGAGAACTAGGAAATGACAGTATTCGGTGATGGAATATTACGTTACCGTTATGACGGTGTTTTAAAAGAGCATTCATTATTCAGGGGAACAACTGTCTATGGTAAACCAGAGCCAACATGGGTTCTGGACTCCCACTGTTTGGATCCGAATCCCAGCGCCACTGCTTGCTGGTTGTGTGAGTGCAGGCACGTCGCTTAATAGCTCCAGGCCTCAGTTTCACTGGATGTGAAATGGTTCATCCCTCACAGAGTTCCAATGAGGATTACGTTTCTCTTTACACGTGGCATGCTTGGGGACTTGACTGGCATATGGTTAAGTACTAAAGATTAGGTCGGTGCAAAAGTAATAGCTGTTTTTGCAATTATTTTTAACCTTTAAAACCGCAATTACTTTTGCACCAACCTAATAAATGACAACCAGCATTAATTATACTGTTTAGTGAAAAAGACCTTGTTATAATAGAATATTTACATTGTGATAGCCTTTTAAAATTATATATAAAAACTTTCTGTTTATGGAGAATCAAATCCAAGCACCAAGTACAAACAAGGGTGCTCTTTGGGTGATGTCATCGTGGATGACTTCCTTCAATGCTTTGTGCTGCCCGTGTTTCCTGCGGCTCAGCAAGTGTTTCTTGTGTGATTGCAGCTGTCCAAGAGGGTACTGTTAATGATTCAACCTCCTTCCTTGAGCATAGTGTAGTGAAAAGAGCAGGACAAACCCCCTGCCACACCCCAGCTCTTTGGGGAACTTTGTCTCAAGGGCTAATAATGGCTTCCGAGAGGATTATTCTGAGTGTGCAATACCAGGACACAACGTACCGGGCCCGGTATATGCTGAGGGCTCGACACAAGCTCCGTCTCCTCCTCCTTCCTACAGTCCCCAGCTTGATTCGAATCCATCTGTCAGCTGTTACTGAAACATCTTTTCTCCCACCCACTCCTCTCCTGCCAGTCATTCTTCCACTTTGAGCAAGTTAGTGACATGTTCTGTTAGTGTGTGTGTGTACACATGTGTGTGTGCACATGTATGTGTGTGTATAAGCACCACAGCCCCCAAGGAAGCAGCAGAGAACTGAAGTCAGTTACAAAGCACATGGAGAACCACAAAGGGTTCAGGAAAATCAGACCTTCAGCTAGCGATGAGAAGCCTACCTCTCCCTGGTCTCTCAGAACAGTGGGAAAAGGTTGTCCAAAGTGATGTAAAAATGCAGGGCAGACCATCAGCAGGTGTTCACGCCCTCCAGGAGGCTGTAAGGAAACCTTTCACCCAATGAGTGAAAGACAACGAATGACCCTCTACCTGGATCAGCCCCTGGACCAGCAAAAGCAGGCAAACCAGGGCAGGCTCAGTGGGAGGGGCACATGGCAGCTGAGCTCGCCCACAATTAGTGTAATGGCTGCTTTCCTGAAGTGTCCACAGGGTACAAAGTCAATTAGGATCCTGGCTTTAAACCAGAGTGAACAGAATGGAGCTGGACAATGAGATAACACAACCAAAGGGGTGGCAAGGCCATCTGGTGTGTGTGTGTGTGGTGGGGGGGAGGCGGGCTGCCGTGTGTGTGTGTGTGTGTGTGTGTGTGTGTGTGCACGCGTATGTGCACATGGCCATGAACACTGGCATGACAGCAACCCTGCAGGTTTGTCACGATGGTCCTAGTGAGGCTGCCCATTACCTGGGCAAAAACACCTAGAGGATGGAGACGTCCCAAGGCTACAGCACAGACAATGGCTACAGACAGCCAGGCAGTAAGCCTGCAAGATGATTCCTGCAAAAGATCACCTGTCCCATCCTGGTATTGCTGTGTCCTGGACTGACCCAATCACTAGGGAGGAGCACAGCGAGGGCTAGGGAAAGTGGCACGTAATTACTCTGGCCACCAATGCCCTTGTTCTTATAGGATCCTCCCTTTGATTCCTTAGCTTGCTTTATAGAATCTTCAACTCTACTTCATAAAAAGCATGGCGTGGTATGTGAGTGAGAGCAACGGTCAGGAGACGGGCCGACCGGGCCCTTCCCTCGCGCCTTGGTCAGCCACCTGAGACCTCTGATCACGAGTGACCCCTGTGGGAAGACAGGACTAGCAAGCCTCGCAGGCTCATCACAGAAAGAGACAGCGTGGCAAGAGTCTGAGGCGCGGAAGGAACCCAGACAGTAAGACGCTACTGTCACGATCATGCTAATCACCACTAGCGTCGTCTCAGCGCTGAGAGGCTGCACCCCCATTGAAACGCAGTTGTCTTGGGGGAATCACACTTGAAATTGTCCTTAGCCGTCAGCCGGGTAAACTAGAGGGACTGTTAGGCTGGGTCACAGTCTGGGCCCGGTGCCTGACTCACTACCGATTTATATAAATGGAAGAGAGTCCAGAGAGGCCTTAAGGTCTTCTCCAGCTTTAACATTCTCAACGTCCATCATATAGACCAGAGGTTCTCAAAGCTTTTTCCCTGAACTACTGGAAAACGTATAAGAAATGGAGGACTTATAAGAAATGCAAACTCTCAGGCTCCATACCAGACCGCCTGAATGGGACTCTGGGAGTGTGGCCCAACGATCTATGTTTCCACAGTCTCTCTAGGAGATCCTGATGGTGCTAAAGTTGAGATCCTATGATATAGACCTCTGTGTCAATTAGTTTCCGATCTTCCCTTGTAAGCATGTTTAGAAAGGGAGAGAATATTACGGCTCTAGGGTCTTGGATTAGGGCACTAAATATTAATCAATAGAAGAAGAGAAATGATAGAGTTGAGAGACCAAGACTATTGCAAGCAAATATTAGAGGAAAGTCACGTTTCATCTTCCTATGAAGCGCTCTACTTGGTGCTTTCCCATCCAGTCTCTTCTTAGGAAGTTGAGGACAAACTTCCACAGTACAAACTATGTCCAGTTTCCAAGGGAATCAAGGCTCAAACAGCACTGTGCCCAAGACCACAGAATCAGCTCCTGGCAGAACCTGAACATCTTCCCAGGTCTCTGACGGCAAATGGCCTTACCCTCTTCCCACATCAAAAGCTTAACATCAGGAGCTCCAAAGGGCCACACAGAATTCCCTGAGCAGTCGTCTCAGTTATGCTGTTGCTTTTTATTTTCTCTTCTGCTGACAGATTCTGGCCAAATTTTTGATAATGATGTAAGCCTCCAGCACCTGACGCTATAAGGCTTTTTGGCTACCTTCCCTTTCAGGGCCTCTGACACTCTGGCAAGAAACAGTCTTATTTAGTAAACCAAGTATTATCTTACCGGGAGAAGGTTTCTCAGATCTCCAAGTGATAAGGGGCTGATTTGGTACAGAGGAAAAAGAAAAGTCCTAACTTGGAAGAATCAACGGCTCCTTCCTTGAAGTCTGAAATTGCACACCCTCAGCAAAACTAGGGGCCATAAAGAACCTTCTCAGCAGGGCAAAGGCACGCATTGATTTTCAATGATTTGTCAAAATTTTAAATTGTCCACAGACTATGATGAACAACAATCTAATCTGAGTTATTCCCTGGGAAAGATTAAAAATGAGCTAAAAGAAAGAGTAAATTGGCCTGCCTAGATACAAAATAAATTACAAAGAGAAAAGAATACGGAATGCAAAATGTCATCCTAGGGAAGGGAAACAAACTAAGACTACATGAATCCAGGCAGCACAGAGGACAGGCATCCATGTGCTCAAACATGCCACGAACACATGAACAGGCACACGGATAGGACCATGCAGATACTCCCTGGGAACACACACACACACACACACACACACACACACACACACACACACACACAGAAGGAAGGAAGCCCTTTCACTGCCCAAGCATGATGCCAGGCATACATTTGGTGCTAAATAAATATCTGTAAAACGATGACTGAAGAAGAGTCATAACGACAATCACCATTCATTGAAGCATATGTTCTCAAACTTGAGAGGGCATGAGAATCACCTGGAGGGCATGCTGAAATACAGATTACTGATCTCCGCCTGCTCCCCGCCCCCAGCTCCTCATTCATTAGGTCTAAAGGGGGCCCATGAATTTCATTTCTAACATGTTCCCCGATAATGCTGAATTTGCTGGTCCAACCAACACACTTTGAGAACTACTGTGTTAAAGGCATTGCATGAATCCCTTCACATAACCTCTAATCTTTACAATAATTCTGGGAAGCCCAGCATTGTTTTTCCTGTTTTTCAGAGATGACTTTTGTTCAGTAGTTAGTTAACTTGCCCAAGATTTTATCTCTGGTATAAGATGAATTTAAGAACCAAATACAGTTCATGTTAACACAAATCCCAGACTCTATTCACTACATTAATTTGTCTTAACTGAGAATTTGCTTCATTGAGATGAAGTTCAAGGGAGACTCGTGAAACTGCACCCTGAGGCCAGAGTGGCTTTATCATTGTGGCCAACTCCTCTCAGTGTTTCTTTAGCCATAAAGGGCTGTCGGGAACGGGCTACTCGGATTACACCGGAAGGAGAGAGGAGTAGTAAAATTGCCTGTGATCACAATTAATATTAAAGACTATTCCATAATTTGGGAGACCATCCCTGCGGAGTTTATGTTGAAGAGTCTCATTCTGTAACCCCATTTGTGGCTAAGTGTTCCTTTATGGACTTTGCTGAAATGTCAGCCTTGAGAGAGAGAACTCACATAATCGCCTTAAAGCACAAAAGAGGTCACTTTTTGACCAGAAAGATCCTAATGGACTCCCATCCCTCACAGAACAAGCTCTGAGCTCTACTTGTCAGGATGTACAGCTTTGTAAAGTCAAAGAATCAGAACGCTTTGCCTCTAGAGGAGCCTGGCAGGAGCACTGTCCTATTAGAAGCCGGCCGCACAGCCCAGGAATGACAGCACTCACTACAAAGAGTAGTGATCAGCCCTCGGCACTTCTCGTGTAACTACCTGAGGTCTGAGATCTGGGTCCTACAGAGTAAGTTCAAGATCTCTTCTATGTGGAGATTCTTAAAACAGCAGAGATACCAAATATCACTGCTGAGGACTTTCCTCACCATTTCTGTTTCCTTTATCTGATCCTTGGGAGGCATGCTTTTCAGAGCTTTTATTGTTTTTATTACTCTTCCTGATTTGAGTTATCCACCACTCATCTCTCACTCTCTGTCTCTCTCTCTGTCTCTGTCCAGCTCTGTGTGTGTGTGTGTGTGTGTGTGTGTGTATGTGTGTGTGTGTGTGTAACATGACAAAAATTTTAAATGTAGGGTTCAAAGCCAATCTTAATATCTGTATATTGGAGAGTAAGGAGACTCTCAGAGCTACCCAGCCCAGTGCAAACCACTATTTCTACTCAAATAGGTTTTATATGATTGATGATGAGAATGATGATGTTGAAGATGGTAATAATAGTAGTAATAATAATAAACACATGATGGTAGAAAGAGTCTGATAATCTTTGGGCAAATTGTTCAACCTTTTTGAGTTTTGCATTCCTTATTTTCAAAAGGGAAATATCACAAAATACCCTGAAGGGTAAAGATAAAATACATAAGCACAATGAAACACATAATAACTTTTTTATAAATGTTATTTTCCTTCCCCCTTTTTCCCTTTTTGTTCCTGGACAAACAACATTATACTAACAAAATGGAAATAAAAATAAGCTAAACAAAAATTGCCAAGGAACTGGCTGATGCAATAAATCAAAATTGTTTTCATAAGCAATCGCGTCTTGATTTTAAAGTAATCAAATAACAAACAATTCAGTTCAAAATGCAAAAACTTAAGTCATAAAACCCAAAGGAACAAATAGAATGGAATCAGCCTACATTTGTAGTCAGCACTAAGGTGAAGCGTATCAGACCTGGGTACAAAGCAAATTATGGGGAAGAGGAAATTTGAAAAATGAAATCAGGTTTAAGGGGAGTGAACATCTTCCCACCCCTCTAACGAGGAGTTTGAAAATAATCAAAGTTAGCAGGATGGCACGGATATTGGTTTGATTCCAGAGCTTACCCTACCAAATTATAAAAATCGCAAAAGAAAGTAATTGAAGAATTCATAATGTGATTTGCTTGGTAATGTTTAAACCCAAAGCAAAGTAATTTAATAAGGGAGGTACAGTGGGGGCTTTCCTTGATCTTTGAGCTATATTATCCCAAACCAATCATCATCAAACAGAATTCAGTAGCAGGATATTATAAAGGGGCCAACTTAGTCAACTGTATGGGAACCTGCTCCAGGAGACGGACCCAGCCCCTCTGCCCAACCTGCCCTCCTCACTCCTTCTTGCTCTCCCTGCAACTGCCTGCAATTCTGCTCATTCACGTTGAAGAAAGATGTACATGGCTGCATTTCTGCAGTCTCATTTCTTACCGATTGAACATTTATTTTGTTTGATGTTTAAAAGGATAGAAAGCTTTTAGATGTCCATGTGTTTTGCCCCTGTGCCTACCTCTGCTCTAGGCCCTGGGAACAGACAGGCAAATGAATAAGAGACAGACCAGGCCAGGCCCGAGGGAGGCTCTGAGTCTAGTTAGGAAAGTGACAGAGTAGAGCCCCGAGGATGAGGTGACATGTGATGAAGCTGTGCTCTAGGATGCACAGTGTGTTAAGGGTGCCCCTGGTCCTGTTGGCAGGATGGAGGAGCTCCAGGTGGGGCTCAGGAGAAGTAAATGTTTGGGCTAAGGCTGGAGGAATACCCAGGAACCAACTTGGCCCATAAAGGAAGAAAGTGGTGCTCCACACAGCATGTAGTGTGGTGTACGAAGGAAGGTGCGGAGAGGGGAAGGAACCACTCAGGTTTCCCTCCTGTGGCTGGAACACACAGCGAGTGGCAGACGAGGAGGTGAGGCTGCACTTCGGTCATGCATTTCCTCCATTTCTGCAGAGTGTCACAGGGTAATGCTACAGGCATTAGAGGAAGACAAACACTGCGTTCCAACCCTGGGTCCGATAGTTTTGGATTCTAGGTCCAAGCCTCAAGCTTGATTTTCAGCAAGTCCCTTGCCTTCCTCGAACTTTAGTTCCCTCATTAATAAACGGATTGTGTTGATGCACAATTGAGCTAAGGCATGGGAGAAACTTATCACCACACATGATCCATTCCGGGCCTTCCTAATAATAGCCATTATGATTAAATTAAATTAATCTCCTGATTGTCCAAACATTGAACGAAAACCCTGCCTGAAGTAAGAAAGGTAACAAAAATCTTTTCTGTTTGACAACATACTGACCAAGAGCAGTCTTTGTCTTCACTTTGACCTCACACCGACTGGCACTCAGTTTCAGAAGGAAAGGATCAAGCACACTGTTACATATTAATTGAGCTTGGCACTAGTAAATAAGTTGATGAAATAAAAGACATAATATTTCAACTAGTAAATTGCTGTAGAAATACACGTTTGAGGAAGGGAGAAATATGTGCATCAATTCTGATTATTAAAAAAAGGTAGATGTCCAATTTCCTCAAATCCACCAAAATCCATGGACCACTGATGACAGCGCCTACTGTGAGTCACGGGGGGGAAAGAGTTAAAAAAAAGTGATTTCTTCTCCACTTCAGTTACCAGAATAGAAAAGCAAAATACAATAAAAATATGTATGTACCTATATAAAGAGAAAGAAAAAGGAAACATCACAATAAGGGATATGAGAAAATTAGAAAAATATCAATTTACAAAAAGATTTTTCCTATGAAAGACAAATCTATAAGGCTTTGATAAAAAAACAAGAGCAAAAAAAGAAAACACTGGTAACCTTGCCAGTGACCTGCCCAGAAAGCTCAGAAGGCTAAATGAACATTATCCCCAATACCTGCCACCGCAGTCTTATTCAGTGGTGGAAGAACTTCTCAGAACTGTTTGTTTCAATTGGCCATTTACGTTTAATAATGAAAGACTGGTTAATGATTACAATGTTTCGTAAAACCTTTGGAAGGAAAGAAGAATGTTTTGTGGACCGTTTGTTTTTTCGTGTGTGTGTGGCACTTTTTAAGTTAGTAGTTTTTTAAATCAGTGCTTTTTTTAATGGAAACAACTTGACCAAAAATCTGTCACAAAATTTTGAAACCCATTAAAACAAAGTTTAATGAGAGAAAAAGATAAAACACTGAAGCCTGAGTATTCTTTTGATTCCAAAGACAAGAATAAAATTAATTCAAAGCCTTACTTTTGGCACTACTCAGTAATATTTGTAGAGAGCTATAAATGTCTATATCCTTTTTTTGACACCAAAATTCTCCTTTAAGAATTTGACTTGAAGAAATAAATATAATAACTGAAAATCCATTGTAATAATGATGTTCATTATAATGTTATTTATATTTGTGAAAATTTGGAAATGACCCAAATGACAATTGAGAAGAAAATGTTTAAATAAATTATTTTATATCTATTTGATGAAATATTAATTAGCCACTAAAATGATTTTTATAAAGCTTTACAGCAGTGGTAGAAAAATGCAGGATAAATTATAGTTTCTACAACATCGTATTTATATAAAAATTTTGTAGAGATTAAAAAAAACAAAAACTTAGACAAAGACAAAAATTCCTAGCCCCTAATTTAAGTGGTGAAAAAACATGATTGATTGGTTCTTTTTTGCTTATTCTTAGGAATATTCGAAACTTTTCATAATGGTATTATTACGTTTAAATTATAAATGTATTAACTTAAAATTTCCTCTCAAAATCTGTTACCATTTTAAGTGTTGCCATGGATTGGGGGATATTTAACCTTAGTGGACCTGGAGTTGGGCTGGACCAGAGTTTAAGCACGTGAAGAAGGCTCAAGCATAATAAGTAGCCAAGGCACTTAGAACTTAGCCCGAGATCCCAAGGGGTTCAGTAGACAGTGACTGTAAAGCAGGAAAACAAATGCTTGCAATCTCCTCCAAGGAAACTATACATTTAGTAGAACTAATAACGGGTTTTGTTCATGTGGTGTTCAACTGTCTTTTTTGCCTCTTTGGTTTTCATTTTCTTTGTGTGTATATTTTATTTCCTGTTTGCCAGTTTTATACCATATCCTCAATGTGTATATTCAAAACAGAAAAGGTATTAGACATTTGGATTGCAAAATGTGTGTGCATGACAGGACTACCTGAGGAAGCTTTCCTCAGCCTCACTAAGCAGAATAAATCCCAGCTCTCTGTTCCAATAGCCTTTTCCACGTTAAATCACAGTCATTTGCTATCCTCCAGAACTCAGTAGGTATGCCTTAAAGAAAATGACTAAGTCTGATGCTTTATATTTTGAGCTGAATTACAATGAAAACACAAAATGTAAAAATCCATGGGATTCAACAAAAGCAACGTTTAAAGGGAAATTTATAGCTTTAAATGCATACATTATGGAAGAAAACAAGAGTATAATCAATGATCTAAAGTTTCAACATTAAGCAGGTAGAAGAGGTAAGAGCAAATTAAAACCAAAGTAAATAGAAGAAAAAAATTAACAATAAAGCTGAAATCAATAAAATATAACAGAGAAAATCAATAATGTCAAAGTTGGTGTTTTGAAAGGAAAATTATGTTCATGGAGTAGAAGACTCAGTATTATAAAGATATCACTTTTTCCCAAAATGATCTATAGATTTAATGGAATTAGCTATCAAAAGCTCAAGATTTTTAAAAGAAATTGACAGGATGATTCTAAAATTTAAGTGGAAATGCAAAGGATCTAGAATTGCCCAAATAATTTTGTAAAAAACAATGACAAACTTGGAGGACCTAAACTACCTGATTTAAGGAATATAGTTAAGGAATAATTATAAAGCTGCAGTGATCAAGACATTTTTGTATTGGCATAAGAATAGATATATAGATCAATGGAACATAATAGAGAATCTAGAAATACACACACACACACACACACACTCACACACACACACACGGTGCCAAAAAATGTATACACATTTTCAAAAAGGAAAAAACTGTATTAAAGTTGTAACATATAGTGTAATATATACTCATTATATACCGATAACAAAAGATGAATACAAGTCATGTTTGACTTCTGCAATTACAAGAGGTGCTCAAAGTGGTTGCCATCAGCATAATTTTAATACAGTTTTTTCCTTTCTTAAAATGTGTGTACATTTTTTTGGCTGTGTGTGTGTATGTGTGTGTGAGTGTGTGTATGGCTAGTTGATTTTTAATCAAGGCATATAGTCTATATGTTAAGTAAAAACAAATCATTTTAATAAATGGTGCTAGGTCAATTGGATATATGTATAGGAAAAAAAGCAATGAACTTGAACCACTTCTTTACTCCATACACAAAAACTAATTTGAGATACAACATATACATAAATGTAAAAACTTCTAGAAGAAAACTTGCAACTTTGAAGTTGGCAAAACTTTCTTAGGACACAAAAAAAAACGTTAACCATAAAAGTAAAGAAAACTTGATATATGGAGTTTCATCGAAATTAAAAATGTCTACTCCTCAAAAGACACCATTAAGAAAATGAATGGGCAAGTTACAGACTGGGAATTCTATTTGCAGTACTTATATTTGATGAAGGACCTATATCCAGGGGAAAAAAAGTATATATATATATATATATATATATATATATATATATATATATATGCATCTAAATCAACAGTGAAAAGATGAAGTGCCCAGTAAATATTAACAAAAGACTTGAACACACAGTTCTTGAAAAAATCTATGTGGATGGCCAATAAGCACATAAAAGGGTGCTGGACAGCATTAGTCACTAAAGGATGATGCAATTTAAAACAATGAGATATACTTCACATCCATAAATTGTCTCGTCAAAAGGACTGACAACACTAAATGTTGGTTAGGATGTCCAGCAACTGGAGCTTCCAGGTACATAAGTAGATATTACTAATGGGAGTGTAAAACAGAATATCCACATTGGAGGTGATGAGGCGGTTTCTTACAGAGGTAAACACACAACTGTCTTATGACCCAGTAATTCAACTCTTTTGTGTTTAGCAAAGAGAAGTGGACATATATCTCCACAAAAGACTTGCATAGAAATGGTCATACTATCTTATTCATAATAGCCATAAACTGGTGACTACTGAAATGTGTGTCAACTAGAGAATGAATAAACAAATTGAGATTTGTTTATATAATGGAATACTATTCAAAGGGAAAAAAAACAAACTAAGTTCTGATATCCACCACTCCATGGTTAAAAGACACAGACATTTTGTTGGGTGAAAGAAACTAAGCACAAATACTCATATTTTATATTATTCCATTTATATGAATTATAAGAACAGGCACATTTAATTTGTGGCCCTAGAAATCTGTAAGTTGTTGCTTCTGGGAGTAGGGAGAAGAATCTAGAAAGTGAGATGAGAAAACTTTTCAAGGTGATAGAAACGTTCTATGTCTTATTTGGGGTGGTGATTACACCATTGTATACAATTGTCTAAACCCATGACATAAACACTTAATATACGGGCATTGTGTTTTATGTCAAATATACTTCATAAAAAGACTAGGTGATATTATCTTTATACTTTTATTATCTCCTTTGCCTAACATATAGGAAAGGCAGTGTGCTAATACCTACGGAATGTCAGGCTTGTGCTACAACCCACAATGGACACTTTCTACTTTATGCCTTGGTAAACTCGCAAGGAATCTGGGCAGGCTTTTCTCAGTCTCACAGATAGCTCAGCAAAGTGAATTCACTTGACCAAAGCCACAAATAAAATTAGGTTGAAAGTAGAACTTACCCGTAAATTCCAAACTCCTAGGCAGAAGCTACTCAAACGACATTTCTTGAATGGGCGAATAAGTAAATGCATAAATGAATAGAGAACAGACTATCCAACTTACAAAATGGACATAGTGCCTTTTGAGAAAGTACAAAAGACATAGAGATAAATGATTATTCGATGTGAGTGCCTGAGAAGGAAGGAGGGATACAGACTCCCCAGCCTGCACTGACTTAGAAGCAGAGAAAGGATAGCCTACATGTCTAGGAGGGTGACAACGAGGCACACAGCTCCCATGGAGGGCAGCCTTGTTGCTTTCCACTGCACAGGGCTACCGAGTTTGCATCATTCCCTTGTCTAGGGAGTCAGACCTGCATCAAGAATCCCTTTCATCAACCTGGCCAAACCTTCCTGATCATTGAGCATAGCATCCCCAAAATACAGGGCGCCCTCCCACATAAGCTCTTCCCCCTCCTCAGTAGAGCTTCCAGCACACCATGGAACCAGGATGCTTCCTCATCTCACTCCTGTCAGATGGAGAGCACGGTGAAGCTCCCAAGTTCCTGAACTCCTCACGGAGGGCTGCAGTCCTTCTGGGGACCAGCATTTTTTCACCGGGTATGGACCCTGATACTCAGCAGGGAGTATGTGCAGTGAGAACAGCTCTTGTCACAGAGCAGAGAGCAAGGAGAAGGAACAATGCAGGTGCTAATGGGTGATACCCACACACAGTCTGGTGCCAGGACAAGCATTAGATCAGTGCGGAAATACATAAGATTTGTGAGCCCATTTTCTTTCTGCATTTGCATTCGCACTTTATGACCTCAGCAATATTTACTGAGTGGAAAAAAACACTTTCTGTCACAACTGCTGTACTCAAAAGCTACTTCCCTCTGAAAAATACTGTCTCCGGCTACAAGGTCTGAAACAAACTACTTGTCTATTTATTCAAAGAGCTCAATGAGCTGTGAAGATTGACATTTAAACTATTAACGTTATATTCTATTCGACAATGTTATTAAATATTAGCTCTGATTCATGCAAAGTCTTAATAAATTGGCAGTCCAGGTCAGCCTGGCACTGCACAAAAATTGGGTTATGCTGGATGTTACTTGATAGAGTTGATCAAGCTAAAGAAAAATGAAAAATCCCACCAACTACATTAAAGACTGATTTCATGTGACAAAGTTATCATATACATTTGAACCACTTGCCAGCTCAATTCTGCATCTCAAAATTTCTCTAATTGATATTTTCAATAGTTTGGAAATCAAAAGATAAAATCACAGACTTAAGTAACTTTTGCTGTGACACATGGAAGGAGAGTTAAATAAGTCTTTTAAACATGAGAGCCAGGCATATGTCTTGCTACTTTGGTGTATAAGAGGAAGGAACATAAAAGCGTAAGTAGGGTGTGCAAAGGGGTGGAGACATGCTGGGTTACAGCAATGGGGGTATGACCCCAGGGGAAGAGTCAAAGTTGGAGTAAGACTCTGACGACTGTGCCATGGTTTTCTCACATCTGTGTGACCTTGAGCAAGACACTTAATCTCTCTGAGGCTCAAGTCCCATTTCTGCATGATGGAGATAATAATAAGCAAGTAGTTTTGTTCAGGATGAAAGGAATAATGTATGTAGATCATCTGGCATACTGCCTGGTACAGAGACTGATCAATAGATTTCAAGAGGAGACTAGGCCAGGCCAGGAAGAAAGCTGGGGTCCAGCGCAGTGAGGGAGAAGTCTCTGGGTCACCAGAGTTAGAAAAGGACAAGAAAGGACAGTGTATAGGCAGAGCCTGTATGCTAGTAGGAGGCGCAGAGCTAGATGATACACTACTAAATGTGCCTATGTGCTATTAGATGTATAGACCTAGGGCCAATATGCCTGGACCACCACTGCTCTAGACCAGGGATCATCAGCTTTTTCTGTAAAGGGCCAGGCAATAAATATTTTAAACTTAGGGGACCATATGGTCTCTGTCACAACTGCTCAAGTCTGCTGAAGTAGCAGGAAAGCAGCCATAGGCAGTGTGTAAATGAATGGGTGTGGCTGTGTGCCAATAAAACTTTATTGACAGAAACAGGTGGTGGGCCAGAGTTAGTCCCTGGACCATACTTTGCCAGACCTTGGTTTAGTCTTTCCTCAAGTCTGACAGGTACAGGTGGCTGAGGGAACTAAAGGCAGCCTCTCTCTTCTCTCTGAGGACCAGAAGGGTCTCTTCCCTAAGAGAAGGCTAGAAGGCTACAGACAATCCTGAAAAGGGACCCCAGAGCTATTTCCCTAGTCCCTGCCATCACGGAAGCCGTGGAGGGTAAACAGCTAACTGATGGCACCAACTACCTCCCTGATGTATGTGTCTCTGCTCAGTCAGACAGCAAACAGATGACTCATTCAGGGACAATCCAGTATTTATTAAGACTTACTGGGTGCCAGGGAAGTTTGTGGTCAAAACTGTGTTGTAGGCTCTTAATAAATAAACAAAACTTCCCTCCCCTTCCAAATTCCTTTCTGCCTTCTTCCCCAGAGCCCAGGAAGGGCTGCCCTCTCCTTGTCTGAGTGGACACTGGTAGGAAGGAGTGGGTCACAGTAGTGGGGCAATCATGACATTATCCCTTTCTCCAGTTCTGATTCTGTGGAACAATGATCACCTCTTGCTAAGCAATTTCCCAGCTAAATTGGTTTCAAGTCATTAAAGGCTGCAGCACTCCCAAGGAAAACGCAATAGCAGCTCTCTGAGGTTACCCTCGACACCAAGCTCCTTGACTTCAGTAGCAATTAGACATTGCTCCCCTACCAAGCACTCTCCGGAAATGGAGAGGTCACCAAGGAGGAGCTGGACATTAGAAGTGGGGTTGTCCTCCCCTTGCTGAAGAAGTTTCCTGAGACATACTTTGAGGGTGTCCCCTTCTCGACCTTTGTCAGGCTGCCTGCACTGCAGAGAAGCATGTTCTGTTTGGGATTTAGAGAAGCTGCTCTTCCCTGAATATCAGGATCAGGCCCATATCTCCCAACATGCTGGATGTTTCCTTACAGTTTCTCGATTCAGAACATGGACCTCACTGGGGGCATGGCCACCCCAGTCTGGTCTGCTGTAGCCTGGGGAATTCACATGGCTTAGTCTGGGGCGAGGGGGAGTCAGCTACATAGGACTAGGGACAGGAAGAGTTTCTGACAGCATTTAGGTGCAGTCGTCACCAGAACAGCCACATGAAGGAGGGTCCGAGAGTGAATCCGAGTTCTCCTTCCAGTAAAAATTGCAGCGCACTCCACTTTCTGACAGTACTATAAAGTCTCTTTTATGAGACTAGTTATAAAACCCTTAACATTTGTCTAGTGCTGGCAGTCAGTTTTTCTCCTAAAGATCCAAATGAAAGAGAAAGATTTGTGACCCCAAAGGCAGCTTGGGGTTTATAAAAAGAAGGTTTCATAAAAGTAACATACCCCACGTACTGAAAAGGGGTTAGATTCAGTACCATGGAGCTATAGACCTTTATAAGGGATCTTTATTTGCATCTTGCACTACTGATTATTTTTACATTGTTTTATTCATGAGTAAGACCCTAAATATCACCAGAGAGTGAATGATTTCTAATGCGCCAGCAATGGACTTGGGATAAGTAGGGTGACAAGGAGATGATTTCCTGTCAACCCATCTCCAGATTTATCACCTTCCAGAGGGATTTACTAGGGGTGTCTGCCTTCTTGAGATACACCAGGAGCAAGAACAGGCAGGCACATGAGAACCTGTGAGCAGAGAAGGAGCTGGCACGTGTGAGCTGAACTCCGCTGGGCTGGGCCTGGACTTATCTATTTGAAAAGGCACATAGGTGCCCAGGACAGGATTCATCACAGCCCTGGATTCAGCACACCTGTCCTTTTGTCCAGGAATGGCTCTCTTTTTTAACTAACTCATTTATTATTTATTAGGAGAAATGAAAAAGAAAGAAAGAAAAGGAAAGGAAACAACAACCTTGAATCTAAAGCTAACACAGAACCCCACTTTCATCCATGAAGAGGTTTCTCTCCTCACTGTGGCTCTGCCTCTCCCCTTAGCAATAACCACTATCGTGAATCTTGTGTTTTTATCATTACTTAGGATGTGTGTATTCATGAGTTTTATATGTTTTTAAAAGGGTATTATGTTGTAAGTTATTTTCTATAGTTGATCCATATGAAATTGCCTTTAATACTTTTTTTTTTTTTTTTACTCAATATTATTCTGCTCAGGTTCATCCATACTATTACATGAAGCTGGAGTGGATTCATTTCGTTGTAGGTTATATATTTTTTTACCTTGTTAATGTTCACCTGGATTGTTTCCAGGGTTTTGCCTCTGTAAGCAATGCTGCCATGTCCTTTCTCCTCCCTGGAGTGCAATGAAGAAGTTTATTTTGGGTGGATACATAGGAGTGGAATTGCTGGATCACAGGGTATGCAAATATTCCATTTAATGAGAGAATGACAAACTTGTTTCTAAAGTGCTTGACCTAAGTACACTCCCACCAGCAATTAACCACCTGTTACGCCGTCCTCTTCACCACCTCTCATTGTGTGCCAGTCTAATTGGTGTAAAATGATGTGTCTTTATGATCTCGATTTGTATTTCCCGGATCACTAATGATTTTGAATATCTCTTCACATAATTATTGGCCATATGTGTTGCCTCTTCTGTGCAAGTCTTTTGCCCAATTTTCTATTGAATCGTTTGAACTTTTCATATAATCTTGATATTAATCCTATATTGGTTACATGCATTGTAAATACCCCTGTTAGTGTGTGACTTATGGTTTTTATTTTCTTTAAAGTGTCTTTCATTAATAGAAGTTTAGTAAAGTAAAAAGTAGCTCTCTTTTCTTTTATAACAAGTGCTTTTTATAGCATTGTTGCAATGAATCCTCATAAGTATTCAAAGTATCCAATGTGGACAGGAGAATTGGCTATCAGTGAGAGACAGAGAGAAGGGAAGCTCCAAGGCCATTTGGCCCAGGACGTACATTAATAAAAGGCCTTAAATCAACTTTGTATTCATTATTTCCAAATGAGCTCACCTACAGCTACAGAGATTCCCTGTCGGGGATGAAGGAAGACCAGCAGCTGGAGGTTAGTGCACCATCCTTTGCAGTGTGCTAAGAATTAAGAGGTTTTAATAAATCTTACAAGCACAGGAATAGCAACATTTATGCTGCATTTTATTGTTTTTGTTAAGGTATCACTTGGCTAAATGTAAACAGTCAACGTCTACCATAACACGAACTTTTACATGTTTTCAGTGTCTAAAAAGACCCCAGAGTTGCCCAGGCCCCTCTCAGCTCTGAGGATTCCAGACAGGAGAGTGAGGTGCTCGAGTTCACACAGCTAGTGAGTTGTGGAGACTCACACTCAAATGTGTCAGGCTCCAGAACACAGATGCTTTCTGCTGTTCAACATGGCTAAACGACAAGAAGCTATCCTGAGCTAACTGCAGTGTGACAGCGTGTGTGCATGGGGCTCTCACTCATACACAGCACTGCAGCCAGTCACCACGTCCCCTCACGGGACAGAGGCTGCACTCCACCTAGACGCCCCGCTGCTTCTAAAGCAGGACTCAGGCCTCTGCCTCTCTCCCTGGGCTCCTTGGGGCTGTGCTGAGAGGGCGGGCAGAGTGCTGAGGACACTTCTTATCATGAGGAGCAGGTGGTGGGCCTGGTGGTCCAGAAGCTTTCCTCAGACAGTCCCCTTATATCCACTGCCTTCTGTAGTAAGGCCAAGCGATCACCAAGTGGCTGGGGATGTAGCACACAGGTGTGTGTGTCTGTGTGTGTTTGTGTACATGAATATGTGTGTGCATGAGTGTGTATGTGGGAGTGTGTGTGGGAAGATGTGTGACAATGTGTGCGAGCCTGTGAGACGGTTCTACAGACATGGAATTGTACTGGAAAGAAAGGAGGAGACACTGAGGCAGGCTGGGCCGGGGTGTGTGTGTGTGTGTGTGTGTGTGTGTGTGTGTGAATGAGTGTGACTCTGTGTGAGTGGGGGAAGCTTCCACAGAAGTGGGGGCAGGTGGAGCAGGGAACGGAAGGGAGGACATGCTGAGGCAGCCTGGACGGCTGGTCTGCTCAGAGAGGCAGTGTGCTGACCACAGCTGTCGTCTTTCTCACATCATTCACCAGTGACCACAGGCACAGTCGCCACTGGGTGTGGGGGTCACTGGACAGAAGGAAGCCAGCACCAGAAGCATCCTTATGATACCTGCCTTCCTCCCACCATCTTCCTCCTCATGCCCTGCAAGGGCTCCACAGAGCATGGTGGACACATGCTAAATTCCTCAGCTTGGAACCCCAGGTGTCAGATCCGAATAGGAGTGTAACCCTGTGTCTCTGATTCTGATCTGTATAATGGGATAATAATGATTCATCCAGATCATAATGGAAATTAACTGAAATAAGTGAGCGAATCCTAACTGAAATAAGTGAGCGAATCCTAACCCACTTCTGAAGAACGTGATGCCTTTTCTCCATCCTTCCCCTCTCCTGGCTACTTCCCACGCAGTCCTCCCTCCGTGTCCCCAAGCACAGCCTCCAGCCCAGGCTAGCTGCCCTCACCACTCTCTCTCAAGGCCACATCTTCTCCACAGCACAGACCCACAGTGTACTGCCCTCTCCTAAACCTCATCCCCCTACTCCCTCCACCTCTCACCTGGTTATGTGCTTTTTCTTTCCCTGAGTGTTCTCACGTGGGGTCGGCAGACACCTCTGGGTCACCATCTATGAGCCTACAAGGAGGGAGGTCCATGTCTTGGGCTCAATCTGCCTGCTCTTCACCAACCCTTTGAAAACTGACAGTCTGCTGTCAAGAATGCACATCCACCTAAAGACGGTGTGTGTCGCCACTTGAAACTCACGTGCCTGTGGAAAATGCCTATTTAACCTGTTGAAGATGGATCACCCTGCAGGTGACAGGGCTGCTCAAAGGAGACGCCACTGGAAGGCTGTCTCCTACCTCGGGGATGCCCAGGCCCACTGCACCTGCCACAGTGCACACATGCCCAGGTGGCCAGCTCCCACCTACCTTCCTGATGCCTTCCGAAGGACTGGACACGCAGTTGTCAGCCCCTCCGTTCTTGCTAATGGTCCGCCAGAGCTCGGCAAACGTGCTGTCCTGCTCCAGGGGGTTGGTGCCCTTGGCTCGGAAGTACTCATACACCGCGGAGTCCCGGACAGTGCCGTAAGACATCTCGACTTGTTTGGACAGGTCCTGGAATGTCCTGAAATGCAAAGAGGCAATGAAGCATGGGTACAGGCTACCCTCCGTGGGATATAAACGGGCCGCGAGGCCGTCTTGAGGTCCGGGCCTGGCTGTAGCCCGTGTCCACATTCTTCACTCCCAAACCTCAGCAGCACAGGTCCCTCAGCCTAGAGTGTGACTCGTCAAGGCCTCATTCTACCACACATATGTTTCCTCCATGCGGATTAAGTTAATAAAATTACTGAGCACCTAAAACCAGGTGCTGTGCTGAGCGCAAGGGACAAAAGGACGATTAAGACCTGACTCCTGCTCTCAAGGAGCTTACTGTCTAGCTGTAGACAACAGGGCAACAGGAGAGGCTGGATGCTGAAAGTCTCCATTCTAATGCCTATTGCAAAGGAAAGGAAAACATGTTGGCAAGATTGACGACAGGGATTGGTCAGTGACCCCCAGAGCTGGTGTGGGGCAGACACATTCAGGGACTGTGCCAATTAAGTGAGAGGCATGTCCCTCCAAAGCTTGCAGCTGTTCTGGAGTTCCACCCAGTTGCCACCTTTTGAGTGTATCCCCCCCAATTTGTTTTTCAATAAGGAAATAAATCTGGGTTTTATATGCGATCACTGGATTTTTAAGTGCTGACCATTATTAAAAGACGGCAAAGATCAAACAAAGCACTGCTGAGGGCCTCGGGTTTGTTGTACGTGGAGGGGAAGAGGTAACTCAGGCCGGGTTTGCAGTGGAGGCAGGGATTACATGAAGAAGGCCCAGAAGCCGAGAACAGCCCTCTGAGCCATGGGCAGAGGAGGGGAACCCCCTTTGGGGTAGGGAGTATAGTCAGGCCAGAAAGGACCAATTGGCACGAGTTCTTACATGCTCCAGGGTGAGCTATACCTGGTTCCATATGTTGAGATGATGACACATACAGAACAGAATCGCAAAAGACAAAAAAGCTCAGTGGTGAGCCAGGCTCTTTCTCCAGGCTTCAGTCTGATCACTCTTTATTTATTTCTCTTCTGGAAATCTGTCTTTCCTTTGTATCAACCAAAATACCATCCCCACCTCTCACTGAATCATTGTTCTGAGGAGATTCAGTCTTCTCAGCCTGACCTGCACAACCCTCCACCTTCTGGTCTCATCGCCGGCTGTTGCTACCACCTCACACAACCCCATAGCCAGTGTTAAAATGAGAAATTCCACATAGTCCCCATCTATGGCACCAGGCCATGATGGCCTGTCTGCCTGGCATCCCTTGATCTCACTCATCCACCCGACACACTTCTGCAAACCCCTTGAAGATTCAGCTGCCACCTCTCTTGGTGGGAGGACATGGCTGTTTCTCAGCTCATGTCATCTGCATACTTTGTATGGCTTCTATGGCAGTATGATCTCACTGATTTCAGAGAGCAGCACAGCAGCGTGAGGGCAAGCAGGGACTCTGGAGTCCAATGACCTGCCTTGCCTCCCAGCTCCACCATCACTGACACTGAGAGCCTTGGCAAGTTAGCTAAACTCTCTGTGCCTCAGTTTGCAAATGTTTCAAAAATAAGGTCAGTAGAGCCTGTAGCAGATGGCTACAGTGGAGAATAAATGAGGTTATGTGTATTCGGTTCTTAGAGCAGTGCCTGATGCAAACTCAGTGCCTATAACGACAGCAGTAGCAATTATCCTGCACTCTGTTGTATGTCTGTGCTCTCCAGTAGCATCGAAGAACTTGGAGGATGGGAGCTGAAGCAGCCCTGTCCCTGCACCCGTGACACTGGACCCCAGGATGCCACCAGCCTTCACAACCTGAGCACAGAGGAGCCAGCAATGGATGCTTCCTCCTGCTCTGTGGCGTGTCTCCAGAGCAATCCTCCAGGCCCTGCTACGTGGCCCACAAACAGAGCTTGGTATTCGTTTCAATACATTACAGATGAAAGGAAACATAACGAATTCAATGAAGACCTCTTTCTAATTATGGTTCATTATTTATATCTTAATTGAAGCAACATGTTCCCTTGCTTGAAGGGCCCCAAGGGCTGTGACTCCATCGCAATTTGCCTGTGATAAAAGGGGGGGGGGCTTTTTTCCACATATTTTTTTTATTTTTCTCATGGTGATACAAACACACACAAGGCTTTGATGAATGGAAAACATCAGGATGAATTACACAGTTGAGTCCAAATACTGAACTGCTCTAAATGACTGCAGTTTCCATGAGTATGGAATGAATGTATAACTTCCAAGGAGCTTGGCACTACTGTTTCATCCCCACATTTGAAATGGAGATTTCCTTTCTCCTGTTGGTATTTATTTACAACTGTGCCCCCGGCCAGAGGCTCAGGGAGCCTCCTTGGATGACAGGCAGTCCAACAATTTATGGCTTCACGGTCATTTCTGTTCCAGTAGAGCACAGGTTCCCACCCACAGATACCACCGCTATCTTTGCTCTGCCAGCCTCAGGGCTCAGCCCCGTCGCCTCCATCCATCACCTCTCGGAACCTCAAGTCCTTGCAGAGGACTCTCCCATCTCAAATGCACACCTCCTCTTTCAAGGAAAGTTTCCAAGCTCACTAACACGCCCAGCACACAGTAGGTACTACCATAATATTTCGGAGTGAATATACCTATACAAGGCTATTTAGAGGTTTAAGCAGGAGGGCCCAACTATTCATACACCAAAGCTGTCATCCCCCTGGGGCACTCATCCTCCTGTCAGAGTTCAGTTTCAGAAGGGACACAGGGGAGCAATAAAGGAGAACGGGGCAGCCAGCCATCCAGGCTCCAAGCCCACAGCAGCAGAAAGCAGAAGAGAGATGCTCACTCAGATACGACGCCCCTCCGAACAAGCGAGGAATGCCCAGCCTGGAGAAGGCTGCACTGCACTAGCAGCACCCTTCATTTAGCTTTTTCCTCAAATTTGTCTTTTCAGCAACTGCTAGAAGTGTTCTGCCCCACCCCCACCATCACGGACAGATGAAGAGCTGCACTTCACAGCTGAGGTGTCTATAAACCTAAGGTCCACGATGCAGCTGGCTAAAGTCATTCAACCAGTCGTTCCACCAACAGTTACTGAATACCTACTAGGTAAGGCGCAGTGGCACACACAGAATCCTCACGGGGTCCACAGTGAGGGTGGGCGAATGGTCAGAGAAACAACTAAACAACATGAGAGGGACTGAAATAGAGTTCTGCATGGGGGATCGTGGAAACACAGAGGAGGGGCAGCCAGCTCCTTCTGGAATAAAGAAATGCTTCCTAGAAGAAGAAACATTAAGCCGCGTCATGAAGGATGGGTAGAGGTAGCCAGAGGGGGAACCAAGGGGTAGAGTGTTCCAGGAAAAGAAGATATGATCTGAGAAGGCACTGTGAAAAAATATGGTTCATTTGGGACACACACCATGGTGCAATTCATATCCCCTTAAACACCGAGGTTTTGGAATCAGACAGATGTGGGTGTGAATCCTGCCTTTGAAAGCCTTAGCTGTTTGAGGTAGACCAGGAGTTCTCAACGTGTGGTCTTCAGGACCACAGCATCAGCGCCGCCTGGGACCTTTTGAGAAATGTGAATTCTCGAGGCCCACCTCAGATCTACTGAATCAGAAACTTTGGGGTGGCACTCAGCAATCTCTGTTTTCACAGCTCTCCAGTTGATTCTGATGAAAGCACAAGTTCCAGAACCACTGAGGTCTTAGCTTTCTTAATTCATACCTTTCTCACAGGACTGGTGAAGATTAAAGATCACAGATATATACCCGGCACACAGTCCATGATTAATAAATGCTAACTCTTCCATTAGGCTGACAATAAGTTGTTCAGATGGTTGAAGCACAGAGGCCATGTGAAGGAGTGATGGGTGATGGCACCGCGGTGGTGTCACCTGGATAGAAGCAATTATGAGCAGGCAGCACACGTTTCCAGTGTTTCCAGGCTCACATGAGCAGACACTTTCTCGGCTTCTGCCCATCTGTGCTCCCAGTAAGATGCCTATGGTACATCTTTTCTCTATCTTGTTGCCAAGGTACACGCAAATGCTTCCCTGTCAGCGCCCAATCTGTCGCGTTGTGAACAGTACACATTTTAGGCACTCAGGATACCTCAAGTGACTATCTAAGGAAGTCTGAATCCAGGCTATGCGTGGAGATACGAAAGCTTCCCTGGCAGGCACTCTGGACCCTGGTTTTTGTGGACCATGATGGTAGCTGCCTCGCAGAGGGCTTCTGAGGAAATAATGAGTGTCTAGGTGAAGAAAGGTGCTAGGGAAGGATGTCTTTAAAAGCATCGTCCCCAGGCTGCCCACCTGCACCTCGATTCACTAATTAGGTGTCAAGGCTCAAGTATGTGCACTTCGTAGCTTACCCCTTATCTCTGTGACTTGCCATCTATCTCCTTACTTCACCTTTTAGTAACGTATTGTTGGCATCCTCCCATGGCAAAGCTTAGCCTCTTCTCCAAGCTTAGTTTTGAACCAATATCTTTCACTCAAAGGTACACTAACTAAAACTGGGTTTGGGACTAATGGGAGCTGTTTCTATGTATCTCCTGGCCTGGATTGCTGACTTTTAGGATCTCCCTTAACTGAAAGTATAGCTGGCTCCAGTGAGCACAAGACGGCCTTGCTAAAGGACTTTGTAAGCATCCCTTGCCTCTGAGAGCAGTCTCCTCAAATTAAATATGCACCTTCTGGAAGTCCCACAAGGTCTCCTTCAGCCGTGGCCAAGGACAGTCTACCCAGCTCAGTACCACCTCGCTCCGCCTCCTACCTTTCTCCATAAATCAGCCTCACTATTTCCTAGATACATTTTCTTTACCAAAGAGATAAATGTGTTTGCAACATGAGAAAAATCAATAACACAGAATTTATAAATACCTCTTTGCATGTTACAGAAATATTTACATTGGCAATAGAGATAAATACATTTGCAACGAGAGCAGAATCAATATACAGTGTATGTAAAACAGATTTCAACAACTGTGGGGTTGCCATAATCGTGGGCCCGATACACCTGAAACCCAAAGCCCTTTCTTCCTTCGGGAGAAAAGAAAGTAGTGGAGTAGCCCAAAAGGCACGGGGAGGTGGGGGTGCTCATCCTTGCTATTTGCGGGTGTCTTAACTAAAGCCCCCAAGTGCCTTACTATCATTCTGGCATCTCGCTTGTCTACCTCTATGTTTGACCATACAGGAGATGACGCTGCACCAATCAGTGGGGATGGCCTGGCTGCGTTTCCACAGCCTGCTTACAGGACCTGCTTGTAGCACGGCTGCCATTGCCCTGCTCGTCTCCCTGTCGCTCCTGGGTCTTCTTCCCCACGGCTCCCGGCTGTGCCTTATGTTCTCTCTGCTATTTCTCCCATGCATTGTTCTCTGGGGCTTTGAAACATCGCCCATTCTTTTCTCCTCCAGACCCAGGTTCTCAAGGTGGACAGGTCCTCAGGCGAAGTCTGAGACACTCCAAGAAGCATCTCAACCTTGGGCTCTGAAAGGCTTCCCAGGGGTATTCATTCATTCATTCATTCGTTCATTCGTTCATTCAAGAAAACATTTCCTGAGCATCTGCTTGTGTCAAGCACTGTCCTAGATCTATGGATATGGCACGAACAGCACAAAGTTCCTGCTTTTGTCGAGTTTGCCGGGTGGAGGCGGGGAGAGAAAAACATGAACAACAACAACAACAAAAAACAACAACAACCCACAAATCATTATGTAATGGCACGGTCAGCAAACTTTCTGGAAAGGGACAGACAATACATACTCATACAGTGAGGGCCGTATGCTACTCTGTTGCATATTCCCTGGTTTTGTTTTGGTTTTTTATTTAAACACTTTAAAAATGTTTCAGAAAAGAAAAGCAGTTAGCTTTCAGACTACAGAAAAACAGGCTATAGGCCAGATGTGGCCTGTGGGGATATAGTCAGCTGACCCCTGCAGTTACATGTCCAGTGATGAACAGTGCAATGAAGGTTAATAAAGCAGAATAGTTCATAGAAAATGATGGAGAAAGTGCTTATATAAAGTACGCAGAGTGTGTTTCAGCCACTGGAATTGACAGCGAGGGCATGTGTTTCTCTACTATCTTTCTTTCCTTGGGCTGGATGGAGAGGAGGTGAAAGGAGAGAGGGTAAGGGCAGGCTGAGATGTGGAGAAACCTGGCCTTCTGAGGAGCAGAGGCCAGCGGGCTCGGAGCTCATCAGCTTCTCCTCCCCTGGAACAGCTCCCTCAACATTACAGGGAAGGTGATGCTGGGTCTTACACCAGGCTCCTTTGTGTCCCAAGTCTGTCATCAGAGCAGAGCAGAGCAGAATCCCAACTTGGGAAACTGTCAGGTTAACACATACGAGGACACAGGGTAAGAGCTGTGTGGCCCATGGCAGGAAAACACAGCCTTGCAGGACACGGGAGGCCACACCCGCCGTTCTTCCAACACGTGTCCCACACACGGGCCACAGAGGGCCCAGCACGTTCCAAGTACCAGGCTGAGGTGCATTAACCCCCTTCCCTCCACATTTTTTTCTCTCCAAATCCCATTTCTTTGGTTACTATTTAAATTTAAAAAATGCCCCAAATAAACTGCTGTGGAAAAAAACAAACAAACCTCAATGCAGTTGTATATAGTATATTTCCATTCTTGTACAAAGGAATCATTAATATTAATAAATGTAAATAAATATAGGAACAAAAGTTTGAGGAATAAGCACCAAACATTTGTGAGAGTTCCATTTTTTACAAATGTATTTCTGCAAAATTTACATTTTTTATTACATTGTAAGCACAAGTACGATCTAAATGATTTCAAAAATCCTTCTGCTGACTAACTGTTAGTGCTGGGCCTTGGGGACTTAGCTCTGTGCTATCCTGTCTCCTCCACGCCCACTCCCTCGGCCCAGTGCAGTCCAGAGCCTCTTGGAGGAGAGAGAGTTCACTCACTTCCCACCAGCCATCAAACACCTGCCTGTAGACTGCAGGTAGTGGGCTCCAAGGGGGCTGTGATAGCTGTATCTTCAGTCCCCAGAGCAAGACAAACATGCCCAGATAAACGCAGAGGGGCCGAGCCATTCCAGGCTTCCAGGGCCCATCAGGATAGAGAAGCCTTCACCAAGGCAGGCTGGAGTTCCCCTGACTGTGTATCTTCTAGCTGGAGTCAGTCTAGGCCTGGTGCCCTGGCTGCCAAAGCAGACCAGGGTGGCCAGACATGAATTTCTGAAAGGAAGGCATATGTGTCATGTGTTTCTGACTTGCCAAACTCAGCCTAGACCCTGGGAGTGAGCAGGGCTCAGTAGCAGGTGCTTTAGGATGGGGCTGTGAGTATCTCTTCTGTCGGATGGATAGCAGTGAGTCAGGTACCAAGCCCAGACCCTGGTGTGTGGCAGAGGCTGGATATCCACATCCTTCACTAAGTCACATCTGGGGAACTTCAAAGCCATTGGCAAAGGGCGCTCAGCCTGTGGAGCTCTGGGCACTCCAGTTCTGCCTCCTCCCAGCCTCTCCTCAGGCTACCCTGCTCTTGGGTGCCAGCCTGGCAGGTATCCTGCTGTTTCAGGCTTCTGAGCATTCACTCAGGCTCACTTTTAGTCTGCCATGTGACACCTGGCCGTCTTTCCATGACTAAAACCCACCCACCCTCCAAGAATCAGTTCAGCTGCCATCTCCAGGAGGAAGAGTGGACGCTCCTGGATCCATGCCCCTCCCCTATGTTTGCAGCTTAGCCTAGGCTAACATTTACCGCTTGGACTTCCTGTGGCTATTGATGTGTCTGTTTACCTACCTTCACCGTGGGCTCCCTCCTGGCTGGCCTCTGTGTCCATCTCTGGATCCCTGTTGCCCCACATATGGTCTGACAGACAATAGGTGCTGAGTGCATGTTTTACTGAAAAAATCAACTCTGCTTTAAAACAACTGTGTTTCTAGCTGAATATGGCTGGAGAAAATCCAGGTTGGAGACCAATATGATGATGAGTCTAATTTTAGAATCATGACCACTAACCTCAAGTGCATCCTAGTGCTGCCTGGCAATCTTCTAAATCCCCTGTTCAATTCATCCTCCCACTCACTCAGACGACTCTCACAAAATGACCCTGCCGCCTATTTCCTAAGAGAGTAGAAGTAGGCAGTAGAGCACTTTGCTTCTCTATAAAGAATTCTCTTTTAAAACCACCAAATATCTACCTGGCTTCCTTTTAAAATGGGATCTCCGTTTTTGTCCCTATTTATGTCTAACTTTGTTTGTCTCCTGGATCCTTGACTTTCTTCCCTTCTCAAGTGCATTGCTCTTCCAATTGTCACCTCTGTTTCCTACATCATGAAATTGCTTCTCTCTGTGGATCATTTCCATCTGCATGTTCACACGTATATCTTTTATCTTTAACAACAAGAACAAAAAGTCCTACTTTGAGAAGACAGTCTCCTTCAACCACTCTCCAGTTCTTCCAGGAAGTTATCTAGGGTTACCGTCTCCACTACCTTTTCTCATTGCTCATAAACCTACCTAAGTTTTGATCCTACCACTGAACTGAAGCTGCTTTTGTCAAGGTCATTAACGATCTCCCAAATATAATGGCCAATTCCCACCCTTCATTCTACTCCTTACCAGAAGAATTTGACAAACTTGATCATCCTGTGCTTCTGAAGACCTTCCCTCACTTGACTTCTGGGACATCATTCTTTCTTTTTTTCTTTTTTATTTATTTTTTTATTAAAAAATAAATTATATGTACGAAGCAACATAATAGTTAGACGTTTAAACCCCTCATAAAGTGATAACCCACCCCCCAAGCTACTACCCCTGCGACATCTTATATAGCTGTTACAACACCATCAACTATCTTCCCTGTTGTACTCCACATCCCGTGACTATATATACCTATATATTTAGTTATAGTTGACATTCAGTATTATTCTACTTCAGCTTCAAGTGTATAGCGCATTGGTCAGGCATCTACACAGTCTATGACGTGATCCCCCTGATAAGTCCAGTGCCCATCTGGCACCTTACATGATCTCTACAACATTGTTGATTATATTCCCCATATTGTATTAATTACCAATTTGTATTTCTTAATGCCATCACCTTTTTCACCTTGTCCCCAACCCCATTCCCATCTATCACCCTGATAGATCTAACACCTGTCTGGTACCATACCTACCATGTTTCCCCAAAAATAAGACCTAGCTGGACAATCAACTCTAATGCGCCTTTTGGAGCAAAAATTAATATAAGACCTGATCTTATATTATGTTATGTTAGATAAGACCCAGTCTTATACTATAGTAAAATAAGATTGGATCTTATATTAATTTTTGCTCCAAAAGATGCATTAGAGCTGATTGCCCGGCTAGGTCTTGTTTTTGGGGAAACAGGGTAGTTATAACAATATTATTGACTATATTATTCACTACTGCATAACAACCACTTTGTTCTTCTTAATCCCTTCCCCTTTCACCCATCCTTAACCCCCCTCCCATCTTAAAGAAGTCCCTCTAAGAGTCCTTGTAATACTGGTTTGGTGGTGATGAACTCCTTCAGCTTTTTCTTGTCTGAGAAGCACCTTATCTGTCCTTCAATTCTAAATGACAGCTTTGCTGGGTAGAGCAATCTTGGTTGTATGTCATTGATTTTCACCACTTGGAATATTTCCTGCCACTTCCTTCTTGCCGGCGAAGTTTCTGTTAAGAAATCAGCTGACAGTCTTATGGGGGCTCCCTTGTAGGTAACTAACTCCTTTTCCCTTGCTGATTTTAGGATTATCTCTTTGTATTTAACCTTTGGCATTTTAATTATGATGTGTCTTGGTGTTGGCCTCTTTAGGTTCATTTTGTTTAGGACTCTCTGTGCTTCTTGGGCTTATATGTCTATTTCCTTCACCACGTTAGGGAAGTTTTCTGTCATTATTTCTTCAAATAGGTTTTCAATTCCTTGCTCTCTTTCTTCTCCTTCTGGTACCCCTATGATGCAAATGTTGGTACACTTAATATTATCATGGAAGCCCCTTAAACTCTCTTCAATTTTTTGAATTCTTTTTTCTTTTAGCTGTTCTGGTTGGGTGTTTCCTGCTATCTTATCTTCTACATCACTGGTTAGATCACTGCTTCATCTAGTCTACTTTTGATTACCTGTAATATATTCTTCATTTCCATTATTGTATCCTTTATTTCTGACTGATGTTTTTATGGTTTTCATCTCTCTATTGAAGTTCTCCCTGAGATCACGGAGCATCTTATAACCAGTGTTTGGAACTCTACGTCTGATAGATTGCTTATCTCCATTTCGCTTAGTTCTTTTTCTGGACTTTGTTCTGTTCTTTTATTTCGGACGTGTTTCTTTGTCACCCCATTTTGGCTGCCTCACTGTGTTTGTTTCTATGTATTAGGTAGGGCTGCTATGTCTTCTGGTCTTAGTAGAGTGGCCTTATATAATAGGTGTCCTGTGGGGTTCAGTGGTCCAGTCTTTCTGGTCACCTAAGCCACACGCTCCAGGTGTGTCCCTTGTGTGAGTTGTGTTTGACCTCCTCTTGTCGGTGAGTCCTGGTTGATAATTGCACATCAATGGGAGGGACTGACCGTTGGGCTCACTGGTTGTGAGGACTGGCCTTGACTACAGTGGAAGAGTTGTTGTGCAGGGGCTTATCCTACAGAGCAGGATCTGCCTCAGCAGGACTCTGGTGCCTGCCCAAGACAGCATTCTTTCTTAATTCTCCCACCTTGCAGGTGCCTCCTTATCTGTCTCCTTTCTAGTTCTTCTTCTCTTCCCAGACTCTGAATCTTGGGGTGCCTCAGGCTCAGTTCAGAGATCCCTTCTCTTCTTTGGTGACACCCCTTCTGGTCAAGTCCATTAGCTGTAGATACATATATACACTGATGACTCCAATGGACTTCTCCAGCCTCGACCCACCCCATCAACTCTACGCAACTGCCCACCTGATATCTCTGTTCAGATGGTTAATAAGTCCCTAGACCAAACATGTTCAAACCCAGGCTCTTGAATTACAAACCCTAAAACCCACCACTAAATATGCTCTTCCTCTAGTTCACCCATCTCAGTCAATGTCACTCTGTACTTTGAGATGTTGTATCCAAAAGCCTTGGAATCGCTGCTGATCCCTTCCTTCCTTGCATATCTCACATACAATCTCAGCATACTGGATGTCTGATAGATCAAGAATCTGATCGCTTCTCATCACCTTCACAATGAACCCCTATGTGTCTTACCTAGATATTGAAATCATCTCCCTAATGGTCTCCTGCTTCCTTCTTTAACTCTATATAGTCTATTGCTCAGGGGACAAGCAGAGTGATCCTTTGTCGGATCATGTCACCTCAGTGCTCAAAGCCCTCTAATTGCTTCTCATCTCACAGAGGAACATCCAAAGTCCTTATGTGGCGTAAAAGGTCCCACATGATCTGGACCACAATACTTTTCTTCTCGCCATACTAGCCTCCCTGCCATTCTGTCTCAGGGTTTCTACAGCTGTTTTTACCTTAGCTTGGCATATTCTTCCCTCACATCTCTAATTGGCTCATTCCTCATTGCCTTGGGTCTCTGATCAAATGTCACCTTCTCTATGAGTGCTTTGCTGACAACCCTACATAAAATACTACCTTCCTGAAATTATGTGATAAAAACAAAGAAATATATCACCAACTGTTTAATGTCAGTTCTCCCCCTACAATGGGGCTGGATTGTTTGGTTTATTGCTATATCACCAGTGCCTACAGCTGCAAGACCAATCATCCTGGTTTGCACAGGACAGAGAGATTTCCTGGGGCATAGGATTTTTGGTGCTAAAACCAGGAATTTTCAACCAAACTGAGATATTGTGTCCTCCTACCTACAACCGTGCCTGGAACACAGTAGATGCTCTAATAACATGGGTTATATGCATGAATCATACATTAGCAAATCAGCTTTTTTCTCACTTTCCAAACATCTAGGTTGTATATTCTTTTGGAAAAGTCTTATCTGGGGTTTACCAGCCTCCTTTCAGGACAAGTGTGGGTCAGTCACCTGCAGGCATAGTGATGGCTTGGGGAGCTTGAATGGAAGAGCTGCAGCTCTGGGCCAGAAGGCAGAATACAGAGCCGTGTTGCCAGAGGCAACAAGCTTGAAGCTTCAAAAGCCAGCTTCCTTGTGTAGCTAATGGAAGCTGGCATTGGCTGAGACCTGGGCCCAAACCCCCAGCAGCCTCTACATGCTTCTCCAGTGCCCTGACCCTCCCACTTTGTGGGAGCCCTGCAGATAGCCCTGCCAGCCAGCAATACCGCCATGCCCAAAACATGGCTGGCTCCCAGCTCTCCATACTTACAAATATTTGCTGCCACAAATCAATACAAAGCAGGATGCACCATTAACCTTTAATATATCAGTGTTGGGGCTCTTAATCCATTATGAGGCTGTCATAAATGTGACTGAAATGCAAATCGAAGCAGCAGCCCTTCGGGAGGCTATGATGGTGTCTCCGCTGCCTCCTGGCACAGCCTACACCCCCTCTGCTCCAGAAAAGCAGCCCGAGTCTCTTTTCTCCCACTGGCTTTTGTTTTCACCATCCTTCCCTCCCTCTTCTCCTTCTTTCCAGATGTCTGACTGAGCCCCTCCATTATGTCAGCTTCCCCGGCAGGCAATCACTTGACATGCTAGAAGAAAGCTGTAATCATGCTAACTTTCAGACACTGTGCCAATACTTCATTTGTATTGCTTCATTTAACCTCGGCCATACTCTTTCATAAAGCTATTATGATCCCCCATTTTACAGTTGAAGAAATCAAGGCTCAAGGAGATTAAGTAATTTATGGAGCATTACAGAAGCAGCAAGTAGACATGCCGTCTTCCCACTCAGGACTGCTTGATCCAAAAACCCACATGCTTAATGGCCATCCGACAGTAATCGTAAGCAGCCTGTAGGTAAGTGAGGACGATGAACAGACTGACAATCAAAAACTGTTGTGCACAATACAGTTCTAAAAGTAACCTCAGAATCATCAGAACATGATGCTGAATCTATTCCAGTTTGGCAGATGAGAGACTGGGACAGGGACAAGGGGAGTGTTAGCAGGAAAAGTGAGGATTAAGTTGAGACTTAAGGAGAAAGAGGAAATCGACACATAGAGGAATAAAAGACGTCCTGGGCAAAGTGATAGTATTTTCAAACCATGGATGTCTTGAGAGAGCAAAACCTTCTGGGAATCTAACAGTTTACTATGAGGGCACAGAAATGAAGGATAACTAAGAAGCACTAAGGATAGGCTTGAGGGAATAATTACTCATACTTAGAGGAGAGTATAATGGGATGGAAGTGCAAAAATGATGGGACAATGACTACTGATGTTCCCTAGATAATTCAGGGTCTGTGTAGGTGTGAGATGAGAAAGGTGGCACGTCCTGTACCCTGGGCAATGGGGGAGTTACTGCAGGAAGCTGCCACATGTATTTTAGAAGGTGGAACTAAGGAGCAGCAGAACCCATATGCATTCATGTGTGTGCACATGGGTTCAGGGCCTGGGTGTGTGCATTTATGAGTGTGCCCGGAAGGATCCAAACCAGGAAGAAGAGAGGAAAGAGAGGGGCGTATTGCTGGAGGGCCGGGACGCTCAGACTAAGGGATGCCATTTGCTATGGCAAATTTTAAAATGAAGAAGCAGCTATGGACTGCCCAGTGGTGGAATTGTGACCCCCACAGGAGGCAGATTCGTGTGACAGAGAAACCAAACAAACAGCGAGGGCAGGGACCACAGCACGTCAGACATCCGCTGCCTTGAGCTTGTTTATGGGCCTGAGCAGCCAGTACTCAGCGTGCAGGAAAACAGAGACTCCAGTCCCTGCCACATGGGAAAGCTGAAGAGAAAATACTAGTACACGAGAGCCTGTTATTGAACAATATAAAACCAGCTGTAATTAAACGTGAAGCTACAAGATGCTAGTTATTTTGAATCAGTTTGCAGAAAAATCACTGTAACAAGGATATAGACCCTAAAGGAAAGGTTAGGGAAGGGAGTTGGAAAGAGAAAGGTATGTTCTGTTATTAATGATTCTTGTGTGGCTTCAGGGAATGGAGGGACCCTACTTTATGCCAAGTGCTGCATGAGGGTTGGCTTGTTTCATCCTAGGGACCACCCTCTGTGATAACTTATTCATCCCACCTTACAGAAGAGGAAATTCTGAGGTTTTTAAGAGCTGATCCATGCCAGGCCCTGGCTTAGCTTGCTGGTCTATCTGATGCTGAGTTTTTTCAGGCCTGCATCTCTGAGATGCCTGAAAGATCTTCCCAAACATTCTCCAACTAAGGCTGCTGTCCATGCTGTGGACCATTCAGTTACAGCTGGTTTTCTCTGGGACAAAAGGCTTTTCTAGCATCATTAGCAATGACAGGTGCCAGCCACACCATCCCAGGAGCCCAACCAGCCAAATAACCTCCACCTGGCACTCTCTCTGGCTGGTGGCAGAGACTGTCTGCTGCACTCCCCAGGTGGGCACCATCAGGAGCTGCCCACCACTGGTCAGAGGAATACTGCTACAGCTGCAGTGCCAGGATGCTGGCAGAACTGAGCATAGCCCTGCTTTTTGTCCTCTAAGGTAATTATTCACCTAACTAACTTCTTAGGGTTTGGGCAAGACCCTTAGGACAACTCTGCCCAGGTCCAACGGTAGACTAGCTGAAGGAAGAATAACATCCAGCTGTGGAATACTAGCTAAACGGGCATGGAGAAGTTACTGGAAAAGTACACCATCATTTCCACAGCTCAGCAGACAAAGAGAAGCACATTGGCATTTAGGGGGCATCCAAACAGACCCAGGCCTTGTGCTATTTCGTCTTTTATTGGATCCTCCTACCAGGATCCTGATAACTTCCCTGGGGGGAGGTTACCACAGTCCTCACCATGCGAGGGGAATTAGAACACGTATCAACTTATCCAGGAGCCTACTGTGCATGTAAACCAGTCTGTTCTGGATGCAAAGCCTGGCTCGACACCTTGACCTGTGACCTCTGGTGAAGCAGGAGCAAATTAGGGAAGCAATACAGTCTAGTTTGGTGCTACTATACTGGGAGTCCAGAGTCTGGATTGTGGGTCCTGCCCATGGAACAGGCACCTCCCTGCTGTGAGGGGCATGTGTACTGGGGTGGCAGAGCCAGCCCGAGGTCCAGAACTATGGCGATGGAGTCAGACTGTGATTGTGAGTATCCCTCTACCACTTGCTAGCTCTGTGGCCTGGGACAAGCTACTCAACCTCTCTGTGCATCAGTTTCCTCCTCTACACACCAGGGATATTCACACTGAGCAAAGTCAGGCAGAGCACTGAGACTAGTGCTGGCCCATGGGAGACACTCCATAAATGGTTGCCTCAGTTATCCCAATTATTCAACGGGGAAATTACACTGTGTCATGGTCATAAACTGCCAGTCTTCATGACAGGTCCAGAAGTGGCTTGTCAGACTCGCATAGCGTTTGTTTTGGCTTAGAATGCTTTTAACCTGGACATCTGATTTCTGGGCACGCCCCAGCACTCTGCTTGGTCTGAGACCCACATGGACCTTCTCTGTCTGGCTTGTAAATACTTGCAATTGAAACCCCTGGACAACATGGTCTTTCCCATGTCTTCCCCCACTGTGGTATTTCATGATTCAATAGCCTCGGCTGGAACTAAAAACCTTATCTTATTTAGGATTCTCTCTTCCAACAAATCAGCCCTGTGGACTGTTTTCTCTGACACATAGCTGTTTCTCTGAAAACTGAGTATCAGTTTGCAGTGTCTGTCAGGACTCAGAGCTACCGTGGAGAGAACCTCACAAAGAAGGCCTCTAGCAATTCCAACCCAGTTTGTCGGGACACCAGGAGCTTCGACCCTACAGGACCTTTGCCACTACCTCCCCAGAAGTAGGGGACACAGGAGCTGTCTCCAAGTCCCACCACACCCAATGGGGGTGCAAAGCAAATTAACCATCTTCAGATCCATCCACTCAGGTCTCGGTGGGCTTCCCTGACTCTTAGCAACATAATGTTGTCCCCACTGTGCCTTGGGATAAAAGACAATGCACAAAAACCAGCCACAAACCCAAAGTGAAGCCAACTCCTTCCTCGTGGAGCAAGAGGGTCTTTGAGCAGGAAGACTTGGCAGTGGAGCAACAAGCATTCCATGGGACCACTCAAAGGACTATCCAAAGACTGTGTGTTCTGTGCCTGCTGTCTCTCCAAATTGCTGTCTGCCAGAAACCAGGTTCGCCCCTAAATGGTCACCTTCTGCCACATTCACCGGACATCTGGCCAAACAGGATGGGGGCCACCTCCCTTGTCTCCCAGGATTCCAAGCCTATAGCATCAGACCAGGCTGTATCTGGTTCTCTATGTCCAGATTACAAGAGTCACTCAGTAAACAGTTCATTTCTATTTGTTTGAGTGGATGCATGATATAAGCCAGGCATGTCTGCAGGCTCATCCTTTTCTTTTATTCTGGACGTTCTAGACAGGTACATAAACTGATGCTTACAACTCTCCGTAAAGGCATTTCTGAAAATATCCTTCATGAGTTTGACCAGTCGGGCTGGAAAAAGCAGAGGTCGAGTGATTAGAGAGAGGTGGCACGAGGCGACAACCAGCAGAAGAGGGCTCAATGGGAGGATAATAGTTGCCATGGGCCATGGAAGGACCAGCCAGTAAGCAGGTGGAAAAACAGGGCCATCTCTAGGGAGCCCCAATTCTTTCTAGCCCTGAACACTGTTTTCCCATCACTCTCTCAATGTTCCTCACTCCCTGCATGTTCAATGCCAACTGGAGACAGGCTCCCCTCTTTCAAACCACAGGACTCATCTCCTGGGGAAGAGGCTGGGTACCCGCATGCCGGAACTGAGTCACGTGCAGTGTTGTTCTTAGGACAGGCCTCGCAGAGAAACTCAGTGACCACACAGAGCTGCACCCTGCCTTGTGGGAGGTGCAGCTGCCTGCTGCATGGTGAGACGAGGTTCTCAGGGGAGGCTCTGATGAGCTCTGCTGATGATACCTGTCTGGACAACGTTTCCTAGCTTCCCACTGCCCCTCAGAACACAGTGGCCCCTACTAAACAACTCTCTGAGCCTTATAAAATGACTTATGTCCAGTGTGTGCCCAGCTAGCCCAACCACGCCAGCCACCACCCTTACACTTTATGTTCTTGCAAGACTCTTTCCCAAGTCCACTATGCTTTCTCTCACCTCTGTTCCTTCCCATCTGCTGCATGGGACACTTCCCCTTTCTCAACACGCAGCCACTTCCTCATCTTCTAAATCTTAGTTTATAAGATTTCCAGGATTCAGTCTAAGACAGTCCCCTTGTTATGGGTTACATTGTGTCCCCCAAAATAGATATGTTGGAATCTTAAATCCCTAGTACCTCGGATGGGACCTTATCGGAAGCTAGGGTCCTTGCAGAGGTAATCAAGTTAAATGAGGTCGTCAGGGTGGGCCCTTACCCAGCATGACTGATATCTTTATAAAAAGGGGAAATTTGGACACAGTCATGCACGTGGGGAGAGCACCATGTGAAAATGGAGGCATAGGTCAGGGTGACACACCTACAAGCCAAGAAAGGTCAGATATTGCCAGTGAACCACCAGAAGCTGGGAGAGATGCAGAGAACAGATCATCCCTCGTGCCCTCAGAAGGAACCAACACTACCACACTTTGATCTCAAACTTCCAGCCTCTAGACCCGTGCGGTAACACATTTCTGTTGTTAAGCCACCCAGTTGGTAGCACTTTGTTACAGCAGCCCCAGGAAACTCATAAATTCCTGTGTGCTCTGATGATCATCAACAATCCCCCGATCACAGCACATGGCTCACTATCCTGTTTTATGTCACTGGTCTGTCTCTTCCGCTGATTTGCCAAATGCCGCTCCATGAAGGTGGACACCATGCTTTGCTCATTCACTTTTTTATCTCTAGAGCCTAACATAATGCTGTGCAGATAGTAGGAACACTGATCTCTTTGTTGTATGAATGAATGAATGAATGAATGAATGAATGAGAGAACACTTGGTTATAGGCAACTCTTGCAGTATGGCCACATGTCGGTTACGTGGGGATGTTACTGCAGCACTGTCGCGCCACCAACGCCCAGCCCCATCTCCAGTAACCGCTCAATGACCTCCTGATGAATAAATAAATATATGCGTCAATTATCCTGGGATGAGACTTGGGCTCTCCCAGAATGTAGAAGGCACAGTTTCCCCTCCAGCATCAGTTCATTCGTGAGGTCATGTCCTTAAGATAAGCTCAGCCATGTGGACTAGACACTTGATCTAGACGGGCAGCAGAGCCAGGCCACAGACATGTCGAGACGCCCAGTAGGAAGCTCCTAAGTGGGAGGCAAGGATCACAGCCTCCTGTGCAGTTAGTCTGAGGGTCCACATGCAAGAGCCTCCAGCAAGAAGACTCATGCTGTTTAAACAACACCTACTATGCGTCACCCTGTCAAATCCTCATGAACGCCAAGAGTGGTGAGTATGAACATCTTCATTTCCCTGTGAGGAAGCCGAGGCACACGACACAGGTGACTTGTCTCTGGTCCTGCAGCTGGCAATGGTGGCAGCAAAGCTTTCCTGGCAGCATCTGACTCCAAAGTGTTCTTCCCTTGGAATTAGACGATTACTCTGAGGCTATACTTATATATCAGCCTTCACAATTTATGTTTTCAGTGTTTTATCTCTTGTAATGTCTGAATGTATTCATGTTTTCTCATCCCACATGAGCTGATGAAGCATCTTCACAGTCCCAGCCAACCTTAGCTGTGCTTGGGGAATCTATGAATCTCGGTCTCTTAGCTGAGAGCCGAACTTGAAGCCACACCATGGGTACCACGGTGGTGGTGGCAGCGATATTAGAAACTGAGGTTTCATGTCCAAAAGAAATGAAACTCAGGAGGGCACAACGGGTCCCCTCTCGACTTGGAGACTTTCCTTTCAACTTTGAACATGAATAGTTTACTAAATGATGAATGTGAGTGAAAAGCATTGGTTTTGATTCAAACAAGCTTACATTTGAATCCAGGCTCTGCTGTATATCAGTTGTGTGGACTGGTTCTCTGCCTCAGTTTCCTCATCAGCAATAATAGCTCAATGTGGTAAAAATTAAATGATAAAATTTATGTAGGGTCACTTAGGCAATGCCGAGCACATAATTATACAACACAGTGTATAGACTCATGTATACTCACATATATATATAAAATTATAGTATACTGTGTAATATAGTAAAATAATAGTAATTCAATAAAGGACACTCATTGATGTCATCATTACAATTATTATTATATAACTATTAGTATGCTGTCGTTGAAGTAAATTCCCTTACGGAGTCAGAGAAATGGGTGTGATTGATATGTCAGTGAACTCCTTCTCCATCAGACACATACACTCTAGTTTCCTTTCCCCATAAGCAAACCCCAGCAGCCCCAGGGTCACATCTGGGCAGTGACCAGCCCACATGTGAACGAAGGGCATCAAGCCATAGATCCAAGGGCCTCGAAAGAATCTCCCTCATCCACACTCCCACTTTCCCTCCTCCTTCCCATGTTTGTAAAGGGTTAACATGGTAATTAAAGCATGAGATCCTAATTCTTATGATATTAATTAAAGTGAAAACTGCAGATGGTGTTTAATAACAACTTAGTCCCAGTAGGTTCCAGGCACTTTACCTAAATCAAACATATCATAAAGTTGGCATGAGAATCACAGAGACTGGCACTGCCACATCTGGCCAGGGACACATGTTCTCACCTAGAGTGAAAGTACCAAACCATCTCTATTACTTATGCAGATGTAGCCTTAAATTGCTTGAGAGTCTGATTCTACCCCACCACCTCCCGGAGCCAAAAATAAAGGAGTATTGATTGCAAAGATTAATAACAGAGCTCAAGAAGGAAAATGGTGCAAAACACCTTTTTCTCTCCCTTCGTGATATAAATGCCTGCCACCCCTGCAACCTAATTTTGTCACCCAGCACACAGGAGTGTATTAATTAAAGTGACACCAAGGACAGGAAAATCTGAGCTCTTGGGGTGATGACTAGAAATACATAAATATGCATCTCCAGGCTGTCCGGGGAAAGGAGGCGCGTTGCCAGGCAAGATCAGCATAATTCCACCTCGGGCGGGTGGAGAGGAGTGTGCACAGCTCAGCCTTGGAGGTCACGGCTCTAGTTCTGGCAAATGCTGCCCAAAATCAAACAAACAACCTAGATCAAGAGTGACTATCCAATACCTCTCCTCTTCGTAAAAAACTAGACAATCATTTTTGTAAACGTCTCCTGCTATGGCCTGGGGAGTACCTGATAGTTAATGGGTAGGTATTACACACTCAAGCAATTTTCACACTATACTGACAGAGATAGAGTAGTGTCGTTTTATAGATGAGGAAACTGAGGCTCAGTATGGCTCATCAAAGGCTAAACCAGAATTCAAAACCATGTTTGACTAAAACTGCTCGCCCACGCCTCTCTGATGAAACAGGAGGCAGGAGCAGGCTTTGTCCAGGGTACCAGTCCTAGGATAATTCTTCTGGTGGGACATCCCTCCAGGGTTAAGCTTCCCTCTGCAAGACCATCATCTCCAGCTGCCCCTCTCACTAGCAGAGGCTACACTGGGACTCTGACTTCCTAGCCAGGGAGACTCTTCTTCCCAGGGAGGACAGGTACTGGGAATCTTAGGTGGAAAAGTATGAGGTTTAGTAGGGGTTAATTTGTAAGGCATGAGGAAATGGGGGATGATTTCAGAGACTCTTACGTTTGCATTGTTTTATTTAGGTCAACTGCACGGTAGTCAGTAAATCAGTCTTAACAGCCAACTCTGCTGTGTGCCTCGATCTCAGATTCTATAGAGGATGTACCTCAGCTCATCGTGAGCTCCCTTATGGTCATCACCTGTTGGTCATCTCCACCTGGACATCCATGAGCATTGGAAACTTATCTGGTCCCACTGTCCTCCTTGTGCCCACCTAAGTCTGCTCCTACCCTGTGTACCTCACGTCAGGTTAGGCATCACCAGCCACCCAGGCCTTTGAGCCAGGACCAGGGCTGCCCTGCTTCCAACTGTCATGTCCCAACAGGTGTGATCAAACTACCTCCTCAATCTTCTTCAGCTCTCCCTCCTCCTCCAACAGGGCCACTGCCCTAATTCAGGAAAATACAGAGTATGTTCATTGGGCTGTAAGGAGACGAGAACTAAGCAGAAGCAGAGAGGAGCAGACAGAGAACAGCTGGATCTCATTAATAGCAGAAAGGTAGAGTAGACCCCACCCCCCAGGATCCTTCTGTGACCCCCAGGTTACAGGAACAGCCATCCTGATATATAGCACCCTCTTTTTCTTTAACCAAAGTCATGCACACACACACACACACACACACACACACATACACATATATATCATATATATATAAAGTCATATATATAATATCTCACATTTGCTTGCTTGCTCCCCCAATAAGCTGTTATTTGAAAACAAGAAGACAAATAAGAGATTATTTGTGAGTGCTTACTAAGTACAGAGCACTGCTCAGAGTATTTGCAGAACAACCTCTTTACACAGGGCATGTTATTATTATTCTCAGTCCACACAAGAGGAATCTGGGGCCCAGAAGGTTAAGTAAGCTGCCCAAAGCCATGCTGCCGTTAAATACTGGGCCCAGGAGTAAGCTCAGGCAATCTGGCTCCTTAGCCTGCACTCCTAATAGTACTGCCATGCTTTAAGCTTCATGAAAACAGTCAACAGGTCTGACTTCTTCCCCAGTGTGTCCCCAGAACTGAGCACAGGGCCCGGAACATAGTAAATAATCAATAAAGAGTCGGTGAGCAGATGAATGGACGAGTCCAGCCTGTCTGTCCTGTTGCAGTGCATGGCATTACTGTACACCCGGATGATGGTTCAGTAACCCTCTGTCCTGGCCCTGCTGTCTGACTCGACTTCCCTCCCCTACAAGAAATGGCACCTCCTCCTTCCCCACGTCTCCCTCAATCCAGGGTGAGCCAGTGTTCTCACTGGGAGGGCACACTCCATTCCCACCATTCCGCAAGCCCCAAGCAACAGCCAGCCCTGCAGAGGACACACACATCTTGCCAGCTGAGTGCTCCCCACATTCAGAGGAAAAGCCTGTGCTCACCTGTTGTTTGCTTTGACCATTGTTATTATGATTTAAGGCACATTAGCCACGTGAGGGCATCCGGCATGCACACTCCTCCCACAACCTGTCAGACACAGAAGTCGGAAATGCTCCACTGCAGATATTCCGAAAAGAATCTTAGAGAGGAGAATCCAGCCCTGCCCTTCTCAGCAGAAAGAAGAGAGGGGAGTATAAGAAGACAACGCACAAAGAGATCAGGGTCCCTTCTGGGTGTGGCTATGGCATTGTGTGTGGGGGGGCACCTATGACGGGGTGTGTGTGGGCTGACGTGTGTCCTCTCAATGTGGAGCTCTGCAGTGGAGGGAAAACATTGTGTCTATTCTTGACCTTAGACGGAAGCCTGCTTTTCTTAGTGTGCTGAGCCTGGAGAAGCCACTTCCGAAATGTTCTGTGGAAACTACTTTGCAAGATCAGAGTCAAGTTATGTTGTTGATAAACTCACAATCTGTTGGAATAGGAGAGAACTTTAGAAATCTTGCAAAATTCCCTCAATTCACAGACCAAGAAAATGAGGCCCACAAAGGGCTGTCACTTTTCCAAGGACACACAGTTGGTGAGTAGACTTTGCACAATGCCTGGGGCTGCTACAGAACTCACCACTGCTTAAAGGTAGACTTCATCCCAAGTTCCAGCCATGGAGTAAGGCAAGGCTCCTAAAGAAAGCCACCAATATCACACTCAGTGTAGCGCATCAGAGTCACACTGGCCTGTGTGTTTTCAGTGGCTTGTGACTTCCTGTGAGTCCAGAAGCCAAGTCATGATAATGGAATGTGATCAAAGGGGTCCAGCTCTCAGGAGGCCAAAGGAGGAAAAAGTGACCCAGAGGACACACTGGCAACTGCTATGGATTTGTACTGGTGAAGTCTGGTGTCTGGAAAACTATCCAAGTCAGGAACCTCCTTGATTCCACCAGAGGATTTTGTGGGGCTAACACAGGATCCCTCACTCCAAGCCTGAACCAGCATGACGCCCTAACCAAGCCTGCCTCAACCTCCACGGCCAATGACTATTTCACGGCCATGACCAACATCCAGGACACTGTCTTTCCTCTGGCTCCACTAAGTGCCCCCAAGGGGGGCGGTGGATGAGTAGAGGTGGAGAACGTTGGCCATCCTTTCAATCTGCCACGTACTCTTCATTGAGTGCCTGTGTGCCAGGCACTGCACACTTTACAAACAGCATCTCCTTCACAAGCATGGTGCCACTGGGAAATCAGTGTTATCTCACAAAGGAGGGAACCCGGGATCGGGGGAGCCTCCAAGGGTTTTTGAGGGGACAAGAATAGAGCCATAAAAGTCAAATAAGTTCCAGTGTGGACAAGTCAGCAAAGGAAAATAAAAAGCAAAGCACATTCACGTACAACATTCACGCCTTGTGAAGCCCCTAGCGTCACCTTCACCTTCCACACCTCCACCTTCTCACATGGCCGCTGCCCATTTTCCATCCAAGGCTTCCTCCTCCATCGCCAGTTTGAGTCCCAGTCCTACCACTCATAGCTTGCTACCTTCGCCCTGCTTTGTGGATCCTGATTTCACCCACCCTTAGATCAACTATCTAAGGAAGGACTGAGGCTCCCATCCCCCAGAACATTTTCTGGCCTATAGTAAGTGATGCTGGCAAAATTGTCGTTAAAAAAAATGATTTTGTTTCCTTTAAAAATGTGATGACAATATTTTTAGCAAGTAAGTTTATTCAATTGTCTTTCTCATATTTTTTAAAGAAATAAATATTTATTCTTTAAAGGAGAGTTCATTAATAAAATATATTTGGGAAATGCTGAATACTGCGGCTCCTTCTTGGAGACTTATAATGTATAATAATATAGTAAGGACTTGGAGACAGCCTTTAAAAGAAAATGTTTAACTTTATTTAACCCAGATTTTTCTATCTCAGGAAAATAGTTACTGTGAATTCACTTTTGAAAATGCTGGTGTATAGACTCTTCAAAGACCAGAAGCCTCCAAAATGGGAGGCAACAACTGCTGAGTCAGTGACAAGATGTGTATGAGAAGCAGAGGCTTCAGGACTGTTTTTGCCCTGGCATGTCCACACTAAATAATTAACTGAAGGAACAGTGGCTCTCAAGAAAAAGAAGGAAGGAAGGAAGGAAGGAAGGAAGGAAGGAAGGAAGGAAGGAAGGAAGGAAGGAAAGAAGGAGGGAGGGAGGGAGGGAGGGAGGGAGAGGGGAGGGAGGGGGGAGAGGGGGGGGGAGAGAGAGAGAGAGAGAGAGAGAGAGAGAGAGAGAGAGAGAGAGAGAGAGAGAAAGAAAGACAGAAAGAAAGAAAAAAAAGAAAGAAAGAAAGAAAGAAAGAAGACTACAAAAAAAATACCTCAGAAAAAGAGCCAAAAATAACATCACACATTTAAAATGGGAGCCAGGCACAAGAGAATATAATGACATAGAATTTTGAATCAAGACAAAACTGAAGACAACTGAGAGCATGAAAAGTACCTGTGAACCCCCCAGGTCCTCCTCAGTTCCTGCATCTTCACCTTCTGCTCCCACCTCTGAGCTAATGGGGTCCCACATCTCACTGCATCAGTGGACTCTGGAAACCACCGCATCCTAGAAACTGCCTTGTCCCTGGATGTCCATCTTGATAATGCACTTTTAATTTTTCTCTTTTATCTCTAACTGCAAATTCTCTATCACCTCCTCATCTCCTCTTTCTCATCCCGTCCACTTACAGATGCTCTCCCTACCCCTCAGGCCCTCACACTCTCATGGGGTTGCAATAAACACCTCCAGAATGCCACATATGGGTCTTCCACTATGAGAACTCCATCGCTTGACCGTCTTATTCCCAAACCAGCTCTTCCCCCGACTTCTCTATTTCCCTTAAGGACACTGCCATCCTTTCAACCTCCCAAACACAAAGTCCTAGGACTATTTAGTAATTCCTTCCTTTTCCACATCTACCATATTTAATCGCTAGAAATCAATGTCCCATCCTCCGTTTTTTGCATTTCTATTTTCTTTCCCTGTCTCCCACCTCCTCTTAGGCCTCCACTATTCCAATCTCTCTCTGCTTTAATCCAGCTACAAATTCCTCTCAGATCACCCTTCTTAGTTTATAGATCCATTTTTTAAACCTGGCTTAAATTAAAAATTGTTTACTCCTCTTTCTCACATCTCTACCTGTCCTATCTGCCATACTGTCCCGCTTGAGATGTGAATTCCTTTTTTGCTCCCCTTATCCATCCTTCCAGACTGGATGTGTGAACTCATCCTTCTCTCTGGGCCTTTTCTCTGACTCATAAGCTATGACTTGCCCAGTTAGTTACAAAGCTGTGGGCTAGTCTGTTCTCCCCCTGTACTCACCTAAATGGAAAATCTGCATCTTTCTCCCCTTGGTTCTAGATGCCCCTCCAAAAGCCTCCCACAGACTAGCTCTCCAAGAAGTGTGTGTTCAGGAGAAATCAAATAAAAGAGAACAGCTTCAGTGTATCCTGCTACACAGCTCAAAGCTCAAGAAAGACACATTATAAAAGTCTTGTTTCACAGATTGATAGGTTATAAAAGCTGCTATGTTATATCTTTTATGACATTCTACAATATTCCAGGAATCAGCACATAGATTATGGTGATTAAGATGACTATTCTATGAAATCAACCGAAGTCATTTACCCAGATGAAGAATTAGAGGCTCTGAGAGGTGAAGGGTTATTCAGGATCACAGAGCTAGTATTTTGTGGGACCCTGTTAACTACCCTTTCTGCCATACCAGTCAGCACAAGAGAAGTTAAGAGTTGACATTGTAGATTTTTTTAAGTGATACGTATATCCACCCATAGCAGAGACAAATGGATTACCTGCCACTGACATACATAGTGTATGTTACTGGGAGACTCATTCATTATTCATGCAAATCATAGCCCAAGACACAGTAGGTCCTTCCTTCAGCCCAGGAGGAGACATATGCAAGCAAACCCTAGGCATGGAACTCCGAAATGCAGAGAATTGTTCTGCCTAAACTGCTGATATAGTCTATTGCAGTTTATTGAACATTATTTTTTAGAGCTCATTTCTGGGTTCATGTTCAATGCTCTATCTATGGCTTTATAGCTGTTTTGGAGGAGATAAGAGACCGTCCATCAGGCTCAGTGCTGCTGCTTTGTATCATTTCCTCTTAGGAAAATTGCCCAGGAAATAGAGAAACCTATTTCAGGAAAAGTTTCAGAAATCATTCACACTATTAGAGGGTCCAGAAGGATCCTCATGTTAGTGTCTACCCTGCGGCAGCAGACTCGTGAGAGAAGTGGCTGGGAGAGAGTGGTGAGCGGCACGAGGGCTGGCAACGACCCTGCAGGGACAGTCTCGGGTACAAGTGCCTCCTCCACCACCACCACCCCGCCCCAATTACTCCCGCATTAGGGGGACAAAGAAGAACTCAACCTGAGGCAAAACACTGCAGGAGGAACTTGACCTTAGAGCAGAGACGCATGATGACTTGTGGGGAAGGCTGCTTTGAGGAATGACATCTTATGTGTGTCACCTAGGGGCTCCCTGATCCAGTTCTGTAGACGACGGCTCAAAATCCTTACAGGAAATGTCCGAGAGAAGGACATAGCAAGTTAACAAAAATGTGTTTATGTCGTGGATAATGAACCCCTACCTCTCTTTCCATCTTTATCTCCCCCCAATCAGAAGCGCAACAAAGTCGACATTCAAACTTCAGGCATAAGAGGAGTAAGGCCCTTTCAGTGTCCTGTAGGAGCCCAGGTATAAAAATGCTGCAGAGCCTTGTACGATATTAACCTGCACAGACAAATTTGGAGGTGCCAGTCGTGCAGATGTGCAGAAGAGGAACAAGCTTGGTTCTTGATCTATGGGGCAAAATCAGAGGCCTGGGTGTAATCTGCATCAGGAGAACACGGGGAGGCGCTGTGGGCATCCCAGGCACCCGGTGCAGGCTGGCACCTGCAGGAAAAGCCATGAGTGGGAAATGAAACACCATCAGGCCCCAGGTTCAGAATCCTAGGCGTGGGCAAAGGGCAGTTGGCAGATTCTGCATCCTGCCCTGCCTGTCACCAGGTGATTTTACTAAAAAGGCTGTGTAGTGCCACCGGGGTAAGCTACAGCAGGAGGATTTTTGTGGCAGCAAGGAACATTGGTATATTCCGAGTCCCTGCTCATGGAAGGGAGGTCTGGCAGACATGCAGGGAATTCTACTGGTGCCCTGCCAGATCCCTTTTGCAAGCTGTACCCATCCCTCCAGTGAGTGTTGGCTGCTAATGGCCCAGGAGCACTGCCCTTCACGGAGGGGAGCTGCCTCCCTTAGAAATCACCCCCTCTCTCATCTCCTCTGCAGGGGGTAGCACACAGCCAACAAGTGAATGACATGGGACTGTAAAAGTCCAGCCCCTTTGCCTGAAGGTAGGACCAACGCTGTGGGGTAACTCATACACAAGAGCTCCTGTGGCTCAGTCAGGAACTAGTTTCCAGCTGATGTCACACACTTGCTTAGCAATTTTTCCCTGCCTTACCCTATTTCCCTCATTCTGCTCCTCTTGAGATTTTCGCCTTCTACTCCTACCCCCACAAACCATTTGTGCAAGAATCCTCAGCTCAGGCTCTGGTTGTAGGGATCCCTGGAGGGTGTAGGGGTTGTAGAGGCAAGAGGACTGGAGCTTTGGGGTCAAACACACCATAATGGAGGTGCAGATTGTAACGCGCCTCTCCCAGCCCCAGGCTGGCAGACGAAAGCTGGGAAGGCGCACACTTCCAAGCTACAGAAGCTCTGAGGCACGGAAGTGAGCACATCGTCAGCACCCATTAAATCCTGGAGGTCTGACTTGATTGGTAAAACCCCACATTTTCATATGGTTGGCTCTTTGCACGTGCATTTCTGCTCCCCCCCAAGTCCTCAGGAGCCAGTCTCTGCAAGGACAATTAATTTCACTTTCTCACTAGGTTCAAGCACAATTAGTCACTGAGTTTGCCATTAGTTAATAGCAGGCAGAGTTATCCAAACCATCATTTTTGTATTTTGGGAAGAAATAAAATAAATCAGACCTAGACGCGACCGTGGCTGCTGTTTGCAGACAAGCTGAGAAGCCCATTCTTCTGCACCTTCTCAGCTGCCCTGATGATTTTGGACTGTGTGATAGGTCTGTCTCCTCTGATAATCTCAGAGCAGGACTTCCTAACCCCCAAATCAGTCCGAGTCACCTCAGTGTTAAGCCTGGAATCTATTTATAAAACAGGATCTCAAGATCCAAAGTGTTCATCAGGACAAGAAATAACTGGGACGAGGGCAGGTAAGTTTTAATTAAGAGCGGGGTCCAGGAGTGACATTGGCAGGCAGACCAAGAGTCCCCACCCAGCCAGCATGCCAGCTGAAAGTGGCCAGCGAGCAGGAAGAAGTGGGTCTGGCTAGAGTCATCCTCGTGATTTGGGGTTTGGGTGGGTAAAGCGGGGATCAGGGGTTAGTGAGTTCCTGGATGCATCAAGAATTGGGAATTTAAGAAGAAACGAAAACACCTCCAGTCATCCTAATTGAGGACCTATCATGTGCTAGATGCATTCACAGAGTGGTCTATACGAACCTTTTCCACGGCCTTATGGAGAAGGGATTCATATTTCTAATGGCCCGAGGAAACAGCGGAGAAGATACAAACCTACCTCAGTGAGTATCGATGTCTAGGTGATTTTCACCCCACCACACTTCTATGCTTAATACTTTTCTGGAATCCTAGCTGGATGGGACCTTCCCAGGAGAGGATAGAGTCTTGGGTCTGAACCCGAGTTTCCCCTAGGAAGTGGTGTTTATGAGCTGAGCCACGAATAAAAAAGTAGAATGCTACAGGTAAATACACTCCAAAGAAAATGCCAGGGAGTAGGAACAGCAAGAGCAATGATGGACAAGATAAGACGCGATGCATTTTGACGACGGGTGAGATTAGAAAGAAGTGAATTGATAGAACTGCATCTTGAAACACAAAAAATAGGCAGCCTGAGAGACTGATGGCAGCAGAGCCTCCTCGGACACCAAGGAAACACGAGTCTGTAGAAGGGAAGAACTATGACACGTGCAGGCAGGATGCTGTTTCTCATTCCTTAGTTACATGGCACTCAAGAGCCAAGAAGCCCATTTCTCTACCACTCCTCACCCTGCCCCCACACCCAAACTTTAAATTGTCCCGAGCTGAGGCAAGGCCTGGAGCAGGACTCCTGGCAAGAATGGAATCATCACTAATGAGCCTTCCAACTGAGACCTCAAAGCGGCAGGGGGCTCAGGGCCATGCTGGCTGCCAAGAGGAATGATCGCCTTCCTTTTGGCCAATGTGCCCCAAGAGGAAACCTCAACCAGGGTCTTTCAGCAGAGAAGTGCTTTTGTTTTCCTTTTTCTTTGCCGATATCCTAAAGGGAAAGATCAAAGGCTGGACACAATGCACTCATTTCGACTTCTCCATCAGCCTTCGTCAAACATGTTCAAAACCAGTGATGTCCCCAGGCTTCCCTTTTGTCTTTTCTCAGCTCCAGGAGCAGAAATTATAAACTGGGAACAGTGTACTTCTAGAAGGACCTGTATCCAAAAATGGGCTTGAAACTTGGCTTTTTCTGCACCTGTTGGCCTGTGGAAAGGTCTCATCACCTCAAGTGGTCTTTGTACCTCTATTCTCTGGTTCCCTTCTGCACTAGAATCTCACTTTTAGTCTCATTTTCCCCAGTCTTCTCAGAGACCTTGCCGCCTTGACCAGCCAGCCCCTCTTTCTTTTACCTCTGGTCACTCTCAGTCTGAAAGCATGATCAAGTCTGCTCTATCCATAAACAATAACTTCAACATCCAAATGTCCCTGGACAGCTCCTGCCCCCACCCCAACCCTGCCACCACCACTTCTGCAAGCTAATGTCTTCTGCCACTTTCACTATTGAAGTACTCAGTGATGATATATCCTCACTTCTTCAACTTTGATTTATACTCCTTGAAATTGAAATTGCACTCCTAGCATGCACCTACATTTCTTTCTCAATGGATACAGGAGAGGGAGCTACACTCAACCAAGTCCCTCGCTGCTGCTTACCGTGCATCGTTATAGGCAACTACACCGGCCATAAGAGAACACAGGTTCTCAAAGGATGCTGATGACTTGGTTTGTCATTTAATCCAGTGTTCTCTCCAGTCTCGGAGGCCCCATCACATCTAGAGATAGAATATCCCCCTGTTGGCAACAAGGCCTAGCTATCATGGCAGTGATTCTCCGTGGTGGTTGGGGCACAGTTTCAAACCCCCAGGAAATTCTGATGTCAACCGCAGACAGCCTGCCTCCTCCACAACGCCTGCTCCCTGGAACCCCGTGGCAATCCAGCTTCCCAGGCCTCCTCCCACCTCCCTAACCACAGGCCTCCCTAACCCTTGGCCATGGAGTGGAGTGGGACTCCTGACCACCCCCTCCTGCGTTTACAGTCCACAGCATCTCCATCGGGAATTCATTAACTTATACACTGATGAGTGCATTTCTTGGCAGAAGGCTCTGAAGGCTCTGAGTTTAGCAGCCCTTACTTCTCTCAGATCAGCAAGTGTACATGTCCATGTGTCCTCAATCTACCCTGGAAGGCTCTGGGAAGGTCTCTTGAAGGAGGTAACAAGTGAACTTAAGGGACGGATACACACATCAGTGCCCTAGGAAAGCAGGAGAGCAGGGTCTTCCTATGATGCAGAACATAGGATACAGAATCAGGGAGCCCCTGCTCTGCTAGACAAAATGTGACTGGTAGGGGTAGAGAAATATGTGAGGCAAGAATGTTTCCAGAGAAAATGACACCCATCCAGCCGAAAAGAAACTGATAGAGTATCTAGTGTTATAACCAAGGCCAAAAGTGTCCATAACTTAAATTCAGGACACAATGGCAATCCACCTGTGAGAGTCACTGCAGTGACATTAGCACACTCTAGTCCCTGAGGTACCGAGTCACTGAGGCAGCCCATGCATTGTAAGGAGCAGAGTGAGAGCGGGGAGCAAACAGAAGGTGTCATGTGGCTCTGGGGGTGCAGCTTGGGCTTCGCTGTATCTGCCATAAACTTGACCGTGCCAGGCCACTGTGGTGGCCTACACCCCTGACCTGTTCCTCCTTTTGACGCCCAGGTCTGCTCCTTCAGCCATTCCACAGAGGTCCTGGAGCGCCCAATTACACTGGAGAGCAAAATGTGAGGATAAGTGTGCACGGAGTGGGAGGAGGGTGCAACCTGCAGCAATGGAGCTAGGCAGCAGGCAGATCCGGAAAAGTCAAGCTTAGCACCCTTCACCCTCCTCTTCTTCCCAGGACACGTCCCACCAGCACCCAAATTCTGCCAGTCATCTGTGCTGCATCTTCTTCCACTGGTGCTTCTTCCCCTAGGGCTGCCCCATGGAAACCATACCCCCATCCCTGCCCTAGTCCAGGAGTTTACAGATTCTCTCTCCAGTATATTCATACAAACACATGTCCCCAAAGCGTCACCATAATCATGGCCAATTCCTGAAACCCTAGTCATTAACTGCCCAATCCTAAATCTCATATGCAAGGCTCTCCATTCAAGAACCTGGCCCAACCTCAGATGCAAGTTTATCCCCCTGGCTCCCCTTTGAGCCCTGTTCTCCACCTAAGCTGAACCAGGAAGAAAGAAAAGGAGCACTGAATGAGTTCTCTGGGCACCTCCTGGGGATCCAGCAGTGCATCTGACACTTTTAAATGCATTAGCAGACATTAGTATTTTCATTTATTTCTGGGGGGAGGATAGGGGGCAGGGAACAGGATCAGAAAAGTAAAGTTGCATAAGGTTTATTATTTCCAGGGAATATACTCAGACCTTTGACTGACAGTCTCCACATCCAGGCTCCTTTCATTCCAACCTGATGCTTCCCCAGAATAAACTGTGGATTCCCACCTCTGCTTTTACCCAGCATGCATTACCTCTTTACCTGGAATGCCCTTCTTCTCACCATCACTTTCTAAATCTTCACCTCTTTCATGGCCCAGCTCCTTTCCTGCTACCTCAGCTAAGAATAATTATTTCCTTCACGCTGTTTTGGCCCACGCATCTGACATATCACTCTAATTTTTCTGCTGGAATTTTTGCTTCTCTCTTATTTTCCATGACAAACAGCAATCTCTCTGATGGAGAGTCTTTTCCAAGTGTGACGGTATATGCCCAGCACATGCTCAGCACAGTGTTTATAGAAATCTGATGCTCACCCAAAGTTGAATGGATGTCGGGGTACCCCAGGCAATTCATTCAAGAGCAAGCTCTCAGTGCACTCCCTGGCAGAGCTTACACACTAGAAAACAGAGAGAGAGCATCCCATCCCCTTCCTCATCATGGCCTGGAGTATTCTTTACGTGGGAGAAGCAGTAGAGAGCAACAGGTCCAGCATGATGAGGACAGGAAGACAGACTTGCCCTCTCTGAACCAGCAGGCTTCTCTGTGGCAAGAGACAAGGGTCCCAAACAAGGCCTTGAGGATGTATGGGAAAAATAACGAAGCAATATGGGAAGGGTGAGGGATGAATCCCAGGACCAGAGCTTCCATGAGTTGGCAGGGAGCAATCAGCAAGTCTCGTAACTTTCCAGATCCTCTATTTTCTCTTTGTGAAATGGGAATAATATACCCACCTAGCACAGAGCTGGAATGATAGTGAGATTATAAGATATAATAGCATTACGTTTTAAGGTATTTACTGGAAAGTCTAGCACAGAGTGGTTATACAGCAACTATGGTGTACGGTCAGTAGACTGAATGTTCAACAGTAGGCTCTCAACAAATATCTAAATAAGTAAATAAATAAAAAGCCCTGAACTGTAGAGTTTGCCAATTTCTATGGTATGATATTCCACCATGGCCAATTTTAATCTGGCAACATGGTATCACTGAACTATCACTAGTTCACTCCAGCATACCACTGCTTGTGCCTCACAAGAAATGTGAATTCCACTTGTCACTCTCTCCAACTCCCTGTAAACACAGATTTCTTTGCTTTGCTAGGTGGAAAGAAAAATAAACCAGCAACTGTGCCTTCCAGTCGGGGTGTGAGAGGAGAATGAGACCTCACGCACCCTTCCCAAGAGAGGCGGAGGCCTCCTCTGAGCCTGCCTGCGTGACCTCAGCAACACAGACTTAACTGGGTTGAGTCACTGTGTCTGGGATGCAGCGAAGCTCAGAGAGTACAGGTAACGTGGAAAGAATCACAAGTTCCCCTATTCTGAGAATTCTCTTCCAACGCACAAGAGCTTCCTTCTAGCATCCTTTCCCAGGAAAGATGGCTCATCTCTAGACAGCCTTTCAGTGGTGGTCATTTCTCAGTTTCCAAGGATGTGCAGAACATCCTACATTTTGCCTCAGGGTTCATTTGTACTTTGTTCCTCAGTTTGCCTCAGGCAGTCTGGTAAAGCATCCTCTTTCTACAATCAGTACGTAAGTGATACTCAGTTCCCATGGCAACGTGTTAGGCCAGGAGCCCTCAAACCCAGCTTACCACTACTCCCAAATAAACAGCAATTCCAACAGATATTCCTTCCTTTTATCTCTGCCTGAAACCTACTCAACACGAGAGAATTCACTTTCTAGAAAGTTCTAGAGGCCAGTTGTAGACATACAGAAGAAAAATAGGAAAACAAAATTTCATTGGACGAAAGTGAAGGTGATCTTCTAAGGACATGTTTTGAGGGATGGGTGAGTGTCAAAGTAGACAGGAAAGGTTCCAAGTCTCTCTCAATGACAATATACAAATTCCATTGAAGAAGTGATCTCTAGAACTTAAGAGGCCCATTCTAAAGAAAGAAATTGGAAGAAAAGAAGGCTTGATGGTTCCCAAGCAAGCCCAAAACCTAGCTAAGACAAAGTCCATTAGATCTTTTTGTTTATTTATTTATTACTTTCAGGTGCACAAAACAATGTAATAGACATTTATCCTTTATATCCCTCACACAGTGACAACCCCCCGCCCCCATCCACTACCCCTCTGACATCGCACACAGCCATTACATTTCCACTGTCTCTATTCCTAATGCTGTACTCCACTTCTATATATATAAAATTACAGTTGACATTCGTTATTGTTCGGCTTCAGCTTCAGGTGTACAGTGCAGTGATCAGGCATCTACATCTTCCCTGAGGTGGTCTCCCTAACGAGACAAGTATCCATCGGATTCCCTACAAAATCTTTACAACATTATTGATTACGTTCCCCAAATTGCCATTTGTATCCCCGTGGCCATTAGATCTGAAGGCTGGAGAATCATCCTCTTTGGTTCAACACTCTGACCTGCACTGGGGTTGCCACCATCCACCCTGGAGCTTCCGCAAGGTAACCCCTCCCCTTCAATTCAGCTCTCCATGAGGGTCCTGCCCAGGAGGCTCTCTAGACAGATGGCTCCACACCTGAGGCACTGGGTCAGGTGATCCCAGCTCACTGAAATTAGAGAAGTGTGCCCCACTCTTGCCCCCTGGGCCTGTGGTGGGAGTGGCAGCCATGATAATGTCTGAATCATATTCAGAGTCGTTATTCCCTTTTCTTGAAGAACACTGTATGTTCACAGCCAAATAAACCTATGGTTCAGTCCTATAGAATCCAAGAAGTTCAACTGATTTCCTTCATTCCATCCCACTTTTTCTGTCTCCTTTACTTCAAACTGGCAGTGTCCTTGCTGGTATAAACCCATTCTATTCCTGGCTTTTGCTGAGATGGCTGACTAAGTCCATGAGCCCCACTTGGGATCTCTTTATTAAATAGTTGTTCAGCCACACCCTTAGTGTTCTCTTTAGAACAAGCTTTTTCATTTTTTAAAAAAATAAATTTATTGGGGTGACAATGGTTAGCATAATTATATAGGTTTCAAGTGTACAATTCTGTAACACATCATCCATATATTACATTGTGTGTTCATCACCCAGAGTCAGTTCTCCTTCCATCACCATACATTTGACCCCTTTTACCACATCTACCTCTCCCCTTACCCTCTGGTAACCACTAAACTGTTGTCTGTGTGTATGAGTTTTTGTTTCTTTGTCTTGTTTCTTTGCTGTTTTCAGTTTTATATGGATAAGCTGAGAATTTTCCAAGCATTCAAGTTCTGGTTCCTTTTTACTTTACTATTTCTTTTTCAATTCACCTCTCCTTTCACATTCTAATACCATCCAGCAGGAACCAAGCTGCTCCTTCAACACTTTGCTTAGAAATCTCCTCAGCTAAATCACCTGATTTCATTGCTTATAAATTCTACCTTCCACAAAACAATAGAACATAATTCAGTCAATCTTTGCCAGTTTATAGCAAGGACTGTCTTTCTATGGTTTCCAATAACATATTCTTATTTCCATCTGAGACGTCACCACAATTTCCATTAACTAGATTTAAAATCAATATACAAAATATTTTTCTGTATACTAGCAACATAAACATTCAAAATAAACTTTTAAATTATAGACACCATTTAAAATATCATGAAAATTTCAAGTAGTAATAAATTTAACAAAAGGTGCTTATGTCTTTATGGGGAAAAAACGTTATTGAGAGAAATTAAATTGAGAGGAAGAATGCTTAAAAAAATAGAGAGACTGCCATTTACATGGATTGGAATATTTAATATTAGAAAGAAAGAAAGAAAGAAAGAAAGAAAGAAAGAAAGAAGGAAGGAAGGAAGGAAGGAAGGAAGGAAGGAAGGAAGGAAGGAAGGAAGGAAGGAAGGAAGGAAGGAAGGAAGGGGAAATGAAAGAGAAAAAGAAAGAGGGAGGGAGGGAGGGAGAAAGAAAGGAAGGAAGAAAAATAGATATGCTGATATACTATGTTCATCAATAGAAACTCATGTTATAAGGAAGCCAATTATCCCAAAATTGATCTATAAATACGTCATAATTTTGTTTTTGTGAAATCTAAGACGCTTATTATGTATTTAAAAAGAATAATGCTTCAAAGATAGTACAGGAAAAGAAAGCCAAAGATGAATATGATAATTACAAAAGTATTACAGTGTATAGGGACAAATAGATCACTGGAAGACAAAAGAAAGCCCAAGGTCACAGATACATTTAAAGCCTGCTTATGTGATAGAAGAGGCATTGGAAAGTAGTGAGGCTGTATAGCAAAAGAGTAAATTTTAATGTATAAATTTTTAAAAAAATTGATCAGAATTTGGGGGGAACACAGGATAGAACATACATTGTACCAGGAATCTATAATACAAATGCATAACACAACTTCTGAAAGGTATGGGGAAGAATAAGCTAACCTAAGTAACTTTGGAAAATGGTGTTTGGCTGGAAAGTGTAAGCCTAAAGTCAAAAGGAAGTGCTCACAAACATTGTGTTCTAATTGGTAAATTTATGCCTTACGGAATTATGGGTTAATAATTCTGAAACTGGTGTACATATACACAGGGTTGAACAAATAAATGGGTGGTGGGGAGTGAGATCCTCGTTTCTCACTGTTGAAGAGGAAAATTACTGATAAGCAAAGGGAGAAAACTAGAATAAAATGTGCTACTGGATTAGAATCAGAGATAACAGTATGAATTCATGTTTAGCTTAGTAAAGATACGGAATAATAGGTAAGGAAACAGTTATAGTTCTAAGGGTTAGTATATATACAGACGTCTCCTGGATCTAATCTCTTAGGGTTCTAGAAGTAGTGATGCCTAACAGCAATGAACACACCTGGAGGCCCCATCATAGTTTCTAATGTGATTCTTAAACTACAGGAACCAGACTCCTTAGAGAAAAGGCTGATTCTAGGGCTGAGGCAGAGAATATACAAGATGGCCATGTAGCATCTTACAGTGTCAGAAAGCAAGAAAGTGTTAAAGAAGCAAAGAAAGAGGGTATGCCAAAGGGACACAGGAGCCATCCCAAAAGAGTTCCCAATGGCCAAAGCTGAAATAAATATGGTAATCTTGGATTATATTTTGAAGAAGAAATTATGCATGAGTCCATAATAATATAAATTAATGACTGAATAAATAAGTAAATGGGGGAAAGAAGGAATAAATCTCTCTTAGAGAAGAGTTCCAAATAACTTATGTAGCTACCCCTCCCCCAGGAAGGGAACTTGATAACCCCTCAGCCAAGTGTAGGCTGTGCTAAATGACTTGTTTCTAGAGGACAGAGTATGGAAAAGAAGAAAGTAACTTCACATTGGAGAAAGCTGGCAAACACTACCTTGGCCAGGTGAACTGGGTCATCTCACCAGTAATAAGGAATGTCCACAGAACATAAATCTGATGTGATGGAAAGAGAAGGGCATTTCTTCATTATGGTCTTCCTCCCAAAAACCCATGGGGAAAAAAAAAATCAGGCAAACTCAATTTGAGGGGCATTCTACAAAATACCTGACCCGTACTCCTCTTAAAACTGCCACGGTCATGAAAAACAAGGAAAGTCGAAAAAGCTGTCAGAGATGAAGGAAACTAACTAAATGTAATGTGGTATCCCAGATGGGATTCTGGAAGAGAATAAGGATGGTAGGGAAAACTGGTGAAATCCAAATCAACTGTGGCATTTAGTTAATAGTAATATACTAATGTTGGATTTCAGTTGTGACAAATATACCATTGTCATGTAAGATGTTAACAAAACGGGAAACTGGGTGAGGAGTGCACAAGAATGCTCTGTATGAATTGTGCAACTCTCCTATAAATATAAAATATTCTAAAATACAATGTTTATTTAAAAGAATCTGTGGGTAAAGCATGGACTTTTCAATAAATGGTACTGTAAAAATTGTTTATGCATATAAGTTAAATGATATTCTCCAAAATAAATTCCAGATGGAAAAAAGACCTGTATGTAGAAAATCAAAATTGTATAATTTTTAAAACAAATTATAACACCTGGAGTTAGTGATGATATTTTTAAATAACACACTAATATAACAATCCTAAAGGGAATAACTGATGAAGTTGACTATATTAATATTAAAATCTTCACAATATAAGACACTGGAAAGAAAATATAAGCTACAGACAGAAAGAAAATATTTTTACACATGTAATAGATAAATGTGAAGGTTGATTAAAATAGCCCGATTGAAAAAAAGCAAAAAATGTGAATAGAAAATGTACAGAAGAATAAGCCCAAGTGGAAATAAAATTATGGAAGAGTGTTTAGTCTCACTTGTAATGAAGAAACTGCAAATTAATATAATTATAAAATATCGTATCATACTCATTAGATTTTCACAAATGAAAAGTGTGAAATCGTCATTCACAACATTGATAAACAATGGATACTGTCTTACACAACACTGGAAATGTAAATTTGCAAAACCACATTAGAGAGCAATTTGGCAATAGCTAATAAAATTAAACAGGCCTATACCAATGAGTCAGCAATTCTATTTCAAGGTATGTATCCCAAGAAACACATCCATGTGCTCACAAGATACATACAAAAATGCACACTGCATTGCTATCAATACTGAGAAAATATTGGAAACAACTCAAATATCTGTAGGGAGATAGGCAAATAGATATGATTGTAGAGTTAAAATATACTCCACTATGTGGTATCTAAATAAATGGACTAGACCTATATGTATAACATATTGATTGTAAAAAGTATTACGTAGATTTTTTTACTCTATGTAGATTACATACAGTGTAATACTATTTATTTGAAGAAATTAAAATTATTACACGGAATATATTAAAGATATAAATATGTATATTAAATATATTAAGATATTTCAAAATAGATATTAAATATATTAAAAATCAATTCTGAAAAACCGAAGGAATTCAAGTATTTTTATATATACATACTCAACATAATCTGAATCACATCAGTAAATGCCTGTGGGAAGAATAAAAAAATAAAACCTGGGTATAGGTTCAAATGTGTGTTCAACTGTATCTGTAAGATTTTATTTCAAAAATATAATTGAAGCAAATTGATTAAGTAACATTTGTTACATGTGGGTGGTAGGGCATAAGAGTTTGTTATATTATTTCTTTTTTTTAATTTCACATGTTTAAATGTTTTGTACAAAAACCAAGATAACTAATAAGATGTGACTTATAATAAAAATACAAGTACTGAGCAAGCCCTGAATTCATTTACTTATAGAACTAATATTTGGCAATTCTGGGTGACTGTGGTTACAGAAGAGAAATGCAAATGTCATAATGTTTTACACTGTAAATACAACTAGCAAAAATGGAAAGCAGTGCTTAGGGAAATGGGAGGACATCTGTTTATGTTATAGTAATTTCCTTTTCTTCCATAGTAACGATTCAAATTATTGAAGCAGGTAGTAAAAAAGTACTAGAATTCCTCCAGTTTTTCAGATTTGATTTTACAGAAGAATAATTTAGTAAGTAATAATTCCTGTGATAAAGAAATATCTATCAAATTCCAGTAATACCTTTAGTTTTACTTAGTCATTTTTCCTCAATGTCAAGTAAAAACAAATGTAATGATTTTACTAAAGATAGGTTTGATCATATGATCTCATTGTTTCCTAGATTATCTCTCTATATCCATCTATAAATATGCAGAGCCAGACACCTGAAATGATTTTCTCCAAATAGAAATACTGATTATTTTGGGAGGAGGAGAAGAATTTTGGTAATTGTCATTTTTTATTTGAATTTTTATGGTAAGAATAAGAAGTATTTATTTAAAAACAATATAACATTTCATTATTATAATAATATAATTATCATTTTACGACTCATAAGGCAATGAGAATAAAGTACAACATGCTAGAGACAGACAGTATATGACAAGGAATTTTTAAAAAGGGAACACAAACTAAATTGGAAAAATTCAAGAACAACTCACGGATTGCGGATTTTAACCAGACCTGGAATAGCAAAGCATCACAAAGAACTAAAGGACTGAATGTGTTTTGGGGCATGGGGGCAAGTAACCTGAAAATGACTGGTTAAAGTTGTAGGGAATATAGTACATGTTAATGACAAATTTTCAATAAAGGGAGTTGGCCATTAACACTTGTATGTGAAATTTCTGGGAAAGCACAGAAATGGGATTGTCCACTGCATCTGATAGATCACAGAAGGATTCACAGAAGATGGAGCACTTGAGTAGATTTTTGAATGAAAAATTATGAGTTTTCCAGGAAGATGAGGGTACCAAAGTACCCCACGATGTGGGAAAAAAAAAAATAACACAGAAAGGAGACAACTTGTGATTAAAATATCAGGGGCATGAGAAGGAATGGACAAAGGTGAAGTAACAAAGGCAGGGAAGGGTTGTAACGTTATTACCTTCAGTGATTTCTGAAACAGCTTACACTTCTTCTAGCAGAGAATCATTAACATACTTTTTTCTTGGAGAAGGGTGGTGCTGGGAAATAACATGATCAAATTTGTCTTAAAAAAAATACTCAGAAGGAATTGGGTGAAAGAAAAGCAGAAAAGATAGATTTCAACACTTCCAAAGGCAGGAAGGAAGTCATCCAGCTGTGTGATCACCCACTCTGAAAGTGTAGCAAAGAGGGAAAGATTCTGAGAAATAATTATGAGGCCGATTGAATCTATAGGTGGTAAATTATTTTTTGCGGGAAATGGGAGCAGGCTGGGTTAAGGATGACTGAGTGACCAGGTGAATGGTGATGCTCTTCAACTAATGAATGATGTTGGTGAATGGTTTGGGATCGAGCTAATGAGCTCAGTGTTGAATAAGTTGAGTTTAGGTGACTGGCCTGGACCAGCGCCACAGAGGTCACATCTTCAGTATTTGGTGGTACCTGATGCCTTCAGAGTGGATGAGATTGCCTGGGAAGGGCAGGAGAGCTGAGCTTTGAGCTCAATGTGTTACCCTGGAAATACATGCAATCAGACATCCTCTATCCTGTCCTGTATTTATGTGGCTGATTATTTTTAGGCAGCCTGCCAGATTACATTTATCCATCTTGTTTGTTTCAGCACTTTGTTCCATTTTGTTGATATCATTTAGAGTCTTGATTGTATCAGTCAATAGGTTAGCCATCCCAGCCATTCCAGTTTAAAGTGGTTGCTGTCTAGCACATACTATTTTCCCAACTTCTTAATAAAATAACCATAAAAAGGATAAAATGTCACACAATCACTCAAAAATTGTAACTTTATAAAATAGCAAATGTGACATTTCTTTACAAACAATTTTGGAACTGGTATAGAAAGCCTAAGAAAATAACAGCCAAAAGTGAAAAGTCAACAGATGAGATGTAAAGGAAAATGGTTTATGAAATGAAGAATTGCAGGGGAAAAATTGTAATCACTCAAATGAAATTCACACTGACAGTAGAGAACACAGAATCAATTATATAAAGGGCACACTTCAAAAGTTGCTCTGAATCCAGAGTAAAAGAGCGCAAAAAAGGAAGGAAAGTAAAAATTTCAAAAAATGAGTTACAGAGACCAGAACACCACCTCTGGAATACAGGAGTTGCTAAGATACGCGTAAACTATAATAGAAGTAATAACCAAAGTTATAATTGAAGAAAAACATCTTAAGACACAACAAAACAATGAAATAGAGGAACATAAAATTGAAAGTCCTCATCACACTGGAAGGAAATCCAATGAGAAGACATACTAACAAAACTCTGTACAGTAATTCATGCTTTAACAAGGGGGGTGGGGCAGGGTACAGATTCAAAGGAAGAAAAACAAATCTAGTCATTCATCTTCTGTGGCATCTTTGCCACAAATTCGATCCCACTAGTTATTCTTCATATATAAAAAAAACACAAATTTGATCGCACTATTCTTCACATATAAAAAAACCAGAAACAGAGAGTCAGATCCAAGATGGTGGATTAGATAAACACTGTGCCTGCTTCCTTCTGTGAACACATTAAAATGACAACCAAATTAGAGAACAATCAACCTAGAGAACCATCTGAATCTAGCTGAACAGAAGTTTTATGACAAGATATAAAGAAGTCATGTTCAGACTGGAAGGAAGGGTGGAGACGTGAAACTGGGTGACCTCAAACCTCCGTGTGGTGGTTGAAAATTAGGAGGGATTTCTCAGCTGCGGAAGTTCCCCTTGGAGGATTGAGGGCCCCCAGCCCCACACCAGAACACCCCCCCAAGCCCGGAGTACTGGTGCCGAGAAGAGAAGCCCCCACAATCCATGGCTGTGAAAAACAGTGGGAATTCTGACTATCTGGGTGGGAAGAAAGGCTGTGGGAAACCCAGTCATACTCTTAAAGGGCCCACACACAGATTCACTTACAGGCAATCACCCTGAGCTCCAGTGGAGGGATGGTGACTCAGGGGGCATTGGAGGCAGACAGGGGGCAGACTGATGTGTGTGGCTTTCAGGAGAGGCCAGTTGCCAGTTTCCCTACGTGGGTTTTCCTCCCATGAAGCCACGAGGCAGGCACTATCTATCCTGCAATGAGCCTCCCCACCCCACGGCCAAATCTGAATCTGAATTGGTCTGGTGAGCTCTGCTCTTCCATGCCTCTGACTTCCCTGGAACCTCACCCCAGTGAACTGCCCCAATGCTGGAGGCACTTTCTCAGTGAACAGCCAGCACCACCCCCATTGCATTCTTTATTGGAAAACTAGCAAAGTCCACGGGCCCAAGGTCACAGGTAAATGGCCTCAGTGTGCTCTAAGACTCAGCACTGGCACCAAATGAGAATCTACATTAACTTGTGACTACAGCACTTCCCACTCTAGTGAGTCCTTGAGACTCTACCTCAGCCAACTTGCATACCACAAGTGGCTGTATCAGTGGCTGAACCTTAATGGAGCCAGCAGTTGGCAGAAAACTTCGGGGTGTCCTGGTTTTTTGCAGTTACCCCAGGCCTGGTACTGGTGGCAGAAATCCTCAGTTTGCAGAATGGCCTCTCCCACGTGCCTCCAGGTGTAAGACAGGCAGCGAAAAACCACAGAACCTGTTGTAGCTCCTACCAGGTAGTCTCAAGTTGGTTACAAGCAGTGGGTAACATGGGCCTGCACCAGAGCCCCTTCCAAGAGGCCCCACAACCAACATATATGGAGCTTGGCTTAAGAGCACAGCAGAACACCACCCAATTAACCCCACAAGTGGCACACACAAAGGGAGGTCTCAATAGGTACCAGAGCCTGCTGGGGTGAATCCCATTCAGTAGGGTAAGCCCCCTGAACAGCAGCCCATAAGCTGTGGACATGGCCAAACCTAAAAGCCAATCACCCTGAGGGTCAATCGCACCCACTGGTGTGCCAATAGCAATCAAGGCTCAACTATAAGAAGAGGTCACAAAACCCACACAAGGGACACTCCTGGGGTACCCAAAACAGGTGACCAGGGAGACTGTGCCAGGGCCCCATGGGGTACCTACTACAAAAGGCAACCAGGCCAAGACTGGGAAACACAGCAGATCTACCTAATACATAGAAACAAACACAGAGAGGCAGCCAAAATGAAGTAACAAAGAAATGCATCTTACATGAAACAATAGGAAAAAACTCCAGAAAAGGAATTAACAAAATGAAGGCAAGCAACCTACAAGATACAGAGTTCAAAACAAAGGTTATAAGGATGCTCAAGTAACTTAGTAAGAACCTCAACAAAGAGATAACAAGCGTAAGAAAGGACACAGAAACCACAAAGTAGAACCAGTCAGAAGTTAAGAACATGATAACTGAAACGAAGAATGAATGCACTAGAAGGAATCACCAACAGATTAGATGAAGCAGAGGGTTGAATCAGCAATTTGGAAGACAAGGTAGCAGAAAACACCCAATCAGAACAGCAAAAAGAAAAAAGAATCCAAAAAGATGAGGGTAGTTTAAGAGACCTCTAAGATAACATCAAGTGTAACAACATTAGCATCATGGGGGTGTCAGAAGAAGAAGACAGAAAGCAAGGGATTAAGAACCTATTTGAAGAAACAATGACTGAAAACTTTCCTAACCTGGTGAAGGAAATAGACATACAAGTCCAGGAAGAGCAAGAATCCCAAACAAGATAAACTCAAACAGGCCCACAGCAAAGCACATTATAATTAAAAGGAAAGAGGTTAAAGACAAAGAGAGAATCCTAAAAGCAGCAAGAGAAAGGCAACTAGTAACTTATAAGGGAGCTCCCATAAGCTTGTCAGCTGATTTCTCAATAGAATCTTTGCAGGCCAGAAGGGATTGGCACAAAATATTCAAAGTGAGGAAAAGCAAGGACCTACAACCAAGGGTACACTATCCAGCAAGGCTATCATTTAGAATCAAAGGACAGATAAAGAGCTTCACAGATAAGGAAAAACTAAAGGAGTTCATCACCGCCAAAACAGTTTTACAAGGAATGTTAGAGGGACTACTTTAAGATGGAAAGAAAGATTAAAATTATGAATAATAAAATGGCAATAGCTATATGTCTATCAACAATTACTTTAAGTGTAAATGAATTAAATGTTTAATCAAAAGACATAGGGTGGCTGAGTGGATAAGAAAACAAAACCCTTACATATTCTGCCCACAAGAGACTCACTTCAGATTGAAAGACATACACAGGCAAAATGTAAAGGAATGGAAAAAGATACAAAATAGACTTTAAAACAAAGGTTATAACAAGAGACAAAAAAGGACCAAGTAATCCCACTTCTGGATATTTATCTGAAGGAACCCAAAACACTAATTTGAGGGGAAGTGTGCATCTATGTTTTCATTGCAGCATTATTACAATGGCCAAGATGTGGCGCAACCTGGGTGTCCATTGATGCATGTGTGGATAAAGAGTAGGTGGTACATGTATACAATAAAATATTGCTGTGCCTGGGAAGGTAATGAATTCTTGCCATCTGCTGCGGCACGGATAAACCTGGAGGGTGTTGTGCTGAGTTCAGTATGTCAGACAGAGGAAGACAGATGCAATGTGATTTTGTTTATATGTAGAATCTAAGAACAAAATAAATAAATGAAACAAAGAAATTCATAGATATGGAAAACATTTTTATGGTTGCCAGATGGGACTGTGGTTGAGGATGTGGGTGAAAAGAGGGGAAGGGATTAAAAAGTACAAATTGGTTGTTACAAAATAGTTATGGGGATGTAGGGTATAGCATAAGGGAGAAAGTCAATAACATTGTAATAATTATATACTGTGTCAGATGGGTACTAGATTCGTTGGGTAATAGATGAGAGGGGGTTGAGGGGCAAGGTAAAAAACGTGAAGGAATTAAGAAGTACAAATTGGTAGCTACAAAATAATCACGATGATGTAAAGTAAAGCATAGGAAATACAGTCAATGATATGGTAACTATGTATAGTGCCAGGTGGGTACTAGACTTGTCAGGGGGATCCATTCTTAAATTATGTAAATGTCTAACCACTATGATGTACACCTGAAATTAATATAAAATAACACTGAGCATCAACTGCAATTGAAAAATTTAAAAAGGGGGGAAAAGGTGAAGGGGAATAAGAGGTAGAAATTTCCAGGTATAAAACAAGTAAGTCATAAGGATGTAATATACAACACGGAAATATAATCAATAATATTGTGATAGCATAGCATGGTATAAGATGGTTGCTGGACTTATCATGGTGATAACTTCTTTAGGTATATAAATGTTAACTATGGCATAAACCTGAAATGTTAACTATGGCATACACCTGAAATTAGTATAATATTGTATGTTATCTGTATTTTTAATAAAAATCTTTACAAAAACAGAAATGTTCACATCTGCAGAAACAAAAGACTTTAGAAAAAAATGCCTCTGTTCTATTGTTGAAACACCTGTTGATAACATTCTTCAACTAATTAAGAGTTAAATTGATAGTAAGAGCCTAAATATAGAAAAACTATATAAAATGATTTTCAGATTTTCCAAAAAATTTATCAACACTCACAACTTATCAAAATTATCTTAAGGAGAAAAAATTTAATAAACCATACCTATTTGAATAGCCCAATATTACAGAATCATACACTTCAAATCTATGTAATTTTACTATCTATTGTCACCCCAATATATTTTAATTAAAATAAATGAATAAATAAATGTTAATAAAAGAATAAATATAAAGAATACCATGGAAAAATTTGGCAGAAGTAAAAAAAATAATCTGCAATAAAATAATTATACATTGAAATATGCAGTCTTATATTTTTTACTTAGATTTGTGTATTTAATTGTCTTTAATCAGTATGTATGAGTACTTTCATAATAATTTCACATAAAAAATCATATGTTCTTTAAATTTTATATCATCTGTGAAATTGATTAGTATGACTTTGCTTTCTTAATAAAAGTTTTTGATTATTGTTGAACTCAATAGTTCCAATGTCAGAAGTTTATGCCACTCAACTAGGTAACCATCTGTCAAATTAATTTTCTTAATGCTCTGGGACAGTTTTTAACCAATTGTGAATATATTTAACTATAAACCACACTGTCCAGCTTATCCATGAGAACTGTGTAAGACCATCAAATGTATTGCTGAAACCAAGATGTATTATACCCATAGAGTTATTCTGATTTGCCAGTCTAATAAACCTACCAAAAGAAAACAGAAACAAATAGAAAGAGGTTATCCTAACCCAACATGACTTGTTCTTGGAGAATTGGTAAAAACTCCTAGGGATCAGTTTTTCCTTTCTAAATATTCAGAAATCTCCTTTCTAATAAATCATTTATAAATCTTGCCATGGTAGCACATCACATTCATTAGCATATTGAATCAAAAATTCAATAATTGAATTGTTTTTTTTAAAGATATTTAACCATTCTCAATCTCTAACACCATTCCCATTTTCAAATATTACTAGCAGTTAACTTGCATAAAATTCCACAAATTTCCAGTATTTTAGGATATTTATCCAACTGAATCTGAAAGCAAGATTTTAAAAGGTATCAAGTAAAAGACAGATTTATTTATTTATTGAGGAACAACTGAGTCTCAACATTGGGCTCAATCTTATGAAGTTTAATTTAATTAAAAACCATAACACAACATTGAACTGGTGTTGAACTGAACACTATGTGTCTATTTTGGAGGTGAGAAGGCTAAGGCTCGTATTTACGAAGTGACCATTTAAAATGATACAGACAACGGGTTTCCAGTCAGGATGCCACAGTAGGTAAACAATGTGTCTGCCTCCTCTCATGATCACATTAAAACTACAACTAAGCTACAGAACAACGATCATTGAGAATTGCTTGAAGTCTAGCTGAACAGAAGTCCTATAACTAAGTATATAGAGAACAAATCACGTCAAGACTGGTAGGAGGAGTGGAGATGCAGAATGGGTTGGTCCCACACCTATGTGTGGCGGCTGAAAATCGGGAGGAGTATCTCAGTTGCAGAGGTCCCCTGCTGAGGAGCAAGGAATGCCAGCCTCACACCAGGCTCCTCAGTCCAGGATTCCAGTTCCAGGAAGAGAAGTACCCACAACTTCTCGCTGTAGAAACCAGTGTGGCTGAGATTGTGGCTGAGTGAGATGGAGAGCTCCTGGAGTTCCAGGCGTTCCTCCTAAACGTCCCACACACAACTTAATCACTGATAGACTCACTTGCTTTGAGCTCCAGTGCTGGGGCAGCAGCTTGAAAAGTGCCAGGGGAATACAGGGAGGAATTGAGTTATCTGGCCTCGGGCAAGGGCAGGAGGGGGAAGCTTTCACCCAGACAGAAGTCATTGTTCCTTTGTTAAGCCTTCTGCCCACCCAGTGTGCAGAGGAAGGTGGACCTCATATCTGAATCTCCATCAACTTAGCTAACACTCTTTGCCCCACTCTGGTGATTCCTTGAGACCCCATCTCACCCAACTTGTGGACCGACCCATGCCGATTCCAGTGGCCTTTCCATAAAAACGGCCTATCTTGGCTCATGCTGTGGAGTTTCCTAAAATCTCTCAAACCCCAAACAAGCAGCATCTGGCCTCAGCATACCTTGCATCTCTTGCTAAGCAGCACCAAGCCTGGTACTAATGGCAGGCAGCCTCATTTCACACCTTAGCCTCTCTCAGACACCAGCAGGCCCAGTATAAGTGGCAAGCACCTGCAGATCACTTTGTAGCTCATAACAAGTGACCCCAGACAGAGCACAGGGAGTAGCTGAACTTGGCCTGCAACAGAACCCCTCCAAGAGGCCCCACAATTAACACACCTGGTGACCAGTTTCAGACCAGACCAGAGAACCACCCAACCACCTCCACAAATGACACACCCAAAGGGGAAATGGGGCAGGCACAAGAGTTCTGCTAAAGTGAATCCTCCTCCATACGTTCAGCCCCTGCACAACAGTTCCTCCACTGCAGTCACAGCCGCTTCTCAAACCAATCAAGATGGAGTGTCAATCCCTCTGACTGATGTGCAAACAGCAACCAAGGCTCAATAACAACAGGAGGGCACACACAACCCCCACAAGGGACACACCTGGAGCACCCAGCTCAGGTGAACAGGGAGACTGTGCCACTGGACCACAGTACACCTACTAAATAATGCCACTCTGCTAATACTGGCAGACATAGCAACTTTGTACAAAAACAAAGAAGGGAGGCAGCCAAAATGGGGAGACAAACAAACATGTCACAAGTGAAAGAACAGAACAATGCTCTAGAAAAAGAAATAAACGAAATGGAGACAAGCAATCTACCAGATGCAGAGTTGAAACACTGGCTATAAGGAAGCTCAACGATTCCATTGAGAACTTCAACAAAGAGATAGGAAACATACAAATTGAGATAGAAAATATGAAAAAGAACCAGTCAGAAATAAGGAATACAACAAATGAAATGAATACATTAGAGGGAATCAACATAGGTTAGATGAAGCAGAGGATCGAATCAGTGATTTGGAAGATAAAGTAGCAGAGAACACCCAATCAGAACAGCAAAAAGAAAGGAGAATCAAGAAAAATGAAGTAGTTTAAGGGGTCTCTGGGACATCAACTGTATCAATATTCACATCATACAGATACCAGAAGGAGAGACAGAGAGACCAAGGAATTGAAAACATATTTGAAGAAATAATAACCAAAAACTTCCCTAACTTGGTGAAGGAAATTGACATACAAGCTCAGTAAGCTCAGAGAGTCCCAAACAAGATGAACCCAAACAGCCCCAAACCGAGACACAATATAATTCAAATGCCAAAGGTTTCCAGACAAAGAATCTTAAAAGCAGCAAGCAAAAAGAAGCCAGTTACCTATGCGGGAGCTATCATAAGATTGTCAGCTGATTTCTCAACAGAAACTTTGCAGGCCAGAAGGTATTGGCACTACATATTCAAAGTAAGGAAAAGCAAGGACCTCCAACCAAGGGTACTCTATCCAGCAAGGTTATCATTTAAAATTGAATGACAGATAAAGTGCTTCCCAGATAAGAAAAAGATAAAGGAGTTCATAAACACCAAACCAGTATTACAAGAAATGTTAAAGAGACCTCTTTAAGACGAAGAAAAAAATTATCAAAATATGAAAAATAAAATGGCAATGTCCACATAGCTAACAGCAATACTTACAATGCAAACGAATTAAATGATCCAATCAAAAGACAGAGTGGCTGAAACAATAAGAAAACAACACCCTTGCACATGCTCTGTACAAGAAACTCACTTTAGATTGAAAGACACAGACTAAAAATAAAGGAATGGAAAAAGATATTTCATGAACATGAAACAAACAAACAAGCAAGCAAAAGCTGGGGTAGTAATACTTATAGCAGACAAAATAGACTTTATAATAAAGGCTACAACAAGTGACAAGAAAAGGACCCAGTAATCCCCCTTCTGGATATTTATCCGAAGAAACACAAAATGCTCCTTTGAGAGGATGTGCTCATCCATATGTTCACTTGCAGCATTATTTACAATAGCCCAGACATGGAGGCAGCCCGGGTGTCCTTCGATGGATGAATAGATAAAGAAGAGGTGTTACATATATACAATAGAATATTGCTCAGCCATAAAAAAGAATAAAATCTTGCCATCTGCAACAACGTGGATGGATCTAGAGGATATTGTGCTGAATGGAGTAAGTCACAGAGAGAAAGACAAATATATGATTTCACTTATCATTGGATTCTAAAGAAGAAAACAAAGAAACAAACAAAACAGAAACAAACTCATAGATACAGAGAACATTTTGATGGTTGCCAGCCTGCAGGGGTGTTGGGGGTTGGGTGGAAAAGTGGAAGGGTTTAAGAAGTACAAATTGGTAGTTACAAAATAATCATGGGGATGTAAAGCACAGCACAAGGAATATAGTGAATAATATTGTAATAACTATATTTGGGGTGAGATGGGTACTAGATTTATTGAGGTAATCATGCCATAGACTATATAAATGTCTAATCACTATTTTGTACACCTGAAACTAGTATAACACTGAATGCCAACTGTAATTGAAAAATGAAAATTTATTTTAAAATAAACATTATTAATAAACATTATTACATAAATAAAAAAATAATAAAATAAAATAATACAGACATCAAGCCACTATGCTAGCACAAGTTTCTGATCCAGTGATTTTTATATTTCAGCAGTGATTGCGCTTTACTTTATCATGTTAGCACCACCCAGTATTCCCTAAGCACTGACTTTCTCTTTCCTTGTGACATTTTAAAAATCAAAACTAGAATTTAAAAAATCAATTCTGCCAAAATTTTACATTTGTTTTCTTCAGCATTTTCCTCACTTGAAGCTAATTGTATACCTTAACACTCCTGCACATATTTTCAAGTGATGCCCTAGTTTTGTTTTATTACTCTGTGCACTACCATCCAACTTCTGTACCTGTCTTTTAACCACCTGACCTCACGCGAGAGCCCCTGGGCAGCCTCCTGTTGTTCCTTCCTCACTGGGATCATTTATGATTAGAGCACTACCATTTCATTATTTAAAGTCCGTTCTCTCCAAAATTGTAGAACTTTGCTTTCTTGTAGTCTGAGCTAACTTCTAAGTCATGCCTAACTCTTACTTCTATTTCATTTCTATTATAATACATTTCAATAAAATAATTTCTATTTCTCCCAAACTTCCTATATAGTAGTTCCCCCGTATCTGCAATTTTGCTTTCCTCTGTGTCAATTACCCATGGTCAGCTTCAGTCTGAAAATATTACATGTCCCCAACCTGTGGCACGTAACCATGGACGTCACTATGGCTTGATGTGCCAGAAGCACCCAAAGCAGATGATCCTCCTTCCGACATACTGGCAGAAGGTCAACAGCAGCCAATGCTACCTCACCATGTCTGCATCGTTCACCTTACTTCATTTCATCACATAGGTATTTTATTATCTCACATCATTACAAGAACGGTGAGTACAGAACAATAAAATATTTTGAGAGGTGGAGGGAAGGAAAGAAAGAGATAGATAGAGACAGAGAGGACACATTCACACAACTTTTATTACAGTACATTGTTATAATTGTTCTATTTTATTATTAGTTATTGTTGTTAATCTCTTACTGTGCCTAGTTTATAAATCAAGATTTGTCATGGGTATATATGTATATATAGGACAAAACATAGGGTTTGGTACTATCTGCCATTTTGGGCATCCACGGTGGGTCTTGGAACCTATTCCCCACAAATAAAACTGGGCCTACTACATCTGCATTATCGACAAATTATTTTCTTTCCATAATAATTAAAATGATAACAGCTACACATATCTCCAAATTTATCATAAATACCCTGGTTGTTTTCTAAGACATTTGACCTGGGCTTGTTAGAACACCAAGAACCCCTGGGATGGCTGGAAGATAGATGGTTCCATAGTCACCAAACACCAACAGCAATGGCCAGTTCATCTAAACTGCCTTGTTTGCCCTTCAGAGAATACTGGAGCTGGTGACCGACTTCAAATTGTCACTGTATCCTTCTCAGTATTTCTTGAGATAGCCTCTCTGGCACCCAGATTTCCACATTAGACTTTACAAACCCAATGAGGCAGCTCGTTCTCAGTAGTAGATATTTTTCCTGGTTTCACGGCCACCTTATTTATGCTACTTAGTCTCTATATCCACCCATTTCTTCCTCCAGCTTCCAATGCTCATTTTTATTATTATTTATTTTTCTACTGACTCTAGGTTACCCGTGTCTGTCAAGTTCACTTGTTCATTCATTCATGCATTTGTTCAACTCCTGCTAAGTTCTAAGTTTCAAACCCTTTGCTTACCATGGAGAATTCTAATAAAAATGTGAAATAGTCTCTGACCTCAAAGAGCTCGTGGTTTAATAAAGGAAAGAGCTTATAAATTAATATCAATAGTTCAATTTAATAACTCTAATGACAGAAACACAAAGGGAACAAATAAATGAATAGTTAAAAATCAGTTTAAAAAGTTTTCTATAGAAGCTGCCATAGAAAATAATAAGGGGAAAAATCCTACAAGATAAAAAAGAAAAAAGAAAAAAAACTGCATTTTGAAAAATTCAACTCTTAAACTAGCTAGGTAAAAGAATATATTGAGCTACCCAGTGGGGAACCACTGGAGATTTATAAGCAAAGGACTGTTTGATCAGCATTTATTTTACATAGATGGTTCTGCTGGCAATATGGAGAAAGATTTGAAGAAGTAAAAAGAGGAGAGAAAAAGAAGTCAGAAGGCTGTTTAATAAACTAAGTGATCATCAGGACCTGGAAATAGCAGGAAATGACACATATTTTGGAGATTGAGGTAGAATAGACATATTCTATTATATTTGACATATATTTGTGGTACAGTGGATATAATTTATTGACAGAGTAGTTCTGAAGAGTATGGAGCTGATAGGTATTTAGAATGATCCCAGTTTCTCGTTAATTTAAAAAAAAATGAGGAGAGAGAGGGTAGGATGAATAGGTGGAGCACAGGGGATTTTTAGTACAGTGAGATTACTGTTCACCCTGCGCTAATGGTGGATACATGTCATTGTACTTTTGTCAAAATCCATGGAATATATGACACAATGAGTGAGCCTTACATAAACTATGACCTTTTGTTAATAATAATGCATCAATATTTGTTCATCAAATTTACCACATTAATGAAAAATGTTCATCTAAAGCTGAAGCTGAACAATAATGTCAACTACAAGTGTATATATATATATATATACATATATACATATGTACATATGTATATATATGTGTGTATATATATATATATATATATATATATACAGTTACAAGAAGCGGAGTACAGCATTAGGAATAGAGACAGTGGAAATGTAATGGCTGTGTGCGATGTCAGAAGGATAGTGGATGGGGGAGGGGGGTTGACACAGTGTGAGGGATATAAATGATAAACGTCTATTGCTTTGTTTTGTGCACCTGAAACTAATAAAAAAGTAAAAATAAATAAATAAGTAAATAAATAAATAAATAAATAAATAAATAAATAAATAAATAAAAGAAAATTGTTAATAATAGGGGAAATTGAGGAGAGAAAGTATATGGGAATTCTGTACTTCCCACTCAATTTTCCAGTAAACCCAAAACTGTTCAAGAAAAAAGTCTGTTATAAAAAAAAAAAAAAAAAAAAAAAAAAACAGGGGGGGGGAGAAATCCAGTGTGAGGTCTCCCCGGACCTTAGGAATGCCACTTTAGGTTAGAGGGAGGTCTTCTTCTTGAACACAGTCTCCCGAGTAAGCCTGTGGAAGTCCTGTCTCCACACTTCCTGCAGAACCCAGCACCTGCTTCAGAGGGCTGAATTCCATGCCTCTGATGTTCCTTTCACAACAAGATGCTGTAGTTCTGGATGTGACAGGACAGAAGAGGGTGTGTACCCCATCACAGGAGTTGCATAACATGTTTGCCCCTCATGAACCCAGATTTCCTGAATTACATAATTCTTGCTAATATATTGTGCATTCATAAGCCTGAACATGAATACAAATTCTGCAGCTACTTTGTGCATACGGATGACTTATCACAGCTATAAAACCTGGAGTTTATCCAATTCGTGAATCTCATGGTTCAAATGTGAAACAGTCATAGACTGCAAACTGCATTTTATACAATTCTAACGGATCCATGAAGACAGGAGCAATAGAAGAATAAAAAGGATGAAAAAAATCTGAAGATGTGGAAAAATCTCCAATCTGACCTTTAGAAAAAGGTGTCCCATCAGAACCTTGCCCAGCAGAATATCGATATGTATACCCACATAAACATTTGCCCTCAAGATAAAAATAGAGAAAAACAAAAAAACCATAGCTAGCTCCTTCCTTGCATACAGAGACACCCAGAAACAGGGAGCACATAGTATATGAATTCAAAGTTCAGGAAAGACATTCATGATTCCTAGATACTGCAGACATACCTCTAGGGATATACAATTCATCACTTCCCAAGGGTGTTTACTAAACTTCAGACAAGAAAAGACTTTTTTTTACTGAGCTAAATTCTAATATCTTGAATTGTCCTACCCAAAATTTCAATTTCTCCACATACAGACCAAAAAGAACAAATCTACTCTCAGTAATCAATTCATTCATTTAACATATGTGTGAGGTACACACACTGTGATTATGGACTTAATGTTTGTGCCCCACCCCCCAAATTCACATGTGAAAGCCCTTACCCTCAATGTGATGGTATTTAGAGGTGGGACTTTGGGGAGGTAAGTAGGTTTAGATGAAGTCATGAGGGTAAGGCCCTCTTGATGACATTAGTGACATTATGAGAAGAAGAGAGACCAGAGCTCTCTCTCTCCACCATGTGAGGACACAGCAGGGAGAAGGTGGCCATCTGCAAGCTAGGAAGAGGGATCTCACCAAGAACCAGATCTTCAAGCACCTAGACCTTAGACTTCCCAGACTCCAGAAGTGTGAGAAATAAATACATTGCTTAAACCACCTGTCTATGGCATTTTGTTATAGCAGCTGAGCTGTGTGCTGAACATTGGTTATACAATGGGGAGCAGATAAATTCAGTCTCCGGATCCATGGCATTTATTATCTGGAAGGATGGATGCATATTAAACAAAAAGTAAACACATAAATATATAGTTACACAATGTGATAACTGCTAAGAAAGAAAAGTACTAGAGTCTATGAGAGGGAAAGGAGGTGAGATCTGAGCAGAGACTTGAAGGGTGAATCAGTGTGGATTAGATAAAAAACAGAGATGTTCCAAAAATATGGGCTTGCTTAAGAGCAGAAAACTACGTGTGATCTTTGAGAAGCACACAGAAGCCAGGGAAGCACCAGAGCATTAAGAAATGAGATAAGATAAAATTAGAAAGAGAAGGCATGCAGAATGTCAGTATAGCTAGCTTTGTAGAAAGTCTTGAAATCAAGTAGTACTGCTCTTCCAACTTTGTTCTTTTTCAAAATTAATTTCCTTATTCTACATCTTACATATGAATGTATCATTTATTTTAGAATAATTATGTCTAATTCTATCTTTTTAAAAAAGTCTTCTGGGATTTTGATGAGGATTACATTAAATTTATATCTCAATTAGATTTGCCATCTCAATATTTAGTATTCCAATCCATGAATATTGGATATCTCTCCATTTATTTAGATCTTCTTTAACTTTTCTTGGTGACATTTTCCACTAAGTTTTCTGCTAAGGGCATAATTCTTACACATCTTTTAAAAACATATTCCGAAGAATTTCATGCTTTTGATGCTATTGTAATTGTTTTTCTATTTTTCTTTTTCAGTTGTTTGTCGTTAGTATATAAAAATAACTATTTTTGTATAGTCATTTTGTTTCCTACAATCTGTGAAGATTTATTAATTAGATTTAATTTTATTACAACATTGTTAGGATTTCATCAAAGACTATCATGCCATCAGGAAATAAAGAAGATTTTATGTCTCCCTTTAAAATTGTATGACTTTTCTTTCTTTTATTGCTTGTGGCTCAGGCGAGGATGGCATCATAAGCATGTTATTAGTAGCTACTTCTCTGTGCTCACTATCAGGTTGTGGAAGTTTCCTTTTATTTATTTATTTTTTAATCATGAATGAGTGTTGAATCTTGTTAAATGCCTTTCTCCATAAATTGAGAAGATCATATAATGTTTATCCTTTGTTTTGTTAATGTGGTGAATCACATTAATTTGATTTTTAAGTATTGAAACAAGCTTCTACTCCAGCGATAAAAATTCACTTGAATATATTATCATTTTTACACATTGCTGGATTCAATCTGCTAATACTTTATTGTAAATTTTGGTATCTAAGTTCATGGGGGTATTGGTCAGTAACTTTATTTTCTTGTAATATCTTTTTTAGTTTTTGTTACCAGGGTTATGCCAGTTACATTAAATGAATTTAAAAACATTTTCTTCCCTATTTTCTGAAAGAGTTTACAATTAGTGTTTTTCTTTAAATGTTGGATAGCAGTGAAGGCATCTGGGCGTGGAATTTCATTTGTGGTGAGTCTTACAAATTCAACATCTTTAAAAGATTCATATATCTTTTAAATCCGAATTTATCAGCTGTATTTTTTTTAATTGTCCATTTCATCTAAGTTATTGAATATATTGGCATTGATTTGTTTATAATATTTTCTTATTTTCCTTTTAATGTCTAAAAGAGCTATAGTGAAATCTTCACTCTCATTCCTGATATTGGTCATTTCAGTTTTTTCTCATTTATTTTCCTAAATTAGTCTTACGTAAGGTTTATCAGCATTGTTAAATTTATCAAACAACCAACTTTTGACTTGGTTAACTTTTTATGTTATTACACATATTCTATTGTTTTAAATTATTTTGATTTTACCTTGCTCTTCTTTTTCTATCTTTTTAAGGGGGAAACTAAGAATCTTGAACTTAAGCCTTTTTTATTTCATATATATATATAGGCATTTAAAGCTATAGACTTTCTTTTAAACACTATTTTAGCTGTGTTCCACAAATTTTATGTTCTGTTTTAATTGTTAAGTAGTTAGAAATATATTTTACATTTCTTTTCTAATTTTTTTCCTTTGACCTATAGGTTTAGAATTATGTTATTTAAATTTTGTTGACGATCTTCTAGATTGTCTATTTTTATTGATTTCTAATTTAACATAATTATAGTAGTAAAACAAGCTCCTTAACATTTTACTCTTTTGAAATTTAGTAAGATTTAACTCTATGGCCCAGGGAATGAATGGTCTGTCTTGGTGAATGTTCCATGAATACTTGAAAAGAATGGGCATTTTTCAATTGTTCGGTGTATTGTTCTACAAATGTCAATTATCTCAAGGATTGATAGTGTTGTTTAGATTTTTCTATAGCCTCTGGCCTTTTGTTTATTTGTTATATCAATTTTTAAAAGAATAAAGTTAAAATTTTGACTATTTTAGATTTTTCTATTTCTCCCCTTATATTAGTCAGACTTAACTTCATAAACTTTGACACTTCATTATTAGGTGCATTAATATTTAAAATTGTTGTCTTTCTGGTGAAATTGTGCCTTTTATCATTATGTAATGTCCCTCTTTATCCTTTGTAATACCCCATGGTATAAATTCTACTTTGATATTGAGATAGCATTACCAATTTTCTTATGCTTTCTCTTTTCATGGCAGGTTTTCCTTTTCTGCTCAATCCCTGTGAACCTTTATGTTTAAAATGATTATAGACAGCATTTTTTTGTCAGTTTCATGCTTGCTAATGATGGAAGGTCTAATCCAATGCCTATTACTTCATTATGGCATGTAGAGAAAGTCCTGTGTTCTTTTTCGTGAGTACCATTAATATGCACCGCCTTCTCTTTCCAGTTTGTGGTTCCCCAGAGGCAGGAAATGATATGTTGCTCTGTGAAAATGCATTTATTAGATGTAGCCAATCACCTCAAGCTACTGGAATGTTATAGATCTTTTTTTTTCCCCCTAATCAGAGGCAGTACTTCCCAAACTTTAAAGTGAATAAACATCATTTGGAGGCCTAATTAGATACGGATTCTAATTCAAGAGATCTGAGGTGATGCTCCAGTTTTTGCCAGTTCTGTGCCACCCTTTGATTAACAAGGATCTCTAGGACTTGCTATTCATAGTCATTCAGGTTTTCTATGTCAGAGGTTACAAACTTGAATATCTTGAGGTGGAAGGTGAACATGTGAGAGTGTGAAGCCAGCAGGTGTAATAAAACAGAGGATGGTAAGACTAGGAGCAACCTGAAAAGTGACAACACAACCAAGAACACTAAATTGAAATATTTAAAACACTACGCTGCCAGTACCTTGTGAAGTAAATTCAGACAATATCCAGCTGTGTATGATTTCTGTTCAATGTTTTTATCCATATATTAGTGCTTAAAATAGAATACTCACACCAAAACTGACAATGATCCATGTATAAACAACCTTTAAGCTCAGTCTGCAAAGAGTAATTGATCCACCTTGGGTTTGGCCATGACTTTTTGGATACAACACCAATAACACGATCAATGAAAAAATTGATAACTTGGCTGTATTTGTCCTAATTGATAATTAGCCCTGCCCAGTTCATGTTTTCTACATTTTGCCTACAAATATATTTTAAAACGGACATAGGTCTCATTAAAATCCACATACATTTCTCTTGCTCTTTAAAAAACGTTTATATATATTTTAATTTATCTATCATAAGACTTTCACTTATCAATGTATAAAGCTCCTTCACGTCTTTTCATGACTTGATAGTTCATTTCTTTTTAATACTGAATAATATTCCATTGCCTGGATGTACCACAGTTTATTCATCCATTCACCTATTGAAGGACATCTTGGCGGCTTCCACATTTTGCCAATTATAAATAAAGCTGCTATAAAGATTCATGTCAAGATTTTTGTGTTCTATCTGATTTCAGTTCATTTCAGTGAATACCAAGGAGCATGACTGCTGGGTCACATGGTAAGAGTACATTTAGTTTTGTAAGAAACTGTCAAACTTTATTCTAAAGTGGCTATACCATTTTGAATCCCCACCGTCAATAAAGAAGAGTTCTTCTTGCTCCACATTTTCACCAGGATTTGGTGGTGTCAGTGTTTTGTATTGTGATTATTCTAATAGGTATATCGTGTTATCTTATTTTTGTTTTATTTTTCAATTCCCTAATGTTATATGATGTTGTGCATCTTTTCATATGCCTTTTTCCATGTGTATATCTTATTTTGTGAGGTGTCTGTTCAAATATTTTGCTAATTTTCTAAATAAGATGTTTGTTTTTATTATTGTTCAATTTTAAGAATTTTTTGTATATTTTGGATATTATCCTTTATCTGACAGATATTTTGCAAAGATTTTATCCCAATCTGTGACTTTGCTTCTCAATTTCTTAACAGCGTCTTTCTCACAGAAGTTTTTAATTTTAATGAAGTCCAAGTTATCAATGTATTCTTTATTGTCTTTCGGTGGTGTATCTAAGAAGTCGTCACTAAACTGAAGATCATCTAGACTTTCAGTTTATCATACAACTGCAAAAACAGGATACATCGTTTAAAATCAAAAGTTTAAAGACAGTTTTATAGAATAAAGTTTCTTTCTATCTTTTTTTTAAATTTACTGGGATGACAATTGTTAGTAAAATTACATAGATTTCAGGTGTACAATTCTGTATTACATCTTCTATAAATCCCATTGTGTGTTCACCACCCAGAGTCAGTTCTCCTTCCATCACCATATATTTGATCCCCCTTTACCCTCTGGTAACCACTAAACTATTGTCTGTGTCTATGAGTTTTTGTTTCTCATTGGTTTGTCTTGTTCTTTTGTTGTTTTTGGTTTCTATACCACATATCAGTGAAATCATATGGTTCTCTGCTTTTTCTGTCTGACTTATTTCGCTTAGCATTATAATCTCAAGATCCATCCATGTTGTCACAAATGGTCCTATTTCATCTTTTCTTACCACCAAATAATATTCCATTGTGTATATATACCACAACTTCTTTATCCAGTCATCTATCAAAGGACATTTTGGCTGTTTCCATGTCTTGGCCACCGTAAACAAAGCTGCAATGAACATTGGAGCACACGTGTTTTTATGTACAAATGTTTTCAAATTTTTTGGGTAGATACCCAGGAAAGAGATTGCTGGGTCATATGGTAATTCTATTCGTAATTTTTTGAGAAACGTCCACACTGCCTTCCATAACCACTTCACCAGTCTGCATTCCCACCAACAGTGTATGAGGGTTCCTTTTTCTCCACAGTCTCTCCAATACTTGTTACTATTTGTCTTGTTGATGATAGCCATTCTGTCATGGAGTGGAGTGATATCTGATTCTGGTTTTTATTTGCATTTCTCTGATGATTAGTGATGTTGAGCATTTTTTCATATGTCTATTTGCCATTTGTATGTCCTCTTTGGAGAAATGTCTCTTCAGGTCGTCTGCCCATTTTTCAATTGGGTTGTTTGTTTTTTTGGTGTTAAGTTTCATGAGTTCCTTGTATATTTTGGATATTAGCCCCTTATTGGAGGCACTGTTTGCAAAAATCTTCTCCCACTCAGTTGGTTGCCTCTTTATTTTGTCGATGGTTTCTTTTGCTGTGCAGAAGCTTTTAAGTTTCATATAGTCCCATTCATTTATTTTAGCTTTTACTTTCCTTGCCTTTGGAGTCAAATTCATAAAATGTTCTTTGAACCCAAGGTCCATAAATTTATTACCTATGTTTTCTTCTATGCAGTTTATTGTGTCAAGTCTTATGCTTAAGTCGTTGTTCCATTTTGAATTAATTTTGGTACATGGTGACAGATAGCAGTCCAGTTTCATTCTTTTGCACGTGGCTATCCAATTCTCCCAGCACCATTTATTGAAGAGGCTGTCTTTTCTCCATTGTATGTTTTTCGCTTCTTTGTCAAAAATTATTTGGCCATATGTATGTGGTTTTATTTCTGGGTTCTCAATTCTATTCCATTGGTCTATGTGTCTGTTTTTCTGCCAATACCATGCTGTTTTGATTATTGTTGCCTTGTAGTACAAGCTAAAGTCAGGGAGTGTGATACCTCCAGTATTGTTCTTTTTTCTTAAGATTGCTTTGGCTATTTGGGGTCTTTTGTGATTCCAAACAAATCTGATGATTTTTTGTTCTATTTCTTTAAAAAATGCCACTGGGATTTTGATGGGGATTGTATTAAATCTGTATATTGCTTTGGGTAATATGGCCATTTTAACTATGTTGATCCTTCCAATCCATGAGCACGGAATGTCTTTCCATTTCTTTGTGTCTTCAATTTCTTTTAAAAATGTCTTACAGTTTTCATCATATAGGTCTTTCACATTCTTGGTTAAGTTTTTCCTAGGTATTTTGTTCTTTTTGCTGCAATTGCAAAGGGAATTGTTTTTTGTATTTCTTTTTCTGAGATTTCATTGTTAGTATATAGGAATGCAATGGACTTTTGTACGTTGATTTTGTAGCTGGCAATTTTACTGCATTCGTAGATTGTTTCTAATAGCTTTTTGGTGGAGTCTTTAGGGTTTTCTATATATAGCATTATGTCATCTGCAAAGAGTGACAATTTAACTTCTTCATTCCCAATTTGGATGCCTTTTATTTCTTTCTCTTGTCTTATTGCTCTGGCAAGGACTTCCAACACTATGTTGAAAAGCAGAGGTGGTAGGGGACAGCACTGTCGTATTCCTGAATGTAGAGAAAAAGGCTTCAGTTTTTCACCATTATTTATGAGATTAGCTGAGGGCTTGTCATATATGGCCTGTATTATGTTAAGGTATTTTCCTTCTATACCTATTTTATTAAGTGTTTTAATAATAAATGGATGTTGCGTCTTGTCAAATGCTTTTCCTGCATCAATTGATATAGTCATATGATTTTTGTCCTTTATTTTGTTTATGTGATGTATCACATTGATGGATTTGTGGATGTTGAACCATCCTTGTGCCTCTGGGATGAACCCCACTTGGTCGTGATGAATAATCTTTTTAATGCATTGTTGTATTCGATTTGCTAGAATTTTGTTTAGGATTTTTGCATCTATATTCATCAGAGATATTGGTCTGTTGTTTTCTTTTGTTGTGTTGTCCTTACCAGGTTTTGGTATCAAGGTAATGTTGGCCTCATAAAATGAGTTAGGGAGTACTGTCTCTTCTTCAATTTTTTGGAAGAGTTTGAGCAGGATTGGTATTAGATCCTCTTTGAAGGTTTGGTAGAATTCACTAGTGAAGCCATCTGGTCCCGGACTTTTGCTTTTGGGAAGGTTTTGGATGACTGATTCAATTTCATTACTGGTGATCGGTCTGTTTAGATTTTCTAGTTCTTCATGGTTCAGCCTAGGAAGGCTATATGTTTCTAAGAACTTGTCCATTTCTTCTAGGTTATTGAATTTGGTGGCATATAGTCCTTCATAGTATTCTTGGATGATCCTTTGTATTTCTGTGGTGTCTGTGATAACTTCCCCTTTTTCATCTCTGATTTTGTTAATCAGTGTCTTCTCTCTTTTTTTTTTAGTGAGTCTAGCCAAGGCTTTGTCTATTTTGTTAATCTTTTAAAAGAACCAGCTCTTTGTCACATTATCTTTTTCTATTGTCTTTTTATTCTCTATTTCATTTAGTTCTGCTCTGATTTTTGTTATTTCCTCTCTTCTGCTGTCCTTGGGTTTCATTTGTTCTTCTTTTTCTAGTTCTTTAAGGTGTAACATGAGGTTATTTATTTGGGATTTTCCTTGTTTCTTGAGATAGGCCTGTAATGATATAAATTTCCCTCTTAAAACTGCTTTTGCTGCATCCCAAAAATTTTGGTAGGATGTATTTTCATTGTCATTTGTTTCTATGTATGTTTTGATCTCTCCTCTAATTTCTTCTTTGTCCCGGTCATTTTTTAAAAGTATGTTGTTTAATCTGCATGTATTTGTGTTTTTTCCTGCTTTCTTTTGCAGTTGATATCCAATTTCAAAGCCTTGTGATCAGAGAATATGCTTGGTATGATTTCAATCTTCTTAAATTTGCTGAGGCTGATTTTATGACCCAATATATGGTCTATCCTTGAGAATGTTCCATGTACACTAGAAAAAAATGTATAGTCTGATGTTTTAGGATGAAGTACTCTATAAATGTCAGTTATGTCCATTTCATCTAATGTGTCATTTAGAGCTGTTATTTCGTTATTTATTTCTGTTTGTATGATCTATCCGTAGCTGTCAATGATGTATTTAGGTCCCCTATTATAATTGTGTTTTGGTCGATGTCTCCCTTTAGTTCTATTAGTAGTTCCTTGGTATATTTCGGTGCTCCCTGATTGGGGGCATAAATATTGATGACTGTTATGTCTTCTTGTTGTACAGTCCTCTTTATCATTATGAAATGTCCATCTTTATCTCTTGTTGCCTTTTTTTATCCTGAAGTCTGTTTCATCTGATAGCAGTATGTCTACACCTGATTTTCTCTGGATACCATTTGCTTGGAGTGTCAATTCCCACCCTTTCACTTTGAGTCTATATTTGTCCTTGTAGCTGAGATGTATCTCTTGGAGGCAGCATATGGTTGGGTTTAGTTTTCTGATCCAATCTGCTACTCTGTGCCTTTTTATTGGTGAGTTCAGTCCATTTACATTTAGGGTGCAGGGATCCATCCAGATAGGTGGGGACAGGGGCAGGGTGGGTTGTGAGAGGTGGCCCAGAGCAATGGCTGTGACCACCACCACAGCTAGTTCTACTTCCACGGATCCCTCCCCTTTGCTGGAACTAGTTGGGCTGCAGGTCCGCATCTGTGGACCAGTTCTCAGAACTGCAAATATTCTGTTCTTTTGATCTGACACTGCTACTGTTCTGCTTCTAGTACTGGGCAGGTGAGGGCAGGGCGAGCTCTGGGAGTGTGGGGAGGGGGCGGCAAGTCTCAGTGACTAAGGCTTCCATTCTCTGCTCGGCAGTGAGGGCTTAAATCACCATTTTCAGCTTTCTTCCCTCAGTCTTTGTTCCAAAGTCTCTACCGTGAGCGTTGGGTTCAGCCGGGGTATATGCTGTCCCTTTAGCCCTGTGGGCCATAAGCGGAGCCATAGCAGTCTGAGTTCTTCCCTCTCCCACAGCTGCGGTAGTTCCAGGATGCACCGAGCTCGGAGCACTGAACTAGGTCTGGATCCTGCACCTGCATGGCTCCATCTCCGCACTTCTCCCTTCCCTCTTCCCCCACTCGTGCAATTCGCCCACCTTTAGGTGAATTCAGTAGTGGGCCTCTTCGTCTTGCCTGTCTGCTGTGCAGGGAGTCCTTTGTGGAGTTATTGTTGTTCGATTAGTTGTAAATTCCAGGGGAGATTTACAGAGGCTCACCTCATGCAGACATTTTGATGACAAGTTTATTTCTTTACATCAAGATGATTGCAAGGAAAACTAATTTTGGATAAATTAAGCTATTACTAAGTGCACTTTTTCCCCCTCTGAAAATGTGTAGATATGTGGGAACAAGAAAAAGCTCCTCTCCTAACAATTGAAGAGGAAGGAATGATTCCAAATCTACTCTAAAAAGCCAGCATTTCCCTGATAGCAAAACCAAAGATATTATGAGGAAGAGGAAGAAGAAGAAATAGAAGAAGGAGAAGAAGAAGGAGCAGAAGAAGAAGAAGAAGAAGAAGAAGAAGAAGAAGAAGAAGAAGAAGAAGAAGAAGAAGAAGAAGAAAGGAACGGGAGAGGAGGAGAAGGAGGAGAATGAGGAGGAGGAAGGGGGGAGAAGGGGAAAGAAGAGAAGGAGAAGGAGGAAATTACAGGCCAACATTCTTGATGAATATAGATGCAAAAATCAGCAGAATATTAGCAAACTGGATTCAGCAATACATTAAAAGGATTATACATCATGACCAAGTGGGATTTATCCCCAGGATGCAAGGATGGTTCAACACCCATAAATCATCACATTAACAAAATGAATGCTAAAAATCATGATTATCTCAATAGACTGCAGAAAAAGCATTTGGCAAAATTCAACATCCTTTTATGATAAAGACTCAAAAAATTGAATGGAGAAAGAACATATCTCAATATAATAAAGGCTACATATGAAAAACCTAGAGCTAATATCATACTCAATGGTGAAAAGCTGAAAGCTTTTCCTCTAAAATCAGGAACAAGACAAAAACACCCACTATCACCACTTCTAATCAACATAGTACTGGCAGTCCTAGCCAAAGCAATCAGACATGAAAAAGAAATAAATGCCACCTAACCATAAACCATAAAGGAAGAAATAAACCCTCACTATTTGCAATTGAATATATATATATATATTCAACATATATGTATATACCATAAAACCCTAAAGACGCCAATAAACAGTTATTAGAAGTAATAAATGAATTTGGTAAAGTTGCAGGGTACAAAATCAATATCTAAAGAAAAGAATAAGTGAATGAACTAATCAGAAACTGTTTGGGAGACAATGAGGAAAAACTGAGGGTTGCTAGATGGGCGGGGGGAGTGGGGGGTGGGGGGGAGGGTGAGGGGATTGGAGGGCAGTCGGTGACCACAGGATGGCCACGGGGTTTGAAAATTAATCTGGGGAACGTAATTTGGTGGTTACCAGAGCGTAAGGGGGTTGGGGGGTGGGGGATGAGGGTGAGGGGGATCAAATGTACAGTGATGGAAGGGGAGCTGACTCTGGGTGGTGAACACACAGTGTGATTTATGGATGATGTGATTCAGAATTGCACAACTGAAATCTATGTAATTCTACTAACAATTGTCACCCCAATAAATTAAAAAAAAATAAAAAAATAAAAAAAATAAAAAAATATATTGCAGGTCTATACACAAATAGCGAACAATTAGAAGGGGAAATTAAGAGAAGATTTATAATTACATCTCAAAGCAGAAAATATACAGAAATAAATTTAACCAAAGAGGTGAAAGACAAATACTCTGAAAACTATAAGACACTGAAGAAAGAAATTGAAAAAGACACAAATAAATGGAAGGATATACCATGCTCACGAATTGGAAAGACTAATATTGTTAAAATGTCCTTATTACCTAAAGCAATTTATAGATTCAATGCAATCCTTATTAAAATACCAATGGCATTCTTCTCAGATCTACAACAACTAATCCTAAAATTTATATGGAACAAAAAAAACCATGAAGAGCCAAAAAAACCTTGAGAAATTACAAAGTGGGAGGTATCACTCTCCCTGATTTCAAACTATATGGTATGGTAATCACATAAAAACAGATACGTATATCAATGGAATACAGTAGAGAGCCCACAAATAAATCCTCAGTTATATGGTCAATTAATCTATGACAAAGGAGGCAACGATATACAATGGGGTAAAGAAAGTCTCTTCAATAAGTGGTTTGGGAAAACTGGACAGATACATTGAAAAAAAATGAAATTGGACCACTTCCTTACATTATATACAAAGATACAATCAAATAGATTAAAGACTTAAATATAAGATCTGAAACCATAAAACTCCTAAAAGAAAACATATGCAGTAAACTCTTTGGCATCAGTCTTAGTGATATCTTTTTGGATATGTCTTCTAAGCGTATAAAGATGAAGCCATTTCAAGAATGGTAGGATGGGCAGAGACATGAAATGGGCTGGCCACATACCCATGTTTGGCAATTAAGAATCAGGAAGGATATCTTGGTTGCAGAGGTTCCCCCTGAGGAGTGAGGGGTCCCAGCCTCACACCAGGATTCCCAGCCCAGAGTTCCAGTGCTGAGAAGAGGAACTCCCACAACATCTGGCTGTGAAAATCAGCAGGGAATCCATCTGGGTGAGACAGAAGATTGCTGGAAACCTAGGCATCCTCTTAAAGGGCTAGCATACAGATTCTTTCACTCACAAACACTCACTCTAAACTCCAATAGATGCACAGAAGCTCAAAACGTGCTCAAGACTTACAGGGAGAAACTAAATTGTGTGGCTTCTGGGCAAGTGCTGGGAGACAGCTGCCATTTTTCCTCTGTTGAGCTCTCCCCACACACAGCCTGCAGGACAGGTGGGCACCAAATCTGAATCTACATTAACGTAGTGAACACCACTTGCCCCATCCTGGGGATTCCCTGAGACCCTGCCCCAACCAACTTGCACACCACCCAAAGCTTTTTCAGTGGTTGTGTCCCACTGGCACCCAGCTGCCACCCAAGCTGCAGACTTTCTTAAAAACTATCCAAGTTCCGCAGGCCCCAAGTAGGTAGCAGCTGGCCTCAGCGTGCCCTGTGCCTCTTGCTGAGTGGCCACAGGCCTGGCACTGGCACCAAATCTGAATCTGCTTTAACCTAGTGAACACTGGTCACCCCACCCTGTGACTCCCTGAGACCCTGCCCCACCTGACTCGTGTAGCACCCAAAGCACTTTCAGCATGCTGTGCTTCACTGACACCTGGCCTCAGCCCATGCTGCAGACTTTCCTAAAACCTCTCAAAAGTCTGCAGGCCCCAGTCTGGCCTCAGTGTACCCCATTCATCTCGCTGAGTGACTCCAGGCCTGACAGTGGCAGCAGCTGGCCTCGGACCCCAGAGTGGCCTCCCCACGTGCCTCCAGACCCAGCAGAGGCAGCTACCAAACGTGGATCACATTGTAGCTCCTACCAGGCAGCTCCAAGCAGAGCACAAGAAGTGGTTGACCTTGCTAAGAACCCCTCCTAAGAGACCCCAGAATTAACACACCCTATGGTTGGCTTCAGACCACAACAAAAAACCCCACCTGATTAGCTTCACAAACAGCACACCCAAAGGGCACACTGGATAGGCATAGATCCCCCCTGGGCAAAGCTCAGTCTGTGGGATAAGCCACTGCACAGTAGCTCCTCTGCTGTGGTTGTGATCAGTCCTCATAGCCGATCAGCCTGAGGGTCAATCCCACCCACTGACATGATAACAGCAATGAAGGCTATAACAGGAGAACAAACACAGGGAGTTAGCCAAAATGAGGATACAAAGAAACATGTCACAAATGAAAGAAAAGGACAAAACTCTGGATAAAGAACTCAAAAAATAGACAAACATACTACCAGAGACAGAGTTCAAAACATTGGTTATAAGGATGCTCAATGAACTTAGGGAAAAATAGAATATCTTAGTGAGAACTTGAACAAAAAGATAGAAAACATAAAAAATCAGAAATGAAGAATACATTAGGTGGAATCAAGAGCAGATTAGATGAAGCAGGGATCAAATCAGTGAATTTGAAGACAAGGTAACAAAAAACACCCAATTGAAATAGCAAAAAGAAAAAAGAATTTTAAAAGTTAGGATAGTTTAAGGGACCTCTGGTACAACTTCAAGTTTAACAACATTTGCATCACGGGGTACCAGAAGGAGGAGAGAGAAAGCAAGGGAATGAAAACCTATTTGAACAAATAATGACTGAAAACTTCCCTAACCTGGTAAAGAAAATAGACGTACAAGTCCAGGAAGTGCAGAGAGTCCCAAACAATCTGAACCCAAAGAGGCCCACTCCAAGACACATTATAATTAAAATGGCAAAGGCTGAAGACAAAGAGAGAATCTTAAAAGCAGCAAGAAGAAAGCTGTTAGTTACCTACAAGAGAGGTCCCATAAGATGGTCAACTGATTTCTCAACAGAAACATTGCAGGCCAAAGTAATGAAAAGCAAGAACCTACAACCAAGATTACTCTACCCAGCAAGGTTATCATTTAGAATTGAAAGGCAGATAGAGAGATTCCCAGACAAGAAAAAGTTTAAAAAGTTCATCACCACCAAACCAGTATTGCAAGAAATATTACAGGGACTTCTTTAAGAAGAATAAAAATAAAATTATACATATATATATATTAAAATATCATACAGAAAAAACCTCTCACTGAGAAAGACAAATACATAATAAAAACAGTGGATCAACCAACACTAAAGCTAGTAAAAAGGTTAAAAGGCAAAATTAGAAAGATCATGTATAATTGCAAGAGTAAATTAAAAGATACACACACACACAAGAGGTAAAAATTAATGACAAAAATATAAATGTGGAGGAGGGAGGGTAAAACTGGTAATGACTTTAGAATGTGTTGGAACTTAAGTGACCATCAACTTAAAATAGACTGCTATAAACATAGCTTGACATATATGAAACACATGGTAACCACAAATGAAAAATCTACAAGAGATATACAAGAAATAAAGAGAAAGAAATCCATACACAACATTACAGAAAGTCATCAACATACAAAAGAGCAAGAGATTAAGAAAGGAAAAACAATCGGAAAACAATAAAATGGCAACAATCACGTATCTATCAATAATCACTTTAAATGTAAACGTATTAAATGCTCCAATCAAAACATGAACGGATAAAGAAAGTGTGTGTGTATGTGTGTGTGTGTGCGCTTTTCATCGCTTTGAATATTTTGTGCCAGTTTCTTTTGGCGTGCAATGTTTCTGTTGAGAAATCAGCTGACTTGTTTATGGGAGCTACCTTATAGGTAACTAAAAGCCTGAACAGAATATCATTCAGCCATAAAAACAAATGAAATCTTATCATTTGTGACAACATGAATGGGCCTAACGGGTATTATGCTAAATGAAATAAGTCAGACGGAGAAAGACAAATACCATGTGATTTCACTTTATGTAGAATCTAAAAAAGTAAATAAATGAACGAAGAAAACAGAAACAAAATCATAGACACAGAGAACTGATTGTTGCCAGATGGGGGGTGGCGTGGGGGATGGGTTAAAAAGGTGAAGGGAGGAAGAAGTACAAATTGGCAGTTACAAAATAGTCACAGAGATGTAAAGTACAGTTTAGGGAGTATAGTCAATAATATCATAATAAAATATAGTCTCAGGTGGATGCAAGACTTAACTGTTACACTATATACCTGAAATTAATATATTGACTGTCAATTGTAATTGAAAATTTTTTTTAAATAAAAAATGTATTACAAAGTCACAGTAATCAAAACTGTGGTATTGGTATGAAGAAAGACATGCACACGAATGGAAAAGAATAGAAGCCAGAAATACTGTTCTGTATATGGACAAATAATTGTCAAAAGTGTGTCAAGACAATTCAATGAGGAAATGAGTCTTTTTTAACAAATAGTTTGGAAAACTGGATAACCTTATTTAAAAGAATGAAATAGAATCCTTACATTCTACCATGTACAAAAGTTGACTCAAAATGGATCAAAGACCTAACTAAATATAAGACATAGAACTATAAAATTTTTAGAAGAAAATGTGGGAAAATTTTCAGAATATTAGATTTGGTAATAATTTCTTATATATGACAATAAAAGCAAAGACAACAAAACATAGATAATTTGGACTTCATCAAAATTAAAAACTTTTCAGCATCCAAGGACTATCATCAGAATGAAAAGGCAACCCATGGAATGGAAGAAAATATTTGCAGATCATATATCTGACAAGGGATTAATATCCAGAATATATTTTTTAAAACTTCTACAACTCAATAATAAAAAAAAATAATAAAGTGGGCAAACGACTTGAATAGACATTTTTTTAAGAAGATAAAGGAATGAACAATAAACACATAAAAAGATGCTCAACATCACTAATTATCAGGAAAATGCAAATCAAATCAAAATGAGATACCACTTCACACTAGGTATAATCACTGTCATTAGGACAGCTATTATGAAAACAAAACAAAACAAAACAGAAAACCGAGAAAACAAGTGTTGGCAAGGATGTGGAGAAAATGGAATCCTTGTGATTTGCTGGAGGAAATGTAAAATGGTGCATTTGCTGTAGAATATGGTATAGTAGTTCCTCAAAAAAATTAAAACCAGAACTACCATATAATCCAGAAATTCAACTTCTGAGTATATACCCAAAAGTATTGAAAGCAGAAACCTGAACAGATATTTCTATACTATGTGTATGGCAGCATTATTAAATACTAGGCAAAAGATGGAGGTAAACCAAGTGTTTCTTGATAGATGAATGGAAAACAAAATATGGTATATACATACAAAGGAATGTTACTCAGCCATTTAAAAAGAAAGGAAATTCTGACACTTGCTACAACACGGATGAACATTGAAGACATGCTAAGTTAAATAAGCCAGTCGAAACAAGGACAGAAACTACATCATTTCACTGATATGAGGTACCTAGAATAGTCAAATTCATAGAGACGTAAAATAGAATAATAGTTTCCAGGTCCTAGGGTAGCAAGAAATGAGGAGTGTTGTACAGCCTTTCAGTTTGGCAAGATGAAGTATTCTAGAGATGGATGGTGGTGATGTTTATAGAATAATGTGAATGTACTTAATAACACTGAAATTTACACTTAAAATAATTTAAATGATAAAATGTATGTTATATACAAAGGGTGCCAAAAAAACGTATACTCATTTTAAGAAAAGAAAAAGCTGTATCAAAATTGTAATAATATATACTGATAACAAAAGATGAATACAAGTCATGTGTATACATTTTTTTGGCACCCCTGGTATATTTTTCTACAATATAAAAGATAAATTAAAAAACAATAGACATGTGTTTTAATAATGTATTTTAATATCTAATGTTGTTTTTAAACAAATTTTACTTGAGTTTTTTACTTTGTTGAGTTAAACAAAGTTTACTTGAGTAAAATGAGTAAAGTTTACTTGAGTTTAATGAGTAAAAAGCAATAAAATATAACAATTTAAAAACGAAATATAGAAGACACCCCATTGAAAAAAAATGGAGAAAAATTTAATTACCTCCTAAAAAGAAATGGATCAGACAGCTTCAGAAAAGAGTTGTTGGGTAGGGGTGAAGTGGAACAGAGTGATATGGAAGCAAAATTTTTGTATGCTACTAAAAAAAAGATGGTATTAATCTAAAATAGATTTTTATAAATTAAGATGTTAATTGTAATGCTCGGGAACAACAAAGACTATGATTCAAAAAATATATAGTAAAAAAAAATGTACTTAAAATAGTATGCAAAATATATCTATTTAATACAAAAGAAGGCTGTAATGGAAGAAATAAGGAACAAAATATATATGACATATACCGACCGTGTTTCCCCAAAAATAAGACCTAGTCGAACAATCAGCTCTAAGGCATCTTTTGGAGCAAAAATTAATGTAAGACCCAGCATTATATTACATTATATTATATTATACCTGGTCTTATATTATAGTAAAATAAAACCTGGTGTTATATTTATATTATATTATATTATATTATATTATATTATATTATATTATATTATATTATACCTGGTCTTACATTTTAGTAAAATAAAACCTGGTCTTATATTAATTTTTGCTCCAAAAGACGCATTAGAGCTGACTGTCCAGCTCTAGGTCTTATTTTCAGGGAAACATAGTAGAAAACAAACAGCAAAATGGCACAAGTGAGTTTTTCCTTATCATTAATTATATTAAATATAAATGGGTTAAACTCTCCAATTAAAATGTAGAGATTGGTAGAATGAATTAAGAAAACCTAACCCAACTATATGCTTTGTAGAAGTGACTCACTTTAAGTTTAAAGACAAATAGATTGAAAGTAAATAGATGGAAAACAAATTCTCTGCAAACAATAACCAAAAGAGAAATAGAGTGGTTATACTAATATCAGACAAATTAGACATGAAGACAATTTTTTATGAGAGACAAAAAAGACATATAGATAAAAGTCATATATAACAATTACAAATATAAACATATATTCATCTAACAATAGAGTACCAAAATATAGGAAGCAAAACTGACAAAACTGAAGGAAGAAATAGGCATTTCTACAAAAATAGTTGGAGACTTCAATATCCCACTTTCAACAGAAGATCAGCAATTAAATGGAAAACATGAACACTATGAACCAACTATACTTGAAGATAAAACAGATAATATGAATTGCCTTATAGCTATGACAAATTAATTCATAATTTAAAAGCTCCGAAAATATGAAATATCCAGGTTTACATGGTTTCCTTGGAGAATTATACCAAACATTTAAAGATGAATTAACACCAATTTTGCATAATCTCTTCCAGAAAATAGAAGATGAGGGAAGCCTTCCTAAATTATTTTATCAGTCCCGTGTTACCCTGATATCAAAAATAGTACAAGATGATTATTGATATGTGAGGATTTCCTATCATTCTATCTTTAGTTTTCTGGTAAGACTGTGGAGGTTCCTCAAAAAATTATGAATAGAAATACCATATGACCCAGCAATCCCTCTCCTGGGTATCTACCCAAAAAATCTGAAAACATTTATACATAAAGACAAGTGTGCTCCAATGTTCACTGCAGCTTTATTTACGGTGGCCAAAACATGGAAACAACTGCAATGTCCTTTGATAGATAAATGGATAAAGAAGCTGTGGCATATATACACAATGGAATACTATTCGGCAGTAAGAAAAGATGAAATAGGACCATTTGTGACAACATGGATGGATCTTGAGATTATAACACTAAGTGAAATAAGTCAGACAGAAAAAGCAGAGAACCATATGATCTCACTGATATGTGGTATATAAACCAAAAACAACAAAAGAACAAGACAAACAAATGAGAAACAAAAACTCATAGACACAGACAATAGTTTAGTGGTTACCAGAGGTTAAGAGGGGAGGGGTGTGGTAGATAAAGGTAAAGGGGATCAAATATATGGTGATGGAAGGAGAACTGACTCTGGGTGGTGAACACACAATGGGATTTATAGATGATGTAATACAGAATTGTACACCTGAAATCTATGTAACTTTACTAAAATTGTCACCCCAATAAACTTTAATTTAAAAAAACAGTACAAGAAATAAAAAAGTACAAACCAATATTTCTCATGAATTTAGATGCAAAAATCCTCAAAGTCCAACAATATATGAAAAGAATCATAAACTGTGACCAAATGAGATTCATTCAAGGTATATTTAACATTTAGAAAACAATCAATGCAATCTATCACATGAAACAAGATAAAGAAGGAAAAATCATATGATCATATCAAATAAAGCATAAAAAGCATCTGATAAAACTCAATACTTATTCATGATAGTCTTACCAAGTTATAATCAATTAGTTTAATGCAATTACAACTGTAATTAATGCAATGCCTATCAAAACCACAGAAAAAATTTTTATAGACATAGACAAGCTTATTTCAAAATTTATATGGAAAGGTGCAGGCCCTAGGATAAGTAAAACACCCTTAACGCAAAAGAATAAAACGGCAGAAATTACTCTGCCCAATATTAACACTTACTCTGCAGCTACAGTAATCACGACAGCGTGGTACTGGCAAAAGGATAGGAACACAGATAAACGGAACTGAATAGAGAATACAGAAACAGACCCACACAAATATATCCAACTGATTTCTGAAAAACTGCAAAAGCAACTTAATAAAGGAAGGATAGCCTTTCTAATAAATGGTATTAAATCAATTGGGCATCCATAGACAAAGAAGTAAATAACCAAAACTCAACCTAAATCTTACACCTTATACAAAATTTAACTCAAAATTGATAGTAGACTGAAATGTAAAATAAAAAACTACAACACTTTTAGGGGGGAAAATCACATATGAAAAACAGGAGACTATCTTTGAGGCTAAAGCCAAGCAAAGAGTTAGACTGACACAAAAAGCATGATCCACAAAAGAAAAATTTATAAATTAGACCTCATAAATTTTAAAAACTTTCTTTGTGAAAGACCTTTCTAAGAGTTTGAAAAGACAAAGATTGGGGGTAATATTTGCAAACCACATATCTGCCAAAGAACTAGTATTTAAAGTATATAAAGAATTTCAATAGTAACAGCTACTATATAAGATGTCAGAGGGGTAGTAGCTTGGGGGGTGGGTTATCACTTTATGAGGGGTTTAAATGTCTAACTAGTATGTTGCTTTGTACACCTGAAACTCATAATAATAATTTAAAAAACCCTTGGCAAATAAAAAAAAAAAGAATTTCAAAACTCAACAGTAATAAACAATTCAATTGGAAAATGGGCAAAATATATAAACAGATATTTCACAAAAGAGGATATACAGATAGGAATAAGCACATGAAAAGGTGTTCAACATAATTAGTCATTAGGGAAATGAAAATTAAAACCACATGAGATATTACTCCATACCTATTAGAATGGTAAAATAAAAAATAGCGATAACACTAAATACTGGCAAAGATGCAAAGAAACTACATCATAACCAATCACCAGCAGTAATGTAAAATGGTGCGGTTACTCTGGAAGGCAGTTTGATAGTTTCTAATAAAACTCAGCATGCAGTTTACCACATGGCCCAGCAACTGCACTTTTGGATATAAATAAAAACATATGTTCACACTAAAACCTACACACAAATGTTTACAGTGGCTTTATTCATTATTGTTCCAAACTGGAACAACTCAGATGTTCTTCAACGGGTGAATCATTAAAGAAACTATGGTGTATCAGATACTACTGAACTATTAATATACACAAGCTGATGAATCTCTGGATAATTATGCTGAATGAAAAAGCCAATCCCAAGAGGTATGATTTCATCTACATAACATATCTGAAATGACTAAATTTTAGAAATGGAGAACACACTAGTGGTTTCCAGGGATTACGAACAGGAGGGGAAGAAGGGTGCAGGATGCCGGTGTGGTTATCAAAGGATGACACAAGGGATTCTTAGAGGGATAAAACTGTTTAGCTCTTTACTGTGATGGTGGGTACACAAATCTACACGTGATAAGATTGTATAGAACCAAATGTGTGTGTGCGCACACACACACATACACACACAGAAATGAGTACAAGAGGAAAAATCTGAACAGAATTAGTCAACTCTAATAATGTCAATACCTGGATTGTGACATAACATGTAGTTTCACAAAATGCTATCATTGGAGGAAACTGGTTAAAGGATATTTTGAGATCTCTCTGCATTAGTTCTTAGACACATATGAATCTGTAATTATCTCAATGAAAACATCAACCAAAAATGAAAGAAAGAAAGAAAGGAAGGAAGGAAGGAAAGAAGAAAAAAAGAAAGACCTGGATAATATAGTAAATTTTCAATCGTGGTCAAGGAGTTTGAACTGTTACGTAGGCAGTTGGGAGCCACAGAACCTGGTTGAGGATAAACGACTTGATTGGTGCTGAGGATCAAAAGCATCAACATGATGGCAGTGAGTATGAGGAATTAAAAGGCAGAGACACAGAAAACCATGAGCATGGACCAGGTGAGAGGTGATCCTGAAACCACATTCCCCGAGGCAATGAGGAACAGACTGTGCCTTTGGTCGCTTCAGCAACCTCATGGCCAACATACACTCACTTTGTCCAAGTTCTTGGTAAATTACACAGTATGTGGAAATCTGATCCGAAGACAAAGCATTTCCAAGTTATTTCACTATGTTCAACTAATTCGTTTATGCCGCATTTTTAACATTTTGGTAAAATTAAGAAACATTTTTAGTCCTTGGTTTCAATATTTTTATAATTTCATAAATATAAGTGAAATAAGTTTTCTAATCACGGTGATGATTGGCATGTTCTTAAAAATAATTTCAGGTGTTTGAAGTTTTGAAAAATATATTAGACTTGTGATTTCCATTAATTTTAATTGAATGTTTAGAGAAATTTGGTTAAATAAGTTTGTAATCGAAGTTTAAATGTCTGAGGAAATTAAATTTATCAATTTTTAATGTTTTGATTTATCAGTCTAAGGAGTATTTCAACAGTCAGAGAAATACTACTTAATGAATTTATACATTTATTTAATTGTGCATGAAATAGAATACAACAGAATTGAAGCTCGTCATGCATTAAAGATTGTGAACATCACACTGCAGATCTGGGATCTAAGACTGTCTCTGCCTTTGTGACACCAGGCCACCCCAGGAAAGTTTGCATCTTCTCTTTACAGCCTCTAAGAGCTGAATGGTCCCAGCTTTGGAAGGAGGAATTGTCTTACCTTATGGGGTTGTCCATCCTGGATACTGTGAGGAAGGCGGCGAGATTGGCTGTGTAGGAGGAGCACACGATGAGAGTGAAAAGCCACCAGCTGCCCATCACTATGCGCATGGCCACGGAGTTCACGGAGGATTCGCCACCTGTGGGAGGGAGGCAGATAAAGTGGATTGGTCCTGGGCATCCACTCTCACTCCCATCCCCACAGAAGTGCTCCAGACATAGGGAGCCTCTACTGGTGATGGGCTGGGGAGCAGAGAAGGAACTGCCAGCTTATTACGGGGAGCTCTGACAATTCTAGGGAAAAACCCTAAGGCTACCAACCTTGGAAGGCATGGAGGACCACAAAACTACGGAAAAACCAGGACTGGCCTTTTACTGATGTGATGCTTGTCAAAATGCCAAGGACAAAGTTGTGAATGTCAAAATCTTCCAGTTAGAAGATTCTACCGCACTATGTTGAGAACTTGCAGGACTGCAACCTGGTTGATGGAAGGACCCTTTCCAATTTCAAATTCACATAGAGTAGTCTCAGGAATTCTATAAATATTGAATTACCTCCTACCCAGAGGGCTCCCTAGTTTTCTTTTAAACCTCAGAAGTAAGATGTACCATATCATTTTTATTAATATTCAACTCTCACTAGATGACTTTTTTTTTCTAGGATTTTCAGAAATCATTGCATGTGACTTTCGGTCAAAAGCTGCCTCTTTCAGGCCGTTTTCTTTCTCCTTGGTCCCTTCCATGGCAGCAGAAAAAAGCTTCTCACTGACTATTCTTATATAACCTCACAAGCAGGTGATACATGTTTTGCAACGGTGCAAACTGGGCCAAAACTCATTTTAGGAACTTTCAATTTGTTGTTTCTGGTCAAAATTCCACAATCCTGTAACTCCCCAAGCACTATCCAGACTTCTCAGATAGAAAACTTCATATCTCAAGAACGGCTGGAGTACTGCTTAGGTGATTGCAAAACAATTGTCATATTTTCCCCATTAAGACTTCAGATTTAAACAAGATCCAGTTTCATTTGACAACCCCACGTGCATAGTAATCAATCTAATGTGGGAGGGGAGGAAAGTGCAAAGTAGAACTTCAAAGTCAATTTTATCTAAAGTGGAAAGCAGGATTTGAAGTTGAGTTCCTTGTTATCATTTCATTGAATTTCTATCTGACGTTACTCAGAGAAATTGGGTGCAGCATAATATTAGTACTGTCCTAGAGATTAAATAAAATTGCCTTTACAATGACTCTGGCAATATGCTCCTAAGCACTTTGCCAGGGGATAAGTTGTCCCAGGCCCCTGGGCTGTTCCAGCAGCAGGAAACCAGGAAGGTACCTTGCTGTACGAAGGCTCCATAGACGATCCAGATGGCACTGTGCAAGGTGGCAGACGCAGTTGGTCGGGGCTGGGCAGCATTCTGAGCCCTTACGGCCTGTATCCGGTTCAACACAAATATCAGCACACCAACCACAGGGATGGCTGCCGCAATGCAGGCCCAGACCGCAAAATCAAATGGAGCAAAAAGAGAGAAGATGCTGATTTTCTCCTCGGGCTTCTTGATTAGGATCCCCACTGAGTAGTCCATGTACCGCTTGCTGAAGTCCACAACGCTCTCCCTCTCCGGAGTGATGGTGATGGCAGAGACGGCCAAGTCTGCTCTCTGAAAGGCACAACCATCTCATCAGAAGGCTCATTGCTGGGTTCCGCCCTGGGCTGAGGTGTGCCCTCTGCCCTGTGAGTAGTTCTGTCCACAGGGAATGGCTTTGAGAGTGAACACTCTGTGACCTTGAATATTGTAAGGAAAATCCAACACTAGGTTGTCTATTATTACCTCTTCACCTTGCAAATTTCTCTCCCAAACCCCCAAAACTCATGGAAACCTCTTCTGGAGAAAACAGTCTGTAAAGCACCTTCATTTCTGTACAAATTGTAGTTTTTCTTCACTTTCTTATTGTTCCCCCTAGCAATCTTTAGCGATTTCTTTTCTTATGCTGGTATGTCCTCCTTGTCACCCAAACCCCACCAAGAGGTCCTTTCTATCTTCTAAGTTTATCTACATCCTTCCTATACTTGAAGGCCAAAGAGACACTCCATTTTTCTATCAAGCGTCCCCAAATTCCATTAGCACATTGATGTCTCTCTTTTCTAAAATACTTTAGAAGGTATATGGTGAGTCATACAACTACCTTCAACCTCATTAATGTATCAGTACCTGATTGTTTTATATGTCGACTATGCCAGAGAATAACATCCATGGAGAAAACAGTGGTCCTCTACTTCTTTTGCTCGCCCATTCCCATAACTCATGGCCTGCAGACACACGGTTGGTTCTTTGTATAGTAATGCCCTATTCGAGGGACTCTCTGGACATGCTGTACTGTGACTTTAAAAGTGCCTCACAAGATTTTTGCTTTCTAAGATGGGCTTCATTTAAAAAGTAATCAAAGATCTCCATTAAGATGGAAGTACACTCTGAGATAAAGCTGCCAAGACTGGTGGAGGTTGAACGATGGCGGGCAAGCATGGGCCTGGAGCACTCACTTCAACCCCAAGAGCACTAAAATGTGGTCAGCTCCATCTTGGCTCTTGGGCTTTGAAGTAGGAGGCATCCTCAGAACTAGGTTTAGTTTAGAATGACCACCTGTGACAACAGATCCAACCTACATATTCAAATTGGGGAAACATACATAGAAAGATTTTATCAGGTTTCATATGTGAGCTAGAGGGGCAGATACACTGATGTCGTAAACTGCAATCCAACAGCGTATCTAGAGGAGAGAAAAATGCTGGAGGTGATGATGTTGGCACTCTCCTCTTACACTTGTCACATCTGCATCTCTGGCTTTTGCCTTTGCCTCTCCTGTCACAAACCCAAGGTCCAGGGGTGGTGGTGGTGCTCAGTTTTTTGAAAAGAGATGTAGTGGAGCAGGACAGGTTTACAATATAGGATGGAAGGAAACTATATGAAGCCAGGTTCAAAGGAGGAAATTGACACAAGTGGAAGGGTGACCTGTAACAGGAGGAAAAACACTCCCTCCTCTGAACTGGAGGTCAGGGCCTATATCTGCAGATGTGAATTTCATAGGAAATTGAAGTAGAAGTTAACGCCCAGAAGTCTCTATTTTTTCCATAATGTACTAGAACAATCTTTTTTTTTTTTTAATTGAGGATAGAACGTTATTAGGTTGCTTGATGAGAAAGGTAAATTTTTGAAATAGTCTCTAAGAAATGTTGCCAAGGGACCCAACAAAGGCTAAGTCAAGGAACTCAGGCTGTCCTGAAGGCCCAGCTGAGGCTGGAGTCACACAGTGTTCATACATTCATCTCACATATTTGTGATTTTCTTCTCTAACTGTATGCAGCCACCTGGATGTCCAAGTCAGAGGACAGATAATAGAATCAAGTCAGGGTTTGACTGCAACAAGAAATCAAAAGCATGGAGAATCACAAGGGATGACGGGAATCACCAGGGTTTTTCTGCTCAACCACAGAAGGCATCCCAGGCAGGAAGATGCACTATCAGAAGAGCACGGAAACCTTAGAAGAGGGTGAACCACAAATCCATATGCTAAGTGGAAGGGGCCAGACACAAAGGCCACATATTATATGACTGCATTTACACTGAATGTTCATAAAAGCAAATCTATAGAGATAGAAACTAGATGGATGGTTGCCTAGGGCTGCGGTTAGGAATGGGATTAACTGTAAATGAGTATGAGAGATGCCATTGGGGTGATGGAAGTATTCAAAAACTAGATTATGGAGATGGTTGCACAACTCAGTAGATTTTCTAAAAATCATTGAATTGTATAGCTGAAGTGGGTGGATTTTATAGTACATAAATTATACTATACTGTTGTTGTTTTTTTAAGCCTAGTATAAATTAGAGAGCTATATGCCTCCTGTCTGCCTTTATGGATTTATAAAGCCAAGGACCTATGCTTTAGGGGCAAAGGACTAAAAGACTCAGAAGGACAACAGGCTGCAGTCATGGAATGGGGCAGTGACAACAACGTGCAAGATGCTGCCATGATGCATGGCTGTGGGTGCTGGAGCGGAGAACAAGCACAGGTCACGGGAGGTGAGGAGGTCGAGCCCTGGGGTGGCAGAGTGGCCCATAGGCACGTCAGAAATATCAAGGTTGGTGGCAACAGAAACCCTGGAGAGGGAGGGCTCGAGTCAGATGCCACCATCATAAATGGCTGTGAGGAAATGACCCTGGGGGCATAGGATGCCAGGGACCAGGACTGGGACACAGTGAATTGGTCTCAGGCCAGAAGACAGCGAGGGTTCAGGTTCTACAGGAGGGAGGGTGAGTAATGATTTGAAGTTAATAAGAGGAGCTGAGGAATGTCGTATCACCTGCACATAGCAATGCAGACACACAGACACATTCATCCTCACACAGATACACACACACACACACACATACGGATACACACCCCATTGGTGAGCGAGGAGGGAGAGGAGAAGAAGCGCTCGCCAGTGCCCCACCCAAGCAGGAACTAGGTTCCTATTTCAGCCCAAATGTGGGGGTGGGTTTCATGAAGGGCGTATTACAGAGCAGGCACAGTGGATAGGTTTCAAGGATTGAGAGCAATGGGCACAGAAGGAAAACACAGAGGGCCAGGGAATGAGAAAATAAAAGAGTGGAAATGGGTATGACTGAGAAAAAGAGGGCTTTAGCGTATGGAGAGGGGTAACTGTGGTCTGTTTAACCGGTCCCAAGGTTCCAGCTGCATAATGGGCCAAATTTAGATATCACCCAGAGGCAGACTGGGGTGCCTCTCCCCGTGGACCTTCTTTTGGGACCTACCTTGCTGATGAGCTCCCCGATCATCCCGTTCCAGGAGGTGTTATGGAGCTGGTGACCGTACCTGCCATCAGGGGCCTGGTAAATCTCATATTTGAAGCCCAGAGCCTTGGCCAGGGCATCCAGGACGTCTATGGAGAACCCTTTGTAGCGCTTGGGCTGTCCAAGGATGTTCTCAGCCACCATCACGAAAGGCTCTTCCTGAGGACAACAGAATGAAGGTGCTTCGATGAAATAACAGGGTCATTAACACACATCTTTCCAGGGTATTGTTGGAGAGACAAATCTGATGAATTGCAACTTCCGAACGTTTGTGTATGTATTTCCCCAGTTTAGGCCTGAAGTCTCAACCTTTCCGCCCCTTCCTACAGCAGTTTATGCACACTCAGGTTACAGTGCACCCCTCCAACCAGGATGTCAGTGCAGGAACGGGGACTTACTTGTCCTGTGGCACCACGTTATCCTAGGCTCTGCCCACACCCTGCCTCCCGAATTACAGGGTTTGTTTTCATTCCTCTGTTTGTGACATTCAGGAAATGCCATAATTCTTCAGGACCCACATAAGAAATGTGGATATTTCTCATCCACGATAATAAATGGCAGCAAAGCTGTGTGATATTAGATTGGGAGAGGACAGTATTGCATCTATCAGGTTGTACTAGAAAATGGATGCTGATTAATGGACTAAGATCAAATCCTAAGTCAAAGGATAGGATAAGATTAAATCCCAAATCCCAAGTCCAAAGCTATGCCATGTTCACCGTCACATATTTTGTGCTGTGTCACATGTGTTCCTGTAGGGCATGTGGCCCTCTGGAAAGCACCTCTGTGTCCCGCACCACGACCCTGTGAAACTGAACAAGAAGGGAACTTGTAAACAGCTGTAGAGAATGTATCTTGTTAATTTTCAGGGGGTGGGTAGCGTATAATCCTTAGTAATGGTGTGCATATGTAGAGTGACAGAACCCTGCTTGCAAAGGCTTCTAGAGCTGAGACACCAGTGTCTGCTGGTAAGAGGTAAATCTAAAATGTCTCCTACAATTCTAAAAAAGGTGAAGAAAGAAATTGAAAGGATGATGATTCTAAGGTCTCTCACAGATGTAAAAGTCCATGATTCCAGGACAACTATGCAGAAAAACTGCAACGAATCAATGGTCTTCATTATGAACTTTGTATCACACGGGCCTGTCGGTGGTATTGGGAGTAGGAAGAATGTCCACCTCCCAGCATCTTTCTGGCTACTGGGAAAGCTCTCCTAAGGACCACCAGGAGGTCAAGGTTCTGCTTACATCCAAGAACAAAGAGAGCATCTGTGCTCACTCTGGAGCTCAACAGTGGAACTGGATTAGTGGTCCTTCTCTAGAGCATTCCGGTGGCCTGCCATGGAAGGCCTCAGAGGTCCTGGGGCAGAATTTCCAATCTTATCCTTCCTTCATTATTCACAAAATTATTAGAGTGAAAGGCCTTCTGAAAACTCAAGCCACGACTCAAGATCCCCTTCGCTCCAAACCCAGCATTACATCAAACAGAGAAGCCTCTGACGCAAAAGCCTGAAGAACGAACCTCCCCAATATGCCCATGATCCTACCAAGACGGTCACCACTTTGAGAGTCAGTCCTTGGAGGCGGCTGCCCATGGGCCTCTCTTGCAGGCTGCCATTCAGGCCCTTCTCAGAGTCCCAGGTCGCCAGCTGTGAAGGAAAAAGAGAGTGTGAGAGACAGAATGAGTACCTGGGCACACCTTAAAGCCTTGCCTCCTCAACAGGGATCCTGATCAGGCAGGTAGGCAGATAGCACCCCTCTGAGTTTCCTAGAGACCGAGAGCCATCTTAAAACCTTAGAAAGCATAAAAGTATGACAGAGAGTTGCACTTCCTTCATCACCTCACATGGATCTTGACACATCCTTAAAATGAAACCAATTGGGAAGAACTTATTTCTGGAATGAACATTTCCATCCAAATTCATTCTGTCTATCCACTGAAGCCATGTCACTGTGTCTCCCGCAAAGTGTCTTTTTTCTTTAATTACGCGTTTGACTTGCCCAGGCCAGAGGGCCCTGGAGTTCAGCCATCGCCACCAGCAGTGTAGGATGACACTCAGCAGTGAAGTGAGAAACAAAGACCCAAGTGTACAGCTTGTCCTGCACCCTAGTGTCCACTGCAAGCCGGGTCAAGAGCTCACTGCCCATCTTCACTACAGTGCAAACTTCATCATTTTCCCTGATACACACATGGAGGTCAAGAATACACATCCTCCTGAGCCTGCAAGGTCTATCCAATAACCTGATGCCTCTCTGACAAGCACCCTAAGGGGTCGAGGAGACCCTGTCCTGGCTCAGAAACAACAGGAGACACAGGTATTCTGGGGACTGCTTGCCCTTCCTGCAGGCCTGGGCAGCAGTGATGAAACCTTTGTCTCATCAATGATTCTCAACTTTTAGTTGGTGAGATGTAAAATAATCCAGATACCGGCCCCCATCTCAAGACAGCTTAATGGGGATCTCAGCACCTGGGCGTGTGGGAAGTTAGGCCTCCCATGATCCTCGTTGACAACCCCAAGGCTTCTAGGTCATGAGGCCTCTATTTGCTTGCATGTTAGAATCTTTTAAGAGGACACAAGGCATTCTGAAGGCCAGGCCCCACACTCAGGGCCTCAGTTCCACTGGTCTGTAGTGGACTAGGGTGGATAGTTTAGCTCCTCGGGAAGGCTAAATGCACAACCAAGGCCCTGAAGCACACTGCAGATTAAAGCAGTGACCCTCAAAGTGTGACAGGCCCAGAAGTCACCCAAGGACTGTGTGTGCACTTTCTGATTGCAGGGCCTATTATACCTGTCTAACAAGCTCTCGGGTGCTGCTGCTGCTGCGATCCATGGCCACCATTTAAGTAGCAAGGGGTTAAAGAATCAGACTGCCTCAGGCAGTGTCTGCTCTTCAGCAAGGAAAAGCACAAGACCCCTAGTTAAGCCGAGCAGAAGAACCACCCCTCTGTGGAAAAGGGCCAGCAGGGGCCCTACAGGAGCCACCAATAGTGCTGCTTAAGGACACTTCTATTCTCTCAGCATTTCCCATAGTCTTGCCATCTGTGGCAGGGTCTACACACTGAGGCCTTCACTCTGAGGCCAGAGTTCCAGAATCTGTGGGACCATTCCCCCTGGAAGATACTCTATGGCCTAGAGCAGGAACATCACAATGAGACGTGTGGTTCTAGAACGAGGTTAAAAAGAACCTGGAAACTCCTGCTGTCACCACAGACATGATACCAAGTAAGACCCACTCCTTCCTAAATAATAGGATGCCTGGCAGTGATGAACGAACCATTTAGTTAAGAGCATGGCCATGCATTGTGAGGAGCTCCCCAGAGTCGCCACTAACTAATTTTAGGAACACTGCCGTGAAGAGCAGTTAAGATCTAACAAATGTCCTGTACAAGAACATCAAAGATACCATACTCTGGGAACTGGTACAGTGAGAAGGAAGCCTCACTGCTGTTTCTCCATTGGGTCTCAGGAAACAGCACGAGGACCCAGAATCAGTTCCTGTGCCTGGATTAGAATGATGGTCCAAGGGAAGAGAACAAGCTCAGCCAAAGGAGTCAAGGTATTGATTCCCTGCCTTCTTGGACCCTCCAACATGCACTCAGGGAACTCCTGGCGTGTATTTGGGCTACCTGCATCTCGTCCCCATAAAGTGTAACACAGGCATTGGAGCCATTAAACCCAGATGGGTGGTCTGCTGCACCGCCTGGTTGGGTGGCGTTACGAAGGCCCCTGGACCATCTCAGTGACTTAGAGTCCTAAGGAAGGCAATCTCGTCCTCAAGACATATCTGTTCCAGGGACTGGATATTCTGCCCTATACCAGGACTTACATTTCTAACACCTGCTGCCGAACCTCCCTGGCATGGGTGAAGGGGCATCTCGACTCTGCTGCCCTGGCTTGGATGAGCGCCGGCAGTGGGGCTCTGGGTGGCCTTGCTCAACCAGGCTTTACCTGTCTTCCCATTGGACTTGTAACCACCATGAAAATGGAGAATAGAGGCAGGAAAAAGCGGTAAGGATGAAGTCAGGACCTTCTGGGGTTTTAGTTCAGCTCCAAGAAAGGTTCTGCCTCTCAATGCCTGTCCATACCCCCTGTGCTTCTAGCCCACTGCCTGGCAGAGGGCAGTACCTCTGTCCCAGAGCATAGCAACAGCCTTCCCAGTGATCTCATTACCCGAACCTTCTTCTCGTACAGCCCTTCTCCAATGTGCTGATAGCTACCTTTATAAAAAACAAACTCAAACATGAACCACGTCAATTAAATTTTTTTAATGGCCTCCCATTTCGTGCAGGATAAATCCTACTACTTTTAAGCTTGGCATAAACTAAAGAGCTTCCTAATCCAGACCCAACCCTGCCTTTCAGCCTCACTTCTTGCGCATAGCCACAGTACACTGCACCTCCTCAAATCCCTAACCTTTCTCAAGTACATCGTGCGCCCTCCTGACTCTTCGTATATGTTTCCTTTGCCTAGAATGCCATTTCTCTTCAGCTTAGTCTGGTAAACTCTTACTCATGTTTTTAAAAAATAAGTGTTCACTTTAGAATAGTTTTCAATTCACAGAAACGTTGCAGAGGTTGTGCAGATAGCCCACACCCAGTTCCCCCTGTCGTCCTTACATTCCTCACAGCAAATGAAATTCTTAGCCAATCGCCACCACTTATGCAAAGCTGTGGTACAAACGATCTCCACTGTCTTCCATTCTGGCCCTAAGTCTGTGATCCAGCTCTGTTACCTGGGTTTCTCACCCTCCCCCCTGGGATCAAAATCCCATCTTCATAAACTGTCAAGAGTCTCAGGCTCATGAACTAGACCTTGTCCTGCTTATTCCCATCTCACGGTTTCCAACCTTGTCCTAAATGCCATATTCTCTCAAAGATCAACTTATGATAACTGCTATAGATTTGTGGAAAAAGCTGGGAACTTGGAGGAGTGGAATTAGCATATGTTTATGAGTCGGCAGACTTATATTTTAGCTGTGTTTCCGCCAGTTACTTATCTGAGTGACCTCAGACAGCACAGTGCTTAAAACACAGAAGCCAGTCAACAAATATTTGTTGAATAAATTTAACTTCACTGAAATTTCATTTTCTTATCTATAAAATGAAATAAAAATACCTTCCCTGCCTACCATGTTGAGGGACTGTTCAAAGGAGAAAATCATTTTGAAATGATCTGTTGTAAAATAACTGAATAATCACAAAGTGAAGAATCAGAATATAAAACGGTGTGTACAACAACCTTTATATTTTTTTAGGAAAAGTGGTGATAAAGATGGGAGGAGATATGATAAAAATGTAATATGTAAATGTATCTAGGTGGTAAAATTACGAATAATCATTATTACTTCTTTATGGTCTTCTATGTTTTTAACAGGTTTTTCAATACTTTCACAGAAGGGAAAATAAGCTTTAGATAAAAATAACTAGCAAAGGCAATTAAGCGAAATTCTGTCACATGTACTTGTATGATTGAGGACTGAATGGAAGAAAGCAATCAAATTATCTGTTGGTATGTCAAGGCCAATCTGAGAGTCAGAACGCAATAAATCAGTCCTCTGGTTTCAAGGAGCTGTGGCCAAGGAGTGCCCATCTCCTAGAAGAGACACATTGTAAGTTCGTCCAGCATGCCATCTCACATTCTATGATCTCTCCAAAACGGTCTAGGCCCATGAGCCTGTCGGGTTTGGAGACAGGAATGTGGCTCCTGCTACTACCCAGCTCCATGAAGACAGGCACACTTTTTCCATGAAAGAAGAGGGATGGCACCAAATCATGTTAGTTGCTATTCAGACAACCCTAAGGCAAGGCCATTTACATCAAAGTAGAACTTCATGAGAGGAAAAAGAATTCCTCCAAGCCTGTTGTTATTCCTATATTTTTGTCTGAAAGTACTTAGGGTTTTAAGCCTTTTTTTTTAATGTTTTATTATTAATTATTTATTTAGTTCCTTAATAGAGAGTTATCTCTCCCTGGCCTTCAGGCATTTTGTACTTACAAAGAGAAAACCAAACAAACTTCAAAGTGAAACCAAAATTCTGCCTTCAAACACATCAAAGAGCAACAATGTTCCAGGATCAGGGATCTTTTGAATTGGGTGGGAGTTTATTATTCCCTCATAACAGCCTGAAGCTGAGAGTCCCAGGCTGAGTGAGTCCCCCAATTTCCACGAAGCTTTGTGCTCTTGCCCAAATCTTAAGACCAGAGTAGTAAACCTTTATCATTTCTGAGGAAGGCCATCCCTCAGAAGGGGGCATCTGATATGTAAGACCAGAACAGAGAAGGACACAGTCCAAACAAAAGACTCCAGTGGATTTTTTTTTTTTTTTTTTTTTTTTTTTTTTACTAAAATAAAGCCTTTAAATGGATTCTCAAGCTTGGAGCCTACCAAGAGTACAAGAGGCTGCACCACACCTACCTCCTGAGGGCAGCTGGTTCTCCAGGTTCAAAATGCCCGAGGAAAGCGTTTCAGTCGATAAAAGCCAAATGAGGCTGATAGGCTTGATAAATGGGGAGCCAGGAAAACCTTTTACCCAAAGAAGTCCCGACACTTAGTCATACAGCTGCAGACCATTTCGTCTGTACATAAGTGCGTTGGCTCTTGTATTTCACTGACAGAATTTTGTCCATGGGATGGATGAATTTATGGCCATAGACACCCATTTTGACAGCTGACCTGTCAAGATCAGAGCCTGAAAAACTAATTTCCAGCACTGTTAAACACAATGAGAACTGCTGCTATTTGATAGGACAACCATGGTTTTCATTCACCGCCGAGATCTGCCCTACCCATACCAGAAGTGTGCGTGGAGTCAGAGGTTATAGCACAATCACTACTTGAAAGGAGATATATGGTCTCAAGACCTGATTATGACAAACAACTGTTCAGAGATCAGCCAATTGGAGAATAAATTACATAAATCACCGGTCTCAGGCAAATATATTTCTGGAGTCGAACATTTTAATGTTTGAGTTGTGAGATGTGGAGATTTGGAACACAATGGGTCAGGCCTCCTGTGAGAGACTGGACTCTGTGGTCTGTAATCTAATTATCAAGGTGTCTTAAAGTGCTGTTTTCTTTTCATGGGAGGCAAGAAGGAGGGGAGGCAATCCAACTGCTTCCAGCCCCAAGAAAGAATATGACCAGTTTCATATACAGAAACTTACCAATTGGGGTGAGGGAGGGAGGGAGGAAGGGAAGGAAAAGGAACGCAAGGAAGGAAGGAAGAAAGGAAGGAAGGAAGGAAGGAAGGGAGGGAGGGAGGGAGGAAGGAAGGAAGGAAGAAAGGTTTCAATAATCCCATATCTCATGCTTAACTATGTCCAACAAGAGCAATAACTTAACTTGTCCCATTGCACAACTGAGTGAATAACACTTTGGTGGTAAGCTTGTCTGGAGAGAGCACTGGAAACAGAAAGTGAAGTTTTATGACCATGACTCAAACCTCACAGTCATAGCTGGAGTCCCATGTAAGCTGTATCCTCATCAGTAATTACCGTTAGCCAAGCACAGACAACTTCAGCTGAGATACAGGTTTCAGTAGCGATGGCCACAGTGCATTTATCATCATGGCACTGTGTGGACTTCTCTAAAATAACAAGCCTTCTATTAGCTTTTGTTCCTTTGTCCATTTTTATTGGAAAACACATGGGTTTCAAAGGATCACAGCCTTGGATGGGGAAGGGGTGAGGGGGAAACCCACATCTTGAATCAGCTTGAATTGGGGTATTCAGTCAGCACTGATTTTAAATAGTCAGTTGCACATTTTAAGCTTTGGCTAAATGCAGGGACATGTTTAGACACAAACACAGTATCTCGTGTACAAACAAGTACAGTGTAAGAATCTGATGACAGAATATTAATATTTGTAGCTAGGATTCCTCAACTAATGTCTAATTTAAGAGTTCATTTTGGGAATTCCAGTATGTCAGGGCCACTAAGGTGTGGGCCTTGGAGAGTATGCACCGCAGGATGTGACCATTAGGTCACATGTACCCACCGAGAAAGGGGCCGGGACCGTAGCTGGAGCTCCAGACGTGCTGAGTAGGAAGGGGAAGGAGACTCACTCTGAGGCAGAGAGAACTGAAAGTCTCAGGCCAGCACCATCTGCACAGGGAACTGAGCATTTTGTGAAAGCAGAATTTATGCTAAATGTCCAGAAGGCAGAGCCATGAGACACTGAAAAAAGAGTAAAATCGACCAGAGAGCTACCACATATGGGGTCTTCACGAAAAACCTTTAGCAAGGATGAGAAAAAGGTATTTTCCCATGGTTTTGGAATGGAGGACAAGGAATACGAGCAGAAGTGTCGCTACTCTGGCAAGCAGGTCAATCCTGATGGAAATCAGGGACATGCCCAAATTCTAGCCTCTACTATCTGACGGTTCCGGGCACAGAAGGCTCACTGGGCCCATACAGGGATGGAAGGACAGACGGACTGCAATGGGCAGCAACGGAGTCTTTCTGTCACATTAACATTGAGGATGGAGGCAGTTCCTCTGCTGCTTAAGACACAGAAAGCAGGAAGATAATATTGTTCTCATTATAACAAACAAACAAACAAAAAGACAGATAATCAAGAAAAGTATATTTTAAAAAATGTAGCCTCTAAGAGACCTGTGGTCACAAGACCATCTGGAAGGAAAGACTTGACACAAGAAATGTTTCATTTTGGGCAGAGGATGGGGCAAAAGAGTGGTAGTTATAAAAGGGGGTAAGAAGGAAAAATGAAATTTTACCAAAAACCTAATGGTCAAGTGGAGGCCAGCATGACAGGGAGTCTCCCTGGGGGCCTAGATAGAAGGGAGGCCACATACACTCATCAGCTCTTCCCATCAGGCCTCCACTGTGTGGAATGAAAGAAGAATACTAGAACAGAGCATTTAAAAATTATGGAACAGTATCAGATATATGTGTATGCAGTGTAAGACTTATATTCAATATATGTGAAGAAATCTTTTATCTCAATTATAGGACAAACAACCCAATTTTTTAAAAAATAGAGAAAGGACTGATTTTTCCAAAGAAGGTATGTAAAAGGACAATATGCACATGAAAATATGTATGCTCAAAATCATGAGTCATCATGGAAGTGCAAAATAAGGCCACAGGACATACCACTAAACCTCACTAGAGTGGCTAAAATCCGATTGACATTACCAAGTGTTGGTGACGATCTGGAAAGCAAAAGTTGCAGCCACACTGGAAGACAGTTTGGCAGTTTCCTACCAAGTTAAACATAAGTATACTGAACATACCACCCAGCATTTCACTCCTAGTCATTTACCTAAGGGAAACCTAAAATGTGTCTACACAAAGGTCAGTACATGGATGTTGGTTGAAGCTTTATTCATTAGAGCCAAAAATGGAAACACTCCACATGTTGATCATGTGACCAGTGAATGGAGAAACAAAGTGTGGCCTATTTATTCAATACAATACTTCTCAGCAATAAAAAGCAACAAGCTTGCCACACATGCCACATTCTGAATGAAGCTCAAAAGCATTATACCAAGTGAATGAAGCCAGACACAAGAGACCACCTACTTCATGATTCCATTTATATGACTTTCTTGAAAAGGTAATATTGTAGCCCTCAAAAGTAAATCAGGGGCCAGCCCGGTGGCTCAGGCTGTTAGAGCCCCATGCTCCTAACTCCGAAGGCTGCTGGTTCGATTCCCACATGGGCCAGTGGGCTCTCAACCACAAGGTTGCCGGTTCAATTCCTCGAGTCCCACAAGGGATGGTGGGCTCTGCCCCCTGCAACTAAGATTGAACACGGCACCTTGAGCTGAGCTGCCTCCCGGATGGCTCAGTTGGTTGGAGCACGGCTCTCAACCACAAGGTTGCCAGTTCGATTCCTCAAGTCCTGCAAGGGATGGTGGGCTACACCCCTGCAAATAGCAACAGCAACTGGACCTGGAGCTGAGCTGAGCCCTCCACAACTAAGACTGAAAGGACAACAACTTGAAGCTGAATGGCACCCTCCACAACTTAGATTGAAAGGACAACAACTTGACTAGGAAAAAAAAGTCCTGGAAGTACATACTGTTCCCCAATAAAGTCCTGCTCCCCTTCCCCGATAACATCTTTTAAAAAAAAAAAGTGAATCAGAGGTTACCTGGGGACAGGAGTGGGAGGAGGGCATTAAATGCAGAGGGGGGCTACCTGAGGGTAATGAAAGTCCTCGGACTACTGAGTGCTGAGATGATACTACTCTACATGTTTGTCAGAGATGATCAAACACTGTATACCTAAAATGGGTAAAACGGGTAAATTTATTGTAGATAATTGCATCTAAATCAACCTGACTTGTTACACACACACACACACACACACACACACACACACATTGATAGTGATTTTGAGAAGGATGGAGCCGTGTGCTGGAGAGATGAGGTAATGGCACTAACGTGTGCCTATAAGTGACCCAACTATGACCCTTTGGCAAAGATGATCACCTGTTGGCAAGGATGGTAATGGTGACATAACTATGACCGATGTTAGTACACTTGTGTCGGCGTGCTTGAACTAGCTGGAGCTAAAGGCATATCAAGTGACCAAGAAATTATCTGTCAATCTAGAAGAACTGAATACATCTTTACAAAGGTTTAGAAAGAACATAAGCCCAGTTTTACCTTCAAATAGTGTGCATGGAGAAAAATAGGTTTCAAAATATAGGTTTCATTTGTATATATAATATGGCCCATCTTTTTGTAATGCTTGTTTCTTTTTGTGAGACGGTGCACGTGCATGCCTAAGACAAAAAGGTAGTTGTAAGTGGCTATTGCTGGCATTCGGCAGAGCGATAGCATTATAGGAACGCCCATCTCTTGCACTGTACAATCCTGTAATGTCTAAATTGTTTTACTGAGAGGAAGCATTGCTTCTATAAACAGAAGAAAAACAATAAAGCTATTTTCATTTTGAAGCTGCACTGCAATATAGCTTATAACTGTAATGTTGATTTTGTATCTCACTCTAATTGTTTTAGGTATATTGGTTTTGTCTCTCTAAATAAACGGAAAGTTCTAGCACAGGAGGGGTCTGTAATGAGACAAGCCAGGTTGGAATTCTGGTTCCTCCATTCTTATACGGAGAGACCTCTGGCAATTCTCTAGAATTAGTCATATTCTTTCTCTGGGCTTAGATGTCCTCATCTTATTAGTTATGAACAGACATTAGCTATTGTTACTCAAAATACTCTCTTTGCTCTCAGGTCTCCCCTATGCTTGGGCCCACACTAGCAGCACAACAAATTCTTGCCAGTTCATATTGACTGGAATTAATATCTCCATACAGACTAAATACACTACATATCAATCAGAAGTCTGACAAGACACCGCCAGTACTATGAGATCTTGCATTGAAAAAAGCAGCAGGTGTCTCTCATCAGACTTGCTCTAAAATCCAGGCCATTTCCTCTCCCTAGAGCCCTTTCCTCTTCCTTTGTTCTCTCGTGGTTGTCCTCTGCAGATCATTCTAGAGATCTTTCCTTGCACCTTATAACAAGACTGCCCCCTCTGATGAACCCCTGCACACAAGCCATGGACATGTAGAAATACTTTCCACAATATTTTAAAATTTATGTCTATCTATTCTCAAATGCACTATATTTCTTTTATTATTTTTGTACATAGAAATTTTGTTTTATTTTTAAGTCATAGTTTAATATTTTTAAATAGTATTGAATTACAGACATTCAATATTATTTTGTATTAATTTCAAGTTGACAGCATAGTGGTTAGACATTTATGATTTACGCAGTGATCCACCTGACTAGTCGAGTACCCACCTGGCACTATACATAGTTATTATCATATTATTGACTATATTCCCTATAATTTACTTTGTATTCCTGTGACTATTTTGTAACTACCAATCTATATTTCTTAATCCCTTCCTCTTTCACCCAGCTCCCCAAACCCCATCCCTGTGGCAACCATCAGTATTCTCTGTATCTATGAGTCTGTTTCTGTTTTGTTTGTTCATGTATTTTGTTCTTTAGATTCCATATATGAGATCATGTGGCATTTGTTTGTCTCATGCAGCATAGTCCCTCTAGGTCCATCCATGTGTTGCAAACGGTAAGATTTCATTTTTTTATGGCAGAGTAATACTCCATTGTATATATGCACCACTTCTTCTTTATCCAATCGTCTATTGATGGATACTTGGGTTGCTTCCATATCTTGGCTACTGTAAGTAATGCTGCAGTGAACATAGGGGTGCACATATCTTTTTGAATTAGTGTTTTGGATTTCTTCAGAGAAGTACCCAGGAGTGCAATTGCTGGGTCATAAGGTAGTTCCATTTTTAATTTTTGAGGAAACTCCAAACATTTTCCAAAGTGGCTACATCAATTTGTAATCTCACCAACAGTACACAAGGGTTCCCGTTTTCCACATCCTTGCCAACACCTGTTTGTTGATTTATTGTTGATAGCTATCCTGACAGATGTGAGGTGATATCTCATTGTGGTTTTAATTTGCATTTCTCTGATGATTAGTGATGTTAAGTATCTCTTCATGTCTGTTGGCCATGTGTATGTCTGCTTTGGAGAAATGTCTATAAGTTGCTCTGCCTATTTTTAAATTGGATTGTTTGTTCTTTTGCTGTTGAGTTATATGAGTTCTTTATAAATTTTGGATATTAACCACTTATCAGTGGTATCATTGGCAAATATCTTCTCCTATTCAGTAGGCTGTCTTTTTGTTTTGTTGATGGTTTCCTTTGTACAAACTTTTTAGTTTGACATAGTCTTATTTATTTATTTATTTATTTGTTTATTTATTTATTTATTTATTTATTTATTTATTTATTTATTTATTTCCTTTGCCTGAGAAGACAGAACAGAAAAAAAATATTACTAAGAGCAATGTCAGAGTTTACTGCCTATGATTTCTTCTGGGACTTTTATGGCTTCAGGTCTTACACTTAAGTCTTTAATCTATTTTGACTTTATTCTTGTATATGATGTGAGAAGGTGGTTCAGTGTCATTTTTTTGCACGGATATGTCCATTTTCTCCAACACCATTTATTGGGTAGACTATCTTTACCCCACTGAATATTCTTGCCTCCTTTGTCATATATTAAATGACCATATAGGCATTGGATTATTTCTGGGCTCTCTATTCAGTTCCATTAATCTATGCATCTGTTTTTATGCCAGTACCATGCAGTTTTAATTACTATAGCTTTATACAGTTTTTCCCTGAAAATAAGACCTAGCCAGACCATCAATTCTAATGCGTCTTTTGGAGCAAAAATTAATATAAGACCCGGTCTTATTTTGATATAAGACCCCTCTTATATAAGACTGGGTATGATATGATGTGATGTGATGTAATGTAATGTAATATAATATAATATAATAAATACCTGGTCTTATATACTACAATATAACATAAGACTGGGTCTTATATTAGTTTTTGCTCCAAAAGACGCATTAGAGCTGATGGTCTGGCTAGGTCTTATTTTTGGGGAAACCCGGTAGTATAGTTTGAAATCAGGCAGCTTGATACCTGCAATTTTGTTCTTCTTCAAGATTGTGTAGATATTCAGGGTTTTTAGTGGTCCCATATAAATTTTAAGATTATTTGTTCTAATTCTGTGGAAAATGCCACTGGTATTTTGATAGGGATTTCATTGAATCTATAGATTGCTCTGGGTAGCATGGACATTTTTTTTTTCCAAGTCAAATTGTTGTCCTTTCAATCTTAGTTGTGGAGGGTACTGTTCAGCTTCAAGTTGTTGTCCTTTCAGTCTTAGTTGTGGAGGGCGCAGCACAGCTCCAGGTCCAGTTGCCGTTGCTAGTTGCAGGGGGCACAGCCCACCATCCCTTGTGGGAGTTGAACCAGCAACCTTGTGGTTGAGAGGATGCGCTCCAACCAACTGAGCCTTCAGGGATCCCGCTCAGTGGCAGCTCAGCTCAAGGTGCCGTGTTCAATCTTAGTTGCAGGGGGCGCTGCCCACCATCCCTTGCAGGACTTGAGGAACTGAACTGGCAACCTTGTGGTTGAGCTCCCACTGGCCTATGTGGGAATCAAACCGGCAGCCTTCGGAGTTAGGAGCATGGAGCTCTAACTGCCTGAGCCACTGGGCCGGCCCCAGTATGGACATTTTAATGATGTTAATTCTTCCCATTCATGAACACAGGATATGCTTCTATTTATTTGTATCTTCTTTCTTTCTTCAATGTCTTACAATTTTCCAAGTACAGGTCTTTTATCTCCTTGGTTAAATTTATTCCTAGGTATTTTATTTATTTTTGATGCAATTGTAAATAGGATTGTTTTCTTAATTTCTCTTTCAGATAGTTTGTTATTGGTGTATAAAAATGCAATTGGTTTCTGAATATTAATTTTGTTTCCTGATACTTCACTGAATTCATTTTTCAGTTCTAATAGCTTTTTGGTGGAATCTTTTGGGTTCTCAATATATAGCATCATGTCCTATGCAAATAATGACAGTTTTGCTTTTTCTTTTCCAATTTGCATATCTTTTATTTATTTTTCTTGTCTGATTCCTGTGGCTAGGATTTCCAATTCTATGTTGAATAAAAGTAATGAAAGTGGGCGTTCTTGTCTTGTTCTATATCTTAAGTGCAACACTTTTAGCTTTTCCCCACTGAGTATGATGTTAGCTGTGAGTTTGTTATATATATAGCCTTCATTAAGTTGAGGTATTTTCCCTCTATTCCCACTTTGCTGAGATCTTTTATCATAAATGGATGGATTTTGTTGAATGCTTTTTCTGCATCTATTAAGATGATCATATGATTTTTATCTTTTTGCTTTCTTTATGTGGTATATTACATTAATTGATTTGTGGATATTGAACCAACCTTGCATCCAAGAATAAATCCCACTTGATCATGGTGTATGAACTTTTTAATATATTGATGAATTCAGTTTGGTAATATTTTGTTAAGGATATTTGCATTGATGTCCATCAAATATATCAGCCTATAATTTTCTTTTTTTGTAATGTCTTTGTCTGGTGTTGGAATCAGGGTAATTGTGGCCTTGCAGAATGACCTTGGGAGACTCCCTTCCTCTTGAACTTTTTGGAATAGTTTGAGGACAGGTGTAAATTCTTTTAACGTTTGTTAAAATTCACCTGTGAAGCCATGTTGTCCAGGACTTTTGTCTGTGAGGAGTTTTTTGATTACTGATTCAATTTTATTAGTAGTAATCAGTCAGTTCATTCACATTTTCTGTTTCTTCTTGATTCAGTCTTGGAAAATTGCATGATAGAAATTATATCTGTTGAGTTTGTTTTTGCTCAACATCTGATACAATTTCTGGAATGTAGCATGCACTTCCCAAGTATTTCTTGAATAAATAAATTAACAAATTGGTCTAGGAGTAAGAAAATTTTTCTATATAAAGAGCTAACAGTAAATATTTTAGGTTTTGGGGGGCAACGTGGTCTCTGTGGTCAATTAATTACTCAATGAGTATAAATGGGTTTCAATAAACTTTACTTACAAATTAAGTGGCAGGCTGGATTTGGCCCAAAAGCCATAGTTTATGGATCCCTAATAGTTGATACCTTTATTTCAATTGTTCTCTCTCTCTATTCTACCTTCCAATCGATATTTTCAAAATACTATCCTTTCAGGTTTAATTTATTATTTTCAAAAATTGTTTAATTGTCATATTTTCAGAAAACCCCATTTTATCCCTCTAACCAGAAGTGATAGGTCCTCCAGCATCCTTTTTTAAAATCATTTTCATTTTTCAGTTACAGTTGACATTCAATATTATTTTATATTAGTTTCAGGTGTAAAGCATAGTGTTTAGGCATTTATATAATTTATGCAGTGATCCCTCTGATTAGTTTTGTACTCACCTGGCACTGTACATAGTTGTTACCATATTATTGACTGTATTCCCTATGCTGTACTTTACGTGCCCATGACTATTTTGTAACTGCCAATTTGTACTGCTTAATCCCTTCACCTTTTTCACCCAGCCCCCCAACTCCCCTCCCATCTGGCAGCCATCAGTTTGTTCTCTGTATCTATGAGTTGATTGCTATTTTGTTTGTTCATTTATTTTGTTCTTTAGATTCCATGTATAAGTGAGATCATATCCAAAGAAATCCAAAACATTAAGTTGAAAAGATATGCACCCTCCTGCATCCTTACAGCATCATGCTTGGCCTTTTTTCATGGCACTAATCACATTCAGATCGCCCTGACAGTTCCTGAAGAAGATTATATTTTCTAAAGATGGTTGTGACATCCCACATGCTCTTCTATAATGTGACTTCACCACCCTCTACCAAGAAGTGAATTTTAATTCTGCTCTTTTTAAATCTGGTCTGAATTTGATGCCACATGTCTTTGAGGCTAGGTTAGAAAAGGCTGTGAAGGTTCTGCTTGATTCTTGGGGTGCTTGCTCTAGGTCAGGGCTTTCCAACTTTGGCATCATTAGCATTTTGGGCCAGATAATTAATTATTTGTTGTGGGGGGAGCTGTCCTACACGTTGTAGGATGCTGAGCAGCGTCACTGACCTCTATCAACTAGATGTCAGTAGCATTACTTCCCCGTGTGACAATCAAAAATATCTCCAGACATTTTCAAATATCCCCTGGGAGAAAGAAGCACCTTGCATTTAGAACCACTTATCAAGGAGAAGCCAGCTGCCAAGGAAAAACTTCAACAGCCCTGAGACCACTGTGCTGGAAAAATCACATATATTCTGGCACCAGTCCCAGATGAATCAGCCTTGCCGCCACCTTTGCCAAAGCACTAGACACGTAAGTGAAGCCATCTTAGACCCGTAAGATCAGCCTATCAGACAGTTGATAACCATTAAGTGATCTCAGTTAATGTCAAAAGAATCACCAAGCCAAGCCCTGACCAAATTTCTGACATGCAGAATGCTTCAGATACAATAAAACTGCTGTTTATAATAGAAAATTTTGGGACATTTGTCATGCAGTAATAATCACTTGAACAGAATTTGGCACCTGGAAGTATGGTGGCACTATAAGAAAAATCTAAAACATGTGGAATTGACTTTGGGACTATGTAACAGGAGGAATCTAGAAGGACCTTTAAGAGATTTTTAGTGGAAGCAAAGTGGGCCTCAAGGAGATGTAACTATAACAGTTTAAAGGAAAGTAAGGAAAATATTATTGGAAGCTGGAGGAAAGAGTACCCTTGTTACATAGTGGCAGAAAATTTAGCAAAACTGTTACCTGCAGTAACACAGAAAATAGAAAAATCTACTTAATAAATGGATGGATCTGGCTAAGAAAGTATCAAGAAGAATATTGAAGTATCCTGTTTGCTCTTAGCTGTGTATCAGAATGTAAGCAAAGACACATGGATAGTTCATAGATAAAGAAGGAATTTTGTTTTCAAGCAAAATTTAGAAAAAATATGAAGAAGATATGATTTGTGAGATTTAAAAATAAAACTATTTATTAACCCCAGTCTCTTCTAGCAGAAAATTCCAAAATAATAAAGGTTCTTGATGCAAAGAACAAATCCTGCAGGTTAATCAGAAAATGCGGACTCCGTGAAATCAAAGGTACAACTGTAAAATCCTTTCTTACAACCTCAGAAATACTTATCATAGTGTCTTGTAGACTTTCAGAGAGGGCTTTCCACAATCTGAAAGGTGTGTGTTACAGACATTCTCTGACAGAAAATAAAGCATCTAAAACTCCATAGCAGCATGTTGGGGAGCTCAAGGTAGAGAAGAACCTATCTCGAAGAAATTTGTAGGTGTGGTCTTCATCTAATGTAGTGAACAACCAATAAACTTAATTTAAATTTTTTTTTAAATTGTAATGATAGAAGCAAGCCAGCTTAGACTAAATGAGACAGACAGAATGTAGAATGAAAAAGATACTTTTGGATCCCTGAACTTCTTATGTGCAGGAAGCAGCTGAGAAAACGATGCAGCTGCAAACAGAGTATACATTTTTGTGGAAAAGTAAGGATGACTTACAAGGGAGACCTCAGAGGATGGATCAGATGGAAAATCATTTCCAGGAAGCAGTAACAGGCCCTATTCAAGATGTTAATAACATGAGCCTAGATGGATATCAGATTTGCGACGGGCCAACAATCATTACGTGCCTCCTACGCATTACCTCTCTCGCTTATGGATGGTAATGTTTATCAGTCATCCTATCACTACCTTACCTTTACATATTGAGTTTGGGGAGGTCAGATAACCTGTCTTTTTAGACTGAGGTCTTCAGGCTGAGATCTTGGACAGCTGTAGCCAAGAATCTACCCAAAGAGCTTCATTCTTACCTTGGCCTGATTTAGATAATAAGATCCTGGACTTTGATCTGAGGCCATAATGGAGTGAGACTCTGAGGTTCTTTAGAGAAGGAATGAGAGTAGTTTTTACTTGAGAGGGGTGTGGATCATAGTGCCCAGGGGAAGGACTACAGCAAATTGTACCTTCTGAGGGAAGGAACATCATCCATTCACACGATTTTCTACAACATGGCCTTGCCACTTCCGCATCAACATGTAGAGACTAACCCCTGTTCTTTCCTTTGAATTCTGACTGGTTTCACTTGGACACTATAAATGGTGCTGGAAATTACACTGATTTTCCAGGCTACATTCTAACCAACCATGCAACATCTATTTGGTTCTCTTGTGACGCTTGCTCACATAAGAAATCCAACAGCTCTGAGACATCATGCTGAAGAGGCCACATGTAGGCACCCTAGCAGATAGTTCCAGCTGGACTCAGCCTTCCGTCACTCTGCCAAGGGGCAAGACACATAAGTGAAGCATTCTTGAACTTACCAAACTGGCCCATCTACCACCAGCTGAGTGCAACTAAATGATCTCAGTTGATGCCACGAAAAAGAAAAAGAAAAAAAAAAATCACCCAACCAAGCCCTGCCCAAAGTCTTGACCTGCAGAATCTGTAAGGTATAATAAAACGGTTTCTGTTTAAAGCCACTAAATTTAGGAGTAGTTTGCTGTGCATCAATAAGTTTCCCATACATTTGTCCTTGTGCTCGTCTTAAAGGAATGAGTTCATTCATTCCTCTCTGTATTCTCTCAGCATCTAAAGTAATGCCTCCTATACAATAGGTGGACTTGTTTTTACTCTACCAAGCATTGTCGCACAGTACATCTCATTTGAGTGCCACCAACATTTTGTGGGTTAAGCAGAACAGGAATTATTATCCTCAGTTTTTCAGTGGAAAAACTAAGACTCAGAGGGGTTACATGACTTGCTGTGTATCTATTAAATGGTTTAGGGAGCTAATACAATATTGAATGTCAACTGTAATTGAAAAAAAAATTTTTAATTTGAAAAATAGTTTAGGGAGGCTGTAAATGCAAAACTTCTGACTCCAAAACCACTGGACTTTCCTTGTAAAATGTCCCCTCTGCACAGAGTATGGCCTGCGTAAGCATTTCCTTATTTCATAAAGGAAGAAAGAATGAACAAATATCCCCAAGGCTGTTAATTTCCATGATAATGAAATCTCATGTGGACTCTGGGGCTACTGATGAGGCACAGAACCCAGAGACATTCCTGAGGTCAGCATTCTCACACCCTCCCAACATTTCATTGACAATCTGAGAGTCAGATCATTCAACTTGTGCAACTTGGGAACCGCCCAGTCCTCATACCTCCTTCCTTCTGTCCCTTCCTCTTTGCCCCCCACTTTAGAGGCCTCTTCAACTGCACAAAAGACAAATGGAGTCTCATTCTCCTCAGCACCAGAGTCAAACAACTAATATTCCCCAGACAGTGTATTATAATGATGACAATAAAAGAGTTAAAACCGACCCATGAAAGTGATTAGTATATATAACCTGGTAGTGATAGTAGGAAATAGAAATCAAGAGATAGAGGTTTTAAAAACAGTTCTTGTCACATGGGATAGTGGAAGCCTTGAGCTGGCTATGGAAACAATGTAGGAGAAGAAAAATGGTTCTTCCCGTTTGTAATTTCCCCTTTCTTAGTCCATTATCAGAAAATCTATGGGCGGCGGGATGGCTCAGTTGGTTAGAGCAGGAGCTCTCAACAACAAGGTTGCTGATTCAATTCCCGCATGGGATGGTGGGCTGCGCCCCCTGCAACTAAGATTGTAAACAGCAACTGGACTTGGAGCTGGCCTATGCCCTCCAACTAGACTGGAGGGCAACTACTTGGAGCTGATGTGCCCTAGAGAAACACACTGTCCCCCAATATTCCCCAGTAAAATTTATTTTAGAAAAAAGAAAAAGAAAGTCTATGATATTTGTTTACTAGAGATTCTTCCTTAGATTATACATGTCACTCAGGTCTGAATACCCAAATAAAGTCTCTTTTTTTCTACAACAGTAAAAACAGAAAATGATCAGTACACTGCTTTCTGAAATCTGGTGAGGGCTCTGCCTCTGATGAGCTGTAAGGCTATGAAAAGGAAAATAAGTCTTATGAGTGAGGGGCATCTGGCCATCTTGACTGTATGCATCTAAAGTTCGGCAGCTAAAATTATCTGCCTCTTTCTGGCCACCAAAGCCCTGGGCTCAGAACAAATACTCATTAAGGACATTTGTAACTGAACTAAAATGAATGGAATGGAATAAAATGTTCATATGCTCCTTTTTTATTAAGAGGCAGTACAGTATAGTATAATGTGCTATGGATGAAAAACTTGCAAATCTAGAATAAGGTTGCCTGAGAAATATCTTTGGACCTTAATCAACTAATTTGAATAATCCTATATTTCATACTCACCACCTGAAAACTGAGGGTAGGAATTTTTTATATATACTCGTATATATACTCTCTCCACCAGTGAAACCATGTATGAAAAAGAGGGTTGGGAGCTATAAAATGGGACAAAAAGTTGATGTTGCATTAATAATATTAAAGCAATCATTATCTTTGGCGGAATGAGTTTGGACAGAGTTGAATTTGAACCCTATCTCAATCATGTGCTAATTATGACCTTGAATAAGCTACTTAAACCTTTTTAGTCTCGATCTTTGCTTCTTCAAATAGAGAATATAATAGCACTGATGGCAGGTTCTCGTGAGTTTTAAAATCCTCCAATGTTCTGATCACTACCAAATTTATATTCCTAGATCAGACTTCTTCCCTTCTTCCAGATTCTAATGTTCAGGTTCCAACTTGACATCACCATTTGAATACCAACTAGGCAACTCACAGTCAAAAATCTCCAAAATATAACTTTTGATCCCCAAACTCTCTAAAATACACATCATGCAATAATCTTTTATCTTCATTCTCATCTCAGTGACAAGCACGATCATCCACCTAGATGCTTAAGCCAAAGACATCAGTCATCTTTGATTCCACCTCCCACATAAAAACCACCTACTTTGATTCTAAATACTTCTAAAGTATATCCCAAAATTGAACCACCTCTGAATACCAAATACCAAAATCTGAACCTCAGCCACCATTACCATTTAGATCACTGAAACTGCTTTCTAATTGGTATCCCTATTATTACTATTTCATGCCAGTCTCATATGGTTATAGGCAGTTACTCTTCATTAAATATCACTATCTTCCCCTAAATTTCTCAGTCTCATCTCAGTAAGGTTGGGGTCACCTCTAGGGAACATCTTCTCCAGGCAATGACTCAGGGATCCAGGCAACATCTAAGTTGTGATTATACCTTATCAATGTGTGACCTCTATGGCACTAAAGAAAAGATGGAAGGAGAAGCACACGTTTTATGAACTCTGGAACAAGAGAAGACATTCCCTTTTGCAAACATTCCCATTTGTTAGAACTCAGGCACATGGCCTCATTATTAGCACATGGCTTTTAGGCAGGAGGTGAAATCCACGATGACTCTGAAATCTTTGCTTAAGCAATTAACTTTGCATGAACAAGAAATAAACTTACATTGTGTTATGTTTCTGACAATAGCACAGTCTAGCTTATCCTGACCATAATCCATCCTTCACACAGCAGGCAGACTGACATTTCAGAAACATAAATGATCTCATATCACTCCGTATTTAAAATGCTCCCTTATCTCCCAATTAAAATAAGATCCAAACTCCTAAGCATGACCTACAATATTCTCCATGATCTGACCCCTGCTTAGTTCTCTAATAATATCCTATTACTTCTTCCACGTCAGCTAAAACAGCCACTCTGGCCTTCTTTCTGTTTCTCAAACATTCCAAAATGATTTCTAGTTTAGAGCCTTTGTACATGTTCTTCCTCTAGAATTTTTCCTCTAGAACTATTTTGCATTGGTTTCTTTGCATCAGTCAGTCCTCATTTTCTCCAAAAGGAATCCTTGTCAATCCTATCTAAGTAGACTCCCCTACTAAGCCCTCTTCTATCCTATTCCTTTTGTTTCTGAATAGTATGCATGACTATATGAAATCATCCAATTTACTTTATATACTTGCTAAAATCTTTATAAATGTATACTTTATCCCCCCTCACTAGAATATACGCTACTTAAGGACAGAATGCTTTTGACCCATTTTCAGCAGTACGCTCAGTGCTTATTAAAATGCCAGGCACAGAGCAGGCACTCAATAGAAGCTAATGATTATTACTACCATTATAACCAATAATGCAGATATGCAAGCCTATTTTTATAGCTAGCTGAATTCCAACAGGAACAGCTACCCCAGTACAGACGGGTGACTGGCATGTGGATCTGAAGAATCCTCGTATAAACTCACATGGAGCCTTCCCTCACCCAGCATTCAGAGAAGGGTTAGTTATGCTCAGAAGCACAGGGCACTTCCGACCCATTTCCACTTAAGAATTTGGGTATCTGATCATCCATCATGATTGGTTGAAAGGTGTGATACTTCTGTCAAAAGTAGGCCTTCCTCCCTGGCCTCATAGACTGAATGTCTTGCAACATAAAACATTCGTAAAATCTAAAAAGAAAGGAACCTGGTAATTATATGGAGAAAAAAAAAACACACAAATATTTTCATGAAATAGAATATAAAATTACCTAACAAGCATGAAAATATGTTCACTCTAATAACATAAAAAGACAAGTTGTAGTGATATGTTATTTTTTGCTTACAAAATATATTTGAAAGTAAAATACCCAATGATGATACCGTGAAATGAGCAGTCATAATACAGGGTAAATTGATACTCTGTGGAGGATGCTTGGCAGTATACATCAAGAGCCTAACAACTATACTTCTTGACCAGTTACTTCAGTTCTTAGAAATTTTCATGGTGAAAGAATTCTACATATTAATGACACACAGAAAAATTATCCACAAAGATGACACCAGGAACTTAAATACAATGGTGAAAACAAACAAGCAAAAAGTGTACTTTAAAATCCAATTATATGAGAATTGTTAAATAGTTATGGTCTACCCCACCCTGGCATAACATTATGCAGCATTAAAAATTATTATTAGAGACTGTAATGACATCAGAAAATATCATGAGCCTAAATGTTAGGAGGGAAATTTTCTAACTGTTGAAGAAATGTTTACTCAGTGGAAATAGGACATGATGTGCCAGTGGGTTAAGGGGAGGCCGTGGGAGACGAGGACATGAGATGAAGGGAGATTCTGGGTGATTACCTTATTACAATCCTAAGAGAGAAGGAAGCCAAGAGTACATGAGAATCCAACTAAATGGAGCAGAAAGTCTGGCTAAGTGTGAATTGCAAAAGCATCCGTTCTGGTTGCCCTGGTTACAGGCCTTCTTCTGTAGGTAATGGTGTTATACATGAGCCAAGTCACATGCAAATGAAATCTGCAGATATTAGGGATGAACAGGGTTGGCTCTAAGAAGCTCTGCCCTAGGGCAACTCTGAGGAAGAATTTGGGCAGGGTTTATACAGGAGACAAAGGTGACATTAAGAAGAGACTATCAGGGTGGCCAGTTAGCTCAGTTGGTTAGAGCGCGGTGCCCTTAACAACAAGGTTGCCGGTTCGATCCCCGCATGGGCCACTGTGAGCTGCACCCTCCACAACTAGACTGAAACAACTACTTGACTTGGAGCTGATGGGTCCTGGAAAAACACACTTAAATAAAAAAACAAAAACAAAATAAAACAAAAATGTTTTTTAAAAAAGAAAGTAATGAGAAGGAGGAAGAGGAGGAGGAGGAGGAGGATAAGAAGAAGAAGGAAGAGGAGAAGAAGGAGAAGGAGAAGAGAATCACATTCCAAACAAGAATGCACTGCAGCTGAAAGCTTGAGAACACCAGATCTGTTGTCACTCCCACTAAGGTCATCCCATCACTTCAGTGAGTCCACATTCCTGCACCTGTTCAGTCTGGTGCCTTCCACTGGAGAGGAAACCTTGGTTCCAAAAAATAGTACAGCTCGATCTTGTCAGTGGCTTTTGGGGTCAATATGGGTGACAGGTGGGGAATCAAGATTTCACAATTTTAAAAAGAAACGAAAAAGACAAATGATAAATATAGTCTTATTACAACCATATATATTTAACATATGTAGTAAGGGGGTATATAATAATAGATAGATACAAAAGTTGATGATTCCTTAAGTAATGAAATTATTGCTGAATTTTTTCTTTAGAATTCAATGCATTTTTGAAAATTTTATGAAAGTTTAGCTGGCCCCCATGCTCATTGCAGCATTATTTACAATAGCCAAGATATGGAAGCAACCTAGGTATCCATTGATAGATAATGTATAATTGGATAAAAATGATGTGACACATATGTATATAAATACACACACACACACACACACACACACACAGGAATATTACATACGAATAAAAAAGAATGAAATCTTGCCATTTGTGACAACATGGATGGACCTAAAGGGTATTATGCTAAGTGAAATAAATCAGACGAGAAAGACAGATACCTTATGATTTCACTTATATATGTAATCTAATAAAGCAAAACAAATAAACAAACAAAACAAAACAAAAATACACTCATAGAAACAGAGAACAAACTGACAGTTGCCAGAGGGAATGAGCGAAAAAGGTGAAGGGGAATAAAAAGTACAAACTTGTAGCTAAAAAATAGAATTCAATGTATTTTAAAACTTTGTATAATGAGCCTGACTTGCTTTTATAATGAAAAAAATAAGCTGTAATTTTAAATTAAGCTGTGCATTTATGCAAGAAGGCTCAGTGCTTGTAGCCGAGAAGCCCAGGGGTATTGCCGTGTCAGTGACCAGCTAAAAGTAATTGCCCCCATATTTATGTTAGTCAGCCTCCTCTGACTGGCCAGGATAGAGCCACATCGGCCTTCCCAAAGAGGCCTTTCTTTAATCCACGTTCTGTAATGAATCTTGGAACAGACAAACTATACAAAGAGTCAATGTGCCCCTTGAGTGTATCTTTATGATCCTTGAAATTGGTACAGGACCTAAAGCACACATAATCCCAGCCCTCAGGCCCCTTATGATTTAGAATTGTTGGGGAACACATCCCTGCGCCGGCACTGAGCTCATGCTCTTGGAAACATGCAGAGTTCAGAAATCCTGACCTGCACTTGCAGGGTAAAGGTTGAGATGTGTCTGACCACCTTCTGCAAGGTTGGCAAGGCCTCGTAGGTGACCTCGTGCTGTGGTCTCCACATGTCCTGGACACTACTCCTTCAGTGAAAGAAAGTTAAACTTTAAGAGTATCTAAATTCTTGTTTAGGAAAAATATACATATATGCTAATATGTTGTATATATTATAAAATATATATAAAGTAGAATTTTACAAGTTGAGATACAGATAAAATAAATTATTCTTAGATACACTGCCACACTCGACAGATCATATTATTAGGGAATGTTTCAAGACCCAATTTACACTCAAGGTGAGGTTCATTATTAACCATTATAAACTGAATTTGCTATCTTAAATAGTTCTATTAACAACTTGGAATTTTTTTAACCAACTTCCTATTACATCAGAGTATATTTTCATTATTTTTACCCTATAATATGGCTGACAGGGAGCTCAGACTAAGATCTAGAGAAATGTCCACTCCTCCATTTTCACATGGTTAGCTGTGTTTGCCTTATTACTAGTATTACCTCCAATCTGTAAATTATTAACAGGTAACTTTTAAGGTGCTCCCCCCATTGTCTAAGGATTATTTTAGCTAAAATTCAAATTTATCCATGAACCCCCTAACAGGAAAATATGAATTACATATATTATAATTTATTGAAATCAAATAAAAACTTGGGCACTCAGCAAACCCTGTGTTCTGAAATCCCTGCATTTCCCTTGGGGTACCTCAGGTCCACACATCAGTGCTGTGTACACTACGATCAGTGACCAATGCCAGTCCTCACACTGGTCCTGGTCCTCAAGAAGTGGAGAAATCAAAAGCAAGTGTTTATAAACATCTAGCAATTTTACAGATTACAGTGCAATCTAATTTAACCAAAAGAGAGAGGAACTTATATTGTGTATGTCTTTTATTTCATTTTACCTTTTTAGAAATTAATTGTATTGTACTTCCTGAAAATCCTGCTTGGCGGCAGGTTGAAAATCAAACAAAGTCATCCTTTCTTACAGGCGGCTGAGAGGCACCGCCACGTGTGAATGAGCACAGACTGACTGTGGGCAGAGAGAGGGCACCGCCAAGCTTACAGGCAAGGCCACGGCCAAGGCCGAATAATTAGGCTGGTAAAGACACAACAAAGCATTTTCAGATTCAGACATTTTTATAGTTATGTAGGCAGAGAAAGGAAGAAGACCAAATGTGCTAGCTCCCTGGGTACTCTTTACCGCACACCAAAAATGATGGCACGGAAACAAAATGGTCTGGAGGACTGTAACACAAATGGTGGGATATCCTGTTGCTCAGGAGCCAGTTCTAGAAGTCAACTAAGAGGTTTTATAGCCTGCGGCTATCCCCTGTGTACAGAGAGCCTCGTAACTCATCAGAACCTGAGAAGCAAGGGGAAACTGTCTCAGGACCAGCCCCCCAAGAGAAATAGGGAGGGGAGTAGGAGATGATTTCATGGCAACTCTTCCCAGGCCTCCCTTCTGCTCGTGTTACAGGAGGCTCACAAGGCATCCCACCTGGATTTACGTTAGCTGCAGGTCCAGTCTTTGCCCATGTGGCCTATCGAGATCCATGCAAGGTTGTCAGGCATCACGGCAGAGCCATTCCCCTGCAAGTACCAATGTTAATTACATAGCAAATATTGTAAAGCTGCATTTTCTTCTCATGTCTTAGGAAATGTAATGTTCTAATTATATTCTCTCGCACCCAATGGCCTATTTCGCTCATGAGATCACTGATCTAGTGAAATCCCCAAATGATGTCAGAATCCACATGACAGCAGCCTAAATGCCTGCTTACATACTCAACAGATTGGCGGGTGGGGGCTCACCTCCATCAAAGGTGTCATTTTCCAAATCTGGGCAATGATTCAGAGTTATTTCTTCTACTGAATCATCAATATATTCATTAATTAAACAAACATGTATTGAAGCTGCCACATGCCAGAACCTGACAGGCAGAGATCACAGAGATGAATGAAGCATAGTCTCTGTCCTTGAGAAATTTATAATCGAGAAGGGAGAAAAGTACAATGATAAAAAGTAATTAAAATCATGGGTTACATATAAGAAGAGGGTTTGTAGAATGCACTGTGGAAAGAAAGAGGGAAGAAAATCCTCAGAGCCTAGAAGACCAGGGAAAGGTGTGACAAAGAGAGTGACATATGATACTAAAGAGTGAACAGGATTTCCCCAAACAGAACAGAAAGGTCATCGCTCCTTAAAGGAAAAGCATGCGCAAACTAATGGAGGTAAAAGAACACGCCATGCTCAGAGATGCCCCCTCTCCCCAAAAAAGGGGGACCAAAAAAAGTCCCCCTTTCCTTGAGTTCCATCCCGTGGGCCAAGAAAGAGACAGCAAGACATAGTAGTGGGAAGAGGTTGCTGGGCTTCGGAGTCAAACTTAGGCTCCAATTCTAGTGCCTCCCCTTACACACTGCATGACCTTGGGCAAGTAACTTAGCTTCTTTGATTCTGTTTCTTCACCTGAAAGTATAGCTTAAAAGAGTCATTTACAGAATTAAGGTAGACGGTATATAAAGTGACTGGCATATTGGAGGCACTAAATTTATTTCTATCGTTGTGATTTTTCTTTAAGCACTTGGTTTACTTTTGCATCAGTCTAGTCTTTCTAGCACCACAGCCCTTCTGGTATTTGAAGCAGCCAAATGGTGTGCCCGTGAGCTTTGAATCTTCTCACCAGCTCCTCACAGTGTTTCTTATGAGGCGTGGTTTTCAGTCGCCCTTTTCCAAACACAGCCCAATTTTACTTCGCACTTTGGGAGAGGGGCAGCTAGAAAGGGCCAGGACTCCACGCCTAGTCTGACCTGGGTAGGTGTTTCCGTTACCTATTGCACCAAAACAAACTACCTCAAAATCTAGTGGCCTAACACAGCTACAATTTATTATGTCAAGTAACTCAATGGGTTAATGGGGTCCTTTGTGGGACTTCATTCAGCTGGTGGATCAGCAGAAGGGCTGAGAAGCCCAGGCCTTACTCTCCAGGTGGATTTCATCCCGGCTCTTCCGAACGTGTCCAGCTCAAGACAGTGTCCCAGAGTGCAACGCGAAAGCTGAGCTGCCTCCTGAGGCTGTGGAACTCCCACAGTCACTTTTTGTCAAAACATGGCTGTGCCAGAGGCCAGGGAGGGAGTGTCTGCTGAAACCCTTAGTCCCTGGGTTTCTCCTCTGTTGGCTTGATCTAGTTCTCATGCCTTAGATCCTGCACTTAACTCAGGGCACATCGCAAAAGGTAGACCCCTGGAGGCGCTGTACACAAGTAGCTGGCAGACTATAAGCACATTTTGATCAAAAAGTGCAGTTACCACCCCATAAGCTTGAAAACTGCTAATTGCCTCTGCGTCCCCACTGTACATTGCAGCTGGTAATGGTGCCTACCTCATTAGGATGTCTTGAGGGTTAGAAGAGTTCATATTTGTACAGTGCTCAAAATAGCACTTATAGGCTTATTGATGACATCAATAAAGAAGGGACAAATGGCTCAGGGGACAGGACAAATGGATAAGTGGCTGGATACCTGTTTACCTATGTGAGGGATGAGAGCGAGAGGGATGGATGGAGGGGTGGGAGAGAGATCCCCACAATGAGGAGACTTCCAGTAGTGCCCAGCTCATGGCTGAGCATCAATGAGTCCTTGCAGCTACGGGAAGGGCTCTGAGAGATCAAGGCGCCACCGTCTAATTTTAGGATGAGCTGAGTGAGGGGCAGGACCAGGACAGAGACCTGTGTAACTCACAGACTGGGTTCTTCCGAGACCTTTCCTCTCCAGGTCGTCAAGATGTGGGGCCCTTGGAGGAGCACATATGCTGAACTGAGGAACCTGCCACCCTTGGGGAATCCAACAGAGCAGGGGACGTGCTGTCCTCTCTTCGCGGGCTCTGGCATGGCACTTCCGCTCAGGCACACTTGGACACCAGTGCAGGGAGCCTGAAGGCAAAGCAGACCTGAAGACACCTGTGACGGGGGCTCTGACACCGGGCCCTCCAGTACCCCACTCACTAGACGCTCCATCACAGGCCTCTGGCACAGCGTCAATGCCTCCGACTCCTCTTTGAGGCTCAGTCGCCCTTGCTCCCTAGGAAGCAGCAGCTCCTACTCAGGAACACCTTCCTGCTCATTATCTGTGGGTGAGAGGGAAAGGCTTGCCCACGGCCCAGCCGGAGCTCACTCCTGACCCAGCCGCGAGAAAGCGAGCTGGCCCTGCTGCAACTGTGGTGATAAGTGTCGGACGCAGAGAGGTGCTGACGCCCACTCTGCAAAGGGGGGTGGTAAGGGCAGAAAATCCTCGCAGCTGTCTTCTGTGGGGTTTGGCTTGCACAGAAACAGGCATAACGGCTTTTGATAGGGGAGGCGAGGAGGTGCTACCAGGTCTGGGTGGTCTTACAAACTTTCAAAGCATCCCCAGGGAGTGGCTGCCCTGTTGTTGGAGGAAGGCTGCGAAGGAGCTAAATTTGGAGAGTTCAGCAACAGTTTGAACAGTGTGACAGAGCCTGCCTGGGGACGCGGAAGCATGGGTGCAGGAGGCAAAGCTGGGCCAAGTACTGGGTATGGAGGTTGAGCTGAACCAGGTTCCAGTTCTAGCTGCACTCCAAACATGCCTGTGAATCTAAGCTATGTACTTAAATCTCCAAGCCTCAGTTTTCCTATCTGCAAGGCGGGGACAATCACATTACCTGCAGTAAGAGTAATATGACAGGGCTGCTAACAAAAAGTGTCTGGAACATTCTTGGAGTTGAGTAACGCCTGCAGCATGGCCCTAGCTGGGAAGTAGTCTAAGGGGGAACATAAGTGCCCAACAGACCCGGAAGGTGGGTGAGCAGGGCCGGGGCGCATGCATCTCGGAACTCCCGGCACAGCCTCAGACAAGCTGACCTTCCGGACACTGAGGACATCCTCCAGGCCACCCGCAGAGGGATAGAGGGCAGTAGTTAGAGTGCATCTCTGCACTCACATTCCTTGATTCAGTTCTGTGTCTGCCACCTCCCAGCTGTATCATTTTGGGCAAGATCCATAGCCTCTTTATACTTCGGATTTTTCCTCTGTAATAGCTGTTTCAATTATCTTTCACTGCATTATCAAACAATTGAGAACCGTAGTGGCTTTAGAGAGACATAATTTTCAATCATTTTATTTATTGTCTCATGCTTTTGCAATTTGGGCAGAGTTCAGCAGTAGCTCGTCTTTGCTTCATGCGGCATCAGTCAGGGAGGATCAATGCGGCCACAGGATCCACTTCGGAGACGGCTTCACTCACAGGGCTGGCAAGGTGGTGAGGCCATTGCCTGGGGCTCAGCGGGAGCTGTGGCTGGAGCTTCAGCTTCCCTTCACAGAGCTTCGCCCCACTGCTGAGCACGGGGGCCTCGGGGTGCTCAGGCTTCTTACAGCTGGTTTCCTCCAGAGTGTGAAGTGAAGGCTGCCAGGTGTCTGAAGGTTCAGGTCCAGAATTGTCACAGCTTCAGTTCTGCCACATTCTATTGATTAAAGCAAGTCCAAGGAAGCCCAGATTCAAGGGGTGGGGACTACAAAAGGGCATGAATACCTGGCGGTGTGGTTCACTGATGATCCAGAAGGACAGCTCAGCACAGTCCTATGTCTCTCATAAGGTGTGGAGAGGATTAAACGTACTCGTGAATCTGTAGTACTTGTCCAGGTGTGAGTGACCTACTCATAGTGAGAGGGAGGGTAGCACAGTGGTCAAAGCTAGAGCGTCCAGCCAAATTGCAGGGGTCCCACCACTCACTAGCAATGTGACCTGGGACAAGCCACTAAACCCCCAGGAGCCTCGAAGTCCCCAGCTATAAAATGTAGATAATAATAGTGCTTGCCTCTAAAACTGTTGTAGGGATTAGATAAGTGGATGTTTGCAAAGAGTTTAAAACACTTGCACAACACTGAAGTGCCCGGCATATAGTAAACACAACAGAAGTGTTTGTTATTTTAATCCTCATCAGAGCCAATTCTAATCTGAGCCGTTCTCTGGATCAGGTGGCTAGCAGCAGCACTCCCCACAAAGCAAAGTGACTTCTACAGACGCACCGTCTTCTGCCTAGACCCTCAATGTCAGTCAAGGTCAATGAGTGCCATTCCTGCCCTCTGCCACCCTGGTACTCAGTGCCAGGCAGCCCACTCTGATGGGCCTTGCTGTAGCTCCCGGACCAGCTTGGCCTGCTGGCATCCTTACAACCCCAGAGCTTGGTCAGGCAGCTGAATGCTTCCATTCTTGGGGACGATCTGCAGCCCCACTCAAGCTGGTCACCACCACTCTGTCTTATTGAAAAGGGGTGGACTGTATTTCTTCATGAAGAACCAACGCCCTCTTGAGATATGACTTCCTGACTTTTCCTTGACTACATGGAAAGAAACAACATTCGATAAACAGAGAAAACTGTTCTCCTGGGTGGTAAAAGGCGATTTGCACAATGATAGAAAAATAACATTTTTTTACCCAATCCGTAATTAGGTCTTGAAGAAACAAATTAAGTGAAGGCAAAATTATGTGTCTTTGAAGCATGAATACTGATCTGCATAATGATGTACATTTAATGATTTTAATTTCCAAGGGAAACTATTTTCAAAATGAGTTTGGAAAATGTATTTTCCCTTCAATTCTATGTCTACAAAGTGAAATTCCCAGGCCTGGGGTTGCATTGCCCCAGCCTGCAATCCTACCTAATTAGTGATGACATTTTAAACTTAAGACAGCAAAAGTGTCTTCCACCTCTGAGGATACCCTGCCATGCCAAGTAAAGAATTAGTGCAAGAAACGGTCCCCAAAGCATGGCACCTTGGGACTTGCTCTCTTGTCCCATAGTACCACCAGTTCCTCCAATCTCCACACCCAAGCCTCTCAGTGGGACCCTTGATAATAACCATCATTGTTGCTATGAACATATAAAACGGCATTTTGACAATTTTTTTGTTTGTTTGTTTTTGTTGTTTTGTTTGTTTGTTTGTTTTGTCAGTAGCACTGTAGCTTACCTCGTTGGAAAGGGGTGTCACAATAGGAAACTGGAGTCAGACAGCCCTGACTTAAGTTAGTTCAGCCACACATGAAAAAACATGGGAAGTGCTAACCTTCAACAGTTTTTGACCTATACAGATGGCAATTTTATATCATTCGACTTTATTAAATGCTTACATAATAGATTTCAGATGGTATTACTATTATGAATTACATGATTTGGGCAACTCAGCTAAATGGAGACAGTACCACCTATTTCTCAGGTTTCTGGGAGAATAGGATGAAATTATATGAGATAATATGCTTAGCACTCTGCCTGACACACCAGCTGCTTTGTCAGTTTGGGGTTTGCCCCATTTGGGGTTTGCTGCCCAAAAAACTGAATTAAGTCAGCAGAAGGCATAGGCACCTGGTACCCCTTTCTGTTTAAGCCTGACAATGTCTTGTAAAAGCAACCGAAGGTGTTCACACTCGTTGTATTAGCCAGTGAGACAGAGGTCGATGGTAAGTATATATGGCAACACTCTCCATGGTTTCTCAAGCACAGCCTCCCAGTGTTCTCATTTATCTCTCCTAAGAGCTCCTTAAGGTAAGAATTATTCCTGGATTTTCTGTGCGATAGCCATTATTGTCTGTAATGATTTGGGGATCACAGGCCTTGGTAAAAAACCCCAGTCAGGGAAAGATGCGCCTTATGGACACCAATCCCTAGCAGGGCCATTGAAGCCCACGTGGCAGCGAGGTTCTCGGCCGAAAGCGAGGCACATTTGCCCCTGTCCACGCATGCCCATGAGATTAGGCTTCAGCCCCGCAGCACCGACAATCCAATAACAAGACCTCTAACCTGAAGTTCAAGGTCCTGGCTTTTCGGTCCATAACGAATGCTCAGTCAACTCTTCAAAAAATAAAGAAACTCCAAGCTCAACGGAACAGATAAAAAGTAACGTTTCATGGGTATCCCAGGAAGGACCCGCCAGGCATCTGCCATATGCTATTTCGGTTTGTTCTCTCAAAGATGCCCGTGGCCAGTTTTACAATCCTCATTGAGACCCAGAGAAGCCAACTTCCTAGCTCCTGATCACAAATCAAGTGGAAGATCCATGCTTCAAACACTGACGGTTTTATCTTCAGAGCGTTATACATCACACCCCCAAACTAAAGATAGCAGCTTTGAGGGCAGCTTGTTTAGGCTTTAGCACAGTTAGGGGTATAGAGAGGAAAAATTGACTCCTGTTGTTTCCAATTTTTGATCATTCATCAAACAAATATTTACTGAGCCTTTTTTATGCAGGTGCCATGCGGGGGCACTGGGGAGCCAATGCTGAGTAAAGGATATGGTCACTGCTCTCACGGCGGGGGGCGGGGGGTGCCCACAGTGTGCAGAGGTAATAGGCACATAAATTAGCAATAAAGTTGTGCTGTGCAAGTTAGTGCATGGCACCCAATGTGGGGCCATCTGGGGAAATCCTCTAAAGGAGAGGCAATGGCAGTAGTTCTAAAGGGAAAGTGTTAGCCAGCCAAAGGGAGGAGGCTGGGATGGGGGCCAGGAGAGAGACCTGACATGGGTCCCCAGGAGGTCAATCTCTGATATCACAAACTCTGAAAACCTTCCGATCTACAATGCCATGGTCCATCTGTCCACCAGACACTGGCCATGCCACCCCCATGCTCCCCAAAACACACACACACACACACACACACACACACACACGCACACACACGTGCTCATGAAGTTCCATTCAGCAGCTCTCTTGAGTGTTGCCAACTGAATTCTGCAATTAGGAAGAGGTAAGGATACCAGAAGAACAGAGAACAAAAGAAATGCTTAAGATAGGGAAACATTTTTATCAGCCTACTTGAAATGTAGTTTGCTCCTCTCCAGTATGTTGCAAACATTGAAAAGCCTTTCCAAATATCTCACACATCTGCTGAGTGGGCCGAACGCCCCTCCCACTCACTCCACCCACAATCTGTATCCATCAAGCCGCATATTAAGCGACGCTCAATTACAATATGTATAATTTTGCACCACATTCCTCAATCAAGGGCCCGTGCTGGGGCAGTCTTTTCCCCACTATCCTCTGGGTGTGCATGGTGATGCCAATGAAATGCACGTGCATGATAATTAAATTTGGCATAACTGCTTTTCCAAATGATCACCGACACTCCATTGTTCTGAAAGGATTAATCCTCAGAGCCTTCCAAACACAGTCTGTTTCCTGGGTCTAAATGAGATTTCAAAGAATGTAATTCATAATAACCACAATCCCTAATGCACACTTTAATATATCCTTTCTTTGTTACAGTCATTTGCTGGTAAAATCCCACTGAATTAGAATTCTCCCAGGGTGCTGAGCTACCTGTCTGCGGCTGCCAGCTGTGCTGTCACAAACATTCCACTGTAGAGCTGGACTGAGCAAGTCACTCCCCAGACTGCCCACATGCAGGGACTCTGCTGCAATCGGCTTCCTCCTTTCTAGCTAAGCCCTGGACTACTCCACATGCCGGGAAGAAAGAGAACAGACTGCCTGCTCCCTTCCTGCTGACCAAAAAAGTAAATGGTGACTGGGTTTTGCCAGGACAGAGGGAAGGTAGTGGGAAGGAGACGAGAACCCCCAGTCTTGAAGTTGTAAAAATGCAGGACAGTCAGGTTGGAGCATGTGAGAGGAATGCGTGCCTACTGTGCGCCAGGTGATTTCCCAGGTGCCTGAGATACAGTAGCTCACCGATTAAGCAGAACGATCCCCGCAGACAGCTATGTCCACCTCCCCATCCCCCTTTAATGCATGAGACCTAACCAAACCTAACGCCACACACCCAACATGGGGCAGGGCTAGAATTTGCAATGGTATCTATGGGGCTAGATATTTCAGTACCCTCCCTGAAAACAGGGAAACCACAGCAGAACACAGAGCATCTGGGGAAGTGGGGTGGACAGCAAACCAGCAAAGACCTGTGGCCAGAGGAAGAGGTGCCAACCTTCTTCAGAAACTGAGACCTGACGTTCAGGAGGACAGGAAGGGGGCACTGGACTTTTGGTCCCCATTGTCAGTGACCCTGAGCCAGATGCCCATACTGCAGCCAGAATCCCCATTCTTCTGTGTTCCTGCTCCCTCGTGTTCTGTGTTCTGCTCCTCGAAAGAAAGGATGCCATCGCTATCTGCCCAAGGACGCCCATCGAGATAGCAGTTCTCAGCCACATTTTCTCTTATGAAGAGAAGGTGCGAAGATAAAACTTCTTTGTGAGGCTATAAGAGGGGAGGCCCACCGGCCCCCTCCCCCTGAAGTCTCCCGGCATACTGATGTATGACACTCAATGTTCCCAACACACCTGACCACGCACCCCTACCCCAACACCTTCTGACTTACATACTGCAACTTATCTCATAAAACATTTCCCAAATGCTAGGTCAATTTCTCATAGCAGCACCAATTTATATGGTTAAGAAAACTCCAAGCAACAAAACATTACCCGCAGACATTACCATCGTGGGTCTCATTTATAATACACATTTTACCCTCGTCACTGGAAATGGATAGCAGAAATGGTATTCGCAAGAAGATTTGGAAATTCCTGCAGTTTTAGACAACAGCCTCTGCATGAGTTAGAATCTTGAGTGTTTAGACAGATCTGAATATGTATAACATTTATTAACTGTAACATTAGCTCTGACATTTCAATTTAATCAGTGTTACTACAGACAAGTAAAGTAATTCTCTCATGCTCAGACATAAACAGTATTATCTTTTCATTTCCAAAAGGTACCATTTCGTGATCTAAGATGCTCGGAGAATAATTTCATCTCTGTGTGGGGAGGCAGCTAAGGAAAATCCGGCAAAGTCTCAACAAGAGTGCATTTGGAGATTAAATAATACATAAATTACAGAGGAGGCCACAGAGAAGACCTCTGGAGACTGCTGGATGCTTCCACATTGGTTCTTAATAAAAGTTAAATAAATATGTTTTCTGCCTGCAGAAATCCAGTTTGTTCGGGAACAGGCTGAGGAGCCTCTGATATGGTGAGCTTTTCCGGAAGAGGTGACAAAGAAATGATCCGAAACGCTCAATAAATCCTTCCCGGACCAAGGGGCAGCTGCATTGAATAGTCAGAGAGATACAGTGTCTTTCTACACTGCTGGGGACTTTCCTGCAGGTGATTGTTCTAAAAGGGCAGCAGAGTCCCGGTGACAATTAGGAAGGGTACATCTGACAAATGAACCCACTGCAGGGCCCACCTGGCACTTTGGGGCAGCATTCACAAGCCCTCAGTGAGACCCTGCAGGGACAGCGAGAGCAGGTCCAGCTGACAAAGGCTTCCCTAGTCCCCTAAGAGCCAGCCTTCTTGGTGTGGAGAAATTCAGCCACCTGCGCTGCCTCAGGTAGTCCACAGGCGTCACAGGATCCAGAGATAAGGAGCGCCCAGGACATGAGGGGGTGAGAGGAATGTCCAACCCCTGCTACGGGGTTGTCCAGAGTCCTTGACTGCACATGTGGACTTTATTCCTGAATCTACTCTGACTGGGTTAGTGAACCTGTGTCCTCCTGTAGGTCCTCCTCCCCTACCCTAGGTCCCTACCTTCACTCCACTCACAGAAGGCTGCTAGAGTTTGCTTTCATTTGAGCTTACACTTCTGGTTAATGTTGAACGTTAGCCAGAGTGTGGACCCAAGCATGGTTCAAGCAAAAGAGGAAAACTGAAAACAAAAATCGGTGATTATAGATGATGCAATACAGAATTGCACACCTGAAATCTATGCAACTTTACTAACAATTGTCATCCCAATAAACTTTAATTTTAAAAAATCAGGATCACTAAATTCAAAATTCGACTTGTCTAAAGGCAAGACCTTTATGATTCTAAAATATGAAGGGTTGTTGGACTATACTCATATAGCACAAATGCAGCACGGATTTTTCTTGGTCCCAATGAGGACTAAGCAAATGGTTGGATAATCTTTCAGAATGGCCAGTGTGTCTTTATACCTGGTATTTATTTAGAGCTTATGATGTTCCAGGTTCTGCACAAAGCAACTGATGCATATCTCATTTAATCCCCAGAACAATCCCACATATTTATATTATTACGATGGTCTCAATTTTCAAGCTGATGAAACTGAGGCTCAGAGACATTAAATAAGTAGCCCAGGGCCACACTGCAACAAAATGGGACCCAGTGTCTGCCTCTGAATCCCATGTTGAACCCCCAGGAGGCATGGGAAGAGATCCTGGCTACCCCATGGAGCTCTGCATGGAGACGGAGGTTTAACTAAAGGGAATGGCTTAGGCCTCAGGGCCCTTCTGCTGCTCTGGCCTCACCAAGTGCTTGGGAGGGGCTCTAGCTATGGCGACCATGCCCCTTTGATTTTGTAAAATTGGCGAAGGAAGATACTTAACTGAAATCAGTGAACACTGCTGTTCCACTCCAACTCCCTTTAGCCTCATTTTCTCGTATATCTACTGCTGCTGGAGCAGCTAGTAGAGATTTGGGGAAGCTAAGTTTTGGTATGTTTGGTTTGAGTTTAGTAACATCCATTTCCATGGTCTAACAATACTTCTGTGCATAGTGAACTTACTGCCAGCTGTCCCAGGGTGGCAATCCAGGATTTCTTTTAACCCCTGTGTGCCAACTCATCAGACCTCTAATCACCAAGGTGCACAGATGAGGTTGTGTCATAGCAATATATGTCATGCAGCCTCTGGCACTGGAAGCACGTGGCAGTGAAGGAGAAACAAGGTTTGAAATAAACCAAGTCAGAAGCCAGCCATGGAAAAATCTTCCACATTTTACAACTCACATCTGAAAAACTAAATTTGACAATAATCTTAAATTTACAAGTCCTTAGCAATGATAAGAAGCTGAATAAGACTTTTCTAAACAAATAATAAAAAGCTTTAATCAACCATACTAAAGGAAAGATTTAATTACCTATTTTCACTATAGAACATTAAATTCAAAAATATCATCAGGTGAACAGAAGATTAAACAGTAGCCAAAAAAATAGGGGGAAAAGTATTATAGAATTGTGTGCCAGGCATTTTGTGTGTGTGTGTGTGTGTGTGTGTATGTGTGTGTGTGTGTATGTGTGAGATAGAGAGAGACAGATTTTGTTGTATTTGTCAGCTTTTTCATATATTTTTAATGATTTGTTTTATGATTTATATTCCCAGTAAATAAATATTCACTCTCATGCCTGATTTTATATTCACAACTTCACATTCTTTCCTTTAAAAAAAATCCTCTGAAATTGCATAACTTCGTGTCTCACAAAACCTGGATCCACCCTGCCTGCAAATTTAACCAGAAGGGAAGGATCCTCTACCCCACTGGGTAAAGATACATCTATGCTCCTCCTATTTCCTGCAATCAAATACACATATGAAGTGATAGTGAATTCCAATGAAATCTGGAATTTCTTTATAATGAACATTCGGACCTTTGGGAGAATTAGGGCCCAGAGCTTGGTATCAGGAGAAGCTGGGTCTTTCATGGGCAGCATTTTATCTTATTGTAAAGGTTGTAACTAATATCCCCTTTTTGCTTTGCCTGCTAGGAAATGTGCAGCCAAATTTGTGTGCAATTTAGCAATTGTACTAACTCACAGAATTCACACTTCCTATCCTCCTCCCATACCATCATCTCCCACCCCCAGCTTTATTAAGTTCTTGTCCTTCATTATCTAGGCTCCAATTCCACCATTTTTAAAATCTTTTTTGGGGTGTCTTTAGCTGCTTCCAATTCTTTATTGAATAAGATTTGTGACAACATGGATGGACCTAGAGGATATTATGCTAAGTGAAATATGTCAGACACAGAAAGACAAATACCATATGATCTCACTTATATGTGGAATATAAAAAACAACAACAAAAAGAAACAAAAAACCTAGAAACAGACTCATAGATACAGAGAACAAACTAATGGTTGCCAGATCGGAGGGGCATTGCGGGGCTGCGTGAAAAGGTGAGGGATTAAGAAGTCAAAATTGGTAATTACAAAATAGTCACAGGGATGTAAAGTACAGCATAGGGAATATAGTCAATAATGCTGCTTCAACTATATATAGGGCCAGGTGAGCACTAATCAGGGGATCACTTCATAAATTATATAAATGTCTAACCACTATGCTGTACACCTGAAACTAATATAATATTGAATGTCAACTGTAATTGAAAAATAAAAATAAAGAGTAGAAAACAATGCAAATACATTAAAATCATATCTATACACAACGAGCATGCTTATTTTTATAAGGGGAAATAAACTTTATATGGAAATGCATAGATAGGCAAATAGGATCCAGAAGTTCTGAGCCGTCTCCATTTTTCTGGAGTTTTCTGCTTGTTGTTAATCATTCCTCTGGCAGGAGTTGTTGAATGGGGGAGATGGAAACGGGGAACGTGGAATTCATGGGAAGGAAGTGGGCATCCCTTCAGTACTTTCCTATGCCTGACAGCTCACCTTCTCCTCTGTCTTTAGGCTCTCCCTTCCCAAATATAGCCCCTATTCCATCTGCCAATATTTCTTTTGGCTGGCAGCACCCACCCTGTCCTGAGGCAGAATCACTCTGTAGAAATCAGCAAGCCATGAGCTGTTGGTTGAGCGCTCTCTGCTTGCAGACAGCTGTGACTAGTGCCATGACTGTAGCCACCACCATGAAGGCACATCTGGCACAGCTGGCCTTTATGTTGTTTTCTGTAGGAAAAAATCCTGTTGCCAAGGGAGGCAACCACAAAGGCTTGGGAAACAGGTGACGGAGTTATTATGCTTGGCATAGTAATCCCAAAGAGAACAGGGAATGCACATACCAGAAGCCTTGACAGAGGCTTCCTAGGTGATATAGAGATGATATCACCTAGGTGATACAGAGATGTATCACCTTCCTAGGAAATCCCAGGCTAACATCCATGAAGGCTGGATGAAAGTTGAGAATGTTTTGCCCTTAACCAAACCTTACGTACAGAAAATATGAATTACTCAATAAATGGTACTGGGACAACTGGGTGACCATCTGGACAAATATTAAGTGGGATCCAATCTTCATACAAGGCACACAACATACCAGGATGAATTCCAAAGCTTTAAATGAATTAAATTGAAACTATAAAAATACTAGAAGAAAACGTGGAAAAACTACTTAAAATCTCAGCCATGAAAAGAAAAGAATGCTAATTAGGCAGCATGAAAACCTTCCACGTGGCAAAAAATAATAATGATGACAATAAAAAAAACCTAACAATATTTTGGGGGAAATATTGGCAATGTTGAAATTATAACACAAAGGGTAATCTCCCTGAATGTTTAAAAATGTCTACAAATCACCGAGAAAGAGACACATCAACAATCCAGTTTTTAACGTGAAAAAATTACAAGAATAGCAATTAACAGAAAAGGTAAAACAAATGCCCCTAAAACATTTGGAAAGATACACAGCCTCATGCAGGAAAATGAACATATAAATTTCTGTTCTTCTGGCTTGGCAAATACCTTGAAGGTATCTGGAAGGCACTGTGTTAGCAAGGCAGCAGGAATCGGGTTTCTCCATACATTGTTGGTGAACGTAGGAATTGACTTGACCTCTATAGAGGGCAACTCGGCAATAGTTAGCAAAATTACACACACACCAATTCTCCTAACCAGCAATTCTATTTCTAGGTATTTATCTTAAAGTTATTCTCACACACTTGTGAATTAATACATGTTCAGTGCTATTCATTCAATGATGTTTTCACTAGCCAGAGATTGGAAACAGCCTAAATGTCCCTCATTTGAGTACTACTAAAATTAAAAATCACGCTCCATTTACTCACAGGAAAGTGCTGCAGCTGTAAACAGACAAAAACAAAACAAAACAAAAATTGTAGTAATAAACCTGTAAAAAAAGAATCAAGAAGTTCTATCCGAACTCATATAAAAATAACACCAAGAATATCGGTAAATATGGAAATGGGCTTAAGATCTATATATTCTTATTTGTTTGTATATGATTTAATAATTATGTGTAAGAAACTAACAACATTCGGCATCTTTTCAGGCAAGCAGAAAGTAATAATTAAACACACAGGCGTTACCTTATTTGTTGGAAGGGTGGAGAAGAGAATTTTCACTATATACTTTTTTTAACCTAGAAATGTTTTAAACCCTGTGAATATATTATGTAATGAAATAATTTACAAATTACAAAAATTCTAACCAGTTGAACTTTTAAAATAATATTTGCCTGAGTTTTATACCATCAGAAACCAGTCAAATGCTTTCTGTTGGTGGTGCCATTAGCGAGGTGGCCAGTTGGAAGCTGTGGACTGAAAGACTTGGGTGTGGCATCCTGACCTTGACACTGACCTCCGCCACATGCTTGCGCTCATCACTCCACACCCTGGGCCTTGCACGCCGGAAGGAATGGTGGTCAGTCCTCTGCAGTTCTGAGGGAAGACTATCAAGATGCAACAAGCAGCTCTTGATGCTGCTGGTCCAAGAATGGGCACCTAACATGTGCATATAAAATAAAAACTGATCCTCAAAGCTATCCTATTTATACATAAGAAAAGTGAAATTATTAGATAAATTGCATGAATCCTCCACAAGAGACATGGAACAGACAATTGACAGAAGATAAAATACAAAGGTTAATAAAGAAATAAGAAATGCTCTCCCCATCCCTCCACTCATGAGAAAAACTGAAACACACATTTAAAAGACGCACCAGGGTCCTTGCTGTGGCAGAGCTGAAGGTCACCTGTGCAGAGAATGGGCACGAGCTGGTGTGCCCTGTGCTGGGACTCACACACAACACCACATGTCTGAAGGGAAGAGCAGGGAGGTGAGGCTACTGCCGGGAAGCCAGACCCCGGGAGGCTCAGGGGCCACAGCCCCACTCAGGCTGCCCCACTTAGAAGCAAGTACCACAGATTTCTGGAGTTCCAAAGGAGAGGCAGTGAGCCTGCAAGGCCCATGGCTCTGGGAACTGGAAGCCAAAGTAAGGAGACGCAGTGACAACGCTGGCAGACATGTTTTGGCAGCGCCCTCAAATCTCTGCTATGGCCACTGGCCCCCAAGTCCATTTGTCCCTGCGTGGCCTGCTCATGAGCCAAGAATTCTAGGGACAGAAGGAGAAGAAAGGCCAACTATGGTGAGATCCCAGCAGAAAAAGCACATTTGTTACCTTTAGCTACAGTAGATGGTGGTATAGGGAGGAGAAATCATACCCGGATAAAAGCAAACACACTTGATGCCCTATATCAATAAAATCACTAACTCCCACCTCCATCCTAGTTTTCCAGCTCAATACACAACCACTGTTGGGCATTTTCTCTCTTGGCTTGTCACCCATGTCCCCTGCCTTAATAAGTGTGCCTTGAAACCAGAGAGAGAGAGACGTCCCCAGCATAGGCAGTAGGATAGAGACTAACTCTCCAATAGAAACCTGAGGTCCACTCTCTCCTGGGCCCCTCTTTGCTCCTAGCCAGCCCGCCACCAGTGTGTTACCTACCTCTGACCTATTGTCCACCCAACAAATCCATTCACACCTTGGATTTATCCCCACAATTTCTTTTCACAGGGGCTCCCAACTCTGTGAACATTAGAAGTCCTTGGGAGTCTTTAAAATAGACTGAGGCCTGGGTCCCACCCCCAGACTTATGGTTTAAGTGGTATGGGGACTGAGAGTTTCAGTGCACCCAGGCACTGAGAGTTTTAAGAGTTCCCAGGAACCTATATCTTATTGCTGCCTTATTTTTTTTCTTTGAAGTTCTCATTATCTATCTTCATGGAGATTATAATCCAATGGAGGAGGCAGCAGAGATTCTTACAGCAGCCAACATCCAACTTTACTTGCCCTTCATCTGCTAAAGAGACTTAACAACTGGCCACAGCTCAGGATAGGAGTATGAACTGACCCAGATCTGGCAGTGAAAGTCCTACCTCCCGAGAAACCCCTCGGTCCTGGGCAAATCAGGAAGGTTGGTCACAATAGCTGAGAATAGCACATCGCCCAGCAGTGGTGGAGAGACATTTAGCCATCATTAGACACTGGTGTACAGAACTTTATACCTAACTAAATATCACCGGGAAGATATTAAGGAAAGAAATAATGTACATCCCAAATGTATTCCCATCCACAGTCTATCATCTCGGGACTCATTCATTGAACCAGTTCTTGGGAGTCTAAGAGTCAGGCTCCATGCTACCCATAGGATCTACAGGAAGGGCCCATACCCCCAACGGAATCGGAGAGATAGGTGAACAGAAGAGGGAAGCAGGAAACAACGGGACAAGGGCTGACACGGAGCAAGAGGCCCTGAGGAGTATGGGGAGCACCAGCCCTGGCACAAGGGGTCCTGGAGGTGCGAGAGCAGCTGTGAGCTCAGGCTCATGGGATGAGCCCCTGTCCGACACACCTGTGAGGCAGGAGGGCAAGCCAGTGGGGCTACTGGGCGGGGAGCAGGGACAGGGAGTGACCAGGAGATGAGCCGCTGTCTCCGGGAAGTAAGACGCAAGCACTAAGGGGAGCCAGGGCGAGGTAGCAGCACATGACACCTGGCAATGTGACTCCAGGCCTAGGAGAGCTGTTTAGTTACACACACACACACACACACACACACACACACACACACACCACGTACGTACTGTGGTTCTCCTCTCTGCTAGTCACTGTAGGCCCTTGGGATGCTGCCTGCCTAGTGAATGAGAGGGACCTGTGAGAAATAATTTCAGGGCACGGGGACAAGTGTGCTACAGGTGCTGTGCTGAGGTTTTGGATTTTAACTTATAGTCAATAGGAAACCAAGGATTCCCAGCAGAAAAAAAAAAAAAAAAGAAAAAGACCTTAGCAGTGAACTTTAGAAAAACTCCTGAGGTAAAGATGAAGAAAATGGAAGACCCTCCAAGCTGGGGCATGACAGGTATGAACTGAGAAGCAGGTGGAACAATACAATATTCCCAGGAAACAGCAATATTTAGGGGAATGTGAAGAAGGAAGCACCAAATGAGTCTTAGAAGGAGCTGACTATTGAAAAGGAGTTCTAGAAATGTTTTAAGTTGTCATTTTCCAAAATATTTTCAGTGAAGTATCTTTCTTCCTTCCAGTTCACGTAACCAAGTTGCTATTGGAGAAACAGTGGGTGGAAAAGCTCCAAACTTATCAGGTGAGGGAACTGTGTAGCTCAGACACCCCTGGCCCAAGGATGGCTTGTCAAATACGCTGGTGTTTCTCATTCGATGAAGGCCTCCAGGCATGCACATAAAACACATCAAATGGAAACAAGGCTTATTTTTTGTTGCCCTGCCTCACTCTGCCAGCAAATCCACAACCTGCCTTGGGGGAGTGAAATCTCTCTTACTCGGTGGGAGACTTCTCAGGTCTGCCAGAGTTTTGTCACTGCCACTTGGCTCAGTCAGATGCTTACTAAGCACCTGCTCTGTGCCAGGCCCTGTGCTCCCAGCAGACACCCCTCCCAGGTGTTTCAAGACAGAAACCGACAGGACAGTAAACTCTGCAAATCCAAAAAGACAAGCTCAACTGCCCAACCCAAGGTTTTCTGCTTTAATTAAAACACGCTGAAAACAAGAAAGACTGGACAGCATTTTACAGCGTTATCTGCTCGACAAGCACAAATGTGACAAGGTTAATTACAACGTCTAAAGAGGTCCTAACTGCCCCTTCCAGCCATGTTCTCCTATTGGTTTGCCCCTGAGCCAGCAGTCAGTAATATCAGCTAATCTCACACAACAGACGCTGGCAAACAGCTGCAGAGATGAAGATGGAAAGAGTCTAGAAAAACTTAATGTGGACATGGTAGTGGCGTCACTGATGCCACTGTGCTCAGGAAGGTGGTCCTTTGCATTGGGACCTGGTTGGCTTTGCACACAAATCTGTGGGAGGATGGCAAGATGCCTGCTGGGAAACGGGAAGGGGCTGCTGGCTGGGACAGGTCCAACCGTGCGCAGTCTCATTTGATCTACTTTCTACAGCTGCTAGCCTGGATTGTGTGCTCCCTCCCAGCTCAGGTGGCACCAGGACAAAATGGAATGAAACAAAAGGAGCAGGTGCTTCTGAGCTCCACATTTCTGGCAGGTAGTAAGTGCTTCATAAAGATTTGTTGCCATTATCATTTCCAGAGTGCATGGTCTTGTCAAGAGAGACTGGATGCCCCGCTTGGCCCAGCAGGTGGCTCCAGGCTCAGCAACCCAGGCGACAAGGGAAGTGAATGTTTTTCTGTATCCCAGGAAGTGTTTCCTATGATCCTTGGAGAACATCACTGGCAGCCCCTGCCTGGCTCCCCAGCCAGAAGGGGAGATGCAAAGGTACATGATCACAGCATTTGAATGTCTGCTCTCAGAGTGAGTGTGAAGGCAGCAGAACCCAATTTAAAAAAATCAATATCGAATCATGGATAATTTTTCCTCTACTAGAAAGAAACAAAAGCTAATTCCCCCGGACTCCTGAGTCATAATATCATTTAGGGAAGAACATTTTCCTTCAAAGACTGAGACACCTCTAGATGCTCCTGCATGACACATAAGCTCTCTGGCATCATCAGAAATTAATTATTTGTCTTCTGAAATCCACACTGTTATTCTTTTATAGTGTGTCTCTGACAAATGAATAATCTTTGCTTCTGTGAAACACAGCATTATTGATGACATACGCTGTAATGTAGGGGTGGTTGACCGATGTAAACAGGTAGCTCAAATGATACATTCTCGAATGATGCAGTTAGTAGGCAGGTTGGCAAGGTGCACACTTTCCAACCAGAGGGCGTGGCTCAGGCACCAATGCCTTCCTTTAGGCCTCGTGAGTACCCACATCTAATGAACACCTACTATGTGCCTGGCCGTAGGGTAGGCATTCTGCACAAAGGATCATATTTATTAAGTATGTGAAGTAAATACCACTGTCTCCACTTTCCAGCAAAAAAACAAAGATATTTTTGTGTGTGCATAAAAAAAACTAGTTCAAACTAGTTTTCACATGGTCAGTAACTGGTTTGAGCCTGAATTTGAACCCCAAACCGTCTGGTCTCAGAAGCCATGAGCTTATATGCCCTGAGGAGGTCTTATAAACCCTGCTGGTTATTCAGGAGACCAGGAATTCTTAATAAATTAGCATTGGTTTGATCTATTTTTGTCAGTCTTTTGTCTCAAAATTAATCTTCCTCAAGGCATAAATGAAAAGTTTAATTATAATAAATAGAAATTAATATTCTTTTAAGAATTTCATGACATTCCTAAGTTGAAAAGACAGACAGGTCTGGGAGCCACGACAGTTAAAACAAAATGATAATCACTGCAACAATACTAATTACAACACTTAACAATTAACCCTACACCAGAAATGTGCATGTGTGTGCACACATGCACATGCACACACACACACACACACACACACACACACACACAGAGTGGTCTGAACCTATGTCATAATATCTTGCCAAAGAGATGCTTGAATTATTTACAATCGATGCCTTTCACAGGATCTCTGTGGGATGGACAGTATTATTATCTATTGACAGCTAGAAAACAGAATTTCTTCATTCATTCAACAAATGTTGGTTGAGCATTCCAGGGCCTGTTTAAATCTTGGGGACCCAGCAGTAAACCAACAAGCAAAAACTTACAGGTCCCCTGTATACTACAGTCTAGTGGACGAAGACAGACAAAAAGCAAAACAAGGCAAAATAAAAAGTGTGTTAGATAGTGTGATGGTTAATTTTATGTGTCAATTTGACTCGGCCACAGGGTGGCCAGATATTTGGTCAAACATTATTCTGGGTATTTCTGTAAGGGTGTTTTTGAACGAAGTTCACATTTAAATCTGTAAACTGAGTAAAGCAGACTGCCCTTCCAATGTGGGTGGGCCTCAGCCAATCAGTCGAAGGCCTGAATAGAACAAAAAGGCTGACCCTCCCGGACTAAGAGAGAACTTCTCCTGCCTGACTGCCTTCAGACCGGAACATCGACTTTCTCCTGCCTTTGAGCTCAAACTGAAACATTGGGTCTTCCTGGGTCTTGAGCCTGCTGGCCTTAGGGCTGAGCTGACTAACCCTGCAGATTTTAGGACTTGTCAGCCTCCATAATCACATTTGCCTCTGTGTGTGTGTGTGTGTGTGTGTGTGTGTGTGTGTGTGTGTGTGTCCTGTTGGTTCTGTTTCTCTGGAGAGCCCTAGCTGACTAATACAAATGCTTATATGGGAAGAGGGACAGGGAATGTTTGGGTATTGAAATTTTAAGTAAAGTAGACCAAAAGCCTCATTGAATAGGAGATATTTGAGTAAAAACCTGAAAAGTTTGAACAAGTAGCCAAATGAACATTTGGTTGAGGAGAACATTTCAGTTTGAGGGAACAGCAAGGGCAAAGGCCCTGCAGTGAGTGCCTGGTAGACAGAAGGAGCAGCAAGGAGTCCAGGGCGGCTACTGTGGAATCAGAGAGGTCAGGGGTAGCAGGTCACCTTGGCCTTGGGGCCCATTCCAGAAAAGATTATATACAAGTCAGTATGTTCATGTGTGCGTGCATAAACCTTCTTCTGCAGAGGGGGATTTGAGACAGCTTACAAAGTTAATTGCAGTAAAATAGCATACACTGAAGTGGGATCAAAAGAAGAAAGAAAATAAATAAGGATGGAAATAAACTGGAGTCAGAACTAACTAGAAATCAAAGATAATCTGCATATCTCCAACAAGTGATAGCTCTCCACCTCCTAGCGGTGGGCAAGAATAGGGAAACGCTGTTAGCCACCTAATTCCTTATGTCCAGAAGATACAAGCCAACCAATCGCTCTGGGAGATTACAACTGCTTTTGGCTTTGCCATCAGAAAAGACTGTCCTGGGGGATGAGTAACCCAAACTGTCAAAGTGGCCACAGCGTCATTAGCAGACTCTTGCAATGAAGGCAGGGAGAAGCTCCCCAGATCTGTTTCTTTTCTTTTCTTTTTTTTTTTTTTTTAACATTTTTTTGTATTAGTTTCAGGTGCACAAAACAATGTAATAGTTAGACATTTATCATTTATATCCTTCACACAGTGATAACCCCCTCCCCCATCCACTACCCCTCTGACATCGCACAGAGCCATTACATTTCCTGTCTCTATTCCTAATGCTGTACTCCGCTTCTTGTAACTGTATATATATATACACACATACACATACATATATATATATATATATATATACACACACATATACATATACTTGTAGTTGACATTCATTATTGTTCAGCTTCAGCTTCAGGTGTACAGTGCAGTGATCAGGCATCTCCATCTTCCCTGAAGTGGTCTCCCTAATGAGACAAGTGTCCCTCGGATACCCTACAAAATCTTTACAGCACTGTGGTACATTTATACAATGGAGTATTATGCAGATCCTGTTTCTTAGGTGGCAAAGTACAAGGTACTCAAACCAGTTCTGATGAGGGTCTGGGGAGGGCTGGGCACTGAGGGATATCACCCACAAACACATAGATTGACTTTAGAATGTATTTTATGTCAAGAAGAGAGGAGAGACCACTTGTCCTTCATGACATCCTCACTGACTGGACTTTCTTATGGACAGAAAGAGTGATGTGCACTCAGGACTTCCCTGGTACTGCCCAGCAAACTCATGGAGGGTAGCTCTCTGGACACCAGGTGAGTAGTGAGTGACCTCTGAGACTCAGGCAGAAATAGAGCCAGGTGGAGATGACAGCCGTTTGTAGAAGCCGCAAGTCCTAATAAGAATTAGGCAAATTTCATGAGGCAAACTGAGGAGCACCACTGGCAGGGCCAGGAATCACATCAGAAAACTGCTTCAGCATACAGATGAATGCGGAATCAGGGACTGACTTGCTGCTCCTTTTCATCTAGTAAAGCCAGAATTATTTCACTCTGAAAAAATATAAAGGCATGACCGCCAGACACTTGCATGAGCCAAAATAAAATGTCCCAAGAGCACCCAGAGAGCTGCAGCTTTGGAAAAGGACAGGCAAACCAGCACACAGCAGGAAACCACAGGTTATGTGAGGGGATTGGCTAGCTGAGGACGGTGGGTGCCCCTGGCATCACAGGATGCTGAGGGCCTTTAAAACCAAGAGCATCCAACATTCAGATTCTGCGTGGTTTCCTGCAAGAAACTGTGACGTAACTTCCCTCCATTATATGAAACTTTCAGGAAAATCTGCTACAGATGAAAAAGAGCTGGGGAACATCCAGTAAAGATAATCACATCAGTTTTAGGAAAGTTGAAGAAATAGGTCTTTTCTCTTGGAAGAATTATTTTGGCAGGTTTGTTGTCTGACCAAGAATCTCCTAGTTCAAGATGTTAAAATCATGTCAGCTCTATATTAAAGAATTGTTGACTCTCATCTCCAAAGCAGGGCACATATCTATATCTATATCACAAGCTCTGACTATAAAAGCAGTCCTCAAATCCCTACACATATGCATAATCCACAGCACCCACCTCAGATGGGTCTCATGGGTAAAGGACAAACCTCTAGAGAGAAAATCAGGAGCTTAGAGAACGTGGATCAGGGAAGTTTCCCCAGAAAGCAGAGGAGCTCATGAACTCAGCATTGCTCCGAAGGACCACTGCGTGTTTTCCTCTCCTCTTTCTCCTGACTGGGAGTGTTTATTTATCCTGTCCCAATTTGAGGGCTGTGTCTGAGACAGCTTTGGGGAGTGGGCCACAGACAACCAGAGGTATCAGTTTGCTTGTTTTAGCTTCTAAATCCTAGAACCATAAGAAGCCTCATTGTAAGCTGATGGAGTCCAGAATTGCTGCCCTCTGGACTAGACCTAGAGGCTGGAAGGGATTTCAGGGTTGTCTCCTTTGAGGATGGGGTGCATATGTTCTATGAGGGAAGAAAGATGAAACATTATAATGGTGAGCAGAAGGATTAACGACGGCAGAGTGTTGTCACTGATTGTCCAAATCCTCTGCCTCTTCTCTCTGAGCACACAGTGGGACTGCATTTCCAGCCTCACTTCCATTTTAACTTAGCCCCATGGCTGAGTTCTGCTCAGTGAGATGTGACAGGTAACACTTCTAAACCTGGCGATGATTCTCCAAGGAGACCCCCATGCTCTCTCTGCACACAGGATCCTCTTGCCCAGCATTGCTTTGGAAACAGTCAGGGGCCTGGCGTGACTGGAGGAGCAGATTCTCTCTGGCTGGCTGGCGCGCGCTCTCTCTCTCTCTCTCTCTTTCTCTCTCTCTCTCTCTCTCTCTCTCTCTCTCTCTCTCGTCTCTCCCCCCCCCCTTTCTCTCTCTCTGTCTGTCTTTCTCTCACACATACACCATGCATACTAGCAATCAGGAACACTCATTCTGGATTTTATGTGAATGAGAAATAAACTTGACGGGCGAGAAGCTCCTAAGTTTGGAGTACCAACATTCAGGTTTAGCCCTATGCTGGTCTCTAAACATCTCCGAGCCTTCACTGAACTGCCGCTAATGCCACAGCCCTGTGTGGCGTTCACTTTGTAAATAAAAAAAAAAAAAAAAAAGAGTCTAGTTCTACAGCGGTTCAGAGCAACACTAAGGAAAGAGACCCTGAGCAGGAGATGAATTTCATGGAGGCAGGAAAGAGATGAGACAGATGGGTGACTGGGGCCCTGCGAGCTTCCCTGAGATACCCAGTGTGTCCTACTGTGGAGCGGGAAGAGGGTGGCGGCGGGTGGGGTTGCCACCATAATTTGGATAAGGACTCAGCCATGTCTACATATTGACAGAATCATGAGCTCCAGAGTCTAAGACTTGCAGGCTTGAATGAAATAATCTGTTTCCACTGGTCCCCAAGGTGGCTTATCTTTGCTCTGTTCCTGGTATCTAGTACATTCAGTCAAGAAGCCCCATTGAACTTTATGGCAAAGCCTCTAATAATCAATGGATTGTACCCATCTCTCTACCACCACGACCACCACCATCCCCCAGACTTCCAAACCATGGAACTGAATGGGAAATTTGTCTGGCTCAGGATAAGCCTGAAGACCGAGGATGAGCTCCCCTCCAACAGAAGGTAAAGGAAAAATGGCCACAAAAGTGCATCAGACACGTGCACACATAAACATACAACACACCACACACACACACTATCTCTGGCCCCATTCCATATAATGCTATGGAAAATAAAATGTTTTTTTTCCCATAATTGTTCCCCCAAATCATCATCTTTCCTAAATTACAGAGGCAGTGAGTCCTGACTCATGGAGACAAAGCTTCCTGGATCAATGGCCAGTCTAAATGACACAGTATTTTTTTAATGCTGCTTTTACGTCATTCGCCAAACACTCATTAGACACCTACCATGTGCCAGACATTGTGTTAGGCAGCTCAGAAACCGAGTAAAGGACTTCATCCCCATCCTCAAAGGACTTTGCAACCAGACTGCAGTGGCTACCTCCCGAGCATTGTAGCCAGTGGTCGCTCTGGCTCTCAGCCCACAGTGACCCCCTCCCTGGAGGGTCACTCCACCTAGAGATGGTATGACAATCCTGCCTCTTTTCCTCTGGCTCAATGGCCCAGCCCCTGCAGGCATGCTGGACTGCAGGGGAGAGTGGGGGAGTGTCCTGGGAGGGTACCAGTGGGCTTGCAAAGACAATGGTGGTCGCCAGGGCTGTGAGGCAGCATTGTCTCCCCCAGGCCCTCCCCACCCTGCTGCCTAACCCAGGGGCTTTACTTCTGTTGGCAATCTCAGCAGTGCACATCCACATTTAGATAAGTGGCACTAAAATAAAATGGACTGTAATTATTGTTATAGATTACAGTAATTACAGAGGGGGAAAGGGCCGATTAGATTAGCACAGTAACCCCCCACCAGGACCCGGCTGATATGAAGGAGATTTGTGCAGAGGCCGCTGAACCTGCTGTGAGCGTTGGAAGTCACTAAGGCCTCCCAGGTCCCAGGCTGCAAAGGGCAGGGCAGCAGAGGAGAGGCAAAGGGAGGGGGACGCTTTCGACCTGGAAATAAACCAGCCATGAGATAATGAGGCCTCCCAGAGCCTGCCTCAGGGTCACGCCCAGCAAACCCTGCCGCCCCTGTGAGTGACAGAGCCGTGGCTGGGCTTCCTACCATGGCCCAGCGCAGGGACCACATCCTCCTCCTACGGACTTTCCCCTCTGCTTCCCAACTCTGGTCTGCCGTCTCCTATTGGGCCACACAGGCCTGCCTGGAGCACAGCATCTACGAAGGACAACTGAGACACTAGCGCGTGACTTAGAAGGTCTCCGAGCCTCACGGTCCTCCTTGGTGATAGAGAGACCATTCCCATTCGTGTCACACTGTAGTGCGATCACAGACATAGAGCGTCCAGAACAGACGATGCCTGGCGAGCAAGAAGGCCTGGAAAAGGTGACTGCTCCTTCCCTGCCCCGGCCACTCCCGGCCCGCCATGGGGACTGCTGGCGCTCCCATCCTCACGCCCAGCCTAGCCTAAACAGTGCTGACCTTGGCTGGAAGGACTTAGCCTGCGCTGTCTCGGCCATGAAATCCAGAGTCACAGCTCTGCTGTCCACCTGGACCCCATTCGTAAATTTCCCATGGGTAAATCTACCGCCTGAGCAACTCCTGGCTTGTCTGAGGGCTGGGTCCCAATCTCGGGGCTAGCAGCTAATGTCGAGGCCTCATTCCCTCTCACTTACCTCTCCTGTAGGAACTGAAGCCCTGTTTTGAGTTCTGGGGTGGGATAACCGGGTGCTGATGTCATGGATACTTCCTGCCCAACCAAGGCTATTTCCCTTCCCAAAGCCTACCCAAATTCAGGGACACCCCCCACTACACAGACATCTAGGACCTCCCGTTTGTCTGAACTATGGATGGAGACGGTGCACTGCCCCACCAGCTGGACCGCCACCATCTCCCCGGCCAGACCTTCCTGAATAGGTGGGTCTGCTGCCAAAGCTCCCCTTTTCTGGTGCTCAGTCCAGCTGATAGCCAGCAGCCAGGGGAAGGGGAACCATGCTGCCAGGCATTCCCCACTAGTTTCATCCCACACAGGACACTTCTGCCCCTGAGTCTGAGAAGGGTCCGTACAGCTCACAGAATCCACTCCAAAATCACTCCTCAGGGTTTGCTCCTGGTTATGCTCTCAGCTCGTGTCTCCTATTACCCCTGCAAAATACTTATCACATCATAAGTATTTGCTTACTCATCGGTCACCCTCAGGAGGCTATAAAACTTCACGGGCAAAAAAAGAAGTCATTTTGATTTTAATTACTCCTTAGCAGTATCTGACACACAGTAGACACCAATTAAGAGTTGATGAATGAATGAGAAAAATACGAAAATATTGATGCCTAGAAGCTTGCCAGCCTTTTACTTTCTTGATTTACTCCTTCTCTGTAGGAAGCAACTTTCCTTATGGACTACGGTGAGGGGCAGGGAGGTACAGTGAGCCTGGCCAGAAAGGCAGGTGCTCACTGCACTGCTGGGCAGTGATTTGGGCTCAGCCAGTCAGAAAGCAGGGAGGGTGTGGCAGCTTGCAAACACAGCCCCATTCTTCCTGCAGACACTGGGAATAACATACTTGAACGGAGCCCCAAAGCACTGGAAAACCGTGGCCATGGCAGGCTTACTGTACCCACAGAGACTAGCCTTCGTCCTTGTACGTAAACCAGCAGGTGTGTGATTCCATATGGTCTCCTCTTACCTGGTCGCCATTCCTGCAAAGGTGGAAACCCCTGGTCTTGACGTGGGGCTTACACAGCTTGGCCAGTGCTGCGCGACGATTAGCTTTGCTCCCTACATTTACCAAGAACAACTGAATCCAACTTAAATGTTTTTCTGAAAAACGAACTCGCTACCAGGCCAGTTTTTGTTTTTAGCCTCACAGTTTGCCTGTTGGTCCCTGCCTTCTGGATAGAGAACCAAAGCACCGGCGTATCCATGACCCGAGACCATTGGCAATGCTGCCACGTCACCCCCACGTTCAAGCTCCTCCTGCTTTCCACTGTCACACATCTGAAGGCTAGTGCTGCCCACACCCCCAGTCCACCTTGACTCGGGAGCATCTGTGGTGACATGGAGCCTCATAAGTGGAACCACTCAGCAGGAAATTCCTGGGACCCTGCCTCCCTTCCATGGCACGGACCCACCCGAGGCAGCCTCTCTATTGGCCCTGTACACCCTCCCAACGTACCTGTTGCTCTCTCTCAAAGCCACTATCTGATAAGATGGAAGTAGGGTGAGTCTGACTAGGTCCTTGTGTACCATGTAATGCCCATGAGCAGATTTTACCAGTGGGGGGAGTGAGTCAAGGTCATTTTCCTCCATGTCCTAAATATAATACCGAGTTTGGCCCCCTGTCCGCTGTCTTGGGGACAGGAGTCTCCCAGGAATGGGTATGCGGAGACAATGCCTAGTGGGTCCTTACCATGAGTTCCTTACCATGAAAACCTCAGAGAGATCATGAGTTAAAAACAACAGCTATGGATACTTCTTGAAGGAAGCGCCTAATCCCTGAAGTATGAGGGCACCTGTCATGTGGGGGCTGTGGTCCCGCTCCCCACATAAGAACGCAGGATATGGTGAGGCCAAAAAGGACCACCAACGGAGCCATAGATAGGGGAGTCATACCACTGTATTCTTTCTGGTGGCTGGGTTGGAGATACAGGAAGCAGGAGTCACACGATCCATAACCTGCCGTCCACTTCTCTGCTAACCAACCAATCCCACTTGCTAGCTGCAATCCGCCGTGCTAGCTCAGCCACGGCAGTTGTAGTAGTGGCTAATGGCTAACCGGTAACAGCTGACGGCCATCTGCTACCTGAGCCAGCACCTTTCCACGTGATGCCGAGAGCCTGGAAACTGCTCTCTGGGACTCTGTCCCCACAGCACCTATTAGAGGATGCCTAGTTCTTGCCCTGGGATCTCTGTTCCAATCCTTCTACCCAAACCCTCAGGCATGCAGTCTCCTATGCCCACTCCCTGACCTTCTCATCAGGTGAGAGCAATCCTGACTGGAGAAGATGAAATCTCCTGCTGAAACACAGCTGCGCTAACCCAGAGTCATCCCAAGCCTGATGACCTCCCTCTGCTTTAAGAGGCAGGACTGTCGAACCCTCCTGAGCCACTCCTGCCTCCACCATGGCCCAGCCTGTCACCCGGACTAGTCTTAGAGTCAGGCTTTCAGACAGAGGCCCTTTGAACCCTCGGGCAGATAGGAATTGTGAAGTCAAGAATATAATCAAAGCTACATGGACCTCCCTCAGTCTTCAGAATGCTCCAAGGTTTGCACACCTTGGTGCCGTTGCCCTGTCCTTTGCCTCTGCCTGCAACATGGATCCCCTGGCTCTTTATGTGGCTTTCTCCCTCTCAGCCTTTAGGTTTCAATTTGTATGTTACCTCCTCAAAGAATGCTGCAGAACACAGTCCTGCCACCAGCACCGCCAAGTCTCCTGTTCCCTTCTTTGCATTTACCGAGACCTTTCGTTATCATGTGTACGGGTGTTTTCCGTGGGCAGTCTCCCTGTTGTCCTCCCGGCACCACCTAGCACAGTGGCCTGCTCAGAGGCAGGCAGATCAGTGAGGATTTGTTGGCTGGTCACATGAATTTATTCTCTGGGAAAGGCAAACACTAGTGGTTGTAAACATAAGTCATGAACTGAAGATTTCTTCAGTCCTGAGTCTCTGGGAAGGCTCCCCTTCCCCTGGGGTGCCTGATTTATATTTGCCTTAGGACGGCCTGGCACTCTGACCAGCAATTCTTGCCTTCTTCACCCTGGCTAGTAGGAGGCTCCCAGGCATTTAAGGAGCATCAGGAACTGACCTCCAGCAACCGCTCACGTTCTTAGCAGGTGAGTCACTGAGTACCAACTGCACGAGCTGGGAGGGCTTGGGCTGCCTTAGAGGCTTCAGCCTAAGTCAGGACGTCCTGGGGAAAATACAACTGGGCTACAGAATACCAAAGGTGAGAGGCCAAGGTGCTGCATGTGTTTTATATACTAATCTTTCTACGGCTTCATTTTGCATACCTGCCCTCATCTTCTCTTTGCCCTGATTTCCTCCATTTCTTGATTAAGGGGAGAAAAATACCAAAAAACCTCCAGTTGTACATTAAGTATTTCTGTAAGCTGCCACTAATCCTTTCCTGGGATAAGGCAGGATATAAATAAATAAATATAAATAAGTAAATACGCTCCATCTTCCCCCAGGGTGCCCCAACCCACTTGGATTTAGGTCATGCACATGTTTATTTAGGATCTATTTTTGAATTTTAGGATTCTGACAGTGTAAGCGGGAACCACAGAGCTGGCTCTGAGACTGAGACACCTGCCAGCAGTGACTCTCGGCAGAGCTCTGCCGCTCCTGTCCAGAGGCCTGGGCAAGAGGTGGGAGCATCCACAGAGGAACTGTCAACATGCAGGGCCTGGGCAACACTGAGAATCCAGAGGAATAGTCAACAATCACATCTCCCCCTGGGCCTCACCTTGAACTTACAGAAAATGGGGGTTTTAGATAAAGACTGTCTGACAGTGAAGAGTGGGTTTTGCAGAGCTCCTCGTGCTGTGTCTGGGACAGTATGTGATTCCAAGTATCAAACAGCCCTTCCCTCAGGGGCAGGCTTCAGATAATGGGCTCTTAGCATGGCCTTAGGAATTCCTCGGCCACAGCTAAAGCAGCCCACACTCAAGTTTCAGAACAGTGGTGGAGGCACTGGGCTCACTCACACGGCCTGTGGGGCGGTCGGTCGGTCGCTGAGGCAGCCATGCCATTTCAGGGCCTCATGGTCAAGGAGGCAGAGGCACAGAGCAGAGGCGCAGTGGCACCCCAGGCTCCAGTCTCAGCCAGCCCTACACATCCCCACACTGTGGCAGAGAGATCTTGTAAAATGCAAACCTTCCCACTACCCTCGAAATACAAACACACAGGTGTAAAAATCCGAGGCATTGGCCCTGCTACTCTCCCGCTTTACCCCCCTGAAGAGACCCCAGTTCTGTGATGGCAGCACCCACCTTTCCCATGTCTCTGGGCATTCAGACCTGCTCTCCCACCTGCAGGGAGCCCTCTGCCTTTTCACCCCTTCGCCTGACTCTGCTTCAGGCTTCAGCTTCGATGTTACCTCATCCAGAAGCTTTTCCTGCGGCCGCCCCCCAGCCAGGCTAAGGCTACTGTTGAGTGTTCTCCAGAGGCAGCCCCACCCCCCCCCCCAATCACAACATCACTGAAAATGTTTGCTGGGGGGGGAGGGACGGGCTGCTAGACCCTAACTGTGGAAGGGCGAGGCTCCTTTTGTCCCTTGTCATTTCCCTACCACCTAACCCCCACTGGCAGATACCAGGAACTCAATAAATACAGATTGAGCAGAAGAATGATTAAACGATGACACTCAGTCTGCCAAGCACCAGCAGTTTGTCACCAGGCAATTGTCCTCAGGGGACCTGGCTCTATACCCAGAGGCCATTTCAGGCTTTGAAAAGAGGAAACTCGAAAGAAAACAAACAAGGTCTGCTTCTGTGAGGAGACTGCAGGACAGAGCAAGTACAGGGGAGATTCAGAGCTTGGTGGGAAGGAGGCTCTGCCCTAAGAAACGCACTAACTGGCGGGGACAACAGACGGCACAGGACGAGGAGGGTACAAGCGCCATCAGGACGGGGTCCAGCATAGGCTGGGGTCACTGGCTTTGGGCCTGGCCCTGTCCTGGCTGGTCAGGTGCACATGGGTGTGGACAAGACCCTGCTCAGTGACGGAGCATCCAGGGACAGTCCCCGAGCTCTAACAGAACATGATATGGCCATGTCAGTATGTCATTCCTCCTCCTGCCCACTGACCCGACAAAGCCCTCCTCACAGGCTGCACAGAACCCTCTGCCACCCAGTTCCTGCTCGCTTATTAGAGAGGCTTTCCCAGGTGCCAGCCATATCCTGAGGCTCTCTGAAGCAGAGATAAGAAACTTAACTAGAGTCCTGAGGGCCTGGGCGTGACACACTCCACCCTCCCTCCCATAACCTGCTTCTAATCAAGGCTTTCCCAAAGACAATGAGTGACCTTTACCCCGAGAGACTCCAAACCACAGTGCCCAGAGCACACCTGCCAGGTGGGACACCTGAGTGAAGAGACGGATGCTCACGAGCAGAATGTAGGTGTGCCCAGATGAGAGGGTCGCAGGGAATCCACGGAAGAGGTGAGTAATATTGCTGACGAGGTCAGGTCAGCCCCCAGACACAACGGGGATGAAGTAGGGGGAGGTCTGTGCTGTCATCTCCCGCCACGCCCCCGCCAGAAGAGGTGCCCCAAGATGAGGCGGAGTGAAGATGCTGAGGGCAGAGAGCCCAAGTCATAACAGAGAATGTGGATCTTAAGAGGATTTTCTGAAAGTCCCTTCACATTTTGAATCCTGAAAATTAGGGAGAGATGCACGCCCAGGACAAAGTAAGCCTCAGACTTGGTGAGAACATCCCCAAGGTCCAGGAAGATCCAGGACTGTCCCAGGCCCTCACCCCCAGTTCCCACCCCTCCCCACAATTCCTTTAACAGGAAGCTAGAGCTCCTCAAAGCAGGTGACAAGTGGAAAGGAAGCAACAATAAATACCTGAACAAAATTTCCTCCCAAAATGGGTGGAGGAGGGCAGACCAGACATGGGGAAGAAAGTAATATCAGAAACGGCAAATAAAGAAAATGTAAAATCCATTTTAAGGGAAAGAAAAAAAAAATGAAGAGTTCAGATATACATCCACCCCCATCTCAAAGAAGTTACAGAGAACATGGTCTTTCATAGGAAAAAAAATCTAAGAGACATAACAAGTTCAAAGAAGAGATTATAAAACATCCGTCGGAGATGAAAAGCAAATCATGAAGCTCAGGAAAGAGTTGGGCAGAGGAGTGGCCCACAGAAAGGACATTTACAGGCGAGGGCAGAGCAAAAGTTTTCTGTCCAGCCTGGCCGAACTGTGGAACATGCCTTTCCCGAATCCCTCCTTCCACAGGCCGGGGACCTCGGCCCCTTGAAAGGGCTGCCCACCCTGCTGGACAATCATGTCCCCACTGCCAGGGCCACCGGAAAGCCATGTTGACAGGTGAAGCTCCCAGCAGCTGCAGCAGCAGCAGCAGCAGCAGCAGCAGGAGAAACAAGCTGAAGCTGTCAGTTCTGAAACACAGACAGGGTTGTCCCTGTCTCTGGCTGATGTCACAGGACTCGGAGCCTCACATACATCTTGTATTGATATTTCCACCAGCGGAGGGAGCCCTGGTGAAGTGCCTTTCAATAGTTTTGAAATGACTTTCCCTCTTGACTCTCCTTTATAATAAGTCATCAGACACTGGAAGTCAGAGCGTCTTTCTTGCTGAAATGATCTGTTTTCTGGCAAGAGGCAGGGTTTCTTACTCTGGAATCCAGCTCAAGATCTGAGCTGAGAGTTACTGAAGGCCTTGGGACCCTGGCCTCCCTCTGCCCTCCTCACAGTGCAGGCTAAACAACGACAGGTGCAGCTCTGTCTGCGCAGCCAGATCCATGGGGTGGATTCAAAGGCAGGGCCATTCCAGGCCTTCTCAAAGGAAGTTGTCTCCTTCCCTTTGACAGAGGGAAGAAGCCTCTCCCTTCTGATACTCCAAAGGAATGACAGAAACCACAGTCCAGAGAGCTGCAGGGGGAGGAGCTATAGTGACTGTCTGACTCAGACAAACTTCCCCGCGTGCAGAGCTCCTGAGAGAGCGAGCAGTCGGGGCCCTCCTCCATCAGAAAGACAGCGTGAAAATGATGCAAAACATCTCAGATTTAGTCAGATGCTTGCTTTGGGGTGCTGCCACACCCTTGTCCCAGCCCACTCCCACTCAAGGACGGTACCCGGCAAGAAAGAACTAGCTGTGTTCCATGTGGGTCAAGATGTTCAGGTCTCTGAGACAGAGAAGCCCCACAACCTCCAGGACTGTCAACGTGGTCCTTTCTTTTTACCATCTTGAAATAAAATAATCGTTCATGGATAAAATGCCTGATGTTCAGACTCTGCAATGGAGGAAGTATGTGCTAGAATTGTCAGGGAGATGCAGATATGAAGCCCAACAGGTCTGGCTTTGGCCCTCAGCATGCACTGAGACTGGGGTCCCACAAATGATATTCGTGCACCCCATCTTGGGTTGGAGCTGCCAAGCACCTGATGCAGGTGTTAATATACTTCCAATATCAAGGGTGTAAGATCACCCAACCTGGATTCAAACATGCAGATCCCTCCAATATGACAGAAAAGAAAACACTGTGTTTCGTGTCGTTCATGTGGTGTTGTCTTAAATCTGTCTCCATCTTTAAGACTCTGGTTTTAGGAACCACTAAATACCTCAGAATCTGCAAGAGGCTCTGAATTCTAGAAAATTACAAATGGACAGACTTCTGGAAGTCAGCAAAAAATCCCACTAACAACAGAAATACCCTCCACAGCATCTGGACTCTGTTTGAATACTCCCAGTGATGGGGTACTCACTACCTCACAAGACAGTCTATGCTATCTTCTGACAGCTCCGTTAGAAACTTAAGTTAGTTGAAAATTGTCTTCCTGTAGTCCCCCCCTTCTGGAAAAACACAGAGCACACCCCCACTCCTCCATAACACATATTGTCCAAGGACCACTTCTAGGGCAATGTGTGCTTCTAGAAGGCAAGGCCTCCATTATCGATGGTAACCTAGTCCTCCCAAGCAGCTTCAAGTCCCACCGCCCTTCTATAATTCCTTCAGATCTTCCATCCTTTCCCGTCTCCCTGCCAGAGCCTTGGCCCATACTCAACATCTCTCCCTTAGACTATTCCAATGGCCTTATCATCCTCATGCTTCCACTTTCTCTTCCTGCCAATCCCTCAGCACACAGAATGATCTTTCTAAAATGAAACATAACCACACCATCATTCCTTTGAATGGCCTTCAGTGGCTCCCCAGTGCCTTTGGGCACACCCCACATTCCTCAGTAGGGATTTCCACAATGGATAGCTAGCTATTCTATAACGCAGGTAACCTACACGGAACTCAGAGGACTTGCCAGGCACTGGGCTAAGCCCATACTATCTCATGTAGGCCTTGCAAACAGTCCTTTGAAGTGGATTCCACTTTCATTCCCATTTATCAAGTGAAGAAAAAATCTTTCACCAAGCCTCTAAGCAGATTTCTCGTGATTAAACAAACATCTGGCAGGTGCCAGATGTTAGATCCCAGTCAAGTATTTCTTGCATAGATTGAATGCGCACCCACTTGCTGTAGTTCAGCACCAAGGATGGACCTTGGCAGCCTCTCCAGTTCTGTTTTCCATCGTCCTCTCCCCAAGGGTTCTGTGGTCCACCCACACTAACCCTGTGCTTCAAGCAGAAGCAGCTATTGGCAGTTCCTGATGCACACCTCTGTGCGGCCTGCCTCGGGGACATGGCTCACGCATCCCCCGCGGGGAATCCTTAGCCAACCACCCTGGCAGCTCTTGTCCACCCAGCAGTTCAGGTGGGTTCTCCTCAATCTAGTTTTAACTGAACCTCCACTAATCATTTCCTCTTCTGGAATCTCTTTCCCTAGCTCCTGGCATATGCTGGGCACTTGTGTGTTCACTTTTTGGTTACCGTTCCAGATATTAAGCCCTTGGAGACAATCTTTATATCTTATTCATAATGTTATTCACAGGATCTAGGACAGGCCTGAAGAAGGTCAGTAAAGATGTGAATGAAGGAATAGAGTCCTTCTCTTGAGCTGCCAGATGTCCCATGTTCTTCTGCAACCTCTACCTGGCTGGATGGTCTCTCCAGGGCCCCACCTTCCAGCATTCTTGTCATGCTTATTGATATTAACTTTATACAAGGTATAACGTGTCCTAGACACTCCACAAATAGCAACTATTACTACTATTGTAAAGGAAAAGTCCCAGGCTGATATTGAAGAAAATATGAAAAAAATAAGAGCATTATTACAGTGGGAGAGACAGTCAATGGTGTGAGGAAAAACTCATTGGTCTGAGGTTCAATGACTTAATCCAGCATTTTCTAGAGTCAATTCTACAGAGCACTCCTTAAACAGTACTGCGTCCTATGGGGAATAACAGCAATAACAACAAGGAAAGTCCTATGGTAGAAAAAATGCATACAACAAAAATTAAACAGGTTTCTTTACTACAAACTTTTAATATGCTAATATGTGTTGTGACTCATCATAAGAAAGATTTAATATATAGTGTTTCCCATACTTAGTTTTCCCCAGGGCCCCCCTTCCTTCAGGAAGCATCTCTTTGAAATGCTGTTGCTCAGAACACACTTTTGGAAATCCCAAATTAATCTCTCTGTCAGGACAGGTGTTTCAGTTGATTGTTTTTATCCAAATGAAGGCTGTAGAATCTCCCCTGCTGAAGTCCCTTGGTTAGCCTCTCCCAGCCTGCCAAAATGATGTAAATATCAATTCTGTCACCCATCATTTTAGCTACTTAATATGATAAGTAACCTAATCATTTACATGATTTATAATATCATAGGAGAAAGCAAGCACCTAGCTATTTCTAATCTTGAGACTGAATCTTAGCACTTCAGTGCTCATAGAGAAAACATGTGTCAGACATCAAATATTTTCAAGATCATACTCACAATAAAGTCAATAATTAGTTTTTCCTAACCATGTCCCTCAGTGACAGCCAACAACATCATACCACAAATATTTGATGAAATTGGTCTCCATGGAAGAAAGCAATTCTCACCAGGGGAAGCTCGCTCAATGCCTAGCTTCACCAGATTATAAACATTAGAGTGCCCAAATGATTGACAGACTGAATAGCTTTCAGGTAATGTACTCAAAGTATTGTTTCTCTCAATCTACCTTTGATGGGAATTAAGTAGTAACAAGTTCAAAGTTTTACTTCTAAACAAGTGCTTGGGGTACAGCCAGCATGATTGCTGGGTGCCAACAGAGCCATGTGGCACGAAAGGCAGTTTAGCAGAGACATGACCTTCCATGTGCTTGTTGCAATCATGAGACAACATAACCGTGCCCTTGAGGTCAAACACTCACGGATAAGTGTAAAAGGGGCATACTTCCAAGTGATTGCTTTCCTTGTCCCAAAAGAGATTGCAAATTCAAGTGGATTATTTACCAACCTCTTGCACTATTTACATAAGTTTCAGGTTTAAAATGGAAGCTAGCACATTCTCCCCCAACTCCTAACTAAAATATTTATAAAGACAAAGAAATGATAAAAGAAAAGATCAAAGAAAAAAGATGACGACGACACTGGCAGTCACCCTATTTTAAATATTGGGGGAATTTCCCTTAAATATAAGGTTAACGGATATGGATTGAGAAATATAATCAGTGGACTGCCTGTGTGCCTTGTCCTTCTGAAACACCGCAGGTGGATATTCTGACGTCGCCCTTCCCTTCTTTGCTTGCTCTGGAGCTCAGGGTGTATGCCAACTTGGACAGTATGCATTAACTCCCCCAGTATGCACTCCCTGCTCTTGGACAGCCAGACAAATTTCTGCTTCTTTCCAAACATATGACAGCAAAGTTTCCCAAAAGTTGTTCTGCGAACATCAGTCTCACAAGATGTACTTCAAAGAGCTTCCATCTCAAGGAGCTACAGAGCCATCAAAGGCTCTGAGAAACCATTCAGTAAAGAAGCCATCCTTAAGGATTTGTTTCACTCAACATTTCTTAAATGTATTTGAATACATGGCACTTTTATTTTTCACTTAACATCTATACACATTTGGAAGAATTACTGTTCCTTGATATGTATTTTCAGAAAATGCTCTAAATTCATTCAGGGAAAACAATTTTCAGAGAACTATCAGGCAAGAAGTGGAGAAGAAAAGGAAGAGGCAAGGCCACATTGAATCCTGGGAAATGAGCACACGGGGGAAGACAGATTTAAAAGGAATCTTCATCTCTTTCAGCAGGGATTGCAGTTGCTTACCGAGTAATCGATTAGAGTGTCAGAGAAACTTACCATAGATAGAACAGACAATGGAGTAAAAACCCCATCTGCAAAATAATTCATAAGACATTTCTTTTTTTATGAAACTGTTATAGAGAACTAAAGAAAGAAAGCAGGTTAAGATGGAAAGTCACCGGAAGAGAAAGAAAAATAACAAGCTGAGCTTAAAAGAAGAGTTGATGAGTTAAGAAAGGAAGGGTTGCAAATAAAACCAAACTTCTAATTCCCACATTCAAGTCTACATTGGAGTCGAAGAACAGAAGACTGAATTGGTGAAGTGACACCTCCTCTCCCTGGCAATGTGAGGGGAATGACAGAAACAGCAATGACGAGGGCTGAATGTGAAAGGTATAGGGGAGGGTCGAGAAAGGGGAGCAATGCCAAAATTACAGAAGATTCTTGGGAAATACATGTACAAACCTGAAAGCACACAATAGTCTAGCAGAACCACAAGAGATACAACAAACAATTGTAACTCAAAGGGACTTCCAATGTTCTAAACAACATTATTTAAAATAATTCCAGACATATTCTGGTAAAAAAAAAATATCTTAATCGAACAAAGAATACATACTACCACAAATTCTTACGGAGAAAAAAAAATGATGTTGACTAAAATCAATTTGATGTCAGACTTTCACTTTTTTACACTAAAAACAGAGAAAGGAGTAAATGTCTCCAGCTTATGTAATAACACGAGAAGTATATTCCCATTAAGAAGGGCATTGCAAGATATAAAAGCTTAGAAATTAATAAAAAGTGGCATACTCATAAAAATTGCATGCATATATAATCCAGCATATAAAAAAAAATAGTATGACTATATAATCTACCCACCTGCTGACAGAGTTCAGAAATCAAGATGGGCAAATCATGGTAGAAAAGCAATGATGCTGAACACTAAAATGATTTAAGCACATAGTTTATATGTTTTAACTTGAATTTTTAGACTTTTGAATTATATGCCAGTCTGCAACTTTCTTCTCAAGGTAAAATATTAAGAAGCAATACTCACTATCTTGTTTAGAACACAGGAATGCAAGGTATAGGGAAGTAGTAGAAGAATCCGTGGACCACATTGGGCACCACAGAAATGCAGAGAGGACGGCAAAGAAAGGAAGACATAAAGCAGGCTGTGGGTGAGGGCCTGAGGCATGGGGGAGGAGAAAATAAATGAGGGAACTCTGGAGATAAATTTTCAAGATTCAAAGAAAGATGAATGACCTTGGATTGAAAGTGCAACAGACTGAAATATAGGAAAACAAGGAAATGAATAATTGATATTATGTGAAATTTGTCACATAATATCAATTTATATGATGATCTGAAATTTAAGAATATCCAGAACAAAGGAAAATTTTAAACCATTTCCTGAGAGAAAGAGCAAATAATCTATCAGAACCATTTAACAGCAAACTTTTCAACAGCAACACTGGCCACAGGTGATATTAGAGTAATATTTTTTTAAGGCATTTGAGACAAAGGAACATTGAAGGTGGAATTTTATTTCCATCCATATTGTCTTTCAAATGTCATAAAAATATCCTCAGACTTACAAAAGCTTCACTTGGTTTGTCATACAAAGACCCATTTAAAAAAAAGACTGTGAGAAAGCACTCAAATAAGAAAAGGAACAAACCTAGAAAATGTTGCAGGAGATTAATGAAGGAGTGAAAAAATACCTGTAAAGTTTGCTTTTGCCTTTCAAAACGCTAATAACATCCCCCAAAAGGAAAGACAAAGTAGATCCACAATAAACCAAAATGAAAATTCTACAGAATAGCAAAATGTTGTGGATGATAGGGAAATATATGGTATGAAGCAGCTACACTTCTTATCATTTGGCAAAGGCAAAAATAGATTTCAAAGGAAAAAAAAGTTGGATAATTTAAACAGAATCTTCAAATGATAGAAAAATTAAAATATTTTAATAATCACAATAATTATTATTTCCAATTTAAAGACAATGATTGGGGAAGAAAATCTGTGTGTTGTTTCTAAAGTGTGTGTTAAAGACACAGACAGGCTAAAAGGATAAGAAAAGATATGCCAAGCAATACTAATAAAAAGAAAAACTAAATCAATATCAGACAAGATAGACATTAAGGCAAAAAGTATAGGAATATCTAGAATCACTACAGAATGTTGAAGGGTTTAATTAATCAAGAATAAGTAATATGTCTAAATAAGCATGTACTTAATAAATTAGCCTCAAAATGTATAAAGCAGACATATAGGATTGTAAAGAGAAATGTAAAAATCTAGCAACAAAGTGCTTAATTTCCCAGCAGCTTTTTCAATCATTGGTCAAGCAGACCAAATAATCACCAAAGATACACAAGATGTGAACAACACAAATGAACATATAATTATGCACTGGACAATGTAAAAATACATTTTCTTCTCAGACACATATGGTACGTTTCCAAAAACTGATTACACACTAAATGTAAACAAACTATGTTCTTGACAAAAGTGATAGGTTAACAACAAGAACATAAATAAGATATTTCTGCACGTGAAAAAAATTTTAATCACTTCTAAATAACTCAGAGATCATAGAAAAATTCAGTGGATAGTTCACAATCATGTAAAACTGAATAACAACAAGAACAAGAAAAAAACACATAGTAAATATGATAATTTGAAAAAATAGCTTTAGTCGTTATATTAGAAGAGAAGCAAGACCTAAAAATTTAGAAAGAAGATAACAGTAATTCTAAAGATAGTTAAGAAAACAGATAATAAAGAGAAGAGCAAAAATAAAATGTTTATTTACTAAAACTTATTTATATATCACTTGTCTGTAGGGCGGGCGCTGTTCTAAGTTTTTTAATATAATTAGTAACACATCTAATCCTCAAAACAACCATGTGACATAGATACCATTATTATTCCCCTTACAGAGGTGGAAACTAAAGCACAAGAACTTAAGTAATTTACACAAGACCACACAGCTAGTAATTGACTCAGACAGAATCTGGCTAAAAAGTTTGAGCTATTTGCTTTGTTAAAATAGAAAGAATCACACAAAGATGAAAATTCATTTTGAAAAAAGGAATAACAAAAACAGCTTCTGAGATTATTGATTTTTCAAGAAAGAGAGAGAAAGAGAGAGAGAAAGAGATTCCAAATAAATAATATTGAAGGATTTTTTTTGTCAAGATGGTGGAGTAGGCAATGGTTGTGTTTGCCCCCTCTCACAACCACATCAAACAAAATGACAACTAAACTACAGAGCAATCATCATTGAGAATTCTGCCTAGCTGAACAGAAGTCCTACAACTAAGGACATACAGAAGAAGCCACTTTGAGAGTGGTAGGAGGGACAGAGATGCCGACAAGATGATCCCACGCTATGTGTGGCAGTTGAAAATCAGGAGTGATATCTTGACTGTGAAGTTCTCCCCTGAAAAGCAAGGGGTTCCAGACCAATACCAGGCACCCTAGTCCAGGATTCCAGTGCCAGAAAGAGAAGTTCCCACAACTTCTGGCTGTGAATACCACTGGAGACTGTGGCTGAGTGAGATGGAGGGCTGCTAGAGTCCAGATGCTCCTCTTAAAGGACCCACACATGGACTGACTTGCTGACAGCTTCACTCACTCTGAGCACCAGCACTGGTGCAGCAGCTCAAAAGGCACCAGCAACATACAGGGAGAAAATGAATGGTCTGGCTGCAGGGCAAGGGCTGGAGGGGCAGATTTCTCCCTGACAGAAGTACTGGCAGAAGCGATTGTTCTTTTGTTGAGTCTCCCACACACCCAGCCTGTTGACACAGGCAGGTATCATACCTGATTCTCCATCAACCTGGCTAACATTCTTCATTTCACCCTGGTAATTCCCTGAGATCCTGCCTCATCCATCTTGCAAACCCACCCAAGCTGCTTCTGATGGCTTTTCCATACAAATGGCCTGTCTTGGCTCATGCTTCAAACTTTCCTAAAATCTCTCAAAGGTACAGGATTGTGACCCTCAGGGGAAAAGGGACAGCTGAGGAGAGGCTTATAATCTTACCAGAATCCCAAGGAAGGTGCACATGTGTGTGCACACAAACACAAACTCACACTCACACACACACACACACACACACAAAACACATTATAATCAAATTGCTAAAAAGTAGAGAAAATCTTAACAGTCAGTCAGAGAAAAAAATACTATTTAGAGAAGAATAATCTATAAAAATTATTGCAAACTTCTTACCAATTACTATAGAATCCAGAAGTTAATAAAATAAAATTGTTAGTGAAAATACTTATCAAAGTAGAATTCTATACGCAGGAAAAATAAAATCCCTCAAAAAATAAGCAAAACTAAAACACATTTATAGACAAACAAATGCCCAACAAAAAATGTTAAAGGAAGTTTTCCAGGCTGCTGGAAAATAATATCACATGGAAATGTGAATCTAACATCAATAAAGAGTGAAGGAAATTGTCTATATATAATTCCTTTTTAATTTTTAAAAGATATTTGAGTGTGTAAAGCAAAATTACTAATAAGAAACGGTGGGTTTCAAAAAATAAGTAGAAATAAAAATAATTACAATAGAAATGAAGTATAGGATAGTGGAAATTAAAAGTATACTGTTGTAATGTTGTTATATTATTCATGAAACTGGTATAATATTATTTGAAGGTAGAAGGTGATGAATTAAAGTTGCATAGACAAAAACTTAAAAAAAGAACTAAAAATAAATTTAAAAATTAAAAACATACCTAATAAACCAAGAGAAGAGATAAAATGAAATACTAAAACAAAATACAAAAAAAAAAAAAAAAGATGGTAAGAGACAGAAAGAAACAACAATGACAAAGAAACCCCAGATGGCACAAATGGACAAATAGCAAAGTTACAGACTTAAACCTAGCCATATAAATAAGTACATTAAATGCAAACAAAATAAACACACAAATAAAAGGTGAAGATTGTCAGAATGAACTTTTTATAGCCAAATATGTTGTCTACAAGAACTGTTCTTTACATTTAAAGAAACAGGTTAAAAATAAAAAGATGAAAAAAGAAAAAAAATGCAAGCCACAAAAAAAAAGTTGCAGTGGCTATATTAACATCTGATCAAGTATCCTGCAGAGCAGGGAACAGGACTTTTTATAATAATGAAAGTAATAATTCACCAAGAAATCTTAACTCTATGTGTACAAATGATAAAAAATATTGAAGTACATGAACCAAAAAAAATGACAGAAAATTCTAATACTCTTCTCTCAGTAATTTATTAAAAAGAACAAAATATCAGCAAGTATATAGAAGACTTGAACCATACTATGTACAAACTTAATCTAACTGGCATTTATGGAACACTACATCTAACAGCTTCCATACAAATGCACTACTCACCTAGATAAACTATTGTTTTTCCATCAAACAAGTCTCAGTAAATTTAAAAGGACTAAAATCATACAGAAAATATTATGTGATCAAGACAAAATTCAGAAATTAATAAAAACAATATTTTCAAAAAGCTCTAAATAATGAAAATTTTAAAATACATGTGTAAGTAACCAGAAGGTCAAAAATCACAACAAAAATCAGAAAATATTTTGAACTAAAAGATAATGCACATCCAATATATCAAAGTTTGTGGGATACAACTAAAGTAGTATTTAGCAAAAAATAAAAATAAATATATACATATATACATATATACATACATACATATATACATATATACATATATATACACATATACATATATACATATATACATACATGTATACATATATACATACATATATATATATATATATTTCTAAGACTTACATATTTTATAAAGAAAAGAGTATAAAATCACTAATCCAAGCTTTTGGTAAAAGGGCTAAGAAGAGCAACTTAACACAAAATAGGCTGAATTAAGAAAAATACTAAAATGGAGAAATTAATGAAACAAGAAATAAAATAGAAAAAAATAGTGATGCCAAAAACTGATTATTGAAAATGTCAATTAAAACTGATAACACTCTATTTACACTGATCAATGGGAGAAGAACATAAAAGCATAAATTATTGAAACAAGGAGTGAAAGAGGGGACATTACTACAGATTCTACAGACATGAAAATGATAATTAATGGACTGTTATAAATAAAACTTTGCCAACAGATTTGAAAAGTTAAATAAAATGGGGGGAAATAAAATCCTTTGAGATTCAAATGACCAAAACTGACACTAGAAGACATTGGAATTCTAAATAGACCTATAACTATAAAGATACTGAATTCATAATTTGAAAGCTTCCCAAAGGGAAAACTGTAGATCTAAGTGATTTCACTCAAATCACCATTTGAGGGAGAAACTATAGCAATTTCAGATAAAAAAATGAATCTTCCCAACTCATTTTATATCACCAGGGTTATCCTCATTCTAAAACCAAAACATTGAAAGAAAAATGAAAGATCAATATCCTTCATAATAGTAAATTGAATCTATCGATATATAAAAAGGACACAGCATCACGACCCTGAGGCGATTTATTCTAGAAGAGCAAGGTTGTTTTACAATTCAAAAAATCAATCAATATAATTTACCACATTAACAGAATACAGAAATAAATTAATATGAGAATCACATGAGACACAGAAAAAACATTTGACTTACACTCAAAGTTCATTTATAATAAAAGTCTCAGCGAAGTAGGAACTGGATAAAGAGCACGTTTCAAAACCTTCATTTCACATCATACTTAGTGGCAAAAGTCTGAACACTTTCCAGTAAGACTGGGATAATACAAGAATATAAACTCTCACCATGTCTTTTCAACATTGTATTAGAGGAACAAAAAGAAAACGTGCAATAAAGAAAGAAATGAAAAAGAGGAAGGAAGTGAGGAAAGAAGGGAAGAAAGGAAAAAGCTAACTGCATTTTTGTCACATACACAGAAAATCCAAAGAAATCTAAAAAAAAAATCTACTAGCACTAATACATGAAATTAACAAGGTCACAGGAAACCATGTCAATATACAAAAATCTAGTGTATTTCTACATACTGGTAGTTATCAACGGAAAATACAATCTAAAAAAAACATTTGAAACTGTACAGAACACAAAATATATAAAGTTAAATTTAATAAAAATATATGCAAGACCTTTATACTAACAACTCTATAATATTGCTGAGAGAAATGAAATAAAATCTAAATAAATGGAAAGATTTGTTATGTTTGTGGGTGAAATACTCAATATTATTAAGATGTCTAATAAACTCTAAATTGGCCAACAGCATCCTAGCAGGTATTTTGAGAAACTGACAATCAAATTCTAAAGAAATTATGCAATTGTAAAAATTTAAAGGACCTAAAACAGACAAAATAATTTTTTAAATTAAATTTATTGGGGTGACCACGGTTAGTAAAATTACATAGGTTTCAAGTGTACAATTCTGTAATGCATCATCTATATATCACATTGTGTGTTCACCACCCAGACTCAGTTCTCCTTTCATGACCATGTATTTGATCCCTTTTACCCTCTTCTACTATTCTCCCTCCCCCCTTCCCTCTGGTAACCAGTAAACTATTGTCTGTGTCTATGAGTTTTTGTTTCTTTTTTGTTTGTCTTGTTCCTTTGTTGCGTTCAGTTTTATATCCCACATATCAGTGAACTCATATAGTTCTTGACTTTTTTTGTCTGACATATTTCACTTAGCATAATAATGTCAAGATCCATCTATGTTGTCGCAAATGGCTCTATTTCATCTTTTCTTATTCAAAAAGGATTTTATGAATTTGACCTCAAAGGCAAGAGAAGTAAAAGCTAAAATAAATGAATGGGGTTATATCAAACTAAAAAGCTTCTGTACAGCAAAAGAAACCATCAACAAAATAAAGAGGCAACCAACCGAATGGGAGAATATACTTGCAAACAATGCCTCCAATAAGAGGCTAATATCCAAAATATATAAGGAACTCATACAACTCAACAACAACAACAACAAAACAATCCAATTAAAAAATGGGCAGAGGACCTGAATAGACATTTCTCCAAAGAGGACACACAGATGGCCAACAGACATATGAAAAGATGTTCAACATCACTAATCATCAGAGAAATGCAAACCACAATGAGATATCATCTCACACCTGTTAGAATGGCGATCATCAACAAGACAAATAGTAACAAGTGTTGGAGAGGCTGTGGAGAAAAAGGAACCCTCATACACTGTTGGTGGGATTGCAGATTGGTGCAGCTGCTATGGAAGGCAGTGTGGAGGTTCCTCAAAACATCAAGAATAGAATTACCATATGACCCAGCAATCCCTCTCCTGGGTATCTACCCAAGAACTCTGAAAACATTTATCCGTAAAGAAATATGTGCTCTGATGTTCATTGCAGCTTTATTTATGGTGGCCAAACATGGAAACAACCAAAGTGTCCTTCGATAGATGATTGGATAAAGAAGATGTGGTATATATAGACAAAATAAATTTTACCAAGAACAAAAGTGGAGAATTTATATTACCTGATTTCAAGGTTTACTACAAAACTTTAGTAATAAACAAAGTGTGGTATTAGCATAAGAAAAGATGTATAGAAAAATGAAACAGAATAGAAAGTCCAGAAAAAGATCCACATATACATATTCAATTGATTTTCAACAGAGATCTCAAGTAATTCATTACAGCAGCCTTTACAACAATGGGATATCACATATAAATAAATAATAACTTTTATGCCTACCTCACACCATATGCAAAACAATAATTCAAAATGGATCACAGACAAAAAATTAAGAGCTAATACTATAAATCTTCTAGAAGAAAACATATGGGACAATATTTGTAACTTTGCAATAGGCAAAGATTTATATATACATATAGAAAACAAAAAGCACTGGCCATAAAAAATTGATAAATTGGACTCCATAACTATTAAACACTCATATCCTCTAAAAGACAGCATTAAGAAAATAAAAAGGCAAGCCATGGACTGGGAGAATATATATATATATATATATATATATATATATATATATATATATGTATGTATATATATATATATGTATATGTATATGTATATGTATATGTATATGTATATGTATATATATGAGAATATATATATATTCTCACATATATATACACATGTATATATACATATACATATATACATATATATGTATATATATATATATATATATATATGAAACAAATGACTGGTATCCAGAATATTACAGAGATCATATGACTCAATAAGTGAAAATAAGCAACCCAACCTTTTAAATAGGCAAAAGATCTGAATAGACATTTTTTAAAAAGAACATATTAGGAACTGCAAATAAGCACATAAAATAGTTCTCAACATCATGAGTCATTATAGAAGAGAAATTTGAAAACACAAAGAGATATCACAGAACACCCATTAGAATGACAAACAATTAATAGATAGACCAAGTGTTGGCAAGAATGTGGAACAACTTCCACAGATTGCTGATAGGAATTCAAAATGGTACAGTTTATGTAAAACAATTTGGCCATTTCTTATAAAGCTAGACACACACTTGCTATACCCCTAGATATTTACTCAAGAAAAATGAAAGTTTAAGTCCACCTTCACACAAAGAATTGTATGTGAATGTTCTTGGTAGCTCTATTCATGATCCCAAATAGGAAAGTACCCAAATGTCCATAAAATTGTGGTTATACTCCCATAATGAAACACAACTCATCAGTAAAAAGAAACAAACTACTCATACACAAAACAGCATCGGAAAACCCAAAACATTAGGCTAAGTAAAAGAAAGTTATTACAAAAGATAACTATGCCTCTTACTTATACATATTCTATAGTAGAGAAAACTATAGTGACAGATGTCAGATCATCATTTGCACACAACAGAGGAGGGGCACTGAATTCAAAGAGGCATGGGAGAGCTTTTAGGGGTCATGTTAATGTAAAATCCTTTAAATAGAGTTGTGATTACCTAGATGAACGCATGTATCATCACTCGTCCATTTGTGCAGTTAAAATATCTAAGCAAAGTTGGTTGTTGTTGTTGTTGTTTTTTTTTTTAACTTTCACTAGGAAATGTAAGAAAATATCTTTTTACCTTGGATTTAGACCAAAAGTAATTTAAAAGTAAAGAAAAATAATTCTTGGTTTATTAAAAATTTACAATCTGAAAGATATCTAGGGATGCAAGGGAAATAAACATCTAAAACACAAATAACACAGGATACTTGCATGACTTAAAACCAGAAAGTTATGAGCTCCAAGAAGAACTGCTATTAAGCAATGAGAAAGAAAAATAAGTAAAAGAGGTAAACATTAACTGGAAAAACATATGCTAAAAAAAAATATGCTAAATTAAGAAGTGAAAAATATTCATAATGATCAGGGATATGTAAATCAAGATCAAAATGTGGTATCACTTTATACTCTCTTGACTGGCAAAAATAAGTCCAAAAAATAGTAAGAGGCAAAGAGAATGTAAATCAATGGTATACTTTATACATTGCTGGAGGTGTAAATTATTATACCACTATGGATAAAAAACTGATATTATAAGTTGATTTTAAGTTATTGTTCTCAACCCAGCAATTCCATCTCTGCCCATAGTCAAGAGAAACTCTTGTACATAATAAGCACATGTACAGTAGTGCTCCCTTACCCATGACTTTTTTCCCACAGTTTTAGTGACCGATGTTCAACCACAGTCCAAATTTCCAAAAATAAACAATTCATATGTTTTAAAGTGCACACCATTCTGAGTAGTGTAATGAAATCTCTAGCCATCCCTCTCCATCCTCCCCTGAACATGAATCACCTCTTTGTCCATCACATCCACTTAACAAACTTTATTTGCATAATGTTGAAAATAAATAGTATATCTATGTCATTTCTGTATGTTAAGAAAAACAGAAGAAATGAGGGAGAATCTGAATGAAAAGTTAAAAAATTTACACAGATAATTTGAATCCATGCAAAAGGATTATAAATACTGTCAAGAATGGTAAAATAAAAATGTAAAATTAGATATTCACTGAATCAATATGAAAACTAGCTGGACACAGCAGAATAGGGAATAGTTAATTCAAAGACATGTTTAAATCCAATATTCAACCAAAGCACAGAGAGTGAAAAAAAGAAAAAAGAAAAAACAGGAAAAGGAAAAAAATACAGCATGAAACATAGGTTCCTGCTTAGCATGTCTAATAAATGTTAAATTGTCTAACAAGGAGAGAAAACGTGTCACAAAAAAATATTAAAAGACCTAATTGCTGAGAATTTCCCAAATCTGGTGAAATAAATCAAACCACTGACTCAATACATTCAGCAGAATAAAGGTAAAGAAAACCACCCACTTAGATACACATACTCAAATTTCTGAAGATCAAAGACAAAGAAAATTTTAAAAGCAGCTTGAGAAAAAAATAAATTCTCTTGAAAGGAACAACAGTAAGATTGATAACTGACATTAAAAAAATATCTATGTGGACAACAGAATAATAAAATTTCATTTGTAAAGTATTAAAAGAAAAATAACTGGAAACCTGAAATTTGACACTCAGTGAAAATATCCTTCAAAAAATGATGGTGAGGGCACCTTGTGATGATGGCCATGAAATAAAGTAGATGTGGAAACATCTTGTGAATAGCAACTATAAGCATGTTATTATTTCGTTTATTCTCTTTATTTAAAAGACATATGACTAGAGTTCTAGTTCTGCTATAGTGGCATAAATCTACTATAGCCTATTGATCCTGCTTAACGGAACTATAATTTTTAAACAAAATGCAGAAAACAATTACTTGAAGACTAAAAAGGGTAAAGTAATGCAGGCAAATTATAAAAGAGAATCAAAGTTTAGAGAAGCAAATATGCACTAAATGTATTGTGTGCGTGTAACAATTAATAAAATTAATACAATTCTATTAGGTTGGTGCAAAAGTATTTGCAGTTTTTGCAATTATTTTTAACCCTTTAAACCACAATTACTTTTGCACAACCTAATACACATATACCCTCTGTTCTCTCTCACTTTTATATTTAAGGGGACCCTCATATGAGGCCTGACAATTAAGTTTGCGAACTTGTTGCAACAATGTTGCTAATCTTTTTTTGATACTAGAGGGATTATTCATTATGAATTTGTACCAACTGGACAAACAGTTAACCAAGTTTACTATTTGGAAGTGCTGAAAAGGCTACATGAAAAAGTTACACAATCTGAACTTTTTGCCAACAATTCATGACTCTTGCATCACGACAATGCACCAGCTCACATGGCACGCTCTTTGAGGGAGTTTTAGCCAGTCAATAAATAATTGTATTGGAACATGCTCCCTACTCATCTGATCTGGCACCCAATGACTTCTTTCTTTACCCAAAGATAAAGGAAATATTGAAAGGAAGACATTTTGATGACATTCAGGACATCAAGGGTTATACGATGACATCTCTGATGGCCATTACAAAAAGAGTTCCAAAATTGCTTTGAAGGGTGAACTAGGTGCTGGCATCAGTGCATAGCTTCCCAAAGGGAGTACTTGGAAGGTGACCATAGTGATATTCAGCAATGAGGTATGTAGCACTTCTTCTCAGATGAGTTCGTGAACTTAATTGTCAAAACTTATAGTAGATCAGCATGGTGGTAGCATCAATATTGGTACCTAACAGTAGCATGGAAACTCATCCATTCCTCTATATTCAGTGAACTTGAATACAGAGCAAAAGAAATTACTCAGTCTTTAAAACAAAGAGTGGCAGGAAAGGTTAAAAAGGAAAGATTGAAGCCTGGGAACCTACTGGACAACATTGAAAGGTCTGATATATGTGCCATTGGAGACCCAGAAGAAGAGAGAAAGATTTTCACACATACACATACACATACACACACACACACAAATTTAAAACAATAATTACAAAAACATTCCTAAATTTGGTAAAATATATACATTTACAGATTGAAAATACTCAATGAACTCCTAAAAGTATAAACGTATAAAAAGAAAATGCGGTTGTGGGGACAGAGTGCCAGAGACCAGTTTCCAGGCTCTCGGCCTCACATGGGGAGGTGCTGGCTCGGGTAGTGAATGACCCTCATCTGTGATTGGTTGGCCATCAGCTGCGTTGATTGGTTGGTTGGTTGGCAGACAGAGAGGTGAATGGCGGACTGCAGATCGTGTGGCTACTACTGCATGTGTCTCGCCCGGCCGCCAGAGAGAATATAGTGGTATGACTCCCCAATCTATGGCTCCACAGGTGTTCCTTTTTGGCCTCACCATATCCTGCGTTCTGATGTGGGGAGCGGGACCAGAAGCCCCACAGGCCGCCCAGCATGAAAGCGGTCATCAAAATGGCGGCATGAGGTGAGCCTCTGGAAATCTCCCCTTGAATTTACAACTAATTGAATAACTACAACTCCACAAAGGACCTCCCTGCACAGCAGACAGGCAAGACAAAGAGTCTCACTACTGAATTCACCTAAATGTGGGCAAAGTGCATGAGCAGAGGAGGAGAGAAGGGAGAAGTGCGGAGACGGAGCCCTGTGGGCGCAGGACGCAGACCAAGCTCAGTGCTCCGAGCTCGCTGTACCCTGGAACTACAGCAGCTGCAGGAGAGGGAAGAACTCAGACTGCTAGGGCTCCGCTTATGGCACACAGGGCTGAGGGGACAGCATATAACATGGCTGAACCCAACGCTCACGGCAGAGACCTCGGAGAAAAGACTGAGGGAAGAAGGCTGAAAATGGTGGTTTAAGCCCTCACTGCCACAGAGAACGGAAGCCTTAGGCACTGAGACTAGCCACCCCCTCCTTATCTTCCCTGAGCTCGCCCCGCCCCCACCTGCCCAGTGCTAGAAGCAGAACAGTAGCAGTGTCAGATCAAAAGAACAGAACATTTGCAGTTCTGAGAACTGTGGACCACAGACACAGATTCGTAGCCCAACTAGTTCCAGCAAAGGGGAGGGAGCTGTGGAAGCAGGACCGGCTGTGGTGGTGGTGGCCGCCATTGCTCTGGGCCACCTCACACAATCCACCCCGCCCCTGCCCCCACCTATCTGGGCAGATCCCTGCAGAAGTAAACAGAACTGCTGAAACACATGGGCTCTGAATCTGGTGCAGGAAGAGCTTTGGAACTTCAAAAGCTCTCTGCATCCATACATGGATGTGGCGCCCTGAGACCTAGCCAAACTGTTAACAGAGGAGAAGCCTGCCTTCCAGGAAATCTCCCCACTGTCTGAGAAGCTGGAAAAGTGCAGAGAAAACATAACACTACAGTGTGAAAGAAAAAAAATGGCTGCAGTTGGACAGAAAATAAAACCCTCTACAAACACGTACTGGAAAACAAAAGAAAGACCTCTTCCTATCAACCTGTTGCAGAACTCACTCCTGTAGATGTCTAGGAAGAGAAATAATAAATCATTAACTGCCATGAATAACCAAGGCAACAAGAGAGCTCAGAAAGAAAATGAAAAGTCTCCAGAAAATGAACTTAAAGATATGGAAATATGTGACTTAAATGACAGAGAATTAAAGATTGCAGTTCTGAAAAAACTCAATGAGATGCAAGAAAACACAGAAAGGCAGTTTAATGAACTCAGAAACAAAATCAAAGAACAACATGAACATTTTACCAAAGAGGTTGAAATTTTAAAACAGAACCAAATGGAATTTCTGGAGATTAAGAACTCAATAGAAGAAATGAAAAATGAAATAGCCAGCTGAGGTAGTAGAGTTGACCAGATGGAGGAAAGAATCAGTGACATCGAAGATAGAAACCTGGAAATGACACGGATGGAAGAAGAGAAGAAAGAGACTTGAGACTTAAAAGAAATTAAAGAATTCTACAAGAACTTTCTGACTCCATCAGAAAGAGCAATATAAGAATAATGGGCATACCAGACCGGGAAGAAAGGGAGAAGGGAACAGAGAGTATATTCAAACAGATAGTCGATGAGAACTTCCCAAAATTGTGTAAAGAACTGGATCCTCGAATCCAAGAAGTAAATAGAACACCTAATTACCTCAACCCCAACAGGCCTTCTCCAAGGCACCGTTGAAGCTGTCAAAAATCTACAAGGCATTGTATTGAAGCTGTCAAAAATCAACGACAAAGAAATAATCCTCAAGGCAGCCAGGGAAAAGAAGACGGTGACCTACAAGGGAAAACCCATTAGATTATCATCAGATTTCTCAACAGAAACTCTACAAGCCAGGAGGGAGTGGAACCAAATATTCAAATTATTGAAAGAGAGGAATTATGAGCCAAGAATAATACACCCAGCAAAGCTATCCTTTAGATATGAAGGAGGAATAAAGACCTTTCCAGACACAGAAGCTGAAGGGATTTTCTTTTTTCTTTCTTTTTTTAATTAAAGTTTATTGGGGTGACAATTGTTAGTAAAGTCACATAGATTTCAGATCTACAATTCTGTATTACATCATCTATAAATCCCACTATGTGTTCAACACCCAGAGTCAGTTCTCCTTCCATCACCATATATTTGAGAGGGAATTTTCTAATACACGATCTGTACTACAAGAAATACTAAAGGAGGCTATTCGACCACCATCAACAGGGACAATTTGTGGCAACCAAAACATAAAAAGGGGAAGAGTAAAGGCCTGAACCGGAACATGGGAATGGAGAAAGTAAGCATGCTGAAGAAAATGGAATACTCTAAATATGAAACTTTCTTTTACATAAACTTAATGGTAACCGCTCAAAAAAAAAAATCCAGAACTGAAATATATACTGTAATTAAAGAAGAAACAGTGGGAAAAATCATAGAATACCACCACACAGAATAAAAGACAACAACAAAAAAGCAAAGAAACAATGGAGACATAGTCTTACAAGAAAACTAAAGACAGAATGATAGGAAATCCTCACATATCAATAATCACCCTAAATGTAAAAGGATTGAACTCACCGATAAAAAGGCACAGAGTAGCAGATTGGATCAAAAAACTAAACCCAACCATATGCTGTTTCCAAGAGATACATCTCAGCTACAAGGATAAGCATAGACTCAAAGTGAAAGGGTGGAAATTGACACTCCAAGCAAATGGTATGCAGAGAAAATCAGGTGGAGCCATAATGATATCAGATGAAACAGACTTCAGGGTGAAAAAGGTTACAAGAGACAAAGATGGACGTTTCATAATGGTAAAGGGGACTACAAAACAAGAAGACATAACAGTCATCAATATTTATGTCCCCAATCAAGGAGCTCCAAAATATACCAAGCAACTACTAACAGAACTAAAGGGAGAAATTGACCAAAACACAATTATACTACGGCACTTAAATACATCATTGACAGCTATGGACAGTCATCCAAATAGAAAATAAATAACGAAATAGCAGCCATAAATGACACATTAGATGAAATGGACATAATTGATATTTATAGAGCACTTCATCCTAAAACATCAGACTATACATTTTTTCTAGTTTACAGGGAACATTCTCAAGGATAGACCATACATTGAGACATACAACTAGCCTCAGCAAATTTAAGAAGATTGAAATTATACCAAGCATATTGTCTGATCACAAGGCTTTGAAATTGGATATGAAATACAAAAAGAAAGCAGGAAAAACCTCAAATACTTGGAGATTAAACAACATACTCTTAAAAAACTACTGGGTCAAAGAAGAAATTAGAGGAGAGATCAAAAGATACATAGAAACAAATGACAATGAAAATACATCCTACCAAAATTTTGGGGATGCAGCGAAAGCAGTTTTAAGAGGGAAATTTATATCATTACAAGCCTATCTGAAGAAACAAGAAAAATCCAAAATAAATAACCTCACGTTACACCTTAAAGAACTAGAAAAAGAAGAACAAATGAAACCCAAGGACAGCAGAAGAAAGGAAATAATAAAAATCAGAGCAGAACTAAATGAAATAGAGAACAAAAAGACAATAGAAAAAATTAATGTGACAAAGAGCTGGTTCTTTGAAAAGATTAACAAAATTGACAAACTCTTGGCTAGACTCACTAAAATAAAAAGAGAGAAGACACTAATTAACAAAACCAGAAATGAAAAAGGGGAAGTTATCACAGATGCCACAGTAATACAAAGCATCATCCAAAAATACTATGAAGGACTATATGCCACCAAATTCAATAACTTAGAAGAAATGGACAAGTTCTTAGAAACAGATAGCCTTCCTAGACTGAACCATGAAGAATTAGGAAATCTAAACAGACCAATCACCAGTAATGAAATTGAATCAGTCATCCAAAACCTTCCCAAAAGCAAAAGTCCGGGACCAGATGGCTTCACTAATGAATTCTACCAAACCTTCAAAGAGGATCTAATACCAATCCTGCTCAAACTCTTCCAAAAAATTGAAGAAGAGACAATACTCTCTAACTCATTTTATGAGGCCAACATTACCCTGATACCAAAACCTGGTAAGGACAACACAAAAAAAGAAAACAACAGACCAATATCTCTGATGAATATAGATGCAAAAATCCTAAACAAAATTCTAGCAAATCGAATACAACAATGCTTTAAAAAGATTATTCATCCCGACCAAGTGGGGTTGATCCCAGGGGCACAAGGATGGTTCAACATCCGCATCATCAATGTGATACGTCACATAAACAAAATAAAGGACAAAAATCATATGATTATATCAATTGATGCAGAAAAAGCATTTGACGAGATACAACATCCATTTATTATTAAAACACTTAATAAAATAGGTACAGAAGGAAAATACCTTAACATAATAAAGGCCATATATGACAAACCCTCAGCTAATCTCATAATTAATGGTGAAAAACTGAAGCCCTTTGCTCTATGTTCAGGAATATGACAGTGCTGTCCCCTATCACCTCTGCTTTTCAACATAGTGTTGGAAGTCCTTGCCAGAGCAATCAGGCAAGAGAAAGAAATAAAAGGCATCCAAATTGGGAATGAAGTTAAATTGTCACTCTTTGCAGATGACATGATGCTATATATAGAAAACCCTAAAGACTCCATCAAAAAGCTATTAGAAACAATCAACGAATACAGTAAAATTGCCGGCTACAAAATCAACGTACAAAAGTCCATTGCATTCCTATATACTAACAATGAAATCTCAGAAAAAGAAAAAAAAAAAAACAAAAAACAATTCCTTTTGCAATTGCAGCCAAAAGAATAAAATACCTAGGTATAAACTTAACCAAGGATGTGAAAGACCTATATGCTGAAAACTATAAGACATTTTTAAAAGAAATTGAAGAAGACACAAAGAAATGGAAAGACATTCCGTGCTCATGGATTGGAAGAATCAACATAGTTAAAATGGCTATATTACCCAAAGCAATATACAGATTTAATGCAATCCCCATCAAAATCCCAATAACATGTTTTTAAAGAAATAAAACCAAAAATCATCAGATTTGTTTGGAACCACAAAAGACCCCAAATAGCCAAAGCAATCTTAAGAAAAAAGAACAATGCTGGAGGTATCACACTCCCTGACTTTAGTTTGTACTACAAGGCAACAATAATCAAAACAGCAGGGTATTGGCAGAAAAACAGACACATTGACCAATGAAATAGAACTGAAAACTCAGAAATAAAACCACATACATATGGACAGACAATTTTTGACAAAGAAGCAGAAAACATACAATGGAGAAAAGACACAATAAATGGTGCTGGCAGAATTGGAAAGCCACGTGCAAAAGAATGAAACTGGACTGCTATCTGTCACCATGTACCAAAATTGATTCAAAATGGATCAAAGACTTAAGCATAAGACCTGACACAATAAACTGCATAGAAGAAAACATAGGTACTAAACTTATGGACCCTGGGTTCAAAGAGCATTTTATGAATTTGACTCCAGAGGCAAGGGAAGTAATAGCTAAAATAAATGAATGGGACTATATGAAACTTAAAAGCTTCTGCACAGCAAAAGAAACCATCGACAAAATAAAGAGGCAACCAACTGAATGAGAGTAGATTTTTGCAAACAGTGCCTCCGATAAGAGGCTAATATCCAAAATATACAAGGAACTCATGCAACTGAACAACCAAAAAAAAAAACAACTCAATTGAAAAATGGGCAGAGTACCTGAAGAGACATTTCTCCAAAGAGGACATACAAATGGCAAATAGACATATGAAAAAAATGTTCAACATCACTAATCATCAGAGAAATGCAAATAAAAGCCACAATGAGATATCACCTCACCCCAGTTAGAATGGCTGTCATCAACAAGACAAATAGTAACAAGTGTTGAAATGCTGGAGAAAAAGGAACCCTCATACACTGTTGGTGGGAATGCAGACTGGTGCAGCCGTTATGGAAGGCAGTGTGAAGGTTCCTCAAAAAATTACAAATAGAATTACCATATGACCCAGCAATCCCTGTCCTGGGTATCTACCCAAAAAATCTGAAAACATTTATACATAAAGACACCTGTGCTCCAGTGTTCATTGCAGCTTTATTTACAGTGCCCACTGTAATATAAAGACATGGAAACAACTAAAATGTTCTTTGATAGATGAATGGATAAAGAAGTTGTGGTATATATACACAATGGAATATTATTCAGCAGTAAGAAAAGATGAAATAGGACCATTTGTGACAACATGGATGGATCTTGAGATTATAATGCTAAACAAAATAAGTCAGATAGAAAAAGCAGAGAACCATATGATTTCACTGATATGTGGTATATGAACCAAAAACAACAAAAGAACAAGACAAACAAATGAGAAACAAAAACTCATAGACACAGACAATAGTTTAGTGGTTACCAGAGGGTAAGGGGAAAGAGGAGTGGTAGATGAGGGTAAAGGGGATCAAATATATGGTGATGGAAGGAGAACTGACTCTGGGTGGTGAACACAAAATGTGATTTATAGATGATGTAATACAGAATTGTACACCTGAAATCTATGTAACTTCACTAACAATTGTCACACCAATAAACTTTAATTAAAGAAAAGAAAATGCTTAAATACATCTTAATTGAATTTCTGAAAACTAAAGAAAAATATCCTTGAAAACAAGTAGAGGAAAAAACACATTACATACAGAGAACCAGGATTGGAATGACCATTGATTTCTCACCAGAGAATACAGAGGTGAGAAGAAAAGAACTGTCAACTCAGAAATTTATATCTGATTAAAATATCCTTAACAAATTAAAACAAAAAACTCTAAGATCTCGAAAGAAGGAAAACTAAAAATTTTTTGCCAGCCGACCTGCACTATAAAAATGCTAAATGAATTTCTTCAGGCTAAGGGACAATAATATCAAAGAGAAAGTTGGATCTTCAGGAATGAAAGGAGAATAAAATAAGTAATAAATATCTAAAGACTTTTTTCCCTATCTGAAGTACTTTTAAATGTGTATGGCTATTGAAATTTTTTAAAAATCATTATATTGTGTTGTAAGGTTTCCAATGCATGTAGATATATATGACACCTATAATACAAAATAACTTAAGGATAAAGGGGGAGAATTATAGGAACCTATATGTTACAAGGTTTCTACATTTTATATAAAGTAGTACAATATTACATCTAAAGACTGAAAGCATAGATAGATATAGGTATAAATATACAGAAAGATATAGAGCAATATATCTCTAAATAAGTCCCATAAATATTAATATAAAAAGATAAAACCAAAAATCAAATAAATAAACTATGATTGAACATTTAAAATATTCAAATAGTCCAAAAGAAGGTAAGAAAGGGAACACCCAGTACCAAGACAAAAAGAAAACAAATTATAAAACTGTAGACATATATCCAACTCTATCAATAATTAGCTAAGATGGTAAGCTCTGAACACTTCGATTAAATGGCAGATATTGACAGAGTGGACAAAAAGAAATGCCCTACAATTAGCAGACTACAGAAGTCACAATTCAAACATCAATGCCAGACAGATTAAAAATAAATGGATGGATAATGTCACAATTTATCAAGTTTCATGGAATGTAGCAAACGTAGTGTATACAAATTAAATGTTTATATTAGAGAAAGAATAAACATATAAACCAAGTAACCTAAGTTTCCATTTTAGCGGGGGCGAGGGGGAAGCAAATTAAACCCCCCAAAAAAAACAAAAGGAGGAAAAAATAAAGATAAGAGAAGCAATCATTGAATTTAAAAATACAAAATAGGGAAAATCAATGAAACCAAAAGCTGACTTTTGAAGAATCAATAAGACTGACAAATCTCTTGCCAGACTGATCAAGAAATAATGAAACAAATTACCGAAATCTAAAATGAAATTAGGAGAAGAGATCCAAGATGGCAGAGCAGATAAATGCTGTGCTTGCCTCATCCCATGAACACATCAAAATTACAACTAAATTATAGAACAATCAACCTAGAGAACCATCTGAAGTCTAGCTGCACAGAAGTTTTATAACTAAGGATATAAAGAAGAAGGCACCTCAAGACTGGTAGGAGGGGCAAAGACAAGAAAAAAGCTCGTCCCACATCCACCTGTGGTGGTTGAAAATCAGGAGATATCTAGGCCACAGAGATTCCCCACAAAGAAGTGAGGGACCCCAGCCCCCCACATGAGTGTCCCAAGCCCAGAGTACTGGTACCAGGAAGAGAAGCCCCCAAAACTTCTGGATGTGAAAAAACAGTGGGAATTCCATTCGTACAGGTGAGATGGAAGGCTGTAGGAAATCCAGATATCCATTTAAAGGGCACACCCAGGCACTCACCCTGGGCTCCAGTGAAGGGACAGTAACTCTGGGGTCATCAGAGACATATGGGGAGAGACTGAGTTGTGTAACTTTGGGGCAAGGACTGGAGAAACAGTCCCCATTTTCCCCGTGTGGGGCCCTTCTCCCATGCAGCTGGCAGGCTGGCAACATCTTACCTGTATTAAATCTGCCCCCACAGGCCAAATCTGAATCTAATTAGCCTGGTGAGCTCTGCTGCTCCACTCTGGTGACTCACTGGAACCCTGTCTCACCCAACTTGCAAACTGCAGGAGCCTTTATCAGTGGCTGAACCTTACAGGGGCCAGCAAGTGGCAGCAGGCCTCAGTGTCCTGGCTTTTTGCTGAGCTACCCCATGTCCAGTACTGGTAGCAGCTGTCCTCAACTTACAGCATGGCCTCTCCCACACATGTCCAAGTCCAACACAGGCAGCAACAAACCATGGATAGCTTTGTTGCTCCTAACAGGCCCTTCCTGGCCAGTCACAGGCAGTAGCTGATCTGCACCTGCACTGCATCCCCTTGGAAGAGGCCCCAGAAGCAACATACTTGAAGTTGACCTTCAGACCACAGCAGAGCTTCATCCAATTAGCCCCACAAGTGGCACACACAAAGGGCACCAAAGCCCACTAGGATGAATCATGTTTTGTGGGGTAAGCCCCACACACAGCACTCCATAAAGCAGTGGATATGGTCAAACCCCACAGCCAGTCAGCCTGAGGATCAATATTACACACTGACATGTCAACAACACTCAAGGCTCAACTATAATGGGAGGGCATATGCAAACCATGCAAGGAATACTCCTGGAGCACCCAGCTCAGGTGACCAGGGAGACTGTGCCACTCGGGCCCACAGGACCCCTACTACATAAGGCCACCTGGCAAAACAGGGAGACATAGCAGCCCAACCTAATATATAGAAACAAACACAGAGAGGCAGCCAAAAAGAGGAAATAAAGAAATATGCCCCAAATGAAAGAACAAGAGAAAACTCCAGAAAAAAGAACTAAACAAAATGGAGGCAATAACCTCCCAGAGACAGAGTTCAAAACGATGGTTATAAGAATGCTCAAGGAACTCAGTGAGAACTTCAACAAAGAGATAGCTAGCATAAAAAAGGACATAAAATCCATAAAAAAGGACCAATCAGAAGTGAAGAGTACTTATTTTGCTTAGCAAAGTAAGTCAGACAGAAAAAGTCAAGAACCATATGTGAGATATAAAGCTGAAAGCAACAAAGGAACAAGACAAACGAATAAAGACACAAAAACTCATAGACACAGACAATAGTTTATTGGATACCAGAGGGTAATGGGTAAGGGGCATGGTAGAAGAGGGTAAGGGAGTCAACTATATGGTGATGGAAGGAGAACTAACTCTGGCTGGTGAGCACACAATGTGATACATAGATGATGTATTATAGAATTGTTCACTTGAAACCTACATAATTTCACTAACCATTGCCACCCCGATAAACTTAATTTTTTTTAAAAAAAAAGAAGTAAAGATACAATAACTGAAATGAAGAATGCACTAAAAGGAATTAACAGCAGACTAGAGAATTGGATCCGAGATTTGGAAAACAAGGTAGCAGAAAACCACCAATTGAACAGAAAAAGAAAAAAGAATCCAAAAAATGTGAGGATAGTTTAAGAGACCTCTGGGACAACATTAAGCGTAATAACATTCTCACCAGAGGTGTACCAGAAGGAGAACAGAGAAAGCTAGGGATTGAGAACCTATTTGAAGAAATAATGACTGAAAACTTTCCTAACCTGGCAAAGGAAATAGATATACAAGCCCAGGAAGCACAGAGAGTCCCAAATAAGATGAACCCAAACAGGCCCACACCAAGACAAATTATAATTAAAATGGGAAAGGTTAAAGGCAAAGTGAGAATCCTAAAAGCAACAAGAGAAAAGCAGTTAGTTACCTACAAGGGAGCTACCATAAGACTGTCAGCTGATTTCTCAACAGAAACTTTGCAGGCCTGAAGGGATTGGCACGAAATAATCAAAGTGATGGATAGCAAGGACCTACAAACAAGATTACTGTACCCAGCAAAGCTATCATTTAGAATCAAAGGACAGATAAAGAGCTTCCCAGACATGACTTCTTTAACATGAAAAAAATAAAAAATATGAACAATAAAATGGCAATAATTACATATACCAACAATTGCTTTCAATGTAAGTGGATTAAATGCTCCAATTAAAAACACATTTTGGCTGAATGAATAAGAAAATAAGACCCTTACATATGCTGCCTACAAGAGACTCACTTCAGATTGAAAGACACACACAGACTGAAAGTAAGGGAATGAAAAAAGTTATTCCATGAAAAAGGAAAAAAAAGCAGGGATATCAATACTTATACCAGACAAAAATAGACTTTAAAACAAAGACTATAACAAGAGACAAAGAAGGACCCACTAATCCCACTTGCTGGTATTTATCCAAAGAAACCCAAAATGCTATTTCAATGTGCATCCATATATTCATTGCAGCATTGTTTACGATGGCCGAGATATGGAGGCAGCCTGGGTGTCTGTCAATAGAATGGATAAAGAGGAGGTGGTGCATATATACAATGGAATATTGCTCAGCTAGGGAAGGGAATGAGTTCTTGCCATCTGTGGTGGCCTGGATGGACCTGGAGGGTATTTTGCTGAATAGAGTATGTCAGACAGAGAAAGACAGATGCAATGTGATTTCGCTTATATGTGGAATCTAAAGCACAAAATAAACAAACAAAACAGAATGAGACTCATAGATACGGAGAACATTTTCATGATTGCCAGATGAGAGGGGGATTGAGGGGCTGTGTGAAAAAGGGGAAAGGATTAAGTACAAATTGGTTGTTACAAAGTAGTCATGGGGATATAGGGTGTAGCATAAGCATTACAGTCAATAATATTGTAATAACCATGTATGGTGTCAGGTGGACGCTAGATTTATCAGGGTGATAGAGGGGAGGGCATGTAGGACATGGTGAAAAAGGTGAAGGGATTGAGAAATACAAATTGGTAGTTACAAAATAATCATGGGGATGTAAAGTAAAGCATAGGGAATATAGTCAATAATATGGCAATAACTATGTATAGTGCCAGGTGGGTACTAGCCAGGGGGGAATCACTTTGTAAGTTATATAAATGTCTAACCACTATACTGTCTACCCAAAATTAATATAAAATAACATTGAATGTCAACTGTAACTGAAAAATTAAAAGAGGGGGAAGGTGAAGGGCAATAAGTGGTCCAAAATCCAGTTATAAAACAAGTAATTCTTGGGGATGTAACGTACAGCACAGGGAATATCGTCAATAACATTGTGACAGCTGGTACAGTGTCAGATGGTTGCTGGACTTACGGTGATCACTTCTTTAGGTATATAAATGTTGAGTAACTATGGTGTACACCTGAAACTAATATAAGATTGTATGCTAATTATATTTTTAATAAAAATCTTCAAAAAAATAAAATGAAATTGGGACATTGCCCCAGACTTTAAAATAATAAGGAAATACTATAAATAATTATGTACTCATAAATTTAAAAATTTAGATGAAAACAATAAATTCCTTTAAAGACACAAACTATCATAATCCACTCGTGAAGAAACAGACAACCAGGACATCCTCAATATCTATTAAAGACATTTAATTTGTAGCTAAAAATCTTTCAAAAAAGAAAACTTCAGGTACAAATGTTTTCACTGATGAAATCTACCAAATGTTTCAGGAAGTAATAACACCTACTTTATACAATCTCTTCCAGAAAATAGAGGAGGAGGGAATACTTGTATGTGCGTAATACAAAGAATATTGACTATACAAACCAAACAATAATTACTTAGAAGGTTAAAAATATATGTAGATTCAACAGTGATGAGAAAGAAAATATTTTTAAAATAATTTACATCATGGCAAGAAAGAAGAGAAAAAATAATATGAAACATATGGATCAAATAAAAAATAAATTAAAAAAACAGGAAAAATGATGACCAAAAGCCCAAATAAATTAGTCAATATTTTAAATGTGAATAGACACAATACCCCCAATCAAAAGTCTATAATTGTCAGAGTAAATTTAAAAATAAACAGCTATATATGTTGCTTAAGTGAAACATACATTCAAATATGAGAAAAATGTTTAAAAATAAAATAATGGAAATGAAAGACCAATAAACATTATCCATAATATATCAAATTTGCCAGCTAGATTATCAGACAAATAGATTTTAAGGCAAGACACATTAGTAGACATACCAAAAGACATTTTATAATGATAAAAGATCAGTCCACAATGAATAAATCAAAATTCTAAATCTGATGTTCCCAATGACATAGCTTCAAAACCTATCATTCCAAACTAGATTAAATAAAAAGAGAAATCAACAAATCCACTGTCACATAGGAGACAATAAGACAAAACACACAGTCTTTTCAAGGGCTTATGGAATATTTACCCAAACTAACCACATGGTGGTCATAAAGTAAGACCCAAACTTTTAAAGAACAAAAATCATTCACAGGTTCTCTGATCATGGTGGAAATAGATTAGAAACCATTAATAAAAAGATGACTAGATCTCCTCTGCTTGGAAAATAAGCCACGTGCTTCTAAATAAAACCATGAATCAAAAAGGAATGTGAAAATGAAATTAAATAAACTTTGAGCTAGATAATATTGAAAGTAAAACATGTCAAAATGTGTAGGGTTTAACTAAAACAGTACCGAGAAGGACATTCATGGATTCAAATGAAAAGAAGAAAAACAAAATACAAATTATCTAGCCATACATAACAAAAAAACCATTAAAAAGAACAAATCATAGTGAAAGAAATTAGAAAATCAGATAAGAATACATATCAATAAAAACTTTTTAAATGTAAAAAGTAATAAGCTAAAACTTGCTTTTTGCAAAGAATAAAAAGACAAAATACAAATAACAAAAATCAAGAATAAAACGGACAATATATTTTGTGTCATAATATTTGACAATTTAATGGACAGATTCCTTAAAAATTACAACTAAAAAAAACTGACTCAAGAAATAATAGAATACCTAAATACACATACTAATGTGTATGTGTGTGTTTGGATGTGTATGTGTAATCAACATGAGTTTGCTTCACTAGTGAATTCTTTCAATTATTTAAGGATGAAGTTACACCAACTTCACTCAAACTCAACAATTTATATCTCATCTTATGAGCCCTAGCCCTCAATAATCTTGATACTAAAATCTAACAGGGACATTACTACATAGGAAAATTACTATGCACAAAAATAATTACGAAAATATTAGCAAATTAAATGTGGTGATATACGAGGATATGAAATTATGACCAAGCAGGGTTTATTTGAGAAATAAAAAATGGCTTAACTTTCAAAAATCAGTTAATGTGAGGGTTTCTGAACAAGATGATACAGACTCATTTCCCTCTTCTCCTCCCTGTTAAATAGGAGTATAACCCCTCAAAAATAATGCAAGAGACGACCAAAGGAAAACTCTGAAAGGTAAGAAGGGGAGGGCAAACAGATTAGGGAACCCAGGACTGGAAGGAAAAGGTAGTGGCAGTGTCTTATGGTTCCCAACCAACAGAAAAAAAACAACTCAGGAACTCCAAAGCTAGCAACAGAAGGTGGCCGGGATAGGCTCATTTTTCCCTTGCCAGCCCAGCCCAGGAGTACCAGCAAAGGAGATCCTCAGGAGTCTCTCTGACAGCAAATGGCCCAGCCTAGGAAATACTCTCCTTCTCCATCAGCCTGAGCCTTTCATGTCCCATCAAGAAACACTTGAGCAGCTGGGCAGGGCCAACAAGGGAGATTCCACTACAGTAAGTGCCCCGTCCATGAAGCCTCTTTGTCCCCACAGACCTAAGAATCCCCTCTTCCACTGACAGCCACCAGGTGGCATTAGCAAGGTAGAACCTGCCACAAGTAGGACTCAGCTAGGGATGTGCTCTAGCCACAAGTGCCCAGCCTGGGAAGTGCTTCTCACCTTTCACAGGCCAGAGATTCCCTTACTTCAACCAGAGGTACCAGCTGGCCCATCCTGGAGAAACCCCTTCACCCTCCTCAAGAAGCAGGGAAAGGGAGCAAGAGCCCCAACAGCACCAGGTAATATCCTACTAAAATAAAAGATTTAAATAGAATACACAGTCTCCTAAGATAATCACCACAATGTTCAGTGTGTAATCAAAAATTACCCATCATACCAAGAACCAGGAAGATTATAACTTGGATGAGAAAAGATGATCAACTGATGCTAAGACCAAGATGAATTAGATGTTGGAATTATCTGATGAGGATTTTAAATGCCATCATAAAAATGCTTCACAAACAATTACAAATTCTCTTGAAACAAATGGAAAAAATAGAAAGTTTCAGCAAAGAAAGAGAAAGTATAAAATGGAACTAAATGGAAATTATGGAACTGAAAAAATACAATAACAAAAGTTAAAAACTCACTGAATGGATTCAATCATAGAGTATAAATGACAGAGGATAAAATCAGTAAACTAGAGAATAGGATAGTATAAGTTACCCAGTGTAAGAAGCAGAGAGAAAATAGACTGAAAATGAAATGAATAGGGCCTCGGGAACTTGTGGAACAATAACAAAAGACCTAACATTCATTCCACTGGAATATACCAGAAAGAGACGAGTAAAGGTGTAGGGCTGAAAGAGTATTCAGATAAATAATGGTTGACAATTACTGAATTTAGTGAAAGACATAAAACTATACTTTCAAGAATATAGGAGTCACAAACAGGATAAATTCAAACAAATACACATCAAGACACATAATAATAAAACTTCTAAACACTAAAGATGAAACAAAATATCTTCAGAGTACCCAGGAGATATTATCCAGAAGAAAACCCATTTAAATGATAGTGGATTCCTAATCTGAAACGATGGAGGTCAGTAGAAAACAGCACAAAAGAACTCTCAAGCACAAATTCTGTATTTGGCAAAACTGTCCTTCAGGAACAGAGAGGAAGTACAGAAATTATCAGATAAAGGAAAATGAAAAGAATTTGTGGCTAGAAGACCAATCCTTAAAGATGGGCTAAAAGAAGTTTATTAAACAGAAAGGTAATGATAAAAGGATTCTTGGGCCACCAAAGTAAGAAAGAACAGAAATATGAGTATATATAATAGACTGTCCTCCTCATGAGTTTCATAAATCATATTTGATGATTTACACAGAAATTATACAGTCTGATACTCAAGACAATGATATTTTAAAGTAAAGGAGGTAAAGGGACCTAAATGGAAGTAAGATTTCCACATGCCACTTGAAGTAGTAAAATGTTGATATCAGTAGACTGTGATGTCACATCTGTATATATACCTAGAGTAACCACACACACGTCCAGGTGAAACTGAGAAAATCTGAAACTGAATCAGATCCATGGATTGTATCAATGTCAATACTGTGGTTGTGTTATTGTACTACCACAAGATGTTACAACTGGGAGAAATGTAATAAAGGGTATATTGGATTTCTGGATCTCTCTGTACTATTTATTACAACTGAATATAAATCTATGTTAATCTCAAAATAAAAGTTTAATTTAAAAGAATTCTGAAAAGGACATTAAAAGGTGCCAACATTTCCAAATATTAGAACATATTTTAAAATAATATCAAATAGTAAGGTATAGCATTGATAGAGAAATAACCAAAGTGTCCTTCGATAGATGATTAGATAAAAGAAGATGTGGTATATATAGACAATGGAATATTACTCCGCCATAAGAAAAGATGAAATAGTGCCATTTGTGACAACATGCATAGATCTGGAGATTATTATGCTAAGAAAAATAAGTCAGACAGAAAAAGTCAAGAACCACATGACTTCATTCATATGTGGGATATGAAACTGAAAGCAACAAAGGAACAAGACAAACAAATAAACAAAAACTCATAGGCACAGACAACAGTTTAGTGGTTACCAGAGGGTAAGGGGGGAGGGGGAATAGTAGAAGAGGATAAAAGGGGTCAAATATATAGTAAGGCAAGGAGAACTGCCTGGGTGGTGAACACACAATGCGACGTATAGATGATGTATTACAGAAATGTACACTTGAAACCTATGTAATTTTACTAACCATTGTCACCCCCAATAAACTTAATTTAAAAAAAAAGAAAAATAATGAACAGCATCAAAGCCAGGGGGAAAAAAATCAATGTAATTTACATTAATAAGAAAAAGTGAGAATATAAATTATATAATTATCTCAATAGATGTAAAAGAGCTTTTGACTGAATGTAATCAGCATTCTTGGCAAAATTGTTAGCAAACTAGGAATAAAAAGGAATTTTATCAACATGAAAAAAACTACCTACAACAAATACATAGTAAACATAAAATTGTGCATTATAAAAAGCTAGCCTCTGAGATCAAGAATAAGATAAGGATGCCTGTATCACTACATCTATTCAACGTGAATTAAAGACCCTAAGTAGTACAATAAGGAAAGAAAAATGAATACAAGCATTAAAATTGGGGGGAAATAAAACTCTCATTTTCCATAGATGATGTTATTGTGTATATAGAAAATCTTAAAGAATCTATAGATAAACTATTAGAATAAATCAGCAAATACAGTTAGTTCACTAGAAACAAGTTTAATATACAAAACCAATTAATGTGCATATATACACAATAAACAAGTAGAAAAGTAAATTTGAATACTCTATATAATATAATCATAAACATCAATAACTGGGAAAAATCAAAGAAAAGTTATTCAAGATCTCTACAGGAACATCAACAAAACTTTCCTAAGAGACATTAAAGATGACTTAAATAAATTAAAGGGTATAGTATGTTTATGAATTAGATTATTCAGTATTAGTAAGATGTTAATTCTCCCTAAGTTGATCAAGAGACTATGCAATCTCAATCAAAATCCCAGATTTTTTGTGGAAAATAAAAATTTAATTTTAAAATGTATAAGAAAATGCAAAGGCCGAAGAATAACCAAATCTACCTTCAAGAAAAGAACTTACACTACCAGAAATCGAAGCTTTTACAAAATTATGAGCTTCAAGACAGTATGATATTAGTGCATACGTAGATAAACGGCCAAATGGAATTGAAGAGATTATCCAAAAACAGACCCACAATATACAGTCATTTGATTTATGAGAAAGGTAGTATGACAAAGCAGTAGGGATAAGAGGTTTTTGGTGTTTGTTTTTAAATAAATGGTATTGGTCAATTGTATATCTGTATTTTTTTTTATGTATGTCACCTCCAAACTCACACCATATACAGAAATCAATTCCAGATGTAACGCAGATAAATGCACATAAATTTGAAGTGTAAAAAGAGAAAATATTTAGAATAAAATATAAGATAATATCTTTATCTTCTAGGATAGATAAACATTTTTGAAACAGTATACCGTATGTAGTAAACAAATAAAAAAGAATGGTAAATTGATAAATTGAATTACATTAAAATTAAGAGTTTCTGCTCATCAAAGGACAAAATTAAGAACATTCAAAAGACAAGCCACAGAGTGGGAGAGAACATTTCCAATACATATATTTATAAGGACATATATCTAGTTCTACAAATCACTAAAAAAAAAAAAAAAAAAAAAAAAAAAAAAAAAAAAAAAAAAAAACGGGGGGGATGAAAACCAAATAGAAAAAAAAAAAAACATGAAAGCCTTGAACAGGCACCCAACAAAGGAGATATCCAAATGACCAGTAAACATATGAAAAGGATCTCATCATCATTAATCATCACGGAAATGAAATAACCAACCGCAGTGAGAAACCATTACCCACCCAATAGAAAGGCTACCGTTGTAAAGACTAACAAACCATATTAGTTCACTCAGGGCGGATGAAGCACAACTGGAATTCTTAGAAACTATTATAAGAATATAAACCAGTAAAGCACTTTTTTAGAAAAGTGTTTGGCAGTATCTCTTAATCAAACACATATCTTTTGACCTAGTAATTCCACTCTCATATATGTACCAACAGAAAACATAAATATGTTCCCCAAAAAGATATATCTAAAGATGTTTATAGCAGTATTATTGGTAACACACAAAATATGGAAACAACCTAAGTGTCAGCAATAGAATACAGTGTGAAATATTCATAAAATAAATATTATATGCTGACATATATTAATCATGTCTTTTTATTTTCTGTATTGCTGATGCTTTGATATCCAATATCCAGTGCCTTGCTAACCCTGGAGAGACTGCCCAGCCCAGGGTTAACCAATTCCTAGAGACAGTAGCTGACTCAATTTCTAGAGCTAGTTACTGCCTGTGTGCCTTTTATATGCAAACTAACCAATCCAGAGCCTCCTCCCCCCAAAAATACGTCCTTTGTGGAGCTCTTACACTCTGGACTACTATTCCCCTGCCTTAAACATCCCACGTTCAGGGCAAGGCAGCCCGGGAGCCGCCTGAAATAATGCAAACTAACCAATCTTAAACCTGCTTACCCTGCCTCACCCCTCCTTCCTGCAAAAACCACAATAAAGACTCTTGCCCACATTTTCCCATTCCCTCTGCCTCCTATCTGACCCTGATGCTTTGTGTGGCCCTGTGCGGTGTGGTGCGCCCCCTTCCAGGCACTGTAACAAACTATCATTTCAATGGCAGGCATTTCCCAATCGGTTGGCTTCACCATACCTGAATAATAATGAAGCCTACATTTTAAAACACAATAAGAATGAATGAACTAAAACTACATCCAATAAACATAACGCATCTCACAAAGATGATGAAGAGCAAAAGAAGGCAGTTACAAAAGAGCAGGGAGTCTGTGCATTAGATGTCAACTGTATTTCTGTTGGTGAGTGTAATGACCAGGAGGGGGTCCTAGAGAGACCTATGGGGGCACTAGGGACAGTCTGCTTCTTGATATGGCTGTTGATTGCATGGATCTTTTCACTTTCTGAAAATTCACTGTGACTTAGTCATGATTTAGGCACTTTTCTGCATGAGCGTTACACTTCCGTTTATATTATAAAAACTACTAGGATCCAGCTACAATTATATCCAGAATAAAATATCATCCCAAAACTGGAAAGAATAAAAATAAATTATCTAACAGCTCAGATAGTTTTAAAATTAACAATAAAATTAACTTAAAAAAAAAAAAAAACCCTAGCCAGCAGGCATACAGGAAGAAAAACAATCCAGGAATTAGAGTAATGTATAACAAAATTGATTAAGCAAATTAGACCTAGATCTTTGAAAAAAAATCAATAAAAAAAACTTCTGTCAAGTCTAGTCAATAAATAAAGGGAGACAACACAAATACACAATAGTAGGAATGAAAAGAGAGATATTTCAAGAGATAGCTTTTTTTTTACATTATTTGCAAACACTATATGAAGCTTAATAATGAATTTTAAAACGCCAGTGATATGCAAGATTTTGTGTCGATTACTAAAAATGACTCAAGGAAATGTAGAAACCAGGAAGTTTCCAGCATATCAAAGTAATAGCCATAAGACCAACAATCAACCCAGATAATTTTACAAGTTAAATTGTTTCCAACTTCCAAGAGCTCTGTCCATACAAGTGCAAAAAAATAATTGATGCCCTATCCGTGTTATGAAGAAAGTACAAGCTGAATACAAGTTGAACCCAAACATCTAAGACACAACCTATAGGTCGACGTCACATATACATCTAAGTAGAAAACCTCAATTTTAACTGCAATAACAAAAAAAAAAGCAAAATGAACATTATATAAAAGCAAGAAGCCAGGGTCAACTGCTGGAAACAGTCTCCCCATTTCTAAAAAGGAGATGTCCAGAAAGCAATTATCCTCCTCTTCCATGCACTGCTGTCTTTCTGGGTATGACAGTTGGAACTGTCACAGCCATCGTGAAACTATGAGGAGAGCTCAGACCACGTCCTGAGGACAGCCAAGTAAAAAGATGAAAAAGATCAGAGCCTTTGATCTGGGCATTGAATGTCTGAATTGGCCAACCCTGGAGGTCCCCTAGCTGCAGGCCTCTTTTTATATCACATATTAAGTTTTCCTTATTGTTTAATCCACTCGAGATGAGCATTCTGTTACTTGCAGACAAGTACATCCTAATTATGTACAAAGATGAATTAAATTTAAGCTGAGAGAGAAAAAAAAGGGAGAGAAAAGAATCTAAGAATTTCTTAAAATCAATGAGGAGATGCAAAATTTAGTAGAGCATATGATAAATGTGACATTCAAGTCAACGGGGAAAGGTAAATGGTAGTAGGACACATTACTGAGAAATATAAAAGCTAGGTTATCACATCACAATTTCTTACAAATCAATCCCAAATGGATGGAAGATTTCATTGAAATAAAATCAAACCATAAAAACACTACAAGAAAGTATAGACGAATAGTATCTACTTTGCAAATTGGGTATGACTTTCTAAGAAATACAAACATATAAAATATTATATGTGAAAACTTTTCTTATCAAAGGCAAATGATTTATGAGTACAAAATGTTTGACAAGAATAACTACTAATTCCCTTCTGAAAGGTTGTATGAGTTGACAAGAAAATTTTCATCCTCAATATAAAAAACCAAAGATCTGAGATATAATTTACAAAATATGAAATTCAAATGACCAGTGACTATATTTTATGTATAATCCCATAAGAAACGCAAATTTAGCAACATTATTTTTTCATACTGCAACCAAATTAACAAAAATGTTTAATATCACTCAATTTTTTTTGAGCATAGGATATAACAGAGACTTCCATATACTACTGGTGGATGTGAAAATTATTAAATCTTTCTATAATTAATTTGAAAATATGTATCAAGTACATAAAGAATCTAAAAAAAGTATTATCCTTGGCTTGGCAATTCCACTTCTTAAAAAACACAAGGAAATAAATATAGATGGAATAAAACCATATATTCTGTATGGTCGTTACAATACTATTCTATAATAATATGGTGAAAGTGACTAAACATTCATCATATAGGAAGATAAAATAAATGATGGCTCTCTGTAAGTTGAATAATGTGTTTCCATTAAAAATCATAGTGGAAAAGAATAAAGAAATGAGAAAATACTCCCAATATAGCATTAAATGGGAAAGTCAGGATATAAAATGTATGTACAAGAAATAGCAATTTGATAAATATACCTATCACTGTCTCTATCTCTATGTATACACGGAGGGAAAAAGAGAAAAAGTAAATAAAGAAAAGGCATCAGAAATTCTAACAGTATTTATTCCTTAGTTCAGAGATTATAGCTGACTTCTTTATTATTCTTTTCATTTATCGGTATTTTCTAAACATTCTACCCTAAATGAGCATGTATTGATGCTATCCTCAAAAATTAGCAATAAATGTTACTTAAAATGAAATAGTACTTAATTGTATCTTTTCCTTATCCCTTTACTCAAATGAGGCAGACGTTTGTTTTGGTTCTCAGCTCTGACAAAAGCGGTTCTGCATAAGGGTTCCAAACGGGCGACATTTTTCTTGGACAATGCACAGCAAGACTGCTAATCCATGAAGAAGCTGAAGTTTATTTCTCTTCTGGGACTCACTGTGCACAGTCAGAGTCTCTGTCAGAGCTGCTTAATAGAGACCCTGCATAATTCTCAGGCTGGATCCTTCCAGCCCCCACCTCCCCGTCCTCAGTACTGACCCCACGGTGAAGCTCCTGGCACCAGCTGCTGGAGCCACCAGGTAAGGGATTCCGCCTGTGCTCTAAGAGTCAGCCACCACTCCATGACAGAGCTATCCTGTCTTCTGATTGGTGCCTTTTCCACCTGGCCTCCCCCCTTAGAAGTTCTGAACCCTGAGAATGTGGGACAATTTGTAACAGAGTGCAGCAGTCCTGGGCAACAAAGTTAATGATGTACGCACTTCTAAGCCGCACTTCTAAGCCGGGGGAGGGCTGGCGTCCTACGGCGTGGCAATCACTGCATGATGAGCAATGATTACTCTGAATTATCATTAGCAGCCCTGAGGCTCTCTTGAGGACATGACATCAATGGGGACATTTGATTCCTGTGCAAAGCCAGCTTTTATGAAAAATCAAAATTGACAGAGAAGCCAGGAGAAGCTTCTTAAGTCTTAAACTAATAAAAGAGAGTGAAGCCCTCCCACTTCCCTGGGGGACTGCTGGAATAGGGAGTGTGACCCAAGGGCACTGATGAAACATCAAGTCAGCAGGCTCCAGACCAATGGGAAGGGCCTGTGAGGCTCTAATGCTGGCCTAGAGGGGTGGGGAGGGGGATGACACATGAGGATGGAGTGGAAAGTGGGCTGCGTCACAGAGCTGCACCATCCTGAATTCAGGAAGGATGTCCTGAGTCCTGTGCCACACGTCACTCCCCTCAGCTGCCCAGGAAATCTTCCTTCCAGCCCAGCACAGACACATACTTGTTGGTGCTACATAACTAAGTCTTTGCAGTCTCAGAGCCTCAGTTCCCCTGGTGGAGCTGCTCAGAAAACCACAGAAACGCTGGGGACAGGGGAGACTGTGCAGGGGGTCGGGGGGGAGTTACAAGACCCATTGCCCCGATTCCCCACCTACTGCAACCACCGCTGCTTCTACAACTGTTTAATATATTTGGGTTCCAGTAAGATTCTGTTGAAACAGATTTTCCAGGACTAGAGAAAGGTTGAAAACCACTGGACAAAATTCTTTCTCAGTCTCTTGGTCTTAACTCACTCCTACTCTATGGAAAGGAACAGAAAACGGGCCTGTTCTCTCTCCTTGTACCAGCGTAGTCTTTGCCCCGGAACGCCCACTCACAGAGCAGACACACAGGCCTTCCCATGCTTCCGTCCACTTGCCCACCCCCCGCCCAACGGCGGGCTGCCTTCCACTGAGCCAGTGAATCAGGTGGACGGCACCCATGGGAAATAAAGTTCAAAGGGCCTAAGAGCAGTTGGCAATTTCCCCAGGATTTCACTGCACCGGGGACCCCATGTTAGTGGAAGGAAGGGAGTGAGCCTTCCACACTGGTATCATTAAGATGGAGAAGGGCAGACATCCTCAGCAATCATGTCGTGGAAAAATGTTTCTGCAGGGCTGTAGCTGGTGTTACACTCCAGGCAAGTCATGCTTATGGGAAAAAAGACCACCGCGTTTTCCTTCTTCCATTCATCACACCGAAGCAGTCCTACAAATAAAATCTCATCAGAGGTGAAGCTACCAGGTCCCTCTTGGCCTTTGATCTTTATAAGAAGTCGACATCTGCTTCCAGGCATAGAAGCAGGGCTGCACACTGCCCGTGCACACAGAGCCCCCTCCTGTCTGCAGCCTCAGGCGTGGGCACATGGAGTGGTGAGGAGCTGCAGTCCAGGGCACTTTGAGGCAGAAGGTCATGTTCTAAGCCTCTCAGCTCGTGTGGGGTCTGGGGCAGAACACTCAAGAAGGTATACAGCCCCACCTGCCTAAAGCTGACGGCCTGGGCCACACAGGAGAGTTCTCACTGCCAAGGGCTACATAAGGGTCATCACACTGAGTGACCCCTCTACTCAAACAGGAGGCTCCGATTATCTGAATTTTCCATCTGAGAAAATAAAGGTTGGGAGAAGGGGAGTGGCTGTGAAAACTCAGGGGAGGCAGAGCCTGGAGTGATGCAAAGGTTCCCGAATCAGTGAGACCACCTATGTACGATGTACCTTCGTCCCATGTAGGGGCTCCGTCATCCTGCTCAGCTCCCTCTTGTCCTGTCCTAACAGCTTTCCATGCGCCCACCTTTGGAAACTTTCCTGCAGGGGGCCTCCAACAACCCCATTCCAACTTATATCATGAGCTAAGGACAACTGCATGGACAAACCCATAGGAACCCCCTCCAGAGAGTACTGTCTGAACAAAGAGAAAGCCGAAAAGAAATTTGTAAGGCTCCAACGGGAACAAGCATGCACCCCTGGGACAAATGTCCGGCCTAGTCCTGGGAACTGGACATGACTTTCCAGCAAAGCCAGCCCTGTCAGGGTTGCTTGGTGACCACCCATGCCGGGTAGCTCCAAGCTGAACAGACCTTACACAGCAAGTGCCCACAGTTACACAGCAAGCTGGTGACACAGACTTTTGATTTTGCCCCCCAGCCCTTCCTCAACAACAATGTACTTCCTGGATAAGATAATTTAATTAGTATTTGTCCAGCACCCTACAGCAAAAGGTGATCACCCACTCCTCCCATCCTCTGACGGGGCTGAGTAATCACAGTCTCTTGGTGCCACTTAATCTAAAACATCTGGGTGACTCACCCTCCCTGAGATTCCCTCCAAGGTATTTATTATACTTTAAGAAAATATCCATTTGCTCCCTAATTTAAATGTGTCCTCTTGGTTTAAATCCTAAAGAAACTACTTGGTTTTGGTTTTTGTGTCTGGGTTTGCTGTAGTTGTTTTAAATTAACATGGATGGATGGATGGATGGATGGATGGATGGATGGATGGATGGATAGATAGACAAATATAGACAATATATTAGAATACATACATATATTAAGATACATGCCATCTTCGCAGGGATATCCTCACCCCGCTCCAATATGGCAGCATCTAGCAATCAGCCCAGTTGGCTCAACTAACAGCTCTGCACTGGGCATGGCCACAGAGCATCAGTTGAGTGGGGCTCTTCAGAGATGCCCTGCCTCCTGGAACTGGCTGATCTTTGCCCTGCCTTTGTGTGCCTAAGGACCCTAACCCTGCCCTCAAATCTGCTGCCTACCCTCAACTTTATTTTTAGGTCACCCCAATTTCCTCGCCTTATCCCTCACAGCCATGTGAACCCCAGGAATCCCAGCTCAGCCCTACCTTCAAATGTTGCCTTTAGGGCCATGACACTTGGTCCCAATCCCCTCTCTGCTTTATCCTGAAACCTCCCAGACCTGGCTTTAATGCAGCCTGGGCCTGAATAACAAACATTTGCGATGGTAAATCCCATTCCTGCTTTCCAGATAAGTCCTCTTTAACAGCGGTAAGCTGCCAGTCAGACAGATAACAACTGGGATATGCAGTTATTAAGGGCAGATTTTAAAATGACAAAAGGATACATTTTAAAATAAAGCCCACTTGAAAATCAGCTTCCCTTCCAACTCAATTACATTCAGGACTCCTGCTCAGAAGCTCCTTGTACTGAGAGATTCCAGCTCCCATTGGTTTCACAGGTATTCGAAGAGCGTTGCCGTGGCAACACGGAAGGCGAGACACCTGAAACAGGAAGTGGAGGACACAGTGCCTCCTGCTCTCAGGCACCTGGAGTGGCCCCCCAATCAGCTGCCTAAAATGAGGTGGAGACCCTCACAGGCAATATTCCCACCCACTATGGGGCCCTTCGTGTTAGAGCTGAGCTGAAAGAAGGGGGATGGGGTAGCCAAGGAGCCAGCAGACAGGGCCTGACTGTCACTAACCTCAGAGGAACACTGAGGAATGAAGGCAAGTACCATGGCAGACACGGATGGGTGCTTCGGCAGGCAGCTACACCTGACAATCTCCTTTCATAACACAGTGACTGAAAGGGCTCCCTGTCCTAGTTTCCCCTTACCAGGTGGCAGTACCAATACAAGTCAATTTCTATTGTGGTCATGAATGTCTCAGACCAATGTGGACCACCCAGCCCTGCACCAAGCCTCACAGCTTTGGGCGTCCCTAACAGACATCATCGGTTACCCCCGACACCCTTGACATTGCAAGTCACCCCTGGCCCAGCAGGATAGCAAACCATAGTCGTCCACCCCCTCTTTGATGCTGCAAACAAACCTCTGAGCTCAAAAAAATGTCATCAAACCATGTGTCTCCATTGCATCTCAGCCAATTACTGAACCGTTTTTTTCTGACCAACCCCATGACTCTACCTTCTGTCAGGATGGGCTGAGTCTCCCACCCCCACCCACGTCACACATGGATCCTCAGCCTTCCCAGCTTCTCCCTAGGGCACCATCCTCCTCCCATGTTGTAACTGATGACCACACCCTCCAGCTCTCACACCCTCCATGACTCCACACACGCATCCTTCTACCTGGTCCTCAAGGAGCACAGCCCACAAATCCCCTCACCTAGATTCTCAGTAACCCAACATCGTGTAACCCTTTTCTGCCCTTCCACCGGCCCCAGCCGGTGCTGGCCAGTGTAAAGGGCTCTCTGCCAAGGATTTACCCTGCCCCGCCGAGAGCTCACTATGCTCTTGTCTCCTGGACGTTATCAAGAGTAGAGACGTCCTTCTCTCCAGTGTATAGAAATGTGTATGTGACAGTGTGTGTGTGTGCGTGTGTGTGTGTGTGTGTGTGTGCACGTGCGGCTACCGCATGAGCCTGTGCCTGAGTGCGTGCCAGCCCGCTAATGCTTTAATGCTATCCTGATTAGACTCAGTCTGTCTGTGGCTCCCACACATCATGGGCGCTTCCATCTGGGGCTTAACTCTGGGGATTCCAACTCTGGGTAAAGCCCCCCCACCCAGTCCTCAATCCTGAAAATCGCTATAAGAGGAGGGAAAAACAGGCAAAGTGTCACCGTAAAGAGCCCCAGGCCTCCCCCTTGCAAGAGCACCAAATCAAACGGCCAAACCCCGCCATGAGCTATGCAGCTTGTGTGTCTCTCGTTGCCTGCTTCTCACCTTCCTCGTGACGCACTTTTCTGTTCAGGGCCTTGTCTCATGCTTGCATCTGGGGGATACTCTGGCTATAACCTCTGTCTCCTGCCTCTGTCATAGTCACACCTGTCCCGGCAGTTCAGCCAATTTCAGCCACTCTGGAAAAACATATTGTCCCTTCCAGCCTAGCCCAGGACCACAAGACTGCAACCGGACCAGGGCTGCCGGGGCCGCCCCTGAACTGAGAGGGCATTAGTGACACTTTGGCACTTTCTATTGAAACTCTCTGAGCCTCCTCCCCACCGTGCCCCAAAAATACCAGCATGGAGGGCACATCAGCAGAGTGGGAGGGGGACTTCTGTCCTGGTTGACAGAACCCAGGCTTCTCGCCACCACAGCGGGCAGAGGGGAAGGTTGGCACCCGAGGCTGACCTTACGCATGTCTTTGCCAAACGTCTCACTGTAGGTTGTGCCGAGGATTTCAAATTGGACGTAGGGATTCGAGCTGTCCTCCCGAAACTCCATCACCCCGGTGAGGCCGGTGATGTGGCCCTGCAGAGACAAGGAAAGACCATTGGAGGGCGAGCAAATATGAATGGGGTAGGGGCGGATCCCAAGACAAGGAAGGAGAGGAAGTGGTGGCTCAGGAAGGAACAATCGGGGTCTGGGGGAGCAATGGGCCAGCGGTAACAAGAAGAGTGGCGGGCAGTCCTCGGCCTTGGAGCACGATCAGCACATCCCAGGCCGCTGCTCACAGGGACAATTCCTAAGGCTTGCACCTGTCATTCAGGAAGGCAACAGGATTAGAGCACCTGCTCTGGGCCACACACTGTGCTGGCCATGAGATTAAACAGTGGCAGCTTCTGCTCCCACTCACCTGAAGCTTACAGTCTACCCTGGCAACCTGCTCCAGGAGCTCACCTTAACTTGAGCCAAGAAGAAGTCAAAGGTCAACAAGAGCCATTGCAGACACATGGCAGTAAGTTGCAGGGCAGCAAGCATGAGAACTGAAGGCCAAAACGCAGCCCAGTCCTGGCTTTGCCCCCTGTGCCACCTTAGGCAATTTATCTCCCGTTTTCCAGCATCAGCCTGGAGTTAATTTGATCCATGTCACAGATCCTGCAAGGGCTTAAGGAGAAAATGTGCACAAAGCATGATGCCTGGCACAGACTGGGTGTGGTGGGTGTGCGTACCCAGCACCTCTTGCCAGTGGTTCCGGGGGGCTCTGTAGGAGCCGGCTGCAGGGGGGCTGTGCTAACCTGTGATAATCCCCCTTCATTCTTCAAGCCTGAGGTGGGGTTCTCATCCAGCCTTAATCTCCCATAGGCTGTGGGCGGGGAGAATCCCTGAGACTGAGTCCCAAGAGGGCCCCGGCTCTGGCTTGGGCTGCAGGATTTTCAAACCAACACCAGAATATGTACAGTGCTATTGAAACCATGAATGATTTATTGTGACTAAAACTTCTAGCACTATAGATTTCCGTAAATGCTCTTTTGAAGCCTCTAAAAGCCAATTCACTCTAACAAATCTTCTGTGGATTACCCAATTCACTTCAAATCCAGCCTTCTAACTTGGTGTCACGCCTCAGCATGTCATGAGACACATCACTAGTGCAGAGTGCCTGAACATGCACATGCGCGCACACACACACACACACACACTGAGGTCTTGGATGATTAGCACATCCTCTGCCAACTGAGACAACCTCTCTTACAGACAGTGGCAGACATGAGCTAGGCAGCTACCTTCATTTTTTTTCTTACTTACAGTAGTCCTGCCTTATCCCTGGGGGATATGTTACAAGACCCCCAGGGGATGCCTGAAACTGTGGATAGTACCAAACCTTATGCGTACTATATTTTTCCTATACATATGTACCTCTGATGAACTTTAATTTTAATTCTAAAGGCACAGTAAGAGATGAACAATAATAACTAATAATAATATAGAACAATTATAACAATATACTGCAGCAAAAGTTATGCTAATGTGGTCTCTTATCTCTCTCTCTCTCAAAATATCTTATTGTACTGCACGCATCCTTCTTCTTGTGATGATGTGAAATGATACAATGACTACATGATGAGATGAAGTGAGATACTCAGCATGGTGTGCAATTTGAAACTTGCGAATTGTTTATTTCTGGAATTTTCTATTCAACATTTTTAGACCACGGTTGACCTGGGTAACTAAAACTGCTGAAAGTAAAACTGTCGATAAGGGGGAGACTACTGTACTTGTGACCTTGGGCAAGTTACTTAACCTCTCTGAAGTCCAATCTCCTTATGTGAAAACAGGGACAATAATAATAACACATAGCCATGAACTGCAGCTCACTCGTCCCTCAAATACTGGGACAGGACGAATGAGGAGACAGACCTGGGAGGGACCTATCCAGGCAACCACACAAAGAGCTCAGCTTCAGGCCACCTGCCGGAGGAGGCGGAAGTGGGGAGAGGGCGCGAGAAAGGGCCTGTCTTTGGCCTTGGCCTTGGCCTTGGCCTGGGAGGGTGCCCTCCACACACACCTTTTTGATTGTATCCAGCATGGACCGCCCTCCATTCCATGGCTTGGTGGACTTGCGTATGCAGTTGAGGCTTGCCATGCTGTGCCACTTCCGGTCCTCCAGCTTCCTGTGGAAGGCGTTGGCCAGCATCAGAACACTGTCATACAGGTAGAGGTTGGATATCTGCAAAGACAAAGGTGGTGAAACCCTTTCCATGGGTGCATTTCCAGAGAAGGAGAAACCAGTGGATGGCTGGGCTAACCGAGAATGCCAAAAGCAACAAGTGATGCCCAATAGTTATGCCATGACCCTTTGGCTTCTAGGTATTCATTCAAAACCCAGGCAAGTGCAAGGGTCCTGAGTAGAATAAGACCTAGCCCTGCTTCACGAACTAGTTACGAGGTGGATCCAAACATCAACAGGAGAACCAAAGTGATCAGCACCACGATGGAGTCTTGTATGCAGGCTCTCTGTGAGACTGGAGTGGGGCATCCTCTTACGTGACAAAGGATGGAGGGAAGCATGGGCAGAAAGCTCAGTCAAAGGATCAGTAGGATAAAAGACAGGAGCATTATAGGGAGGACACAGCATTGTGCAAAGGCATGAATGTGTGAAGGAGTAGGGCCAGGCAGAGCAGGTGACAGTGATGGAGATTTGGGAGGCCACCAAGCCTGCTCTGCAATGGTGTCACTGCTGGCCAGGGAATCCTTTTGGGATTTGCAACTGTGTGACTCTGAGAGCTCCCCCTTTGCTTAGCTGTCCACACCATAGCTGGGTCGGAGAGGACACATAGCCCATCTCAGAGCTCTGGAGAGCATGGTTACGAGGGTGAAGTGGGAATAACAGTGAAAAGAGCTGCACCGCAGTGGTGGGACACAGGGTGGGACAGGTCTGGCTCACCCTCCTCATCATGATTAAAGTCTGTGATCTGGATGAGCCCAAACACCAACACCTGCCTTCCCAGGGGCCCAGCAAGAGCTCTCTGTGGACAGGAGGGCAGCCCTATTGTCACGTGTTATCCTTCATGTCACCCCACTCCTCCCAGTGGGTGTCATGGAGCAAGAAGGGAGGAGAGGAAGAGGAGGGCATGGAGGGAGGTAGCATCCAGCCTTGGTAGGTGTGTGGCCCCACACGGTAACTCTTGCACAAACAACCATCAGCCAAAGTGGGTCAAAGGGACGATTCTCTGCACATCTAAGCAGCAAGGTGCCTGCTAAAAATATTTCAGAAAAACAAAATCACTGGATATAAATAGGAGCTATGTCAACCACACAGGACTCCTGGGAAGGTCCTCAGGCTGCAGGACGAACCCCTGCTCCTCTCAGCTTACCCCCCCACCCTACCCCCAGAATGTCCCTTGCACCTTTAACACCTCCATGCCTTGTTCTCAGCCTGCAATTTCTACCCTCATATGTCTTAGACTGGGTGCCCCCAAAACAGAGCCCCAGACAAGAGCTTGGGTGATGGGAACTGTCCTCAGAACTGCAACTGAAATCAGAGGTGGACCAAAGAAGCTGATACAGGATACCAAAAACATCTGCTACATCATGTGTGCCCAGCAACTCAGGCTAATTCCCAAGGGTCATCTCTGCCGTGACATATGCAAGCAGAGCTGCCCACTTCTGTGAGTGTCCCTGTGCCCTGAGCTTTCCCAAAGAGCCTTGTCCTAACTGCCATCAGCCTGTGTCCTTGCAGTGGGCACAGGGATGTATGGCATTAAGGCCTGTGTACCTGGCACCTATCCATGCTGTAGGTTAAGAAGTGGGTGGAGGACGGACTGGAGACATCTCAGTAATGGCAGAAGGGTGTCTGGGATGATGACCCCTGCTGAATTAACCAAAGATCTCAGGCCAAAGGTCAGCACTGGTGACCATTTTCAGGGCCCCGGAGTACACAGGTGCTTACCTGAGAACAGAGCGACGTTATTCCCACCACCTGGAATTCACCCTCTGCCCTACAGGGAACAGCAGGACACTCCCGTGTCTCCTACCCCCCCAGCCCTGGGGGTGCCTTTCTTCAGGGAGAAATGCTCTTGTCAGCCCCCCAGCTCTCAGAAGCCTCTACCACTGCAAAATTAATTTTGACACATCTACCTCCCTTCTGGAATAGAAAGCCACAATGGAGATGTTGTTGTAAGAGAACGTAAGCCACTTAGAGTTGGCTGGATTTTACTTTTTTTCTGAAAGGATAACTCAAAGCTGAGAGTCCTTGAGGATGTGAAGATTTCTCTTCTCAAGACATTCACGGATCTCCCAGCCAGCCACTCATAGCCAATGCTATTCAACCAGTGAGGCACTTGGATTCACAACTACACCTATACCTGCACTCACACATCTGGGCAGCACCTCCCGGCTCTGGCCAGGGCCAGCACCCAGAGCCATTTCCCTTGTTCCCTCCAGCACGTCAATTCACAATGAATTAAGGTACTTAACAAATGTATGAATGCAGAGAGGTCTGCAGTGAAAAGAAAACAACAGGATGTGACTCAGAAAGGCCAAAGGAAGCCCTCAGCCCTCCCACAAGTGTATCTGCTGGGAAGGGTGAATCCATCTCCAGTCAAGGGAAAAGGCTTGAGCAATATTCTTTCCCAGTCACGGATAGGCCTCCCCCCTGCCCCCACATCTGTCAACCTGGGTACCTACTTACATGATATACTACACAGCATCGGTTCATAAGTGCATTTACCTCACCAAACTTGAGCTTCTTAAGTGCAGGGGAAGGGGGATTTTTTTTCACTGTTCTAGACAGATCTCTGTATATCTCTCTATATATTCACTATCTCTAGAACCCAGCACCAGCCAAGGCCCATGGTTGGTGCTTAATGTATGTTTGATGGATAGTTGCATGGTGGATACATGGAAGGATGAATGGCTGGCTGGCTCGCTGGATGGATGGATGGATGGATGGATGGATGGATGGATGGATGGATGGACGGAAGGATGGGTGGATGGATGGATGGATGGATATCTTCTTCTGCTAAGAAGATACACACTGATCTTGGTTCACAAAAAGAGAAAATACAGAAAATAGACAGCAGACAAAAAAGATTTGCTGCCTCCACCTTTGACTTGGGAGGGAATCTCCTTTGTTCAATTTGCTTGTCATTTCTAGCCTACTCAGAATGCCTTCTTAATCCTCACTGGGAGCTGCTTCCATCCTCTCCACTCACGCCGCCCCTGCCCTTTCTCCTCGTAAGATGCTATGTCAAACCTTCCCCGCCACAAGCAGAAGCTGACGCTCTACACGGTCTGTGGCTCCGCCTCTGCTCCCCAAGCGCACTGCCCTCACTTAGGCGACCTGCTGGGTTCCCCGGTGGGGATGCAAAGGGAAAAGTGCTGCCCTCACAGTCTGGTTGTCCAGAGAAGGGACCCTTGAGGAAAAGATCAAGAGCCAATAGTAGAAAAGCAGCGTCTGCATGGGCATGGGACTCCCTCCAGATCCTGACAAATGGAGGGAAAGCCTTCCCTCAGGGTGGAGGGGTGGAGACCAGTGTCAAGGCTTGGCCAGGTGATGCCCCTGAACCAAGAGGAGCAGTCTGGAAGGAGAGCGGCTCCCAGCTGGATGGGCACTCCTCACCATTGATCTCAAGGGGCTAACAGCCCGAGCCAGAGCTATAGGCCACAGAAAGGGGGGCGAGGGGTGGCCTGAAGGAGTCCTTGCCTTTCTCCCTCACGGCTCAGCTAAGTCCCAGCACAGACCTCATTCACAAAGAACAGACAAGGAGAGCAGATACTGTCACTATTTAAACCCTTATTCCCCTGCAAGTGGGAGCCTGGGGCTCTGGCTGGCCTAGGAACACTGCAGCACAAAAGTGACAAGGAACCAAAATAAGCATTTCAGGTGAAAGTAGACTTAAGAAGCAAAAGAGAGGCCAAAGTTTCGAGGCCAAGAGCATGGCAGAGGAAAGGCCCGGATGCAAAACAAAACACACAAAACCAGGTCAGAGATGCTACACAGCATCAAATGAGAGGCACACAGAGCCAGAGCCAGAGCCAGGAGAGGGCCCCGAGGCTTTGCTGGGAGCCTGTGGCCTCGTTCTAGTTGGGGACAGAGCTGGTTCAGCTGGCCACCCTACCGATATATGCGAACTTCCTCTTTCACTGTCATACACTAGGACTCCTATTCTACTGTGCGAGCAGCTTAGCCAGGTGGGAGCAAGAGCTTTGATACATCACAGCTTGGGCCAGCTTTGCCCACTGCTGTACCCCCAGTATCAAGAGCAGTGCATGGACCTAGCAAGTGCTCAATAAATGTCTGCGGAATGGGTGGGTTGACTCTTCACTGGCACTCACTTGCTGAGTACTGTTGAACAAGTCAAGACTTGTTAATGATAATAAAACGCAATGTGATCAGTGGCCCTGGAGAGGTACAGAGGGCAGCACTGATTTATCCCCTGGGAAATGCAGATGGAAGTGTGTGCCATGTACTGTCCTAAGCAATTTGAGTGCATTTTCGTCTTTGGAGGGAGCAGAGACAGGAAGAGATACCGTGTTTCCCTGAAAATACGACCTAGTTGGACAATCAGCTCTAATACATCTTTTGGAGCAAAAATTAATATAAGACCCTGTGTTATTTCACTATACGACCTGGTCTTTAATATAATATAATATAATATAATATAATATAATATAATATAATATAATATAATATAATATAATATTATACCGGGTCTTATATTAATTTTTGCTCCAAAAGACGCATTAGAGCTGATTGTCCGGCTAGGTCTTATTTTCGGGGAAACAGGGTAGGAGGGGAAATAAAGGACACGAGCAGGCTCCTAATTTCAATGTGGATAAACTGATAACTCCGCAGTCGCTGGGCCCAGCACCTGTCTGGCACACAGAAGCCTGGGGCCTACTGGGAAAACAAACTTGAATCTGTCAACACCACTCACCCTCTCCCCCAATTTCCCTTGGTCCAAAAGCTTTTCAAGGGCAAGCAAAGGTCATATCGGGTATTTACGGCTTACGGCTCAGAAGACTGAGCAAGGATCAGCACTGAGCATTATATCCCCAACCCTGATGAAACCTGCTCACCTGGGCTCGTGTCCCTGGACTCCTCCTGGCCCTGCAACAAAGTCACAGCTGCCAGAGCCCTGGGTCTGAGCCTGGCCTTTCAGGGCAGCAAGCCCTGAGGGATTGCTGGGCTGCCCTTTGAGGGAAAGGCAACTTCTCTGTGTCCCTGACTTGCTCCATAAAAGCTGCCAATATAGGAAGGCCCAGAGTGGGGGCCTCCATAATACCTTGACCCAGGTCCCTGAAAGAGAGGTGGCTTGGTCCCATTGTACACAAAGGCCTGCCATTTGCACGCAGGGCTGAGCAGCCACAGAAGACTTCAGCACAGCCAGTTCTGCAATGAGACCCTGCAGGTGTGCATGAGAGAGGGGGAGGCAGGCAGATAGGACCAGAACAGAGGGCAACTGCAGACGAGTCCTGTGGGAGGCGCCCTGCTCTGTTCTCTGCCACTTGTTACCTGTCCCCTGCTCAGGTTTAGGGGTTTCTGTCCTGGGAAACTTCTTTCTGTCCTCGCTACATGGCCATCTCCCACCACCGCAGAATGGTTCAAGTGCCCTCATTTCTCTGGAGGGAGAAAGTAACTACTGGTTACCTTGCTTCCCAGCATCAGACCTTCCTCCTCTGCACTGCACAGATTTGTCTTTCTTGGAGGCATATCCTGCCTTGTCGCATCTCAAAGGGCTCCATCCTGGCTGCTGTCCTCCTCACTGACTGACCTTTTAGCCTTGCACCTCTCGCTTCAGACACATAGAATGCTGCCCCTGGTTTCTGGGGCCTCTGCGCCTTTGCATATGCCACTCTCCCTAACTGGAACATGCTACAAAATAGAGATCAAAATTCCCATTTACTTGGAGTTTGTGAGCATTAAGAGAGAGAGAACATTTGTGAAATGTCTTAACACAGGAACTGGCACAGAGTAAGTGCTTAATGGATGTTTGTGGAATTAATGAATGTTGGATGAATAGTTTTGAACCTGTTCTTAGAAAACAACACAAAGGTGAAGAGATGTCAAAGTATTTGCAAAAAGGATGTCTCTTAGAATATGAGTGACAGAGGATAGAAGCCACACTGGGAAAAAGGTGTAGGAACTGTGGACCAGTGTGTTTCAGGTGGAATTGTTCATCTCCAGGCAGAATCTGGGGTACGCATTTCCAGGAGATGTGGGATCTTGGTAAGGCTTGCATTTCCAAAGTTAATTACCTAGGCAGGAGGTGGGACCTCAAAAGGGAAATACGGAAGAGAAGGCCACATCTCTGGGAGGCAGAAGAGTTAAATCATGAGCTCTTGACTGGGCCTTGCGAAATCCAAGGCAGACCCTTATGGCTGCTGGGTAATTAAAGATCAAGGGCATAAGGCCAACTGAGAACGAGAGATGGACAAACAGGGCTGGTTTTCAGAGTTAACACCAGAATCACCATTTCATCAGTAACTATACTTAATTCAGGAATATACCTTGTGGCAGCAGGAAAAAAGGCTCCCAATAAGATTGTTAAATTGATCTTTATGAGAAAATAAGGAGAATTTACTTTGGTGTCAAGACCCAGAGGGAGAAAATAGAGGGTGGATAGGGAAGCCAGTAAGATGGAGAGAAGGAGGAGACTCAGCACGTCAGATGTTGTTTGTGCAGCTGCAGTGCAAACGCCACCACCAACGCCAACGCCACCCCCCCATACACACACACACCGTGTGTGACACCATCTCTGAGACTTGGATTTGTCTTGTTGGAACCAGGAAAAGAGCTGATTTCCCGTCTGGGTCAGCGCCGAGTGGGGTGAAGACAGCCCATCAGGAGCCAGGAGTAATGAAAATACAAGTGCCGCGCCCCCCACCCCCCATTGAGATGATGCGCTGAGCAGTTCAGGGGAGCTAAGTGCCTCCAATCCTTGCTGGACCTCAGCAGGCTGACACCGTGGCCACTCCCATCAGACGTGAAGAGAGAGGCCCTGGTGGATGATGGCCCTGTGTGTAGCTGGCTGTCTGCCTTCCTGGGGCTCTGCACGTTTCCCCATAGTAATACGAGGCAAGTAATACGAGGGTGCTACAGCCTTGTCTCCATTATGCTGTCCTGCAGGGAATTGTTCATCCACATCGTCAAGATGGATCTCCAAAGGCAAAGGAAGATGAATGGCAGGCCAGGGTCACCGCCACACGGGCCAGCTGCATCTTACCACCAGACCATTATCCACCCCACACCAAAGCTGGAATCGAGGGGAAATATTTTCATTAAGAAAGCCTGCGTATCCTCCAGGTTTCTGAAGAGCCCAGTTTTTCTCTTCCCTCTGTCATTAATCATGCCAAGTGGACTATTTAGGGAGACCTCACAGAGGCAAACATCAGGAACTGACCTCTAGACCAGATCCTCAGATGGGTTCTGGTCATCCAGCAAAGTCAGACAAGCAGCCAACACAGGGTCCAGCTGGGAGGACAAGCTGACGCCCAGATGTCACAGCTTGAGACATCCATGAGCAGGCGAGGCCTCTCTGCCAAACTCCTGCCAACCCACCTGTCCAGCGAGAGGGCATCGCAGCCAGGCCTGAGAAGGGAGCAGATGGTGGCAGAGGCCAAAGGGGATGGGAGCTCTGCACACAGCTGACCCCAAGGGGAGGGTGGGCAGGGTGGGGAGGGGCCTTTGTCCATACCAGAGGATCTCTACCTCCAAATGTCCACGGGCCACCTGCAGCCAGAACATCAACCAGGTGCACCCAGAGAGACCACCTGTGCAATTGTCTCTGACAAAGGCATCGATGACCATCCTTCCCCATTCGGGTGTTAAATGTTCCATCTGGGCCTTTAGCATGCAGTAAACCAGTAAAAGTGACGTGAAGTCCATGGTAGCCCTGATGGAAAAGGCTCAGTGTTGTTTCAGAGGAAAGGATTGTACTAGCAGGTTGACCAAAAAAAAAAAAAAAAAAAAAAATAGTATGAACAAAAACACAGCCAGGGAAGAATACAGAAAGCCTTAAAGAAATAGGGACATGTGTGGGAAGGGGAGCTTTGAACTACTTTAATAGACTGAGCAGAGGAGAAGTGATTCCATCTATTAAGCCACTCAACAATTTTAAAATGCACAAAGAAGAGAAATTCCAACCTGAGGGAGCATTTTATCATAATACCACATCAGCCCCCGCAGCTTAATTCAAGGATCAGGCTCCACAGTGACCAGACAACACAGCTTATATCATTTGCCTGTCCCCCTTTGGAAACACATTTGAATATAAATGGGGTGGCGATGTGACAACATGTCTGTTACTTCAATTGCAGCCCGGAAGTCACCAGGCAACACAGTTCTGAACACCGACTGAGTACATTACAGATTATCTTCTGAGCACGTGAAATCTTAGCTAAGTCTCAGGGTTCTTTGGGACTGGTTATCACTTTTATTACTGGCTGAGTCAGACAAGCCCTAAACTAGCTTGTCAAGAAAACAAGAATGGAAACACCCAAATAAGACAGTGCTTGGTGGGGAAAACTAAACAACAGCACAGCACACTGGCAAATGCAATACCTTTGGAACTACTAGAAGACACTTATTTACGTATTTTTCTTCCACGGGACTTTCTACTAAATAGAAACCAAATTGATTTGTTACAATAGTGCTTGGTTGGCTTTACAGCACAGAAAGCCTTGACCGCAAACCTAATAGAAGATGGAGTTTCTGAGGCCATGAAGAAGCCAAAAGATGGATGATCTTGTAAAAATTCCCTGTCCTTGATGGTCCTCATGAAAACTTCTAACCTAGAATTATCATCCCAAAAGCAGCCAGTCATCTGGGGGAAAAACTAAAGATGGACTTGAGAAGTACATTTTCAGAAGGATTTTCATTAATTTCATCAAGACAAAGTTAATAATCCATGACATAATTTTTTTTTTCTTAACTTGGTTGTTCTAAACATGTTAGAGTCTCCTTGGTAAATCTCACAGCTAGAGGCTAGTAGAAATTAGTTCGCCTTCTACACTGTCATTAAGAAAGAAAGAAGTGATAATAGCTACTGAGGAAACTTGAAGGGAACGGCTTGTAAATGAGATGAAGCTACAAACTACCCAAATGTTTGTTGGGCAGGATGAGTAAATAAATCCACATTTCCCTCTTGTCATAGCCCCACGCAAGGAAGCAGATGCAACAAATGGAGACAGAGATTCCTTTGATAAAGTATTTTATTTACAGATCTATAAAGAGGCTTCTGGAGACAGTTTAACTTGTGTTAAGACCTGCATTCTTAACAGATCCACCCCTCAGTCCTTCCTGAGGGTCTCCAGTGACCAGGGTCTTGTATGAAGAGCTCAGTGGGCCTTACTGACAGGGCCTGTCCTCTTCCACGCAAGGCAGCTCTGATTAAGCCTGTGTGATGATGTGGACAGTAAACGATGCCTATGATTTGGGGCTGGACAGATGGGAAATGCTGTGGGAAATCACCTGTTGTGATGCTTTTAAAGAGCATGCTCAGGAAGAGAGGTGTATGATATACATAAAAAAAAAAAAAGAGGCCATTTTCAGCCTTTCCATGGAAACCCTGCAGCACACCTGGCCACCTCCTTCATAATGATGCCCTTAATAACTCAGTCTTGTTCTAAATGCTTTCTATATGTTCTCTCATTTAATTTTCATTATGACTCTAAGAAGTAGGTACTAGTCTAATTCCCAGTTTACAGAGGAGGAAACTGAGGCACAGAATGACAAATAAATAATAATAATAATAATAATAATAATAATAATAATAATGAAGAAAGACAAATAAATACATAATTAGTACTAAAGTTACTGGGACTTGAACCCAAGCAATCTGGCTCCTACTCCGCTGCTGTTGCTGCTGTTACTATCACTTATGCTGCTGCTGCTTCTGCTACTACTGCTGGTACTGCCACTACTATTGCTACTACCACTACTACTGCTGTTACTACTGCTGTTACTACTGCTGTTCCTACTGCTGCTGCTGTTACTACTACTTACGCTACTACTCCTACTATTACCACTGCTACTACTAATAGGGCTACTGCTACGACTCGCTGCTTCTACTACTACTGCAGCTACAGTTGCTATAGCTGCTACCGCTACTACTGATGCTGCTACTGTTGTTGCTGCTGCTACCACCACCACCACCGCCACCACCGCCACCACTGTCACCACCACCGCCACCACCACCGCCACCACTGTCACCACCACCGCCACCACTGTCACCACCACCGCCACCACCGCCACCACCACCACCACTGTCACCACCACCGCCACCGCCACCACCACCACCACTGTCACCACCACCGCCACCGCCACCACCACCGCCACCACTGTCACCACCACCACCACCGCCGCCACCGCCGCCACCACTGTCACCACCACCGCCACCACCACTGCCGCCACCACCACCACCGTCACCGCCGCCGCCTCCACCACAATATCTCTGTCATGCTGCTCTTAAATCTTACTCTTTATGTAGTGCCTGGGTCTCAGCAGGAACAACAAGAGGTGGTGAAGCATTTACCACATTTGATGACGCCTAGCCACACACCTCAAAGCTGTGCCTTTGTTTATACTCCTGTCGGGTGTGCCCATCTTAGCGTGGCTTCCACTGATTCCCCCTCAGTCCCATCCATCTCCCTTTCTCTTTGTCCTCCAGGTCAGATTCTTCGCATCCAGTGTGTCTGCTGCCACCAGCGAGTCTACCTACACCCTTTAATCCATGGCACAGCTAGTAATCATAGTCTCAACGAGAAGGGCTCTCCCCTCCTCCCACCCCTACTTGTGCTGCGCATGTTTATGCAAAGGCAGGTAGCCCCCCCCTTTGCTCAAGCACAAGGAGTGCAGTATGACTATGCAATAACTGAACAAATGGGTGGGAGGAGATGGGGCAGGGTGGGGGCAAGGCTGGCACGTGTTTGGAGAAGGACCAAGCCCTGCAAGGAGAGATCCTGGAGAGCCCTTCCCAGGGTCTGGCTCCACAGTGAGTGAGGGGTCCTCTCTCCCCCCTGTCCTGGGCAGGGATGTGGGGATGGGCTTGTACTGCCTGACCCACTATCTCACTCTATTTCTTTTCACGTGGAAAGTAATACTGAGAGGGATGTACTTGACCCTCGCCTCTTCTTCCAAACTCCAGGACAGAGGAAAGCAGAGCAGGCCAGCAGCATCCAAAAATATAAAATCTTGCATCAAGCTCCTGCCTCTCTTCTTGGCCCATATGCTCAGGGTTCTCGGGTCCACAGGTCCTGCAGAGGCCTTTGGTCTACTCTCTTGGCCAACCCTTCACCACCTTAGAAAGACCCAAACATTTTGATGGCTCCCTGGAGCAGTGGACATGGAGAATGGGAATTACTCCAGCAAAATATCAGGGGTGGGACTGATACTCAGGTGGCAGATACAGCCTATCTCTGTCCTGACAACCCGATTTCCACTCCTCATGCCTGGATGGGTGTAAAGGAATAACTAGGCTCAAATGCGGAATGGCAAGCATGTCATATGCACAAACTTCTGGGCCATTTTCACAAACCCAATTGGGAGAAATTTCCTTGTTCCGTGGCTCCCACTAAGTATCAAAAGAAAGTTTTCTCATGCGTGATATTCTTAATGGAGTAGCAGATTCTAGGCTGCCAGTGGACAGTTTATACAGTGCTTCATTGTTACACCCAAACATCCAAGAGTAAACCACCTCTCACAACCAGGGCACAGCGCCACATCCTACTCCCAGGCTGCACCTCTGCAGAGGGAGTGGTGGAAAGACTGACCATAAACACTCTGTACCTCTCGTCCTGGAAGGACTGAAACAGGTGGGCAAGTGATGCTCCTGCCTTCTCGCCTCTCTCTCTGCTCATTTGGGTCTCCAGCAGTCCTGGCTGACCTAAGCCTCAGGATTCAGCAGATGAGCGGGGACAGTCCCTAGTGGCTTCCCAAGAGCCATGTCCATACCACTGACTTCCCACAGGGAAGAACCTAAAATAGATTTAAATGATGACCCCCCCCCACAGGGGGCTGTATCCCCTCCCTGGCCGTTGATCCCATCCCCAACAAAACAGTCGTCACAGAAGCCTAAGAGACAGGAATCTCCTTACTCCCTAAGCATGTCACTTTTAAATACAGAGGCACCCAATGAGCTAATACGACGTGTCTGTTGACAGTGGCCATAACTGCCTGCTAATGCTCTTCAGAGGCACTGCCCCGTTGACTGGTTTCAATGTTGGCAAATGACAGAGTACCGGTGATTATAGTGGTGGGCCAGCCAGGGCCTGGGTGAGACACACTGCTGGAGGGAGCTGGGGGGCAGGTACTGACCTGTAGCATCTGGAGGTAGCCTTCCTGGGGGTCGCAGAGCAGGGAGGAGATGCGGTGGTTGTTCCTCATGCATTTCTGGTTGTCCTTTGCAGACGGGAAGATCTGTCGGACCACGGTCATCCTGCCCAGGGCGCTGTGGACCAGATCCAGAATCTCGGGATCGCTAATTTCCTGGGAAGATAATCACACACACGCTTACCATTGACTCAGGAACTTTCTCTGCAAAAAGCCTTTCAGGAGCCGACAGCCTGCACAGCAGATGCCAAAGGGGTTAAGGGATTGGGCCCAGGTCACACAGTTCATTAATTGCTTGTTTACAAATATCACTTGCTAACTCTAAAATGCAAACAGGATTATTCAACATCTTCCCCGAGGCCAGAAAAGAATGTCTGCAGCTAAACCCCCAATGTATTGGCTTCCACGTGATCAAGCTCTTAAGAACCGGAGCTGTCAGAAGTCACGGTAAGCATTAGCTGGAAGGAAAGGCTAAATTTTCTGTTGGGAGTCATTGATCTGATTTAGGCAAGGAAAACCGGTTTACTTTGACATAATTGACCAAAATACAATGAATTTCCTCTAAGTCTTTAATAATTAGATTCATGTTTTAAAAAGATTTGCATACAAATTTTGAAAATATGTCCATTCGTTCATTCATGGCACAAAATCTACCCAACATCTCTGTGGTTTGTTCTGTGCTAAGCACTGGGGACGCAGCCATGAATGAGTCAGGACTAATCCCATCCAGTGAAGCTCAAGGTCATCACAGGATGAAATATGCTTATGATGTAATAAGAAAATATAGAGGCAAAGGAAACCCATTGTGCTTTCCATGTTAGAGCGTGTGCTAAGCTCTTTACGTACATTATCTCATTTGGTGCTCACACCAGCCGTAGGAGTTCTATGGGGTAGATCCTATTATTATCCCATGTAAAATGAGCACTCGCAAGCACAGAAATAGCCAAGGGGGCCAGCCACACGGAGCTCTTTCCCGGACAAGGCTTCTTTGAGGAATTAGCACAGAAGCTGAACCTGAAGGATGAACTTGTTAAGCAAAGTACTTGCGTGTGGGGGCGGTGGAGGTGGCTGTGCCAAGCTGAGGTAGTGGTGTGGCTGCTGAAGGTGGAGGAGCAGGCTGCCGGCACCCAGTTCTGGGTGGAGGCCGCAGGACTGGTCAAACACCGCAGGCTTCCCCGGCCTGGGGAGCAGCAGAGCCACTGGCAAAAAGGAGAGGTGGCCCAATGCAGACCTGGAGCTGTGTCCTGGGCCAGCTGCGGGAGCTGGGGGGGCGGGGGGTCAGTAAAGCCGGCTGAAACACCCACACTAAGGGAGATGGGAAGCCCTGGAAAGGTTTTAGGCACCAACAAGCCACATTCAGATTTCCATTTTTAAAAACTTCTGGCAGCTGTATGGAGAGAGGATTCCAGAGGCGCAAATCTGCTCTATGGCTGGGAACAACTCAAGAACTACGGAAAATGGAAGGTCTCCTGAAGCAAGTTGTGGGAGAGTCAGGTGAAGAAAAGCTCTGGTTCACTGGCTGTCTCTAAAGAGTGACCAAATTGGTGGTTGGTTGCAAGTCAAGATTTTAACTGTGAATAACCATATTTCAAATAGGTCTTCGATCTTCCTTCTTGCAGATGACACAGTCTACCTTTGAGAGAATCAGATGGTATAAATGGAGCTAGTGAGGTTAGAAATTAGTGAGCATGTGTTTTACAGTCAGTTAAATAAGAACATAAGTTTAAGGGTAAAATGGTAAACATCGTATTTCAGGAACTGTCTTTAATGAATCTGATGTGAGCTCAAAGACGGTCGGTTGAAACCACATGCCAGATCTAGGAGAAAACAAGAAAGAGTTGCATCCTTTCGGAATGATCAATAGTTCGCAAGTATGCTGAATTACAGTAATCACAAAGAATTAAAATGTTATTACATAGCGAATCTGGGTTTAAACCACTGACCTTTGTATTTCAGACAAAAGTCTGTTTAAGAGGAAATGATCTTATTGGGTGGGGTCCAACTGACAATCAAAGGTGGGAAAATAGGTGAGATGGGCCCAGAACCCAGCTGGATTCCAGGAACCGGAGCAGAGAAGAGAATCCAGCCTGGGCCTCATGCTCTGGTGTTTTCCTAGCTGCCCTGCTAAGGCAAGCCTAGGCCCAAGCATAGGATAGCAGGATGAAAAAAATCACATTCTGATCTCACACTAAGTAGGACTGTAAGAGCAATGAGTAGAGTAGTTACGTAGCTTTACTTGGAGAACGGATATACAGGGTCTGGGGAGGGAATTTTATTTTATCTAGGAAAAAACATGAGGTCATGAAAACACAATTTGAATTACGCACAAGGGGCTAATCAGAGCCAGCACACCTTGGAAAGGACATGGATGTCGCATAACTTTGCTTTTCTCACTCTTGATGGCAGAGGCCACCATAAAAGCTCTTTCATTAAACCTCCGAGTCCTCAGCTTCCTAGAGGGAGAGTCAGTGGCACTGAGCACTCCCCACTGGACCCCGAACAGGACCCTGGAAATCTGTAGGGAGCCTGACTTACAGGGCACACAGTACCTCTCTGTAAGTGTAACCATCACTTCCCACGCAACCTGCGGCATCACCTGAGGTGAGTGAGCCAGGATAGTCATAACATAACAGCGTGCTCAGGCCCTAACCCCTGCTGTCCTGGTCTCCAGACTGTTCCTTTTTCATTCTGCCTACCCAGGACTCCTTGAGCGCTTGGCACAGTTCTCCTGACTCATTAGCTGCCACATGCCTTCTTGCAGTCAGGATCTGCTGGATCTCTGGAGACCTTCCTGTCTCCCATGGCTCAGTTCTAATCTATTCACTCTGGGGCAAAGCACATATTCTGTCTGCCAATACACTGCTACCCACCTGCCTCCCCACGGCTCTGGGCCTACACTTAGTGTCCAGTACAGAGATAGCTGCTGTCAGAACCTAAGAATCCACAGAAGCAAGGCCCCCGGATCACTTGGGGGAGGGGAAGGGGCAGATAAAGGGTCACTTCTTCTCCCAGAGGTGTGTGCTGTGCTTTGGAGAATTCCAAACCAGTGTCATCAGTCAGTTCCAGCAGCTCCATGCCAGGCCCTCTCCGGTCCTGTAGGTCTCACTGGGTTCCTTCAGTGTCATAGGGGTGCAGGCAAGGGTCTGCTCACTCGCTGCTCTCCTGTCAGACATTGCCTCCAGGCTGCACACCACGTCAGCCCCTGGACCGCAGAGGGGGCCCAACCTCTGGGTTTCTAAGGGTGCAGAGGGCAATCCAAGCAGCCAATTTACACAACCCATTTAGAAAACGAACATGCCCTTTGTCCCAGGGAACATTCCTTCCAGATAGTGCTGTTGACGAGCAGAAGAGGCAAGACAATGAGTAAATACTGTGTGACGTCCACGGACCTCACTGAGGTCGACACGGCAGCTGAGCGGCAACAGCAACATGTCAACCCAGATGCTCACTGGAGTGCATACGCTCAAAACAAATCTTTTCATTGTACTAGTTTTTACAGTTTATATTGTAAAATATATTTAACTCACAAATATTACATACATTAAGCATGAGTAATAACATGATTTCAGTGTGCCTGCTATCAAGCTAAGAAATAAAATATAACCTGCATCCTGGTCAGACACCTCCTCCCCGAATGCTTACACTTGGTCTTCACTGAGAGCCTGCCTTTGTCACACTACGACTAAGTACGTAACCCAAGTAACGTGTTGTTTAGCTTTGTGTGAGCTAAATGGTCTGCATGCCCCCTGCAGTTGTTTTGACTCAGTGGCTCAGCTGTGTGTCAGGATCACCTGAGAAGTGATAAAATCTCAGAGGTCCAGCCCTGTCCCACTTCAACAAGCAAAGCCTCTGTGTTCTCCATTAGCTCTCCAGATAGTCCCAACACTTGCCCGCATTTAAAACACACTGATTAAACACTAAGATTCTGCGACCTATTCATGGCGATGGGTGCCGCTCTAGCGTATTCATTGTCACAGCTGCACACAATCGCATTGTATGACGAGGCCAGCATTTATTTACTCTATTGCCCATTGCCATTTGAATGCTTTCATTTGATTGCTATTATAAACAAAGCTTCCATGTATATTTTTCTCGTGTATGCGTCTTGGTGCACTTGTATAAGAATTTCTCTAGGGTACATACCTAGAATAGATAGGAGAGCATGGACATGTTCAAGTTTCTTAGGTAATACCAAATTTCCCAAGTGATTGTACCGATTTATAACCATGTGTGAAGAGAGTTCCTGTTGCTCCGAGTCCTTACCTTCACCTGATATTGTACAACTTGCTAATGTTTGTCAATCTGGTGAGTATGAATTGGTACATCATTGGATTTTAATTTCCGCTTTCCTAATTCTTAATAGGGTTAAATATCTTTCATATATTTATGAATCATTTATGTTTCCTTTCCTGTGTTTGTGTCTTTTGTCCATTTTCCATCAGACTGGGTCTCTTGCATATTGATGTGAACTTTTGTGTTTTTTTTAACACTGGATACTAAGTTTTTGTCACATGCTACAAACATCTTTTCCAGTTTCTAGTATGTTCCGTAAAACTAACCTACAAACTCATCTAACCTGGTGCTTTCTTTGTAGAATTATTGTTATTATCCATTAAATTTCTTTATTTTTATAGAGATTTTGTTTGCCTTTCCTTCTTTGTCTTAAGTCATTTGTTTTTTCTAAAAATTCAGCCACGTTGTCCAAACTTTCTAGTTGAGTGGCATAACTTGTTCACAAGGATGCTCTACTTCTTTTACTCTCTCTAATGCACCTAAAGATATGTGCTCTCATCCATTTCTAATAGTACTTATTTGTGCCCTCTCTCTTAGATGCTAGAAGTTTTTCTATTTTATAAATCCTTTTTTAAAATAAGTTTTGGCTTGATACTCTTTTTGTGTTGGTTTTCTACTTCATTAATTTCTACTCTTATCTTTATTTTTATACTTTCTTTTGATTTATTTAGTGATTATTTTCCCAACATTTTAGGTATGAAGCACAGCTGATGAATCTTACATCTCTTGTTTTTTCAAAGAACTTACGATAATAAAACTATACCCAGCACTGCTTTAGCTGTGTCCCACAAGTCATCATATGTATTAACTGTATCATTCTTTGAAAATTCCATTCCAACTGACCCATGAGTAATTTATTACAGATTTTTCAAAACTTTTCAAACATGAGGGTATTTCTTTTTAGTAATCTTCCCATTGATTCCTAACGTAAATGCCTTGTGACCTGAGAATGTGGACTGGGTCATGCTAATCCTTTAAAATGTATGGAGCTTTTCTTTGGGGCCTATCACGTGGTCAGTTTGCATGAATGTTTCATATACATTCACTGTCCAGTTGTTGTGGATTCAGTGGTCTATTGTTAGGTCCATTATGTCAGGAATTTGTCTGTTTCTTTTTGGATTCAACCCATATTTTTAAAAATTCAAAAAACACATATTGAGGTTTTTGTTAGTTACATGCAGGTTTAGAATTATAACTCCTTGCTGAACTAAATATTTTATCATTATGTATATATCCTCTTTATTTCTAGTACCACATCTTGCCCCATCGTCCATTGTGTCTGGTATTAATACAGCTGCACTAGTTGTATTTTGGTGTGTAAAGCTTGCTCTAACTTTTTCCATCTCTTTGCTGTCAATCTTTTTTTGTCTCAGATTTTAGTTGGGACTTCTGTCAACAAAATATACTGGACTTTTTTATATCCATCTTTAACTTCTTAGTAGAAACCTCAATCTATTTATATTGGACTATGATTACTTATATATTTGGACTGATTTCTATCATATTATTTACATTACATATTTTACCATTTATATTTTCTTCTTTCTCTTTTGCTTCACCATGGAATAATTTTTTCCTATTTTCATTATTTTACTCTCTTTGGAAAGTTATATTCTCTATATTATTCTTTCATTGGTTATCTTAGATATTTTAATATAAATACTTAACAAAGTGTGAAGTTAAATAGTTTTTTTACTTTCTTCTTCAATGTTTATCTCTAATCAGTATCATCCCAACTAATTGACAACAATGTCCAGTATCTTAATTCTTTATGCCCTCCTATTATACATAATTTCATTGTTTTATATAGTTACTGTTTGTCTATTGAACCAATATCTATTAATATATTTGTTAGACATTCTTTTCTGGACATCAAGCCTTACATTTGTGATCATTCCCCTACTCCTGAAGTACGTCGTTTATAATTTCCTTTAATGTGGGTTTGTTGGTAATAAACTTAGTTTTTGTTTGCCAGAAAATATCTTTCTTTTGATTTCATTCTTGAAAGATCAAATTCTAAGTTGATTACTATTTTCTCTTAGCACATGGAAGATAATATGACACTGTCTTCTGGCTTCCAGTTTTGTCCAGTGTATCAGTTTCCTATGGCTATAACAACAAATTATCAATCACATGGAGGACTCACTCCTTCTAGAGGCTCTAAGAGAGACTCTGTTCCTTGCCTCTTGCAGTTTCTAGTGGCTGCCAGCATTTCTTGAGTTGTAGCCACATCACTCCAATCTCTTCCTTTGTGGCTTCTCTTCCTCTATACCTAAATCTCCCTTTGCCTCCCTTTTTTAAGGACACTTGAGATTATATTTAAGGCCGACCAAGATAATCCAAGATATTTCCCCATCTCAAGATCATTAACTTAATCACTTCCGCAAAATATCATCTACTGTATAAGGTAATACAGCTTCTAGGGATTAGGCCCTGGATATCCTTGGGGACAATTATTCAGCTCGTTACCTCCAGTTATTAGGAATCATTCTAACTGGCATTCCTTTGAAGATGACCTGTGTTTTCTCTCTGAACATTACTGTTGACTGCTCAGTGATCTATTTAAAAATATATTTAAATATATCACATTAAGCTTTTTAAGGTCTTTTCCTTTTTGAGAGTGTCATTCAGGGTAATTATACTTCTATATATTACTACACATTGTATATAAAATTTTCATTCTTTAGTATATGATCCTGCCTTTTTACTTGGACACACACCCATCTCCCAAACTTCTCATACGTCTTGGCTGTGTGACTGACTAAACCACAGTTGTAGTGCTAAAATTTATATTTGCATTATTGACTGCCAAGTTCATTGTCATTAATATTAGAAGGAGGGCTATTTCTGAAGAGCCCAAGAGAGGTATGTGCAACCTTCTCCATTTGGTCAAATCCCAATTGTATTCTTGAATCATCTCATTATTGTGGATGCAAGAAGGTAAATATTTGGCAGGTTCCACCTGATTGTGTTATCCCCCCTGAATTTCCCTGTTAGCTTACCCATAAATCTCACATCAATACTGCTCATTTAAGAGATCGTCTCTGTGACAGATGACGTAGACTTGGACGAGGACGGGTGCAAATGGATCATCTTTAAAGAGGTAACATGTAGGATCCCGAGTTCACACTGATTGATGAAAGTGGAATAGAGTGACAGCAGAGGACTGCTGGAACCAGCTCCTTTTTCAGGGGAAGGATATTGTTTAATAACAAAAATACTGTAACAACTAAAACAAGCAGAGAGGAGAACAGGATGGAGTTCCCAGTTAACATCACATTCTGTTTCCTAGTCGTCAGGGGGAGGGAAAGACGCTTCTGTGCCGTGTTACACACTTAAAGGAAGATTTCTATAAAAACAATAAAATGTGACACTTGCTTCATGCATTGAATAACAAAAATACTCACTGCCTCTAATTTGGTACTAAGAATGTACATTGAAGCTTAGACAGTCTTTATTTCTCTCAAACAAATTATTAGAAAACCTCTAAAAATCTCTAGTTCACTTAGAAGAAGTTAAGACTAGAGTTAGATGAATTCTAAAGAAACGTCATCCTCACAACCTCCCAGAAAGCACATAATTCACTGATTTAAAGCAAAATTGTCCTTAGAGAGCACAGTAAGGAACAGAAAGTGATCTGATTGTCTCCATTCAGAGGCAACATGTATCTTCAGCAAAGGTTCCAGGCTGGCTTCAAGGGGACTCTCTATCACCCCTGCCAACCCACCCCCCAAAACAGTAAAGTATACAAGTGTGCATTTTCCTATGGAGAAATTCCATAGTCTGTATTGGATTTTCAAAGAAACCTTTGACTCAAAAAAGGTGATAAACAACTGGTATGGAAGCTAATAACGATTGTTAGAGTCCTTCTTGTTGCTAACTATGGGAAAAGTAAAAACAGTGATAACAACATCCACAGGACAACTTGGAGACATAGAAGTTTCAGGATCCGTCAAACTCAGCTGCTTCTTCCTCACTTCTATTCAGGTCTCTGATGTAACAATAACAAAAATAGAATCAAAGAAGTAGTAGAATTTGTATGATGAACTACTATGCAACTATAAAACTGACTGAATAAATCACAGTATTACATTATTGCCTATACAAATATAGTTAATAGAGTTAAGGAAAACAGAAAAGAGCAAGTTACAGAATGAAATATCAAGTAAGGTACATTTATAGTAGACATATATGTAATAGCATAATACAAACTTAAATTTAGCAAGACTCACCAAGTTCAGGAGAGTGGGGGGCCACTGGGGAAATAGAGGGGGGTAACAAACAGATTTGGTGCCTATCTCACAGTCGTGTCCCTCTTCTTCTGTGTTGGCATAACTCTAGTATGAACAGGTGCCCTTCCCTCTACCATGGGATTCAAGGTGGTGGGAGGGGACCCTGATACTCCAAACCAGAGGTACACTGCTTGGTCTGAGCGAACCTGAGTGGTCCTACTACTTTAGGCAGTTTTAGGAAGGGGTACATGACTTCATTTCTGGTTGTTGAGGTGTGAGGGGGTTCTCCTTGGGGAGTTCTGAGAAGGTTGGCTCGATCCTAAAAAGAAGAACGTAGGTTTTTCTACCTCTGGAGGTTTTGTTTTGTTTTGTTTTGTTTTATTTCAGGTGTACAAAACAATGTAATAGTTAGACATTTACATCACTCACAAAGTGACAACCCCCTCCCCCAAAGTACTACCCCTATGACATCGTATATAGCTGTTACAATTCCATTGACTATATTCCCTATGCTGTACTCCACATCTTGTGAGTCTATATATACTGGGGGTGCCAAAAAAAATGTATACACATTTTAAGAGATGTTATCTTGTACTACTTTTCAAAGCTGAATTGAATTATGGCAGCAATGTGTAGTATGATGTTCGTTCAAAGGATGGCGTTAATCAATTGAATGCTGGCATCACCATGCGACGGGCAGGACAGTCAAAGAAAATGGCGGAGGCACGGTGGTCATTCGCACTTCCACCAAGATGTAAGAACTCACCTCGATGAGAATTTGCCAGGACAATGGATAGGACAAAGAGATGCAGTTGAGTTTCCCCCACGTCCTCCTGACTTAACATCCCTTGATTTCTCCCTATGGGAGCCTTAAAGGATGTGGTGTACCACAGAAAACCGGCTACACTGGCTGCACTTAGGGAAGGAACAGCATGCACAGTGATACAAGTGAACACTTAGGTCAACGTTGCTCAAGCAGTAGTTCTCCGTAATCAGAAGTATCTGGACGCTGATGGTAACCACTTTGAGCACCTCTTGTAATTGCAGAAGTCAAACGTGACTTGTATTCATCTTTTGTTATTGGTATATATTGAGTGTTACATTTTTTAATGTAACATACAGTTTTTCCTTTCTTAAAATGTGTATACATTTTTTGGCACCCCTGGCATATTTAATTATGGTTGACATTCAATATTATTCAACTTCTTACGTATGAAATCTAAACAACAGAATAAACGAACAAATAAAACAGAAATAGACTCAGAGATATGGGGGGGAGCGGGGAACTGATGGCTGCCTCTGGACGTTTGAATCATGGGGAGATTTCACTTGAGGGCACGCCCAGCACGCCGCACACAACAGACAGAGAGGGGTCCGAAGAATATTATTTAGCCTCTGAATCACCCTGCCCTGTAATCTCAGGATCTGTGGCTCAGAGCCTTCTCTAAGGTAATATAATAAAATCTCAGACCATTTAAGGAAACTGGATTCAGATTTTTCTGTTACTTATAGCCAAAAACTGACTGATACAGAATTTAATGGGACTGATAAGTGGGTACAGAGCAGACTTCAATTATGTCTCAAAGGATCGATTTTTTTTAAAAAAAATTGAAATCTCAAATATGTCAACAATTGAATGGTGAACAAGTACGTGTTTGCCATAACATGCTCTGTATCTTTTAAGTTTCTTACAATTTTTTTTGAAATTTAAAACAGGGAAAGAATCATTGCAGAAGTCTCACTCCAAGTCTGAGTAGCAAAGAAGATAATTTTTTATAATGAGGAGAAATCTTCAAAATAGAAAGGATCTCCTTTTTCTAAATATACATTTTGGTAAACTAGATGCATAATTCACATACAAACAAGTATTTGTCTGATCTTTAAGACTTCAGTAAAATTTCTGAATCTGATGTCATGGGAAAATGTTTTTAAACATTTATATAGAGCTCTACACATATAGGGCTATGTAATCTCATTATTAGTCATTTCTTTTTATTCCTTAGAAAGACCTAGATCTATCAAATATCTGTGTGATACCAGCATCATTACCACTCTGAAGAAATAATAAAGTTTATTTCCCTCCTAAAAACCATGGTGTCAGTAATCTAAAGACGATAGTTAAAAAAAAAAAAAAAAAAAAAAAAACACTTCACAGACTGGCCTGAGAGAAGTTAAAAAAACAGAAAGAGGATTCAATTAAATTGTGATGAAAGAATGACTCCCACCAAAGTCAACAGGGTTTTTAGACTGTCTGCTGTGTTCAGAGCCCTGTGGAGAGCTTAAGGCACGGCAAGCTAAGGCTCCACAGAGAAGACAGGGACATCCTGGTAAGGAAGAGAGAGTAGGAGGAAGCTGCCAAATTTTAGAGCTGGTTATATCTCCAGGACAGAGGACAGCAGAAAGAGAGCACATTATGAATGGTTTGTTTTGACCAGGGACATACTCTGTCTCATTAGTCATTCCCTAAATACTCATGAAGTATGTGATTTCTGGTCAAGATAGCAGAGTAGGTAAACACTGTGCTCACCTCCCCTCAGGACCACATCAATTACAACTGAACTACTGAATAACCATCACTGAGAATCGCCTGAAGTCTAGCTGAACCGAGCCCTACAACTACAGACATACAGAAGAAGCCACCTCAAGACTGGTACTGGAACCCTGGGCTGGGGAGCCTGGTGTGGGGCTGGGACCCCTTGCTTCTCTGGTGGGGGACCTCTGCAGCAGAGATACCCCTCCCAATTTTTAATTGTGGGCCCAGCCAATTCCACATCTATGCCCCTCCTACCATTAGGTGGCTTCTTGTATGTTCTTAGTTGCAGGACTTCGGTTCAGCTGGATCAGACAATTCTCAATGATGGCTGTTCTGTAATTTACTTGTAATTTTGATGTGGTCATCAGAGGAAGCAAACACAGGGTTTATCTATTCTACCATCTTGACCAGAAATCCTGTTAATTGTTTCTTTTGCTATACTGAAACATTTTAGTTTTATGTAATCCCATGTGTTTATTTTTGCTTTTGTTGCTTTTGCTTTTGCTTTTGGTATCAGAATCAAAAAATCATCACCATGATCGATCAAGTAGCTTACTGTCTATGTTTTCTCTTATTAGTTTAAGGGTCTGACAATTAAGTTTGTGAACTTGCCACGATGCACTTACATTGGCAGCGCTGTACAAACGACTCAGTAAGGTTTCATAACCTGGGTATATCAGTGTCTTACAGCTGTGTTCGTGTCGACGTGTGCCGGTGTCTTGCTGAGTGGTGTTCATTATTGTTGTTGTGTGTTTTTGTGTGCCAGTGCGAGAATGTCTGAGCTTGAATTAGAGCAACAAACAAACATTAAATTTCTCGTTAAACTTGGCAAGAGTGGAAGTGAAATCAGGGGCATGTTGTTCCAAATGTATGGGAATAATGCCATGAGAAAACCAGCGGTGTACAAATGGATTAAACGTTTTTTCTGAGGAGAAAGAACATGCCACTGATGAAGGGAGATCAGGGTGGCCAGTAACAAGCACAACTGAAGAACACATTGCAAAAATTCTTCGAATTGTGCCTCAAAATCATTGGCTGACTGTGAGAAACATAGCAGACCAGTAAACATCAATAGAGAAACAGTTAGGAAAATCTTAACTGAAAATCTTGGCATGAGAAAGTTCTGTGCAAAAATGGTCCTGAAGGAGCTCTTGCATCACGACAATGCACCAGCTCACACGGCACTGTCTGTGAGGGAGTTTCTGGCCAGTAAACAAATAACTGTATTGGAACACCCTCCCTACTCACCTGATCTGGCCCCCAGTGACTTCTTTCTTTACCCAAAGATAAAGGAAATATTGAAAGGAAGACATTTTGATGACATTCAGGACATCAAGGATAATATGATGACAGCTCTGATGACCATTCCAGAAAAAGAGTTACAAAATTGCTTTGAAGGCTGGACTAGATGCTGGTGTCAGTGCATAGCTTCCCAAGAGGAGTAGTTCGAAGGTGACAAGTGATATTCAGTGATGAGGTATGGAGCACACTTTCTAGGATGAGTTCGTGAACTTAATTGTCAGACCTCATACATCCAAATCTTTAATCTATTTTGAATTACTTTTTGTGTATGGTGTATGATAGTTGTCCAGTTTCATTCTGTTGCATATAGCTGTCCAATTTCTCTAATATCATTTATTGAAGAGACTATCCTTTCTCCATTGTATAGTCTTGGCTTCTTTGTCATGAATTAATTGACCATATATGTGTGGGTTGGGGGAGGGGGGCTCTGTCCCACTGACCCACAATTCTGTTTTTAGGCCGATACCGTTTTGTTTTAATTACTATACCTTTGTAATGTAGTTTGAAATCAGGGCACACAACAATGCCTCCAGGTTTATTCTTCTTTCTCAAGATTATTTAGGCGATTATTTTTCTTTCTTTCCTGTGTCTTACATTCACTTTCTCCTTACTTGTTTTCACTATCTCCTTTGTGTCTCATTTTTCTTCCCTCTCCCTCTTTGTACTTTCCCTCCATCTTCTTCAACCTTCCTGTTTCCACCAACATGGCAGGTTCTGCGTTTTCACAGCCCCATGTCACCCACCTCTATTCATGCAGTTTCCTTTAATTCTCAGGGACTCAGAAAATCTAAGGTAGGTCAAAGCAATTCCCAGAAGTGGTTCAGTGATTACTAGCCTTACCCTCACTTTTTCAGATGTGATATTCCTGAAATATGATCTAAATTGGACCTGAAATATATACTTCTGCAGTTCTGGGCCTGGATATTTAAAGCACTAAAATAACTATAGGACAGGCTAAAAAATAGCTTTGTCTGCCATTTAGAAGACGAGGCAAATCTAGAGTCTTCACAGTTCAACAAGCAGGGCAGAGTTTAAATAGGAGTACTACAGGTAACAGTAATCTCAGTCACCAGCAGAGAAGGAGCCCCTCGTCCAGTCCTATGCCCCCAGCAGAACAGCATGGAATTCACGTAGGAAAGAGCTACATAAGGAAAGTCCGTTTATTCAGATTCGAAATCTGTAAAACCCTCTGGTCCTTTATTTTATACCTACAACCCTGCCTCCGATTGGAGAGCACTGTGAATTCTCAGTGTTCTATGCACATAACCTGAAGGGAACTGCAGGTGCTCATTCATTACTCCATCTACACTGCAGCTAGAAACAAAACCATCTCCTCAAGCGCCGGGCATATGTTTCTCATATTCTATCTTCCTAGTGCTAAGCACAAGGCATGGTAAATGCTTATGAGGGAAGGGGAAGGAGTGAGAAAGGACGAAAGAGAAGAAAGAGAGAGAGAGAGAGAGAAAGAAGAGAGGAAAAGAGGAAGGATTTCTTCAGAATGGTACACACACAAAATGTGAACCTCAAAAATTTTAACATTTAAAACTCTGACTTAAGTAACTATCTCTATAACACAAAGCCATTGTGTTTCATTCTGTGGTTAAAATTTTAGAAGCCGGTTGAGTTTCAATTTGTAGCTTACTCCCTATGCACATATTCAAACAGAAAAATAAATGTTAATAGCACACGGATTTGCTTGCTTGCTACAAACCACTTTAATTATTTTGTTTGTAATACTTATTTGTTCATCTCATGAAAACATTTAAGTCTGCTTTTATTTGTGCACAACCATCCCTACCACTAGGAAAAAGAGACGTTATATTTTACATAATACCTCATGTCTTTTTATCCCCAAGGAGCTGACAGAAAATTATAATTTTAATTGCATTTATAATTTAAAATCCTGAAATATTACCAAAAAAATTTTTTCCAAAGATTACTTAAAAATAAATTTGCATGGCCCATAGCCCTAGAAGAGATGGTTCTGAAGTTTACAGGCCTATATTTAACACATGAAAGCCCTACATCTAAACACGATCCAACTGTGTAGACCCAAGTATAAAGATATGAGAATATAAATTCAGAAGAATAAAGGATGTATATCATGGTAATTAAGTGTGTAGATGCTGGCCATAATGGATTAATAGGAGCTGAACTTACCTCTCATTTTAAATAGCTAAAAAACAAACAAGCACATGAAACAACAGTTTTCAGACACTGGACAAATGGCATACCTGAACTCAAGGGCAAAGTAACAAATAAGATGAGCCTGAGCTTAGTGCTTAGAGAAACTTTCCAGGTTGCAGCAGGGGAAGGGGAAACCTAAAAAGAGCCTGAAAGTCTTGATGAGTTGAAAAGAGAATTTGGGGTTTGAGGAGGCCAAGGCACTTAGAATTCATAAGGCGGAATTCCAGAGAAGACAGCTACACACACACAAAGCCTTCCAGAAATCTGTAGGAAGTTCACTTTGAGTCTATGTCTGAGTATTAATTAGCACATGTGTGTGAGAAAACACCTGAGTCCATGGAAAGGATCACCTGAATGGATCATGTTTAACAATCCTCAATAATGAGTCAAATTAGACAAATTAGCAACAGACTAAAGATGGTTTTTTACTTGTCTAGCAAAGCTTCAAACCAAGTCTTGAAACATCAAAATGTTCCAAAATTTGTCAAATTAGACAAATTAGCAACAGACTAAAGATGGTTTTTTACTTGTCTAGCAAAGCTTCAAACCAAGTCTTGAAACATCAAAATGTTCCAAAATTTGTCAAATTAGACAAATTAGCAACAGACTAAAGATGGTTTTTTACTTGTCTAGCAAAGCTTCAAACCAAGTCTTGAAACATCAAAATGTTCCAAAGTAACTTTAGTGTGTCCTTGGGGTGAGGAAGGTAATCTAAAATAATAAAAAGGAATCAAGCACCGAGCACCCAACCATATAAAATTCACAATGTCTAGCATCTAATTAAAAATTACCAGGCATGGAAAGAAACAGGAAATTACAGCCTATGATGAGGAGAAAAATCAATCAATAGTAGCAGGTCCAGAAGTAATAGAGATGGTAGAATTAGTTGAACAGGACATTAAAACAGGTATTATAAATATAAATACACACCATATCTTTAAAAAGTTAGAAAAAAGTATGTGCATGATAGGGAGAGAAATAAAAGACATAAATTGAATTTCAACAAATAAAAAATGCAGTGTGTTAGCTAAAAAATACTCTGGATGAAATCAACAGCAGATTAGGCACTATAGAATAAATATAAGTGAACTTGAAAGCATGGAACAAAAAAATCTCCAAATGAATCATAGTGAGGGGGGATAAAAGACTAGAAAAAAATCAACAAAGCATTTAATAGCAGTAGAACTTTAAGCAACCCAATATACATGTTATTTAAATACATGAAGGAGAACAAAGAAAGAGAAGAACAACAAAAAAAAAATTGAAAGATCAGAAACAGTTTGGGAGACAATGAGGAAAAACTGAGGGTTGCTAGATGGGCGGGAGGGGTGGGGGGTAGGGGGGAGGGTGAGGGGATTGGAGGGCAATCCGTGACCATAGGATGGCCACGGGCTTGAAAATTAATCTGGGGAACGTAATTTGGTGGTTACCAGAAGGTAAAGGGGTTGGGGGGTGGGGGATGAGGGTGAGAGGGATCAAATGTATGGTAATGGAAGGGGAGCTGACTCTGGGTGGTGAACACACAATGTGATTTATGGATGATGTGATACAGAATTGCACACCTGAAATCTATGTAATTTTACTAACAATTGTCACCCCAATAAATTAAAAATAAATTTAAAAAAAAATTGAAAGAAATAATGATCAAGCATTTTCTAAATTTGATGAAATCCATACCCAAGCACACACAGAGAAAAACAAGATCTTAAAAGCAACTAGAGGAAAATGACAGTTATACAGAAAAAGATAAAGATAAAAATGACAACTGACTTCTCATCAGTAATAAGACAGAAATAAGAAGTCACTGAAATGACATCTTTAAAAGTATGAAAAACAGAAAGTGGGTAATTTATCACAAGTAGATCAGAATTACAAATAAGTTAAACTTAGATAAAATGGACAACTTCCTTGAATGAAGGCACAAACTACAAAAAACTTCAGTCACAAAGAAATAGATAACCTAAATTCTTATACCTACTGAAAACAAAATAGATTTTCTGTTAAAAAAAAAAAATCTTCCCATGGGGGGAGGGGACCCTTGGCCAGATGTCTTCACTGGTAAATTCTACATTTGTTTAAAGAATATATAATATCAATTTTTCACAAATTATTTTAGAAAATTAAAGAGAAGGCAACAAATCCCTATTTATTCCAGGAGGCCAGCACTACCCTGATAACAAAACCAGACAAAGGGTTTACAAGATAAGAAAATGACAGGCTAATTAATATGCCTCATGAGCATAAATACAAAGTTTCTTTGAAATATCTTAGCTAATACTTTAGCTATAAAACTTAAGCCACGTTTAAATCCAGCAATTTAAAAAAGAACAAAAACATCATGATCAAGTGGGGTTTATCCCAGGACTGTAAGGTTGGTTTCACATTTGAAAATGAATCAATTTAGTTCTCCATATTAATAGAATTTAAAAAGCCTGTGTGATTATCACAATAGATGCATAAAAAGCATTTGACAAAATCCAAGTTCCATTTGTGTTAAAAACCCTCAGCAAACTAAGAATAAAAGAAAACTTCTTCAACCTGATTAAGGGCACCTATGATCAACCTGCATCTAACATCACAATTAATGGTGAAAAGCTGAATAATTTCCCCTAAGATTAGGAAAAATGCAAAGATGTGCACTTTTACTACTTCTACTCAACACTGTACTGGAGGTCCCAGCCAGTGCAATATAGCAAGAAACAGAAAAAAAAGGAGATCCAGATCGAAAAGGAAGAAGTATAACTGTCTTTATTCACAGATGGCATGATTGTCTGTATCGAAAATCTCAGGAAATCTACAAAAGAAATCCACTAGAACTAATAAGTAAGTTTAGCAAGGTTGTGGGATATAAGGTCCATATTCAAAAATTAATTGTATTTTCTACCCACTAACAACAAACAATTGCAAATTTAAATTTAAAAAGTAATGAGATTTACAAGGCCAATACACTTAACACTGCAAAACATTGCTAAAAATAACAAAGGAAGATATAAATAAATGAAAAAATATACCTTGTTCATAGGTCAGAAGATTAAATATTGTGAAGATCTCATTTCTGCCTGATATTATCTCTAGATTCAACACAACAGAAATGAAAATCCCAGCAGGCTTTTTCTAGAAATTGACAAGTTAATTCTAAAATGTATATGGAAATGCAGGGCCAGAACTAGGGAGAGGCAGTTGCACAAAGTTGTGAGAATTCCTCCTTAAATTTTATGCCTTTGGTGCCTCACTTGCTTCACCCTAGTCCTAGTCCTGTGACAATGTAAAGGACCTAGAAGGGTGCAAATAAATTTTAAAAAAAGAAAAAGGTGGAGAACTTACATCACTTGATTTCAAGACCAACTAAAAAGCTACAATTATACAGAATTGTACACCTGAAATCTATGTAATTTTACTAACAATTGTCACCCCAATAAATTAAAAATAAATAAATAAATAAATAAATAAATAAATAAATAAATAAATAAAAAGCTACAATTATACAGTGTGGCATTGGTGTGAAGACAAACACATAAGTCAATAGAACAGAACAGAGAGTTCAGAAATAGATCCAGACATTGAAGTCCAATTGACTTTTGGCAATGGATCCAAAGGAGAAAGGACACTGTTTCCAAGAAGTAGTGCTGGAACAATTAAATACCCATGTGCAAAGATAAAACAGAAATTAACCTCAACCCTTACCTCACACCACATTCAAACATTTTATCATCAATAAACACAACAACATGAATGAATCTCAAAATCATATGCTGAGTGAAATAAGCTAGACAAAAAAATTGTGTGTACTCTCTAATTGCATTGATATAAAATTCTAGAAAATGCAAAGTAATATATAGTGACAGAAAACAGATCAGAAGTTGCCTGGGATTGGGTGGAGGGGGAAATTGATTACATGGGGAAACTTTTGTGTATATGACAAATTATCATGGTTGTGGTGATAGTTTCACAAGTGCATATGTTAAAACACCAATTTGTAACTCATCAAAATGTGCAGGTTTAGTTTGTTTGTTTTTTTTACTGACAGTTACACGAGGTCAGATAATTAAGTTCAAACTTGTTGCAACTATGTTGCTAACCTTTTTTTATATCAGAGGGATTATTCATTATGAATTTGTATCAACTGGACAAACAGTTAACCAAGTTTACTATTTGGAAGTGCTGAAAAGGCTGCATGAAAAAGTTAGACGACCTGAACTTTGCACCAACAATTCATGGCTCTTGCGTCACGACAATGCACCAGCTCACAAAGCACTGTCTGTGAGGGAGTTTTTAGCCAGGAAACAAGTAACTGTATTGGAATACTCTCTCCCTACTCACCTGATCTGGCCCCCAGTGACTTCTTTACCTGAAGATAAAGGAAATATTGAAAGGAAGACATTTTGATGACATTTAGGACATCAAGTGTAATACGACGACAGCTCTGATAGCCATTCCAGAAAAAGAGTTCCAAAACTGCTTTGAAGTGTGGACTAGGCGCTACCATTGGTGCATAGCTTCCCAAGGGGAGGACTTTGAAGGTGACCGTAGTGATATTCAGCAATGAGTCTGTAGCACTTTTTCTAGGATGAGTTTGCGAACTTAATTGTCAAGCCTCGTACTTCAAAAGTTTGTAAAATAATAAGACTGTAGGCACTAGGGACAGATTGCCTGGGTTCAAATCCAGAGCACCCTATGAAATACCCGTCACCTCACACACAAAGCTTAAAACCTCCATCTCCCTTCCCCTGCTTTACACAGTTGCAAGGTGCTTGCCCTGGGACTAGTAATGTGCCTTCTCTGTGCATCAGTTTGGTGAGCAATGTCTGTCAGTCCTATGTTCAAAACTCCAGAATCTAAGCACATCTCACCACCCCCGGTCTAAGCCATCATCATCTCTAAGTAAAGGCCCTGATTCTTTAACTCTTCTCCTTTTTTCTGCTCTTTCCCACCCCAGTCCCCACAGTGTACTTTCAACACAGAAATCAGGGTGATCCTTCTAAAGTATAATTCAACTCATATAAGTGCTCAGTTCACAATGCTCCAGTGGCCTCGCTCAGAAGGAAAGCCAGAGTCTTTGTAGTCACAGATCAGCAGTCTCCTTGCACCCCTTTTCACTTATTGCCACCTTATAGTCCAAGCTTTTGCCCAATTATTAGATATCTGTTCATAATTTCACCCCCAAATTGTCACCACACTCCCCAGTCCCAGTGGCTCATTTCTACGTCTACTTTTCATCCCTTACAGGGCTGTGTGGTGTGAGCTGAGGTACAAAAACCTAATGGATAATTGAGCCCCTTTCTTGAAACCAGTCTTTTGGGGGAGGAAACTGCATTCTATATTTAACTGAACCATTTTGGAATTTCTCTTGGAGGCCAAGCTTTAATGATAGGAGATTCCATAATGAAGTACCAGGCGCACTTGCAGATTGGCCAAGGGAGATGACTGATAATCAATTTCTTTCCTCTAAAAATTCCACCCCAAAGGAGTATATAAAAAGTCCAGAAAAATCAAAACTGAGGAAAGGATGCTTAGTGAGGAACATTCCTTTTGGGGAAAGAGAACTGGGATGTGCTTGCACTTCTCATACGAGAAAGGAGGGTGCCTGTTTCCTCACTGCAGGTCTCCTTGGAGGGGCTTTATTTAGGGCCATTGAACACTCCCACAAAACAGAAGCAGGGCCTGAACAAGCACATGCCTGGGGTCTAATCATAAAAGCCACTTTATGTGGCCTTCCATTGGCCTTTTGACCCTGCTCATTCCCTTCTACTGGATGAAAATTAGGGAGAGTTTTATGACTTTCCCACTAATTAACTAAGGTTAATAGAAAATTTTATGTCACTTTAAGTTGCAAAACTAAGCTTTGGTTCAGAATATAAAATGACCTAATCCAATATAATAATTGGAAGATTTATTTGGCTTGGTGCAGAAATGTTGACCCTTAAAGGACATAAATCACCATCTGTCTCCCATTAGGCAGGACTGGGCTGATTCAAAGACAGTACTATGTGGAGATAACACAGGCTTTGGAACAAGACCAACGTGAGCTTACAGTGCCAACTCGTCTTTATACAGCTGTGAGACCTCAGACATTTTCTGAGCCTCAATTTCATTGTCGGTACTCTAATGTTAATACTTCTCTCAGAAGGTTATTGTGAAAACAGAGCCATATAACAAAAGACTAATATATCTTCGCAGAAAACATGAGCAACCAAATCACAAAATTAGAAACAGGCATGATCAATAAATAATGTTCAAAGTGTTTGACTTGGCAAATAAGCAGAGAGATACAAATTAAAATAATACAGGGAGCCTTTTTTCACCTATAATATTGGTAAAAATGAAAAACACTGATTATATCCATGTTCACAAGAGTGGGATGAGACAGGCACTCTAATTAAGGAGCTCAGGCTCTTTGAGATTTCCCATACTTAGAAACAATATTTCTATTATCATACGGAATCAGATAGACAGCAGAGATCTAGGTAGAAGGTCTGCAGTATTATTTATAATAGCATTAACCAAACGAACTGAAAATTGAAAAGATTTGCATAAATTATGATATTTCCAAATGACAGACTACTACAAGGCCATTAAATATTCTCTCAAATACTATTTACTGACATGACAAAATGTTAATGATATATTATTAATTGAAAACAGGTGGACACAAAACTGAATATAACAGGAAAACCTCAATTTGGCAAAATAAATGGCATACATAAGGCTGCTTGGAAGGCTAATTCATTGGTATATTAATTTGTATTTTGTTCTACTATTGTAGAAGAATCAGAAAGAACAGGAGCAATTTTTCTCTGCTTTCCTGCTACCCGTCCCTCCTACTCCACCGTATCTCCCAAACACACCTACACAGAGGTAAACATTTTATACTCTAGAAAGTTCGTGTTCTTCTTTCTCCCAAGATATTTTCTTCCAATAAATATGTGAACAGACAATGATGGTTGGCTGGAAGCTTCTGAGGCTTAGAGAATGAAGGGGGCCACGCTGAGTCAGGAAGCTTCCAGCAGAGATGGAGAGAGGCAGAAGAGGAGCTGTGGGTTTTCCCCTCCCCATACACGTTAGTCCCAGGGTGCAATATCAGAAAGGACTGGCTGGTGGTCATACAGGAAAGCTGGGCCCCAAACATATGGTCTCTCAAAAAATAAAATAAAATCACCATGCCCAAGCTTAGGCCCAATGTGGGTTGTAACTTCCTATCTACAGAGATCTTTCTATGATTCACCTTGGCGACAGTGGAAAGCCCAGGGACTTTTGCACAACCTTCCTGAGGGTAAGGAGGAAATGACCTTCTTATAACCGGGATAGAATTTCTTTCCATCAGTTTAAAAGGAATGTCACAGACAGATTTCATTTGTTTTGAATAATGCCTATAAAACATGTAAAGCAAGGCCTGGCACACAGTAGGCACTCAACATGTGAGTTCCCTTGCTTTTGAGGAATAGCAACCACGCAGATCACTGTTCCTGCAACGCCCACAGCAAACAAGCAGAAATCTGCGGGTAGGGAGGACGCCGTTCAGACCCATCGGCCTCCCGAGACGGGCCCTTCAGCAGCTCCTCACTAGGAGCCCCTCTCTGCACCTGGCCGGGGGAATGCCAGGCACGGTGGTGAGAGCTTCACTCCTCAGTCCCTCATCACCTCAGCAGCCGGCATGCCATCGCCGGGGCTGCCGGGAACTGCATCCTAGTCCTGATCACTGACAGCTGAAGGGTTTCTTCACCCCCCTTTCTGAAACTGCACGATATTCATTTGGGATTTTTCAACCAGCTCTAAGAGACAGGCTGCCCCACTGCACATAACATCCTCTTGTGTGAGACAGTGGAAAAGAGATCCAAAGCTGAGGCCAATATTTCTATGAGCCATTAAAAAAATCATTTAAGACATTTCACAAGAAGTTCCAGTGGTTTGAACTGTCTCCTGCCTCCATTTCTGCTTCCATGTTCCAGCTTTGAAAGGTCCCTCCTGTACATCTGAAATCTATGTAACTTTACTAACAATTGTCAAACAATAAAGAAAGAAAGTGCCCTCCTTGGGAGCTCCATCAGGGGCCTGCCATCCCCAGGCTTCACGTGAAGGCAGCAGAAGTGTGCGTGCGTGTGTGTGTGTGTGTGTGTATGTGTGTATATACACTTGCATCTCTCCTCTCCATATGGTACATGATGATTATCCAGCCTGGCAAAGGAGGTGTAATAACAAGGTAGAAGGCACAGATAATGGGGTCTTTCTTGCATGAGCAGTGAGTTATCGGAATCCATCAGAATCCATTTGTGGGAAGAGCAATGGATAGGAATGCGGAAAGGTAGAGACACTAACCTTTAGTTTTCAGATACATTTGCTGCACGTGATAATTAGAGCTATTTTTAAAACTCCCTAAGTGTCAGCCCTCCCTTCCCCAACTATTCTCTGTCAAAACTCTGCAAAATGACAATACACTTGTTGGGAATAATTGCCTCATGTCTAAAACAGGGAGTCTGATTCCACAGCAGGGGTAGGGGTCTGTCTGAGCTGTTTTGTCTGCAGGGAGTTTGAACTTGTCTGCAAACTGCAGAGGACCTGGAGTGGCTTCCACAACTCTGGCCTAGCTATAGTTTAGTGATCCAGGTACAGGTTTCTCAGCCATGCTACCATAAGGTCTCTGTGGGTAAAAGGAACATACGAGGTATGATAAAAAAATATGGTGAATGTTTAAATAAAAAAATTATTACAATAAAAAACATATTGCAATTAATCCCTCTCAAAATACTCCCCCTCACTTTGAACACACTTATCCCATCATTCTGGCCACTTTCTGAATCAGTTCTGGAAGTCCTCTTTTGCAAGTGTCTTTAGTTGTGTTGTTATGGCTGCCTCGATGTCCTGAATTGATTCAAAATGTTTACCTTTTATGGTCATTTTGACTTTGGGAGAGAACCAGAAGTCGCATGGTGCCAGATCCGGTGAATAAGGTGGATGAGGACACACTGTAATGTTTTTATTTGACAGAAATTGCCATATACCAGAAGCAACATGTAACACGGAGAGTTGTCATGATGGAGAATGAAGTAAAGATACTCACCAAAGAGGACTTCCAGAACTGCTTCAGAAAGTGGCAAGAACAATGGGATAAGTGTGTTCCAAGCGAGGGAAAGTATTTTGAGGGGGATTAATAGCAATACGTCTTTTACTATAATAATTTTTTTAAACATTCACCATATTTTTTTTTATCACACCTCGTATCTGTCAAATTCTCCTGAGCCTCCCCAGTGCCTCAGAGGTGTTCGGTACCTGTGTGATGAATAAATGATCAATTGTTAAGAGTTATAAATCCTGACATGGAGACAGGGCATGGAGGAAGAAGTTAAGTACCACTGAAGAATCACAGCCTCAGTTCTCTGGGGTGTTGGAAGAAGGTCATGGAAGAAATCAATAGTGTTGCAAAGTGAGGGGATAGTAATTTGAGCTGAGTCTTAAAGGATACATAAGAGTTTGAAAGGCAGAGATAGGGTGAACTAGGGTCCCTGCACGCCCAAGACACAGTTATAAATGCTGCAATTCAGGTTCATCTAGGCGATGAATCAAGCCATGTTCCCACCCCCCTGCACTGCTCTTAAGACATGCTCTGACCTATGATTGATTCCTCAAGTCTGAGTGACCCTGACTAAGTTCCAAAGATGAACTTTCCCACAGGACTTTAGGTATTTGTTAATAAGAGAAGCTATCTTTTCAGAGGGCTTGCTATAAACCAGACCCATGCTGCGTCACTTCTGGTCAGTTATCTCATCTAATCTTCACAACTTTCCTATGAGGTGGCTATGAGGAATCCTATTATCAGATGAGGAAAATAAAGCTCAAGGAAAGAAGTAAAACAACTTGCCCAAAGTCATAAAAGTGGCAAGCACAGGAGCCAAATCATATCCATGGTATGTTCCCAAAGACTGGCCTAAAAAAACGGAACACCACTACATCCACAGTTACTGCTCCCCAAACCACCATCTATGCAGCAACAAGTACCCTCCCCCGGGGGCTTTGAAAAGGGATGAACAGTAATATTATATAAAAACAATTTCCTCCTATACCTATAACCATAAATGCAAAATCTCATAGATTCCTTTTGGGTTGAGAAAGGAACATAGATGTAGTCTGATTAACAAATTGAAGTATATTTCTAGTAAATATGGTTTGTTCCTTTTAGATACTACTCATGTGACAGGTATTAGCTTTTTCTGGTTCTTTCACCTCTTCCACAGGAGATTTAAAAAATAAGGTAAAATAGCATAAAGAGAAGAAATCTAATAATAAAAAAAATAAAAGTTTTTAAATGACCTTCTACAACAAGAACTTTACGACCACTTCCAAATTATGAAAAATTTCAAATATTGCTGAGTTCCAGTCGTGTATTTAGCATTTAGTTAGTGTTGAGTGTGAGGGGTACAGTAAGAGAGGGACAGTGTGGCGTAAGGTACATATTTATTAAATTCGGAGTCACTCACAGCTAAGTTCAAATCCTGACTCTGCCACTTACTGATTAAGTGACATTGAAAAGTCAATCCATCTGTCTGAGTCCTTGTTTCTTCACCTGCAAAATGGGATAATACAAGTTGAAGTACCTGGGGACTTGGTCCTCCAACCCTCTCTCAAAATTCACCCACTAGAGACCATATCCTCATGGAAGCAGCATGTGACACCAATGATCTCTCCCCCTGTTTGAAATGGTTTCTTCACTTGGCTTCCAAGACTCCACCCTCTACTAACAGTATCAATACTCACATTAAATCTAAACTATCTAAGCAATTCAATTAAAAGGCAGATTATTAGAATGGATGAAATAGCTAGATCTAAGTACAAAAGTCCTTCCAGAAACATACATTACTTTAAACATAAAGAAACAAGTCAGTTAAAAGGAAGAGTGGAAAAAGAAATATTGTGCTAACACTAGTCAAAACAAATCTGTAATAGCTACAGTAATATCAGGTAAAATATATTTCAAAGCAGAGAACATTTCAGAGCAGAAAGATAAAGATAATTGTTTCATAATGATAACAGATCAGTTAATCTACAGGACATAAAAATCCTAAACATTTATGCTTCTTATAACAAAGCTTCAAAATACATTAAGCAAGACCGATACAACCACAAGGAAAAACAGGCAAACTCACAATTAAAGTTGAATATTTTGATACCTGTCTTTCAATAACTGATAGAAAAAATAGAAAAAAAAAAACATCACCAAGGACACAGAAGACATAACACTATCAACTAAATTGACCTATTTGACATTTATAGAACATTCCACACAACAACAACAACAGATTATACATTCTTTTCAAATGCACATAAAACATTTATCAAGAAAGACAACATACTGGACTATTAAATAAATCTCAGTAAATTTTAAAGGATTCAAGTAATAGAAACTATGTTTTCTAACCACAATGGAACTTAAATTAAAAATCAGTAAGAGAAAGAGCCCCGAAAAGTACACAAATATTGGGGATACTAAATAACACACACCTAAACAACCTATGGCTCAAAGAAGAAATCAAAGGTAATATAGAAAGTACTTTGAACTGAATAACAATGAAAACACAACATATCAAAATTTGGAGGATGCCATTAAATCACCTAAGGGGAAGATTATAGCACTAAAAAAAAAAATGAACGTCTCAAATCAACGATCTCAGCTTCCCCCTAAGGATTATATCGGTATAAATGGCAAATAAACCCATGAAAGGATGCTCAGTATCATTGGTTATGAGGAAAATGAAAATTGTAATCATATTGAGGTACCGTTACACACTACTACAATGTCTAATACCAAAAACCCGGATGAAACCAAGTACTGAAGAAGATGTAGAGCAACTGGAATCATCATAGAACTTATAAGTTTCTTAAAAAGTTAAACATACATCTACCATATGACCCAGCAATTCCACCTGCAAATACGTACCCGAGAAAAATGAAAGCATATGTCCATACAAAGATTTGTACATGGATGTTCCCCAAAAATCTTGTAATCACCAAAAATCTAGAACAACCCAAATACCCACCAATGGTAAATGGATAATCAAATTGTGCTGTATCCATACATTTGAATATTCCTTATCAATAAAAAGGAAAGAACTTTGCTATACATTGCAATATGCATGAATCTTAAAATAATTATCTGGAGGGAAAGAGCCATAGCAAAACAGAAAAAAAGAGTACATACTATATGATTCCATTTGTATAAAACTCTAGAAAATACAAATAATCTGCATTGCCAGAAACAGATTGCCAGGGGAGTGGGGAAGAGTTGGGCAGTGGTGTGAGATTACAAAGGGACACAAGGACACTTTTCGGGTGATAGATACATTCACCACCTTCGCCGTGGTTATGGCTTTATGGGTAGACATGTGCCAAATGTAAATTGTACACTTAAATATGTGCATTTATTGTATGTGAATTAAACTTCAATAAAGATGTTGATTTTTTTAAGTAAAAAATAAAAATAAAAAAGTGAAGCTCAAAACAAGTGCCTGGCTCCATCTAATGCCTGATACATGGCAACTCCTATTCTTTGTTTTGGGTTCTCAGCTGGGGCTACAGAGGTGGGTAAGATATAATGCCTGTCCTCAAGGACACCCCAGTACAGCTGGGGGAGAAACAAGTGAATAGATTAGAAGAAACATAATTGTTTGTGAGTGTTACTAAATTAAATTTGCAGGCGGTAAATGGTACAGGGACTTAATATCCAAACAGAATTGGAATTTTCAAAATGAAAGGAAGAAAAAATAAGTAAATCTTTTCCCTTCCTCTCTTTCTCTGAGTCCCCAGTAGAGATTTCTGAAAGCTATCTGATTCAGCATTCATAGCATGGTCTCTTTTTCTTGTTTTCTTCAATTAGTACATTCGTATTTCTGTCCTCACATTATACATGTGTAGACTAATCTCACTGTCATTTGTTTTAACACAGTGTATGTTGGGGGTAGGGAAGATGTGAAAGTCTGGAGTGAGCTTCTCTGACTGTTGACAGAAGTCCCGTCTGGGGCAGGCCAAGGTCTGCACCTGGAGGATTCTCATGGAGTATTCGTTGGTGGCAAACCAGTGAAAGTGGTAAGTTGGAGGCCGGCACCTGAGAGGCAACAACAGAAGAGCATTCTGGGCAGAGGCATCTAAAGAGGTCGCAACATGGATGCACTTGGGGGATGAAGACCTCTTAGAATGCAGTCAGAGCAGCTCTAGATGACAAGAGGGAGCAAGAACTGAGACCAGAGAGGGCTCTGAAGTCAGCTCGCGAACAGCCTCGTGTATCACCTGGAGGAAACTGAACTCCACCCTATGGGCCCTGACAACCCACCCCCTGCCAACAACCTCTTCCAGCACAGAGGTGAGCACATGTCAAGAGGAAAGGCCGGGAATATGTTGGAAACAATGCCTGTGACAGATAGCGTGACTGCCTGATCTTTGGGAAGCACGGCATGCATGAGAGACCGAAGATGCCTGCAGGAGGCACCTATTTCTTGCTGCTTAAGTTCTCTACCCTCTTTGATCACAGAATCCTTTCTCTACAAAGCACCTGTGACTTAGCAGAACATGTGTTCTCCCAGCAATTTGGAGACTGCTGGAGAAAGGCTGCCGGTGCTTCCCCGGCCCTCCTCACTGGCTGCTCTGCCACCTGCACATGGCCTGCTCCAGGGCCGAAGGGAGCACGCATGTGCCTGAGAGGAAGAGCTTGTACCCCTTGGCACTCGTAATGCACCTGCAGAAAAAGCGGTGCTGGGGAGCAAGGGGTGCTGACAGCTGTGGCTCATGGAGCAGGACTGCAGCTTTCTCAGCCCATGAAGATCAGAATGGTTATAAATGCCTTTTCCTCCACGTTTAGGCTATCACACAAGCAGCATCAAAATGAGGCAGCAACAGGCAGACGCTGTAGTGGGAGGCTTCACTCGGCACCTCCTCCGTGTCTGAGCCCCTCATGATGGGGACTCTGGGGATCTGATGCAAAGGAAGTCCAGCCCTCCCTTACAAGCTGTTCAGGGAGTCAGGCTGTGCGTCCAGCCCCCAACTAGCAGAGCTGGGCCGAGGAGAATGAATATCTCTAACGGGGAAATCCAGGAAGACCTTTGGGCAGAGGCGATGTTTAGCAGACCCCTGCAGGAAAGGTAGGTCCTTGATAACCAGAGATGCAGGAAAGGCATGCCAGACATAAGGGGGAATCCTGGCAAAGGCCCAGAGCCAGGAGAGGAAACTAAATGTAGGAAACAGCAACTGACCCATCTCACAGGGATGAGCCATGAAGTAGTGGGCAGAAGGGTGAGAAGTAAATAAACAAGCACAGGCGTGGTGGGGTCACTGTGAGTGGGCTCGAGGCAGGTGCACGACGTTGGCTTTTCTCCATTGGCTGAGGATGTCACCAGAAGGACTGGCCCTGAGATTGGAGCACTGAGTGAGGACCAGGTTAAGGGTAGGATGACGGTTTCAGAATGAGATGCACTGAGCTGGCAGTGGTCATAAGACCTCCAAGTGGGTGAGTCAAGAAGGCACCTGGGGGCAGGGTCTGGAATGGACATGGGATGTGGAGCCATCTGTGTATGCTAGAAACCAGGCAGGAGTGACAGGGACCCCCACCTGAGCTACCTCCCTCCTTAGAGCATACCTTCCCCTGGTCCCCTGTTGAGCCACAGATCACAGCTCAGAGCTTCACTTGCTGAGAAAATCTAAGCATGTGGGTTATGCACATGCTTCTGCATTGCTTGTTAAGCATCTAAACCATTTCAATCACAGTGTGCTTTGGTTTCACGTTGGGAAGAACTAGACTAACAATGCGAACAGTCCAGCAACAAATTGAGCATCTCACATCTGCATAATGATTGGTTCTAGAAGAAGATGGAAGTTATATATATATATATATATATATATATATATATATATATATATATATATATATATATATTCCATAAAAGAATTTCCTCCCAGAAAGTTCCCAAGAGGCCATGCTATGAGATGTATGCTTCCTGTCTAGACGCAGAGCCTCATGGGGGGGGCATTCTCCTCTGCGTCCAGATTCCAGCCGGCCCTGAGCAAACCTGCGAGTTGCTGGGCCAGAGAGATGACTGGCTCACCTGGGATCTGCTGAAGGCGACCCACGTGGAGAGGCAGCACTCCAGCCCAGCTGATAAAGAGATTCCAGAAGCCACGTAGCTCATCAAATCAAACGTGACTGTTCCCGAACTAGCAGATTCTGATGAATGACCCAGAGTGATCCCTTTCATCCCTGAGACTCGGGTCTTAATTACTGCCTTTGTCTTCTCTGGAAGGCCAACTGGGAAGAATTCATCAAAGCAATTCGCTCTGTCCTGTGTACACTGACTTGCCTTCAGCTAAACCTTTGTAAGAATCTACTCTTTGCTGGCGGCATTGGGGATTCAGTGATAAGCTGGATTCTGGCCATGTCCTCTAAAGACTCATGGTCTAGTGGTCACCTTCACTCATGGTTCATTTTGCTTCCCACAAGTTCTTTCAAATCTCTCAGCCTCCTCCAAGCTAACATGTAACATAATCCATCAATGAAAATATAGTTTATACCCAAAAGCACATCTGCTTGCCACAATGGAGTCCAGAGACCTATAGAAACTGTCAGTGAGGCTCACAGACTATCTCTACCTCCAACTACCCTTCTCCAAACAAAACAGGCCTATCATACACAACACCAATGTTCATTGCTGAGGAGGAGACACTGCATAAAGAAAGCAAACAAAAACATGTGCCCTTGAGTGTTTATCATGAACCCTGGAAAATACATTAGGCAAGTCAAATACAGAGGGGGAAGCTGGAGGAAAGAGCCTGTGCAGAGGGAAGGAAGCAGGGGTTGACCTGGGGACCACACTGCAGATCTCCTTGGGGAAGGACATGGGGAGAAGAAGCACAGACCTGAGCTCATCTGACAGCAGGAAGGTGGGGCCCCACTGTAGCCGCTGAATCCTGGAGACCATGTTGGAGCCGCCAAATGCCTGCCCCTGACTTTTTCCCACCTTATTTTATCCTAGCCATCACATATGGTAAACAGAAAACAACCACCATAAAAGTAACAGGACTTTTGTCTTCAGTGGGTTCATGCTATAACAGGAAACAATCATTCTGAATATAGCTGGCTCCTAAGGGTAAGTCTACATACAATTTAGAGAACACTTCCATCATTAACCAAAGGCCACGCTGGGGTCACTGGGGTCCATGGGTCAAAGCTTTACAAGAGACCGTACCTTTACATTGCAGACTTCCAGAACATCCGTGAGTGTCCCAACCTGAGCACTACTGACTGGCCTTACTGAATCAGATCCTGACCGCCAGTTAAGGATCTTTGCCAGGACCACGTGCATGATGGAGTCATTGGATGCAAAGGGCTTTGGAGCCAGACAGTCTTCATAAAGAATACTGAATGCACCATTTAATAGCTCTATGACCTTGAACACACGATTTAACCTCTTGAGGCTCCCTTTTCCTAGCTGTAAAATGGGGATGATAATAATTGCCAACAGGACTAAGAATGGTAACAGATGTAAAATGCTCTGACAAGTGTCTGGCATATAATGATGATCAAGCAATGGTGGCTGTTACCCCTTCACTCCCCATAGAAAAGGAAACCCAGGAAGAGGGAGGTCTGTTCTGGAGGAGGACACACGCAGCCAGGGAAGTTCATGCGGGTCCAGGATGCGATACCGAGCTGAGAGGGGCACGGCCATGCTCTTGGTGAGGCTGCTCCAGTGCGGCTCTGACAGAGGTGCCCTCACCTGACCCCTCCTGTGACATGCAGTAAAGCCTGGGTTCCAGTCCCCAGCAATGCTCTGGGGCAGCATTCTGAAGTAAATCCCAGCCCTGAACAGGGGGTCAAGAAGGCTAGACAGAGGGCTCTAGGGGTGAATTGATATGTATGGGAGAGAAAAGGAAACAGGCTGGAAACAAAAACAGAGCACTCTGGAAGACTGGCAACAGAGAAACGCCAGCTCTCCCGTTTGGAGGAGTCACCACAAAAATAAAGCCAGCAGCAGACATGGAATGATCCTTTCTCTGGAACAAAAGGAAACTGGACTTTGAAGAACCTATAGAGAAGCTGGCAAAACTTCCCAAGAACCAAGGAGGACTCATGCAGGCGCTGAAGAATAGGGACGAGGGTGTCATGTCCCTTCTGCTAATTCCCAGCTCGACCGTCCACAACCCGAGGTAAATGACAGTTACTGTGCATGTCTCCAAGTGTCCCATGTGGACGTTGAGATAAGATGTGAATTTATGGAGGAAAACCATGAAAAGTGGGCCATGCAAGTAGTTACGACTGATTCTACCTGCAAAATTATTAAAACAAGCCACCCAAAATTATTTCAGCCATATTAGCACTGAGCTAATAAAGAAATGCACATCATAAAAGAATAAATTACCGACATAATAAACCTTGCATCTTTTAAAGTGAGGCCATTAGAAATTGATTGGTTAATTTAGGAGAAGCTAAGGCCACAACCCTGATGAAAGCATGCACTAGGAAACACCTTCTGGAGTCAGCTCTGTTGATAGTCTGCTGGGGTCACACAGGCTGCCCTGGTCAGTGCTTCCTGAATAGATGTGTGGGCAGAGAGGATTCTTCAGGAGAGCTAGGGTATGTGGTTACAGGCCACTCCCGTGCGAGGCCCGTAACATGGAGGAGGCCGTGGTGCAATCAGTGAAGAGCCGACCAGGCCACAGTGGAACCTTGGCATTCCCACGCCTCCTAAGGCCAAACCAGTGGGAAGGCCATTCAATGGGACAGACTTCCCACTCGCCCGCTTTAAGTGGTCACAATGATCCCACCCCCACCAGGGGCGTGTGAACACACACACACACTCCCACAACTTTACACTCACATGTGCACACATACGCAGATGCACACACTCACATACATACTTTTGCACACACACATATCCATACACACTCATACACATCATTTGCACATACATACATGCTCAGACAGATGCATATTCACAAAAACACACACATGCTCTTATGCACACACCCTCAAACAGTCACATAACACACACACCTTCAACCTCCTGCACGAAATGCAGCCTGTGTCCCCTCCTCATTCTTTTGCCCCACCCTCTCTGCACCCCATTTTCTAACTCACCCTAATCTCTCCAGCCCCAACCCTGCCTGACCGGCTGTCTTCCCTTACCCCGCAACTCAAATGCCTGATACATCTGTTTGACTTTCGACTTCCATGTGGGCTCAGGTCTGGATTCTGTCTCAGGTTCCCACCTGCTCCAGGTGAGCATCTTGGCAGGGCAAGCCCCACTCTCTGACCTCCTGTCTTGGCACAGTGGAGCCCTGGAATTCACTCCCGCACCTCTTGTTAGAATCAGACTTGAAAGGATTACTCCAAACTTTCCTAAGGGGCAAGGGGCTCAATGCCAGCCAGCGCCTCGCCACTCTGGGCTCTTACCTCATTCACAAAGACCCAGTGGCTGTCCTTGGAAGCCAGGTTGGTCTCCACCGCCTGCAGAGAGAAAAAGAAAACAAACATGAACATGAACAGAAGCAAGCCAGAAGCTGGCAGACTCACAGGATGATTGTTGAGATGGGGTTTGATAAACATTGTTCTTGGCGAATGTTTTCTTCACAAAACATGCCATCCCCCTGGGGCCCGCTCTGGCTGCCTTAGCTACAAGACAAGTCATTTGAACACAGACATCTGATTCCTGCTGTGCAGAGCTCTCAGGCGCCAGCCCCAAGCAAGGGTAGAAACTCTGGTTCCTGTGGCATCACAGGGACCCAGGCCTGGACACCCCTCCCTTCCCAGAGAATGCCTGCAAACGCCTTTCTGGACGGGCCTTTGGGGGATGAGTTTCATCAGTGCAGAGGTGAACGGAGGCACAAGGATCAGAAATCTGCAACGAGGGGTTTGCGGCGCTGCCCAGCCATGCTGAAGACCGCGGCTCACAGCTGCAACTCTGAGCTGCCTTTGGGTATTTAGGACTCGAAAAACTGGCTCTTTCTAGCTCCTGGGCAGTGACCCCACCCCCGTCATCCTCTCTTATAGTGCTTTGCTCTATTTCTTTATAGCACTTGCCATTTCTGTGCTTGAATAGTTGTCTATTTATTTCTTTGTGTCGATCTCCTCTACCACATTGGGGTCTCCACGAGGTCAGGAGCCACATCTGTTTTGCTCACAGTTGTGTCCCAGAACCTTATACTATAACCAACACATAGTAGGTGGTTAGTATAGTTCAATAAATGTTGTTGAATATATGAATAAAGTGTTGGAGGGCAAAGCAGATAGGACCCAGTTACTTATATCATTTCTCATGTTTTTATGAGTGTTTTTTTTTTCTGCTTTAATTGGAAAGCCAACAGATCGAAAGAAGTAGAAGGAACTGATAGTTTCCAAGCATGTTCTGTTAAAATACTTGCATTTGGCATGTGCCAAGCACTTGCTGAGCGCCAAGCACTGTGCCAGGTCACCTAGGAACCTGGCAGAGAGTTATCAGGTTGTAGTCTTCTTTTCTTTGTTTTTGTTTTTGTATTTGTATTTTTATAAAGTAATTTTTATTATTTTTATTTGAAAAAATACAGGAAATTAAAAATGTTCACTCTCATTCCATAACCCTGCCCCGTTTAAAAAAAAAAAAATGTGCTAAAGTATAAATGTCCCATTATCCCTCCTAACTCGTCCCCTAGAGATCATTTGAGATGTCACCATCCAGAAGTATTTAGTCACATCTGCAGGCACATATCTATGTACACATATCAGACAGAGTTTTTTTATTAAAATGGGATCATGAAATATGTATCAGGATATAACTGTCATTTGTGACTTGTTTATGTATCAAGAATAGCTTTTCTCATTAGTACATGGAGAGCCGACTCATTCTTCTTAACACACGCCTGCGACAGTGACCCAGCCATACGTGGGACCTAGGTCATCGCACTGTTATCACACAGGGTTCCGCTAGAACCTCACTTACACAAACGACAGACAGGTTTGCTGCCCAACACAACAAGCATGTGGAAACAGAGGCAGGGGGAGTGCCCAGGCCAGCGCTAGCATCCCGCTACTTTACAGACCGCGCGCCATAGAACACCAAGGGTTGGCACGGGGCCCCTTCCTGGGCAATGTCAGGGTGGAGGACACAGACTCCTTCTGCAGCCTATGAATAAGAGGATGCCAGCCTCTGTGAAGACAAGTGGGGACAGGAGTCTGCCCTGGTCTGGGTACCTCATGGCACCATGTCCTGAAGACACTTTCTACCCCGTTCTACAGCTCAATAAAGCAGGACCTCTGCACAGAAGCTGAGAGGACTTGAGACGTTCAGAAGGGGAGGAGATGGGAGAGCACCATAGGGTGGAGTCACGCCATCCAACCCTGAGCCTCTCTCCAACACGCAGACTTTCATGAGGATCTGCAGAAGCCCGGAGGCCTGAGAAAGGGGGTGGGGGAGGGAGACGTGGACGCAGGGGCCCTGAGAACCGTCTGCAGCACATGGCTGGGCTCCGGCTTGTCTCCATTCCCAACACCTTCAGGCTCACACAGAGGACGTCGATGACACACTCATCAAATCCAAGCATGACACAGAGTTGGGAGGAGGTCAGAATGTCTCAGAAAGCCAGAACACCGAACTGAACCTAAAGAGATGGGGTTTAACAAGGCTGCAGTCCAAGTCCTACACGTGGTTTCCAGGGCCAGAAGGGCAAATGGGGAGATGAGAATCGAAGGCAACACCGCCGAGAAAAGACCCATGAAAATGAAGGAGGCTACGGGTCTCTTCTGCCCCTTGAGGGGTTGACTTCTTGGCCACCCTGCTTGATGGAGGACACTGGAGAATGGAATCGATCAGGGAGTAAAAAGGTGTGAACCGATGACTAGTTAAAGTGACCATGGATGCTTAGGGGACAGAACAGTATAAATACCTTTAAACTGTATTGAAATACCTTAAACGCATGAAGAATTGCCATGTGCAAGAGAGTCTGGAACTACTCTGCAGCCTTTGAAAGAGCTGATTCAGGATGAAGGTCTCCAGTAATCAGGGAGGCAGATATCAACTCAGTGTAAAAGAGAACTTTCTGACTTTCCAAGTCATTCAAGATGGAACAGGCTGCCTTGGGAGAAGGGAGTTCCCATGGGAAGTGCCTGAGTGGAAGGTGGACAGCAGTGCCCCAACAGGTACTAAAGTTTCAGCATGGAGGTTTGCCATGGGTAAGACCCCATCAGGCAGTGACATCCTGAAGCAGTGATTCTCAAGTCTGGCAGCGTGGATGTTGCTCTGCAAACCTGGCCAGGAGCTTCCCGGGTATAATCTGAAACTGGCACACACACACATAGGGCAGGGAGAGACTGAAGAAAAAGGCAGGCCACTCCAGCTTGGCAGGTGGCAGGTTTAATAAGCAAAGGAACTGACAAGCCTTGTCTTGGGCAGCTGCAAGACAGTAAGCACGCTTCCACACCTGCCTGCCAGTATCTTCAAATTTATACAGAGGCCTTAACTGGGTTCAGTCATGTACCCAGTCCAAATAGTCTCAACACCACATTTCTATCGCAAGGCTGTGTCCTTGGGCAGCTTCTACCACCAGGGAAACAAGCAGAGCACATGTTCCAAGCAAAGGCGAGGGAATGGGAAGCCTCCAATTAATTGCCCGGGTCCAGCTTGTGGGTGAAATCACTGGTCACATCTTCTCAACGACTTTCCCCAACAATCTAAGAACCTCTTAGAGAGCTTTTTAAAATGTGGACCCCTGAGCACCACTCCTAGGAATCCTAAGTTTACTGGGAATGGTGATGTGCCTGCGATCCTGTTGTTTCAGAGCTCTGACCCTGACTCTTGTTCTCCAGGACATGCAGGAGTCCTGCTCCAGCATGTGTAGTTCTGTGAACCTGAAGGTGTGGGTACACCTATGCAGGTGAGAGCGCCTCTACCTGTCCCCACCGGAGCCAGCAGCACAGAGGACCTGACTCAGTTGTGGGCGCTTCCCAGGGAGCAGGTGGGAGCCTTGGCTACTCAAAGGAGGATTCACACCTGATCTCAGGCTCATGCACAGAGAATATTGATGCAGAGAATTGATCAGAAAACCCCACAGGACAACTGGCCAACTTTCCTGTCCTACTTTCCCTCACCAATTAAGCATCAGCTAATTTGTTAAGCTTCTTTTCCCCACACAGAGATAAATAGCACTTGGCTGCAGCCTTTTCCAGAGGGTGCAACTCACACAGAAGCTGAGATGGATGGTGAGAAGAAGCTACTGCAGATTTAGCAAGAACACGCCCCCCCACCCCCCAACTTCCTAATTAGTGGAGAGTAGCCAGCTCTGTGGGAAGAGTCCTAAATGCTCACAGCACCACTAATTCCCCTTCTACGTGCTGTCTTTACCTTCTTTCTCCCCAACCATGAGGCAGGTGGAGGCCAGTCTTCCCTTTCATCGCAGAGTGAGCAAGGTAAGGAGGAAGCAGGGAGGCAGAGCGTGTTCGAACCCCAGTATGGCCACCACTTAGCTGAGTGCTCTAGTGTGAACCACTCCTCCTCTTGGAGCAGCAGTTCCACACCTACAAGTTGTTCAAATACCCATGATGCTGTCAAAGCGTTGCCATTTCCCCTGCAAATCCCAGTAGGATCTTTGAACACACTGGTTCCTGTGCACGCTCACTCTCAACGGCAGATACCCCTGGCTCAGGCTGCCGGAACCCTGCTTGGCAACCACCTGGGAATTTACACCCCTTACCAAGCCCTGAGGGTGTCGCATATACAAATCCCAGCTGTCCTGTTCCCTGATGGGGACTGCTCCCTGTGTGAGCTCATCCGTTTCCAGAACCCTCTGTAGGATGAGCCAAAACTGCTTCACTTGACCTCACACCCTCCCTGGCTTCTTTCACTTCGCTATTCCACATTCCCATTCCCCTGCTGTCTTCCTTTAATTCCCCTGGGAACACTTCTTAATAAATCATCGTCATACAAATTCTCACCTCAAAGTCTGCTTCTGGGAACCCAACCTGAGACCAACACCTCCCACCCTCGAGGGATTACTGTAAGAATTAAACGAAATTACACGTGAAGCTTCCAGGCCAGAAAGAAGCTCAGTCTAGAAGAACAGTTAACACGAAGGTGCCCCCCCCCAGTCCTTCCATTGATGTCGCCTACCTGGTTGGCATTCTATGGTCTCCTTTGCATCATCTGTCATGCATGCCTCCTTCATTCAACAGACTGGGCCGGCCGCACACCAGCAGCTGGCCTACCTCTGCTGGATACAGCTGTGTGCCAGGAGCCTCGTCCCTGCCGTCATGGAGCCAACAAAGGCAAGAAGACTGGCAATAAACACTCATGGCCAGTGTGGTGAGCACTGCCTCCTCCATGAGTCCACGGACCCTCAAAACAGCACAGCGCCAGGCCTCCCCTCATCTCCACCACACCCGAGTCCACAACTGCGGAACCATCAGCAAGTGCAGGGAAGCACTGAGCCAACCAAACAATAAAGAGCAGCCCCTTTGTTCCATGGGTGAAGTGGGCAGGGCGTGGGGCTGGCCTCCTGCTCAGGGGGCACTCCCATCACTCACCTTCAGCACGTAGGAATGCCAGTTCCCTGCAACTGGGCTTCTCCCCTGGAGCTGGGCACCATGAATGTGGGGCAACCTTCAAAAAAATGCAGTAGGCAGAGGAGGCCTGAGCGACTGCGGGAGCTCCACACAGAGGCTGTGGAGCCAGGAACTAGGTCTCCATGACCCTGAGGGATCGCCGCAGGGGCGCAACACCGGGCACAGCAAGGCTGTCCAGTTCAGTTGCTGTGAGTCCCACAAGCCCTTGCCGAGCCATCAGAGACCATCTGCCTGGCTCCTGTGGTCCATCAATAGATTGGCAATCACAGAACTTTAGAAGAAGAGCCGAGGAGGCAGGAACTTCCAAAGGATCATGCTGACTCCTGTCTTCGCCCCTTTAGAATATAAAGGGAGACCCAAGATGCTTTAGGTGGCAGGTAGCCCATGGAAAGGGCTGGGAGGGTGGACATGGGCAGTCCGCGGGGCGAGACATCACGTTCAGAGGCACAGCTGGATGGCTACACCTGTCCTGACAACCCCTATTAAGGGAAGCAGAAGGCAGCTATCCTTCCCACACCTGGGGAAGGGAGTATGTTCCCTTGTCTGTGAACAGCAACCCTGCTGGAACCTCCGGGGGCCTTTTCCCATGGCCACTGGCATCAACAGAGCTGGGGGATAAGTGATACAGGACTCCAGCATTCCATTCGCTAGGCCCTCTGGGGGCCAGGGGATATTTGGATCCTGTCCTGGCCACGCAGTCACCCTGATGCCACCACAGTTTCCATAGGGACGCAGACCAAGCCCCAACTCCTGGCTCCCAAACAATCTGCACAGAAAGCAGCCCCTCGTGCTGACAGGAACAGTATATATATACATGGGCCAGCTCACCTGGACAGGACCCTGGGCGCTGAAAATGTCCCCTGGACCACATAGAGGTGAGAATCAATTCTAATAGCAAAACACCTGGAGGGAGGCGGAGAAGACAGGGGCTCTGCGGGACTCGAGGGCATCTCCAGCCTGGTCCCTGTCCTCTGTGTCCTCCGCCTTTCACCAGGACCACGTGCAAGCGATTGCCAAAGGCGACGGGGGCCTGCGTTCATCCAGCCCCCAGCCAGACGCTGCAGTACAGCATCTCCTCCACTTCACAACCCACATACCCCACTTACCTCTCAATGCCCTAACCAGCAGGCAGCATTCTCGTGCCCATTTCACAGACAGGAAACTGAGACCTAGGTCTAGACTTGTGTTGTGCACAGGTCCCTCAGCTAATATTTGGCAGAGATTGGATATGAACTCAGGTCCACCCATCTCCAAAGCCTGGGTGCTTTTCCTTTAGTCATGCTGACCCCCAAAACACCGGAACAACTGCCAGTGCAAGTGGACAAGTCCCTGACAACGGGAGCAAAATGATCGTTTTTCTCATAACTAAGAAAACACCACTATGAGCAGCAGTGCCTTCCTTCTCCAGGTTAGTTTATTCTCATCAGCCTGAGACCGTTATTCCACTTGCATTTCTTAAGTAGGATCTGTTTCACTTTATCTTGGCCTAAAGGAATACTAAACGGAGTGGAAGAAACTTCCACATGGAAGCCTTCCAGCCACATTGCTGCGAATTTATTTCACGAACTGCAAATGCTACTGATTACTTACGTACGTGTTAATTGTTGGCCACTAGTCTAGGCGCCCTCCCCCCAATACGGGGAGCTTGAGATAATGAAAGCTTGTCGACAATCAGCACCTTTTTGAAACCCCAACTCTAATACTTCAGAATGCTCCCCCCGTGGAGCCCAGGGCCTGGCGTTTTCCCCAAGGACACATGTGGAGCTAAGTTTAAAGCCCGACTGCTGCCAGAGCGACAAGGTGCTATTCAGGAACAATTCTCTCTGCGCTGCATCACCCCTCAAAGCATGAGGGAGTGCAAGCCCCCCCCCGCCCCCATTTGCAAGGAAGGGGAGTAGCTGACTGCAAGACAATGGTGATTTTTTTTTTTTAATTAAAATTTACTGGGGTGACAGGGCTCGTTTACAAGGAAATCAGCAAAGTAGTCCCCATGCGGCCCAGGTCTCAGAAGCTATGCCAGAACCACGAGGAAACCGTGGGTGCCACTGAACTATCTCGGGTCACTCCGGGCTTCCCAGGGCCTGTTTTCTCAGGAAAAGAACCCGAGATTCCAGCCCAGCTTCTTCTCTTTACCCCAGCCTTGTGTCCAGAAACTGACGGGGACTTGCTTTCACCAGAAAACTGCCTTAATGTTCTCCTCAAGTTTGTGGCTCCTATTTGAAGCCATCATACTCCTAGATGCCACTGGGGCATCTCGAACACCATGTGGGCCTCTTTTCCAGTTTCTTCTCCCAGACCCCTCCTGACCAAGTGTGAGTTATCTGTTCCCAACTCACTCATCACTCTGCTGGAACTTTCTTGAAGCCAAGGGCCCTCACCTTTGGGGGAAGCAGGAAACACAGCCACTGAGCACATGTATCTGTGGGATTCGGGGTGGGAGCTTGAAGATAGTGGAGACGAGGCAGTTACCCCAGCTATACAAGGCCACCTGGGAAAGGTTTGGCAGAATGAACCCTGTGTATCTTCCAAACACATCTCTGGGGGATGCAAAGAAGGCTCTTTTGCTGAAGGAGATCTGAGCCTGCCCAGGGCAGGAGCTGGCTGGAAGAGGCTGGAGGTGAGGGCTGTTTCGGGCTGGGTGCATTCACTCGCCCTGAATGGTTCCTCCTCCACCTGGACCCCGAGGTAAGCCCCGCACATGACACCTCACTGAGTCCACACAACAACCACTGATCAGAACCCACAGATGGGGAAACCTGCCCAAAGTCTCCCAGCAAGTCAGTGTAACCGGCAATGAACTTTCTAGTGCTTCGTGCCAGCTTGGGACTGAGAGAAGACACACTTACACTCGCATTTTGGGTAGATGTTTAATGCAAAGCACGAGCTGGGCTAGAAGGCAATGCAGACAATGGTGAGGCCTGGACAGTGGACCTGGGGAGCCCCGGGGCTTCTCTATACAGTTGAGTCCTGGATTCTGGAGTTTCCTGTCCCCCCCACCCCCCAGAACTCCTAGGTCAGGTGGTCCTCTGGTTGCCAAAGGATTTCTGTATATGGAGAGCAGCCTCCAGTCCCTCACTAAGAGGTGAGCTCCTCCAGGCCTAAGGCAGCCCCTTGCCCAACAGCGAACTTCGAAAGACGTCTATGGAATGAATGAATGGGTACATTCACACTCCTGCATATTTCCCTGACGCTCAGTACGAGGACGGCCAGGGACACAAATAGGAAGCCCCACACAGTGAAAAGGGACATCGACATGCAGGCAGTCTTGCTTTGCACATTAGCATAGTAACAGAAACCCTAGCATACGGGACCTGTGTCCTCACCTTGTACTTCATTTTCTGTTAACACTGTGCCATGTAAAGTTAAGCACTGTCTGTATTTGAAAATTGCACTCTTTTCCTAGAGAACCTGAGACAGAAACAAAGTGAACTTGAAAGGTGGATAAGTGCAAGATACTGTGACCTTTGGAAACTGATGGAAACACGATCAAGTTTTATAGGTTTTCTACGGGGGTATAATGGTTTCTTCATTTGTATTGAGTGCTAAACCTCCTGATACAAGTGCCCGTATATCCTGCTTAACAACATAGTAAATTCAGGACCAGTTTGGTCAATCAATGCCATGTAAGAATATATTAGGGGAACACTGGAGAGAGTGTTCATCATTTAATTTTTTTTTCAGAAAAACTATGACATTGCTATTGAAAAAAGAAAGCATAATTGATTAAATACATGTAAAACTCTGATAGATGTGAACAATTTCTAGTCAGTCATTAGAACCCCCTGGCCTTAGTCCTCACTGTTTACCTGAGGTAAACAGCTCTTCCAAACTGCCTTCTCACTTTGTGCAGAGGGCAGAAGTGCCAGCTCGCAGCCTCTGGAGAGGAAGATTCATTACAGATCATTTGTGGATCCTTCAGATGAAATAGAGACAGGTTCCAGGGCTGTGCAGAAAGTACAATTTACTGTAATAAAAACTGAGAATATGCTACATGTGGACAATTTATGAAGAAACGTTAATATCAGCAGAAAAATGAAATGGAGTTTGCTCTCAGGCACGATCTGTTTAATGAGATCAACTCAGAGAAGTGAAGCCAGGCCGTGCCAATGGTACCAGCTGATGGATACTTGGGTTTTAACCATAGTGGAATTATGATCCATAATTCCCCTGCCACCTGGAGGGCACAGAAGCCAAATAAGGCCCTCCATGTTCTCACTCGCACACACCCAGGCTATGTCCTGACAGGAAGCCATGGGAGCCAGCTTCTCTATCCCATCTTGTCTCAAGGAGAAAGGCCCTTGGCCACAGGGATGCTACCACACAATCCCTTTTGAGGACCGAGATGTACAATAGAACAAATCACTTCTTAGCTTATTTACGCCCTGCTCTGGTTTGGGAAGGGCAGTCGCCGGCCTCTGCAGTGGGCTGTGAACAATCTAACAATGAATCCTCCATAGGGCAGGGGACGCAGCTCCTGGGTGGCAGGTGGCTACACTGAGCCATTTCTCATACATTCTGCTGTTCAGCTCCAACTTTAAGCGACTTTCAGATACAAACAAAGCAAAGTCTGATTAGAAATGCTTTCTTCTCCCCCACGGGTATTTGCACATTTATACTAGAACTTGAGGAGGCACTGGCTGCATCCAAAGACTAGCACAGAGGACCTACGGCCTCAGGTGCTGCACAGTTTGGGGCAGCAAAGTCCCTCCCAGCACTGCTGAGTCACGTAATGCTCCACGCCTGCCCCAACATGTGGCTGTCAGCCCCAGAGACACAGACCCACTGACAGAACAACTACATTGCCTGGGCTGCTCAATTAAAGCGTCAACATTCAAGGTGAATATCTCGACCCCTTCAAATCATCAAAATCAGGCAAGCCGCTTTTCCACATGGATCTAATTCCTTTCTTCAACCTAAATTGTTTTTTAAAAATGAGAGCGTTTGAATTCTTTTTAAGGCAATAAAATTGAAAGTAGCAATTCTTTACGAAGCTGATAAGGGCTTCTGGGTATAATTTGTATTCTTTTTTATGAGCCTGACTTTTTGGAGAATGGAATAGAAAGAAAAATATCTTCTTTTCAGTTTTGGAGACAATTGCTGGAGTTCCCTGGCTCAGGAATTGTCCGGAAAGAAGTCCCTTATTTGTGACATGGGAAAGCTGGGAGATGCCCTGTGCTGGGGGAGCCAGGGGCATACATAGCTGCTCACCTTGGCACTCAGCTTGGGACTCTGGCCCCACTGAAATGACCCACAGAGGCCATGGCTGGGGCTCTGAGGTCTTGGGAAGGAAGGAGAAAAGGATGCCACAAACTCAGTGAAAAGAGAAGAGGAAAGAAAAATCTATTTCCTTCAGAATCCATACTATAAATTGCCTTACGGCTTCTCCCCAAGTACAAAGCCTCTGTGCAGTCGGGGCCCAGACCTGAGCATAGCCAGCAGCCTAGTTTTTGCCCAAATCCCTCTGGACCCAACAGCAAAGCCACTCTGCACTCAGCTGCTGGGAGGGGTAGAAGCAGAAGCCAAATAAATATGCTTTGTCCTCAGGGGTGTGGCCCACCTGCACAGCCTCCACTCCCACTGCCGGCACAAAGGTCTGGAAAGGTCCTGCCCATAGGATAGTGTTGCTGGAGAGAAAACTGTGAATCCAGGATTTCCAGGGTCAGTACCTGGAGTGGCAAAAGCAGTGAGACAACTCACCACCGACAGCGTCTTGTAACTGGCCTTACAGCTCTAGGTCTGAGGCATCCCATGCCTTTCATCTGATGATCTTGGTGACAGGCATGAGGGTAGCAGGCAATCCTACCTGAGCCCCAGGCATTTTAAACCTGAAGCTCTCCAAATACTCCTAAGCATGTGGGCATGCACAAACGTGCGTGCACACACACGCACATGAACACACGTGCACACACACGCACACACGCACACGCACACATCAAATAACTCCACTTCCTACACTGCGAGGGGGAAAACGCGGCACAAATAAAAAGGAAGGAACATCCATGAATTCACAAACACAAAATGCCCAGCACAGAGGCATCACTGCATCTCTCGCAAAATCCTGCCTCGGATCCACACTGGTCTTTCTTGCTTCCGTGACCAGACTTTCTACATGGCCTCTGAGGCACTTATTCCAAAATGTAAACCTCAGTCTCCACTGTCACTGATTGTGGCAACCATCCCGCATGGTGACCACTATGATTCCCTTTTACTAGAAGAAACTGAAGCTCTCCAACTAGTAAGTACATCACTTAATGGCTAGCTCTTTGGGGTCACAGACAGGAATAGCATCATCCCTGCCCAGGTTGGAAAACCCACAAATACAGACAAATACAGACAGTATGAGACAGGCTGTTAATGGGTCCAGAGCAGCCGACTGTCCCACAAGATCCCAAGGGAGACTCATGAGGGTTTCAGCCCCTCCCCTGGTGGCCCTTCATCAGAGATTTTATGCTTCTGGATGCTTTTGTCCCTAGTACTGTGTTGTGTATGGCCCAGGGAAAGGGCCAAGTTCTGATTAGTGCCAGGCTGGCAGTACAGGGCCCAGGGAAACGACCACGGGAACAAGGAAAGAGTCTTAGGGCTAGAAAGGGATCCAGCTCCATAGGCCTCCTAAGGAATGTGCAACACCTAGAGAAAGAGCACCTAGAGAAAGAGGGAGGCTCAGGGAGAATGACAGGCTTCTCTGACTCATCCACTTTGGAGACTAATGAGATTGAAAAGCCAAAGTAGCAGCGGTCTTCCTGAAGAATATCCATGGGCAGGTGGGATGCAGACAATAGCAGCACCCACCCACCCATTGAACAAGCACGTCCTAGGCTCCTAGTAAGTGCCAGGTGCTACGCACAAAACTGGACACGGAGAGAAGGCAGTCGTGGGTCAGTCGGAGAGAGAATTCTACTGGATAAGGGAGAAAGTGCAGTGACAGTGATGTGTTCAGCAAATCAGGAACGAGGTACCAATTCCTTTCTGGAGAGTAGAAGTCCCCAGGTTGTGGATGGCTAGTAGTGGGACGGTAAGGTTTTCCAGTCTAAGGAGACAGGATGTATAAACCTGGAGGTGAGAAAGGCCATTCAGTCGGGAAAAGAAGGTTGAGTCACATCTTCACATCTTGTGAATAAGGATTTGGTTCTAAAGTTATTAGATGAGGCAAAAATCAATTATAATCAAAATTAGCAATGAAGATCTCTTAGCTCATAGATAAAGTATCGCACAGAAAATATAATTTGTGTAAAGAACCCTGTATGAGTTCCTCTAATCTTTATTAATCAATGTTTCTCTATGGCCCTCATTAGAACTTCATTTTCTTCCCTGAGTATATTGACACATCATCACCCACTTGCTTAGCCCTCGAATGCCTTGCTCTCTATCCTGTCCTGTCAGATCACTGCCCTAGCCACTCAGACCAGACAGCTCTGGAACCTCTTCCCGCCTTGCAGGTTAAGAGGGGAAGTATATGGTGGGATCTGGCCATGTGGAGAAGCCCTTGAGACAACGCACACATTCTTTCCAGCAGGATCTCACTGTGTCAAGCTTTACTGTGCACATTGGTGTGGAAGAGGCAGACGTGGCATTGCCTGGCCCACGTACCTATTGTCTGGAGTTAAATGTATACTTGAAGCATCCCCACTGTTGGTGATGCTGTGGCTCAAAATCAGGGGTGAAAGGATCAAAGCAGGAGGCGTGAGTTATGACCTGAAATACCACCAGGTCCACAGAGCAAGGCCGTATGCACAGCAGTGGAGCCTGGCTTTGACCCTGGGAATCAGGAGCTCCCAGATTGTGCTCTATAGAATAGAGGAGGCTCAGGAGTTGCTACAAGTTCTCCTGTTAAAAATACTCTATGCTCAGAAAGCCTGAGATCTACTACATTTATATCCCCAACCTGAAGAATCACAAAGGACATTAACAGAAATGCCTTTGGAACGTGACGGTCTGAACTGTGGCCCCTCCAAATTTAGGTGGAGTCCCAATCCCCAGTACCTCACAATGTAACCGTATTTGGAGGTAAGGTCGCCATTAGGGGAGGCTTCATCTAATGTGACTGCTGTTCCAAGAGTGAGAAACACCAGGAATTTCTGTTCACAGAGAAAAGGCCATGGGAGGATACACGGAGATGACACAATCTGCAAGCCAAGGACAAAGGCCTCAAAGAAAACCCAACCCCCTGACATCTCCATCTTGAACACCTAGCCTTCAGAACTATGAGACAATAAATTTAAATTACTCAGTCTGCGATACTTTGTTACGGCATTTCTAGCAAACTCACACAGGAGATGCTAAAAGTCATCCTGGGAAATAATTCTGTGGTCAGAAAGTTTGAGATAGGACGCATTCATATCCCTACCTTAAAGAATCATACAGCACACTAAGAGAAGTCCTCATAGCACAGAAAATCATCCAACTTAGCTGAACCCCATGTTTACTAAACTTATCTCCCCAGAATATTAAGTTTCTTTGTTCAAGGGACACATTGGTATTTCCCAGGACACTATGTTTACAGCAGAACAGGGTGGGGTGAATGGTGCTGCAGGCCTTGGGGGCCCAGGAGAGGGAGTTCAGGTGGGAAGTGCACGGTAAGGTCCGGATTTCACATACTCATAGGCCAGACCGGCCACCTGCAGGAGAATTTCACACGCATGAGAAGTTTAGAGAATCAGCTAGAAAGCAGTTACAACAGTCCAGAAAAGAGTGCTGAGGGCCAGAAAAGAGGGAGGCCAGTAGGCTACGGGGTAGGGATGGAGTTTGAAAGGTTTAGAAGGGAAACATTGACTGGATGTGGTCATCAGTGCAAACTGAGTGGGATAAAGGAATCTGACATGACTGCTAGATGCAATTAAATTTATTAAAGGGAGGAATTTTACGAGGCCAGACCCATGTTGATGAGCCAAGGTGCTGTATGTGAAGGAGACCTGAGTCCTAGTCCGTGCTTTTCCTCTATCTCATTTAACTTCTCTAGCTTTCATTATCTTCACCTGAAAGTCTGACAGATAGACAGACAAGACTGACGAAGCCTGGTCGCAATATATTCTAAAATTCTATGGGCAGCTTCCCACTGGTTTGGAAGAGAGGGAAAGGGTGTCCACATGAGAGTAAGAGACAGTTTTAAGATTTTGGCCACCCGATAGCAGAAAATCCTTGATTTGTGGAGATACCCATTGTGTGTGTCGTGGCCAGACATAAGGGAGAAGGTCCCTCTCTCCAGCAGGCACGAGCCGGCCCAGGACCCAGGCTTAGCACAACGGATTCCCCTGAGTCTTGAGAGAGTGAGCCAAAGATCTAATTTAAAGTCAATCCCAGTGACAAGGGCAGTATGGTGAGTCCAATGATGGCGACTTATCCGGACTGTGCCCAGGGGTAACTTCGACCATGTCCCCATTATCCAGCCTCCTGTAGGTTTCCAGCCTTGGCTCTCCAGGCTTCTGCCCACCTCTGGGCATTGACCAATATTATTTGAAAAAGTTCTTTTTATTTCTCATTAACTCTGTTTTCAAACTTTTTACAAGCAATAGGAAAAATAATATTTATTTTTAACATCTGAATATTAAACACTGACAAGACCAATATGATGAATAAGAACAATCAATTTTTTTAAACGAAGAATAAACAGAGTAATTTCAAAGCACAATGGGCAATCATAAGCCATGGTTTACAAACCTATTATTCTACACTAAATCATAGTTTAAAAATCAAGCCATATTAAAAGCCCTCTATTGACAAATGGGAGTCCCCGGTCCTACTCCTAATCTCCAGAGGCAAACACTTGTAATTCTGTTAACTACTTCTTTGAGGTGTACTTCCATTTCTTAATCACATGTTCACACTGCTGTACTTGATCAATTTTCGACATTCGCATTATCAGTTATTTTCTCGATATGGTAATGAGGAGTTAAATGTCTTACACAGCCCTCACCCTTCCATTTCCCTTCACAATATCCCCAATCTAGTTGTGTCACAATTTTTAAACTACATCAAAAGTGTTGGCTATGGTATATCATGAAAATACTATTCCTTACGAAGCCAATTAGCAGACAATTACATTATTTCCTTGCTTATATAACTTTTGCTTTTCTTGTGTTAATAAGATTTGCCTTGATTTGTATTTATTTATACCAGTTCCGTAATGTATTTGTCCAAATGCTCAAACATATAAAACAGTCTCTCGGTTTCCTTACACGCTGGGGACAGCGTCTCAGAGCCTTCTCTCCAGGTGGATGGCCAGGGACTGTACTGAGACTTTCCTCTCTGCTCCGCTGGTTGGATTTCCTGTACCTGTTGTTGCTTACTTTTATCTTTTTTTATTTTATTTTTCTGAAGCTCCTTCTACAGAATCTTCCTAAGAAAGATGCATGGTGTGTAAATTTTTGAGTCTTTCCATGTATGGAATCTTTTTTTAATTCTGCTATCAAATTGATTGATTGTTTTTACTTAGTACTGAATAGGGTGGTACTAATTCTTCCACAGAAATATTTCTCAAGTATCTTCTAGCATCCAGTGTTACTCTTAAGCATCCTAATGCCACTCTGATTCCTGTTCTTTTTATGGCACCTGCCCTTCTTCCTCGTTCCCCTCCTCCTCTTTTCCTCTTCCCTACACACACCCACCCCTACCCCCTACCTCCACCCCCATCCCTCTCAACACTCCCCACCACTGTGGTCCAAAACTTGGCATTGAAGTACCTGATGTGGGTGTACTTTTCATTTGTTTGGCGAAGAGCTAAATGGTTGGTAGGACTTTTAGCTGGGAGACACATGTCCCTTAGTTCTGAGTCGTTTTCTCATTTATTTCTTTGATATTTGCCTTTTCTCTCTCTCTCCTCTCTCTCTCTCTCTCTCTCTCTCCTCCTCCTCTCTCTCTCTCACTCTCTCCTCTCTCTCTCTCTCTCTCTCTCTCCTCCTCCCCTCTCGCTCTCTCTCTCCTCTCTCTCTCTCTCTCTCTCTCTCTCTCTCTCTCTCTCCTCTCTCGTCTCTCTCTCTCCTGTCTCTCTGTCTCTCTCTCTCTCTCTCTGTTTTCTCTTTAGAATTCCATTAAAAGAATTCCTGGATTAAGCCCTTCAGTTTTGTCAACTTATACCTCTTTACTTTTGTTTTACTTGTCTCAACTCTATTTCCTAATACCTCAATGGGATTTTTCAATTTTTAGTTATATTTTTTTATATTCGGTTGCTATTTTGTGTTCTCTGTTCTTTTTCATATTATCCTGTTCATGTCTTAAGGATGCAATTTTTTTAATCTCTTTTAAGATTAGCAGTAATAAGGTTTTTGATGTTTTCTTCTGTTCCCTAAACTAAGTTTGCCCTGGATTTTTTTTTATGTTTGTTTTGTGCTCTCTCATTTACATAAAAGACTTTCCTCAAATGCATAATGACCTTTAGTTGTCCTTTCATATTTAAAGCAAGGCATTCAAAAGCCCTTGCTGGGCATGGTGTAGCTTGTGGGTGGATGGACTGGTGGGCTTCCTTGCCTTTATACTAAGAAGACACCTCTGTCATCCACAGTATCAGCACCTGGAGGTCTTTTTTCCACAGTTGTTAAGATCCTCCAGGAAAGATTCCTTCAGTATCCTGCCTGAAGGGCGTACTCCAGCTGCTGGCATTCTGGGAGGTCAGGAAAAGGAAGTAAAAGTCCCACTACCCACCATGCAAATCTCTGCTAAACTTCCCCTGGTTTCTGACACCTGCCTCATCCCCCTTCCTGGGGTCTCTGTGGGCTGAGGCTTCCAGAGCACGTGAATCAGCTCACTTCACAACAGCATCTTTATTACCAGGCACTGAAGTTCTAACATCCTACCTCGGCTGAACCGGTCACTCTTCCTCCACCCACTTTCTATTTTTCGAAAACTAGCCCCAATCTGTCATCCTGTTGTCTCCGCCCATGCACTCTTTAACCTTGTGGGTTTATAACATTTAACTTCACTGTCATTTTAGACTAGTTTAGGGGAAAGAAGAAATAAATATGGGCAACCAATCGGAACTGCCTAATCAATCAGAAGTCAATATATCAGAAGTCAATCAATACCCTTTTGCTCAAGCCAACCGGAGTAGGTTTTTATTGCTGTAACTAAAAATGGTGACAGATACAGGATGCCGGAGGAGGCTCGGTGAGGACGACTGCGGCCTGTGCTGGAGCTGATGAAAAAGGGCAAGTCGGAGGCAAAACTGGAAATAAAAGGAATATTGTTTTTCTGCGCCTAGCCTGGAAAACCAGCTGAGCCCCCAAACTCCAGAACTTATTTTCATAAATTCTGGCAGTGATGAGACTGCCAGCCCAGATTTTGGGATGAAAGAAGGGAATCTTCCTTCTCTGCTCTAATCTGCAGTCCCCACAGGCTGTTTGGGGTGATGTGTACTTCAGGAGATCAAGCAACTGAACAGGTACAATTTCACAGAGAATTCTCGATCAAGTCCACGAGCACACTTTGGGCTCAGGCTCTGTTTATCACTCCTACAGGGGCAGGATGTCAGATTCTTATCCTACAACTTCGTCTCCCAGCCCATTTAAATTAACTTACATGAGGCAACCCAAGGTAAGGAGAGGAGACAACCCATGGGTAACCTTAGGATTGTCATTATGTCAATCAGATGTGCATGAGGTCTGGGGATTTATAATAGCCTGTTCAAAGAAATAGTTCAAACATACTGGCTCACTTTGATCAACACATCCCTCTAGAAAGATGAATGATTTAAAAATCTATAGAATACAGGGATCTGGGCTCCTTCAACATAAAACCAGGCTGAGGGTGTCCTGGGTGCCCTGCCCTCGCTGAGGGTGAGCTTGAGGACAGTGAGGGAAGCCATGGAAGGTTAGAGCGGGTTCCATTAGGAGCAGTGGGATGGGGCCAGCGTGCAGCTCGTGGATGGGTGAGTTGTCCAGAGGGGCCTCCAGCAGAACGAAGGGAGAGCAGGCTGGAAGAATGGGAGAAGCTTCCTGGAGGAGCTGGGCTGGTAGGGCAGGAGGTTTAGATAAACTTAAAGGAAGAAGAAGGCCATTAAAACGTTAGGTAGTAAGAATGAGGATGAGCAAAACTGAAAAGAAAGCAAAACATGTCCCTGCCCTCAAACTAACAGTAAGTATGTCGACAGATGGCTCTGAGCCCAAGCTGCCAACAACATTGCCCAAAAACAGTGGCTGGAAGTATTCCTAGTGGGATACTTTTTGCACAAGCATGATGAAAAACATTTAATTTTGTTCCTAATCCTTTTCCTGTAAAACACCTGTGGGTCTCTTAGAGGAAGAAACGCAGTTAGCATGAACAGGGCAGTGAGCAGCTTCCTTGGCTTGGACGTCCACAGGGAGATGGGAGACCAGCGAGGCTGGCGGGGGTTGCTGCCCGGCCTGGGCCCGTGCCAGGCTGCCCTACTGCTGTGGGAGGTCCCGGTGGGCAGAGGTTGTTACAGGAGGGCTCCTGTAATCCCAGGATCAGGTTGGTAAGCACCAATTCCTGCCCACAATAAGTCCTGGGGACCTTGGTTGGGATAGAGCCACCTTGGAACTTTAAGGCCTCCAGAGTTTCCCTGGCCATTTCCTCAAAGATGAATTCTAATATGAATCAAGGTCATGGAGAAACGGCCAGGTGAAGACTACAGAGAAGTTAATTTCACAAGGCATAGAACCACAGCGTCAAACTTTGAGTGTGTGCTGAGCACATGCCAGGTCCCAGCCACGCGCTCTGTACAGATGGCCACAGTGAATCTTTACAACAGCCACCCGTCAGGTGGTACCATCATCTCTGTTACTAAACACGAGGCAGTTGAGGCTGGCAATGTTATATGACCCACCCTACATCACACAGGAAATAAGACACTGAGCCAGGAAATGACCCAAGTCTACTCATGGCCAAAAACCTCTCAACTGCATCCCAAGGGAAACTGAGGCAGGGTACGCCACCACCGAAAGAAGGCTGGAAAGCCTGAGAGACAGAGTTCCAACATGGCAACCACAAACGTCCATAAACCTGCCCAGTTTGGCTGGACAGTGAACTCTGAGAAAGACACGTGGGGTTTCCTCTAGACAAAGGCGGCCTGGACAGCCAGTGAGCAGAGTATCAGCCTCGTTCCCCCTTGCCGAAGAGCCTGGGCACAGGAGCTGCTTCTGAGTGACCAACAAGTGGCTTTGTGCCACAGCTCAGCCCATCTGCCCACTAACCCTGGCAAAAGAGCTGCTGGGACATCAGAGACACCAGTCATCATAGCCAGTGACACACAGAGCAATATGTATGTACCCGGCACTGTACTATGTTCCACGTACCGATTCCCTTCATTCCCTCAGCAATCCCCTGAGGTACTATTATTAACTCCCCGGTACAGATGAATAATGAGGCACAGAGTGATTCTTCCAAGGTAGCATAACTAGATAGGGGTAGAGGCCCAACTCTGAGCCCAGCAATTGGTGCCAAAAGCCCAGAGTCCAACCATTCTGTATACTACCTGTCCTTATACCAAGAACTACCCTGAGTTTTGGCATGCCTAATAAATATCCATGAAGACCTACTATGTTCCAAAGCCACTGTATGAGCTGGAACTACGAACTTAACTGAGGCTATGCCCATTTTTCAGGATCTCACCATTTACAATGCAGACACACAACCAAGTAGAATGAGCTGGGGCTCTGTGGGGTGGGGGTAGGAGGGTGCACAGGGCATTAGGGCAGCACATAGTAGGGCACCTAACTTGATCTCAAGAAGTCAGGGAAGGTTTCTTGGAACAGACGCTATCGGAGCTACATCTTAAAAATTAAGTAGAAGCTAGCCAGCAAGACAGCCCAAGAAACACCACATTTAAATTCTTCTAGAGTTTCTAAGCTCCACTTTGTTTGAACCAAGTCAAATCCCTAGGAAGCTCCCAGTGTGGAGGATATCATTTCAGCTTTCCACAGAAAAACTTGCACTGAAATAAAATATCACATTGTTTATGCTTTTGGCTTTCGGCCAGGGCTGATACAAGCAGCAGCAGTAGGAATCACATTTGCATTGTTTGTAAAACTGCTAGCAAAGACACTATCCATTATGTTGTTCTGTATCCCTTATCTGGAAACTCATGTGATAAATGTCTCCCAAAGCACTAACCTGAAAAAAAACACAATAAAGCAGGAATAGAAGCTTCTCCCAATGGCCTGATACTCTTCTTTGCAGTCAGCACTGAGGGCTATGCATTCTGGTGGGGTCTGTTGTTGCCTTGCCTACCAGGAAGCTCAGAACTGAGGTCAGTATTAAGAGTTTCCCTTAGCCTGTGTTTTCTGGCATAAAGATCCCTTTGCCCTTGGTCACTGGCTCTTAACATCGTAACTTTATTTTAGTGGATTTATCATTGCATATCTTTTTATAACTAGATTTCCCAGTTATCAATACTATGGTAACACATTGCTGCACATGGAAAACAGTTGGACAGGTTTGCTTAACACTCAAAACCCACCCTTGTCCCCCAACACATTGCTACCTACAGTTTCCCATTGTTTATTTTTTTCAAACGCTGAGTGTCCTTTTATACCCAGAAGGGAGGAGTCCAGGTCCACAGTCAAATATAAAAGGTCCGTGGCCAAAATTGCCCATTTGCCACCTGTGGGATCTGTGCTATGGTGTGTCCTCTCAGAATGAAGAGTTGCCCCTCACACCCCTCCAGGCATAACCTTCTGTAGGACTTGAAGACAGTTCTGAAGATGTTCCTCGGGGAGTCCAGGGCCAGATGCTGAGAAGCATTTGAGATAACTGATGAAAGGGAGTGAGTGAGTGAGTGTGTGTGTGTGTGTGTGTGTGTACCCACACCTTCCCTAACTCTCGTATTCCATCTTTGCATGACCAATGCTGTTTGATCCCCCCCAATACAAAATAAGGTTGCTACAAAGCATTACAAAGACAATGTATATGAAGCAGCTGGCATACAGCTGGCACTTAATAAAAGCTATGTCTCCATATGCCCTCTCCATGCTGGAGTGCAATCTCCATGAGGGTGAGGACTGTGGGTGTCTTACTGCTGTAATCCCCAGCGCCTAACACAAATCCTGGCCTTCAGAAGCTACTTGATAGATATTCATGCTTAGAACATAACATTCACTCGATAAATACTGAAAACAAACAACAGATCGGAACAGATGACAGGACGTATCTGAGTCACACATTTACTCCCCTCTGTAGTCAGGTGTACAGAGATAACATAGGCTCGTTATTTTCCAGAACTGTCTTCACAGGCCCCCATCTCCGGCGCAGCATCTTCGCGGTACGCTGGCAGTCGCCTCTTCAGCATGCTGGGTCTTCTAGGCATCCTCCCCGTGCTCCTGTTCCTTCTTCCAATGGCCAGTTTTCATGCCCTAGTGGTGTGAAGGGACCTTGGGGCTGACGTTCTCCTCTGACCCAGGCAGTGTGTTCGGGTCTGGTCCTCCGCCCACGTGCTGGCCTCCCTGGCGGGTTGGTGACTGGTTCCCTGGCTGGGAGAGGGCCTGGCAGTCCTGCCTGGCTGACGGGGCTCCCGTGATACTCAGTCCCCATCAGGTTTCTGCCAGATGCTCTCTTTGACCATGGCTTGCACGGTTCTCACATAGCTGCTGGAGGAAGGACATTTCATTCTTCTCCACGATGGTTCTGATCCCGGCTGCCTTTTGCCTCCCCCAGAGGACATGTGGAAATGTTCCGATGCCTGACCCAGTCTACACACTTCCTGGCCTGGCACTGGATAGATGGCGGATGGGTGAACACACCGAAGGTATAGGGCTTGTTCTTTATGTCTATGTACACATTCCTCAAGAGATGGTTCTTCAGGCATCTGCCTCCCAACTTCTAGGAGAGTGCTGGGCCGTAGTAGACACCATAGGGGTCTGTTAAACCGAAGTGAGCTGCGCTGAACTAAATATAGCTGACATGATGGAATTCGATATGGCTCACCCTTAGTTCTGAGTTTATGTGACGGAAAACTGGATCTTTTGAAAACTAACTCACAGAATCTATTCAAGAGAAGAACTTGACTCTAGTTTGAGAGAAAAAGCTGATGTTCACTATTTTCATTGAGCCATTTTAATGTTAAATTTAAAAACTATTTAGTTAAAAGCAGTCTGTTTTAAAATGACATTAATAAAATCTCTGCTGGCACAAAGTGAAAGATTGGTTTAATAAGTTAATTTTAATTCACATTTGTTTTTCAAATCGATGGAGTTTAATTTTATAAATTAAAACAATGCATTAGTGTTGTGTTGTTTTAAGTGTTCACCCCCCGATGTTACTGACATGAACCAGCCCAGCCCTGGAGAGCTGATTTCATGAGATGCAGCAAACCCACATCCTGGTCCACCTCGCTCCAACCCTCGCTCCGTCTCTTCTCTTACTTGACACCAGTGGTTCTCACCGGCCGTAGTAGACAGGCTTTCTAGGCTTTTAGGGTTCACCTAGGAAGCCTAAAAAAAAATTCTGTGCCCAGGCCCCACCCTGGCAATTCTGACTGAATCAGTCTGGGTGGCACCTGAGCCAGCATTAGCTTTGAGAGAGGAGTGAGAATGCCAGAGACAGACCAGGAGAACAAAAAGAGAAAGCTGCCTGACCTAACATATGAAAAACAGACACTGGAAGTCCACATGTAGCGTGGTCTGGGGTCATTTGCTGTAGTGATAAAAAATAGTGCCTCTGGCCCCTGTGGGCATCAGGAAACCAGAACTGATATTCAAAATACCCACCCGTGTTCACAAGAAAAGTATTGCTTGTCTTTGTACCCTGCAAAGCCACCGTGGTGAAGGTACTGCCAGCCCCGTCACTCATCTCCGTCTTTTGATCTTCCTCCCCATGGATCCAGCCCAGTGGTTAACCTGACTATATGGGCATGGCACATTGCTCATGGGGGTCCCCCTCTAAACTGTGAGATTTTTCAATGGCAACGGCTGAGTCTGATTAATTTTGTAACCCCATTGCCTAGTCCAGTGGTTCTCAACCAAGGGCAATTTTGTCCCCTCACCTCGGGAAACATTTGGGAATATCAGGAAACTTTTTATTGTCACAGCTTGGTGGCAGCGGGGAGCTACTGGCCTCTAGTGGGTAGAAGTCAGGCATTCTGGGAGACATCCCACAATGCACAAGGCAGTCCTCCAACACAAAGACTCATCTGGCTCACAACGTCAGTAGCGCCCAGGTTGAGAAACCCTGGTTTAGTCTAACACATGACATACTCATAAGAGTTGGCACTAAATATCAGAAAGATACGCCCATCAGGAACTTTCTTCTTCCCTATGTATCCATCGTATGCACAGATGAGGCCAACACAATCTACAAACATCTAGACTGCTCACGTCAGATTTGTCAGCTAACGGGTCTCAATTTGACAAACTTGTGGACTTAATAGATTAACTAACAGAGTTCCTTCCAGAAGGCCGGAAGCCTCCATTCCAATGATGATCCCAAAGCTCTTGGCAGAGAAAATGTGAATGGGAAAGACTGGCTCCCTCAGGTCAGTCCTCCAGGAAAATCCACCTGAACTAAGGAAGAAAACACCTGGACAGGTTTTTCGGTAAGTAGAGCACAGTACTGAGGGAGAGCTTTCAGCAACACCTGTGACCCCCTATTGGATCACCCGCATCTAAGCCAGGGGTGTCCAAACTGCAGCCCGCGGGCCAACTGCGGCCCGCGATCCATTTTTTATTGGCCCACAGCAAATTCCAAAAATATATTTAGTTTACTTAAATAAACCAGGTGAGACAATATGTACTTCATCTCGAGAGAGTGGCCCGGCTGTTTGTGTATTTTACCGCATATGGGCCTTGGTGAAAAACGTTGAAAAGAGTTTGGACACCCTGATCTAAGCGCCCAGATGGGATTAAATTCCATCCTCTACTCTTGTCCTGCCCCTCAATACTGTGTTCTCCAATTTTTCATATTATATATCCCAAATTTAGAATAACAACGAGAGAAACCATTATTTTTATTTGAGCACTTACTATATGCTAAGCAATGTGCTGAGAGTTTTATATGGCTTAGCTCCTTGAAAGCTCACAGCAACTTTATGGTATAGTTTTTGCCGATATGCCTACAATCAAATGAGAAAAATGCCTACAAATACATGAGAATATGCCATGATAGAATACAGCTGTTCATCACAACACACGGCTGTGCCCTGAGGCCAACCCTTTACAGAAGGGTCATTGCTCAGCCCCAGTTCCACCGGGCACCTGGTCTGTAGAATCACCTCTCTGCCATCTCACCTGAACTGCCTCAGGGGGGCCCATGAGCCTTCTCACCTGAGTCAACAACTAAGCCAAAGATTTTACCTTTGGGAGAGTGAGTAAACATGCTGAAAATGTACAAAAGCCTCTCCAGTTCTAATCAACAGTATTCAGAAGTCCAAACAATTGTCAACAACTCAGTGCTCTATGGGATATCACCTGGAACAACAGAGCACAGATTGGAATTAGGCCAGAAACCAATTTTGTTAGCCCCTACCTGGACAATCTAAGATAGTCACTTAACCCTTGATTCAAAAAAACTTTAAAAAATTAAAACATGCTAATGCCAGCAATAAAATAAAAAGACTCTCATATTGAACCCAAAGAAGTCACACAGAAATGTATTACGTATAACACTTTTTTTAAAAAGTTAATTTCCTCAAAAAAAATTGAATCAAATAAATTTAACATAGTTCAAATTTGCCAAAGGCTGGTTACTTTAAGAATGAACAGTGACAGTGGTGGCCCACTGAAAAACGGAGCCTTGTCAAATGGCTGTGCCCTGAGGGCAACCCTCCACAGATGGGTCATTGCTCAGCCCCAGGTCTACCTGGCGCCTTGTCGATATAATCCTCTCTGCCAGCTCACCTGAACTGTCTTGGGGGCCCATGACTCTTCTCAACAAAAGTCAAATCTGTGCCTTCCTACCTCACCCTACTCGAGGGCTTGTGGAGCCACATGATTCAGACTGAGATTTTATTCTCATTGGTTCATAGAAAAGAGAGTACCTGTGTTAGTTCTCTATTTATGCTGCAACAAAGTACACCAAATTTAGCAGCTCAAGCAAAACACATTTATTATCCTGGAGTTCTATATGTTAGAAGTCTGATACGGGCTCAATGAGCTAAAATTATAGTGATGGCAGGGCTGTAATCCTTTCTGGAGGCTCTAGGATAGAACCCGTGTCCTTGCCCTTTGCAACTTCTAGAAGCCAGTCTCATTCCTTGACTTGTGGAACCTCACTCCATCTTCAGAATCAGCAACATTGCATTTCTCTGTGCCTTTCGTCACTAGTTTCATCTTCCTCTGATGCTTTTGTCTCCATCTTCCACTTTTACAGACCCTTATAAGTACACTGGGCCCACCTAGATAATATCCCTATCTTAAGGTCAGCTAAGTAGCCATCTTAATTCCACCAACAACCTGAAGTCTTCTTTGCCATGTAACCTAATATATATATTCACAGGTTCCAGGAGTTAGGACATAGACTGAGGGAGGGGGCAGGATTCTGCTTACCACAACACCTCTGGGATGGGGTAGCAAACAGTCAGAGGACTTTGGCCCCAATAATAATGTCTTAAATGCATCTGAAAGCCTTTCTATGGGATCTGCCCTTTCCAGTTTGCCCAGTCCCTACCACTTTCTTTTGTCTTTCCCCAGTTCTCTGCCCTCATTTTTACATTATCCACCTGGACCAAGGAGGCATTTTGGTTTTCCAACCCAGGCCTAGTGAGTGAGTCTTCAAGAGAGGGCCAGTTGCTTAGCTGAGGCTCTTCTCTTAGGAAGCCGAGCTCAAAGGGGTGATCTTGTGAATGGACACCACAAGTTCCTGGCACCATGCCATCTGCAGTCCTCTCCAAAGCTAAAGGAGTGAATAATGAATGGAGATTCTGGGATATACATGCACTAATGTGACTCGCAAAAAAAAAAAAAAAAATTGGAGAAGCATTTGTTCCTATTAATATTTAGGTGACTTACAATTCTAGAAATATATCTCTGTAATGATTTATCTGCATTTTATAGACCCTCGCTTTTTCCCAGCTGAAACCCAGTTACTTCTTCCAAAATAACTCATTGGACTGATCGCTTTAAATATAAAGAGGCACTGGAGAACTACGGCTGCCTGAACTGTTCAAATCATGTCTTCTGTGGAAGGTGCTGTTATACTTTTGGATGACCTGGATACAAAGCACTGCAGATCCACAGTAAAATATGGTGGGGAATGAAAAGGAGACAGAGGCAGAGCCAGGCTGGAGAAGGGTGTCAGCAGACAAGGCAGAGGCTCAGGGGTGCCAAAGGGAAGAGCTCCAGAAATAGTAGCTCAAGCAACAAGAACTTATGTGGAAGGCTGGATATAAACCAAGACTGACAGACGTGGGAACCCTCATAGGGTATAAGAATTGTCCTGCAAGGCAAAGAGGGTGAAGAATTTTATTTATTAAGGACCCGCATCTCTCAGGTAATTTACATCAACCTATGACATTTATTCATTTATTCTTCCAACCTGGGCAGGATTGGTCTTAATAATCAGGAAGATGTAAGTTCAAATTCCAGCTGTACCATATGCTGGCTGGATATCTTTGGCTAAGTTATCCCTATTATCTTTGGGATAACTTTGGGATGTCTTTGGGTAACCTTTCTGACCTTTATCTTCTAATCTGTATTTAGAAATTATAATATATATTATCTGTATTTAGAAATTATATAAATTATAGTATATACCTCACACAGCATGTAACTTTTACAGTGTATTTCCAAAGAATATTTAATGTCCTGGAAAAATGCTTATTAACAACATTAAAAGGGAAAAAAGTAGATAGCAAATACCGATATAATTCTGATTTTGTAAAAATACTTTGAATATATGCCCATCTATATACTTTGAACATATACACATACAGGATTTCAAGACAAGATGGCAGACTAGGTAAATGCTGCGCTTACTTCCTGTCACAACTACATCAAAATTATAACTACACCACAGAAAAACCATTATTGAGAATCGCCTGAACTCTTGTTGAACTGAAGACTTAAAACGAAGAACATACAGAAGAAGCCACCTCGAGACAGGTAGAAGTGGCAGAGACACACAACACTGGTCTCACACACACATGGTGGTTAAAAATCACAGGGATATCTCTGCTGAAAAGTACCCCCTGAAGAGCAAGGGGTTCCAGTCTAACACCAAGCACCCCAGCCCAGGTTCCAGGGCCAGAAAGAAAAGTCCACAAAACTTCTGGCTCTGAAAGCCAGTGGAGACTGTGGTTGAGTGAGATGAAGGGCAACTGGAGTCCCAGGCATTCCTCTTAAATGGCCCATGCATTGACTTACTCGCTGGTGAATTCTCTGGCTCTGAACTCCAGCACTGGGGCAGCATCTCAAGAGGTGCCAGGGACATATAGGGGGAGGAACTGAATTGTCTGGCTGCAGGGTGAGGGCTGGAGGGGCAGCTTTCTCCAAGACAGAAGTGCTGATAGAATTCATTATTTCTGTGTTGAGCCCTCCCCCAAACAAGCATGCAGATGCAGGTGGCTGCCATATCTGAGTCTCCATCAACCCAGCTAAAACTGTTCAACCCACCCTCATGATTCCCTATGACCCACCCCACAAAACTTGCACATCCACCCAAAATACTTCCAGTGACTTTTACATACAAATGCACTTTCTTAGCTTATGCTGCAGATTTTCCTAAAATCTCTCATAGGTTCACAAACCACAAAAAAACAGCTTCTGGCCTCAGTGTACCCCATACTTCTTGCTGACCAGCACCAAGCCCAGTGGCTGCTGGCCTTGGTTCATTGCTTAGCCTCTCCCAAGCACCTCCAAGCCCAGAATGGGTGGCTGCCATCTGCAGATTGCTTTGGGGCTCACGACAAGAGGTCCCAGCAAGGCACAAGCTGTGGCTGAACCTGACCTGCAACAGGGCCCCTCCCAAGAGGCCTCAAGGCCAGCACACCCACTGACTGGCTTCAAACCCAGCTGCAGTACCACCCAGATGTCTCTGCAGGTGACACACCGATAGTGTAGACTGGGCAGGCACCAGAGCCCTGCTAAAGCGAATCCTGCTCTATAGGGTCAGCCCCCTCACAACAGCTCCTCCACTGTAGTCATGGCCAGTCCTTACAACCAATCACACTGAGGGTCAATTCCTCCCATTGACATGCAAACAGAAACCAAGGCTCAACTACAACAGGAGGGCACACACAACACACACAAAAGTCACACCTAGAGCACCCAGCTCAGGTGACTGGGGAGATTTTGTGATTGGGCCCCACAGGGCACTTACTACAGAACGCCACCACTCTACTAAAACTGGGAGACATAGAAGCTCTACCTAATACATAGAAAAAAAAAAAAAAAAAACACAGGGAGGTAGCCAAATTGAGGAGACAAAGAAACAAGTCCCAGATGAAAAGAACAGGAAAAAACTCCAGAAAAAGAATAAACAAAATGGAAACAAGCACTCTACCAGATGCAGAGTTCACAACACTGCTTGTGAGAATGCTCAATGATCTCAGTGAAAACTTCAACAAAGAGATAGGAAACATAAAAATGGAGATAGAAAACATAAAAAAGAACAAGTCAGAAATGAAGGATACAACAACGAAATAAAAAAATACATTAAGGGAATCAACAATAGATTAGATGAAGCATAGGGTCAAACTAGTGATTTGAAAGTTAAGATAGCAGAAAACACCCAATCAGAATCGGAAAAAATAAAAAAAAGAACACAAAGAATTGCACATACTTTAAGGGGCCTATGGGACAACATCAAGCTTATCAACATTCACATCACAGGTGTACCAGAAGGACAAGAAAGAAACCAAGTGATTAAAAACCTATTTGAAGCAATAATGACACAAAACATCCCTAACCTGGCAAAGGAAATAGACATAAAAGCCCAGGAAGCACAGAGTCCCAAACAAGATGAACCCAAAGAGGCCAACACCAAGACACATCATATTTAAAATGCCAAAGGTTAAAGACAAAGAGAGAATCTTAAAAGCAGCAAGAGGAAAGCAGTTAGTTACTTACAAGGGAGCTCCTATAAGACTGTCAGCTGATTTCTCAACAGAAACTTTGCAGGCCAGAAAGGACCGGCATGAAATATTTAAAGTGATGAAAAGCAAGGACCTACAATCAAGATTACTCTACCCAGCAAAGCTATCATTTAGAATTGAAAGGCAGATAAAAAGCTTTTCAGACAAGAAGAAACTACAGGAGTTCTTCAGCACCAAACCAACATTACAGGAAATGTTAGAGGGACTTTTAAAAGAAGGAGGAGGAGAGGGAGGAGGAGGAGGAGGAGAAGGAAGAAGAGGAGGAAGAGGAAGAGAAGGAAGAGAAGAAGAAGAAGAAGAAGAAGAAGAAGAAGAAGAAGAAGAAGAAGAAGAAGAAGAAGAAGAAGAAGAAGAAGAAGAAGAAGAGATAAAAAACATGAAAGGATAAATAAAATGACAGTAACTACATACCTATCAACAATTACTTTAAATAGTAAAGGGATAGAAATAGATATTTCATGAAAATGAAAATTAAAAAAATAAGCTGGGTTACCAATACTTAGACAAAATACACTTTAAAACAAAGACTATAACAAGAGACAACGACCCAGTAATCCCACTTCTAGGTATTTATCTGAGGAAACCCAAAGCACTATTTCAAAGGGACATTTATATCTATATATTCATTGCGGCATTATTTACAATAACCAAGATATGGAGACAACCTGGGTATCCATCAGTCGATGACTGGATAAAGAAGAGGTGGTACATATATACAATGGAATATTACTCAGCCATAAAAAAAGAATGGAATCTTGACATCTGCAACAACACGGATGGACCTGGAGGGTATTACGCTGAGTGGAGTATGTCAGACAGAGGAAGACAAATGCCATATGATTTTACTTATATGTGGAATCTAAAGAACAAAATAAACCAACAAACAAAACAGAAACTCATAGATACAGAGAACATGTTGAGGGTTGCCTGCTAAAAGGGGAATTGGGGATTGGGTGAAAAAGGGGAAGGGATTAAGAAGCACAAATTAGTACTTACAAAATAGTCATGGGGATGTAAAGTATACCATAAGAAATAGAGTCAATAATATTGTAATACTATGTATAGTATCAGATGGGTTCTAGATTTACCTAGGTAATCACTTTGCAAGTTATATAAATGTCTAATCAGTATGTTGTGCACCTGAAACTAACATAATATTGTGTCAAGTGTAATTGAAAAATAAAACAATTATTAAAAATAGAACATATATGCATATATACATATAAAAGAAAATAAAAAGTATTGACAATAGTTATTTCCATGGTGAGAATTCAGATGATTTAATTTTTAAATGTACTTCTCATATTTTCCAAATTGCCTACAATGAACATGACATACTTTGAAATATTTTTCTAGATTTGCATTTTTATTGCGAAAGTGATCCATGTTCACTGCAGAAAATTAAACTTTGTTACCACTGGGAACAGCTTGTTATGAATACCTCCAGATGTTTTTCTATGAATATCTAAATACATATGTAGAGGGCATGAGTTTCACTGTCCACAAATTCAGGTGTACAAAGAGGGCAGCTTTAGTTTTCCACAACTGACTTTTGTTTCTGTCTCAAGCCCCCATTCCACCTACTGCCAGAAATTTCATTTTAAGCAATGATGAGTAAGTGCAGGCAAATAAGAATTTTCTCAGGAAAATAAGGGTTTTCTCTGTGAATTGAACTTACCTGCCCCCTTCTTTTCCATGGACATGCATCTTCATCTGAAGGGGGCTGACATGGTACCCAGGTGTGTGTGGGTGCTGGTGCTCACTTATCATCTGACCTTGCTATGTGAGCAGAGACACACTTTTCACCTGGCCTTGGTCTGCACACTCTTCACCAGCTGACAGACTCCGAGACAGCTGCTTATAAATCATGCCAAACACTCTGGGGAACCCCTTTTTCAACGGTGAGCCCTCTTCCAGTCCAATAGCTTTGGGCCCTCCATTTCTCAAAGCCCCTCTCAAGGGGTCACATGGAAAACTGTTGGACGCTCCCCCACTCACCCTTGGAAGGGACTTTCTCGAGCTTTCTCTGGCTCTGAGAGAATTTTCTTTTTCTCTGAGCTACAGCCACCTGAATCGGGGGCCTTTTGTGAGCGCCACCACCCTATAAAGTTCAGGCGGGGTCTCTTTGACTCTCCCATCCCCAACTACCTTAGACCTGTGACCCAGATCTCCCTTCTTCAACCCGGAAAGCCTCAAAGACACTGAATCCTTTTCAGATGTGCCCCCTACACTCCGAGATCATTCTCTGCTTAGATTGTGCCCTCTCTGGGGCCGGTGTGACCTGTGATCTTTGTCCTCTCCATGTGGGTCAGACAGCGTGTTCAAGTGTCTGAGGCTTACAACATAAACCTGATGTCAGGAGCCCTCTGACACAGCCTGGAGACTATCCAAGCCTTCCCTTCTAACCAGTGTCTCTATCATAGAATATAAAAGTCTCTTCTGAAATGCCAAAGCTGAAAATTAACTTTGTTTCTTTGATCTGGTGTTCTGCACTTGCACTACCATTTTTCCTCAAGGCAGGAGCAGGAAATGATCTCATTGCTGCCTGAAATTGGAAGGGATGGGGGGGCGGTGCTGGCAGAGAAAGAACAAAAAAGCACGCCTGTCACTATTTTAAAATATTAACTTACTATATTTGCATCTTTGGGTGGATGAAACATAGATACATAGATAGTTTAATAACAGTATGACAGTGGTATCAGGCCACTGTCCACAGTATTCTTTTCTTCACTGAACAATATGTCTTGGAGTTATTGGGCTAATACATTCCTTGTAGCAGCTGAATAATATTCTATTGTCCTACAGTAGTACCCCCTTACCTGAGGTTCTGCTTTTCATTATCTCAGTCATTCCTGTTCAATCATGGTCCAAAAATATTAAATGGAAAATTCCAGAAATACCAGGGTGCCAAAAAAATGTATACACATTTTAAGAGATGGTCAATTTTGCTCAAGCAATAGTTGGCTGTAATCAGAAGTGTCTGGACGCTGATGGTAACCGCTTTGAGCACCTCTTGTAGTTGCAGAAGTCAAACGTGACTTGTATTCATCTTTTGTTATGGGTATATATTGAGTATTACAATTTTAATAGTTTTTCCTTTCTTAAAATGGCACCCTCTGTAAACAATTCCTAAGTTTTAAATCATATGCCTTTTTGAGTAGTGTAATGAAATCTGGCACCATCCCACTTTGTCCCACCTGGGACGTGAATCCTCCCTTTGTCCAGCATATCTATGCTGTATACACTACACGCCCAATATTTACTCAGTAGCCGACTCGGTTATCAGATCGATTGTCATGCTTGTGTTCAAGTAACCTTATTTTACTTAACAATGGCCCCAAAGCACAAGAACAGTGGTACTGACAATTCAAATAAGCCGTAAAGTTTCTCTACTAATGGAGTTCAGTGCTATCTGTGGTTTCAGACATCCACTGGAGTTCTTGGAACACATCCCCTGAGATATGTATCTGGTTATCTAATTCTCTGATTAAAAAATAGAGTAGTTCCAAGTTTTTCACTATTATAATGCTGCAATGAAAATTTTTGTTCATACTTCTTGTTCACTTGATAAACTATTTCCAGAGGGTAAGACCCAAGAGGTGGAACTGTTATGTCAAAAGATATTGCTACATAGCCCCCACCAACAAAACATATATAGGAATATTACAGATTTTTAAAATAATGCTTGAATTTCATGAAAAAAATGAAGCTCTATTTAATAAATAAATTTAATAAAAAATGTTGTAATAAATCAAAAATATACAAGATCCATGCCATAAAAAAATCTATATGCCAGACAGATTAAAGCTCTAAATAGAAATAATAAAATGGCTAAATTATTAGGGGAAACAATACCAGAAACATGAGTATTACTTTGCTTTGGAAAGAGAAAGAACTTCTTAAGCCAGATCATTTTTAAAACAGTAAAAGATACCACAAACAAAGGCAAGAGATAAATGAAAGATTGGAGAATATATTTGCAATGTATAAAACAGGCAACTGGTTAATATCACTAAACAAAAAGCTCCTTTAGAATTGATTTTTAAAAGGGGCAAAAGATTACAAAAAGCAATGCAGAAAAGAAGAAATTGCAAAGGCTAATGCGGTTGATTGCAAACAATGACCACACAATTTCCCCCTCCCGGCGTTAAGAGGCAGTGTCTATTCCTCCACACCCACCCCAGTCTGAACTGACCATATATCTTGCTTTGGCCAATGGGAAATTAACAAATACAATGCAAGCAGAGAAAAGTAGTTGGTATTGGGGCTTGCCCTGTCTTGTTCTTCTGAGAAACACTGCCACACCAACCCTGTGACAGGCCCAGGCTAGCCTGGTGGCTGAGGGGAAACACATGACCCCCTCACTTCCCTCACCTTAGCCAACAGCCAGCCAACTTCCAACAACCAGAGCCACTTAACTGACCAGTAGCTAACCACAGACCCATGAGGGAGCGGAAATAAGACCAACAGAACTGTCCAGTTGAGCCCAGCCCAAACTGTTGACTCAAAGAATTGTAAACTAAATAAATAGCTATTGGTTTAGCCACAAAGTTTTGGGATGGTTTGTTATGCAGCCAAAGCTCACAAAAACAGCTAATAAATAAAAACGTCTTCAAACCCACAGCAGCAAATTTTAACAGAACATCATGTTTTACCCATCAAATTGACAAAAATGAAGACAAACGATAACTTCAGTTCAGGCAGGGATGTGAAGGAATAAATATTTTCATTCATCGCTGACAAGAGTGTAAATTGCCGCAAACTTATTTGAGAAGTAATGTGACAATACCTATTAAAACTGAACATTCCCATACATTTTGACCACTTCAGGGGATTCATCTTACAGAAACAAAGCATTGTCTGTATTGGGGGGAAAATCATCAAAGAAAGAAGGAAAAACGAAAGGAAAGGAGGTTGAAAAATAGGGGGAGAGAGAGAGAGTGAAAGACAGAAAGAAGGAAAGGAAAGAAACCCTGGGAAAATATGGATATCTGTCATTAGGAAAACATGTAATAATATTTAATACATGCATATTATGGATTATCATATAAATATTAAAGGAATGAATTAAAGCTATAGCTACTAATTTGGCAGAATGAATTTGATTTTCTGTTTAAATTTTTGAAGTAATTTACAATGTAATGGACGTAATACAATTCTATTTTTCTAAAAAATAAAGATGATATATGTGTACCTGTTTAGCAGAAGAATATTGAAATGTGTTCATTTCACAATTTCCTTTTATCAAGCGGTCCTCCCAAACACATGGAAATAATGAATGTCACAGAAGATTATAAAAACAGAGGTTAATTCATGGCTTTTGAGTTTCAAATTCTGATGTCCTCATCTAAACCATGACTACCAGACATCCAAGTGTGTAGATCTGTCAGTAAAACCTTTGAATCAGGTGCCCCATGTGTATTTAGGTACTTAAAAATATGTATATGAATTATTATACATTATGAAATATATACAAAAGTGTGACTATTAAAAGGAAAGCCAAAAGAGGAAATAAGCTATTATAAATGTTATGTTATTATTCTATACAATTAACAAAATCTTTTTGCTATTACTAAAAACATATATCCTCAATCATAAACAATTTTTAGTTATAGCAACTTAATTGAAACATTTTTTTTAATCTTGGTTGACCCCTTTGTGATACAGTAATTCAAAGGCCTATTCCAGTTTCAATTTATGTCATTTCTTGATTTAATGGTTATTGTAGCCAAAAGAGGTAACTCTCAGAGTTTCAATGTCCAAATTGAAGACATTCATCATTGGTGGTATTGCTTGCTCACAATCTCAGCCACCAAAGAATGTGTCAAAAATTGGCTAAAACATTTCCATCTTCCTAGATGTTAAGCCGTTCTTCTTGCAAAGGTTTCATAACATACTGAAAATTCATGTTTTTAGGAAGCCATTTCAAAGCATATTGAAACTTCACTCTAGAAAATTTTTATATATAAATTAGAAATTTCTGTTTCCTAGATTTGGGGGATGAAATTTTTCATATTTTTAATAAGTAGTTTCAAAATATACTGAAATCTTTCGCCCTGGGAGATTTTTATATATGGGTTAAAAATATTGTTTCTTGTGTTCGTTTGTTTGTTGTTTTTTTAATTTAAAGATATGAGGGGCTTTTAAAAATTATTATTTATGGGTAACATGTGCTTAAAAATATTCATTTTCAAAACGCTTTCTCAAGAGCAAGATTTTGTTTCAAAAAGCAATTACTTTCTCATGCATTGTTAAAACACCATCTGAGATTGAAGGAATAGATTAAATATGTTTAATTTGTCAAAAATATCTGCCAGGTAGCATTTGATTAATATTGTCATCTGAAATGAAGTTCATTAAACTTGAATGTCTGTCTTTTTGTGAAAGAAAAAATATCTTTAACATCACTTTCAACAACTCTTTTAAACACTGCCGTGAGGTAATCAGTGAAGCTCCGGGTAGTACAAAAGATTTCAAAATTTTTCCCCATTTCGTTACAAAGTACTGCAAAGAATTTTACCATTTAAAGGGCTTGCTTTTCTCAGAGCAATCCCATGGCAGGTTCAATGGGGTGTGCTGCGTTCCTCTGAAGATAGACAGACGCTCACCACTCCAAACATGCTATCTCTTCCATTAGTCCCCAGCGCCGACTCATATTAAATATTAGGAAAGGTCAATCCCTTTCCTTTGTGATTAAAAAGTAGAAATAGAAGTTTTAATATTTTCCTCTCATACGCCAGGGGATCTATTGTGCCACCCACTTCGGAAATCACCTCTCTCAGTAACCCATTTGGAAAATTACTTTCTATGCCACAAGGAGATAAAATCAGCTGGCTGAGGCAAGAAGAAAGAGCAAGAGAGACCTGAGCAATAGAGTCCAGTGGGGTCCCTGAAAGGTGTGCTGCATCTGCTTCCTGGGTCCCGGGCCGCAGCCCAAGGCCAGCCCTGGGGGGGTTGTTGAGGCTCCCCACCAGTCAGTCTTCGATGGCTCTAGTAAATGGGGGCTGGCCTTGAATTTGTTGGGAGGCTAGTGATCCTAAGCCTCCAGGAAGACAGATGGGAGGCAGTGACCTCCCAGAACCTGCCCACGCTCCCCAGTGGGGCTGCCTGGTGGGCTGAGAGTTGTGGAGAAGGACATTCATCAGTGCAGATGAGAAGGACACGGTGTGACCAAAGACATGGAAATACGAACCAAGCAAGGGAGATGGAAGCCACTATATTCTGGAAGGGACGGGGTACGGCTCAGAAGAAGGGGGGAAATGATGACCCTGACCCAAAGCAGTCTCACCTGCCATACCCCGACCACCGCCACCGTCATTTCCACCACCAATCAGAAAGACTCCTCCCGGAGAAGGGAAGATGGGACAAATCAACATGGCTAGGACAGCTTTCTCCGCCCCCAGGCAGAGTGGCGGACTCAAGGTAAAAATTCAGTTCAGCGATAGACATAGACAGTTACATTGTTTTCCCTTTTGAATTTGTGGCTTGAGGTAAGTACCCACAATACCTGTTATACCTTTGTACCTACACAAAGATGTGTGAGGATACACTCCAGGCTGTGAACAGGGCTTAGTTCAGCAGGCTGGGGATGGAAGGTGACTGAGGTGGGGGAGGAATCACTGATTTATCCTTCTTTATACGTATTGTTTTACTTGTTCTTATTTCCATTTATAACTTTTGTAATTCAGATACGAGATCATTAAAAATATATATGTAGAGCATTTACCAGCAGGCTGGCCAGTTTTGTGAATGAAGCTGTGGTCACAGGTCCTGGTGGAGTTTTGGTTCACCCCCATGCTGCCACTAACCAGTCCCTCATGGAAAGTGTTGTTACATTTCTACAGGACACAATGTCACGGGACGGTGCAGAAGCAGCCGCACCCAGAGTCTTCAGTCAACTTCCCAGAATTTTCTCAAGAATACTCAATAAAGAAAAGTACCACCATGTCTGCTGAGGAGAGAGGAAAACTCCAAGCCATGACAAAAGTATACAAGGCTCATTATGGGAGCCCCCAAAGGAAAAGAAAAGAGGTTCAAGAATTTTGATACATCAAATAACTTCCTCCACCTTGTTCTTGTCTGTTCTGCGTACCACAGACAATCCTGGAGATGGTGCAGAAGAATTGGGAGAACGTAGAATAACACTGAGGATGCTGAGCAACCTGATAAGTCTACTACGCTGAGGAAAATTCTGAAAATGTGATTGTTTACCAGGTTAAAGGACAGCCTGATTTAGCACAAAAGGAGGTTGTCCTGAATGCAGTGCCGTGCCCCCGATGGGATCCTGGAGCAGAAAAATGACGTGAGTGTAAAAACCAGTGAAATCTGAATGAAGGCTGGGGTTTAATTAATAGGAATGTGCCAAGCTTTGTTTCTTAGTTTTGACAAATGTATCACGGTATAGTGAGATTTTATTAGATTTGACAATTAACATTAGTGGAAACTGGGTGGGAAGAAATATGAGAACTCTCAGTACTATGTTTAACAATCAAAAATTATCCCAAAATAAAGTTTATATTTTAAAAAGAGATATTGTCAAGGTTAAGAAGAGAAAGACCTGGAAGAAGAGGAAGATGAAGATGAGGTGGCTAGAGATAAATAGATAAATTTGTCAGTTCTAGTGCAGGTTTTCCTTTTCTCCAAAGGAATTAACTGCCCTGTACACATCTCACTTGTTTTTGGAAAAAAGATGATTGAATTGTAAGGATATGTAAGATCATTTTTAATAGTAAACCGAGTAGTAAGATAACCTTGTCTTTCAGTGAGGTTTGCAATAGCTGTTTACCTTGAGTGGTACCCACTACGAGGGCTATAAACTGGCGTGGAAACTTCAACTGGGTTGTGTATTACACAAATGATATATGGGATGGTAGTTTGCTTTTGATACAGCTTAAATTAAATCATTGTCCTGTGAACTGAATACCAGTTTACAATTGAAAAAGAAGCTCCAACTGTCTTGTTGACATTCTGAAAACTTCTAAGTATATACATTATTTCTTTTAATTTTAAATAAAAACGTGCTTTATGGGGAAAAAAACTTATATGTAATAACCTCCCCCACAAATATCTTGACCATTCTGAAAGGTAATATATTTCATTGTTGTCTTTATTTATAATTTTTATTATTAAGTACTATTTTTATAATCAGGAAAAGCTTTACAGAAAGATGCTTTAAACCAACCCAGAAATACACAAACTGGAGAGAGTGAAACCACGTGGACATGATGGCTAAATCTGGGCAGAGAGGACAAAGGAAAATCTTTCACTCTGAGAACAGAAGAGACCTGGGAAGGTGAGGGAAAGATATCAGCCCTGCCTTGGTATCAGGGTGCGGTAGTCAAAAACAGGCTTTTAAGTTTTTATAGTAAAAAGGTCATTATTATTAAAATAATGTTTACAACAATTTCAAACAAGATTACATTGAAAATTCCTTGTTCTTCCCCCATTTCATTCCCCAGAAGTAACCACTGGTAACTACACACTGTTGGGCATCCTTCCAGACTCTTTCTGTACATATATAAAGATAAACTTAACAGAAATGGGATCATATTATACCTAATATCATATCATGTGCTTTTTTCCGTGAACATTTTTGACCCTTTGTGTATATAGGTCTAATTCATTCTCTTGAGAAGCTTCATTGTATTCCATTTTATGGATAAACCCTTAAATTATTCATCCAGTCTCCTATTGATTTTCACTTACAGCGCTTCCAGTTTCTTGCCATTATAGATGGTGCTGCCACATTGCTGGTGCTCTGATAAGTGCAGTCTTTGCATCAAATCTCCTGAGCTACCATCCTGGTATCTTCAAATGCTAACTCTGTGTTTTTGGACAGACTATTTAACCTCCCTGAAACTCAGTGCCCTCATTTTAATTGGAGATAATATTTACTTTATAGGGAGGGTGTATGGATTAGACGAGTTTATGTTAATGAGTGAAATTACATGAACAAAAAATGTCTGGTAGTTTCCCCAATATGGTGTGTGTGTGTGTGTGTATGTGTGTGTGTGTGCACGTGCATGTGTGCCTATAGATGGAGATATGAGAGAGAGAGACAGAGACAGAGAGGGATGGAGGGATACAGAGATAAAGATAGATGGATCAACAAAATGATAGATGGACAAATGGATGGATGGGTGGATGGATGGATGGATGGATGGATGGACCAATAGACAGACAGATAGATACCTGTTAAATATGGAAGCCTAGCAAGAATTATTCCTCACAACAGGGCATGGGGGAATTTCACAAAGTGATGATCAATAAACTTAAGTTCCTTCCTGTCCACTCACAGAAACAAGGAGCAGACCAAACACAGAAGCTATGGGAGATTTAGATTCTCTGAGGTATCTGCTTGAGAAGCCATTAAACCAAGAGCAGTGCCCCTGAAGTGACAGTTGCCCACCTCAGAAGGTGGAGAAACAATGGATGAAATGCCACTATTCCAGATCGAAGAAGTGGTTCAGGAAATAGGAATGGCAAGAACACTGAGAACACATGGCCCCATCATTTTAATAGTGTGTGATCGCCAGAAGGGTAAAGCTCTATATAATCACAAATGTATCCTAGACTTTGGCCAGAGAAATTGTAAAACATCCGGAGAACAGCAAGACTAAGACTCTTAAAAATGATATAGCTACAGATGTGAGAAGCTTCCAGAATCCAAACCTGACCAGACTATAATAAATAGTCCTGGCAAGGAGCAGGAGAGAGTATCTCAAAAGGCCTATGAGATAACAAAATATTTAAAAGCAGAAGCAGAGTCTTGCAGCCATCTTTTATTCAATCAGGTCTCACATCCAGTAAATGGTATGCCTGGTACAAACCTCCTGGAGAATGATCTTCCTAAACCCATTGTTAATCATGCAAGGCCCTAGAGTCCTGTGTGGTTTACAGAATAAAGTCTAGAGTCCCAGCCCTGCATTCAGAGTCCTCCCAAATCTGGTCCCAGCCAGACTTACCCCACTCCCCTCTACGTACATTCTGACCTCACAACCACTGGAGTTGCCTTTTGTGGTAATGACTGTCTGACTGTATCCTGGCCTAGAATATAATGGTGGACACCTGCAGAGTGGGGCCTGTCACCCACATTCCAGTGGGAAATGGTCCCTACCTGACTTCCTCTGGTTCTGGTTGAACTCACAAGATCCCACTCCACACCTGGCCATTGGAGGTTTCCATCCTTCTATTCAGGGACCAGCCTACAGGATAGGAACCCAAGCCAGACCAAACCCAGCCTTTTGAAGTAAGATAGGTGATACATGAACATGGGGACAGATTCAGCCTCCATTTTCCTTGAGATCAGAAACCATTAAAATGTGGGCTGGGCCTGTCAGCCACCATGCTACCCACCATGAGGAAGGCTGGCCTCTCAGCTCCATAAGGGCAGTAGATTCTGTCTGGCACAGGGTGCATACTTATTTGTTAAATGAATAAATAAGTGTGACAGGACTGAATAGGTCAGCAGGCAAATAATAGGACAGTCAGAGCCAGTGGGGGGAGAGAGATTGATTGATTGATTGATTGATTGATTGATTGATTGATTGATTTCTGACTGTGTGCCCTTTAGACTTCCCAGTTAAGTCTGCTCACAGATTCCATTGCTGTGTTCCTGCTTACGCTAACTTGAGTTGGGTTTCTGTCACATAACCAAAAGACCCTTCCCTACACATGCTCAAAAGCTCAAACCTCTCCATGTGCTACTTCTCCCACGCAGTCTTCCAAGATGCTCTCAGCTCAAGGTACCCTCTGTGCTTTCTGACCTCCAATAGCACATTATCTAAACCTTCTAGTAACATTTATTATTTTCCTACCTTGATGTAACATGCTTGATTACACAGCTGCAGCAGACACCATTGTTGCGCCCCCTTTTCCTGGTCCAGCAGCTATGATCCCACCCCTGAGGCTACAGGTGCTGGGCTAAAGGCTCTCACCTACAACTTCCCTGGAGCAACGGAAGCCCAGAGGTGCCTGGGAGTTAGTTACCACAGGGCCACATCCCCGTCCTGTGGCAACTGGCTGCAGAGAACAAAAGCTGGCCCTTTCACCTCAAGGCTGCACTCTGCAACACCATTCATGCTCCTGGGGGTCAGGCCGAAGCTAGCTTGACTCTCCATGCTAGGCTCTGCTTATAAGGAATCTAAGGTAACAAACATTCCATCTTCCTAACACATCTCTAAAAGACAAGATGTTTGTCAATTCCCCTTCTATCTTATGCGCGGTGCCTTCGAGGCACTCTGAAAACCAAACAGGAGAGGGTTGTAGAGGAGGAATTGAACAGAGTTAATAATTTTTAGTAGAAACGGGAGGCTTAAATATTACGTATGACACAAACCTACAAACACAGCATAAGGAAGCAAACTTCTAGGACAGGCTACAACTTTAAAATAATTCAGAGAACAAAACAATGGTCTATTTTTTAGTTCTATCCAAAGGAAAAGCTAGACATGGAAATTTACAGTTTTAGAAATTTTTATTTTCTTTTACTGATTCTTTTCATCGTTTCCTGAATTTCCCAACTCAAGTAAATTCCCCAATTCATCTGTGATGAAATGGGCCTTTGATTTTAATCGCAATATTACTACAACGACTTCAGTATATACACAAAACCTATTTTTTAAGGAGGCTTGTTTTTCCTCAAAGCCTACTTCCCTTGCCAAATGAAGTCTTCTACAAAATAAATAAATAAAAAGGTACAGGGCCTTGTAAATTGAACTATATTTTTACGTCTTGGTTCTGTGGCTTCTCTGGTATGCATATTTTTTCTTCCACTGATCAGGGCTATCAACTTGAGAGAACTATATAGTTTCTGGGATACTTTGTAAGAAGAAACTTCCAGACTACATAAAACTAAAAAAGGTTTCCCCACGGTGCAGAATCCATGGGCTCTGGGCTACACCTGGCTTCCCAACGTTAAAATCTATAGCGGACCCCTCTACCTTGCTTCAGCCCCTGAGGGGTTGTTGAACCATTTCACAGTCTCTCTATGTAAGTACATCAGTAAAAATACGCATGAAGACACCGGCCTAACTCCTGCCCAGCACAACACATGCACACTCCGACAGAAACCCTCAGCCAGGAACATTCCACTCTCTGGATTTAATATTCATTGGCTACTTCCTCACCCAGAGTTCCAAATTCTCAGTGTGAGACAATGTTTTCTTATTAAACATTTTCCCCTAAGCCTCATTACCTCTCTGTGGTAGAAAATTATTGCGGTGCTTTAGCTGTCATTTCAGAAAAAAAAAATTAATTTACAAAAGAGGGCGAATAATCTCCAAACAACAAATTCTTCTGAACTTGGAATCTGGCACTTCAAATCAAGTCATATACCCAATTGTCCCGAAAATAAGACCTAGCTGGACAATGAGCTCTAATGCGTCTTTTGGAGAAAAAATTAAGACTTGGTATCATATCATATCATATCATTGTGATATGATATGATATGATATGATATGATATGATATGATATGATATTATGACTGGGTTTTATGTTAATTTTTGCTCCAAAAGACACATTAGAGCTGAATGTCTAGCTAGTTCTTATTTTCAGGGAAACACGGTAGAAGGGGGGAGGCTGTGACTGCTCCACAAACTAGAGAGAGCAGCTGAAACTGACCTGAAACTGACCAGGAACATACAAAACGGAGGAGAGAAGGGGAGCCAGTGGGAAGCCCTGACCACAGAAAACATGCCATGAAACGCCATTCATGAAGATAATAACTGGATGGCACTCACAGGACAGGTGGGTGACAAGAGGAGCAGGTATGCTCAGTTCAATATAAACTAACGGAAAGCGCTATACCATCACTTCCACCGCAAACCCGTGGCTGCCAACTATTGCATCAAATCGCCTGCCAAGTGGTCATAAACACCGTCTCCCCTTTCCCGTGCCCTGACTATTTAATGAACTCAGTAATTTTTAGTACTAGGAAATCTTCAGAAATTAAATCTACATGAAAGTTTATGTCATAAATACAAGAATTGACCCTTTAAAGATACAAAAAAAAACCGTTATATCTTTTATTTTAAAAGGAATTAGCTCGTGAAATATAGTTGACTCTTGAAATATCTGAGAAAGCTGTCCCCAAATGGACAATAGTATACCACGTGGTTCCTCCAATAAACTGTGCTCTAGTATAAGCAGAAAATAACAAAACCTGATAATATTTGTCCCTATGCCAGCCTCCCAGGTCCTTTCAAACTTACTGAACTGTGTTAAACCCCAACAACGCAGATCAAGGTCGTAAATCATTAACACGTGTTGAAGTAGCGAGACCTCAAACACTTACTAATTGAGTGATCTAGAATAAGTCATTTAATCCCTCTGAGCCACAGCTCCCCTTGGTGCTGTTGTGAAACGTAAATGAGGTCATGGATATCAGATGTCAAGCCCATGGCAGACACTTGCTGAACACGAGATTGTTTTCTCCTTTTCTGGTACATTCTCTGAAGTAGGAGTAAAGGATTGGAGTGTACAGGTACAAGGATATTCGATGCCCTCACACCTGACTGTCAGCCCTCAGCCCCTTCCCCTGGGCAGGTCATGCACATGACCCGGGAGGGGACCCCTGATCCCCCTCAGTAACTCAGGGTGTCAGATGGTGAGCTCCTGGGGCTTAGAGGAGAGAAGCCCTGCCCCTTGGATGGTGCAGAGAAGAACTTGCTCACTCAGCAGGAACGAGGACAACAGAAGCTTTTCTGACATTTTCCCTGAGTCCCGGCCCACAGGATTAGTGACCTGCATCACGGTAGCACACCTCTAACCATGAGCAAGCAACAAATGAAGACCCCAAGAGGCCCCTCAGAACCTGCATCCAGGTTGCCAGCCTCTAGCCTGAGAGGCTTGTATGTACCAAGAACCTGCATGCAAGGGCCTCCTTTGGAAGTAAAACAGTGATATCAATGGAGAAGGAGCTGGCGGGTTCTCTACCCAGCCCCTGGCCTACCAAGGTGTTTGTAGTCAAAGCAGGAATATTGGGGCCTGGGAACACGAACTCATTAAGGGCATTGTTCTACTGAAAGAAACAGGGCAGAGTGGAAGGCAGAAAAGTGTTTCCAGGACTATTTTGCCTGGGGGGGGGGGGGGGACAGAGAAAGAGAAAGAGAAAGGAGGGAAGGAGGGAGGGATCGAAAGAGAGGAGGAAGGGAGGAAGGAAGGAAGGAAGGACTAGCTATAGCCGGCTACTAAAAGAGCCCAGTGGGGCACAAAGGTCTCTATCCATGACAGGTAGAGGCTCCCGGCTTCCCCGATTTGTTCATGCAGTCGGTCCATCACTCAGCAGCTTTACTGAGCATCCTACATGCCCGACATTCTGCCTCTGTCTGCCAAAGGCACAGTGGACAGTGCAGCAGACCCATCCCTGGGTGCTGGAGCGAGCACACCTCTCCTTCTCACCCCCCAGCACCCAGATACTGCTGCACCCCCATGAGCTACTCTAACTTAGCTTCCACAAGAGGGCCTGCAGGCCACTGGTGGCCTTTGTGGGTCCCCAGCCCCTTTCTAGTTCTCAGAAATAAGGAAATTGGGATCTGACACACACAACAGTTTCTTGTGAGCTTGACTAGCTGGAATCACCTCCAGATACCCTGGAAGAATTGAACCTTGCTGCTGGTCCTCAAAATGGAGGCTATTTTCCAGACATGGTTAATTAGGAGCCAGGAGGCTCTATTTACTGGGCAGCCTCCCTACCAGCCAGACATCTCGTATTCTCCCCTCAACCCCTGTTATGCTCATGTTGCATTGTCCACATGTTTTTTTCTTAGTTTGATTTTAACCAAGATAATTTCCTGAATCAGACTATGTAAGTTACTGCCTCCAATGGTCTGTACCCGCGGGACCAGTCCTTATAACTGGGCACCACGGATCACCTGAGCCTTTAGTGGGTAGTGCCAACTCCTCTCCCAGATCATTTCAATTCCAGCCAGCTCCTTCTGGTCCAAACCTCCCCGACACTTTTCTCCGGATACTCGCAAGCTGCTGATACTCATTCTTTTCCAAGTTCAGGAGGATATTTGCAACTTCGATAAATGTCATGTATTAGGAAAGTATAAAATAGACGCTCAGGATTTCTCTTTTCAAATGGAGGCAGGTGGGGATTGAGTGCAGTTTTGACCCCAAGGGAGCACTTTGCCTGGTCCGTGCACATGCATGTGGGCTGATCACCATAAGCTGCCCAGACATTCAGTAGTAGCACGAGAAGAGCCTCTTCAGAGCCCAGCACTCCACAGACTAATTAATAGAGGTGCCCTGAGCGGGTTGAAAATGCCCCTCCTCACCTGATGAGGTCAGTACAGGTGGGAACGGGGCACACCCATTAGAAATGGGTCCAGGAAGCTGCCATCACCACTGGGGTCTTTAGTGTAAGCACCAGCAATTAATTCTAATTCAAGTCAGGGAAAATTGGAAGGGATCTGGGAGCTCACAGAATCACTTCCAAAGGCTGAAGAATGAAGCTGGATGATGAGGCCGCTCCCGGGGTTGGAAAGCAAACTACAGAAATGACCTTGGAGCAGGGACGGTGAGACCTACTGTTCCCCCAGACCCACACCCCCAGATGAATGAACTCTAATGGGGTCTGTGGGTCTCCAAGTTTCAAAGCCTCATAAAAAAAGCCAATGATCAGCCGGGTTGGATCTTCATGCTCCCTCTGATTGTACTAGGCAGTGAGAAGAAATATCAGGTCCCTTTGGCATCTGTAAGTGGGAAAAACCCCGCAAACTCTACACAGAGGCAGTAGGCCGCTCTCCGAAAGGAAATCAGAGAGCTGGAGTTATGAGAAGGAGGAAAAGATGGGTGTACTCCCTATCCATCTTTTGAAAAGGAAGATAAGAGTGTCCCAACACCCAGAGCCCTCCTGGCAGGTCACACCTGCCTCGGACACTCTGGCTTCCAGCCAGGATTGGCCTGGCAAGACCCCAAGCCTGCTGTGCAGACCTCTCTCCCCCTGAACCCATCCTGCGGGTCAGCCACACTGCCCCAATGACCCTTCTCCAGGGCTAGCAAAATGAGGGGTTAAGGGAAAGGCAGGTGGGCTTGGGATGTCTGTCTTGTCTGGCGCATCAAGTGAACCTGCCCCTCCGATGATACCCCTGTCACCTACCAGTGAGACCAGCTGGAAGGAGGGAGTTTCCTCCACATTTTTATTTTGAGCTACTTTTGATGAAAATGAGAATGGAACCCATGAAACTACTAAGGGAGGTCAGGAAACGTGCTAGCTAGTCAGACTGATGCTGGCAGAGCCCCGCAGGTGGACACCAAAGGCACAGCTCGCAGACCCAGGCCCATGATCCTCTGGAAAGCCCTCCTGACACCCTGCTAGCCCGGTCGCCAGGGCCACTCCTGGACCCCACGTGGCTCCTTCATGGGCATTACCACAGTTTGAACTTTACTTCCTTGGGTGATTACTTATTGATGATGGTCTGTCTCTCTCACTGAAGCATAATCTCTTCAAGGATAGGGACCCCACAAACGTCACCAGCATTTAGCATCTGGTACATAGAAGTAGGAATTCAGTAAATACTTGTTGAATTAGTCAATGACTAAATGAATGAACAAACTAAGCCTGACTTACTTGTTTTCCACATCCCAATTATTCATGTGTGACTCGTACTTCAATGGGTGCCAAGACATTTGGTCAAAGATCATTCTGGGTGTGTCTGTGAGGGTGTTTCTGGAGGAGAGTCACATTTTAATCAGTAGACTGAGGAAAGCAGACTTCCCTTCTTCATGTGGTGGGCCTCGTCCAATCAACTGAAGACTAAATAAAATAGAACAAAAAGGCTGAGTAGGAGGGAACTTCTCCTGCCTAACTGTTCAGCTGGGACATCAGTCTTTTCTTGCATTTGGACGTGAGCTCAGCTCTTCCTGGGTCTCAAGCCTGCTGGCTTTCAGACTGGAATTTACATAGCAGCTCTCCTGGGCCTCCAGCTTGCTGACGGCAGGGCTGGGGACCTGTCAGCTTCCATAACTGTGTGAGCCAATTCCTCATAATAAATATCTTCAGATATGTATATACATCTTATTGGTCTGTTTCTGGAAAAGCTTAATACAACACCCCTCAGCAACACCCCTCTACTGTCTTGACTACACTGGACCCTCCCCTGGGAAACCCTGGTCCTCCCCATGGTCTAAAAGCGGTCAGACATGGTTGCGCAATGCTCTCCCTGCATCTGCCTTGAGGTGTGCAGGTCAATCAGTTGACATGAATGCACCTGCACACCTACCTCTCCAATCATGATGCAGCACGTTTCCTTCACCCCGGAAAGCTCCCCGGGCCCTGCCCTGTCAATCTCCCGTCCACCTCACCCCAGGAAACCACTGACCTGCTTTACAGCACCACGGATCGGTAGACTATTCTAAAGTCCAGAATCAGTTTCCTCTATAATAATCAACCCAAGAAGCTGACTTTTGAAAGCAAAAGCTAAAAATAACAACTGTCTGAAAACCCAGCGGGCACCTATAGCTGTGGGCTGCATGGGAACTGGTGGCCCACCCTCCATCCTGGGGACCAGAACAGTTTTTTCTGGGGTTTCACGTCCATGGGATCATACATGAAATACTCTTTTCAATCTGGCTTATTTTGCTCAACATGTTTTTGAGATTCATCCTTGTCATTGTATGGATCAACAGGTTGTTTTCTTTTATCACTGTGTAGTTTTTTATTACCTGAATTCATCACAATCTCTTTATCTATTCACCAAATGGGGATTTGGACTATTTCCAGCTTTTTGCTTTTATGATTAAAACTGTTCTAAACACTCATGTCCAAGTCTCTGCATGGGCCTGTTTTCATTTCTTCTGGGTAATATTTAGGCACAGAGGAGGAGACGGATAAGGTAAGTTTATACTCAACTTTACAAGAAATGGACAGACTGTCTTCCACAGTGTTTGCACCATCTTACACTCCCAGAAGAAAGTTTTAGCATCACCCTGCCCCCACAGGCAGGTGGAGAGGGGTTCATGTGTGCCTGCAGGGTGTGCAGGCTGGAAAAGCTTGTGGCTATCACTGAACAGAGGGCCCTCCCGGCCAGGTCTTCCCTGCTGGCTGGTCTTCTCAAGCCCTCCATTCTGAACTCGCCTATACACCCAGCGCGCACAATAAGAGGTACCCACACGCAAGCTGAGGAGACAGCACTTTGTGCTTCCAGGAGCCAAAGGCAGAGCTCCATTTTATTCACCTGTGTGTCTCTCCTCCTGACCCCCACACCCTGAGAATCTTGCACCATGCCTGGTATTACCGTTTGCTGCTACATGTGTGATGAACAACCGCAGGGAGGGAGGTAGGGAGGGAGGAAGGAAGGAAGGAAAGAAGGAAGGAAGGAAAGAAGGGGCCTGGTCTAATCACTTGTACTTCCACACCGGCCTCACTCAATTGGAACACTGTTTTCTCCATTCGGATAAACCACTTTGAGCACTGACCTCTCCCAGGGAAAACATTTCTTTCAGTCTTTTAAGGAGAATGCTAAGCCTGATGTAGATGGCTTGAGGAGGGAAGAAGAGCTTCTGCAGAGCCTCCTGCTAACCCATGCCTTCAACCTGAGGACTGACAGAGGGGCGGCCCTGGGGGAGTCTTTCTTCCCACACACACAGACCGGCAAACACGCGTCCTGTGTGCCTGTCCTGGTCCTGGCAGTGAAGGGCTCCAGGACTGCGTCTTATGAATCTCAGGAGTAGCCCTTGCCTTAGTTGAGTGGCAGGATCATTCTAAGCCCAGATTTTCTCCTCTAAAAAGAACAGAGCAGTAATAAGCTAATGTATATGAAAGTGCTTTGAAAACACTAAATAGCTCCCCAAATGTAAGGCTCTATTATCATGTAGCATTTGCTTCTCCTCACCCAGTCTGGCCTCCACCCAGCAGTGAGCACCACCAGGCTCATTAGCTGTGCTGAACAAGTCCTTGTGTATCTGTCAGTCTAGAAACTATGGACAGACCCACTGTCAGCACCCACCAGAGACAACGTATGAGAAGCACAGTGAGGTGCAGACTACTTAATGGGGTACCCATCACTGGGGCTCTGAGGCAGAAGGAAGCATGTGTTCCAAGGCCTCAGACCACAGGACCTAGGAGGTACTGCTTCCTTCCCTTCTTTCCTTCCCCAATGTTCTTTCCCAGCATCCACGCATTCATTTTTTTGGCTACAAAGCTGCTTAGCATCTGAAGGCTGGACCTGGGAAGGAGGAGAGGCTTCTGCAGAGAAGTACTTTCTGCAGCGTTCCCTCCCAATTTCCACTTTGCTTTTCCACGTAAGGAGACAACCTGAAACTGCCTTTCTCTATAGTCAGAAACAGCCCAGCTCAGCTAAGTGACACTGCTGAGTGCCTGACAAACCCCACGACTGCTCAAACGCTCCACTCAAAAAATGATGCCCAGGGAAGTTATATTACCTGGAGTCACACAAGCTCCCCAAATGAGGAGGGAGGAAAGAATGCTTCATCACATGTTTCCAGTACAGCCTGGGCCTCCAGGCACCTCAGAAGGCCCAGTGGGGGTGCTGGAAGCCAAGATGGCGGCCCTCAAGAAATCACTGTACATCAGGGGCCACCCTTGCTGCAGGAAGTGCCTCACACACAGAAGACGGCTATGACATCCTCATGCCTAAGTGCTATGCAAGGGCCCAGCCCCAGACCGTGGCCAGTCTTGCTAAGCACATGATGACAAGTATGGGAGGCCTAGTTCAGTAAAACCTTCACCCACACAAGTCAGCACATGAGCCTCTCAAGCACCTGGACGGAAAGTGTCAATAGAGCTGGAAGAAGGGTCGAAGTGTCAATGACTTCAGCAGCTAAATAGAGCAAGGGCTGGCAGATGCAAGCTAGGGTGTGGCCAGGTCACCACTGGCCATCCTGAACTGGGAGGCTGAGGCTCCTTGTTCAGTGTGTATTCATGACGCTGCCCGCTCGTGGCACACTGATCAACTGATCACGGGGCACCGGAGCCAAGTCTGTGGACTCTCAGCATTGAGGTGAGGACACTGCATACACTGCTAGGGCTTGGGAGGTCCTGAACTTACAGAGGGATTTAGGAATTGATGGAATCACTCAGTAAAACTAGCCTGCCAGATTCCCTTTTCCTCCCAACCCACCCTCGGTTCAGTGCACAATTGTGAAACTCCTACTCTGGGACAGCTAGCAACACAAAAATCAGTATCCTTTGTTCTTATGCTCAACGCACTCACAGTTCCCAGGGAAAGATAGACATGTAAGCAGATCATTTTAAAACACTATGCTAAGTGCTCCACTGGGGATAAAAGTAGGTTCTCTGTGAGCCTAAGAAGAGATGCCTAAACCAGCCAGGGGACTCGTGAAAAATGATCTGTGTTGCTGCTGCCTGAGCTGGGGATTGCTTCTTCTTCATTCACTTCTCCTACTGCAACGGTATTATGGATTCTGGGACATGTTACTAAAGGCAGTTACAGCCTACAGAGTCCATGGCATTCTTCAAGTCGAACAAGTTACATCTTTCAGACACAAATTGATTCTTCTGACTTATTCCTCCACATGCAGCTAGGTTCAAAGCCCCAATGATTCCACCACTCTCCACTCCCTCCCATCCTCTCCTCCCTTCCCCCACCCACTGCCACTGCCTTAGTCCCAGGTATTGGCCATCACTTCTCTGCATAATTTGATTGGCAACAATTATACAAAGGTGGAGGAAGAAACAGCCACATTGCAACACAGTTTTTGTATAATATTAAAATTAAGCTACTATTAACCTGAACTAGATTGTTTTAAGATGGTAATTGGAATCCTCAGGGCAACCAATAAAAAATGACTAAAAATATACATAATAAAAGAAACAAGGGAATTAAAAAGTTACACTAGAAAATATGTATTTAATGCAAAATAAGGCTGTAATGGAGGAATAGAAGAGCAAAGACATAAAGGATATAAAAAACAAATGGCAAAAAGGAAGATGCAAATTATACTTTATCAGTAATTACATTAAATGTAAATAAATTAAACACTTCAATCAAAAGACAGAGATTGGCACTTGTGAATTTTTTAAAACATCCAGCCAGATGCAGTCTACAAGAAACATATTTTAGATTCAAAGATACAATATGTTGAAAGTGAAAGATGAAAAACAATGTATATTGGAATAATAACCAAAAGAATCAATTGTTAAACAAAATAGACATCAAAGTATAAAGTTTTATTAAAAACAAAGAGGGACATTTTATGATGATAAAATGGTCAAATCATCAGGAAGATGTAACAATTATCTCTAATTGCATATATATATGCAATTGTATATATAAATATGCAATATATACACATATATATATGCAAATACACACACACACACACATACACACACACACACACACACACACACACACATCTAACAACAGAGCCCCAAAAACACATGAAGCAAAAACTGACAGAACTGAATGCAGAATTGGATCATTCAACGATGATTCTTGGAGACTACAATACCTCATTTTCAACAACCGATAGAACAATTAGACAGAAGGTCAACAATGAAATAGGTTTGAACAACACTATAAACCACTGGACCTAACAGACTTCTATAGAACATTCCATTCAATGAGAGGTGAATACACATTCTTCCCATGCACACAGGGAACGTTGCCCCAGGAGAGATCATATGCTATGCCATTAAACAAGCTTCAATAAAATTAAAAGTGTTAAAATCACACAAGATGTGTTATCTGACCTCAATGGAATTAAATTAGAATTCTGTAACAGGAATAAATTTTGGAAATCCAAAAATATGTGGAAATTAGACAATACATTCCTCAATAACCAGTGTGTTAAAGAAAAAATTACAAAGGGTATTTTATAATATTTTGAGACGAATCCAAAGAAAATACAGCATACTAAAACATGGTATGCAGTGAAAACGGTGGTTAGAGGAAAACTTGCAGCTATAAACACCCATATTAAAAAAAAAAGAAAAAATCTCAAATCTAGCCTTCTCCCTTAAGTAACTAAAAAGAACGAATACACATAAACCCAAAACAAGCAAAAGGAAGGAAATAATAAAAATTAAAGTGAAAATAAGAAGTCAGACCGAAAAAGTCAAGAACCATATGACTTCACTCATATGTGGGATATGAAACTAAAAGCAGAAAACGGGTAAGACAAACAAAGAAGCAAAAACTCATAGACCCAGACAACAGTTTACTGGTTATCTGAGGGTAATGGGGGAGTAGGGTTGGTAGAAGAAGGAAAAGGGGGTCAAATATATGGTGATGGAAGGAGAACTGACTGTGGGTGGTGAACACACAATGCAATATATATAAACGATGTATTACAGAAATGTACACTTGAAACCTATACAATTTGACTAACCAGTGTCACCTCAATAAATTTAATAAGTAAATAAAATAAAAAATAGAAAGCAAGCAAAAGGAAGGAAATAATAAAGATTGGGGGAAAATTAATAAAATAAAAAAACAGAAAATCAATAAACAAAAAGTTAGTTCTTTACAAAGTTGACAAAAATTAACAAACCTTTAGCTAGACTGACCAAGGGAAAGGAGAGAAGATTAAAATTACTAGGATCAAGAATGAAAGATGAGACATCTCTATCAACCTTACAAAACTAAAAAGGATTATAAGACAATGCTATGAATAACTATATGAAAACAAATTATATAATTTAGATGAAAAGGAAAAATTCTTAGAAAGACACAAACTACTGGAACTATCTCTAGAAAAAATAGAATGTCTCAGTGGACTCGTATAACCAGTAAAGAAACAGAATTAGTAATTTTAAAACCTCCCAGAAAGAACAGCCAAGGCCCAGATGTATTCACTAGTGAATTGTAATTTAAAGAAAAATTAATACTAAGCCTTCACAAACTTTTCCCCAAAAAAGGAAGAGGATGGAACAATTCCCAACTCATTCTATGAAGCTAGTATTACCCTGACACTAAAATCAGACAAAGACATCACAAGAAAACTACAGATCAATACTTCTTATTAATATAGACACAATAATTTTCAACAAAATAATAGCTAACTAAATTCAGCATAGTCAAGTGACATTTATTCCAGAATGCAAAATGTGCTTAACACCTGAAAAAAATCAACGTAACATACCGTATCAACAGAATAAAGGACAAAAACCATGATTATCTGTATAGATGCAGAAAAAGCATTCGAAAAATCCACACCCTTTCATGATAAAAACACTCAACAAATTAGGAAATAGAAGCAATCTTTCTCAAACTGATAAAGGGCATCTATGAAAAAAACCACAACTAACATACTTAATAAAAGATTGAATGCTTTCCTGCTAAGATCAGCACATGACGAGGAAATTCACCCTTGCCAATTCTACTCAACATTGTATTGGAGATTCTAATCACGCCAATTAGGCAAGAAAAAATAAATAAAAGTGATACAGTAGTAGGAAGGAGGAAGTAAAACTATCTCCATTTACAGATGACATGGACTTCTACATAGAAAATCCTTAGGTAACCATGAAAAAACTATTAGAGCAAATAAATTCCGCAAGGTTGCAGGATACAAGATCAATATACAAAAACCAATTGTATTTCTATATACTACCAGCAGAGAACAATCTGAAACTGAATTAGTAAAACCATTCCACTGACAATAGCATGAAAAGATAAAATATTTAGGAAAAAAATTAACAAATCTAAGTGAAAGGAGATGCAGTGATTCCCCAGTAACAATCTTCCCCAGGAGTCATTCGGTTTCAGACCCAAATGTAAAGGGTAAAACAATAAAGCTTCTAAAATAAAATACAGGAAGATAACTTCATGATCTTGAAGTAGATAGAGATTTCTTAAACAGGACACAAAATACAATAACCATAAAAATAATGATCAGTTATACTTCATTAAAATTAATAACTGCTGCTCATCAAAAGATACCATAGTGAAAAAGACAAGTGACAAAACGACAGAAGGTATTCATAATACATATGCCCCAAAAAGATTCATATTCAGAATATATTCAGAATATATATTTTAAATAATTCTTCTACAAATCAAAAAGAAACAAAATCAACAACCCAATTGAAAAAGTAAAGTTAGCAACAGATCTGAACACATCCTTTATAAATAAAGGAGGATACCCAAATGGTCAGTGAGCATGTAGAAAGATGCTCAACATTTTTAGTCATCAGGGAAACAGAAATTCAAATCACAGTGAGAAACCAGTACAGTCCCTTCAGAAGACCTTACATTTAAAAGACGGCCAACACTAAGGGTTGGTGAGAATGAAGAGTATCGGAAACTTTCATACATTGCTGGTGGGAGTAAAAACTGCTGCAAGCACTTTGGGGCAATTTTGGCAGCATCTTCTAAAGCTAAACATCAGACCTACTCTATAATCTTGCAGCCCCATTCCTATGTATATATCTGAGAGAAATGGACAAACATGTCCACCAAAAGGCATGGACAAGAACATTAACAGCTGATTTATTCAGAATGCCACAAAATTAGAAATAACCTAAATGTCCATCAACTAGGGAATGGAAATAAATTGTGGTATGTTCTATAATGGAATTCTACACAGCAATAAACTGCTGATAGACAAAACAATATGGGAAAATCTCAAAGACATAAAAAGTGTACAACCTGTATGACTGCATTTATATACAGTTCAGGCAAAACTAATTGATAGTGATAAGTCAGTGGTTACCTCCAGATGAGGAATAGATGAGAACTGACTGGGATTAAAACTATAATCTTTATAGTTATCATTTTTATTATCTGCAGAATAGTCTATTGTGTGGCTACAATTGAACCTTCTGGAAGACCATTATGTTCTATATCTTGATCTGGGTGGTAGATAGTTACATAGGAGTGTACATGTGTAAAATTAAACCAAGCTGTACACTTAAAAGTAATGTTTCTCAAATGAGAAACAAAAACTCATAGACAGAGACTATGAGTTTAGTGGTTACCAGAGGGTAAGGGGGTCGGGGGGTGGTAGATGAGGGTAAAGGGGATCAAATATATATGGTGATGGAAGGAGAACTGACTCTGGGTGGTGAACACACAATGGGATTTATAGATGATGTGATACAGAATTGTACACCTGATATCTATGTAACTTTACTAACAATTGTTACCCTGCTAAACTTTAATTTAAAAAAAGTTATGTTTCTATGCACTTTATCAAACCATGATTTAAAAGTTTTTTAAAATCACATAATCAAAGGTAAAATAAAATATATTAAATAGCAGCAAAATAAAACAAATTATTTTTAAAAACTGCACCCAGGACTCCAGCCTGGGTCTGCCTTAGCACCCAGCATGCATCATGCCTATTGCCCTATGTCCCGTGGGCTCATGCTGCATCTCAATAAGAGTAGCCACAGATTTCCTGAACATTTTTTACTGACCCAAAATATCGATGGTTCATAATGAACTTGCAGTCAACTAAAATTCCCCAGTCTCTTTTTCGCCATGCACAGCTAGGACCCATCGTCCTCATTCTGTCCTTTTGCATCTTTAAAAAAAAATTTAATGTGATTATCATTACTTGTTACTGCAAAATGTAACGACTCTAATGAAAATCAAATGCAACTGAAAAGAGGGAAATTTCTCAGAGGCCTGACACCCCACGAATTGCCAAGTTCCAGAGTCCTCCAGTCCTTGTCCACTTTCATATTTAATTTTTATGTACTTATAATCACCTCACTGATGCAATTGTGCTATTCTTTTTTTATATACATACTGTTATATCATAAATTTTCCCATAATCTTTATAGTTATCATTTTTATTATCTGCAGAATAGTCTATTGTGTGGCTACAGGCATAATTTATTCTCTGCATTGAACATTTAGGTTGTTTCCATTTTTTTTGTATGCTAGAAAGCACTGCAATAAAATCCTTATACAGTAGACCCTTGAACAATAGGGTTTGAACTGTGTGGGTTCACTTATACGTGGAGTTTTTTTGATAATACTGTAGATGTATTTTCTCTTACTTATGATTTTCTTAATAACATTTTCTTCTCTATAGCTTACTTTTTTGTAAGAACACAGTATATAATACATATGACATATAAAATATGTGTTAATCAACTGTTTATGTAATCCATAAGGTCAACAGTAGGCTATCAGTAGTTAACTTTTGGGGAGTCAAAAGCTACACGTGGATTTTCAACTGTGCAAATGGTTGGCACCCCTAATCTCCACGTTGTTCAAGGGTCAAATGTATATTCATATATTTCTCATTTAAATTATACTATTTGGCTAAATTCTTAGAAGTGAGATTGTTGGGTCAAAAAGTATGATTCTAGGTATGTTTTGCAAAGTGGTTTCATAATTGATATGACCACAAACAATGTATAGAGATACCAGCTTTATCAACCTTGACAACATTGTTATAACTTTTAATAGTATACAATAGACAAAAGATTATTTCATGGATTTAATTTTATTTTGCAATCCTTTGATTACTCCAGCAGTCGTCCATTCTGCCATGTTTTTTTTTTTTTTTGAAATACTGGTATTTAACACAGGGCCAGACACAGAGAAGGAGTTTGATAAACATCTTTTGAAGTGAATTGTACTTTATTTCTTCTGCTGTCACTTGTTCACTCATGCTTTTTGCCCATTTTTAAATCAGAGTTCTATTTGCCTCACTAATTTGAATGAGGCAAGATAAATATTTCCATCTTGTCATATTTGTAACAAATACCCTTCCCTCCATTTCTTGTCCTTATAAAGAAGTTTTTAATTTTTATAAAGTTATATCTGTTTACCTTTATAATATTTTTTATCACTTTAAAACTTAGGATATTATCTGAAAAATCTTGTGGACTATCTTTGGCTAGTTTTCCTTGATTTTTTTCCCATGTAATTCCCTGATAGAACTGTTATTTATTTCTGGTTCATGATGATATATGTAACTATTTTTTTCCAAAAACTGAATAAATCTGCCAACATCATTTATTAAACTGTCCTTCCTTTCTCCATGGTGTGTGATTCCTTCTTTATATTTAATTATTTTATGTAATACGGTCTCTTTCAGACTTTGTTGTTGCTGTAAATTTTTTTAGCACTATATCTCTCTGATTTAATTAGCTTACATGTTCTAAAATCTGTTTATACTGCTCCCCTTTATTATTTCCTGTTTTCTGAGTATTTTAATTTTATTCAGCTTTCCCTTGCCAGTGTAAGTTTTTTTTTTTTTTTTAGTTTCAGATGCACAAGACAAAGTAATACTTAGACGTTTATCATTTCTATCCCTCACACTGTGTGAACCCCCCTTCCCCCATCCACTATCCCTCTGACATCGCACCGAGCCATCCCATTTCCCCAGTGTAAGTTTTTAAATCATTTTCCTAAAGTCCAGTAAAAATTTGATTGAGATTTTGATAGATACTGAACTACAATTTTAAACTGAGAATAGATTTTGTTTTGTATTTGGCCAAAAGACCACATCTGGGAATATAGTAAGTCTCCTCAATTATTCTTCCCTATTTCTTTCCATGGAATATCGTGAAGTACCAAAGAGCATGGGCTCTAAAGTCAGATTACCTGGGTTTGAACCCCAGCTTGAGTACAAACTGGAGTTATGTAACAGTCAGGACTCGTATGTGACAACAACAAAATCTCGGTGGCATACAACATTTAGAGAATGCCAGCGGCATTCTTCTACTGGCAGGTCTCTAGGTCACCTGGATGACCCTGCTCCACAAGCCTCATTCTTGTGGTCAGGTAAGAGGCAGTGAGTACCTGGGACATGTTTTTATCATGGTCAAAGTGGAAAGGCAGGTGGAAACATGCCTTGCCACTGAAGGCCTAGGCTCAGAACTCACACACTCACTTTTGCCCACATGCCAAAGCAAGTTCATGGCTAGGTCTAGTATCAGTGGTGCATGGAAGTAAACTCACTGATGATATTTAGGGAAGAGAATAAATATTTGCTGTAGAATAATGTACCGTACCATGTGACCTGGGGAAATTCACTTCAAGTCCAAGTAGCTTCCCTTTTGTGTAAAACAAATTATCACCTTGCCTACCTCATGGGGCTGCCATGAGGACCAAACGAGACAATATCTGAACACCACACAGCACCATGCCTGATGAATAGCAAGAGCTCAATAAATGTCAAGTATTATTATTGTTGTTCTTGTTTTCCTTATGGACCAAACACTACAATTGACCTTTTGAATCCAGGTGGAAGGCTTTCACTTTTTCCATGTCAGATCTGATCTGCTCTCTGACACTGTTCCAGTCCTTGGAGATTTGGGGGATCGTCATCTATCAAGTAAACAAATTCTGAGAGCCCTACACTAAGTAGGTTCCCATATGTCACTATGTCACCTGGCAGGCATGTTCAGCAGTGATGAAATAGCTGTCCCTGTTGACTTGCTGTCATTTGCATTTCTAGTCATCGTGCCACTGCTTTTCATGGACAGTGGACACGTTGGAGGGGACAAAGCTAACGCTGAAGTCTTCTTTCAATTGTCATCAATCAGTGAATCTATAACTTCAGGTCCATGTGCTTCAAGTTACCCATCAACTTAATTTTCCTGCATAAAATTCTGTGTTTCTCCATTTTCTCTACAAGCCCTCTGTCCAAGGCTCTCCGATAAATCTGAATATGCTACTTGAGGCATCCCCGCTCCCGTCACGTGTCCGTGTCCTAAGTATGAAGTTGTCCCAAGTCTCCGCATGTGACTTTGGTCTGTTCCGACCTTTCCTGTCTCCACTAGGGGCACTCCCAATTATTTGCCCACGATCAGTTCAGAGTCTCTACAGCCCGAAGTGCCACCTTCCCTTACTTTGACAAAAACTCTGCCATTTCTTTGGCCTTTTGAAATCCTCCTTACCGAGGTTAGGGTGAGCATGTGTTTGCCATTCCTGACTTTGGAAATAGAAAAGACATCTGGGCAGCCTGTCACAAGGTTCCTCTCACTTCTGCTTTACCAAACAGCGCCCCCCATATCATCCACATTTATGGCCACGGTAGCAATTGTCCTCATGAATCCTCTGTCATATGGGAAATAAAATGATTAAATCTATATAAGATGCTCAGTTGGACGTATCATATGGCTAGCTTGTGACAGAGATCAGCTTGGAGGTCAGTCTAGAATCTGCAAACAGAAGACGCCGACTTGCCTCCCTGTGGACAGTGAGTTGGGGCCAGTGTACAGCAGGCTAGGCTAGAACCCAAAATTCCAGGGACTGACCTTTCTTGGTCCAGACTTGTGGTCAGTGGGTTTCCAAGCAGCCTCATTCAACCAAGTTCCCACAATGCAGGAGACAGACAAAGATGATCAAGAAAATCAGTGCTCAAGGTCAAGCTCTGTTGACCTTTGGGAAGGCCATCCTTCCCCAAAACTAGGTTAATCTGTACTCTAAAAACAAGACAATAGTGATTTATTTTCTTATAAAACATATTTCAACTACCTGAAAAATATTAACATATTTATATATTTTTTCTTTATTATTCCTCCAAAATCTATCATTTAGGAATGGCGTTTCATATGTGAGAGGGCCAGGAAGCCCTAAGAGAGCTCACCTAAGGCCCAGCACCCTCTCTGCCTTTGTTCACTTCGTCAGCTAAATGCTGGGTTGGTAAATGCTGTCTAATAGATGTTAATGTTCCTGTGACGTGTGTCCTGTCTTTCATAGAATCTGAACATGTTTGTGACATTCGCTTCCTTTTTTCTCATTAATATAAAAGCATTTATTTTCTTCAATTTGATTATCATGTTTTTGTTCTGTTTTCAAGTAAAAACAAAATGACCAGAAATCAAACTGCGATCATTTCCTGAAGCAATTAATCCCTCTGTAAGGCTGAGTTCTGCTGAGCACTTTGATCCACGTTAATCACCAGGGACTGTGTTCCGTCAACACAGCACAATGACTAGAGTGGCTGGCAGTCAAATCATTTGGAATCACTTCCCCCGAGGAGTGGAGATGCCTCCAGACTCGGTGAAGGCAGTCTGAAATATCACTCACCAGATCCATGCCTGGCTCTCTGCAGACAAGGGCAGCCCCTTCCCAGCTCCCATTCACCTTGAAGGAAGGTTCCAGATTCTGATTCCTCCCAGAACTCGCCAAGGGGGCAAGCTTCTACTTCGCCCTCTTAGAAAACCTGACCTACCCAGCTAGCGTCCCTGGCCCTCGCCACCCCAGGGCCTCCTACCAGTGTGCACCAACTGGAGGGTTGCCCGCATATCATGCTGATATGCAGGAGACACAGCCCTCCTGTCACCCAGTGTCCCTACAGCAGCCTGAGGAGAAACGGCAGCTGCTCTCCCAACCACAGCCCCGATCACCTTATCTTTGTCTTGCTCTTTGCAAACTTCTGCCTTCAGTTCTGATGGTCTTCACAAGGCCCAATGACAGGCCAAAACAGAAATGCACAGCTGCCAAGAGCCCAGGAAAATATGGCACATTGGCACAGGTTTGCTGCCACCACATTGGAAACTGATCTGTGAACTGTGGGACCAGAAGTGACCTGAAATCATCAAAGAACCATTGTCCCTCTCTTGCTCCCTATGGAAGGCACTTAGGGAGGAGGTATTTCTAAGCAGCAGGCGCTGACCCATGGATCCCAGCTCCCAGGAGAGAGGCGGAGCCTGCAAAGCCTGTATGGAAGCCAGGGATGCTTAAATCCTGGAACACAGTCTGCTTACACATTTGATTAGGGTTCAATCGCCTCTGCTGTAAACACAATTAATGTCTACATTGTACGAATGATATAGTTAAAGAAGACTAGAATTGTAAAAATGCTTAGGAAAAGTGACTGGCGTGCAGGAGATGGTCAGTGAGGGTTTTCCTTCCATCCTATGGACCACTGTGGTCAAGCTGCAGGTGCGGGATGCGGCAGAGACTCTGTCCCAGGCAGGCCCTACGGTGAGGAGTGAGCGGAACGGGCAGGGATGAGCCCCGAGGGAGCATACCCCACCAAAAGGCACCCCGGTGTGGATTGTAGACACACTGTGCTAACCACACAAACACATCTCTGAGCTAGCTTCAGCCATGGACAGTGAGTTTTCAATTCTGCAGAAGAGAAAGACCTGGAAAACAAGGAAATAGCAAGAGCTGCGGAGCCTTTCTAGCAACATAAATGAGCAGATGGGAGCAAGGCCCCCACACGCACCTGCACAGCCCAGGAGCTCTCAGTCGTGCACATACACACTCAGAGCTGCTCCACCAGGACACAGGGCGGTAAGGTGGTCCCGTCTTCCCGGAATTAGACCACAGGCCTCCAAATTCCATGCAGAAATACCCGGCTAATCTGCTTATGGCAAACACCCTGCCCACAAGCAGCACCTCCCCCACACCCTGTAATCAGCAAAACATCCCCAAAGCCGCATTCTGGGGCTCGGGCTCAGCACCACGCAGCTGCCAGGGCTGCTCCCCTCGCCTCTGTTGGTCTGCCAGGCAAACGGACCCAGAACGGCCATAAGATGTGCCAGCCGATGTCTAAAAATATTGCATTTACTTATAAACATTTTCTCCAGAGGAACCGAGGTGGCTTAGTTATTTAATTAACTGGCACAACATAAATAAAGCATAATAAATTAGACCAAGGGAAAAGGGGAATACAATTGTGTAAACTTAAGAATTAATAGCCTTGACCTTCCGGGCAGTGACAGCAAAACAGGGAAACAGGAGTATATTCAGTTACACGGAGCACGATATCAGGCAGGAGGAAGCAGATGTTCACTAAGTTCTAAAAGATATTCGTCCAAACTGCGTAATGGACAATTTCTTCAGGGGACAAGGCAAACATTTATTGACTAACAACTACCTGCCTGGAACACAAGGAGACCTTTGACACGCAGGGCCACCCAGCCCACAGGAGCTGAGAAGGACGTGACCCGGCATGGACGAGGGGGTTGAGCAGCGTGCTGACCAAGTCCAGCCGGACTCAGCCCCCGGCCACCCTGTGCAGGACACAATCTGCCCATATATGTGGCAGCCTTTTTTCTGCACACCATCTCTGCATCCCTATGGTGACTACGAGACATGCTTTCACCACACATATAAAGAAATCGGGGCTCAGAAAATGTGTCTTGGTTGAGCTCACAAAGCCACGTGACAGAGCTGCATTCTCTGAATCCCAGGTCCAACTGCTTTCTCCTACACCTGTATTGCTAACGGTGTCAGCCGCAGAGACCAAGGCATATTCCAGACAGTTTGTTTTCTTGTAAGACCCTTGACAAAAGCTGCCACTTTGCATAGGGGACTCTGATGGGGCCGGGAGGTATAACGAAGGCCAAGTGCAGAGCTTTCTGGTGGTCCGGCTTCCCCCAGGGCTAGAGTTGAGGACCAAGGGCACAGATGCACAGCAGGGGGCCTGCAGGAGCCCGTGCTCTCCCACTCTCTCCACACCTGGCATCTCATCAGCAGCACCTGGAGCACCCCACGACCTACAGTGGGAGCCAGGTGTGCTGATGCTTTGGAGGTCCCCATGTTTTCTGTAGGAAGAGACAAATGGGTCCTCATTTGCTAGGGCTGCTGTAGCAAAATACCACAGACTGGTGGCTTACACAACAGAAATGTATTCTCTCCCAATTCTGGAGGCCAGACTTGTCCAATGTCAAGGAGTCTGGGTGGGTTTCCTCTGAGAGCTGTGAGGGAATGATCTATTCCAGATCCCTCTCCTTGGCTTGTGGATGCCACTGTCTCCCTGTGTCTTCACATCGTCTCCCCTCCGCGTGTGTGATTCTGGGTCCAAATTTCTCCTTTTCATAAAGACACAGTCGTATAGGATCAGGGCCCATCATAATGACCTCACCTTAATTTGATCATCCACAAAGACCTTATTTCCAAATAAGGCTACTTGCTGAGGGACTGCGGTTAGGACTCGGACATATCTTTTTTTAAAGAGGACACAATTCAACCCATAACTGATGGCTGCCACACCGTATCCTCTGTGACAGACACTGGTGCACCTGGCTCGGGAAGTCGGGCAGAAAATGGGCTCCGGCTAGTTCTAGCTACTGCCTATACCAAGCCACTGCCATTTGCTGTCAAAATAATGTCAGTAGCCTCCTAACTGGCCTTCACTCATCTGCAATTGTCACCTCGATACGGGCTCCACACAGCAGCCAGAACGAACTTTTCAAACACAAATCTGACAGTAGAGTGATTGTTTGAAAGCCTTCACTAGCTTCCACTAATCTTGGGGGAGAGACCAAACCCCTCTATCTCATTACCTTCCAAATGTTGTGCGGGGTCCTGGAACACTCTCCTCTCCCTTCTCCTACCACCTGGGACTCACCTAGACATGGTAACAATTAAGTTCCTCTCACCTGTTAGACCCCAGGTCCGATGCTTTTGCCCCAGGATCCCCTGTACCACACACAGCCCCAGGATGAGAGGGTCAGTCTGTTTGCTCACCCCTGGACCCCAAGCACCTAGAACAGTGCCTGGCACATGACAAGTGCTCAATATTTGTGACAAATATTGACAAAGTGTGACAGTGATGCACTTAAGTGTATTATCTCTGTTTTGTGAATGTTTATTAAATCTCACAATGCATAAGACACTAGGAGCTTTAGATACAAAGACAACTTTTATTTCCACATAATAGATGAGGAAACTGAATTTCTGAGACCAGAAATGACTGTCCAAAGTCACTCAGCTAATGCAGTCTGACTCCTGATCCTGACTTCTCAGCCCCAAGGCTCTGCTGCCTCCCCAGGCTGAGGGTTACCAAGAACAGCTCCAATTTCTCCTTCTGCAGCTCATCTCTCAGTGTTCGCTGGCCAGTATACAAATCTCTCTGCTCCTTGTTCCATGGAAAATACCCTCGTGTTCCCACGCAGAGGTCATGGGCTGAAAGGCTGCTGTTAGAGTAATAAACAGCCCAGAGTGCTGGCCGTGCCCCACGTGGGGTCAGAGGGGGACCTGCCTCCTGAATGTGTTGTAACGAGTCGGCCACTGGACCTGGAGGCCCCAGATGAGGCATCGGACTCTGCTTCTGCCACGTATAGGGGCGGGAACTTGGGCAAGTCTTCTCTAAATCTCACTTTCCTCCTCTGTAAAATGGGAGAGAATATTGAAGTCCATTTCATAGCAAGGACTCAGGAAATCACAAATGCCTAGCTTGAGGCCAGCCACTTCAGGCACTCAGAAAATGACAGTTGTCCCTTCCTTCCTGCAGGGTGAGCTGTGGCATGGCAGCCCCAGTGTGGAGGGGCCACTGGCTCCCACTGAAGCTATGGGACAAGGTGCTATGTGAGGATAAACCTCAGTAACCCACCACTTACCAGCAGCCCCGAGCACGGAGAATGGAGAACTGACCAGCAGGCTACATGTTCTGGTCTAATCCCTGGAAGAAGCAACCACCGGTAGCTAACCATGATGCCTCAGGAACACTGACAGGAATCACCCACGCCTCTGCAAGTAACACCTTCTGTCAGCCACGCCTCTGCAAAGGGAAGACCTGTTCGGTTTTGCTCTATTTAATGCCTTAAAATGTACAGACAACAGATCTTAATTGCAGTCGCTCCAGGGGAAAGCCCTCATGGATTATAAGCCTTTGTAGAAGGAAATCTGAACAATCTGAGAGCACAAGTCTCTCGGCAACAGCAATCCACTGGCTGCCAAGGCCATTAACTTCACAAGGGCCACGTTGCCTGTGCAGCTTTGGATGGGAGCTTTGGAAAGGCCCTGAGGTGGGAGCTTAGCGGCCACCAGGAACCTGGGCAAAGGGCTTCATGCCAGTCTTCTTCCAATGGTGCCCCAGCTATGCCGAGCTGGGTCTTCTTGCCCTGGGCTCCCTGGCAAGCTGATGTCTTCATGCCCGATGTCCACACTTGGAAGCTTTGTCTAAAAGACTGGCCTTTTCCCTTTACTGTCACTGTATCCCCTCCCCCACTGCTCTGATGGTTTTCATTCAATGAGTCCTTTGTTCACCAAATGCACTGAGTGCTGACTATGTGTCAGGTGCTATTGCTGGCATAGAGGGTGCAATTGGGGCAGGACAGACAGAGCCCCTTTCATCACAGCCTGGTAGCAGAGAACAATCAACCATCAAACAAACACATGATACATCACCAAGTTGTGACAAACACTACAGAGTAAAACGAGGCAACGGCCAGAGGAGAGCAGGGAGGGTGTTATTTTAGGAAGGGCAGTTAGCCTGCCTTCTGATGAAGTAGCATCACACAGAGCCCAGCAAGGTAAGGAAGTGAGGCTGAGACTATCTCGGTAAAGGGTGATCCCATTAGAGGGAACAGCCAGTGCAAAGGCCCTGAGGTGGGAGCTCGCTTGGCATGTTTGAGACCAGAAAGGAGGTACCAGGTAAGCATGGGGGATGGAAGTCAGAGATGAGGACAGAAGGAGCAGCAGCCATTTCATGAGGGCCTTGGAAGGGATGGAAAAGATTCTGAGTCTTATTCTACATGAGAACGAAAACCACTGGAAGCATGTTGAACAATCGGGAAAAAAAATGATCTGAGTTATAGTTAACAGGGTCAGTCCAGGTGCACTATGGAAAACTATCTCTAGAGGTCAAAGGTGAAGTGTAGCTACCCGTGAGGACTCCTGTGGCCAGGGTCAGTCATGGGAGAGCTGAGGTGGCACAGGTGGCGTTGTTGGCAGGGGACGAGGGGAGAGACTTCTGGTGAGCCCAGCCCTTGGCAGCTGTGTGATTCAAGACAAGTCGGGGTGTCTCAGAGCTGCAGTGCCTGCCACTGGACAACCCCAGTATCCATGGGTTTCCGGTAGGAAAGCACTGTGATAACGTATGTGATCTGCTTTGCACCGACTTTCTTTCCCCGCCACTGCTATCTCTACTTTGTGGGGAGTACTCTCCCCACAGTGGCTGCTGCAGCTGGAAAAGGGACTCAGAGGAGCACACGTTTCTCAGCAACAGCAACCCACGGGCAAACACAGGCGAACTCAAGAATCTCTTAAATCAGGACCTTAAAAACAATTATAAAGAAGACAGCCTGACACTTTTACAGCTCCCTAAAAACCCTTTAGAAACACACATGGTGTTTTCTCCCAAGGTGCTCTGTTGTCAATCCAATTAGCCAGTTTGAGGCCCAGAAATCACACAGATTTCCGGAGGCTTGCAGCCCCAGACAGGCGGGAGCGGCCAAGTGGGAGCAGACGGTGGCCCGTCCCTGGGGGAGCAGGTGGGCAGTCCCTACCCTGAGCCCACCACCTTGTTTGAAGTGACTGTGACTGCATAACCTCTGTTGGGTTGGGAATTAAGGAGATGGAGTCTCTCCCCCACAAGCTGGGGGGCTCTGGCCTGTAGTAGGACCCCGTTCAAGCAGGAACACTGGGGAAGCCACATGCAGAAAGAAGGGAAGGAAAGACAGGAGCTGGGCACAAGTGCAAATTCCCCGAGGGAAACTGAGCTGTGCACCCCCAGTGCAGTGGCCCCTGAGTGGCCCCTCAGCTCTGTGATAACTACTGAGTTCACGTTATCACAGTGCTTTCCTACCGGAAACCCATGGATACTGGGGTTGTCCAGTAGCAGGCACTGCAGCTCTGAGACACCCCGACTTGTCTTGAATCACACAGCAATGCTTCAGAAATCGGTAGTTAATTTTCACAGCTGTCCTGTGAGATGAACAGGGAGAAGTGATTATCCCATTTTAAAGAAGAAAAAACTGAGGTTCAGAGAGGGGATGTCAAGACTTGACCAGAATAAACCTCCTTCCAAGACAACCCAAGATTCCTATTTGCCCAACCCCTCTGGGCCAGTGTGTTACATCCAGGGTTGTCAGACCTAAAGAGCCTCTGGACCCCGGGAATGGTCAGTAGGAAGTGAGTGGGCCAACGGTGGTGCCACGGAGTCTCTCAGGTGCCCAACTGCTCCTCAAGGCCCCTCCCTTGCCTCTGTCAACGGAGGGAGGAGCACGCCCCATCTCTAGGCCGTGGGCTTGGGGACAGCCAAGAGACGAGAGCTCCTTCTCTCCATGCGTCACCACACACTCTGTTCTCTCCAGTGACCCTCACTCCTCACCCTCCGCAGGGCCAAGCTGAGCTCCTCCTCATGCCTGCTCTGCTCCTCCCCTCCCCCTTCTCCTCTAGACGCCTGGGTGCCAGCTGCTGTCCCCCACACCCCGCTTACGCCCACACCCTGGCCACAGGATCTCCGCACAGTTGCCCGAATCCAGCCCTCCTCTCCACCCCCTCCATGAACGTCAGCAGCCTCACCACCTCTCCCCGACCACAGACAGAGGTCCTAGCACGTCTCCCCGGCCTCCTCCCTGACCCACTAATCTCTTTGCACTTGCTGCGAACAACTCCTTCACAAGCCTCCTAACAGATGTCCTTCACCCCGGCTCCCCAGCCTGGTGGCCTCAGAGAGAACTGAGACCAGCCAACGTGGAACAAGAAAGAGACACAAGAGCTCCCCTCTTTCCTGTGGACTCACCATCCTCAGCCTAAGCTTGAGGGTCACCTTCAAGCCCAAACCTCGTGGGGTCTAATGTCATTTACCACCTGGCTGCCTGGGGCCAGGGCATACATTGTGCTTTTGCCAAGAATGAAGTCCCATGCTGAGGGGTCCTGGGAAGAAGAGCCTTCCCAAATGCTGTGCCTTCTCTCCAGCAGCTGCAGTTGGTGGGCTGGGCCTGCTCCAAGACTGGGAGCTCAGAGGGGATGGGCGGAACCCCTGTGAAAAGCACTCCAAAGCCCTGAAGCCCTTGTCCTGGGCAGCACATGCTGGCCCCTGTGAAGAAGCATCAGGGCCAGACAGCCCTTGGAAACTATTGGATACGTCATGTTATTGGTGGTGGGAGCCAGGGAGTGTCCTCCATCAGTAAGACTCAGGACCCGTCATGCTTCCTGACAATGAACATCCCCCTTCGCAGGCCCCCAAGGCAGGCCATGGAGCATCTGGGTGCCTGACAGAATTCCCAGCAAGAAGGCTTCCTGTTCTTCACTCAATTCACCGTGATTAACACCGTCCTGGGTGCGAAGCACTAAGTGAAGCTTGATCACTGACACCGGGGCTTCTCAACATCAGCACCACGGACACATGGGGCTAGATAATTCAATGTGGTGGAGGGCTGACCTCTGCACTGAAGAGCATTTAAGCAGCACCTGGGCTCTCCCACCAGATCCCACAGCATTCTGTCCACCAGTTGTCACAACCAAAAATGTCTCCAGATATTGCAATGCCCCTGGAGGACAAAATCATCTCGAGTTGGGAACCATTTGATCCTCATGACAGCAATAGATATTTCTACCCCAAGCTGCAAGTGAGAAAACTGAGACACACAGAGGTTTCATTGACTCGCCCAAGGTCACCAAACAGGAAGCAGAGTTCATGTTTGAACTCAGAGCATTCTGGTTCAATGCACAGGGCATTTTCCACTCTATAACTCTATTTCCTAATGCAAAGAGCAACACTAAGTTGCTGCCTAATTCAATCTTCTCTGATTATAACCAAAAGGAACATGTCTGAATCCATTCGATAAAATAGTAGCAGCCTCCATGTATCGAACTAGACTGGTATTCAGGGGCCCAGGGTAGGGCTTCCGGCACGGTACCCTGAACTCAACAGGCAGGCCCTCCTTGGAGGAGCCACTCTCAGCACAAGACCAACACTCCCAGGGTCCTAGGAGAGCTCGCTGCTCAGTGCCTTCAAAGCTCCTGAAATTTTACCCCCCGTCACTGCCTGGTTGAGCAGTTGTTTGTGTCTGTCTCCCCTGCACACCCCCACTGCGAGCCCCTCCCTCCCATCCATCTTTCTACCCACAGGATCCAAAGCAGGGCCTGAAGGAGGTCCCATCTCCAGATTCAGCCCCACTTGATCTCCCAGATCTGGCTGCCTGACTCACAGGGAGAGGCAAAAATAGAAGTCAGCGGTTGTCGGCCTTTCTCCCTCATTGTCAGGTTCACAAGGAGAAAAGAACAAGGTCCGGTCCCTTGGTACCAATCCTGACAAATTCTGAATAAGTGATTTCATTTCTCAAAGCATTTGATTTACTCCCCAATAATAATACTCCCAGAAAAAAAATAATAATAGTCATTTCACAGGGACGTGGTAGAAATAAAACGAGACGTTGGAGACTAGATGCCTGGCACAGTGTCTGCTGTATTCAAGGAGCTCAATAAATCACTCGTTTAATAAAATTATAAAACACTAAGCATGAGTAGGAGAAAATCTTTGCATGCCTCCCAGGTGTTTTTGAACTCACAGATAAATTGGGTGGATACATAAATGTATGCTAAGAAGTCCGTGGTAAGTCAGGCTCCCATATATGAGGCAGCCCAAATTTGATGAAGAAAAATCTGGAAGGTAATGGAGTTGTCTCAGACTGTCTTTGTCTTAAAAGCAACCACCTGCAGATAGCAAGCCCAGAATATTTCCAAATGAGATGTCCACGGAGAGCCCTTGATGGGCACCGAAGCAGTCGGTCCAAGAGAAAAAATAATAATTATGTAGGTTGTTGTCTGAGGCACTTATTTGTCTGTGCATTCTGCTGGGGAAATAGCATTAGCTGCAGAGAAGGTCCACCAGTGGGGCCAGCTGGGGAGAGCATTGCAGATACAGCAGTGTGATGTTTAGCAACCCGGCCAATCCTGCCTGCAACCTGCCCTGCCACCAGCCACACTGGGAGAAGGGAAAAGTCTGAGCGAGCAAAGGCACAACAGCACCTGGCCCATGGAGGTGAGGAAGTGGGCAGGGACGCAGGGGCCTTCTGGAACTTGCACTGGCTCCTTGGTCAGCTCAGCCTGCTTCTGCACTTGAGTCTAACATGTGGAATATTCATTTATTCAACAAGTATTTATTGAGCACTAAGCCCAAAGAATCATTCTAGGTATTGAAGATGCAGCAAAAAGATAACACAGATGAAGCTTCCTTTTCTCTCAGAGCCTCCATGTGAGTGGGAAAAAGAACAGTCCCCATTTGCTCACTTCATTCCACGGAGCCAGGATTCTGCCCACTCCCCTGTTCAGTACCTTGGACAGAGCAGCACCATGCAACATGGCTGCACCTCCCAGCCATGGGTGCTGATTCCTAGGTGAGGGCAGCCTGAGCTCCAGAATGGGTCAGAACTTCCTTGACTGCACCACCATAACTGCTCCTCCCATGTAGGGCAGGTCTCGGGGGTACAGGGGGAGGACGCACCTCAGCAGACACCAGGGCAGCCACGCGGTGCCAATGCCCAAGCCTCAGAGTTGTTCCCAGCTTACCAGCTCCCCAGCCCAGTAGCCCAAGTGGTCTTTCTAAAACTTCCCTTGGATGGGGTCACTGTCCTCACCTTCTAAAAGCTGACTCACTCTATGAGGATCAAAACCTACCTCAGCCTCACCTTGCTCATAGGCCTCAGCTCACCTCCTTCCCTCTCAGCCTCACTTCACCCAGCTCCTTCTCCCTCTGGGTCTCCATTCCTTCTACCTGGAACCCAAGATGCTCTTTCCCCAGCACTGCCTGTGTAAAGCATTCTCACCCTACAGATCCAAGTGTAAGCAACACTTCCTGAGGGGCCTTCCCAGACCCTGCATCAGAATGAAACCTCTAATCATACTTAACAACAGTTATTAGAAAGTCCAGACTCATTTTACCTCATTTAATGCTTTCCCTCACTGTCCCCCAAGTCATGGCTAAGCTTTGTCCCTGGGGAAGAACATAGTCGCCTACGAGATTCCTTTCATATGCCCCTACCCCTCGGGCTTCCACTCCTCCTCCCATGAGAACGGGAAGCAAATGTAGACATCTGGTCAGCTCTGCCCAAGGTATCTGATCACCAATCAGTGAGGTGAGGGCCCCTGGTTTCCCTCTGACTGGATCTAGTTTCTTAATGATGTTGGTGGATCCATCGAACAGAATGTGGAGTGTGAGGGAAAGGGGGACCAAGGATGATTCCTGTTGGGGCTCAAGCATCTCAATGGCTATAGAACCATGTTGTGAGGTGGGACAATTGGGTAGGAGGAGGTTGGAGAATTCTCTTTGGGGTCTGTTAAGGCCATGCTGCCTGGGAAATATCATGGCAGGTGTCAAGGCTCAGAGGAAATGTCTGAGCTAGAAATTAACATTTGGAGTAGTTTAATGTATCAGTATTTAAAGCCACTGGTACAGATGGGATCCCCAGGAAGGAGTAGAGAGAAATGAGCAGCGGCACAGCCCTGGCCCTAGGGTACTGCTGACAGTTCAAGTTTGGGCAGAAGAAGGGGAGTCTCTGAGCAGCTGAGAAGAAGGGCCTGTGAAGCAAGAGGATGGCAGGCTAATGATACGGTCATAGAAGACCATAGAAGAGACAGTGTCAAGGAGGTGATGCTCAACCTTGTCAAAGCTTTGTTCCAGAGAGAACAAGGAAGAGGAAACATGCTGGACTAGAAATGGAAACAGTTAGCCTTGACAAAGGTAGTTGCAGGGGAGGGAGGTTGACATCAGTAGCCACACCGCTGTGAGCTGAAAAGTAGGAAAAATGAGAGGAAATGGAGATGAGAGAAACAGGGCAGCAGCTGGAGAAGAGTGTGGGGAAATGTAGGGGTTTTTTTGTAGGTTTGTGTTTTGTTTTGGTTTTTTGTTTTTTTAGATAGAAGATCCCAAAACAAGTTTCTAGGCAAAGCAGCAATAAATGAGTAGAGAGAGAAAGACTGATAAAGCAAGGAAGAGATGTGAAAAGGGGGAAATGCAAAATCCTAGGGAGGAGGAAAGGGGATGGATCCAGAGCCCAGGTCAGGATGTGGCTTTGCAAGGTAGAGGGAAACTTATCTCCTCCGGAGTAACAGGATGGGGTCGGGAGCCAAACGGTGCAATGCAGTGGGGTTATAGCTTTGGATTAGGAGATGAGGTAGCTCCCATCCAATGGCTGAAAAATGGAAAGGGAGGAGAATAAGGGCTTCAGAGCAGAAAATAAAGTATGAAATAAGGGTTTGGGAGGAAGAGTGCACACCATGGAGATTTGTGATGAAAATGACAAAGTAAAACCAGCCTCCACTTGGCTTCCTGATTGTCTACAGCAATACTCTGTGTTCTGGTACAGGAAGCAAAGGTGGTGGTCAGGTTCGGCCCCTGTCAGAGTTTTGCCTGATGAATATCTCAAAGGAAAGGGATCCAGGAAATTGAGCAGGCAAGGGAGGGATTATTATGAACCATTATTTTGCAGCTTAACTCAGAAGACATGAAGACAAGGCTTTTGTGAAAAAGCGTGGGGTTGGAGGTCTCACTAAGGTTGAAGAATATTTCAGTGGAAGAACAGGAGGTGATTAGAGAATGGCATGTTTTGTTTGCATTTCAGATACGGTGTATTTATTACTGGTGGGCATGTCTAGAGTATGATATCCATGAAAGTAGAAGGCTCAGGTAAGTGGAGAAATGTAATTGGAGATAAAGAGTTTAAGGAAATGAGAGGCCAAGATGTGAAAGTCATTAGGAATGAGCCCCATTTGGGATGGAGAAAGAGTGAGCCAGAGTGTTCAGTGAATAGTAGGGGAGAGGAGTAAATTGACCTTGAGGATGCGGAGAGAGTGATGGAAAATGGCATGAGCTAGAAAGAGCTGAGGTGTTAGAGGAAGAAATGGTTTGCAGGTGGTGATGTGGAGCAAAGAAGATACCTCTTGGGGAACATGGAATGTGAGGGAAATAAGATTCAACTTAATGGGCTGCCCCCAAAGGACAACCAGTTGTGAGTTAAGGAATGTAGCAGAAGAGAAGAGATGGAGGTCAGGGCATGAAGAAGGGTGTGGAAGGGGACAGAAGGTGCAGGTTGTGCAAGTTCAGGGATGGCTTGATGGGAGTTGACAGATGCAAAGCGGGGAAGGGACAGTTTTGCAGCTGAAGTCTCTAATTCTCTGGTTAATGGTGTGGTTAATCCCAGAACTCTACCTCACTCAGGCTATTCTCTGTACAAGGATCGCCTTTTTCATGTATTTGCAAATGGCTCCAAAGCATAGGCATGTATATTAATCAAGGAGGGCTGAGAAGGCAATTAATTAATATTGGAAACCCACTGGTCCCAGGACATTTATATTTGTGTCCCATTTAACCTCTCACAAATCTGCAGAGAAGATATTACTGTTTTCACTTTACGTATGAGGAAAAGGTTCAGAGAAATTAGGTACTTCATCCAGGGCCCACACTAGTAAGTAATAGAAAAGCATCAGGTAGGCTTATTTAGCACATATTCCCATAGCAAACCTGCAGCTAATTGCTTTTACATGCATTGTCTTATCTAGTTCTCATAACAAAATTGTAAGTAAAGTACGTTATCTACCCATTTTATAGATGAGGGAATTATGGCTTATTAATGAGACGCCCAAAGTAAAAAACAGCCACCCTTTCCACTGCTGGATATGATGTCTCCTTGCAGGGCAGCCCTCCCACAGAGGTCGTGCTCCAAGTCCTGTCAGGCAGCTGCCCCATCAAGAGACCAGGTGAAGTACAGAGCAGGTGTCCCTGCCACGGAGTTGGACACCACATCTTTAATCACGCTGGACTCTGAATCACCTAATCGGACATGTCCTGGACCAGAGGCTGCAAGCTGTTTCAATTTTTCAAACACAACAAGCAACAGGAAAGAAAAATGAGCAAACTGGACCCAGAAAGGGGCTCAATCAATGTCCCCACATAGCTCTTCCAGCCAAAAACCAGATGCTCCATCTGGGCTTACAGAGGCTGTGCAGTGACCCACAGCCGGGCAGCCTGGCCCGTGGGGGTTGCCCTGAGGATCATACACAATGACAGTGTCTGTAAGCAGGCATAGGTAAGGCAGGGTGGTTTCCTGGGGAGGGAAAGCTGACTGAGATTGAAGTTGCCTGAAATCCAGCCAATAACTGCTAATAACCACAGTCTCTGCACCCAACACCACTGCCCTTGAATCACACAACTGGAATCAGAATCTGAGGACCACAGACCCCCAGCTACCACCTTTGTGTAACTACAAAACCATCAGAACTCAAGAGACACTGAGAGGCCCTGGGATGCAGAAACAGAAGTCTGTCCTGGGCAGAGCACCAGGCACCCACTTCATTTATTGGTGGGCTATTGCATGCTCAGCACACAATTGTGCAATAGTGAATGAAATGCTGGGGTCACGCCAATGGCCAGCTGATGGTCTAGGAACCATGGCTGGAAGCTTATCCCCAGATACCCAGGCAGGATTAGGAGAGGTGGTCTGTAATGTTAAAGAAAGAGACTTCTATGGAAGAGAACCCCCTACTTTTTAATGCAGTTTAAAGGTTTTTGGAGCAATAAAAAGCACCTAATCTGTGAGATACATTAAGAAGAGAAAATGGTATTTTTGGTCCAAATGCCATTGGGCTTATAGTTTCAAATATTTCTGCCAACCCAGACCTGGCTGAGACAAATGCAAATGTAAAATTAAACTTTATAGACTCTGTTTGTTTTCACAAAATTAGTATAAATGTTTCAAAGGCATATATTTGTGTCTTAGTCTTTTCATTTATTTTCATGTTAGACTTGAGGGGGTTTATGTTATAAAGTGATTTTCCAGAAGTGAAATCCTGCACTCACGGAAAATAATGCTGCACCCATAGGAAATTGAAGCTTCACATGTAGCAACTCAACATACAGGGATCATCCAAGAACAACATAGCACTCAATATAGTGTCACGAGCCAATTATCTGATTTGCCATCTATTGGCTATCCTGTAGTTTGTTTCTGGGTAGACCAAGTGTATTAAGAGCATCTAGCTGAGCAGTCCCCAACTAGAGAGCATCTGGATCCTCTGAACCCCATCTGTTGGCTCTGTCTCCGTTTCCACCATGGTTATACCATTCAAGGGTCTCCAGCCTTAGGGGCAGGGAAAGTTTGTGAACCCCACTTAGAAGGCTCCATAAAACTATGCAAGGGAAAAAAATACTCCACAGCAGACTTAGAAGTGCATGTCTGGTTAACAAGCACTGATAGGACATGATGGAGTAACCACACGCCACCATGACTCTCCCCTTGAATGTGGCCATAAAACCTGGACAGAATTCATGGGGCAGCTATTGCTGGAATCTGAAAAGTAAATACTGTCAGGCAAATAATGGGAGAGGACAAGAATTTGATGTACCACCAATCTAGCTTTAAGTTTATCAAGCTTTTATCCTCTGTTCCTCTCACCACCTGGGCCTGAATAGGTGCAGCCACAAAAGTGTACAGCAAGGTAAAATCACAAAAGTCACAGCGATCTGGCTGAAGGATCATCTAAGGGGAGACCTCAGAAACAGGAAAGTACTGGGAATATCACAGAGAGGGAGGCGCTCAGGGAAGTACCCACATCAAGTTGGTTATGAACTCCTGGGTTTATCCCTGAGCTGCTCATGCATGGAGAGAATCCTAATGGGGATATGAAAAATACAGTGACAACAAAGTTTAAAGGCAGATGACATCCAGGTTCCAGAATTGCCAATGGGTGGCACACTCATGGGACAGATCAGAAGAGCATTGCATAAACTTTGAAAACTGAACATTAGAAACAGCCCACCAGCAACATGCTAGAACTTGTGACCTTAACCTAACCACTAAAACAAAAAAATCAACAACCTGCACAGGATGTAAATGAGATCAAGAGTTTCATAACATCATATTCAATGTTCAAAATAAAATCCAAATGTGCTCAGAATAAAAAGAACCAGCAAAATCTTAACAGACATGGGAAAGATAATCAACAGACATCAACCCCAACACAACAGATGTTAGAATTTTTTGGCAAAGGCTTTAAAACAACTATTTTAAAACTGTTCCTGGTAGACAGTGAGATCCAAGATGGAGGAGTAGATAAACACTGTGCTGTGTCCTTCTGAGAACACATTAAAATCACAACTAAATTAAAGAACAGTCAACCTGGAGAACCATCTGAAGTCTACCTGAACAGAAGTCCTATAACTAAAAATACAAAGAAGAAGTCATATCGAGACTGGTCGGAGGGGTGGCAGAACAGGCCAAGCCCATGTGGCAGTTGAGAATCAGGAGGGATATCTTGGCCACATAGGGTCCCCCCAGAGAAGTGAGGGACCCCAGCACCACACCAGACTCCTCACCCTGGAGTGCTAGTGGTGGGAGGAAGAGTGCCCACAATATATGGCTGTGAAAAACAGTGAGGACTCTGACCATCTGCGTGGGACAGAAGGCTGAGGGTAACTCAGATGTCTTCTTATAGGCCATGCAGATTGACTCACTCACAGGCACTCTCCCTGGGCTCCGGTGGGGGGACGATGACTTGGGGGGCATTGGAGACATATGGGGGGCAGACTGAGGTGTATAATTTTGTAGTGAGGGCTGGAGGACAGTTGCCATTTTCCCTGTGTGGGCACCTTCTCCGGTGCAGCTGGCAGGAGGGCGCCGTCTCTCTTGTGTTAAGCCCTCCCCCAACACAGCCAAATCTGAATCTGAATTGGTCTAGTGAGTTCCTCTGGAACACCACCCCAACCCAACTCCCCCAACACCAGAGGCACTATCTCCAGAGCAGCCAGCCCCGCCATCAGAGCACTCTTTCTTAGAAAACTATTGGAATCTGGCAGGCCTCAGGTGGGCAGCAACTAGACTCAGTGTGCTATGACACTTTTGCTAACTGTCAGCTGATTTCTCAACAGAAAATTTGTAGGCCAAAAGGGATTGACTTGGAATATTCAATGTGACGAAAAGCAAGGACCTACAACCAAGATTACTCTACACAGCTACTCCTGTAGCTATCATTTAGAATCAAATGACAGATAAAGAGCTTCCCAGACAAGAAAATGCTACAGGAGGTCATCAATACCAAACCAGTATTACAAGAAATGTTACAGGGATTTCTCTAAGAAAAAGAAGAAAAAAGATTTTAAAAATGCTCCAGGCTCAGCACTGGCACCAGTAAAAATTTACATTAACCTGGTGAGCACAACTCATCCCACTCTAGTGACTCCCTGAGACTCTGCCTCACCCAATTTGTATAATACAGAGGCTTTAGCAGCTGCTGCACCTTATGGGAGCCAGCAGGTGGCAGCAGGTCTCAGGATCTCCTGGTTTTCTGCAGAGCTACCCCAGGCCCAGTACTGGTGGCAGACATCCTGGGTTCCCAGTGAGGCCTCTTCCATGCACCTCCAGGTTTTGCACAGGTAGTGAACAACTATGGATTGCTTTATATCTCCTACCAGGTAGCCATTGATTGTTCACATGAAGTGAATGACCTGTAACTGCACCAGAGCCCCTCCAAAGAGGCCCCAGAATCAACATATTTGGAGGTTGCCTTCAGACCACAACAGAGCACTACCCAATTAGCCTGTGAGCAGCACACACAAAAGATGGTCTCAACAGGCACCAGAGCCTGCTGGGGTGAATCCCACTCAGTGGGGTAAGCCCCCTGCACAGTAGTCCATAAGCTGTTGATGGGGCTAAACACCACAGCCAATCAGTCTGAGGGTCAATCCTACCCACTGACGTACCAATAACAATCAAGGCTCAACTGTAACGGGAATACACACAACCCACACAAGAGACACTCCTGGAGCACCTGGAGCAGGTGACCAGGGAGATTGTGCCAGGGCCCAACAGGGTACCTACTACATAAGGCCACCTGGCCAAGACTGGGAGACATAGCAGATCTACCTAATACACAGAAACCAAAATAGAGAGGCAGCCAAAATGAAGAAACAAAGAAATATATCTCAAATGAAAGAACAGGGGAAATTCAGAAAAGAACTAAACAACATGGAGACAAGCAACCTACCAGACACAGGGTTCAAAACAATGGTTATAAGGATGCTCAAGGAACTTAGTGAGAACATCAACAAAGAGATAGCAAGCATAAAAAAACAACACAGAACCCATTAAAAAGAACAAATCAGAGGTGAAGAATACAATAACTGAAATAAAAAATGCACTAGAAGGAATTACCAGCAGACTAAAGGAAGTAGAAAATCAAATCAGGGATTTGGAAGACAAGGTAGCATAAAGCACTCAATCAGAACAGAAAAAAAAAAAAGGATAGTTTAAGAGACCTCTGGGATAATAACAAGCAGACCAACATTCGCATCATAGCGGTACCAGAAGGGGAAGAGAGAGTGCAAAAAATTAAAAATCTATTTAAAGAAATAATGACTGAAAACTTCCCTAACCTGATGAAGAAAATAAACATACAAGTTCAGGAAGTGCAGAGTCCAAAACAAGATGAACACAAAGAGACCTGCACCAAGACACATCATAACTAAAATGCCAAAGGTTAAAGACAAAGAATCTTAAAAGCAGCAAGGGAAAAGCAGCTAGTTGCCTACCAGGGAATTCCCATAAGATTGTCAGCTGATTTCTCAATAGAAAATTTGTAGGCCAGGAGGGATTGTTTTGGAATATTCAATGTGATGAAAAGCAAGGACCTACAACCAAGATTATTCTACACAGCAAGGCTATCATTTAGAATTGAAGGACAGATAAAGAGCTTCCCAGACAAGAAAAAGCTACAGGAGGTCATCAACACCAAACCAGTATTACAAGAAATGTTACACAGACTTCTTTAAGAAAAAGAAGCAAAAAAGATTAAAAATATTACTAATAAAGTGGCAAAAACTATATACCTATCAACAATTATTTTCAATGTAAATGGATTAAATGCTCCAACCAAAAGACACAGGATGGCTGAATGAATAAGAAAACAGGACCCTTATGTATGCTGCTTACAAGAGATCACTTCAGATCAAAAAGCACACAGAAACTGAAAGTAAAGGAATGGAGAAAGATAGTTCATGAAAAATGGAAATAGAAAAAATAAATAAAAGCCAAGATAACAATACTTATACCAGACAAAATAGACTTTAAAACAAAGACTATAACAAGAGACAAAGAAGGACCCACTACTCCCATTTCTGGCTGTGTATCTGAAGAAACCCAAAACACGACTTCAAAGGGGCATGTGCATCCATATGTTCACTGCAGCATTGTTTACAATGGCCAAGATGTGGAGGCAGCCTGGGTGTCCCTCAATGGATGAATGGACAAGAAAGAGGTGGTACGCATATACAATGGAGTGTGGCTAAGCCATAGAGACAAATGAGGTCTTGCCATCTGCAACAGCATGGATGGACCTAGGGGGTACTGTGCTGAGTAGAATAAGTCAGAGAAAGACAAATGCCACACGATTTCACTTACGTGAGGAATCTGAAAAACAAAATAAACAAACAAAATAGAAACAACTCATAGATAATGATAACATTTTAATGCTTGCCAGACTGCAGGGGGTTTGAGGGATAGGTGAAGCGGGGGAAGGATTAAGAAGTACAAACTGGTAGTCACAAAATACTCATGGGGCTGTAAAGTACAGCATAAGGAATAGAGTCAATAATATTGCAATAATTATGTGTGGTGTTGGGTGGGTGCTTGATTTATTGAGGTGGTTACTTCATGGGTTGTATGGATGTCTGGTCGCTGAGCTATGCACCTGGGACTAATGCGGTGTTGTGTGTCAGCTCTGATTGAAAAAATTTTTAAATTATTTTAAAACTAAAAGTGTTCCAACAAGTAATTGTGAATACTCTTGAAATAAACTGGAAAGTAAAAAGTCTCAACAAAGAAAATAAAGAAAAACCAAAAAGAAATGTTATGCTGAAATAAAATAATTTTTTAAAAATGAACTGGAGAAGCTCAATAGCAGAATTAAGATGATAGAGGATCTATCATCCTGAATGAACTTGAAAACACATCAACAGAAATTAACCATTCAGAACAAAATAAATAAATAAGATTTATTTTAAATGAACAGGGGCTGAAGGATTTGTAGAACAACAACAACAAAAAGGTCTAATATTTGTGTTATTGGAGTCCCAGAGTGAGAGAAGAAAGAAAAAATATTTGAAGAAATAACGGCTGAAAACTTCTCAGATTTAGTTAAAGAAACAAACCTATAGATAAAAAAATTCATCAAATTCCAAATAGGATAAACCTAAAGAAACCCCTGTTTAGACATATCACAATCACACTGCTAAACACTAAGGACAATGAAAAACTCTTGAAAGCAATCAAGTTTATAAACAATAGACTACTTTCCTATTTTCCTCTTGAATTCTCTAAAATATGTTTGACTGCTGAAAGAAAATATATATATTATATGTGGTGGGGGTTTTGATGTGTGTAGATATAACACGTAAGTTATAACATAAATTAGGGGAGAGTAAAGGGAACTAAATGATGGTAAGACTTACACATCCACTAAAAGGGGTAAAATATTGAATCTTAGTATCCTGTGGAACAGTAAGTGTGCATATTGTTATCTCCAAGGCAACCATCATAAAAAAAAATACTCAGAGTAATATTGTCAAAAGCATAGTACATAAATCCAAAAGGAATGATAAAAAAAAAATGTTCAAATAACCCAAAAGAAGGCAGAAAAGAGAAAACGGGGGGAAAGAGAGGAAAGAAACAAAGAACAAATAAGAAAATAGGAAACATATCTAAACATATCAACAAATGTATTAAATGCAAATCCCTAAACATACTAATCAAAAGACAGATGTTCAGAATATAAAAAAAAGACATGAAAACCAGTTATATGCTCCTTAAAAAAAAAAAAAAAAAATACCTCACTTCAAGTATAATGACATAAGTAAATTAAAGATAAAAGGATGGAAAAACATATCGTGACAACACATAATCAGATGAGCACTGCAGCAGCTATATTAATATCTGACAAAGGAAACTTCAGAGCAAAGAAAATTACCATAGATAAAGATAATGATAAAAGGCTCAATTTCCCAAGAAAATATAACAATCTTAAATGTCTGTGCATGTAAAACCAGAAATTCTAATATACAAAACCTGGAGCAAATGAAATGAGAATTAAACAAATTCATAATTATAGCGACTCCAACACAACTTTCTCCAAAACAGATAGAATTAGTAGACAGAAAACCAGCAAGGACATAGAAGAATTAGACATCCCCATCAACCTACTAGATCTTATTGGCTTTTATAGAACACTTCGCACAACAACAGCAAAATATACTTTTATTATCAGTACACATGAAGCATTCCCTAAAACACCATACACTGATCATAAAACAAATCTTAAAATTTTTTAAATAATTGTATCATAAAAAGTATGTTTCTTACCATAATGGAATTAAACTAAAATTTAGTAACAGAAAAATAACAAGGAAATCTCCAAACACTTAAAAACACACATAAATGATCCATGGCTCAAATATAAACTCTAAAAAAATTTTTTAAATATTTTGAACTAAACTAAAATGAAAATACATTTTACCATTTATGAGCTGCAAATAGAGTAGTGCTTAGGGGGAAACTGTAGCATTGAAATGCTTATATTAGAAAAGAAGAAAATTCAAATCAATAATCTAAACTTCCATTTTAAGAGACTAGAAAAAGAAGAGCACATTAAACCCAAAGCAAGTAGAATGCATGAAATAATAAAGATAAGATTGGAAATCAAAGAAATTGAAAATATCATACAACAGATAAAATAAATGAAACCAAAGTGGGTTCTTTGAAAAGGTCAACAAAATTAATAAACCTCTAGAAAGTCTAACAAAGAAAGAGAGAAGACCCAGATTACCAATGTCAGGAATCTAAGAGAAGACACCACTACAGACTCCACAGATATTAAAAAAGTAAATAAGGGAATATAATGAACAACTCTACTCACACAAATTCAGCAGCTTAGATGACACAGACTAATTCATTGAAAAACACAAGTACCAAAATTCACCCAAGATGAAATCAACCTGAATAGTACTATTAGTACTACATAAATTTAATGCACAGTTTAAAGCTTTCCAAAACAGAAATCTTCAGTCCTAGAGGATCTTACTGGAAAATTCTACCAAACATTTAAATTAAAAATAAAGCCAATTCTACACAATTTCTTCCAGAAAATAAAAGACAATGGTACACTCCTCCCTCATTTTATGAGGTCAACATTATCCTACTGCCAAAACCAAAGAAAGTACAAAAACAAAAAATTGCAGACCAATATTTCTCATGAACATAGATATAAAAATCTTCAAGAAAATATTAAATATTAGCAAATAAAATCTAGCTATATATATAAAAAAGTAATAAACAAAAGCCTACATGAACATGTGAGATCTATCTCAGAAATGCAAGACTAATTCAATATTTTAAAATAAATCAATGTAATACCCTAATTAACAGTCTAAAAAAGACAACCTACATCAATAGATGCAGAGAAAGCATTTAATGAAATTCAGCATGCATTTATGATAAAAATTCTTCACAAACTAAGAATAAAAGAGGACTTCCTCAACTTGATAAAGTGTATCCACGAAAAGAAACTGTAGCTAACATTAAACTTAATATTGAAAGACTTAAAGCTTTCCCCTAAGATCAGGAAAAGGCAGAGGTGTGTACTGTCACTATTTCTATTCCACATCATAGCAGCTGTAGCAGTGCAAAAAGGCAAGAAAAAGGAATTAAAGCACACAGATTGGAAGGAAGAAATAAAATGGATCTATTATATTTATAATCATCAAAATTGTCTATGTAGAAGGCCAAAAGAATCCTACAACCAAAAATTAAGTTTATCAAGGTTACAAAGCTAACAAACAAAAATCTACTGGATTTCTATATGTTGGAAAGCAAAATTTAAAAACAATGCTATGTACAATAACTCAAAAAGAAAGCAACAATTTAGTAAGCTAACATAACTCATCAATAATCTGTACAAAACACTAATACAGGAAACCAAAGACATAAATAAGTGGAAGGAAAAATTGTGTTCATAGACTGGAAGGCTCAACATAGCAACGATGTCAATTCTCCCCAAATCAGTCTATAGATTTAAGGCAATTCTGATAAAAATCTCAGAAGTATTTTTAAATACAGACAAGTTTATAAAATGTATTTAGAAAGGCAAAGAAATTAAAGTAGCTAAAGCAATTTTGAAAAAGAAGTTGAAAAATAACTCTGTCCAATTTTAAGGCTCACTGTAGCATTACAATAATCAAGACAACATGATACTGGTGAAGGGATAGACAAATAGATCAGTGGAACAGAATAAAGAGACCAGAAATAGACTTACACAAATATGGGGCCAACTGATTTTAATGGTGCAAATGCAATTCAAGGGAGGAAGGACAGTCTTTTCAATAATGGTACAGGAACAACTAGACACACATTAAAAAAAAAAAAAAAAAAAAAAAAAAAAAAAAAACCACCTTGAACTAAGCCTCACAACTTACACAAAAGTTAACTCAAATAAAATCTGCCATTCTGGAAAAGTTTGGCAGTTTTAATTAAGTTAATCATGCACTTACCATATGACCCAGCAAACCCACTCCTGGGTGTTTACCCAAGAGGAATGAAATCTTCACATAAAAATGTGTACACAAATTTTTTAGCAGCACCATTAATAATCACCAAAAACTGGAAACAACCCAAATTTCCTTCAGCAAGTGAATGGATAAACACACTATGATATATCCAATAAAATACTATTCTGAAACAAAATGAATGAACTATTGGCACACACCTGAATGAATCTCAAAGGCATTATTTTGAATGAAAGAAGCCAGTTTCAAAAGGCTACATAATGTCTGATTTTACTTATATGACAGTCTTGAAATTATAAAACTATCATGAAGAACAGATCAAGGATTAGGGATGGGTAAACGGTGGGACGATAAAGAAATGTCATGAGGGAGTTTTTTGATGGAAATGTCGTGTATCCTGATGGGGTGGTGAGCCCACGAATCTCTGTATGTGTTATGATTCGGAGACTATAAACAAAAACAAAACAAACAACAACAAAATGACACAAACCAGACAGGGCACCACGGCAGCTCTCAGTCCCTGAGGCCTTGTGTGAGAGCTTCTTAGGTTAAAAACTTACAAAGGAAAAACCACGGGAACCAAAAGACACAGAAGGAGAATGGTAAGGCACTGAAGGAGCACATGAGGCCGCCTCCTGAGCCTGGACCACTGTTCAGCCACTTTTCCCTGAACTTGCTGAGTTCTTACAGCTCTGGTCCTCAAAGTTGCTTGTATATAGAGTCTGAAAAGTTTTCCTAAAGAATTTGGCCTTGCAACGGAAGGGCATGTGTTAGACAAATGCAGAGATTCAGCTTCAGTGGTGTCTGTGATTTGCTACACAGCGTAGTATCCAATGGTCCAGAAACTTCCCTTATCGCCTGTAGGATATACTGAGGGGGCCAAAAACATGTATACACATTTTAAGAAACGAAAAAAACTGTATTAAAATTGTAATGCTCAATATAGACTGATAACAAAAGATGAATACAAGTCATGTGTATACATTTTTTGGCACCCCTGGTATACCTGACAATTAGTTATTGTTGAAACCACACCTAGATCAAAGGTATCAGTTTGCTAAGGCTGCTATAACAAAGAAAGCACAAACTGGATGGCTTAAAACAAGGAAATGTATGTATTCTCTCACAGGTCTGGAGGCTAGAAGTCCGAAATCAAGGTGTTGGCAGGACCACGCTCTCTCCAGAGCCCCTAGGTAAGGATGCTGCCTGCCTCTTCCTTGGCTTGTGGCTGCATCACTTCAGTCTCCGCCTGCATCTTCACATGGTCTTTCCTGTGCGTCTGTGTCATCAGATGGTGTTATACTCTCTGTGTATGTCTGAGTCCATATTTCCCTCTTCTTATAAGGACAGCAGTTACATTGACCTCATTTTATTTTTAAACCTAATTAGACCTCATTTGAATTTTATCACCTATGAAAAGACCCTATTTCCAAACAAGATCACACTGACAGAGTTTAGGATTTCAATGTACCCTTTGGGGGGATACTTATAGCATCAAAATTTCATACAAAATAGGAAACCAAAGGTGAAACTAAAGCCCTCCATTAATTTGTTCAATGTACTAATAGCAATTGATTCTAACAAGGTTCACTGACATTAAGTATCTTCACCCCTTAGCTTGAATCATGTTTCTGAATTTTTCAGAAAAAACAAAGCCTCCCCTGAGTTGTATGTGTTTATATAATGCAGGCTATACCTCTATTAAAGTTTTTCAAACCAGTCTTCACAGATATAAAATTTAATGATGTTCTTGCACTTGCATTCTCCTGTGTTGAGATTTCCTGAGTCTCAGCAAAATCCTTGTTTAACTGTCTGGCCTTTTCACAAAATAATCATGGTCGTTATGATTCAAACCTCCCCACCCCCCACCCACAGATTCAGCCACGTGTTCTAGGTGGAAGGAGCCGTATCTACTGCTGTGTTCCTTTGTTTAAAGGGACTATGTTGAATTATGCATGCATTAAAAGATGGTGGAATTTACATTTTTCAGTATACAGAAATGAAAGTGGCATTTCCAAACCATGGTTGGTGAGAGGATCACTGGATCGTCATCCATTGGTTTACTTATTCACTCGGCAAATATTATTAAGCATGTTCCACCCTGGGGGTAGAAAGACAAATAGGACAAGCCATAAAGCTGGTAAGTTTCAGTGTTTTAAGTATTCTCATGGGATTAGCACAAGGGACCTCGGGATCTCGGGGCTGCCCCTAAATCTTCCTGGAGAGTGAGGGGTACTGACCTCCACCTACTTTGATCCATGTCGCCAAGTCAGTAGCACACCCGTAAGGACAAAGACAGCTTCCCTTCCTGTGATTCCCCCCTTCTTAATGCAGCCCAGAACCAGACCAGACCAGCACCTCAGGGTCAAGAGACACCTGACACATTCATTGAACAAGTGAAAGCGCACAGCTGCAATATGCCAAGTGCTGTCAGGCAGCAGAACTACAGTGATGGTGAGGAGCCACAGGTAGCTGCCCCCCTTGAGTCCCCATCTACTGAAGACGTGCTCCTAGGTAGGAAGCCAGGGAGCTGGCAGAATTGAGAGCCCTGGGCATGTCAGCTGGCTGGGAGAGCCCGCGAGGCAGCCGACAGCTGCTCATCCAGATATAGCCCTGATGTCCGGAGAACATGTCAGCTTTTTAGTTAAAAACAAGAAGTATTTTTAATTCTCTGTCACTTGTGCCCCACTTAGAACATTACTTCAGTCACCAATCAGGGGAGCCCAACTGCTCTGGCCTCTTAAGGGCTCAGGCGGCTTCTCAAAGCTGTCAAGGCCACCGGCAGCTCACAGGACATAGGGCAGCTGGCTTGTAGTGCCCCAGTTGGGCCTGACCGCTTTCCAGTCTTCACATGGTCCAAGTATGTGGAGGAGGTTGCCATCAGCAGACACTGAATATAAGGATGGCTTCTTTCTATAAGGCTTTGGAACCCAGAGGCCTATGAGTATCTGAAAATAAAATACATTCAAACACCTGTAAACAGGGATCTGTACACGGCAAGATGTGACAGCAAGGCACCACTCATCCCCATCTTTAAAGTCTTTAAAGTCTAACTACCAACCAAGGATATGAAAAATAACCTGAAGAGTTCTTTAGCAATAACCAGGGACCCTCCAACATGCCCGTCCTAACTGCAGCCAGCCAGACAGGACACAGCGAAAGCCGGAGACATTGTCATCACAGCACTGCTGGTTACAGCGAAACATTAGAACTCCCCAATGACTAGCAGTAGAGGCACCGGAAGGTAAACTGTTCATACAAAGGAATCCCATCAGCAGTTAAAATGAGACAAATCTTTATATATTACAATGGTTAAATCCCCCAAACATATTGCTGAGTGAAAAATAAAGCAAGTTACAGAATATTATGTGCAATATGATACGTATTCCATCATTTGAAACACAGAAAACATGGCTCTATCTTGTTAATGGATATGTAGTTAAAATGCAGAAAAAATAAGTACCAGATGAGATGCCGAGTTTAGGACAATGATGCCATTGAGGAAAGAGAAAGGGAAATGAGTTTGAGGGGAGAAACAAAAGAGGTATTCACTAAGTTATTTTTCATTTAAAAAAGTATGAAGCAAACATATCAGATTTTAGGTGTTAAAATGTATTAACCCGAGGAGGTGAGTGATAGAAACAACCAGGTGTCAGGCACTGATCTATGCCTATCACATACATTATATCATTTAATCCTCACTACAACGCTGTGAGGGAAGTGTACCATTTACCCCCACCCGATGGGGAAACTGAGACACTGAGAGGATAAGTAACTTTCCCAAGGTTACATTACAGATCCAGGATTCAAAACCAGGTCATGCAACCCGAAATCTGCGCCTTTAACCACTCTGGAATCCAGCCTCTGTGGAATAGACATGGTGGTATGTTGCCATTCTCCCTGATGTTTACATGTGTTTGAAAAATGTCCCAGCTACTAAAGAAGAAGTAAACGTGCTACAAGAAAGAGCTTCCGAAAGCCCCTCTACGATGTCTAATTTTATGTGACAACTTGGCTGGGCCACAGTGGCCAGATATTTGGTCAAACATCTCTCTGGATGTTTCTGTGAGAACATTTTTGAATGAGATTTACATTTAAATCGGTGGACTTAAGTCCACTTAAGTAAAGCAGATTGCCCTCCATACCATGAGTGGGCCTCATCTAATCAGTTGAAGGCTTGGATAGAACAGAAGGCTGACATCACCCAGCAAGAGGAAATTCTCCAGCAGACAGCCTTCAGATTTCATCTGCAACATTGGCTCTTCCAGGGTCTTCAGCCTGCTTACAGAGTTTAGACTTGCCAGCCTCCATAATCACATAAGCCAATTCCTTAAATCTCTCTCTCTCTCTCTCTCTCTCTCTCTCTCACACCATATACATATATACATGTATATGGTGAGATAGATAGATAGATAGATAGATAGATAGATAGATAGATAGACAGACAGACAGATAGATAGTCTCTACACACACCCTATTGGTGCTGTTTGTCTGGAAGACTCTGACTGATACATCTTCCCTCCAGCTCTTGCTTGGCAGAGGCAGCCCAAGTACAGCTGTTAATGGATAGATGGAAAAAGGCCTGGCTGGGTAGCTCCTTTTTACTCCTATCTAGAGTCTTGAGAGAAAGAACCACAAAGAAGCCACTAAATTATCAGAACATCACACTTCAATGTAGCTATTGTTAATCCCATTTTATAAGGAGGAAAACTGAGGCTTAGAGAAGCCAAATAATTCACCAAGGTCTCCCAGCAGGAAACAAAAGGACAAAGCACTTTCAGACTCAGACCCCACACCTTTCCCTAAAGCACACAGCAAAGGCCAAGGTGGTGGGTATGCCTTGCAATTGTGGTTTAAAAGGTTAAAAATAATTGCAAAAGCGCAATTACTTTTGCACCAACCTAACAAAAGTGAAAGCAAACACCTATCGAAATCACTGATAAATTAACTGCCAGTCTCAAATAAGGGAACCCACAGTGTGGTCCAAATCCTGATGGAGGGCACGGTGGTGGCTGTAATCCACACTCCCAGACGGCTCAATGTCAGACAACCAGTACCACCGAGTACCCTTGAGTCACCGAGCAGACATTAAATTAAGACAGCATACAGGAATGTATAATTATGGCGTATTTACTGTGGAGGAATAGATGAGGGCTTCTCATGGCAGCAGGCAAGAGAAATACTGAAATACAATGTCCTGGACGATCTAGGAAAACCTTAAATAAATAAAGATATATATATACATATATATATATATGTGTGTGTGTGTGTGTGTATATATGTATATATATATGTGTATATATATATATATACACACACTATAATCACATATAGGAATATATGTTAGGTACATGTAAATTCTCCCCACATTAATCTGTATATTTAATGTAAGATTACTCAAGACTTTAACAGGGTTTTCACAGACCCTAATACGCTGATTCTAAAATTTACATGGAAGAATACAGAACAAAGAACCAGTACACTATTGAGAAGAAACACTGATGAGGAGAGGCTAGTTTACCAGATATCAAGAACTATTCTGAACTTATAGCAATGAAGACGTCGCAGTACTAGTGCAGTAATAGATAAATTAGTTAACAGAATAGAATACAAAGCCCTGAAACAAATATTGTAGGTATATGGAAATGTCCTAGACGACAAAAGTAGCAGGTCAGGTCATGGGACACATGAAGGACTATTCAATAAATGGAGCCAGAAAATATGGTTACCCATTTGGGGGGAAGAAAGTAAATTTTAATCCTTATCTCACTACAAATATAAACATTAACTATAGTTGGATTAAGAACTTAAATGACAAGAGCCACCTTTAACACTTGTATAAGGTAAATATCTTTCCGATCTAGGGATAGAAAAGAACTTCTTATGCAAAAAAAATCTATATAAAAAAATGGTTGGGCAGCCGGATGGCTCAGTTGGTTAGAGCGCAAACTCAAAACAACAAGGTTGCCGGTTCAATTCCCACATGGGACGGTGGGCTGCGCCTTCTGCAGCTCAAGGCTGCGCCTCCTGCAGCTCAAGACTGAAAACGGCAACTGGACTTGGAGCTGAGCTGCGCCCTCCACAACTAGACTGAAGGACAACGACGTGGAGCTGATGGGCCCTGGAGAAACGCACTGATCCCCAATATTCCTGAATACAAAATAATTTTCAAAAAATGGTTGATAAATTTTGACTAAATCCAAATTAAGAACTCGTTTGTCAATGGAAACTTTTAAGAAAGTAAAAAAGACAAACAGGAATATAATATTTGTAACAGTTATAATTGACAATGGATTAATATCAGTAATATGTAAAGAACTATGAAGAAAAGGATTTTCAAACAAATAGAAAAATGAGCAAAAGACATAAACGGACAGTTCATGAAAAGGAAACACCTGTGAACAATAAAGCTATAAGAGCTTTATTCTCCTTGGTGATGAGAGAAATGTAAATGAAGACCATAATAAAATACCATTTACATACGCTCTGTTGGCACAGATTAAGAAGCCTCCACGTGTTGCAGAGTACGTGGCTCGAGAGCATCTCCTATACATTGCTAGTGGGAGGATAAATTGATACAGCCAATTTAGAAAATAATTGGTAATTTTCTTGTAAAATTGAACACTCAGTCCCCGACAATCCAACAATGCCACTCCAAGAAAAACGTGCACATGTATAGCAGGAAACACGCACAAGAATATTCACAGAAGCATGGTTCATTATAGCTAAATCTTGGCACTATGCCTAATGCCCATCAACAGGAGAATGGATTAGAGAGGAGACACCATTTACAATTGCATCCCATTGTAATATCATATAGTACTCAAAACGCTATCTAACGAACTCTGGCTACCTACAGTAATAATGAGGCTGTGTCGTAAACCAGGGATTATGACTAATCCAATTCTGAGGTCCAAAGTATAAATGAAAAAATATAGTAAAAATTTTTTGAAAAAACACCTTTCTCTAGTCAGACAAGTGCTGTGATCTCATCCTTGCAAGGGGCATAAATGTTTATTGCAGGATAATTTTTAAACAGCAAATCCCTCCTGACATTCCTCAAACCAATACCATAAATGAGATTTCTATGCCAGCCTCCCAGAGTGAGATGAATTGGGATTTAAATGGCCGAAGATGGGAGCTTAGCCACAGCCACTTTTATTTATGCATGCATTCGGGCAGAGCAAGAATGAATTCTACAGCCCCAATGATAAAAGTTCACAGGAACATCAAGCCACAGAATTTGGGAAGGAAATGGCCTATAATCATCTATCTGCTGGAACCGATTTGCCTGAGATAAAGCCAGCCACGCTATTGAAGATGGATAATCGGGAGTTTATTGGACAAATGAAAGAGCAGTGATAAAAGAGGTAACTTCATTGCCTAGAGGGAAGGCAACTATAGCTAGAATAAAGAAAAACGCTTCTGTTAGATCCAGTTTTCCAAACACTGTTTATGCTCATCCCCTGCAAAGGCTTTCTCACTCTCCTAAAGAACTTCGGAGACCCAGGGAGGTGGACACATGATCTGGAAGTTTCCTAACCCAACCTAAGCTGAGGTCTGTAAACTGCCTAAATTCTCTGCAACCGGAATGGACAAAAAGGAGATAAGCCCAAAAAGCTGGATAACAATCATTAGCAGATAAATGCAGATAAATGAGTTTACAGGCTGAAAACCCATATTCACTGATCTCCAAAGGCTAATACAAAAATACTACCTCTTTCTACTTCCTTGACTCCAGACAGTGATTTCAAACCAGCAACTACCTCATCCAGGTTTGAATATCAGGCACAGAACAGGGTCCAAAACCAAAAGACCCACGCTACTGTCAAACACCCATTAAGAGACAAACTCAGTTCCCTTCTTTGCTCAAACTCCTTCTCTTCCAGGAAGCCATCCCTGGTTGCCCCTGGAACACTTGGAAGGGCCTCTGACCCAACTGACAACAGTGTTGGTGCCATCTCTATTTTGGCAGAGCCTGGGCAGTCATTAGAATGGGCATCGTGGTGTTATTAATTCATTCGACGCTTGTCGTTGAATACTACTACCTGCACACAGTGTGCTAAGCACCAGGAATTCAGTGGTCAGTAAACAGACACCAACCCGGCAGCTGATGTCTGGGCCCCACTTCTTAGCAAGGGAAAAATACTTCATCAGATAGTGGGAATACGGTGTGCTTGATTACGTACCAAACTAAGGGCTATAACGGGCAAGCAGGGAGCCCAGGGATGAGACCACGTTGGCAGGGCTGGGCATGGAGTCGGGAAGAGAAGGTTAAATTAATTAATTAATTGATGAAAGGTGAAGAGGAAGTAACTTGTTGAAGGTGTGTGTGTGTGTGTGTGTGTGTGTGTGTGCACACGCATGTGTATTTATTTGAGTGAAGGATACAAGGCAGAGGAAATATGTGCAAAGTTAGGTGGTACATGAACCATAAGGGCCTCATGGAAAATTCTGGTCTTTACCCAAATTCAATGAAAATCTTAAAAGGAATTTGGGGTAAGAGGGAGTAGGTGCAGGAGATGACTTCTGCATTTTTTCCTTTTGAAGAAAACCACTCTGAATGAAGCCAGAGGTGGTCAACGTGAATATGTAAGGACAGTTAATAGTCTATTGTAATAAGGAATAATGAGAGATATCTGAGGCTGATATTCTGGTGCCACTGGGGATAAAGTAATGAAAATCTCATTGGGATTCAGGAATGAAAAGCTGAAAGCCAACAGTGCTTTGCAGTGATGAAATAACTCATTAAATTATGATCACCCGAAATAAAATGTCTGCTAGAGTAAGACCTCCATGAGATCAGGGATTTTTCTCAGTTTTTGTTTGTTTGTTTGTTTGTTTGTTTGTTTGTTTTCCTCTGCTATATCTTAACACCTAGAATAATACCTCATAAATAATAGATACTCATTAACCATTTGTTGAATGGATGGACTAATTAAAGGGCAGGTTAATTAATTAAAGGCAAGTCTCTGGACAACTAAGACTCCACTCCCAACAGAGTAAGTCAGAGGGGCAGTTTCTGACTGCACTGTAAAAGTGAGAGAAAAAGAAAGAAAAACTGGGATCTCTGCATTTGGGGCCCTAGCGGTACTGAAATATCATATTCATTGTATTCACAACCTCACCAAGTATCTTCTGGTGGAGCTGGGGCATGGACTGGAAACACGCAGAGAGCTAATCGTTGACATGGGTATTAACGGGAGAATTTAAGCGGACTCCAAAGGGCCTCATTACCGCCAACCGTGCCCAGCCTCCTATGTGTGGCTGCAACAACCTCTCCTCCCTTTCCTGTTGGTACCGTCCTCTTTGGTTTGAAGGCCAAAAACTCCCTTGACTGTGGCTTCTACTTTGAAACAAGAAACTCATTTTCATCGTGCCCTAGCACCACTCCAAACTATCTCTCTCTCTCTCTCTCTCTCTCTCTCTCTCTCTCTCTCTCTCTCTCTCTCTCTCTCTCTCTCTCTCTCTCTGTCTTTCTCTCTCTCTCTCTTTCTCTCTCTCTCTCTCACTGTCTCTATATCTGTAACTAGAGTAGAATCCCAGCATCTTTGGAGGACCAATTACAAAGTTAAGCCTGGGAGAAGAAGGCTTACACACACACACACACACACACACACACACACACACACACAATGCAGCAGGAATCTATGTACAGGAATAGACCTTGAGAGGAACAGACCAAGGACAGAGGAATACAATCTCAGATCAAACTGAATTCATCGATAGGAAGGCACTTGCCGTACTTCTATATTCCTTGTCCTCGCTCAGTCAGCTGGAAAAAGTTCTGATTGTTTGCACAGCTACTGAACAGAACTCTAAAGTCAACAGCGGTCCCCTCTGAAGGAAGGTGAGATGCCGAACGTCTGTGACAGAATGCAGAGTAGTCCGCAGACCACCGACTACTGAAATCAGCCTCTGTGTGCTGACTCCCCAACTCACCCTAACCACACCCTTCACCAAGTAGGGATGAGTACAAAGGTGAGGAGGCACCAGCATTTGGGGAAAACATTTCAGTGCCTGCTTTCTACAGGCTGTAGAGTACAGGATCAACTGCAGCTGAAATTGGACCCCTGATTTCAACAGAGAGCGGCAGAGGCCAAATGGCAGCACCCTAACACCACGGGTAAAGGGAGCCTGGTGACGGCAAGAAGCAACACAACTAGAGGGCTCAGCAGAACATTCTCACCTCCAGGCAGAGCTGACAGTGATTAACTGAGCCTGAGGTCCCCAAAGCAAAAGTAAACAGATGACCCACCACGCTCTTAGTTACTTCACATAACTGGGCTGTGTTGCGCGGAGGGTGGGGGAGCAGGGTAGGAGGTTTTATTGAAGCCATAAAAAGGAAGCATTGACTGTTTTCATCCAGTGTCCAAACCCTGAGCCCTTTGAATGACCCTGCACTCTTGACAGGAAAGGAAGACCTGAACTCTCCCTGGAGCATCACAATTAAGAATCGTGAATGTTCTTCTTAGCCTTTCTCAAAGGGACCTGAAACTCTTTATCACGAGACCTTTGCACTGGAGGAAAGGAAATGCTGTGATCTATTGGGTATTAGTGGATGCTGAATCTTGGCTAATCCCAATTCTTAGGAACCTGGAACATCACTAGGGCCCGGGTGATAACAGAAGTCAAAGAAATCATCAAGTTTTGACCCAAGTCAGCCTCACAGTATGTCCCAGGAACCCCAGACTTACTCAATGGTTTTTCCTTCATTTTCTAAGTGGATGTTTGGAATAGATACCTTCGGCAATATGATGAACTCCTAATTGACTCCCTGAAAATTGACTAAAGGCTAATAAGGCAAAAAGGGCAAAGTGAAAACCATTTCTCTCTCCCTGACAAAAGAACAAAATAAAAGCACTGCTACATCCTGACGGAAATTAGCGTCATCATTAAATATGTGAAAGGTGCAAAGCAGATGATTCCAATCACATCCTTATGTGACTTTCCAGGTTGGCAGATGCAAACGAGAATGAGTCATATGGAGTGACAGTGGATTATCATCAGCTTAATCAAGTGGTGACTCCAGTTGTGTCTGCTGTTCCTGATATGCTCTCATTATTGGATCAAATCAATACAGACCCTAGCAACTGGTACAGAGTGATTGACATATCGGTATGCTTTTTCTTCTATTCCAACACACAAAACCCACTAGAAGCAGTTAGCTTTCTCCAGGTAGGTATACCAATAAACTTTTACTGCCCTGTCTGAGGGCTCTATCAGCTTCCTGTCTCTGAGCTACATGGTCCAGAAGAATTTGACTGTCTGGCCATCTGACAGATCATCATGCTGGTCCAATACAATGATGACATCATGCTGATAAAACGTGGAGAGCATAAATTAGCAGGTACTAAGTGCCTTGGTAATAAGCATGTATATACCATTGAAAATAACTTCTATGAAAGTACAGGAACCTGCTCAACTTGGTCAAATTTTTTGGAGTCCCAGTGTTCTGAGCTCTTTAATAATATACTCTGCAAAATAAAGGACAATATGTTGTTCCTTGCATCCCATGTCATTAACAGAGGCACAACACTAGTGGGCCTCTTCGGATTTGGGAGGCAATGATGTCATACATAGTATGCTGCTCCCATCCACTCACTGGATGAGTTGAAATTCTGACAACTTAGAGTTTGGCCCAAGGAAAGAGCCGGCTCTGCACCTTGTCCCAGGCTGCTGTGCAGATAACTCTGACACTCAGCTCCCATAACTCGGACGCACAATGGCTACACTGAGTCAGGATGCTATATGGAGTCAACGCAAGGAAAGCCCCGAGGCTCCAAGGGTTTGAGAGCAAAGTTATGCCCTGTTAGAAAGTACTCGCATTTTGCAAAGCAGCACCTGACTTGCCAAGAGGCTTATGAGAGGAGGATGCTAACAGTAAAAACTATTATATCTCACCACACAGGCTGAGCCGCCCAATTTAGACTGGATGTTTTCAGATTCCCTGAGTCAAAACATTGGATATGTGCACCAGCATTTTCTCATCGAGTGGAAGCGGTGTGTACCTGGTCATACATGGGCAGGTCCTGAAGCCACAAGGAGACCAACAGAAGGTCTCTCACCACCTGCACACTCAGGCCCTGTAGCAGGCCCTCTCTCCACCCACATTGACCCAGACAGGACTGATTTTAGTTGAGAATTCAAGTGCACTATAAAGATCACTTGGCAAAATATACAGATGCCATCCAGAAGTGGGCTGCAATAGCCCACTTTTCTACAGTTATTCTGGCTATACTCTAGCCAGAAAGTGGCTAACTTTCTGGCCAGGCTGTCATAGACTTAAAAGGAACACGTTTTCAGATTTAGCACAGTTCCCTCCCGAACTTCGTGCCCTACTACTCTCTGCCATCCCATGTGACGCCAGCCACACTGGCCTCCCACCTGATTGGACAGCATTCCATTGGACCCCCTCATCCATTCAAGCTCCCATATCTTCTCATGTGCTGTCTTCTCTGCTCAGAATACCCTTCCCCCAGTGTTTCACAAAGCTCATTTCTTCACCTTTTAGATCGTGGCTGAAATGCCAACTTCCTAGCGACACCCTCCCTTACCACCATATTTAAAATTGAATCTCACTAAACACTTCACATCGCCTTTTCCTGTATTTTTCCACAAAACATCAGCACAAAATATACCATATCCTTATTTATTGCATTCATTGTCCATCTCCCCAGAGTTTCACATGAGCAGGCATTCTTGTGCCTTGTTCACTGCCCAGGACCAGAACACAGCCAGTCACACAGCAGGCGTTCAAACATATTTATTGCATAAGTGTAAGGGTGGAATGTAGTGACCATCTGGCTTTCTTTTGGCAGCCCAGCATCTAAACTCTCTTCTATTTGGGGGAAACTCAACCATGATTTTAGTCTTTGTAGAAGAAAAGGCCATGCCTCTTACTAAGAGTGCTATATGAGGTTAGAAATTTCCATTCCCAAAACACTGGCAGGTACAGTAAAAAGTAGAAACTAAATAATCTTTCCCAAATCTCTAAAGCTACTGAAAGTGATATAAAGATGCAAGAAATCTCCAAGAATAATGACACCATGGTGGTACAATAAAGAGTATAGCCATGGTTGGGGCGGCTGGTTAGCTCAGCTGGTTAGAGCACAGTGTTCTTAACAGCAGGTTGCCAGTTCGATCCCCACGTGGGCCACTGTGAGCTGCGCCCTCCACAACTAGATTGAAACAACTACTTGTCTTGGAGCTGATGGGTCCTGGAAAAACACACTTAACATAAATAAAAGTTAAAAAAAAAAAAAAGAAGAAGAAGAAGAAGAAGAAGAAGAAGAAGAGCACAGCCATAGGAGCAGAGGCGGGACACAGCACAAGAAGCGGCTGAGTTGGGCAATGGCCTTCTGCCAGACCAAACTGCTGCTGAGTGTGCAACTTAACTGCATCCCCTGTGGCCCAGACTCACGTGGTAGATGCCCGTTTCCTTATCTGCTTCTCCAGACTGCCAGGTGATTGTGTGAGCTGCCCAGTAGCCTACCAACTCATGGCTTTCCCTAGTTAGGTTAGCTGGAGCTGACTTCTACTGTTTGCAAGGTACAGGAGGTGGGGAGAGGGAAGAACTGAGGATGTGGTCAGAAAGCAGGAGCCAACAGGTGGAGGAGTTTCCTAGGATGCTAAGGACCAAGATGTGGCCGTGCAGGTAGGAGGCTGAGGGTCACCTGACAAGTCAAGGCAATGGTGGGTCAGAGAGGAAAGGCCTCCACCTAGACGGTGAAAACTCCGAGCATCATGTGCGAAGTTGGGCTGGTGAGGAAGACAGTCATTCAGGGGCCAAAGTCTTAGATGCATGATTGGAAGTCACCAAGAGGCTGGGGTGAATAGTCAGACTAGCCCCAAAAAGCAGCATATCTCACAAGAGAGTCAGAGATCTCGATTTTGGAATTCCTAGGGCCTGGAAGAGCACATGTGTGCCGAGGAGTCAAAGGAAGTGAGCTTTCTTTGTGTTCAACAGTGTAGGCAAAAGTTATAAACAAGAGTTTATTTCTATGACTCTTCTCTAAACTGTGCTTACGTGACTTTTTCTGTCTTGTTCACCCTTATCCCCTGAGGGGGAGGGCGGCTACAACACGTCTGGCACAGAGTAGGTCCTTGGTAAATACTACGGAATATAAAATGGATGCATGAACTCAAGCCTCTCTTGCCTCCATCTCACACCTTCCCTGCTTCTGTGGTATTTTATCTATGATGGCGCTGAAAAGTGTTTGGTCTCTCTCTCTCTCTCAGAGCCTTGGCTTCCATTTCTAAGCTCACTCCCTCTTGTGTGTGCACTCTTCTGTGTCCCCCAAACGGTGAGCTAGAACCATGTACCCGAGAGACCACAGACTTTAGAGACATCACCTCACACTCAGCATGCACAGGACAAGGGTCAACATCAGTCTTGAGTCTGGTGCTGGCTCATTCATTCATTCATTCAATAAATCTGTACTAAGTGCTGCCATGTGGCAGTATTCTGCTGGGCCCTGAGACAGAAAGGGTCTGAAATCCCAGGAAGAGGTTACACGTATGCAACTGTGAAGATCAGAGGGTACAGACTGGGTTCAAATTTATTTGCTGTATTGAGACATTGAGCCAATGACCCGAACGTTCCTGAGGCTCAGCTCCCTCATTTTCCTATGGGAATAACAACTAAACATGGAAGTCCTGGCATGTGGCTAAGTATCAATGGAACGTCCATCACCTTTCCTTGCTCTCTGGCTCCTTTCTCTGCATCTCCCATGAGGCCTAATGTGTGGCTGCTCAAAATCTGAACTGTCAGAGAAGGCTGGTCTAAAGGGTCCCACGTCAGATTTGACCCAAGCACTGACCCAACCCCAGACCACTGACTCACCTTTTGCTGCATCCCTGTACCCATCAGCCTGCAAGGGCAGGACTGGGTACCACGCTGCCCATTGTCCCAGCCTTATTTGAAAAAGTGAGGGTTCACCCGTCACCTTCCCTGGAACCCTTGAGCAGGCACCCCTGGGTCACTGCCTACTGTCACAGCCCGCTTGGCTCTGCTGGTCTGATGTCCTCAGGACAAGGGGCAGGCATGGATGGCAGACATCTGATCAAAGTTCAGCTGACAACTCAAGTGACTTCCACCCTCAGGTCATTTGAATCAATGTAGCCAGTACTGAGAAATGAGAATGGTTGGGTAACTCTGAGCAACCTCAGGGAAGTAAAGCAGCTATGGGGATTCCAAATAGGGAAGAGGAGGAAGAAGTACGGAGAACACAAGTCCCTTGTGGACTTCAGAATGCTACTGAGAGAGACAGAGGGAGGGGGAGATTGGTCCCCAGCCACCAGAGCTTGGCCCGTCTCCGACCCACAGTCCAGCCCCAGACTTGGCACCAAACCACCACACCCTCCTAGCTCCGCAAGCACAGACTCTCCCAGGCGCCTCACCCCAGCAGTGACGTGGTACGCTTGCCTCACATCTCTGGAGAAAGGGGAAGAGTCTGGGGCAACGGTCACATCCAAGCAAGATGATCAACACTGTCAATTCAGGGGTGATCAACCCTGGGCCACCCCTCAGCCATAGGGACACAGACTCCTCATGAGCTCCTTTACCCATGAGCCATAACCAACCCCTGGCATCAAAACCCTCCCTTCAAAACACACCAAAAATGCCCGGCTTAGTCATAATTCTGTGCACACCTGTGGCAGATGTGAGTGAAGCAGCAGCTCGCTCTCTAGCCTCCCACAACTCTGTGGGGAGAGAGAAGATGGGCCTATGTGAAGCAGTGAGCAAATGCTAAAAGACAGAAGGCATCCTATACCACAATGTCTGGGGGAACCATTCAGTTACACATGCAGCGTTGTCAGCACAGCATGACACGCCGTCTCTCACTCCAACAAGTTTAAGGTGCTTTTCTACAGCTCCAAGGCCAAGAGCAAACAGCTGGCTTTGGGACATGCCATGTGACTGCAGGCCCACACCTCCTGCTGAGCCAAGCCTCAGCCTCCCAGAGCGGCTGGGAGGCGCAGCCTGTTCCTTCCAAGCTCGTGAAGCTCAGCAGCTCTAGACAGCCAAATGCTGGGGTCACAGACACACCCCCCAGCCTTGCAGCACGGGAGCTCTGACCCATCACTGAGAGGAGTAGCCCTACCTGCCAGCCCTGCCAGTGGCTGGAGGCCACAGTGTGTTTGACAGTTTACACCAGCCACACACCCAGGGTTCTGACACCATCCACAAAATACTGGCCTCTCCTTCCTCATGATGCAAGCAGATATTTTTCTGCATTTGGGAAACCCCAAGAGAGCATTCACATCCAGGCCACAGTGGTCCTCCTCCAAAGAACACACAAGATGGGGAGTGAGGAGTTTGCAAACCCCAAATAAGGATGCACGGTCAGGAGACCTAATACTAGATGCCAGACTGCAAGGCTGATCTAGGAAAGGAAAGAGCCTGTGATCGAGACAGAGAAAAAGGAGACATGGGCAGCTTGAGCCAGAGACCTGGCGGTCCCTCGAAGCCCACTCAGGGACACATCTGGACCAGGACTGGCATCTGCTCCACAGAGGGGCCTAGGGACCCCTGCGTAGCTCCCATCCCCGTCACTGACAGCTGCAAGCCCTGCCTCATAGCTGTCCCTCCACCCCAGTGGCCCTCTGCTCAGACACTGTGCCCTTGACATGACAGTGCTCCCACAGACACGGCAACAGCAAGTCCCCCAGTACGCAGCCACGGGCTCTCCCCAGGATGGTCCCTGCAGTCCCATCAGGGAGGAGGCAGGGCAGCAGCCTTGGGCTCCTGTAGGACTGGGCACCTCAGGACACAGGATGCCTCCCTTTTTCTGCCCATGGCCCCAACCGCACTCCAGCCTGATAACTCCAGCCTGGTAGGGTAAGCAGATGGGCTCTGTGCTCTCAATTTACAGATGAGGAAAAGCAGTTCACACGTATGGAACACCCTCACTAGGCCCTTGTCAGATTGTCTGCTTGATCTCCCAGAAGCCCCTAAGTGGAAGTTAGCATTCAGGTGCACGGCAGGTACGTGACTTGCTTTAAGCCACAAGCAGTGTGGTAGCTAGTAAGTAGCAGATTAGGACTCAAACAGAGGTCTTCAGGGGCCAAAAGCAGGCAGAGCCACCTCTGGTCAAGACCACGGGGCACCCTGGGTGGGCCCGCTGACCCTCAGCCAAGTGGCCGGCTCACTGGCAGCCCAGAGCACTGCAGCTCCATTCTAGTGATTACAGAGGGGAGGCAGCAATCCCAAAGGCCCAACACGAAACAAATTAGCTCTCCTCTAACTGTCCTACCACGGGGAAAAACGTGACAGACATCATACATCACCTAAAGCCAAATTCAATTTGTACCCATTTATAACACAAACACGTCTCAGGTGTAACATCAAGGGAACTCACTTAGCATTCTGCACACTCTCCGCTGAGGACTGGCAACAAGCTGGCAGCGGTGAGACAGCGAAGATACACTGATGAACAAACTTATTCCAATGTGGGAGAAAATTTGGTTTACTTTGTGTGTCAACGGGGAGACCCCTCACACGTTTGTAAAGTGCCAGTCAGAAGCAAGGACGGAGCCTGGCACAGGAGAACAAAAGTTGAGTTGGCCACTCTCATCCCCGTAACTGGCAGGGTGGCTCCTGGCCACTGACAGGCTGTCAGACTAGGCCCTGAGAGGGACAACCCTCGCCCTCAGCTCCAGCCTGTGAGGCCCCCGTGGGCACAGGCATCGTCCCAGGTACAGCCTGTGGGGCGTCAGGGACTCAGGCTGAACTGAGTTCAAATCTTTGCCCGGTGACCTTGTTAAAGTCTCTTGGCTTCTGCAGGCCTCAGTTTTCAGTCTATTAAAATGAAGTAAGTCTGAGAAGGTGACTGTAAGTCAGAGGAAGTAACAGATGGGGGAAAAAAGAGTAGAAAGTACTTTGTAATCCATCATCATTAACTCCATCCCCACCATTTGCGAAACCATGTCATTTCAGCCAGCACTACAGGCCTTCAGCCTGCAAAGCCAGCAAGGGCAGCCAGGCCTCCCCGGAAGTGGGAAAGACCCTCTGGGGACAGCACCCTCCTGACTCCCTGTGGGTTTGGTGATAGTAACAGCTACTTCTGGGGCCTTTCATTAAATACACTATCTTTACTAGAGTATAATACGCAATCAGAAAAGCACAACAATTCTAAGACTGCTGAATTTTCATAAATAAACACACAGAGATGAAGAAATCAAACATTAGCAGTCCCCCTAGAACTCTTGGGGGTCACTTTGCAAGGTATTGTCATCCTTTCTGACTCTCAAACATGCTTAACTCTACCCCGGGTCTGGGAAGAGGATCCAAGTGTCTGAGAGCAGCTCTACCAGGTGAAGACCACGTCCGTGATCAAAGCTGAAAGCTGATGAGGAATCTGCTCGTAATCACCACATTTGATGTGAGGCCTTGCTCTCCAAAACAGAAGCCGAATTAAGAAACACATTCTCTTCCTTCTGGGCCTCTCTGGCTTTCCTGGTGAGAATCTCAGGAGAGACTGATGGCTTGGTGGGCAGGCAGCTCCTGCCTGCATCTCAGCTCTGTGGCTGTGACAGGCAGCCTCAAGGACGCTCAGAGGTGACAGGCTTTGATGAGCAGGTGTCTTCCGTGATTAGTAGAGATTAATTGAGCAAATTTCTTTCCCCAAAAACACTGATAGCACTCTAAGACGTCTGGTTTTGATTTTTGTTTGTTTGTTTTTCCTACCCTTCTGCTTGAAGTTTGGCGTTTTTTTAAAAAATACACTTTATTTTTTAGAGCAGTTTTAGGTTCCGAGCAAAATTGAGTAGAAAGTACAGAGAGTTCCATGTACCCCCAGCACCTCCACTCGCACAGCCCCCACATTACCAATATCCCCCACCTGAGTGGTCCTGATCAGCCTGCACCCACACGTCACCGTCACCCAGAGTCCACAGTTTGCATTATGGTTGATGCCTGTTTCGAACGTGCAAAACTTTCCCATTCACCCCATGGTATGTTCTCTCTCTAAGTGAAGCCCACAGCCATCGGCTTCTCAGACCAGGGGCTGAGGCAGGTCTCCCCAGTTTTCTAGTAGCCATCTTAAAAAGGTGAAATTCGTTTTAATACCGTGTTTCCCCGAAAATAAGACCTAGCTGGACAATCAGCTCTAATGTGTCTTTTGGAGCAAAAATTAATATAAGACCTGGTCTTATTTTAGTATAATATAAAACTGGATCTTATGATATGATATGATGTGATGTGATAGAATAGAATACCGGGTCTTATATAATATAAGACCGGGTCTTACATTAATTTTTGCTCCAAAAGATGCATTAGAGATGATTGTCCAGCTACGTCTTATTTGGGGGAACACGGTAGCATATTTAGCCCAATATAGCCAAAATACAGTAGATTCCCCCCTTATACATGGGCAATACATTCCAAGACCCCCAGTGGATGCCTGAAATCATGGATAATACTGAATCCTATCTATACTATGTTCATCCCTAAACATACATACCTATGATAAAGTGTAATTTATAAAGTAGGCACAGTAAGAGATTAATAACAATAATAATAAAATATAACAAGTATAATAAAAGTTATGTAAATGTTGTCTCTCTCTCTTTCTCTTTCTCTCTCTCTCTCAAAATATCTTATTATACTTACACACCTTTCTACTTAAAGGAAGCACCTTATGTCCTCTTTGGCGTATCTGAACTGCCAGCATCAGTACTCTCGCACTTTGGGGCCATAACTGAGTAAAATAACAGTGACTTGAACACAAGTATTGAGACACTGTGACATCCAATCTCATAACTGAGACAGCTACTAAGTAACCAACAGGCAGAGAGAGTATAGAGCGTGGATACGCTGGACAAAGGGATGATTCCCGTCCTGGGCAGGACAGCGTGGGAGGGTGCGTGATGCCATCACACTACTGAGACAGGTACACAACTTATAACTTATGAATTGTTTATTTCTGGCATTTTCCATTTCATATTTTCAGACCACAGTTGACAGCAGGTAAGTGAAACTGTGGAAAGCAAAGCCACAGATAATGGGGGCTACATATTTCAACGTGTAATCAATATAAAATTATTAATAAGGTATTTTATATTTGTACAGTCTTCCAGTAGGGATTTTTACACTTACATGCACAATTTAGCACATCTGAATCTAAATGCTAAATTTTCATCATAAATACTCGATCTGATTATAGATTCCACAAAATTTCCCTTCAGAAAAGTAGGTTCATATCATCACATCGCTCCGACTATAGTTAAACTTTCTCTACTGCTTGAATCGAGTATCACTTGTTTTTATTTAAATTAATTAACATTAAATATTACTAAGAATTCACATCCTCAGTCACACCAGCCGTACTTCAAGCACTCAGTAGCTACAAGTGGCCGGTGCCTCCCAGGTCGGACAGAGCGACACTGTACTCACGGCCGTGGCCAGCGAAGGCCTCGGTCAGCCAGAGCTGGCTCCACCCACAGCTGTCAGTATCCCCACGACCCCAAAGTCGATTACAGGCGGAAAAACAAGAGCGGTTCTGAATTCCTCTTTTTCCCAAGGTCTCCTTAAAGGGCTAGGTCAAGCCTACTAGTCTACTAGGGAATAGGTAGTGTCACAAATGTCTTTTTCAAGACCCGAAAAATTCTTAAATGACGAGGGCCAAAACCAGGTCATGTGTTGGGCCGACCCACAGGAGACTTTAACCGCTGCTCCTGAGAAGACCGACTGCAGCGCTCCTCGCCTCCCATGAAGCCCTGGGCACTCGGAAGTCCCACCCTTTGCACTGCCCCCTCCCCTCTGCCTTCAGGGTCTCCCCCGCCCAGCTGAGGGATGGGGTCCAGAGTCCCAGCGCCCCTTCCTACTGATGGAGACCAAAGGTGAAAGGTGCACCCCAAGAAAGACTGGAGAAAGTAATCAAGGCAGAACAGATGTCACCACAATCCACAACAGCAACAAACGTGGGGTACAGACTTGGCGTGTTCTGTGCTCTGCTGTAAGCCCTTCAGCACGGATCCTCACAGCTCCACAAGCTAAGTTCTATTATAATCCTGTTTGGACCTCCCACTGCTCTCATGCATCCTGTCTACTCTGGCTCTGTCCCTGAGTCCTTTTTCCTCCTAGACTCTCTCCTGAGCAACCTGTTCCACTCACACTGCATTCACCACCACTGAGACACCCGGTCCTCCAGGCCAGATCGCTCTCTGAACTCCATTTCCTTATTACCATCTGCTTCCAGAAAATACTGCATATATACAGCACACAAACACCGCAAACTCAAAATGCCCAAGGCCGAACTCACCATCTCCCCCTGACCAGACACATTCTTCCTGCTGACTTCTTATTCTCCATGATCACACACAATTTACACAGCCAAGCGGCTGGGCCGCGTCCCCGCCTCTGTCATATGACTCATCTGGCCTCTGCCTCTCTAAGTTCAAGCACGTCTGCCCCGTACACATGATTCACGTTAGCTCCCCGTCCCCCCCGTGCTGCATGTGACAAGGGCCTCAGCAGCTCTCACTTAGGCTATAGCAAGAAAACAAACCAGTGCACACCCACAAAAATAACAATCACAACCGCATCTGAATGCCTAACACGTCGCCAGTGAGTGCTCACTAACTGTGCTGAACTAATAATACCTTCCTCTTCTTCCTCTTCTTCCCATCCCCTAAGCCCTCTGAACGAGGGCCAGCCACTGTGTCTCCAGGGGGTGCAAATGGTGGAAATGCTATCAGCTTGCCCTATCAAGGGCCCCCGCCCTCCAACAGAGGACGGCGAGGAGGAGGTGGGTGTCCATCCTCTGACAGCGCACAAGCCACAGACGAGCAAAGTGACAGCTGTAATGGTCAGTCTGGGGTGAGCAAAGCCAGTTCCCAGATCAGTGGGTAGACACAGCCAGACCTGGCTGGCATCCTGCATAGTCACTTTCCTGCTCCCTCTTTGCCACCCCTCTTCCACTGTGGCCCAGCTGCCTGGTGAGAGAACAACCCATTTAAACATCTCTGAAATGATGGTGAGAAGCAGGTAACAAGGTAGCCAGCCCTGGGCCCCGGGGAAGTGATCACTGCATGCACGACAGAGTGTACGGGCCTCTCGTTGCTCTCATCTGTGACACATCAAGTGAGAAAAGAGCTATTTTTTCCCCAGGCAGCATGCCTACAACTTCAATTGGCCCAAAATACACTTGGCTAAATTTGCTTGTGCGATGCTCTAAATGGTACACAGTGTTCTATAAGAAGGCGTGCACGAAACCCCAGCGGGACTTGCGGGGTGGGGGGCGGGGGGTTCTGCAAGGGACGCAGATCTGAGCAGGCGCAGGGCTCCTCCCCGTAAACAGTGTCCCCAGGACTGAGCCCCTCTTCTCCACCGGGCTGCAGTCCAGGCTGCCTTCTGGTCGCCACACTGTTCCCCAGCAGCCTCGCAGTGCCCCGGCTGGGCCACAGAACCTCTCCTCCCTGCCCCTGCCGATTTCCTCTGGGAGTACCTAGCCCTGCCTCCTCCCTCACTGCTAGCCCAGGTGCACAGGGGGGCTGCCGGCTCCCCAGCACAGGGAGACTATGGGGGTGGAGAGACCCTCAGTCTCATCTGCCAAGATGTAAAGGAGGGAAAACACCCAAACTGTAGGTGAGGTGAGGCCAGGCATCCTAAGATGTCGTCTGAGGCCCAGGAGTCTTCATACAGGAACGCAGGCCTGGGAAGTTTGCGATGTCAGTCCCAACGAGCAGAAACTTGAAACAGCACCAATGGTTGGAAACACAGTGTGTATGATGAGAGGGGCCCAAAAGGCAGAAACTTGTCCGCGTGTGGCCAGCACGACTTGGGATCAGGCTTCCCTGAGCAGCGTGGTCTGGACTCAGACAGGGCTGGGCTCACATCCTGGCTCCCTCTGACCACCTCTGTGACCTAGGCATGTGGATTCCACTCACTGGGCTGCAACTTCATGGAACAGTAGACCAGAAATAGTAATAACGGCACCTCTCCCTCTGGGGGGGAATAGGCCATAAAATGCATACAAAGTACTCAGTGCCTGGCACATAGTAGGTCCTGGCTCTGATAAGCAGACCAAGTAGTTTTATTATTGGAATTGTCTTCCCCCTTGCAGGATTCCTACAATCATAGTCTCTGCCACAATTCTGAGAGAGGACCCGTTCTCTCCTCATTTGACAGCGAAAACAGACCTTTGAGGAAGGTGAGTATTTCCCTCAGGTGTCACACACAGACAGTAAGTGACAGGGCTGGATTTTGAACCCAGAACAGAAGCTGCTGTCTGTGTTCTGCGCTGTGTCAGCCGGGGTGGGACTCTAGCCCAGCGGACAATAGACTTCTCACTAAGAGGAACGCAGTCTTGGCACTTAATCTAGAAAGGAGCCGCCGGCCCATTCACTCCCCAGGGCCCCTATACAATTGAGTCTCAGGACTGCAAAACCCAAAGCCAGGCCCCCAGCCTGGGGAGCCTGTGTCCTAGCCCTCTGCTGCAGGGTGTAGCCCTCCTGTGCCCCAGGGCAGGCAGCCAGCCCCCACCCCACCCCGGGGGGCCACCCACTACGCAGCTCTCTGCAGCAGGCCCAGGCCCAACACCACTTGCAGGCCTGTAAATGTGCTGTTAACGCACCCATCACAAACCCATCTTAGCCCAAAGTTTTGAGGATAATTAGCTCAAGCTAACATATGTGCAACATCTATATTATTGCATAATTTATATACATTTCACACTGCTTCTGGGGGATATATGCACCATTCCACAAACTATTTGCATATAGATGGCGGGTTATAGACATATGCTTGTATTCAATGGGTAATATCTGAAATTCACACGTACACACATTGCTCTTGTAAGAGCTGAAATGCTTGCTTTCTGCCATGACTTGAAGTGCACTGTTTCGACTTTAAGAGTGTGTTCATTTTTAAAATTTACAATACTGAATTGTCCGTTTCTGAACATATAAGTGATTTTCAACTACGTGACGCACTGTGGCCGCCAAGTATCAGGGCAAACCAGGATGACAGTTTCGAGAAACGTTATTTCAGAGAAATCAGGAGTTAGACTCACTCTTTTTGAAATCAATCATATTGATGTTGGTCAAAGAGAAAACCCTTCCCCCAATCCAATCAATCAACCATCAAGTCAATAATCTCAATGACACAAAACCTGTCACTTATTTATCAAACACACTCAGTTTCTACCCTCTTCCAGAGGTCACACACTGTGCTGCACATAGGGGACCTAGAAATGAGAAGGCAGCCCAGATAGAGCACAGAGCCCGGCACATAGTAGGTGCTCAATAAATGACAATGACTATGATGGTTGAGAAGACACTGGCATTTATGGAGACAAGTCTGGCCGTAACGCGGATGGGGACACAGCCAGAGTTTGAATGCCAGCTCAGCACACACTGGCTCTATGACTTGAGAAAACGAATGACACTCTCTCAGCGTCAGGTTCCTGGTCTATAATGCAGGACTGATGGCTCTACCCTCAGAGCTGCTGTGAAGATTAAGAAATAATGTGTCTGAGGTGTCCTGCGCTGTATCCAGCCCATGGTGGGGCCGTTGGAAGCAGGACAACACGCAGAGGTAGCAGCCTGCTTTGATCACATAAGTCTCCCTTATCTTAATTGCGGCAAAATACACATAACATAAAATGCACCATTTTAGCCATTTTAAAATGAACAACTCAATGGCATTTAGTACACCCACAAAACTTCTAACTAGTTCCAAACTAGTTTACCACCCCAAAAGGAAACCGTGCACCCACCAGCAGCCACACTCCCTTTCTCCCTCCCCTCAGCCCTGGCAACCACTAAAATGCTTTCTGTCTCTATGGATTTGCCTATTCCTGACACTTTGTACCGATGGAATCACACAACAAATCCTATTTGTCCTTTCCTGTCTGGTTTCTTTCACTTAGCATAATTCTTCAGGTTTCGTCCAACTTGTTGCATGGATCAGTACGTTATTTGTTTTTATAGCTGAATAATATCCTATACTATGGATATGTACCCCATTCTTTTTATCCATGCAACAGCTGGTGAACATTTGGGTTGTTTCCATTCTTTGACCATTGTGAACAGCGGTCCTGTGAAACATTTATCTCATTTTAACGGGTGGGACCAACATTGCTTCAATTGCAAGGTGGTGTTGATTAACTCAGATCGTCTTGTCCTCCTTCGGGGTCTGGAGATGTTCCTCCCAGTGTCCCCGGAGACCAAGATTCCTTCAGGTGAGGCCAGCAGCTGATGGCTATTGCAATCATACACACTGTCCTCCTTTTGCCTAAACATCAGGTACCACCTTGTGTGTCCTCAGCTCTGGCTTCCTAATCAATTTATTGACGTAAAATCCACCCTCACATTACAATAGTCATTACAGAAACTGTTCATCACTAACCTGTAACTATCATCATTATGCATTTCTTGTGGGCTGCATACAGGTGAGGAAAGAGAATGAACAGGTGAGTGCCGGGTTGCTCCCAGGCACTGTGCCACCTCCTTACTTGACTTCATCCTCACAACCACCTTTCCAGGTAGGAGTTAACATCCCCTGTCACAGGGATGACAAAATTCAGGCTCAAGAGCTGAGGTGGCTTGTCTCAAATTACGCAGCCAATGAGAGGCTGCGTGAGCATCCAGCCCCACGTGGGTTTGGCTCCAAAGCTGCCCCCAGTGTCACACACAACTCCGGGCTTCCTTGATAGAGTCATTAGTAACAAAAGGCCATGGTAGCCCGCTCCTACTTGTCTCCAAGTGCTTCCTGCCCCATCAAACTAGGTAACCCTGCATCTCCGTAAAGAAACAAATTTCCCATCCTTGTATGCTGGGTTTGGGGGCAATTCTACCCAATTCATTTGGGGAAGATAATGGAATTTTATACACTCAGCAAGGTTACAGAATTAGGGGCCTGGGCCAGGTGACTAGAAGCCTGGGTCTCCGACATTCCCTGATTTACTGTCTGACCTCACGTGAGCCAGTCCTCTGAACTGGCCCTGGTCATCCTGCCAACAAAACGGGCATCTACTGTCTGACCTGGAATGTTCTAAGAATGGTGAGAATTGTCTTTAGATATCTGTGTGCACATTCACGTGGCAGAGCTGGGCTGGAATCCTGAGAAGGGGAGCATGCAATGTTTAGTATTATACTTACCAGAGGCAAGGGGACCAGAACAGCCAGGGCCCCCCTCGGGTGGGTGGGGCCCTGGGGCATCCCTTGTCTCTGAAAGGCTATCTCCTAGAAGGAATTCAGGGGCTGTGGAAAAGGGGATATTATTCATCTCAAAGGACGCTTTGTAACTAAATGTTTGCATCATCATGAGCAAAATATCTATACTTTTTGGAAAATGTCCCAGATCTTCTAGTAGTCTTCCCAATCAGGTGATTCAAAGGTCAAAAACACCCTGTTAATTCTCAGAGGTGAGAGACAGGAAAATCCACTGCATCCACTTCCACTTTCAGTCCTTAAGGCAGCCCTTCTGGGACCAGGCCTCTTCTCTTCCTGGCATTCACTGCCTCCCTCGACTGTATCCTGTATCTCATCTAGTATCCTGGCTTTTGGCATCTGTGTGATGGTAAATCTCCAAGTTGAATCTGCAACCCTGACCTCCTCCTAATCCCAGCATGGCAGACCCCACTGCCGCCTCTAGAGTGCCAAAAGGATGTCCAAGGTGAGTCTCGAATTTAGCAAGTCCCAAACCAAACTCCGGGTTTTCATGTCCCTCCAAAACCCACGCCTCCTCCATCCTTCTCACGCCACCAAGTGGCCACACTGCTCTCATTTTTCAGGCCAAAAGTGGGGGCCCTATCTTTGACTCCTCTTTCCCTCAAGATCCACATCCACCCCAGTGAGTATCAGCAAATCTGTTATTCTGCCTTCAAAATACATCCAAAGCCAGACCATTTCCAAGTTTCCCATCTCTGCTCTTCTCATCAAAGCCCCTAATACCTCTTGCCTGGATTGTGTCAGCGGTGTCCTAAGAAGCCTTCCTACCTCCCTGATCCCACTATGATCTGTTCTTCATGGCAGATCTGCTCAAAATCCTCTAACAACTTCTGTCGTGGAGTAAGATCTAATTTCCTTACCAAGCTCTGCAAGGCCCAACCTCACCTGTTGCCAGGCTGCTTCTCCGACCACAGCTCCACACTCAACTGCCAAACACACCGTTTCTCAGTCTTTGTGCATGCTGTTCCCTGTACCTGAACGCTCTTCCCAGCATCTCACTCTCACACCTCCTTTGGACCCCTGCTGAAATATCCCGATATCAGAGGGGCCTCCCTTACCTTTCTCTCTGTAATAGGACACTCATCACTTCCTCATATCCTTACTCATCTTTACTTTCCTCCACTGTACATATTACCACCTGGTGTATATTTATATGGCTACATGATTGTTATCTGTCTCACTTCACTGGAATGTAAGCTCCATGATAAAGGGGGCTTAGTCTGGCTCACTGCCATATCTCACTAGTTGGCATATAGCATGTGCTCATTAAGTATTTGCAGGAGGAAGGGAAAGAGGATGGGAGCAGGGAAGGAAAAATGGAGGGAGAGAGGAAGGGAATTTTATACACTCAGCAAGGTTTTAGAATTGGGGTCCTGGATCAAAGGACCAGAAGCCCCGGTCTCTGGTGTTCTGATTTACTGTGTGACTTCAGATGAGCCAGGGCACCGAACTGGCCCTGGTCGTCCAGCCAACAAAGTAAGTATCTGCCACCTGCCCTGGAATGTTCTAGAAATGATGAGAATTATGTTTAGATATAGGTTATCTTTACCAATAATGGAAACTCAAGCCCAGAAATTCAAGCTCATCCAAATTCATCCAGCTAGAAAGTAGAAAAGCAGATGTGAGCCCGGGCCTTGACGCTCCAAAACCTTTTCTCTTTCTCCAACAATGCGCTGCCTCGCTGGGCCATACTCTTTGTAGAAATGAAATCGCTGCCCTGAGTCAAGTAGAGCTAGAGACAGATACCATTTCTAAGAAAAATGTGAAAAATAAATGTTATGGTAACAAATTGCCCATGATCTAATTATCATCATCAAACATTTATTAAGGGTCCATGAGCACATGGTGCCCTGCTTGGCAGGCTCCTCAGAGGGAGACAGAAAACTAGAACAGCAGACAATGGGAGGCACATTAATATGAATGATGCTTCAGCCTCGGTCCTGAACGTCGGGTGGGGTGAGAAAGAAAGCAGAGGCAAAGAACCCTAGGAATTGGGTACAGACAAGATGGGAACCGGACTTGTTGTTTAAAAACCCTGTGTAGGCCTGCGTAGAAACCTCCTGAGCCCTGTAAGAAGACAGCAGCCTTACCTACAGAAGGGTGGACTGGAAGGCAGCCCCAAGGGGCACCAGACAGGAAGACAATGCCACAGCCCCAGGCCATGAGTCGGCACAGAGCCCTCTCTGTGAGGGGCTGGGTCTCCAGGCTGGACCCGCCACCAGGCAAGCAACAGTGTTAGCTCTCTGGATCATATCCGCAGAACTAACGGCCCACTGGGGGTCCCACAGGTGGAAATGGTACTCATCCTCTGACAGCCACCTGCGCCAAATTCCCACCAACGCAGCTCCAGTGTAAAGACATGCTAAGTGCATTCTCTCTGAGTTAAGCGTCACCCCGTATCACCTCATCCCATTTACCCTGGTGTCTCCCCCACAGAAACACAGATTCTATGTCTACCCTTGGATTCGTTGGAAAAAATGTTTTCAGAAAACAATGTTATTCAAATTGACCAATTCAGAATTATAAATTAGTTTATATTAAGTAAACTTACCCTCCAAGTAATCAAATAGAAAGCCCAAGGCTCCTGCTATGTGTGTTAATATTTGATTTTTTTTTTAACGAGGTACTTACATGTGTGCTGAAGAAACTAATGGCATCGGTAGCAGATGTCCTGAGTTGCCCACGAAAATGAAGAGCTTTAATGCTGAACTGAGAGTTTTAAATTCTATGGATGTATGTGAGTCCGTATGTGTAAAATAAGTGATATATAAATATCTTTAAACAGGATCTGTATTTTATAAGCAAATGAACCAAAGGGAGACCTCACACAGGACACATAGAGGGAAGGACAGGAGAACTTACCCCCGAAAGGCAGGTGTTCTGCTGAGTCCTCACAGAGCCCTGCTGCAAATCCTTGTCTCCGTTTTAGAGGTGAGGAAAATGAAGACTCAAAGAGGTGCATAATTTGCCCACCGTCGCTCAAATTGAAAATGGCAGAGCCAGTGTTCAAATCCATTTCTGATTAGTTTCAAGCAAACATTCTTTCCACAGTACCACACTGCTTCCCAGAAACCCTCTGAAGCTTCACTTCCTGGTAAGAGGCCCTCCTCAGGGTTCCCATAGCATCTAGAAAGTTCCTGTAATCACACTCATCGTGCACTATTGCAATTGTCTGTCTTCAGTTTGTCTCCCTTATTGCACTGTGAGTTTGTGAGAACAAGAGCCTTGTCTATCTATTCACCTTTGTGTATCCCCACACTACGCCTGGATGAAAGGATGGACAGACAGGCAAGTAGGAGGATGGGAGGATGGATGGATGGATGGATGGATGGGATGGAAAGACGGACAGATCGGCATGTAGGCAAATGGAAGGAGGCATGCATGCATGGGATCATTGAGGGCTTACTGAGTTTAGATCCTAGCCTTCAGAGATCACGGTTATTTGTTCAGAAGCCTTTTGGGGTTGGGCTGCCTTGCGTGCGCCAGGGCCTCTCTCCTCAGCCAAAGGGCAGTAGCTATAGCCACCCTCTCACCAGCTCCCTTTATTTTATCTGTTCTGTTCTAATAGGCCTAGTATTCCTCCATCACAGCTGGTGGTGAGATTTTACCTAACAGCCTTAGGATGGATTTCTCGGGAAAGGGAAGCTCCCTGCTATCAGATGCTTATTCTTATTCTAATCCCTTCCTTAGTCATGCTGAATTATTTGCCTCAATGACATCCTGCAGGATTGACTTCCAAAGGTTGATTAATTGTATGATGCCAAAAAACAAAGCGGGGGGAGGATTTCCTGCTTGTCTATTTTAAATTTGCAGCCTTTTACTTTCATCAAGTAGCCTCTTGACTACAAAAGCACTGAGGGTGGGAGTGTGCTGTGCAGGATCCAGCACTGACCGGTGCCCAGGAGACGCAGGCAAGTGCCGTGAATGGGTGTCCAGAGTCAAGGGCTGGCAGCGCAGAGTGGGTGTCTGAGGCGTTCCGGGGGTTCCCTCTCGGGGCTGAAAGTGTTCATTCTACAGCTATTTTATTAAGTACTCCTCAGGTGCCAGGCCTTGAGCTGGGCACCAGGTGTGCCCTGGTAACAAAACAGATATTATCCAGAGGGAGACAGACAATGAGTATAAATAAATAAATATGTTTACAATATAACATATTATGTAACATACATATATAAATATTAACAAATATTTACAAGCTGGTACACACTCCCAATGAAAATAGCAGTTGTTCTGATAGAATAACATAGGAGTGGCAAAATATAAGGAACTATTAGGAAATGGATGTCATCAGACAGTTAGGGTGGGAGCCTCAGGCCCAAAGAGCCTTCTGCAGTCCATTCCAGTAGCCCCAGGTGTGACCTCAAAGGGCAGGGCTGTGGTGGCGCCTCATCCAATGCAGTATGATCAGTTTGGGGGAAAAAAGGGGGAAGCAATAAGCCTGGAACTTGGGGAGGGAAGCCCCAAGGGACAGACATTGGCAGCACCCCTGAAAGTGCTATCAGAGAACAGGAGCCCAGGAGACCAGATTTGAGCCCACCAGGCCCTGGCACGAAGGCTCAGACCGGCGGTGTTCCCACTGGGAGACAGTGGTCCCTGGGTGGGCAGGAGGTGCAGGTTTCACAGTCCCGGGTATTCTGGCCTGGGGTCACACATGGGCTTCCTTGGCTGGAAAGTTCCTTGCTGTGGGTTTGTCCTGGGAAGGAAGTCCCTCTGAATGTGCTGACAAAATTGAGCTTCTAAGGATTCAACCCAAAGACCCAACTCTGCAGCATGGTGACTCTCCCAAGAAACGCTGCCCCCAGAAGTCTTGGAAGCCAGCCTCTGGTCCTCTGCCCACATGCCTGTTCACCTCGAGCCCATCACTTCCAACCCTGAGGAGGCCGAGCCTGAGGGCCAAAGCCAGTTCCTGTGCCCAGCAGAGGCTTACAGGAAGTGACCCTGTCTGGCCTCCCAGTCCCAGGGAGTGAAGTGGGGTCGGGGGGAGGGCGAGGTGCTTGGAAACCAAAGACTTTGGTCTCAACCCAAGAGCCTACCCCCACCCCCCTCAGAACATGCAACCCAGGTGGGAGCATTCAGCAGCTGACAAGCAGGGGGCCCCCACTGCCAGCTACTTTGAGGGAGAGCGTGGAGTCCGGGAGCGTTTCCATCCTTCCTGGGAACAGTGGGATCGGCTGGAACACACACCTGTGATGTAGCTAACCCAGGCACCAGGTCCAGGGTTTCTGCTGCCTGGAGGGAAGGCTCCACTCTCCCACACTCTGCCACTTCCCATTAAGTGGTTCAGACAATGGAGGCTATGTTACAAATCAAAATAAGCAACACTGCATTTTATAATTAGCCACAACTTGACAAATTAATTAGTACAGCAGCACAGTGTGTTCCCTGAAGCACGGCTTACTATATTTTACTTAGAGAATATATGTCACAAATTACAGATGTATTATTAAAAGTACTTAGGCAATCAGAGTGAATTCTAAAGGTGCCCTTTTGACACCATTTTCTGGGACAGAACAAGGGTCTCGAGACGGCCAGAAATATCATCAAATCCACCATCGAATCACAAAGGTGTTTGTAAAGATTTATTTCTTTTCCTGAAGGGAAACAAAGCCTGTCAAAGACCAAGATCTGGCCTCTGGAAAAGAGTTAATAGCAATTAATTACTTGCGGTGACATGAAAGAAGCTGGGTCTCGGGAGCCTAAGGATGGAGGGCACGGGCGTGAGACTGCAGGGCTGGAACCCTGGCGCGGCCGTGCAGTGACTGCGGTGTCAGGCGGCGCGCTCCTCCATCACTGACGCGGTGGTAATACTAACAGCTGCCTTGCAGGGATCCTGAGAGGACTGTCGTGCTAGTCCATGCCCAGCGCTTAGGCCAGGGCCTGGTCCATAGGAAGCAGCCAATAAGTCACCACTCTTATTCCAAGATGCACTTCCATTGAAAGACTCAAGAGGGTACTGACCAAGGCAGCCTGGCACACTCGTGGCCTCAGTAGCCCCAACTTTCCTTCATGAACAGCCTAGGGCCTGTTCTTAGTCTTATTCATTCAAAAACTCAGAAGCTGTTTTTCTTTGCACAATCACCAAGCTCACTGCGATGGATGTCCACACCAAAAGGCCAACGAATGAGTTTGGCAGTGAGAGCTATCACCAGTGGTGTGCTGATAAATGTTCAAAAACCAGCTCCCAGGTGATAGCCGTGAGGGGTAAGAGGGGAAGCCCTGAGTTGCAGGATTTGCCATGTTATCAATACGCCCCCGCCACGGCCAACTTCTAGCTGTAAAGCTGATGTCACCGAATGTCGCAGAGCTGAGCAGAGAGGCCCACAATCAGCTCCCACGCGCAGGTACAAGTGGGTGTAGCATGCCACTGGCTAAAACCGAGCCTGCAATTGAAATCTTGCATCCACAAGACAAGCTGAATTCTTGTTCCGGAGGCAAATTTCCTGGGCTGCTGAAACGGAAGCAGTGGGTAACTAATGGGACAAGTGGAGTCAGCCAAACGCACAGTTGTCTGCAGAGCGGCCAGTCTTGCCAATGAGCCTGGAAGTGCATTAGCTCTCAGGTGCTGTGCCCACACTGGTGGTGGTCCCGCCAGTGAGCCCAGGGCTCTCCCCCAGCCCTGCCTGTGCTGTGTTTCGAGGGACATGGCCAACACTGGCCTCTGCAACATTCCTTTGCAGTTGCGAGGACCAACATCCACTTCTCGGTCCTTCTGAATATTCCATTTGTCCTGAGACAGAAACTGTTCCCCTTTCTCTGAGAGAGCCACCCCATGCTCTCTGTGCATTCTATGCAGCTCAATCTGGGTTGGCTAAAGTGGTAACTCTCAGAGGATGGTCTCATTGCCCTGATTTCTTACTTCTCAGAATACGGGAGGCCCCTCTCCTCAGCCTCTTCTCTTCAATAGGCTAAATCTGCAACCCCAAATCCTATTCCGAGCCAGTGTTCCCCCTGTGGTGACATGACAAATCATGCAATAAGCAAGTCCCATCAATTCTTCTTTCTAAATAGTCCTGAAATCTATACCAACTCTCTGAGTCTACCACCACTTCCTTCCCTCAGGTCCTCATCATCTTCTGCCCCAAATTGTCCCCATCTAACCACTTTTCTTTCATCTCACTCCTTCCCTGATCCACTCAACTAGAAAGAGAATCCAAAATGCAAATCTAAACTTGTCACTTCCCACTTCCAACCTAAGGTCGTCTTTCCCTGCTCCCCAATCCCTACCCTCAACTCCAGTAACCCTGGATTGTACACTCGCCCCCATGCTAGTTTACAACTCTGTGTTTTACATGTGCAGTTCCTTCCACTTGAAATTCCGTCACATCCCCCCAATTGGAGTACCTGGACAACTCCTCTTTATCCTTCAAAACCCCTTTCTGAGTTTTTTTAGTCAATGTTAATAAATCATTATGAGGAACAGCTTACTCTCTTTCCCATGTTTTGTCTCAGGGTCTAAAGAAGAAATTGCACCCCTTGAAAAGCTGCTGTTTCTCCTTTCATCTTTCACAGGCTCCTCCCCTTAGGAAGGAGAAGGTTTTACCTGCCTGGTAAGAAGGCAAGAGTTTGACAGCAGTGACGCGCGTATCTCTAGTGACCAGCCAGAGTGAGAAGAAGACTGAGGGCCAGGGCCAAGGCCAGTACCCGGGTGGAGAGCAGATCTCAGACCGACTGTCTCCACGTATAAGGCCAAGCAAACGCGGGAGGGAAATGGCACGAAGCCCATTCTGGCCTCGGCTCCAAAACAGGTCTTTAATCCAACAATAAAACAGATATTTTTATCCCTACCGGACTCTTGTGTATGTTTCTCAGTGGTCCAGAACTCACAGAAGAGTCGAGTATGAACAAGTAGCCCCTGGAAGCCAGAACTTGTGTGGCAGGAAGAGACTTACAGTCAGAGTGGTGAGTGTCAGTCTCCCCAGCGGACTATGAGCCCCTGGAGGGCAGGGGCTGAGTCTTTTCTCTGTGGAATGGGACGCATTCTAGAAGAACTAAGTGCCCAGCCCATGTCAGGCAGAGCATCAACTGCTGTGGGACATAACTCTTACGAAGAGCTGGGCCCAGATGGCCTCTGGGCTGCAGGACCCAAGCCTCTGCAGTGCAGGGTGGGGTTACCCACCATGGAGGGATCCAGAGGAGGTTCACTCTTTGTGGTTCTGCGTCCCAGTGCCGCCTCTGCTCTTGCTTGGTTCCTTCTCACTCTGCCTCTCTCGTGCTTGCTGCACGCATGATCTGTGATGTGGTTGCCCATTACAGCTGGGGTACCAACTACTCCTGGATCACAGAGGGATGGGCATCACACCACACCCACTTGTCCACCTCCCAGAACACCCTGCACCAGGGGTTTTGAGGGTGGGTATGCTGAAATCTGCTTCTGCAAACCAACCTGAGGTGTCAATGGTGGGACAATGCCTTGAGCCCTCACACAAGGCCTGAAGTCCTGCAAATGCCACAGCAAGAGAGCAGGAGGCTCACCTGCTGGCACCATCACCACCACCAGGGGCTCAGGGAGAAACACAAGGGCCTTTGAGTGCAAGCCCATGAGCCAAAGCCTGTCTCTGACCCACGGGGAGAGACTGGCCTTATTTGGAAACCTCCCTGGCCAGTGCTGTTTATAGGGTGGTGACCTGAAATGGAGACAGGGACGCCTGAGGGTTTGCTTTCCCTGGAGGGGCAAGCTGGGGGGCTCCACCTGGGCAGCCTGGCTTTCCCAAAGAACATGGACTGTCTCAGACTCTCTCCTCTCTGCACACCCTTAGGCCTCCATCTCTGTGGCTCCCTCAGATGACTATAAAGATTATGAGGACCCAAAACAAGAAAAGTGCCCCCTCTCCATCCCGGTGGAATTCCCGGAAGACGTTCCTGAGAGCCAGGAGGTTTGGGCCACACACAGGATGCAGGGAGCCCAAGCCAGGCATCCCCTGGGAATGGGTCCTGAGGCTCTCCTTTAGGCCCCCGCTGACCCCAATCCTCATTACCAGCCCATTGGGCTGGAAGCACAGGGAAGGGCCTACAGGTAGGCAGGCTGCAGGCTACAGGTGACCTATCTCAGCTCTGCATCCAGCTGGAGCTTTAATTTCATCTCTGGCAAAGCACAGCATGATTGAATTCAATAAAACCCCCTCTGGAACTATACATTGTATCATAAAAATCCCGACTACCAGATTTTGACCACTCTTATGAAAACAATTTCTTCTCACCTCTTCCATTTCTGTTTCCCAAACGCCAGCTCACACACTGAATTTTAACAATCTACAAAAACTTGTACTTTTTGGAACTTTACATAACTAGATCTTTACCTATAAGGTAAATTATCCCATGTGATATGAGCCTATGAGGTTTTAAATTTCAGTGAGATTGAATGCATGACAATAGAAAATGAAAATAAAATGATTATTGAAAGACTTAATAAACAGCATCTATAACATGCATTCAATATAAAGAAAGCAAGTAACATATTATTGTGTAGTACCAGCTTTACATCTCTTTTCAATTGTCCACTAAAGAAATGTCAAAAAAAAGGAGGAGGAGGAGGAAAAGGAGAAGAAAGAAAGGCAGGAAGGAAGGAAGGAAGGAAGGAAGGAAGGAAGGAAGGAAGGAAGGAAGGAAAAAAAAAAAAAAAGAGAGAAAAACAAGAAAGAAATGGCAGCTGTTTTACCAGCTCCAGTACATAAACACTGCTCGACAGGAGGGTTGTCAAGGTCAAGACTTGAGCAATGCTGGGTTCAATTCTCTCCCCCAGTGCCTAGCAAGAGCCAGGCACACAATAAGTGCCATCTAAATGTTTGCTGCATGAAGGAGTGAAGGAATTAATGGCCTTCCAGTGCTTTGAGTATTTAATTTTCAAATCCCAGGCAAACGCCCACAACAGCCTTCCTCCTTTCCCTACACGGTAATCACAGTGCATAAACTTATAAACCTGTATTAGACTAATCATTTCTGACATGCCAGTGGGTGATTTTAACTTGGTTATATTTTAATTGCGGGTCCTTCTGCCAAGGCAGGAAGGCCTGAAACATTGTTGATTTACAGAAGACACACGATTTGCTCAGAGCAGAGGAGGAGGCATTCATAAAAGCAACTCCATCTCTCCATCCCTCTTCTCTCTGTTCCATATCCACTGAGAGTATATGACAGCCCACCCAGTTTTCCTCACCTCCCATAGAAAACCTTACTCAAAGGACGCAAATATACTAATCGCATCACAAAGATGCTACTCCACGGGCCCCCAGGGAATTCTCAAACCCTTAGGATGGGCAAAAGTGGCATGGGGCAGGGGAGGAGAGCGACAAGAGTGGTTTCCAGGCTTTCTGAGAGCCTCATGAAAATCACACATTCCTCTGCTAAAAGAGAAGTCCAAGCCTTCTGTTCTTGGGTCGAACTTGGCAGCTCATTTTGTCAAGCTGTCTCATACAGGTCAAAAGCACATTGCGTTTAGACTGCTGCACTGGACGCTGCAGCAAAGAGCACTGGCCCAGTGCAAAAGTATCCTCGGGCCCTGGGTCGGTGTCAGACAGAATCATGCAAACCCAACATACATTCATTCCTCAGGTGTTTATCGGGCCACTGCTCTGTGCCAGGCCCTACTCTCAGCTCTGGTACATAAGTACTTACAAATCCTTGTTCTCATGGATCCCACAGTCTGATGGAAATCATTTCAACACAGATAATATTTGCTGAGTGCTTATCATGTGCCAGATGCTGTTCTCGGAGCATTATTCGTATTACCTTATTTAATCCCCAAACAACCTAATGTGGTAGATTCTGTTATTATCTCCATTTTTCACATGAGGAAACTGAGGCACAGAGAGGTTAAGTAACTTGTCCAAGGTCACACCACTATTAATGGCAGAGCTGGGATTCAAACTCTGACTCTCTGCCTCTAGAGTCCTCTCTCATAACCACGACAGCAGCTCGATGGGACAGAGGTCTGGAGGTACTGGGTTACTGCATCCACATGTCCCCCAGCAATTACTATAGAGCAACATGAACAGATGATGAGGGGGACAGTGGGTAATGAAGTGGGAAAAATTATCTTGACAGGAAAGACTGGGATTTTCCTCCGGGAGAGAACTGTCTATGAGGACAGCATTTGACAATTGCTGAGGGCTACAGGTTAGCCACATAAGGCCTGAGGGTTGACTGGCCCCAAGCTTCAGAGAGGGGGAATGCATACTGTGTAACAGAGGAAACGCGTTAGGGCTCCTGGGACAATCTGGGAGGGAAAGGATAAGGAGCAGAGATGGAGGGAGGAGAGGAGAGAGAGCAAGACGGCGGAAGCAAGGCCAGACACCAAGTGACAGCTGACGGCCTCAGGATGCCCCACTCAGCAATCCTGAGGAAAGTCGACCAATCTCATGACTGACTGGGGCGATGGCTGTTGACCAGCGTGAGGCTTGTTCTGGTTGTTGCTGAACCAGAGGAAGGCTAAGTTTCCCACTGGCGAGATATGGTGCAGGCAGGGCAGAGGCTGCACATGCTGAAACCGAAGCTTGGAGAGAAAGGAAGCCACTGGATTATAAATCCATGAATTATAAACCGGTGGCTGTCTCCGGATGAGCTCTGGACTTCCACTGGCCGTGTACGTGGACCATGTAATTTCACCTTGGTCACAAGACACAAAGTATCCCATGCCTGAGTTCTTGATTACAGGTAGCATCACCATGTCAGATAGAAAGTTAAGAATTTCTCTCTTTATTCTCTTCTCAAAGTTTATGCCCCTCCCCCAAAGTTTGATAAAGATCAGGCATAATAGTTACGTCATAAACTCACGTTGATCCACCTGGATTGGTTTCTCCATGAAAAGGATAAAGGGATCATTATCTTCACAAGTAGCACCGTCAAAGAAGGAAACACCATTTGCTCATCTCTGGACAATTACCCCCACAAAACTCCCAATTATGATCACTATTATGCAGCCTCTTTACAGCTATAGATACATTGATTCCCTGCAAGATGCGGCAATTTGTTAAGCCCATTTCACGTAGAAGACATGGAGACTCAGAGAGATCAAACCATTGCTAAGCCACTTGGTTAGCCATTGGTCAAGTGGGGACACCACCTAGGTCTGTCTGTTTGACAGCAAAGGCTATGTCCTGTCTCCACTCGTGCCTCTCTCAAGACAGGCCACTGGAACAGTGGGTGCAGAACTTCACAGCTTAGTATGGTGTTCTCTGAGCATCAGAACAAAGGATTGCCTTAAAGCTAATTAGCTGCTCATATTCAAAACCAGTTAATCTTAGTTGAGCGCACTGAAGCCTCACCCTCAATGACTGAAAATACCAAACCTAAATTCATCATCAAAGCTGGCCTCCCAGCAGGAAGCCCACTCATCTAAGTAACTCAGCCTCCTGAGCTACCTGGACCCTGATGGGAGAAGAGTGTGGCAACAGGCTAAACAGCAATCCATGACCGTGGGGTGGAGCCAAGCCCTGAGTCCACGGACCTGAGCCAGGCACACATTATTAAAACATAAGCTAAAAATCACTTATTCCGCATTAGGTGATTAATGCTGCTAACCCTTTCCTGGGACATGGCGGCAGCCTGAGAAATGATGCAATTACACCCAGTGAATGGAGATGTTAAGGGACTCATTACTACCAGGGCGGGATGTACAATTTCATGGTTAATTAGGACTTTTGGGGGGAGCACCGCCACATTACCCAGCCTAAACAGAGTCCCTAACCCTGCCGCTCTCCTTGCCTTTAAACTGTGATGAAGGAAACTTTAAGGATTGAGGAAATCAGAGAAGCTCAGGGCTAATTAGAACCGAGCAATGATTACTCGAGATAATTTCTGTGGCGATCCTGCACTAGCCAAGTCCTGACAGTCTTTCATCCACACACAAGCCACCTCAGTGACCTCCATGGTAGAGCAGAAGCACTGGAGACATGGTTTCCAGGGAGAAAAATGACTTTTAATCAAGACTGGGAAATGGAATTACACGTGTAATTAGATAGAAACAGCCACAAAACCACAAGCGAGGGAGCTCACTGTAATATTGAGCTGCTGTTCTCTTCTCGGAAGCTATGGAGAATTTAGGCACAAACTACGCCGATGGAGGCATTTGGGTTTTCGTTCTCTGGCTGACTGGAACTTCCCAGGAGGACATTAAGGGCTGCTTTGTCCTCCTTGGAAACACCTCATGTGGCAAAGTGGTGACTGCATTCCCTTTGTTGGCTCCTATTTTGTGCTCTCCTGGCCCTGACCTCAAGTTTATCATCCTGGCAGATGAATAAACAGACGTGTAAGTTTTTGTCACTTTTAGAAGCAAACTCCAAATGCCTCGTGAAGTAGATAAACTATTTCAAGGCTCCAGGATCGAAGGTTACCCGGCTCTAATTGGCATTCATTTCAGTTCAAGTTCATAGGCACCTCAAGCAGAGTGCAATAATTTTTTTTTTAATAGAGAGACTGACTTCTTTGACCTCTGAAGGATCCTTGAGTGCCCTTCTTAGGCAAAAGTAGGGCAGAGAGGCAGCCACTGCCCAGGATTATGAGTCTATTAACGCAATCCCTTCACGTGGAGCTTTGCAAAGCCTTATAGGGGCCTGCAAGGGAGAAGATACTAAAACCCCAAATGCTGCAACCTAACATTCTAAGGTGGAGAGCGTGTCAGGGAAAGCCAGATGGGCCCCTCCAGGCTGAGAGGCAGGGCAGACCATAAGATTTGGAAATAAAGCCATTTCAAAGAAAAGGGGTCTAGGCCAGAGGACTGGGCTCAAGACCCAGTGCATGGGGTCCACGGCAGAGCTTCTAGCTGATGCTAAAGACCTCTCCCATCCTAAGCCAGGAGCCTGGGTAGGTGCTTATGTGTAGAAATGCCATTTGGGAGATGGGAGGGAGAGCTGTGAATTGTAGATCCAAGTGGCCTAAAGCGACACTGGCTTTTTATTCATGACACATCACACTGAAGACTCACTTTGCTAGTAATGTCAAAAAATAATACTAATAATACTATGGGATACTGTGGAACTTGTGGAAAGTTCACAGCTGTAAAGCCCCACAGACCTGGGTACATATCCATGATCCCTTCTCTTTTCTGAGGTTTAGTTTCTTTCTCTGTAAAATGAAAATAGGAACTCAACTGTCTCACAGAATTCAAGTAAGAACGGAAAATAGAAACAAAAGAGCCTTCCCTATGTCGATCCTGGGGCCAGACTCCTGTGTGTTGCCTCAATCTCAGTCCTTTCATCAGCCTGGCATTACTATTAGGCATTACTATTATTCCTATTTCACAGATGGAAAGTTGCGGTTCAGGGAAGTTAAGCAACTTGGTCCAAAAGCCATTAGCTAGTCAACGGCAGAGCTGAGATGTGAACGTGGTGTGCTGACAACCAGTCAGCCAGAGAACGAAAATTCAAATGCCTTCATCAGGTCCTGGGGGTATTGTCACCTAAGTGTGTAAGTGAACATCAGGCCCACAGCAGCTTCTCACGTGATAGACACAACCTCACACCCCCTACCCCCGCCATCACCAAGTGACTTTGAATAGATAATTTGGATGGAGTGGTAACACCTATACATTGCATTGAACCATATTAAATTTTAAATTAATGTTGGATCTGACCCAACATTATAGCAATGTAGATATTTTGGACTCATACAATTTTCTTCTTAAAGACATTATTTCTGAACACGGGGGCCTGGTGGAGAGAGTCCTACTGCATGGCCCAGGGAAAGCCTGGCCTGGTAATTAGAGTGGGGGATTGAACCAGAAGACAGAAAGCGATCCTGGTAGTATAAACCAAGGACAGACATGCTTAGTCCCTGGATAAGCCAGAGGCTGGTTCTCAGCGGCTTTAAGAAAATCCAGCCACCGTGTTTCCCTGAAAATAAGACTGGGTCTTAGGTTAATTTTTGCTCCAAAAGATGCATTAGGGTTTATGTTCAGGGGATGTCATCCTGAAAAATCATGCTAGGGCTTATTTTCTGGTTAGGTCTTATTTTGGGGGAAACACGGCATCATATAACAATGGAGATGCTACCAGAATCAGGGTGAGCCCAGATGTCAGGCATTTCCTAAGACACCAGCCTGTTGGGGGATGTGGCTGCATTCCTTAGTTTTGACTACCTCTGGGACCAGATTCCATCCCGCAAGTTTTACTTGTCCCTTAAAAAGTACAAAACTTCCTTCAGACACATTTGGGCCCTGCCTGCAGTCAGCCCTTGCCTTTTTCCTTGTTGCCACTCAAGATTCACCAAAAAAGAAAATAAAACACCTAGAAATGAACTGAACATGAAATGCATAAATCTACATGAAGAAAACTTTCAAATAGTACCAAAGGATGCAAAGGAAGGCTTGAAAAACATAGAAAGACATACCATTTTCTTCAGTAGGACTCAGCATCACAAAGATTTAGATTCTCCCTACATTAATTTATAAATTTAAAGCAACCCCAATTAAACGTCAATAGGCTGTTTTTCTGGCACCAGACAAGCCGATTTTATAATTCAGAAGGAAAAAATAAACAAGGAGAAGAGCTAGAAAAAAACTTAAAAGAATAATAGCAGGGGGTTCAGGGATACCTAATCTTACCAGGTATTAAAATGTACATACGAGAAACCATCAATAATTAAAACAGTGTGGTGCAGAGGCGGCTGGACGGCTCAGTTGGTTAGAGCACGAGCTCTGAACAACAGGACTGCCGGTTCGATTCCCACATGGGCTAGTGAGCTGCAACCTCCACAGCTAGATTAAAGATAACGAGCTGCTGGTGGGGCAGCTGGATGGTTCAGTTGGTTAGAGCGCGAGCTCTCAACAACAAGGTTGCCGGTTCAGTTCCTGCAACTAAAGATGAAAACGGCAAGTGGACTTGGATTGAGCGGCACCCTCTACAACTAGATTGAAGGACAACATCTTGGAGCTGATGAGCCCTAGAGAAACACACTGTTCCCCAATATTCCCCAATAAAATTTTTTTAAAAATATAAAGAGAAGATTCTTTAAATAAAATAAAACAGTGTGATACAAACATGTAAAAGATCATCGGAAAGGTCAATGAAACAGAATAGAATTTCTAGAAATAAGTTCAAATATATGTAGGATTTTCATATATTATAAAGGTGGCATTGCAGATAAATGAGAAAAAGGTAAAATTTTCAATAAACGGCATTGATACCATACACCAAGAAAAAGTTCTGAATGGATCTTAGATATAAATGTTTAAAATGGACCCAAAAAGAACTTGTAAGTAAAATAGAAAAAATTCTTTATAACTTTGTATTAGGGTATGTTTTCCTACGAACTAAAATTCAGAAGCCATGAAAGAAAAGAATGGTAATTTTACTATATAAATCAAAACTTCTTCATGAGAAAATGGCAAAGTAACAAACAACAACAAAGGGGGTTCAATATTTTCCATTCATGTCAAAGATCAAGGGATAAAACCCCTAATATAAAACCAATAGAAAAATAGGCAAAGTACATGGCTCACAGAAAATGCAATACAAATAACTTCTGAGCGTGTGAGAAGAGGCTTATTCTCACTCAAAAGAGAAATGCAAATTAAAACTATGCTCTCATAGTATTTTATCCATCACATTGGCAAAAACCCAAAAGTTTGATAACGTTTTCTGTTGACAAAACTATGGGCAAACAGGCATGCTTATACATTGCTGGTGGGAATATACATTGGCATAACCCTTTTGGAAGGGAATTTTGCAATATCTGTCAAAATCACAAATGTGAAAATTCTCTTACTCTGAAATTCCATTTTTAGGATTTTATCTGGTACTTGCAAAAATGCAAACTGACCTAATTACAAGATTATTCTTTACAGCCCTGTTTTTCACAGCAGAAGTATGAATAGAACCTAAAGATTATCATTTAGGGAACTGGTTAAATAGGTTATGGCACATCCGTATAATAAAATACTGTGAAGCTGGGAAAAAGAATGGGAAAGTCCTTTATATACCAATATGGAAATAGCTCTTAGATGTACTACCAAATAAGAAAAGTAAAGGACAAAACAGTTACATACGCCTCAATTTGCATAAAAAGGTGGGGGAACGTGAATTTATATTTATACCTGCTTATAATTCATCATGAAAATCTGGAAAGACACCCCCCCAAAAAAAAAATGTGTTTATCAGAGGAACTGGGGAGGTATGGAGCAGAATGAAGCTTAGCAGAATTTTCACTCCGTACCTTTTTACATGGTTAATTTTTTAACCATGGGAATGCATTATCTTCTCAAAAATTAAATATGTTCCAGTTATTTTTTCAAAAAAGAAATAAATGCTAATGGAGTAGATTACAGAGACCACAAAAGTAAAATGAAACTCTAGAACTGAAAAGAAAGAGAAGAATGATGGGAAAGAAAAAGAACAAAGCTCTGTGGTACTAAACAAACAGAAATGCCAAATGCAAATTATCAGGATTGCGAAGGAATAAAGCATAAGACATAAAACTCAGATGTGTGCATGCATCTTTACATATTCCGTAATTCAAAACATTTTAATGAGCAATAAATATCCTTTGTCCCCAGCAATCGTACATCTAGAAATCGTTTTTAAGAAAAGCATGAAGAACGTGGTAAAAGACTTAGGTACAAAGCTGTACCTCACAAAGAAATGTTTAACAATAGATGATTCATTCACTAAAGCATGGCCTCTCATGTAACAAAATGCCAAGCAGGCACCAAATTCATTCTGCCAAATATTTAATGATACCAAAGGATGTTTAATTCTGCTGGCAAAGACATACACTAACATATTCACCGCAGTTAGCTCTGGGAGTGGGATTATGGAGGACTTTTACTCTTTGTGCATATTAATATTTTCTCATTTTTCTACAGTGAATGTGTATTTCTTGTGTAATGAAAAATAAAGTTAGTAAAAAGAAAAAAAAATGAAAAAGAAAAATCCCAGCTTAGTTGATTGTTATCTAAGAGAACTACCTTAATGGACATCACTTGTCTAAATTCTCCAGTCCAACATTTTTTAAACTGCACTAATGGTGAAATCCAAAAACTTTCCTCAGGGGCTACGGAGGGCAAGATGGAGGGAGGCAGGATTTGAGGGTCTGCCCCACACCTAGGTCAACCCTTCCCTACACACACACACACACCACACACACACATTCACACTCACATACTCTCACATACCTACAGTAGCTCCACTTTTTCATGTTTTACGAATAGCCTTTTTGCCTAAGATTGAACTTTAATAAGGGAGCCGGCAGCAGAAGAAACACAAAAATACAGCCCTCACGAAGATCTCTCCTTATGCCTAGTCTGAGCACCAGCAAACCAAATAATTCTCATTACCCCTGAAAATGGCTTCTCAGAACTCAGAGCCCGAAGGGTCTTTCCTGGGCAGATGAAGGCAGGGTGAGGTCCCAGTGATGCAATTCAACAGGACTCACTGGGAGGCAAAGAGTGGGCTTGTGTGTCTACTAGAAAGTGGAATGGGGCGGGGGGCTGGCAGGCAAGGCGAACCCCGGGTGGGCACATGCAAAGCAGAGAAACACTGAGGAAGAGGGTCAGAGTCTCCCTTCAGTGGAGTCTCCCTTCAGCAGGTGCCAGAGCACAATGCAGACTGGATTTTGAGACTATGCTGAGCCAGACCTCCCATCAAAGATAACTTGATGTTGGAGATTCAAACGTGGGCTGATCTACCCCCAACTCTAAAGAAGGTCAAGACCAGTATCCTGCTGACTTTCCTTCTAGGTGACGGCCCCTCACTTATCCACAGCTTTTCTCTTCATTGTCAAGGAGGGAGCAGCCTGCCCTGCAAAGGCTGAGGGCCGATGTTCTTCTCACTTTTGGCTCCTGGCTATGTAAAGTGGTTGACCCTGTATCTAGCTATGAAAAGCCATCAGTCTAATAACAATAGCAGCTATCATTTAATGTGGTTTCACTACCAGGCACTGAGATAACATAGACAATTTTTATTTACGCTGAACAGCAAGCAAGGCTATGAGGTAGCGTAAAAGACTCACTGTAAACATGGCTGCACTCCCCTACTCCTTCCTGTGTCTGTGCTCTGTGCCGTGAGTCTTTGCATTATGGGGTGGAGTCTGTATTGCATCCCTTGACTTTGGACAGATATTGTGACTTTCTTTGGCCAAATTAGTGAAACAGAAGTGATGATACGCCAATTCTAAGCCTGGGCCTCAAGAGCTCTTGCACACTTCCACTCATCATTCCCTGGGAGTCCTGCTACTTTCCTGAGAATGAGCCTAGGCTAGCCTGCTGGAGGACGAGAGACCGCATGGAGAAGAGCCATCCCGGCCAAGGCAACCCTCTAGCTAACCACAGACATGAGTGAGCCCACCCACGATCAGCAAGCTGTGCGCAGATCAGCAGAACCACCCAGCTTACCTGTAGATTCAGGAGAACTAGCACATGGTTGTTTTAAGTTTAGGGATAGTTTGTTTCACTGCATTATGATGGCAATTGATAACTGGATACAGGTGAGTACCATTATTGTTACCAAACTCAAGTTCAGAAAGGAGAGATTTTCCTGTGATGGACCGAATGTCTGTGTCCCCCAAAATCCATATGTTTGAAACCTGTCACCCTCAGTGTGTTGGCATCAGGAGACAGGGCCTTTGAGAGGTAATTAGCATTAGATGGGGTCCTGAGGGCAGGGCCCTGGGGTATCATCCTTATAAGAAAAACACCAACGCTCACTAGATATCTCTCTCTCTCTCTCTCTCTCTCTCTCTCTCTCTCTCTCTCTCTCTCTCTCTCTCTCTCTCTCTCTCTCTCTCTCTCTCTCCCTGCCATGACAGCACACAGTGAGAAGGCAGCTGTGTACAAGCCAGAAAGAGGGCTTTCACCAGAAGCCAACCATGCTGATACAGGATTTCCAGCCTGCAGAACTGTAAGGAAATAATTTATGTTGCTTACGCCCCCGAGCCTGTGATATTTTGTTAGGCATCCCAAGCAGACCAAGACAAGATCTCAGCTAGTAGGTGACAGTGTGAGAATCCAAAGCTGGTGCGCAAGGAACAGTCCACAGCCTCAGGACTCTAACCTGAGCAAGTGGACTCCACTTCCAGGAAACTTCTCAGCCACACCCAGGGGGGCTGCCCTCCGCCTTGAGCTATCCTGGAATCCTACATGTCCTGGGCACATGGAATTCCAAAGTTGGAAATAGACCTGGAAAGCACTAACTCCAACTCCATGGTTTCATAAATGATGACACTGAAGACTAGATGATCCAAATGAATTGTCCAAGGTCAGACTACACAGAAGGCAAAGAAAAGACTGCAGCAGAGGTCCCGCCCCCAGGAAGTGCCCATTTGTCCACCCTGGGCTGAGCTGTCTCTCCCAACATAATGAGAACAAGGAAGAGTTGTCCTTCAGGATTTCTCATTTTGCTCCCAACCCCTGTGCCCCCAGGGTCCCAGTCTTGAGCTCCAGGAACCAGAACTCCTAGGAGCTGCTCATTCCTACCCCATCCCCCCTTCCCAAACCCATTCCACAAATCAGCCTGCTGAGCCACACATTCAGCACAGCGTGAGCTGATGGCAGGACATCCACCATCAGACATCCAAGGAAATGAGGCTGCCCCCACCCCCAGCACCCTAAAGGCAGCAGTACCCTGTGCCCCTGTAGGAGACAGAGCCTTTGGGCCACCCTGACAGCTTCTCCGAGGCCACCGGGTGGATCTTCTAACAGAGGCTGTAGCTTATAAGGCAGTCGGGCTGTTGCCATGCATATGGCGGCCTGGCAGCTACTTCCCAGAGCTTGCAAACCACACAGCAATCAGGAGCCCCTGGGACTTGGGGCCCATCTGCTGTGCAAAGACAGCCTCACTGCAGATGCCACGAAGCATCAGAGGACACTGTGTGCTTGCCTCTGAGCCAGAGCACTGCCCCAGCCTTTCAGCGGCAGCAGCACTCTTTGGGGAGATGAAACTTGCTCAGCACAGACCAAGGGCTGCTGTCTCTGGAGCACTGTACAGAGTGCGATGGACATGGCATGGCCATGGCCCGTGAAGAACCCCCAGTGGGCTAGTGCGAGTCCTGCAGAGGTTTACACAGCTAGTTATGGGTGTGCACAAAGGGCAACTAATTCTGGTCTGGAGGGAGAGCGCAGGAAGGGGCCTTAAAGAAAGCTTCCCAGAGGGCATCGGATTGCAAGATCTTTCCTGGGATCACTTCTCCGGCGGTTGCCCAGGAGTTGTCTAGGATTCAAGTCAGAATGAGGTGGATGAGAACTTTGTCTCCTGTTACCCAAATATTGACCTCCCAGATGTACCAGGCTCTCCAGTATCTGGGCTCACCTTCTCTTTCAGTGGCCGACAAAATGGTTTGGATCCACACCCTACGTACTGCCACTACACTGCTTAAAACCAAGCCAGGGCTGCATAAGGAATAGAGACAGTGGAAATGTAACAGCCGTGTGCGATGTCAGAGGGGGAGTAGGTTGGGGGAGGGGGTTATCACTTCATGAGGGGTATAAATGATAAACGTCTAATTATTACAGTGTTTTGGACACATGAAACCAATAAAAAATAAATACATACATACATACATACATACATACATACATAAAAACCAAGCCAGAGCTTTCCTTTAAAAAAAAAAAATGAAGATTATAGCCCTCAATATGGTCTACAAGATCCCGCAGGTTTAACCTCTGTCACCATCGACCTTCTGTACGTTGACTCTTGCCCTCCCTCACTGGGTTCCAGGCATCCTGGCTTTCCTTCAGTCCCTCAGGCTACATCCCTGACACACAGGCAGTGGTACACGCTGCTTCCCCTGCCTTCAGGTCTCAGCTCAAAGATCACCTGACCCTCCAGGTTGGGTCAGCTTCTTCAGATTTACTCTCTCAAAGAACCACATCCCTTTCTTTCTCTGTATTTTAATGCATGTCTAAGTTATACTCCCGTTGATGTAATTTGTTAGTTAATATCTGTCTTTCCACCTAGTCAGTACACCCAGGAGAGGAGGAACTGTGTCTGCTTTGCTCAGTATCTAACACAGTGCTAGGTACATGGTATACACTCCACAAATATTTGTTGAATGGATGGATGGATGGATGGATGGATGGATGGATGGATGGATGGATGGATGGATGGATGAGCATTGCAAAAAAATCTGACAGTTTTGCTCTGGGGAATGGAGGACCCGTGATGTCTTAGGTTAGGTGTCGCCAGAAGCAAATCCTGGGAAGAAAATCTGAGTATAAGTCAGTTTATTTGGGAAATGAAAGCAGGAAGAATTGCTAGGGGACTGGGGAAGAGAGACAGGGAAGGGAGGGGCGGAGGGTGGGAGGACAGGAAAAGGAAAGGGAAGGACGGAGGGAAGAGAAGGAAATATCAGGGTGCATAAACGAGACCCCTGGACTAGAGGGTTCGGGAGGAGGGAGGAAGAGATGAGAGGCTGGATGGAACACCTGCATGCATAAGTCAGGTAAGAGAAGGGAAGAAATCAACCCATTTCTGCTTGGCTTTCTACTTGATTCGTGGTGACTCCAGACCCAGATTCTAAGCATACCGAGATGGAAACTATCAGGTCCAAACTCTGTTTTCACTACTACTGGTTCCCCATTAACACACAATTTCAGCTCCTCCAGCACAAGATTTTTTTTAGACAACTCTCAACCCTTACCCCTGGCTCCATGTAACACAAAAATTGGCTATTACACCAAAAGGTCCAACCCATTCCATTCAAAGGAAGAAGGAGCACCTTGTATGGAGACCATGACCCACGTGCTTTTATTTCCTGAGCCCATCATATTTATGCAAATGACAGAAACCAACACCTGCCAGAGCCTTGCAGAAAGGTGTTCAAGGTCCACGAAGCAAGTCAAGATTGTACGAATAGCCCTTCTCTTCCTCCTCCATCAAACTTCCGAATCTGCAAGTAACATACACTCAGCCGAATGTCCAGCAAATGTGTACTGAACACTGGCAGTGTGTTTGGCACTGCACTGAGCAAGCGGAGCGCAGCTGTGAAGGCAAGTGAGGTCCCTGCCCTTGAGGAGCTTATAATCCAGGAGAGGAGACATGCACCAATCACCCACCCACCCAAATGCATGCTCACTTACAGTCTGGGAGGGAAAGGTACTCAGCCCTGTGGGGGAAGAGAGGGGCCAGGGACGCGTCCCTGAAGAAGGAACAACCAAATGCATGTAGTAGTTGATGAGGAGAAGGAAGGAGCCAAGAAAAGCATTGCAGCAGAGGGAACAGCATGTTCCAAGCCCTTTGATGGGAGGCTCATGACAAAGTGAATGGATGGATAATGAAGGCAGGTGTGGGCCAAGGCAAGGCAGTCAGAGGAAGTAGGCGCGACCAGTCAAGATCCTGATTCCCACCGTGTAGGACAATGTCAAGCGGCCTAGGTTCTAAGGGGCCTAACAACATTGCAGCTGAGAGAGGGCAAGCAAAGGTGACCTGCTGGTCCCTCTCACAGACAGGCGGGAAAGATGCAATGGGCCTCAGGCAAGTAGAAAAAGAATTGGCCTTTCTGAACTGTGCCATACGCAAGTGTTTATAAAGTCCTTTCATTCATTCATTCATTCATTCATTCATTCATTCATTCAATTCAACAACTAGCTTTACAGCCACTGCTATTCTTAATGACCAAGTAAAAGGCAGGGTGATTTTCTCCAAAATCATCCTTCAAAAAAAGAGAGTGAACTTATATTCAAATTCCTGACAAACTCTCCTATTAAAGGGCAGTTCTCTCATTTACTTTATTTTAACCAACAAAGTACCATTTGGAGAAAAGACATTAGCCTGAAATGACCTCAATCAATGCTAGTTTTGGATGCTTGTAAGAGGCTGCCTGATGGAATCGTTAAAAAAGGAAGCAGAGATATTTAACCCCTATTTAATAATTATTCCTGAACGTGACCTTAGAATTGCAAGCGGGGGATGTTGTTCTAAACAAGCCTTTTACAAATCACTATAAAAAGCAAGACCATGAGTAGTTACACTGCAGAGAGCATGAATAAACCTGCAGAACAAATGATAACCAAAAAAAAAAAAAAACCACGCTCTCCTAATGTTATGCAAATGAGCGTGGGTGACTTGGGATAAAATCTCCAGTGACAGCATTTTACACAGATCCACAAAGTGCTGGATTTCAAACAACGATGGTAGAAGCAGAGATTTCGTGCCCTGAAAAACTGGGTTAGTGCTGCAGACAGCGGCTCTGGCAGCGACGAAGCCGTGCTGCTGAAGAGGCCTGCAAGGCTGGGAATAGAACTGCTCCATGAAAGTCGAGGGAGGGAAGAAAGCCGTGTTCTTACATTAACATACTATTTTACATAACACATGAGTTTAAATATGGATACGTAACTCAGTTAATAAATCCAGGGCTACAAGCAGACAGCTGACTCTATTATCAACCTCCCTACGAGTTTATGTGTTCAATTTCCAGTTGACCCTCTCCCCTAAATAGAGGATCTTACCACTGGGAAAATACGAAAAGCAATTTCTATTGCGAGCTGTTCTGAATTCCAGCATTTATGGGAACCAGCTACCGGAGGCGGATAGACGCTCGCCCAGTTCTACCCATCAGACAGAAGCAGCCCTGCCAGCCAGAGCACCTGATAGGCATACTGAAAATTTGAATGTAACATATCCCCCGGGATCAGGTCCAGAGAGGCCCAGGCGGCTGACGGGTTCAAGGGCACAGGTACCAAAGGGTAAACCAGAACTGGAGGCCGATCTGCCCCACTCTGAAGTCTTGTCTCCTCACGGTGTCCAAAGTCCCTGTGTGCCAGATGCTCCCCCACAGTACTGAAGCACACTGAAGTGGTGCTTCAGTGAGGCACCACTGAAGGTGCCTCAGTGACCCACCTTCTAGTTTCGGCACATGAAGAGTTCAGGGTGAACAGAAACCCCCTTCAAGAACCCAGTCCAGGTCAAAACTCCAGCCTCCAGGCCACAGGGAACTGCCCCGTGTCTGGCAAGCCCCTAAGATTCTGGGGGTGCTGCATGGGCTGACATTGGAACCTGTGCCCGGTCCACTGGCAGCTTCTTCCTTCACAGATGTCAAAGCCCTCTCCACAGCCGCGTCCTAACAGATCTGTTAGATGAGTCAGCTGAGCTCCCAGCTCCCAGCCACCAGGACAGCAACGGGCTGTGACGTGCACCCCTCCCTAAGCCCCCTGAGGGAAGGGGCAAAGGAGCCGCCCACCCTGCAGGGCCTCCACGTCTCCCCTGCTGCATGCACCATCCTTCTAGTGGCCTCATGCCCCATGGCTTACATGGTACGGGGCCACCCACATTCAGGAGGTAGAGGAAGAAGGAGGGAGTACCAGGCACAAGGACGGCACAGCACCAGCAAACTACGACCCGTGGGTCACTTTTTTTAATAAAGTTTTATTACAACACATCCACACCAATTCATTTACGAATTGTCTATGGCGACTTTCAAGCTACAGGAATAGAGTTGAGTAGTTGTGACAGAGACTACATGTGCTGCAGACCAACCATATTTACTACCTGGCTCTTTAAGAAAGAATTTTTATCCCTCGGTCTAGGAAAACAGATATCAAATATTAATATCAAAATGTTAATGATGTTTATTTTAAGGTAGTAGGGAGTTGAGTCATTTTAATTTTCTTGGGTTTTTTTTCCTTTACTCCTAGTTATATACTTATATATATTTTTTACCATGATAACGTAGTCTTGTAAAAAGCTCACAGCTTAGAAAATAATCCATTGACATAAATACATTAAAAATAATTTCATTAATGCTGCCAATTATTTTCCCCATTTTATAGCTGAGGAACCAGGTTTGAGAAAGTTCTAGTAATTTGCCCAAAGTCACACATCAAGTGGTGCATGTGGGACCCCAGCCTGGGTCTGTCTGACCCAAACACCTTCTCAGGACCGCAATGGAACAAAGGTCCCCAGGCTCCTGAGAAGACAGAACAAAGGTTCCCCCTCCAAGGAGAAGCACCACCATAAACCCTCAGCCCCTCCAGGAAGCGCTCCTAGACTGGAAGCATCTCGCCAAGGCAGGTGTGAGGCATCACAACTGAGGCCATAGCGCTTACCTCAGCCTGCCGGGCCAGCTGCAATCACTGTCAAACTGTTCCCTCTGTCCCAAGACGCAGAAGAACTGAGGTCAGAAAGCAAAGGTGGGGTCAGAGAGCAAATCTAAACGTTCCAGGAGTTCAGGGGTCTTCCGGCCTGCCTCCCTCCTTCTCACCCACTGGCTACACCTCTCCCCTCCCTTCCCCTTCTGATTGTCTGGAGCATGAGCATCCTCTCCTGCTCCAGCCAATCAGAAGGCTTTGCACCTCCCCACTCAAGGTGTTTTATGCTTGTGGGTGTTTCTTTGCACCTGAGGTTCCCTTTGCATGGGAAGTCCTCTCTCTCCCTGGCCACTTACAAATTCCTATTCATTCTTTAAAAGAACCATCATAAACTGAAAACTCACCGGCCACATGAAGGCTATAAACCTGTTTTCTCAGACCCCTATGGCATTGTAAAAATAAGTACATTTTATGCAAAAATAAATAAATAAATAAAAAATTCTCAGTCTTCTTTCCAGACCAAATGGAAGATCTAGTAACACATCCCACATTTTCACATGGCAACCACAGACTGTGTCTGGGTAGCAGCTGGTCTCTTTTCACGGGGTGGGTGCTTCCCTCTCCGCCACGAACCCCCCAGCACCCCACCCAGCTCCCTTGCTGGCCTCTGTGGGTGGCTAAGGTTGCAATTCCTGCATGAAGTGCTCTAGCACAGCGCTTCTCCAGGTGTGCTTCTCGGCCCAGCAGCAGCAGCAGCACCTGGAAACTTGTTAGGAAGGCACATCCTGGCCCCATCCTAGACCTGCTGAATCAGAAGCTCCAGGGGTGCTGGTGGGGGAGGGTGGCAGCCACCCGTGCTGTACCAAGCCTTGTCCTTGCTCAGGTCTGGGTCTCTCTGCTCTAGCACTGTGGGATCTCACCCAAGCAGCGGTTGGCTTGTGTCTTCCACCATTCTTCTCTACGGCTGGCCTCCATCTTTCCATTCTCCATCTCAGCAAAGCTCATGACCTCCAGTGTTCCTGTGTTGCTCTGTTGCATGCATTCCCCTGCCCTGTGGCCATGGGCCCTCTAGCTGTCCCACTATCTTCCTAGGGGTGAGATTCCTTTGGGGGCGGGGATTGGTGGGGGTGGGGAGAAGGTGTCCTGATCTTTCCTGCCCAGAGCCAGGCCCCCAGAGAGGGCTCAGAGACTTCTGCAGAACTGAGTCGACTCACTTGGTGATGGCTATTTATGTCCCCCTAATTTGTTGAGGCAAGGGTGACCGTGAAGCAGCCTCAGTCCTCCTCTGACATGACAAGGATGTCGAGAATCAACTGCTTGCCACTCCTGGGAAAGCGATATTTCAGTAGAAGGTGAAGTAACGCCTATTCACAGCATCTGTTAATCACTCAAGATCTTTCCAGATGCGAGGGGCTACAGAATGAAAGGTGTTATTAATGAAACCCACAGCCGAGGAGGCAGTTCTGAATAGCAGCCCTCCCTCCGAACAATGCCTTCCCCTGCACGTTAATCCCCTGCCATTATTTTAAATTCTTCAAGTGCTAGAGAAGTCATGTAGGTTGTTTTCCCGAACAGGCACTTAGCTGACAAGCATTTTCTAATTGACAGAACATTCTGAACAGACAGATTAAAGTGGGGGGGAGAGAAATATTAAGATGGTGCGATTTCCCACACACAGTAGGAGACTAAGTTGACTGAATGTAAGATTTGAAAGAAAAGTTATTCATCATCCCCCTCAGCCTCACAGTCCTGCCCAGAGCGAGGGATTCAGAGATGCTCCTCCATGGGTGGATCTGATCCAAAGCCATGGCCAGAGGGACCACACGCCCCACCGCCAGCTCCAACCCAAGCTGAGAATTAAAATCCAATAGCAATAATAAAATTGGTCACTAATAACTGAGCAGCTAATATGTATCTGGAACTTTCCAATAGGCTATGTGAGCTATAGTTATCCCTGAAGAAGGGGGATTTATCCCCATTTTCCAAATGAGGAGACATTCAAGTTCACACAGCTTCAAAGTGGCAGAGCTGAGGTCAAACCTGTTTGCTTAACTCAGGAGGCTCTGCGTGCTCCTTCCTGCCACGCGGCCACCTCCTCCCCTTTAAGGAAATGTGCCTTGGCCTGACTGCCCAGTGAAATGGGCTCAGCTGGCAAACACCCTGAGCCACAGCTCAGACCCCGTCAGGGGCTGCCCGTGGGCACAAGTGGGCAGAGCCTGGGGCTTTCCATGGGCCATTGTCACCCCTGCTCAGATGCCCCTGGTTCTGCAGAGCCTCTGGATAGGACTAACCTATCAATCACCGTCCTTTAATATCTCATGGAGCTGATGGATTCCCCCCTGCTGGTCCTCAAACCATGCGCGCTTTGAAGAGCTAATGAGGCATGCAGGAGGGCTCCCAGTCTAATGTCTCCAGATTTCCCAGAGAGAGCTAATGCAGCTGACGAGGGAGTATACACGGAGTCATCCCAAACACTGAGAAGGTGTTAATAAACCTTAGCAAATGCTGATTAGAGTCCGTTCCAGCAGCACAGAGAGGCTGCTCTTGGCACGCATGCCGGAGGGTTGGCCAATTAAAGCTGGGGAGCTTCTTAATTTGGAACCGATCCCAAGTCGGCAGCAGAAACCATCTCCAGTATGTTAGAGCTGCCTGGCAGGTTGGTTTGCCCCATGGCTAGTCCAGGGCATTCAACGGAGCTTAGCACCAAGGGAGACCATGTTGCACCCCAAAAGGCTGGAGAAATTGATACACATTCTTCATGCCCCAGAAAACCTTTAAGTATCAGGTGTTCAGGAATGTAGTTAAAACTTTCTCAAACATACTTACATTTATAGCAGATTAAAAAAAAACAATCTTGGGATAAGAAGTTTCAAAATAGGCAAAGGGAATTTGTAGATGCTGCTGGTTCTGTGCCCAAATCCCTCTACCAGGTGCTGTGCGTCGGGCTCTGCCTTACCCATAAATGCCTAGGCGTTTACCTCCTACCTCTGGGGGTGGCCTGATGTCGGTGATTGACCGCTTCAAATTGGGATAACTTCATGGTAGAATTCCTACTCCACGAACCCCCAGCTTTGCTGAGCTTCTTCCCCTGCTCTGACCTGCTTCCTTCGCACCCTGAAGGATCACACCGGAGAGCTGCCCCAGGATACATGACTTATGCAACGCCAGGCTCTGCATCCAGGGAACCAGACTTAAGCAGGAGGAAAGGAAAGGGATGAGAAGTCCTAACTTTTGAGCACTGTGACGCCCCAGGCGCTGTGTTAGACATTCCCTAGCTACCATTTCACTAACTTTCTTCAGTAAACTTGTGAGGTATACAATAAGGTCACCATTCACAGATAAGGAAACTGAAACTCTGAATGGGAAAGTGACTTGGCCAAGGCCACATCGGGTCTAAATGGAAAAGGTGACTCTCCACCCAGGTCTGGTGGGTGCTAAAGACAAAGCAAGTCTGTTTCCAAGGCACCATGTTGCTCCGCCCTGTTTCCTAGGAGCTGTGTGAGGTCAGAAGAAGAGAGAATGCAGTTTAATGAAGATACAGATCTGAAAAGACACATCAGGTGGAGGACTGACAAACCGGCAGGAAGAAGGAAAACCTCGCCACTCTAAGCTGCGACGCTCAAGCACCATCCTGTGCCTTCCGTCACCCTCAAGGCAGCCTACACATGTTGTGGGCAAAAGATTCATCGCATGCTACCTCTCCGATTCGCATATCCTACATTTGAATTTAGGAGGCATATTTCATTGGTCAACAGATTTAGGCAAATGTTCCCACTTTGGGCTCCCGTCTAAAGGAGTTAACTGTTCTCATAAAGGTAACAGTGCCTTCTGATGCTGTCATTCACTCCAGCTTCATTACAGTGTGCTCTGTGAGGAACGTCTAGGGAGAGGCAACCTGCTGGGATGGTGTCATCCAAGGATACCGTCATTCCTAAGAAGGCAGACACGCTAACCCCAATCCAAACAAACCAACAGTGAAATATGCCACCCGTGTGTAGGTATGAATTTCTGTCCCAGTGCCCTCACAGCTCACGGGCAGCACGATGTAAGCATGCAGGCGGGAGTTGGGGGAAGCCCCCTTCCCAGTCTCACCTTTCTGTACCCACCCACGCCCTCCCCAGGTGTGGCAAGTCCTGGCTCCCATGGCCACAGAAACTCCCATCTGCTCTGCAGCCCCCCGCCTGTGGTTTGATTTGACCTGGCAATTTCGTCAAGAATCTGCAAGGTCAGGAGCACATGCAGACAGCAGAAGGTTGGGTGGTGGGAGCCCGAGGAGTGGGCACAAGGCTAGAGTGTGGGCATGTTTATGTACTTGGGGTCCCTGAGGAGAGCTGCAGGAAGGAGGGGGCTCCACCCCCCAGGCCAGGTTTGCAGCCATGCCTGCCACTGCAAACACCGATGGCTGCTGGCTGCCAAGTGCGCTCTCCCCAGAAGTGAGCAGAATTCTTAGTAGGCCCCAGCCTTTGGGGGTTGGGAGCTGCTCCAGACCACACAGCCAGGCCCCTGAGAACACTTCCCTCCCTGACAGACATCCCGAACAGCCAAGAAGCTTCGTCAGTAAGACCATCCTGAACCCCATTTTCAGTGGGGAAAATGCCCGGGAAATTACAAGGCAAGGAAGTCCGGCGGCATTTTCATTACTCGTTGGCCAGAACACTCCTGTGTGCCTCAGCTCAGGTCTGATGGAGGGATAAGGTGGCTGCTGGTGCAGAAGACAAACTCAGAAAGCCCCAAGTGGGTGGTGGGTATGTGAACCGAGTGAGTCCACTTGCTCACAATCACGGAGAGACAGGGATGCCCAGGAGGAAACTCCTGGCCCACTGTAGGTCCTGATAGGTGCCTGCCAAGGCTGATGAGCTTCTAGAAGGAAAGTAGGGAGCCTGGGTAAGGAGCTGTTGTGATCATTCAGCTCTCAGCTTTGGAGGGCAAGAGACCATTTCTCAGAGGTTTGGGGAATGGGAACCCGAGGATAAGCCCCAGAAACGCCAGTGTTTTTATTTATGCTTCAGGCACCCCATGCTTACCTCCCGATCATTTTCCTCCAGAGCTCACAAAAGTTTGTGGAAGTTCAATTCCCTCTTGGCTGGGCTAACCAGAGCAGTGCCAGGCACCCAGGCTTGAAAGAGAGCACCAAGGGGTTACCAGCATTCCAGGGCACAGCGGAAACCAAACATGAACCCTCAGTGGGAGCAGAGTTGGGCTGTGTGATCCACACCCTTCACCCACCCCCACCCCTACTGGAGAGTCTCCTTCCAGAACGAAATCTTTCACAGGAAGGCCATTTCCTCCTGGCACAGCACTTGAGGTCTTATGCTCAAATTAACGTAATTGTTTCAAACTCTGGACTGGCCAGGCTGGAATGGGTATAGACTCCAGAGCCTTTTCTCTGACACCCATCCTACCTGCTCCCACAGTCCCCCAAAAGCCCCTCCCCAGGAACCCTTACCCCATTGGTGTCTGGCCCAGAACAGGGTGAAGGAAATCCTAGAAGGTGCTCAAGCTCCCTTCTCTCTACAGTGGACAGCAGGAAGTATTCCTTGGCCTTCTCAGAACCCCAGAACAGCCATGAAAGAAAGTACTTCCGGTGACATGACCTCCACTTGTTTGCACATTAAGTCATCTCTCATCAAACATTTATTGACTACACAAGGCTTTCAACTAGGCAGTGCTAGTACAGAGATTAACAGATTGATCAGATTATGTTCTTTCCTTGGAGGAGTTCTGGGACGAATAGAGGAGGACCCAATAAAGAGGGACATGTCTGGGATGGGCTGAGAGCCACGGCATGTCCCTCCCTGATCACCCTACAGATGTTGAGAAGGCATCAGCCTGGGTTCCTCTGTCCCCAGGGGCCAATTTCTGCACCTTGTCCCCCTCAGTTCTAACGTGGCATCTTGCAGGCACATTTGAAAATTCAAGGTGACCTCTGGGTGTGGGGCCCGCAGCTCATCCGCTTCACATCGTGAGTTAACATGTATGAATGTTTTTAGTTACTTGGCCTGATTTTAGCATTCCTACAAGAACTGCTTAGGAATAAACTCGAATGGAGCATCTCCCAAACAGGCACACACAGGTATCACCAGCCTGTGCCCAGTCTGCTCTGAGTGAGATCATCCTGGGAGAGTGGAGAAACTGGCCCATTGTCCTAGAAACAGTGAGCAGAGTCCTGGTTCTGCTCAGAATGGCTACCTGGCATAAATGCAGAGTTCAAGTGCAGCAGCTGGTGGCACATGAACTTGGGTCCTGACTCTGAACCATGCTGTGCCATGCTGTGCAAACTTAGCGACTTACTTAACCTCTCTGAGGCTCAGGTCCCTCACGCATAAAATAGACACCTTCATACTGTCTTAGGTATTGTGACAGCATGCAAGATGCTCAGCAAATGGTAACTCTGACAACGGCCTCTAAAAGCAACACTCTCCTTCATATCCAAGCTATTTCCTTATTCTATGACAGTTTTATCCTATTTCATTAAACTCACACACTTACTTTTTGACTACACAAAGATCGAGATCTTTCTTTTTACAGGTTATGACAAATTTTCTAAGCACCTAACATGTCCTGGATTCTGCGCGACACGTGTGCTAAGGGAGGTGGTGAGGAGGTGGGGCAAGGACCCCCGACCTGGAGCAGTTCATGGTCTACTTGGAGAGATGAAGATACCCCTGCACGAACCATACTGTTAATAGAAGACGGTCGCCGGTAAAGAGAGGGGGGCTCCGATTGTCATGAGAGAAGCCTCCGCAGTCACTGGAACAGGTGCTCAGGACAGCTTCCTGGAGGGGACAGTAGCTGAGTGAATGTTGAAGGATGTGAAGGAATAGTGAGGCGAAGAGGGAACAGAAGGCAGAGAGACCTGCAGAGGCCAGGAGAGGAGAGGATGGTGGGAAGGGATCACCTGGTGTTGCTGGCAGAGAAGGGAAGCTGCGAGGAATGGAGGGGGGTGTGATGGAGGGAGGGTTGGCAGTTCTTTGGGGACTCCATGGGGGCTAAAGGAACAGGACATTATTCTGGGTAGTGGAGAACCATGAAAGCGTTCTATACAGGGGATTAACAAGGTAAATTTTATATTTTAGAATTTCAAGTTTAAGATAGTATCTGGCAACAATCCATACCTCAGCCAACTTCCCTCCAGAAAAATCTATGAAGACCCAGATCGAGATGAAAATGGTAAACTAAGATTTATTACTAACTAAGGACCAGATGGTAGGAGAAACTTCTGCAATTTGTAACATCTACGTTGCTAAAGGAAAACTCATGGGCAAGACATTGCCTGGCCATTTTTCAGGCCCAGAAGAGTAACAGGTGTGTCCTCATCTTATCCAGAGGAATCAATAGTTTCTCTCTCTCTCTCTCTCTCTCTCTCTCTCTCTCTCTCTCTCTCTCTCTGTGTGTGTGTGTGTGTGTGTGTGTGTTCAGTAAGGAAATACAGGCATGTTTCAATAAATACAGACAGTTCTTTAAATAGAAAAGGTAATTAAGCACAACGCTATAGAAGTAAAATAAAATGTACTCACTCCAAATGACTAAGGAAAATAATCACCTATGGAAACCCAAATCACTTATCAAAATACAAAATCAGAACAAGGAAACAAAACATAAAAGAATCCGGGATAACTAAGCCCAAATAGATCTTTTAGGATGACAAACGTCAATAAGTTCTCAAGCCAAGTCAAGAAATAAATTCAATCACGTGCCAATTATTAGGAGCCTTACGGAAACAAAGCAGCTCAGATCAGGGCAGCAGAGTGACTTTCTTACCTTTTTCACATGTGTTTTTGTTCATGTGTTTTCATCAGTCTCTCCCATATGTTTCATGGTCTCAGACCTCAGTCTATACCAAGGAGCGATGTTAACCCCTTTGCTGGGATAGGCAAACAAGTGACCGCCTTGCCCTCAGTTCACCCACACTGCCGCCATGCCAAAGGTACAGATCCCTACACACTGCACACTGTCTACACAGCATGCTAGTGAGGTGGAATGTTTTTAATTCCATGTTATCATCTACCCAATGCCAAAGCCACAATATTTGGAAATATCGAGCTAACTGGTAGACCTTCTCCCTCTTATCCAGATGTGGCTTCGTGAGTCATGAGCATAAGGAATAAATAGAGAGCAGCAGCTCCATTCATGTTTCTATTGGAAACTTATCAGTAATGGAAAACTCTTTGCTTGTTGAAGGGACTTAGGAGGAGACATTAACATCCCCAGATATTTCAGTAAGTGAAAAAAATTCTGAATAAAATGATTAGTAAAATAGACGCCGTAAACCTCTAGGCTGGCTCATCCATATGCTCATAATGCTTCCCTTGTCTCCATCAGCGTGACCCTCAGGTGGGACCAAGTCATTTGGATCCGTGCACAGGAAAGCTAGTGTTTGCTCCCCTTACACACTGGAGCAGGGGGAAGTCAGCCTCCGTGTCCTGGGAGAGTGCCTGCCGATCAGATAGGAGCCCCTGCCTTCTTCCTAGGACATCTCTGGTTCCCGCTGCCCACCCCAAAAACAGAGCTTTGGTGGATTTCATGGGGATGTGGTTGGGCAGCCTGCAAATGGAGTTTGCTGATGATGCTGTTTTCTTGCCTCCTTCTGGAATGATCCAGGTGGGAAAAGAGACCAGGTGCCCTGCCCTGCCCTGCAGGTAGAAGTTAGAGTTCATATCTTTCCTCCAGGGGTAACTGAAGACACTCCCAAGCATCCCGCAAAATCCAGGTCACAACATGGACACCACTCAAATGCCAGCTTGAGGTTAAGCCAGGCACCAGGAAACATCACTGGGCCCAAATCCCAGAGCAAACTCAAGACCTGGACAAAAGCAGAGGGCAGGAGGAAGGGACACTCATACCACATGGCTGGCCAGCGTGAGCACCCAGAGCCTCGTAGTGCTCAGAGAGGTGTGGACAGTTAGAGAAATGGAAGACAGGGGTATGGTTTCAAATGGCTGCAGCCCAGGGACCTGTGATGGGAAACCAGGACACAGCTCTCCATCCTTGCCAGTGACAGGACAGTCCCGTACTTCCAAGCAGAAGTGGCCAAGAAACCAAGTGTACATCGGTAGATCCATTCATCTCTGATCTATTATTTTCCTCCAGTCTTGAAAAACCACACCACTTTGAAGACAGGGAGATAGCTCCAAAGTTCAATTGTCAAAAGACAGTAGAGAAAACAAGCCCTCCCACCTTCAGAGCCTGGGGAGCACCTTGAGGGCAAGGCCTGACCTCAGCCCCTGGCACCGTGAGGGGGCACAGCGGGGCTCCACGACCTTTGATGGGACAATGAATGAATGAATGAAGTCCATAAACGTTTGAATGAGTGAACCGGAATGGGAATCATCAACTGAATGGATAAATAACTGAGTATCATTATGCATGTTGAGTGAATGTATAAAATGAATAAGCTTCACCCGGAGCAGGACATCCCATAATGAGAGGCACAGAGGCGCGGGGACCCTGGCTCAGCCCACCTACCACGTCCTCACAGAAGGCTCCTCACACGCCACCCCCACCCCCACCTCTTTGACTCAGTGACAGTGGTGGCGGCCTGTTGTGGGTTGGATTCTGTCTCACAACCTATTTCAATGCTGATCTCATTCAAAAACACCACCACCGAAACTTCCGGAATAAATTTGAACCCCATATCTGAGCACCAAGGCCCAGCCAAGTTGACATTCAAATAATCATCATGAAAGTTTGAGTTGCTGCTGAAGGCCAACACGGAATGGTTCCCTCCGACTTCCAGTTCATCAGAATAGTGGCCAACACAGCACTGGAAAAGGGTCCCCTTGGCCTTTACTCCCTGGATCCTGGACCGACCTCCTCGCTGCCTTCCTGGCCCCCAGCCTGCCCCTCCTCCAGTTCCTCCTCCAAAACCAACCCACGGGTCAGATTGTAGCATCCCTACACAATGTCCTCTCATTGACACCTTCCTCTTCCCTCCAAATCACCTCCAGAACACGCCTCAACTCCTCACCACAGTCTCCAAAGCCCTTCCTGACCTGGTCGCCACCATGTGAGTCCTTCTGATTCATTCCTTCCAAACCCTGCCCCGCCATCTGCACGCCTCCTGTAGTCTCCAGTCGCCACGCCTTTACACACCCTTTCTCCCAGCTGGAGTGTCCTCCCCCTTCTCTCGGTCCCATCTGGACCTCATGATCTGGGACTGTGCGCGACGCCCCCTCCAGGACGTATTCCCTGCTCCCTGCCAACAGAATCACGTCCTCTATTTTCTGTATCTCCATGTGTACAAACCTCCATTACAACACATATTGTAGGACGATGATTGGTGAGTCACGTATGTTGGAAGAGGAAAGAGGAGTCTGTCCCCACCTTGATAAGCCACCCCCACCCGTACACGGGGAGCTCCTTATAGCTCTCTGAAGACATATATCGGGAGATAGGTAGGTGTCAGGATGGAAGGCTGGTGAACAAATGGATAGAAGGCAGACAAATCATGGATTGGAAGAAACCTTGGCTTCAGACCCCACACACCTCAGTGTGGAACAGGTGTGGACATTAAGTGAAAAGGGCAATGGCTCACTTGGGCTGGCCTGCAAGGAAACCCAAGGAGCTTCAGTTCCAAAGCTCATCTGGAAGGTTCCTCTGAGGCTGCCCAAGAGGCTCGCAGGAACCGACATCCGGACACCACAGCCTGGTGACTCTAATGATGAAGGGCTCTCCAAGGCCCGCATTAAGGAACCTCTGGCAGTGCCAGGGCCAGCACTCGTCTCCCTTGGCAGGCCTGACTCTGAGCACACAGGCCGTCTCCAAGGAAATGTGTAAGGCTTGATTTTCAACTCCGTAGCTAGAAAAGGGCTGCAATCACACGGCTGATCTTTTCCAAAGGCCAGGAGACAGTGACAACTCCAAAGATATGCTTAGCAAAGCCCTAGAACAAATTTAACGGGCGACACAATCGATCCTTTCCTGCCTGGGCTTTTTGCTTCCTTCGTGTTTCCTGCTAAATTGCACGGCTGCTTGCAAAACCCCACAGGGTAAAATCTGTAAATCCAAAATGTCCCCTTGTGGACAGACAGGCGCTGGCTGCCCTGGGCACAGGCGGGAGGTGAAGCAGGTGTGTGTGCCCTGCGCCTGCAGCAGCTCCTCCACATGCCGCCATCGTGCTCTGTTTCCCTCTCACTCCCCCCCTCTTCTTCCTGTCATGTAAATCAGGGGCTCTACGTTCTTTTTCAAAATCTTTTCTGTCATTGAAAGCCTGGCCTTCTGTCCTGTGTCTCCCGTGAACAAGGCATAAGACACGGGATCGATGTGGGACCCCGTGGCTCTGCCTTTACCACCCACTCATTCCGCTGTTCATGGAGCGGCAGCCCTGACTTAGAGCCCAGGGCCGGCTGTGCCACAGGAGCCACACAGCGGCCTTGGGAGAGGAAGGCATGTGCCTTCTCCATGGAACCCAGGTCCCCGGGGCCCTGGGCTTTGCAGCTAACCCCTGGCACTGTGTTCACCTTCTCCCAGCACCCACAGCATCGCCGGCAGTGAGGGCAGCCAGCAGCCCGTCTCTGACTTATACAAATACGACTGATAGGCTGCCTGGACCTGTCCCTGCGTCAGGAGCTGTATGGACTCTGGTCCTCCAGAGGGGCTCAGAGGCATGAGCAGAGACCCCTCCCAGCGCGGAGCTGCCCCTATGGTACCACGGCCCTGGGAAACTGCGTGATAGACCAGCAGCTGCAGTTCCCTTCACGTGGCACAAAGGGACTTCTGCTTCGCACTCAGTGCCTTGTGCTCCCTCATGGGGCTGAAGCACACGGTTCAGAGAGGTGAGAGTGGGTACGTGGGCCTGTCACTTCCAGAAAGCGCCATTGTCAGCCTCAACTGCTCAGCTCGGGACAAATCACAGGGACCGTCTGGAGTGGCTGCAAGGTACTCAGCCCTGTTCTAGCAAATGGTCTGGATGGGGCTGATTATCCTTTGAACACAGTTCTGAAAAGGAATTTCTGAAGTCAGCCTCGTTCTCCCCAATGGGGGCTGAACAGTCCAGGCAGGTAGGGGCGAGGGCCACCTGCGAGTGGCTGGGGTTCTGCACTATTGATGATTTAATCATCAGTTTTCCTCTGGGGCTTATTCCACAGCTCCGCCAAATTGAGGGCTCAGGGCACTGGGCTGAAGGGAATAGGCGTCCATCCCACGAGGAAGTGAGGGGGAAAGAAGACAGAAAGAAACAGGGATCCCTTCACGCACAGTTGTCTGGGGCTGCAGCTCCCCCTGGAAAGGGGAAGCAGTGGGACACTCCAGAGTTTGAATCCCAGCACCTCTCCTGTGTGCCTTTGACCAAGCCAGTCCACCTGTTTGAGCCTCTGTTTCCTCCTCTGTATATACAGTGATAAATAGCACCTTTATTTATAGGCTGCTTGTCAGGATCAAATGAGTTAATGATGCAAAGTGCCTGGCACATTTTGGGCCCTCAATAAACAGTCAGCTTCCCCCTCAACCTATAAGTCAGAGGAAATTAACACCTGCTCTGTTTGAAGAACGTGTTATTTCTTTCCTGCATATTCTGGCTGACCTCCCTGGCAGTGGGTGCTGAGGGCGGGAAGATGAGAGGCAGCTAGCAAAAAAAGCGTAGGAAAGGGCCAGTCAGGAAACTCAACCGGCAGGGTGCAGGGTCCCCGCAGTGCCAAGTGCGAGGAAGCGATCCACAGGCCAGAGACTGTCCAGAAATGGAATCGGAGGACGCCCGGGGAATGATCTGGTCCTGGGCACATGGAGGTCACTGGTGCCCGGGATGGTGGGCATCGCCTGATTAGAAAGTGTCTGACGTTTGTGACAACATGGATGGATCTTGAGAGTATAATGCTAAGCGAAATAAGTCAGACAGAAAAAGCAGAGAACCATATGCTTTCACTGATATGTGGGATATAAACCAAAAACAACAAAAGAACAAGACAAACAAATGAGAAACAAAAACTCATGGACACAGACAATAGTTTAGTGGTTACCAGAGGGTAAAGTGTGTGGGGGGGTGCGATATGAGGGTAAGGGGGATCAAATATATGGTGATGGAAGGAGAACTGACTCTGGGTGGTGAACACACAATGGGATTTATAGATGATGTAATACAGAACTGTACACCTGAAGTCTGTGTAACTTTACTAATTGTCACCCCAAATAAACTTTAATTAAAAAAGGAAAGAAAGAAAAAAGGAAGGAAGGAAGGAAGGAAGGAAGGAAGGAAGGAAGGAAGGAAGGAAGGAAGGAAGGAAGGAAGAAGAAAGAAAGAAAGAAAGAAAGAAAGAAAGAAAGAAAGAAAGAAAGAAAGAAAGAAGAAAGAAAGAAAGAAAGAAAGAAAGAAAGAAAGAAAAGAGTCTGAGTCCCCAGAAGCACAGTCAGAGACCAGGATTCCAGGGCAAGGGGTTCGTGTGGGCGGCACAGAGAAATCAGTATGGCGGAGAGAAGTGTTACAGGGAAAGGAAGGCAGCCAATAACGGAATGGTTAATAAGCTTCCACGTGGAGACTGGGGCTTCCTCCTGCAGGGAACCCTCAGAAACAGTGTGGGCCTCAGGAGCACGCCACCCAGGATGGAGCATCCATACACCGGCTCCCATCATACATCTCCAGTTGAGGGCTCTCCCAGGTGTGCTGATTCCCTGGCACTTCCTGCCTGCCATGAGTACAAGCAGAGCATGGCCTCTGAGCTTCCAAAAGAAACCTTTGGGCTCAGAAAAGCAGGTGTAGGCAGAGCCCACTGAATGCGGGGTGTGGCCCAGTCACTACCAGCTCCTCCAGAGGGGCTCCATGAGAGAATGGTAAGAGATGAAGTGCACGTAGCAAGTACAGATAACTCCTATGAAGAGTTCTACTCAAAGAGGAGCAGAGAAATAGGGCTGGAGGTGAATGTGGGGTGGAGAGAGTGTTATGCAAAGATGGGAAGAATTACAGCATGTTTGAGAGCTGGTGGACATGATCCATTTGAAAAGGAGACATTAACGATGCAAGAGTTGCACCCTTGCGTAGGTGACAGGGAATGGCTTCCAGCAGCCAAGGAGATGGGTTCCTTCATAAGAGTCCCACAGTGTTCACGCACAGCACCAGAGCAGAGGCCAAGGCTCGTGGGTACCAACGATGGAAACAGAGGGGGTGGCAGTGGGTGCACAGATCAGCTCTCTCTTCAAAGCTCCTGTTTTCTCAGTGGTTTTAAAAGCAAAATCATAGTGTTTATCACAGCTTTATTTACAATTGCCAAAACGTGGAAGCAACAAAGATGTCCTTCAGTAGGTGAATGGCTAAATAAGCTGTGGTCCATCCAGAGACTGGAATATTATTCAGTGCTAAAAAGAAATGTGCTATCAAGCCATGAAAACTAATGGAGGAACTTTCAATGTATATTGCTCAGTGAAAGCAGCCAGTCTGAAAAGGCTACATACTGTAGGATTCCAACTATATGACATCCTGGAAAAAGCTAAACTATGGAGAGAGTAAAAACATTAGTGGTTCTCAAGGGTTAGGGGAGAGGGAGGAACGACCAGGTGGAATATAGAGGATTTTAGGGCAGTAAAACTATTCTGTATGACACTGCAACAGTAAACACATGTCATACATTGGTCCACACCCACAGAATGTACACCACCGGGAGTGAGCCCTAATGTCAGCTAGTCATGTATCAATCCTGACTGATCAGTTGTAACATATGTACCCCAGTAATTCCAGATGTTAACAGGGGAAGTTAGGGAGGAGAACGAGGAGATATATGGAACTCTACTTTCTGCTTTGTTTTCCTGTAAACCTAAAACAGCTCCAAAGAGTAGTCTATTAATTTTTAAAAAAGCAAAAACAAACAAAAAAAAATCAGCAAAGAGCAAGTATAGAAGAAGTTTTAGAGAACTGAGGAGAGGGAACGTGTGAAATATTCATCTAGGAGAGCGAGAGAACGAATGGCCTGAGGGAGGTGGAGGATCACCAGGCCCCAGCAAGGGCCTCAGTGAGGTGGGCGGCCTGATCATACAGAGACCAGCTGCAGCCTGGCTGCGGGCTCTTCTCCAAGCACATCTGACTGCTCAGGAGCAGCTGCAGGTGCCGACCGGGGAGGGCCTTGGATTTCACCAGGATCAGGTTGTTCCAGGTCAGCAAGCTGCTTCAGATGTTCCCCCTGCCCCGCTCCTCATCACCTCTCAGCTGGACCACTGTCACAGCCTCTCACTGGCCCCAGACTCCATTCCAGCCTCAATATTACCGCCACCGAGAGATTCAACTAAAACTCCAAAGAAAACTCACTGCCCGGTTTTGCAATCTCAGCTAGTGCCCAGTTGCCTGCGGGATAAACACCAGGCTCCTTCACGTGACACACAAGGAAACCTTTAGCCACCCAGGCCCAACCTGGCTCTCCAGCCTCATCCACCCTCTGCTCCTGCCATGCAGGGTTCCCAAAGCGTGAAGCTGTGCCTTTGCACACATTGACCTGCCCTCTTTCTTTGCTTTTATCCTCTCAGATCATGTGTTTCCTCCTGTGCGGTCCCAGGTGGAGTTTTGGAAGCGGTCTGTGCTCTCGCAGTTTTAGGTTCCTGTTTCTCTTCCAGCATTCACCACAGTGCAATGGAAGGGCCTGTCTGCCTTTCCGCTCCACTAGACCAGGAGCTTCCGGAGGATGTAAGATGCCATGTTATTCATCTTGCCACCACTCCCAACACAAACCTGACACGTAGTGCAGCCTCCAGAAAGTGTGTGAAATAACTGAGTAAATGAGTGACTGTAAGTAGACAATGTGCCACCCGGCCCAGCCCCCACCCGAACTTGGAATTTCAAGCAGCATTTTCTTCTTCCCTTGAACGGTATACAGAGCCCTTTCTAAAGCATCGCTTGCTGGAAGCTCTTGACTCTGAGAAGGGCACTGGGGCTTCTGTGGGGGTGGGCCCTGAGCCTGCCCGCTGCCAGGCAGCTCCGTGCTGCCAGTTCACCTTCGCAAGCCCGCCAGAGTGCTGCTCCCATCTCCACTGCGTGCACTGTTGTGAGGTCACAGGTAAACTGCACCAAGGCTTTGTGCAGTTCTGACACACAGTAGGCACTCAATCACTACCTTCCTCAATGCAATGGGACAATTCCTGCCAAAAGCCTGCTTCTTAATCTCGTTTCGGGAGCAGACATTCCCCAGGGGATAAGGACAGCTGCAACTCATATTGTTTTTTCAAGTGATAGTAAAAGGCCTTCCTTCCTTCAGACCCAAGTCCCTTGGCCATTCTGAGAAATGAAGAGGCTGCCACTAAATCACAAGGAATATAAGTTATATCGTTATCCTCATCACTGGAAGAATAATAAATCTGCCACCATTAGCTTTAGGAATCAGATCACCTTGGCCGACACCGCCAATAACCTCCACTCAGCATGCACCTCCCGTGCAGCTGTCTACCTGAACACCCCATTCCCCTGCAGGTCAAACTCCAATTCACTAAGCTGTTCATCTGTTTCTTTCAGCTACGAGACCCTGCGGCAGCATTCGGCTGCTCTCTAGGGTTGTGTCAGCAACCCACAAAAAGCTTTCCTGGTGTTCCTGGGCCAGCAGCCCAAGGGAGGAGACCCCAGACTCTTCTTCCTGAGTCTGGCGTCGCTGCTGTCAGACCCTGGAGACCAGCTTGGCTTTAGGTGTTACGCATTCATTCCATAAAGATGTCCTGAGCGCCCCCTCTGGGTCAGACCCTGGCATGGACACGGGCACAAGCACTGAATATTCACAGTATGTTCTCTCTACATGCTTACAGACCAGGGAGGGAAGAGATACACACAACCAAACATAATCAAGGGAAGCACCAGGGCTTGAGGGAACATAGAGGACAGGGGCCTGGTCGCTGGAAGCATCAAGGAAGACCTCCCAAAAGAGACAATGGCTGACCTTTGTCTTAAATGAAGAGGCCTTACACCCACTATGTTGGCTACTATTAATGAAAAAAAGAAAAAACAGAAAGTAAGTGTTTGCAAGGATTTGGGGAAATTGGAATCCTTGTGCATTGCAGATGGGAATATGAAAGTGTAAAGTCACTGTAGAAAACAGTATGGCAGTCCCTCAAAAAATTAAAAATGAAATTATCATATGATCCAGCAATTTCACAGCTGGGTATTGTTTAAAAGGATTGAAAGTAGGGTCTCAAAGAGCTGGCCACATACCCATGTTCATAGCAGCATTACTCACAATAACCAAGAGGTAAAAGCAACCCAAATTTCCATCGATAGATGAATGGATATACAATGTGGCATATACATACAATGGAATATCAGTCAGCTTTCAAAATAAGGAAAATTCTGGCCCATGCTACGACATGGATGAACCCTGAGGACGTATTGCTAAGTAAAATACGGCAATCACAAAAAGACAAATATTAAATTATTCCATTCAAGTAGTCCAATTCATAGGGAAAGTAGAATGGTGGTTCCCAGGGGAAGTGTGGAAGGGGAGCTGCGGCCTAATGGGAACACGGTTCCAGTTTGAGATGATGAAAGAGTTCTGGAGATGGACGCTGATGATGGTCGCACAGCCACGTGAAGATACTTAATGCCACTGAACTCCACACTTAAAAATGGTTAAAATGATCCATTTTGTGTTATGTATATTTTACCACAATTTTAAAAATAAATAAATAAAAATGAACAGGAATCTTCATCGAAGGGAGAGCATTTCCACAAAAACAACTGTGATAAGCCTCTCTCCCTCCTCCTAAGGAATTCAGTGTTGGAAAGGTAGAAACATCTGCCCTGGGAATGAACATAAACTCCCTGCAGTGACAGCCAGGAGGCAGCCCAGGCTGTCAACAAGCTTTCAGAGTCTGCCATTTGACCTCCTGGGCTCTCGGGCCTCACCCTCCTCTGCCCTACCCACATCTGCCTGCTCACAGAGGTTCTGCCTTGCTGTGCCTGGTCCACAGGCCCCGCCACACCAGCCCCCAGAACAAGTGCAGCAACCAAAGACAAGACGTTACAATGGGACCAGCAGATGCAGGCAAGTGTGAGAAACCATTAGAACCAAGAGTGAAAGTAGAAAAGCCCCTAGGTCAAGGCCAGGGGAGGATAGTTGACTGGGCCAGCGAAGCACACGCCGTGCCCCACTGTAGCCCACAAGAGGCACCCTCTCCAGGACTTAAAGGTAACCCCATGCCCATCCCGGAAGACAAAGCCAATGGAGCTGAGTCTCACCACAGAACAAGTGGAGAATCACAGGGAACTTCTCACGGCCCCTTCCTTGTCTGGATACCCAGGAAGGCCAATGGCAGCTGGGCACTGTCATCTCCACCCAGCAGTCTCCACGTTGCTGTGGGTCCCAGAGGTGCAGGCAGAGAGAGGATGTCAGTCCCATGCATCCTGCTGCTCACAAATCTGTGTCACTAGGCCAGGCGCAGGCCGGGCATCTGGAAGGGTCCTGATGATCACAGCACCAAGTTACTCGCCAGCAGGATCGCCAGCAGAACCCGGGCTCTCCCTCACCACCAATCAGGGCCCCCATGATTGGCACTACCCAGCGCCCTGACCTCACTTCAACCCCCTAACTCTCCACTCCCCAACCCCATTGGGCTTCTAGCTCATGGCCTTCGTACTTGCTGCCCCCTCTACCAGAAGGCTGCTCCCCAATCCCAGGGCTGGCTCATGCTCACCCTTCAGGCCTCAGCTCAAAGAGGCCCTCCCTGACCACCCAACTATTCTCTCTCACACCCCTGCTCCTTCCTTCCACAGAGCTCACCACTGTCCCCAATTATCTACACCACTTACACTGTCTCTGTTTATTCACTTGCTTGCTTGCTATTTCTCTCCTCCTACTAGCACATAGTTCCTTGACAGCCAGGGCCTTATCTGTCATTTTTGGCCTAGCACCCAAATTCAGCACTGGGCAAATAGGAGCCAAAAATATTGTAGAATAAGTGAACAAATGAATAGTTTGCCAAGCTCTTTTGCACGTATGCTGTCATTTGATCTATTAGGAAATTTCTTTGAGATTGGATACTTCAAGTTCCTCTGTTCTTCTGAATGTATATGTCAGGGGATATCAGTGCACCTAGACTACACTAGCAATAGTTAAGGGTTAAAAAATGGATGTACCTACATGGAGGACGTGGAGTCTAAAACCAACGCAAGCTTCTAATGTCTCTTCAATGGCTCTACACTTGTTGTCACCCTGCCTACTATGTCACCTCTGTACTGGAAGGTGGTGTGTGTGCGTGTGTGCGTGTGTCTGGGAGGGTGGAGTCTTGGGTGTGAGTCTGAGGTTGTCATTTTGTGTTTGTGTGTGTGTGCATTTCCTGCCTCCTCCTCCAGACTATAAACTCCTGACAAGAAGTGGGCTCTTACTCTGTTTTGCATTACTGGCCACTTCCTGGATGTCCTATAAACACAACCAACTAATTTGCTAACTCACAGCAGGTGAGATCCGGGCTCAGCCTTCCCCTGGCTCTGTCCATGTGGCCTCCCAGTGTCACAGTGATGTGCGTCTGGCCCAGACAGCACAAGGGAGACAGCCCCAGTACTCTGCTGCACACCTGTCTGACCCAGCTCCCTCCATTCCCCTCTCCCCGGACCACTAACACTACACCCCGAAAAGGCAGCCCAAGTGCTCAAGGGTGTGCTCAGGACAGCTTGCAGGCACCAGCTCCCATCGCGGAGCCTGCGGAGGCGGGCCTCCCCACCCCCTTGGCCCTCCACCACTCATGCAGGGCACGTCCTGCGGTCCGTGCAGGAGGAACTGCCTGCAGAGCCCGCAACACTGGCAGCCTCTGTCCTCACCAACAACCGCGGACTGTTCCAGCCCCACAAACGCTTCCGTGGCTTTGTGTCCATTCAAGGCACAATCTTGCTGAACCAATTAATGAAGCACCTTCCCTCCCACAATTCTTAAATTTCCCCAGAGCTAATGTAAAGTGTATACAATTACACAGCCCATGGTTTGAAAAAGGAAAGTTTACATCTTTACTAATTCATAATTATTAAAGAATATCCTGGGAAGGACTTGTTTAATTAAAAGACAACAATAGAGTAAAGGCAAATAAAAAGGAAAAAAGAGAGAGATCACAACTGTTAATTCAGAACTAAATAAATATCCTCCACTTGAGATACCTTAAATGCTTTCTTCGAGTCCAGATATACTTGTTTAGAATGAAAATGAATTCTAGCTTTAAACATGCCTGAAAATTGAGCAGTCATGCTTTGACTTTGTGCCTCCCTGCTTGCAGACATGTACCAGAGAGCACAGGAATTCTAGCTCTGAAGCAGTGACTCTACTCCAAGACGAATTTGGGATCATGGGGAGAAACTTTGGCTCGACAAAAAGGAGCTTTAATATTTGAGAGCAGGCCAGAGTGCAGCCTTCTACTTCTGGGGAAATGGAACAGACATGCTTTCCCCTATTCTTCCCACTAGGTACAATTAAAAACGACAAATATTATATAGAAAACAAACATAAGGAAAATATAAACAGTGGAGAGAAGTCAGACCAGCTAGGAATCTGGGGACCTGAGAGACATGGGGATGAGGTCCCTGGGTTTTCTTTTTGCCTCATATACTCCAGACTTGGAGCTGAAGAGTTGACAACCCCAAAATATCAACAGGCACAGGCAAAAGAAAATAATAATAATTAATACAAATTAAAAACCGTGCTCTCTCTAGCCAAAGGTCCAGGAAAGGGGCAGCCTAGCAAGACAGAAACTTTGAAACAATATCTCCCAGCCAAACATCACAGAATGAAGGGTGGGCCACAGTCACCCACATTAGCAAAGGTGCAGTGGGGAGCCTAGACACCCCACCTTTGCCAGACTGTCACAACTTCCCTTTCCCCCACCAGCATGATGTCAGAGGAGACTTAGCGGAGAGTCAGGACTTCCACCATCACCCAGAGATAAAGATGTCAGCCTGCCTGGGGTGTCAGTGCATGTGTGGGGTGCAATGGGCCACAATTCCCACATTTGACCCACAGTAACATCCTGACACCACCTTGGGCCAAGAGGAGAACCTGGACTTTACTCTCACTCAGCAGTAATGAGATAGCAGCCCCCTCCTCAGAGTGGAGTCAGAAGAAACCGGCAAAAACAGAAGGTTTATATAAGACCCAGACCTCATAACATAATACCCAAAAATGTCCAGATTCAAGTGTAATCACTATTCATACCAAGAACAAGGAAGAATTCAAACTGGATGAAAAAAGACAAGAAATAGATTCCAACACTGAGATGATGAAAATGTTAAGGACAATTTGACAAAGATTTTAAAGCAGGCATCATAAAGATGCTTCAATGAGCAACTGCTAATATACTTGAAACAAATGAAAAAATAGAAAAGAAAGTCTCGGCAAAGAATATAAGATATAAAGAAGAACCCAATGGAAATTTTAGAACTTAAAAGTACAATAACTGAAAGAAAAAGAAAAAGAAAAAGAAACTCAGTGGAGTTCTCAACATCAGAATGAAAGGAAGAGAGGGAAAAAAGTTTAGTGAACCAAAAGGTAGAACAATAGAAATCACCCAATCTAAATAGACCCCACCCGCCCCCCCAAAAAAAGAACTTAGTGGGACTATTAGCAAAAAAGAAAGATTTAATATTCATGTCATCAGAGTCCTAGAAGGAAAGGAGAAAGAGGGTTGGGGCTGAAAAAATACTTGAAGAAATAGTGGCTGAAAACGTCTCAAATTGGGCAAAAGACATAAATCTATAGATTTATGAAGCTGAGTGAAGTCCAAACAGGAAAAGCCCCCAAAAATCCATATCAAGACACATCACAGTCAAACTTCTGAAAACTAAAGACAAAGAAAAAAATTATTTAAGGCAGTAAGAGACAAATAGCACCTTACCTACTGGGGAAAAACAATTTGAATGACAGTAGATTTCTCATCAGAATCATGGAGGCCATAAGGAAGTGACACAACATTTTTCAAGTGCTGAAAGAAAAGACCTGTCACCCAGAATCCCATATTCAGTAAAAATATCCTTCAGAAATGATTGGAAAATAAAGATATTCTCACATGAAGAAACTCTAAGAGAATTTGTTGCCAGCAGACCTAACCAAGGAATGGTTTAAGGAAGTTATCTGAGCAGAAAGGAAATGATAAAAGAAGGTACCTTAAAATATCACAAAAGAGATTAAGAATACAATAAGCAAAAATATGAGTAAATATGCTATACTTTCCTTCTCCTCTTAAGCTTTCTAAATTATGCTTGAAGCTTGGAGAAAAATTAGAACACTATCTGATGTGGTTCTAAATATATGCAGAATAAATATGTAAGATTAAACAACTACATATTATAAATGGTAAGGGTGAAAAAAATAAAGGGAGGTAAGGTTTCTACACTTCACTTGAACTGGTAAAATGTCAAAACCAGTAAGCTGTGTCTAGATTGTGTGTGTGTGTGTGTGTGTGTGTGTGTGTGTGTGTGAAGAGAGAGTCATACTTATAGCAACCACTTCAAAAGGTAAGAGAAGTGATACACTTAAAACCTCTATAGATTGTCAAAATCGAATTCTAAAAAATGTTCAAGTAACACAGAGGGAGGCAGGAAAAAGGAAATAGAGAAACAAAAAACAGAAAAGCCAACAGGAAACAATAAATAAAATGGCAGACAAGCTCTATCGTATCAATAATGATGTTAATTATAAATGGTCTAAATACAACAACTAAAAGAGATTAGTATGTAGATAAAAAACTATCAGCAACTATACACTGTCTGTAACAAACTTAGGTTTGTTGTAGAAACATCATTCCTGTATAACAATATAGAGGTTGAAAGTAAAAGAATGGTAAATGCTATAGCATGCAAACATTAATTAAAAAATAATAAAAATTTAAAAAATTTTAAAAAACAGGAATAATGACTTCAGAGCAAAGAAAATTACCAAAGACAGAAGAGACATTACATAAAGATTAAAGGGTCAATACACAAAGAAGACACAGTAATCTTTAATGTGTATGCACCAAACAATAAAGCTATAAAATATGTAAAGAAAAATTAATAGAACTGAAAGGATAAATATCCAAATCCACAATTATAGTTGGAGACTTCAACATATCTCACCAATGGATATAACTGGAAAGCAAATCAGCAAGAATATGGAAGTACCTAACAATGTTATCAACCAACAGAATCTGATACATTTTTATTGAACACTCCCCTCAACAACAACAGAATATACATTTTTTTCAAGTGCCCAAAAAACACATACCAAGATAGATCATATCTTACGCCATAAAACAAATGTCAACAAATGTAAAAGAACTGAAATCTTACAGAGTGCATTCTCTTACCACAATAGGATCAAACTAGAAATTAATAAAAGAAAAATAACAGTATAATCTCTGAACACTTGGAAACCAAACAACACAATAAAAGTAGTCCATTAAGAGTTAAGGAAGAGTTAAGGTTAAGGAAGAGTCTCGAGGAAAACCAAAAAATACACTTAACTGAATGAAAATGAAAATATAACATATCAAAATTTGTGGAACGTGGCTGAAACAGTAATGAAAGGAAAATTTATAATGCTGAAAGTACGTATTAGAAAAGAGGAAAAGTCTCAAATCTATGAACTAAGCTCCTACCCAAAGAAGCTAGAAAAAAGAGGAACAAAATAAACCCAAAACAAGCAGAAGGAAGAAAGTCATAAAGATAAAACCCAAAATCAATAAGATTGAAAACAGAAAAAAATTAGAAAAGATAAATTAAAACAGAGTTAGTTCTTGGAAATCAATTAAATTGACAAACCTCTAGTAAGACCAACAAAAGAAAAAGAGAAGACACAATTACCAACATCAGTAATGAAATGGGATATCACTATAGACCTGCAGACATCAGAAGGATAATAAGGAATACTGTGAACAACTCTGTGCATCTAAATTTGACAACTTAGATGAAATGGACCAATTCCTCAAAAAGCACAAACCACACAATTTACCCATTATGAATTAGTTAATCTGAACAGACCTATAGATATTAAGAAAATTAATTTCATAATTTTAAAACTTGCCCCAAAAATTCTCCAGACCCAGATAGTTTCACTGAGAAATTCTATCAAATGTTTAAAAATGTATTAACACTAATGTTGTACAATCTGTTCCCAAAAATAGAGGAGGAAGAATTACTCCCCAATTCATTTTATGAGGCTAGTATTACCCTGACACCAAATCAGACAAAGACAGTACAAACAAAGAAAACATTAGATAAATATCCCAATGCGTATAGATGCATAAATTCTCAACAAACTGTTAGCAAATGGAATCCAGTCATATATAAAAAGGACTATGCAACATGACAAAATGGGGCTTATTCCAGGGATGCAAGGATGTTTCAATCTTTGAAAGTCGATCAGTGTAATAATGCACCATATTCACAGGTTAATATGACCATCGTTGCAGAAAAAGAATTTCAGAAATTCTTAACATTGATTCATAATAAAAACTCTCAGAAAAAGGAATAGAGGGGACTTCCTCAATTTGACAAAGAGCATCTACAAAAAGACCTACTGCTAACAACATATTTAGTGGTAAAAAGAACTGAATGCTTTCCTCTTTTATTTGTTCCTTATTTATAGGGAACAAAGCAAGAATATCTGTTCTCATCACTCTTATGCAACATAATACTGGAAGTTTCAGCCAGTGCAATAACGCAAAAAATGGAAATAAAAGGATACAGATGGGAAGGGAAAAAATAAAACTATTCGCAGATGACATGATATAAAGAAAATCGTAAGGACTCTACAAAAATACTTTTAGAAATAATAATTGAGTTCGGTGATATAAGATAACATATACATCCAAAAATCAATTATATTTTTATATTGTAGCAATAAACATATGGAGACTGAAATTAAAAATAAAATAGTATTTACAATTGCAAAAAATAAATATCTTAAGTGCAAATCTAAAAATAACATGCACAGAACTTGTATGCTGAAAACTACAATATGCTGATGAAAGAAAATAAAAGAGAGTTCTAAATACATGAAGAGACATATCGTGCTTATAGACTGGAAGAATCAACACAGTACAGAAATCAATTCTACCCAAATTGGTATACTGATTTAAGTAACTCCTAGCAAAATCTCAGCAAGATTTTCTCTAGATATAGACAAGATTGATCTAAAATTTATTTGAAAAGGTAAAAGAACTAGAACAGCTAAAACAATTTTGAAGAAAAAAATAGAGTGGGAAGAACGTGTCTACTCAGTTTCAAGACTTAGTATATAGCTACAGTAATTAAGACTGAGTCGTATTGGTGGAGGGAGAAACACACAGATCACTGGAAAAGAAATGAGAACCCAGAAACAGGAGCACACAAATGTCCCCAGACGGATCCTTAGCAAAGGTGCAGTGTAATTCAATGGAGGAGAACAGGTAGCCTTTTTAACAAATAGAACTGGAGCGATTGGACATCCGTAAGCAATAATAATAATAATAACAACCTCAACTAAGTCTCACACCTTATACAAACATTAACTACAAAAGAATCACAGACTTAAATGTAAAACTTAAAACTAGAAAGCTTAAAATAATAGGAGAAAATCTTCAGGATATAGGCCTAGGCAAAGAGTTCTTAGACTTGACACCAAAGGCATGGTCCATAAAATTAAAAACAGAGTGGACGACACTTCATCAAAATGAAAAACTTTCTCTCTCTGTAAAACATCCTGGGATTTTTCAAACTACCAAGGGATGAAAAGACAAACTACAGACTTGGAGAAAATATTTGCAAAACACATATCTGACAAAGGCATACTACCTAGAATATAAAGCTCTATAGCAAAGCTCTAGCAATAAAAAAAAAACAAACAATTCAATTAGAAAATAGGCAAAAGACATGAAGAGAAATTTCACTGCAGAGCGTATACAGATGGAAAATAAGGACATGAGAAGATGTTCGATATCATTAGTCACTGGGGAGATGCAAATTGAAACCTCAATGATTTATCACCACACACCTATTAGAATGGCTCAAATAAAAAATAGTGACAATATCAAACGCTCTTGAGGGTGAGGAGAAATCAGATCATTCATACATTGCAGGTGGGAATATAAAATGGTAGAGCCACTCTGGAAAATACTTTGGCAGTCTCTATAAAAACATGCAACTACCATATGACCCAGCAATTGCATTCCTGACCATTTATCCCAGAAAAGTAAAAACATGTTCATGAAGAAACCTACATACAAATGTTTATAGTAGCGTTATTTGTAATAGCCAAAAACTGGGGGTGGGGGGGTGCAGGGGTGGGGGGAATCAGATGTCTTTTCAAGAGTGACTAGTTAAGCTGCAGTACATGATACCATGAAATACTATCCAGCAGTAAAAAGGAATGAACCATGGCTACAATGCAACAACCTGGAAGGATCTCTACAGAATTAGACTCAGTGAAAAAAAATGTTAATTCCATAGGCTACATACTGTATAATTCCATTTGTATAACATTCTCAAAATGACAAAATTACAGAAGTGGGAAACAGATTCGTGGTTGCCAGGGGTTAAGGAGGGGTGGGCAGGAGGGAAGTGGGTGTGGCTATAAAGGTCAATAGCAGCGGTACTCGTGGTCTCAATATCAATACCGTGGTTGTGATATTGTGCTATAGTTTGGCAAGAAGTTACCACTGGGGGAAACCGAACAAAGGTACATTGTGTCTCTCTGTATTATTTCTTACAACTTCATGGGAATCTACAATTACGTCAAAATAAAAAGTTTAATTTTAAAAAAAGTCAAGGCAGAGAAAAGTCCAGCATCCAAGATGCCAACCAGCCTTCCTTAAGGTCACATGAATGAGCCCCGGAAAAGGTAGAAATAAGTAGCCCAGTTCCTGAGCCTAAATGGTTCATGCCGCAGGAGAAAGGAAGAACGAAAAGGAGCTGGACTGTCCTCCCAGAAGACCTCTTCTCCCAGGCGCCCTGATGGCAATGGAGAGACTCCACGGTACCCCAATATGGCCATTGTCCCTCGTTGCCCATCACAGCAGGCTGCCTTAAGAGGAGGGAGGCATGAGGCTGGAGTCATGAGAGGGAGATGATGGCAGAATCATCAGTTCTGAGGGCAAGCTCTGGCTCACGAATACACTGCAGGATAATGATTGTGAGGCTGGGTCACTCTGGGAGGTACCTTCCAACCCAGCCATAGACTCTGAATGTGCCAAACTGTAAGGGTGCCACGCAAGTCACTTGTCCAGGCTACATTCTGGGGAACCCTCGGTTTATAAGATACTCTGGGAAAAGGGATTTATTTGGGAACCACTGTATTTTGCAGGCCCTTCTTGACAAGTTATAGTGACATCAACATATTAAAAGCACTGAAAAGTCCTCCCATAAAGCCTTATTAACTTTGCTTAAGCCAACATTTCACAATTTGGCCACAGAGCTCTATTGCCCTGCAACTTCCTTTTTGATTAAGAGAAAGACACTCTGAAAAATGGTGATCTACTCTTAACTTCCATGGGATTCAAGAAACCCAGCACTGGCCTCTGCTGGGTTACAGGCAGTGGTGAGGAGCTCAGCACCTCACCACCAGACCCTCCTGCCGGGGGACAGTACAGTGGGCATGGTTCAAAGAGCAAAGGCTCTGGAGAAAAACAAGCGTGCACCTGAATTTGGCCACGCTACCAGAAGCAATGATGGGGCATTGGGCAAACTGTATAAATGCCCTATTTCCTCATGTGTAAATGAGCTAATAATGCCTGCTTTACACAGTAGGTATGAGGACTCATTAATAATAACAATAATGAAAATATGGACCGCTATTGACCCTTACTATGGGCCCGGTACTGCACTGGATGGTCCCCACCACTCTAAGGACAGACATTCCCAGGATTATGGGAGGAAGCAGAGGCTGCGAGATGGTAAAGAACACCCTGACATCACCATCAGCGCTGGTAACTGGCTGAGCTGAAATCTACCCAGATTCACCTGACACCGATGTTTGCACCCTTAAACAGGGCAAATGTAAAGCTCCCATCACGCAGTGGATGCTCAGCAAACATTCTGTCCCTTCTCACTTGTAACCTGCCAAGGCCCTGTTATGAATGCAGAGACTGGACTTAACTAGTGCACCCGGAAGTGCCCCGCTCACCCCCAAGGACACTAGGGCTCTCTTCAGTTAATGACGCCTCAGTAGTGCCCACTGAGCGTTTGTGCAGCCTCCCATGGTCGCCCTCAGGAAACCTGGGCCACTTGATCCACCCCAGCGTTTGTCCCATGAAAACAATTGCCTTGATCCTCCAGAAATCAAAGTGTCAATTTGGGCTACAACAAACAGTGCCAAATAAACACTCCAGTAGACGTCTCCGTGGAAGTATGTCTGAGTAAGTTCGGGCTGCTGTAACAGGATAGCACAGACTGGGAAGCTTAAACAACTTCTAAGCATTGATTTCTCACAGTTCCAGAGGCTGGGAAGCCCCAGATCAAGGTGCCAGCCCATTTTGTTCCTGGTGAGAGCCCTGTCCCTGGCTTGCGGAGGGCTGAATTCTTGCTGTACCCGCACATGACGGGGAGAGGGAGCACTAGTCTCTTCCTCTTCCCATCGGGGGCTCCAACCTCCAGACCTCATCTCACCCTAATTCCTTCCCAAGGCCCCACCTCCAAATACCATCACATTCAGGTTAAGACCCCAACATGTGAATGGCAGGGCCACACAAACATTCAGTCCTTAACGGAGCGTTTCTGAAGGACACATTCTCAGAAGTGGGGCGAAGAGATGAGAATTTTTAATTATAATAGATATTGCTAAATTGCCACCCAAAATATGCATATCAATTTACACTCTCACCAACAGCGTGTGATAGGGAACATTTGTCTATAACTTCTATGTAACTGAAAGAGAAAACTATCCAAGATACGTTCCTAAACTTAAAAAAAATGCAGATTTTGACCCAACATTTTTTAAAAAAGAATAAACTGTAATGACATGACACCGTATGTGTTGGGAAATTTAGACAGATATGTACTAAACTCTTGATGGTGATTTTCTCCAGAAGGTGGAGGACAAAGCCTTGTTCACTTTCGATTGCTTGCTCATGATTGATCATGATTGGAGTGTATATAACTGTCTCTTCAGTTTGTAAGCAAAAGAAAAAAGATTCAAGTTACATTTAAAGAAAACGAGAAAGTGATAAGAAACTAAATGTGACGCAAAACCAAAAAATTCCAGAGGTGAAGAAATGCAATGGAATATCGGTTTCCTTAACCCTTCCCACCACCTTGGCTCTTTCAATTATCACCAGCTGTTTTGAACTATGTCGTGCAGAAAGCTTTCTGTGTGATTAGGATAACCCTTAGGAGAGAATTGTAGAAATGAAATTACCAGGTCAAAAGCTATAAACTTTTTATGGTTCCAGAGACTCGTTACTAAATCAGCTTTCAGAAAGTCTTCACCAACGTACAGCAGAGGCGACTGTTCATTTTACCCAAGTCTCGCCAGCACTGGGTGGGCGTTCTCTAATTGAGTGGTGAAAAATGGCATGCTGTCTTAATTTGCTTTGCTTTGATTACAACTGAGGTTTTAGTGGTTTTCCATATGTTTGTTAACAAGCTGCATTTTCTCTTGTGATTTGTTTGATCATGTTCTCTGTACATTTACCTACTGAGAATGATCAGTGTCACACTTAAGTTTGTCTATGCCCTGTCTGACATGCCTCTGCTATGACTCCCCTATTCATTGACTGCCACTGGTGCCCATTTGAAATACTAATAGTCATGAAATTTTAGATCTATAGAGCACTCAACTAAAGGAACACTGTGGTTTGATTTTCACAACAGTCCTATTTGTAGGACTAATGGGATGTGTACTCCCCATTTTACAGAGCAGAACATATGGGTCCAAAGTGATTAGAGTGGCTTTTCCAGGGTCGCACGACCACTAACAAGCGGGTCTTGGGCCAGAATGTGCCCTTCAGTTTCAGGAGGCAAGGTAGCCCAGTGTTTATGAGTTCAGGTCTGCAAACCACCTCTGCCTGACCACCTGCACCACCTTGAACAAAGGATAATAGCAAAGATAACAGCCGCAATTTTCCCTGGGGCAATTGAAAGGGTCTCATGAGATCCTGGACATGCAAAGCTGAGCTCAGTGCCTGGCTCACCACAATGCTCTCTATGTAAATCATTTATTTCTCAAACACTTGCTGATGCCCTTGGAGTCACCCTTCTGGGCCCTGGGAATAGAGTGGCGAGCAGGAGTTCGTAGTCTGCCAGAGAAAACAGACAGACACACCGCTCACTGCCAATCCTAGTGGCAGGGCCCTCACAAAAGTGCACACAGGGCTCTGAGCGGGCACCACCCAGGCCCCTTGTCCCTTCACCAGAGGGGCAGGATCCATGACTCGAGGTCAAATTCATTTTCTTGAAGTTTCCCATTTGAGCAATCTGACTCGTCCAGCCCAGTGCCATCCATGAGGGGTCATTAGACCAAACAGAATGACTCTCACAAGTGTCTTCACTTTCCCATCCATCAAGCCCCCCCACAACATCCTCAGCAGAAGGAGTCTACGTTTTTCCTGACCGTGTGTGTCTGTGATCGTCTCTGCCCAGAGACCCAGCCACCCACCCTCAGAGTCTGACCACTTCAGAGTCTGCAGAGAGCTGCCCCTCTGGGGTCTCAATGCACAGAGGACACGGCTGGTTTAAAGAGGTGCTGGGCAGCCACCAGTGTCCCCAAGGCCCCACACTGCACCAGCGTCCCAGGGAGCTGGGAAGGGTATTGGGCCGACATTCTGCACCCCCAAGGGACTAGGCTCTGATCTGGTCACTTATTCTGACTCACAGGGACTGTGGTATAAGGAGAGGCCAGAGCCTGGTAATTGGCGTGAAGGAAGGTACAGGGGCAGCATGGCATTGGGGGACGCATGACCTCTGGGTCAAAGAGATCCTGGCTCACCAGACGACCTGGAGAACTGACAGTCTCTCCGTGCCTCAATGCCTTTTCTCTGAAACCAAAATTAAAACAGATCTTGTTTCAAAGGTATATCATGCAAATTACTGCAGTCATGTAATAACTGAGGCTCCGACTCTCCCAACAGCATTCAGTCTATAGCCTAATAAGACCCACCAATTACTGAGGATGCACTTTAAGCACATCTCATACATCATCTCAATACATTATTATACCAATCATTTAGCCAAATATTTATTGAGCACTTTTCTAGGTGCCGGAGATATAATAGAGAACAAAACAGACAAATGTCCCTGCTCTGGCAAAACTTTCATTCCAGTGAGGAAGACAGAAAATAAACAAGATAAATAAATAAAACATATAATAAGCTATGCCAGGATGAGTTTGAGGAAAACAATAAAGCAGAGAGGAAGGAAAGCAAAGGCCAAACTGAGGGTTAGTTGTAGTACATTGGCCAGGGAAGGCCTCTCTGGGAAGGTGACAGCAACAGTTTTGATTATTGGTAATATTTTCTCCTCAACCCCACAGGTGGCATATACTGCACAGATACACTTGCTTTGGCAAATGGATGTTAACAGACGTTACACAAACAAAAGCTTGAAATATGCCTGTGCAGGCACTTGCCTTCTTATGCTTCTGCCATGGCCAAAAGACAGTGTTCCTTAGGTCGCTGCTGTTCCTCCAACCCCAGCCCCAACCAAGATGCCAGGAAGCAGATCCACAGGTAGAAGCAGAACCTACCAAATCAAGCCTGATGAGCCACTCCAGCCAGCCCGCAGGGATGCATGAGGTACTGGATGCCAGTGAAATTTGGGGTTATTTGTTATGCAGCATTATGTGGTCCTCGGTGACTGACAGAGGGACTTTTGGGTAAAGACCTTACAGAAGTGAGAGGAGGCGCTATGCAACTATCTGGCGGGGACATTGTTCCAGGCAGAGAGGAGACAAGAGCAGAGATCACACGCAGGGGCTGCCTGGCATACTCAAGGGACAGCACCGAGACCTGGGTAGCTGGAATGGAGAGAATAAGGAGGAGGACAACAGGAGATGAGGTCAAAGACATGATGAATGGCTGGATCGAGTAATACTCTAGAGGTCGAGTGACCATATCATTTCTCATCTAAAATAGAACATGTTTTTAAAATTGAAGCATAATTTTCATATAGCAAGATACATTCTTTTTAGTGTGCAATTCTATCAGTTTGACGAACTTAGTCGTATAACCAACACCATAACGAAGACATAACAGACCCATCACCCACAATAATCCCGGTGTCTCTTCTACTCAGTGGCCCTGCCTCTGGCCCCGGACAGCACGGGTCAGGTTTTTGTCCCTATAGTTTTGCCTGTTTTGACATCATTAAATGGACTCATGGAGTATAAAGCCTTTTGAGTCTGGCTTCTTTCACTCCGCCTATGCTTTTCAGAATCACTCCATGTTGCTGCGTTAATCAGTAGTTTGTTCCTTTTTAATGCTGAATAATATTCCATTGTGTGGCTGTATCAATGTGTTACCCACTCACCAGCTGAAGGACATGTGGGTTGTTTCCAGTTTGGGGCTGTTATAAATAAAGCCGCTTTATGCCTTCACGTACAGTGAACCAGGACAATTTTGAGAGTGAATAATTCTTTGGGGACAAGAAATGTAAGTGGGAAGCATCCCGCGCAGACTGGAAAGCATGTGCACCTGACTCAGGTCCAGGTAGGGACTCGGGCTGTTACCCTGGCGACATGGGAAGCTCCGGGAAGACGCTGAGCAGAGGAATAACATCACCAGCTGACATTTTAGCAGGATCCCTCTGGCTACAGGGAGCAAGGAAAGAAGCAGAAAGGCCAATTAGCAACCTGTTGTCTTAACAGTGCTGCCACTGCAGTGGTGAGGAGTCAGATTCCAGATGTGCTAAAGGTAAAGCTGACAGAATTGTTGGAGGACTAATTATACGATGAAAGAAAGATGCATCAAAGACAACACTAAGAATTCTGGCCTGAGCAACTGAAGAAGTGATGTTCGGCCCATTTTACGGAGAAGGCCATCCCAGGCTTACAGAGGATGAGACATTTGCTCCTGGCCACCCAGCAAGAGGGCAGCGCCAGAACTGGTGTCCCAGCAGCTAGCTGCCTGGCATCACCAAACCAGGTGCCTTGTGCCAGAGGGAGAAGCAAACACTCTCCTCCTACGGAGAAACTGCACGTCAGAATTCCTCTCGACCTGATCCTGACAGCACATAAGTGCCCCAGGCCAGGAGAGGGCCTGCCAAGAGGCCCTAGGGCTTTGCTCTGGACTGTGCACAACCAGAATACAAGGCCTGGGGATAGGCAGGGGAGCAGGGTATGAAGTGAGGAAAGGCAAACATGAGGGGCTAGCAGCATTGCCACATTCCACACTCATCAGGGCCCTGAGCCCCAGTGCATTGTGGGGGAGGACAGGGGGGGCGGGTGGGGGGGGAGTGTAGGCAACACTAGAGTGGGTCACCATTCTGCCCCTAAGGACTTCCACAACAGCCTGGCTCCTTCTGAGGCCAGAGGCCAGAGCTGGTTCTGAATTTTCCATGGGGCCCAAGTTGGGAATACTGGACCCCTCAGCAGTTCCAGGTAAGCCTGTGATGGAGGCCATACCTGCCTACCCACAGGCCTCAGCTCAGTGCCTGGGGCTAGATTCACAATTTGCCACCTAAGGAGACTCTAGTGCATCCCCAATCCACAGGCCCCATCCTGGCTCATATGCCCAGGTTTCCAAGGGCAAACATCAGCCATGGGGGCTCAAAGCTGACCTGTATGAGCAATGACACTGTAAACAGGAGCAGGAGAGAGGGGATTTCCACTGCTGGTCACGCAACACCTCCCTGAGCGCGGGGGTCAGGCTGCCCCCCACTCCACAGCAGCTCACATTCTTCCCCAGCCATAGTTCTTAAGAAAGGGTATGTCCTACACCCCACGGAGAGCAAAGCAGAGGGCGCAGTCTCCCTGGTACACTGCCTACCTCCCTCACCTCAACCACATCACTGGGGGAGAGAAAATCACTACTAAGCAATGTTGGGCCGAGCCCTGAACACAGGGAAATAAATTAGTCACCCAATGACGGATACTGGGCACATCCCTCAGTGTCCTCAGCCCCACCCACCCCCATCTGTAGACATTTATCACAAATTGTTCATCCCAAACCAAACTTCAGAGGGATGGCTCCCTCTGCCGTACTTCCCTCATAAGCACCACTCTTGAGGTGGTCCTCAGAGACTGTTCTGGACACACACACACACACACACACACACACACACACACACATCTGCATGCACGCACGCACATGCACACACATGCGCTTGCTCTAATGTGTCCAGAGGTAAGTGGGAGCCTATTCCACTGGATAAGGGACCATCCCACAGAACTGACAAGAGCAGGCTTAGAGACCCTGGGTCAGCGTTCAAATCCCAAACCTGCCACTCACTGGCTGTGTAACTTTGTACAGATTACTTAAACCCTCAGCCTCAGCTTCCTCACCTGTAAGATGACTCTCTGGGGTTAGAAGGAATAAATGTGCTCATATAAATGTGCCTAGTGACGGTAGGAAGAGCTTGCTCCTCTTGCCAAGATGCCAGGCAGCCCAGCTCAGAGCCTGGGGTACACCTGGAGCCCGTACCCATCCCAGACTTGCAAAACTCCTGGGCTCTGAGGGTACGGCCTCAGCAAGTGCAGGATGCCTAGACCCTCCTGAAAAGGCCTAATACAGGCCTCCCACTCCTGTAGCCTTTAACCTAAGGGGGGCACAGCTCACACCCATTTGCTTGGTGCGTACCTGGGGTCTCTTCCCAGGGTACAGGTCTCTACTACAAAGATGGCCCAGACAGGGGGGTGCCTACCACACCTAGTGCATCCCAAGGCCCGGGCCTAGCTGGCAGCAGACAAGCAGATAGGGCGGGCAAGCTCCTTTGTGCCCAAAGAACAGCTCATGCCACACATCAGAGCAAACTCAATGCCAAGAGCCATCCATGTCTTCTTTGGTAGGACCTGGTGTACCCTCCACCCCAGGCCCTCAGGACAACAAGGCTCTCCCTCTGTCCCTTCAATTTCTAACACATGCATGCACCCAGGCTCACACCACACTCAGGGTCAGCTGAAGTTCAGCCGGACACCTTGCTCCCAGGACCCCTGGGGCCTGAGGCGGTGCGCTGGGCCTTTCCAGGTGGCCGATGGTCAGGCAGCATATGGCAAGGCAGGTGCAGGGCTGTGAGGTGGGGACAACAGGAGGGTGACATGCAGCAAGGAGAGGTGGGATGCAAACGAGACCAGCAGCAGGTGAGAGGACTGCAACGTCCCGTGCCCCCATGTGCCTCTATTTGCTGCTGAGATTAATTTACCTGACAAATCAATCAAACCCATTTCTGACTTCATGATTTATTCACATAATTATACCCGATTTTTTTTTAAAATAAAGGAATTTGCTCTGAGCTTCTGGATGAGGGTTTCACCACTTTCCTTCCAGAAGGTGAAGGAGCACTTCCAATTTAATGGACTATGTTTTCACAAGAAGCATTACCCCCAATTCCTGGGGAGAAAGCCGAAAGACATGGACCCTGGGGTGGCTTTCATATGCCAAGGAAACAGTGAGGAAAGAGAGGGCCATTCCCAACGCGAGAGGGGCACACCGTGCGCCCCCTGTCCCGATGGCAAAGCTGCAACTCAGTTGAAAACTGTGCCCAAGGTCCCACTGTTACTGAGTGCAGAGTTGGTCAGAAGAATGTCCCTCACCCACAGAGTCCCCGTTTGTCTCCCTGCACCACGCTTTCCTCACAGATTTGCTCTCTGTTCTTGCCTCCTGTGGCTCACTTGATTGTCAGGCTCGAGACATAATCTTCCAAGGCACAAATCTAGATTGTGTGGGGCACATCTTCTTCAAGGAAAGCAGAGCACAAGGGGCCAGCTGCCCCTTACCAGAGGTGCCGTGGGCACACGGGCCTTCATTCACCATTCAGCAAGCACTTGTGTGTGCCAGACACTGAGCTGGCACTGTGGGGAGAGAGGTGGCCACACACCCCTCTGTAGTACAGACTAGAGTCTAGTGGACGAGACCGATGTTAGTCAAATAATTATATGACTGATGTATCATCACAGAATGAAACGCGCTCAGAAGGAAAAGCATAGGTGCTGTGCACATGTCTAACAGGCCTCAGTTCAGCGGGGCACCCGAGAAAGTCTGCCCCAGGGAGCAGTGATTGGGCTGAGATGCAAAGGATGATGGGAGTCAGTGAGGTGTGGGAAGATGGCACAGGAGCAGGAGGGCTGCTCCAGGAAGAGGAAATCAGAGTGAGAAATTGAGGAAAGGATGGTTTTCCCATGAGCAAAAGGTGGGAGGTGGTGCCCACCACTGGGCGTGGGGGCCAAGACCAAGATGATGGCAGTCAGGAGCCCACAACCCGACCTTTCTGACCCACGTGTGGAAATTTCCCATCAGCAATAATCCAAGGAGAAAAATAAAATATGACACACGAAGATTTTCACTGAAACATTGCCCAGAAAAAAATTGACTGAAAAGGTAGAAACAGCCACAATGTCCAATAACAGGACACATTAGGTAGGTTATGGAACATCAATTCTTCATCTCAATGCAATCATTAAAAGTGATCATTAGGGAGGCTTTGCAACAACACAGGAAATATTTATACCGGGATGTTAGGTCAAAAAAGCAGAACACAAAATTGCATCTAGATTACAGCACCTCTATGTAAAATTGACTCACACGGGGTCGGAGAAGAACACAGTGAGAAAAGCAACTGGGCGAGGCAGTAAGGTTATAAAATTCTTCCTGACGTTGTCATAAAGGCTTCAAAGTAAGCATAACAGGTGTTAGGGTGTGAGGAGGGACGTGCCTTCAGGTGGGGGGAGGGGGGAAGGATCTGCTTTCAAGTGTGGGGATTGGGGGGGACACAAGTTCAAGTTCAAGCCCTGTTTCCTGGGCCACATCGTTTACCTCTCTGATTCCCGCTCGTTGATGAGGTTAGGATATGGTGTCTCAGTGAGGTCACAGAACGTGCTTGGGAAGCAACGGAGCAAGATAAGAGCCCAGAGGTGGGGCATTTCTGGGGCTGGCTGAGCTCCAGGATGAGGTCGTGGGAGCTGGTGGCTAAACTGGTTGGAGAATAGAGGTAAAAAAGGTAAAAGAACCCAGAGGAGAAGGAGAGAATGAACTGACGATGGCAAGAAGTTGGTTAGGAAAAGAGTGTGGTCCTAGGAGAGAAGGCTTCTAGATCAAGAGAATCCTGAGGTGAGAGAATCCGGACAGACCCCTACAATGCGCTGGGACCAGACCTGCCTACAGAAACCCCAAGTGGACACAAATGGCGTACTGCAGGACAGGCCCAGGAAAAGAAGAGTTTTCCCAGTGCAGGCACAGCAAGAACGTGGCGGCCTGGAACCCAGATGTTTCTCCTGGTGACGGCTCAGTGAGTGTGAGCATTACTGCCTTAGGCATGCGGCACCTGACATTGTCTGCTGCTGACATAGCCAGGGGCTAACAAGCCTTCAGCCTGCAAATTATCCCTCCTCCAGTCTGCTGGGCCTTTCCCTCCTCCAGGCAGCCAAGACACCAAACTTCGGGGGCAGCTCCATGAACTTCCAGGGCCTCTGGGGAGCTCATCCACTCACCGCATCCTATCCAGGGCCTCGCATGCCCCCACTTCCTTGCTGCTCTGGGAGGGAGCCCAGAAGGGGGCTGGAGCCCTGCAACCCTGCCCCAGCCCACACAGCTATTCTGCTCAGGGCTGTTGACAACTGCAAGTGTGCCGTGATAACTATACACAGCTACAATGACCATGACGGGAAGGATGTCCCTTGACGTTGTACAACACACAAGCAGCAAAAGTGTTAGTAGTACCGCTGCAGGACAGCCCTCAGACAGACTGCCGCCCAAACCCGGCAGGTTACCTAACCTCTTTGCATATCAATTTCCCTGAATAAAATGAGGATAAATTATGGGAGAAAAAGACAAAAACCCTTCTGGAATTAAGGGGATTCAGTGAGACAAGAGATAAAAAGTGCTCTGGAAGGGCCTGGCTGGTGGTAAGCCTGAACAAGTATCAGCTGTTATTACTGCCAGCTTGGAATGGAGCTTTGCCCACCAAAGGCCCTGTTCTTCTCTGGGACTGGAAACTTCTATTAGAAAAGGCATACACACAAGCATGCACAGACATGTGCATGCACGCACATGCATACATACGTGTGTGCATGCACACTTGTGTACGTACACGCGTGTGCATACACACATATAAAATGTATACACACATGCATGCACACACATATACACACACATGTGCATGCACACACACAAACAGGCAATATTCCAGGACCCAGCGCTGTCTCCGCTGAGGAAGCCTCTGCAGTGGGGCCGCACAAGCCCTCACCCCACCACCTGCACCAGACTCCCCTAGTCTTGTCTCCACGGGAGTGTTTACATTTTATTTGCCTTACTTCTAGTCCTTCTGATTTCCCTCATTCTTTGATTTGTCTGCCCTGTGTTTAACAGGGAACATCTTTGATCATTTTCAAAATTCTGTCAGCATCTTTTGGAAAAGGTCCCACAGCAGAGGGACCACCGTGCCTAAGAGTCTGGCAGGTGGTGCGTTTGATCAATTGGTTTCCCCAGGTTGTTTTAGGGTAGCTGGTTTTCATCAGTCCCCAGCTTGGCCCACTGCCCTCTCGGAGTCCCTTCCCTCCCTCCACGCCATTATCTGAGTTCTCTCCTCTGCTCAGGCCTGAATGCCTCCATGTCAAACCAATCCAAACATGCATTTCACATTGCCTTCATTGTCCTTCTCTTCTGCTTTTCTCTTGGCCCTTTCCTAAGCAAACAGTCCTCCCGCCACGGTTATAGATTGAATGTCTTTCACAACATGTATTTGCCTTCCTGTTCATCTTGCTTCAAGGTGGTTTCCCTCCTTTGTAAGCCAAAACAACCATTCCCTTAACTCCAGTGAGGGCCTCTGCCTCACTGACAGGACATGGTGAATGAAGGGAGAAAAGAAAGGAGCAAATCTGATGTGCAAAGAGAAAAAGAAGTTGCCAGAATGATGCTGTGTAACAAACCACCCAGAGCTCAGTGGCTAAAACAACCATCACTTCTCACAGATGCGTGGGTGGTTGGGGCAGGGGTGTTTCTCACTGCAGGGTTGGGGGCCAGCTCAGTGGCTCTGTACTGCCCCTTATGTTTCTCATACTCCTGGGACGAGTGGGTTATCCAAGGCTTATTTTTTCTCTTCTTGAAGGTGAAAGTGGTAGAAACTCCAGAGAAGGGAAAACAACACTATCTCTTATGGCCCAGGCTCAGAATTGGCACACTGTCATCTCTGCCTACATGCTGTTGGCAAAAGAAACCAAACCCAAAGCTCAGGAAGTGTACTCCACCCAGAACAAGGCAACAGCAAGGTGTGAGGAAGAACCGAGGGCAAACATTAAATCAGCCACATCCAGCCTCTGCCCTGTAAGAGCTCCTCCTGGACGGCAGAGAGAGAACAAAGCATCAGGCATAATCACAGCACAACGTCGTTTTGCCCCAGTCACTGGAGTCCTTTGGGACCAGGAGTCTTCTCTATCCTGAAGGATACCTGTCGTCTGTCTCATTTCCCGTGTGTGTGTGTGTGTGTGTGTGTGTGTGTGTGTGTGTCCTAGAAATTAGACTTGGCAATTCTCACCCCATTTGACAGGTGGAGAAGAGGTGACTTGGAGGGATAAAGGGGTTACCCAGGACACATTCAACTGCTTCCGTTTTCCACTATATTTGCATTTGGTGAAAGTGTTTCTACAAAAAAGAAAGTGGGTCTGGTGTGCATAGCTTCCCAGGCTAACAGAAACAAGCTGGCTGGTCCAATCAGTCTTACTATTTAAGGAGGTCAAAGAATTCAAATTGATGGGAAGAAGCACTCATGATAGGCACAGCCTTAATCCGCAGAAAGACACCATCTTTTGGAAAGAAAATGGAAACTTTCGGAGAAACTTCCATGCTCTGTTACAGACGTTGTCTCGCCGTGTTCTCCCAGAACCCTGTGAGGCACTGTGAGCTGCTAGTTCCGTCTGATGGATGAGGAAATGGACAGTCATAGACACTAGCGTCTGTACCCAAAGTCCAGCTGGGAGGCAGGGACGCGGGTGCAGGGAGACACTTGCTGTTGCAAAACCTGAGCTGCACTAAATGCCTACGATGACAACACAAGAGTCATCCATGTAGGCCCAGGTGAGAACAGAGCACAGGCCCGGCCAACAAGGAGCAGATGGGCTTGGAGAGGATCTTCAGGCCACCTCGGCAGGATAAGGGGTGGCCCAATTCTCACGCACAGACTCCTGACACCAATCTTATTGGTCAGTCACAGAGATATGGATTCTCTTCCCAGATCCTCAAGTGAACATCTGTTTTTCTCAAAACTCTGAATGTCACACCAAGAATTTCCAATTACCTTCTCCTTGGTTTTATTTAGCATCAGTGTATTGGAGGCATAATTAGTCTGAGATGAAAACCTGTGTTGTTCCTTTCTCCTCTGCAGTGAAATAGGTTTCCAAATGTGCTAACAGAGAGGATCCTTCTCTAAAAATGACAAACAGCAAGTGAAGGATGAAAGCAGGAATGAAATACAGATTGATGACAACTGGCTGAGCCAGGGCGAGGGTGGGGGATGCGATGGCAGAATGTGCCAGGAGCTCTTGCTTCAAATCTCACCTCCTCCCCTCCTGCTAATGAGGATGAGCCTTTTCTGCAACATAAAAGATGCTGATGAAGATAAAAGACCAATTTCCGATGATATATTCTCTAATGATATATCATGAGCACGAGGCACCTCTGGGGATTGCTGAAGCGAAGGTGTCACCAGCATTCTTCTCCCAGGCCTGGCCATGCTCAGAGCCTGGGGGTATCGTGGCTGAGGTATGCAGGCTTTGCAGTAGCCAGGGTTAGCCAGAATCAGGGGTAAAAAAGATACACACAAATTTTACAAGAGCAGAAAATATTCCTAGAAGTTGGGTATTGAAGGGACCAAGACTCAGAGACTCTCATTGATCCCAGGTCTTGTGAGAGACTAGAGCTTTAGCCTCTGATTTTGTCCAATTCTTGTCAAAGAGAGTCTTCTAGGGTCCTATGCATGCAACGACTGTGATGATATCCATCCTGCTCCCACTCTTGGCTTCTTACAGTCTCGTCCCCACAGAGCAGCCAGAGGGATCACTAAATGGAAAATGCGTCACGTCATCACCCTATAAAAACGCTCCCATCACACTTAAAATAAAGCCCAACGCCTCAGTGGGGTTGCACGCCTACCCCTCTCATCTCACTGCACCATCCTCTCCGTCTTCTCACTAAGCTCCAGCCATACAGGCATTCTCTTTCTGTTCTTCTGACCAGCCAGCCGTTATTCCCACCTTGGGACATTGGCAATGACAAAGGTCTCCCTTAGAAAAGCAAAGGCCTTCACAGGCCCAACTCCATCAATCAGGGTTCAACTTAAAAGTCGGAGAGTCTGGCCACAGAGACACAAGCGGCCCCCAGTCCCTCCCTATCCCGTCGTCCTCTTCTGGGTTCCTTATGTAACTTTTCACCATTTGATATTATCTTGCTTTTTGTCTCTTCCTCTTGCACCTACAGTGTAAGTTCCATAAGTGTAGAGACCTCACCTGTCTTATTCCCCACATACCCCAGCACCTTGCAGGGTTGCAGAGTATGCGATCCACAGGAAGTGCTCCATAAATGTCTCTGAACTAAAGGCCAGCAGAGAAGCTGGTGGGGTTTGGCTTCACAAGAGGACCACAAGGTGAATGCATGCCATCTTCAGATAACTAAGGGGATGACATGGGGAAAAGACTAAAATTGCTGTGTGGCCCCAGAACACTGATCCAGGAGTAATGAGGAGAAGCCATCTGACAGATGTTGCATAACAATAAGTGGAAGCTTTCTCACTGTTGAGCTACCCAATGAAAGAATGGGTTTCCTTAAATAGGTGGTAAGTTCCCCATCTCTGGGAGTGTGTAAGCAGAGGTCACTGCTGCAGTCCATGTTGTGGAGAGATGAACATCCTTCTAAGTTCCTGAGTCCGACACAAGCCATGGTCAATATCCACTTTGGTTTCTTCTGTCTCACTCCTAGTCCCTCAGCCAGATCGTAACCTCCTGATTGAGAACAAGGACTCATTCTCTGGCATAGTCCCACAGTCCCTTGCACAGGGCGGGGCCGTGGTGATGGATGAAGCGCAAGTCCACCAGACATGAAATGGAGTAAAGATGTCTGGTCCCCTTTAAGGTGAAAGCAGGAGGCCCCGGGCAGGGCTATCTCTGTGGGGCCCCCTGCAGAGGTGGGCACCCTCCTGGCAGGACTGAGCTTGTGGCCTGGCGCCCTCCTCTGAGGACACAAGCCCAGGGAGTGAGCAGGGAAAGAGGGGGAAGAAATGGTAGTCACAGAACCCCACAACCAGCACTCTGATTGCTTATCTCTAACAGTCCTCCCCAGCCCTGTGAGGGAGTGACATGACTTCCATCCCCCAGACGCGGAAACCGAGGTTCAGGGAGGCCGACCTGCTTGTCCACGGCCGACAGTGGATCTCGGTGATGCTGGGAGGTGAGCTCAGATCTGACCATGCCTTGGCCTACATTCCTGCTGCCTCGACCCCAACATGCCAGGCTATTCCCTTCCCATTTTAGACCTCTCCACTTGGAAACATTCTCAACTCATTCTGCCGTTTCCTCTCCCCTGTCTGTGGAGAAAATGATGCCCCTTGACGCCCATAGGTTGAGCCCAAGTCTGAACCACACTCAGTCCTCTGTTCAATCATTCAGCCTGGGCCCACTCGGAGAGAAGCTGGGAGAAGAAGGGTATTTGCACGCTCTCTCATCACAGCCACATACAGGCACAGAGCTCCTTGTGCTTGCCACAGTCGCCTTCCTGTCACCTGGCACAGCTGCTCACAGGGGAGGCTCTCACCATGGAAGCGCCAAATCACCATGCGATAGCAGGACAATGTCCCATGTGAATCCGCTTCCCTCCCAGCCCACGAACAGGGGTCCAAAATCAGCCCTGGTATCTTCTCCACTTCCTCAGGCTTCCTGCACTGGTTCCTGGGCTGTTTTGGGAAAAAGAAAAAAATAGGGACAGAAAAGAGGAGAGAGGAAGAAAAGCAAGAGCACACGTAACTATGAAAGGTGACTTATCTGGAAAGTTTGGGGAGACAGTGGCTGGTGAGAAACAAGGGGGAAGACAGAGACGAGAATGAGGATTCTAAGTGTGGCAGTGAGTAATGAACTGGATCCTCTGACAGTCTTCAAAGGGTACCAGTAAAGAACTATTAAGCAGTCATCACGTTTCTCATTGTTTTTCTCCTAATGTGACTCTACATAGAGACAGGGACACGAGGGACCACCAGTTACACATGATTACAAATGAGAGGAACACTAGTCTTCCCTTGTAGTACCTGTGACTCACTAGGCTGGACATACTGAGAATTAGTCACATGAAGAAACTTTAGGTCTTTTTCATCTCTCAGAAGAGCCTGTTACCCCACCACCACCACAAAGTATTTTTTAAAAAAAAACCTTTGAATGAAAATTCTGAAATAGTAAATGTCTATCTTAGTACTCAACTATGAAAGAATCTGTAAATATATGTAAATATGTTTAATAAATTTTATTGGCCATGTTAAAAAGTTTTTAAACAGATGAATGAATGAATGAACGAATGAACGAACAAATAAATAAGAACCCAAAATCCACTGTTCAGCTCACAAAGTCATATGTCTCTTCTGCCTAAGTTAGAAATGGTAACAGCTAACACTTTCTAGGTAAAGGTTTACTAGGCACCTTTTTAAGTGCTTTATATAGATTAATTTATTTAATCTCGGTAACCATCTATGAAGTAGGTAATAACATTACCTGCATTTTGCAGGTGAGAAAGGTAAAACATTCTCCTGAGGTCCCGCAGTCAGTAAGTGGTAGAGCCAGAACTGCAACCCAGGAGGATGGTTCCAGACCCATTTGCTTAGCCATTCTACTAACCGAAGCAGAGATCCCACTTACTGGCCGCAAAGGACAGACAGAGCCAGCTATCTGACCATAAAGGGTCGCCTGTCCCCTCTGCTCCTGTGGGAAGGAGCCCACAGGCTGTCACCCTGGGAGGCCAAAACATGTGCGTATCTGCTAACAGCTTAGAGACAAACTGCAGAAAATCAACCAAATGCACTTTTCACCTTCCTGGCTGTATTCAGTAAGTGCTTACAAAATTTTATTTCACAGAAACACAATAAAACAACATGAAAAATAGGTATTTGGAAAGGCCTGAGCCTTGAATGTGGAGGCTGAGGCATATGGGCAATGTCTCTCCCCAGAAACTGTCATGTGAAAGCGAAAAGCAACAGTGCCACACTCTTCCCTTCTCCCCAAAAAAACACTCAGGGAGGAGCCCCGGGATGAGAAGATGCCCCTCCCAAGCAGACGCAAGGGGCAGGGCTGGAAACTGGCAAGTCTGGCTTTTCTTAAAGAGAAGCCAAGGGGCTAGAGACTGCTTACGGGAGAGAGGTGATCACCCATAGGTGGCGGGCTTCCCCAGGGCTGGAAATGGGTCTCACTCCTCTTTTTATCCCTAGAGGTCAGCCCCAGGTCTGACACACACACAAAGGTGGTCATAGGTGGTCCAAAGAATGATTCTCAAGGAAACGAAGAATCTTCTCCTGCCAATCTGCCCGTCATCAAACTCACAGGCCACAACCAGCTAAGTTTCCCTGCAAAAAGAGAACTGGAATCTTCCATGCCAAAGAGTTCCAAATAATGTATGTAGATACTCTGCCCTCAAGGAAATAGAGCATAAACCCCTACTCCGTAAATGTGGGCTGCACATAGTGACATCTTTCCAAAGGGGAAAGATGTGGAAAGGGGAAAAAGAGTAACTTCACAGTGGAGAAATTTGGTAAACACTACCCCAGCCAGTCAGTCAAGCTCAATCCCCCGTGTTGATGGCAGGCACCCTGACACGATATGATGAGAACGGCACTTTACCTCTGTGTTCTTCCTCCCCAAAAGCTATACCCCCAATCTAATCAGGAGGAAAACATCGGACAAATCCCCGTTGAGGGGCATTCTACAAAATACCTAACCAGTATTCCTCAAAACTGTCAAGGTCACCAAAAGCAAGGAAAGTCTGAGAAACTGTCATAACCAAGAGGTGCTAAAGAGACATGATGATCACGTAATGTGGGATCCCGGATGGGACATGGTAGGTAAAAAGTAAGGAAATCTGAATAAAGCATGGACCTTAGTTAACAAGTATGTACCGATACGGTTCATTAATTGTGACAAATGAATCATACTAATGCAAGATGCTCCGAATAGTTGGGAAACTGGGTGTGGGGTATATGAGAACTCTCCATACCATCATCACAATGTTTCTATAAACCAAAAACTATTCTAAAACTAAAAGTTTAGTTTTAAGATTTGGAGTCTCATCCTAAATTCTATAGAATTTACTTCCAAAATAGTCCTCCAAAGTGCTCCCTTCCCCCCAATCACCCCTGCCTTCCTCAATGCTATGTCTACGCTCACCCAAATATTGGCACCACCTTTCCTCCCTGGCTCCAAGCCCCCTGTCCAACCCGTCCCATTGCCCGAGGCCACCCAGAGCTTTGGCAACACAGATGTGATGAAGCATACCCATGCCACAAGGGCTCCCTCTGTCCCCAGGATTGATCCAGCACCTAGCATGGTACCAGGGGCCCTCCACAGTCCTGCCTCCTACTCTTTCTTTACATTGCCTCTCTTAATGTAGCCATAGTAAAACATATTGCTCTTCCCCAGAAACAAAGTATTCCTCTAACTCCCATGTGCTTTCCTTCCACACTCCTGCATTTGCTGATCCCTCACCCGAGATGCCCTCTTTGCACTATTTGACCTGGCTAACTCCTGCCTGTCCATCAAGACTCAGCTCAGACCTTGCTTCCTTTGCCCCAGGATGGATGTGTTGGCTTTGGTAGATGCCCCAGTTGTCCCCACACTTGCATTTATCCTATCCTGTCTATGGTTTCCTACTTTCCCCAACGATAGGCAGGGTTCTCTCACCCATCTACCTCTAGTGCCGATCTTCACTGAATGTTTATTTAATGATGAGTGAATCACCAGGGGGAAAAGCAGGATGAAAGTCATAGCTACCGTGTTTCCCCAAAAATAAGATCTAGCCGGACAATCAGTTCTAATGCGTCTTTTGGAGCAAAAATTAATATTAGACCCGGTCTTATTTTAATATAATATAAGACCTGGTCTTATATAGTATAATATAATATAAGACCGGGTCTTATATAATATGATATAATATAATAATATAATATGATATGATATGATATGATATGATATGATATGATATGATATGATATGATATGATATAATATAATATAATACCGGGTCTTATACTAATTTTTGCTCCAAAAGACACATTAGAGTTGATTGTCTGCCTAGGTCTTATTTTTGAGGAAACACAGTAGCATTCCAGGGCTTTTGTTCTTAGGTTTTAAATTATAAATTCTACTCTTCAGAACTCCGCTATCCTCACTAGAGTCCTATATAACCACATTCCATTATATGACAAATGTAACGGATTACTAGATTTAATTATAAGTAGGATAATTAATGTCAAGGTATGCAAGACTGGATATAAATATTAAATATCACCCTCAGTGTATTCTCTAATTCTGTGATTACCAGGCTTAGGAATACTTAGGAATACCACTTTTTGATGAGAAGTGTCTTTGTCATGAGGGAAGCCATGCCAGAAGAACATCTGGTTTGCCAGCTGCCACTGTCCTCAGACAGTGTGCCTCCTCCCTGGCTTGAGGCTGGGCTCCGAGCTCCCCAGCCCTGAGATGGACCCTGTCCCTCATGCTCCCTAGGGCAGACTCCCTGGCCTGGCTGAGCCAAGGACCTTAGGCAGAGAAATTTCTCACGGGATCTGCCCAGGCCCCTTAGGAGGTCCCTGAGTCTCACATTCCTTCATGACCTCAATTTCCCTCCACAACAAGAAGTAAGAGCAACTACGAGAAATGAGGGAACCTCAGCAGCTCTGACAAGGTGCAAGAAGCATAGCCAAGTTAGGGAAGGCCCCACCCTGGGCCTCCACTCCTCCAGCCACCCCACGACCCTGGCTCTGACTCCAAGCTTAGAGTAGCTGTGATTTCATTTCGTGACATGACAAAAACATTGCCTCCTGTCAGTCACCTTTAGGCCACTCTCAGACAGTAGGACCATGAGTGTTCACACCACAAAAACCAAATACAGGATGCAGGGCCCCATCCTAGCCCATCTCTCACCCTAGATCAAGCCAGGACTCTGAAACTGACCAGCCCAAGCTTCCTCCTGGCTTTCTGGGGCCCTCATAGCACAGCCTTGAGCAGCCATGTAGGAAATCCTACCACCCCAAGCTGCCATGCAGTGAGGAAGCGCAAACTAGTATATTCAGAGAGATCACATGAAGGCGAGACGCCCGGCTTGTGCTGCTCCTCGGTCTTCTAGATCCAGCCACCCTGTAACTGGAACTGCATGACAGACTCTGAGCCAAGGCCACCCAGCTGAGCCCTTACCAAATTTTTGGCCTAAGGAAAACATAAGAGAAAATAAAATGACTTTTGTTTTAAACCACTAAGTTTGGGGGTAGTTTATCACACAGCAATAGATAACCAGCACAAAGGCCCAACATCAGGGCCACTGCAATGAGCAAACAGCTCTCGAGCCTTCTTCCAGGAGTCCAACTTGACTTCAGCTTCCCACACAGCCCAGGTCCCACTGTAGGAAGGATGCTCTGTGCCTTCCCCCGTGTGCCTCTGAAACAGTCATTCAGACCCCACAACCACAGAGCTGGGATCCAGGCCCCATTCACCCCACACAGCAAGGACTCCTTGCCTCTACCTTACTCTCTCTCACCAATCCAGACATGAAATAAATATTGCCTTGAGCACTCAGTGGTTGAGCTGAGACCTCTAGGTTATTGCTGTTTCCAAATAAGACAAAAGTATGCCAAAGGCAGTGGTTCTGGTGGGAAGCATAGCTGCATCATCACCACCACCACCACCACCATCACTGCCATCATTATAACCATGGATATCATCATAATCACCACCATCATTATCACCACCATCATCACCATCACCACCGTCACCATCATCACCACCATCACTATCACCATCACCACCATCACTATCACCATCATCACCATCATCATCACCATCATCACCATCATCACCATCATCATGACCACCATCACCATCATCACCACTGTCACCATCGTCACCACCATCATCACCATCACCACCGTCACCATCATCACCACCATCATCATCACCACCACCGTCACCATTATCACCACCATCATCATCACCACCACCGTCACCATTATCACCACCATCACCACCATCACTATCACCATCACCAGCTTAGAGATAAGAAAAGAAAGATTTGGGACAGCTTTGGAACTTGCCCACAGCTACCAGCCATAAGGGCAGTGCTGCGATTCTAACCTCAAATGCACAAACTCCGAGGCCATATGCACTCCCTGCTCTCTCTCCTCTCCCCTCAAGCCCACGCCATGGCTCCTCACCCTGAGTTGTTTTAAAAATATTCCTCTGGAGACCCTGGGCCCCCAAACACAACTCTTCAGTGCCTCAGTCTCTATACCTGGAAAATGGGAGTGGTGACAACCGCCTGACTCTGAAGAGAGTGCCAGACCTGAGGCATCCTGTGCCATGGGAGGGAGCAGGGCACAGTCGTTTACTAATCACCTACTCCAGGCCAGGCAATGCACCGCCCACACTGTCTCATTTAAAGGTCACCTCAGCCTTGGGGGTGGGCAGGGATTAGCCTTCCTGTTTGACAAGTGAAGCCAGATACAGAGAGTGAGCCCAGCTGTGTTCCTCTCAAGCCCTTGCTCTTTCCGTTACCCCCACCATCCTCTCACCTGAGGACAGAGCCCACGTGCCACATGCCAAGGCCCCTCTGGCTGACCTTGTTGGAGAAGCAGGATAGTTTCCTGCACATTCACTTAGCGCTATTCATGGGCCAGGGATGGGTTTGCTTGGTGTTTCCAGGGGCAGGCGGTTATTCTGGGCACGGCCCCCTCCTCACAGACAGAGACACCAGACAACAGGAAGGAGATACACAGCCCTGGGGCTGGAACTCTCCCGGTCAGCCTCTCCCTGGCTCTGAAGCCCAGCTGGGTGCCCGGCTAGCTTATTATGCAACTTCCCTTCTTCTGGAATCTAAAACTAGCCGGAGTTGAAAGGACAGTGCCATCACAGAAAGAAAAAGTCATGTTTTCTTTAACTGGCCACTGAATTAAAGGTACAAATAGTGTTCTCTATCACACAGAAAAAGCCCCCACCCCCAACACACACACACACACACACACACACACACACACACACGCCTTTTATTTGCTTCTGGGGTTTCCCTTTATGCCTAAGCTATAGCTGTGGCCCCGTGTTCTACGCCTCGGGGTCTGAGCAGATGGAGACCCTGGTTGGATATGAAAGGGGGCACTGAAGGTGGGGTGGGAGGCCGGCGCAGCCCAGCCTGGAGGGGTTGGGCCCTGCCTGCTACAGCTCTTTAGAGTCTTCCCCTGTGGGCCTGGGCAGTGGTCAAGTCAGAGTCCAGAAATGGGCTTGTGGCAGCAAAGCCAGGGGAGCCAGACTTCATAGGAAAGGCTCCAAATGGCACCAGGCTCTGGGGAGGCTCCAGGTTATGAATCCAGCAATGTAATGACCGTGGCTACACACAATGCCAGGCCTGCCTGCTGCCCCTCCCGACACTGCAAGTCCCTGGGGGTCTGGGGTGAGTGGGGGGAATAAGGATCGAAATCCACTGAGTCACAGCAGAAGGGGGCACTACCCAAATCCACCCTGTTCTAGGGGGAAAGTCGCAGCCCAAACCCAGGGAGCAGAGGTCACACCTGCGGCCACAGAGCCACGGCCTGGAACCTACAGGTGATGATGAGAGTGGAGCGTAGGACGGCGTGGAGGTGGGGTCCTGCCTCCCTATCTCCCACCATGCTGGCGGGCACTTTATGTGGGGCCGGGGGGCATCACACAGGTTCAAAGTGCTATATGGAAATCGGCAAAGGCAGGACCCATGAGCCAACTCTGCCCAGGCCCCAGTCACACACACACGTACACAAACATACAACACAGCCTAAACCTGTTCACCTAGAGGCACAAGCATAAACAAACAGAAGGTAGGGGGCCTGCCCTGGGTTCAGCAGCAGGCCGGCCTGACTCTCCTTCTGTGTGCGAGCTGGTTGTAGTTGGCTTTGCTGCTGCTGCTTCCCTGAGTTCCTGGTGAAGGAAAAGGAAAAGTGGCCCTGCAAAGGGCATGTCCTCTGGGCCCTTCCAGAAGGAGAGACTCAGAGCAGCACAGCAGGCCCATCTGCACACACACTAATAAAATGCAAAGCTCTTTAGGCTGATTACTTGCTGCTTTCAGGAAGCCACCATGGGTGGCTGCCAGGAGGCTCACCCCTGCAAACTCACTTGGTGAGACACAGAGCAGGGGCCATGTGATTTCCCACACCAAGGGCCCGTTAGGGGATCCCAGACTGAGGCTGCCCCCCAGGGTGGGCCTGTGCCCTCCCTGTGGCGCCAGCAAGCAGAGGGTGCAGAGGGAGCACCTCCCCCAGCGTAGCCCTACTCAGCTCCATAGGCATGGCTCCCTGTGGCCTGACGACTATGAATTACCATCCCCTTGGAATTTCTCCTTCCCCGGGCTACTTCCATAAAGTCAAAGAATGGCAGGTGACAACTTCAGCCTGATCCCTTTCCAAATCATCATTCTGACTTGCTCGCAAACCTCTAGTGACTTCCCATTAGACTGAAACCAAGTCAAAAGTCCTTCAATGGACTGCGTGGTCTTCTGTGCTCTCACCCTGGGCCCCTCCCCATATTCACCTCCCACCACTCTTCCCCTGGCTCACCCTCCTCTTCATTGACCCTCCAATGTGCTGAGTTCACTCCAACCTCAGGACCTTTGCACATGCTATTCCATCTGCTGAAATTGTTGTGCAGCCATATCTTGCTTGACAGGCTCCATCACATGCTCCCGGTCTCCCCACAAATGCCCCCTCCTTAGCAGTCCCACCCTGACCCCCGCGTCTAAAATGGCAACCTCACCAAACTATTCTTTTCTTACTTGTTTACTTTTTCTCATGGGTTTATTCATTTATTTGCTTAGTGTCTGCCCCCTGCCTCCACTAGAATCTCAGCTCTTTGAAGTCAGGAACCTTCTCTCTTTTAGTCCCTCTGTATCCCCAGTGCCTAGAACAGGGCCTGGTCCATATTAGTTCCTCAGATTAGCATTTGCTCCATTTGAAGCCAAGCAAACTGAGACCTGCAGAGGCACGGGAGTGGCCTACAGTCAGTCGTATAGGATGCAACATCCCAGGGAGCCTGGTCTGGGCTGTGTTTGGCCATCTACTGCCTTGGGCTGTGGGCTCGTCATGTTTCTCTAAACCATATCTCATTTGCAGGGAGGGACCAACCTCACCTCTCAGTCGCTTCCCGGGAACTCAGAAAGGGCTGTACAAAGTAGGTGCTCAGCAAGGCGCCAACCGCATCACCGGGCTTTGAAGAAATTGCCCAGTTCCCTGTATCATACGCACGAACCCTCCGGGACCCTGGAAAGCTACAAGATCCCCAGACAGAAAGCTGCCACCCCTTGGATAAGTAACTAGCCATAGCACCGTGGAGCCTGTTAGGGGCACAAACCAATAACAATGACCCTCTGTCCAAAGAGGTGACCTCCACAAGCTTGGTTGGCATTTAATGTGCACTTTGAACAAAGACCAACAACTTCCTACAAATACAAAGAAGGATCCCAAGGCCTCTTTGGTTTTAGGCCACAGAAGTGTGATATGAAGGAGACGTCATCATTCAGAAAGCATCACAGGAAGACACACACGTTATGCAGCCGCTGTGGCTCGAAGACCTCCACCTTCAGAGGTCTACCTGTGGCAAGTGTGGCTACCCTGCCAAGCAGAAGACAAAGCATAACTGGAGTGCCAAGGCTAAGAGACGAAATACCACTGGGACTGGTCGAAGGAGGCACCAAAAATTGTATACCGCCAAGTATACAGAGGCATGGATTCCGTGAAGGAATGACACCTAAAACCAAGAGGGCTGCTGTTCACCTTAAGGATTTCAATGATTAGTCGCACAATAAACGTTCTGGTTTTAAAAAAAAAAAAAAAAATTTTTTTTTTTTTTAAAGAAGGATCTCAAGGCAGGTCGGCAATGTCAAGAAGAGTACTGAATGCACAAAAAATGAGAGTGATCCTTGGAGGATGCAGGACAGAAATAGGAACTCTTAGGAGCACTACACCAAATCCGATTGCAGATTCTTAGTGAGAAAGACCTGGCAAAGGACAACAGGGCTCATCTCATGCCCTTCTCATATTTAATATGCTTAAGTTGATCGTATATGAGCAATAAATCTGACAGTGTCACTCAGCAGTCTGAAGCCTTATCAGCCTTGCCACAGGCAGAGTTGGCCAACAGAGAGCTTCAAATAGTGTATATAATTGCAAACATTTAAAACTTAAGAGATTTCACAGTCAAGTCCAGATTTTCTACTCCTTTTAAGACACAGGAAGCAGTGGCGACACCAGGTCACGCCAGGCCGTCCCCTTCAGGGAAGGATGTGCCCAAAGTTGCTATAGGCTCAGTTCTTCTTACAATCCACCTGCTCTATACTTCAATGTTCCTGCCTGAATGTCATGGGCATTCAGATTTGTGGCTTGTATTATACCTGGCTGGAATTCCAAAGGGTGGCTTTAGCCATTCTTATCTAATACGTCGGTTATCTTCAAAAGCCTCAAGTTACAGAATTATCCAAGAGTGGTTCATGCTGTTGCCAGGGTTGGATGGATCCATTTGACTACCGCAGAGCAGTGAGGGAACAGCAGATATGCAGCCCCCTTTCCCATTCTGCTGTGTTAGGCATGGAGCTGTCTCCAACTGGGTGCTCACAAAAGGGTACCCAATTCTGTTGCTCATAGTTTTTCCTGAGTGTGGAAGTTTCTCTCCATTTAAGCTGGCTGCTCTTTAGAGGCAGGCTCCATCTCTTCTCCCCTAAAGCACCAGTGCATGGCATCCAGGGATAGGGGCCCATGCCATCTTGGTGGTGGCTGGCCACCTCATGGCTGGCCACCTGAAGGAGTCCTTTTGTTTTTTAGTTAGTTTCAGGTGTACAAAAAAACATAGTGATGAGACATTTACACCCCTCACAAAGTGATAACCCCACCAAGTCTACTACCCCTGACATTGTACCTAGCTATTACAATACCATTGACTATATTCCCTGTGCTTTACTTTTCATCCTGTGAATATATTTTTTAAATTATACTTGGCATTCAATATTATTTCATATTAGATTCAGTTGTACAGAGTAGTGGTTAGCATTTATGTAATTTATGAAGTGATCTCCCTGATTAGTCTAGAACCCATGTGACACTATACATAGTTTATACAATATTATTGACTATATTCCCCATGCTGTGGTTCACGTCATTGTGACTATTTTGTAACTACCAATTTGTACTTCCTCATCCCTTCATCTTTTTCGCCCACCCTCCAACCCCCTTCCCATCTAACAACTATCAGTTTGTTCTCTATATCTATGAATTTATGTCTGTTTTATTCGTTCATTTGTTCTGTTCTTTAGATTCCACAAATAAGTGACATCATATGGTATTTGTCTTTCTCGGTCTCACTCATTGCACTTAGTAAATACCCTCTAGGTCCATCTATTGTGTTGCAAATGGTAAGATTTCATTCTTTTTTATGACAGAGTAATACTTCATTGTATAAAATGTCGGACAATTAAGTTCGGGAACTCATCCTAGAAAAAGTGCTACATACCTCACTGCTGAAGTACTCCCCTGGGGAAGCTATGCACTGACGTCAGTGCCTAGTCCACACCTCAAAGCAATTTTGTAACTCTTTTTCTGAAATGGCCATCAGAGCTGTCATCATATTACCCCTGATGTACTGAATGTCGTCAAAATGTTTTCCTTTCAATATTTCCTTTATCTTTGGGTAAAGAAAGAAGTCACTGGGGACCAAATCAGGCGAGTAGGGAGGGTGTTCCAATACAGTTATTTGTTTACTGGCTAAAAACTCCCTCACAGACAGTGCTGTGTGAGCTGGTGCATTGTCGTGACGCAAGAGCCATGAATTGTTGGCAAAAAGTTCAGCTCATCTTTTTCACACAGCCTTTTCAGCACTTCCAAATAGTAAACTTGGTTAACTGTTTGTCCAGTCGGTACAAACTCATAATGAATAATCCTTCTGATATAAGTAAAGGTTAGCAACATTGTTGCAACAAGCTCATGAACTTAATTATTAGCTATGGGTTTGTCGTATATGGCCTTGATTATGTTGGGATATGTTCCCTCTATTCCCACTTTGCTGAGAGTTTTCATCAAAATGTATGCTACATGTTGTCAAATGCTTTTTCTACCTCTTTTAATATAATCATATGCTTTTTACTTTTCATTTTGTTTATGCAGTGTATCACATTAATTGATTTGCAGATATTAAACCAGCCTTGCATACCAGGAATGAATTGAACTCGATCATGGTGTATAATCTTTTTAATATATTTCTAAATTCAGTTTGCTAATATTTTGTTGAGAATTTTTGCATCTATGTTCATTAGGGGTAATAGCCTATAGTTTTCTTTTCTTGTAATGTCTTTGTCTGATTTTGGAATCAGGGTAATGGTGGCCTCGTAAAATGATTTTGGGAGCCTTCCCTCCTGGATTTTTGGTAATAGTTTGAGAATAGATGTTAATTCTTTTTTGAATATTTGGTAAAATTCACCTGTGTAGCCATCTGGTCCAGGACTTTTGTTTTTTGGGAGCATGTTGATTACTGATTCAATTTCATTAGTAGTAATCCGCTGGTTCAGATTTTCTGTTTCTTCTTGATTCAGCCTTGGAAGACTGTATGCTTCCAGCAATTTATCCATTTCTTCTAGATTTTCCAATTTGTTGCATATAGCTGCTTGCAGTATTTTCTTAACATTTTTTATATTTTTGTGGTGTCCATTGTCACTTCTCCTCTTTCATTTCTGATCTTCTTTATTTGAGTCCTCTCTCCCTTTTTCTTCATGACTCTGGTTAAAGATTTGTCAATTTTATCTTTTCAAAAAGCAGGTCTTGGTTTTATTGATCTTTTGTACTGTTTTTTTAGGCTCTATTTTGTTTATTTCCACTCTGGTTTTTATTATTTCCTTCCTTATGCTCACTTTGGGCTTTGTTTGCTACTCTTTGTCCAGTTCCCGTAGGTGTAAAGTTAGACTGTTTATTTGAGCTTTTTCTTATTTCTTGAGGTAGGCCTGCATTGCTATGAATTTCCCTCTTAGGACTGCTTTCACTGTGTCCCATATATTTGGGGTCATTGTGTTTTCATTTTCATTTTTCTCAAGGTACATTTTGATTTCTCCCTTGATCTCATTGTTGACCCATTCACTGTTTAGTAGAGTGTTATTTAGCCCCTGTGTGTTTGTGTGGTTTTCAGGTTTTCTTCCTTGTAATTGATTTCTAGTTTCATAGTGTTGTGATAAGAGAAGACACTTGATATGATTTCAATGTTTTTAAATTTATTAAGACCTTTTTCATGGCCTAACATGTTCTCTATCTTGAAAAATGTTCCATGTGCACTTGAGAAGAATGCATATTGTGCCACTTTGGGGTAAAATACTCTAAAAATACCAATTACATCCATCTGGTGTAGTGTGTCATTTAAGGCCGCTGTTTCCTTGTTGATTTTTCTGTCTGAAAGATTTGTCCATTGGTTTCAATGGGGTGTTAAAGTCCCCTACTACGATTGTGTTACTGTCAATCTCTGACTTTATGTCAGTCAGTATTTATTTTATATAATATATTAGGTTGTCCTATGTTAGGTGCATAGATTTTTATTAGGGTAATGCCCTCTTGTTGGATTGACCTTTCATCATTATGTAATGTCCTTCTTTGTCTCTTATTATAGTCTTCGTTTTAAAGTCTATTTTATCTGATACAAGTATTGTTACCCCAGCTTTTTTCTCATTTCCTTTGCATCAACTATCTTTCTCTATCCCTTTACTTTCAGTCTATGTGTGTGTTTCGATCTGAGGTGGGTGTCATGAAGACAGCATATGCATCGGTCTTATTTTCTTATTCATTCAGCTACTGAAGGAGTCATTCTTATTTGAAGAGTAATTCTGAAGCCAGAAAACACCAGGGGCCCTCCGAACTTCTACCAGCCCAGCCACCAGCAGTCCTGAGAAACAACTAGCGGCTGTGCCTATTCCTACCAGCCAGTGACAGCCCAGGCGGGACTTGCCCTGAGCACTCCTGCCCTGCTCCTAGGCAGGGCCTGCATGTGCCCAGCCAGCCTCGGCAGCCAGACAGGCCACTGAGATGTCCCCTCCTCCCCTGTCCCCACGGAATCCTACATTCACTGCAGCCAAGTACTGGGCTAAGAATCTAGTCCTCAATCCCAGCTGGGCTCGCTGAGGGCCACAAGCACTTTGTCACTTTTGGTTAGCCCCATCTGCCCCCACCCGCGTGCACCCTGCATCTGGGTTTCCTCACTCGGCGCCAGTCGCTGTATTTCCTGACACGGACTGAGTGGAGCGATGCTTCTGCCAGGCTGGCCACAGCAGTGCTCCTCTGAGGGACTGACATTTCCGCCCTAGACCCCAGCAGCCCACATCAGTTCTACCATCTCAGTCCAACACCACCTACACACAAAGCAAAGGTATTATCATCCCAGTTTACAGACCAGTAAACAGACTCAAAACGATGGCACCAAGAGGGAGCAGGGATCTGACTGTGTGTCTATTTGCCCCAAAGGCAATGCCCCTTCCTCTGTGATGCCAGAAGCTCTAACCCCTGAAGAAGCACCATCATGTCCCCAGATGAGTATCTGAAAGCCTCAGCTTTTCTCTGTGAAGAAGGGAATAGGTGAGGTGTGGAAAGGAGGACAGAGAGGAGGAGGGCACGCTCAGGCCTTCTCCCCTGTCTTGTTACTGCAATTAAAGTGCGCTAGTCCTGCCTCTCCGGTATGGAAGGTACCCAACACCTGCCCTCGCCCCTGCCACAGTACCGAGGCTTTGTGGATGGGGCTGAAAGAGGCATGCATGTTTCTCCTGGTAAACATTTCCTTCAGTGTTCTGCTTCCATCTGTTCTTTTCTCTCTCACCTTCACACTGGTCTCCCACAGCAGCTCCTTTCTCCCCAGTCTCCATGGCGCCATCATGGACCACAACCCCAGTCCCTTGCTTTCTCCCTAACATCACTCATGGACACAAGTACTGAAGATGCATGGGAAATGCACTGGGCGGAGGGAGGCGCCATGCCACTCCTGCAGGGCAAACAGCTGAGAAGTGAGTATTAGACATGCCTGTTAGCAGTCCATGAACCATGCCTACTTCTCTCCTTCAGTCAATCAACTCAGCAGCCGGTCGCCATGAGAATCCCTGATGTCAACCATTTGCACATTTTAAAATTTGGAATGTTGACATTACCCAGAGTCACAGAAGATTTTTCGTTGTTCTCAATGCCCTGCCTCAGGGCCCTGTATCTTTACGTTTGGTAGGACTCATCCATCTCCCCATTCGCAAACAGTTATTGGGCACATTCTGAGGGTCAGCCCTATATTAGACACTGAGAGAGGAGAGGGGATACCTACATCCCAGATTGCTCCCTATCCTTATTTCTTAGAGTAACCTTGTGAGTCAAGTATCATAAACTCAACTGTACAGATGAAGAAGCAAAGTTGAGAGAGCCACATGGTGAGGAAGTGAGACAGGAGCTGGAACTCTGCCCTTTTCTGCCCCACTAACCACACCATGGAAGGGTTAAGTAAAATGCCCTCAGACTCACTGGTGACCCGAGGGTCCCACGGACGTTGCTCTTCCAGTTGCCAAGGAGAGAGGCACTGACAGTCTACCCATCCCCTCACATCTCTGCGGGTGTGTTGGTGGACATAGGACCACGGCAGGGGAGAGTGTCCACGTTCTCCAGATAAATTCTCAGAAGCGTCCAGTCCACCTTCCCCAACCCCCCTGCTCCTCGCTGGTGATACTCATCAAGTTCACCTTCATCCTACTCTAGGAGGAAATGGGCTTCCTCTCGACCTGCAAGGGCAATAAGCTTCCTCCTCCCAGTGGCCTGTAGTGGGGAGTTGGCTCTGAGCCAAGGAGCTCTGATTCACACCACAGCTCTGTCACTTTATCTGAGGGAGCAGGAGCAAGCAAATCCCTGGGTCCCCCAGGCTCCAGTGCTCTGAACAGCCCTTCCCTTCCAGCATTGCGGGGAGATTAGGTGAGTTGGTGGGTCTAAATAAGGGAGCGTGATAAATAAAGGCCTGTTCCGTCTCTCCCTCTGTTCCATATCCTCCTCCTCACCAGCCTCACCCCAAAGTTGAGCAAGGTTGAAAATAAGTAAGAAAGGAGGTCACCCACAGACCTGTAGCTGTCTGCTTCTTTCCAGGAAGCCCATCTGCACACTAAGGTGTGCTAGATAGATTACAAAATGGCCCCAACTCACCAGCTTTTACTGTATCTACACCCTTTGCAATGTGACTTTGCAGTTCCCCCAAGAGCAGTTTCCAGAAGTCTCCCCCGTACTCCTTCAATCTGGGCTGACTTCATGGCTTGCTTTGACCAAAAGATTGTGGCAGAAGCAAAGAGGCACCAGGTCTGAGCCCAGGCATCGAGTGGCCCTGAGCAGTTGGCCTTTGCTGTCCTGGAACCCGTTGCTGCCATATGAATAAGTGTGGGCCAGCGTGTCTGATGCTGAGAGACCTGTATCTCGGTCACCCCATCACCATAACTTACAGCCAACCAACCACCATCCTAACCAGCCAGCCCCCACTGAGTGACCAGCTGACCACAGATGCATGAGCAAGCCCAGACAAGATCAGTCTAGTCTGAGCCAGGTCTGCTGACGACGGGAATCATAAGTAACAACGAATGCTTACTATTTCACAACACTGAGATTTGTGGTATTTTGTTACACAGCACCAGCTCACTGATGCAGAGGTTTCCCTTCTCCAAGACAACTGGCAGCTCGGGCACAAGTAATAGGTGGTCAAGGCCCAGTTCCTGCTGGCACAAGGCAAGGGCTGCATTTGGGAGCACGCAGGCGATGACACCCGATGTGGGCTGCATGGCACACAGTTTGTCTGAGTTGAACCTGTGCCGGCTTGAATAACCTTGCCTCACCTTGCCTCTGTTCACACCTCCGGCCCTCCTCTGGCTTCCTGTGGCACCGGGAAAGTTCTGCCACTGGTTCCCCACCCAGCCCTTTCAATCAACAAAGGGCTGACTCACCACCTCTGGGAAGCCCCCCAAGCTGAACGCCCTGGGGGATCCCAGAGCAGAAAGGGTAATTGAGTCATTTGTGTGCTGCAGGCTGTTGCCTTTTTTGAAATAACTATTTCTCATGCCTGCTACTTTCCCACCGAAGGGGCTACCTGTTAATAAACCACAGAGACTCCCACAGGGAGGAACTGACACTTCACGGCTATTTAAGGACCCATAAAGAAAGGAGAGAACACCAGGAGTCTCCTGCCCACCTGCAGGTTCATAATCCCTCTCTTTAACCCCAGGAAGGAGTTCATAGGCCTCCCAGATGGCTGAGTAAGGCCTTCCTGGTCCCTGAGCTCAAGAATGGGGTGGCATGATTCAAGATATAATTCGAAATTGAAACAGTAATCAACCAAAACAAATACCAGAAGGTCCAGCAACATTCGGCATTTTCCCTGATGAAGGCTTCGATGCTCCTTTGAAACATCAAAAAAAATCAAACATTAAATTCGCTCAAAACAATTGGGTGTCCCTGCTTGGCCAGAGAGTGAAAAATGTGTTTAGTCTGCCCACTGGGCAATCGAGCTTCCAGAGACTGTTTGCATGGGGCAGAGGTCAGAGCGCCTGCGTTCCATCCACTTGCTAACCATTGTCCACGGGACCTGAAAAGGCGATTCACAAAGATGAACGTGTCCCAGCTCCTGCCCTCCCACGCTCCCGGGTCCCAGGTGGAGCGAGGCACAAACAGATGACTAGAGCACAAGTGGTGAGTGCCATGCAGGGCCTGGGATGGGGGTGGCAATGGTGATGTGCTGAGGGTGTGACAGGCCCCCAGGATGTGAGTGCTCGGGGGGCAGGGGGGCAGGATGCACAGAGACCGAGACGAGAGCTGGGCGGTGCCCAGGGAGGGAGCCCACCATGCCTTCCCCAGCATGCCTGAGGTGTGGAAGGAGGAGAGGAGTGTGGGGTCAGAGAAGGAAGGAGGCAGCGACCATGTGGACTAGGGAAGACAGCTGCAGGCGGACAGCCCCCTGCTCCCTTCCCCGCTGCAGCCAGGCCCCTTGAGTACTACCGAGATCCAACCCTACCGAGATCCAATCCAACTAGAGAACATCTCTTCCTCATGATCTCAGTTCTAAGAATTTCTAAGGGGGAAAAAAAGAATTTCCCTAACGCATAGCACTTTTGCCAAAGTATTACGGCTTTAAAATCCGTTAACAGGACAGAATTCAATGCAAATGTGGGGCCACATTTAAAAATGACTCTTCTACAATGATAGCAATTTAAAATACTCTCATAAATGATAGTCAGATAGCACAGAATTATCGTGGCACTGAGTGATAAAGTCATCTGCCAAAGATTTACCATGGTGGAGTGACAAACATTTGCATATATCATGGGGGACAACAGGACACTGTGATCACTTGATTCACCTTTGCTATAGATGTATTTAAAAGCACAGTCCTTATATTCAAAGTCACTCATTGCAGCAAACTGAGAAGCAAGGATGGAAGCCTGCAGTTAACCCAGGCTGTACTTCTAGAAAGGATTAAATGGCCTCCAGCCACAATCCTCGCTCAGGAAACCAGTCTGCGTGGAGGTGACATGATGTTGGGAGTGGCTCTTTCCACCTTTGTCCCTTCACATTAACCTACTTTTTCCAGCCTAGGTGAAAAGTAACCCCCACTGCCAGAACAATGAAAAGCTGTCCTACCAACATGCTGTTCCCTGCATATTCTCTCTCCATCCTTCTCACTGCAGAAAGAGATCAATGATATCTGTCTAACTGCAAAAGTAAATGTCACCTGCTGCAGCTATCACTTAAAATAGCTTAAAATAGTTTACTTTTTATACTCTTTCCAGTGAAACAAAAGAGACAGGAGGGAGAAGAGAGGAAGAAATAAAGAGGCTATAAAAGGAAAGAGGGAAACCTAAGTACAGCTAGAGACAAGGGCACAGAAATGACAAATGAGAGCAGAAAGGACAGTGTCCTGGAGTGCCCCACACATGCCCACAGGAGGCCTCAATGGATGAGAGCTTTGGGACATGCCTTCTTGGCAGCCACCGGGAAAGAATGCCCAAAAGGACTATGGCCGTGGTGTGTGGGGAACCTTGTGTTCCCAGCCAGCACTGGATATGGTTCCCGATTCGTTGTAGTCAACAAATTCATACTGGATGGAAGGACGATTGGGAAGATGGATGGATGGATGGATGGATGGATGGATGGATGTATGGATGGATGGACAGATGGGTGGGTGGGTAGATGGATGGATGGATGGACGGACGGATGGATGGATGGATGGACAAATGGGTGGGTGGATGGATGGATGGATGGATGGATGGATGGACAGATGAGTGGGTGGGTGGATGGATGGATGGATGGATGGACAGATGGGTGGGTGGGGGGGTGGGTGGATGGATGAATGGATGGACGGACGGATGGATGGACAGATAGATAGATGATAGAACCTCCTCCAGGAAGATAAGATGAAGTCCAAGACCAAAACTAACTGTGAACTGGAGATCTCCCCATCAAACCTGACCTGGAGAAGACAGAACAGTAAGATATACATACCTCCCAACAGCCTTGGGGCTGTGGTTATGGAATGCTCTGTAGGCCATCAACCTCAAAGACCCTGAAAAGGACCCCAAGAACAAGCCAGTCCTGAAGTCTGGATTCCCTGCTCTGGACTAGGGACCCCCTCTCTGTTCACATCGCAGCCTCAGCTCCAGCCACGCCCCACCCCGCCTGCCCACTGCTGCAACCACATGACACACGAGTCCCTGGATACAGTGGTGCTCTATGACCCCTCTCCCCGCAGCCCACCTTAGCTATGGGGTTCATGAAAGTTCGTTCCTGTAGACCCCCCGCAGTGTCACCTAGTCCAGGAAGCATCACTGACCCTCTGGCCATCCCTATTTCTCCCTGTCCAGAGGGCATCACTCCATCCTCAGTGCTCTCACAGGAGCTGGTCCACACCTCTGCTTTTATAGGAAAAAGGGGCTGTTTACACCTTTGTGCTCCCCACCAAGCTGGGAGCACCATGAGAGCAAGGACAATAGCTTCAGTGTCCAGCACAAAACTTGCCACAGCACTCAGCTTGTTAAATGCTGGAGAAATGCAAGAAGGAACCCCTGAGAAGAAGGGAGAAGGTTCCAGCAGCCACAGGCAGGAGTCCCAGGAGTACAGCCTCTGCCCTCAGGCCCTCCCAGCAGCTGTCACCATGGTCACTTGAGGACTTCCATGGCCCTAGAGTGAGGAGATGACACCCACATCACCTGGCTGGTGGTTCAGGCTGACAGGCTGCATGAGGATAGCATCAGGGGTGACTTTCATGCCCACTGAAGCTCCACTTAGCAGCCAGCAGTCGGAGAAGAACCGAGGCCCAGCAGAGGATAGAAAGAGTCTCACTCACTTCCCAGTTAGGGGGGACTGTAAAGCGCCCCCGGCCCTCACTCACAAAGCTCCAACACTGAGCCCAGAGCAGAGCAGCGTTCCTACTGGAGGAAGAGCTCCCTCCATGGCCTGTGCCCTCGGCAGCCCCCAAGAGCAGCCCCACGATGGGCTCCAGGTCTGGGGCCAAGAGACCAGAGTGCTGTCACCCCTGGTAGCCCCCCATAAAATGGGATCACAGAGAAGCTGGTGGTGCACAGGGCCCCCAGGCCAAGCCCCCCAACAGTGAATGGATGTGCCCCGGATGTTGGGAGGAATGGCGGCTCCCAACGCAGCACTGACAGCCTGGAGGGTCCTGGGCAGCCAGGTCTGTGTCATGCAGAATTTGTCACTAATGACAGTATAAGTGCCAGTTTTCCCAATAATTCCATGTAGCAAAATGTAAAAGATTCAAGCAAAGCCGGTTTCTTGTGGGGACGACATCCCCAGGTCTCTCTAGGGGACCTGCTGGTCCAGCCAGCCACACAGGTAATACAGGTCATGTTCCAGAGTCCAGAGCCCTTCCCCTACCAATGCACCATACCTAGATGCACTAAAATTTTTTCAGCAGAAGCGCCCTAAACCTTCTGCCAGACCCTGGAACCATATCTTCCTCCATGAAGCCAGCACGGCCATGTTTTACCCACAACAGTCACTGCAATACCATGTACTTTCTGTGTCATCCCTGCAACATGGCAGAGAAGGCTCTGGAATGGGTCCAATCTGGACGTGCATTCTGTCTAATCCCCTGGTGGCTACCTGCGTGACCTTAATCAAGTCCTTTAACTCTTTCATCTTCAGTTGCTTCATTTGTAAAGCAGGAGGATTAGAGGATGCACAGAAAGGGTCAGGCATATGGTGGGCATCCCAGAAATGATGGTGCCCCCCACTCCCGATGGGACCAGAGACCAAGACTCTGACTAGCTAGAGCTGAAGGCAACGAAGCCCAGGTGGCCTTCTTCCCCACAGTCTCTGGCCACGACTCCCAGGGGCTTGTCATTCTTGCCCGAGAGGCCACTGCAGGGGCATCCCCAGCTCCATAGCATCCAGGAAAGCAAAGGTTTTGCAAACACAGTCTAGGGGAAAGAGAGGGCAACCAGCCAAAGCCAAGCCAAGCTTATCCAATACTGCAGGAGTTTGCATAATTAACCACTCGGAAATAATATTCTTAGGCCATTCTTGGTTCTGTGTTAAATCCTTGAAGGGCCTAGGAAGAGGGGAAGGGCTGAATTCTCAGGAAGGGATATGATGAATGTGTCAGTGAAAAGAGAACGGATGCTTCTTGAGAAGCAACGTGCCAAATGCTTTATCGTATCTGTCATCTCCTTCATTCCTACTTGATAGATGAAGAAATTGAGGTTATGAAGGTGAAGCCAATTACCTAGGGCCACATAATAATAAGTGGGGGACTTGACCCCAAATCTGTGTAACTCAGAAACCAATATTCTTTGCACTTCTAGGCTTAACGGCAGATCAGGGGCAAGGAAGACAGGAAGCAAGGAGAGGAGGCAAGGGATTGGTGAGAAAAGAGAGGGAGGAGGCTGGCAGCAGAGTTAGCAGACACCATCACTGGAGCTGATTCCAGCTGGGGAATTTAACAAGGAGAAAAGCTGTCCTATGAGCAGACACTGCTGGGAACATTCTGGGATAGCCTGGACATATTAGGGCTGCTCATCCAGGGCTGCCCATGACTGGCCTGAATCCCTTCCTACAGGAAAACATGTTCCTGTGAAAATGCCGAGTGCCGACAGGACATCACAGCCTGGCTGACCACCGGTGTATCCAGAGCCTGATTAGCTGAGAGCATCAGGGCTGCCGGCCAATTGCACCAAATTAAGCATTCCGAATTTGAAGTTCTCCAGCACTGGGCTTCGTGCTGGTTCCTGATGCATGAGGCAGCATTTTGAGTAATAATTAATTAGAAGGGAAAGCAGAATAAGCAATCTTATTACTTTGCTTGCTTATGGAATTAGTATAATTCTGCCTTTCACTTCGTTTTACTTTCATTCAGAGTGGACCAACCAGGTGAGAGATTGGAGGGGAAACTGCAGGGAGCATTCGGCCACCCTGTGCCCCCTTCAGCCCACCCCTGCTTCCAGGCACACCACACCCCCTGAAACTAACCCAGGCCAGAGAGAAACCTGCCAACTCCACCTTCTCACCTCTGCCATTACACCACCAGGACTGGCACCAATCCGCCAGCTCACAGAGTATTTCCAGTTGTCTGTTCTGAAACTAATGAATTATTTGTTAAACAGGTGGGCCTGTCTTCATCAGAAGGTCCTAACCCCTCCTAACCCCTCCTGTTTTGTTTTGTTTTTTAAATCACTGATTAGCCCATGCACCAAAAAAACCAAGCCGATGCACCATGTATTATCATTTGGCGATATGCAACCAACACCTCCTCCAAATGCTAACAAATCCCCAGGCAGAGCTGCCCACCTCTACAGAGAGCTGGAAATTTATTTTATCCCTAGAGGATTACACCTGTCAACAAAGAGAAGAATTAAAAGAAAAAAAAAAAAAAACAGCCTGAGTTTTGCCTCAGAAATCTCTGGCAGTGACTTGTACACAGGCTTCCCTCTAGGGGCCCCCAACCTCTCAGCATCTGGGCAGGTCTCGGGTCACCTGCTTTGGGCCAATCAGGAGCCAAGTTGTGCTCGGTGTCCCCCAGGGTCCCCACATCCGTTTTGGCCATGCGAGACGAGTAGACTGTGCTTGCAGTCCATCTGAGCCACCCGCGTGGAGTTCTGGGTAGCCAATCCTGTGGCCACAAGCCCCACCACCTACCTCGTTGATGAAAGAGTGCGCCCCCTGTGGGCTGAGCAGCAGAATGGCACGGCGCAGCGTGTCCCGGTAGCGGTTCAGCTCCTCCGTCTTCATCGTGGTGAAGAGGCTAGTGAACACGTGGCTGATGTTCTTGTCCACCTTTTGTAAAGAGACGTCAAGGCCCAGCCGCGAGGCCTGGTCCAGAAAGCTCTGGAGCCCACGGATATCTGAGCAGTGGGAGAAGAGGAGGAGAGAACCATCTTTAAGGGAAAAGGACGGTGGAGGGTGGGACTCCAACACTCCCCACCCAGTACAGGCCACCACCCAAAGCCAGGGCTCAAGTCTATCTCAGTGGTGCACTGAATGAAGGCTGGAAGACACTGCTTTAGTCCCAACTGGCCTCACCAGCACCCAGCCGCGGTGTCTCCCACTGTGGGGAGCGCTTTCTGCCACTCAACAGGTCCGATGGCCGGACAGAAGCCTCAGGATGAGCTCCCTTTCTTTCTCTCTTGTTTTCACCTGAAGGCAGTGAAAGTTCTGGCAGTTCTGGCCTCATGGCTACACGTGCTGGTGGTCCCTGGCCTGCTCCCTGGTCCCCCACCTTCCTCCACTGCCTCTGGCCGAGGCTCCTCGACCCTCAGCGGCTATCTAAGGCCACTGACGGCCCTGCCTGGAGCAGGCCCAGCCTTGGCCCCTGTGCTGTGACTGAACGGCCCATGTCCTCACACCCCGGCCCTGAGTCTTGGGATCCTGTCTTGTTCCCAGGACCTGATTTTCCTGGATGAAACACGCCTTCTCTACTCTCTTTCCAGCCAGGTAACTCACCCTAAGTCCAACCAGAATGTCACATCCTGACTAGTTCAGGAGTGAGCAGATGGTCCAAGACAGTGCACTGAGTGCCATCCCAGCACCTGGGAGACAGGCCTGCTCCTTCCCCCGTAGTCGCCAAGAGGCCAGGATGCAAGCCCAGGGCAGGAGAGGAGCAGGGGAAGCTGGAATAAATTACCAGGGGACAGGTGTCCAGAAGGAGCCTGGAGCCCAATCATATCGCATAGTAGTATAAACCTAGTGTTGTGAGAGCTAAGGGTGCTAAGTATATTTTTTAACCAGAGCCCAAATCTTCTCTCAGCAGCAGCCCTCCCTAAGCCATCTGGCTTCCCCAAAGGGACACCTGCTCAAGAATGGAGCCAACAATGAGGCAAGCAGTTCCCAGCATGAGACCTGGTCCTGAGGATGGTATGTAAGCCTCTGGGTCCATCTATGTCTGAAGCCTGTTTCTCCTGGATTTTTCAGTTCCATGAGCCAAAGAATACTCTTTCTTACTAAGCCAAGTCGAGTTGGATTTCTGTCACTTGCTTCCCAAAGTCTCAACCCATAAGCACTTTTTCATAGCTTGGGATGTTTCCTTCATCTGGCCCATATCTGCATTCCAGCTCCCAAAAACAAGACCCACACCTGAGCCACTCCCTCTCAGGGATACTCTGGGCCTGCCCAGATCACACAAGCTGTATTCTCCCAGTGCCTGGGATTCCCAGGGGCTGCCACAGGCACGCCCTAGCCCAAGAATCAAATTCAAAGTAAACAGTGTTAATTCAACCAGATGCTTTTCCCAACCAGGTCCTCTCCCAAACTTCTACTTCATGCCCATTCCACAAACTTCCAGAGTTCCACATGTGCCAGGCTCCGTGCGAGCTGCTGCATGGTCCCTGGGCTGCCTGTCTTGCCAGAGGACCGGCTCACGAATAAGTATAGTCCCAGCTGATCGTGACAAGAGTAGTGATGGAGAAGCAAACAGAGTGCCAGGGAGGAGAGCAGGATTCCATGGTGGTCATGATTGGAGTGCTGGCGGGGGGTGGGGTCTATGCAGGGTGTCCCTATGCCCGACCACAAGGGGAAGCCCTGGAATAGGGTCTAAGTACCTGCCATGGACTCACACACTTAGCGTTTACTATCATTCCTTAAACACTCGGGCAAATAACCCATGCACTTCGTGCCTCGTTTTGGCCATCTGTAAACTGGAGATGAAAGTCACCGACTACCATTTTCATACGACTGTGAGAACCCACAGTACTTAAAGATACCACCTGCTTGTGTCTTAGGGGCCTGTGCCTGGGAAGCACAGAGAGCCCACCTCCGTATGGCCCGTGGGGAGGGCACAGCAGTGCCCAAATGAGAGCCCACCTACAGATGGCAAACGCGTGACTGATATTCAAGCCAGTGGAACCTGTGTTCCAGTCCAGCCATGACCTCAGTCAATTGTGTCCATCAGCAATCTGGCCCCTGGATCACAGACAAGTGCCCAGAGCTACTTGCCTTGCAAAGCACAGGGACCTCAGTGCTGCTCTGCCCACCAAGGCAGGCAGAAAGAAGGTGCCAGGTAGCAGGATGGGCCCTCTTCATCTAGGGCTGCCAACTGAGGAAAGGTGACCGAGAGAGGACCACACAATGCCTTACGCCTGTCCCAGCACCAAGGGCTCCCAACACACAGGTCCCAGGCTGTCAACACCCCTCGGATTCCCAGAGATGCCGGGCGGTCCCCATCAGTCTGTTTGGCCCCTGGAGATCTGCAGCCCCAAAGCCTCTCAAAAGAAAAGTTTGAAGAGGTTCTTTGGTGCTTCTTCACCAAGCAGGGAATGGCAGGGCAAATCTGCAGAGATGCCTCAAGGAGCAGAAGTGCAACAGGGGGGAGGGGACCCGCAACTAGAAAAATTCAGGGCTGGTGTCCAGCCCAGCCCCTCCCGCTCCTGAGCACAGCACAACTCACACCTGCCAATTCTGAGTTTGAACATCCCAGCCCTGAGCAGACACCAATGCCCAAACCAGCTCCTGTGCTGAGCAGGCAACAGCTGTCCAGCTGTGCGCAGGCCGGTTTCACCCTGGATCTCGGCTGTCCAGTACAGCAGCCATGAGCCACAGGGGGCTATTCAAACTTAAACTTAAATTCATTAAAATTACATAAAATCACACTTTCAGTTCTTCGGTCACACTAGCCGCATTTCAAACACTCGGTAGCCATGCAGGGCTGGCGGCTACCGTGTTAGACAGCACAGATACAGGTCATACATGATGGATCATCACAGGAAGTTCTACTGCATGGTACTACCTGTGAAACTGTCTTTAACCAGCACGGTGTAAATGATGTCCCCACATATGGGCGGTTGGCTGCATTCAAGGCCCCCAGTAACGGCCTCCCTCTTTCTATGCCTCCTAACCTGTCACTTTGAAGACCCTTCCAGCGCCCACTGTGAGTTCGGCCACACAAGCTGCTTTGTCCGACAAGACAGTTATAACTTGGCCTAAGCAGAGGTTTGAATAAATGTTTACACATTTCTGTCTCTGCGCTTGGGCCCTGCCACCACCATGAGAACACCGCTGGGCTAGCCTGTTGGCAGGATATGGATACACGTTATGAAAAGTCAGGTCAACCCCTGGCAGCCACCCCCAGCCACATGCCAGCTGAATTCAGATGCACAAGTGAGTCCAGAGTGGAACTGCCCAATGGATTTACAGATTCATAAAAAATAATACATGACAATTGTTCTAAGCCACTAAGCTGTGGATGGTTCGTTTCTAAGCGGTACCTAACTGATAGACCAAGGTCATCAGATACATTACGCATTTCCCATGCCGCGGGCCCGATGGGGCTGCGTGGGAGCCAGTCAAGGCAAACACTGGGGTCTTCTGCACTCTGTCCCTTAGGCTGGACACCAACAATCCTCACTGCCCATGACCCGGGCTCTGACCTACACCTGAGCACAGGGGACAGGACAGTGAGAGCCTCCTGGGACACACAGGAAGGTGGCACCCTGACACATACCCTCTACTAGCTCCCACTGCTCTTCCAGAGCCTTCCAAGACCATTTCGATTCTTTACAGTGGCAGAGACTGGCCATGTCTGTATAGGAGTGCTTTCTGCACATTTAAATGAGCACGTGCTCAAGGAGGGCTCTGGCACTTCTCTGTGCGTGCCCGTGGGCCCACAAGTCTGGTAGGGTTCCAGGGACCTCACGCATCACACCAGCATGGCTGGTCCTCTCAGGCTGGGGGAGAAGTCCCCTCAGTCCCTTCCCTGTGGACCCCCAGCCCAAAACCATCTCAACCCAAAGGGCTATTTCATTTCCTAGGGGATAGGAGGTGCCGGGGTGGGGAGGGGGTAACAACTGTCTCGGGACCCACATGGAGAACACAAGCAAGGCCTCAGAGCTCCTGCACGTCCTTGGCTGCTGCATTTCTACCTTCTTTTGGGGCAGCCCCTGACGGAGCCATCAGAGAGAGTTTAACCTTCCTGTCAGCGCTGGATCCTCACACCTAGAAAAAGTGATGCAGGCTGAAAGCAGCACGCCTGAGGGACCACTGCCCCTGGCAGCAAAGGCCTGCTCCCACCTGGCTGAAAAGGTCAGCTCACAGCCTCTGAAGCTCTTATTCAGCTGCACTTAGGGAAGGCCAGGGTCAGAATAACAGTTGAGAGCATAATGCCACAAATAACTTTGTAAACCTCCAGGCCATTCCCCAGGAATGGAGCCAACGAAGCCTGCTTCTCCAACAAAAGTCCTTTTTTTACTTATAGGAGACTGAGTTTGCAATGCCACCCTACTCTCTCCCCCAAGAAAGCCAGCTATCCACTGCTGTCCCCCAGGAAGGGAGAACTCTCCAAGAAGGTAGATTAGGGACAGAGCTGGGGCTGCTCCCATAGGCTGCAGAGTGGGCACCCCAGTAGCCACCTTGGCCCCCACGGAGTTGTGGACTTCAGCCCAGGGCCTCCCCTGTGCAGACTGGCCGGCCCAGTCCACCATGCTGGTGCAGCTCTCCAACCAGACCCACCTCCACTGGGGAGGGAACTGATGGAGCCACACCGGGCCCCATTCCAGGAAGGGCGGGAGAAGGCAAAGGGCCAAGGCTTTCTGAGGCAGTGAGGGGAGGCAAGGACCACGGAAAAGAGCATCAGTCACTCACAGGAATAGGGAGTGGTATCCCGCTCCCCAGGAAAGGAGGCAGCTCAGAGAACACAGGCAGGGCCATCCTCTGACCACCCACACCACACTGTGCCACAGCTCCTGCCAAAAGACAGATGATCCTCCTCTCTCTTTGTCTTCCATGCGTCTCCAGAGCACCTAGCCTGTAACGACCCCTCGCGGAAGCCCTCTCCTCCCTTGGCTGCCAGACACGATGTGCTCCTTCTGCTCCCACCTACTTCCCACTCCCCTCCCCTCACACACTCCTGGTCACATTCCCAGCTACTCCCGGGGCTCCTTCCTGCCGCCCATTCCATCAGTCAAGCTCAGAACAACTGGCCCAGGGCTCCTCCAACATCACTCGAGCCCGTCGCCACGATCCCTTCCCAGGTTCCGGCCCCGTCAACTCCTCGCTGGGCCTTCTGCACCAGCCTCCGACCAGGGCCCCCTGACCCTGGGCTCCACCTCTCCCACGCATTCAGCCAAGATGCTTTCTAAGTTCCTATCTGCTCATATATAGCCCTCCTCTAAAACCTTCCATGAAGAACACAAGTTTATTTTAAAATTGCCGAGAAATTAATGTCCTCAAAAGCATCCATCAATCAGAAACAAGCCTTCTAGAGACTTCATTATTGTACATAAATAAACTCCACACATCTGAGCCTGGCATGTAAGAGAATCTCTGATCCCAATAGCTTTTTCTGTTTTTGTTTTTGTGTCACCATCCCCTACTTCCATCACCACCACAAACCATACACCCAAACTCCAGAAAAAGAAACTCTCTGCCCTTCCCTGGACGTTACACACACACACACACACACACACACACACACACACACACACACACACACACAAACCCCACACGCATACTCTCCACTGGATGCTCCCAATTTGAAATTTACAGAGTCCCACCTCTCCGTCTAGACCCAGTTGAAATCACACCTCTCCTCAGAAGAGTCAGAATCCACGCCTCCTCGAGCTTCATAACTCGAGGACCTGAGAAGCAGGAACTAAGTCTCTCTGATTTCTCCACCCATCCCCCGCCCCCCTCAAGGCCTAACACAGAGTCGGGGGCAGTAAAAGTTTGTGGAATCAAACTGAACCAAAGTAAGAACCAGCCTGAAGCACAGTGTAACTGCAGCAACCACACCACGGTCACATATCCGACGGGGGCAAAGCCCCACTGCAAGGAATTGGAATTGGGCAAAAGTTTTTCTCCAAAATTTAAGGTCATCCCTGTGACTTTCCCACTGCTCCTTCTGAAAAAAAATCAGATAATCACTGGGTATTTTAAATACATTCTTTCGGAAAAGTAACTGAAACGAAAGAACACGTTTCAAATTACTTCCTCTACTCTTATCCATTTCCAAACCAGGTCCCAGACCGAAGAGTACTGATGAAGATTTTAGCCTCCGTCACAGGCATACACTATGTATGTATGAAATCTGCCACCGCACACCCAGTCGGAGCTCACGGTTACAAGTGTTTGGGAATTATTGGCTAGTTTTCCAAAATCTGAGACACTTGGATGCAATGGACTTTTTGGAAATTTCTCTTACCTGGCCCCCAAAGAGATGCTTTGAATTTCCTCCCAGACGTTGTTTACCCAAGTTCAAGTTCATTCCCGAGAACTCTGCCTAGGCTCCCCTCTTCCTGTATTGCCCACTCCCCTCCCACCACTAACTCAAAATGCCACCATGTTTGCCACAAGCACAGAACAGCTACAGAAACGGTATGTGATGGCGGCTGGGTCTGCAGGTGAGGAAGCCGCCAATCGCTTCCAAGAAAAGAGATCACAAAAGAGATCACTGTGGTTCCAGTCCAAAGTAACACCCTTCCCTCTGCTCAGAACCCATTTGGTGCCTCACCTGCCAACCTGGGCTGCTCAGCTCTGCATCTCCCTTCCTCTCTTTATCTCTTCCTGCCTGCCATCCTTTTTTCCTTCCGTCCTCTGATATTCCCGATATTTCCAGAACACTGTTTTGGGCCAGGCCCTAGGCTGCGCACAGGGCAGCAGAATTTTAACACTTCATAGCCCTGTCCTCAAGGAGCTCAGGCCTACTGGTGAGACTGAGCCTGGAGCAGAGAGAGGCTCCCCTCTGCCATTTACTTAGCATCTTGTATGTGCCAGAATGTGTTCCGTTTGCAGGCTGCATTTCACAGATGAATTAATTTATTGCAGTCAATCCACGCAGGTGTGATAAGGGACATCTCTACGGGAGGCAGGTGGGCACAAGGAAGTCCTACCAGAGTGCAGCGAACAGAGGAGCAGAAATGGGCAGGAGTGGTACCTCCAGCAGGCTCGCAGTAAGACAGGTAGCAGGACTGTCCGTCGTGGGGTGACAAGATCACCCAGAGCTAACGCCCACAGGGCCCAGGCGGGGGCTGGCTTCAGGTAATTGGGAAGACCCTCAGGTGGTACCCTACCTTCCTTGGGGACACTGTGCCACCCCTCTATGTCATTTTGCTGAGGGTCCGTCTGGGAGGGAGGCTTTCCCTGGCCTAGTCACTGGACAACAGTCATGGCCAACCTGGCCTTGGGACATTCCATCTCAAATCCCTCCGAAATCCCTGCTTTCTGTATTAACCACATCTTTCATTTTCTGTGTTCTGATGCTTTGACATCTGGGGCCTTGCCCCTGCAGAGTTAGCCAACTCCTAAAGAGAGTAAACAATTCACCACAGAGCACCTCTTTCATACGCGAACCAACCACTCTAGGGTCCACACCGGATCAATCTCCTGTATCAGCTCTCACACCTTGGGCCACTATTCACTTGCTCTTATCTCCCCAGGGCCAAGTACGAGATGACTTAGGAGACCCCTATGCCCCAGAGAGCACTGAAATGATTCACACTGGCGAATCCTAAACCTGCTTACCCTGCTCTCCCATCCTTTGCAGCAGAAACCACAGTAGAGGCTCTTGCCCCCAGTTTCCCTCTCTCTCTGCCTGCTGACCAACCCTGGGGCTTCCCCAGGTGGTCCCCATGGTGTGGTGCTCCCCATCCTCCTGGGAACTGTGAGTAACACACTACTTTTTCGGTGGCAGTCCTCTTCTGATCTGCTGGCCTTGCGGATCACAATACCTGAGGAATAATCAACCACCCTCCCCTGTGGTGACTGACCTGGGAGACAGCTTAGGGAGAAGCACACAGCAGCCCCGCTGGCCACATGCCCCCGAGAGCACAGAGTAAGTGCAGGACTCGTTTTGAATCCCACCCTCAACAACAGATGACCTTGGGTAGCCACCTCTCTGAGTCCATTTCTTCATCTGCAAAATAGAGCTAACCCCAGTTTCCTCGTGGGAGCGCTGCAATCCTGCAGAAAGGGATTCTGTCATCACTACTGTACATCACTACTGGGACAGCAAAACACGTTCGGTGGCTGTCAGCACCCTTCCAACATTCTCATCAGCACTGAGAACACTCCCAAAAGGGTTCCCAATGAACAAATCATCCCGCTTGTTCTAGAGGTTCATCAAGAAGGGAGGTGCCATCCTGACAATCGGAGGACACAATAGAAGACTAAAAAGGTCGGTTCTCCCTTCAGTGATAATGGAAATTCCAAAATTGTAAAGTGACCAAAGGGGAAGGCGTGTCATTGAAAATTCTCTGAGAAAGAGAACAAATTTCTGCCTATAATAGGAGCCCATAATATCCAGGAGCCATCTGCTCCAACAGGTTTCAGAACCAGCCAGGAAAGCATATGAGAGCAGACTCCAGAAAGGGGCATGGGTTGTCTGGATAACTCCTCGTGAGCACATCTGCACATATGGTATGCGCACACACATGTCATTTCAGACATAGGGGTGATCCCTACCCACACCCCCTGCCTGGAGCCCTGGAAATGAGGGTATCACCTGATCATAACGTGTTCATTTCTCCCCAAGCTTGGTTCCTTTCAATTTAAAAAACAAACAGAAGGGAAAAACACGTTAAATAATCAGGCTGGAAGATCGAGATTAAAAACAATTTAAAATAAACGTCTACTCTGGCACTTTGGAAAAAACATACCACGCTGCATTAAGTGCTTTGAATTAAGTAAATTACACCAAGTAACTAATTTACATAATGATCAAAATTTGCATTTTACACATGTTATGATGAAAATGGGTTATAAATAATTCTTCACCAACTTCTCTTCCAAGTTGGACTCCAGTATTTGGATAAAATTCTGCAGTGTTGATCTGCTACTGTCTTTCATGTTTCAAATCCCTGGCTCCTTCAATATATCTTTTTTAATCTGGCAAGTCCCTCATTCCCATTGTAATAAACAGTCCCTTTGATTTGCAATTCCCTTCAGTCAACTGAGTGAGATCATTTTCTTAAAGAATCCGTAATATGCTAATGATTCTTAGGATTTTCACAAATAAAGTTTGATATTCCTGTCACCTTTCACTTCGTAGGTATTTGGTATTGATTTTAGCAGTTGTTCTTCCAAGATTGTAGGGTTGGTTTGCAAAGTCCTGCAGCTCTCGATGCCATCTTTTCAGGATGAGGACTCAGAATGGCCTGTTTCTTAACAGGAGTCTCTCCTGTGCCAACAAGCCCCTCAGGGAGGAAGCAAGACCCCGCTGGGCTTGCCCGCAGAAGACTGGCCTCCAGCCCCAAGAGGACACTTTATGCCTTCAGGTCCTTGGGGCCCAGCAGGGAAGCCCGGAGCTGCTGGGTGCGTACATGCTTCATTTCTTTTCTGCTTTTCCAGAGCCTGTGAGGAAGGGATAACCATCCCATTTCACAGGTGGGTAAACCGAAGCCCAAGAGGTTGGGTACCTCCATCAGTACACACAGGCTGACAAGAAGAATGACCCACAGTCATGCTTTAAGAAAGTTCTGTTTATTTTCCTGGATTTCTCTCTCATTTAAGTAAGAGCCAGAAGCAAATCTAGAAAAGTGATTTCCCAGTGTTTACCCAAAACAGCCACATCTGAATTTCCAAGAGGGCTCCAAAGCCAAAAAGTCAATGACTTTGACTTTTGTTAAAGCCACAGACAAATGACCTCCCACCCGTGGCGGGACAGGACATATGTCACAGATGGTAAGGTTAATAGAACCGTCATAACAGCACTTACTTATTAAGGTCTGACTGTGGGAGCAGTATGCCAAGCATCTTGCATGTATTGCCTCATTTAATCCCCAGGATACCCTGACCTATGGCCCGAAGTCATCCAGCTAGTTAGAGGCAGGACTAGAGTTCAAACCCAGGCCTCTGATGCCAGAGCCAGAGCTCTTTACCCATATTCATCAACCAGCCAGAGGCACCTGGGGAGGGATGGGAAGTAGGCAGGTCAGCTCCCCCAGGTGTGTGCAAACGCTGAGGCTCCTCTGAACCTCAAGCACCAGGAGGGAATTGCCAGATCATGCCCATTTCACAGATAAGTCTGGGCTCAGAACAGAGCTGGGATTCTATCCCAGGTCCATCTACACCAGAGCCTCTGCTCTTGGTGCCACATCAGACATGAGACTTATGGTGGTGGCCAGGGCCGCCCTCTCCCCCAGCCCAGAGTGGCCAAACCAGGCACAGAGAGCTCCAGAGAGACCACGCAGCAGGCTGGTCAAGTGCTGGAGTCTAGCTCTTAAGAATCTCAAGAAGATGAAAATGTGGTGCCTGCCATTACCAGCTGTTAATTTGCAATCAGTATTAATAACTGACATTACAAGTGAAATGTGGCGTCTTCATTAATTCTGTAAATAATCACTGAGAAAAAGCCCATGCTTCTGGAAACAGCAGCCTCGACTGAACTGGGTACCACATCTGCAGACCTGTCTAGAGGACACCTGGTGACACCACCTGCAGCCCCCACTCCTCAGCCCCCACTCATCCTGGGACCAGCAGCAGCCTACCACCTCCTCAGTGACAAGGATATGGACTCGGCCCCACGAACAACAACCCTCACTCAGGCTTTGTCCAAGCACGTGTCTGGTGCCCATACTGGGCCACACCCATTGTGGAGGCTAGCAAGATGGATCAGAATCTGATGGATCAGACAAGGAGCTCGATGGAAAGACAAGCAAACAATGCTCAATGATGTGCCAGGACCCAGGGGAAGTGCATGGGAAAGAGTACGTTTGCCTAGGCGGTGTCTGCAGGAGGAAAGGTCTCCAGACAGCTCAGAGCTCAGCGCAGGAGCCGGAACCATGGGAAGCTCAGCGCAGGAGCCAGGGCCTACAGAATGAGGTGACCTGTTCTGGGTAGACAAGAGGGAAAAGTACTCCAGGCCACAAGGATGTCGGGATCAAAGGCCTCCTGGAATCCAGTGGCCCACGTAGGGGACCCACTGACGGCTCTATCTGGCCATGAGGGACATGGAGCCTGGTATGCCCCCAGAAAAATGGCCACGGTGGCATTCCTAGGACTGGCTAGGAAGCAGCAGGACAGAGGCAGGGCATCAGGGTGGCCTGTGGGTCAGCAACACCAGGGCCTGTGGCCTCAGCTCCTCCTGCCCACTCCAAGTCAAGCCTCTGAGGCAGAGGATGGACCAAGGGGCAACAAAGTCAGTGCTCCAGAGCAGCCTGCAGCCCCAATGTGTGCCTGAGTGTCCCCACAGTCGGAGCCAGGCAGCCTGATACCAGGACACGGGCTCATCCATGGTGCCATCTGTGGCCTGAGCATGCCTCCTCGCTCTCTGTGTGTCAGTGGCTGACTCTGTGAAATGGGCAGGTTGACGCCTCCTGTGTGGTAGGACCATGGTAAGGGGCAAATGGGATGATGCACACAGCACCTGGGACAGAGTCCAGGCATGGGAAGGGCTGGGAACGACGGCTGCCTCTCTGGTGACACCACCACCTCCACCACCAGCCTCCCCCTCCTGCTCCTCACCATCCCTGGCATAGCAAGCCTCCGTCTTCACAGCTCTGCTGACCTCATGACAGATGTTCTTTTACTTGTATATTTAATTTACATAATTACTCTTTGATATTTACTTGGGTTTAATTTGTTTCCTCTGGAACTTGCCTTTGAAGAGCCAGGAGTGAAGCATGGCAAGGGGCCCACGGGTGCCACCACCCTTCCCCGGGGGCCTCCAAATGTCACCTCTGCAGAACCTGGCCTTGCCCAAGCCTGGGCACTATGCACGTAGCCTCACACCTCCCTGTGCAAGATGGGTGCCAGGTGGGGTGGATGCTGCCCAAGAAGATTTCACAGTAGAGAAGGAGAGATATGTAAACACCACCCAGGGAACACCTTTCTGTGCCAGCAGGAGATGGAAGTGTGGGCAGTACCAGGCAAAAGGAGGGCAGGAGTCCTCTGCTCAGGGAGTGCTGGGGAAGGGGCCGAGCTGGGCATCAGGCTGAGCTGCGGTCAGGGGTTCAGTGGGTGTGCTGATGGCATTGCCAGGGCCCTCTTTGATGCCGCAGAGAGTGGGGTCCCAGGGATGTGGTGCAAATGAGGCTGGGGCCCCAGGCAGGGCAGACCACAGAGGGCAGTATGTCACACCCTGGGGTGGAAGAAGGGTTTGATTTTTTAAAATTCACTTGACAGTTCTGTAAGGAGGGATGAGACCTGGAGGGCAAAGATCTGGAAGCCATCAGAAGCCAAGGCCACGGCCAAGGCAGGAGCACGAATGCAGGCGGGAGACTGGGACAGAGAGGAAGCCTTGACTGCAGACAAGGAAAGAAAGGAAGGAGTACGGGATGATGCCACCAGGTCACGCCTGCCAGGGTTGATGGACGGCGAACCAATGACAAGGGACAGAAACATAGGAGGGGCAAAGGGTGGGGACTCGCCTGGGATAGACAGCCACACAGCTCCAGGCCTGTGCTAGATGTGCAGGAATGCCTCCCCATCTTCACCTTGACACACACACACACTCACACACACGTTCACACTCACACATGACACACGCATGTTCACCCACTCACATTCATGCCCACATTCACACACACATGTTCACGCACACCTTCACACACACACTGGCTCACACATGCTTACACTCACTTGCACACTCGTATTCAGACTCATTCACACTCGTGTTCACACAGAGGTGTGCTGGAACCGGCTTGAACCATATCATGAGAGCCAACTATTAAATTTTCAGGAATTTTGTGAGCCAGTTATCAAACACCGCCACTATAAATTAAATTACATAAAGTCATAATTAAACAAATTATATTACAAATAAAATTGATAAATACACAAAGCTAATCACTTCCTAATTATTTTGCTTCATTTTAGCATTATCGACGCTCAAGAGGCTATTACTACCTGTCACACCTGAAACGCCACACACGGCACATAGTCCTTTCCCAGCCCTGTGTCCAGTGACATCACGATGCTCAAAGCAGCCATGTTGGGAGCATTTACACCCCAGAAATCAGCAAGCTGAAACTCGTGACTTCCTGTTTTCTTGGAGAGCAGTTGTTAAACATTTACTAGCAAGCTCTGCTCACAATGCTCACACACATTCACACCCCACACTCACATGCATGAGTGCAAACACACCTGCACACACACTTACCCAGTCACACATATACTCACACCCAGAATACACTTATACAGTGGCAATCCACTCACACACGCACTCACACACACACATCCACACGCACGATGCACTCTCACTCTTACACAGGCACCAGCATTTCATCCGCCCTATCATCACGCAGCTGGTCAGAATCCACACCCACAGCTGGAAGGAGAACAGAGGCTGCTCAGAGGCTGAAGGAACTGCAGCGTGGACACCTTCTGGGGGAGTCAGGTCCCTAGCCCAGGGCAGGGTGGGGGAAGCCACGCTGAGCAGGAAGTGCAGCCTCTCCATGCGGCCTCGGCACCTCACTCTGGTAACTGAAAGCAAGACTATGGCAGTGATCGGTCATAATCAGAGGTGGTCAGCAGAGGCTGGGAGCTCTGCAAGGATGGGGTGTCACAGCCAGACGCCCCGACCCAGGCAGCCAGGCCATTCTGGGAGCAAACACAGTGGGCAAGGGCCTCTGTGGCCCCACACAGTTTTCAAAATGTGCCTGCTAAGTCCCAAAATTAAACCACATCTATATTAATTAAGAGCCAGGATATGCAGGCCTAATCGGCCTGCCAGCCCATCCATCACAAGCTAGTTAACTCCCGCCAGGACTTCTTGGGCCAGATTACAAAAGGGATTCAGGGTGGGGGCCAGGGAGACAGCGTATTATCCTGAAATATAATTTGAACTTTCTTTCCAAAATACCTCCTCAGGCTGATCCATCACATGCCCGCCCCTGCCCAGGCCTGCCCCAAGCAAGGGCTGGACGGTGGGGTCATCCATCACCAGCCAGCAGAAGACGCTGGCAATGCCGGGGCTGCTCCAGGACTGGGAGGAGAATGGGGACAACTGGGCTTTAGTATAGTATGATCAACGCCAGTGGGACGTGGCCACAGGGGCCCACCGACCCTGCTCCCCCTCCTGGCCAGGAGCACGGGGCCAGAGGAGGAGGGGAGCACAGCCCCAGCCATGCAGCACCTGCTGTGTGCTGTTCCCCATGCTTTCATTCATGTCCCCCTCACAGCAAGCCTGTGAAGCAGTATTAGCGTTCCTTGTTTACAGAGGAGAAAACTGGAGTCCCAAGAGCACCAGGCACTCAAGTAACAGAGCCGGCCCAGGCACATCCAGCTCCACCCCACCCTGTTGCCTCCAGAAGAGTGAACACAGGGAACATGGAGCCCCAGTGACCGCAGCCCATGCCTGATCTGCAGGAGGGCCCCAACTCCTGTCTGACTCTGGGCTGGCCTGAGTATCCAAGGGGGTCACCCCAGCAGCAGCAGGTGTCTCTGGCCTGTGGTTCAGGATCCTGAGTGTCTCACTCACCACTGCATATCCTGAGCTCCAAGCACAGAGCCTGGCACCTAAGAGCAGGTCAATAAAGCCTCATGGGGAAGATGTGTGAATTAACTGATGAAAGACAATTCTTCACCCAGGGGTGGAAGCTCAGGTCCAAAAATACCCTCCTGGGTTGATGCAGAAGCCTATGCTAGGGCTGGGTCCTCTCCAGGGGCAGCGACCGTGAAGGATGTCCTGGCAGTGTAACTTATCTACTCACCAGCAACCTCAGGAGGGCAGTTCTATTATTATCCCCATTTCACAGATGGCAAAACTGAGGCTCAAGAAAGATAAGTGTTACAGCCATGAATCCAAAGCCCCTGCCCTTAGCCTCTCTGCTTTATGGGGACATGTCTGCCACACAGAAGCCCCTCATTATTATTAGCCCCCATTTGCCTTCCAGGAAAACCAATAATCAAAAACCTCCCTTCTTTTTTTTTTTTTTTTAAATTTATTTTTAATTTATTGGGGTGACAATTGTTAGTAGAATTACATAGATTTCAGGTGTGCAATTCTGTATCACATCATCCATAAGTCACACTGTGTGTTCACCACCCAGAGTCAGCTCCCCTTCCATCACCATACATTTGATCCCCCTCACCCTCATCCCCCACCCCCCAACCCCCTTACGCTCTGGTAACCACCAAATTACGTCCCCCAGATTAATTTTCAAACCCCGTGGCCATCCTGTGGTCACAGACTGCCCTCCAATCCCCTCACCCTCCCCCCCACCCCCCACCCCTCCCGCCCATCTAGCAACCCTCCTTCTGCCCAGTCCTCCCAGGCAGCAGCATGGACTGCACAGGGAGCTGAGGACTGGCGAGCGCCCTGCAGCTGACATCCCCCTGCTGGACCCGTGGGGTCGGCGGCCTGCCTCCCATTCCCCACAGCAGCGGCCATGCAGCCTCTGCTCAGGGCTCCACAGGGACCCTTTCATAGCCCACACCTGCCTTTTTCACCAACTTCGCAAGAGCAATTGGAGATGCAGATTCAGACTCTGAGTCAGTTTTCATCACGATCAGAGTGATTTCCAGTTTAGAAGGAAATGAGCACCCCAGAAAGCATTTAGAATTAATCCTACCATTCTGGAAGAGCAATAAAACTCTGTTAGGGATGAAATATTTGCAGTTCATCGCAAGCCCTGTCAGTGGGAGGAAAGAGAGATCCATTGTCTGTCGGTGGCACGGGTTCCGGGGCAGTCAGAGGTGTCAAAGCTCTGGCAGAAGCTCCCCCTTCTCATCCCCACTCCCCTGCCCTCTCCCTCTGACTACACACATCAGCGTAAGCGAGGAACAGGTTAACAGTCCCAAGGGCTCTCTTGTGGGAGGGGGGACTGTGGCAGGGGGATGAGAGTCAGGAATCTCCAAGGAAACATGTCTGTGTGACTCCCCTGCCCAGGAAGGTCTGAGGAGCCACTGCCCGACTGCAGGCCTGGGAGGATGGGAAAGCAGAAGAACACGGAGGGAATGAGAATGGATGGTGCAAGGTGTTCAGGGAGACCAAGGCTGCTGATGGGGATGATTCAGCCACCCAGACACCTGGGTCCACCCAGAGCTCTGACCTCATGCTCCTGGAAGCCAGGAGGTCAGGACCCAGAGAATGCCATGTACATGCTGGCCTCCGAACTCCTTTACAGAGGCAGAATCGTGGTTTCAGAGGCCAAGACCAGCATGGGGTCTCAGAAGGAAAGGGATAGAGGGGCTCGTAGGTGATATTATTGCCACACCTGTAGCCATGGCCGGAGGGCCTGCCTGGAGAGGGGAGCCTCCATTTTGCCAGGAGTCAGGAGTCAGCACCCCATTCTCTCCAGGGTCCTAACCAGCCTCTTCTCTCCCATAGGTGACATCCAGTCCTGTGGCCTCAAATACCATCCGTATCTGACTTAAATCGTTACCCTGGACTCTGCCAGGATTTCCAGACTCATCTGTCCACGTGGAAACAGGTATTTCAGACTTAACCCAGCCAAGCGGAACTCTCCATTCTCAGTCTTCATCACAATAAACAGCATCACCAGCCATCCAGTTGCTCAGGCCAAAAACCTGGGAATCTCCCTGGAGACCTCCCTCTTCCACACTCCTCACAACATACTCCAAACCCAAACTCTCCTCTCCATTACCGCTGCTGCTTCCCTGGTCCACGCCACACCCCCCCCCCCCCCCCCCCCCCCCCGCTCTCCCAGGGATATTCTGACAGCCTCCCACCTGGCCTCCCTGCCTACCCGCCCCACCCTCCTGCCGTCTGTCCACCACACAACAGAGACACTGATTTTTTTGTGCACGAAGCATGCAGTGGCCTCAGATATGCTTAGAACAACATCCCAAGTCCTCACTCAGGACCTAAGAGGCTCCGCATGACATAACCCCTGACTTGTTCTTCAACCCAATTTCTGTATCTCCCTCCTTCTTCACCCTCCAGCCACACAGCCCTCCTTTCTCCTTTTTGAACACCCCAAGCTCATTGCCACCTCAGAGGTTTCACATCTCCTATTCCCTCTGCTGGAAAGCTCTTCCCCTATTTTTATCTTATTGCCTCCTTCAATGCATCATTTTGTAGACTCAAATGTCATTCCTCAGAGGGACCATCTTTGGGGGGCCAGGTGACCCCTCTCCACCCCTTCCCAGGACTCTCTGCCACACCCGCCCCTCTTGTTCATAACACTTTTCATCTCCCGAAATGATCATCTTCATTGATCGGTCCTAATGTCTGGTCTTCCGGCACCCAGAGCTGTACCTGGCACAGAGCAGACACTTAACCAGATGTTAACTGATGGCCCAAGTAAAACTTAGGGTCAGCATGCTGCATTGGAGAGAGCCCAGGTTGGGAACTAGACTGCGCTGGGTTTGAAATACAGCTCATTCAGCCCCTCCCAGCCATGTGACCTCGGGCAAATCACTTCAAACCTTTCTAAGCATCAATTTGCTCATCCATAAGAAGAGAATAATAATACTCACTTTGAGGAGTTAATGTAAGGTGCCTGGAATGAACTTAGCTATTAGTCACTGTCATTATTAATAACAATGACAACAGGTGTAAAAATACCTGTAAGAAAATGGGATTTGGAAAACTGATATGTGGGCAGGGAAAAAGTAAGAACATGCATACAGCAGGAATCTACCAAGCTCCAGGCACTCTGCTGGCCCAGGAGCCACAGAGATGAACAAGTACGAGCACCGCCCTCAAGGAGCTGGGGGGCTGGGGAGAAACCGGATGTGGAAATGCTGAGTCAAGCGGCAAAATTAAGGACTATACCAGAAGCACAAGTAAATGGCATGAGAGCACTAGGAAACACCCTGCCGTCCTGGAAGACTTAGAGGAAGGGGAGACGAGAGAGGCACTGGATGCATAGCTTACTGTCTGCCAAGCATATCGCTCTTCTGGGAACACGTCCCTGCCCTTGTTCTGGGGAACGTCTCCTTGCCCTACTCCAATCTGACAGTTCTAGGGGTGCTGCCATCCAGAGCCCCCTGTTCTCACAGGCTGGTTTAGGAGAGGGCACATGACCCTAGCCAAGGCAACAGAGCCGGTCCCCAACGTTTTTCAAGCTGGAACTAAGAAAGAGGGGTAAGCCCTCTAGGGACAGACACATCACGCCATGTGAGGCTCCGGAGGTGAGCACGGCCATGTTTCTTGCCATGTGGAGGAAGCAAGGCTGAGGGAATTAGCCAATGAGCAGAGGGAGAAACAAAGAGGAAAGATGGGAGAAAGCCTTGGCCACATGTACCGGAACTAGCTTACTGACTGGGGCTGGCACGTCTGAAACCTGCAGGGCAGACTGCAGGCAGGAAACCCTCAGGCAGGAACTGATGCTGGCACTGAAGCAGAATTTGTCCCTCCTGGGGAACGTTTTGGCCTTAAGGCTTTTTGACTGATTGGATGAGGCCCACCCTGATTATGGAGGATAATATCCTTTATTTAAGGTCAACTGATTGTAGATGTTAACTCCATCTACAAAATACCTTCAAAGCAACACCTAGATTACTTTTTGGTTGACTAACTGAGTACTATTGCCTAGCCAAGCTGACCCATAAAAGGAATCATGGCAGGAGTTAAGAACGTCTTTGAGGAGGCAGGAAGGGCAGTAAATAGTGATGACCTCCTTCCAAGACTTCTGCTCTGAGGGGATGTGGGGGCTGGAAGGAGAGGCGGGGGGAGGAGCGGGGTTCTGTACGGGTGGGAAAGGGAATGGGAAGGAACTGAAGCGAGGGAAAGACTGAAATAACAAGAAAGAGAAACTGGTCACCGACTGCCCTCCAATCCCCTCACCCTCCCCCCCACCCCCCACCCCTCCCACCCATCTAGCAACCCTCAGTTTTTCCTCATTGTCTCCCAAACTGTTTCTGATTAGTTCATTCACTTATTCTTTTCTTTAGAATCCGCAAATAAGTGAGATCATATGGTACTTATCTTTCTCTGTCTGACTTATTTCACTTAACATAATGTTCTCTAGATCCATCCATGTTGTTGCAAATGGTAAGATTTCTTTCTTCTTTATGGCCACAGGCTTGAAAATTAATCTGGGGAACGTAATTTGGTGGTTACCAGAAGGTAAAGGGGTTGGGGGGTGGGGGATGAGGGTGAGGGGGATCAAATGTATGGTGATGGAAGGGGAGCTGACTCTGGGTGGTGAACACACAGTGTGATTTATGGATGATGTGATACAGAATTGCACACCTGAAATCTATGTAATTTTACTAACAATTGTCACCCCAATAAATTAAAAATAAATTAAAAAAAAAAAAAAAGAAAGAGAAACTGACCTGAGGGGCGAGGCCCTCGCACACAGCAAAAGGACAAGAACTGGGGGAGCTCTCATGTCCACTGCACAGGGGCAGCTGTCTCTGTGAGACTCCCAGCTGTGCTCACAGGCTGGCTGGATACCTCCCCCAAAAGGATGGGGAGCCCCCAAAGCATGGACTAGAAGAGCCTAAATCCTAAGTTATCCCACGGAGCCCATCCAACACAGGGAGTGTCCTCAGAATTCTCAACCATGTCATCTCATGCCACTCCCACGGTATCCACTGAGCTCCAGGAAAGGCTGCCTCACAGTCCTCCCTCTGCCACACTTGTCCTCCTGGCACACCCCTGCTCACAAGCCTCAAGGTCCCCTGGTCCCTGCAGAGGGTAACGCCCATTCCTCGGCCTTAGCTGAGCCTGGGGGTGAAAGGCCTGCGGGTGAGTCGACAGCCCTGGACCTCACTCTCGGCTTCACCACCCAGTGGCTGAGGCACCTCTAACTCTCTGTGCCTCGGTTTCCCTACATATCAGTAAATCCATTGATTAAAATAAAAAGGGAAATTGTATCTGCAGTATGGGGTGATTGTGAGAATTCAGTGAAGAACAGCAGGCGTACTGCATAGGTACCCAGTAAATGGCAGCTATAATGACCATCATCAGAAAGTCCTCAGAACAGACTCACCCACCTCTGACACCTGAGAAAACAGTGGATGTTACACACACACACACAGCCTGCTTCAGCTTTCACTGGTACCACCATGCCTAACCTTTCCAAATGCTTTCTGTCCTGTAGGACTCAGGTCCAGCCCCAGCTAGAAGGACTGTGTACAGAAACAAGCACCTGTGTGAAGTCAGAAGTATGAAAACAGTGGTAAAACCATGTGCAAGGATGCACTGGAGAGCCACAGGCAAAGAGGCAGGGGAGTCAGGAGGTGACGGAGACATAGCTGAGGAGTTTGAGTGGCAAATGCGAAGCAAAAAATAGGGCCATCTGGCTCCCAGTCAGGCTGTGAGCCAAGAGACGACAAAGTGTGGGTGACCCTGCACCTGATACAAGCCACATGTGACCACCAGGCACCTGACCACGGCTAGTCCAATTGAGAAGGCTGTAAGTGTAAAACAGATGTCAAATTGCAAAGACTTAGTACTGAGCAAAGAATATAATTTATTTTATTACTAATTTTTACATTGATTACATGCTGGAATGACAGTAATAGACTGCATGCATTGAGCTAAATAAAATATATTAAGTTAATTTCACCTGGATCTTTTCGCTTTTTAAATTTTAAATCATACATGTGGTTCACATTATATTTCTGTTATACATCGTTGGGTCAGAGCTCTGTGTGCCGCACTGGACACTGCCTCCCTCTGCATGGCTGCTCAGCATGCTTGGGAAAGAGGTAGAGTGGAACGGTGCTTAAGTCAGCCCGGGTTTGACACAGGGCTCCACGCCTGGACACTGAACACTGCTGACCTTTTCTCCTGGCCTGTTCTCCACCTATAAAATGGAGATAATAACAGTAGCAAGCTAATAGGATTCTTATGAGAATTAAATGAATTAATCCACGTAATGCAGGCAGATCAGTACCTAGCATGTGGTAAGTGCTGAATTGGCTCTATCACCACCATCACCACCCTCATCACCACCATCACCACCATCATCACCACCACCATCACCATCACCATCACCATTACCGTGTGAGCCAAAGCACACTCCACCCCTTATTTCCATGACACCAATCCCTAAGCTGCGGGGATTGGGCTAGGTTGACTCCAATTTCCCATAAAGAAGGACCATCATGTGTACACACTATGCCCAGTCTTGCCAATGTCCCTAGCTGAGGACAAGGCACCCTACCCTGTAAGTATCCACTATGTGCCTTCCTTCCTCGCCAGGAAGCATACCTCTCTCCAAAGCACACCTCTAGCATGTGGAACCCTCTGCTGGGTCCAGCCCACCCACTCTGCCCCTCCTCTCCCAGTCACCATGCCTCCTGTAGGCCAACCCTGGCACTGCCACTCTCAAGTAACTCTTTAGAACAATGACATCAACAGTTTACACAACCATGCCAACAGGAATGAAGTTGGAATTCAGAGGGAGGGAAGGAGGCATGATCCACAAAGGGTCTGGAGGCTGAGTGGCCAGGAGCCAGCAACCTGTCAGTGCCACTATCCAGGGCGAGTGCCTGCCCACAGCTCTGCCTCAGACAAGCTGAGCAGAGAGAAACTCACCAGTAGCAGCCCCAGCATTATAGGGAGAAGAAAGTTATCTGCATATATTGAGGACCTACTATGTGCCAGAAACCATGCTCCATCCCACTTAGCCCTCAACACAATCCTTCTGGGGGGGGGGTGGGAGGGTGATAAGCCTCCTCATCTGTCAGATTGGTAGCCTGAGGCTCAGAGAGGTGAAGTAACTTGCCCAGAGTCACACAGGGCACAAGTAGAAAGGAACACAGGGAATGAAATCAAGGGGAGCCTAGCTCAAAGCTGTTCTCTTCGAACTGTCAGAGTACACGCTCAGCACTCTGGGAATCAAAGCCTCCTTACTCTTGGAGGCCAAAAGTCTTCCTCGATCTCTCAACATCTGTGTGGAAGTTCCTCTCAACACTCAAGAACCAGGAAGTTCTTGTTAAGAAGTGTTTGCCCAGCTGGCCCTCAGGAAAGCTGTGCATCTGTCCCAGGCCTCCCACCTCTCAGCTGTCACTGCAAGGAACAGCAGACAGGCAGACTATGTGAAAACCTGAAATAAAAAAGTCACAGCCACGCAGCAGCCACCTCACCCTGGCTACCCGACTCAGTGACCCAGAGAACCCTGGCAGTGAGAGATGACACGAGAACATAAGCTGATATCAAGGAGTATCAGGAGGGAAAACAAACATTCCGGGCCATGGTCTGAGCTCCTAGCACATTCAGGTGGCTCAGGAAACATGGGGATTTTGACACTGGGATTTTTGAAGCCTCATAGGGTGGGTGGCCTAACAGGGGATTCAGGATACTTGTAGAAGTGACTCAGTCTGAAAAGCTGAGCCAGGACAGGCAGCTGCAGGAGAGAGTATGTGAGAAGCTTTCACTGTGCCAGGTGCTGGGGCACGTTGTTGACATGTATTACCACCATGAATGCTCCCGGTTCCCATGAGAAATGATCTGAGCCCATTACACTGATGAGAACACTGAGCCTCAGACAGCGCATTGAGCCATGAAACAATCTCAGCTGAGGCTGGGGCCCTGAGGGAGGGTATCTCAAGGGCATCAGTGCCTGAAGGGGTCTCCAGGAGGGTTTATCTTCGCATCAGTCAGACTTTGCCTTCCCAAAATGCTACAGAACACTCAACCACATCACCATGGTTCTCAGCAAGGCATTCAACAAAGGAGGCAGCTAAATTACCCATACAACAAGGTTTGCAGGCAGGTGATGGTGGTCTCGAAGGAACCGGATCACGGACGTAGCCGGGGGTGTAGGAACTGATAACAACATCTCTATCCACTTGGAAACCGAGAGGAAAATCAAACAGAAATTACATCTAGCTTCTTCCTGCTAAAACCAAATCAATAGAGAAGGCAGAAAAACAACTGTGTTATTTTCTACGAACTTCCAATTGTCACACTCTGTTCACAAGAGGAAAATGCTGGCAGTCACATAGGAAGAGCTCATGGTGGCTGGCTGAAACCGGGCCTGTTCTGGGGAACAGGAAAACACAGAACCAGCAGTGGGGCTGGGGCCACACGTGTTCTGAGGGTATAATTAATACCTCTAATGAAAATCAAATGTTAAACAAATGAGTGTGTTCTGGTGTTAGCAGTTAATCCAGATGGATGCCAGGACCCTGGTCAGGAAAGGGGAAGGGGTATGGCCATCCCTGAGGACCTAACCGCCCCAGGAGCAGAGACAGGAAAAGGGCAGAATCACAGAGCCATCCTCCCTTTGTCACCCTCCTCAGGCCCAGCAGGAGGCACTAGTGTACCTGCAGCCAGCGCCCAGCCATGGCCCCTTCAAGGCGGCGTGAGAACAGCAGCAGCTACAAGGCAGGTGGGGGCGCAGCTCACTTCCAGTGCACCCCTCCTCCACGTTCCTTCTCAGCTGTCCTTCAGGGGCAGTGCATTTAGGTCCCTCCCTGCTCCCTGAGCGGAAGGCTTTTCCAAAGGCCCTGGATACAGGCCGGTGAACTCTGCTTGGCAGGGAGGAAAAGCAGCAGATCCAGTAGCTGGGATCCTCCCCAGCTACCTCCTCTGCCCTTGGCCTGGGGTCCATCCAGTCTGAAGGACAGTCAGTCTGACTGAGGGACAGCCAGGGTCCAGCAGCAGGGCTCGAGCATGGGACAGGACATGAAGTCTGGGCCTCTGACCCCTCCTCCGTGTCTCAGTCAGCCCACTGACCTTTCAGTCCAGGATGCCACACTCCTGCCTCCCAGGTCTTCACCACTGTCTTAAAGCTGATGTGTCAACAGAGTATCTTTCAGACATGTGCTGAAAGGTGCTGTTGTGGGGCCTGTGCTCAAGAAACCACTATGCCCTGCAGCCCCCAGCTCTGCCTCTGCTGCAGGCCTCAAAGGTAAGATGGGCCACGGTGTCAAAGGTGACATGGCGCAGCCCACGGGGCTAAGAGGCAAGTGCCCAGCTGGCTCCACAGCTCCCTCCACTCCCCGTTGCTCAGGGTGGCTCCAGCCTGCCCTGTGTACAGGCCCAAGATGGGGAAAGGCCTGGGGGTACTGGCCCATCAAGATCCACAGAGCCGCTCCTATTCCTCCCTCCTCGCTTTCCCAGCCTCCTGCCCCCTGGTCCTGCAATTTCACCACATCCAGGACAAGCTACTCTCTCTCCCCCAGCTCCCACCAGCCACATCCCTCTCTTACCCACTCCTCCAGGGAGCTAATGCCCCCAGAAGAAGGTCCTGTTGCCCTGCAAAGGGCATGAGCAGCCAGAAGGCCCCAGGCTAGCCAGGTCCGACTGAACCACGCAGACCTCCCACAAGAGGCCCAGGCTGCTCCATGACGGCCAGGGGACAGGGGAGCAGGAGGACTCACTCTCCATTGACATAGGTCTGAGGCCGGCCCCTTCTGGGCTCCCTGGGCTCCCCAGGGTGAATTTGGAATGTAGCTGGGGTTTCGAGGGAAGTGGACTCTGCATTACGAGAGAGGAATTGCGGCCTTCCTGAGACACGAATGGCATGAGCACTTGTGAGCCCATGGGCCCAACAGCTTTCTCTGGGGGCCTGGGCTCCCTGTTCTGTTTCTTCCAGACATAGCCCCAGGGCTATCCTGACTTGCCCAGTCTCCACGCGTCTCCCTACACACCCGCTCAGCCTGCCTTTGGGGCTGAGGCTGCCTTTTCCTACTAGAGGGCAATCTCATCCTCTCATCTGCTCCTCTTCACCCTTGGGCTCGATGCCTCTCTGCCCCTGCCATGCCCGGAAGCCCAGGACCAAGAATGTGCACCCCCTCAGTTGGGTGGGTAGGGGTCTCAAGCCAGCAGCTGTTTGCCCCACCCCCCATGCCTCCCTACTCTATACTTCCTAATCTGCACCACCCTTTAGGTGGGAGTTTCACAGGCGAGGAATTTGAGGTGCAGACTGGTGAAGTGATGGGCCGCACACCCTGCAGTGCCAGAACCTGAACGTGTGCTCAGGAAGATGCTCGCTCGCACAGTGCTTCCTCGACACAGCAGGTAGGGCTGCTGCACACCGCGGGCCTGATCCTGGGGAAAGCCCGCTAGGCAGACAGAGCCAGGCAGACAGTGCTGCCCTGTGGACCCTGAGCTCCATCCCAGCTTCTGTCATCAGGGCCTTCCTGTAAAATACCGCAACAGCATCTAAGCAAAAGCCCTTTCCTCCCCATTACCCAGATGCATCGTCACCCCCTGCAGGACCCAGGCGAGCCTCCCTTCTCCTCAGCTCCCAGCACCCAGCCTGCGTATGCCCTCTGCTGAACAACAATGCACACCAGCCAGCTCTGTGTCCACACAGCCTCTATGCCTTTATGCTTTTGAAAAGATGTCCCCCAAGACCCTTCTCATGCACAGGAAACCCTGTTTCTGAAAATTACATCTGCAGAACTGGGAATAGAAATTGGGTTTGAGCCACTATACACCTTACCTAAAGAAAGCTCCTGAAAACAAAAAAGATTGGCAGGTTTATGTTCTTGTGATATAGCTCCTTTTCCTGGGGCACCCAACTACCCTTTGTTTTCATGTGATATGTAATATGTAGTTTGCTGGTTACTGGGCCCTCCCACCCTTGGAGGACTCACCAGGCGAGGAGGAGGGAACCACACCTGCTGAGTCCCTCCTCCAAGGACAGTGAGAGCCACCTGTGTGTAGTCTCTTATTTAATCTTCTGTCTACGAAGTAAAGTTATCCCAACTGAATGCCTGAGAAATGAAGATTGGCCCCAGGATGCCGCTGCTGAGTGGCTGCCTGCACAGCCCCGCCCATCCCCTTGCATCACACACACTGTCCATCTAGGAAGGCGCTGTGTGTCCGGGGAGAGTCTCCAGCCTGAGGCCCCTGCACCACCAGGTCCTGCTCATCCCCCCTGACCCTAAGCCCTGGCGCCCAGGTGGGGCCTGCTGCAGAGAAAAAACCCCAGCAGCACTTAAGTGGACGCACCAGGCCAGGCAGAGTGGGAGGGGCCGTATGAACTCAGCGAATAGATTATCCGCTTCAATTACTTTATCTAACGATGACATTTGTACTGTAAAAGTCAGCACAAAAATCAATGCGTTTTAAAGGACAAAATCTGGGGGAGGCTCCAGCCCAGTGACCTGGAACAGCAGCCCAGGAACCAGGAGGAAAGGCTCAGAACTGGGGGGTGGATGAGAGTCCCAGGATTCCAGAACCGCCAGAACCTTGGTGGGCCCACCCCCATCGGTACCTTGGGGTACAGAAAAGAAAGTTCAGTGAGGAGGTCCAGCGCTGGACTTCCAAGCTCGGGACAAATATGTACTGAATGGCACCTGTGTTCCCGGCGGCCCAGTCAGCACCTGGAGGGCGGTCCCTGCCCTAACCCAGCCCCGTGGAGACACAGATGGGGATTAAACTGATAACTGCACAACCAAATAGTTACATTACATTAAACAAGGGCACAGTATGTTGGTCAGAAGGGCCAGGGAGGGCTGCCCAAAAAGTGACTTCAAGCTGAGGCCTGGAGGAGTTTGCCAGGCGGCATGAGCAAGGACTGAATCTGGGCAGATGGGAGGGGAAGAACAAAGACTGGGAGCTCAGTTTCCTCAAGGACCTGAGAGAAGCCACTTCCCCCGATCCACTGGCTCCTGCACTTACTCAGCCCCTCCCCTGGGACCCCCGGGGGGTGAAGGTAGGTGTGCAGACTTTGTCCTGCACATCAGCAGCACCAGGAGGCCGTCTGGGCAGTGGGATAGCATGTCTGTGGATGCTCGCAGTCCAGACAGCAGACCTGGGATCGAAAGCCACAGAGAAAGCACAAAGAATGGTGGGCAAAAGCAAATGAGCAGTGACAGTTGGAAACCCCGGAGCCCAGCCATGCAGGGCTGCTCTCAGCTGGCCTACTGTGTGTTCCCAGAGGCAGATTGGGTGCCTGGCAGGACTAACAGCCACAGAGCAACCAACCACCAGGGAGTTCCATCAGGCCCCGTATCTCCAACAGCAGGACAAATAATTCAGTGATCATGGAGGTTTGCTCTCAGTGCACTTTAAATGCACTTTTATTACATCCTAAGCATTGTTCATTATGCCTAAACTAATGATGGAGTAAATTCGTCCCGTGGATCAGCCTCCATGATGTGAGATCTGTCATTCTCAGCAGTTCTTTTTGTCACTGCCATCATCTTAGCACCATTTACTTAGCCTCAGTCCCAGCTTTATCAGTGCTTTACATACGTTTTCTCACTGAGTTCTCCTGAGAGCTCTATAAGGTCTGTATTACTGACCCATTCTGCAGATGAGTACACTGAGGCTCAGAGAGGATAAGTAACTTAGCACAGTCCCACACCGGGGAAGTGTCAAAGCCCGGGGGAAGTGGCAGGTGAGGCCCTCTGTGGGGAGGGAGACACCTTGACACACAGAGACACGCATTCCCATATCCAAACCCACACTGGAGGAGTGTGCCAGGCGGCAAACTGAAAAATGATCTATTAAAGTAGCTGCCTCCACAGTACCTTCCTCTAACCCCTTCCATCTACTCCTTGGGGACGGGGCAGGGATCTTGGGGAAGGTGTGCATCAGAGGGTGGTGACATGGGAGGCAGCTCCATGCAGAGTCCACAGGCCCAGAGGCTGTGAGTTGGACCTGGTGAGTTCAGCTTGGCCCGTGGGGAAGGGCGGTCAACCTAGAAGGGGGGTCAACCACAGCTCCAGCTGGCCCCTCATCCCCCCCAACATGCCTCCTACAAGGGTGCACGTTGCTGCTGAAGTGGCCGGACATTTCAGGGAGGCTGCGGGATGTGGGTTCTGACCCGAGAAGTGGCTTTCAGGCCAGCCGAGGACCAAGACAAAGTTAGACCTGGCTGGCTGACTGCCAGAAGGACTTGAGCAGACCTAGGGGTTCAGTCACAGCAAACCAAAAGGGCTGTGAGTGGCCTCTGCGAGTGGCCTTTCTCCTTCTGAGAAAGCTACGCACCCAGTCTTGCAGTGACACTAGGCTTCGACACATCGAGAATGACAAAAGCACTGTTGGGCTTTATGGAGCCATCTCGCAGCCCCAGGGACGGTGGTGTGCAGGCTCTAAATGAATAAACAAATCCCTGATTTGTGGTATTTGCAGATTTCCTCACCGGAAATACTTCTTCCACCATGGTCAATGTTGCGCTGCCAAAGTGACATCCCTGATCATGGTGTTAGAAAGCCAGCTGATAGAAGCCACTTCCAGCACAGCACTGCCCCAGGGGCACCCACATGTGCCTCGTTCTATTTCAGGGGTGCCGAGGGCATGCCACCAAGGAGAAAATGAGGGTGGGGGCCAAAGAGAGACCTCAGGGAATGCTAACACGGCAGCTGGTAAGGCCTACTGAGTCAAGCACGTTAGAGGAGCTCAAAATTCCTCCAAACGTTTCCCAGCAGCAATCCTGTTTGAGGTTTCTGGGACATGGACCCTCCCATGCCAAGGAACGGCCCCAGTTCCAGAGGCAGAGTCCCACCACTCCCCACAGGAGGGGTCACCTGCACAGGCCCCACCCCAAGACGTGTGCTGGCTGTGGCCATCCACGTGGCTCAGCCTGGGCCCCTGAGAACCCGCCTTCTTCAAGGTGCAGTTGCCTCATTTGCCCAGTTTTTCAGGGTACGGCATGGCTGGCAGGAGGGAGGGGGAGGCGGCAGAGGGGCCCAGGTGAAAAGCAAACGCCCTGAGCCACCTCTCTAGGAGATCTCAGGCAAGCCTAGGGCTCTAGGGAATCTGGGCTCAAAGGGATAAATGGTACCCAGAGCCTCTGTGGCTCTGGCCAGGCCCCAGGTCTGGGTTCTTGCACCAACTCACCCAGAGCACCAAGACGTCACCTCTGCAGCACTCGCCCCTGCATCACCCCTGCCTGAGCCTGAAGGAGCGTGGTGTAGTTTTGATCCGGGTTCTACCACCCACCAGCTGTGTGTCCTTTGGTGCATCACATCCCCCCAGCCTCAGTTTACCCCTTCGTAATGTGGGGCTACAACAGCCCCCTCATATGAGTGAGGTTTGAAGCCTGCAGGAGACAATGGACCTTGTCAGTGGCTTCCTCCAAAGGCCCCTCCCCCAGGAGAGGCCAGCACCCTGTTCTTTAATGAGGGACCACTTCTCCTCCCCATAAGACTGCTCTTATCCAGGAGGACACACACCTCTGCTGCCCCAGGGACAGGCAAACAAACCACAGAAAAGCAATCCACAAAGGGCCGTGGTTGAGCAACACCGCCATGTTGTCACCTGTACACGCTCAAGTGCCAGAGGACAACCACTGACACGAGTCCAGCCTGAGGATGTGTCAGAGCAGCAGTGAGGCTATTTTCGTTCATGTTCTAAAGGCTGGATGGGTTATTGGACCTGTGCTTCCGTCTGTTTTCAGCAGAATGCCGGTTTAAAATAGCATGTTTACTCATAGTTTTTCCTCTACACACAAATCAAATGCTTACCCGCCATACTTCCTCCCCCACTAATTAAGTACTCTTGATTTTCCTGCCTCAGACCTCCCATTTGGTACGTCTTCCCATTGAGGCAGTGGTTCTTAAACTTTGATGCATATTAGAATCACCCGGAAGCGTTTAATAATCTCTGTACCCTGTACCAGTTACATTAGAGCACTCAAAGATATGACTGAGGCATCCTGAGTGTTATTTTAAATTCCCCAAGTCATTCCAACTTGCAACCACAATGCGAAGCATGTTTTGGCCCTGCCAGGGCAGCAAAAGTGTACAGTAAAGGGATCCTGCTCCTTCTCCTCACAGTCCAAGGAGTGACCAGGGGGAGGACCTGGGGGACAGGGGGTACCCAGGCCTCTGCCTCCAGCCCTGGATGTGGTCTGCAAGCCTGGAACTTGGAGGGACAGGAAATCCCCAACATAAATGCCAATCCTCAGTCATTCCTGTGGGTCAGGTCTCTCTCCTCTCCTCTCCTCTCCTCTCCTCTCCTCTCCTCTCCTCTCCTCTCTCTCTCTCTCTCTCTCTCTCCATGGTTTAGCCAATTAAGGGATCATTGAAGGAAAAAAGGTAAATTAGAAGATGATGAGTCAATTAGATTAGCTACTAATTAGCTTTATATCTGTTAATGGAAGTGAGACTCTAAAGGGTGACATTGTACCAAGACTCAGATGTTCACATAAGTTTTACAACCTGAAAAACTTGGGTATTCGAGGAGGACAGTCTAAGGAGGCAGGTGTGGGGAGCAGGAGTGGGGGACACAAGGCAAGAAAATGCTGCTTTATAGATTGTCCAAACTACTTCAAGCTTCTTTAAGAGAGATTCTTTAAGACCAAAAATGTGGAGAAATATGAATAAATTATTTTAGGGCTGTTTAGAAGGCTTTTAATTCTAAACCAGTGTAAGGTCATTAAAACTTTGAGAAAGGAATTCTACATAAACCACTGACTACCAGAATTTTCATAACATAAATCATATTAACCATTTCACAAAGTAAATGCTGGAGGAAAATGCTCCCACCACCACCACCACCGCCATGATTTCAGTTCAGCACCTTGGATTATAAACCCTGCATGAGGTTCCAGGTCCTCTTCTACACACTTTACACACACAGTATTTCATATCATCCTTAACTAAACTTTATGATATGGGTGGGTTTGTTTTTTTTTCTGAACAGCTTTAATGAGATATAATTTACATGCCACAAAACTCATCTGTTTTAAGTGTACAAGTCAATGGTTTTTATGATACTCAGAGTTGTGCAGCCATTACTACAATCTAATTTAGAACATTCCCGCCATCTCAAAAAAACCCTCTTGTCCATTAGCAGTCATTCCCTGCTATGGTCTGAAGGTGTGTGTCCCGCAAGAATTCGTGTTCCGAAATTCTTATGTGATGGTCTTGGGAGATGCTTAGCTCCTGAGGACGCAGCCCTCATAATGAGATCAGGGCTCTTATAAAAGAGACCCCACACAGCTCCCTCCCCCCTGGCACCGTGTGAGAACACAGCCAGAAATCAGTCATCTGCAACTAGGGTTTCCAGGCGTGAATTCCCGCCCGTTCTCAGGAATTTTTTTCGCTTTCCCCTACCCGAATCCCGAGATATAAACTGTTTCCTGTTCTCCACAATGAATTGTTTCCACAAAATGACGGCCAATATTACCAATCATCTGGGTTCAAGGATCCAATTTTCCCAATTTCCTGACCAAATTTTCTTGGAATTTGGGAACAGAAAAGCGACAAAAATTCCTGAGAACAATGCAGGAATTCCTTCCCAGAAACACTAGTGATAAATAGGGAAAATGTCTAAGTGATACACTGTGAGTAGTACGTTTATTCCCATTGTGGGTATTACTGGGTTCAAGGAGCCGATTTTCCTGGTTTCCGGACCAACTTTTCTCGAGATTCGGGAACGGGAAAGCCAAGAAAATTCCTGAGAATGGGCAGGAATTCCCACATGGAAACCCTATGTGCAACCCCGAGCAGGGTCTTCCCCAGGCTCTGAAACTGCCATTACCATGATCCTGTACTTCCCAGGCTCCAGAACTGTGAGAAATCAATGTCCATGGTTTGTGAAGCCGTCCAGTCTCTGGCATTTTGTTACAGCAGCCCAAACAGACTGAGACACTCCTTATGCCCCTCACCACACACTACTCCCGTCCCTGGCAACCACTTGATAATCTCTATGGATTCAGCTATTCTGTACATTTCACACAAATGGAACCAAACAATATGTGGTCTTTCATGACTGTCTTCTTTCACTCAACATAATGTTTTCAAGGCTCATTTACATTGTAGCATTTTTCAGTACTTCATCCCTTTTTGTGACTGAATAATATTCCACTGCATGGGTATACAAGTAGAGGAGGTGCTATCTTTATCCTGATTTTGCAAATGGGGAGTTAATTTTGCAAGGTCAGAAGATGACCAAATAGAGAGCCAGGCAGTCTGCCTCCAGAGCAAACGCGTAAGCCTGCAACAACTGCCCACCACACAGTACTGACCTATTTAATCCCATGGTATGAATCACTTTCTTGTAAAAAACAATATCACTATATTATATGCATGTCATTTTCCGCAGTATCCAGGGATAAAAGCAAGCTGTCCAGGAGACTTGATTGATAGTTTCATGTTCTCATTAATATTTGCTCTTACTTATCCATTCATCCTGCCATCTGCTCCTCTCTCTAGCCGGCAAGTGATAAGAACACTTAAGATTCCAGAAAAGTTAAAGCATAAAACCTAAAATGGAAAACAAACAATATTCCTTGCATAACTAGAGAAAAGTTGCTGCTGGATGATTCTATTTTGCTTTTTATTATGGAAAATCTCTAACATTCGAAAAGGTGTAATGAACCCCCAGATATCTATCCCTCAGTTTCAACTCTTATCACCGATACCTCATCCACTCAAATGATTCTCAAATCATTTTGAAAAAAATCTCCAACATCGTATCTTTCAGTTGTAAACATTTCAATCGTATCTCTAAAAGACAAGGGTTTGTTTTGGGTTTTTTTTTTAAGAGCACAAACACAGTACCTTGAGTACATCTAAAGAAGAGTGAACAATCCTTAAAATCTTTCAATATCCAGTCAGTACTCAAATTTCACAAGGATCTCATAAATATTTTCTTCACAGTTTTTTTCAAATTCAGCGTCCTAATAAAGTCCCTTACATACAGCCAGTTAGTGGTTTTATGAGTCTCTTTAGTCACTTTACTCTATACTGTGTCCCTCTGTCTCCTTTTCTTGCCCAAAGCAGCATACCACTGTTCCACAAAACTTTTGAGAATCCTGAAAAGTTATTATATGTAAAGATACATATGTGAGTGGTGTATGTGGGTGTGTGATGTATATGTATAGCTATAGACATGAATACAGACTGTCCCCGATCTATGATGGTTCAACTTAAAATTTTTCAACTTTACAATGGTGCAAAAGCAATACACACAATAACTTACATGAGATATGCAACACTTTATTATAAAATAGGCTTTGTGTGAGACGATTTTGCCAAACTGCAGGCTAATGTAAATGTTCTGAGCACATTTAAAATAGGATAGGCTAAGCTATGATGTTGGATAGATTGAGTATATAAAACACATTTTTAAGTTTACGATATTTTCAACTTACAATGGGTTTATCGGGATGTAACCATATCTTAATTTGAGAATATAGATATAATAGATGTAGAGGTCTCCAAGTGCCAACCTGGTTATGCTCTATGTGTTTCTCTCGTCTTTTCTCACCCAGTCCCTGAAGGGCATTATCTCTACTTCCCTATCTTCACTGAAGCAGGGAATAAAACATTCCAAGTGCCACCCTAAGTTTGAGAAGATTCAGGGCTGGTTTTTCATTTTTCACTTCTGAGATTCTAGATAGGCCCAGCCTGGGAGCAGGTGAGAGCAAAGGCCGGCGAAACTAACAAGGCAAATTGGAGAGAGAGGGATAGAGCATCAGGCAAAACTTTCTGTAAGAGGGAACAGGTAGAGAGAGGAAGAGATTCAGAGAAGCCCACAAAGATGGAATCCTCTCCCCACTGACTCACCAGCCATGGGCCACCTGACCTCCAGTAATCCTGCACACTCAAAAGACCCCAGACCAGAAGGTCAGAGTCGGGGACGCCATGTGTGGGGATGAGGGGCCCAAGGGGGGCCCTGGGCCCTGCCCAAGGTAGAACAGTTAGCAGGAGCAGTGGCGGCCACACCACCACTGTGACATATAACATATGAACATGGACTTATGTGCAGATAGAGCCAGATGTCATCGAAACAAACTGATTCTCTTGGCACCTCTCAGCCAAGCACTGGAGATACAGAGATAGGGAAGTGATGGGCAGAGATGGACAAATCAATACAGATCGATGCAGGGACACTGTCCTGGCTGCCACCCAAACACTCACATGCATACACACGTGTAGCCTGCACACGCACAAACTAGCTACTACATATAGATGGAACTAGAGACAGCGGCTGAAAACCCTGGGCTGCGGTGCGGGTGTGCCTGGAGCCAATTTCAGTCAAGGGCACCCACCCCACCCCCATGGCTCTGGGCTTTGATTCATACGGTTTACTCTGCCACAGACATCCTCACTCTGCCTCTCATCCTCTCCACTGCAGACTCCGGGGGGCGTTTCGGGATCCTGCCCTCCCCCTTCAACCAGCTGTCATCCAACTGCCCTGCCTGGAACTGTCAGGGATGGACTTCACTGTGGACACAAATAAACACATAAATGACTTTAGACACGTCAATCCAGGACACTCTAATACAGGCGAATGGCTTAACAATCAGCAGTGAAGGTTCTGGAAATTGTCCAGGCATTGGGGTCAGGCAGGCCTGGTTCCTACACGAGTGATGCCTCTTACGAGCTGTGTAATCTTAAACCAGTCATTCAACCTGCCCGTGCTTCAGTTTCCTCACCTGTAAAATAAGGTGATGATGTTGCCATGAGAATGAAATAACATTAAGAATGCATGGTTTCAGGCCTGGTGTTTTCCCTGGAGTACATGCTCACTACATGTTTCCTGATCATCAGTCCAGCATCCAATCCACCAGGGTCTCCCCAGAGACAACAAAGAGCTACAGCCTTGAGAAGCACAAACCAACAGCCCAGAATGCCCTGTGAGTGTGACATCAGCAGCAAAGACAGCAAGGCTGCCAGGCGGAGCCACAGAGCATAGTGACGAGCTGCGTCAGAGGAAGGTGCCGAGGTGTAGCCCCCAGTTGCTGGTTTGTCCAAGGAGTTGCCCTTTTGCCTTTGCCTGGAAAGTGGGCTCATAACAGGAAGGTATCCCCAAGTGGCCTTCACGTGGAGCAGGATGGGGCATGGCTGCTACGGCCTCCGTGACCCACAACATGTGCATGCATCCATCCAGCCCAGCCCCAGCTTAGACCTGCGCTCACCGTTTCTCTGGTCCTGGGATCCTCAGCTCCTGGAGAGCTCTTGTGGTTCCCCATGGCTGTCCAACTGGCTCACAGCTGTCTCTCAGGAGAAGGTGCTCTAAATACAGGTGTATGTTTGATGTATTCTTGAGAGGGGGTCGACCTCAGTGTCCACCTATGCTGCCATCTTGCCGAAACCAGCTGGATCACTGTTCTGAGGACCAGCATGTGCCAGGTTGTGGACAAGATGCTGGGGAGACAGAGGTGGTCTAGGCATGGCTCCTGACCTCCAACATCACATGCTGGGCACGGGTACAAGAACAGTAGGATATGGACACAAGTGGATAACATAGCACAAAGTTAAAAGTATAATAGTAGTCACCAAGAAAATAGGAAGAACAGCAGAGATAACACAGGGAGAATGTATCCAATATCACCTAAAAGAACAGAGGAGATGTTCTCTGAGCTGTATCTATTAAATTCACTGGGGCATGAAGTGAAAGGAAGGCATTCCTGGAAGAAGACTGGCTCGTACAAAGGCACTGGGTCTGGAAAGGTGGGGGCAACAGCAGGGAGCAGTCCACACATGTTCTGAGAACTGAAGCAATCCAGCGTTGCTGGAGACTAGTGGCTAAGGTAGGAGAGTATGAAATGATATTGTCGGGAAGGGAGGGCCTGGGTTAGGAAGGGTCTTAGGGATCATACTGCAGAGCTTGAACTTGATCCTGGGTCAGTGGAGAGTCACTGAAGGTTTCCAGGCTGGGATTCAACTGATCAGATTCATACATATTCCCAAGTCCCCCCTGATGGCCGTGGATTCGAGAGAGAAAATACTGGTTGAGGAAATTTTGATAGGTCGTTATAGGACTAACATAGGTAAGAAATGATGAGGTTCTCCAACGGTGGCGATAGAGAACAGGTACATTCAAGGATGCTCAGGAAGGCTCGATAGCGGTGACAGAAAGTAAGGAGTTTCACCTGGTGACAGTGGTGGCACCAACCAAGACAGGAGGGAGCCAGATTTGGAGGAGAAATGGTGAGTTCTGGCACTGCGTCCACGAGACAGCCCTGCGGCCTTCATGTCACTGTCCGGGATTTCATCCCGACAGCAGCAAACACCAGCACTACCCGCCCTGAGAGGGGACAGACGAGCGCGACATCCAGGAACAAGTGTTTCCAAAACAGTGAGGAAACTCATGGAAGGAAAAAGCTGTGTCTGCTCCTGGAGGACTTATTTGTCTTTAACACACAGCGAGAAGGGTTATTTAGACCAATTACAGTGCATTGTCTTTTCCATATTCCCTCCAATTACAGCTGTGTTCTCAGCCGCCCCATGGGAAAACACTGCAACATCCTACTGACTTCTCCTCTGGAGGCTTCAGGCAGAGAGAGAGAGAGAGAGAGAGAGAGAGAGCCTAAATCCACCCATGTGAAGAGTGTGCTCCACTGCCCTGCACGAGGCCGCTGAGTCACAGCCTTGAGAGGCACAATGGATGAGTAGGGACCAGTTTTCAAGGGAGGTTAGCCTCAGCCTTCCCCAAACATCTCTGCCGACATTTCATTTCAGAAATCAGGTCAACTCAAAAAAAAAACAAATCTCCAAAATCGGTTCCCCAAATGACAATATCATCACGCGACCAGTTCTGCTAGTGGCCAACTCACGAGAAACCAAATCACAAGATCACTTGTCTCCCAAAAGCCAACTGGCATCATTGAGCATTGTTTCCTAGGTTTTATATTCATCTTGCCCCTCCGGCTGCCGATAATTGCATATAAAACAGCAGCGGAGGGAGGGGCAGGCCAGGCCTGAGAAAATCACAGGGGCAGAGGCAAGAACTGCGGTGAGGGCAAAACTTGGAAAATACCTTCAAGCTTTCAGAAAACTGGCTATTCAGTGACTTGCTCTAAGGGCAGATTTGCCTGGTTTCGGCAAATTGTCATGGAGCCTGTGGTGAGGACATCCTGGCTGCTCCCATCCACGCCCCAGAATCATGCCCACGGGCCATGTGCTCATGGGCCCCAGGACCCGTTTTATCCAATTGCCACGAGCACCGACTCCTGAGAGACCAGGCGCTTACCTCTCGCCTCCAGGTGACCAACAGGTGGCTCATTCCTCAGAGCCACGTCTGCATGTGGTGAACCAGGAGCTCTTTAAGCAGCCCCTTGGTCCACAGTTGGGAACCTGGGAGCCACAGCCGGGCCTTCTTGGGCCTTTCCGATTTTGAGAGACTGGTTTCTCCCCATAACCCCAACCCCAACCCACCCTCCTCCCAGCAGACAATTCCTTCCCAGCATCCCTGGTAATTCTGAGTGAGACCCTCTGTCCCAGAGACTCTCAAAATCAGTGCCATGGTCTCAGGGGGGGTCTCAGTAAGTTTTCTGGGTCAAGGGCAAGGACAATTTGAGGAACCAGAGTTACCAGCCTCATGTGCGCCCTGTTCCAAGCTGGGCTGAGGCCAAAGCAGGGGCACCAGAGAGCCTCGCGGGAGAAGGCCCAGTGTACCCACTTATGCCCAAGCCTCCCCACCTCCTCCAGGGCCTGTCCACAGAAGGCCCGTGTCCATGTGGGCTGCAGGCAGAAGCACGGCAGCTGGTAGAGCCTGAGAATGGCCCTGGAACCAGGCTGGGAAAGTCCTCTGAGACTGGGACTCAGCAACTAGCACTCCCCAGGGCCCCTCGGCACCCTCCTGAGATGGGGCTGAGAGAACTCCGGCCAGACCAGAGAGGCCACTGGCCCCAGCAGGGGCCTGCAGAGCTCAAGGCGGACTAACCTGGCAGATCCAAAGTGGAACTAAGGACCGGGACGGGCAGTGGGGGGTCCTCGCTTGGATGCTGGACAACTTTGGCAGCTCCGACTTGGTGCCCATGGGCTCCTGACCAGCCTTTGTTGAACTGGACCCAAATGGCAAAGCAGTGGTTCCAGAGCATGGCCCAGCTCCTGCCCCCAGGCACCCATGGGCACCTTCAGGCCACATACCCTGGCTCCAACCAGCACCAGCAGCACCGTGTTTTGCCAAAACAAAGAGGAAACATGCCCTTCACCTTCTCTCAGGTATGGTGAACATTTTGTTCTAAAGAAAATGTCCTGAGACCCTAAGCACCAGATGGGAGCAGGCATTCTATTGCTCCCTGGGGCCCTCAAGCCAAGAGAAATTCTGGTGTGACCTATGCCTGTGGCCTTGGGGACGCTCCCAGGGGAGGCAGGCGGGAGCCCCCAGTGGGAAGCACAGAAACCCCAGGGCATTAAGGTCACCCGCACCAACAGCCCCAAAAGCCAAGAGCTCATGGCCACAGACGTCTGCTCTGCAGCTCTTAGAAATGTGTGCCAGGGTCGGGCAAGAGGCTCTGAACCGAGTACCTAGTTCTCTGCGTACGGCACAGGTCTCGGCCCAGGCTGCCTGGGTGGGTGGGAAGAGGAAGGCGGGGATGGCACTGGGGTGAAACTACAGAGAGCCCCAGAGGCTGGTACGCAACACCCAGAACGGGGTTCAAATGACCTCCTGCACACCTGGACTGATCTCTGTAGTTCCCACGTCACCTCCCAGCAGACGTGCCAGCAGCAGGACACATTTCCTCATATGCCCCAAACCTTGGCCCTAGGTGGGCTTGCTTTTGAACTTATCACTCAGACTCCTACAGCTTACCTGCACCCACCCAACCTGGCCTGCACCCAGGGCCTCCACTGCAGCCATTGCTTTACAGAGCCAGACAACCGGGGTGGTGGCGGGGGTAGGGGTGCGGGGTGACAGGGGCAGTGGCAGAGCTGAACCGTCCCTCATCCAGCTGCCACTTAAGGACCCAGACATCACATGGTAAATGGAGACCCCATTCACACGACTGCAGGGAGACCTAGTACTAGGCAGAGAGGCCCCTGACACTCTGAAAGCCAGCGAGGGTGGCACCAGCTGAGAGCAAAGCCAGGAGAAGGGAACAGACTTCTCTGGGAGTGAGCTGACTCAGAGAGACAAGGAGAAGAGGGTCATGGTGGGCCCAGCAGAGAGTGAGGAGTGGACACCTGGCCAGTGGACATGAGGGGCTTGGTGAACTGGAGTCATGGGTGGGTCTGCCCTTCCTTTGAACTTGGACATTTTAAGTATTTGGTGAAAACTATAGACTTTTCCCAGATAAAAAGTACAAACATGTATACATGCATCCGCCCTCCCCACAAAACACACACACATTTTCATACAATTTCAAGGAGCTTATAGAGTCCATGAACCCAAGAAGAGAACCTCTGAATGACAGGAAGTCCTATGTATTTTGTACATTAAGTTATAACAAGTATTATTAATTACTGGTACCTCTTTTCTTGTTCCCTTATTTAATTATTCTCTAACTCCTATTCTAGACTATAAGCTCCATGAAAGCAGAAGCGTTGACTGTCATTCTCTGTGAATAACCAGTACCTAGAACAGAGCCTGGCATGCAGCAGGCACTTGCTGGGCGAATAAATGGGTTTACAACTTGGTGCTTCAGTACTTAGAAGCTGCTGTGGCCTTGCTCCCATGGGTCTGCAAACCAGCATGGGACAAACCACAAAAAAAGAAGTGCACTTTTAACACCCACCACCACCAAAACTAGCCCCTGGCGTCAATTCCACATCAACCCGCACAGAAGCCAAGGGCCCTAGAATTGAGTGCTCAGCCCTTCTTCCTCTGGGAGTCTGGGGTGAGACTCTGGGGGCATGTAGAATTCCAGGGTCTGCATCACCCTGAGGAGGTGGCCCACCAGCCCTGGAGAGCAGCGGGGAATTTGCATGTGTACCTCTGCCTCCCAGCCAGAGACGGGAGGCGGGAGGCGGGTAAGGGCCTCACACTGCTCACCATTGATCTCCACTAATGAATTTCTTGGTGGAAAGGAACAAACTGCTCCACAGTGAGACTGGCCAAGGCCGCCCCAGCGCGGCAGCCTAGCGTCTCTGGCATGCTAATTACCCTGCTGTCTGGCTACATCTGATCAGCTTCTCCCCACCGATTTGCTAATCTGTCCCCACCTGATGGCTGCCAAACAGGCCAGAGATTTACTAATCAACCCTAATGCTGACAGTTGATAAAGGAAGAAAATTATAACATTGAGATTAAGAACCATGATGTCAGCTTGTAGGAGATGGGATTCACTTAGCTTCTTTTGTAGTGCATTTCAAGGACTATTAGTTGAAATCGCTCATTGTATTCAGGATCCCTGATATAAATCCTGACTGGCTCCACCCTTTCTCTCCCGTGTGAGACAGATTCCAGCAAGCCAGCATGACTCACTTTTGTGATGGATACTACACAGATGGATTATCAAACTAACACGACTTTGGAGACCATAAGGGATATGCAATTGTTTGAATGAATTCAGGTATGATGGTTTCTTTGGCATGGAAAATAGAACCCCTGTGACAGGCAGCATTGTATCTGGAAAAGGTGATGGAATTCGTTCAACAGCTTTATTGAGGTATAATTGATAGGCAATAAACTGCAAATAGTACAGTGTACAATTTAATACATTTTCAACATATGTATCACCACAACCACCACACAATCAGGATGGTGAACATATTCATGACGCCCAGAGTTTCTTTGTGCTCCTTCGTGGTCCTTCCTGCCCACTCCCATTCCAAGGCAACCACTAATCTGCTTGTCACTACAGATTAGTGTAAATGTTTTAGAGTTTTACATAAACGTAAGTATACAGTATGTACTCTTTCTTGTCTGTCTTCTTTCGCTCAGCCTAATTATTTTGAAATTCATCCATGATGCTGCTTGTACCAATAATTGATTCCATTTTATTGCTGAGTAGTATTCTATTATATAGATGCACCACAATTTGTTTTATCTATTCACTGTAGATGGACATTTCAGTTGTTTTCATTTGGGGCTATTACGAATGAAGTTGTTATGTAAATCTTTTTGTGGACATATGCTTTCATTTCTCTTGGGTATATACCTAGGAGTAGACAGGCCAATATGATAGGTGTACGAGGTCTGACAATTAAGTTCACAAACTTGCCACCATGTGTTTATATTGGCAGCACTGTACAAACAGCTCGGTAAGGTTTCATAACCTTGGTGTGTCAGGGTCTCACAGCTGTGTTATTGTCGACATGTGGCGGTGTCTTGATGAGTGGCGTTCATTATCGTTGTTGTGTGTTTTTGTGTGCCATTGTGAGAATGTCTGGGCTAGTATTAGAGCAATGAACAAACATTAAATTTCTTGTTAAACTTGGCAAGATTGGAAGTGAAATCAGGGACATGTTAGTCCAAGTTTATGGGAATAACGCCATGAATGGATTAAACGCTTTCCTGAAGGGAGAGAACTCATCACTGATGAAGAAAGGTCGGGGCAGCCAGTAACAAGAAGAACTGATGAAAACATTGCAAAAATTCATCAAATTGTGAGTCAAAATCATAGGCTGACTGTGAGAAGCACAGGAGACCAACTAAACATCGATAGAGAAACAGGAAAATCTTAACTGAAAATCTTGGCATGAGAAAGGTGTGTGCAAAAATAGTCCCAAAGGAGCTCACTGATGAACAAAACCAAAGGAGAGTCAAAGTTTGCCAAGACCTTTTGGAGAGGCAAGACGATGTTTTGGGCTTGTAATTACTGGTGGTGAAACATGGCTGTACTGATACAACCCTGAAACAAAGTGTCAAAGGGCACAACAAAAGTCAGCCAATTCTCCATGACCAGAAATCAAGAGTCCAAATCAAGAGTCAAAATGATGTTGCTAACTTTTTCTGATATCAGAGGGATTATTCATTATGAATTTATACCACCAACTGGACAAATAGTTAACCAAGTTTACTATTTGGAAGTGCTGAAAAGGCTACATGAAAAAGTTAGACGAAAACAACCTGAACTTTCCGCCAACAATTCATGGCTCTTGCATCACAATACACCAGCTCACACAGCACTGTCTGTGAGGGAGTTTTTAGCCTGTAAACAAATAACTGTATTGGAACACCCTCCCTACTCACCTGATCTGGCCCCCAATGACTTCTTTTTTTACCGAAAGATAAAAAATATATATATTGAAAGGAAGACATTTTGATGACATTCAGGACATCAAGGGTAATAGGACAGCTCTGACGGTCATTTTAGAAAGAGTTCCAAAATTGTTGTGAAGGGTGGACTAGGCACTAGCATCAGTACATAGCTTCCCAGGGGGAGTACTTCGAAGGTGACCATAGTGATATTCAGCAATGAGAGATGTATTAACAGCACTTTTTCTAGGATGAGTTTGCGAACTTAATTGCCAGACCTTGCATAGTACATGGTACGGATTGAAATTTATTTCTTAGCACATATTTACTTGTTCTAGCACCATTTGTTGAAAAGACTATTCTTTCTCCAGTGAATTGCCTTTGCACCACTGTTGCAAATCAGTCATCCATATATGTGGGGATCTATTTTGGGTTTCTCTATTCTGTTGCAGTGGTCTTTTTGTCCATGTTTATACCAAAAACACACTGTCTTCTTTATTGTAGTTATTTTTAGTGTTTTGAAGTCATGTAGTTTTCCTCTAAGTTTATTCTTCCTTTTCAAAGTTGTTTTGGCTATTTTAGGTGCTTTGCATTTCCATATGAATTTTAAAATCAGCATGTCAATTTCTACCCAAAAATAAGTATACTGGGATTTGTGGTGGGATTGTATTGACTCTATAGATTAATTTGAGAACAGATATTTTCATAATAATGAGTCTTCTAGTCTATGAACACCATATATCTCTCCATTCATTTAGATCTTCTTTAATTTCTCTCAGCAACGTTTTACAGTTATCAGTGTACAGACCTTGCTGATTTTGTCAGTTTGATCCCTAAGTATTTCACATTTTATACTATTGTAAATAGTATTTTTTATTTTGATTTTAATTGTACACTGCTATTATATGGATTTTTATATGTTGATTTTTTATACTATAATGTTGCTAAACTCACATGTTAATATTCTAGTAGCTCTTTTGTAGATCTCATTGAATTTTGCCAAAAATGATCATGTCATCAGTACATAAAAGTTTTAGTTTTCTTTCTTTTCAGTCTAGATGGCTTTTATTTCTTTTTCTTGTCTAATTATACCAGCTAGAAACCTCAGATACAATGCTGAATAGATGTGGGAAGAGTGAACATCCCGGTCTCCTTTCCGATGCCTGAGGGGAAAGCATTCAGTCTTTCACTATTAAGTATGATGTTAGTTGTACACTAATCATAAATGTCCTGTATAAGTTTGAGAAGTTCCTTTATATCCCTAGTTTGCTACGTGTTTTAATAGAACTGGATGTTGGATTTCGTCAAATGTTTTTTTCTGCAACATAATCAAATGGTTTCTCCTTGTAAGTCTGTAGTCATGGTGAATTACATCAATTGAATTTTGAATGCCAACCCAGCCTAGCATCTCTGAGCTAAGCCCCACTTGGTCATAATGAAGCATCCTTTATATATACTGTTGCTAAAGTTTTGTTGACCGTTCTTTATGTGTCTGGGTTTATGAAGGATATTGGTTTAGTTTTTTTGTAACATTTTGTCAATTTTAGTATCAGGATAATACTGGTCTCATACAATAAGTTGGGAAATATTCCCTTCTCTTCAGTTTTCTGGAAGACTGTCTAAAACTGATATTTCTTCTCTGAGAGTATAGCAGAATTCAACAGTGAAGCTATCTTGGTCTAGAGTTCCCCCCTCCCCCACCGCCCCAAGCTTTTTTAACTACAAATTCAGTTTCTTTAATAGATATAGGCTTTTTCAGGTTTTCTACTTCTTCTTGGGTGTGATTTAGTAGTCTGTGTCTTTCAAGGAATTTGCCCATTTCAGCTTGCTTATCAAATTTGTTGGCATAAAGTTTTTCACAATATCCTCTTATTTTTTAAATGTCTATAGAATGTGTAGTGATGTCACTTCTCTCATTCCCGATGGTAATTTGTGTCTTTTCTCTCTCTCTCTCTCTCTCTCTCTCTCTCTCTCTCTCTCTCTCTCTCTTCTCTCTCTCTTTTTTTCTCTCTCTCTCTTCTCCTAATCAGTATGTCTAGAGGTTTATCAATTTTATCTTCACAAAGAACCAGAGTTTGGTTTCATTTATTTTCTCTGTTGTTTTTCTGTTTCCTATTTCTTTGTTTTCCACTCTTATCTATATTATTTATTTTCTCCTGTTTATTTTGCATTGCATTTACTCTTTTATTTCTAGTTTCTTAGGTAGAGGCTGAGGTAATTGATTTGAGACCCTTCTGCCTTTCTAAGAGACAATGGAACTTGAAGTCACACAGCCATTCATTTTTGTAACTTTTTGGCTTTATGACCTTAGTCTAATTAAATAATGTGTCCTGCCCTCAGTTTTCCCATCTGGAAAATGGGACCAAAAGTACCTACCTTTCAAGACTATTGTAACAATTAAATGAGATCAAATTTTAAACACCACGCCCAATGCTAGCACATAGTAATTGCTCATGCAGTTCTTCTTTCCTTCCTATGATAAACAATCACCCCTTCACTTCCTTAGGTCACACTCAAGGGTACATCACAGACCCCAGAGTCACAAGATACAGAAATTGATGCAGTCACAAAGTTCAGCAGATCTGATCTATTCATTTAGAGAGAAACAAACTGAGGTGCAGAGATCAGTCCGAAGCAGAACCTGTGGTTTGGCTTACAGGTCCAAGCTGGGAAAACTAGAAATCCAGAGACAGCTTTTCCATGTCAACAATGGTCGTGGTAGACATCCCAGAGGATAATCAAGAAAAAGTTTCCCCAGGTCCCTTTTAACTTTTACCTCAGCATCTGACCCTTTAATTAACAAATCCTCACAGGACACAAATCCAAGTGGGTTGCAGTAGGAAAACTATGGTCTTTGGGGTCAGACATACCTGCTCTGCCACCTGCTGGATCTGTGACCTCAGACAAGTTACTTAACCTCCCTGAGGCTCGATTTCATCATTAACAAACTGGGGATGATAGTAATACCAAACATCTGATAAGCACTTTCTATGTGCCAGGCACTAAGTGTTATCCCAGTGCCAGCTCTTCTAAACCTCTAGAATGCTACACTGTAGAAACCTATGGGAATCAGAAACACACAGATTGAGTGCCTTACCCAAGCACACATTAGCTAGAAAGAGTGGAGGTGGGATTTGAACTCAGACAGTATGCACCGGAGGCTGAGTGCTACCCCACCACCCACTGCTCCTAATTAGACCTCTCGACCAGCATTTTAGGAGAATTAACAAATATGTCCAAGGGGCCAAGCACCGAACTAGGCCAGGAAATGTGAGATCCCCAAGAGCAGTCAGAGGGCCGAGAGCCACAGGCACAAAAGGTGATGCTCCTGCAGCTGCACAGGTGCTGAGAAGCCCTGGGGCCACTCTTGGTGCTGCCCTACAGTGTTTCCCCGAAAATAAGACCTAGGCAGACAATCAGCTCTAACGTGTCTTCTGGAGCAAAAATTAATATAAGACCTGGTTATATTATATATATTATATTATATATATTATATTATATTATATTATATTATTATATTACATTATATTAGACCCGGTCTTATATTATAGTAAAATAAGACCAGGTCTTATATTAATTTTTGCTGCAAAAGACACATTAGAGCTGATTGTCCAGCTAGGTCTTATTTTCAGGGAAACACGGTTGCTCCAGGGAGGTATTTATTCATGCTGGCTCAGGCTGAGCTGGGCCTGGAGCTGACTTGCAGCTGGAATTGGCCATTATCGGTTCATTTCCATACAGCAGCTTCACGGGGAAATTAATTCAAGGAGAAGCGCCCACTCCCATCTTCTAAGGTGTTTCTCCTGCACAGTTGCTACGTGAGGCACACAAGTAGAGATGTCAGAGCCATGAGGACCCCCACTCCCACCCCGTCATGATTAGTGGCAGGGAAATGAGTCTCAGAGGAAGAGACCTGCCCAAGGCCCACTGGGCAGGACTGAGGGGGACCTGGTCTCCAGGCCTGTGCCCTGCCCTGCCCTGCCCAGGAAGCTGTAGCTGTCCCACTGGGACACCCTGAAGAAAATGTTCACGGTGGCCTTGGGGACGAGAGGGAACTGAGTGAAACGGGGAGGGTGTGCAAAGGAGAAATTTGATTTCTACTTCATATACTTCATTGTTGTTTACACGTTTACAATCAGAAAGTACATATTCTCATCACTTGAGAAGTTTATTTACTTTTAGGAGTCACGGAGAGCCCTTGCTTTTGTGCTCTGGCTGAGGGCAGAGCTTATAGCTGATGTCACTGGAGCCTTCAGACCCCAGCTCCGAGTAGTGGAGCCGACCCAGATCCTGGCCTCAGCTGTGGGGAGGGAAGAGAAGGAAACTCACAGGGCGGAGCACCCACTGTACCAGGCACCTCGCCGGGCTGCCGTGAGTTGGGCATTGATTCTTCATGGCACAGGTGGAGGTTAATTTAATTCAAGACAGTGAGCAAAAGAGCTGTGTGGGTTTGAATCCCACTCCTCCCCTGCAGGGGCTGAGGGCAGGGGGCCCATGTGACTGGACCACCTGCTCAGTTGTGCCAGTCCCCAGGCCAGTGAGGGCTTGGGCCCCTGCTCCCTTCAGGGAAAACCAGTTCACCTCCCACAAAGCAGCCCAGAGGGAAAAAGGGAGTTACAACCCGGAGAGCAGCCCCCACTGGGCCTGGGCCCCCCGCACCCGCTCCCCCTGAGCCTGCTGCCTAAGCACGGCAGCTTCCATTGCCAAGACCCAGTCCCCAGGGGAGGTGGAAGCTTCTAACCCAGGGTGCCAGAGGGCTGGAGGGTGGGGACCAGCATTTACAGCACTCCCTACGCTCAGGTACCAGGCGCTAGCAGAGCTGCTCTGAAGCTGCAGGATACATGTCTGCTCCACTCCCCCACCCTCCACCCACCCCTGCCAACTTCCTCTGTTAAAAAATTAACGATCACAACACCCACTCGTCACTCCCCCTACTTGGAACACCAGCAATCTCATTTAATATTCTGACAATGCCATGGGATATATTCCCCCATTTAGTGTATCTGCATTTGACAGAGGAGGAAACTGAGGGTCAGAGTGGTCCGGCTAAGGAACTGGTGCACAGAAGCTGAACCCATTTGAGACTCTAATCACAAGGAGCACAGGGGAAACAACTGTCTGAGACACAGAAGCCACAGGCAAAGTCACCGTCTGCCAGGCCCAGGACTCTCCTGACACCTGCCCAGAGAAGCAGCAGGTGGCCCTATTTCTGAAGTGCCCATTTTCAACTGTCCAAAGACCCCTGCTCTCTGATTTCCTGCTGTCTCAAACTTCACAGATAGCTGCTGGCACTTTCTGAGGCTCTATTTCCCAACTCTGAAAAGAAAGGGGGTACACAGGGTCATTTCTGTAACGTTCTGTTACCATGGGAACCCATGAGTCAAACTGGACTTGCCACCTTTCCTCTCAACTCTCTCTCGTGCTGTTCTGTGGGATCAATGAACCACTGCCCTTCCAGGCTGGAAGTGGGACCTTCAGGGAGCATGTGATGCCCACTTCCTCCACAACCCACCCTAACCAATCCGCTTCCAACTCTGTCACACACGCACATGTGCATGAGCAAGCGTGCGCATGCACACACACACACACACACCACACACACACACACACACACACACACACTTCTACTTCGTTCCATACCCTGCACTAAAAATATGACTGTGTACATCCTGACCATGAACCTGCATTAGCTCCAATAGCAGGGTTTCCTAATTTTAGGAATACTGCCATTTGGGGGCCAGAAAGTTCTTTGTTGTTGGGGGCTGTCCTGGGAAAAGGCGCACTGGATGTTAGCAGCATCCCTGGCCTCTACCCACTAGATGCCTCTAGCACTCCTCCCTACTCCTGTTATGACAACCAAAACTGTCTCCAGACATAAGACAATGCCCCACTAAGAACCACTGCTCTGTAGGGGAAAGTCCAGACTTCTAACCTAGTTTTCCAGGCCCTTCATTTTTGCCTGCAAACTCACGTAACTTTATGTCCCATGATTCCCCGTCTCAAAATCTTGATGCTTTTCTACACTCAGCTGCTCCCCTCCGGGAGCACCCAAATCTCCCTGCCTTTCAGGATCAAATGTGCTCCCACAGGAAGCCTTCCCGTGACTCAGCCCCATGTCCTGCCTTCCCTTCAACATAAACTATGCCCTTAATTACGCTCTGTGTCGCCATCTTGTCCCCCAGCCCCACGCAAATAATAAACACCCTGAGAGTGGGACATGTGGCGTGGTGCCAGACTGGCTCTCCAGAATGAAAAGCACTGGTGCACAGAACTTGCTGATTTCCATGGTGTAAATACTCCCACCAATTTCTAGCTACCAAAGTGCTGTCACTGAACATGGAGTTGGGAAGACGTGGCACAGTAGCTCTGGTGAGCCTGTGCACATGGGCTCCAGAGCATCACACATGGCTCCTCCCCTCACTGCCCCTGTCTCCACAACAGATGTGTGGGCCCCAGCAATCTCCCTGTGTTGGTGCCGGTGCCCTCTGCAATGTTGAGGGGAGTCTGGGGTAGCACCCCACGGCCACAGCCTGGCTCTGTGGCAGGGCCTGTGGCTGTAGTGGCAGTGACCAAGGTGAGAGGGAGGTGCAGTGAACCCCTGGGGAGGACGTAATGTCTCTCCCCCAGCTCCTCTCCCCAGGTTCCAAAGTGCCCCTGACACACCACCGTCCCCATCCTGCAAGCCAGGGGTTCAAGTCAAGCCTGACTCTCCCTCTGAGTTCCCCTCACAGGATAGGCCGTAAGTAACCGGAAGCCCACAGGAAGAATTTCACCTTGAGCTGCCCTAGGCCCTCCAGTGAAACCTGGGCCGATTTAGAAGGAGGTAAATTTTATTGATCTTTCTTGGTGACTGTTGGCAAGATTCATAGCTGGCCTCAGACAACATTCATTTGTGGTTCTGACTTTAATTACCACAGGCACCTGGGGTGTGAGTGTGTGTGTGTGTGAGTTTATGTGGGCGTGTGTATGTGCATGTATGTACATGTGTGCATGCATGTGTGTGTGTGTGTGTGTGTGTGTGTGTGTGTGTCTGTAAGCCTCCAGATCGCTAGTCCTGTTATTTCCGTTATATTTAACCCATTTCACACGACGAGCATCGGCTCAGTGCCTCCTCCATGCTCCTAGCTCCCTTGGGGCGGCCCCTCTGGGAAGTCTCAGCTCCCTCTGGTGGTCCTGATTCCATGACCATCTTTCCCATTTGTCCCTTTAGCCCGGTGTCCCAGTGTCTTCCTACAGTTGTTGGTCTGGGTTGCTTCCACTTCACATGTTTCACCTCTGCCGACACGTCAGTAGTTGGCCATGTGAAATCCCCTCCTTGAACAGCCTGGCTTGGGCTGTGTTTCCCTCACTGAACCCCAGCTGGGACTTCCTGTGTAGACAGTACACAAGGAGTCTGGGGTGATGAGAGAAAAGTCGGGGTGAGAGGCTGACCGTGAAAGCTCCATGGGCTACCTGAAGGGATTTAAACTCGATCCTTGAGGAGACAGGGTGCCACTGCAGGGCTCTAAGCAGGGTGCTGAGTTTAAGGAAGGTGACTTTGGTGGCAGAAGAAAGAATGAATGGATGTCTTCCAATAGCTGTAACATGCAAATGCACACTCACACACAAATCCATACCACCCACACACATGCACACGCACACACACACAGACTACCAAGTGACTATACTATTTTTCTAATACCCTCGGAAAGCCAAGTGGACAAAAGGTGAAAACAACCCAAATGTCCATCGACAGATGAACAGATTAACAAAATGTGATAAATACACACACACACACACACACACACACACACACAAATGCAGCCCTAAACAGCAAGGAAATTCTGACACTGCTACAACATGGATGAACCTTGAAGACACTGTGCTGTACAATAAGCCAACCACAGAAGGACAAATCTTGTATGATCCCATTTATGTGAGGTACCGAGAGTAGTCAACTTCATAGAGACAGAAAGTAGAAGGGTTGGTGCCAGGAGCTGGGGCGAGGGGTGGGGTCTTAGTGATGATGGGGGCAGTTTCATTTTTACAAGATGAGAAAGTTCTGGAGACACATGGTAGTGATGGTGGCACAGCTATGGGGTGTACTTAATGCCACTGAACTGTACACTTAAAAATTGTTAAAATGGACATTTTTATGTTGTGTATATTTTACCAATAAAAAAATAAAAAGTGAAAAAGCAAAGCGGGAAGTTCCCAACACACAGGCAGACTCTAGTACATGTCGCAAGGACCAACAAGTGACATTCCTTTATACCTACATTTGTGGCAATGCCACAGAGCCGTGAGGGTCTCCAGCAACAAAACCCACAAACACGAAAACGCTGGTGGCCCCCAGGGCCTGTCACACACAGCGTCTCCTGACTGGGAACCCCCTCTGCACTCATATCGGCTTGGCTCCATTCCACCAGACAGGACACCCCACAGGAACCACCCTTCCTCGCCACCCACTCCCACTGGCCTCCACCAAGCTGCAGCTGACTCAGTTCTCAAATCACTTCTCCTAAGAGCTGCTGTTAGCCAAAGGGGGCCCCTGTTCCATTTCATCTGGTTTTCTTATTTTGGATTTTGTCCCTGACTTTCTGCCTAATTACACTTCCTCTCAGCCGCATGACATCCAAGAACTTATCTTCCTCCAAGCCACAGAAAGAACAGAGACCAGATCGGGTCTGTTCTGCTCCCAAACTCCTCTCTTCCTGCCTGCCTGCCTTATTTTGGTTCCTGGCACCTCACCACTTTCTTCCTAGCTTCCTAACCAGAAAACACGGAGTTCCCTGCAACCCAGCAACTCCACTTTCTAGCAATCCTTCCCACAGAAATATGTAAGCACACCCACAAAGCTGTACATTCAAGGGCGTGCATTATAGCACTGCTTATAACAACAAAATAACTAGAAACCAACTAAATGAGGAAATGGGGTAACAAAGCCCAGAGTCCACCCTGCAGAATGTTGTACAGCAGGTAAGAAGAACAAGGTTGAACCAAGTGGGCCGACATGGGATGAAAGGCCCAAAGCAGGTCGAGTAAAAAGCACCACACAAACTACACAGGAGATGTGCTCCTATCCTGCTTTTGAAAACCACCGCATATGTGAATGTGGATGGCTTATGTAATGTACATGTGACGTGCCCAGGAAAGGACCTCTAGAGGAAGCAGACAGGGGGGCGGGGGGGGTGGGGAAGTGGGGCCTCAAGGACCCTTACAGTTTTCACCTTTAATGCCTATGTTGTTTACATTTTTTAACAAGAACATATGAGGTCAGACAATTAAGTTCACAAACTCATCCTAGAAAAAGTGCCACATACCTCATTGCTGAATATCACTATGGTCACCTATGAAGTACTCCCCTTGGGAAGCTATGCAGCGACACCAGCACCTAGTCCACCCTTCAAAGCAATTTTGGAACTTTTTTTCTGGAATGGCCATCAGAGCTGTCATCATATTATACTTGATGTCCTGAATGTCATCAAAATGTCTTCCTTTGTCTTCGGGTAAAGAAAGAAGTCATTGGGGGCCAGATCAGGTGAGTAGGGAGGGTGTTCCAATACAGTTACTTGTTGACTGGCTAGAAACTCCCTCACAGACAGAGCCGTGTGAGCTGGTGCATTATCGTGACACAAGAGCCATGAATCGGTGGTGAAAAGTTCAGGTCTTCTAACGTTTTCATGCAGCCTTTTCAGCACTTCCACATAGTAAACTTGGTTAAGTGTTTGTCCAGTTGGTACAAATTCATAATGAATAATCCCTCTGATATCAAAAAAGGTCAGCAACATCGTTGCAACAAGTTCGCGAACTTAATTGTCAGACCTCATATTGATTTCATGTCTTACATAATAAAAAAGTAATCTCAAAGAAGAACTCACAGAGAAATTAACGCAGAGTGTTGTACCCTTCCAAGCTTCCCAATTGCCGTTAGAACACGCACCACCTCCACCCGCAAGGCTGGGCGCCCCACGTCCCAGTTCCTGACCCCAGACTCCAGACTGCAGCCAGGCATCATCTCTTCCAGCTCCCGGAACAGTCCTGCTTTCTCTCCCCTATTGCTCTCCCCTCTGCTCAGGACTCCAAAAGGCCTTCCCAGGCTCTGCCAGGCAGGCTGAGCTCCCTGCCCGAGCTCCCGTGGCCCTCACAGCACGGTCTTCATCAGGACTGTCCACCCCACTTAGGGCAAAGACCAAGCCTGGCTTGCTCACCTCCAGTTCCCCAGAGCCCCGCACGGCACCTAGAACTTAGTGGGCAGCTGCACAATGGAACTGGGCTGGTTGGATGCTGGAGGCCTCGCTCAGGGAGTAATCAGAACAGGAATGCACGGATTCCATGACTTCCTTCAAGGCCAGCCCAAAGGAAGATTACACAGGGCCATCCCCACCCTTCTCCGGGATGCTGAGCGCCAGCCTTGGACCAGCTAGGCCATCAGAGGGCCACACTCCACAGTCAGCGAATGTGAAGCACCAAACAAATCCCACCTCTGCATGTGCTTTAAAGCTGAGCAGGAGTTACCAGCCATTCTGTCATGGGTCTTCCCTGCGTGGATCAGGTCCCTCTGGGGGAATTCTTTGCAGGGCTAGAGAGGCTGATCCCTCTGAGGAGCCAGCTGCCCTGCTTCTTTCTTTCCCAGGGCCCGGAGGCCTTGTAAGCTGCAGCTTCCTCCCTTTTCACTCTGGCTGCCAGGAAAGCACGAAAGCGTGGTCACCCTCCCTAGCCAGTGAAGCCACTGTCTTGACTTTCTGATTGCCGCTTTCTTAACCTCATCATTTCTCTCAGCCTCATTGGAAGCCTCCGCAACCCTCTCTGGAAGTGCGCAGGAAATAAACAACTAAGCAGATAGGCAGACCAGGCAACCTAAAACAATTAAACCCAAAGTCAAAAGAGACGGTGCCAGGTCCATGTGGAGGCTCCTATGTGGGCCAAGGTGGGAGGTGGGGGTGAGGTAGCAGCCGAGTCCTCACAGGCACACATCCATGGCTTGGAGGGTAACTTCCATCAAAGAAGTGGATAAAGAGAGGCCTGGAGAGGAGACGTAATGCTTCCCACAAGAAAAATGGCCATGCCAGGCATAACCCCCATCTTCTGGTTCTAAGTGGTCTTGGCACCACTCTCAGAGTCTCCACTGGGAAACATGGGGTGGGCAGCTGCCTCCATGATCAAAAACACTAGGCTTCTTACAATGGAGAACAGGCCACATGATATACAAGCAATTTCATCCTTTCACAGCCCACGGTGATGCAACCAAGCAGGTCCGGGTTCCATTCCTGAGCGTCCCACTGCACAGGAGGACAAGCCTCCATGTCACAGCACACACCTCGCACCAGAAGAGGGTTACCCCTACCTTGGACATGACACATCGGCCACTCACATGCCCCCAAGGCCAGGTGATACAGCCCCACCCACCCTTCCCGCTGTCACCTTCTGTCATTTCCCGCTCTTAGAGGAAGCTGCTGGGCTCCCAAAACACACTGCGCTATTTCACACCCCAATGTTTTACACACAGCCTTCCCCTTCCTGGAATTCCTTCTTCCCTCCCCCACCTGAGGAAGGCTTCCTTCCTCTCAGCTGCACTTCAAAATCCCCTGCCTCCAGGGCAGGGTGGGGATTTAGGCGTGAGGACTCACAGGGCAGTTTGTCCAACCCGCTGGGCTCAGTCAGAGACCAGCACAGCCGCTGGCACTGTCCTGGGTACAGAGGAGGAGTGAGAAAATGAGAAATAGTCTGGGACCACAGGGAGCTCAATCGCCCCCAGATCCATCATTTCATTTCAATTCAACCTCCAAGTACCCCTTGAGGTAGGCATTTTTATATCCCCACTACCAAAAGGAGAAAACTAAGGCTGAGACAGAGCTGTCAGTGTGCACAGAGATAAGTTAGAAAAAGGCGGAGGCAGAAATGAACCCACATCCTCCGACAAGCTCACCCACCAAGCCCTAGAGGCCACGACATTTAGTTGGTGTTCATTCCTCCTGTGAAACCATGGGGACAACTTTCTCAAGGGCTGGGCCCATCTGAACTCGCATCAGCCATGGCCCCTGGATACACAGTCACTCCCTACACACTTGCCAAGGAGGGAGGTATGGAGGGAAACTCAGGGGTTGAGTACGCTGGTTCGCTGCTGGGAGTGGAGGGCAGGGTGCTGCCTTCAAACATCTTTGGTCTCCCTAGTAAATGCGTATCACTACTGTAATTAGAAATCACAAATAAAGAAACAAATGCTTCCTGGAAGAATAAAGGGACAGTGAAATGCCCCAAAATATAGCTTCATTCACTCACTCATCAAATATTTCTTGGGTACCTACTATATTCAAGGAGCTGTTCTAAACGCTGAGTGTGCAGCATCCTTCAACAAAACAAATAAATCCCTGCCTGTGTGCAACTCACATTCTCGTCGGGGGAAGGCAAGCATGAAAAAATAAATCGTAATAAGTTCAATAAAAAATACATGCAGAGGGTGCCAAAAACATGTATACACATGTTAAGAAAGGAAAAAAACTATTAAAATTGTGATACTCAATATATACAGATAACAAAAGATGAATACAAGTCACGTTTGACTTTTGCAATTACAAGAGGTGCTCAAAGTGGTTCCCATCAGCGTCCAGACACTTCTGATGACGGCGAACTAGTGTTTGAGCAATGCTGACCAAAGTGTCCACTTGTGTACATCCTTTTGGCATCCCCATATATAAGGCAAGGAAGGGGGCAAAGGGTTTAAAGAGGAGAAGGAAATCCATTTTTAAATGAGTTGGTGATGGAAGGCCTCAGGGCAGATGGAATTGAAGCAGCCTGCAAATACCTACAGGAAGAGTGTCCCGGGCAGAGGGAACAGCCAGCACAAAGGTTCTGAGGCCTGACTGCACCTGGCATATTCACGGAGCAGCAAGGAACTGGAGGGGAGCAGACGGGATGGAGGGAAGAGAAGGGGTGACGGAGGGCAGGGTGCGGAGGCCCACTGCAAGGACAGTGCCTGTTCTGCAGTGCAAGGTGGAAAGCTCCAGTGGCCACAGTGGCCACGGATTGACGTGAGGTCCCTGCAGGACACTTCACAGGGAATCATCTTAGGGTCCCTCCAGAGCCTTCTGGCCTCCCGAGACTTCCCAGGGGAAGGATGCTCCTAAAACTGTTTCAGAGATGCTGTCTGGACATAATCCAAGCAAGACCCATGGGCTTCCCTCCCACAGGCACCATCCAGCCAAGTCGGTGCTGGGCAACCAGCAGGAGAAACCCATCTCCAAGGCCTCCAAAAGGCTTCTTCAGAGAGGAGTGGCATCAGGTGAGATCCCTTTGCAAGAGGCAATGGAAAACTTAAAGCATATGGCTCTCACCCTGCTACTGTGTTCTGAGTATGTGCTTGGCCGGACTCCACCAGCAGCCTAGGAAAGAGATGCTGTGATACCCATCTTACAGATCAGGAAAACCAAGGCTCTGAATGGTGCTTGGCTCACCCAGGATGCAGTAAGCTGGGAAGCAGGGAATGTAGTTCTTTCTGATGCTGAGACGTGTGCTCCTAACCCCCCGAATGCCACCCCCAACGAGGGGTTGGGCATTGCTTGGTAGGGACTGAGGAGCCATCTCTGGCCAGCGAGCAGATGGTCAGAGCTCTCTTTCCTGCTGGAGATGGCTTCCACCAGAGAGCGAGCCACAGCTGCCAAAGGGCTTCCCTGGCTCTGCCTTTCCCACCTCCCTGCCCTGCTCCCTCTCTCCCGGCCAGCAGCACTGACACCTCAGGGCCCAGAGATTCCTCCTAGGAGCAGAGAGGTGGCTACAGGGATGCTGACGTGGGCTCCAGGCACCCGCCCACTGAAGTGACTGGGGCCAGGGACAGAGATTTCTATACCTGGCAACGTCCTGCACCTTGACTGGGGTGGTAGTTATGCTGGTTCATACATTGGTCAAAGTTCATCACACAGAACAGGTCTAATGAGTGTATCTTATTGCATGTCAATTATGCCTCCATATAGTTCATTTCAAGAAATAAAGGTACACTCCTGACATCACCGGATCCCATAAGGAAAGAGCCATGCTCTCCCTGACAGGAGGGTAGGAGATGGTTCAACTGAGACCATGAAGAGGATGAAATGTTTCATTTTGTAAGAGGAGGGGGTCCCTTGGGGCCAATGGTCCTCCCTGACATTGGGAGCACATCTCATTGTTGTCCTTGCTGGAATTCTGGTATTTAACCAAAAATCCTGTTCCCTCTTATGTGCCGAAGCCAAGGAGACCTGGGGAAGCAGGGTCAGTAGGAGGGGGATGTCTTGGGGCCACATCTGTCCTCCAAGGGGGCCGTGCAGCGTGGCATGGGAAGAGGAAAGCACAGAAGGTCTGGCCAAGGTCGTGCTGTGGTAACTCCAACTCCCGGGGGCGCAGCTGCTGCACAGCGGGGTGTGTGGGGCCAGCTCGGCCTGCCTTCCTGTCCTTCCTCCATGCCTCCATCAGGCATCTCCTCATCTCTAGACTGGCTCTGCAATCTGCCAGGCATGGGGGAGCTTCAGAGCTAATGAACTTTAATCTTCCAGCAAACGCCACAATTAACTTGCCCCGAAGTACAGTTGCTTTGTAATTAGATCGAAGAACAAAACCCAAAACACTCGTCCCCATAAAGTTATTGTCGAACTTCTTGGTAGGTTTCTTAGCAATTAAACTCACTTACTCATTTCTTCTTGTTAAAGTATTTATTACTTCAATTTAAACTAATGCCATAATGATACGATGTGCTTTAGTGATGAGATCACTCACCACCGCGGTTCAGTCATCTGGCCTGCGTTGCCAGGGGCCAGAAATGAGACGCACGGAGCATTCATTGGAAATAGCATTTGTCCTAATAATCATCGTTTGCGGGGTGCGGGGGTCACTTTAGGAAGACTCAGGGGTGAGGGCCAGCAGCTGACAGGTATTTCCCGTAAAACCAGTCAGGCTGTCCAGCTGGAAAGGAGCAATGGCTCACCAGAGCCACCGTGACCCTGCAGGGAGGCTGCAGTGAGGCCTGGAGTGTCCCCTGCAGGTAAGAGAGTGACCCCCAAGCTCTCTCTGTTTCCCTAAGAACCAAGAGCACAACCAGGTGTGACGTGGGCCACAGAACAAGCCACAGCAGAAATGCACCAGCTTGGAGGCCAAGAGAGAACGAGCCGCAATGGGGCAGCCACTGGGCACAGTTTCTGAGTAAACAGTCTTACTGAGCACTTGGCGAAGCCATTTGCATGTGTTAATTCATTTAATCCACACATGGACCACATCTGGCAGCGATGTTTACTTTATCCCCATTTTACAAGTGAGGAGATTGTTGCACAGAGAGGTTGAGTGGCTTGCCCAATGTCACACAGCTAGAGGCAGAGCCCGGATTCAACCCAGGCAGACTGTTCTCAAGTCCATGCCACTAACCACTATATGCAAGGGTAATCTTGAGCCAGGGTGGAAGGGCAAACTACAAAGCTCCCTGTACCAAGACTCTGCTGAGGCCCTGTGCCCACACCCAGGCCTGTGAGGGAAGAAGGCTGCCACTCCTGGTTCCTACATGTGCTTATTTATCATACAGACCACTTGCCATGTGCTAGGCACTCTGCTGAGTGCTTTACTCTTGTAGCTCAGAAATCCCCATCCCTGTTCCTTAGATGAGGAAGCTGAAGCTCAGAGAAATCACTATGGACAGTAAGCAGAAGGGAGGGGCGGCAGCCCACGCTTTCTCTTCTATTTACTTATTTTTTGCACTTGATATAAAACTCAAGAGGTACAAAACACATGCAGTGAAAAGTCTGTCTCGCATCCCTGTCCCAAGTCGTTTGTGTCCCTCCGTAACACAGCATTTCCTTATAGTGACTGTGTGCTCAGATACACACACACGAGTAAGCTTGCTTTTGCACAAAGCGACTCTCCACACCCCCATTCTAGCACTGTTGTTGTCAGCTGACAGTACCATGTGTTGGAACCATTGCCTGTTAGTATATAAAGAACTACAGTTTTCCATTAACTGTATATAACATAACATATTTAACTAATTTGCTAAAGATGGACTTTAGGCTGTTGGCAATTTGTGCTGTTACCAGCAATGCTACAATAAATACTTGTGCATTAAGAGTCTGCCTGTGGTGTTTACCACCCACAGCTTTTCCACAAGGAATGGGAAGATCTGAGCAGAGCTGTCATTCCTGGCTTTGGGAATCAGACCTGGCCAGCCCCTCCCCCTCCAGCCACATGACCTACAGCAAGTCCCTTTACTTCTCTGGGCTTCAGTTTCTTCATCTGTAACACAGGGGTAGTACAAACACACCTGGACGGGTTACTGTAAGGATGACATGAGCTGGTGCAGCTAAAGGGCTTTGCACAGTGCCCAGCAAAGACTGAAGTCTGGAGAGACCTGCACTGTCACCCACTGACACCTGGGTCACCTGTCATCTGGGTAGTTCAGGCCCTGCCTCTGGCTTGGAATCTGGGCCTGGGGTTTGTCCTCAGTCAGATCACAGATCCTCACTGTGCATCAGTTTCTTCCTGTTCGTGTGCAGCCATGAGTCTGGACAAGGCAGTAGAAGGACCAGATCTTTCTGGAGATGAAGACCTCCAGGGCCCAAGTCTGCCTTCAGGCCTCTGGACTGGGCATGAAGAACAGGGCCCAAAGGCAGCATGTGAGGTAGCGAGGGATGGCTCCCAAGGATACCTGGGGATTCTGAGCTCCTCAGGGAGGCCGCTAAGGCCTGCCCAACCTCGACCTCCAGCCTCACCCCTGGCCACGGCCCACAATGCAGCCATATGATCTTTCCTCTCCCTGTTACACCTCCCCCAAGCCTTTCAGCATGCTTTTCCCACTGTCTGGGAAACTCTGCCCCACCACCACCACCACTACCACCACCACCACCACAGGGCCCTTTGCTTGCCTAACTCCTACTAGTCCTTTTGGCCCTGCTTACATGTCACCTTCTCTAGGAAACTCTCCCTAACCTAACTACCTTGTCACAAGCTGTGCAATTAGCACCAAGAAAAAGATTGGCCCCAAGGCCACGGCAGAGCAGAGCAGAGTCAAGGGAGGAATGTGACGTCACAGCTGCAGAAGAGGTGGCAGCATCGGGAGCCAGGTGCCCCTGTACCAGGACCTAGCTGTGGACACGCAGCCAGGAGGGCAACACCTGCCCTCAGTGGGACAGTGAGGATATCTTTAGGATATTTGGGTAGGGAAGGACATCTTAAATAAGACAGGGAAAAGAGCTAACCATATCAAAGGTAAATAAATTTGACGACAAAATAATAAAGAACTTTTATGCATTAAAACAGCTAACTAACGGGGTTTGAAAATTAATCTGGGGAACGTAATTTAGTGATTACCAGAGGGTAAGGGGGTTGGGGGTGGGAGACGAGGGTAAGGGAGATCAAATATATGGTGATGGCAGGAGAACTGACTCTGGGTGGTGAACACACAATGTAATTTATAGATGATGTAATACAGAATTGTACACCTGAAATCTATGTAATTTTACTAACAATTGTCACCTCAATAAATTTAAAAAAGAAAGAAAGAAAGAAATAAAAACAGCTAACTAGAAGAAGGTATTTGTCACATCTTATAAAAGAAAAGTCTCATTTTTTTAAATAAGCAAAAAATTAAAAACAATAACTGGGCATTTTATAGAAAAGAAAACAAAAGTAGCGCTTAAAGACATGAAAATATGCTCAACCTCATCTGTTATCAGAAAAATGTATATCAAAATCATTGTAAAATACCATTTCACAGGAAAATCTTAAAAGTAAGAACACTGTCAGGTGCTGGTGAGGCTGGGGAGCTTTGAGAACTCTCACACATTGCAGACGGGGCAGTGTAAATAGGCAGGAATGGGAAACAATTTGGAATGACCTAATAAAGTGAAACATGCATAGACCCAAAGCCCAGCAATTCTGCTTCTCGGGGGAGACCATCAGAAAACTCTCGCAAAGGAACACCAAAAGACAAATACAAGAATATTCTTATTAGCATTCTTTGTAATAGCAAACACCTGGATACAACCCATGTTCCCATAACAATAAAATGGAAACTAAATCAGGTGATACTATGTAGCAATAAAAATGAGTGAATATACCCACCTCATCAAATGAGCGGATCTCCAAATCCTAATGAGTGAAAAATCAATCACAAAAGCATACAGAAGAGTTATTCCATGTAATTAAGGTTCACAAATAGGCCAAACTAAGCCCTATGTATTTTCGGATCCATGGGTCTATGATAACTATGAAGGAAAGCAGACAGCTGGCTAGCACATAATCAAGATGGCAGTTGTCCCCTTGGTAGGGGAGGGACACACAAGGGCTCCTCTGAGTTTTTAAACGGGTATGGGTTCATAGGCATTAACTTAATAGTATTCTTTTTAACTTGACATATGCATTGTAACCACGTTTAACTTAATTTTTTTAAATCATTTTAAAACTAGTGCAAATAGACAATGGCCAGTCATGCAGAGCCCTGACCTTTTGTTTCTGTGGAATTCCAGCAGCCAGCCCATCCCAGGCCTGCCATGTGGCCCAAAAGGCAGGGGTGGAGATGTTACGGTTAGAAAAGAGTCCTGGAGTCCTGACATCACAGCCCAGCCCTGGGCAACTTGAGCCAAATGATTCCACCCTTCTGTTTCTTCGTCTAAAATTTCTGCATAGCCAAGTAATTGTACGTGGTAGCAATCCTGTGAATGTTTGTTGAATGAATGAGTCTATGCTTTCTAAGATCCCATGATAACTCCCCCCCCACCCAAATGTATCATTAGTGAGAAACTGTCTGCAGCTCCTAGCACAGCCCCCTCCAACACACAAATGAATATCCCAGACTTTGAAATGGCAAATCAGAAAGTTCTCTGTTCTGTTCAATCCAAACTTTTGGTATTTTAATGTTACAGATTTTCTCTCCCAAATGTCAGCTTCTCTTTTATTTTTCCTTTTGCTGTCACAACAAGCATACAAGTACTTTCAATGGAATTTTACCAAATGGCACATCTTGCATTTTGTAAACCATATACATACAAACTCCTCTCTCGTTCCTCTGCCAGGTTCTGTTTCAGGGCCCAGGGCTTCTGTTTCTCTGACCCCTGACTCCTGACTCAAATGCCCCGTCCTTAGGCTCCACCCAGGGCAGGGGAGACTGAAGGGCAAGTGAGGAAGAATCAGGCCTCACCCTTCAAGGTTGGGACCTCACGTATGATACTCACTAAAGTGACCAACCTCACCAGCCTAGGGCATGGCAAGTCCATTCCAAACCACCACCCCCTTCTTTGGCATCCATCTGCCTGGCTGGGAACAAGAGAGGGAAGCTGCAGCTGGCAGGCCGCAGCTTACAGAAACTGGATGGTGCCGTGACTAAGTATATGAGCATCACAGTCAAAAAGAACCTCTCAGAGCCCGTGCTCCTCATCTGCAAAATGCAGCAACAATCCCACCTCCGATAGCTATCAAACGGCTTCAATGAAATAATATATGTAAAGATACTTGCAGATCAGCATCCAAAAAAAGGCACTATATCCCCAAACCACTTCTATTTGACTTTGGAAGGAATAAAATAGTCTTTACACTCAATTTCCTTTTTAATTGGGCTCATCTGCAGCTAGGGCTGCAGTGCTGGGGTGGAGAAGGGGCTCTGAGATGATGGAGGCCCCATTTTTCTTGGGCATATCGGCGATGCAAATCCACCCCAACCCTCGGACAGGTCAATGCCAGCCATGCCCAGGGAGCTCACACACCTGCACTCTTGGGGCTGAATGTGCTGCATCAATAGCACGTGGGATTCCACCTCCCAGGCTCACATACTGCGAGGCCTGTTGGAAAACGGGCTATGCACAAAGGGACAAGCAGCGAGAGTCAGGGTGTTTCAAGTTTTAGGGAGAATGTATGAGGCAAAACCTTGGCCTCCAAGGTTGTCAAATCAGGGGCCAATGACCAGGGCAGGCAAACGCAGGAGGTTCTGCACAAATGCAATCAAAGAGCCCTGGCCTCCAGAAAGTCTAAAGCCAATGGGTCAGGACCCTGGACAGCGTCATCCAAATCCATGACAGCTCTGAAGGGCTTGATTCTGATTCCAAATCAGAATCAGCAAACCTGGCAAGTTGTTGCAGGTCCTTCCCCTGCACCACGGAGGCTTCACAGAGCAATCACAGCACTTTCTGTTACTGCCCACATACAGCTTCAGAATCCAACACAGCATTCACTTCTCAACCAACTGCCTGCAGTGGTCCACCAGAGAAAAGCTACTGGTCACCCTGCATCTTTATGGAATTACTGATAAAGGCCAGTCTGGTTGAAAACTAACTTCAACCCCACCAAAGGTAGCAAGGTGTGAGTGTCAGAAGAGGGGCACACACAGCTTCTGGGTTGGCTGGAGGTTTCGGGTGAGAGAGCAGAGGAGAGGGATAGCAGAGAGAGTCTGCAGAATGAAACGTCTGTTTCCTAACCCACCTCCCTAACTCAGAGGTCACACTACCCAGTGCCCTTGTATTTCTCCCCATTTCTACTTTGTCTTGTGCTAAAATTGTTTGAAAACTCCATGTCCTCGTAAACGAATTGATCATTTATCAGGGCCTACTTTGTGCCAGGCTCTGTGCTAAGCAGCAGGGACAGAGCAGTGGCTAGCACACAGCCCGCTCTTCTGGAGCTTACAGCCTGGTGTCGGAGTGCAGCATTCATCAAGGATTAGCCCTCGTAGGGATGTTAGGAGAAGCTGAGAGCAGGCGTGGGAAGGGGACGTGCGTCTATGAGAGCATATAACCAAGGAGCCAGGTCTATGGAAAAGGAAGGTTCAGACACATGGTGCTCGGGGCACCCTTCCTTGAAGACTTGATTCTTAAGCTTAGTGGGAGTAAGGGGTATGATAGGAAGAAAACACAGAGTTTGAGCTCGTGCCACCAGTGTCATTCAGCCTGCACAAGTTACAGGAGCCCATATGGGGTGGACAGGCAGGAGGGCTGATCCCTGCCTCCTATGGCTGAGGTTCCCACCAAGACACCCCTAAGTCTTGGGGAGAACCAAGGCTAGAAGAGTTTCTACAGGTCAGAGCAGAAGAGGAGCAAAGGTGCCAGGAGAAGTGAGGTGGGCAGGACTGCAGACCCTGGACCATAGCAGCCTCCAGCGCTGGCCATTCACACCCACCCACAGGCCAGCCTCAGAGGAGACCCGACATTGGGGTGGAGCCACCAACACAAAGGGTTCTCAGGGGAAGGCTGGGCCCCTGAGAGACACCCTGTGGGCTCCTCAGGGCTGTGACAGGGTCCCCAACTCCTCCCTAGGGCCAGGGATTGAGAGGGGGTAAGAAGGAGAGGCCAGGTCCTGGACAGAGTCCAGGTCAAGCCTCGGACCACTGTCTCCATCACCACCTCATCTTTATTTCAGCGCAGTGACTGTTTGCTCTTCCAATTCCTCCTGGAAGACTCCAAACTGCATATTTGCTCAAGAGCTGAGGACAACATTCGGGTCTTAGAGCAGCAGAGTATTTAGGCAAATGCAAACATATGCTGGTTTCTCTTCTTAGTTACATTCTTGGCAAAAGGAATTATTTCACCAAGAGGCAAAGGAGGATGGCAGGGGCCCACGCATTCCGTCCTGGCCCCAGCTATGGGGCTGCCAACCCTCACCAGTTCCTCATACCTTTTAAAGACACGAAATGTGGGTGGCCGTGGCTATAAAAGGGTAGCATGGGGATCCTTACAAAGAAACTGCTCTGCATCCTGACTGTGGGGTCACATGAATCTACACATAATAAAATTGCACAGAAGTGAAAACACACCCAAGAGCAAGTGAACTGGAGAATACAAGCAAGGTCTGCGGACAGTGTCAGTGTCAGATCCTGCTTGTGATACTTACTCTCTGACAGTCGTGCATGATGTCGCCATTGGGGAACCTGAGTGAAAGCCACATGGGGTCTCTCTATATTATTTCTCAGTTATCTCAAAATAACAAAACAAAAATAGGACAGGGAAACCATCTTATCTTGGAACTAGAACTGGTCTGTTTTTTCAGAGCGGCTATAAGAAAACCTGAAGCTATTTCTCCAAAGCCCATTTTTCTGGTTTCCTAACGAGTAAATTATGATTTTTTTCATATGGAGGGGTCTTCAAAGAAGCCATGTCCAGCCATGCCGTGTCCCCAGACCCACAGCACCCCAGCCTGGCCCATGACACTTGAGATGTCCCCCCCCCGACCTATGCCCAAGACCCTGTAACGGAGGGCAGATCAGGGCAAGGGAGTCAAGGAGATGGGGAGGACAGGCACCAATCCATCGTGAGGGGCAATCTTTGGTGAGGAGTCTTCCGGGAGGAACCACGCTGGCCGCCTCCACCACTGACGGCTTGCAGTCCTTCGGATCCCTGCCAGCAGTTTATTAATATTTTATTGAAAACTCTAAGATGATTCAAACTTCAGCTGTCACGGTAAGGTGGTGTTGCTAGGCAACTTTAGTGTCTGTCTATGGATCTGTTTTCACAGCTCTTCCCCCACTCACGGAGCTCAAAGTTGGGCCTTACCACCCGAGACCCACTCAACTCAGATCACCAACCGCTGTCTACACCAGTCCTGCTCTGAAGCACTCGGCTGCCACACACGATGGCCCAGCTCGTAGGCCTCCCAGCGCCTGGCTGTGCGTCCACCAGAGCCCCAGGGTGGCCCTGCCCCCCTCAACTCACCATACTCACTGTCGTAGAACATGACGAACTTCTGCCAGCGCAGCTCTGTCACCAGCCTGAGCATGACGTCATTGAGGCGTACGGGCGGTCTGGAGGCCAGTGTGTAGGCCTCACCGTCGGGGCTGGGGTTCAAGTGGCAGGCGGTACGTGGCGAGCCCCCTGGGTTGCGCTGGACGAAGAGGTGTGGGATGTGCATTGCGTCTGTGAGAGACTGCAGGGCATTGGCGGATGCACAGCCGGTGGACGTGACCAAAGCCAAAATCCCCTGGGTCATGAGGTCACAAGCTGGAAAGAGAGGGGAGAGAGAAGAAGGGGTCAGCATGGGGGTGAGACTGCACTGGCTTCAATCCACACGGCCTGACACCTCATGGCTGCAGCCCCAAGGGACCACAAACCCATCCCAGGCCAGGCCAGCCGCTATCACATGCACGGTCTCACTGCTGCCCTCAGTGACCCAGCCAGCTAGACGTTCTTGTGTCCATTCACAAGAACAAAACAAAGGTCAGGAGAGGCAAAACTTTGGGAAAACAAAGGTCAGGAGAGGCAAAACTATTTGCCCTGGGCTACTCGAGGAGGGATGGCAGAACAGGGATTCAGCCCACATCCACTTGAGATCCCATTACCACTGCTAAGTTAGCTATTCTGTTTCCCACCTGAGCTGTGAGCCCCTTCCAATCCAAAAACTCGTTTTGTTGATCTGTGTATCCCCAAGGCCAAGCCACAGAGCAAGAATATACAGTGTGCTCTACAATTGTTGGCTGAACTCAACTGATTGGGACAGAAGGGAACCTGTTACATTGGAAAGTCAGGAAGACACTTACCCCAGAGGACCCAGGTTGTGGGTAACAAAAGAGAGAAAGAGAGACAGAACCCTAGGTCTTTTGGCCAAGTCCACTTGATCCATATCATAAAAATACTGGGTCAAACCCAGAATAAAGCAGTTGGTTCCAGAGCCCAGGATTATTCAAAAGCCACTTGACAACAACAAAGGAAGATGCTTAGTAGCCAGGGCGGTTATGGGCCGTTACCGGGGCCTCAGAGGAGAAACTTGACAGGCGCCAGCAGCCGTTTCTAGGGTGGCTGCACTCAGGGTTTGCCTTTTCTTTTCTTTTTTAACTAGTTTCAGGTGTACAAAGCAATGTAATAGTTAGACAGTCAAACCCCTCACAAAATGATAATCCCCCCAATCTACTACCCCTGTGACATCGTATATAGCTGGTACAGTTCCACTGACTCTATTCCTTATGCCGTACTCCACATCCTGTGACTATATATATACATATACAAAATTTTAGTTGATAATCATTATTATTCAGCTTCAGCTTCAGGTGTACAGTGCAGTGGTCAGGCATCTGCACCATCCATGAAGTGGTCTCCCTTATCAGACAAGTGCCCATCGGATACCCTACAGAATCTTTACAACATTATTGATTATGTTCCCCCAACTGTCTTTCGTGTGCCCAGGGAGGGGAGAGGGGAGGGGAGTAGAAAGCACAAAAGGTAACCACAGGGTTTGCCTTTTAAAGTCACCCAGTAACCACGAGCGGTGCCCCTTTTAGCCACACACCTGCACCTTTTTGGGACGTCAAACCAATTAATAGAAAGATACACCTCGCAACACTGGAACCCACGGCACCAGTTTTGAAGCCAACATTGATCACTAATGCTCTGTGTGACGGCAGAAATGTGGGAAAGCAGCCGCCGTTTCAAAACACAGCCTGTGAATGTCGGCAGGCCACCTGCTGCCCACGGCTGACTTCTGAACAACTTTGACAATGCAGTTCACGCGGCGGAGAGCCCTTGGGTTTACGTAATGCCTCAGACAAGGCGGGGGGAAACAGGCGAAGAGCAGGGAAAGCACCTCCAATGAACAAGGCAGTGGGAGGCTGGGAGGTGCAGGAAGAGGAAGGCCCCTCCATAGTTTCAAGTAGCTGTTCCCATCCGGGGATGCTCACTGCCAGGACTCTGGGGACCACAGCTCCAATGCCCACGTGTCCTGCTGACCCCTCGGCCCCCCAACCTGAGGCGGGGAGCAGGGGGGTTAAACAAGACCCTCTCTGAAGTCTTTCTTGGGAATACACAATTGTACGTATTTTATGACATCAAATAAACAAAACAACAGTCATGAAAGAAAGACCAGAAGGAAATGCTGCCACCTAAATGCTCTGGGCCCTGCCACCCAGGCTTCACACCAGAGTTCTCTCCTAAACAGAAATCCGGTGGAGTCATGCTCCTGCTTAAAGCCCTTCGGTGGCTCCCTGAAAGCCTTGGGGTAGAGTCAGGCTTCTCAGAGAAGTCTTGCAGGCTCCTGGAAGCCTGCACATCATGCCCCTCACACAATGCTGTCCCTATGCCCCCACCCACGGCCTACCTCTTGGCCCCCGGGACCCACCATGTTTTCTGTTGCCTCTCAAACCTTCACACGCACGCTTATTTCAAGACTCAGACTCTACATCCCCAGACTGGCTAAGGACCCCTTGTCATATGCTCCCCCTGGGCCTCGCACTTCCCCTATTCTGTCTCTCCTACTCGACCTCAAGCTCCAGGGTGACAAGAGATATGCCCTTTCTGCCTACCATCCTTCTCCAGACACCCACCGTGCAGCACACAGCAGTTAGTAAAGACTGGTGCAAAAATATCACAAGCCTTGATGGTTTCATGCCCTCTTGTCAATAATTCCACTTTAGACACCTATCCAAACTATGGAAATAGCTTCAGATCCAAAAACATTCAAAGGACACTTATCCACACTCTTGAAATATTACTAACAATCTAAAAGATGCAGATACGTGAGTGATATGAAAGACCTCCATTTACTGAAAGCCTATGCAGCTTTTAAAACTATTCAAAGATACGATAATAGCATGGGGAAGTGCTTGTCATAAAAGTTATGTGAAAATAATACACAGTTGTATGTATTTTATGATATCAGTTAAATAAAACAACAGGCATGAAAGAAAGACCAGAAGGAAATACTGCAAAATGTTAAAAGTAATTGCATTTGAGGAGAGGATTAGAAGTGGTTTTCCTTCCTTTCTATAGTTTGCCAAAATTTCATGTCATGAACAGACAATTCCTTTAGCAAAGGAAAATAATCCTCCAATAATGGATAAGTATGAAGCTATGTAGGAGGAGGGACTATTATGTGAGAATTTTCTCTGAGCCAAATACTCTGTTGAGTACTCAATATATATGAATTCACATCATTCTCATGACATCTGTGTAGAATAGGTGTCATTGCATCCATCTTCCAGATAATGAGTTACGAGGCCACACCACTGATAAGGGACAGGGATGGACTGAGACACAGCTAAGTGACAAAACCAGGACACGGAACTGTATACTCACCAGGCTTACCACTAGGTTAAAAGCATGCTTACAAAAAAGGCAAGCTAAAACACCGAAAGCTAAGATGCTGTGATGAAAGGATTTCTGTTTCTTCTCTTGTACATATTCTCTTTAATTCAAATACACTGCATTTATAACTTTAAAAAAAGTAAACTTACAAAATAAATTGTACATCACTGGGGCGTAAAGTCGTCCAGAAACGCCAGCCCTAGTCCCAGCCCAGGACACCTGCGAGAATGCTTTTACTCTGTCCATCATTAGGTCCCAGCTCTCTGTCACCCACCCTGCCCAGTTCCCTCCCGGGTCATCACCTGACTTCTAATGGCAAGCCCTGCCCCCACTCCCATGCACTGGGTTCTGAAGTTGCTGAAACTCTCTGAGCCTCAGTTTCCCCATCTGGGCATGCATCCCACCACCCCTGTGCACTGTTCCTTCTCTCCTGCATGTTTTTCATACACATTCTCCTATTCGCACACCCCTATTCGCACACCCTGCACTAAGCACTGAAGGGGGAGGACAAAGAGCAGGTTGATCGGGGGCCCCATCTTTGATCTACCAAGGAGATAAACCCCACAGTTCAGCCCGTAGAAAAGGAAGTCACGTGGGGTTGGCCTCAAAGGAAGAGAAGGCTTTAGATCAACAGAGACAGGGAGAGCACCATGATGAGGGGACAGTGTGACGAAGTCACAGGGGCCAGGCAGCAGGAACGTGCTCAGGGAACAGACAAGTGCCTGACTGGTCACCCCGCCCCAGCCCTGCTGGCAGCCAGAGACACCAGCTTCCTGGCTGGGCCTGGGCTCCCGGGGGCATCAAAAGGAGCGCTGGAATCTCACAGTTCCAGGCTGGGTCCCTCCTGTCAGCAGCCGTGTGACCGTGGGCAGGTCTCCTCTCTGAGCCTTCATTTGCTATTAAATGGCTGTAAGAATCTCTACCACCCAGCAGGGCTACGGGAGCAGTGACTTAACGTGGATCACAAGTGCCAACCCCACGCTGGGCACAAGAAAGATGCTAAATAGATGTCAGTTTCCTGCCCCTCTCCTTGGGCACCCCACCTCCCCATCAGTGTGCCCACACAAGTCATGCCCAGGATCCCAAGACATAGTAGTTACAACAGAGAGTGACCTCACCCCCACTGCTGATAGCCCTCTCTGTGGAGGTGGGCACCACCGACCCGTCCCTCCTGCGGCCACCTGCAGTGCCACAAGCTGCAGGCCTCAGCAAACCGGGTGGGTAATTAGGGCTAGAAGCCTCTCCCAGGCACTAATGGAGAGGCCCAATGCAAGTCAATTTCCAGTCCGCTGTGAATGGCCTGCTAATTGGGGCACTGTTGAAATGATGGTTATTTAGAGGCTCCTAACATAAAAATAATAAGATCAAAATATATCAGATCAAAGCCAAATCAGCTATTAGCTTAATCAAGGTTGTGTGCTCATTCCCGGACAGGACATTACACAACGCACGCTACGGATGTGGAGAGAGATGCTGAACCCCAGTGTGTGTCCAATGTCCTGGGTCTGAACCTGGCCCGGCCACGAACACGCTGTGGGATTTGGGGTGAGCAGTGGGGCCTCTGTTTTTTCTGTCAGGTAAAGATGACGGCATCCACTTCACAGGGCTGTTGTGCACATTCTGTGAAAGGTCTTTGTATGTGAAGAGCCATTCGCACAGCCTGGCCCGGAGCAGGAATGCAGAAGTCACTAGTCTTAGCCGCTGCTCTAGCTCAGAGGTGCTTTTGCAGCTCACTAGAAGATAACAGCCTTTGTTATAATTCTTTGCCTCCGATATCATATGATCATAAAGCTGATCTCTCTCTTGATTATAACAATGCAGGCTGATGGATTGATAAGGGCTCCCTGAGAACAGCTCATCAGATGGGGAAGTAAGACGCAGGGATGACTGTAATGAGCCGTTTCCAGCCCCCTTACACAAGCTTGGCAGCTGAGGGGAGCAGAGGGTTGCTGCAGAGGTCTCTGGGCCGCTCACAGCTTCCCAGGTATTGGGTAGAAAGCAGCTGCTCGGAGCTGGAGGTTGGGCCCATAGGAGAGGATCCACCAGTCCATTCCCACACAGCCTCACTGTCACATTCTCCCCAGCTTCCCCTGAGATGTCAGGATCCTGCTGATCCAGGCTTCTCCAGCCACAGAACTCTCGGGGTGGGACGTGTCAGACATAGCACTGGCCACACCACAGGGCAGATCTCTGTAACTTTCACCCCTGGTGAGTTTTCTGAGCTCCTGGTGAGAAAACTGAAGCACACAGAGGGCTGGCTTCTTGGCCAGGGACACACAGCCAGAGAGTAAATGGCAGAGAGAGCCTGAGAACCAAACCACCAGATACCTGTACAGCCAGTCCCAGGAAGACACGGTGGCCAGCAGGGGACAGAGCCCAGGATTTCATGGGAACTCTACCCAACCCTTCGCTGGAGAGAAATTCCTAGAGCAGCTCCATATGCAGCGGCCCCAGGGAAGAAGCCTGGAAGCAGGAACAAGACCTCTCTCTGCTGAGGGCAGACACTGACTCATCAAGTCACTCGGTGCCTGCAGTGGGTGCTGGAGATAAGACATGTGTCCCCACACATTGAGGTCACTCTGGCACCACTACCGATCCATGCCCAGTCTTCTTGATCTCCATAGGATTCCTGGAAAATTCTCAGGCCAAGGCCAGGGGAAGGAATACCCCAGAAAGCTTGTGCTGGAAGAGACGCACAGTTCCTGGTACCACCACCTGGTAGTGATGCTGGCCACAGCCCACCCAGCCCTCCCCTCCATCAAGTGCCTGAAGGCATCATGCCCTGGGCACATCCATACCTGCTCTGCCTGGGAACCAGACCAGGTATCTGACTAGGAGAGATCCACCCATGCAGCCCCTGCTCTCTAAGGCCAGAAGTCCCCTCAACCTCATGTGCTAAATAATAGCCTTTGGGTAGTTCCTTAAAGAATGACAGGACTTTTCCAGATGGACAAGGCAAGAGAGGACACTCCCAGTGGGTAGTAGCAGTCTCACAGAGGTGCCCTCACTGCAAAGAATCCCAGCAAGGCTCCTCTGGTCTTAGCAGCCAGTGGAAGGGACAGCCAGACGTTGGGCCGCCCCAGGCTCAGCCCTGCCCTCCAGAAGGAATGGTCCATCTCTAAGGGAGACTGGCAGACCACCCCTGGCACTCCAGCACCTCTGCCTGCCCCACAAGCAGGCCTCCCGGTGTTGTTACTTCAAATAATCTTAAGGACAGCACTCACCATCTCCTGAGCCACCTTCTCCCTCTGTGCCCTTTAAGCTGGCACCGGCTTTATTCCTATTTGAATTCTATGGGCTAACGCTTTAAATTAAGGTAGCATTTATAAATACTTTATAGTCGATGAATAATTGACCAAATTTAGTATTGTCATAACTCATAGTAAATTATTGATCTATAGAGAATAAATGTTTTTTCATGTTTTATTAAGATGTTTAAAAGATAAACAAAACCATAAAATGGGGAGAGATGAGTGGCAGAGTCACACAAAAGCGAGGGCTAGAGCGCTGGCCTGTAGGACACTCCCCGCCCACTCCACTCGCCATCGAAAGGCACCCCCAGGGGAGGGTCACAGGGCCTCCCTTCCCTCCCAAGTCTTGACAAGCACCCTGCCCTGCAGACCATTTACTTAAGTCACTCTGTCACCACCTGCCTACTGACCTCACTCCCCGTCCCTTGCTCAGTTTACCTTCTGTCCATCTGTCATTACAGTCACTCTAGTATAGATTCCCTCACTCCCTCTCTCCCCTTATGTAGCACAGCTAGTGAAATCCCAAACCAGGGTCAGCCTGGGGTAAGTCAACCCCAACGTCTCCATGTCTGTGAGCAATCAGCGGAGTCAGAGAGCCACACAGTCGGCTCTTACCAAGCTGTGTCACCCTCCTGAACAGGGCTCCCCACCCTGCCATTCCTCCTACACCTCTCCACCACCCCAGGCTCTTCTGCTCAAGCGTCCTGGGCTTCTCCCCCAACTTCAACAAATGATCTTGCTTCATTCTTCATAGATAAAAATAGAAGCCATCATCATGCTGAACTCACTCCACTTCTTGCCACCAGATCCCCACGGCTATCTGCAGTTGTGCTGAAAGGTGCGGAAGAAAGCTTCTCCTCTCTTAGGCAGACCCCTGATCCCACCTCTTGCCTTGTCCCAGACCCAGACCCAGACCCCTCACTTACGTCCTCTATGAAATCATTAACCTTCCTTGTATATCTAACTCCCTTTAAAAGTTAAACCCCAGCCCTACTGATGGTTCCACAGTCACTGCTCCAGCCACAATCCTCTCTTGAGTTCCTGACCCCCAGCCAAGGAGTCTCCCCGGTGAGTCCACTGGCAAGTTAAACTTGGTGTGTTAACACTGAGCTTCTTGGGTGTGATCCTGTCCTTCCTAGTCTGCCAACCCAGGAAAAGGGCACCGCATCCACCTACTTGTTCTTTCTTTGTGGTTGGGAGTATTTTTTTTTAATTTCATTTTTTTTATTTAAAATGTAGCTAATACACAATATTATATCAGTTTCAGGTGTACACTATAGTTATTCAACATTTATATACCTAAAGAAGTGATCAGCATGACAAGTCCAGCAACCATCTGACACTGTACCACGTTATCACAATATTACTGACTATATTCCCTATGCTGCACATTACATCCCCATGACTTGTTTTATACCTGGAAATCTGAACCTCTTAGTATCCTTTACTTTTCCCCCTTTTAAAACATTTTTTAATTATAGTTGACATTCAATATATTATTTTATATTAGTTTCAAGTGTACAGCATAGTGGTTAGACATTTATATAATTTAAGAAGTGATCCCCCTGACTAGTCTAGTACCCAGCTGACACTATACACAGTTATTACCATATCACTGATTATATTCCCCGTGCTTCACTTCACATCCCCATGTCTATTTTGTAACTATCAGCTTGTACTTCTTACTCCCTCATCTTTTTTACCCTTTTCCCCTCAACTCCCTCCGATCTATCACCCCAACAATCTATAGACCCTCCGATCTATCTAGTACCCGTCTGACACCATACATAGTTATTACAATGTTATCGACTGTCTTCCTTATGCTGTGCCCTACATCCCCATGACTACTCTGTAACAACTAAATTGTACTTCTCAGTCCCTTCCCCTTTTTCACTCACTCCCAACACCTCTCCCCTCTGGCAACCATCAAAATGTTCTCTGTATCTATGAGTTTATTTCTGTTTCGTCTGTTTTATTCTTTTGATTCCACATATAAGCAAAATCACATTGCATCTTCCTTTACTGTATGACATACTTCACTCAGCATAATACCCCCCAGGTCCATCCATGCCACTGCAGATGGCAAGAACCCATTCCCTTCCATGGCCAAGCAATACTCCATTGTATATATGTACCACCTCTTCTTTATCCATTCATCCATCAATGGACTCCCAGGCTGCCTCCACACCTTGGCCCTTGTAAACTGTGCTGCAATGAACACATAAATGCACACATCTCCTCAAAGTAGCATTATCATGGGTTTCTTTGGATAAATAACCAGAAGTGGGATTACTGGGTTCTTCTTTGGCTCTTGTCATAGCCTTTGCTTTAAAGTCTATTTTGTCTGCTGTAAGTATGGCTACCCAGCTTTTTTTTTATTCCAGTTTCATAAAATATCTTTTTACATCCTTTTACTTTCACTCTGTGTGTGTCTTTCAATCTGAAGTGAGTCTATTATAGGCAGCATATGTAAGGGTCTTGTTTTCTTATCTATTCATCCACCCTATGTCTTTTGTTTGGAGCATTTAATCCATTTACATTGAAAGTAATTATTGATAGATATGTCATTACTGCATTTTATTATTCATATTTTTGATATTTTTTTCTTTTTCTTCTTAAAGAAGTCTGCTTAACATTTCTTGTAATACTTGTTTGGTGGTGATGAACTCCTTTAGCTTTTTCTTGTCTGGGAAGCTCTTTATCTGTTCTTTGACTTTAAATGATAGCCTGGCTGGGTAGAGTAGCCTTGGTTATAGGTCCTTACTTTTCATCACTTTGAATATTTCATGCCAATCCTTTCTGGAACAGCAACACTTCTATTGAAAAATCAGCCGACAGTCTTATGGGAGCTCCCTTATAAGTTACTAGTTGCCTTTCTCTTGCTGCTTTTAGGATTCTCTCTTTGTCTTTAACCTTCACCATTTTAATTATATGATGGTACCTTGGTTTCCTAACGTAATCCGTTCCGGAAGACCGTTCGAGTTCTGAAACATTCGAAAACCGAGGCACGGTTTACCAATAGAAACTAATGCAAAATGGATTAATCCGTTCCAGACTTTTAAAATCAACCCCTAAAAAGCTGCAAATGTAGCATGAATTTTACTATCTAATGATACCATAGATCCATAAAATTTACGGCGTTCATAAACCGAAATGCTCGTCAACAGCAATGTTCGAAAACCGAGGTACCACTGTAATGTGTGTTGGTGTGGGCCTCTTTGGGTTCACCCTGTTTGAGACTCTCTGCACTTCCTGGGCTTGTATGTCTATTTCTTTTGCCAGGTTAGGAAAGTTTTCAGTCATTATTTCTTCAAATAGGTTCACAATTCCTTGTTTTATCTCTTATCCTTCTGGTACCCTATGATTCAAATGTTGTTACGCTTGATGTTGTCCCAGAGGTCCCTTAAAGTATCTTCATTTTTTTTCATTCTTTTGTCTTTTTGCTGTATCAATTAGGTGTTTTCTGCTACCTTGTCTTCCAAATCGCTGATTTGATCCTCTGCTTCATCTAGTCTGTTGGTGACTCCTTCTACTGCATTCTTCATTTCAATTATTTATTCTTCAGTTCTGATTCTTTTTTATGGTTTCTACATCCTTTTTTATGCTTTCTATCTCCTTGTTGAAATTCTCACTAAGTTCCTTGAGCATCCTTATAACCATTGTTTGAACTCTGTGTCTGGTAGGTTGCTTGCCTCCATTTCGTTTAGTTCTTTTTTCTGGAGTTTTCTCCTGTTGTTTTATTTGGGATGTATTTCTTTGTTTCCTCATTTTGGCTACCTCTCTGTTTCCATGTATTAGGTAGATGTGCTATGTCTTCCAGTCTTGACCAGGTGGCCTTATGTAGTAGGTGCCCTGTGGAGCCCAGTGGCACAGTCTCCCTGGTCACCTGTGCCAGGTGCTCCGGAGTGTCCCTTGTGTGGGCTGTGTGTGCCCTCCTGTTATAGTTGAGCCTTGACTGCTATTGGCATGTCAGTGGGTGGAATTGACCCTCAGTCTGACTGGATGTGGGGTTTGACCACATCCACAGCTTATGGGCTGCTGTGCAGGGGGCTTACCCCACTGAGCTGGATTCATCCCAGCGGGCTCTGGTTTCTGTTGAGGCCACTCTTTGTGTACGCTGCTTCTTGGGCAGTGTTCTGCTATGGTCCGAAGCCAACCTTCAAGTGTGTTGGCTTTGGAGCCTTTTGGGAGAGGCCCTGGTGCAGGCCCAGGTCACCCACTGCCTGTGACCAGCAGAGGACTACCTGGTAGGAGCTATAAAGCAATCTGCAGGTGGTCATTGCCTGTGCTAAACCTGGAGGCGCATGGGAGAGGCCACCTATGAACCAAGGGCAGCTGCCGAACCTGGGGTAGCTCTGCAAAAAGCCAGGATACCCCAAAACTTGATGCACCTGTCGACTCCCATAAGGTTCAGCTGCTGATAAAGCCTAGGGTGGTAAGCGAGTTGGGTGAGGCAGGGTTCCAGGGACTCACCAGGGTGGAGTGAGCAGAGCTCATCAGTCCAATTCAGAATCAAATTTGGCCATGGGTGTGGAAGGAGAGCTCAACACAGGAAAGATGGCTTCCACCTGCCAGCTGCATGGAAGGAGAATTCTACACAGGGAAAGTCCCTCCAGTCCTCACCCTGAGGCCACACAACTCAGTCTCTCCCTATATGTCTCCAACATACCCCTTATGTCTCCAACATCACTATCGCAAAGCCAGAGCCCAGGTGAAGCCTGCAAGCATTTGAATCTGTGCACAGGCCCTTTAAGAGGACATCTGGGTTTCCTGCAGCCTTCTGTCTGATCCAGACAGTTGGAATCCCCACTGTTTTTCACAGTTAGATGTTGTGGGGGGCTCTTCCTCCTAGCACCCCTACTCCAGGCTTGCTCTTCTGAGGGGAACCTCCATGGCAGAGATAACCCTTCCAATTCTCCACTACCATACGCAGGTGGGGCCAACCCGGTCTGTGTCTCTGCCCCTCCTACCAGTCTCAATGTGGCTTCTTCTTTATATCCTTAGTTCAGCTAGACTTCAGATGGTTCTCCAGGTTGATTGTTCTATAATTTAGTTGTAATTTTAATGTACTCATGGGAGCAAGCAAGCACAGTGTTTATCTACTCCTCTACCTTGGATCTCTTCCCCTCCACCCACTTGTTCTTGACACTTCTCTCTCCCTGATCATCTGCACCCAAGCCATCAATAAGTCCTGGCTGGTTTAATGTCCAAAATATATCTTGTATCTGTCCATTTTCCTCTATTCCCACTGCCATAATGTTGGTCTAAACCATTATTGCTTCCCCCCAATATGCATGCCACCCATTCCATACACCATAGTCAAGTGGCCTTCATGAAACACTAACTAGACTGTGCTTACCCTGCTTAAAATCCACATTTGCTTCCCATTGTCCTTAAGATAAAATCCACACACCCAACAGGGTCTGCAAGACCCTGCATGATAGACCTATGCCCTGTGTTCCAGGAGGCCCGCCTTTGTGCAGTAACGCAGATACCCCAAGATCTTGCCCACTTCTGGGTCTCTTTACATACTCCCCCCACCCACTGCCTGCAAAGCTCCTCCCACATCTGTCTGGCTAAATATCCTCATTCTGTATTTTTTTCGGTAATGGTCACTCCCTCAAGAGAACTTTCCACTACCTCAATCTTCCCTCACCATAGTTTGCCTGCATACCACTCACCAGTTTTTGCATTGTGGACTATTTTGTGTGGCTGCTGCCAGTAATCTCATTCTCTGAACCATGAGCCCATGAGCAGAAGCAACTGTATACTGCTTAGCCTCCCGACCCCTGGCCAACACTCAGCATGGCACAGCAGAGCAACAAACTACTTAAAACTCCTAACAACTCTGTAAGATAAGCACCACTGGTGCCCCCACTTCATGGGCGAGACACAGAGTTTTCAAACTTGCCAAGGTCTCCAGATGCTCATGTCCTTCCAACAGAAAGCCACATCCTACAATTCAGAGAAGGGGAGTTTCTTAAAGCCAACCCTCCACTCTAAAAAGGTTTCACCAAGAGTTTGGAGGGTGCCAAGGAGACAGTGGGCCCAAGGCCTGGCCTGGCAGCAACGCCTGGGCGGGTGTCTCCTCTGGAGCACCTCCAGGCCAGAGCTCTGGCCTCACAGTCAGCCCACCCCAGGGATGCCAACAGGAGCCGGGCCAAACGGTCCCACTGCATGATGGACAGTAGCCTGGAGCAGGTGGACAGGTGGTGCATACAGGATGCATGGAGCCAACCAGGAAGCTGAGGAAATGCTGGCAGCACCATACCGATCTCTGGGGCCTCATCCTTATGCTAATTAATGAATCAAAACTGATTCCCTACTCCCGCAGACTGGAAACTCAGGAAACACTGGGTGGGATCCTGCTGGCTTATTTATAGCTCTCCAGCTCCTCGTTAATGACTTTTACTGCTCCACCCATGGAACGCCAGGCTCCCAGGCCAGGATTCACACAGAAGCCTACACTGTGAAATTGCAATCAGGATGGTGATGAGTCCTAGGAGACTTGAAGAACCTCTAAGGCCGCCAAGCACCCAGAAGCCTCCTGTAGCAGGCTCAGCACCCCGAGCCCAGATGTCTCTTCCTGGGCTCCCCTCACCCAACCTTTGAATGCTACCCCCTATATCTGCCCACATCCCTTATCAGCCTACTGGTTTCCGTGCCTTCCAGCTCTTCTTTCTCCAACCCACCCTACAGACCAAAGTTCAGCACCATGTATGGCCCCAAAATACCTGCTATGCTCCCCGCTACCTTGGAGTCAGTTTTTGAGGTCCCCCCACCATCCCACAACTCCATACACCAACACGGCACCGGTCTATTTTCCAGTTTTCACATGCCCCACACTCTCTGTGCACGTCACCATGCCCACAGTAATCTCTCAGTTTGCACATGCTGATCCCCTTTTCTTGAAATGCTCTTCCTCCTCTACTGTATCTTTCAAATTCCATTTCATCCCCCAAGACCCATCCCAAATGCCTCTTTCTTGATAGAACTTTTCTTGACTTCCCCTTACCAGAAAAAATTACTCATTCCTTCTCCTGCAGGTCCCAGAGAACTTTATAGTAGAACACATCTTTCAAATATGTATTACTTGACATCACGCTTAATTCCTAAGGGCCCAAGGAAAGAGATGAGTTTCATGACTTTCTGTACCCCCAGGCCCAGGGCCTGATACAGAGCTGATCAGAGGACATTAGGTGAAGGAATGTGTAAGAGAAGGCACAGGTGTGCACATACTAAGCAAATAATCAAATAATCTGAAAGATCAGAGTTCTAAAGTGAACGAGTCCCCCAGAGAATCCAGGGCATGAGGCTCATGTCAGGAAGGAGACAATGGAAAATTCTACCTTGTCCGAGAGCAGGGCTAGCCTCGGGCAGCACAGTGAGAAGAGAGACGTGTGCTTTGGGCCCTCCTCGACTTGGCCCAGAGCTAATCTCTGCATGGATAAGTGGGCGGGGGGGGCCCTGGGAAAGTCACTTCATCTAATTCTGCCCAGAGAAGGAGGGATTATTTAAAGGTGAGACGAGGATAGTGAGAACCTTGGGAGAAAACAACAGTACTGCCCTAGAGCTGGTAAGGCAACGGAGACACGAGCAGCCAGATTTGAGAACTGCTACTTCCATGAGGCCCGGAGGCAGGACGATGCGGCTCCTGCCCGTGAAGCAGACCAGCTCGGAGAAGAACGCAACAGAGAGCCAGGCCGTGTGGGGAGCTCTCCCAGGACATGCACTAAGGGACAACGGGCACCCCTGTGTGTCCACAACCAGGACAGACTGAGGCTGAAGAAGAACCTCCTGGTATCCAAGAAGGTGCTCTCAGCTCTGTTTAGAGCAAGAACAAAAGGGGCAGAAGGTGGTGGCAATGATTGGGGGTGGGGGCAAGGATACAGCCCCTCTGCTTCTCCAGACTGAGGGGGAGGGAAGGGAGCCAGTCCCACAGATCGCCACCAGGAGCCTAATCGCAGAGCCCCGCAGCCTTTCTGGGAAGAGAGTACGGCTGCTCCATTCTAGACAGGAGGGACAGGACTAGAAAGCTGAGGTTAGGGTGTGGCCTGAAGTCACAGGGAGTTTGTGTTCAAACCCCAAGCTGCCTCTGACCTCAAAGTTAAACACGGGGGCCCAGGGCACAGGCAGGCCCACTGTTACAGCCGTGTCACCTCAGCTAAGTCACTTTACCTTGCTGAGCCTCACTCCCCCACCTGTAAATAGGCTCACAGCAGTCCCCACCCCCAGCACGTTATGAGGATTCAATGAGCTAATTGAACGAGAAGTCAAGGTTGGATGCACACGGACAGGCCAGACCACGGAGCCCGACCTCAGCCCTCCTCACACCCCTGGGCCAGCTTCTGTGTCTGCCTCTCCCTTCCCTCCAGTGCATCTGGCTCCCGAAAGCCGAGGCCTTCGGATCAGCAGGCCGCAGCCTGGCCTGATTGCTCCTTCCAAGCCTAATCCGCCTTCTCACGTGGGGAACTTAGGCTCTATAAGGCTTCTGGCTGTCCCTTTTCACCACACCCCCTCCAGGCCCCGCCTTAAAAATGCACTCTCCACGGTGATTTCAAATATAATTAATACAGTCGACCCTTGAACAACACAGGTATGAGTGGCACAGATCCCCTTAGACGTGGATTTTTTCAGCAGATTACTGTATTGTTTTCGATCTGTAGTTGGGAGACCCCAGTGTAGAGGGGCGGCAGCAGGCACTGAGCTACATGTTTTACACAAGGGACGAGAGCATCCTCAGCCTGGGATCCATCGGCGTCCTGCCACCAGTCCCCACGGACACCAAGGGACAACTACATTTTGGGGGAGTCAGAATTTACATGTGGATTTTTAACTGTGCAGGGGCCCGGTACCTCTACACCCCACGTTGCTCCAGTGTCAACCGTACATTTAACCATGAAAAAGAACAAGAAACCATAGCACCAACCCCATAGGATACTAACAAGAATCAAATGAGCTAGAACCCAGGAAGCACTTTGACCACTACCAGTTAAGTGCAGCTAAGCAGTCATCTACTGCGTGAGGACTAAAGCCAGAGAAAAACGCAGGCCATCCAGGTTCAAAAACAGAGAAATCCAGAACCGGGCCAGGGAGCCAGGCCTGGGCTGCTGCTTAGTGCCGGGCGTGCCCACTCTGCCCACTGCGCATGCCCACAGCAGGGTCCCCAGGAGCAGCTCGGCTGGTGACAGTGAATGGGGCCGACCCCCAGCCTGGCTCCTACCTGCCAAAGCCTGCAGCTGCTTGTCTCGTTCACCCCACGGTCCTGCTGACCTGGACTTCTAACATCTCAGCATCACCCTAACGGGCCATCACACCACCGGCAGCCTCCAAAATTGTACAGACAGTGCTGCTTTTAGGGAATAAGTCTAGAGGAGCCACTGCCCATGCGCCCAGAGGCTACCACCTGAGGGTCTGTCGGCAACAGAAAAAGTGAGGGTGTGGGTGCTGGCCCGGCCCCCAAGGGCAGCTTTCCCAGGGGGACCAGCCCTGTATCCCAAAGAAGTGGAGGCGAAGCCCTGAGGACACAGGTGTGGCCGTGCCACCCTGCCCATTCAGGCAAGGTCTGCTGAGCCCAGTTCAGAGACGGCTCAGGCCTGAGATCTGGGAGCAAGGGCCCAGCTCGCCCAGGGACACTACCCATCTCAGCTCCCAAGTGCTTTGGGGCAGATTGGGAGAGAAATCAGAAATATCCTGCAGCCCGCAGGGATGAGAAGGGATCTCTGCCAGTGATAATGAAAATTTTCACAGTAGCAGATGCTTGGAGAAAATTGAAAAGCAATACAACAAAATTCACAAACCAGAGAGGAACTTAAGAGAAACCTGATTGGTGGGGCTTAATGTTGCCATTGGCACCTTTCCAGCCATGAGAAGACTGATTGGGAGGCAGGTCCTCCCCACCAGGTAATGAAATTGCTCACCCCTCACCCCAGATCCCCACTACAAATCTCTCCAAGCACCTACTGTGTGCCGAGCCGGGGCCCATGCTGGGAACACAGAGATGATGCAGATCCAGCCCCAGGTCTCAGAACGCCTTCTGGAGAGGGAGCTAGGGCACGGGCCAGGACATGGTTCAGTGTCTACTGAGGGGTATTAGGCAGGAGGCGTGTGGGCGTGTGGTCATGGGGACTGGGGTGGCAAGGGGGCTTCGCAGAGCAGCTGATGCTGGGGCAGCACATAAATAAAAAGGGGACGATGGAACAAAAGGGCAACCAAGTTAGCAGCCTGGTGTGAACCAAGACACACACATGGCGTTGGTGGATCAGCCCGGAGCAGGCCACGCGTGGTGGGGTGAGGGGGACACAGGAGGGTGGGTTCACAGAGGGTCCACCTGTGCAGCTGAGGGGCTTTGTTTTGATCCCATGAGCACCAGGGAGGCTTAGAGGGTTCCTGAGCACAAGTGAGGTGTGTTCAGAGCTTGCCTTTAGAAAAGTGGCCCCAGTGAGGACACAGCAAGGGGACAGGAAGCCTAAGCTGACTCCTCTTGCTCCTCCCCCTGGCAGAACCTCGAGCAGGGAGTGCCGGGGCAGGAGGCAATGAGAACACTCAGGGCCACTGCAGGTCAGCGGACAGAGTCAACTGAAAGCACAGAGGAGGGGGCAAGCAGGTGGGTGACCTCGGAGCCCGGGCCTCACCCCAGAGCCAGTAGGGCTGGGAAGGGACACCTATTACCTGGCAGCAGATACTGCCCTGACACATCATCGCCTGGCATCCCCCAAAGCCCAGGAGGGCATCACCATCTGCCCCTTTACAGAGGGGACAGCCAAGGCCTGGACACATGAAGTCTCTTGCCAGATATGACACACACCCCCGTCTAGTAAGCATGAGTTAGGCCAAGAACTCAGGCCTTTTGAAAGCCACAAGCTGCCCTCCCAAGCCTGGGCCAAGGGCCCACGGGGCAGGGAAGGACAGAATCGGCACCTTCAGCTTTCAGTCAGCATCTGGTGAGACCTGAGTTCCAGGAGACGGGCTGGCGGAGGAGAACGGATCAGGGTGGAAAGGAGAATCGGGCCCCCACCCAGCTCTGCCCCTGATGGAAACCCCATGTAGGCCATGTGTGTCGCAGGCCAAGCTGAGCCGACACACCTGCAGCCAGTAGGCAGGCCTGCTTCCAGCCTGCTTTCTGAAGGAGTGGAGAGGCTTCTGAAAGATGTACCCTAGGAAAGGCAGCCTGGCAGTGCAGGGAATCCATGCTGAAGGGAGACCCTAAGTGCAGGGAGCCTGTCACTGGGATTGATCGTGTCCAAGACCTCTGACAGGGGCAGAGGGCATAAGCACGGGCAGAGCTGTGCTTATGTGTCACAGAGCTCTTCAAGTCACAGTGGGCACAAGCAGCACAGGAGCCCAGCTTGAGGGGAGCCCAGCACCTTCCTCACCGTGGGGCACCAGGAGATGGCAGAGCCAGGTACACACACAAAAGAACACCGTTACCGTTCGATGGGGGTTGCATGAGGTACCCGCCTCCCCAGGCCCCATGTGAGCTCTTCTGGCCAGAAGAGGAGCCTGGGGACACACGGTCCCATGCAGCAGACCTGCTTCTGGGAGGCACTGTGGTGTATCAAACCAGGGATGGGAAGCTCTGAGAATAGATGAGAATCACCCCTCTCCCTCCTAAAAAAACACAATATGATGTTCATTGTGATCTGCTCTCCTCCAAGGCATTTTCTTGCTGTGAGACGCTCCACGTGAGTGGCTAGGCCTAGAAGGCAGAGTAGGCTGAAGTGGCGCCCAGCTCCAGCCCTGTCCTGGGCATGGAAGGCAGTGCCCTCCCTTTCTGCTCTGCCCAGAAAGCTTCCATGGAGACAGGCAAAGGGACAAGGCGGCAACTGGACACAGCCACCAGTGTCCCCATCGGAATAAGAACGGGGAAGCTGTGGGGCTGGGGGCTTGGTCCCCGAGTGTCCCACCTAGCACCATGTGTGCACACCACCTGCACCCACTAAGCCCCACACGTGCACATACAGGCTGCTCTGCACTGAGCAGGTCCTACCACAGTGGTACGAACAGCCACCCCGGCCATTCCCAGGCCACTGAGCCCCGGCAGGATATGGCAGGGATTACTCCAGGCAGTTCTAGAGGTATCTGAACTTTGTGGCCGGCCTGAGCACTGCCTCTCCTCTCTGCAAGGACATACACCTCAATGAAGGGCAGCCCAGCTCAGCCCTGTGGGTAAGTGTGCTTCCTCCCATGGGCCCATGCAAGTCTGTTCTCCAAGATATGGCTGAGGTAGCATGGGCAACAAGTGACAGCCACAGGCTGTGTCTTCTTGCAAAGACGCTGTAGGCACAGCAGGCCAAGGGAGAGACCTGACTTACTGAGCAAACTGCCTGCGCTTGGACGCCTCCCTTCCTTATCTCATGTGATCTGCCTGACAATTCTGAGATAAGAATTATTGTTCCCATTGTTCAGTTAAGACACTGAGGCTCAGAGAGGCAAGTCACTTGCCCAAGGTCACACAGCAAGAAGGCAATGGAGCCTGAATTCACACTCAAGTAATTCTGACTTGGCAGATCCTGTTATTCCCACTCTCCCAAGTGGTACAGGTGAAGACCAGGGACCACCAGGTGAACAACAAGAGCCAACAGGTAAGGACCAAGGACCAGTATGTAACAGACTGATGTTCCAAGTCACATGATAAAAGGAAAACCTTCCTACTCTCATCCTAGGCACATGCTCCCACTAACGGGGCTCTGTTTACCCCCTTCCCACCTCCTACTAAACCTCCAGAATTCTCACTCTCTCAACCCCCGCCCCCAACGTTCCCCACATACACAGACTCACAAGTCTACTTCCTCCGTCTATTTCAGCCATAACAGCACTGGTAGAAGGCGGCCGCTGGCCGGCTGAGGGAGCCTCGGCGCCGGCACCTCCCAGGGCAGAGCCCTCCCAGAGAGAGGCATCACCCCGACTCCGGCTCTCTCCTCCCTCAGTGTCTTCTCGGAGAGCTGCGCACAGCCCCGCACAGTGAACGGGATGGTGATCCCTAAGCCTCAGAGTGTAGCAATGTGCAGAGGGAGATAGAGGAGGTGTGGGCCCTGCGATGGGCAGCTCTGTGGCCGCCCTGCCCCACCAGCCCTGCCTGGGCCCTCCCAGCATGGCTGCTTCTGCTCTGACAGGGCCAGGTGGAGATTGGGCATGATGGGACATGGGGGACACACAAATAGGACAGACAAACCCCATTCATCCCAAAGACCCCACCCCAGGTGGCACCCCACCACCTCCCCCGTCTCCATTGTGCCCCAGGGGCCCTGACCCCACCTGAGGAGACAACTAGAGCACTGGCCACGTCACACCAACACCCAAGCTCCCTGTCCCCCTCTTCCTCTCCCTGCAAAGCTCAGCTTGAGCCTGCCTGCCTCCAGGACGCCTCCTGGGACCTTCCCACCCACACACCCAGAACTCAGCTCAGCCTGGCACTTGTCACTCTGACTGATCGCCCTCTGCCACCAGCCTGTGAGTTATTGACGGTCAGGGACCATGTCGAGGTCACACTGGCATCCGCGAGGTGCAGATGCCCAGGGAATGTTTGTTGAAAAAGTGAATGAAACGTTGAGTTCTATCCAGCTGCGGTGTGGAGGACTAGATCCGCAGGAAGCACCGGTTTTGCCCTGCAGAGTGGTGGCTCCAGTTTTCCAGCTGAGGACCCTGGTGTGAAGACACAGGAGGGGAGGAAGGAGGGAGTATGGCCAGTCCCTCCCACAGGCCAGGGGCCAGTGAGCATGCCCACTGCCTTCCCCGGGGCCCGGGCAAGTCACAAGACTGAGCCCCACGGGCTGTTCTCTCCATTGCCTCCCTGCATTTCTGTAGCCCTGGCATCAGCAAAGGCAGCTGCCCAGAGCGAGCGCAACACTTTTTTGCCTTAAACGGTGACTTTTAAAAGCATATAACACCAAGGGAAGCACTACTCAAGGCTGAGTATTACAAATATTTATAGTGTTTTAGCATAGCTGCATTCAGATGTGAACTGTATATACTGTTCACTGCAATTTGCACTTTCCTCGAAACACAGTTTTTGCCTGGAAGTCAGCCTGGACACAGCGGGGTCTGGAAGGTGCCTTGAGAGCTGCTGGCGTCCAGGCCCCCAGCCCCAGCCCAGCATGCAAGGCAGAGCCTGCCCTGGAGTGGGACAAGAAGGCCGAGGGGCCGCAAGTTGTCGGGAGAGGAGCAGAAAGAGCAGCTAAGAGCTGCTCATGGCTTAGAGGTCCCCACACCTCTGAGCAACAGAGCTCTGGCCTGAGGTCGTTGCACTTTTAGTCCCCATTGATTGAGAACATTCATAATGAGCAGCTGAGCCTTCAGTAAACGAAGTCGCAGGCTGTTAGATCAAACAGAGTCAGGCGGGGAGTGCTCACGGACCCACGACCCCTTGCCCTAGCGCGGGGGCCCCGCAGGAGCCCCTCAAAGGGGCCTGGTTCAATTAATAGTTGCCTGATAAGGGTGTCAGGACCTGCGGGGGGGCAGGTGGGCCGATGGGGCAGAGGGCAGAGACATGAGGAACAAGAAGAGGGCAAAGATGAAAAAGAAGAATCACATCAGAGGCATCCCAGAGGAAGCGCAGGGCCACACATGTGGAAACAGTGGGCCATCTGCTCCTGGGCCCATCCTCGGCCACCACACACACACACAACACACACACACAAACTGCATGGAACACACACATGTATATCACACACACTGCATATGACACACACATACCACCAACACATACAGTACACCACACACACACACACACACACACACACACACACGCATGCAACTGACTCATCTGCAAGGCTATTGGAAAAGACACTCTCTGGAATCCCGCCCTCTGTATCCCCAGGGGAGTGGCACCCTGGGCAGGGGCCCTGAATCCTGGCCCAGCCTCCTCTCTCCAGCCCACCAGGAGCAGTTCAGGGATAGTCTGAGCATAGAAGCAGCCAGACCTTTCCTCTCCCGCAGCGCTGTTAACCAGACAGTCCCCGAGCTCAGCCAACTTGCTGCACTGATTAGGGAACTGAGCCGCCCAAGGGCCCCAGGAGACAAGTGCAGAGAATGACCGCGCCATGGCCTTGCCATTTTCTCTGATGTGACCTATGCAGCCGCCCGCACAGGCTTCGGGGCCCACAGCTCCTCCTTCATTATCAAACACCTACAGCAGGAACCACCCTGAGCTGTCTTTATAAAGCTCATGGAAACAGCCCCACACCATGGAACTGCCAGGAAAACAGGGTGTCTCCAGGATGTGCCTCCCCTGACTTCCCTTGGGCCTAAATGTGGCCATAGCGGGTCCCCCTCCTAGTGGGGGAGAGACCTGAGAGGAGAGACCAAACCAGGAAAGAGGAAGCCAGGGGAAGGTGTGATCATGAAAAAGAGGTCACAGGACAGTGGCAGCGAAAGCCACCCATCCCCTGGAAGGAGCCCTCCTTCTAGGGTGGAGAACCGGCCTTAGGCACCTCGGGGAATCCACAAGCCCGGCCTTAAGACCCAAGGGGCCACCCTAAGAACGCCCGCAGAGCTAGCTGGACAACAGTAGGGCTTGCAGCCTTGGAGGAAAGGAGAGAGGGGACCTCAGCCTGAGGCACAGAGCAGAGCTCTGAAGCAGAGCTCATGATCCTTCTTTCATTCCTGCCTCTCACCTAAGCAATCTTTGTAAAACCCTCCCCTGCTTAAGACCCTCAAGGATTCCAATCCCTAGAGGACCAGCCACCCCTAGGCCTGGCCCAACCCCCTCCTGAGCTGAGCCTCATCCAGCCCTCCACTCCTTTCCTCAACACCTGCACCACCGCTCACCCTCCTGCTGCATCACACAGGTGACTCCCTGCCCTCTGCTGCCTTTCTTCCTGCCCTGCACCCTCACCCACGCTGGCCCTTTCTCTTGAGGACTATTGGTCCAAGTTCCACCCATGAAGTCCCCACTTAGCTCTCAAGACACAGCTCGAGCACAGATCACCTCCCAAGGCAAGCCAGTGCTTCCGTGGTGGCCATGCGCCCCTCCATCATGGGTCCTCCGGGCACAGTCCCCACACTGGACTATGAGCCACAGGAGGGCCGAGGATCTTGGGGTCCCAAGCACGGTGTCTGACACGTGGCAAATAAACAGTGAACACTGAGGGAGCAAATGAACTATGACACCAGGAAGATGGGTGGTGGGCGGGAGATGGATGGATGGATGGATGGGTGGGTGGATGGGTGGGTGGATGGGTGGATGGATGGGTAGATGGATGGGTGGATGGATGGATGGGTGGGTGGATGGGTGGGTGGGTGGATGGGTGGGTGGATGGATGGTGAATGGATCGATGGGTAGGCAGATGGGGACATGAGTGGTAGCAGGAAAGGGAAATGCAGACAACCAGGGGAATCTGACCTTGCTCCAGCCTTGGCCCCCTGCCTCCCTCAGCGCTGCCAGAACACAAAGGCACTCAGAAGGATTAAGCCTCCTTGATCCAATTGGAGCTGCTGGAAATAACTCCGTGCAGCCTGCAGCCACTGCCCTCAGAAATCAGCCTCAATTAACACCCACCTGTCCCTGCTGCCAATTAATTCCAGCTGACACCCTGGGCGGGCACCTCAGAGCCGCCAGGTGTTGGCCCCACATGAGGGATCACAGGGGCCGGGCCTGCTCAGCCAAGACCAGGCCAAAGTCACTCCACTGAGTCACCCACGCCCAACAGGGTCCACAGAGCCCATGAGCAGAGCTTGGAGACCCCAGGAGAACATCCACCCCCAAAGAAGCTGGGTCAGTCCTAGGAAACGGATGTGTGGGTCCCCTTTTGCCCCGGCCACACTCACCTCACACAGTTCATGCTCTTAAGAGTTGATACCTCAGGAGGGACTTCATTTATTGAAATAAGGAGTCTACCAAAAAATTAAAAAAGGCATCTCAATCACTTTGTGAGGGCGTGAGAGAGAGGGGTACATCCCTTCCAGATCCTCTGCTTGCCCAGGGATGCCCCAAACAAGGGTGGGCAGTATGGAGGCAACTGGCATACCCAGTAGGTAGAGTCTACTTGGTCGAGAGGAGGGCTCTGTGCCTTCAAAATAGGGACTATTTGAAGCTCAGGAAAGGGTCCCTACATGATCTCCTCTGGGTCTTCCACTATGGGACCCCCGCCCCAGCGCCCTGGCCCCTCAATCTCTCTAGCCATATGCCTTCCATGCCTCCCACGGTAACACCGGTCACTCAGCCCCAGCAAGTGCATGGGGCTGACATGGCCCATGCCCCTCCTCCTCAGGCAAAAGGGAGGCCCCCACAAAACACCAGGCACCAGGCAAGGAGAGTGTAGGGTTCAGAGTAAGGACATGGCAGCCAAAGCCAAGCTCTGCCACTAAACGAGCTGTGTGTCCTTGGGCAAGACACGAAACTTCTCTGTGCCTAATTTCTGCCCCAGCAAAATGGGCTGGGAGTAGCCCCAGCTCACAGAGCTAAGTGAGTAAACAGTGTAACGTGCTTAGAACAGAGCCTGGCTCACAGGGTGTGTTCCACATGCTTCAGCTATGATCTGGAGGTGGCAGTGGGAGCACTTCTGGATGACTGAACTCCCATCATTCCAGAACCCGTGGGAGCTTAATTCCAAGCAGGGTTGTTATTGTGGAGTGCTGTCTGGAACACAGGATGATCCAAAATGTCTCCTCAACACCGCCTGTCGCTGCTCAGCGTCACTGAATTTTCCTGGGTTCTGTTTTACTGTGAGGGCTCCAGGGAGGCTCCAAGGAGGGTGCCAGGCCAGGGAGCACAGGTGAGTACTGTGCCCTTAACATCCCCTTGAAACTGTGGCCAGGGCAGGGACTGTGGAGCCAGGGCAGCAGTGCTCCTGCTCAGGCCCTGGCACCTGCTGTAGTCCGTCCCCCGACCCCCCACCCCAGGCCGAGCCTCACCACTCACTGAGTCTGACCTAGACATTCTTCCCCGGGGGCCTTCCCTGACCCACGCCAGCCCCCAGTCTAGGCTGAAGAATGCCACCACCTCACACTGTCCCTGTCCCTGAGGCTCTCTCTCAGCAGATGGCCACACCTGTCTGGCTCACTTCAGAATCCCCAGAGCCTGCCAGATTAGACACCGAGGGTCCTTGTTGGCTGAAAAAACAGCTGTCAGTAAATGACAGAGCAACCAGGCATCCTGAGCTCCTAGGGCCCAGGTCACAGAAGATGCTCCTCCTGCCTGTCATGCCCACCACCCCGCACACAGCCCAACCTGTCCCTCCTGCTTGCTAATCTGGCTGTTAGACCCCACGTGGCCTCACCCGACTGTTCCTGCCCCATCCCAGAGCCTCTGCTTACCTGACCAACCCCCGAGCTGGGAGATAATAACAGGAACGAGAGAGGAGAGAAGCCACCACTGGTCTCCACTGGTCTCTGATGACATTCACAGTCATCTGTGGGAGTTTTTATCATGATCTCCATTTCACAGATGAGGAAATGGATCTCTGAGTAGGGACCGGAACACCAGGAATTCCTGTGCTGCCCTCCCAGAAGCCTCAGCCCCCGCCCCCGGGAGCCAGTCTGTCATGTGATGTACAATGAAAGGGCAGCAGACAGAGCTCATAAGTTTTCTCCTGGTAAACTCTGGGAGAGCCACCATCAGCACCAAGCCCGGAGCAAGGAAATGGGCCCTTCTTCTGTCTCCACGCCTGTTCTCACTGTTGCCTGAACTACCTCACCTTTCAAGGGCTTGTACTTTTGCATGCTCTGTTTTTTCCATCTGCAAAACTCTCCCCTGACCACTATAAACTCCTACTCATACTTCAAGAGTTTGCTCAGCTGATTTCTCCCACGTCCCTCCTCTGTGTTCCCAGAGCTGCCCTCTCCTCTGGTCTGTGAGCTCCTCCAGGCAGGGCCATGTCCAAGCCATTTATGCATCCCCTACCCAGGGCTAGCAGGAAGGAGCCCGGGCAGATGGGCTCCTTCTGCAGTTGGATACATGAAAGATGCACGCTCACTTCTGCCCTGCAGTGTGGAACGTGAAGCGCCCCTGCATCTGTCCAAGCTGCCATTCCAGGCTCCCTGAGGACAGAGCATCTCAGCACTGAGCTCTACACAAGGTCTCCAAACACAATGCTGGCTCCCCCAAACTTGGAACTCTGTGGTGATGGCTGGAGACAGAGGAAATGCTGTCTACCTAGCCAGGCTTCCAGTCGGGACCTGTGATGCACATTTTGCAAATGGGAAGAGACATGCATGTCAGAAAATTATCCACGATCAATTTCAAACTCCAAATGGAAATGGTTGTTTTGCTTAAGTCCCTGCTAATTTGCCTGAAAATCTGAAGAGAGTACCTCCTGGGAGGGTGACAGAAGAGCCCAGGGCTGGTTCCTGGGAGGTCAGAGACGTGCTCTTGACCTCCCCCTAGTGTCTCCGAGTGCTCAGGGCACAGCCCTTCTGCCTGGGAACCAGCCATTCTGAACCCAGGACAGGCTCCATCCAGCTCTGACAGCCCCTGGGCCACCTCTAACCTTATTCCAGCCCCACTCAGAAACCACCATGCCCTGAGCCAGGAGCAGGCTAAGCCTTGGTGGGCACAGGGGTCCACGGCTCAAGCATTCCCTCACACCCCAAGGACCCCCAAAGAGAGCATCTCCCAAGTAGGTGTTCAAGAACTTTGTATTAAAAGCACAGTTGGGTCGTGGTGTCTTTCAGGACCTCAGTTTTCCCACTTGACAAATGGGAAAAGTAAACTTTCCAACTCTGTCTCAAAAAAACACCACTTGCTACGATGGTCGGTAGCAGACAGCGAGCACCCACAGCTGTCATTAGGGCGCTGAGGTTGATCCAGCTCCCTTTCTGTGCCTACCCACTGGGTTTGAATTGACTGGTCAGTATTGTGGCTTCATTTATTCATTGTCAAAGCCCTCCACAGAAATCGGCATTTGCCAGTCTCTTCCCAAGAAGGCAGGCAGTCCAGGCCCTGTGACGTGGTTCCCCATAGCTGGCACACAGAACATACTCAACAAGTGCTTGTGGGGTGGGGGAATGGCGTGAGGATCGGTCCCGTACTGCACACCCTCCCACGTAGCTGCACTGACATTTTTTCTCCCTCTTGAGGACGGGGGGTGCCCTGTTCTCACTGCACTCAGGAATTAGAGAGGGTAAGAAAGGGTAGAGAAAGGGGTCGTGGGCACCATTGCCCTGTAAAAATGCAAAAATTGGGAGGCCAGGAAGGGCCCCAGAGTAACACAGCAGCCATCACTCTGGGGCCAAGAGAAAGGGAAAGCTGAGCAGCTCCAGTCCTGCAAGCTCTGGAATGCTGCTCCTTTAGGAACTGACACACTGCACATTCTCTAGCTGGCAGTCACTGGACATCTCTGAGCCTCAGTTTTCTAGTCTCTATAATGGGGACAGAGTTGATGCAAAGTCTCGCTACCGTTTCACAAGACCAAGGCCTGCGCAGTACTCAGCTTGGAGGAGACAGGACTTGACACGGGTAGTTTCCTCCTCTGCTCCACGTCCCGCCCACTCCCACAACTCCCCACATCACCGCCAGGACAGGTCAGGCCAGACTCCAAAAGAAACACTGAGAAGCAGCTGAAGTAAGAGAGGGAGCGAGTTTAGAAAAGGTGAGTAGAAAAGGCTATACAGTATAATGCCCATTTTTAAGTTTTTCTCAAAGAATAGGGAATTCTTAACAGGGCTCAAGCGAGGCTTCCTTTTCAGGGTATTAACAATTTGTCTTTTTCACTATCAGTCTTCCTCATAGTGACTTGCAGGGAGGGAAGTCTATAAATATATATATTTTTTAAGAAAGGACTGAATTTTGATGAATGCAGCTAAGCAAGTGCTTTGCATATGAATGGGAACTGATTAGCCTGGCACTTTCCCACAGACAAGCTCCCTGTAACTTCAAGCTTTCCCGAGAGTTAAAAAGTTGAAGCGGCCACATTTATGTGGCTCCTCTAATAAAAAAATCATGCAGCATTTATTATTAATGCGTGGCTCTGATAAATATCCTCATCAAAAATTCTTCCTTAGCAGGAGCCCTTCAGTGTAATTTCTCAAGATACCCAGAAGGAGCACTTCAGCCAGACCTTGGCAGAGGCTGTGGTGTCTCTGTTGGTGGCAGGAGGACAGGAAGCAAGACCAACTTAAGTGGCAGGCAGGCGTGTTTGGGTGTGAGCTGAACAGCCCCAGCCACCTTGAGAGGGAAATCCGTCAGCCTCAGCGCAGGCTCTGGCTCTGCTGTCACAAGCTTATCTGGGCTCAGTGCAGCTTCTGTGAAGACTGGCATTCAGATTAAATACCCACGTGAGCCAGGTGAGCAGCAAGGGGCTGGTTGGTTTCTATAATCCAAGACATTTGCTAATGGACATCTGTGCTCTCCCGTCATGCCATGGTGTGGCAGCCCTTCTCCGAGTGGGCCATGCTCCTACTCCCACCTGCTTGGAGTGTTGTGGCGCTAACAGTTATAGCTGCCCCCTTCTCCAGCAAACTGTCCTCATCTGAGGGAGTCACCTTGTCTGCAGGTGATGGCCCACTCCCCACCTGAGGGCAGCTCACAGACAGTGACCAGCTGTCCCGGTGATAGAGAAGGCTGCCTTATCCTAGAGGGAACAAACCTGTCCCAGAGTCCCCAGACCAGGACAGGCGACATTTCCATGACGCCACATCCTTGCCTGGCTCTTTCTCCTTCTCTAACTTGCTTCCCCCAATAGACCACACACCTCAACCCGTTCCAGGCTCTGCTTCGAAGGAGCCTGAGCAAAGACAGCATGCCACTCCTATGCCCTGGAAGGCTGACCACTGGCTCTGCCAGCACTTCCTGTCCTGCTTCCTTTGGGGTTTGGCCAAGGAGGACCCAGGCAGGAATGAGAGGGTGAGAGGAAAAAGGTGGGGGTGCTCCCTTGCTCCCTCCTTGCTGGGTTGGCGTGGCTGCCTCCGTGCTCTGCTAGCCACTGTCCCCTTCCTTTGCTCCCTCGGGAGTAGGAAAGGTCCTTGGTAGCACTGGCCCGGGCACATCAACAAATCTCAACATTTTGATGGTTGCCAGATGGGAGGGAGTTGTGGTAGGGGAAAATCAGGAAGGGATTAGGAAGCACAAATTGGTCATTACACAATAGTCATGGGGATGTAAAGTACAGCACAGGGAATATAGTCAATGACACGGTAATCACTGTGTATAGTGCCAGGTGGGTATTAGACTAAGCAGGGGGACCACTTCTTAAGTTGTAAAAATGTCTACTAACCGCTATGCTATACACCTGAAAAGAATATAAAATAACATTGAATGTCAACTGTAATTAAAATTTTTTTAAAGGAGGGGAAAGGTGAAAGGGAATAAGAGGTTCAAATGTCCAGGTATAAAACAAAGAAGTCACGGGGATGTAATGCACAACATGGGGAATACAGTCAATAATATTGTGATAGCTGGTGCGGTGTCAGATACTTGATGGGCTTATGGTGACCACTTCTTTAGGTATGTAAATGTTGAATAACTATGGTGTACCCCTGGAACTAATATAATATTGTATGTTAGCTATAGTTTAATAAAGTCTTTTAAAAAAAAATCTCAGTTGGTCTGCTTGACCTTGCCCACACTCTCGTACGACAATTCATTAGCCTCACTCTGATTACCCTGAGACGACCCTCACTGTCCTGCCAGCCCTTCAGTGACTCAGAAGCAGTGCGCCAGCCTCCCTTGCCCTCATCAGTGTAAAGTGGGTGTTCTCCTCAGAGGCAGCCCCAGAAACAGAAGTTATTGAGATGCCCCCAGTGCAGCACCTCTCTTCCCTGCTAATTTTCCTGAAGGACCGCAGCTCCCCACACTAACAGGCTCTCGGGCCCAGAGGGGTCATACAAGTGAAAGCCAAGCAATGGAACTGGTTTTCCCAAACTCCTCAAGTGTGTATCCACACACACTGCAGTGCCTGCACCTTCAGTTCACCTGCTCCTTAGTAACTAACAACTTTTGCAGATGCAGTGTAAAGCAATGGATTAAAATTTCATGCATTTTGCTTCAAAAATCTATAAAAACTAATTTCTTAGAAGAAAACCCTTTTCTCCAACAAACACAGAAAACAAGCCGTGGCCCAAACCCTCCCCTCACTGGTATCTTGGTGTAAATCTTTAATTTAATTTGCTGTTCCCATCCTCTGACCCCAGTAGTATTCCATAAATATTTAGGCAGCAAAACTCCAGGCTTGTTTTGCACTTTGGAATGCTAATGACGGGAATGGGAGGGAGAGAACACGGGCCTCCGGGTCCAGCAGATCTCCGCCCATCAGCAAAATACCACAGGCAGGGGTCCTGGAGGCCCAGGGAGCCGCAGCTTCCTTAATGAGCTGAGATGCGGTTCTGGGAGAAATCGCTGGGCTCCCTACCTGCAGGCTCACTGATGGCGGAACCACCAGTTCAATCAACAGCAGTAGAGAAACCTTGGAGGGAGGGAGGCAGCTCAGTGGGGAGAAAAAACAGCACACGGGATGTGCATACAAGCAGACTGCAGAAAGGACCCAGAGCTGCGGAGCCAGCCACTGACCTCCCCACCCCGGAGTCCAGACTCGCAAACACCGCTACACGTGGACCCTTCCCAAAAACGGGGCCCTCCAGAAGACACTTCCCAACTTCCCAGCCAAATGTAATCGTAACCTCACCTGGGGCTCCCACCCTGCAGAGGGCAGGTCTCTCAACTCCTGCCCAGGCTGACCTCTCTGTCCTCACTTGGCAGTGGGGGCCAGAGGCAAGGCCTCGGGAGAAAGCTAGCCTTCATCTGAATTCTGTCTTGGTCATTTACAAGCTCTATGGTCTCCGGCAAGATTTGGTAAACAGCTTTATTGAGGTGTAATTTACATACCACGAAACTTACCCATTTTAATAATGTGCATTTCTTCAAGTCGTAGCAAATTTATACAGTTGTGTAACCATCATCACTATCCAGTTTTAGAATGCTTCTATCACCCCCCAAAAAACTTCCCTCGTGCCTATTTGCTGTCAATCCTTGCCTCCACCTCCAGCCCCAGGCAACCACTACGCTGCTTTCTGTCTCTATAGTTTCGCTTTTTCAAGAAATTTCACATAAATGGAACCATACAACATGTAGTCTTCTGTGTCTGACTTCTTTCACGTAGAACAACGTGTGTGAGGTTCATCCATGTTGTAGCGTGTCTCCGTGTTTCGTTCCATTTTATTGCTGAGCAGTATTCCACTGAATAGACAGGCCCAGTTTTGTTTCTCTGTTCCCTAGTTGATGGACGTTTGGGTTGTTTCCAGTTTGGGGCTATCATAAATAAAGCTGCTGCAAACGTTCCTGTACAAGTCTTTGTGCGAATATATTTCCACTTTTCTTGTGTGGATTCCTAGGAGTGGAATTGCTGAATAATATGTTCATCTTTTTAAGAAACTGCCAAACTGTTTCCCACAGCAGCTGCACCATTCCACATCGCCACCAGCAGTGTGGGAGGCTTCCAGTTGCCCCGCAGCCTTGCAACACTTGTTTCGGTCTGTCTCCATCATAGCCATCCCAGTAGTTGTGAAGTGGTATCTTGTGTTTTGATTTGCATTTCCCTAATGACTAACGATGTTGACCATCTTTTCATGTGTTTATCTGCAATCTGTATATCTTTGGTGAAGCAGTTATTCAAATCTTTTGCCCATTTTGTATTAAACGGTTTGTCTTCTTATTATTGAGTTGTAAGAGTTCTTTATATAGTCTAGATACAAATCCATTATCAGATACGTTATATTCCCTTAAGCAATATTTCAACCTCTCCATTTCTTTATCTGTAGAATGGAGTTCGTCATAACACCTTGCCACACGGCAGTGAAGAGCAGGGATGATGTGTATAAAGTGCCTGGCAACAGGCCTGCCGCACAGTAGGCCTTGAGTAACTGGAGCCACTATCACCACCACCATGGCTGCTGGAAGTCAAGGTCCAGTCTTGTCTTCGACTTGAAGCATCCAGTGTGGGGCCTGGTGCAGAGGAGGCCCTCAGCCAGGTGGGGCCCCAGCTGTGCTGGCAGCCCTGCATGTTCTCTCCAGGGCTCTGTCCACCCTTAGCTGCACCAGCCCTGGTCCCTGCAAAGTGCAGGGAGTGCGGGAGGACCCGTGTAAGCACCAAGAAGAGAGCACGGTCTTAAAGGGGACGGGATAGTATCAGTGGAAGACAAGATGTCCTGGCAGAGGGGACAGCATGAGCACAACACAGAGAATGACAAGGTGCATGGCACTTTCTGGGAGCCCAGGGCGTAGCTGCAGCCCTGACTAGCCAGCCAGGCCACCAGAATCAGCAGGAAGGTGGGAGCCAGGCCGTCCTGGAGCCCCTGGGGCACCTCTGCTGACATAGTGACATGGCAAGAAGCATTCATGACCAATTTTGGATTCCACATACTGCCAGGTGCTCTGCCTTCCACTGGGCACCCCAAACACTACCTGCCAGGCCGAGTCAGAGCCCATGAAAGCCCCTCCGGCCCTGAGGACCTTTAGCCTGAGTGCAACTGTCTCTTTACAGATCCACACAAGGAGGAGTCTGATGCTGAAGTCCAGGCAACGGGCCCTCCTGCGGAGAGAGTGGCTGTTGTCCACGCTCCTGTGAGGGGTCCAGGACCTGTGCTGTAAGCCGCCCCCTCCGCCCACTCCACGAGGATCCGTCACTCACCATTCTGCTCTCTCAGCCCACCTGCCCTGGGCTCCGAGCCATGTGCTCCCTGCAGTGCCTGGCCCCTCGGGGTAACTCCGGCCCCCACCCCAACCCTCCTGGGCAACGGCTCTGCCCTCTGGCTGGCCCTGGCCACTGGGCCCCCTTCCTCCCAGGCAGGTTAGGAACCAGGCATCCTTACAGGAAGCCCCACAGCTCAAGCACATGCCCAACCCCTCTGGGCAGCACCCCAGCCAAGGGCACTTCCATCAGCCAGCGCTCCCTCCACAGGGACTCCCAGGGCCCTGGGCCTTGGCCGGTCCACACGCCCCTCACCACAATCTGACCGCCGGTGAGCTAACAGCACTGACCTAATCCGAGTTTGCATCGCTATTTACACTTTTCTTCAATTAATTATTACAATATCAATAGATCTTTGATTTTCTCATCAGTGAGTAATGAGAATGAGAATTATATCAATTCCACGATATAATTAATTAGTGATCAGTGTTCAAACGCAAGTCCCTACTCGAAGTCCTGCTAGGACAAGCTTCTGGCCACTGCCGCCAGGAGGCCAGTCCAGCACGGGGATGTGCTACTAGGCTCCTGAGGACGCATGGTCCGGCATGGCCCGAGAAGGTGCAGGACACACCCGAACTCCACCGGGCACAGCCAGGGCCTGAGCGGTGCCATTTTGCTGAGTTGAACTGATCTTCACGAAGCACCTCCCATGTGCTACTGCCTATGCTGGGCCCCGGGGCCCAGGGATCTAGCAGCCCCCACCCTCACAGAGGGCCCTGCCTTGGGGGCTCCCATGGAGACACAGAGACATGACATGGACAGAGGGAAATAATGTACGCATACGCTAATGCAGTACACAAATCGCTGCTGCGCATCTATTATGTGCCGAGCCCTGTGCCAGGTTCTGAGGACACAGGAGAGTCAGATGGAGGAAAGGACCCCACCCGGAAGGGTTGGGGGTTTCTAAAAGCATGAACTGAGCTCTGAAGGCTCAGCTGTGCTCAACAAAAGAACAAGGCCAGGCATCCCAGGCAGAAGGAACAGCATGTACAAGGGCCTGGAGACAGGAGGACATGGTGATCCAGGAACCTGTGGTGAGTTTTTGGATCATAGAGGTAAGAGCTGAGAGGTATGATGCTGAGAAGGGCAGGGACGGACAAGGAGACTTCCTGCCCACCCCACCCTGGTCGCTGAGAGCCCTGGGAAGCCACCTCCAGGAGGGAATGGGGGCGGGGGCGGCAGTCTTCAGAGCTGCCTGCAGAGGAGGGATCCCCCACAGGAGACCTCACCCTGAAGGCCCTGGTTCTGCCCCCCCAGGTCGATTCTACAAGTCCACCTGGCTAAGACAGCTGCCGGAGTGCAGGGCCCGAGCCCACAAGGGCCCCCGGAACGGAAGGGGCTCGCACCAGCCCCAACGCCTCGGCACCAGCTCCAGGCCCCCTCTGCCAAGAGGCCTCCAGGAGCACATTTCCCCCACCCTCCACCCTCTCCAAGAGATGACATCCAAGGTCACAGATGAGGAAGCTCAGGCACAGAGAAGTGACTTGCCCGTGGTCAGAGTGATAAGTGGCAGGGCAAGGATCTGACGGTGACAGCTGCCAGATAGACACGGGCCCTCCATCAGCCCCAGGCACCCTGGCCTGGCCTGGACCAGGCTCAAGCTCCCTGTGCCTCATCTGTAAAACAAGAATCATAAGGGCACCTACTTCCCAGGCTGGAGATGAGGATGTCAACTCCAGGGAGAGTGCCAGCCTGGCACACAGCACAGGCACAGTGCACGTCACCTGTCACTTTTGGTGCCACTGCTGCTGTGGTGTAGGATGAGGTTTGCAGCAAGGAACCTGGCACAGGTGTGGTGCCATCAGGAACAGGCACCAATCCCAAGGCAGAGGAGGAGGTCTGGCTTGAAAGACTGCAGCTCTGGGGCAGGGCTCCACCGGGGAAGGCCGCAGTGGGGGTCAGACGTCCTTGGGTGAACATCTGAGGGCTCAGTTACTGCAGGCCCCACCACAGGTCTGGGGACCAAACACTGCCAGGCTCTGCCCACCCTTCCCCATTTGTCCACATGACCCCAAGCCACCTGGCCGGCTGGGTCCTGTGTGCCAGGTGCCAATAGGCACTCAGCTCCTCACACCACGCTGTGAGCCAGGCAACATTCACCCCCGTTAACAGATGCGGAAACTGAGGCTCAGAAAGCAAAGTAACAAAACATAATGAGAAGAGCTAACACTTGTTGAGCAGTTGCTCTCAAGGCCCTGGAGAAAGAGCTCCCATTGCAGTACCTCCCTGAATTCTCAAAAACAGCCTTGGCATTGGGATCACTGTTGCCAGTATGCAGATGAGGAAGCTGAGGCTTGGAGATGAAAGTTACTTGGCAAAAATGCCACAGCTACTCATTAGCCATGTGGGATTCCCACCCACGAACCTCATGACTGTCACTCACAGCCCCCGGCATTCTCTATTTCCCAACTGGAGGCACAGTCAGGGTGGGCACTGGGTGGTGGGGCCAGACAGGGAATTGTTCTAAACCAACCCCACTTCCCACCAACACCACCTTCCTCTGGCCCCACAAGAGATACTGAGTACACGGGAACCTCGGCAAGGTCAGTAATACCATCGTAGCCCCAAATTGGCAGGAGGGATCTTGGGGAGGAGCAGGCTCTTCTTCCAGGGGCCAGCTGGGTGCCAAGGCCAGGCTCAGGGCTCAGAAGGGCCAAGCCAGCCCTAGCCCTCACCCAGAGGCCCGGGCAGGCACCAGAACAAAAACTATTGTCTGGTAAAGAGACTCGGTGATTTGATGCTTGAGCCCTGATTTCTCTGATGGCTACAGATTAAATCGGGGATAATGTCCTCAATCTAGAAACTGGATTCGATGCAGTTCAAAATCTGTTCAGACAGGACACCATTATGCTAAGCAACACAGCTGGAGGTGGGAGCTGTGTGCAGCCTCGGTTTCCATGCCTGCAGCAGGAGCCCAGCCAGCCGGCCACCACCCACTCCTGTGGGAAACAGCCTCCTGCAGCAACTTACCCTCTCTGGACAGAGATGGACAAAGGACAACCACCGCCCCCTCCCTCAACCCACAGGCCCAGAGAGGCAGCCACAGAGAGAGGCTGTTTCAAAACATCATTTTTGGGAGGCTGAGCTGAGCCAGTCCTCAAATATCCTCAGAGATGTAAATTATGTGGGTTGAACTAATGAGCTATATATGTATCTTTCATCCCCTAATTAACTGTGGTTTAATGAATTTCTCAGCGCATTGCTGCCAGAATAGCCTCACAGCCCAAAAGATTTTACCCCTCTATTTCAGGTAAATATTTAAACACCCAAATTAAAGGGAGCACCAGGCCCAAAGCAGGAGGCTTGATAGTACCCAGGGCGATTAGCCCCTTGTCTCATTCATTCAGTGTGTTCATTTTTTCCTTTCTCTTCCCAAGGCAATGGCAGGTATCTTAGGTATTAGGAACCTGGCCTGGGGCTCCTAACACCTGGAAACTCCTCTCCCTGGCTCTCAACGTTCCACCCAGGGGGAATGAGCAGAAGATGTCCCCCACCTACCCATCCTGGGGCTGGCACAGGAACCCCTCAGGGCAAGGGGCCCATGATACGGCCTCGTGTCCTGGGAGGTCGTGATGCTGCCGACCCCGGGGCTCACGTCCCAGCACCTGCCCCTCCCCTCAAATGGTCAACTATTCTCAAGACTCATTATTACTATCAAAACTCCCAACATCATGAGCTTTCACTCTATTACTCATATCTAACATGTATCAGATGCTTAAGGCACCATAATCTGGACACCAGGCCTGGCCAGAACCGTTTCAGCCCCGGGCCTCTCTGGCCTCAGCTCAGGGCCAGTCTGGGAGCAGAGGATGAGCTGCCCGCAGCTCTCCTCACTGGCCCTGCCGCTTCCCACCACCCTCTGACCAGGGCTGCTCATGCAAGGCCAAAGGCTAGTGTGAACCCGCTTGGCCCACGTGGACTCACTCAGGGCCTGGCCTGGACACCTCTCCTCACTCTCTGCGGACTCTCTGGTGATAGGGATGGTGAGTCTAGCACCGGAGAAGCCCAGGCTGGGACTGGGCCCTGGCCACCACCAGAAGAAATAAGCAGGGGGCTACTGATGACTCCAGCCAGCTCTCCCCCAAATCTGGCCATCCCTGGGCCAGCTCACAGGCCGGTGGAATGTGATCCTGAGAGGAGCCTGGGGGTCCTCCCAGCCAAACGGGGCCATGAAGCCCAGAGTCTCCCCTGGCTGACATCCCCCACTGTGTACCCAGCCCCCACTGCTCCTGCCTCCCCCAGGCCCGTCCCTGCTCCCAAAGGAGCTGGGTCATAACTGCCCAGGGCCCCTCCCTCATGCACTCTGTGCCTCTGTAAAGCCATGTCCTACACAGGGAGTCCCCCAGCCAGTCCTAGCTCCTGCCTGCCCCTCCGCACCCAGCTCACACGGCCTCAGTACTAACTACTGTGGCGAGTCCACCTGTTCAGAGCCCTTGGGCCGCTGGCCAAGCCCACGACAGCCTTGAGTCCCTAATTAAGGCTTCACAATAGGCCCGCGAGGATGACTGATGGCCCCTCTGCACAGATGAGCGAAGGGCTCACCTCTCCAGCTGCAGAAAGGTGTCATTTACTTTAGAGGCTACCATGCCTGGCACTGTGCCTGGAACACGGTAGGTGACAATAAATACTTGTTGGCTGGGTGACTGAATGGATGGATGGACAGATGAATACACAGATGGATGGATGGATGGATGGGCAGGAGGGTGGGTGGATGTATGAAAGAATGAATGAATGGACGAACAGATGGATGGGTGGATGAACGGAAGGATAGAAGAATAGAGGGATGGATGGACAGAGACAAATGAACAGATAAACTCTCAAACTAACCACCAAAAAGAGACCCCAACCAGCCTGCCAAATCCAAAGCGTTGGGTGGACACTCTCCAAGGGCAGCAGGCCAGAAAGAGAAGCCCCAGGGCATCACTAAGGGGTCACGACTGGCAAGTCTGCTGTCCCCAAAGTGGGGGAGGCAGGAGCTGGCATCTGAGGTCAAAGAGAAGTGGCAGGGGGTGTGGGAACCAGCGGCACTGGCGGGGCAGAGACCAGTGAGGCTGGGCCCCAGGAGGCCTAGAGAGCATCTAGCCACGAGCCGGAGAGATGGGATGGGCAGAACTCCCCCCTCCCGGGGGCCTGGACACGTCTGAAAGGACCAACATGGGCCTGATGCCCCACCCCTGAGCACCAAGCAGGAATTAGCCGTGTCTCTCCATCTCCATGCCCTCCAGGCAGGCCTAACGTGTAGCTCTCACCACCCTGGGAGCCAAATGCCACCACACCTTCTGTAAAGAGGGCTCATCAACCAATCCCGCCCCAGAGGCCCCGGCATGGCTGGGCAGTGGGGAAGCACCATTCCAGGGCCCAGGGGAGGCCAGCAGACGGTGCATCCTGGACAGAGCCAGAAGTCCTCCTTTGAGCAGGTCAGGAGGCCAAGGGCGCTTGGGCCTCAATCTGAACCCCATTTCTGAAGCCTGAGAAAGAAATCCTTAGACCCAGGGACCAGCAGCAGAGGAGGCTTCCCAGCCCTCACACTGTCCCCACTTCACCCAGAATGTATGGAATTCCCACCCCTGCTGATTAAACTCCTTCCCCAAAACAAGCGAAGCAAGGAGACGGCGCAGACAGAGTGGCTTCAGATGCAAGGCGATGTCCAATGAAGTGGCTTCTGCCAGCACCCAGTCACCTTCCCCAACCTTCACCCCCCAGCAGGTTGATGGCTGATGAGCAGCGAGGACTCAGCCTGGGCGGGTGGCCATATTCAGACAGATTTGCAGAACCAAAGTAGATGGAGGGGGACGGGTGCTGCCTGGAGTGATTGAAACAACGATATTGTATAAATCAACAAAAAAATAGCCATAAGCTTGGAATTGGCAGACTTGGAAGAAATCCCTACTTTTTGCGCTGGTCACAGAACCTGGGATAAACCAGTGTACCTCTCTAGGCCTCAGCTCCTGTCTATAAAATGGGCAAGACAATCCCCACCTCCAGTTGTTGTCAGGGCTGAAGGAGCTGGAGAGAGCACATCAGTTCATGGTGCCCGAGCACCTGGGCACTGGGACACGGAGCCTTCGCCACCCTCGCCTTCCCAGGAGAAGGCGCAGGTCTCTCCTTACCTGCCCCTCTCTGCAGGAGGGGCCAAGACCACAAGGGGCTGAGGCCTATACTTACTTTGGTGCAGGGCGGCCCATAAGAGCCACCAGAAAATCCCCGTCCCCCAATACCTTACCCTTCTGACTGCCATGATGCCATCAGATGAGGACAGGGTCCCATACTGAGGCCTCCCCTATTCAAATCTTCGGAGGTGGGAGCGTTCCCAGGGTGCCCCTTCCTGACAGCAGGACCTGTTCCCTAAGGTTGGGACTGGAAGACAGGCGAGGGCCCAGCATGTGGCCACCACAGGCCAGCGAGGGCCACCAGTGGCCCTACCCTCCAGGCCCCTCCGGAATTAAGTTCCTGTCCCATTGACACGCCCACTCAACCTCTGCAGTCTCTGACCTCAGACACATCTACCTGAATACAGACCTAATTACGTCGCCCGCCAGCCCTCTGAACACAAGGTCATCAGTTCACACCTTTGTTGAGGGTCTCACCTACACCCAGACCCTTCTCCCACCACCTCCACCTCCGTTTGTCCTCCGCCAATCTCGGCTCACCTCCATTTCTCCACCCCTCCTCCAACACAAGTAGAGAGCTGTTCCAAGCCTCTGTACCCTTGCTCAGGCAGTCCCCTCTGCCTGGAACTTGTTTCCCTCAACCACCACTGTGCTGAGCTCATGCCTTCTCCAATTTCAAACTCAGCCTGGGCATCCCCTCCTTGAGAAAGCCTCCAATTACCACTCAATTACTGGGCCTCCAGGTCCCCATAGGCCCTGCATGTGCTTATGTGTCTGCCTCTTCACAATGGACCCTTCCTATCCCCTGTTACTGGTGCAGGCTCAGCTCAAAGAAAGCCTCAGCAGTGTTCGAGGCACAAACGGAGAAATGGATGGAAGAATGATCACATGCATGGATGGATCAATAGGTCTCACAAGAATGCCACACGAAGAAGCAAAGGCAGGCCAGTATGGACATTGTCTCCGAGGCCGAGATTCCCTCGATGCAGAGAAGTCTCTACCAGACTGTGAATATGGCACACATCCCTCTGCTCAGGGCTTTCAGGGCAGCCCTATGCAGAGGCAGAGGGGTAGACGAGATGACCTCTCCAGCATCCCCTCCGCATTAAGTTTTCCCTTCCTGCTGCCTTTGAGGAACCTGTTCCACAGTTACTCTCTCTGAGCACAGGCCTTCTGGAAGAAGAGCAGCTCAAGGAGGCCTTGGCATCAGGGGCAAAGGAGAAGTGGCAGAGGAATGTGGGAACCAGCGGCACTGGCAGGGCAGAGAGACCAGTGGGGCTGGGCCCCAGGAGGCCCTCGGGAGCATGTAGCCACGAGCTGGAGAGATGGGATGGGCAGAACTCCACCCTCCCGGGGGCCTGTGAAATGATCTCAATGAGCAGCAGGGAGCCAGGCCTCCAATTTTCTCTAAAGATCCAGCTCAGGTGAGTGTGCTGAGTCTCAGCTCCCCAAAAGGGACACTCAGCATGCTGGTCCAAGAAAAACATTTAAAAACCGAGTGCATCTGTATATGCGATATGACAAAATCACCGCACATCATGCACGGCCTCAAGGCCACAGCCAATCCTTCCACACACAGCTCACAGGCTCCTCACCTCTGCCAGGGTCTGGTCCCCCTAAGACTTGCAGGACCGCCACCCAGCTCTTCCTGGAAAATCCTATATTTGCACTCTTCTGCTTGAGTCTCCAGAATGTCAGACCACAGACAGAGCAGCCTGTGATTCTGGAGTCAGAGTGGGCACTGCCACCTAAATGCATTCAATCCGTTGCCAGGAACACCACCTCCAAAGGTCTTGCACTTTGGAATTTGTCTGCCAATTACTGCCAGCAGAGTCAGGATGAGGTGGTGGCCGGAGTGGCAAAGGCCCTCAAGCACCCAGCTGCCTCTATGGTTACTCGGTTATATCAGCAGGGATCAGAGAACATGAACACCTGGTACAGACACAGACACCTCCCACACACCTGTGCAGCTGGGAGGCGGCTCACAGCCAGGCACCTGCTGAGGCTTCTCTAGGCCCACCCAGGCCGAGGGCTGTCCTGGAAATCTCTGTGAGCACAAACCACAAACCTCCTTGGGGAGTATCCTGACGGGTGCTCTCACTTCCTAAAGTAGGTACCTGGAGCAAAACCTGAAGCAGCACTTGCATCACGGTGCATTGCTTTCTGTCATCTTCACTGCCCCTTTAGGAGGTAGGTATGAGTGTCCTGTTTTATACATGGGGAAACTGAGGGTCTGGCCTTACCTGAAGTGGCCCCACTAGTAAGTGGCAGAGCCAGGTGTACAGCCCGGGTTCAGCTGACCTCTGAGCCCACTGGGGCTCTTCCCTCCATCCCACGGACCTCTCATGGGCCCGATGGCAGTCCTCTCTCCAGCCAGAGACACTGGACTTGGCCCAAGAAGAGCTTCGCTGTCATGCCCAGCCTGGAGCACTTCCCTCAGCCTCAGGCTGCCCCACTCCATCACATCCACCTAGACCCTGGTGGAATGGCACTTCCCCGTGGGCCTGCCAGATGCCCCCAGAGAGTTCCATGCCCCCCTCCATGTGCTTCCTCCCACCCCAGCACTCCTGGAACCTCTCCCTCAGAACCCATCACACTGTGCCATAACGATTATTGATGGGTTGCGCAAGGCGCATGCATAAATGGATGAGCAAACGAATGTGTGGTTCGGTGCCAACTCGACTTTGCTGTGCAAATTCTTTACGTCTCCAGGAACAGAGAGGAGACGCGTCTTCCTCCTAACAAGCTGCAGTCAGTGACTTCCATTTTCCTAGACCAAAGACACTCAGCATCCATCATCCGTACTGGTAGCCAATGATACTCGCTGTCTGACGCCTACTGTGGCCAGTGGTGCACAGATGTATTTACATAGTTTGGGCTCCCTGAGATAACGTGACCGTCTCTGGGGGCCTCCGGCTGCGTGTGCGATATTGGTGTACAGTCTGAATCACCTCCACGATGATTTCATGCTGAATTTGCTGAGTCTCCGAGCAGAGTCATAATGTAAGGGAGGAGTGTTTCCCTGGGCCTTCACCACATCTTTCATCCAGAAAATAAGTGGTGATAATATTTGTAATATGTTTACTGACAGGACCAGGGGCTCTGTGCAGATAACTCTTTTATGACACAAAGTACTTAACTAAGATGGAAAATGGCATTACTCATGTTAAATTCAAAATGAGCATTTTGTCCCAGATTGCTAGAAACCCAGTAAATGTCATTAGCTATCTGAGGTTACAATGAAATCCGCAAAGGATTACTCTTTGGTAATTACATTTACTGTAGCTATAGAAACGAGGGACATCAGACTCAGCCCAGCTGACAACTCTGTCTTTTCCCCCAGGAACGGCTCATCTGCATGTCGCCGGCTCTAAAGACTGGGCTCCAAATCCCGCATCTAGCAGCCTGCTCGTGGGAGAACGGTTTTCCCCGCAGGCACCGGGCTGGAGTCCCAGGACATGAGCTGCTGTGATTCTCAATTGGAAACTGATGATACAAGACAGAGACGAGGACGCTCGTCTGCATTGAAATGTACCTCTGAGCAAATGTGTGCGGGAAGGTCTGCTTCCTGAGGCCGTCCTTCTGTGGTGGGCACACTGGTTATGGCCAGCATGCTCTGTGCAAAGCCCTGCCCGCCACAGAGCGCCAAGACCACGTCCCAACCTTAACAGGCCTCCCTCCGAGGCCAAGAAACACACCCACCCAGAAGGGGGCTGTGGAGTTCCACTGCCTTCTCAGAGCCCAGCTCCCCTGCAGCACAGGTCGACGGACGACCAGCCCCAGAGAGCACTAGGAAGGGGGAAAGGGAGAACACACAACTGAACTGGGAGCCAGAGTCACTCCAGCCTCGATGACTGATGCCTCTATTAGCTATAACTGACAACACACTCCCTGTCTCATGGGTGTTACTGCCAACACATTTCCTCACAACCTGGTAAGTAGCCCAATACCTTCCCTGTCCACTTGGGACAAGCAACACCTTCCCTCACCACCTACACATACATAAAGCCAACAGTTTTTCTCATCACCTACTAACACCTTTCTCTGCCACCTGTCACAGCCGGCGCCTTCCTTTGCCTCCTATACCTGTAGCCAACAGCTTTCCTCATTACCTGATACCAGCCAACCCCTTCCTCCACTACCTGTGTCAGCCGACACCTTCCCACACCACCTATGGGTGCTACAGCAAACACCTTTCTTTACCACTGGGTGACAACCAGCATCTTCCCTTGTGACAGCCAAGCCATTCTGTCACCATCTTTGACAAACATCTTCTCTCACCACCTCTACGGGACAGTCAACACCAGCCCTTACCACCTGGGAGACACAATACCTGCCCTTATCACCTGAGAGAGCTGATACCTGCCCTCCCCACTGAGAGAGTTGATACCTTCTCTCGATGCCTGGAAGTATCAGGATTTTCCCCAATTTTCCTTGTCTAGGCCAGTGGTTCTCCAGGTGTCGCCCCAGACCAACAGGCATCAGCATTTCCTGGGAATTGGTTAGAATTCAACACCTTGTAAATTCTCAGGCCCCATCCAAACCTAATGAATCAGACACTTTTCAGATAGGGTCCTGAAATGTCTGTTTTTGAGAAGATTTTCGTTCATTTGGAAACATGAAATTTGAGAACCATCGTGGGTACTCGGATACCCAAGTTGCACCCCCAGAATGCAGGGACCCTGGCATCACTGATTTCACAGCTCCCAGGTGATTCTTACGTGCATCTGGGGCTGAGAGCCAGGCTCTGGCCCTGTCCGCTTCTCCAGAATGGCAGAGAGGGCCCATCAAGCCCCCATCTGTGCTGCCGGCAGAGCCACCTAACGCCTGAGACTGGCACCTCCTGTCTGATGTCCAACAACAACTCTCGAGGCCACAAAAATGCCCATGAGACCAGGGGTCCCACGAGCAGACCTGGCTTGACGCACAGCTGCTGCCCCACCCAGTCATGCTGCAGAGGGACCCACACTGGCTGTACCTGTGCCGCTCAACACCTCACTGACAGCCACCTGCACTGACAGGGGAAAACCTCAAGGACACAGAAAGTCCAGATAAGGACCAGCCTCCAGGGCAGGCTGTGTGAGGTAACCCACTGCGGACAAGTCCTGCCTGAGCCTCCCCCCGAAGCCCTTGGCCAGGCCTGCCCTTGGTAGCCAATCTCTCTCCCAGCTGTTCCCACTGTATCTCCCGCTCCATGGGCCCTCCCCCTATCAAATGGCACCTCACTGTGACTCCTGCCCTCTATTCCCTGAGGAATCACAAATGTTTGAGAAAGGTCGCAAGGAAACAGCCAAAATGCAGCCCTGGTTGGGTTAGGGTATGGGACTAAGTATTTTTTCTTTTTCAAAGATTTTATCATATTGCCTTTATACTTTAAAATTAATAATCAAAACAAACTGTCTCCATGCCTCATGGCCTAGGTCAATGTCACGCACACACCAGCCCCTTCAGGGACACCTTCCCTGTCCTCTCCACCACTGTGGTGCCTTGTTCGAGCTCGCTTGCAGCCTTTGTGAACACCTACTCAGGCTCTAAGCACCCAGGCCTAGGGAGGCCCTCCTCCTCCTGCCGTCACCAGTTCTCTTGCCCAGTGTCAGCCAGCCTTGGGCCTCAAAGGGGTCCTCCACTGCCGCCTAGAAATCCTGGGGTATCCTCAGCACTACCCCCATAAAAGTCCGACTTGGTCTTGTCAGGTAGAGGTCCTGGATATCGCAGCTAGAGAGAACTCCTTGCATCCTACATAACTCCAGCCACCACGCTGCCTCCCCCAGAATGCATACAACGGCTGGTAACCAGAGCTCCTAGAGAGGAAACCAGGATCATTCAGATCGCAGCCCCTCCATTCCTTCAAAAGCAGGCATGGAACAGACACTGTCCAACTCTTCAGAAGCTGACGCAGTTCTCCTGGCCCCACAGGTGTGTCTCTGAATTTTGCCTGTGCCTTGCTCAGGACAGCCCTGGGCAGAGGGGCAACTACATGGGCACCCACCCAAACCCTCGCATTCTGGGGACTCTGCCTGTCCTTCTTCCCCCTCTCGCCAGCCTGAGGCCACCTGTCTGGCCAGGGCAGGGACTCTGCTTCCACCAGGAATGGCCCAGTTGGCTCCCACTGGCATTCAATTTGCAAAAATGATGTAAATGTCATCACATTTCCACGAATGCAATTAAACTCACCCTGTTTGCAAGAGAATCCACAAGTGACAAGACAGAGAAGCCCTCTCTCTATTATGGGGGATCAGCCCCCAAACAAATGTTGAAATCACCGGATTGTTTGGGATACTAACAAGTACCTGGGTGCAGCATCACTTAAAGGTCACGTAGCACTTTGTAGAAGGGCACGTGGTCACACCCTGACCTGGAGAGCTGCTTATTCTGCTTACACCTCCCGATCCATCCTGCTGTGTGCTCAGGGAGGCTGGCCTCCGAGGACTCCACTCGTGGCTCCCTTGCTCTTGGCTTCTACTTGGCTTCAACCACTGAGAGGCATTAGCAGGTGACAGGAGGGCTGAGCTGGACCTGGATTTGCAGTAGCTGTGTTCCCCCATCTGAGGACCCAGCTCCCATCTGGCAGCCCCTCTCTGCCTGCTGCATCTTTCTCTCAGGCTCAGCATCACTGTCCCTGCCCCTTCAGGCTCAGGGATGGTGCAGCTCCCTGCAACCATGAGTCCCTGAGTGCTTTCCTGTCCCTGGCTGGTTCCTCTTCATTCACTCTGCTCAGTGACCCTTTGGAATATGTGATCCATTTTTTGCCCAACATGAATTCACCAAGACAAGGTACCCCTTAAGTCTTTGATGTACAGTTCAATTTCAGCGAAGTACGCCACAGTCCTCTCTGAGGTGGGCTGGGTGCCACTACAATTAGGCGGATTCAGAGATTGAATTAACCAGATCCAAAGTAGGATGGTTCATGACAACCGAAAAAGTGTCTCTAGTGACATGCCTAAGGGCTCTGTCCTCAGACCAGTCCATTCAACATTTTTATGAGTGACTTGGCAGAGGACATTGATTGCCACTGACCCCACTGCAGAGACAGTTAATACACTGAATGACAGTGTTTGGGATCCAAAACGATCTCAGCCATCTGGAATAATGGGCCACATCCAGCAAAATATAACTCAACAGAGCTAGACGAAGGCTTGGAGATTTAGAAGACCAAAGACATAAGAAGAGGTAAAGATTCAGTGAGAAACCTGTGGGAGACAGACTTGGGTTTAGGCACCTTGGGTTTAGGTAAGCTAAATATGAGCCAACAGACTGACGTGGCCACCACTGGGGGATTAACAGCATGACACCCGGGATAAGGATGGAGAACAGGCCAGATGTCAGCTGAGAGCTGAGTTCCATTCTGGGCGCCACATTCAGTAGGGACAGTGGTACTATGGGGAAGATTTGGAAGGGGACAGCCAGGCCAGGGAAGTGGACACAGGGACTCATCATAGAGCATGGCTGAGGCGACCAGAGAGAGCCTGGGAGAGCCAAGTGCGAAGGTGACATGAGAGCCAGCTCCAGACACCTAAAAGGATTATCTCGAGGAAGATAAAGAACAGGGGAGCAGTGCCAAGGACTTTCTCCCTCTGATCCAATTAAAACCATCTGCAATTACCGAAACAAAGAGCATCAGCAAAGACCAACAGTGATGAGAGAAAAATGTGCTCAGCTTCAAACGACACCCTTCTTACCACCAATCAGGGTCCTGGGGTGGGGTTCTCCTCTAACCTTACAACCTAGCTTTCTACCCCACGAGGCTACTATATCCCTCAGCAAAACAGAAACGAACAACAGAGAAAACTCAAAAGATGAGTAAAGAGGTAAAAAATAAAATCCCAACGGTACAATTTTAAAAAGCAGTACAATTTTAGAATAGCCAATCCTAAAATAAGGCTCACATATAGACCATAAGAAGACCATAAGTATTTTAGAAAAATACTACCAGCTGTTTTCAAAGAGAAAAAAATGACATTACATCTACTGAATAACAGAAGTCAAAACAAAATTAATCAGTCTAGTTCTAATAAAACCACTATTGGGAGCAGTAGAAAACAGAATTGGTACAGGCCAAAATACTGTACCAGTAAAACAAAAAATATACCTGAGAAACATTTGTATTAGTATTGTATCAGTCAGTTTAAGCTAAGACATGCTGTCATAACAAGTAACCCCAAAACCTCAGTGGCTTAAATCAACAAAAAGTTATCTTCCCTTCACACTGAATGCTTATTGCCGGTCAAGTGCAGCTTTCTTCCATGACATCTTTATTCAGGCTGAGGGAGTAGCCCCCACCACCTCTCATGGCAGAAGGAAAAACAAACATGTCAGAGCCATATGACAGCTCTTAAATCTTCTGTTTGGAAGAGGCTTATGTCACTCCCACCCCTATTTCACTGGCCCAAGCAGAGTCATGTGGCAAGGGACAACATCATCAGAGCAGCCTGTAAATCCTCCGACAGAGAGAAGCAGTGCGTATTTTGAACAATAAGACTGTCAACCACACATATCCAGAATACAGAACAAATGAATGGAGGCTTTTTTCATGGGAAAGATGACAAATATAAGAAAAAATTCAGGAAGAACCCACCTGCAGGGGCTGTGATTCCCAAAGAAGACATAGAAACAGGTCATAGCTACCTTCCTAAGCCCAAAAGAAGAGCTCCTGGAACTAAACAAAGAACTGAGGTTAGAAATCAAAAGGACACAACCCGTCTAAGGAAAAGTTAGTACACAGAAAGAAATGCAGTTTCATGACTGAATCATGTTTCTATTTCAAAGAAAAAGAGAGTGAAACATTCCTATTCCTTCCTATGATGTGTCTGGAAACTACTTGTGTGCAGAAAATGAAATGTCTCTGAATCATTACACAATATTATTAAATCATCTAAATACATAATTATATAAATATTAATATATAAATTATAAACAACAGGTGAAACGTGGGTACCACAAACAGGCGGGAAAAATCTGAAAGTTTCAAATCAGAAAAAATCTTAATTATTCCCAAGTTAATCAAGCCTAGAGCACAGCTGGAGTTGTATCCCTAATAGTGCCTGTGTGTGTGTGTGAGTGTGAGAGAGAGAAAGAGACCATACATGGGGGTGGAGGATGAAGAAGAGAGAGAGGAGGCGGCCAGGGTAAGAGGAGGGAGAGGGATGGGAAGAGGCCAGTAAGAAAGTGGGGTGAGCAGAGGAGGCTGGTTAGAGGCCGCGTCCTCACCTCCTCCTGGCACACTCCCAGTGGTGATCCAGAAGGCTCCTTAGATGCACTCGGGAGTGCCTCTCCAGGGGAGGTGGCTGTGGGATGTGCCTGATCAGCGGGCCCCGGAGAATCTGGCTGAGGCTGGACTCCCCACATGGATTTCTCCTTAGAGGAGCACAAGCGCCCAGGCAGTTGTTTCTCCCTGTGAATTAACACGCTGGCATGTAGTCAACCAAAAATTAGTCTCTCATGAGCTTGGTTACTGTGAGTTAGCCCCACCTCGTCCTGACACAACTATGAGCATGTGGAGCCCGCCCCCACCCATGGGACACCTGTGTGGAGTGGCCTGGGCAACCACCCCTCCTCTCCTATGTCTTATTCTCTGCTCTACCTTCCACAGGGAAATTCAGGCACTGCCCACGTGGCTTCTTACCACTTTTGAGCCAGCATTCCAAAGCACTGATTATGTGCCAGGCACTAGCTACACGGTAGATATGACTTCATAATAATCCCTATACCAACCCTTACTGCCAGGAGGTACCAGTATCACGCCCATTTTATAAATGAGGAAAGTGAGGCTCAGAGAAGTTAGGTAACTTTCCCAAGGTCACACAGCAAGTGACAGAGCTAAATTTACATCCAGGTCTGCCTCTGAGGTTTGCACTCCCAACAAGTACCCCCCCGGCCTTACTCATTAGAGCTTTTCTTTTTTCTTCTTTCTTTTTTTTTAATGGTCCCTGAGGCACACTTCTGCCTGGACCCCAGCTGGGTCTTCAGGAGTTCATAGTCTCAGTGGGGACACAGACACACTGGTATGACCTACAGCAATACCAGGTGACACTGCAGAAGGCTCAACGTGGGGGCCAGGAAGGGCCAGCCGACAGAATAAGCAGGCGAGCAGAGGTGGGAGCTGCACTTCTAGAAAATGGAAAATCACTGGTCAGCCCCGCTTTCCCAGCATCTGCTTGGGAATGTGATAACCATGATAACAGACATGGACAGTGATGGAAAGCGAGCCTCCCAGGAGAGGCCCTCACAGCCAGACTCCACAATTAACGGCTTCGTACTCACAGGCAGCTCTGGAGCTGACAAGACAGACAGTTCCTTCACTCGTCATGAAGGAAATGTTTTGTGTTTTCTGCTTGGGCTTTAATTTGGAGCCAAACAAAGGCCCCGCGGGTGGGAGACGGAATGCTGCCTGGGGAGCCTGCTCCATGCCTCCCAAGTTCATGTTCCCAAAACCTGAGGAGTGGCTGGGACTGCCGCCCTGGGACACAGCCTGGACCCTCCACGCCCACTCCCCAGGGGACAGAACGTCCAGCCACCTGGGAGAAGCCCCACAACATGCCAGGCTCTGTGCTTGGCACTTCTTCCCCACACCCTGGGGGATCTTATGAGTATTATCCCAATTTTGTGGGTAAGGAAATGGGCTCAAACAGGTTATGTGACTTGAAACGTAACAGGACAGAGTCAAGTTCCAATGCACCCTGGGCCCAGGGCTCTATCTTGGCAGTGCCTGCACAACCCTAGGAGAGGGGGAGGGCACACAGGACCTGCCAGCATGGGAAGGGCTGTGGTTCAAAGCTGGCCACACTGTCCATTCCATGGTGAGGACTAGATGTGTAAAGCACTAGCACCGAGCCTGGCATGGGAAAGTGCTCAGTAACTGTCCTTTCTCAGAACACTGAAAGCTCCGTGAGGACAGGGACCTCATCTACTCTGCCTGCCTGGGACTCTGGTGCCGCAAGAGTGCCTGATGACGCCTGCCAGGAGAAGTTCCATCATGATGAGGGGTCTGCATCCCATGGACCTGGCAGGCTTCATCTGACCAAGCCCAGACCCAGGGCACTTTCTGAACTTTCCTTTTCCAACCTCTGGACTGGATGAATTGGCAATTCTGGAGGAGCAGGTGAGGAGGAATGGAAAGGCATGAAGACGGAGGGAAAAGGCAGAGCAAGACAGAGAGAGCCCACTGCTCCACAGGACAGATCCTGCCAGGATCGGTCCCCTGTCCCCAGTCATGTTCCCAGGCCCTCCACAGAACCCCAGGTCACCTACACTTGGCCAGGGCAGGTGCACCGATGTAGCACAAGGAACATGTATGTATCCAGGCAGCCAGCAGCATAGGTCCTGCTCCTCAGTCCATCCCAGAGGCCACAACATGGCTGCCTTGCTCACCACTGCATCTCTGGGGACCAGCCCAAGGCCTGGTACAGAACAGGTGTTTCACAAATATTTGTTACAGAGTATTACTGCCCAAAGAGCTTACTCTGTACCAGGCACTGTTGCAGGAGCTTCACACTTCATATCCAGTCTCCCCAGCCACTGGCAGCAGTATTCCAGTGTCTGCAGGAAGCAAAACTGAGGCTTGGAGAGGAAACAATTTACCCAGAGTGACAGCTAGGAGGTGACAGTAGTGAGTTTGGCCTCAAGCCTGTATTCTGTACTCTTTCCACTGCCCCCCCATGGCCTCTAGGAGGAGGAAGGAGAGGGAGGAAAGGGCTGTTCTGGAACAGAGAGCAGTTAATCTCTCCTAGGTGGCCTCTCTGAGCCCAGGGCACCAAGAGCAGCAGCCTAAAATTGCTGTTTTTAAATTGACCCCATGGCACAGCAAGTCTCCCCTGAGATACTGGTCCCACCCGGCCAGGGGCATGCCAGGCACTGCGCTGAACGTGGGGAGCTTGGAGGGGGCCTCATTCACGCAGCCTCCTTGAGGATCTTGGGTCCTTCAGCCCAGCCCCCTGGTCCAGGCCACGAGGTCAAGGCCCAGTAGCACAGCAGCCTCCTAGTTCCCCACAGCCTGACCACCTGGGGCGTCAGGTCTGCAGAGAGGAGGAAGCGGAGCCTTGGCAGGGGGTGCCCCTGGCTTCGCCCTGAAAGGCGGCTGTGGCTGGCGCTGTCCAAAGTCCTTGACTCACTGTCTGCATCATCTCATGACTCCACTCCACAGCCCAGGTAGGAGCGGCCGTCATCCCCATTTCTCAGATGAAAACTGAGCTCTGAGTTTAACTAACTTGCCTGAAATCGCACAGATAGTGAGCAACATGCAAATCTGGGCACGTTAACCGCAAAGCCAGAACCCCAACACACACGGCCGCTGAAGGCGCGCTAATTCCAGCCCCATTCCTCCAGAAACTCCTGCATTGTCCACACAACTGCAGGGTGGCTCCTCTGCCCCACAGACACAGAGTCCTGGCCACAGAGAGCCCAGTAGCTGAAGGCCCTCGGGCCGGCGCCCTCGCCCGCCCCGTCCAGGAAGGAAGCTCCGCTGCTGCGCTGCTGCGTTCCCAGGCCCGCAGGCCCTCCCTCCCCCACGAGCTGAGCCTGGAGCACAGGCTGCATTTGTGGGAAACCGGGGCTCAGCGCGCTGAGAGGGAGTCAATTTATTCTGGAGAAAACATCTTTGTTCTGCGAGTGAAGGGAAGCCATTTCCAACAATTTAATGCTCTGTTCGCGGGCCCGGGTGCTGGGGTTGCTGCGAGAGCTTGTTCTTCGAGGCAGAGCAGCACATAATGAGGCTTCTCACTGACGCTCCCCGCCGTCCTGCCAAAAACCAGAACGGTTATTTATCCATTAATCTGACATTACACCCCCTGCATTTTATCTGCTTAAATAAATTTGGTGGTTAGAATGTGTGCCTGGCGGAGAAACTCCTGCATTCAATTTCCTACGCACAAATGCTTTCAACGTCGCCATTATAAACTCGCCCCGTTGGGCCTCGGAGGTCCCAGCTGGGAAATGGAGAGGGCAGCAGCGAGCATCCCGCCTCTCCCAGCCCGGCCCGATCCAGGCCCCACTCAACAGTTCTCCAGAGGCTCTGTCTGGGGCCGGAGCTCGCAGCAACAGTCCCTGAGTCACGTGTTCGATGGCCTTTCTCCTAGCAGAACAAGCCACCCCCTGCTATCATCTGTAGGCTGCAGGAAACAGTGGGAAAACGCAAACCTGGACCCTCACTGCCTGGGCTAGAATCCTGGCTGTGCCACTCATGAGCTGTGTAACCTTAAGATGTCACTTCACCTTTCTGTGCCTCAGTTTCCCCACCTCCTTCCTAGGGTTGTTGTAAGAATTAAATGTGTTAATATTCATAAAATGCTTAGAACAGTGCCTGGCACATCTCAAGTGTTCAATAAAGTGCATAGAATTTTTTAAATCTAGGACAAGTGTTGGTAAGCAGGCTTTGGGGACAGGCTAGACCACTGAGTCCTAAGTGTGTCCCTGCAATAAGGGGGAAGGTAAGCAGCGCACTGACCTGCTCCCCCAACCCTGCACGCGGTTACGAATAGGAGGGGTCATGGAATATTTCATTTAAATAAAGAGTCCTACTGCTTGAAAATGTTTGAAAGCCCTTTCTCCATTCCATGGCGTGCATTTTACAGAGGAGCAAATTGAAAGCCAGAGAGGGGAAGGGACTTGTCCAGGGCCCCCAGCAAGTACATGGCAGAGCGAGGAGGACATCCCGGCTTTCGGCTCCTTTCCCCGACTCCTCATCGAGTTTTCTGGTTAGCAGCATTGGACCTCAGGACGCACGCACATTCACCTCATTTTTAGTAAATGTCTTACCAGCCTCTTTACCCAACTACAATGCCACCTCACCCCAGAACTGAGAGCCCAGCCCCACCAGCAGGGGAAACCCCATGACCCTCAGACATGAGCACTCCCCACTCTGGAGGCTGGGACCCCCTCCTTACTTATTGTCCTTCATTTGTCATTTCCTTTCATCCTCTGGTTCTCTGCAGCATCTCCGTGGCTTGGAAACTTGCCAGAACAGCTTGCCTCTGCTCCCTGTATCTTGTCTGTCCCTGAGCGTCCTGTACTCCGCCCTCGGGCCTAGAGTCTGTACCTCCCCTACAGGACAGAGACCAGCCCAGGGCTGGGTGACGCCTGGGCCCTGCTGTTCCCACCACCACACAGCTTTGGATGCAGCTCACACCCACCCTGAGCTCGCCACACCCCTCTAGGGGCTGTCCCCAGCCAGGCCCATTCCCTAAACACTTCCCAGAGGGCTGGCTGCTCCACCTAGAGACTGAGACTTCCACAGTCTTCCCAGGAGAGGCTGGCCAGATGCCCCACGTGGACTGTGGAGGTGGGTGGGGAACGAAGCAGTGAATCTGACACCAGAGAGAGAGGAGCTGTGTCCCACGCAGGAGGCAGGAGCCGCTCTGCCCAGGCAGCTGCAGGCCCAGCCCCTGCCTCCTTCAGAGCAACAGAGAGGCAGGCATGCGGGCAGACAGACGCCCAACACAGAGACCGCCCACATGCTTGCTGTGTCACTACTGCCCCTCCTGGGCCCCACAGATGAAGAAGCCTCTCCAACCTGCAGCCACCGCACCCTGTGCCATCCAGAAGCTTCCAGGGGAGGATGGCTGTTTCCTAACCCCCAGGAAGTCCCCTGAACATTGTCATCTGCCATGGAGGCCTGAGACCAGCCAGGTGGGACCCGTACTTGCCCAGCCTTTTACTTCCTAACCACATTTAAGCAAGTAGAGTGTCACGGCCAAGAAGCTCCCTGGCCACACCCAGGAGCAGACTGGGGATGCTCATGCCCCCCAGGGCAGCCAGCCCGGCCCAGCCCCCTGTCGCAGGCATGAGCACCTCACACCCCTGCCTTGGGTGAAGTCTCTTCTTAAAGAATTGTCCTCGCTAGCCTCCCATTTCCCTGACTGCTCTCTCTTTTGCCCTGTGTCCTGCCCTCAATCTTATGCTTGCTCCTGACTGACGCTGCTCCTGGGAACGTGATCTGAGTCCTGGATCCATCAGCTACTGATAATTTCGGCTAGACCCAGCCCAGTCCCCTGCTAAGCTGTGCCAGGCACTGCGCTGCATCCAAGACTTAGTGAAATACACCCTCCCATTTCACAGATGAGGACACTGAAGCTTGCCCAGCCTGGATGTGAACCCAGCTGTATTTGAATCCAGAGCCCCAAGTCTTACCACCAGCCCTGCCCCCATGGCTGGCATGCCCACAGATCCAGTTTTGCCCTGTGATTGAAATCAGGCACTGACTCCACTCCTGCAGCCATGGACGAGGGAGGGAGGAGAGCTGGACCCCATAGGCATGTTTTCTATAGGTTCTGAACAGGGGTCTGTCTTCCTTCAGTGCCACCAAGGCTCACCTGTCATTGGCAGCAAGAGGAAATCAACATTTTACAGCAATAAAAGGCTGCTCCTTGTTAGACATCAAACAAATCAATCTTCCCCGACAGTTAATTTTCATTTTGCAACTTTCCCTAGTGACAATGGCAAGTAATGACCCTGAGGATCTGCAAAGTCGCTGAGAAGCAGCCTCCCACACCGGGCTCCTGGATGCCCTGGCTAAGCCCCTCCCCTTCCATCATCACCCCTGGCCTCCCCGTCCCCAGCCCACCGAGATGCCCCTCTGCCCAGGAACCCCCTTGAAGTGGCTCAGGCCCAAGCCACGCCCCTGAGGATGCTGAGACTAGAAACAGACACCTCAGAGCTCAAGCACACAGCTGCTGGGACAGGCACCGCTGACCTCCGGCCAGCCGCATTCATCCCACCTCTCCGTCCCCAACCCTTGAGCACACTACCAATGAGCTTCTCCAAATAGCCCATCATCATCGAGTCCCCAATATACCTATGACCCCAGGACCTGCCATCAATCCACAGTGCACAGCACCAAGAACCCCATCAGAAAGCTCCCCAAGCACACCCTGCTAACTCCCCAAACCCCACACACACTCGGCATTCCTGACCACCCCCAAATGCCATCAACAACCCCAAAACCACCACATCTGGCCTCCAAGCGCACTTCACAGATTCTCAGCACTTCCACAGCACTGGGGAGCCCCCAGGCTCTGCCCCTGTCGCCTGTCCTGAGTGTGGCCCAAGCCTTCCCTCTCCAGGTGTGAGTGGGTGACAGGATGAAGGCAGCAGGGGCAGATGACACAAGTCCTTCCCCAGAGAAGGGCCTTTTGGCCCAGTCCTCTATCCCAGGTCTCTGAAGGGGTGTCAGCTCAGCTCAGAGGTCTGCCCACTGGCTCCCCACCCCCAGCTGTGCGGCCGACAAAGAGATGGAGACAGGCCCACTGGGAGATGGACTATGGCTCCACAGGGGGCCCCGAAGCCAACTGCAGCAGCCTTCACTGGTTCAGGGAACATCCTGGGACGCACAGCCAGGACAGAGCTTACGTCCACAGGGTCTTCCCGTAAGCACAACCCCCATTTCCAGCAGGGCTACGGCACCAGGGAGTGGGCTCCCCATCCCTCCAGTTCCCAGAAATCCTCAAAACCTGAGGGGACTCTGCTCCTGGTCCCCGTAAAGCTCCTGACTTCAAAAACAATAGCAAATACCATTTAGTGAGTGCTCCTGTGTGCCTAGCATGGTGCCAGCCAGGCTGTCTGCTCAGCACGGCACCATGTCAGACACATCACGGCATGGATTCCAGCCCTGTGACATGCTTGGCACACAGCAGACAGCAATAACCTTTACTGAATAGATGAACGGATGGAGGGCTTTCCACCTATTCTCTTATGAAATATCTCAGCCACCCTGCAAGCTGGGTATTATTGCCCCAAACAATTTGAGGAACCAGAGGGCAGATCAGAAACTTAAATTTGCACAGCCATCGACTGGCAGAGCCATGTTCAAACCCAAGTCTGTGCAGAGCCTGGGATGAGCTCTGACCCACAGAGAGCCCCATTCAACCAGGGTGACAGGGGAGAGGCAGCTCGATGCAGCCCCACCCTGCTTAGGACAGGACTGGAGCTGTGTGCCCATCTCTTCCTGACACTAACCGCAGCTCCAGGAAGTGCGGGCGGCAGCCCCTGCATCTCCTTGGCAACCCAGGAGCTTTTGTTCCCGAAGAATGGATCTGATTCATGCCCCTGGTGAACAGCAGGAGCTGCCGGCAAGGGAGCAGGGTTTAGACCGCACTGCAGCCTGGAGCTGCACCCAGGCTGGACTGACGCAGGCGGGGAGGAGACCTAGCTGGGGCTCCTGGGCAGCCATTCCCAGTGCCCACCACACCCACTGGCCAGCACTCCACAACGGCAACTCACAAGGAGACAGCAAAGGCCCTGAAAGCTGCACTCCTGGCCCTCCCACCTCTCCAGCCTCCTCCCCTTCCCACCGCGCTCCCATGGGCCCCCGTGCTCTAAACACACAGGCCACTGGTGCTCAGCCAGCACACGTTCTCCGGTCTCCATGCCTCTGCACACCCTGTCCTTCAGACTGCAGAGCCCTTTCCTTTCTGGTAGCTTGCTAGGGATTTTTTTTCTTTGAACTCATGTTGCCCCTTTGCAGCTTTCCACAGGCAGAATGCATTGCTGCTCCTGGGAACCCCCAGCCTGTGTCACACACAACTCCTCCCACTTGGAGGCATCCCTTTCCTGGGGTTATGGCTGGCCCTCCACTAGACTGTGAGCTTCCAGAGGCAAGAAGCAGAGCTCTTCTCCTGAGCAGCCCCAGCTCCAGCAAAGGGGGCACCCTCAGGGGCTCTGAGAGTCATCACTGTGAGGGACAGCACAGAGTACCCACTGTGGACTGTCACTGTCACCGATGCCTGATAAGCTCCCCATGCCACTGAGCCAGGCCTGGCAGGTGACCTGCCCTGGCCAATGAAATGTAAGCAGTTGTGATATGGATTCATTCCAAACAGAAGTTTCTCAGCCGGTTCTTGCTCCTCTACCGATATTACCAAGAGCGTTTTGGACAGTGGCGGCTCCTCATCCTGGTTCCTGGAGTGAGCACAATGACAACAGGCTAATAGCGCCTCCAGCCAGCCTGGGCGAGATACACAAGTCACCGAGATTTGGAGTCTGTTTGTTACTGCCACATAGGCTAGCCTGTTTTGGCAATGCAAGAAGTGAGAGAACAAATGCTCCCTGGCCCTGCCCAGGACAGCGCAGGGGTCAGGACTCTGCAGGGTGCCATAACACAGCCCCGCTGCCTTTCTAAGTAAGCCTACTTCGGGATGTCTTTCAGAGGTCAGTGATGACCACATGACTAAATCTGAAAAAAGGAAGAGAAACTGTAGGGCATGTTAGAAAGACTGAGGTTTGGAAGCAGACAGACTTGAGTTCATATCCAAGCTAAGGTTCATCCATAATGTTGGACAAGTCCCTTCACCTTTGTGAACCTCACTTCCTTATGATAAGAAAATACCTACCCCCCAGGGTATTCCTAAGGTATCAGGAGTACAAACATTGCAGGGAAAGTGCCCAGTACTTTGGGAGTCCTCCACTGCTAGCAGTTGTCAGTCCCTTTGATTAACTCCAAGATGCCTGGCAGGTGGGATGCAGGAGGAGCCAGCCTGAGCCGTAAGCCCTGGCATGGACAGGTCAGGTGCCATGCAGCCAACTTAGGACAGGCTGTATTTGAGCTAACGCCACCTGTCAGCCACACGAGGCAGAGAGGCCCCAGGCCGCTGGTGTGCTGTGCTCACTGCCGTCCCAAGGCAATACTCCAGGTTAGGCTCCCCCCTATCCCACACACACACACACACAAAGAACAATGACAGGATTCTGAGATGTCCCATTTCCGGTTCCTCTGGGGTACCAAACCCTGGCCTGTATCGACACCTTGTTCATAAGAAGCCCTCTTGTGCCCATGCTCATGTTCTCCTGGTCCTCAGTGCTTCCTCTCTTCCTCCCTGGCATCGCCTGGCCCTTTCTTCAGACCCCAGCTAGGGTTGCTTTCACGGTACGTTAGTCTCAATTCTCAAGTAGAAGCCATTTTTGAGGCAGGTTGCCAACAAGTCTTGGAGATAGGGACATATCTGTTCGCTTCCTGCTGTCACTCTAAGCCTTCAGACTTGTCTGATCCACAACAGGTGGTAAATCCTATTGAACAAGGGGACCCATATGAACTAGAAATTGTATCTCTCAGAATTCAGTGCATAAACCAAAGCCCCCACAGTTCCTATCCGGGGAGGATCCAACTCTGGAAGGTGTGGAGTTTTAGGACTCATGAGGATATGCCCATCAGAGAGAGCCATGCTGTGTAAAGACACACACCGAGGACTCATTCTGCATTAAGACACAGGAACCACATTTGCTGATCGCCTCCTGAGTGCTAGGCCCCCTGTTAGGTGCTTTACATCTGCATCCCAGGAAAACCTTACAAGATGCCTGCCATTATCCATTTGCACTGTACATGCAGGCACTAAGGCTCCCTGGGAAAGGGACAGGGAGGCTCATACATGGGTCTTCTTCTTTTTCCCCCTTCTTCCGCCTGTCCCCACCCCGTTCCGGTTCAAGCCATTGTTTCTCAGTCTAGTTGTGTAGGACACAGCCCCCTGGTCCATGCTGGTATTATGAGGTCCCCTGGGCTGACGCAGTCGGTCACTGGTCATCAGTGGGCTGCTCACAGCAGCTCTCGCTGGCTGCCAGCCACTCATAGCAGCTCACGGCAGCACATAGCAGCCCACGGCAGCTCATGATAGCCCCACTCACAGCAGCTCTCGGCGGCTGCTGGCCCCTCATGCTGGCTGCTGGCCACTCACGGTAGTCCACAGCAGCCCACGGCAGCTGCCAGCCACTCTCGGTAGCCCACAGCAGTTCATGATGGTTGCTGGCCACTTGTGGCGGCACACGGCAGCCCGTGGCAGCCCGGCTCCAGGGAGAGCTGTTGTTCACAATCTTAGCTGTAAAGGGCACAGCTCACTGGCCCCCGTGGGAATTGAACCAGCGACCTCAGTGTTAGGAGCATGACGCTCCAACCACCTGAGCCACCGGACCAGCCCGGACCAGTCTTCTGACCCTAGATCTCAAGCTCCTTCTTACAGCCTCTTCACAAAATTAACCATCCTCTTCCCTTAAAGGCTGAACAAATCTATCCTGATTTGTAGGCATCCTTGCAACACCATTCATAATTGCATTAAATGAAAAATGTTTTAAATGAATCTAATTCTTCATAGTTTGGAAACATGAAACATCTGCTTTGTCTCAGCAACTGTATCTCCCAATTAAAACAACTATAAATCATTCTCCCCACCCCCTCAGATCATGGCTCATTTAAGGCAGGGGCTATAGCCACATTTGCCCGAAAATAAGACCTAGCCGGACAATCAGCTTTAATGCGTCTTTTGGAGCAAAAATTAATATAAGACCCAGTCTTATTGGGTATAATATAATATAATATAATATAATATAATATAATATAATAATACCAGGTATAATATAATATAATACCAGGTCTTATATTAATTTTTGCCCCAAAAGACACATTAGAGCTGATTGCCCAGCTAGGGTTTATTTTTAGGGAAACACGGAAATTATTCACCTAATGCCCACAGGATCTTGGTAAAGAGTATTAATCAATAGTAAATTAAAGAAATTGTCCCTTCCTACCTCATTCCAATAATTGTCTCCTCTCCACCATCCCTTATGTCTTCATCCTTTTTACTCTCTCCATCACTAAATAATCCAAATTATCAATACTAAAAACAATAATTTGGACTTCTGCTTTTGACCAAGATGGAGTAACAGAGACCAGATTTATCCTCCCTTCTGAAACAAACAAACAAAAAAAGGAGTAGAGTATATGAAACAATAGTTTTCAAGGCACTAGACATGAGGCAGCAAAGAACAGTGATTCCTGAGAGACTAAAATAAAGCAAGGTGAGCCCTATGGTTGCCTCAGCTTACTGTCTTAAGAGAGCTTCCAGGGTGACATATGGGGGGGCACATAGGCAAAGTCCAGAAGATATCCTGAAGCTCAGAGACCAGGGAGACCAAGGTAGCCATTATTCACAGGGCAGATACCAGAGAAAAGACAGATGTACACAGGGAGATTTTTCAGAAGGTTTCACTTAAGTATTCAGCAGAGTAAATCTTTTCCACAGTCAGGAAAAGAACCACCAAAAAATATTTGAGGGAATAGTGCATGGCATTCGCACATGACCAAGAACAGTGCCTATTACTGCCTCAGCAGTAATAGGTCCTGCCTAACAAACTTTAAAGGATCAAATTGTTTCCACACAGTTTTGGAGACAAAGATTAAAAACTGAAGGTTGTTAGATGGGCGGGGGGGTGGGGGTAAGGAGGAAGGTGAGGGGATTAGAAAACAGTCAGTAACCACAAGATGGCCACGGGGTTTTGAAAATTAATCTGGGGAACGTAATCAATAATGTTGTAAAGATTTTGTAGGGTATCCAATGTACACGTGTCCCATTTGGGAGACCACCTCAGGGAAGATATAGATGCCTGATCACTGCACTGTACACCTGAAGCTGAACAATAATGAATGCCAACTATAATATTATATATATATATATATATATATATATATATATATATATGTATACACTTACAAGAGGTGGAGTACAGCATTGGGAGTGGAGACAGTGGAAATGTGATGGCTCGGTGCGATGTGAGAGAGAGAGTGGATGGGGGAGGGGGGTCTACAGTGTGAGGGATATATATGATAAACATCTAAGTATTACTTTGTCTTGTGCACCTGAAACTAATAAAAAAAAAAAAAAAGAATATGTAGGACTGACTGTCCATGAAAGCCATGTAAAAACAAACAAACAAACAAAAAATGTTTCCACATAAATTAACTGCATCCCAGAATGAAGCTCAAGAATATTTCTAGAAAAACAGAACTATCCATCACAATGTCTGTAATCCAATAAAAACTCACGAGGTATGTAAAAAAGCAGGAAAATACTACCCATGTGAAGAGAAAAATCTTTCAATCAAAACTGAATCAGAATTGGCACAGATGTCAGAATTAGTAGACAAGAATATTAAAACAGTCATTATTACTACATGCCATATGTTCAAAAGTTAAGTAGAGACATGAAAGATATAAAATAAGATGTAAATTAGACTTCCAGAGATAAAAATAAAAATGTATGAGATAAAACATAAACTGAATTGGATTAATGTCAGATTAGATACAGCAGAAAAAAAGATTAGCAAACTTGAAGACATGGCAAAAGAAAAATACCCAAAATAAATACAGAAAAAAGAGGAAAGAAATAAACGGGGGGGGGGGGGGAGAGAGGGAGGGAGGAAAGGGGGGGAGAGGGAGGGAAGTAGGAAGAGAAAGAGAAAGAGAGAGAGAGAGAAAGAGAATTAGTGAGCTGTGGGACAACTTCAAGTGGTCTAACATACCGTGTTTCCCCGAAAATAAGACCTAGCCAGACAATCAGCTCTAATGCGTTCTTTTGGAGCAAAAATTAATATAAGACCCGGTGTTATGTTTTATGTTATGTTATGTTATGTTATGTTATGTTATGTTATGTTGTATTTTACAGGGTCTTACAGTAAAATAAGACTGGGTCCTATGTTAATTTTTGCTCCAAAAGATGCATTAGAGCTGATTGTGTGGCTAGGTCTTATTTCCAGGAAAACATGGTATGTGTAATTGGAGTCCCAAAGGAAAGAGAAGGGAAGGGAGGGGAGGGAAAGGAAAGGAAGAGAGGGGAGGGGAAGAGAGGGGAGAAGGAGGGAAATGAAAAAATGTGTATACAAATAATTCATGTTTTCCAAATTTTATTAAAACTATAAACCCACATATCCAAGAATCTTAAGAAATCCCAAGCACAAGAAACATGAAGAAGTTGTTTACATCAAGGCACATCATAATCAAAATGTTCAAAACCAGGATAAAGAGAAAATCTTAAAAGCAGCAAGAGAAATGAGATGTGTTATGTACAGTGGAACAAGGATAAGGATGACAGCAAATTTCAAAAGAGAAGACAATGGAGCAATATCTTTAAGTTACTGAAAGAGAAAAACTATCAACCTAGATTTTTATATCCAGCAAAAATATCTTTCAAAAATGAAAGCAGAGCAAAATAGCATAATAGGCAGCTCTTAGCTTTCATCTCCCTACAGAAAAATTAAAAACAAAAATCCCACAGCAGGAACTGCCAGAACCAACTTTGTCAGAACTCTGTAAAAGAGTCAAAGGGTTACAGAAACCAAGAGAACTCTTAATCAAGAAAAAGACAACATGAAAACAGTAGAAAAGCACCGCAACATTTTTACTTGCCCTTGCCCCACTCCCCTTCCAACACAGCAGCAGTCTTAAAATGGTGGCAGCCTGGTTCCCAGTGTAGAACCCTGATCCCTGGGTCCAGAAAGAGCAGAGCAGACCTCATCTACAAATTATTTTGTATGTCTGTTACAGACTGTCTGGAGGCTACCTGAAGTACCAGGAACTACTGGTTATGTTTTACCTAACTCAAAATTTAGACCAAAAAGTAACAGACATTGGTTGAGAAAGGTGAAGACCAACCCACAGACAGCTGAGGCTAAAAGTTGAGACACAGAATAGTCTGCCTGAGCCCCAGGAGGAAAATCTGGGGGAGATTCTTTGGGAAATTAGGATATTCAAAAGCACCAATTTATATGGAATTTAGAAAGCCACACTATCACGGAGAAAGATACATGCTCAGAAAAGACTTAAAAAGACTGCAAGCTTTCACCTCTGGCTGATCCCCAGACAGTGCAACCCTGGCTAAGAGTTAAAGGAATTCTCTAGAACACAGTCAATCTGCAAACATCTCTGGGAGAGATGTTTGGGATTTTTTCATTGTTTGTGTATATTTGGTTTCTTTATGTTGTTGTTTTGTTTTGTTTTTAACTCCTGACATTCAAGAAAATCTGTCAAAATATTAACTGAACACAAGCTAAAGGAACAGAGACTTCACTGACCACACAAAATAAGGTATACAGTGCTTTTAAAAAAGAGTTTGAAAAAAATCACTAAACAATGGACTACTCAGCCTTCAACAATTTTAAAAATATCAAACTCTGGGAAAGGAGGGAATATAATTTCCAGAATTACTGCATTGTAATATTGAAAAAAATCTCAGTTTTCAACAACAACGAAAAAATCACAAGGCCTACCAAGAAACAGGAAAGTATGGCCCATTCAAAGGAACAAAATTAATTTACAGAAATCATCTCTGAGGAAGGCTTGTCATCAGAATAACTGATAATAACTTTTAAACAACTGTCTTAAGTGTGCTCAAAGGACTTATAAGAAAAACATGAAGAACTAAGAAAATCAGGAAAATTATATATAAACAAAATAAGATCAACAAATAGAAATTATTAAAAGGAACCAAATACAAATTCGAGAGCTGAAAAGTACAATAAATTAAAAATTCACTAAAGGCATTCAACAGAAGATCTGAGCAGGCAGAAGACAGAACAAATGAAATTATCAGAAAAAAATAAAAATTTTAAAATGTGAATTTTATGTTATGTATATTTTACCACAGTAAAAAAATAAATGTGAAAGACATTCCTAAATAAACAAAAGCTGAGGGAGTTTGTTACCACTAGTACTTCCTTATGAAAAATGCTAAGGAGAGGCCTTCAGATTGAAATGAAAGGACGTTAAACTCCAAGCTGTATGGAGGAATAACAATATCCTAAATCACTATTATAGACTGAATTTTGTCCCTCCAATTCATATGTTGAAACCCTACCCCCTACTTCATGTGACTGCATTTGGAATAAAATTAGTTAAGGTAAAATGAGGTCATAAGGATGAAGCCCTGATCTGCTAGGATTAGTGTCCTTACAAGAAGAGACATCAGAAAACTAGCTGTGTCTCTCCACCATGTGAGCCAAGAAGAGAGACCTCACCAGGAACCAAATCTGCTGACAATTTGCCCTTGGACCTCCTCATCCTCCAGAACTGTGAGAAAATAATTTCTGTTTTTTAAGTCACCGAGTCTAAGGTTATTTTGTTATGGCAGCCCAAGATGACTAAATCAATAATCTGTAGAACATCATCATACTCATTATGGGTATGCAGAAGGAGAAGGAAGAGAGAGAAGGGAAGAGAAAGAATATTTGAAGAAATAATGGCCAAAGACTTCCTAAATTTGATGAAACTTATATAAACTTGCAATTCCAAGATCAACTAACTCTGAGTAAGTTAAACTCACAGAGACCCATACAGAGACTCATTATAATCAAACTACTGAAAGACAAAGAGAGAATCTTAAAGGCAACAAGAGAAAAGCAACTAATCACATACAATGTATTGGTTTACTGAAGGTGCTGTAACATAGCACCACAAACTGGATGGCTTAAACAACAGAAATTTATTGTCTCACAGTTCTGGAGGATACAAGTCTGAAATTAAGGTGTTGGCCAGTTCGGTTCCTTCTGAGGGCTGTGAGGGAAAGATATTTTTCAAGCCTCTCTCCTTGGCTTGTAGATGGCTGTCTTTTCCTGTGTCCCTTCACATTGTGTCTAGTTCTGTCTAAATTTCACCTTTTTATGTAAGGACACCAGTCATATTGGATTAAAGCCCACACACACTTAATGATTTCATCTTAACTATTTATATCTGCAATGATCCTATTTCCAAATAAGGTTACACTGTGAAATACAGTGGGTTAGGTCTTTAATACATGAATTTTTAGCGGGGGAGGAGGTGAGAATTCAACCCCTAATACTCAGTAAGATTAATAGCCAATTTCTCATCAGAAATCAGGGAAGCCAAAAGGCAGTGAGGGTGGTATATTTAAAGTGCTAAAGGGGAGGAGGGAAAGCTGTCGACCAAGAATTTTATATCCAGTAAAACTGTATTTCAAAAAACAAAGGAGAAATTATGCTAAATGAAATAAACCAGTAGCCAAATGACAAATACTGTATTATCCTACTTATATGGGGTACATATAGTAGTTAAATTCATAGAAACAGAAAGTAGAATGGTGGTTGCCAGGGGCAGGGGAAAAGGGGGATTAAGGAGTTATTGCTTAATGAGTACAGAGTTTCAGTTTGGTAAGATGAAAAAAGTTCTGAAGATGGAGGATGGTTAGTACACAACAACGTATTAAGTAACACAGTGTTTAATGACACTGAAGTATACATTTAAATATGGTTAAAATGATAAATTTTATGTTATGATATTTTACCACAATAAAAAAAATGAAAGCAAAATTAAGGCATTCCCTGATAAACAAAAACTGAGGGAGTTTGTTATCACTAGATGTCCCCTACAAGAAACGTCAAAGTGAGTCCTTCATGTTGAAATGAAAGGACATTAGACAGTAACTCAAAGCTATGTGAAGGAATAACGATCTCCAGTAAAGGTAACTACTGGGTAAGTATAAAAGCCATTGTTACTGTATTTTTGGTCTGTAATTCCACTTTTTATTTCCTAAATAATTTAAAAGGCAAATGAATTTTTAAAATTCTAAATCTTTGTTAATGGACACACAATGTATAAAGATGTGATTTATAATAACATCAAAAGGGGGATGAAGCTGTACAGGAGCATAGTTGTATCCTATTGAAGTTAAATTAGAATCTATTCAAATTACATTCCTATAAATTTAGGAGGTTAAATGTAATTTTCATGGTAACCACAGGAAATATCTACACAAAAAGAAATGAAAGGGGAATCAAGTGGTTTACTACAAAAAAATAGACACACACACACAAGCAGTAATACAAGAAAATGAGGGACAAAAAAAGCTATTAGACATACAGAAAACAAACAGCAAAATGGCAGAAGTCAATTCTTATCAAAAATTACTTTAAGTATATATGACTTGAACTCTCTAATCAAAGGCAGAGACTGGAAGAATGGATTTTTAAAAGCACAATCGGACTATATACTGTCTATAAAAGACACCCTTTAGATCCAAAGGCACAAACAGGTTGAAAATGAAAGGATAGAGAAAGCTATTCCCCACATATGGTAACAAAAAGAAAAATGGGGTGACTATACTAATACCAGGAAAAGGTAGAATTTATGTCAAAACTATTACGACAAAGAAAAACATTACATATTTTTAAAAGGGTCAATTCAATGACTTCAGTTTCTATCTTAAGAATTTGTTTTAAATAGAAGAGCAGACTTCCAGCTTTCTGTTCTGCATGTAAGGAGCTTGGAAGTCGTGACTCTGTCCTACAGGCAAGTAAAAAAGCTGAACAGACTGAAAAATCAACAAATCTTCTTGGATCCATTAGAGAGGGCAGAACACAGGGCAAACCACTGCTCCCAACATTGGAGAGACAGGCAAATACAGAGAGCCACAGCTTTCTGGAGAAAAAACTCACAAGTGAAAACCACTGGGGGCACCAAGGCCGGGGTAAGAAAATTTGAATTGTAATTGACAAATTAGTTGGAGGCTTAGAGTGGAGAACTCTGAGAGTTAAAAACCCTAGGGAAACCCAATCATAGCTGAGTCTCCACAATCCTGTGAGATTTATGTCCAGGAGATCAAACAGGTTTCCACAGTAAATATCAGAGAAAAATCCCCTGGGGATCCTGATGGGGGAAGGGGAAAGGAACCATTTTTAGATATACCAGTGCACTCTGTTCTTCTTGACAAAGGCTGCCCTCAGAGGAAATTAGGTCCAAAGCCTAACCAGCTGAGTTCTTATCAGAGCCTAACTCACCTGGGGAAGGGAAATACCCAACTCCAGCCCACTATCCCAATCCTGTCCCAACTAAGGGGGAAGAGAAAAACTGAGAAACACTCGTGACGTTCACAGGCCAGAGGCATAGGATCAATGAAAGACTGAGACCTAACCATAGCACTATAAAACACTTTCCCTCCCTCAACACCAAATTACAAGGAAAAAAAAAAAGCAAAACAAAAAAACCCTATTACAGCAGTTCCTTTTGGCAGGTACATCATGCCCCACTATCAAGAAAAAATTACAAGGCATACCAAAAGCAAAAAACACAATTTGAAGATACAGAACAAGTATCAGAACAGGGATCACAGGGATATTGGCATTATCAGACCAAGAATTTTTTTTAATGGTAAGGACACTAATGGATAAAGTAGACAGCATATAAGAACAGATAATCAATGAAAACAGAGATATGCAAATCTTAAGAAAGAACAAAAATAGAATGCTAGGATTTCAAAACACTGTAACAGAAGTGAAGAATGAATTTGATGCACTTATTAGTAAACCCAGATATGGCTGAAAAAAGAATCTCTAAGCTAGAGGAGATATCAATGTATCTTTGAAAACCAAAAGGCAAAGAGAAAAAAGACTGAAAGAAAAAAAAGAACAGAATATCCAAAGGCTATGGGACAACTACAAAATGCACAACATATATGTAATGGAAATGAAGAAGAAGAGGAAGAAGAGGAAGAAGAGGAAGAGGAAGAGGAAGAAGAAGAAGAAGAAGAAGAAAGAAAAAGAGTAACAGAGGAAATATTTGAAACAATAACAACAGAGAATTTCCCCAAAATTAATGTCAGACACCAAACCACAGAGCCAGGAATCTCAGAGAACAATTAAGCAGGATAAAGGCGAAGGAGGAGGAGGAGGAGGAGGAGGAAGATGAAGAAGAAGAAGAAAGAAAAAACTAAATGTACACATATCATTTCCAAACTACACAAAATCAAGATAAAAAAAAAAGTCCTGAAAGAAGCCAGACGGAAAGAAAAAACACCTTACCTGAAGAGGAACAAAGATAGGAATAACATCTGACTTCTCCTCAAAAACCATGCAAGCCAGAATAGAGTGGAGTGAAATATTTAAAATGTTAAGAGTAAAAAATCAGCAACCTAGAATTCTGTATTCTGTGAAATTATCCTTCAAAAGTGAAGGAGAAATAAAGACTTTCTCAGACAAACAAAAATTGAAGAAATTTGTTGCCAGTAGACCTGCCATGCAAGAAATATTAAAAAATAGTTCTTTAGAGAGAATGCAAATATAGATCAGAAACTCAGATGTACATAAAGTAAGGAAGAGTATCAAAGAAGGAATAAGTGAAGGTAAAATTAAAACGTTTATTTTTTTTTATTTTTAATTCATCTAATAGAAAGCAATTTGTTCAAAATAATAATACCAACAATATAGTCAATTAAGTAAGCTTTATATCTTATGTGTATGTATACTTATGTATGCTTATACATAAGTGAAACAAATGACAGTAATAATACAAAGATGGGGGAAGAATTGGCATTATTTTGTTATTATAAGGTACTCACACTATCTATTAAGTGGTTGTTATTTGAAAGTGGACTTAGATTAGCTGTAAATGTATATTGAAAACACTAGGGCAATGACTAAAAAAAAAAAAGATTTTTAAAAAGAAGTATAACCAATATGCTAGGAAAAGAAAATCGAATCCTATAAAATGTTCAATTAAAACCACAAAAGGCAGGGAAGAGATCCAAGATGGCAGACTAGATAAACACTGTGCCTTCATTCTTCCATGAACACATTAAAATTACAACTAAATTAAAGAACTATCAATGTGGTGAACCATCTGAAGTCTAGCCAAACATAAGCCCTATAACTAAAAATATAAAGAAGCCACATTGAGACTCATGAAAAGGGAGGAGACATGGCATGACCTTCACACCTGTGTGTGGCAGTTGAGAACCAAGGGGACTATCTCAGAGCTTTGGTTCCCCCTGAAGGAGTGAGGAAGCCCAGTCGCCCACAATGGGCTTCCCAGCCCAGAGTACTGGTGCTGAGAAGAGGAGCCCCCACAACATCTGGCTGTGAATAACGAGATTCTCACCATTCAGGTGGCCAGAAAGGCTGAGGGAAAACCAGGCGTCCTCTTAAACGACCCACACAGATTCACTTGCACAAACTCACTCGTTTGTAGGCACTCACCTTGGGCTCCAGCAGAGGGACAGTAACTCAGGAAGCCTTGGAGACATGGGAGGGGGTTGGAGGGAGTAGGTGGCAGACTGAGGCATGTGGCTTTGGAGGGAGAACTGGAGGACAGTCGCCATTTTCCTGGTATTGAGTCCTCCTCCTGTGCAGCCAGCAGACAGGTGCCATCTTTCCTATGTTAAGCCCATCCCCATAGGCCAAATCTGAATCTGATTGGTCAGATGAGCTCTGCTGCTCCTCCTGCTGACTCAGCTGGGACCCCGCCCCACCCAACTCCTGCATCGCCAGAGGCATTATCTTTGCTAGCAGCCAGCCCCGCCTGAATTGCCTTCTTTCCTGGGAAACTATGAGAGTCTGGCAGGCCCCAAATGGGTAGCAACTCAGTGTGCTTTCAGATTTTTGCTGAGTCACTTCAGGCTCAGCACTGGCACCAAACCGGAATTTACATGAACTTGGTGACCACAATTCTTCCCAGTCTAGTGACGCCCTGAGACCATGCCTCATCCAACTTGCATACCATACGAGGCATTATCAGTGGCTGAACCTTAAGGGAGCCAGCAGGTGGCAGCAGGCCTCTAGGTGTCCTGGCTTTTTGTGGAGCCACCCCAGACCCAGTACTGGTGGCAGACATCCACAGTTCACAGCATGGCCTCTCCCACACACCTCCATGTCTAGCACAAGCAGCAAACAACTGTGGATCACATTGTACCTCCTACTAGGTAGTCCCCAACCAGTCACAAGCAGTGGATGACCTGGGCCAGCGCGGGGGCCCTTCACAAGAGGCCCCAGAACAAACATACTTGGAGGTTGGCTTCAGACCACAGCAGAGCACCAGCCAATTAGCCCCACAAGCAGCACAGACAAAGGGCAGTCTCAACAGGCACCAGAGCTCACTGGGGCGAATCCCACTCAGTGGGGGAAGCCTCTGCACAGCAGTCCATAAGCTGTGGACATGGCCAAACCCCACAGCCAGTCAGCTTGAGGGTTAATCCCACCTACTGACATGCCAACAGCAATCAAGACTCAACTACAACAGGAGGGCACACACAATGCACACAAGGGACTCTCCTGGAGAACCCAGCTCAGGTGACCAGGAAGACTGTGCCACTGGGCCCCCCCCAGGACACCTACTACATAAGGCCACCCAGCCAAGACTGGAAGACAGAGCAGATCTACCTAATACATAGAAACAAAAACAGAGAGGAAGACATAATTTAGAAACAAAGAAATGTGTCCCAAAGAAAGAATAGGAGAAAACTTCAGAAAAGGAACTAAATTTAATGGAGGCAAGCAACCTACCAGACAGAGTTCAAAACAATGGTTACAAAAATGCTCAAGGAACTTAGTGAGAACTTTAACAAAGAGAGAGCAAGCATAAAAAAGAACATAGAAACCATAAAAAAGAACCAGTCAGTAGTGAAGAATACAATAACTGTAATGAAGAATGAAGTAGAAAAGAATCACCAGCAGACTAGATGAAGCGGAGAATGGATTCAGTGATTTGGAAGAAAAGGTAGCAGAAAACACCCAATTGGAACAGCAAAAAGAAAAAAAACATCCAAAAACATGAGAATAGTTTATGAGACTTCTAGGACAACATCAACCATGACAACATTCACATGATGGGGTACCAGAACAAGAAGACAGAAAGCAAGATATTGAGAACCTATTTGAAGAAATAATAACTGAAACTGTCCCAACCTGGCAAAGGAAATAGACATATAAGCCCAGGAAGCGCAGATAGTCCCAAACAGGATGAACCCAAAGAGGCCCACACCTAGACATAATTAAAACGGCAAAGTTTAAACGCAAAGACAGAATCCTAAAAGCAGCAAGAGAAAAGCAACTAGCAACTTGTAAGGGAGCTACCTTAAGATTGTCAGCTGATTTCTCAACAGAAACTTTGCAGGCCAGAAGGGATTATTCGATTCAACATGATGAAATGCAAGGACCTACAACCAAGATTACTCTACCCAGCAAAGCTATCATTTAGAATCGAAGAACAGTTAAAGAGCTTCCCAGACAAAAAAGCTAAAGGAGCTTATCACCACCAAGCTAGTATTACAAGGAAACTTAGAGGGACTTCTTTAAGACAGAAAAAAATAAAAATAAAAAATATGAATAATAAAATGGCAATAGATACATATCTATCAACAATTACTTTCATTGTAAATGGATTAAATGCTCCAATCAAAAGAAATAGGAGGAATAAATGGATTAAAAAAAAACAAAATCCTTACATGTGCTGCCTGCAAGAGACTCATTTCAGATCAAAAGGCATACACACTGAAAGCAAAGGGAGGGGAAAAAGATATTTCATGAAAATAGAAAAAAAAAAAAGCTGAGGTAGCAATACTTACAGCAGACAAAACAGACTTCAAAACAAAGGCTATAACAAGAGACAAAAAAGGACCCAGTGATCCCACCTCTGAGTATTTACTCAAAGAAAACCAAAACACTACTTCAAGGGGACGTGTGCATCCATATGTTCATTACAGCATTGTTTACAATGGCCAAGATGTGGAGGAAGCCTGGGTGTCTGTCAATGGATGAATGGGTAAAGAGGAGGTGGTACATATATACAATGGACTATTGCTTGGCCATTGAAGAGAAAGGGTTCTTGCCTTCTGCAGCGGCATGGAGGGACCTGGAGGATATTGTGCTGAGTGAAATATATCAGACAGAGAAAGACAGATGCAATGTGATTTCACTTACATATGGAATTTAAGGACAAAATTAACAAAACAAACAAACTCAGATACAGGAAACATTTTGAGGGTTGCCAGATGGGAGGAGGGTTGAGGGTGTGAGTGAAAAAGGAGAAGGGATTAAGGAGTACAAGTTGATTGTTACAAAGTAATCATGGGATGCAAGGTATAGCACAAGGAATATAGCCAATAATTTTGTAATAACTACGTATGGTGTCAGATGGGTACTAGATTTGTTGGGGTGATAGACGAGAAGGGGTTGGGGGTCAGGGTGGAACAGGTAAAGGGATTAAAAAGTACATACTGGTAGTTACAAAATAGTCATGGGGACGTAAAGTAAAGAATAGGGAATATAGTCAATGATATGGTAATAACTATGTATAGTGTTGGGTGGGTACTAGACTAGTCAGGGGGATCACTTCTTAAATATAAATGTCTAACTACTATGCTATACACCTGAAATTAATATAAAATAACATTCAATGTCAACTGTAACTGATAAATTTAAAAAGGGGTGAAAGGTGAAGGGGGAATAAGAGGTCCAAATTTCCAGGTCTAAACAAATAAGTCATGAGGCTATAACGTACAGCATAGGGAATATAGTCAATAATATTGTAATAGTGTGGTACAGTGTCAGATGATTGGTGGACTTAACAATGGTGATCACTTCTTCAGGTAGATAAATGTTGAATAACTATGGTGTACCCCTGAAATTAATGTAATATTGTATGTTAGCTACATTTTTAATAAAAATCTTTTTTAAAAATCCCACAAAAGGCAGAAAAAGAATAGAAGACAAAAATAGGAACAAAGAACAAGGGAAACAAATAGAAAAGAGTAACAAACATGGTAGACATTAACCCAACTATATCAATAATCACTTTGAATGTCAATGGTCTAAATGCACGAATTAAAACTGACATTATCACAGTAGATCAAAAAACATGATGTAACTATATGTTGTCTACAAGAAATTCACTTTAAATATAGACATATATAAACTAAAGTAAATGGAAAGAGAAAAATAAACCGTGCCAATATTAATCAAAAGAAAGCAGGAGTGACTATATTACTTTCAGACATAGCAGAAGTGAAGTTAACGGAAATTATCACAGATTTAAAAAGGCATTCTGTAATGATAAAGAGATCAGTGCTCCAAGAAAACAACAATTTCTAATGTGTATGCACTTAACAACAGAGCTTCAAAATATGTGAGGTAAAAAACTGACAGAACTGCAAGGTAAAATAGATGAGTCCCCTATCATAGTTGGAGACTTCAACACCCCTCACCCAAAAATGGACAGATCGGGCAGGCAGAAAATCAATAAGGATATAGTTGAACTCAACAACATCATTAATCAACTGCATATAATTGACATCTATAGACTACTTCATCCAACAACAGCAGAACACGCATTTTTCTCAAGCTCACATGAAATGTTCAAGATAGACCACATTCTGGGCCATATAACATACCTTAACAAATTTAAAAGAATGGAAATCATACAATGTCTGCTATGAGACCACAATGGAATTAAACTAGAAATCAATAAAGAAATATAGCTGGAAAATCTCAAACTACTTGGAGATTAAACAACACACTTCTAAATAACACGAGTCAAAGAATAAATCTCAAAAGAGATTTTAAAATATTTTGAACTAAATGAAAATGAAAGCACACATTATCAAAATTTGTGGGATGCAGAGAAAGTAGTGCTTAGAGGGAAATTTACAGCATTGAAGGCATATATTAGAGAAGAAGAAAGATCTAAAATCAATAATCTAAGTTTCCACATTAGGAAACTAAAAGAAGAGCAAATTAAATCCAAAATAAGCAGAAGAAAATAATTCATAAGAATTACAGCAGAAATTAATAAAATTGAAAACAGGAAATCAATAGAGAAAATCAACAAAACCAAAGCTGGTTCTTTGAAAAGATCAATAAAATTGATAAATCTCTAGCCAGCCAGGCTAACCAAGAAAAAATGAGAGAAGACACAAATTACTAATATCAGAAATGAAAGCAGGAACACACTACAGATCCAATGGAAATTAAAAGAATAAAGGAATAGTATGAACAACTCTCTATGCTTACAAATTTGATAACCTTGGTGAAATGCACAATTCTTTGAAAGACACAATCTGCCAAAACTCACATAGAAAGAAACAGATGATCTGAAGAGGCCTATATCAATTTTAAAAATTGAATCAATAATTAATAACATTCCAAAATAGAAAAGCACCAAGCTCAGACAGGTTCACTGGTGAATCCTACCAAACACTTAAGGAAAAAACTACCAATTTTCTGCAATTTCTTTCAAAAGACCAAAACCAAGTAAATATTTCCTAACTCATTCTATAGGGCCAGCATTACCCTAAACCAAATAAAGCATTACCAAAACCAGACAAACACCTTACAAGAAAAGAAAACTACAGACCAATATCTGTCATGAACATAGATGCAAAAATCTACAACAAAATATTAGCACATTGAATGCAACAATGTATAAAAAACATTATACCCCACAACCAAGTAGGATTTATTCCAGATATGCAAGACTGGTTCAACATTTGAAAGTCAATTACTGTAACTCATCACATCAACAAGCTAAAGAAGAAAAAGAACATGATCATATCAATAGATGTAGAAAAGGCATTTGACAAAATACAATACCCATTCATGATAAAAATTCACAGTAAACTAAGAATAGAGGGGAACTTTCTCAACCTGATAGACTCCACACACAAAAAAAAAAACTAGAGCTAACATCATACATAATGGTTAGAAACCTAAAGCTTATCCGCTAAGAGCAAATACAAGCAAAGGATATCTCCTCTCACCACTCCTTTTCAGTATCATACTAGAAGTTCTTGCTAATGAAATACAGCAAGGAAAGAAAATAAAAGGTATACAGATTGGGAAGATAGGTATAAAATTGTCTTTGTTCACAGATGACATATTCATTTATGTAGAAAATCCAAAAGAACTGACAAAAAACTCCTGGACCTAATAAACAATTATAGCAAGGTGGCAGGATTCAAAGTTAATATACAAAGTCAAGTGCTTTCCTATATGCCAAAACAAACAAACAGAATTTGAAATTTAAAATATAATACCATTTACTTTAGCATCTAAAATATGAAATACTTAGTACAAGTCTTTAAAAATATGTATAAGATCTATATGAGGAAAACTACAAAACTTTGATGAATGAAATAAAAAAACAATTAAATATACAGAGGGTACCAAAAACATGTATACACATTTTAAGAAAGGAAAAAACTGTATTAAAACTGTAACACAATGAATGACGCCAGCATTCATTTGATTAATGCCATCTTTTGAGCGAACGTCATACCACACATTGCTATGTAATTCAATTCTACTTGGAAAAGTAATACATAGATACCATCTCTTAAAATGTATACAGTTTTTGCCCCCCCCATTATAGGGAGATATTCCATGTTCCTATCCTTTCCATAGATAGGAAGACTCAATATTGTCAAAATGTTTATTCTTTTCAAATTGTTTTATAGATTCAATATAATCGCCATCAAAATTCCTGCAAGTTATTTTATGGATATTAACAAATGGATGCTAAAGCTTATATGGAGAGGCACAAGACCCGGAATAGTGAACACAATATTGAAGGAAAAGTTGGAGGACTGATGCTAGTCAGCTTCAAGATTTACTATAAAGCTACAGTAATCAAGACAAGATGGCACTGGCACAATAATAGATCGATGGAACAGAACAGATAGCCCCCACATGAATACAGGCAACTGATCCTTGGCAAAGCAGCAAAAGGCAACACAGTGAGCAAAGGTAGTCTTTTCAACAAATGATGCTGGAACAACAGAATATCCACAGGCCAAAAAAAAAAAAAAAATGAATCCAGATACAGACCTTACATGCTTCAAAAAAATTAACTAAAAATGGATCATAGGTGTAAGTGTAAAACAAAAAACTCCTAGAAGATAAAAAAGGAGAAAACCTAGATGACCTTGGGTATGCTATTGCCTTTTTAGATACATTAAAGACATGATCCATGAGAGAAATAATTGATAAGCTGGACTTCATTAAAATTAAAATTCTCTGCTCTTCAAAAGACAATATCCAGAGAATCAGAAGACGAGCTACAGACCAGGAGAGAATATTTGCAAAAGACACATCTGATAAAAGAGTTATTCAAAATATACAAAGAACTCTTAAAACTCAACAATAAGAAAACAACCCGATTAAAAAATAGGCCAGGCCGGCCTGGTGGCTCAGGCGGTTGGAGCTACGTGTTCCTAACGCCGAAGGCTGCTGGTTCGATTCCCACATGGGCCAGTGGGCTCTCAACCACAAAGTTGGTGGTTCGACTCCCCAAGTCCCGCAAGGGATGGTGGGCTGCGCCCCCTGCAACTAACAATGGCAACTGGATCTGGAGCTGAATGGCGCCCTTCACAACTAAGATTGAAAGGACAACAATTTGACTTGGAAAAAGTCCTGGAAGTACACACTGTTCCCCAATAAAGTCCTGTTCCCCTGCCCCAATTAAAAAAAAAAAAAAAGAACTTTAAAATACTTGTTTAAAAAAAAAATAGGCCAAAGACCTTAACATACAACTCACCAAAGAAGATATACAGATGTCAAATAAGCATGTGAAAAGGTGCTCCACATCATACATCATCAGGTAAATGCAAATTAAAACAACAGTAAGATACTGCAGTACTAAATATCTATTAGAATGGCCAAAATCTGGAACACTAACACCACCAAATGCTGACAAGGGTGTGGAGCGATGGAAACTTCCATACAATAGCGGTAAGAATACAAAATGAAACAGCCACTTCGGAAGACAGTTTGGTAGTTTCTTACAAAAGTAAACACACTCTTATCATACAATCCAGCAATCATACTCCTTGGTATTTACCAAAGGAGTTGAAAACTATATCCACATGAAAACCTGCACAAGGATGTTTATAGCAGCTTTATTCATAATCGCCAAAGCTTAGAAGAAACACAGATGTCCTTCAGTAGGTGATGGATAAATTATGGTCCATCCACAATAAATTCATCAATGTATATGAAATGACCATTTCCTTGAAAGACACATAATATCAAAGTTCACTCAAGAAGAAATAGATATCCTAACCAGCCCTAATACCTACAAAAGAAATGGAATTTGTAGTTCAAAACCTTCCAATAAGAAAAATTCTAGGCCCAGGTGGCTTCACTGGTGAATTCAACCAAACATTTAAGAAATAAATGATACCAATTCTACATAGACTCTTCCAGAAAATAGTAAAGGAGTGAAGACTTCCAATTCATTCTATTAAGCCAAAATAACCCTGGTAAAAAATTATCCTGACAGCCCCAAAGACATTAAAAGAAAAAAGAATGAAGTGTGTGTCAATATTCCTCCTGAATATAGATTTTAAAAAGTTTAGCCAATCAAGTCCAACAATACATAAAAATGATAATTCATCATGACTAAGTGGGATTTAATCCCAGGAATCCAAATTATGTCCCCTATTATGAAACCAGGTCCAGACTCCAGCATAGCTTCCAAGGCCCTCTAGCCCCCTACCTAACTATCCAATGCCATTTCCTGTGACCTCCTTCCTCGACTCTTTCCACAAGATACACTGTTCCCCATGCATCCCCCAGGATGTCCCTTATCAGTGCATGAAATGGCCACGTATTTTCTCTCAGCCCCACTCCTCCCACTCTCCCTCCCCTCAACTGCTCTTCCTTCTGCTTACGTCCAAGTCCACCCTAGCCCTAAGAAACCAGTTAAAAATGCCTCTTTTCTCAAGAAGATTTCCTTGACTCTACCAGCCAAGTGGACCACCCTTATTCTGTCCCTCGACTGAGGCCAGGAACATGGTACCTTTGGGATATATTTCTTATCTGATCCCTGTACTAACTGAGAATTCAACAAACGGGAAGAAACTGTATGCGGCTCATCTCTACAGCCCCTAAAGCACTGCTCACAGGGCCTGGTAAAGGAGAAGAAACCATTCGTCAGTGCTGGGAGGAAAGAAGGGAAGGAAGTAGTTTCTTCTGGAAGGAGGAAGAGAATGAAATACCAGGATAAAGAAAAGTAGAAAATGGAGACGGGCAGGGGGCCTGACATTTACCTTGCGCCGGGCCCTGAACCCTGGAATTGTGGAAGTTGAAGTGCACAGAGGAGCTGCACCCATCATAGCCAGAGGCTGCTAAAGGATTATGGGGTGCAGCAAGGTGGACCAGCTGTTCAGAGAGAATTTCTAGCTAGGGCTGTACAGGGCTGACGGGAAATTATGGCATTTTTGCTCCCACAGCTACAGACCTCTCCTGCCTGCCTTGCACAGGCCTGTTCAGAGCTCATCTGAAAACTCAACAAGAAGAACTACAGCCAAAAGTGACCGGGTTCTTCACGCAATTTTCCAGACTCAGGAGGGCCACGTCCACCAAGCAGTTAGAGAGAGGAAGCAGGGACTCGGCTCCCTGCTGCCCACACACCTACCCACCTGCCGCCTGGGACCAGTGGTCCTAAGCCTTCACTCCGCATCAGAATCAGCTGATGGTTTTTTAAAATACAGATGCCCATGCTCCACCCCCAGACATGGGATCTCAATTGCTCAAGCTTGGGTTCAGGCACCAACACATTTTAAAAGCTCCCCAGATGATTCCCTGAGCAGCCAGGTTGAGAACCTGAGCCTGGGAAGGGCTCCTCACCACCAGCCCCCAGGTGCTTAGAGAGCGCACCTGCCCCTATGGACAAGGCCTGATGAAATGCCACTCCTCCCTGCACCCCTCAGGAAGGCAGGCTGGCCTGGCAGTCAGGCACTCACAGACCCCAGCATCCGTCACCTGGGTTTGCATCCCAGCCCTCCAGAGTGGGACCCTGGAATGTGACTCTGCCACTTGGAGTCTTGGTTTGTGTATCAGAAAATTGAGAAGACAACCTTCAACTGGCATGGCTGCTGGAGAATGAAAGGGGAAGGTGGCTGTCAAGAAGCCCACATAGATCCTAGCACACAGCACATGTGCAAGCAGAGCCCTCGTGCTCCCATCCAGCCTCTAAAGGTAGGGGCGGGCAGGAGGCCCAGGTGCCCCCCTCTCTCCCTGGGTGACTTGGGCAAGTCATTGGACCACCCTGGCTTCAGCTGCTTCATCTGTAAAATGAAGATAAGCACAGGCAGAAGCTGAGCCTTTCTTGTTACTGTTATTATTGTTTTTCTGGAGCCTTTCTTTCCTTCACCCCATCAGGGAACTCAGAGACAGAGAACCCTGAGCACAGCCCTTCTCTGGGGTCGAGGTGCTGGCTGGGCCACCCTCTCGGGGCACCCAGGGCCTATCTCAGAGAGCAGATGGAAGAGTGAATCCATCAGCAAGCTCTTGAATCCCCATCAGTGGAGGGTGAAAAGAGGCTGTAGCTGGGGGAGGTTTGTACATGATTAAGAAGTCACCGTGAGCAGCAACAAGACCATTTAGGATGGGGAGGGGGCAGCATGGGTGGGCACAGAGGTGCCTGCGGTGGGGGTGCTGGTGTCTTAGAGGAAGGGCAAGCAGTTCGGTGTGGTGTGGGGGTGAAAGGAGGTCAGGGTAGACTGGTAGTCAGGGGCCTGACCCTGACCATGAAGAGCCCTTATGCCACTGCAGCCGAATGGGTTGCTGTTCAGTGGTTTTAGGCAGAAGAGTGACATAAGCAGACTTGAGTTTTAGAAGGATCCCTCGGCCTGGAGGCAGGCCCAACTCCTCCTGCCTCCAGTGAACCTAGACAACTCCTCCAGCATCCTCCAAGGCTCTGCTTTGGCACCACCTACTCCAGGAAGCCTTCCCTGAAGACTCCTCCCCAGGCTGGGTCAGGAGACCTCTGGGCAGCCCCCATATCATGACTTCAGTTGTGCTGCTGGCAGAGATGGAATAGACGGGCCTGGGAGGACTCAGAACCCTCAAGGCCAGGCCCAGGGCTTTCACTCCATTCAGCTATCACAGGCAGCAGGTGTACCTGGGGTCAAGCCGACTGCCTGGCCAATGGGAAGGCTTTAGCAGAGCTGAGCTGATGTTAGCAGAGCCTGCCTAGTTAGAGAACGAGAGCTGGGCTCAGGCACCTGGTTGGAACAAGCTGTGGCTGTGCAGCTTCCCTGCATGATACACACATGCGCTCACATACACGCATACCCACCCTCACACACACAAGCACACACACTGCCCTCCCCTCCCCCAATCACGGCCACATTTCCAATTACAGATGGAGACCCCACCAGCAACTCAGCCACCTTGGAATCAGGCTCTGCTTCACGGAAGCACACAGAAATTAGGTGGCACCATCTCGAAGCCCAGGAAACCACAAATGCTCCCCTTTGAACAAACCCAGAGCACCAGCTCATGTAACCTTCACCACTGCTCCGTTGGGACAGCATACCCACTGCTGGGATGAATCAGCCCTTCTTTTGCCAGCTTCCAGAGGATGGCAGGAGTGAAGAAGGCCACCAAGCACCATCACACACCCAGGTCACTTGAAACAGGCCTTAAGTAACGAATATGGGCCTTCCAGGCGGTGCCCTAGCATGGCCCAAAGGGCTACAGGTGTGGCAGGTGGGTGGGCAGAAAGGCCAAATGAGCTACTCCCCAGAAGGAGCAGATGCCATAGAGGAGGCTGGATACCCTCTGCCATCAGGCGCCCACATCCTGGGCAGAGTCTGAGGAAAGGGCAGAGTCATGCCAGGGAGTGAGGTTAGATGGCCTAGCGAGGTGGGATCACACTGTAGCACAGGGAGGAAAAGTGGACCTGTTGTCACTCAGGTCTGGCTCTGCCCCGACTCACAAGGTGGCCTGGAACAACCTGTCATTCTCAGGTCTCAGCATCAACACCTACACGACAGGGACAAGAGCATGTGGTCACTGGAGGGTGCAATGAGGCTGTAACCCAGCCCCACATGTCGACAGTTCTCCTCCTGTGGCCAGGCCATGTCAGCATGAGGAGGGGAGTGAGCCCTCCGGGTGGTCAAGGACCTTTGCCTCTGCCCCTCCCAGGCCGCCAAGGGTCCAGGGTGTTCCTGCAAACACCGCACTCCAGCACCAGCAACATGAGACTCAGCAGCTCGGAGAGGCCCCGCGTCCCCCTAGCCAGGGCTCTGGGGCCGTCAGGATGGCGTGTGGGCCAGACACCGTCTCCCACTCGATCTCCAGCTGTCAGTGGCGGAACTCCTGGATGGCGCCTTCAGGACCACCCTGTCCATGATGCTCACGGAGAGGTCCTGTGGTGACATGCTCACCTAAACTAAATGTGACATTCTTAACGACCCCCACAGAGGATGCAGCCAGCGGAGACTTCAGACACAGAAACAAAAGGAGCAGCTTCTAATAAAAATGCTGTTTAAATGACCAGGGTCCCTGTGGGATGGGTCAATAAAATGGGAAAGCAGGACCACACGATCTGCGGGTCAGGCCTGGGGGCAGTGCAGGCAAAGAGGAGACAGAGGGCAGCAGGGTGGGCGGGCTGCCAGGCCCTCAGAGACCCCACGCCGCACCCAGCACTTGGCCCTCAGTAATAACTGTAAGTCAGCTGACATCGGTGCGGTGCTCACTGTATGCCAGCGCTGTCCTGAGAAAGGTAGCCACAGATACACACGTAGGAGTAGATGCAGGTATACATGAGATATAGGGATAGGTGCAGATACAGTTTAGATAAAAGTGCAAATGCAGATATAGGCAGGAGAAGTATAAAATGCACGTATTAATGCTCAGTTTAATCCTCTCCACAACCCTACAAGGGGACATACATTCAATCTCCCCATTTTACAGATGAGGAAACAAGGATGGCCATGAGCCTGGACCACCACCCAGCAGTGACCCTAGGAGCTCGGCCCTCATCATGGACCCAGGAAAGATGTCCTGGGGAACTGCCTGTGTACCCGCATCTCTGGATGGTCAAGGCATGACTCCATCTAGTCACCATGGCTCTGCCATCAGGGGAAAGATTCCCAGCCCAGGTAGCTTTCCCTCCTACTGTGGGCTCCCCAGGCACCTGCCTCCTGCCACAGGTGGGCCATGGGAAGCCGGGCAGGAATCCGTGGCGTGGAATACCCTCCGCAATGGGCAGGAGGGAATGTTTCCCAGCCGCTCAGCACAGGGTGAAGATCCTGGAATCGGATCAGATAAACAGGCAGGGAAATCATAGCTCCTCCGAGCACCAGCGTGTGATAGTGACAGAAGCCCCGACTTCTAACCTGGCTTCCTCGTCTATGAAGTGGGATGGCTGACAGCAGTACCTCTGTCATGCGATGGAGTCGACAACGCCCTCTGCTCAGGGCCTGGCACCCATCAGTGCTCCACCTACTCTCCCTGTTATTTAGAAGCAAGCAGTGACCATGGGGAGAATCAGAGGGGGTGAAATTAGGGCTCTGGGGACCCTGCCCCAGCAGAAAACCCCCGAAGATTGGCCCACCACTCTCTGGGCACCCTCAGATCCCAGGTCCCCAGTCAGAGACAGTGCCACGTGTGTTTTCTGAGACACTGAGGTTGTCAGCCATGCTCCCTGCTTTCAGGAAAGACCCAGGCTAGTGAGGCAGGTGGACACATGACACACAACTCCTGCTGATGCAGCAGGAGCTCAGGGAGCAGGGCAGGGTGACCACTCTGTCCAGGGACCGGAAGGTTCGACAGACCTGGGCCCTCAAGGATAAGAAGGTGAGATCCAGAAGGATGCATGAGCCAGGCCTGAAGGCATGGAAGCAACTGGTATGCCTGGACCACAGGAGGCCCAGCAGGGAAGGAGGAAGGCCCACCCAGTGAGGGTGGTGAGGAAACAAGGCCAGACAGAAGTGGACATGCCATACGAGAGGCTCCCCAAATTCTCCAAGGTATTCCTGAGGAGGTGCGGCTGGTCCTTCACTAATTCACCCATCTCAAATCAAGACACGATTAAGGGAAAGTCCAGGGCACAGCACCTGACCCCAAGGAATTTATCACTCAATGAAAGACAACTGCTGCTATTGTTTTACCAAGAGCTTTTTGCAACCGAGAACAAAAATGCAAATGAACCACCACACCATGCGTGGCCCAGGCCTCTGGTTCCAAGGGGCTGTGTGGGCTGTGCCAGGACCAAAGACACCGATGTGAGGCTGCTTCAGCCATCCCTGCAGCACCTCAGGTCCTCGCTCCCCGGCCCCTGACCACGACCAGCTGGGCCATCAGAGAGACCTCAGGACAGAGCTGGCCGGCCCCGTGCCCAGAGCCTTCCCTGGCAGGGGAACCACACGTCCTGGATTGCCCTGCACAGCCCGGTTGCACTTGTTGTTCGGTGTAATTATTGATGGCACCACCTCTCACTCTCGGAAGCTTCCCGGTTTGGAATGTATCTCACGTGATCAACCTCAGTTCTGAGCCACGTGCCTTTTACTCAGCTCTCCTGTTGCCTTAGGATTTTCCGAGGTTACCTAGCCACCCAAGTCAGAAAGTGGCAGCGATCCGGGTCAATGCAGATTGTACACAGGGGCCCCAGGAAATTTCTCCTCAATGTGCTCTCAGCTGGGGTGTGACCAAGAACTCCCTGGGTCCCATCTTCACAGGGCCGTGCTCTGTGGTTGCCCAGTCCCTGCCATTTCTGCCCCCACCAAAGGTGCTGGCTGCTGAGTTACCACTGCCTCCTGGGGAAAAGGCCGTGGCTATGCTCGCGGCACCCAGAAGATGCTCTCCTGGATTACAGGCCCTGCTCGGCGGGACCCAAGTCTGCACACGTGCAGGGAGGACAGGACTCTCACTTCCGACCATAGGTGAGAACCTCACCACCGCTGATGCACCTCCCTGCTGTGCCAGAGCTGTGTTCAGCAGAAAACACCAAGAGATCCCCATGTCTCCTGAACAACCACCCCTCAGCTGGAAGGACCGGGCATGGCCTGCCGAGAACAGGATCAAGGAGACAGCCCATTGTCCCCAGCTAGGACTTGATCACAATGAGAAAGGTGCCTCTCTCTAGCAATGGTCAGTTTAAGACCCAAGTAATACGCCCACGAGGGAGGTTTTTATGGTGCACCATTATTCCAGAATGTGATCACCATTCGCTTTAGAAACTTGCTCTTGATTTGACTCAGAAACTGGAAACAAGGTTGAGCCCTATGAGGACCCAGAAGCCTGCTGAACACCCATCTTGCCCTGTCAGGTGCATTCTAAGAGAAAAGCACCTTGATTGCATCGTCACCTCCTGAAAATGACGCCTCAATCCTCAGGTTCCCTCTCAAACTTCACTATAACCATTCCCACCCTGAGCCCCGAAGTGGAAGCACACCAATTGCCAAACCACTTTGCCAGGGTCTTCCTCTGAGCACTGCTGATGGCTGCACTAGCCTCATGAGTGACAGGCAGAGCAGGCACCAGGACACTCCAGACAAGCTCCAGAACGAAGGCTGCAGGAGAACATCAGGCCTCAGCCCGCCTCCCGCATCAGCAGCAGGAGCTGGCCCTACAGACACCGCGCTCACTTATGTCTGCACTTAGATGTGAATGAAAATATGCTCTGTCCCACAGCATTCCCTGGGCCCCAAGAGCCCAGCCCACCCACACTAGAACTACTTCACTTCACACGCGGACTCCTAAGTCCAGGTCACTCAAGGTCAGCAGACAGATAGACTAGTGGACCCCACCATGCTGACTGGGAGCATCCGTGAGGCCCAAAGCACCCTCAACCCTCATGCTCTCTGCGAAGACCAATCAGTACCCAGGAACATCATCAGCCCCAGGCAATGAGACACAGCAGTCTCAAAGCACCTGCATGAGGAAGACAGGAAGGTGTCGTGAGACCATTGCAGGCATTATTTTCACTCGCATGGAATCCCTGACAAACAGAACATCAAGAAGCTGAACCGTCTATAATTTAGTCCCCTTCCGACCCTTTTGTTGCTCTTAGTTATTCCACACAGGCCAAAATCAAGCTCTTTCACCTCAGCCTCTTCCACCCCTGCTTTCAAGGACCCCGGATGCTGTCCCCTGAGAGCCACGCAGAACAACCCGCTGTCCTGATTGTTGCTGGCTTAAGCTTTCTAAAGCACAGCTCTGATCCCCTTGGCGCGCTGCTTACCAAGCTCTAACGGCTCTTGCAGGGCCATCCCCTGCCCAGCCTCCCATCCCCAATTTTTATTTGCAGAGACACCTGCCTCTAGCCCTAGAGCATGACTTCTGGTGAGCTGGCCCCACTCCCCTATTCCAGCGGTGGCCCACCCCAACCAGAGCGCCTGCCCACACCTGACTGGTTCAGGGATGGGCTGGTGACCCAAGCTTGGGCGACACACTATTCCTACGGCCTTTGCTGGAGCTTTCAGAACAGAAACCCTCAGTGGTGCTGAGGCTGTGGACACCAGAGACCAGATAAGCTGGAGCATCTGGTAGTCATCTTTGTCACAGGTGGGGAGTGAAGCCACGTGAGAGAAGAGAGGCAAGACTCACAGAGGAAGCAAAAAAGAGGAAGCAAGAGCAAGAGGCCCGGGGATAACACTTCACCATTAAATCCGGCTGTGCCTGAAGTGAGACATACTCTTGGACCAGTCTGTCTTTAAGTTTCAAAAAAATCCGGTTTTTTGCTTAAACCATTTTACCTTGGAAGTCTGTCACTTACAGTTGAAAGTCCTGATTAGTACAGTTTTCCATGCCTCCAAAAAGAAGTGGATTCAGTGAATGATAAACAAGTAATTGTCCTTGAATGAACTCGATAGCTGATACAACAAAGGGGCACTGCCAAGCGCTCTTGGGAGCACTGCAGAGGGAGTACGGGGTGCTCCCCAGTGGGGGAGGCGGCCAAACTGTCCCTTATCGGACATCCCAGGGAACAGCAAAGACAAAGCACAAAAAGCCACATGTGTCAGGAAACAGGAAGTAGTATAATGGGGCGAGGCAAGGGGCAGCATTGGGGAGCACTCGTACTTTATCCCATAAACAACTGAGAGAGAACTTGCCATCGGGCCACACTGCATCCCTGAGGCCCAGGCCGGAGAGAGCAGCCTGGAAAGAAAGCGCCGGGGGAAGGCAGTGAGATCCTAACCATCCAGCCCCAGCCCCAGCGAGACACGGGAGGAACAGCAAAGGTGCAGGCCCTGAGAAACTCACTCACGGGACCAGGACAGCCCGTGAAGATCATGGGAGTCCCAGCCGCTCTGCTGCCAGTGGCTCAGATCCCACCCGGACGGAGTGTGGCCAGTCTGGGCCCAGGCACAGGCCCAACGACCAGCCAGAGAAGGGGCAGGTGGTGGGAGGGTGTGAAGGGGAGCCCGGAAGCCTCAAGATCAGCAGCCCACATGCTCCGACATGGCAAGTCAGAGCACAGGAAGATCAGAACCTGAGTCCCCACTCCCAAGCCCCACAGACTCTACACCCCTGTCCAGCGCAAGGCTTGGCCCAGAGACAGCATCAGAAGCTGGAGGCGCTGGAGCTGAGGAGGCCAGAGAAAGCGGGAAGGAGCCGGGAAGGGGCAGGCTGAGCCGGCACCGGAGCCCCCTGCAGCAGCCTTCTCAGCACTGGCCCTGCCTCAGCCCAGGGACACTGGACAAGATTCCCACTCACCCGTCAGGCCTCGGCATGGACCACCATCCTCTAGAAAGCCCTCCTGGTTGAGGGGCTGCCTCACCCCGGCCCCCCTATTTGTCTCAGCTAGCACAGGATGAACGCAGTGCTGAGGTTCTGTTTCCATGCCCATCAGACTGAGAACTCTGTGGAAGCAAAGCCCACATCCAGTTCATCCCCAAATCCAGACCAATGTACTATTCAATAAATGCTAGCACCGCACCCAAGCCCAAAACACACGCCCAGGGCCTGTGGGCAGGGGCGGGTGGCAGCAATCCAACACACAGCCCCGAGGGAGGGTTAGTGTCCTCATTTGACAGAGAAAAACAAAAGCAGTAAGGCAGCCAGGGCCCCGCAACTAGAAGGACTCAGACCTAGTGGGGGGGCCTCCTGTTCACTGTCATCGTCCCCTGGCATCTGGGGCTGCGCCCCTGGAGATTGAGGCACAGAGGGCGACTGTGGGCTACACACCATGGGGGGAGCCCCTCCACAGACAGCCCTCCCTCCCTGGCAGGACCAGCAGAAGCACAGGCTGCAAGTTTGTCCCAGGAAGGAGGTCAGCGCCCAGCCCAGACTCAGGGGTCCTACACACTCACACTCACTCCCACTCTGCTCTGCCCCTCAGCCCTGCTGCAGGGAGGGTGGCCCATCACGGCTCCAAGTTGCCGGAAGCACTTCATCTGCTCCTCTGCAAGCTCCATTTCAAGAGTGATGGCAGCCAAGAAGCACAGAGTAACAAGGAAAATGGATTCCTGTGTCTCCTTGCAGCCACACGCCCCAGGGGAGTATCACCGTACTGGGGGAAAAGGCTCAGTTCTCAGAAAGGCAGAGCCTACTGCATTTGTTGGTAAGCTCCTGTTGACTGCTCGGGATAAGTGTCAGCCTCAGGCACCTCCTCGGGGCCTCAAGAGCAAAGCACAATCAGCGGCCTCGGCTGAGAGGGAGCCCACCTGTGCCCAGGGCCATCCCTTCGCCCCAGTCCCTCCTCCCTCTCCTCAGGCACAAGGTGTTTCTGAGTGAGCCTGAAGGTGGGGATGTGAGTGTGAACGTGGATGGGAGTGTATGTGTGTGAGAGTGTGGGAGTGTGAGTTTGGAGTGTGTGAAAGGATATGTGTGTGAGTATGAGCATCTGGGTTACGAGACGGATGGGGCAGATGAAAGGACATAGCGCAAGAGAGCAGACGGGCCTAAGAAATCACGGGCCTAAGGCCTGAGGCCTGCCACAAAGCACCGCTGGGGCAGAGCCAGGCCTCCAGTCTGCTCCCGGGCCTCCCACCATGCCCCACAGCTGTTGTGGGAAGGTCCCATGAAGCCCAGGGTCTCCTTGAGCCCCAGCCTTCTCCACAGACGTGAGCTTCCTCCTCTGCTTCTCTGGACCCCCTGCAGGGTTGCCCCATGGCCTCTGCAGGCAGGGAGGGGGAGCCCTCGCAGCCCTCCCCAGGTTCTGCCCCAACCCCCAAGGGTCACCCCTGATGTCCCATCGCCCTGGCCCCCACAGCCGCCCCCCCTTAGTTTGCTCACAAAGCCCCAGAGGAACTTCTCAGTGCAACAGAAGCCTCGGGAATCAAGGTGGGCATAAAAGAAGAGCCGTTGGATTTGTTTACTTGGCTCTGCCAAACACGCCAGTTACACGTTAAAGAGTTTTTTCTTTTATTTAAAGTTATTATTCTACATATTACATTTCAAACAGAAACCCCAAACCAGTGCTCAAAGCAAACCCCTCTGTGTTCTCCACAAGGCAAGCTGTTGTCTATAGGCCCAGGCCCTGGGTTCCGGGGTACCGTCCCTCTGAGAGCGAGAGCAGGTATTAACCTGCATCCACATCGAGCCTCCAGCATGAAGACACTGCCCTCAGGAGGAGCGTTATCACCAACCCTAAGGGGGGAGACACATGGGCAACACGAAGATGCAGGCGGAGTGGAATGGCTTCCTTCGTTCACCACTCGTTCATTCACAAGCATCACTGGCACTCACACTGGTCCACGTACTTGGTGCGGTCGGTTCGCTCTGGACAAAGATCTCAGACTTCTTGGAGCTCATGCTCTAGTTGAGACAATAGAAAATGACCGAGTATATGATAGATTATACTAGTTGGCGATCACCACTGTGGATAAAATTAAATCCAGGAGGGGATCTCGAGAGTGGGGCGGGGAGGGATGAAGGAGTATTGAAAGGAGGCTAGGGAAGTCTCGGGAAACTTGAGTCAAGTCCCCAGAGGCGAGGGAGGGAGCCTTGGGGAGCTCTGGGAACAGCACCTGGGGCAGAGTCCCTAAGGGAGGCACACAGCTGCTGAACCTCGGTGTGGCTTAAGGCAGAGCTGGGTCAGGGCAGAGAGGCCTGGCTGCACCGGGCCTGACACCACCATCATGTTAGCTTTTGCCAAGTGACAGGGGGGAGCAACTGGGGGTTTTGATCAAAGGAACAGTGTGACATGACTTGTTTTTATCAGCACTCTGGCTGCCAGGCTGAGAACGGACTGAAGGGGTAAAGATGGCCGGAGGCCATTCCAATAATCCAGGTGAGAGACAGTCGTGGCTTGGACCAGAGCAGCAGTTGTGGGGGTGGTAAGTGGGGTGAGCTGGGAGGATGGGCTGCTGGTTCAAAGAAAAGGGAGGACAGTGAGGGGAACCCTATGGTGCTGGGCTTGAGCACTGAAACAATGGGTAGACGGAGAAAATTCGGGAGCCCTGTTAGGTGGAGAACCAAGCTTTGCTGGGGACTTGCTTGTCTGAGAAGCCTGTTAGCCAACCAAGTGGACAACTTGGCCATCCACGTGGACAAGGGAGTCTGGAATAGAGGACAGAGGCCAGCTGGAGTGTAAAACTTGGGAGTCATCGGTGTATATATGGTATTTAAAGGTATGAGAAGCACCAAAGTCACCAGGGATGAAGAAGAAAAGACGTTCAAGGTCTGAGGTGTGGGACGCTGCAATGTGTAGAGGTCAGGGAATGAGAGGGACCCAGCAACAGAACCATGAAGGCCAGGCGGACAGCTGGGAGAGTGGGGCTTGTTGCCCACCCCCAGCCTGGTGGAAAGGGGGGAGGGGCTCTGTCAGGTGTTCCAAAATGCTGCTGATGGGTTAGGGAAGAGATGATTAGGGAAGAGATGACGGAACCACTGGACGGAGCGACATGGGAGCTTTCGGGACGGGGAGAAGAGCAGTTCTGAGGCAGCGTCATCGCGACAGCACACACCTGACTGCAGTGGACTCAGGAGCGAATGGAGGGAAGTCTTCAGACACAGAGGACAGATCGTGCTGTAGAGGGGAGGAGGAAATGGGGCAGCAGTGGAGAGGCTGTGGGGCCAAGAGAGGGGCTCTTTCGGCAGGAGATGCACAGTCTGCTTGCAAGCTGATGGGAATAAGCAGCAGAGAAAGAGACTTAATGAAGGAGAGAAGGGAGAACTACTGGAGCAGTGGGCTTGAGTGAGCAAGAGGGACAGGAACCCAAAGCCCAAGGAGAGGAGGTGCCTCAGGTGGGAGCGTGGGCCAATCAGGAGGGATGGAGAGCAGCGTGTGGGGTGCAGACTGGCGGGCAGGCTGGCATGGTGGTGAGCACGGGCCAGCTCCTTCTGTCGGCTGCTCTTCTCAATGATACATATGGGAAGCAAGTCTTCTGCTAGAGGGGGTGGGCAGCACGCCTGAGAGACAGTGTTAGACACCTGAAAAGAGAGGAGCAGATCAAAGGAAACGGGAGAGTGAATGGACTAGAGAAATGCAACATGATGGAGCCGGCATGAGTAAGTGTTTCCGGAAGTGGGCTTCCTGGATTTACAGTGAGACTGGCAATGTGGATGTTCACTTTTCTCCACCAGGAGCGGCAGGCTGGGGCTTGTCCAGGTATACTGCAGGTCACAACTGAGCTGGCCTTGTTCGTCTGGATCTCCCGCACACATCAATGTTCTGTAAGCCTCCATAAACATCTGAGAGGAGGAACGATGAGGGAGGGAGACATACCAGTGAGATGTGCCCTGTGCCCATCTGGCACCAAAGCCAAAGAGATCTGGAAAGTATCCTGTTCATCTGGACTGTGGAGGGCAATTTCCATCATTGTCCTCAGTGTCCTCATTTCCATCACTGATTCCACAGTCGCCTCCCCCATTTCTCCTGCAAATGGTGCCTCTGACATCTCGCCCGTCCCGTTGCCAGGGAGGTTCATGGAGCTGGGATCAGCTTTGCCCTGGCAAGCCCTGCTGGGAACCAGGCCAGCCTCCCCCTAATGCTCGCTCTAGCCGCCCCATGTTAATCACAGTGCCTCCCCCTACGGCCAGCGCCACAGCCAGTGTCCCATGTCCCCATATGCTCATCAGGACATCTGAGAACCAATGTGCAGTCCCCATGGCTCACCATTAAATGGGATCATTAACAGAACTCTGTAGCGAGAAGGGAAAACACTCATGATATAATATAGGAGAAGCCACGGGATGCCAAACGGATCATGACTGCGGTTACAGCTGCGCGCAATGTCTGTTTGAGGATAAATTCTAGAAGATTCCACAGAAAAATTAAACCATTTGCTTGTTAAAATGGTGAGATTGTGGGTTACTCTTTTGCTTTCTTTTTGAATTCTCCAATTGTTATTGCCATCTTGGTTATACAATAAATAAAAATATAATTTTAAAAAATTATTTTACTATGGTATTCTAGCCAGGCATAAATATAAAATAAAGTGAAAAAAGGAGATCTCATTCACAAAGGCAACAGAATATAATTACTTAGGAATAAACCTAACTTGAGATGTGCATGACCTACTAAGAAAACTACCAAACTTTATTGGGAGTTTTAAAAGACGACTTGAAGAAATAGAGAAAATAACTGTCCCCAGATGGGAAGACTATGTTATAATATGCTAAAAGTGATAATTCTCCTAAAAGTGAATTTATAAATTTAATTCAACCCTAATTAAAATCTCAAAAGGATTTCTTCAAGGAATTAAATAAAATTATTCTAAATTCACTTTGAAAATAAACAGATGAGAATATTAAATAAAATTCTGTAAAGAAAATAATGAGAGGAAACTAAATATAAAAATATATTATAAAGCAATAATAATTAAAGTACTATATAACTGGCACAAAAATAGAAATATGCATCTAAATTTAAAGATCCATAAATAGACTTAATTGCACATAAGAATTTAATGTATTACAAGGTAGGCCTCACCAAACAATGTAGAAAGGAATTCTTGATGAATAAATTGTGCTGAGATAACTGGTAATTTTGAGGAAAGGTAATTAATTTGGAAACACACTTTACTTCACACAACAAAAATAAACTCTGGAGAGATTAAAGAATCAAATAGAAAAGTGAAGTTTCATACTGGTAAAAGGAAGTACAAATAAAAAGATAACAGATTCAACAATATAAAGTACAAAAGCTTTGTAGAAAAGAAATAAGACAACTAAAATAAAAATAGTGCAGGGGAAATATTTGCAGCAATGTGTCTGGCAGCATGTTGATAACTCTATGATATAAAGAGTTCTCACAAATCATTATGAAAACTTCTAGATGCCAACAGGTGAATGAACTAAACAGGAAACCCACATGTGAAGATCTATCCTTAGTAACGACACATAAGGAGAAAAGCTCCAACTCTCTGGTAATCAAATGGGAAGTCATTTCACATTCATTAAAATAGCAACAAAGAAAAACAAAGGTTTGTAATTGCAATGCCAAATACTTGTTGAGTTACAGTAAAATTGATCTTCTCACACAGCTGATGGAGAAATGCTCCTTTCTGAAAACAATTTGGCATTACCATTGCAAGTTCCGTGAAAACGCCCATGGTCTTTGGCCCAATAATCTCATTTTTTCTAAGAAAATAATTCATTAGAAGGAAAAGGCCACTTCAAGAAGATGTTCAACATTACATGACTTAAACTATCCAGAAACAGAAAACAACCTAAACCTCTAACAAAAGGGGATGTTTCAACAAATGTAAAAGCATCAACCTACTACGCCTTAAACTTATACCGTGATGTTATATTACTTATTCCTCAATAAAACTGGAGGGGAAAAAGTAGAAAATTACATAAAGTAACAACAAAAGAAAACCATCAACTTAATGGCCAAATTATGCAGTTACTTAAATTAAAATTATGAAAACTGTATAGGTACAGTGAAAAATGTTTACAGTATAACAAAGAAAGCTGTAACCAAAACTATAGTTGTGCTGTGATTAAAAATACACCTATGGTCGAGGACTGTAAGGGAATACAGAAAATGAAAATAGAACCATGGGGTTTGGTCTATTATTTCCATTCCAATGCAATAGCATTTTTGTGTATTAAATAAAAACTTGAACAACGGGATCTCTTTGGCTATTCGGTCAGCTTTACGTGACGCTTCCCTCTGGGCTCCAAAACTCATGTCCTGGAGCTGAGAGTTATGGCATCCACTGGCCATTCTACCCAGACCTCTGCCCTGCTTCTCCTGGCTGCCTGAACCACCCATCCCACCTCCTGGAAAACTCCCCATTGTTCAGGACTCATCCTCTACGGGATTAACGTGCTCCCAGAAGCTTCCTCAGCTCCCTCCCTGTACCACATACAAAGTCCACCATTACTATACCTACAACTCTCCCAGACACAGAGTTGCCCTGCATCTGTCCTTCTGCCATCTGTCCTCCTGCCTCAACTGGGGGCTCCTTGAGGGCAGTGAGTGTGTGCGGTTGGCCTCTGAAGGCCGGCACTGCACTCTGACCAGGTACAGAATGGATATCAGCAAAGGGTTACCCATCTTTCACACGTCATTGGCCTCCAACTTTATGCCAAACCCTGGGACACATGTGGAAAAGTACACAGAAGGAGGGGACAGCATCTCCGCCTTCTAGAGGCTCAAGGAGTCGCAGGAAAGGAAAGGTAGTAGCTGGGAGTTATGAGGCACCATGGGGTAGTCTCCACGCTTTATCCCAGTCAATCCTCGCCTGTCCCTGTAAGGGGTAACTTCCATCACCTCCAGTTTATATGTACGTGCCCTGACAAGCTCAGGGAGGTAAGCTCCTCAGCCAGGAGGTGAACACAAGTCTGTTGATCCAAAGCTCACACCTTTGCCCTACAGCCTCACTCAGCCTGTCTGTCCCACGGGGGATCTACAGGGCAGATCCTGGCTTTCCACGTGAGCAATAAGAACTCAATAGCACTTTGCTAATGTGGATTGTGAGGGCTCAGCAGAAAGCCAGCAGAATATCCAGGGCTTATCCCTGCCCCTCAGGGCCCATGCACAGTCAGAGGCCACCAACTGCATTCCCTGCCCCAAAGACACTGCTTCTCACTGACACTCTCATAGTATCAGTGGTCACCCCAACTGGATGATGGAACAGACACGTGGGCTTGAGGACAGAGAAATGCCGGCACCACTAACCCATCTCTGCCTGGGCTCCAAAAAGTCACATCCACGGGAACCTCAGAATACGACCTATTTTTGGAAATAGGGTGTTTGCAGAAATAGGTAGTTAACATGAGTTCACACTGGATTAGGGTAGGCCCTAAATTCTTAGAAGGCCTGTAATCCTTATAAGATGAGAGGACAACACAGAGACACACAGGCATGACGGCCTTGTGAAAATGGAGGCAGAGACAGGAAGGATGCGTCACCTACAAGCTTCAGAACACCAAGGACTATTGGGGGCCCAGGAGCTAGGAAGAAGTGAGGAAGGCCCCTCCCTGGGAGCCTACAGAGAGAGCACGGTCCACTGACACCTTGATTGCAGACCTGTAGCCTCCAAAACGGGGAGAACAGAATACATTTCTGTTGTTTCAAGCCACCAGTTTTTGGTAATATGATTCCTAGGTGACTCAAACAGGATACTGGACCCAGTCTGCCTGGAAACAGCCTTTCCTTATATGAAGTTCCTGGAGGCTCCCACCTCTGGCCTGGGCCTGCTCTCAGGGCCACACCAGGGCCATCACACACTTATGAAAGAAGCTTTGGAGTGGAGAGGCACAGCCTCTGAGGCCCTGGGACTCTAAGCAAAGCATGTGTCCAGGCTTTGCCCCAGTGGAGGCAGTGATTCCCCACCCTCACCTGGAAAATGAGCTTAGAGTCCAGATGGGGCCCCAGGACCTGAGCCTGGAGGACAAGAAGGGCGACGACAGCACCACATTGTCACAGGGCAGCAGGAAGAGCAGGAACTTTGGAAGCAGCAAGACTGAGTTCAAGTGCCACCTCCACCATTTACCATCTGGGTGGTCTCAGAGAAGTTCCTGACACTGAGCAATCACGTGACAGTATCATTGCACCCCTGCTACCTCTATCGCTAGTCCACTCTGTAGAGTGAAAACGTGGGCAATCCCTGGAGAGTCCTCCTGCCCTCCAAAGAAGGCAAAGGGAATAAATTCTTATTTGAAAAGTAAAATAAACACCCCACAGGAGCAAAACAGAGACAGCTGAGCCGGCTCACCATGGGAACCAAGCTGCAGGTCACAGATAAGCTCGGAGGTACGTAGGCCTACGACCCAGGGGCCGTGACGCCCCAGCGTGGCCCTGCTGCCAGGGCCCTGGCCAACTCTGGCTCAGGGCAAACCATGGACTTTCCGCTTCACGATGCACTGAAGAAAAACCCAGAATCAATCAGCCCCATCTATCTATCTCTGCCACTGACACCCTTCATTTCCGTTCATTTTCCTTCCTGTTGTGCTAATGGTGTGTGGCTAAGCCCAAGTATAAAAGATATAAAATTATACAGCATTATCTTTCCCCTGAGCCTGCGCACATGTGCTTTTCTCTCTAGCTCTGCTGACTCTTTAAAGAAGGGAGCAGGCATAAATCTCACCCAGAGTTAGACCCGTTTCTCAAGGGGCCCACTGGTCCAGCAGATGGACCCTCAGACATGTAGTCCCATTCCAACCCATAGCCCAACTTTTCCAAAAAGGGACAGCAGGGACCCCAGAGGCCTCAGAAGGAGAGAGCTGACACATCAGCCCCTGGCCCCATCTTGCCTCTGTGCCGTGTTTGCCTGAACTATTGGCATCACTGGTCCCAGGGGTTCACATCATCACTGATAACCGACTCCAGGGTCCCCTCTATGATCAGACTCTTCACTCTTCTTAAGGTCTCAGCATTACTACAGAGAGCAGCTGTTCACAGCCTTTGGATAACAGCTATTCTGATTCAATAAAGTAAATACATCCTGCAGTCCTGTACCTGAAGGAGTCTCTTCAGCCATCAAGGCTGTCCTTGCACCCCCAGAAATGGGCTCCACACACAGGGCATTGTTTGCCCCATCTCTCCTGAGTCACTACCCTGACTGGCCCTGAATCCACTTCCCAGCCTCCCTGGCTCCTGGCCCAGCCTTGTTTCTCTGCTGAAAGCCTCGCCTTGCTCTGCACAGCTCCGTACCTGTGACCTTTACTTTCTCTCCTCACCCTGGCATCTGGTGTGGGCCATGCACAGCCAGGGCCCTTGCACGTGGATCCTGGACACAAACAGCCGTGCCTGTGACCAAGTTCCTAGGACTCAGTCCACAGGCACAGACACTCATCCTCGGGAGACACATCAGCAGCAAAAGGCAATGGTCCTCACCCTGCAAAAGCTCTTCTGTAGGTGAGGAGATGGGGATAGATGGATGAAGCAGGGACAGCTCTGACGTCCCTCAAGGGTTTGAGAAGCACTCCTGGGTGTCTTTTGTGAGCAAAAGCTTCTAACACCTCTTTGAGCATCTGAGGCAGCTAATGAATCCTTTCCCTCTCCCCAAATGTGTGCCCTCACAGCCGAGAGCGCCTGCTACAATCCCACGCAGTCAAGGACCTTTGGTGCCCAACCGTGAAGCACAGTAACGATGTTTATGTGCCTACTGACAGGATGCAACAGTAAGCACACAGTGCCCAATGTGCATTCTTGCCAAAACTGTCTTCCCTGGATTGCACTCACCCCCAGACCTAACTTCCAGTTTACATATGATGGCAGATGAACAAGTTAAAAGACACTGTGAGGAAGCAACGACCTGGATCCAGCAGAGGGAATATTCGACAGGGCAACTGGGGCCCATGCTGTACAACAAGCCAATGTCACAGGAAAGAAATGGGGGCCTTGTTCTGGACCCTTGCTACTCAAAGTGTGTGGCGAGGGCCAGCAGCAGCAGCATCCCTCAAGAGTTCGATAGGAATGCAGAATCTCAGGCCCCTCTCCAGCCCCTCAAATCAGCATCTGCATTTTAGCAAGAACTTCAGGTAAATCGTATGCACATACGAAAGTCTGACAAGCCCGAGCCTAAAGAGGAGAGACTTATGAGAAATAATAATCGATGGCCGATACATAGTCCTTTGGATTGAATCCCGACTTGAACCAATCTCTATAAGAGACACTTTGGGAGCCACTAGGGAAACTTCACTATGGATTGTTAGATTATAGTAGGAAATCAAGATTATTCTGCCAGGCATGATAACGGTATTGTGACTGTGTAGGAAAATCTCCTTACATTTTTAGGGATATGCACTTAATTATCTAGGAGTGAAATGTCCTGATGTCTATAATTTACTCTAAAGTATTTAAAAAAAAAAACCACAGATGAAGCAGATATGTAGCAAAATGTTAACAATTACTAAATCTAGGTGATGGATATGTGGGTGGGTGTGTCCATTATACTATTCTACTACTTCTCTGTCTATATGAAAAGAACTGTATAATACAAATTAGAAATAAAAGGGGAGAATCTTTTACTTCACTAAAGAGATTCTCTAAACAAACAGTAGAGTCAACTCAGGTGACTTCTCCATTTGGCAGGGATTAGGGCTCAGCAGGGAGGCAGTGAGTGGGGGATGGGGAGGCAAGAGGCAAACACTCATTTCTTGAGCACCTACTACTTACCCTGTTTCCTCGAAAATAAGCCCCAGTTAAGATCGTCAGCCAGACGGACGCATTTAGTACTTTATGACGGTGTTCCAGAAGAAGATGACCTGACTGTATTTGAATAAATGTAGATCGTTGTACATGAAAAAATGAGCCATCCCCTGAAAATACGCCCTAATGCATCTTTTGGAGCAAAAATTAATATAAGACCCGGTCTTATTTTCAGGGAAACAGTAGTAGGTATGATAGTAGTTGATATTTGTTTTCCTCATTTATCTTCACACCACTCCAAAGTCTGGCCTGATTAGCCCCATTTTATAGATAATGTACTAAAAGTGAGCTGCCTAATGGATACCATTATTACCGCACATCACACAGATTATAAGGGCTGGGGTCAGGATTTCGGTGACAACCCCAGTTCTTTCCACCCCACCAGCAGCCCACATGGTTCCACAGGGAGCCATTTGAGAAGCCCTGCCTGAATTCTCTTCTGGGCACCCCAATGCTGACCAGAGAGGGGATGAGGCTCGTCCTCAGCTGTTCCTGCCCACGCTGGTACCTTTGTGGAAGTCCCCTCCAAGAAGTACCTCTGCAAGTTATCTCCAGGCTAACTGACCTCATGGCTGCCGACCTTTTAAAGACCCAACAAATTTTCTCTTTTTAGTCTCAGATCATTACTTCTCGTTATAGTACACTTTCTCATTGGCCAATATTCCCTCCCCTTCCGGTGGGATGCTTGCCATGAGAAGATGCAATGTCAAATGATCTCGACCGCTCTACCCAGCAGGCTGTTGGCGCCCCTGACCCTGGCAGTGACACTCTATGCTCTTACCTTGCTCAGAGAAGGCGCTGAGAAGGTCCTGAGGAGCCAGCCAGTCCCCAACTCACCCCACTTCTCTGCTCTGCCTACACGTTCTGCCTCCTCAATAACCTGCTTCAAAATGCACTCTATCCGCTGGCATACCATGACCTTCCCTGGGGAACCTAGAAGCTACATGTTTAAGATGCACCAAGACAAAGGGAGGGCATGAGTAGGAACCCAATTAAGATGAGGAAGACATGGGCAGGAGTGATTCCTCACCCCTTCCTAATCCTGAACTCACACTCCATGTGTCCCGTCCTCAGCTGCCACCTATGGCTCGTCATGAACTCTGGCCCTTCCCCTACCTACAGCTCTGCTGCTGAGGTCCCTCAGAGGGTCCCACCTGCTCCTGGACCCCTGACATGGACCCAGCAGGCACCTGCTGAGCCCTGAAGAATTCAGCCTCTGTCCACTTCCTCTCAGCCCAGAGGGCATGGCGGGTACCAGGGCTGTAGGTAGATGCCCCCAAAGACAGGAAGAAAAATTGGGAGGAAACAAACACTGGCCTGGCCCTGCCATATCCACGATCTCGGTCCACCTCCTGCACTTCTGTAAGGTATGTTATTATCTTCATTTTACACATGAGAAAATTAAGGCTTAAAGAAGGGCAAGGTAACATGTCATTGCCAAGAACATGGAGAGGCAGAGATCAGAACCCAGACTGGCATACACAAAACCCATGCTCTTTCCATCGTCAAGGTGTGGGATGTTCTCAGATCTGAGCCTCTTGGATTTAAACATGGGTTACAGGAGCATTTACCACCACTGGATGACACTGTCTCCATCTGTGATGGGTAATTCTATGGTATGTGTCAAATGGGCTAGGCTATGGTGGCCAGTTGTTTTGTCAACCACTAGTCTAGATGTTTCTGTAAAGGTATTTTTTTAGATGTGATTAACATTTAAATCATTACTAGACTTTGAGTAAAGCAGATTATCCTCCATAATGTAGGTGGACCTCATCTAATCAAGTGAAGGCTTTAACAGAAAGATAAGCCCCCAAAGAAGAAGGAATTCTGCGTCCACACTGCCTTCAGACTCAAGACTGAGAAATCAACCTCCCCTGCTGACCTGTTCTGCAGATTTTGGACTTGCCAGTGTTCTCTAGATGAAGGGAAAAAGAGAGAAACTCCTGTCACTGTTTAGGAGTATGGGGCTAGTGAGAGGCAAGCAGAGAGAGTGCCTGCCCTGAGGTGTGTCCCATAAACCTTTCTTTATTTCACTTAAATTGACTGGAAGTGACATGGGTAAGGATTGATCCTGGCTTTATGATTGTGCAAAACCTAGAAGAAAGAGCTGTTCGTTTGTAACCATGTGATTCTCAGACCTCACTCCCCACCCCTCATTTCCTCCTGCCATAGGAAGCAATCGAGTATCTAACATCTAGAGCAGAAGCCCTAAGGTCTGTGGGGGCAAGGCGGGCAGAGGGGTTGCATAGCTGGGAGAACCTCTGCGTGCATGGAGGTTCCTCAGTTCAGCCTCCCTGGGCAGAGAGAAGCGGGGGGGGGGTCTGCTTTAGCCCTGGGCATCAGCTTTCAGAAACACTGGGAAGTCCAGTGAGGCCCTCCCCCAGGGCAGACCGCTGTGGCTCCCTCTAACAATTTCAGGAGGATCACACAGTGTCTTAGATCCTCTGAGAAGGGAAAGCTCGGAATGGCACTGAGCGCTTTCTATGCTTTGTCTCTAATTTTCACAAGAATTCTATGAGGCAGGCAACACTGTCCCCATTTACAGTTGGGGAAGCTGAGGCTCAAGGAGTCATTCTTTCCAAAGACCCTGCAACAAGGTAGGAGGAAGCAGGGTTTACAAAGAGTGTTTGTGACTTCAAAATGCATGCTCCGGTGTTCCAGCCCAACTCCTCCCACCGACATCTGAGGGGGATCGTACCCCAATATTTACCCTGACTACATTTACAAATGTTCCTTCCTCAGCTGCTTCCTGGACATGGGAAATGCTGACATGTGAAGAGAAGAGAAAATGCCCTCAGGGATTATCCCACCTGGACCCTTTAAGCAAATCTTTAGGCAAACAAAGGGGAGCTGAGCCTCTTCTCCAAAACCTGAAAGGAAAAGCCCTCCACCCCAGGTGGCCCAGCTTGGGGGCCCCTCTTGCTAGAGCCCAGGCCCCAGTTGGCCCCCTGCTCTGGCCCTGGTTGTGAGTGTTAATGGGCCCTGGAGGCTCATCCAGGGCTCTCCTGAACTTAGCCTGTTTGTTTGGATAACCCTCCCCAGTCACCTTCCTCTCACTGATTTAAAATAGCTCCTAATCACCTTTGGCACTCCCTTATCTGCTGCAAGGAGACTTCATAATTGCAGTGAGATGGAGGAGCTATCTGGAAACTCCCAAGTATAAACCTGTGGTAACCTGGGAGCAGAATCCCAGGTAAGACCATGATGGTAAGACCCTAGTGTCTGGGCTCAATTCCCTCCATTCTCTCCCTCCTGTCCTTGCTTTCAGAAGCCAACAGTCAAAGCAATGAAGAGTCTGGCTTTCAGAAGCCAACAGTCAAAGCAATGAAGAAGAAAAGAAGAAACAGAGAGGGGCAAGGAGAAAGGAGGTCCATTTCCCAGATTAGGAAACAGAGGCCTCCCCTGAAACAGAGATCCAAAGTTCTGGGGACCTGCTGACATAAAGAGATGCGCCAACTAAAAGTTCCCACGGCTGTTTGGATGTGGAAGTACTTAGGGTACCGGCTCTGCCCTGGCGCTATCCAAGGTTCTGACCTGCACTCCTGACGTGAGCTTTGGCCCAAGCAGGGAGGGAACAACCACCATTCCTTATGCCCACACTTCACTGCCACCTTGGAGTGAATTTTACCATTCAAAGTTCAGGTACCAGGTCTTCCCTCACCTCCCGCCACCTGCCTTTCTTGGCTGCTTTCCCCAGACACTTAAATTTCTAGCCGGACTCCTGCCCAAGAAGTGGCTTACCTTTATCTTTATGGACCTGTGAACTGAGCCCACCTCTGAGTGGCCTTCTGGGTCTCTCCATCCCCAGACTTTAACTATGGTCCCTCACACTTTGGGGTGAGGCCCTGACCCTTGGAAGCAGCCCCAGAGCCACTTCAGAATCTGTAGACATTCGTTTCAAACAGTCTATTGTCCCTGTACATTCTGACAAGTTGGGGAGTCTATGCCCAAATGCACTGGCAGAATATGAACACAAAATGCCTAGTCTCAAAGTGACCTTGTGTCGTTGTTCACAAGTGATAAACCCTCCTGTAGGGTGGTAATGATCAAAATAGAAATGTGCTGTGCTAGAAAAGGAGAATGTATTGGGTTCAATAGTAAGTACATAAAATATACTTGTTATACGAGGTCTGACAATTAAGTTCGCGAACTTGTTGCAACAATGTTGCTAACCTTTTTTTGATATCAGAGGGATTATTCATTATGAATTTGTACCAACTGGACAAACAGTTAACCAAGTTTACTGTTTGGAAGTGCTGAAAAGCCTCCCTGAAAAAGACCTGAACTTTTCGCCAACAATTCATGGCTCTTTCATCATGAAATGCACCAGCTCACACGACACTGTCTGTGAGGGAGTTTTACCAAGTCAACAAATAACTGTATTGAACACCCTCCCTACTCACCTGATCTGGCCCCCAATGACTTCTTTCTTTACCCGAAGATGAAGGAAATATTGAAAGGGAGACATTTTGATGACATTCAGGACATCAAGGGTAATATGACAACAGCTCTGATGGCCATTCCAGAAAAAGAGTTCCAAGATTGCTTTGAAGGGAGGACTAGGCACTGGCATTGGTGCATAGCTTCCCAAGGGGAGTACTTTGAAAGGTGACCATAGTGATATTCAGCAATGAGGTATGTAGCACTTTTTCTAGGATGAGTTCGTGAACTTAATTTTCAGACCTCGTAGGGTTTCTAAAGATATAATTATTTGGTTATTTATGTTTGGAAAGAGTCTATACTTTTGTTAGTACAAAGATGATATAGTAAATTAATGGATTTGGGAGAACCTGTCTAGACCTTAGGGTTTTCAGTAGCACCGGGGAGAGCAGGGGTGGGAAGCTACAGAGCGTTAATTTTCGTGAGATCACAACAGTGTCGAGAGTCTGAAATTCAGCTGGATTTGACAAAGTGAAAAAGAGGGTCCAGCTGACATAAAAGCCTGCAGGCTCCATTCTCAATCATCCATAAAATCATTCTTATACTAAGGAATGATAATTAACAGAAGTACAGTAAAGGAAGTAACCAGCAATACTTGGTCCTGTAAGAACTACCCACGAGGTGGTACTGGGGCAGAGTGCAGGGGCTGAGTAGTCGACCACGAATAAGGAGGTAAGGGTGAGGGTCAGCTGATCCATGAAAGGAAGCAACTGAGCCCAGGTTCTAGAGAGTTCTGGGCATGATACCTGCCTGTCCCCTGTGCTCATGGTTTCAGCCATGGAGATCACACTGCCTCATCTGTGGTACCTGGCAGCACCCCTACCTCAAAGGAACCCTGGACTGGAGATGGCAGCGTTTGTTCTGGGGACTCTTATGAGGGGCTTGAATTACCAGCAGCATGGCCTCTGGCATCCGTGGTTCCTGCCATCAAAGAACCCACCCAAGGGGAGTTCAATAAATGGAGTGGGGTCAATATCCTTCCATAGCCTTTCTTCTGAACTGTATCTGGACAATGTGCACACAAAGGTTGCACTGAAGTTCCTCCCCTTCAAAGCCCCCTTGCTGGGAGAGACCATCCTCTCCAGTGCCTCTGCGAAGCCAGTGCCTCAAGAGCTCAGCTCTGGCGCTCTAAACCGTGCCTTCCATCCGTCGCTGTGATATGCACACATCCAGGACAGAGTCTGCTCCACTCCACGTCCCCACGTCTAGGACAAAGCTAACTGCAATCTATCTCGTCCACCCTGTTTTCTCAGAACTCACGGCCAGATCTGTTCAAACCTACCACTACCTCCTCAGGTCCAAACTGGCTGGCCTGAGGGCACCTGCCAGGGCCAGCAGCCTCAGCGCCACCATCTGCACAGCCTGAATCTCTGCTACTGTCACCTGAGCCAGGACCGAAACGCACAGGGCCATCCCACCATCCCATCACACTCCTGGTGGTTTTGCCCTGACCCAGAGCAATTTGGGGACAGCCCTCACACCCTCCTGCCCCCATTCCCAAGCCCAGATCATTCTCAACAGGGCCACAGCCACTCGTGGATTCCCACTGTAAACAGGTACAGCCCAGTGCCCCACATCTTTCCCTACCATTCCCTCCTCACTGGACTATACCCCAAGGTGCTGCTCCAGTCTTTACATATGTACTTGGACTTGGTGCCTCCCAACCCTGCAGAGCTCTCACCAAGGGACTTTTTCAGCCCTCGGAGGGGGTGCAGAGTGGTAGGAACAGGGCTCTATCAGCTCTCAGCCTTTGCCTGACCCCACCAATGAGCCTTGAGTCCCCGGGACTACAATCACAATTTGATTCATCAGCCTGCCAGTGCCCTTGCGTGGGACCCAGGTGTATGAGTGTTGGGGAGGGGGGATATAAGGGTCTAGACTCCCCGCTTCCTACTGTCTAGCTTGTGGTTTCTGCAAAGAGGCTGGAAATTGCAGAAGAGGCACTTGATCCCACTCAGACCCAGCCAAACACACCTGCTGCCCTTCTGTCATCTTATACCAGAAACTCCAGGTGCACTCCTGAAATTTCTGCGGCAGACTGAAATGTCCCCACATTTATTCCTGGAGCTTCCAAAAAGCCAAAGTCAGAGGGATTTACAACTTGGCCAGTTTTGCCAACACCGTGAAGCAGTCTGCACAGTAATAGCCTGTTATCTCTGAGCTCAGATCGCTCCATCCCAGACAGCAGAGGGTACAAGAAGGTGAGCATAATAGATTTCCAGCCAATCCATCCTGAAAGAGCCTCATGGGTCAAGATGGAGGAGGAGCGGTTTGAGAAGGAGGTAGGGAAAAGGAGGAGAAGAGAGAAGGAGAGAAGGAGGGGGAGGAAGAGGGTCAGGCAGACAAGCCAACGTTTTCTGAGCACCTCCTCTGTGCCAGCCAGGGAGCTAAAACATCATGTATTGATATCTCGTTCAATACCCCCAAGAACCTGTTAGGCACATATTCCCTCTTTGCCGGTGAGGAGACCAAGGCTCAGAGAGGTTATGAAATGTCCTTGAAATCACATAGCCAATAAATGCAACCTCTGTCAGACGTGAAAGACCATCGGCTCTGCTCTGTATCATGCAGTTCCCATCAGGGAGTGGGAGAACAACCTGAGGCAGCTGGGAGACGCAGTCACAGCGGATGAGCCTCACCCATACACTGGCCCCCATAACATTCCATCATATCATGCATAAGGTGTGACCCCTCCCCCCCACAATAAAACTTCCCTTTGTGAAAAGGTGGAGGTGTTATTGGTTCCCACACACACACTCCCCGCCCAGCCGGGCAGGGGAAATGCCTAGACCACACCTTTCTGACCCAACACCTAGAGAGCTGTCAGGGGCTTCCCAGGTCCTGACAACACCGGGCCACCAGAGTGAGAAAATGCACCATGATCCTTTGCTCTTTCTCCCTGTCCCTTCATCCCTCCACCCTGAGCTCGGGGTTCAGAAGCTAAGTCAAAACCCCACTGGCCTCACCACAATCTGTTCAATTAGCTGCTTTTGCAACCTTTGAGTCTACAGTTCCGAGAGTCCCCGGTGACTCAGTCCAGCGTACCTGCCCCACACTGACAGAAGTGGGGAGCCCAGCCTCTCCCCTGGGCTGGCCTCCACTTCCCGGCACTTGTAATTTGTGCAAAGTGCCTCCTGGCTGAGCGCCACTGTGCAGGCTCTTTCTGCTGACAAGGGCACTTTTGTGAAGTTCAGACTTCCGTGGCTACTGTTAAGTTAAACATGGATGAAAACAAAGCAAAATGATATCCTAACGTTTCCAGGTGGTTTAGCTCCATCAGGCCCATATGACATCAGAGTCATTTCACTTTCAGAAAAGAAATTCCCTCAACCTGGAAAAATGACTCTCCATGGCGGTGCTGAGACATGAACAGAGGAAAGCCACTTTCTGTCCCCTGCCCTGCCCTCAATACGCTGTCCCTCTCTCTGCTGGAGGCAATGACAAGGGCGCCCACTCGGTGCCTCCCAAGGGCAGGCTCACCCCTCATTAGGCAACAAAGGGAAAGGAATCGCTTTCCTTCCCTTCCAAGCTGCTCCTCCCTCCAGAGAGGGTTTCTGTTTGCCACTCGCGGTGGATTTGGAGGCATTGGTCCTGCGTCCCCACAGACTGTGGTGGAGGGCCCACCTTAGACCTCAGACCCCAGGGCCAGGTTCAGGCCTGAGGCAGTGGCTTGGGAAGGGCTCGTGGCTTGGGCCGGACTGAGGAAAAAGTTCAAATCTTGGCTCCATCACTTACTAGCCCTGTAACTTGAGCGAGATGCTCCACTTTTCTGGCCTCCGTTTCCTCACCTGGAAGTCACCACCGGCTGACTCATAGGTAACTGAGGAGATGGAGCCCTTTGTAAATGGTTAAGTGCTGTCAGGACTGCCACCTGCCCCGTCCCCACCCCAAAGGTGCCACTCAGCAAGACTGCAGGGAACGGTGTGCAGGCTGTGCCCCTGCAGGAGAGGGTGGGCCAAATCCAGTGATGACATCAGCAGTGGCCTACCCGCTTTGGCATCTCCTTCAGAGGAGCGATGGGACCTAACACCGCTCCATAGGACAGGAAACCAGAACAGAGGATGCTAAGTCAGGGGTTCTTTCCGTGGTACCACGAGGGGCTGTGAAAAGAACAACAGCCTCAGCTGCAGTGGGGCTACAGGGCTGAGGGAGAGGCAGTCAGGACCTGGAAGGAGGAGAAGCCCAGGGCTGAGGGTGAGCAGCGAGGGGAAGGCACCAGAACCTGGGGCTCAGCAGGCTCTCTTTAACTCCCCTGCTGTTAATAATAGAGTCAATACACTGGCAACTGCCATTACCCAGCCCTAACCATGTCCCAGGCACCATGCCAGGCTCCTCATACACATCTTCTCAGGTGACCCTACGACAACCCTGACATGTTGACAGATGAGGACACAGAGGTTCTCAGAGGCTCCACAACTTGCCCAAGTCACTCAGCCCAGTGGAGCCCAGTCCCTGTGGCCTTGCCCTACTCCTGAGCACGTGAGCGGAGCATAGGGACGGGTATGTAATAAACGGAGCACTCTCCAGTATTCTGGGATCCCCTGCTCAGGTTCTCTGTCCCCCAATCTTGCAGTGTGACAGAGGAGCAGGAAGAGTCACCTGGGAGTATCCTTTCCTGAGTCTCCATGGCAAGTAGGTCTCCCCTCAAGGTGCGATGTAGCGTAACTTGGCAAAGGATGCAATGATGTCCCAGGGCAGGTGGCATCCTGGGTCTTGGCCCCCAACTCCGGTCGCCAAGGTCTCCCCCAGTCCCGACCCCCAGTCCAGGTGCCAAGTTCTAAAACATCAGTGCCAAAGCCCAGAAAATCCACGGGAAAGGGACAGCCTTCTCCAAGCTGGGGAGCAGGTAAAAGCTGGGCTGTCCCCCAGCTGCGGAGTCCTGCTGCCCCCGCACTTCCCGCCTACAGATTTGCGTTCCTGGTGGCTGGCTCCCTGAAGGACAGCCAGGCCTGCCAGCTCTTGTTGTTTCTGCTAAACTTGATGCTATTACAACAAAACCCCTGTATTTCTTGCAAACAATTTTCCCCTTTGCAATCTCATAAATTAATTCCCTCCTTTCGAGCTGACTGGCTTCCTGCTAATCTAACCACTAACCTATCACCATCCGAAAACTAAATGATCCATGAACACTCTCTCCCATCTCTAGCCTAATGCACTAAAATTACTTTTCTGTTTTTCCTGCTTTATGTCAGGTCCAGCTTCCTTTCCTCTCTCCTTCCTCCCAAACAGGGTGGCTTCCTGCTCTTTACTCCTGAGGCTCCATGCCAGCCTCTTGAGCTCTTCCCCCAAAAGATGGGACTGGCTGCTTCAGAGTCTGAACTGATGAGGACCGACTCCCCAGCCTGAAACCCATCATAAAATAAGCCATCCAGGAGTCTGGATGTGAAAGGTCCCAAGGTTGTCCCAGCCCTGATGTCAGAAGCTCCAGACAAGGACAGGTGGCATGGCAGTGGCTCGGTTCCCTGAGACCAGAGCTCCTCCACCCCTTGGGCTCCTTCCCGTGTCCAGCAGCCCTCTGTTCCCCCAACCCCTCAGGATGGGCTCAGCCGCGCCTCGAGGACCTGGCCTGGGAAGCCATCAGAGGAAACCCTGACCTGGCCCAGAGTCAGGGGCAAGGAAGCTTCAAGGGTTCTGGGGGTGTTTTCTGCCAGGCCTGGGAAATCGCCACAGGTGCCCTTGTAATGAAATGGTCAGTGGGCTAGGATGAGCCTGCTGCTCACCAGAACAAGACCCCTGAGGAGGCAGTTCTCTGAAGGCAGCACCTCTTATGAAGCCGCCATGGCTCTCGGGCCAACAGTCCCTTTCCCAGAACCTGTCACACGTATGCCAGCTGCCCAACCCTCCATGGTGAGCTGGAATATGGGACTGCCATTCCGGAGCCTGGCCCAGTCCCCTGAGACCTCTTCCAGGAGCATCAGAAAGGCCATCTGGAACCCTGACAGACAGTCCAGCGCCCCATCGCTCAGCACCGAGCCTGGTGTCCCTTCATCCCATAGGGGGACCTCACCGCGACCCACCCTCTAATGGCCTGCAGTCAGAACGCTCCACCCACTCCGTCTCTCCCAGGACGGACCTCCTGCCCCAGACCCACAGCCGATCTGATCCGCCGTGACATCTCCAGTTCGGAGCCCCTCGCCTCTGCAGGACCTCCAGGCTCTGCCTCGTCATGCCCTTAGGACGGTCACTCACCCTCTCTCAGCTTTAGTCTCCTCCTCTGTGGGGCCAACCCTCCTCAGCCGTAAGGGGAAGGAAATGGACAGTGTGCTAAGCGCTTAGCACAGTGCCTGGCTAGGATTCCATAAAGCAAAGGTCATGCTCTCTCCTCAACCTATATCCTCCAGGCCGCATGTCAGGGCTCTCACCTTGTCACCCAGACCAGGCACAGCCACATTGCAGGCAGGACTCCCAGACTCCAGACAGGCACACTCACCAGGCAAGCATGGCTGAAGCCACAGAGAAAAAAACATCTCTCAGGGTAGGAACATGGGGTGCGTGGCCCAGGGAGGGGTACAGGGCTCCTTCCCCTAATGGGTGTGAAGCTGAACAACTCCTCTTAGAACCCCTACAGCCTCTCTGAGCCCCACAAGGAACCTGGATTTATATTACTTAGCATCCTCCCCTACCTGATCTGCCTCCTACCCATCCTTCCACCCCGACTAACCATCCCCCTATCCATTCACCCTACCCTTCATCTATCCATTCTTCTACGCACGTATACATGTACCCCCACCTCTCCACCTTTCCCTTCAGCCACCCCTTATATCTCCCTCTAATCACCCACCCACCACACCATCTCTCTACTCCTATCTATACACTGTCAATCCACCCATCCACCCAGCCATCTTCATCCTCCAATCCTTCCATCCATCCACCTATCCAACTCCAATCTCATCAGTGCACCATCTACATATCCTCCCACTGATTTCCCACTCACTTCGCCAGCCAGCCATAAATGCAATCGACCTTTCACCCAGACATACATACGCACAGACCCCTCTTTCTAAATCCTATCTGTCAACTCCATCCACGCTTCCATCCAGTCCCCATCCATCTACACATCCAGCGAACCTCCATTCCACTGCTTTCCTCCTAAGACTGAGCAAGTATGTCACAGAATGCAATGTGGGGGGCTAGCACTGGCATGAACCCAGCCCATGGTGGCCCTGTCCACTCTGGTCCACACCGGGACCTCTGTTCAGCCAACACTGCCCACGACCTTCAGGCACTGCACTCGCTGAAGCCTCCCCTGCTCCCCAGGCAGATGCTGTGCCTCCAGCACGTTCTGGCAGGATCACACTGTGCTCACTCTGCAGCTCCATACACACTCCCATAAGCCAGACTGCCAGCTGCTTCGTGTCAGCGACTTCACAGTTAGTGAGTGTGTGACATGCTAGTGAGTCCAATCATGAGGCACTGCCCTCCAGAGTCTCCAGAGCTGCAGCGGCCCCACATGGCAGGCCCAGCCTGCGCCCTGAGGCTCTGCTCACTCCTGAGACCAGATGAAAGGGCTTTTTCCCAATGAGGAAGCCCCTCAACACTGACCCCAGGTAAGTTGAAACAGCACAGGCGAGATCCCCAGGCTTGGAGGGTTGGACTCGGGAGACTGCCACTCACGGCCCAGCCTGGAAGGACCAGCAGCAAGTGCATGAGACCTGCGTGCCCTAGTGCGTGAGACCTAGACACCAGCCCCTGTCACTCCGAGGTCATCTTCATGAACACTGCTCACAAACACAGGAACCCCAAACTAGGCTGTTCAGCCTCCAGAGAAGGCACCTGTCCTGGCATTGTGCTGTTTGCTCTGAGACAGAGACAGGCTGGAGTCCAGAACCACCTTATCCCACGCCAGTGCTTCTCACACCACACGGTGTGCAGGGGCCACCCCATATCCCCAGGCCCTTCTCCAAGAGACCAGGTGAGGCTGGAGGGGGCAAGCTGTATAAATATCCAGCCTCCATGATTCTGATACCGGTGGCCCCAGGACCACTCACTGAAGAGCACTACACATCTAAACCCCCGCAGAAGACAACTGCCTGAGTTCCCATCCTTGGCCTCCGTGCAGACGCAGACACCTGCGCCCTCTCCACCCCCAGCCCACCCTGGGTCCTTGCTCAGGGCCCCAGGACTCAGCCCAAGTAAGCACAGCTGGCCCTCTGACTTCCTCATCCCGATTCTAAACGGTGGGCTTACAGCTCACTGCTAGGACCAGGCTGTGCCTTGTCCCGCAGAGCTCAGATTCCTGACTCTGGAACCTTCCCCCCAACCCAGGCCTGTGTGCTCCTGCCTGCTGGGCTGGCCCACCCACTCTGAACAAAACAGACTCCACAGAGTAGAGGAATGCAGGGAGGTGTGCTCTGTGGGCTGTGAGTCTCTGCGAGCGTTATGAATGACCCAAGGAGAAAGCACTTGTAAAAACTATGACAAATAGCTTGACAGTGTTTTCAATTACCCACAATTACATCTCACCTTCTGAAAATGGATTCTCCACACTGCCGCTTTTCTTAGGAGCACCCATATGGCATTCTCTCGCCCTGCCTCTGCTGGAATGGCAAGGAGAGGCAGGCAGGCCACAGGAAGCTGGCACCCTATACCTAGAGAACTCAGCCAGTGCTCCTGGCTGGGCCACGAGGGTAGGCCCCCTTCCCTGGCTCTGACAGGGAGCAGGAGGCCAAGGGACAGCTCCTGAGGTGTGTCCACGTGGCTCATACAATCTAAAGGGATGGGCAGGGCTTCCCAAGCTGGTCAAAAAAGGCCACAGGTGCTTGGGGCACCTCAGCCCCCCTCAACACAGCAGGCACTAGCAATGACTCAGCACCTTAGTCCTGGTGCCAAGTGTGGCTGCCCTGCCCCCACTGCTATGGGCACCAGTGCCTACTCTGCAAGGGTGAAGAACTCAAGGGCAAAGGTACCCTTCACAGACACCCACCAGACCCTTCTGATGGGCTTAGCCTCCTTCCAACCTCCCCTGCAACAAGACACCTAGGCCTCTCTCTTAGACCATGAGGACCCAGCCTTTCACTATATTTTTATTAGATTCTGACCCATCTTTCCAGCTGTGCCCGTTGTTCCTGAACAAGTACAGGGAGCTGGTTCTCCCCATAGTGTCATGCCCCCTTTTTAAGTGTCAGCACAGCCAGGCCTTGGTAGGACCCTCAGGGTGAGAGAGGCAGGGGGCAGGGGCTTTGGGCCCAAGGGACACACAGAAGTTAAGCAACAGGCCCCCATGCGGCCCACCAAAGTCCCTCTTGATAATGATACAAGGCTGACCCCGGAAATCATGTCTCACTGCGGAAATCATGTCTTCATGAACACTGCTCACAAACACAGGAACCCCAAACTAGGCTGTTCAGCCTCCAGAGAAGGCACCTGTCCTTTAATTCTGCACGTTGCATGCAACTGGGACATAGTGACGGCCACAGCTACCACGCAGAAGCCAGGGTTGGCAAATGCCCCCTCTGCCCCTAGTCAAGCTCTGTGTTCTGCTCCACTGGCTACTCCAAACCTGTTTCCCACCTGCCAGGGCCAGATCACACCAGGACTGCACAGGCCGACAGTCTGTGAGCAAAGCCCACGCTGCCATCCCTCCTGCTGTGAAAACCCCATTTCTGAAGTCCCAGAGATGTACTGGCGGTGGGAGGACAAGAGAACCCAGCCAGGTCAGGCCTGGTGTCCTGTCTGTCCTCCCCCCGCGCCAAGGGGACTGGGCTTGAGATCATGGGCTGAAGGAGGGAGAGTGGGAGCGGAAAGGAACTCTCTCTTCCTGAGACCCTCACACAGGCAGGACAACTTGCTAGAGACTCTCATTCACTCACTCACTCATTCAACTGAGCACCTACTGTGTACTGAGCATTCTAGCAGGACAGAAGTCATAAACAACAACAAGTAAATACATACATATAGAACATAGGGTGTGTTACAAGTGATAAGTGTTCTATGGGAAAAGCAGGGTAAAGGAAATCGAGATTGGGGAGTGGGTTTTAATTTAAAATGGGGGTTAGAATTAGGTCTCACCGAGAAGGTACATGTGAGCCCACACTCAGAAAAGGTGGGAGAGGAAGCCACGTGAATATCTTGGAAAGGGCACTCTAGGCAGAGGGAACAGAGAGTGCAAGGGCCATGAGGCTGGGCCATGCCTAGGGTGCCCATGCACAGAGGAGGGCAGTGTGGCTGGAGCATAGGGAGCACAGGGACAGAGGGAAGAGAAGAGGCCCAACAGTTTATAGGGGACCAGACCACAAAGTGTCACATGGGCTTCAACTCCAACAGGAATGGGGAGCCAGGCAGCTTAGAAGCAGAAGAGTGATGTGATCTGCCTTTGTTGTACAGGTCTCAGTCTGACAGTTGTGCTGGGAATAGAAGCACAGAGACTACACTGACAGACTAACCAAAACTCACCATAACCCAGGGTGTGGTTCAGCAACAGGGGCCAAGGCCCAGAGAAGTTAAGTAAGTGATCCCAGGTCACTCAGCCAGGAATCCAATCTGGGTCTCCAGCTTGTCGCCTCCAGGACCCTACGAAGACGCTGTGTACCGCCACCTGGCTGGCGTGTGCCCACACATTCCCCAGGACAGCCCCACACTGGGAAGGAGGGAAGGTGGTGCCTGAACTAGCACAGCTCCACTGTCCCTTCCAGCCTGCTCAAGGTGAGCCCCAGAGAAGTGAGGAGTAGAAGTTCAGGGGGAAAGTGAGCAGCATTCCCCCTCCTTCCGCCTCCTTCCGCCCGCTCCAGGTCCCTTGGGCCTCTGGCTGCCCACACGTCTCCCCTGACTCCCATGGATAAACCACCCAACCTGCCCCAGGGAGCAAACTCAGCTGTAGCATTGGGCAAGGAGCCTCTTTTCCCATCCATAAAATGGTCATGGTCAGGGCTCCCTCAGAGGGTCCCCGGAGATAATCTGGGAGACGGGACGTCTTGCTGTCTGCAGAAGTTGCCAATGAGGACAGTGACAGTGGCACAGCACTGCTGATGGGCTTAAGGAGGACTTTCTGGGTTTGATGCCCAGGGTCCCTCCCCTCATACTCTACCACATTCCCTCCTAGGGTCAGATATTCAATCATGAACTTCAGTGAGAAGCAGATGTACCAGGAGCCCCTCACTCCCTCATGACAGCAGCAGCAGTAATCAAGTAATAAAAATGCGGTTATATTATTAAACTGCACCCCATAGGCCCAAAGTGTCCTGGGGCCTCCCCTCATGCCTGGGCCCCACGACCCAATCTGGAAGAAGCAGGAGAAACAGAGCAGGCCGAGCACAAAAACTCAATGTACAGATTACTTTAAAGCAAGCTTAGGAGCACAAACTTTCAGACCAGCCCTGCTGGGAATGAAATTCCATTTCATTTGGCTCTGACTCTGAAATGAATCACTAAGCACATGAGGATGGCAGAGTCTCCGGGAAAAGATCTTCTGCACATGAATGAAGAGAGACCCAGGCCTCCTCCTCCTGAAAGCACTGTTGATTCCCAAACATTGGCGGGGGTGGGGGTTGGGGGGAGCTTTAAGGAAGGAAGGATGACAGATGGGCATTTTAAAATACACATTATGCCAAGTGAATAAGCCAGTCACAAAAGGACAAATACTGTATGATTTCACTGATATGAGGTACCTACGAGTAGTCAAATTCATCCAGACAGAAAGTAGAATAGTGGTTGCCAGGGGCTGGGGGCAGTTGTTTCTTGGGTACAGAGTTTAAAATGGTGAAAAAGACACATGGTGGTGATGGTTGCACAGCAATGTGAACGTACTCGATGCCACTGAACTACACACTTAAAAAGGGTTAAAATGATCAATTTTATTATGTGTATTTTACCACAATAAACACACACACTAATCTGGCGAGAGTGTGGAGAAAAGGGACCCCTTGTGCACTGTTAGTGGGATTGCAAATAGGTGCAGCCACTATGGAAAACAGTATGGTGGTTTCCCCAAAATTAAAAATACAACTACCTTATGACCCAGCAATTGCACTCCTGGGTATTTATCTGAAAAAATCCAAAACACTAATTTGAAAAGTAATATGCACCCCTATGTTCACTACAGCATTATTTACAATAGCTAAGATATGGAAGCAACCTAATAGTTGCCCACCAATAGACGACTGGATAAAGATGTGGTACATTTATATGATGGAATATTACTCCGTCATAAAAAATAAAATAAAATAGGGGCGGCCAGATGGCTCAGTTGGTTAGAGCGTGAGCTCTGAACAACAGGGTTGCTGGTTCAATTCCCACATAGGCCAGTGAGCTGCGCCCTCCACAACTAGATTGAAGGCAAGGAGCTGCCACTGAGCCTCCAGAGGGACGGCCGGATGGCTCAGTTGGTTAGAGCGTGAGCTCTCAACAACAAGGTTGCCAGTTCAATTCCTGCATAGGATGGTGGGCTGAGCCCGCTGCAACTAAGATTGAAAATGGCAACTGGACTTGGAGTTGAGCTGCACCATTCACAACTAAATTGAAGGACAACCACTGATGGGTCCTGGAAAACACTGTTCCCCAATATTCCCCAATTTAAAAAAAAAAAAAAATTTTTTAATCTTAACCATTTGTGACAACATGGATGGAACTAAAGAGTATTATGCTAAGTGAAATAAGTCAGAGAGAGAAAGACAAATACCATATGATTTAACTTATATATGGAAAAATAAACAAACAAAACAGAAACAGACTCATAGATACAGAGAACAAACTAATGGTTGCCAGATGGGGGGGGGATGGGTGCAAAAGGTGAAGGGATTAAGAAGTACAAATTGGTAGTTACAAAAGTAGTCATGGGGATGTAAAGTACAGCATAGGGAATATTGTATGACAATTACATATCATGCCAGGTGGATACTAGACTTATCGGGGGAATTTGTAAATTATATAAATGTCTAACCACTATGCTGTACACCTGAAACTAACAAAAAATAATATTGAATGCCAACTGTAATTGAAAATTTTAAAAAAATAATAAAATATACACACTTATCCACTTAGGACTCCACCTTACAAAATAGTCCCAAAGGTGGACAAAATGTTCACTGCAGCATTTTTTCTGATAGCAAAAAATGGGAAGAAAAGGGAAATGATTGACTTAAATAAGATATAGTCACTAGAAAAAATATTATGCAGTTGTTAGAACAGTAATGACAAAGAACTTTTAGTGACCCATGGTAAGTACATGGAATGAAATGGCATGACAACATTGTAAGATCCTTCTGGGACAAGATCATCCATAAAAAACAAACAGATTGGACCAAAATGGTGACCTAAGGACATGGTCAGCCTCCCCGACACAAAATCCTAAAATGACATAAAAAGTAAATAATTTTTAAAAAGCTGTAACCGTGCTAGAAAACAAGAACGGGGCTCTTAGTAGAGCAGAAATCACGAGGAATCGCTGAAAGGCAGGAGGCTGACGGGTTCATGTTGGAAATGGCACGAGAGCTCAAAACACAGCCAGGAGGAGGCTGTCGTGAAGGGGGCAGCTCCAAACTGGAAGCTGAGGAAATGGGGACACGAGGAAGCCCGGATCAAACGTGAGGATGGTTGCATGTGGGGGTCTTGGGAGAGGCATCACGTGTTCCTTCCCCACGATGCCAAGCAATGAACTGCAAAAGTGACAGCCCACAGGAGCAAGGAGTAGGAGTGCTCAATGCCCCAGAGGGGCATCAAGACACAGGAGGAAAGTGGAACCCCCACACCCCAAAACTAGAATCTGGTGCCACCGACGCAACACCCCCGGTACCCGAGCCAACCATCACTGGGGATGGGCTCAGCCTCACAGACAGGCCAACAGGAAGTTTCAAACACAAAGACAAGTACACAGCCAGACTCACCTACCTGTATTAAAGAAGGTCTACACACTGAAAACGGCACGCCAAATTTATTAAGTACGAGAACTAACCCCTGAGGACACAGAAGGGCTGGGACAAACAGAGTGACACTTTAAAACAAGAAAACTCAGAACCATGGGAGAGGCCATCGCATCCACAAAAAAAGGAGTGAACTAGATCTGCGCAGCAAACACTTCATTGTTAAAGTATAAAAAGGGGCTGAATAGCAGCAGGGAGCAGATGAAGGTCAATTTAGTGACCTGGAGACTGAGACACGAATTCTCCCAGATGGCGGCACAAAAACCCAGATAGAAAGGATGAAAGTCAAGTACAAGGAAATGGGGAATATAAACTCCAACCATCATCTAAGAGGAGTTCCAGAGAGCGATCCAAGAGAATATAGGAAATTAGTAAAATAAATCAATCCAGGAAGAAACAAGTCCTCGGATTGAAAGAACTCACCACATGTAAAGCAGGATTACATAAAAAGACAGTATTTAGGCACAGAGCGGTGAAATTTAAGAACCCAAAGGAAAAAGGAAAAATGCCAAATTCTTGCAGGGGAAGAAACCGACACAGATTGCCTACAGCAGAACAGAAGTCGGAGTGATCAATGTCGACGTGGAAGCCAGGCGGCCTGGGTGTGAGCCACAGCCCTTTCCTGGCTGTGGGGCCCTCCTCACTTGTCTCACTGTATCTGTCAGTTGTGTGGGGAGCAGCACCTACCTCCCAGGTGACGTCAGAGTGAGAGGCTGACCTGTCGAAGGCCCTGGCACAGACAGCCCGCTAGAGAAGACTGAGCTCATCCTGCTATGAGAATGTCAGATGCACGCAAGGCAGTAAAACAGTGTCTCATTGTTATGGGAGAAACTGTAGAAGCCTTGAATCCGCTACTCAGCGTCTAGGAAGGGAACAGGCACTTTCAGGCACGTGAGGACACGGAAAGTTCATCACCCACAGAAAGTTCATCACGCACTTGGAAAGAATTACCAAATGGTATTTCCATCCATCATGAAAATGAATCCAGACAACAGATGAGTGGTCACCAGGGGCCGGGGGCTGGAGGGCATGGGGAACGACTGCTAGTGGGTATAGGGTTTGTTTCTGGGGTGATGATAATATTATGGAATTGGACAGTGGCGATGGTTGTACTACACTGTGAATACACTGGAAGTCACTGAATTGTACACTTTAAAATAGTTAAAAGCATGAATTTTACGTTATGTGAATTTTACTTCAACCACAAAACGAATCCAAGAATGCACAATATAAAAGCATCAGGCACAAAAATTTTAAATTCATGGTTAAAACCGTCTATTGACTATAACTATTAAAATTTTGAACTAAATCCCAGTGGGTCTCATCTTCAGTGATGATGAGCCTTGGATGTGGAAGCCGTTAAAACATAGGAAGTTGTTGCGTTGTTCAGGTGGACAGTAAGAAACACCATTATACGCTGAGAGTCCAATGTAGCTTAAATACATCTTCAAAATATAAGTAATCAATAGAAAACACAAATGTAGTACTTGAACACTTAGTAGATGGTTCTCTACTGGGAACAAAAGGAAGGGAACATTTTGGGTTGTCAGTGACTGGCAGGGATCTACTGTAATTTCACATCCAGGGCCAACAATGCTAAATGTCCTACAATTCAGGGAAGAGTGTCACATCCCAAAGGACAGCCCTTTCCAAATGATAGCAGTGCCCCTGTTGAGAACATTGCTTTAAGGAACAAAAACTGGGCCAAAAAAAAACCCTCAAAAAACAACAACAAAAAAAACCTCTGATCAACCCAACAAAAGGCGGGAAAGGGAACCTGTATAAGAAAGCAGAGAAAATGAGAAACACAAAATGAAATGGCAAGAAAAAAGTCCAAGCCTATCAGTCATTCCATTAAATGTAAATAGGTTAATTTCCCCTAATAAACAAAGCAGGTGTCCTTTTTTTTTTTACAGAACATATAAATATAAATATCCAGGAAGGTTAAAAATAATAGTATCAGAAAGGCAATACCAAGTAAAAGAGAAGCCAGAAAAAGATGTTTATCACACAAATAGAATTCAAGATGGAAAGCATCACCTAGAAAGCTACAGCAGACATCACACTGAACTGTGAAACTTTAGACTATTCTACTACTATCAATATTTAGCATTGTCCTAGACAGTGCAATAACACCTGAAAAAGAAATAAGGTCAAATTGGCATGATTTGTAGAAAATATGAGCATCTACCAATGAACTCCAAGAGAACCAGCTAATAAACTATTAGAACTCCTAAGGGAGTGTTCAGTAAAACTCCTGGATATGAAATCAATATGCAAAAATCAATAGAGTTCACGTGTGCCAGCATTCCTAATTACAAAATGCAATCCAAAAGAAAGTTCATTCATATTGGGGGGAAAAAAATCCATAAGATCCCTGGGGATACACCTAATAAGAAATGTGCAACACTTATATGAAGAAAAACATAAAACTATACTGAAAGCATTAAAAGACTCGGAATAAATGGGGAAACATACTATGTCCCCGGATAGTAACTATCAATACATGAAAATGACAGCTCTTGCTTTATTAACCCATATATCCAAAGCATCCAGTGACAGACAAACCTTTTCATTTACAATTGCCGACACTGGCAGATGACAAGCAGCTAATGATTACGTATAAAAAAAAATTTCATTCATTTTCCGCGCATTCATTTACTTAATCAAACGTTTGACAGTTTCAAGAAGGGTAAAACGGTGTAAGTCATATGGACAAACTGAGAAATCAGAGAAAAAAATGAAGAAGTAAAAGGCAATTCAAAGAGACCAGGAGACTGAAATTAAAATCTAGGGCCGCAAAGACGTCAAAGGGCATAAAAGAAAGAGACGGATGACTGGCCATCGGAAGTGCATTAATGGAGCACCACTGGACCAAGCAAATGATGGTGGCAAACTCCAGTGATCAGTCAAGCTGAAAGTCCCGTGGATGCACTTAGCACGGGAGGTTTGGGCACATCACAGGTTAAACTGGAGGGAAGACTGAAGCACGTGCCAGATTACCTAGCAGACAACCAACGAAGAGGAGGCCCCTAAACAAGGACGTATTTATAAAAGAACCTGATTTCAAAGTAAGTCATCCTGAGAAAACCAACACCTGCCCTTGGCATCTTTGTGCTCACGTTACAGTTTGGCACTGTTTTTATTTTGAACTAGATATGGAGATAGGGAAGCCTGCAATCCCAGTGCTTAGATTCCAAGATTCACTGTAACCCAGGTTAGGCATTAGTTAGCTACACCCAGAGCACTACCCAGTTACTCTGCGCACTGCCACAAACGTCACCCTTCAACAAGTCTCTTAAAGAATTTACACAGGCACCAAAAACGCACAGCCGATCTACATGAGAACAACAGCACGCACTTCAGTGCACACCGATCAATCCATCACTGGCAGTACTGAGTCCTGTTTTCCTCACCGAGCTTATTAAGAGTTCTATCAGAGGAGAGTGCTTTTGTTAATTGTGTTTGCAATGAACTATTTGGATAAATTGAAATGATAATATTCTTATTAACAATTAAGATCTGCTAGAATGTTATCTGTCAGATAGCTCGTACGAAAAGATTCGTAGTAATTAGGGAAATGCAAATTAAAATAACAATGAAATACCACCTATTGGCCACCAGATTTGCAAAAATCAAAAGGCTGATAATATCAAGTGTTGACAAGAACCTGAGGAAGTAGGTGCTCTTCTTACACTGTCAGGTGTGAGTGCAAATTGATTCAGCTTTCTAGAAGGCAACTGGGCAGATGCTATCTAAAAAATTTAACAGAGCATGTGATTCAGCCCAGCAATTCCACATCTTGGAATCCACCTAGATAAATATTCATAGGCATAGACAAGAATGTTAATCACAACATGGTTTGTAATTGTGAAAAATCAGAAGTGACCTAAATATCTATTAACAGGGAAATATATTGTGAGAATCTGTATGCAGTGGATTTATATAAAATAGCACAGTGAACTTGTCAAGATACATTGGTGAGTGAAAATAAGCAATGTCCAGTATAATATGTGTAGTCAGCATAAGTTACATATTCAAAACACAGAAAGCAAAACTCGGTATTCCATTTTGTGTGTACATAAATGTAAACACAGAGAGAAAGTTCTGGAAGGATATTAGAGCAACCTAATTTCAGTTTTCCCCCGAGGGGGGAAATGGGACTTTTATTTCTTTTAATTATTTCTTAAATTTCTTATAATGGATGTATTCATGACATTTAAAGAAACAGGGGTGTGAAGATTGTAGACAAAACCAAGTGAAAAGTATGAGCTCAACCATGTGAAGAGGACGTCTGCAAAAGAAAGAGGCTGAAAGATGTGAACAAAGGTTCTCTGCATGGCTGGGTTCCTGGCAATGTTTATCTACTTTTTTGTGCTTTTCGGTGCTAATATTTCTGTGATGCCTATGAATTGCTTTTACAATCAGAAAATTTCTGGAAACATTTTTATGTGCAGATAGCCAGTCCTCCCACTGGGACAGATTCCCTACAGGTTCTCTCATATTCTGAAAATTGACTCGGGGTCAAGAGGGAGCCTTGGAACTCTGCGCACCTGGCAAGACCCGTCCCCACCCCCCGCCGCCCCGCCTGTTCCAGCTCCTCAGACTTGCTGGACTCGGGACTCATTGCATGAAGCCCTTTAGCTGTTTACGGCCCTCTCCAGGACCCCCAGGTAGCCCCTCACTCCAAGCCCTCTACCTGTCACTGGACCCAGAGCCTCCCTATACTGCCAAGCACCTGCAAGACAGTGAGTTCAGAGCCTGGGATTCAGGAGTGCCCCACAGAAGTTCTGCCCCCCTGGAATGGGTGGACAAATCCAAGGAGCCCCAACTAAGGGATTAAAGCAGGCGAACAGGGTCCTCAGCAAATTTTCCACGTGTGGGGATAGAGGCAGGTGACACCTTCAGTTCCTCAGAAGTGAAGTTATAAGGTGGCTGCCTGGCTAACCTGCACTCACTGTCCCTGCCAGCCTTAGACATGCACACCGCCCGTTGCAGGCTCCACCAGGCGGCCGAGGCTGCGCTGCCTCTGCCCCACCACTGCAGCCCCACCATGTCCCTGAGAACCCCCAACCATGTCAGGACTTCAGGGGTCCTCTGTGGTTACAAAGGGCCACCAACCCCTAACCAGTCAGAGGTTTGTGGCTGGAGGGCAAGTACCTCAACATGTCACCATGAAAACCAAGAGGAGGGAAGACAGCTGATGTCTACGAACCAGAGCCAGTGGCCCGCCTTTCTTGAGAAGGGTTTTGGGCAAGGCACCCCCTGCCTTTGGGTCAGAAGGCGGGAGCAGGCCGGGGGAGTGAATTCCCCCATTTGGCAATGACAGAATGGCCCAAATGACCACCAGCACATATATGCCACATTCTATGCCCATCCCCTACACTACACCACTCACCCCCTGACTAGCCAACTGGCAGAACTAGAGGTTCCAGCTGTGGACTCCCAGGGGACAGGGCCCTACTGGGCTGTCTCTGGTCCACCCAGCAGTCCAGTCTCCTCCCCACCCACAGTTTGGAAAACTCAGGATTCAACCCCAAACCCTGATCTTCCAAGAGAAGTTGGATGTGCCTCCTACAGCACAAACCAGGCCACAACATCGCTTAGCAGCCACATCACTAGGGGTTTCTCACTGCCCTCCTGTTTAGTTTAGCCTCCATGACGGAGCCCCACAGCCTGACCACTGTGGCCTCCTCGGCTCCGGTTCAGCCCCCATGCTCCTGTTTCCATGATGGGCCCTCCCCCACAAGCTAAGCTGGCCAGCAGGCCTTGCCCTCCCTTCCTACTCCCCATTCCTGAAGTCTCCCTACCCCCACCCTGGGGGACACCAGGCTTATCAGGGTCTGTATCATGGATTGATTGCGAGCTCCCCCAGGACAGGATCACATTTCTCTTTCATCTCAGTCTCCCGCTCCAGGGAGAGGCTCAGCAAATGTTGCTAAGTGTATCAGAGACCCAGCCCTGCCCTGTGATCCCAGACTCACAATTCCCACCTCAGGGATTGTGTGCACACCCTCTCCCCCCTGGGGTGCACAAGATTTCCATTCATCCCCCAGCCTCTCCATCCTTCCTAGGGAAGCTCAGGGCCCCCTCCCCTTGGAGTGCCTCAGGTAGGCACAGGTTGCCCCTTGCAGAGTGCAGGAGGCACTGCCCACCCCCATAAGCCTGGCCCTTGCTTCAGGGCTGGGCAGATCTCTCCACTGCCAGCACCCCTTCCACAAGCTCACCCATAGCCCAGGGCTCAAGAGAAGCCACCTAAAGGGAGTTCCAGTCAAGATGGTGCAGTAGGTAAATGCTGTGCTTACCTTCTCTCACAACCACATCAAAATTACAGCTAAACTACAAAACAACCACTACTGAGAATTGCCTAAAATCTGCTGAACCGAAGCCCTACAACAAAGGACATACAGAAGAAGCCACCTCAAGACTGGTAGGGGGAACAGAGATGGAGAATGTGTGTAACCATTAAAAATCAGGAGGGATATCTCAGCAGCAGAGGTTCCCCCCTGAGGAACAAGGGGTCCCAGCCCCTCCCCAGCCCAGGGTTCCAGCACCAAGGAGAGAAGTCCCCATAGTTTCTGGTTGTGAAAACCAGCAGAGATTGTGGCTGAGTGATATGCAAAGCTGCTGGAGTCCCAGGTGCTCCTCTTAAAGGGACCATGCATGAACTTACTCACTAATGGAATCACTTGCTCTGAGTTCCAGCACTGGGGCAGCAGCAGGAAAGGCGTCAGGGACATAAAGGAGGTGGGGTGGGGTTGTCTGGCTTCAAGGTGAGGGCTGGAGGGGTAGCTTTCTCCAGATCAGAGGAGCTGGCACAAGCCCTTGTTTCTTTGTTGAGCCCTCCCCCTTACCGGCATGCAGACGGAAGCAGCCACCATATCTAAGTCTCCATCAAGATGGCTAACACCGTTGTTTCACCAAACCCTAGTGATTCTGAGACCCCACCCCACCCAACTTTCGGGCACACCCGATTCCAGTGGCTTTCTCATACAAACCACCTGTCTTGGCTCATGCTGCTGACTTTCCTAGGGTCTCTCAAAGGTTCACGGAGCCCAGAGAAGCAACATCTGGCTTGAGCATGTCCCATATCTCTGGCTGAGCAGCCCTAAGTTTGGCGCTAGCAGCAGCCAGCCTTGTTTTGTGGCTTGGCCTCTCGAGGGACCTCCAAGCATCAGCTGTCGGCTTGACCTGACCTGAGTCTGACACTCCCAGTGGCCATTTTCAAAATGAGATAGAGCATCACCAGCCACCTCCAAGGACCACACACTCAAGGGGTGCATTCAGCAGACACCAGAGTTCTGCTGAAGCAAATCCTGCCCTTGCACCACAATTCCTCCACAGTAGTCACAGTCAGCCCAATGGTCAGTCCCTCACACTGATGTGCAAACAGCAACCAAGGCTCAACAACAACAGGAGAGCACACACAACCCACACAAGGGACATACCTGGTGACTAAGAAGGCTGTGCCACTGAGCCCCACAGCACATCTACTGCATAAGGCCACTCTACCAGGACTGGGAGACATAGCAGCCCTACCTAACATATAGAAACAAACACAGGGAGGCAGCCCAAATAGGGAGATAAAGAAACATGTCCCAAATAAAAGAACCAGAAAAAGCTCCAGAAAAAGAACTGAAAAAAATGGAGACAAGCAATCGACCACACACAGAGTTCAAAACACTGGTGTAAGGATGCTCAATGATCTCAGTGAAAATTTCAACAAAGAAATTGGAAACATAAAAATGGAGACAGAAAACATAAAAAAGAACCAGTCAGAAATAAAGATTACAATAACGGAAAGAAAGAACCCATTACAGGGAATCAACAGTGGATTAGATAAAGAAGAGGATCAAATCAGTGATTTAAAAGGTCAGGTAGGGTAAAGGGGATCAAATATTTGGTGATGGTAGAAGAACTGACTGGGTGGTGAACACACAATGTAATATATAGATGATGTATTACAGAACTGTACACTTGAAACCTATGTAATTTTACTAACCATTGTCACCCCAATAAATTTTAATTAAAAAGAAAAAATATAAGGTAGCCAAAAACACCCAACCAGAACAGAAAAAAGAAAAAAGAATCAAAAAAATGAGGAGTTTAAGGAGCCTCTGGGACATCACCAAATGTAACAATGTTTGCATTGTAGGGATACCAGGAGGAGAAGAGAGAGAGCAAGGAATTGAAAACCTATTTTAAAAAATAATGACAGACAACTTCCCTAACCTCGTGAAGGAACTAGATGTATGCGTACAAGCCCAGGAAGCGTAGAGAGTCCCAAACAAGATGAATCCAAACAGGCCCACACCAAGACACAGCATAATTAAAACACCAAAGGTTAAAGACAAAGAGAGAATCTTAAAAGTAGCAAGAGAAAAGCAGTTAGTTACCTACAAGGGAGCCACCATTGTGGAGTTACCTACAAGGGAGACTAGCAGCTGATTTGTCAACAGAAACTTTGCAGGCCAGAAGGGATTGGCAGGAAATATTCAAAGTGATGAAGAGCAAGAACCTACAACCAAGATTACTCTACCCAGTAAGGCTATCATTTAGAATTGAAGGACAGATAAAGAGCTTCCCAGACAAGAAAAAACTAAAGGAGTTAATCACACTAAACCAGTATTACAAGGAATCTTAGAGGGACTTCTTTAAGATGAAAAAAAATAAAAAAGATAAATAACAAAATGGCAATAACTACATACCTATCAACAATTACTTTCAATGTAAATGTATTAAACGCTCCAATCAAAAGATGGGGCGGGGGGGGACTAAATGGATAAGAAAACAAGACCCTTACATATGCTGCCTACAAGAGTCTCACTTCAGATTGAAAGACACACACAGACTGAAAGTAAAGGGATGGAAAAACGTATTTCATGAAAATGGAAAGAAAACAACAAAAAGCTGTGGTGACAATACTTACACCAGATAAAATAGACTTGAAAACAAAGGCTATAACAAGAGACAAAGAAGGATTCAGTACTCCCACTTCTGGGTATTTATCTGAACAAACCCAAAATGCTACATCAAGGGGACGTGCTCATCCACATATTCATTGCAGCATTATTTACAATGGCCAGAGGTAGAGGCAACCTGGGTGTCACTGAATGGATGAATGGGTAAAGAAAATACGGTACATATATACAATGGAATATTCCTCAGCCATAAAAAAAAAAAAAAGAATGAAATCTTGCCATCTGCAACAACATGGATAGACCTAGAGGGTACTGTGCTGAGTATAGTACGTCAGACAGCAAAAGATAAATGTCATATGACTTCACTTATAACAGGAATCTAAAGAAAAAATAAACAAACAAATAAAACAGAAACAAACTCATAGATACAGAGAACATTCTGATTGTTGCCCAATGGGAGAGCAGGATGGGGGTGGGTGTCAAGGAGAAGGGAGTAAGAAGTACAAATTGGTTGTTACATGGTAGTCATGGGGATATAGGACACAGCATAAGGATTATAGTCAATAATATTGTAATAACTATGTATGTTGTTAGATGGGTACTAGATTTGTTGGGGTGATAGATGAGAAAGGGGTTGGGAGCTGGGTGGAAAAGGTGAAGCGGTTAAGAAGTACAAATTGGTAGTTACAACCCAGTCATGGGATGTAAATAGGGAATATAGTCAGTAATATGATAATAACTGTGTCTAGTGCCAGATGGGTACTGTTGAATAACTATGATGTACACCTGAAAGTAATATAATATTGTATGCTAGCTATATTTTAATAAAAATCTTTTAAAAAGAAAGAAATTTAAATTTGAGAGAGAGAGAGAGAGAGAGAAGCCACCTAGAGCAGATGCCCGGAGACTGCACACTAGCAACAACCGTGGCTACACCCATTTCCCAGCCCTGACTGAGCACCACACGCGTCATTTCACAGTGCTTGCCCCAATCGAGTAGACGGTTGCTGTGAGGGCCCCCACCTGGCCGAGCAGCAAGGACGGGCCTAGACAGTCTTCATAGCTATGTGAGGCCACAAAGCCAGGAAGAGGAGAAGCTGGAAATTAATCCTGGTGTGGCTCATGGCAAAGCCCAGGTGAGGGTAGATGCAGGGTTTCCTAGAAAATAGAAGCCAGGAAAACCTGGGCAGGGAGATGGACCAACAAGTACAGGGAGCCTGCCCTGTGCCAGGCACACCTACTAACCAACACTGGGCCAGGGCTGGGGGGGCGGTCATCACATTCATGTCACAGAGGGCTGCATGACCAGTGCATGGTCACGCACAGCAAGGGGCAGACTCAGAGGACCTGGAAGGCAGGACAGTGGCCTATAAGCCCCACCTGACCTGGTGAGCAAAGAGGCAAGAGAAGAAAAGCAGGGTTGGCAGGCTGGATCCCAGACCAGTCTCGACCCCAGGCCTCCTCTAAAGACACCCCTTCACAGAAGGGGGACAAGAGTCCTGCTGTGGGCAGTCAGGGTAGGCTGTGGCAGGATACACACGTGCAGGCAGGGTCTGGCAGATGATCACTGTCACCAATGCAAAGCTGCATGCTTGGCTTGTTCTTGTGGGATGTGCTACAAACTCCGGCTTCCCCTACCCCTCACCTCCCCAGCTGCCCATCGCCCTGTGGCCTCTTTGAGCATCTTCTCAAATTCCCACTGGGCATTCTGGCTTCTGGCTGCCCGCATGGGGCAGGAAGCACACCCAGAGTCGCTTTGACAGGGCGTCCCATCCAGGCAGATCAGTGCACAGCTGAGTCTGAGCAGCTCCATCAACGGCCAGAAGGGGGTGCTCAGGAGCTCGGCTGCCACGGCAGTGCGCCCTCTCTCCCACGCAGGGTGAGGTGGGCAAGGTGTCCACAGCACCATTTAAAACTGCACAATTGAGGTCAACACAGGGCTGGATATTCCCAGCAGTGGCCCTGGCCAGGCAGGGCTGGAGAGGAAGAGAGACCTCCAATCTCCCCAAGGTGTTACCTCAGGACCCCACGAGCAGGTAGGAAAGAAAGAGCCCAGACTTTGGGGTCACTAGACCTGGGTTCCCAAATCAGCTCTCATTCCTGCCCCAGCTCTGTTCCCTGTGGCAGGTACTGAGAGTCTGTCTCAGTTTCTTCATCTGCAAACAGGTTGTCCTGGGAAATAAATGCACTAGCGCTTGCAATGCACCTGGCACAAAATAGGTAAAACAAAACAGCAGCCTCTGCTCCAGACAGGTATCGGGACTGCTGTCACTGCCAGATCTTACCAGACAGTGTGGCGGGCAGAGCTGAACTAGACACAGGTCCACTGCCCGGGACACGGGCCATCTCGTTGGACGGAGATAACACAGAGCAGAAACTGACTGCAGGGGCAGATCAGATGGAGGCTGGGGGACCTTGGGGTAGGCCTGCAACATCAGAGCCACCTGCAAATGTCAGAAACATGCTAGATCCAGACCATTCACTTCAGAGATGGAAAAACTGGAGCCCAGGAAGGGGGTGGCTCCCCACAGGTCACAAAGCCAGCCAGTGGCAGGGTGGGGCATGGACGTGGCTGCCCCTGGCCTTCCACACTCTCAGGCTGGACTGGATCCTTCACAGCCCTCCCCGACCCCTCCGGAATCAAGGTTGACTTTCCCAGAGGAAGGGAGGACACCCAGGTGAAGGACAGGTAAGAATAGCCTACGGAGAGGAGAGGGACGCATTCCAGGAGGAGAAAACTAGATGGACAGAGACCAGGAAGAGAGAAGGAGTAAGGGGTGGTGAGGGGTGAGAATGGATACCCCATTCTGGTCTCCTTTAATGCTGTGTGTGGTGGACGCTGGGATGCGCCCAGCCCCTCTTTGAGAGGGAAGGACTCCTGGGACGCTGCTTTCAGATGCTCTAGTGAGCCCCCGAAGGGGATCTCCCCAGCTGAGGAGAAACCCTGAACCCAAGCCCCATCCCCTTCCTGGGCAGCCACGCCCCAGGGCTGAGCAGCACAGGGTATGAAGGGCCCCGTCCTCTGCGCCCAAGATCACCTCTGCAGCGTCATCACAGCTCATCTTCAGAGCTCCTGGGGTGTCTGCTGGGGCTTCCCCTGAGATGGCCTCACTGCTTGTCTTGTCCCGCCGCCCAGGCCTGATGCTGTCCCTTTCTTCCCTTCCCTAGGCATGGATCCCAAAGCACCCACTAAGAAGCCCCCTAAAAGCCAAACTCAGTATATACATGGATATTAACCCCTTATCAGATGTATGATTTGCAGATATTTTCTCCCCTTCCATAGGTTACCTTTACACTCTGTTAGTTATTTCCTTTTCTGTGCAGAAGTTTTTTAGTTTGATGTAGTCCCACTACTCTATTTTTGCTTTTGCCGCCTATGCTTTTGGTGTCCTACCTATGAAATCATTGTCAAGAACCATGTCATGAAGCTTTCTCCCTATGTTTTCTTCTAGAACTTTTACAGTATCAGGTCCTATGTTTAAGTCTTTAATCTATTTTGAGTTGATTTGGTGATTTGTGTATATGGTGTAAAATAATGGTCCAATTTCATTCTTTTGCATATGGATATCTGGTTTTCCCAGCCCGTCCTTGTTGAAGAGACCGTCCTTTCCCCATGTGTATTTTTGGCTCCCTTGTTGAAGATCTGTTGACCATATGTGCATAGATTATTTCTGGGGTGCTTACTATGTTCCAATGGACTATGTGTCTCAATAGCAAAAACAAATAACCAAAAATCTAATAACCCAATTAAAAACGGACTAAGGATTTGAATACACATTTCTCCAAAGAAGACAAACAGATACATAAAAAGATGTTCGGCATCACCAACCATCAGGGAAACACAAATCAAAACCGCAGTGAGATATCATCTCACACCTGTTAGGGTGGCTATTTATCAAAACAAAACAAAACAAAACACCAGACAAAAAGTATTAGTGAGGATGTGGAGAAATCGGGACCCTTGTACACTGTTAGTGGGAAGGAAAATGGTGCAGGCAGTATGGGAAACAGTATGGAGGTGCCTCAAAAAATTAAAAATAAAACCGTCTTGTGACCCAGCAATCCCACTGCTGGGTATTTATCCAAAAGTATTGAAATCAGTATCTTGATGAGATATTTGCACTCCTATATTCATTGCAGAATTACTCACAAATGCCAAGATGTGGGAGCCACCTAAATGTCCATCAAAGGATTAATGGATAAAGAAGATGTGGTGGATCCTTACAACAGAATATTATTCTACCTTAAAAAAAGGAGGAAATCCTGCAATATGCAACACGGATGACCCTTGAGGACATTTTGCTAAGTGAAATAAGCCCGTCACACGAGGACAAAGACAGCATGATTCCATTTATATAAAGTATGTAAAACAGTCAAACTCATAGAAACAAGAGGAGGATGTAGTTTCCACGGGCTACAGGATGTAGTTGGAGGGGGAAGTGGGGAGTTGCTGTCCAGGGGGGATAAACTCTGTTACACAAGGTGAATAAGGTCGATTAGACATCATTATGCCTATAGTTAATTACCCTGTATTGGGCACTTAAAAATCTGTTAAGAGGGTAGATCTCACATTAAGTGTTCTTGCCACAATTAAAAAAGAAAGATAATAATTTTAAAATGTTTAAAGTGGTTTTCCAGGTCCCTGCCTCATCCCTGCTGGGGCTCCCTTCCCCTGCCTTCTAGCAGGGGAAGATGTCTCTGCCCCGGAGGTCCCACGAGCACCCCAAACTCCATGGTCTAGACTGACCTCACTGCCTTCCCCTGCTCTTCCCAACTTCCCACCCCAAGGATGGCCTCCCCTAGAGGCCTGGTCCCAGGCTTGGCCTTCACTCTGACCCTCCCCTTCCCTTACTCCAATATCTGGCATCCAACCTCTACACTCCTGCCCTGGGCTTCACGAAGCCCGTCTTCTATTCTCCCCCTGGCTGCATCATTAGCCTCTCCATCCCACCTCCCAGCAGGATGATCTCCCAGAAACACAAACCTCATCTCGTCACCTCAGCTTCAAATCCCTCCCAGTTCCTCTCTGCCATCAGGGTTGAAGTCCAGCTCCTGACCCTGGGAGACCCGCTCACCACTCAAGTCTCCGGACTCATCTCCTCCCAGACCAGTGATCCAGCAAACCACTAGGCACTCCCCACACATTCCATACAGCTTCCCGCCTCTGCTTAGAATGCCATCCCCCATCACCATCTCCTATCCTTAATCTTAGACAACTCCTATGTACACTTCAAAACCCCAACTCAAGTGTCCTTCAGGAAGCTTTTCCTGAGTTCACTAGAGAGCACAGCCTTCACAACAGTCTATGATAAGTTCCCATTTATTCCATGAACTGTAATTCTTGGTTTTCACATATATCCTCCCTCCCCCACCAGACTCGGTGCACGTTGAGGGAAAGAACTGTACTAGAGTCATTCTGAAATGCCTTGCATTTAGCTCAGAGTTCTCAATAAATGTTTCTTGAGAGTATAACTGAATAAATAAACTGAGTAAATCCACTCTAGCCGGCCACCACCTCCTCCTTTTCCTGCCCTCCTCTCTCCTCCTCTCTCTGTCCTCCCCTCCACGCCTCTTTTCTCGAGTTGTGCTCAGCCCCTCCAGGACCCTCACCTCCTGCATCACTCAGGGCAAAGGTTGCTTCCCCTCCCCTTGGCCCCCTGGCCCCTGCCCAACCATCTGCATGACTAATGAAGAGAACAACCTGTGCTTTTCCCGGGAATGCACTGCCTTAAACTGCTTTGAAGAGCACAACACCTGTTCACATATCAATTAAAATTAAAATTAGGTGGTGAGAGTATATAATTAAAATAACATATTCCATCTCCCTCGGTTATTGCTGCTACTGGCTGTCAGGATAAAGTGAATCAGTTCTCCAGAATGGGGTGATCACATTTGTCTCTGAACACGTCGTGCTTCCCTTTCCCACTGTCTCTTCTGGCCCACGAAGCAGACTCCATAGGCTGCCCTAAGCAACCCGAGTGAGAGGGGTGTCCCGTCACTTGCGCACTCCCCTTACACACTCCCTGTGCCTCATTATATACAGTCCATGTCACACATCAGACCTTTTCGGGCCTCCACACCTTTGTATATGGAGTGCTAGCTGCCTAGAATGCCCTTCTCCTATAGTATGCATAAGAAACTCCTACTCATCCTTCAAAACCCAATTCTAATTTTCATCTGTGCTGGGTTATAGGGACACGAGGGAAAAATGCAGTCCCTACTTCAAGGCACACACAGTTCTGGGCAGGATGGCCCCCATGTTCCAGAGAAGTAAGCTAAGGCTCCCTGATCCCGCACCACGGCTGGGAGGCTGAGGCTGTGGCTGGCTTCCATGCCCTCAGTGCCCCCTCGCTGCGTGGCTGCAGGGACACAGACCTGTTAAATCCGCTGCCATTCCTTTGCCAGCCAGTGCCACCAGCAGGTAAATCGGTCCAGTGGCATGTCCTGCTAACGAGAACAGGAGGGCGGCTTGGGTGGAGCTATTTACTATTAGTGGTACTTTGCATCTGTGCCCACCAGGAGCTGTGCCCAGAGCCTGCACACCGTGCTGCACTATTTATGAAGTCCTGTTTTGGCAGAGCATGAGAGAAATCACTCCTTGCCTTTTTAAAATTAAACTCACTTTGACTCTCGTTGCTGTAATCATTAAAACCTGCATGTGTTCACTGCTGTCAGCGCCACCAAGCTGATCTGTGGGCAGCCGGGTCCCTGGGCCTCCTTCAGGACACCAAGGAGGGAGACACCCAGTTACCGAGCACCTCCCAGGTGCAGGGCACTCCATGCGGTATTTTGTAGGTGCTGCCTTAGCGTTTCTAACGTGGGTTTGGGGAAGCAGTAATTACATAGGATGGTATTAGGTGCTCTGCCAAAGAAACGTGTTCAACTAAGCCTGCAAATGCTGAGTTCACAAAAGCTAACGGATTTCTTGACTGCAGGACCACTCAGAGCCTTAAATATGCCATCAGGCATGATGGCGTCTCCCAGAGAAGCATCCAGCGGGGTCACGTGTATGCAGCCACAGAGTCCGCTTCTCCCACCACATTTTGTAGAACTAGTTGTGCAGAACTCAAGCTGGGACAGGCTGTTACTTTGTTTCCCATTTCTCAGGCTGCTGCTTCATTTCTCACCACCATGGAAAGTAGCTATGGCTGTCCCCATCTTGGGAACGATGTCGCAGGCCGCTCCCGTTCATTGCTATATCCCCAGCACCCAGCACATAGTCCAACATGCAGCAGGCCCTCGCCACACAGTTGGGAGCTGCACTAAGAGATGTCAAGAGAATGGCCCACAAGGGAGAGCTGGGACGGCCCCCTGGAACTACCTGACTCCCAACTCCTTACACTTCCCATGGCCACTTCTCCCAAGATGACAAGAGGGCACCTCTCTCAAGGGACTGTGAAAATAAGATAGGACAGGATGTATAGGCACCTGGCTCTGGCCTGGTCCTGGCCCGAAGCAAACCCGTAGTGGGGGCCTCCCCTAGGTTCAGCTGATCGTGGTTTCTGGGGGGGCCTCTCCAGCCGGTGATGGGACAGGAATCCAGGGGCCACGCGAACGTCACTCTAATTGATCACAAATGTCGGGTTGGCCCTCCTGGAGACAAGAAGCGTGTGGTGGTCACAGACAGCTCTAGGTTGTCCTCCTAGGAGTGAGATCATTGGTCCAATGCTGTGTCTAGGGAGATGTTTGCATTGTGTTTACGATAACAGGTCCACGTGCACATGAAGAAAACACTACTGGGCTCACTCAGGATGGCAGAGGCAGACACTAAGGCTTACTGTGCCCCGTGATCTCTAGCCCTACACCCAGGCCACGCACACATGTAGGCATCAGAAAGGGTTTGGTGACTGAATGAAAGAACCGTGACACCTCCGAGACAGGAGAGCAGGGAGTGAGGGCCTCCAGGAATGTCAGTGTTCCTGAAGCAATGTCCCAGCATATGGAGCCCGCTGGCTCCGGGGGTCTTCTAGTGCCCGAGCCAGCAGCTAAAGAAGAAACCCAAGTGTGTGTCCACAGCCTGGCCTCCCCACTGTGACAACGAAGGCTGCTTCCAATCCACACTGACTCCACGCCTTCCCAGACGTGGACCGGCTTCCCCTATCACCCCCTGCGTGCCTGGATCCTTGGGGTGCCCTGCCCAGCCTGGCTGCAGGCTGGCTTTCATAACACATAATGAAGTGCAACGACTGGGTGACAATCCTCATTTGCTAGGAGGCAACATGCAAAGTCATAATCAGGCCTGGCTCCGTGGGAGCACGGCCATAAATTGTTTCTGGCAGTTGTTTCATTTCATGTGAGCGTCACCCATTCCTCTGCACATATTCTAGAAAGACTGTCACACAGCCCAGTTGATGGCCTGGACCACTCTATCTGACAGACTCATCAACAACGGGTGACCAAGCCTAGCCACCGGCCCCCACGAGGGAGGTCCTCAACAAGCCAGGCTACCCCTCCAAACGGAGTGTGGGCACGACAGGGCCAGAGGCTGCCTCGGGGGATGGCAGGAGTAGCAGCCTCTGATCCCTGACCCCTGTGCCACGGAGGCTGCGGCCAGGGCACCCCAGGGACACTGCCTCCTAAACACAGCGCTGGCCCCTGACATCGCCACAGAAGCCCCTGTCCAGGAGACACTCATCCAATTTTGAGATCTCCCTGGAGCTAGGAAGGAGACAGGTGCTGTCCTGAACTGTGATTCCCCACCAGTGGGAGGCCCAGGCCGGCCCTGAAAACAGCGTGACGAGGGGGCCGTGGGGCAGAACTGCTCCTGGGGTGGCCACGCAGTTACAGTTCTGAATGACCAGCGTGTCTACGCATTCACCTTATTCTGCTAACAGTCTTTCTCCTTCCCTTTGGGAACTTCTTCTTCCAATTTCATGCAGTCTTGGGGAGGAGTGAGGCACATGGCGGAAGAACCAAGTCGAGCACAGCCACAAGGAATTCGGTCCAAAGCCCAGCATTCAGCCTTTGCCGAGCCGCCTTCTGGCACCGTCATCCCGTACAACTGAAGGAGCCCAGCTGGCATTCATCTGAGAGACTTGCTGCTCCCTCCCAGGCCGGGGGTCTCCCCGCCATGAGAACCCCATGAAGATGCCCATCCCGACATCCACAGGGTACCCCCCCTGCCCTCTTTTCCAAGCTCAGACCGACCCTTAAAGTCCAGTACAAAGGGCCCCCCTGACAGGGGTCCTCCTGAACTTTCACCTCTGTCCTACTCCTCTGCTACTTCGTCCAGCATGGCTCTCATCTTGCCCTCTCCCCTTGTTCTCTGTCCTCCAGGATGAGCTCCTGGAATTCTGAGGCCAGATCAGAATCAGCCTGCATTCCTTACAGCACCCAGCACACAGTAGGTGCCTCGCATGTGCTTGCTGCCCTGACTTGTGTTGGGGACGGGATAGGGCCACCCCTGTGAGCACTTCCTAGCATCTTATTTCCACTTTAATTCACACAAATACCTGGGTAGCTGGTGCTATGTTTATCCCCATTTTATGGATGAGGAAAGAGAAGCTCAGGGAGCTTAAGTAAGTTACTCAACGTCAAAAGCTGGTAAGTGACAGAGCTGGGGTTCAGACCCAGCTGGTCTGCCTCCAAAGTCTCTCACCGCCTCTCTCCATTAGACAGCAAGCTCCATCCATGCACCTTCCATGTCCACCACCCACCCCAGCACCCAACACAGCACCTAGAACCCAGGAGACACCAATGAATGCCCGTGAGCCTCCCAGGTGTCTTGCCCTCCACAGAAGCTTCTGGAAAGAGCTGCAGGGGAAGGCAGGAGAGGAGGACAAAGCGGAAGCAAGGCTGGCAGAGGCTGGGCCAGCCCCATGCAGGAGGGCGGGGGCAGGCACATGCCAGCCCTTAGTGGCGGCTTTGGTCATTACCGAGAGCTGGCTCCAGCTGCACTAATGAAACTGCTGCACCCCAAGGCTGGGCCAGGCAGGCAGAACTGCCCTGCAGGACGCACCTCGGAGATGAAGTTCTCCCACTGGGGAAAAGGACCCGGAGCTGGCCCTCAGGAATGGCCCCACTGAGTGCCCTAATGGGCAGGGATGAGGCCGGCCACACTCGGCTGAGGAGCCCATGAGGACAAAAGAGGCAGGAGTATGGGAAGGAGGCTAGGCGTCCACACACCAGAGGTGACCTCAGGAAGAAGTCGACCTCAGGAAGGGGCAGTGGGAGCTCTCAGGAGATGGCAGGACAGCCTGGTCTCTCCACTGTGACAACGAAGGCTGCTTCCAATCCACACTGACTCCACGCCTTCCCAGAAGCCCCGCACCAGGGTGTGGCAACCAGCTCCGAAGTATTCAGTCATTCACGCAGGCTGCACTGACTGGCACCAGCTGTGTGCCAGACACTGTGCCAGAGAAGGGAGACACACAAGACAGCAACCCCTGCTCTGCTAAAGCTTCCACTCAGGATGGGAGTGGACAAACAACAAGATCAATCATCTCAACAAACGACACATGAGAAGGAGGTGAGTTTCATGGAGAAACAGCAACGTTGCAAGTGCCAGGGAGTGGCACCAGGAATAGGGTGAAATTCTAAATGGGGGTCAGGGCAGAGCTCATGGAAGTGGTGACGTTCTGAGAGGAGACTGGGGGCGGGAAGAGTGAGCCCCGCAGCAGTCAGAAGGCTCCGGAACATAAGTCATCGGGTGGAATGGAAGCCAAGCCGCCGTGAACAAGCCAAGCAAGAGGGAATTCAGACGACTGGCTGCAGCACGGGGATGAGGTGGTGAGAAATGCTTGGAAAACGAAGCACCAAAGCACCAAAAAGTCAGTCATTAACTTCAGGGACAACAAAACGTGGAAGGAAAGAGGCAAAGGCTCCAAACGATAACAGGCCAGTGATCTAACCACAGCAGAAGAGACGAGACTGTACAGGGCGCAGGCCCTTAGCCGGGAGGGTCTGAGCTGGAGGCTTCCGAAGCGGGTGTCCAGGCTGGAAAGTTCTGAGTCTGCAGTTCCTATTCTGATTTAGAGGTTGGACCCTGGGGTTTTGCCATGGGGATTTAAAAATCCCCTCGGATGTTATGCCAGGGTTTCTGAGCCGAGCAGGGGGGCCAGGATTTAAGAGTACCAATTCTGTGAGTTCTGATGGGCTGGGAGAGGGTTCTGAGTTTGAGGTTCTATGCTGGGCAGCTTGTAAAGAATCACTCTGGGCCTTTCCATCGGAGGGGCTGGTGAGTGTGAGGGGCAGCGAGACCTTCAGCCTTGCCTTCCTTGCTCACTCCTGAACCTTTGAGGACATTCTGGCCTTTCCCTTACTCCACTATTAAGTGACCCTTAGCCAGTGGGTACCAAATACCTGTGTGTACTCCAGAAGCAGGGACAAGAAGAGAGCGCTAGAGAAGGAAAGGGTCGCCCTGTCCTCATACTGGATGGCATGGACCCTGTGACCTATGGTGGCCACACCACCACACACGCTGCCACAGCCAGCATCAAGAACAGAGAGGGCATCAAATCACAAAGGTCACACGGCACTTCTGGGTCAGCCAGGTCCTGATCCCAGTGATGCCTCAGGCCCAGGCCAGGGGAACCAAGGAGGCTGAATCCCACATGCCCCAACACACAGACACACACACACACCACTTGGGTCCTCAGCTAATGGTCATCAGGACCCAGGAATCTTCTGGCAACTCCAATGGCCTGACTGGGGCAGCCCCATCCAATTAAGAGGTTGGCTAACCAAGCCCGGGCCCTAGTAGACACCAAAGGGGGGTCCTGAGATAGGGCCAGGCCCCAACACAGAATAGGGAGGCTAGGGCTGAGGGGTGCCTTGGGGCTGGAGAACGGGAGACTTGGCCTGTCCCAGCCTGCCCTCCAGAAAGCCCCCGAGGGCCCACCCTGCTTCCTTGCCGTGTGCCCTCTTCAGCAGTGAGCATCAGCAGAGGGTGAGGCCATATGCTATAGCTCTGCCCTACCATCCAATCCGTGGAAGCATCGACCATTGAAAAGGCCTTATTTGGGAATGATATGTATAAATGGTTGTGTCTCTGAAAGCACCAGCCCCCTCAAAGAGAAAGGTCATGGCTTTCCTTGCTGTGTATCTGCAAGTTCAGGGCCACGCCCACAGTAGGTGCTCAGGAAATTAATGAATGAATGGACATTCTTTTCTAATATCCTCACCGAAGGATCAACAGAGAAATTTATACAGCACACGAATGGTCTCTCTGCTACGGTCAAAGCAACACCGATAGCTCTGTACCATGTTTTCCTGAAAATAAGACCTAGCCAGACAATCAGCTCTAACACGTCTTTTGGAGCAAAAAGTAACATAAGACTTGGTATTATATAAGACCCGGTCTTAAAATAAGATGGGTCTTACATTAATTTTTGCTCCAAAAGATGCGTTAGAGCTGATTGTCCGCCTAGGTCTTATTTTCGGGGAAACACGGTACATCACTAGCTCTTAAAACCTTATTCTGAAGATGGGAAGATGCTCAGAATTCCATCCAGGAATCTGCCTTCTTCTAACATAATAGAACCTCCCAATACTCATCTGAAGCTACCTCATAGCTAATTTTCTGAATTTCTATATATAAAATAAATCATTTAACAAAAAAATCTGTATCTACAGTGTATGCAACAAAGGGAGATTTCAAACCCCATTAACTCATGGAGATGGTATGTTACTGGGAGAATATGGGCTGCATAATTAAAACAATTTAGATCTGATTATAAAAAGACAGTGGGCTTTACTGCCTGCCACCATCTCACTAATGGAAAGAAAACCAATATCTTGAGTTTTTTAAATCACTGTAAAATTATGACTTAGAACATGTACATACCACCGCTCCACTGCTTCATGTTACTGATAAGATGAGATGAAATACTCCTTGCAGAGAGATACTCCTTACAGAGAACGTAAGCCATCTTCAGCCCAGAGTTCTGCTCGGTGTACACAACATCATGCGGCTGAGGTCCCCGAGTTGGGAAAAGAGGTGACCCCCATTTCAGCCAATGTGAGAGGGGGTCCTTTCTGGAGACCCTAGTCTCAGGGTTAGTGATGCCTGGCTCACCTTGTTCTCTCTCCGCTGAACTCCAGAGCCGTGTCTGGGGAGGAAAAACCACGGGGCCCAGGAGAAAGAGATGAAGCAAATGACAGTTTATGGCCCAGCCAGGGAACCCTCCTTGTGGGGCAAAAGTATGCATTTCAGTCTGAAACTGCAGGAGAACGTCCAGAGCTGTGATGATGGAAATCAGTGGTGATCAGTGCCCCCATTAGCTCAAGTACTGTGAGCCTGGGGGGGGGGGGGGCAGGAAGTGGGTAGAGCTGACCGTCCCCCCTGAGTTTCCCCCTCCCCATGGGTCTCTCCCCTCACAGCTCAAGGCCTAGACCTAGATATATGACTCTGGGCCCCGACATCCCCTCTCTGGTCTACAGCCTGCACCCCGCTACCTGCCTCAGTCCCCAGAAACTGAGCCACTTCTGCCAGGACCACAGAAAAAGAACTCTTGAGACCCCTGCAGACCTCAGCAGGCTATCAGCAGCCTCCTTCTCCACCTATGCCTGGCAAACCAGGACAGCTCACAGATCCTGCCATTTTCTCAAGCTGTGCCATCACCTGGAGATCCAGCCTCCCTTTCTTCACTGGACCAACCCCAGTCTCCACTGAAGACTTGGCTCAGGAGTCACTTCTTCCAGGAAGCCTCCTCTGGTTGCTCCTAAGCCCAGGTTGGGTTAGGTACCACATTGTGCTCCCACAGCCCTGGGCTGGCTTTGTTCTCGTGTACTCCACTTGTCTGTCCCTGACACACCCAGCTCTTCACCACAGCCACAGGATGGGCAGCCAGGAAGGCCAGGTCCTTGTTGCTGGACACAGCCTGCCAGGGTTCCCACAGAGAATGGTCGTGACTGGGCTGGAAACCATCCTCTTAGCCCCAACCCAACTCACGCCCCATAAGGAGGCTCACATTTCTTCCTCAACCCCCGTCACCTGCTTTCTCCAGCTGAAGTTAATAATTTGAAAGCAATTAAGTCCAGCAAACCGTAACCGATTAAGTAAGGACTGGCGGCCTGCAGAGCTGCTGCAGCCGTGCCTCTGCCTGAACCTGTTTGGAGGGCAGCTGGGCGGGGACCTGATCCCAGGACCAGCCTGCGGGGGCCTGACTACCCCCTGGCAGAGATAAACTCCTCCAAGCAGCCAGCCGCCTAATGAGACTGTCAGGGGACTTCTTAACAAGATTAGGCAGGGCCTGAGCTCTGCCTCACTTTGTGGAGGATTTCTATTCAATTAGTCGTGCAGAGCGGGGCAGACGCTGCCCAGGAAGCTGCAGGAACCCTTGCCGATAAGGCAGTCCCCCTCCAGCACTCCTAGTGCTGCCCTGGCCACGCAGCACCCCAGGGTCGGCCTGGGGCAGTGTCCCCATGGGACAGAAGGATATGCAGAGCTGACCTGGGTCATGAGGCTTCCAGGTCAGGACCTCTCCCCTCCACTGGAACCTGGATGGAGCTCTCAGCAGTGGCCACTAATGGACCATCTGGAAGAAGGGAGCAGAGACCCCTGCCCACAATAGGTGTGTGGGAATAGGAAAGACCCAGCCATGTGAGGGAGGCTGAATCGGAGGGCCAGGGTGTGGGTTGTAGCAACACATAAAGTGGCAACACAACCAGCACACACGCCAGGGTACTGTCCCCAGCCACCGTGCCACAGTCCCAGCAGGGTCCTTATAACACATTCCCAGCAGCCCACCCGACAAGCTCCCCCAGGAAGGGGCTCTCAGGGAAGATGACCCCTGGAGCCACCCGCCCGGGTGCAGGTGTGTCTGTGAGCTCCCCAGGACACACAGGCATGCACTCCTGTGTGTGCAGGCCCACACGTGTACATGCCATAGGTACAGTCAGATAGCCACGCAACACTCACTCACTCCTGCATGTGCCCGGGAGTGCAGAGCTCACAGACCTCCCAGACACCAACTAAGACATGATGGGAGACCCGCAGGACAGAGTGGCAGCAAAGGAGGCCCAGGCCCAACTAAGGGGACAGGGCAGCCATGGCAGTTCTCCTGAAGAGCACACCAAATTGACCACGAGGAGATGGAGAGACTGAGGCACAGGGCAGGCACACTCAGGAGAGAGCAGGGCCCTCTCTGCTGGCACAGGGAGGGCACCAGGGCATGCAGCAGGGATGAGGCTGGACACCCGGCCAGGGCCATACCCTGAGGACTCAAATGCTGAGCCCAGACATCATCCTGCAAACCCGGAGCCCAGGGGTCCAGCCAGGCATGAAGACGCCCTGTCAGGAAGATGCCCTGGTGGGCTCCAAGGTGCATGGCTGGCAGGGCCCACCACTGTGTGCAGATACACGGGCTGGCGAGCACATGGCACGTCTGTGCACACGTACAGGATCCCAGAGGTGTGGCCAGGACACAGCCAGCACACAGTCCCCATCTGGCTGCACCCCGCCATCTAGGAGCCCACTGGACACTCAGCAGTATTGATCAGGGGGTGCTGACGCTTATCACAGACCTGCTGTCCTCCCTCTAGTGAAGCTCATTTTCTTTGCAGGAGCTAAGTAGCCTGACACTGGTGGACCCCTGAGCCACACTCAGGGGGCATTTCCTGATGAGGTTTTGATCATTAACACAACAGAGCTTCAAAGCCCTCCAGGCCCTGCTCACCGGGAGGGCTTTAGCTCCTGCTCCCTCAGAGGCCAACGTGGCAGGGGTACCAGCTACATCCTTGCACGTTGGCACCGCTTACCAGCCCCTGCTGGTAGGAGTGTGTCAGGCAGTGCCCCTCCCCACCAAGCTCAGCGCTGCCAGGCTCCCTGGCCCTGGCCTGCAGCTGCTCCTCTCTCCCCTAGCCCCTTCTCCTGCCCTAGCCCGGGGAGGCAGTGGCTAGGACAATGTCATCCCCATTTCACACACGTGGAGACTGAGGCTCCCGAGCCCACCAGAGGACTCCAGGTAGCAGAGGAGACCAGAAGCTCGGGTTCTGGCTCACACCCAGCACCCAGGCAGCCATCAGCCCTCATGGGCCCAGGGAGGTTCTGCTTCCCCTGTGTAGGCCCCCTCCCTCCAACACCCACTCCCACTCCCACAGGCACACCTGAGGCCCAGAGAGGGGTTGGACATGCCATTGGGGTTGGACAGCCCAAGTGGGGAAATGCCTTCCCAAAATGGGGCCTCCAGAACTGGGTCCTGTCCCAGCCGGTGAGTGTGGGAAACCTCCCTACTATGGCTGTACCCTTCACGCTGAGACTTTGACTGATCTATAGAAATGCCAGGGACAGATGGTGCCATCAGCTCGTATCTTTTCTTTCCAGGAAAAGATCTTCAAATCCAGAAGCTGACCAGGAGGGAAGTCTGGCACAAATGGGCTTAGATGGCACGACAGGGCTGCTGCAAAGGCAATAAGCCTCCAGGCCCCACGTGTCATGGACCCCAAGTGGTCCTGAGCATGAAGGCAGGACCACCATGAGCGTGCAGGGCTCTCAGAGAGTGGGGGTCCTGTGTATCCATCCATCCAGGTATTTTTTCTGAGTACCCATGGACAGCCATACACCCGGCTTGGCTCTGAGAATTCAGCAGTAAACAAGACAGACACTTACCTGCCCTCACAGATCTGACATTCCTCAGGAATAAATTAGTAACAATTGCAGGTGGTGAAGCACACAAAGGAGGAAAAGACGGCTTTGATAGAGAATAAGAGGAGCTCTATCTGGAGCCAAGGGGAGTTTCTCCAAGGAGAGGTGAGATCTGGTAAAGGATGAGAAGTAGCCTGTCAGGTAAAGTGCCTTCCAGAAGGCAGGAACAGTATGTACCAAGGACCTGGGGCAGTAATATGCTTCACCTGTTGGAGGGACAGGAAGAAAGCCAAGGTGGCTGAAGCACAGAGGACAAGGTGAGCTCAGCCCTTGCTGGCGTACTTAGGGGCTTGCAGGCTCTGGCAAGGGGTCTGGATTTGATTCCTAGTACAGCAAGGAGCCATTGAAGGGTTTCAGCAGGGGAGGGAAGTTACTGGATCGATTAGGCAGATAACTCTGGCAGCTGTGTGGACAGTGGCCTGGAGGGGAGAACAGAAGCAGGGAGCAGGGAGCAAATGACCACGAGTGTCCAGGCTGAGGCTGGGGAGATGGCAGTGGAGGTAGAAAGAACCAGACAAAGGCCAAAGATAAAGGGAGGGTCGCATGAATACTGAGAGGCTATGTAAATAGCAAGGAGAGTGCTGGCGTGGCTACCAACCCTTCATGTTTCCTAACCAATCCCTACTTAGCTTTGCTCCCTGTATAATTCCCAGTGCTGCCCAGGGTTGTCCAGAGACGCTGCATATCTAGCCCTGGGTACAAGGTGTCGATAGACACCAGGTATCACCAGATACCTCTGCTTTTTAACAGGCCATCACCAGGAGCCTGTAGTAGAACAAACATTGCCAAGCTCACAGGCTTCCTTCCCTGTGTCAGCTTCCTGGGCTGGCTCCCAGCACCGCCCAGGTGACTGTCCATGAGGCTTCTACGATGAAGGGACAATGCACTGAAAAGGCTCAGGCGCCCAGCCGATGTCAGTGTGCTGTGATTCCGTGAAACCCCCACATAAGAGAATGTGCATGGAGAGAAACGGTGCACATGACCGAGTCAGGTGCAGTCATGCAGTCAGCTAGTGGGACATCAGTGATTCCTCCTGATGCTACCCTGTGTCCTATGGGTGCTGGCCGGTGACCCAGTGTCAAGCTACAGAGCAGACTGGGGAGCTGGGCAGTGGGATCAGGCTGGGCCCAGCCTGAGAGCACTTCCGAGGCAGCACAGGCTCCTGCGAGCTGGTTCCGGCTGGGAGAACTACCCTCAGGAAGGCATGAGTAAGATTCACAAAGCTCCGAGCAAACTGGACTTGAAAGCAGTCAGTGTGAAGTTACACACTGGAGTCCGATGGCACACGCATGACCCTTTCTTGGGCCAAAGCCCTGGGGCTTGAGGACCACGGCTCCCCCAGAGCCACAGTGGGAGGCAGTGCCGGCAGCCAGGCTTCCTTAACATCATCAGAGCATCCAGAACGAGCAGCGACCATCCCTCTCCCTCTGCACTGGGCAGACGACATCGTGAGGACAACTGTGGCTCCTGTGTCCTGAGCACCTCCTTGGGGCCAGGCGCCAGCTAAGCTCTCTACAGTCATTACCTCATTTGGTCCTTGAGACAACCTGTTAAGGGAGGTGTCACTGTCCCCATTTTACAGCAGGAAAGCTGAGGTCAGCAAGTTAAGTTCCTTGTTGAGGCACCTCAGTGATGCCGTGTGTTAGTAAGGGCAGCGACAAACAGAAGTATCCAAAAGGGAATCGGGTGAGGAATCAGGCTCCAGGATGTGCAGCCCGAAAACGTCTTTGAGGCGCACAGTGGCTATCTTTCAACATTTAAAGGGCTGTGGACAGAGACAGCCTGGCTCCGCCTAACCTTCGGTTAGAGTTGAGAATCTTCAGGTGCAGGGATCTCATCTGACATGTGTGGGCCCCCAGGTCATGGGGGGGGGGGGCCGGGCCAGCCCAACTCCCTCAGCTAGCCCACCCAAGCCAAGTCTGGCCCCAGGCCAGGGTTTGCCCACAGCCCGTGCCCTCCTGTCTTGGTTCAGGCTGCCATCACAAAATACCATCAATTGGGTGGTTTCAACAACAGACCTTTATTTCTCAGAGTCTGGACACTGGGAAGTCCAAGATCAAGGTGCTGGCTAATCAAGTTCCTGGTAAGATCTCTCTTCCCGGCTTGTAAATGACCACCGCCTTGCTGTATAGAGAAAGAACAGCTCTCTGGTTTCTTCTTATAACTAACCCCATCAGGAGAACCCCACCGCCAACACCTCATCTAAACCCAATCACCTCCCAACGGCCCCACTTCCAAATGCCACCACATTGGGTGTCGCGACTTCCACATATGAATTTGGAAGGGGACAACCGTTCAGTCCAATCACCTCCAGACCTTCCTGGACCTGGCCTTGCCTTTCAGGGCCCTCCTCCAGCTCTGGACACCAGGACCCTGTGATATCTGCTGGGACCTCAAGAGGACCATCCCTGGCTCCCACCCTCACCCACCGACACAATGCCAAGGTGCCAAAGGGATGCCAATGATGAGGAAGGGCCCAGGCTGCTGTTCACAGCCTCCTCCAGACCTTGGCCAAGTTGAGCGGCCACCACCACAATGACCATCTCACTAGGGTTATTTCCGAGGGGCCCAGGCTCAGGACCACACATTTGGGTCCAGGGATGCCCCCAGGAGTGAGGGGGAAATGATAGTTTTTGATGCCCCATGAGCTGCCCTGTCTTAGAGCTGAGGATACAAAGGGCACGAAAGAGACCAAGTCCCTCCCTTCCCACAGCCCAATCTCCAGGTGATCACCAAACACAGGGCGATGGGACACACATGACAAGGGCAGCCTCTTCTGGGCACTGGGGCTCCCTGGGGATGCCACATCTGAACTGAGACCTGAAGGAAGTCTGGGAGGAGGGCAAAGAGGGAGGGGACTCAAGGGGGTCCAGGCAGCAGCTGAAGCTGACACTGCTGAATCTTTCAGCTAAACATGCCCAGGAAGCACAGGTAACTGCAACACACACACTCACACACGCACATGCGTGCGCACACGCACACGCATACACAGGACAAGGGTCCCAGCCTAGATTCATGGAATGCCAAGGACCTGACCCAGCCTCCCAGACAGTCCTCGGCACTTCCACCTCCCCACCCTGCCTGGAGGCATGGCCACCCTGCCTATGTCCCCAGAGGACACCCTGTGCAGCCCCGGCTCAGTGCTGTGAGCTCTAGTCTCATGTCTCGGCCCCCTAAAGCGTTTATCGGTACGCAGGAGAAGCCCCGAGCCGAGCCTCCAGCTTGGGGCCAGTGACAGGGAGAGACGCACCCTTGGAGCTCCAGGCCCAGGCTGCAGCCTGCAGGACTCAGGGGCAGCCCACCAGTTTGTTTGGGCTACTTAGAGCTCTGGGTAGAGACAAGTGAGGGTAGGTGCCCTGGGAGCCACCTAGGACTGAGGAGCCGCCATGACAGGGAAGGCAGCAAGAACCCTAGAGCCGAGCCAAGTCACCTCAGCCCCTGTAATGAGCACCTCTGAGACAAGCATGAGGAGCCCAGACCAGTGCCGAGTGTGGCCCCTCCCCTGCCCTCCCTCCACTGCCTCTGGGTGCTCAGACAAAAGGACAGAAGAAAGCCCCCAGCCCCAGTCTAGGAGCAGAACCAAGGCCACACCTCTCAGCTCCGCCTTCATACAGAGCAGGAGGAGCTGCATGGGAAGGGGAGGGCAGAGCCAGCCAGTTAGGCCCAGCTGAAGCCAAGTTTGCAGGGGCTCAGGCCTCGCCGGGCTGGCACATACATGGGCTGAGCCACGAGCAGCAGCCAAGAGTGGCGTGGGGATGGTGTCCAGCCAGTGGGGCCCATGTCTCTGCCGTGACCTGGAAGTCGGTAGCACTAAAGGGTGCCATTCACTCTTGGCAGGGGTCCAGGAGGACGTAACACATGGTGACCAGGATACATGGCACGTGCCAGGCCCCCGCCCTTAACCCCAGCACAAGGCTGAGCACACGTGTTGGGCATCGCAGTGTACTGCGGCTGCCTGAAAGCCTTCTCCCTGCCAGGCATACATCACCTCCCTAGATCCATCACCACAATGCCGAGGTAGCCCCATTTCATAGATGTTCAAACTGAGGCTTGGAGGAGAGGGCAAGTGACCTTCCGAGGCCACACAGCTACTCAGTCACAGAGCTGGGATTTGAACCCGGCCCTGCCTGACCCCTTTCCACCACGTGGAGCAAGTAAGTCTCCTGGGGGTGCTGCGCCAGGCCGGCCAGATTCCGGGTACTGTGTGTACTGAGGACAGTGAGGCTGCAAGGAGACTGCAACACTGTGCAGTACAGTCCACAGGTCCCCGGAGCCCCAGCCCACACAGATGGCCAGGCAGCCTCCGTAGGAGCCACACTGTCAGCTCCCCTGGGACACCCAGGAAGGCTGGGACTCAACTCCCAGCTGCCCGAAACGGTGCAGGGGCTCAGGGAGCCTGCCCAAGCCAGGTCAGGAAGTGCAGCAGACCAAGAGCCCTTTGGGACCACTCAGGCTGGTAACGTGACAACCGTCCCTACCGCTCTGCCTGGCCTTAGCTAGGCATTTTAGTGCATTTCCTCAGCTGACCCTCAAGCTGTCCTCTGTGTTGTCATTCCCATCTTCCACTTGAGGAAACTGAGATAACCTGACCAGAGTCAGAGAGCAAAGCAGGGACGGGAGCCCCAGTCTGTGAGTGAGAGCAACAAGACTCCTTCTGCCCCCAACTCCTGAGCACCACGTCTGTTCTGTCGTTGTGAGGAGGCGTGGGAGGCCCAGGCTGAGTACTGGCAAGGGACAGACCCAGGGAGGCAGAGAGGGAACTGCAGCTTCCGGCTGCCTCTGCCTGGGTCTGGTGAAGGACTGACGTGAGGGAAAGAAACTAGGTAGACTGGGCCAGCCAGGACCGGATTTGCCGGATCTGGCTGGAAGCGGAGGTGCAGCCTAGGCTGAGGGCTACCCTGGGCCCCCAGCTGCACACCCTGGTTTCACCCCCTGGGCACCTGCCCCACCCACAGCTGGGTCCAGAAACATGTAGAAGGGGCCACCTCGCAGCTATTCTCCCTGTGCTTCAGGCCCGCAGAGGAGAACCCTGAGTCTTTCTCATCCTAATCCACGACCATTGGCCAGAAAACTGGCTGTTTTATATGCTGGGAGGAAGGTCTTCGACAACCCAGCTGATGGGATACTAGACAGGGACCCAGTGCCTTCCTAAGACTCATGCCTGTCAGAAAGGCCAGACCCCAGAGAAAGGGGCTGTCACAGGCCATCCCATGGCAGAGAGAGGAGTCTCTGTCCAGCTCAATGCTGCAATGAGAGAGCTGCTGCTGTGCAGGAAGGCAGGCAGAGGAGGGCAGCGGGGCAGGGCGAGAGGAGGGGAGGCGTCTACAGGCGGCGGAGATGCCACAGGAAGCGGAGACTTGCCGAAGTCCAGCTGCAGGCGCTCACTGGTGCTGGCCCCAACAATGGCCAGGCCTGGATGCCAATCTTCACATCACTACTTAGGAAGCATCCAGCCCAAGTCTTCTAGAGCTGGGTCTGTCCAGGCCCCAGTACACCGAGGACAAGATTGGTAGACACACAGAAAAGTACAGGTGAGAGCCTGGCTGGGGTGGGTGACCCGGGCTTCCTGACTTCCTGCCACACCAAAGGGCTGCCCAGAGTTTTCTGGAGCAGAGGAACAAGTAAATGAGTGGGCAAAGGGGAACTGATGGGAGCCATGAATTCGACCCAGCCAGGATCCAATACCTAATTGTTTTCAGGTTTTTGTTTCATTGTTGTTGTTGTTGTTGTTGTTGTTGTTACTGTTGTTGTTTCAATGAGTCACTGAGGCAACAGGGGGACTGTTTTGACATGAATAGGCAGCAGGTATTGGTGTCATGTCCCCCGTTCCAGGGACGCCGTAGGACTGTGCTTCCTGGATACCTTGTGCATGGCTGGGACCACATGACTAGTTTAGACGACAGAGTTTTAAGCAGAAGTGACATGGACGTGTGTCACATCCAGGCTGAGTCCCCCAGGAGCTCTTTCCCTCTGACACAGCGACTGTCAATGTCCAAGCTGACTGACCACGATGAGCCGAGCTGTAAGCTGACTGATGATGGACATTTAGCATGGGCAAAAGATAAATTTTTGTTACGTTAAGCCACTGAGAATTGGGGATTGTTACTACAGCATAACTTAGTCTATCCTGACTGATACAAAGGGGACCACAGAACAAAACCACAGAACAAAACCCAGGCTTCCCTGGGTAGCCAAGTTTAAGGATCAGACGGGGTTAGAAGTAGTTTGGGAACAAGTAGTGCAGACTGAATATTCCAGGTTTTTAGGTTGCAGCATCTTCTGAGTAGTGAAAACGTCAAGTAAAGAGGGAAAAAGACCCCGGGAGGGGACAAGGATGCGGATTCTGACCTGGTAGCTACAAGAATTTGGAAAGACCCTCTGTCTGCCCTTACAAGATGTGGCTCTGAGTGCCACAGGGCAGCCTTAGCTGTCCTCCAAGAGAACCCTGGAGAAATAGCCTCAACACGTGCTACAGAGAGGAAGGTTGTTAAAGTTCCCATATCACCAGGAATGGAGACAGTGGCAGCTCAGGGGCAGCATGAGGACACATGTCTCACTAAACCCATGGCCTTATACCCACGTACCTGGCATCTGTTCACTGCCGGTTAAGTCCAACCTCCCAATCTGGGAGCAAGGCCATGGCAATAGGAGCCTCTAGAACCCAAAATATGAGACATGGGTGGGGCAGGAGTATAGTCTACAAAGTGAGAAAGTGTGTGCACGTGTGTGTACATACACAGGGGACCCTAGAATGAGGGAGAACTCGGAACCCTGGGAGTTCGTTCAGCTGAGAGAAGACGGCAGTCATTCCTTCACACAGCCACAGGCTTGTGAGGATCCCAAGAGAGATCTAGATGGTTCCCCAGCCGCAGCCCAACCCCAGTGAGGAGCCGTCAGCACCTGCGGCCGAGGCCACAGCCATCTTCAGGCCCACAGCATCACTGGCAGCAGGCCTGAGGGCAGCAGGAAGAGCAGCTCGGTGTGACAGCCAAACAAGACGACCTCTGCAAGATCCCACCATGGGCTCTGGGTGGCTGATGGGGTAGAGGACGGGGGAGGAGGAAGGAATCTGAAGAAAAACCTGTCCAGGCAGAAAAGGAGGTCATCCGCCTGAGTAGTGACACAAACTTATAGTTTAGCTCTTCAAAAGCAGATTCTTCTAGGAACTTCTTTAGGCACAAGTAGCTTCCAGGCCCAAGGAAGGACGTCGGTGTATCACTGCAGAGCACAGGGAAGTCTGCAGAGGCCCACAAGCTTACAGTGTGCCATCTCCAGAGCAAGCATGGTAGACATGGAAAGAAACATGGCTATAGGTCTCATGTGACTCTCGTCGGTCTGGCTAAGACAAGAGGATGCCAACCCATAAGTAAAAGTGCAGTCGGCCATGCAGAAGGGAAGGGGGAACAACGGGCATTGGTTACAGGGCATAGACAGGTGAGCCAGCATGGAAGCAGAATAACGGCCCACAAAGTCACCTGCATCCTAACCCCTGGAACTGTGAACGTTAGGCTACATGAGAAGGAGAACTAAGGTTGCAGATGCCATTACGGTCGTTAATCGGCTCACTTTAAAATAGGAACAGTATCCTGAATTACGCAGGTGGGCCGAATGGAATCACAAGGGTCCTAGGAAGAGGGAGGTAAAGAGTCAGAGGTGGAGAGGGAACTGTGGCTGTGAGAAGGACCCCACCTACCACTGCTGGAGGAAGGCGGCCAGGAGCTGAGGAAGGCAGGCAGCCTCTGGAAACTGAAAAGGCAAGGAGATGGGTTCTCCCCTAGAGCTTCCAGAAGGAATCAACACTGCTAACACCTTGATTTTAGTCCAGTGAGACCTGTGACCTGCAGAACTATAATAAATTTCCATTTTAACCAAGTGAATTTTGGCAGAATCTGTTTCAACACCAAGAGGAAACTAGTACAGCCAAGCGAATGGGAATGACGGCACTGGGCCTCCAGGCATCTTTTATGACACTAAATCGCACTCGGGGAAGCCCTAACAGTATCGCCTGGGTAGAGACCAAGAAAGCCACTCCCAGAGAGAACAGCGGGTCTACAGCAGGGGCTGCAAGGATATGGCCACAACGGGACCTAGAACTGTGAAGGGAAGCCAAGGAAAATGCTGGAGGCACCAAAGCTCGAGGAGGGAGACCATCTAACAGAATGTCTAAATACCAGCCTGGCGTGTGAGGGCAGAGTGACCACCTAGGAGTGACCGACCCCAAATGACCAAAACCATCAGATGGCCATCAACAAGCTCGCTGAGTTTTATTTTCATTTCATTTCATGGTTTCATTGTTTTACTCTGTGAAAACCAAGCTCTACTTGGGTAATTTTTACCTTGTCTTCCGAAAACACTTTTGTGCTTCTTTTAACTAAAAGGAATATTGCCTTACATACATTCCTTTTTATTTCCAATTCCCTAAATTGTTATCTTTCTACTCTATGACAGATATACCTACAGTACAACCTATAACTCAGGTCTTTTACTTGCAGTAAAAGGTAATCCTGTGAATGGAGAAGACTTGTGTTCTGCCAGTTCTTTTATGCATCATCATTTATATAATCTTCTCCTTGAGCAGGCTCTTTGTAATAATATGAAGTTTTTTTAATTGAACAAATTAGTATTTCTTTTGTTAATATGGACTTTGTCAACTAAATGTAGGCTATAACATTTTAGAGATTTAAAAATCATTTCTGTTTTTATTTGCTAACTTTAAATCCTCATCAAATTTCCTCATCATATTTCATTATGACCCATTGTTTTACATAAACGTAAAAAGACTGACCAACTGTCTTAAAAGGTAGTTTGTAAGGAGCTTATACAAAATCAGCATGAAGAAATTGTAGGTATAAATCACAGGACCAAAAATCAAAGTAGTTTCGTATTTTCTTAAGTAATACTTAAGCATATCTCAGCATAAATGATTCCATTCTTTAAAAAATAAGTTGTTTTGTGGAATTGTAACAGCTATGCACCATGTCAGATGGGTAATAGATTGGGGGAGGGGATCTCACTTTGTGAGGAGAATAAGGGTCTCACTAGTACATTGTTTTGTACACCTGAAACTAATAAGAAAAATAAGTTGTTTTGAATATTGAAAAATATATGCAGATGCTAAAAGGAAAGTTTACCGCTAGTTCACAGTGATTTCAGAAAAAGCCAATGATACGTTAAATGAAAAAAAAACAGGCTACACAATGAACAGAATGGGAGTGCTCGCATTCACAAAATACAACGGGGGGGGGGGCGGGGGGGCGGGACACACACTAGAAGGAAGTAACAGAAGCAGACTTCAGAATGATTTTCTCCTATCTCTTGATGCTTTCCTGTACCTTCCACTTTTTATATAATGAGCAGGCATTGATTGCCCTTTCTCTTTTTACATTTTTAAATTAATCTGTACTCTTTGTAGCAATGCATTTCTTTCCTAATCAGGGGGAGAAAGCTACGTAAAAAGCTGAAAATGGAAAGGTCAGTGAGGGTCCACTCTCAAGGAATTCACTAGCTTAAGGAAATGATGCGGCTGAAAATATCAACAGCCTCAAGAGAAGCTGAGATGAATTCGCAGCTGGGTAAGGAACAGAGAGGGAATTAGTGTTTACTGAACACTTACCACAGGCCTTCCACAGACAATTTATGCACATCTCACTCATTTAATCCTCAAAATAATCCCATGAGGCAGGTACTATGATTGTTTCCTTTTAACAGATATGGCAACAGAAGCTCAGAGCAAGGCCAGTACTCCCTCAGGGTTACAATGCAAGTGAGGCAAGCAGGATCTGAAAAGGGTTCCTTGGGCCCCAGCAACCAAGCTCTTATCCCTGCATGGCACTGTCTCTTGGGCCGAAATAGGGGCAGTATCAACTCAATCCCAAATGCACGGGGTGGGGGGAAGGGTGTCACTGGGAGCTTTTCCATGATGGAGACTGAACCCCAGTCCGCCTTTGCCCTCCATCCTTGGGCTCACCCCTCCTCCAAGAAGTCCTTTTCTTTCCCACCCAAACTATGTCTACCACCTATGTCCTGTTGCAGTGAACATCCCAGGGGAGAAATAAGATATCCATCCAGCAGGGCCAAGCCACAGATGGACAGCACCCCACAGAGTGCAAAAGAAGGATACCCAGCAAGCTGAGCACCTGCCCAGCAGAGCCCCAGGCTAGGGACAAGAAACCACTGAGCGCTGCTCTGCATCCCCCAGCCCCGAGCTGGGCTGGCTCCTCCCATCCCTTGTAGACATGCAAGGGCTGCACAAGGTCACGGGATACACTGTGGATTTCTGCTCACACGGCTTATAAGTTGAAAGCACATGCCTGCTTTAATCAGCATAGTCTCTGGGCAGCAGGCAGCTCAAAAATGCCTGGTCAATACCCTTCTACCTGGACAACTGTCAGCCATCAGAATCCAACTGCCTAGTCTGGACGTGCACGCACACTCCCTCTCACACCCTTGTGAGACTGTGTCAGCCTGCCATCCTTGGAGCCTGAGACATTTTTCCAGTTACACAAATAGAGAAACTAAGACCCAAAAAAGCAAGTTCTCTCAGAAAAAGCCCCTGGGCGGAGCCCTGTGTCTCTAGGACAAAGTTGCATCGGGGTTGAAAGGTTGAATGGCCCATAGCTTTTTTGTTTGGCTTGTACTATGTTGGTAAATTGTTTGATTAATTGACAATAGTTAAAATTCAGATTTTACTTTAAAGTCCAGATTTGGGGCTCCTCTTTTTAAGGAAATCAGCACATCTACAACACTAGGATTTTCATTCTCAAATGGCAAAATCAGCTAAACCTGTGGAACCCAAGCAGGGTGTCAACACACCATGAGCTCCTCGGTGCAGGAAATATGTGCATCCCTACTGTGTGCGCAGTACTCCAGCACAAAGAATGAATGTCCACAGAGACATGGAGCCACAGAGGCACTATGAACATTGTGGCACGTAACTGGAAAAACTTGTGTTACCCCAGATCCCCACCCCAGTTAGGGTAACTTCTGCCTAAGGACGCGCATCCTCCCCTGGCTACAGTCCACCTTCATGAGGGCACACAAAAGAAGTCTAAGGGTGGGGAATGCGGGGGGAGGGACTGCTGGTGGGACATGGCCAGACACCAAGAAGGACAAGGATTCCTCCTCCAGGACCTCAGTGGACATCAGACCACTGATGGATATCTGCCAAGGCTAGAAGCGGCAGTTCCCATAATAGGCAACACCAGCCTCACCCCACTCATTGCCACCCCAAAAACACACTCAGAACTTTGGATTCATATAACCACCTCAAGACATACTTGGACTTTCAGGCCCCAGAGCTGGGCCTCTGCTGCACCCAAGAATAGGAGACTCCCCAAAGACCTCCTTCCAGCACAAAGTTCTTCCTAGCACAAGCTCCAACCTTCTAGACCCAGACCAGAGCCTTCACTGAGTCATGCCATCCTTGCAGGTACCCAAGAAACCGGCAGCTGAACTAAAACTCATGGCAGGAGGAGGATTCTGGGCCCAGTGGACTAGGGGAGAGCTGGTCTGGAGCCCTCAGCCAGCTCACCTCCTCCCTACGCCCGCCCACAGTCCTGCTAGTTCCTCCTGAGAGGAATCCCCACATTCTGTGACACCAGCTGTGCCCTCTATCCTTAGCACTCTTAGCATGGACGCAGTCTAGCCCACAGATATGAGGAGGAAGGCAGATGAGAGGAAAAGGGACTTGGGCTGGGCAGATGTCAAAACGCAGAGAGAGCCCTCACCAGGAAGTGGGCGACCTGGGGGAGGAACCCGGGTTCAAAGAGCCAACCTCGAGCCAGGTAGCAAAGGAGGAAATGAGAGCAAAAAGCAAAGGGGGCCGCTGACACGAATGCCCCCCCACCCTGCCCCTGGGCACCTGTTGCCCAACCTGAGGCAGAGGCTGTGGACCAGGGTGGCCCAGGCGCCAGCTGGGATTACCGTGCAGCCAGGCCTGGCCCAACTCCACTCCTTTCCTGGTCAAACAGCGCCCACCACCGGCCCAGACGGCGGCGCCTCTGCCCGCCGCGGGTACAGCAAGAGAGAAACAGGCTCTTCCAAACCCGTTGGAGGAGCGCGGCAGAGAAACGCCGGACGAGGCACTGAGGAGGCTCGGGTCGCGAAATGCGGCCGGTACTAGGTTGTGCATCGGAGAGGGAAGACCGCAGGCTTGGGCGTCCGGCACTCCTGGGTTGACAACGTAGGAAGACACCGGCCCATAGAAGGCAGGGGATGTGCACAGACACAGCTACCCCGTACGCAGACACGCCCACCCACAAACACTCGAGAAACAAAGACGGCCCTGAGCCACACACGCCTGCGCGGCCAGCACCGGGCGCACACTCGAGCCAACCGAGCTAGAAAGGAGCTGCACGACCCCGCGACACGCCCCGCAAGGAGCTCCGCTCGCCTCGCTCCAAACCTCTCCGCCCTGGCGTCGCAGCGCGGAGCACTCCTGGCGCCGCCGCTTTGCTTGGCCGCGGAGGGCGCGTGCACGGTGCGTGGCACCGCGGCTACCCAGGCGCACCGGGGTCTCGGAGCGGCCAAGCGGGTCGTAACGCCGCGGTCTCCTCTGCTGCTCCGCCTCGCAGGCCGCGGCCCGGTTACCCCTGGGCGAAGCGGCCACTCACCTTCCTGCACGGCCTGAAACGGGTTGTTGGCCTCGATGACCTTGATGGAGTAGGTGATCTTCTCGCTCTGCAGAATATCATCATTGAGGCTCAGGTCGGATACGGCCAGCTGGAATACCCTGTCGTCCTTGGCCGCGTTCTCCTCGAAGATGGCACCTGGAGGAGAGGAGGGGTCAAGACCCGGCCTGGAGAGGAGCTCTCCCGCCCCACCCCACCCCCACCCCGCCTTGGTCATGGTGCTATCAGGACGGCTGGTTGCCCTGGGTGGGAGTTCTGGACTGGCGTTTCAGCATAGTTTAAGGCTCTCCTTGGTCGACCAGCACAGGAATATGCCCCTAGTTTACATGTGCACACAGTTTACATGAGTTACACATGCACGTCGCACATGCTGCCACCAGGTCGCACACGTGTCTCACAACCAAGGCACCACCTCGTGACCTGGCCATGCCCCACATGATGCATGGAGCCAAGCTGGGGTGTCCTCAGGTAGCACCCAAATGCCCTGACATGGCCCCATGTGTTCCCAACCCAGGAGCCAGAAAGTTCCCCTGTCCCAATCCCAAAATGGGATGACTTATTTCTGCCCTGCACATTCCCCTTTGAGTGGAGCTGAGCAAGCTGGTCCAGGGTGGCTTTTCTGTGCCAGAGGACTTCCTTATTCAGGGTTCTTGAATAAAGGCATCTCAGTCCCAGCCTGGCTCTGGCAACACTGCCCAGCCTGGTGCCCTGGGCTCCGCCTTCTGCTCTCCATCCCTCCCTGCTTCTTCCTGCGTGTTGGGGGTGGGGAGCAACTGTCCCCTAGACCCCTTGCCTTCCGACCCAGCAGGGCTGAGGAGCCCAGAAGGAGAAGCTCTGGAAAGGGCCTTCTAGAACCGCCAACAGTTCCCCCAGGGCGGCCTCCCGCTGGCCTTTTTCACGCTTAGAACTGCCTTGGCCCACTCTGTTCTTCCGACTCGCCAGAGCCTGGCCCTGCAGCCTGGGCAACTCTGGAGTCCTCCCCACCTAGCCAGGCCCCTAGAGTCCCCACGGCCCCAAAGCTGGGCCCGATGATCCCCTGAGCTGTTGACTGAGCAGGAGGAGGGAGGCCCCAGTTCCACGTTACACCAGAGCCGCAATGCTGACCGTGAGACCTGAGCCCCCACCCACACCCACCCTGGTGGGAAACAGGTTGGACCCTGGCCCCTGCGGGGGCGGGGGACGGGGGGGGGGGCGATAGGGGTGTGGCGGTGCAGCTCACCAAACCCAGGCCTAGTTCCTCACCACTCCTCCCGGTACCCCGCGCCGTCCCATCATCCCTGCCTTCTCACACCTCCCAACCCCCAGTTTCTCAGTGCTCGCTGGTCTTCCCCAACTTCCGGAAAGGTGACTGCAGAGGGGCTCCCCCAAATCACCTGCTGTCAGCCCCCCAACCCAGCCCAACTTCCTAGGATTCCAACCATGCCGCTACCAACTCCCACACACTCCCCCTCCGCGCGACCCCTCCTCCTCTCCTCTAGCTCGTCTTCTCTCCCGGTTCTCTCTCTCCATCCATCTCTTCCCGCTCAGTGCACACACACACTCCATCCCCCCCCACCCTTCGCCGCCCACGCTTCTTCTTCCCTAGGCTCTCACCACCCGGACCGTCTGCCGGCCCCCAAGACTTGGTCCACATGAAACTCTGGGACTGTCCAGGTTTCGGCTGCAGTCGCCACAACCAGATACACACACACACACCCACACATACACCGAGAGATACACAGACACACACCAGAGAAACAGGCAGACACTGTGTCCACTCTAACAGGCTGACAGTCATGCACTCACCAACACAGGCTCAGATGGCCCCACAAACCCCAAAGCCCTCTCTCAGTGACACCAACACGGGGCCAGGTACACATACAGCGACACACGCTGACAACACCCACCTACCCACATTCACACACGGTTCCTGTTGGGCCTCTTTTGATTCTGCCCTACCAACTTGGTGAGACCCTGGAGCCGTGTCCGCCCCCTGCTCCCCGCTGCTCTAAACTGCGCGTAAGGGTTGGCACCAGCCCGCCGACGGCCGGCTAGGGACGCGGGTCTGGACGCGTGTACAGCCCCGGGTTCCCCGCAGCCGCGGCCCTAAGTGTGGGCAGAGGCCGCGGGGCCCCGCGCGCGGATTGAAGCCCGGGGGAGCGGCGAGGAGCCCGCGGGAGCTCGGCGCGGCCCGTGCACAGCTCCTCCGCGGGGCGGCGCGACGCGGCGCGGCCCTTCCGGAGAGGACCGCTCGCCGAGCCCCTCGGACCCGGGAACCGACAAGTTTGGACGCCGCGTACCCCCCGCGTTGCTGAGGCCCCCGCCCAGCCTGAGTCCGGCCGCCCGCCGCGCTCACCGATGTGGATGATGGAGTCGGCCCGCACCGACACGCACTGGCATATCCAGGGGAGAAGCCACAGCGTCAGCGCTTCCATGTCCCCCGGGCGCGCGGCTCATCCGCCCGGGCCCGGGGCGAGGCCGAGGGCAGCGCGGAGCCGGGAGGCGCCCGTCCGGGTGCAGTCCCGGGCAGCTCCCCGGGAGAGCCGAGCCCGCCCGTGCGTCTTCCCCCGCACGCCCGCCCCTGCGCCCGGCGCCCGCCCTAGCCCAGCCCAGCCCCGCGCGATCGGGCGCCCGCTCCGGCTCCGGTGGCGGCTGCGGTGGCGCTGGCAGCCCGAGCCCAGGCCGGCGCGGCGGGGGCGGCCGGCGGCGGCGGTGTTTCCCGCGGCTCGGGCGGCTTCGGAGGAGGTGGAGGCGGCGGCGGCGGCGGCCGGGCCGGCGCGGCGGATCCGGGTTCGCTGTGTGTCTGAGCCCCGGCGAGGAGCGAACTGCGGAGGACGCCCCCTCCCCTCCCCCTCCCCCTCGACTCCGCTCCCCCTCCCCTCCCTGCCTGCCTCCCGCCCCTCCGCCCTCCTCTCGACCACGTGACTGCGGAGCCTCAGCCTCGCCGCGCGGAGCTCGCCGGCTCGCAGCTCGGAGGGGGCTCCGGGTGCTCCGCGCTCCCAGCCCAGGGGACACTCGGAGGCTGGCACCGCGGCGGGGACCCGCCAGGGCTGCGGCGCGCAGAGACTTAGCGGACCTGGGCCTCGCGCGCCCCCCCCCGCACCCAAAGGCGGGAGAATGGAGAAGGGTTGGGCACGGACTGCCCTCAGAGGGTCCCGGAGCGCCCTGGCGCCCGCCGACCTCAGCCGCGGAGCGTCTTGACCATGCCCCCTGCCTCGGGCAGAGAGCCCCTAGCAGAGCCGGACCAGGGGTAGCCGAGAGAGAGACGAGGCGGAACGTTGAGTTGGGCATTGGGATGCAAGGGGAGTCAAAGGGGACCGGCCGCGACCCCTGTGAGCTGTCACCGAGCAGAACGGGGACCGCTGACTCGAACCCTAGCTAGCCTCGCGGACCTCGGCCGGCGCCCATCCCCCGCCCCGCGGGCCCCGCGCTCAGCCGGGAGTCCGGCAGGAGGCTCGGACTCTGAAGCCCAATTCATGGCCGGAAACCGGCGCAGCCGTGACCGCGGCGCCTGGACGTGAGGAGCCTTCCAAGAGGCCGGTGTGCTCAGACTCCGAGTCTGCACGGAGCCTTCACGCGCGAGCCCGGGCGGAGAGCCGGCTTCTCGTGGCCAGCGCCAAGCGAGGCTCTCTCCGCAGCCTGGTGAATGCCTCCAGCCGGCCACCAATTTTAGCGTTAAGTTCTTTGGTCTCGAGCCGGGGAGGAGGTGGCAAGCCGGACCCGCAGCTCACCCCTTCCCCCCACCCCACCCTAGCACAAGTCCCAGAGAATCTAGGCTCCACGTGGCACACCCAAGATTTCAGGGTGACAGCTGGGCTTTCCTAGACCGGGATTCCACAGAAGCTCGGTCTGGGCGCGCCTGGCAGAGCCAAGTACAAGGGGTCGCTCCCACGAGCCAGGGGGACGCTCCTTGGCCCTGTCGATGACCCAACCCCAGGCCCCTGCTGTGCTCCAGGCCATGCGCTGGGTGCGCGGGATTCCAAAAAGCTCAGCGACATTCCTTGCCTGGAACTCCCCGCGCAGTGGGAGAGGCAGACACCTAAACAGATCATTAAAAGATGTGGCGAGGACCCTGAATGAGCTGTGTATGCACAGGCACATCCTCGGCTCTGCGACGGCCTAGGAAGAAGAGCCAGGGATGGCTTCCTGGAGGAGGTGACAGTTCTGAAGGCTGAGTGGGAGTTACCAAGAAAGAAGGAAGGGAGTTTTCCAGGATTAAATGCTGATTAGCGAGCCAAGGCAGGAAGAAAAAGAAGTGTGAGTGTGTGTGTGTCCCAAGCAGTGAGCCTCAGAAGAGTCATTGGCAAATTTTACTTTGGAAAGGTGGGGAGGAGGCTGTGCAGAGGGGACAGAAGCAGTGAGGCGGTCCTTGCAGTGGTTGCTGGGGCTGCGCTGGGTGGGCAGGGGCAGCCTGGTGGAGAGAAGCTGGGTTGGAGAAACCAAAAGGCACCACATGGGCAGGCAGTGGCTTCCAGGATGAGGGGGCCAGTGGGTGAGAAGAGAGGAAATGACCGTACCTGCAGGAAGCTGGGCTACCTGGATGAGTGTGGTTCCCACACAAAAGCACTTCCTCAAGAAACCTGTCTTTGGGGCCTTGAATTATGAAATATGCCCAACCCAGGCTCTCCAAACCCCCATGCCTCCATTCTCATTCTCTCAAAATTCTACCATTCACTGGCTGAAAAGTTGTAGGGAGAAGGGAAATAAAGGATGGTTTTTATTATACAACAATTTGGTTCCTGTGGGGACAGTTTCCACCCTGGAAGGACTGTGGGTGTGGTCAGGGGTCAAGGACTCCCAGACTCATTTGTTTGGGCCCCAGCAGTGTGTTAGTAGAGTAAGCATGTGATACTTTGAACCCAGTGAGATGTTTTCCTTGATGCATATTATGCAAGGCACAGGTATCATGATTGCAGTGGGACAAGCCTCAAGACCCCCTTCCAAATATTAAGAAGGCAGCCCACCAACGCATGCGTGCAGTTTTGGAAAGACTTCTATCAGTTTCTAGTTCAGATGATGAAGTGGATGATGAGGTTCCTCTGTTTTGAGACCTGAGGGTTACAATCCCCAGAAGGAGCTGGCCTGGGCAGCCTTAGCTCCTGTCCTGGGTACCCCCTTCCCTTCCATCTTCCACAGTGTGGGGTCCTTCACCACCCTCAGATGCTCATCAATTAATGCTCATCCTCATATACTCCCAAGCTAGGCCAGTTTCCTCTGCCAGACTGGAATGCCCTGGGTACCCCCTGCCTGTACACAAGGGCACTCTGTATAGGTCCCATTTCTCCTAGAGCAGGGAGCAAGGCCCAGAGATCACTGGAGCCCTCTGCCACCCACCTCTAGGCAAGACGATTTGAATCGTCTCTGCCACGTAAAGTTGGGATTGCTAGATTCAGGGACATAACTGGGGCTTTATCAGGCTCATCAAGTCCCTAACTACTTATTGATTCTGGCCAGCTCCGTCCCTTTAAGCCTTGATGACCTCCGGGACTGCAAAAACTGCCTGCCCAAACCCAGGCTTTTGGGGAAGCAATTCTACTCAGTGAACAAGTTCACCCCTACTGTAACATTTAGCTAAAGAAGATAGATTAGCAATCTCTGGGTCATACGATGCATTCCCATTTCACAGAGAGGAAAACTGAAGCTCAGAGAAAGGAGGGACTTGCCCAAGGCTCCTGGTGAGTTGCTGGTAGACCCAGGACTCAGTACTGTTGGTTTGCTCCTCACTACACAAAGGAATTAAAACCGAGTCAGTAAATCATTCTTTTGCACAGAATTCAGCCAACAAAGATGGTTGCTTTTTCTAAAGAGATTTTGTTACACTGATTCTCACTACACTTACCACAGGCAGGCACTGTGCTCAGTACTCTACATCTTATCTATGAGATGGTATTCCCATTTGACACACAAGGAAATTGAAGGAGTGTGCAAAAAAATAAACAGGGTCCATCAGGAATCTCACCTGGAACACTCCTAGAAGCTAAGAGTTTGCTGCCAATGCTGCAGATGAAATGTCAAGGCAAAGAGAAAGGCATGGTGGTCCACTTAGAAGCTGCAATCATTGTAACTTAAAGCTTTCTCTTTCCAGAATTGCAGACCTCTCCTTCCTCTGTCGCTTTCTTTCTCACCCCACCAATAAATGAACTAAGGAAGGGCCAGCTGGAGTCCTGACCCTCCCAGGGATCTGTTGCCCTGGCATAGTCCCTGAGGAGCTGCCTGCTCATGTAGAACAACCAGTGCCCAACCTCTGCAGAGGTGCCTCCTCCCCAGTCATGTTCCTCCTAGACAGGCCCCAGACTAGGCATGATACCATACCCTAAAAGGTCTGACCTCCTCTCTCCCCACATACAGCCCACCTGGGATTTCTAAGACAATTCAGCCCAGGACCCTGCATGAGGGTTACTGCCAGCAAGAGAGACCAAGGCCCAGCTGGGGGTATTCTCTGTAGGCTTTGGCATGGAAGACCAGCTCTCAAGTACGCAAAAGGGGGCTGACCCCAGTCCTGGTGTCAACCCCCAGGGAGAGGCTAGCCAGCATCTTAGAAGGAGCCAGGCTTGGAGCCCTGCAGCCTGAGTTCCAGGCTGGGCCCAACCCCTGGGCTCCAGGTAACCCACCTCCTCCCAGGATCTGAGCTTAGGAAATCCCTCGTAACCCACCAGCATTTAAAAAAAAAAAAAAAAAAAAAAAAACCAAAAAACTATTTATTGCTTATTTCACCCCTTCCTTCAGTAGCTGCCTTTGGCTCTTCTGTTGTATGTTAACTGCTCAGCTCTACTTTGTCTTCCTTACCCCTTTTTATCAAATTCTTTCATCTCATTTTTACTGTTTCTCAGCTTGTATTTATTTTATTTGATTTTCTTTTGTATTTCCATATTTTTTTATTTTATGTTTACTCTTGGTTAGCCTCATGGGTTTTATTTTCAATTTCCCAGGCTGGCAAACTTTTGCATCATTCGTTCTGTTAGTCCAACTTTCTATTCATTTAATCTTTGGTTTCCCGAGGTTGGGGTGGGGGGTAGCCTGAAGCTACCCTCCCTGTACCTACCTTGCTGGAGCCACCAGGACAGGACCCATGGGTGTGTCCCCGCCCCCTGTCCACACCCAGCCTCACACCTTTTCCAGATATCTTTTCTATGGCACTGCCCATGGCACAGGGCAGGCAGCCCAGGTGGGGAGGGCTTCTATTTGCTGGAGCCATACCCCATGGGCCAAGGAGGAGGAAGGAAATCACACACAGTGTTTCCTCCCCAGATAGGAGCACTTCATTTGTGCAGGCCAAAGGCTCCTTTTTATTCCCATTATACAGTTGGAAACGGGCCCTGGATTGGGTACTCAGTCTGCCTATACCCAAGGTAGTCCAAAAAGTCACCTGTATGACAAGTTGCTGCCTTCGCAAAAACAAACTAGAACCACAGAAATCTGGTCCCTGGACCCAAGCTCTCTAGGCAAGATGGGTGGCAGGATCAAAACCACCAGCCCAGGCCCGGCTGGGTCTCTCATGCTGACATCCAGGGTTCCCCTAGCCCCCCAGAATCCAGCAAGGTCTATCCCTTCCTTAAGCTCCTCCAAAGGCCAGAAGAGGCAGGCCAGAGTCTGCACAAACTTGTAACGAAATAACACCGGAAAGCAAAAGGGAAGGAAGGTTCAGCTTCCAAGAAGGAGCCCTGTGAGCTGTGTTCTCAGGCCCGGCCACCGGGGGCGCCCTGTGCCTGAACCTCCTCCTGCAGCAGCGACCCTCCAAGTGTGCCCAGATCTAAGATGTTCTTCACAAGAGGCCGGCGCTTTTGGGACTCTAGACCTGCCCCACTTCCATCAGTCTTGCACGTGGATGCCCTGAAACATTTGTGCGTGAAGAAAGCATTCTGCAGCTGAGAGTCTAAAGCTCAAAAACCACAGCCACAAAGAGTCTCTCCCTGAGCCTGAACACTGGCCCGGCCCCTCCCAGGCTGCTTGTTGGGGTCCCTGCTTCTTAGCTACAAGGCCTGGGGGGGCTTCTCTCCCCTCTCCCTAGCCCTGGGGCTCTGCAACTCTTTGCTTTTTTGTGTTTGGGGAGCTCCTGGTTCCCCAGGTGGCACCAAGTGGCAGGGAACCAAATCCTGGCCTGTATGCCCATCCCCAGAACCAAAGTCAGGCTCCCACACCCTCATTAGCCACAACCTTGCTGACCCGGGACATGGGGGTCAGAGGCCCCCCGACCCGCCCACCACTGCCCAGGGCTCCTCCTGCCCTTGCCACCTGCTGAAGTGGGTCCCTGCAGTGGGCTCCATGCAGGTTGACCTGAGACTTTGAACTGAGTCAAGGAAGAGATGCACTCCAAGCAGAGAGAATAGCAAGAGGAAAAGCATGGAGGTAGAAGCACATAAAGGAGCACAGAGGGGCGAACAGCAAGGTGTGAAGAGGAGTTGGTGGACGGGCCAGGGTGGAAGTTGCCAGAATGATCCTAGTGGGCGACCCACTCCCTCCTGGACAGGTCTCTACAGAGCAGGGGCTGGGCTGGCCCCACAGCAGCCAGTCAGGTCAGCCATCGAGTCTTCAGTGGGCATCCTGGGGAAGCCATAGGGCCTGATCCACAAGAGCGTCCAGACAAAGGGGTGAGGCCCTTGTCCCCCTGGCCACCAGGATGCTCATAGGAGACTGTCCCATCTGGGTCTGTGCCAGTCGTATGTCCTCTGCCCTCCCCAGGGATAGGCCTGCAGGTGTCCACAGGTGAAGTGGGGCCGTAGGGCTCACTGCAGCCTGCTCCACATCTGTGAGGGGTACCCAAGTGTCAGCCAGCACACCAAGCTGGGAGTTGCACAGTGGAGACCCCAGACACTTGGTTAAATGAATGAGAGAGGCCCACCCATCCCACCTCTTCCCATCCTAAGTCAGGTACAGCCCAGCAGCTCCCACCAGCGTGGCTCTGCAGCCCCTCAGAGCTGAGCCCCCACTTTCCCAAGGGAGCAAGGATCAGGGGAGCTACATCTGCCTGGAGCCCTGGCTCTTCTGGCAAAGAACCCCTTCCCCAGAGCCGCCTTCCTTCTTTGTAGTCCCCCTGCTCACGGACACACCCATTTACAGGAGCAGGCTTTCTAGCCTGTAAACCTCTTCTTTTATCCGGTGATGGAATGAGATTGTGATTGATGTTCTCTGTCTGGGTGTCATGGTGCATTTAGCAGTCTGTAAACCCAAAGGCTGAAGGTGCTACCTTCCAGGGATGTCCTGGGCCTCGGCTTGGCGCAGGGGCTGCCCAGCACTCCTTCAGAAGAGACGGGGAGATGGCGCAGGCCCTGGGTCCACTGCTGACATGCTGGGCAGCCTTGGGCAAGGTCCCTAACTTCTAGGAGCTACATCTACAAAATGGAGAGACCCAGGGTTTGGGTGTGGAGAACACAAGCAGGAGTAGGAGGAAGTATAGAAGGGAGGCCCCCAGGGCAAGAAGGGAAGCTGCACGTGTCTGACGCTTGCCAAGTGCCAGGCCTGTGCACAGCGGCACTGCACATGCCTCACTGCAGGGAGCTGGCAATGCAAGGAGAAGTGGGTGGCGATGGCGAGGCCCTGAGGAGGCAGGCCTCCCTGGTCTGCTCTGTCTCCAGGATCAGGACGGGCCAATGATAAAAGCGGAGGCAGGGAGAAGCTGCCCTAGGAGGAGAGAACAGTCCTCAGAGGTCAGAGGGGAGGGGCAGCCTGCCTGTCACCTGCTCATATGGTTGGTGATCCACACAAGACCCTCTGAGAATGGGTTCTCATCTGCAGTCTACAGATGAGATCACTGAGGCTCAGAGCAGTAAATGGGTGTGATAGACTGAAAGGTATATACCAAAAGTCAGCCATGTCCTAATCCCCGGAAACAGTAAATGTCTCCTTATTTGGAAAAAGTATCTTTGCAGATGTGATTGAGATGAGGAGATGGTCGTGGATTGTCTGAGTGGGCCCTAAATGCCTTCACAACTGTCCATGTAAGAGAGGCAGAGGTAGACAGAGACACAAGCCAAGGAATGCCAGCAGCCACCAGAAAGGATGGATTCTCCCCTGGAGACTGTGGAAGCACAGCCCTGCCAGATTTCAGACTTCTGGCCTCCAGTACTGTAACAGTAAATTTCTGTTGTTGTAAGGCCCCCAATTTGTGATGATTTGATAAAGCAGTCCCAGGAGATGAACATAATAAGGAAGTCAGAATGCGAACCCATCTGGGTCTGGCACAGGCCACGAGGGCCTGTGCATGGGGACAAACTCCAGCTTGTTTCAAGAGAAACAAGCTCTGCATCAGCCCAGGCTGCACACATCCACCGCTCTTGCAGACCAGCCAATGGAGAGAGCTAGGGCAGGCCAGCAAGGCAGCCAGCAGAAGGAAGCAGCCGTTACTGGGGCAGCCATGGACCTGCACTTCACCTTATCCTCTCAAAGCTGTGCTCACCTGCGGGGACCCACAAGACCAAAGGGGACAGGAATCAGTAGGAGAGGCCTCAGGTGCCTCTCAGGTTGTCTGGGACCAGCTGCATCTGCCTTCACTCTGCTCTGCTTTCCTATGCAGCAATCCAACCCTACCCTCTGTCTTAAGACATAATAAGCCCTTTGTTTCCTCTATGCAAAAGATTGTTTTAATATCAAGTTTGATTTAGAAAATGCCAGAAAATATAAAAAAGGAAATTACAATCACTCATTACACCACCTCCGTTTTCTTCGTGACCTTCCTTCAGTTGGGAGTGGCCTGGCCCTTTCTGACCAATGAGAAGTTGGCTGAAGGTCTGTTCCTCAATAATAAAAAGGCAGCACCTCAGGAAGAGAAAGACTGTGCTCTTCCCCTTGTCCCCCTCTTTTACCCACCTGAAACGTGGAGAGGAGATTCAGAAGAGAGGCTGCCCGTCTTGTGACCTTGAGAAGCCAAGCATGGACTGACAGCCTCATCCCAGGACAGCAGAGCCACCAGAAGACAGGGCTGGACTTTCTCAGCCCTGGACACACGAGACAGTAAAGCCCTTGACTATCTGAAAGTTTTCAAAAGTAACACAATCCTAACTGATACCGCCAACCAAAAATAACCACTTTGAAATTCTATTTTCTTCCTGTCCTCTTTTCTACTCAGGTATACTTTTTAAATAGAAGCAGACTAAAGTATCACTACCTGGAATTAATTTATTTTTCACTTGTTTATTGTGTTTCCCCCTATAAAAGATAAGCCTCATGAGAAGAAGGATACTGTCTATCTTGTTTATAATTGTATTCCCTGTATCTAGAATAATGCCTGGCATGTCAAGATGTTCAATAAATGTTAGTTAAATCAATGAATTAATTAATGTGTGAATGAACATTTTAATGTGAGTACTTCCCCGTGCCATGAAATTGTTTCCTGAAAACATTATTTTTAATGGCCAATTACAGTTCTAGCCCATGAATCTATCAAATTTTATTTAACCAGTCACTTGCTGTGGGATTTTTTTTCCAATTTTCATCATCATAAATAATGCTACCATAAAAATACTTATACAGGCATTTTCAGCTCTTATGCAATTATTTTCTTAGGATAAATGCCTAGAACAGTTATGCATAATTTAAATCTCTTAATACATATTTCCAAAATTGCTCTTGAAAGCTGTTTTTTAAAACCAATTTACATTTTCATGAGCAGTTCATGAAAGTGTTTGTTTCTCTGCACCTCTACCAACACTAGGCATTATTAATTTCTAATGTTTTTTTAATTTCGATAAATGAAAAGTTGTACCTCAAAGTTGTTTAATGTGCATTTCCTGATCACTGGGGTCACTGAGTTTTCTTTTGCCAGTTTGTGGCTCTTTGGCAGGTCTTCTCCTGCCCCGGGCTTTTAAGGGTGGGATGGGACTTGCATCTGCCATCACCTGCTGGAGGTGTATGACCACAGATGTTGAAGGTGGAGTTCCCTTGGCCAGCGTTCAAGCTCCTCCAGGAATTGTTGGGGAGGGCAGCCAAGAGCTAGACCCTTGGAGTCCGTGAGATTCCAGGACTGGAATCATTGAGCTTGGACCTTCCTTTCCAGGAAGCCAGGCCACTCCCCTGGTCCAGGTTAAGGGGCCTGGTGGGAGAGACAGGTCCTGGTGAGAGGCCCCGAGTCTGACAGCAGGATCTTGGGTAGGCTGAGGTAGGGACAGACCTGCTGCTGGGAGCTGGCAGGGGCCAAGGAAGCTAATGCCAGGCCCAGAGAGGCCGAGAAAGCAGTTAAGGACTTCTGAGAAGGCCTTAGAAGAAAAGAGTTAGAAGAAAAAAGGGGAGGCATTCCAGGAAGCAGACCCTGCACAAGCAAAGACACTCAGCAGGTTGAAGAACGGGGTGTGCTCATGCCCGCCCAGATCAGCCCTCTCTCCAGGACCACACAGCCAGCCACAGCCAGAAGCAGAAACCCGCACGCACATCCTCAAGGCCACACTTCCCCTCACGTCCGTCACACATGCCCACATCATTCCCAGGCGTGGGGCCCTTTGGCTATTTTTTTTTATCCTAATGGGAGTGAGGATCAACTCACTCCCTAAAGAAGACCTTGGTGGAGGTTGTTAAAATAGCTCCTGCGCCCTCACTCTGCACCTGGCCAGGCCCAAGCCCAGCGACACCTCCCAGTTACCCCCATTTCACAGATTGGGAGGTTGTGTACTGGGTGAGCACACGACCAAGCACTTGCGGGCTGCGCAAGGGGCCAAGAGCCCGTACGCCGAGGGGGTGGGGAGAAGGCAGCGGGGCGCCCAGACCCGGAGGTGCGCCGGGCCAGCGTGAGACCGCCGTCTCCCTGCTCTCATGCCCACCACGCCTGCCAGAGGCTACCGGGCAAGGGACCCAACGACTGATTTCCCGGGCTGGACCCACTGCGCCGTCTAGGAGCAGTCGTGGTGCAATGCTGCCCTCTGCCGGCAGCCTGGGGAAGAGGCCCGGCTGTGGCCAGCAAGAGGCCCAAGAGAGGACTGGGCTCAAGGATACAGGGGCCTTGACTGGGACCGGGAGAGCCGTGGACGGCTGGGCGGTCAGTCGGCAGCCCGACAGGGCCTGACCTCACTGAAAATAACAGCAATAACTGCCAACACTTATTATGAGCCAAGCACTATTCTAATGCTTTACACTCATTTAATCCTCACTCAATCCTTAGTAAGGGAGGAACACTAATTTTTCCTATGTAACAGAAGGGGGAAACTGAGGTACAAGAAGGTTATGTAACTTGCCTAGCTATAAGTGGCTGAGTAGGATTTGAACTCAGGCAGTTTGGTTTCACAGCACTTCAACCTTTGAACCATCTGATAGAACCAGGAGAGGGAGCCTCTGCCTTTACATGTCCCAACATAGTGTCACTTCTACAAATTCTAGAGATGGAATCTTATGGCCAGGCCACCGCCGCAGAAGAGCAGACAGGTGTCCTATATCCTCAATGATGAACCATTCTCCGTCTGGGCCACGTGCAAGGACTGAGGCCCTGGATTTCCCACGGGCCTAATGGACTGCTCTGAACCTTCCCTGAGTCTGTAAAAGGCTAGCATCCAAGCAGATCCCAGAATCCAAGGAAATGACTTGGGTGGCCTTTGTCATAGGCAGGAAGAGGGCCTGGGTAGGCCTTTGTGAAGGCGTCTGTGTGCAGCGTCTGTCCTCCCCGCAGCGGGCAGCTCTGGTCTCCTCTCATCTTATCCTGGTTACTGCAAGTTTCAAGCTCAGTCTTCTCTGAACTACAGGTCAAATTATGACACCCTGTTTAAAACCCTTTATTACAACTCAACAACAACAAGATTTAAAAATGGACAAGACTTAAATAAACATTTCTCTAAAGAAGATATGCAAATAGCCAATAAGCACATGAAAAAATGTTCAACATTACTGACCATTAGGGAAATGCAAATCAAAACCACAATGAGATACCACCTCACACCCATTAGGATCAAAAAAATAGCCAAAGCAATAAAAAATAACAAGAGCTGGTGAGAATGTGAAGAAATTGGAATTCTGTGTACTATTGGTGGGAATGTAAAAATGGTACAGCCCCTACTGAAAACAGTATAGCAGTTCTTCAAAAAATTAAAAATAGAATTACCATATGATCCAGCAATTCCACTTCTGGGTATGTACCCAAAAGAATTGAAAACAGGATCTGAAAGAGATATTTATATATCCATGTTCATAGCATTCACAATAGCCAAAAGGCAAAAGCAACTCGAGTGTCCATTGACAGATGAAAAGTTTTTTAAAATGTGGCATATTTTAAAAAGTTTTTTAAAATGTGGCATACATACAATGGAGTAGCTTTCAACTTTAAAAGGAAGGAAATTCTAACACATGCTCTGACATGGAAGAACCCTGGGACATAATGCTAAGTGAATAAGCTAGTCATGAAAAGGAAATTCTATATGCTTCTACTCACATGAGGTTTCTAGAGAAGTCAAATTCATAGAGACAGAAAGTAGAATAGTGGTTGCCAGGGGCTGGAGGGAGGGAGGAATGAAGGGGAGGTGATGTCTAACGGGTATGGAGTTTCAGTTTGGAAAGATCAAAAAGGCCTGGAGATGGATGGTGGTGATAGTTGCACAACAATGTGAATGTACTTAATGCCACTGAACTATACACTTAAAAATGGTTAAGATGGTAAACTTTATGTTACGTCTACTTTATCACAATAAAAAATAAAAGTAAATTAAATTAAATAAACCCTTTACTGGGCCCTCTGGCTGCAGAGCAAAGGTCAGACCCCTCACACTGTAGTGAACTTCTGCAGGACTGGCACCCAGTAAGTCCCCTTCCCCTGGGAACTGCACCAACACTAGGGGCTCTAGCAGGAGTAACCAAGTTCCTCCAAGACCCTGCCCCAGACTGCACCTCATTGGTCCAGAGATGGCCACCTCATCCTAACCAGCCCAATCAGCATCCTTCCCCAGCTTGTTTTTAACCGGAAGAAGAAGAATCAGTCCCTCTCAGGTGATAGTAAATGTGTAATATGAACTCAGGCGAGGGGAGCAGACATGATCCCCACTCTCCAGTTGCAGTGAGTTTCTGTCATATGTTCTCGTCACTACAACCAGACAATAATGCCTAAAACAAACCCCCCCAAAGGCCCCCAGTGCAAAGCAGTTCAGAAACCCTAATGAGCCCACTACTTCCCACCCCCCAGTCTTTGCTCATGCAGTTCCCTCTCCTAATGATGCCTTCTTTCCTGAGTAGTCCAGTGAGAAAGTACTCAGTCTTTAAGATAAATTCAAACTCCTCCAACCAAGAAGCCTTTACACCCACACTCCAACCCTGTGTAGAACCGCCCGTCCTGGTACTGCCTTTAGCTGTAGCAACCCCCATCTCACATATCTATTTTTATGTCTGCCTCCCAACTAGCTAGAAGAGTCGCAAAGGCAGAGGCTCATCTTTGTGTCCCCACTACCCAGATTAGGGTCTGCCACCTACTGAGTGCTCAATAAATGTTTTTTGAACGAATACATAAATTCAAAGTAAATATCACCAACCCTCTTTTATAGAAACAACAACTGAGGTTCCAAGATGTAGAGTGCCAAACCCCATACATCCCCCTGTCTAATCCTATCTCGCCAACTCCTAGAACACATCCACTGTGCCCTTGGAATTCCTGGTCAATCACATAATCAATAAGAAATCTACATCTGAATACATCATCATAGCAAAACAACAGAAAACCAAAGACACAAAGAAAAGTCTTAAAAGCTGGAGGAAAAAGAACCAGATTCCTTAGACTCATAGTTGACTTCTTAAGAGCATGCATACACACAGCAGAAAATAGTGAAATGGTGGCTTCAATGAGCTGAAAGAATATTTCTAACCTAGAATTCCAGACTGAGGAAAATATATTTTTCAAGAATGATGATGAAATAAGGATTTTCAGGCAAATAAAAACTCAGAGTTCATTTAGAAGCATATATTCACTGAAGGAAATGCTAAAGGAGATATTTCTTGCCGACAGAATGAGATCCCAGATGGAAGGACGGATACACAAGGAGGAATGAGAGGCAAAGAGCATTAAATATGTGGGTAAATATAAATGAACACCGTCTGCAACAGTAACGTCTACAGAGTTAAAAAAATTCAGAAATAAAATACAGACAATACCTGTGTTGTCAAGGAATATGGTAAAAATACTGAGTAACTGTGGATTTGGGTAAATTAAGAACACAGACTTTAATTTTGAGGGAAAACACACACACACACACACACACACACACACACACACAGAGGAAACTTCAGAGAGAAAATGAAAAGATAAAATATAATCAAAACCAAGAAAGCAAGAAAGGGGGGAAAAAGAAACATAGAACGAGGTGACAAATAGAAAGCACAAAATAAAATGGTATTTTTAAACACAAATACATTAATTATTATATTCAATGTAAGAGAATTTAATGCTTTAGGTAAATGGCAGAAGGTAGTAAACTAAATTTGTTAAAAATCTAATATATGTTGTTTACAAACATCACATTTAAACATAAAGATACAGAAAGATTGAGAGCAAAAGTAATAAAAGTAATATGCTATGTGAATACTGACCAAAAAAGAGTTCGTGTGGTCATATGAATATCTGACAAAATAGATTTTAAGGCAAAAAAGTATTACTAGAGATAAAGAAGGCTATCACATGATGGCAAGAGGTTCAATTTACTAAGGAGACATAACAATTTTTAATTTGTACGCATACTGTCTCAAAATATATAAAGTCTCAAAATTGAAGATCTACAAAAGGAAATAGACAAATCCAAAATTTATATAATACAAATCTGTCAGTAATAGATAGAAAAAGCAGTCAAAAGCAGTTAAAATTTAGTGAAGAAATAGACAATTTGAGCAATTAACACATTAGGCCTAAAGGATACATCTAGAACTCTGCACTCAATGAGAAAAGACTACCCATTTTTTTCAAGTGTGCGTGAAACATTTATAAGAAGACCAGGCTTAATTGAAGTAATATTAATCATGATTTATAACAATAATGTAATTAACTTGGTAATTGATAAAAATATAATTAGAATACCGCCATATATTTGAAAATTAAGAAATACATTCCTAAACAATCCAGTGGACAAAAAGGAAATGACAAATAGAAATTAGAAAATATTTAGAGCAGAATAATAATAAAATGCTACATGTCAAGATTTGTGCTTCTGTCTAAGTAGTCCTTAGAGTACTTACAAGGAGATTTACATAGTCTTGAAGAAAAAAGGCAGAAAATTAATGGGAAAGCATATATTTCAAACATTAGAAAAAGAAAAGTAAAATAACTCAAAAAGTTAGAATAAAGAAAATAACAGAGTAGAAATTAATAATATATAAAACACGCATACAAAGAATGCAAAAGAGAGATCAAAGCAAAACAAAAGGCCAAAACTGGTTCTTTAAAATGACTAACAGAGTTGAAAACCTCTGGCAAGGCTGATCAAAAAGCGGGAAAGAGAGAAAGAACACACACACACACACAACCACAGCAACCAAGATTAAGAAAAAGAAAAACTAATTAAGGATCATGTAGACATTAAAAGTAATGAGAAAAGGAATTTCCAGTCGAGATGGCATAGTCGGTAGACGCTGTGCATGCCTCCTCTCATAACCACTAAACTACAGAACAATCATCACTGAGAATCACCTGAAGTCTAACTGAACAGAAATCCCACAAGTAAGGACAAAGAGAAGATGCCACCTCAAGACTGGTAGGAGAGGTGGAGCTGTGGAATGGGCTGATCCTACACCTGCGTGTAACCATTAAAAATCAGAAGGGCTATCTCACCTGCAGAGGTCCCACCAGAGGAGCAAGGTATCCCAGCCCCACACCAGGCTCCCCAGCCCAGGGTTCCAGTACCAGGAAGAGAAGTTCCCACAACTTCTGGTTGTGAAAACAAGTGAGGATTGAGGTTGAGTGAAACGGAGGGCTACTGCACTCCCAGCCTCTCCTTTTAAAGGGCCTGCGCACAGACTTACTCACTGGCAGACCCACTCATTCTGAGCTCCAGTGCTGGGGCAGCAGCTCAAAAGTCACCAAGGACATATGGGGAGGAACTGAATTGTCTGGCTGCAGTGCAAGGACTGGAGGGGTAGCTTCCTCCCAGACAGAAGTGCTGTCAGAATCCACTATTTCTTTGTTGAGCCCTCTTCCCTCTGCGTGCAGATGCAGGTGGCTGCCATATAAGTCTCCATCAACCTGGCTATACTGTTCACCCATCCCTGATGATTCCCTGAAACACTACCCCACAAAACTTTCAGACCCACCCAAGTCACTCCCCGTGGCTTTTCCATACAAATGGCCTGTCTTGGCTCATGCTTCGGACTTTCCTAAAAATCACTCAAAAATTCACAAAACTCAGACAAGCAGCATCTAACCTCAGCGTGCCCCATATCGCTTGCTAAGCAGCCCCCAGTCTGGCACTAGCAGAAGATAGCCTCGATTTGTGGCATGACCTTTCCTAGGCACCTCCAAGCCCTGTGCAGGTAGCTACCATTTGTGGAATGCTTTGTGGCTCATGCCACGTGGCCCCAGGCAGGGCAAAGTCTGCAACTGGACTTGGACTGTGGCGGGGTCCCTCCAAGAATGCCCCAGGGCTGGCACACTGAGTGGCTGGCTTCAGACCAAGCCAGAACACCATCCGGCTGCCTCCATGGGTAACACACCTAAGGGCACACTGGGCAGGCACCAGAGGTCTGCTAAAGTGAATCCTGCTCCATAGGGTCAGCCCCTCCACAACAGCGCTTCCACTGTAGTCACAACCAATCAGCCCAAGGGTCAATCCCTTCCATTGACATGCAAACAGCAACCAAGGCTCAACAACAACAGATGGGCACACACAACCCACAGAAGGACACACCTGGAGCACCCAACTCAGGTGACCAGGGAGACTGTGCCTCGGGGCTCCACAGCACATCTACTACATAAGGCCACTCTACTAAGACCAGAAGACATAGCAGCCCTACCTTTTATAATAACGCATAAAAATAAACACAGGAAGGCAGCCAAAATGGGAAGACAAAGAAACATGTCCCAAATGAAAGAAGAGAACAATGCTCCAGAAAAAGAACTAAACAAAATGGAGACAGGCGATCTTTCAGACTCAGAGTTCCAAACACTGGTTATAAGGATGCTCAATGAACTTAGGGGAAGAGTAAATGAATTCAATGAGAACTTTAACAAAGAGATAGGAAACATAAAAATGGAAATAGAAAACATAGAAAAGAACCAGCCAGAGATGAAGAATATAATAACTGAAATAAAGAATACATTAGAGGGACTCAACAGTAGATTAGATGAAACAGAGGATCAAATAAGTTATTTAGATGTTAAGGTAGCAGAAAACACCCAATCGGAAAAGCAAAAAGAAAAAACAATCCGAAAACATGAGGACAGTTTAAGGGGCCTCTCGGACAGCATCAAGTGTAACAACATTCACATCATAGGGGTACCAGAAGAATAGAGAAAGCAAGTAACTGAAAACCTAGCCCAGGAAGCACAGAGAGTCCCATACAAACATCCCAAAGAGGCCCACACCAAGACACATCATAATTAAAATGTCAAAGGACAAATACAAAGAAAAAATCTTAAAAGCAGCAAGGGACAAGCAGTTAGTTACCTACAAGGGAGCTCCCATAAGACGGTCAACTAATTTCTCAACAGAAACTTTGTAGGTTAGGAGGGATTGGTACGAAATAGTCAAAGTGATGAAAAGCAAGAACCTACAACCATGGTTATTCTACCCAGCAAAGCTATCATTTAAAATCGAAGGACAGATAAAGAGTTTCCCAGACAAGGAAAAGCTAAATCAGTTCATCCAGTATTATAAGAAATGTTAGAGGGGCTTCTTTAAGAAGAAGAAGGAGGAGGCGGAGAAGGAGGAGGAGAAGGAGAAGGAGAAGGAGAAGGAGAAGGAGAAGGAGAAGAAGAAGAAGAAGAAGAAGAAGAAGAAGGAGAAGAGAAAAAACATTTTTTAAAAAATGAATAATAAAATGGCAATAACTACATATCTAACAATAATTACTTTCAACGTAAATGAATTAAATACTCTAATCAAAAGATATAGAGTGGCTGAAAGGATTAGAAAACAACACCCTTACATATGCTGCCTACAAGAGACTCACTTCAGATTGAAAGACACACAGAGATTGAAAGTAAAGAGATGGAAAAACATATTTCATTAAAATTGTGTAATATGGACATTATTACTGTGGTAGCAAAACTTATACCAAATAAAATAAACTTTAAAACAAAGGCTATAACAAAAGACGAAGAAGGACCCAGTAATACCACTTGTGGGGATTTATCCAAAGAAACCCAAAACATTACATTGAAGGGATATGTGCATCTATATGTTCATTGCAGCATTATTTACAATGTGGCCAAGATGTGGAAGCAGCCTGGTGTCCATCAATGAGTGAATGGATAAAGAAGAGATGGTACCCATGTACAACGGACTATTTATTACTCAGCTATAAAAAAATTATGAAATCTTTCCAACTGCCGCAACATGGATGGACCTGGAGGGTATTGTGCTGAATGGACTAGGTCAGAGAAAGACAGATGCAATGTGATTTCACATACATGCGGAATCTAAAGAACAAAATAAATGAACAAACAAAACAGTAACAAATTCATAGATACAGAGAACATTTTTATATTTGCCATCTGGGAGGGGGTTGGGGGTGCGTTAAAAAGGTTAAGGGATTAAGAAGTACAAATTTGTAATTACAAAATAATCATGGGGATGTAAAGTACAACATAAGGAATATAGTCAATAATATTGTAATAACTACATATGGTATCAGGTGGGTACTAGATCTATTGGGGTGATCACTTTGTAAATTATATAAATGTCTAATCACTATGTGGAAACTAATGCAAACAACGTGAAACTAATATAATATTGTATGTCAACTGTAATTGAAAAATAAAAATAAATTTTAAATTAAAATGAGAAAATGTTATGAACATATATTTGAAAATTCAGATGAAATGATACATTTATTTCAAAACTACAAATTACCAAAATTTATATTAAAAGAAGTGGAAAATCTGAGTAATCCTATAATTATTAAAGAAATGTAAATTTTCCAGGCCCAAATGACTTCACCAGTGAATTCTACCAAACATTTAAGGAAGAAATAATGTCCATATTACACAAATTCTTCCAGAGAATAGAAAAGGAGGAAACACATCCCAGCTTGTTTATGAAGCCAGCATAACATTAAAACTTCAGAAAGACAGAAAAATGAAAATTAGAAGCCAACCACTTTCATGAAAGTAAATGTGAAAATTCTAAACAAAACATTAGCCAACCAAATCCAACAACACATCAAGAGGATAATCCATTATGACCAAATCTGATCTATTCTAGAAATGAAAGTTGGTTTAACTTTAGAAATCAACCCGTGACATTTACCACATTGTAATGCATTGAAATAGAAAAAGAGACAGCATTTACAGTAATGTCAAAAACTATTATGAACCTATGGATTATATGGAACAAAAAGTGTGCAGGGAGAAAAATATAAAACTGTATTGACAAGTATCAGAGAACCACTAAGTATATGGAAAGATATATAATGAATAAATATTGGAAGAGTAAATATTGTATGGATGTCAATCCCAATCAAAATCCCAACAGATATTTTTGTGGAACTTTTGTCGAGTGATTTCAAAATTTGTAGGGAGTGTAAAGGGCCGAGATAGTCAAGACATTCTTAAAGAACAAGATGGGGAAACTTACTCTGCCAGATAGCAAGACCTAATATAAGGCAATAGAAAATCAGGCCCTGTGGTATTGACCTAAGGACAGAAAAATAAAATGGAACCGAAGAGGGATCCCAAAAAGGACACTTACACACACAAACAGTTGATGTCTGGCAGAAGTGGCACTGCAGAGCAGTGGGGAAAACTACATTTTTCATAATAAATGGTACTTAAATACCCACATGGGAAAAAGACTGCCACTCACACCACAAACTAAAGTAATTCCAGGTGGGTTAAAGACCTAACAAGGCAAAACAAAATTAGCTTTAGAAAGTTAGAAAGAAAATATTTTCATGACCTTGAGAGAGAGAAACTTCTTAAACAAGATTCAAAAAGGCATTAGCCACAAAAGGGGAAAAAGACATAAAGAGAGTGAAAAGAAAGCCATGATGGAAGAAAGCATTCCAAAACAAGAAGTGACATTAGACTAGTACAGAATATATAAAGAACTCCTATAAATCAATAAGAAAAAGATAAACAACTGCAGGAGATAAAAGCTGACTACAAATTCCTTGCTATTCCTCTCATTGAAAGGTGGAATCTCATTGTTCCTCCCTTGAATCTGGCTGACCTTAGTGACTTGCTTGACAAGTAGAACACATCTGGAACATACATTCGTGAACTTACCACAGTGTGCATACATTGGCAGCACTGTACAAACAGCTCGGTAAGGTATCATAACCTTGGTATATCAGTGTCTCACAGCTGTGTTCATGTTGACGGTGGCGGTGTCTTGCTGAGTGGTGTTCATTATTGATGTTTCGAGGTTTTGTGTGCCGTCACGAGAATATCTGAGCTTGAATTAGAGCAAAGAACACACATTAAATTACTTGGCAAGAGTGGAAGTGAAATCAGGGACATGTTAGTCCAAGTTTTTGGGGATAATGCCATGAAGAAAATGGCAGTGTACAAATGGATTAAATGTTTTTCTGAGGGGACAGAACGCGTCACTGATGAAAAGAGGTCAGGGCGGCCAGTAACAAGCAGAACTGATGGAAACATTGCAAAAATTCGTAGAATTGTGTGTCAAAATCGTTGGCTGACTGTGAGATGCATAGCAGGCCAAGTAAACAACAGAGAAAACAGGAAAATCTTAACTGAAAATCTTGGCATGAGAAAAGTGTGTGGAAAAATGGTCCCAAAGGAGCTCAGCGATGAACAAAAGCAAAGGAGAGTCAAAGTTTTCCAAGACCTTTTGGAGAGGCAAGACTATGTTTTGGACTGTGTTATCACTGGTGATGAAACATGGGTGTACCAATACAACCTGAAACAAAGCATCAAAGTGCACAATGGAAGTCAGCCAATTCTCCACAACCAAAAAATTTCCATCAATCCAAATCAAGAGTCAAAACGATGTTGCTAATCTTTTTTGATATAGGAGGGATTATTCATTATGAATTTGTACCAACTGGACAAACAGTTAACTAAGTTTATTATTTGGAAGGGCTGATAAGGCTGCATGAAAAAATTAGACGACCTGAACTTTTCTCCAACAATTCATGGCTCTTGCATCACGACAATGCACCAGCTCACACGGCACTGTCTGTGAGGAAGTTTTTAACCAGTAAACAAATAACCGTATTGGAACACCCTCTCTACTCACCTGATCTGGCCCCCAATGACTTCCTTCTTTACCCGAAGATAAAGGAAATATTGAAAGGAAGACATTTTGATGACATTCAGGACATCAAGGGTACTACAATGACAGCTCTGATGGCCCTCCAGAAAAAGTTCCAAAATTGCTTTGAAGGGAGAACTAGGCGCTGGTGTTGGTGCATAGCTTTCCAAGGGGAGTACTTTGAAGGTGACCGTAGCAATAAGGCCTGTAGCACTTTTTCTAGGATGAGTTTGCAAAGTTAATTGTCAGACCTCATACAACACTAGGTCAGAAGCCTTGCAGCTTCCACCCAGATCTCTTACAATGCTTGCTCTCAGGGAAAAACAGCTGCTGTGTAAGAATCTGCCTACCCTGAGACTGCCATGCTGTAAGAAAGCCATTCTCTAGCTGGTCCATATCCCAGCCATTGAATCATCCCAGTTGAGGCCAAGAATTGATCAAATTGATGGTTCATGAGCAAAGTAAGTTAGTGTTGCTGTTTTAAACCACTGAATTTCAGGGTAGCTTTTTATGCAGCAATAAAGAACTGGAATAGCAACCCAATAGAAAAATGGACAAAATATTTGAACAGGCATTTTTCAAAAGAGAAAATCCATTAGTGATGGGAGAAATGCAAATTAAAACTAGAATGAGAAACCATTACACACCCATCAAACTGTATGAATATAAATTTACACATCCACTTTGGAAACAGTTTGGCATCATCTATTCAAGCTGAAGATACACACACTCTCTCTGGCCCAGCAATTTCACCGTCACCTCGAGAGACTCCCACACAGGTGAACAAATGACACACACGCTGTCACTGCAGCACTGTTTGTGATAGCCAAAACCTGCAAACAACCCAGATATCCATCTCAGTAGGATACATAAATAATGTGTGATCTAGTTCTACAATGGAATACTACACAGTCGTGAAAATGAACAAGCTACAACTACAGAAACATGAAATTCACAAACATAACATTTAACCAAAGAAGACAAAAACATGCCTGATCACTGCACTGTACACCTGAAGCTGAACAATAATGAATGCCAACTATAATTTTATATATATATATGTATGTATATACTTACAAGAAGCCGAGTACAGCATTAGGAATAGAGACAGTGGAAATGTAATGGCTCTGTGCGATGTCAGAGGGACAGTGGATGGGGGAGGGGGGTCCGCAGTGTGAGGGATATAAAAGATAAACGTCTAAGTATTACTTTGTCTTGTGCACCTAAAACTAATAAAAAAAAAAAAGACAAAAACAAAACGAAACAAAAGTATTATATGCAGTAGCATTCCATTCAGATGAGGCAGACAAAGACAAATACCACATAATATCACTTATATGTAGAATCTTTAAAAAGTTGAAATCATAGAAACAGGAGTAGAAAAGTGGTTGCCAGGGGCTGAGGGGTGGGGAAATAGGGAGAGGTAGGCAAAAACGGTACAAACTTCCAGCTATAAGATGAATAAGGTCTGAGGGTCTAATGTATGACATGGTGACTACAGTTAATAACACTGTTTTGTATAATTGAAATTTGCTGAGGGTAGAACTTAAATGTTCTCACCAAAGAGAGAAAGAGAGAAACTATATGAGGTGTTAATGAACTCGGGGATTCTTTCACAATGCATATAGGTATCAAATCATCACCTGTGCACTTAAAATATCTTCCAATTTAATTTGTCAAGTATACCTCAATAAACCCAGAAAAAATAAAAGTTAAATTTAAACAAATGAAGTTAAATACTAGCCGAAAATGGTTTAGGAATGCATTTAGAGGGTAAAGCTATTTTTTAAAATATTATCAGTAAAGCCAGAACGGTGATTACATCTAGGGCAGAAGGAAAGGATTCTGACTGGAGTGGAGCACTGGGAAGATTTTTTTAGGGTGTTAATAATGTCCTTTTTTTTTTCTCCCTAGGTGATGATTCCATAGGTACCTACTTTATTCATAAAATGGTACATGTGTATTTTATGTGCTTTTCTGTAAATACCAGGGGTGCCAAAAAAATGTACACACATGACTTGTAGTCATCTTTTGTTACCAGTATATATTGAGTATTGCAATTATAATACAGCTTTTTCCTTTCTTAAAACGTGTATACATTTTTTGGCACCCTCTGTATAGTTCACAAGTTAGAAAACAAAACCAAACAAACCAAAAAAAGAGCAGAACCCCCACCCAGCTGCATCCGTGCATACACGCTCTGTTCTGTCTTGTTACTGTGGAGGAAGTGTCCCTGCTCATGGAAAGGCCAGCTCCCCACCGCGGGACATTGCTCCGGCTCTCCTCTTCCTGTCCGGCTCTCCTCTACAGACCCCTCCCATCTCCCTCCAGCAACTACTCCATCTCTCTCCTTCCCTTAAAAGCAAGCAAATACTATCAGAGGCTTGTCTACACTCACCTTGCTCTCTTCATCCCCACCATTCACCTAAACTGCTCTGTCAAGGTCCATGTCAAGGCCATGAATGGCCTCCAGTCACAGGGGTCACCTCCAGTCCTCACCTTGCCCATCAGCATTTGGTACAGCTGACTATTCCCTTCTCTATTACACACTCTCCCCTTGGCTTTAGGGTGCCTACCCTTCCTGGTTTTGCTGTACCTCCCTGGCTGCTCCTGCTCAGTCTCCTCTACTTCCCACCCACATACACACACACCTTTGCTCTTTTTTATTCCCCCTTCTTCCGCCTACCTCGCCCCCCTCCTCCCCCCCCCCCCCCCCCCCCCCGCCTCCGGTTCAAAACGTGGTTTCTCAGGCTAGTTGTGTAGGACACAGCTTCCTGGCCCTGCGCTCCCCAGTGGATCGCCGGTAGTCAGTCGGCTGCTCACAGTAGCTCATGGCAGCTCTCACAGGCACAAGCAGCTCACGCTGGCTGCCCGCCACCCACGGCAGCCCAGCTCTCCAGTTGTTCACAATCTTAGCTGTAGAGGGCGCAGCTCTTTGGCCTAGGAGGGAATCAGCCACCTCAGCGTTAGAAGCATGGCGCTCCAATCTCCTGAGCCACCCCACCCCGGGCCTGGGCACATTTGCTCTTTTCTTTCCACATTCACTTGGCGGATGATCTCAACCAGTTCCGAGACTTTACACACTCTCTCTACACGCATGACTCCCAAATCTCGATTTCTAGCCTAGCCCTCTGGTGAATTCCTGTCTCTTTCATCCAATCAGCATCTAACCAGCATCACCACGTAGAGGTCAAACGTTCAGCTCTCACTGGACAGGTGCAAACGTGAGCTCCTCCTCTCCCTACCCCCAAGCCTGCCTTATCTTCAGCCTTCCCCATCCCAGATAATTCCATCCTCCCTGATGTTCAGAAACGTGTGAGCTTCCCTCAAACCCAATCAACAGCAAATCCTGTCTGCTGTAACTTCAATTTAGGTTCAGAATCCAGCCACTTCCCGCCCCTCCGCCACTACCACCATGGTCTCCTAATATTGCAATAGCAATATTGGTCTGGGGCTCCTGTCTTGTTCCCTGCAGTCTGTCCTCAACAGTGGCAGCCAAAGAGATTCAGGTACTGTGTGTGGATCCTGTCACTCCCCCCGGGCACCTCCTCACAAGGGTTTTCTCTTTACCTCTGCCTCCAGCACCCTGGCCTACGGTATCTGAGTCCCTTGAGCACACCTGTGCGCTTGCCGGTAGTTCTACCCGGAATACTCTTCCCCGACAGATTTCTGCATCAAGTTTTAATCACATAGCCTCTCACGGAAGCCCTCCCAGACTACACTTCTTAGATTTATGAACCTCTTTCCCAAAGTCCCTTTCCTGCTTCATTTTCCCCCTTAAATAATAAGGACTTAGTATTTAACATACTATACTTTTTAAGACCTATTATTTTGTTTAGTATCAGTCTCCCCACATCGGACTGTAAGCACCAAGCAGGCCGGCATTTTGTCGGTTTTATTTACTGCAGCACCTGCATGTGCCTGGCACGTAGAACGGGTCGGTCACTGTTTATTAAAAGAATAAAGATGACTTGCACACGCCGCTTAGTAAAGCGACAAGACTGAACATTTGCACCCAGATGTCTCTGACCACCTATCCTGCGAAGAAGACCCACCTGCTTACTTACTACCATCAAGGAAACTGACTGAGGCGGCCCTGCGGCGGGGCGGGGAAACCACGTCCCCAGCTCGAGGCTCGCGTTCTCCCGGTTCCATACGGTGGAATTCTCTAAAGTCCACGTGTTAAGCCAGTGGGGTGGCGGTGCCGCGGGAAAGCCGCAGAGCGTCTTCTGCGGGAGTCCGGGACGGCGCCAGGAGCCACAGGGCACTGTAGAGGAACCAGAGGGCCAGGTCTGTCGCTGCCGCCAGGGGGCGACAGAGCCCGCTGGGCGCATCTGGACGCCGGCGGCGGGCTGAACCGCTGGCTCCGCGCCTGAGGTTGCCTTAGGTCCCAGCCTCCCACCCCTTTCTGGTACGACCGCTGGGGCCGAGCCGGCGGGATTGAGCGTCCGGAACCCTCGGCCGAGGCATGGCGGTTCCTCCGCCTCTGGTATTTGAGCTAAAATCTGAAGATGAGTCATTATCCAGGTAAAGAGCGGAACGGTGTCTGAGCCTGGGGCATTTGAAGGCTGGGGAGTCCTTTGAAAGAACAGACAGAAAGCCAGTGTAGCTGGATTGAGGAGAGCAAAGCTGGGAGGGCTGCTGGGAGGAGGAGGGGCTTCAGGCCTGGCTAAGGATTTGGGCTTTTTACCAAAGTTCCACTGATAGTTTTACTGTTTATTAGCAGAGTGACACGATAAGGTTTGACTTTTAAATCCCTCTTTCGGATAGAAAGGAGTGAGAAATGGAAGCAAAGAGTGAATCAGGGGCAGCGCCGGTGGTGGCCTGGCCTAGGGGAGTGGAGGGAGATGTGGAGAGGCGGTCAGTCTATTTTGGAGTTGAAATTGATGGGACATGAGGATGAGTTGATTGCATGTGGGGTGAGGAAGAAAGAGGGACCAGACAGACCCCCAGGGTCCTGGTTTGAGCAGCTGGGGAGATGGAGCTGCTGTATGATCATGGGGGTGAGGGGTGGGAAGAGAGTTCCAGAAGGCAATTTGCGTGCGGCTAATTAAAACGTAGACACTTTGATATTTAATCAAATCTGATCCACTTCCCTAATGAAGTCACTGAGAGAAACTACTTAGCAGGGGATTTCCAGCGAAGCTGAGGATATTTTCACTCCAGCTGACTAAAACTGCTCCTGTGCCTGGTGAAGTTGGTCTCTGTTTATACTGGGCTTGGGCCTGGATAAAACGTTACAGCCACCCTCAGTCTTGGGAAGAGGCACTTAAGGACAGGAATATAAAGGCAGCAGCGAATAAGATTGTCAAGTGTATCTGGTGATGGCAGCCCATCGTCTGCCTTTCTGTTCCTGTGCCAACGTACGCCCGGGGGAAGAAGCCGACTCTGCCAGCCACTGTGCCCCAGGAAGGCAGCAGCCTCGCAGCAGCCAGTGCTGTGGTTATGAGTGGACAGTCGAGCCAGACTGTCTGGGTTTGTAACCCTAGCTCCAGCTTTGCTACCTGCGTGGCCTTGGGCAGGTTTTTGTGCCTCAGTTTCCTTGTACAGACAATAATAAAATAAATTAATAATATAAATTAATAATAATAAATGGGAATAATAATACCGGTGTCATATAATTGCGGTGAAGCACTTACAACAGTGCTCGGCACATTGTAAAGAATTTGCTATTTGATTAGGAAGATCGTGGTGGGGTGGGAGCAGTGAGTCCCCTGGACCAGCTCAAATTGCAGCCACAGATTTCTAACAAATTTAACAGATTTTACAAGTTGTTTCTCTTTCCACCCCACCTCATGTCCTGAGGAATCCACTAGGTGGCGATATCACACTGGCAGCTATCGCTCAGCAGAGGGATCTGGTTGGACAGGCAAACTGGGCATCAGAATCACCTGGGTGCTTTGAAAAAAATACCAGTGAACCCACCCCTCTCCTCCCCTGGGGGCTCGGACTCAGTCGGCCTGGGCATCAGCATTTTAAAGAGCTTCCCAGGAGATTCTAGTGCACAGCCAAAGCTGAGAGCTTCTGGTCTAGGTAGGGCAGGCAAAGTGATTCGGCAGGAGCTGGGCAAAGGGGGGTGGGGGGGAGAGGGACGGGGGCCCGGGGTGCAATTTGAGAGACTGAGGAGGAGCCATCCAGGAGGTGGTTCCTGAGGTGAGAGCGAATCGAGTAGCTTGCAGCATCACTGAGACAAGGGAAGACGCAGGGTGTGAACTGCAGAGGTCAAAGGCTGCAGGGCTTGGACATGGTCCTCAGAGGTCCCCGGTGACCTTAGCAGACAGGACATTGAGAGTAAAACCAGACAATAGAGGCACCAAGGAAGATAGGAAGAGGAGAGGTGAGTAACAGTTCACGTGTAGACAATTCCTCTTAGAAGCTGGGAGGTGGAAAGAAGAGGAGCGAGCAGACGCAGCTGGAGGGAGATGTGGAGTCAAGGGAAGTTTGGTTTGCTTTTTTCTAGGGTGGGGCCTACTGGGCATGTTGGGGTGCCGGGGAAAGCCTTCAGGAGGAAGAGGAGACAAGGGAGGGTGTGGGAGCAGGTCCCTGCGCGGTGAGACAACGCAACCAAGCCCTGTGGGCTCACCTCACAGTGAGGAAAGAAGGGCGGTGCTGGGCACGAGGGCGTGCAGAGCTGGGGAGAGGACGAGGGGCCACCGTGGCTTCCCTGTCCTCCGAACACAAGAGTGGGGTACAGGGGTCAGGGGCTGAAAGAGAAAGAAAGCCTGGAGGAAAGAAGAAATGCTCCAAATGCAGCAAAGAGGACATAGATTCCATCTCCCAGGCCCAGGTTGCTGGTCAGGAGAGAAAAAAAAGGGAGGAGGGAGAGTGGAGGTGGGACAAGTGGAGCAGCTGCAAGGGGCACGACCGGAGGGGAGCCTCATCACGGAGGGTGGACCCTCATACCTCCTCACCTGCCCGCATACCTGGCCTCCTCCAGCCCCCCAGAGCCACACTACCAGGCCCAGCCAGGCCCTTTCTCCTCCTGGAAATCTTTTCACACTGCCAGAGGGATGCAGGTTCTTCTTCCTGTCTGTCTCCTTATGGAGCCTTCTGGAACAAAGCTGTGTTCCTGTGGGCCTGATAGGAATCACGCCAGGAAAGGGGGGGGGGGTGCCAGTTTTTCTCTAAAAACACTCATTTCGTTATTGTATTCTGACAGTGAGATCCCCGATGACCTCACATGTGTATTTCTAGCTCTGCTAGACAACTAAGGGGACGGGTGGCCAGGGCTGGGGTGGACGGCACTGCCTCTGAGCAGGACATCAGGCTGGACTTGGGGTCGGGCCCAGCAGTGGAGGATAAGGCCAGCAGCAAGAGGAGCATCAGGATAAACACCTGCTGGGCACACACCTGAAGGGCAGGCACCAGCCCTCCCACACCTTACCTGCCCAATGGCTGGTAAATGGGGAGACGATTTTCAGATCACCAGGGACACAGCACTGAACCACAATATGATAAAGTTATTTCCCTCTTAATTCTTCTCCAACTCTTCTGATTACTTCGCAGGCAAAGAAAAGTACCAATGCAGAGCTAATATATTTTAAGTATAAAAATTTTAAACATGCAGAGAAGTGAAGACATAACAGACACCTCTGTACCCATCCTGCAGAAATAACACACAATGCCCTTTTGCTTTGGAGGGCTTACTCTCTCCAGATAATAGAAATAAATCATTCTAGATATAGCTGAGGCCCATCCCCTTCCTTACCCTCCCTTCTCTCGCTCTCCTTTCCTCCTTTCTGCACTCATAGAGCCTGTGCCTTTCTTCTTAGCTTGGCCAGGCCATCACATGTCTGGGTGTTTGTAGGCACGGGTGTTGGGACTGTCTTGTCTGCCATCTCGCCTGGACCAGGAGCTGTCACATCTCTAGCAGTTGCCATGTTGCAATCTCCCTGGTTAACAGTGAGAACAGACCCAGGCCTTGGGCAGACAACAGTCTGTTTTTGCTTTTAATGTACACAGTTATTTTTTTAGTGCTTTCTGTAAATGAAAAAATAATTCTGTCTGTAAATGAAAAAATAATTCTGTCTAAAAGGCTGTCTATTGTTGCCTTTTAAAGTATCATTTTAAAATATAAATGTAAGAATTCTAGGAAGATGGAAGTGGAGGTGGAAGCATACTTTTGTGTCTTCCAGAATCCCCACATAAACACAAAGCAATAAGATATAAAAATCAAACCCATGGACAATATTTACGAGACAAACCGACAAGGTATCCCCCTGTCACCACAAAATACAAATGGGTGGACAGGTCATGAGACCTGCACAACATGAGTATAAGTGTTGGGGAAAGCCGAAGGAAACAGCAGGTATGTGGGCAGCAGAGGGCACTGTGCACACAGCATGGTGCTGGAGCACATCCCACCAGCCTCCCTTCGGAAGCCATTAGCTTGTTTTCTGTATCTATAAGTCTGTTTCTGTTCTGTTTTGTCTATTTCACTTTTTTTTATTTGTTTTTGTTGTTTTAGATTCCACATACAAGTGAAATCATATGGTATTTGTCTTTTTCTCTCACTTGTTTCATTTAGCATAATACCCTCTAGGTCCATCTATGTTGTCACAAATGGCAAGATATCATTCTCTTTATTGCTGAATAATATTCTATTGTGTATATACTACATCTTCTTTATCAATTCATCTATTTGTGGACATCCATTCATCTATTGCTTTCATATATTGGTTATTACCAGTAATGCTGCAATGAACATAGGAGTACATACATCTTTTCTACTTAGTGTTTTTATTGTCTTCAGATAAATACCCAGAAGTGGAATAGCTGGATCATATGGCAACTCTGTTTTTAATTTTTGGGGGCACTTTCATACTGTTCCATAGTGGCTGCTCCGATCTGCAATCCCACTAACAGAGCTCAAGTGTCCTCTTTCATTCAAAGCCTCGCCGGCACTTCTTATTTGTTGATTTATTGATGATAGCCATTCTGACAGGTGTGAGGTGATATCTCACTGTGGTTTTAATTTGCATTTCTCTGATGATTAGTGATGTTGAGCATCTTTTCATATGTCTCTTGGCCATTTGTATGTCCTGTTTGGAGAAACGTCTGTTCAGGTCCTCTGCCTATTTTTTTAGTTGGATTGTTTGAGAGTTTTGGTGTTAAGTTGTATGCGTTCCTTATATATTTTGGATATTGACCCCTTATTGGATGTATCATTGGCAAATATTTTCTCCCATTCAGTAGGTTGTCTTTTTTGTATTGTTGATGGTTTCTTTCACTGTGCAGAAACATTTTAGTTTGATATAGTCCCATTTGTTTATTTTTTCTTTTGTCTCCCTTGCCCAAGGAGACATATCCAAAGAGATATTGCTAAGAGCAATGTCAAAGAGTTTACTACCTATATGTTCTTCTAGGAGTTTTATGGTTTCAGGTCTTACATTTAAGTCTTTAATCCATTTTGACTTTATTCTTGTATGTGGTGTGTACAACAGTGGTCCAATTTCTTCCTCTGTGTGTGTGTGTGCGTGCGTGTGTGTGTGTGTGTGTGTATCCAGTTTTACCAACACCACTTATTGATGAGACTTTCTTTATCCTATTGGATAGCTTTGCCTTCTTTGTCATAGATTAACTGACCATATAATGGGGATTTATTTCTGGGCTCTCTATTCCATTTATATGTACGAGGTCTGACAATTAAGTTCGCGAACTGATTGCAATGATGTTGCCCACCTTCTTTTGATATCAGAGAGACTATTCATTATGAATTTGTACCAACTGGACAAACAGTTAACCAAGTTTACTATTTGGAAGTGCTGAAAAGGCTGTGTAAAAAAGTTAGACGACCTGAACTTTTCTCCAACAATTCATGGCTCTTGCATCACGACAATGCACCAGCTCACACGGCACCAACTGTGAGGGAGTTTTTAGCCAGTAAACAAGTAACTGTATTGGAACACCCTCCCCACTCACCTGATCTGGCCACCAATGACTTCTTTCTTTACCCGAAGATAAAGGAAATACTGAAAGGAAGACATTTTGATGGCATTCAGGACATCAAGGGTAATACGACAACAGCTCTGATGGCCGTTCCAGAAAAAGAGTTCCAAAATTGCTTTGAAGGGTGGACTAGGCACTGGCATCGGTGCATAGCTTCCCAAAGGGAGCACTTCGAAAGGTGACCATAGTGATATTCAGCAACGAGGTCTGCAGCACTTTTTCTAGGGTGAGTTTGCGAATTTAATTGTCTGACCTCATATGTGTGTGTGTGTGCGTGTGTGTGTGTGTGTACACACGTGTGCGTGTGTGTGTGTGTTTATGCCAGTACCACACTGTTGTGGTTGTTGTAGATTTGTGGTATAGTTTTATGTCAGGGAGTGTGATACCTCCCACTTTGTTCATTCTCAAGATTTATTTGGCTATTCAGGGTCTTTTGTGGCTCCATCTAAATTTTAGGGTTGTTTGTTCTAGTTCTAAGGAGAATGCTATGGTATTTTAATAGGAATTGCATTGAATCTGTATATTGCTTTACATAATAAGAATATCTTAACGATATTAATTCTGCCAATCCATGAGCAAGGTATATCCTTCAATTTATTTCTGTCTTCTTCAGTGTCATAGTTTTCAGAGTACAGGTCTTTCACCTCTGGTTAAATTTATTCCTAGGTATTTTATGATTTTTTGATGCAACTGGATTGTTTTCTTCATTTCTTCATCTGAATGTTCTATGAAAGTGCAACAGAAAAAAATGCAACAGATTTCTGTGTATTGATTCTGTATGCAGCAACTTTACTGAATTCATTTATTAGTTTTAATAGTGCTTTGATGGAGTCTTTAGGGTTTTCTATACCATGTCATGTGTAAATAATGACAATTTTAATTCTTCCTTTCCTATTTGGATGTCTTTTACTTCTTTTTTTTTTTTCTGTCTGATTGCTGTGGCTAGGACTTCCAATACTACTATGATGAATAGAAGTGGTGATAGTGGACATCTTTGTCTTGTTCCTGATCTTAGAGGAAAGACTTTCAGCTTTTCACCATTGAGTATGATGTTAGCTGAGGGTTTGTCATACATGGCCTTTATTATGGTGAGAGATATGTTCCTTCTCTACTCACTTTGTTGAGAGTTTTTTATCATAAAAGGATGTTGAATTTTGTCAAATGCTTTTTCTACATCTATTGAGATGATCATATGGTTTTTATCCTTTATTTTGTTAATGTGATGTATCATGTTGATTGATTTAACGATTTTGAACCATTATTGTATCCCTGGGATGAATCCCACTTGGTCATGGTATATAATCCTTTTAATGTATTATTGAACATGGATTGCTAATGTTTTATTGAAAATTTTTGCATCTATGTTCATCAAGGATATTGGCCTGCAATTTTATTTCTTTCCTTTCTTTCTTTCTTTTTTCTTTTCTTTCTTTTTTTTTTTTTTTTTTACATCTTTGTCTGGGTTTGATATCAGTGTAATGCTGTTTTCATAAAATGAGCTTGGATGTGTTCCTTCCTCTTCAATTGTTTGAAATTGTTTAAGGATAGGTATTAATGCTTCTTTGTTAGAATTCACCTGTGAAGGCATCCTGGACTTTTATTTGTTGGGAGTTTTTTTTAATTATTATTATTATTTTTATTACTGCTTCAATTTCATTCCTAATAATTGGCCTGTTTGGATTTTGTATTTCTTGCTGGTTCAATCTTGGAGGGTTATATAGTTGTAGAAATTTATCCATTTCTTCTAGATTGTCAAATTTGTTGGCATATAATTATTTGTAATATTCTTTAATGGTTCTTTGTATTTCTGTGGTGCCAGTTGTAAATTCTCTTTCATTTATGATTTTATCTATTTGGGCCCTCCTTTTTTCTTGATGAATCTAGCTAAATATTTGTCTATTTTATTTATCCTTTCAAAGAACCAGCTCTTAGTTTTATTGATCTTTTCTATTTTAATTTCTATTTTATTTCCTCTCTGATCTTAACTATTTCTTTTCTTCTGTTTACTTGGGTTTTGTTTGTCCTCCTTTTGCTAGTTCCTTTTGTTGTATAGAGTTAGATTGTTTATTTGGATTTTTCTTGTTTCTTGAGATAAGCCTGTGTTATCTATGAACTTCTTAGAACTGATTTTGCTGCATCCCATAAATTTTGAAAAGTTGTGTTTTTGTTTTCATTTGTCTCAAGGTAGTTTTTTATTTTCTCTTTGATTTATTTGTTGTTTAGTAACATGTTTTCAGTCTCCATGTATTTGTGTTTTTTCCAGTTTTCTTCCTGTCGTTGATTTCTAGTTTCATGCTACTATGTTTGGAAAAGATGCTCAATATGATTTCAATCTTATTGAATTTATTGAAGCTTATTTTGTGGTCTCATATATGCTCTGCCCTGGAGAACGTGTCATGTGCACTTGAAAGAACAGCGTGGATCCTTCAGTTTTTGGATAAAATGTTCTATCCAGGTCCATTAAGTTGATCTGGTCAAATGTGACATTTAAGGCCATTATTTCCTCATTAATTTTCTGTCTGAATGATCTATCTATTGATGCGAGTGGGGTATTAAAATCCCCTACTATTATTGTGTTGCTGTGGATTTCTCCCTTTATGTTCATTAATCATTGTTTTATAGATTTAAGTGCTCCTATGTTGGTTGCATAGATATTTATAATTGTTATATCCTCTTCTGGGATGGACCCCTTTATAATTATGTAAAGTCCTTCTTTGTCTTTTTTTACACTTTGTGTTTTAAAGTTTGATATGAGTATTGTTACCCTAGCTTTCCTATTGTTTCTATTTGCACAGAATATCTTTTTCCATTTTTTCACTTTCCAGTCTGTATGTGTCTTTCAGTTTGAAGTGAGGTTCAAGTTATACTTGTAGAATTAAGATTAAATGAGGATTAAAAGGGAGAGATTGTAGTATTAATGGCTTTATATTCTGAGAATGTAGCTAGATATGGCACAAAAAATTGGAGACGGGGAGGAGAGAATTGAAAAATCATGCAAAAAAAGTTTTCACTGTTTTCAGAAATCATAACTAGTTCTGGTATTTTTTTCCTAAGACATTCTAGTTTTTTATTCTTAGTTTTTTATTGAGGTATAATTAACATATAACACTATATTACTTTCAGGTGTACAACATAATGATTCAATATTAGTATATATTGCAAAATGATCACCACAATAAGTAGTTAACATCCATCACCATACATAATTACAAAAACATTGTTTTACTTGTGATGAGAACTTTTTTTTTTTTAAAGATTTTATTGGGGAAGGGGAACAGGACTTTATTGGGGAACAGTGTGTACTTCCAGGACTTTCTTTTTTTCCAAGTCAAGTTGTTGTCCTTTCAGTCTTAGTTGTGGAGGGCACAGCTCCAGGTCCAGTTGCCATTTCTAGTTACAGGGGGCACAGCCCACCATCCCTTGGAGTCGAACCAGCAACCTTGTGGTTGAGAGGATGCGCTCCAACCAACTGAGCCATCCGGGAGCTCAGCGGCAGCTCAGCTCAAGGTGCCCTGTTCAATCTTAGTTTCAGGGGTGTTGCCCACCATCCCTTGCGGGACTCGCGGAATCAAACTGGCAACCTTGTGGTTGAGAGCCCACTGGCCCATGTGGGAATCGAACCGGCAGCTTTCGGAGTTAGGAGCACGGAGCTCCAACCGCCTGAGCCACCGGGCTGGCCTGATGAGAACTTTTAAGTTCTCTCTTAACAACTTTCAAATATGCAATACAGTATTATTAACTACAGTCACCGTGCTGTTCATTATATCTTCCTGACTTATTTATTTTATAATTGTAAGTTTGAACCTTTAGACCTCTTCACCCATCTCACCCACCCACCACTCCCTGCCTCTGATCTGTTCTCTATATCTATGCGTTTGGGGTTTTTGTTATTGTCTTTTTTTTTTTTTTTTAGATTCCACTTATAAATGAGATCATATGGTATTTGTCTGACTTATTTCATTTAGCATAATGCCCTCCTGTTTCATCCGTGTTGTAGCAAATGGCACATTTTTTATGAATGCATAATATTTACACACAAACACACCACAATTTCTTTATCCATTCATCTATCAGTGAACACTTAGGCTTCCATATCTTGGCTATTGAAAATGATGCTGCAATGAACATGGGGATACAGGTATCTTTTTTTTTTTTAAAGTGAATATACAATTTATTTAACATTCAAACTTCGTTAAGACATGTGCAATATGGCAATTTTACTGGGGGTTTAACCCTACCTCGGATATGATTGCTTGCTGGGGCTTAGCAACAGGGTCCAGTTCACACTTAGCACTAATTAAATACTTTATTGAATAAATACAATACCAACAAAATGCATCTAAATGCTTTCTAAAAAAAAAATCCATTGTAAAGGCCTTTCTATTTAGGCTGATGACAACACAATAAAGGCAGATAAGCTAGTTTAGCGTAATTGGCTGATTTTATACAGCACTTACATCTTTTAGTCCACAAGTGTATTATTAAATGATAGAGAACATCTAATACAACCATTTCTACATAACTAGGAAATAAATTTCTAAGAAAGAAAGATTTTACAGACCCCATCTTTTACACCCAACCCCAACAGTCTAACTCTAAAGAGGATAAAGCCAATGACTTTCCTCACAAGAGCTCACGACTAATGTCGCTTTGCTATCAAAAATCTGTATTTCTGATCCATTATGAGCATTGAGACAAGATTCAGATTCCCAAAGAAAGCACAATGCACGTTGTGATCACCTATTCAGCAACAGCGGGCACTGCATTCTAGACTATCTCATCCCAGGAATTAAATAAGGTCAGCCACATTCACAGGCATTTCCTCCACTGTAGTATTGTAGAAAGTCTCAATGTCACGAAGAATCCTCTTGTCTTCTTCAGTAACAAAGTTTATAGCCACACCTTTCCTCCCAAATCGACCCCCTCTGCCAATTCTGTGGATATAATTTTCGCGATTGGTAGGTAGATCATAGTTTATAACCAATGACACTTGTTGCACATCAATCCCACGAGCCAACAAGTCAGTAGTGATCAGAACACGGCTTGACCCTGATCGAAATTCTCTCATGATAACATCTCTTTCCTTCTGGTCCATGTCACCATGCAGAGCAGAAACTGTGAAGTCCATGTCATGCATTTTCTCAGTGAGCCAGTCCACCTTGCGCCTTGTATTGAGAAAAATAACAGCCTGTGTGATCGTCAGTGTCTCGTACAAGTCACAAAGTGTATCCAATTTCCACTCCTGTCTTTCAACGTTAATGTAAAACTGTTTGATTCCTTCAAGAGTCAGTTCTTTTTTCACCAGAATTAGAATTGGATCTCTCATGAATTTTTTGGTCACTTCCAATACATAAGTTGGCATTGTGGCAGAAAGCAACACCACCTGAGTACTTGTATTTAATTTTTGGAAAATCTCATAGATTTGATCCTTAAACCCTAGGCTCAACATTTCATCTGCTTCATCCAAAACAAACATTTTGATCCATTTTGGAGAAAGATATCTTCTGTTTAACATATCAAACACTCTCCCTGGTGTGCCAACACCAATATGTGGTGCTTCAGCCTGCAGTTTTTGCATTTCATTTCTAACATTGGTTCCACCAATGCAGGCATGACAAGTTGCTCCCATGTAGTCTCCAAGTGCCAGAATTACCTTTTGGATCTTTAATACAAGGAATAATAGCTCTCTGCTGAATAGCTGAAGGCTTCTCAAAACCATAAGCATAGATGCCCCGAAGAAGAGACTCCTTTAAATTCATATCGTCAAAGTTATCAACAATTTCATTCCAGTTGCTCTTGATGACACCATCGGGGTCCATTCCCTCTGGGCCGCCATGTTCTCTGTTATAATCCGCGGAGCCACCAGACATGTTCCGAAAAACCACTCAGCGCCCGACTGAAAAGCCAGATATCTTTTTGAGTTAGTGTTTGAGTTAGTTTTCTTTGGATAAATATCCAGAAGTGGAATTGCAGGATCATATGATAGTTCAATTTTTAATATTTTGAGAAACTTCCATACATTTTTCATAGTGGCTGTACCAATTAACATGTCCACCGACAAGACACAAGGGTCCTAATTCTCCACATCCTCACCAACATTTATTATTTCTTGTCTTTTTTATAACACCTATTCTAACAGGGATGGGGTGATACCTCATTGTGGTTTTGATTTGCATTTCCCTGATGATTAGTGTTATTGAGCATCTTTTCATGTACCTATTGATCATCTGTATGTCTTTTTTGGAAAAATGTCTATTCAGATCTGTGCATTTTTTTAAATTGGATTGTTTTGTTTTTTGCTACTTAGTTATATGAGTTCTTTATATATTTTAGTCATTAACCCCTTATCAGATGTATGCTTTGCAAATATTTTCTCCCATTCAGTAAGTTGCCATTTTATTTTGTTGATGATTTCCTTTGTTGTGCAGAAACTTTTTAGTTTAATGCAGTTTCACTTGTTTATTTTTGCTTTTGTTGCCTTTAATTTTGGTGTCAGATCCAAAAAATCATTGTTAAGACTAATGTCAAAGAGCTTACTGCCTATGTTTTCTTCTAGGAGTTTTATGATTGGAGGACTTACATCCAAGTCTTTCATCCATTTTCAGTTAATTTTTGTGTATGATGTAAGATAGTGTTCTACTTTCATTCTTTGGCATGTGGCTGTCCAGTTTTTCCAACACCCTTATTGAGGAGACTGTCCTTTTCCCACCATATATTCTTCCCTCCTTTGTCATAGATTAATTAATCATATATGTGTGGGTTTATTTCTGGGATCTCTAATCTGTTTCATTGGTCTGTGTATCTGTTTTATGCCAGTACCATACTGTTTTGATTACTATAGCTTGGTAATATTGTTTGAAATTAGGAAACATGGTGCTTTCAACTTTGTTCTTCTCTCTCAAGATTGCTTTGGCTATTTGGGTTCTTTGGTGATTCCATACAAATTTTAGGATTATTTGTTCTACCTCTGTGAAAAATGCCATTGGAATTTTGATAGGGATTACATTGAATCAGTAGATTGCTTTGGGTGGTGTGGACATTTTAATAATATTAATTCTTCCAATCCATGAGCATGGAATATCTTTCCACTTATTTGTGTCTTTTTCAATCTCTTTCATCAATATTTTATATGGTATTATTGATATTGTTATTCTGAACTTCTGTGTGCATACGTTGAGATAAAACAAATGGATATTTTAATTCAGTTATTCCCTGTGTCCTTGAGAACCAGGTTTCCCAGTGTAGTAGAAAGGAGATACAGATGGAACAGAAAAGGTTAAGTAAAAACCCTATAGTTCCCCAATTTGAATGGAATGTATCAGTATAAATTCCCAGAGTATTTTATCATGTATGTAATTTCTAGCTTTTCCCACTAAAAAGACCTAGAAACATTGATCAACCCAGAAGGTGGAAGACTCCTAACATCCCAGTTGTGGTCTTCAGCATTATTCCCCACTATAAAAGAAACCAAGGCTTCTCAGAGAAATGACTGACTCTAGTCTTGAGCAGGAAATATACAAGATGAGCTTGAAACATCTTGCCAAACCAGATAGCAAGAAAGCATTCAGACTGCTGGAGTCACATCAGAAGGACTTCAGAGTTAACCTGGGTTAACTGGCCAAAGATGGGATAATTTGGACACCAATAATGATAATAACTGCAATATATTAAAATCCATCAAACATGTTTAAATCCTTGATTTCATCATGGTATTTTTTAACTAATTCATCTTCACAGGGTGACAAAGTAGCAATTCATTGTCTTAAAAATTGATAAATAAATGAAAAGAAATAAGCATGTATCCTGTCTTTCCTCTATGAACTGTTCAACTGGGTAGTAGATGAAGTAGGGAAGTGTCTGTTTATAAAATTAATCCAGCTTATACATGAAAAAGAAATTATATAATAATAATAGTACCACCTTTTACCCCCCAATGAATTAATGAATGTAAATGTTGAATGTCATCTCTGCTAACATCTTAAAAAAAGAGAGACAACCAGACATTATGTGCCCCTTGCTGAAAAAAGCACATCAACACCCAGAGTCTCATCAAAAATCTTGACCCTGAGTCTGCTCACCCTTCTGGATCTAATTGTCAATTTGCAGGACATGTAGAGAACATAGAAATGTGTTGGACTGCACCATGAGAATGCAATCTGCAAAATCTAGACTGGAAAACTCTACAGAGGGAATGCCCAGGTTCTTCCATGGATACATTGTAAGGAAAGGAAAGATGGAGAAGGAACCTACAGATTAAAAGACATGTAAAATACAAACAATATGAGCAAGACTAATGTATAGTGTCCAGAGAGGCACACTTAGGTGCTCAAAACTATAAACTCAAGGAAAGTACTTTAAGAGTCAGGATACTTTTGGAAGGAGGGAGGCGGTTGAGATTGGGATAGGGCACAGGGTGGGTAGGTGGGTATTCTAGGGTGGCTGGGAAAGTACAGTTTCTTGGCCCGGATAGTGGTTACAAGGGTGTTCATTTTATAATAATTCACTAAGATTCACATTTGTTTTGTGGGGGTTTTTCTCTGCGTATTGGAGATATGATTCATCTTAAGAACTTCCAACATCAACACGAAAGACTACAACCTGCAGAGGCGGGGTCAGCCAGGTAGAAAAAGAGGAGGTTCTAAGGGACTCTATTTACAGCTGAGTTTGGGGATGTGTCCTGGGCTACCGTGCAGAAGATTCCCTGCAGGGGGCGCTGCAGGCACACTGGGAACAATGAGAGGATTGCCGCTCCGGGACCTGGTCCCAGGGGGTCCCAGGGCCTCCCAGAGGCCTCTCTCCCGCGTCCAACTAGGAATGGTATGTAGTGGCAGCAGAGCTGGCGGTCAGCAGAAGACATGCTGTGCAGGACCGGGCCCAGCCCGCTGGACACGAGTGCTCGTGGGGAGCGGAGCCAGGAGGGCTGCGGGTATTTGAGCCCTGCAGCGGATTGGTGTATGTCCCAGAGTCCAGCGGGCAGTCCTGGGCATGCAACGGAGGACTGGGGAACCCACTGGCCGGCAGCCGGGCACAGGAGGACGGAGGCCTGACATCAGCCAGCAGTGGGCGTCCAGGAGAAGGCGGCCCCCCCTTCGGGGCTGGGAGCTAGCAGGCTCCCTGTGGGCCTCTCCGTCCAGGCGTCGGCTCGCGGTTGCTCAGGGAAACCCCAGTGGACTTCCCACGCGCGGGCTCCCAGCCTGGTTCTGGGCTGTGAGCTGTTCACTCTGGGTTTAGGTCAGCCTCGCCTCCCTAGCTCCCGCCACACGGTACCTTCCAGTCGGGAAGGCAGGGAGGATCCAGGTGGAGGAGCCCCGCCGCCCTCAGGCATCACAGTCCCCCAGACGGCCAGGGCTGATGGAGCAGGAACAGTGGAGATGAGGCTCGGGGCTGATGGGCTTCCCTAGAGACCATGAGAGGCGGCTCGGTCCAGCTTCCTTTCTCTAACCACCCACTTCGGGGGTTGGGGGACAGGCCACAGGCGAGCTGGGGGGTGCGGTGCCTCCAACGGCCGCTTCCATCTGTCCCTAGTGAAGCCGCGGGGCAGAGAGCGCGCCCAGCGTCTGTCCTCCTACCTGCTTACCCAAGGTGACACACTCGAACCCTGTCCCTGCATCACCCAGCCCAGGGAGTTGGCGAGACTCCGTGAGAGGACAGGAAAGGACTGAGGACAAGCGCGATGTAGAAGGCCGCCCTCTGGACCACCAGCCCCAGCCTCCTGTTTAGGCAGCCCATGGGCAGCGCGCCCCTTCCGGGGCCTTCGATCCCATCGCTGGAGAACAGGAGCTACGCGGAGGAGTTGGCTGGGGTCAGCGACGGGGTTCCCACCGCAGCCTGCCAGGATAGAGACGCGCCTGGGGACAGGCGCAGGACTGGGAGTCACCAAGGGCCACCTTCCGCACTCCCCCTGCTCCTTGACAGGTTTGGGCTGGTCTTGGGGACAGAAGGGCGAGTCAGCCGGGCTGGGCTGTCCTCAGAAGAGGTTACAGCACGGGGCGGGCCCATGGGAGGGCGGAGCCCCAGTGGCCCTGAGCAGCCCAGTGCCTTAGAAAACGAACAGGCCCGACCCGATCCTCAGCCTCTCCCCATGCCACCCATGACGTCCTTGGACGCCACATCCTTTCCTTCCTTCTTCTGTTTGGACCTCTGTCCTCAACTATCTTCTGTGCCCATCCTCAAAGGACATCTCTGCACTCCCAGGACTGCCGCTCCCTCTAACTGCCTTCCAGAGCCCTCCCTCCACCGCCTCCCGCCTCAGACTCAGTTACTGGGCGTGGGGTGTGGTTCTAGGAGCTCAGGAGAGGCAGGTGCTGAGCTCCTCCAAACAACCGGGGAGATAGCAGAAACTGGCACATCTATCTACTTATAATATGTCAGCTGGTGACAAGTGCCTTGAGAACAAGTTAATCTGGGTAAGGGGTAAAGAGAGAGGCGTGAGGGTGGTGACAGAGATTTTTCATTATGTTTCTACCTTGTGAATGTTGGACTAGTAGGTACATCTCTTTCTACCGGTATTACAAATATTTTTAAGAGAAAATATTTCAAAATAAATGACAATAAGTCAATGAGGTCGTCAATACATACATTTACGTAAAAAAATAGCAAAACTTTCTTTATAAAACTCTTTCAAGGCCAGAAGACATTCCAATGGTTCTGCTGAGAAGGGGAGTCAGATTAGGAGAGGGTCATTGGAACTCCAGCTTTATCAATGTGGTTTTTATTTTTGCTAAAGAAAAAAAAGAGAATGTATTTTATGCAATTTGTGAAACTGTGAGTCCAGTAAGGAAACCTGAAAAGAAAAAAGGAAAAGGCATTTTTCTGGGCGAGAAATCCCTGAGAACTGCGGGCGGCTGTCATACCCACAGATGCGTCTAAGGAAAGGGGCATGGGCAGAACCTGCCTGGTAAGTGGCAGCTCTGCTGACAGGCCAAAGCCAGGTGCTCACAGGGGCCTTCTGAAGTGAGGACAGAGGGGGCAATAGATGGAGCAGAGGAACAGCAGGAAGGAAGGGACAGAAAACACCAGAACTGTGGGAATAGCAGGACCGCTGGCGGGAGAGGAATGCATATGTGCTTCTGAGGGCTGGTTACCACCATTGAGAAGTGTCCTGACTTCCCCTTGTCTCTGTCTCTAAGGGACCTGAGAGGGTTGCTGTGTGTAGCCTGAGAGGATCTAAGGAGCATAGCCTAGCAGATGGAGTGAAGAGCTGGACCAGAGCGTGAAGAGCCAGTACAATTCTGTTGCAGTTTGGGCCACTTGCAGCTGAGAGGAGGGATAAGTTAAGAGGCAATAAGAACAAATCATGTGGGTCCTTGAATGTCAAGGTAAGATGTTCAGACTTCCAGAGGGGGTGGGCAGCCATGGCCAGTTGTTAGGTAGGACGGGGCAGTTTCAAAGCTGGACTTCAGACTGATGCATCTAGAAGCTAGGGAAGATGGTTTGTCTAAGGATGAGCCTACAGACTGATAGGCACCAGCACAGAAGCCCTAGTGGGACATGAGAAGGATCTGAATGAGGTGGTAGGGATGAAAAAGCAGGCCATCTTCATAGGGACTGGTATGGGAGGAGATATGGGTCAGACTTGTTTAATCATGTGGAGAAGCCCACTCAGGCTACTAAGTGGGGGCAGGGGGGAAGGGGTGTTTTCTGTTAGGGTAGAAATGGGCCTCATGGAAACAAAGCTGGGACCTGGAAATCATTAAGATCAGAGGAGGCGCCCCTTTACATGTGTGTGGGATCCATGTCTCTCCTGTCTGTGATTACCCTCTGCTCCATAGCTTCAGGTTTCTGCTCCCTGTGACTTCATCCTGTAGTGTTCCAGGGTTGCCATGGCATCAATTCTTACCTATAATCTCTGTGACCTGGAAGTTCCCACCCTCCACACTTCTGAACACAGTTTGTGGTCTTGACATTGGAATACTTGGCCAGCATTAGTCCATGTGCACATGGGGTCATGTATCCAGGTGAGGTCACCCAGGCCTGCCCCTTCCTGAACTTTGGCAAAACAGATTAGGTGAGCAATTGAGTGACATGTCTGGTAGAAATGCCAAAGAGAAACAGTCAGAGACAACAGCAGGAACAATCCATCTTACTGGAAAATGTTGCTACATTTTGCTGAGGGGACAACATGAAGGGCAGCATTTGATGAAGTTCAACACCAGATCTTAACATAAAAAAATCTGTATCAGATATATTGTCAATGGGGAAATATTAAGATTCCTTTAAAACTAGAAATAAAGGATAACCACAATCACGACCTCTATTCAACGTTATATTGGTGATCCTAGCCAGTGCAGTAAGAGAAGAAAAAGAAAATTACTGCCTAAAAAAATGGAAAAGCAGAAACAAAACTTTTTATACAGGTGATATTATTGTCTAATAGAAAACCAAAGAAATCTATGGAAAGTTTATTGTATTAATAAAAGCCTATATAAAACTCAATTACATTTCTATATAGCAACAGCACTTAGGAAACATAATCTTAAAAATAATACCATTTCATTTCCAACAACATGGATGGACCTAGAGGATATTATGCTAAGTGAAATAAGACAATACCATATGATCTCACTTATATGTGGAATCTAAAAAACAGAATAAATGAGCAAACAAAACAGAAATAGGCTCAGAGATACAGAGAAAAAACTGATGGTTGCTAGATGGCAGTGGGGTTGGTAGATGGGTGAGGTGGTGAAGGGATTAGGAAGTACAAATTAGTAGTCACAAAATAGTCATTGGGATGTGAAATACAGTATGGGGAATATAGTCAATAATGTTGTAAAGATTATGTAGGGTGCCAGAGGGGTAGTGAACTTATTGAGGGGGGATCACTTCATAGATTGTAGATGCCTGATCACTGTGCTGTACACCTGAAGCTGATATAGAATAATATTGAATGCCTACTATAATTTTATATATATATATATATAATTATATATATATGACTATATATATAGTCACGGGATGTAAAGTGCTGCATAGGGAACATAGTCAGTGGTATTGTAACAGCTATATACAATATCAGAAGTGTAGTAGACTTGGTGGGGTTATCACTTTGTGAGGGGTGTAAATGTCTAATCATTATGTTGTTTTGTACGTCTGAAACTAATAAAATAAATAAATTAATAAAATTAATTTTAAAATAATACCATTTCCATTTCCATTAGGAACAAAAAAAAAAAATACAGGATATCTATGGAAAAATCTTACAAAAGATGTGCAACCCCAGTATGGAAAAATTTAAAGCCTCTATTATAATACATAAAGACTTTATAAAAAATATAGGAGTATACCATCTTCTTAGGAAAACTCATTATTGAAAGAGGTCAGTTTTTCTCAAAATGACTATTTATGGAATCAGTATAATTCTAAACAAAACTGCAGTAGAGTCTTTTGAGAAACTTGATAAGCAGATTCTGTCGTTTGTCTGGAAAAGCAAAGGCCTAAGAAAAGTCAAGTAACCAAGACATAGGGAGGAGGAGAATGAAGGACTTGCTTTACCAGATATCAATATTTATTATAAAGCTACTGTAGTTAAAACAGTCTGGTGTTGGCAGAAGGATGAATGATAGACTAATGGAAAAGAACAGAGAGCCCAGAAACAGCCTCGGAAGAATATGAATCCTTGACACATGACAGAGGTGATGCTGAAGACTGTATTCATTCCCGATTGCTACTGCAACAAATCACTACAAACTTACTGGCTTACAGCAACACAAATTTACTATCATACACTTCTGCAGGTCAGAATTCTGAATGTGTCCAAAGAGCTGTATTCCTTTTGGGGGCTCTAGGGAAGAATACGTTGCTAAGCCTTTTCCAGGTTCTAGAGGCTGCGTACATTCCTTGGCTTGTGATCCCTTCCTCTATCTTCAAAGCGTATCACTCCAGTCTCTGACCTCTGCTTCTGTCCTATATTTCTCTGACTCCACGTCTGCTTCTCCCTCTTAAGAGGACCCTTGTGATTACATTGGGCTCACACACATAATCCAAGATAATCTTCCCTTCCCAAGATCCTTAACCTCATCATACCTGCAAATTTCCTTTTGCCATAGAAGGTAACATAGTCACAGGTTCCCAAGGACTTATTAGTGGACATCTTTGGGGAACCATTATTCGGCCTACCACAAAGACCAACACAGAAAGGATAGAAATGGTGCTGGGACAATTGGTTATCCACATGAAAAAATGAATTTGGTATTTGTAACCCAAACATCAATTACAAAAGGATCAAACACTTAAATGTGAAAAGCAAAGAAGATAATATGTGAGAATGTATCAACTTGAGTAGAAAAAGATTTATTAGACAATATAGAAAAGTTCTACTCACAAAAGAAAAGATTAATAAATGCAACTACATTAAAATTAAGAACTTCTGTTTATTAAAAGATGCTGTAAAGAAAGTGAAAACCCAGGCCACAAATTAGGAGAAGATATCCACAACACATTGGTTAAAGATATAACCAACAAAGGGATAGTATTCAGAACAAATAAATAACAATAAGAAAAAGGTAAAAAAAAACAATGGAAAAATGAACAAAAGACCAGTGGTTCATAAATATGATCCAGCTCACTAGTAGTGAGGAAAATGGAAATCAGGATGACAGTAAGATGCCATTTTATACCTACCAAATTGGAAAAAAAAAAAATTTAATAGTTCAAAGGGTTGGTGGGAACATAGGGCGACGGGGTCACCTTTACTGCCGGTGGGAACATAAATTGGTACAACCACTTTGGAAAACAATTTGACATTATTTTGTAATCTGGATATGCACATATCCCATGAGTTGGACATTCGACTCCTAGGTCCATACACTAGAGGAACTCTTGCACAGGTGCATGAGGAGATATTTGCAAGATGGATCATAACAGCATTCTTTGAAGTTTAAAAAAAATACAGAGAATAGCCCATATTTCTATGGATGGGCTAATGCATAAATAAACTGAAAAATTCATGTAATGGAACATTATTGAGCTTTGAAAATGGATGACCTATAACCACATGCAACAATAAAGATGAATCTTGGAAACATAAAGTGAGTGGGGAAAAAAGCCTCAGAAGACAACACACTGTTAGACACTATTTTTATAAATCTCAGAAAGAAGCAAAACTGAACAGCATGTTGACAGATGTATTCATATTAGGTGACTCTATTTTAAAAAGCAGAAGAACGATAATCACAAAATTCAAGGCAGTAGGGGCAGCCAGATGGCTCAGCTGGTTAGATCGTGAACTCTGAACAATGGGGTTGCCAGTTTGATTCCCCCATGGGCCAGTGAGCTGCGCCCTCCACAACTAGATTGAAGACAACGAGCTGCCACTGAGCTCCCGAGGGGCAGCTGGATGACTCAGTTGGTTAGAGTGCAAGCTCTTAACAACAAGGTTGCCAGTTTAATTCCCACATGGGATGGTGGGCTGTGCCCCTTGCAACTAAGATTGAAAACAGCAACTGGACCTGGAGCTGAGCTGTGCCCGCCACAACTAGATTGAAGGACAACGACTTGATTTGGAGCTGATGAGCCCTGGAGAAACACACTGTTCCCCAATATTCCCCCAATAAAATAAAATAAAATAAAATAAAATGAAATAAAATAAAATGAAATGAAATAAAATAAAATAAAATAAAATAAGTAAAATAAAAATGTTAACCTTTAAAAAAACAAATTCAAGGCAGTAGTTATCTCTGAGGGAGTGAGGTGGGGAGAGGGAGTCATTGGCTGAGGGAGGGGCCTGCTGCTCCAAAGCAGGGGTCATGTTCTAGAGCTGAAGTTTTGGGTAGGTTTGCAGGTATTCGTTTTGTTATCATTATAACTTACATTTACATTACATATATTTAAAGATAAATCTTGGTTCATTAAAATTAAGTGCTTATGTTAAGCAAAAGACATCATTAGTAGACTAGCACATGACTGGGCGAATAGATTCACAATACATATATCTGACAAAAGAATACCTTCATCTCAATAACAAAAGGACAAACAACTCAATTAGAAAATAGGCAAAAGGCATTAAATAGGCATTTCATAAAGATGATATCTAAATGGCCAATAAGCACACGAAAAAGTCCTCAACTTTATCATTCATTGGAGAAATGCAAATTAAAACCTCACTGAGATACCACTACCTGCCAGACAGGGCAGCTAAAATGTAAAAGACTGAGAATAGTAAGTGCTGACAAGGACGTGGAGCTCCTGGAAATAGTCGTTAACTATTGAAGTTAATGCGATGATGCACCAATTTCACTCTCAGATATTTCCCCAAGAGAAATGAATGCATAGGTCCACAAAAGACATGTATGAGAATAGTGACAGCTTTATTCACAATAGCCCCAAACTGGAAACAATCTACATGTTCATCAACAAGGTAAACTGTGGTATATTCATCCAATAAACAAGAACAAAGTACTGATACAACAACATGGAAGAAGCTCCATATGTTGAGCAAATAATTCCATGTATATGAAGTTCCAGAACAGGTTAATTAATCTATTATGATAGATGTCAGAATAGTGGTTACCTGTTGGTGTGGGAAGGTGTTGCCTTGGAAGGTGCACGAGGAAAACTCCTGGGATAATGGAAATATTTTAGATCTTGATCTGAATGGTGGTTTCGTGGTGTATACATATGCAAGTATTTATACCGTTGTTCAATTAAGATTTGTGTTTCTACTATATATAGGTTATACCTTAAAAAAATAAAAAAAGTCCTCTACTATTCCCTTTCAACCAGTTTTCTCCTCTCCAGCACGCCCTGTATAAGAATTCTGGAATGCTTGACATTTTTCCTGAGAAAAGCCATTTGAATCACAGTGAACAAACACAGCAAAGAAACTGAGTATTATTAGGAGCACAAAATGGCTCACAGGATAAGCAAGAAACTAGCTGACACAGTTGAAAGGAATGTATTTTGCCGATGGAATGGAGATAAGTAGAGCAGGAAAGGTGACTGCTTCATGAATTTATTTGTTTATTCAACAAACACATTTCTGAACTTCTGCCATGTGCAGACAATGTGCAAAGTTCTCCTCGAAGGACCCAGCCATCTATTTACCCCTCTGCCACAGAACTGGCTTGATCTGCCCCTTCATAGTGACTCTGTTTTCTGTTTCTTTCCCTCTGTACCTGCCTCACTCTCTCACCTTTTCACCCTTTTCTCTGTGGATCTTTTGTGTCTCATGAGTTTAACTTACTTGGATTCAACCTTGCATATGAATCTAGGCTGTTCCTACTAAGTGTCTCAGTCAGCTATAGCTGTGTAACAATGTGCACCAAAATCCAGCAGCTTCAAACCACAGTCATTTCATCAGTCATGATTGTGTGGGTCAGGAATTTGAGCAGGGCTCAGTGGGCATGGCTTCTCCTCCACATGGTATCGTCTAGGGCTTCCCTCTTCTTAACATGCCAACTCATTAGGAATTACTTTCACACATCATCTCCTTTCCCACTGAGCTCTTATAAAACTGTCAGATAATGGCTGCCACAATCCCCAATACAAACACAAACAAATGCTAAACCAGGGCCTTTGTCTTTGCACCCACATCAGTCGTCCTCTGTGTTTGGAAGAAAACATGCTTAAGGAAAGGCACAGAGATATATATTGTCCATCCTACCATTAGGAGACTAAGACTGGTCTAAAAATATTTTCTTTCTTTTAGGGAAGGAAAGGAAACTATCTTGGGTAAACCCCAGACTGGACGATTAAGTCAGTTCCTTCTTTTGACACTGTTCCCCACTACACCCACCTGCTTCCTGGATTTCTCATTCAGGCTAGACCTTTGCAAAACCAAAGCATTAGTACAATGTAGGTGGAGCAAAACAGAAATAAATGTCCAAGACTGCACTGATCAAATACATCTATCAGCCTACTGACACAGTACATTATTTCTGGGCACACCCAAGCGAGCTCAGACAGGAAATTCCTGTGCCCTTTAGAGCTTGCAGGGGCAGGGAGCATTGCTGTTACAGGGCAGGCTTGGAGAATTGGGTTACAGCTCTGAGTTAGCCCTTATCTGCTACCAGGGAATCTGGCCTTCTCCACATCGCAGTTCCCACATCTGTCGGTGTGACGATTAACGCAAGTGCACTTAAAGCCCCTAGCACCATACAGATAGCACTTGATAGGTGTTCAGTAGACATTGGCTTCTGCTGGGACAACCGGAGAGGCCCAGCCCTGCAGACGGCTGGCTCTGTCCACCCACTTTATTAGCCATCATGGAAGCAGGCCCTGGTAGGCTGTCCCCACTCAGCACTGCCCCCTGCAAGGGGTTGTCCATGTTTCTACCACAGGAGGCTGTATGTACACACTTGTGGCTCACTCCCGGTATGTGTATCACTAAAGAGGCATTTCACTAGGTAGGAGATTTGACGAAAATGCCACTGTATTATTTTGATGTGTAGAAGAGATCTACATGCTGTATCACAGCCTGTACTCATTAACTTTCAGGCACCGCCCAAGGTAAACTTTTTTTTTCTTTTTAACTTCACACTGCCTCGAAAATTAGTTAAGTTAGCTTATTCACACTCTATGAACTTTTTTCTTTTTAAAAAAATAGTTTCAGGTGTACAAAACAACATAGTGATTGCACATTTATATACCTCACAAAATGATTACATCAATAAGTCTATTACCCGTCTGACACTTACGTAGTTATTACAATATTATTGACTACATTCCCGAGGCTATACTTTTTAACATAGAACTGGAACCCACAACTGGAACATCAGCTCTTCTGGACATACCTACAAATTGAAGGCTGTGTTGGGCACATCTTAGGTGCTCAGTAAAAGTTAGTAATTTATATTAAAACATCATCCTAGGTTGGAGAGGCAAGGTGAGGCAGTAGCTGGAAAAATAACAGGTGCCTAAGGAAGATGACTTGCTTAACTCCATTCTGATTTCTCTTGTATGTGGTTTTGATATGTCACTTACTCCTAAAACCCTAAAAATAAATGTTGTATTTAAATTAGCCCACTTAAACTATTTCTGGCTAGACATGGTAGACTGTGCAGCCATTCATGCTCACCATTTTAGAAACTGTTCAGTGATCCAAAGTCAAAGGCAGGATGTGGTTTATACAGGGTCTGGCATATATATACAGTGAATGTTTAGTACAGGTGAGCTATTTTTATGTGCTTAAGCAATATGTGCTTAGGTAATATTTGTTTTGGATTGTTTTATTTTCTCTGATATGCTATATGGCTTGAGTACTGACAAATACAATACTGAAATCCTGAAAGTTTATTTTTTATTAGTTCAGTTTAGGCACCAAAAATTATCTGATGCTTCACATGGCTAATCAGGCAAGAATTCATGCACAAGTACTTCAGAAACTGTTCCACGGTCTACAGGTTCAACTCAGGATATGGTTTCCACGCTGAAGCCAGACCCCGCTGCCACTCACTTTACTTTTATAATTTGAGTTTCATCTCTTTCAAAGTAATATGTGTATGTACTTTAAAAAGTCAAAAGTTTTACAATAAAAAAGCTTACAATGAAAAATCATGGTTCCCTTGGCTCTTCTCCAACCTACCTCAGTCCTGTTCTCCAGAAGCACCCACTTCTAGCTCTTTGAGCGGTCCTTCTGCCTGTTGCCTCCATATTTCTAACGAATTACACTGCTATTTCCTGACTTTTCCATTGACTGGCTACCCTAGAAGTCTAGGACTTCTCTCTCTTATGTTTCCCCCTACATATATACTTGTTCTCCCAACATATAGGTACATCACAAGTTTTGGTATAATCAGGATCAGTACTCAGCAGTCAGTATTACAGCTATGTAAATATTACTCCCATATATACTACTCATGTACCGTGATTGCATTTCTTTTGTGCCACTTTTTGTTACCTCTAAGTTACCAATTTGCTCAGCTTTCTAAGTACCTATCTCTAATTTATCCACAATTGTCAACTGACATGTCAATTACTTCTCAAAACATTCAAACCAATGAGGTATCCTATCAGCTTAATTTTTTTCTTAACTATGTCCCTCCTGGAATCATCCTGCTTCTAATTACTCTCTTCCTCAGAACTTTATAAACAGTTTCGTCCTTGCTGTAAAACATCAAAATTTATTTTAGAAATTGGTCGAGATAAAAATAAAAAGTTATTTAAGCTCATTTTATCAGGATGATGAGTAGTCAAACGAATAAGTTTTGCTTCCTGCCCCTGACAAACTCAGTCTAGACTGGGAAACTGATGAAACGCAAAGATGCGAGAACACTTAGGAGTACAGATGCAGGGCCGATAGCATGGGTGCTGGGACCCCTACCTGCCTTTGGAATCAGGCAGACCTGGGTTTGAATCCTGCTTCCACCCCTTGCGGGACCCAACCTCCTGAAGCCTCGATTTCTCTGTGAAAGACAGACACCACTTCCTTCCAGGATGTTGCAGAGATTATGTCAAAGAAGAGACATGAGAAAGCACCTAACACCATGTTGGACCCTTCAAATGGCACCTTCCAATGTCAGCAGTTGCAGTCACAGAAATACTCTCCAAATAAAATCCAAGGGTCACGTACCTTAGGACTTATGCCAATATGAATTGCAGATTGCAGTCATCCTCCCAAAAACCATGATAAAATTTTTTTGTACTTCTACAGTTTTGTAACTACGGGAATAAAATTCTCAATTTTCCTGAAGGTAATAACTTCATTTTAGTCCCATTTCAGAGCTTGACTCAAGTTTTATGCGTGAGAAATTCCTTGCAGTGGTTGTGAAAAAAATCTCCCCAGTAAAAATTCTGATGTTTCGGGGTGTCTAGATGGTTCAGTTGGTTAGAGCGCAAGAGCTGAACAAAAGGGTTGCCAGTTTGATCCCCACATGGCCCAGTGAATTGCGCCCTCCACAACTAGACTGAAGACAATGAGCTTCTGGAAGGGCGGCTGGATGGCTCAGTTGGTTAAAGAGCGAGCTCTCAACAACAAGGTTGCCGGTTCAATTCCTGCATGGGATGGTGTGCTGTGCCCCCGGCAACTAAAGACTGAAAACAGTGACTGGACTTGGAGCTGAGCTGTGCCCTCCACAATTAGATTGAAAGACAATGACTTGGAGCTGATTGGCCCTGGAGAAACACACTATTCCCCAATATTCTTCAATTAAAAATTCTGATGTTTCATATACTAAGAGAAGTATACACTTTCAATCAGCCATCAGTTAGTATTACTTGAAAGGCAAGAGAACAGTTTTTAAAGTGTGGCGATCCTCTGGCACCTCCCTCGGCTCAGCTGTTCATCAGAGGCTGGGCTCCTGCTTCTTCTCCTCCCGAAGTCTTGATTGTTTATCAGCAAATACTTCACATCACAGCCTAGCAGTCATTTTGAGTTATACCATGCTGTGGAGTTTTAAAGCACTTTAAATACTTTAAACTATTTGGAAATCAACTCTGTTTTCAATAGTCTTCACTCTTTTCCAGGGTAGTTATAGAGGATCAAAGCTTTCAGTAAAAAGATCTAAGAACCATTCCCAATTTTGCATTAGTCTATTCACATGATGCTTGTTGAAATCTACATTACTGTTAACCCAACCTGTCAGCAAGTCTTAGTTACAAGTAACATGTTAATTATATTCACTACCTGCCACTGTCAATAAATAATGATAATCTGCTCCCACAAAGGTCAAGTTTCCACTGAGCTATTAGGGCCATTTTAACTAAGTCAAGTGTGGTTTGCTGGGACATGTTTTTTTTTCTGGTTTTTTGTTTTGTTTTGTTTTGTTTCAGTTTCAGGTGTACAAAGCAATGTAATAGACATTTACACCCCTCACAAAGTGATAACTCCTCCCCCAATCTACTACCCCTCTAACATTGTATATAGCTGTTACAACAAACAAGTGCTGGTGACGATGTGGAGAAAAGGGAACCCTCGTGCACTGTTAGTGGGATTGCAGATTGGTGCAGCCACTATGAAAACCGTATGGAGGGTCCTCAAAAAATTGAAAGTGGAACTACCTTTTGACTCAGCAATTCCACTCCTGGGTATCTATCCAAAGGAATCCGAAAAATTCAAAAAAATATATGCACCCCTATGTTTATTGCAGCACTATTCACAATGGCCAAGACATGGAAACAACCAAAATGCCCATCGATAGACAATTGGATAATGAAAGTGTGGTACATATATACAATAGAATATTACTTGGCCATAAAAAGGAATGAAATCTTAGCATTTCATTGGTCCAACATGGATGGACCTAGAGGATATTACGCTAAGTGAAATATGTAGACTGAGAAAGACAAATACCATATGATCTCACTTATATGTGGAATCTAAAGTACAAACGAGCAAACTAAACAGAAGTAGATTCAGAGGTACACAGAAATAACTGACGGTTGCTAGATGGGAGGAGGATGGGAATGGCGGAGAAGGTGAAGGGATTAGAAAGTACAAATTAGCAGTCATAATATAGTACGGGGATGTGAAATACAGTATGGGGAACATAATCAGTAATGTTGTAAAGACTATGTAGGGTGCCAGATGGGTACTGGATTTATCAGCGGAATCACTTCATAGATTGTGTAAATGCCTGACCAATACACCATATATCTGAAGCTGAAGTAGAATAATATTGGACGTCAACTATAAATAAATAAATACACACACACACGCACACACACACACGGTGCCAAAAAATGTATACACCTTTTAAGAAAGCAAAAAACAGTATTAAAATTGTAATACTCAATATATACAAATAATAAAAGATGAATACAAGTCATGTTTGACTTCTGCAATTACAAGAGGTGCTCAAAGTGATTACCATCAGCATAATTTTAATACAGTTTTTTCCTTTCTTAAAATGTGTATACATCTGCATATATATATATATATATACACACACACATATATATATACACACACACACACATACACATACACATACGGGATGTGGAGTATAACATAGTGAAGATAATCAATGGTACTGTAACTGCTGACACTCTTGAATGTAATCAAATCATCATTTATGTAGAGCTCAATATTTAGCACCCTCTACAGGCAGCTACTAAGTAGAAATGACAATAATACCAACTTTTATCTTCATTTGATTTTCTGCCCTTTTACATTTATTTTTATACATATGAAAGGAATAAATATATTCCTATTTAAAAGAAATCAAAATCAATACAAATTAAGCAGAGTTCACCTTGACATCTCCCCTTATCTCATCTTCCCCCAGAAATAATTACCTTTATCAGTTTGATAGGTAGCCTTCCAGAATTTTTCTATCTATGCACACACAAGTATATGCAAATATTATATAAATATATACTTTAACTGATTATGATACACTGTACATATTACTACACAACTTAACTTTCCCCCTGACAATATGACTTTGCAGAGAATACATTCATATTCACTCTTTGTGCACAGTGAAGCATTTTCTCCAATCTAGAAAGAAAATTTCTAGATCAAAAGATGTATGTCTTTAAAATTTCAATAGACACTATTAAATTGATGTCTAATGAGGCTGTAACAAATTACGCTCACACCCACATTGTATCTGAGGCCCTCCAATGAATTCTTGTGAATGTTTTCACCGTTGACTAGTTTTGTCTGTTATACAATTTTCTATCAATTGATTCATGTTATATATGTATGCTTTTTTATTTGGCTTCTTCCACTCAGCATTATATGAGATTTACCCACATTATTGATTGAAAGTGTAGTTCATTCTTATTTATTGCTAAGTAGTATTCCTTGCATAAATGTATCACAATCTATCCATTGCAAGTCACAATTTATCCAGTGCCTCTTGCTGGACATTTGGGTTGTTTCCAGGGTTTGGCTATTATTAATATAATGGCTGGAAACATTTTTTCATAAGATTTTCTGTTAAATGTTTTAATTTTTCCTAGACAAAATGGAAATGCTAGGTTGAGTGACAGGTGTATCTTTAATTTTACAAGAAATTGCCAAAACTTTTTCAAAGTTGTATTATGATTTTACATTCCCGCCAGCAACATTAACAAAGTTCTAATTACTCATTTGAGTCAATATATATTAACAGTATTATCTTCTTTTGAATTCTGGCTGTTCTACTGAATATACAGTTGTATCTTATAATTTAAATTTGCATTTCCATGATGACTAATGATGTTGAGGACTTTTTCATGTGTTTATTAGTTATTCATACATTATCCTTTGTTTAGTACCTATTCAAAATTTTTGCACATTTAAAAATTGGATTGTTTGCTTTTTATTATTGAGTTGTAGTTCATTATATGTCTGGATACAAGTCGTTTGTCAAGCGTGTGATTTGTGAATATTTTCTCTCAGTCTGAGGCTTGCCTTTTCATTTTCTTAATGGTGTCTTTTTATGAACAGAAGTTGTTGATTTTGATTAAGTCTAATTAATCATTTTTTCCTTAATGGTTATTGATTTGTGTCCTGTCTAAAAAATTGTCAATCCCTAATTCATGAAGATGTTCTTTCATGCCTTCTTCTGAAAGCTTTATAGTTTTAGCTTTTACATTTCAATCTATGAGCCATTAGGAAGCAATTCTTTGGGTTTGACCTGAGCTAGGGGTCAAGTTTTGTTTTTGCTTTTAGCGGATCTCCAATTGTTTCAGAACCATTTCTTTAAAATACTTTCCTTTCTACATTAAATTGCTTTGGTTCCTCTACTAAAAATTAGCTGACCATTTATGTGTAGGTCAATTTCTAGACTCTTTTCGTTGTACAAATCTATTTTGTCCCTATGCTAATATTACATGCTTTTGACTACTGTAGCTGTATAGTGAAACTTGAAGTTCAATAGTGCACATCCTCCACCTTGGTTATTCTTGACTACCATTTTGACTACTTTAGGTCCTTTGCATTTCCATGTGAATTTTAGGTCAGCTTGGCAATTCTACTTAAAAAAAATAAAGTGTTGATATAGAACATCTCTGTCTTGTTCTTGCTTAGGAGTAAAGTGTTACAAATTGATTATTACACTTTTCATATATGTTCTTTATCTGATTAATGTAGTTCCTATTTTTAATTTGCTGAGAGTTTGGGGGTTTTTGTGTTTTTCCCCCACTTTCTTCCGCCTCTCCCCACTCCGGTTCAAGCCATTGTTTCTAAGTCTAGTTGTGTAGGACACAGCTCCCTGGCCCATGCTGGTGTTATGAGACTTGCGCTCCCCTCCTGGCTGAGGCAGTCGGTCGCCGGTCATGGGTCAGCTGCTCACAGCAGCTCAAGGCAGTTGCTGACCGCTCACGATGGCTGCTGGCCACTCACGCTGGCCACCAGCTGCTCATGGCAGCACATGGTAGCCCACGGCAGCACTCAGGAATCGAACCGGCGACCTCGGCGTTAGCAGCCTGGTGCTCCAACCACCTGAGCCACCGGGCCGGCCCGAGTTTGGGGGGGTTTTAAAATCATGTGTGTTGCAGTTTGTCAAATACTTTTTCTCTATCTAAAGAGATGGTCATATAAGTTTAGTCCTTTATATTAATACCGTTTCCCCGAAAATAAGCCCTAGCCACGCAATCAGCTCTAATGCGTCTTTTGGAGCAAAAATTAACATAAGACCAGGTCTTATTTTAGTATAATATAAGACCTGGTCTATAATATAATATAATATAATATAATATAATATAATATAATATAACATAATACCGGGTTTTATATTAACTTTTGCTCCAAAAGACACATTATAGCTGATTGTCTGGCTGGGTCTTATTTTCAGGGAAACATGGTAGTTTATTATCTTGATGTTTTTTGTGTGTGTGTGTGTTTTTTTTTTGGTTTGTTTGTTTTTTTGTTTGTTTTTTTTTAAGATTTTATTGGGGAAGGGGAACAGGACTTTATTGGGGAACAGTGTGTGTACTTCCAGGACTTTTTTTTTTTTTTCCACGTCAAGTTGTTGTCCTTTCAGTCTTAGTTGTGGAGGGCGCAGCTCAGCTCCAGGTCCAGTTGCCGTTGCTAGTTGCAGGGGGCGCAGCCCGCCATCTCTTGCCAGAGTCGAGGAATTGAACTGGCAACCTTGTGGTTGAGAGCCCACGCTCCAACCAACTGAGCCATCCAGGAGGCAGCTCAGCTCAAGGTGCTGTGTTCAATCTTAGTTGCAGGGGGCAGAGCCCACCATCCCTTGTGGGACTCGAGGAGTTGAACCGGCAACCTTGTGGTTGAGAGCCCACTGGCCCATGTGGGAATCGAACCGGCAGCCTTCAGAGTTAGGAGCATGGAGCTCCAACCGCCTGAGCCACTGGGCCGGCCCTATCTTGATGTTTTAATGTTATGCCAACCTTGTACTCTTTCGATAAACTCCACTTGGTTGTGATGTATATATAATGGATTTTATTTTTTAATATTTTGCCTCTATATTCATGAAGTGTTGGTCTATAGTTGTTTTTATTTTTTCCTTTGCCTATTTAGTATTGGGGACATATGAATAGGCCTCATAGAGAATTATTTGAGCAGTATTCCCTTCTCTGCTCCCTGAATAAATCTATTTAGGATTGATAGGTCATGGAGAGGTCCAAGATGGAGGAATAAATAAATACTGTGCCTGCATCCTTCCATGAACCCATTAAAATTACAACTAAATTATAGAGCAATCAACCTGGAGAACCATATGAAGTCTAGCTGAACAGATGTCCTATAACTAAAAATATAAAGAAGAAGCCACATTGAGAATGGTAGGAAGGGCAGATATGCAGAACAGGCCCAAACCTCCGTGTGGCAGTTGAGAACCAGGAGAAATAGCTTAGCTGAGGAGGTTCCCCCAGGAGGAGCAAGGGACCCCTGCCCCACCACCTGGAGTACTGGTGCCAGGTAGAGGAGCTCCCACAACATCTGGCTGTGAAAAACGATGGGGATTCTGACCATCGGGGGGGATGAAAGGCTGAGGGAAACCCAGAAGTACTCGTAAACAGCCTGTGCACAGACTCATTCACTTGGGCTCCAGCTGAGGGATGGTGACTCAGCGTTCCTTGGAGACACACGACGGGTGGGGTGGTAGACTGAGGTGTGTGGCTTCCCATGGAGGACTAGAGGGCAGTGGTATTTTCCCAGTGAGGGGTCCTTCTGCTGTGCAGCCAGCAAGTGGGTGCCATCTTGTCTGTGTTGAACCCTCTCCCCGCCGCCCACTCCCCCAAGGCCAAATCTGAATCTGATTGGCCTGGTGAGCTCCGCTGCTCTGCCCAGCTGACTTATCTGGGATATGGCCCCACTCAACTCTCGCACTGCCAGAGGTACTTTCTCCTTGAGGAGCCAGCCCCGCCAGCATTGCACTCTTTTCTGGAAAACTATCGGAGTCCAGCAGGCCCCAGGTGGGCAGCAACTGGCCTTGATGTGCTCTGAGACTCTTGCTGAGTTGCTCCAGGCTCACCACTGGCACCAAATGAGAGTCTACATTAAAACAGTGACCACAACTCTTCCCACTCTATTGACTCCCTGAGACTGCCTCATTCAATTTGTTTACCACACAAGGCTTTGTCTGCAGCTGAAGCTTAATGGAGCTGGCAGGTGGCACCAAGTCACCAGGTGTCTTAGCTTTTTACAAAGTTACCCTAGGCCTAGTACCAGTGGCAGCTGACATCAATTCACAATGAGGCCTCTTCCATGTGCCTCCAGGTTTAGCACAGGCAGTGAACAACCATGGATCACTTTATAGCTCCTATCAGGTAATCCCCAGCCAGTCACAGACAGTGGGTGACCTGAGCCTGCACCAGAGCCCCTCACAAGAGGCCCCAGAATGAACATACTTGGAGGTTGGCTTCAGACCACAGCAGAGCACTGCCCAGTTACCCCCACAAGTGGCACACACAAAGGGTGGTCTCAACAGGCACCAGAGCCTGCTGAGGAAAATCCTGCTGTGTGTGGTAAGCCCTCTACACAGCAGCCCATAAGCTGTGGACATGGCCAAACCCAACAGCCATTCAGCCTGAGAGTAAATCCCATCCACTGATGTGCCAATAGCAATCAAGGCTCAACTATAACAGGACAGCACACACAAACCACATAAGAGACACTCCTGGAGCACCCAGCTCTGGTGACCAGGGAGACTGTGCCACTGGACCCCACAGGACAACTACTACATAAGGCCACCCAGCCAAGACTGGGGGACATAGCAGATCTACCTAATACATAGAAACAAACACAGAGAGGCAGCCAAAACAAAGAAACGTATCCCAAATGAAAGAACAAGGGGAAAATCCAGAAAAAGAACTAAACAAAATGGAGGCAAGCAATCTACCAGAGACAGAGTTCAAAACAACGGTTATAAAGATGCTCAAAGAACTTAGTGAGAACTTCAATAAAGAGATAACAAGCATAAAAAAGGACATAGAATCCATAAAAATGAACCAGTCAGAACTGAAGAATACAGGAAAATGAAGAATGCATTAGAAGGAATCAACAGCAGACTAGATGAAGCAGAGGATCGAATCAGTGATTTGAAATACAAGGTAGCAGAAAACACCCAATTGGAAAAGAAAAAAGAAAAAAAAAAATCAAATGAGGATACTTTAAGAGACCTCTGGGACAATATTCATAGCATAGGGGTACCAGAAGGAGAGAGAAAGCAAGAGACTGAGAAGCTACTAGAAGAAATAATGACTGAACACTTTCCTAACTGGTGAAGGAAATAAGACATACAAGTCCAGGAAGTGCAGAGTCCCAAACAGGAGGAACCCAAACAGACCCACACCTACACACATTATAATTAAAATGCCAAAGGTTAAAAACAAAGAGAGAATCTTAACAGCAGCAAGAAAAAGGCAACTAGTGACTTATGATTGTGCTCCCATAGACTGTCAGCAGATTTCTCAATAGAAACTTTGCAGGCCAGAAGAGATTGGCACAAAATATTCAACATGATGAAAAGCAAGGACCTAACCCAGACTACTATACTCAGCAATCATTTAAAATCAAAGAACAGATAAAGAGCTTCCCAGACAAGAAAAAGCTAAAGGAGTTCACCACCAAACCAGTATTACATGGAATCTTAGAGGGACTTCTTTAGGACACAAAAATAAATAAAAATCTGAATAATAGGGGTGGCCAGGTGACTCAAGCGGTAGGAGCACTGTGCTCCTAACGCCGAGGCTGCCGCTTCGATTCCCACATGGGCCAGTGAGCTGCGCCCTCTACAACTAGATTGAAGACAACAAACTGCCACTGAGCTTCCTTCCGGAGGGGCGGCTGGATAGCTCAGTTGGTTAGAGTGCGAGCTCTCAACAAGGTTGCCAGTTCAATTCCTGCATGGGTTGGTGGGCTGTGCCCCCTGCAACTAAAGATTGAAAACGGCAACTGGACTTGGAGCTGAGCTGCGCCCTCCACAGGTAGACTGAAGGACCATGACTTGGATCTGATGAGCTCTGGAGAAACACACTATTCCCCAGTATTCTCCAATAAATCTTTAAAAAAATAATACCACCAACATGGGCTAGGGAGCTGCATAGATAAGAGGGAGGAGGGTGGAAAAATAAAATGGCAATAACTACATATCTATCAACAATTACTTTCAATGTAAATGGATTAAATGCTCCAATAAAAAATATAGGGTGGCTGAAGGGAGAAAACAAAACCTTTATGTATGTTGCTTACAAATTCAGATTGAAAGTCACACACATCCTGAAGGGATGGGAAAAGTTATTTCATGAAAATGGAAATGAGGGGAAAAATAAACAAAAAAACCCCTTGGGTAGCAACACTTACTCCAGACAAAATAGATGTAAAACAAAGACTATAATAATAAGAGTCAAAGAAAGACCCGGTAATCTCACTTCCGGGTATTTATCTGAAGAAACCCAAAGCGCTACTTAGAGGGCACGTGTGCATCCATATGTTCATTGCAGCATTGTTTACAATGGCCAAGATATTGAGGCAGCCTGGTTGTCCATCAATGGATTAATGGATAAAGAGGCCATACACATATACAATGGAATATTGCTTGACCATGGAAGGGAATGGATTCTTGCCATCTGCAGCGGCAGGGATGGACCTGGGGGTACTGTGCTGAGTGGAGTGTCAGAGAAAGACTGATGCAGAGTGATTTTGCTTATAGGTGGAATCTAAAGAACAAAACAGAAACAAACTCATTGATAGAGATTATTTTGATGGTTGCCAGATGGGAGGTGGGTTGAGGAGGTAGGTAATAAAGGCGAAGGGATTAAGTACAAATTGGTTGTTACAAAGTAGTCATGGGGGATGTAGGGTATAGAATAAGGGATATAGTCAATAATATTGTAATAACTAGGTATGGTGTCAGATGGGTACTAGATTTGTTGGGGTGATAGATGGGAGATTAGGGTGCACCATGAAAAAGGTGAAGGGATTAAGAAGTACAGATCGGTAGTTACAAAATAGTCACGGGGATGTAAAGTATAGGGAATATAGTCAATAATATGGTAATAGCTATGCATAGTGCCAGGGGAGCATTAGACAGGGCCATCACTTCTTAAATTTTACAAATTTCTAACCACTATGCTGTACACCTGAAATATACAATAATATTGAATGGCAGCTGTCATTGAAAAATTAGAAGGGGGAAAGATTGACTGGTCATATTAATTCTTCATTTTACAATGCACCAGTGATTTTCTGGGACAGGACTTTTATTTGTAGGAAGATTTAAAAATATAAATTGCTTTTTTTAGGTATGAGGCAAATCAGGTTTCCAGTTTCTTGAGTCAGTCTTGCTTAGTTGTTTTTCAAGGAATTTGTTCATTTCACCTAAATTGTAAAATTTACCAGCTTAAGTTGTTTCTTCTTTTAAAGGTCTGTAGAATCTATAGATATTCCATCTCTCATTCCTGACATTGGTAATTTGTAATTTTTTATTGATTGTTCTTGCTGTTTTATCAATTTTATTAACTTTTCACAGAACCAAATTTTGGCTTCGGTAAAATTTTTCTGTTGGTTGTCTCATTATTTCTGCTCGTTTTTCTAGCTTCTGCAAGTAGAAATTAAGACAGTTGATTTTAAGCCTTTTTCCTAAGCATTTAAAGCTAACTTTCCTCTAAGCACTGTTTTAGCTGCATCCCACAAATTTTTTGTTGTTCCTTTAAAGTATTTTCTAATTTCCCTTGTTTTTGACTCGTAAGTTACTTAGAAGTGTATTTAACTTTCAAGTATTTTCTAGATATTGCATTGACTCCTAATTCCTGTGGTCAAGGCTTCAATCTAAAATTTATTGAGACTTGTTCTGTGTCCCATCACGTGGACTATCTTCATGAAACTTTCATGTACATTTGAAAAAATTGTTGAGTGTAGTGTCCCATAAATGTTAGGTCAAGGTAGTTAATATTGTCATTCAGATCTTATTTTTTAAAATACATCCTGTCAATTCAAGGGGCATTGAAATATCAAACAATGATTGTAACTTCATCTTTCAGTACAGATGCAGACATTTCTGATATACAGTCACTCCAACTTTATGATTAGTGCTTGCATATCATTTCCCGTTTTTCTTTCAAACTATTTGTATATTTGCATTTAATTAAAAGGCAGTAATAATGTCAATCTTAAGACTTATTGAGAAAGCAGAGCAGGAAATATTGCTCAAATAATTCTCTACGAGGCTTCCCATATATCTGCAATACAAAGTCAGACAAAGAAAAAAAAAGTAGTCAAACTGCAAACACAAAAGCTAAGGAAATAGAGGTTTGACAAAAACAATAGTATTTTTTCAAGTTCTTTGTTCAAATACTTTCTATATGAAGTTATCAATATGCATCTACTATCAGAAGACTATTAACTGACAGTCAACTGTGCAAACCTCTTCTGGTCCCTCCTTCTAACGTAAGAAAACCGAAGTGATGTGTTTAAAACATTTTAATGAACACTGAAATTTGTTCCATCTCCCCCTGCTTTGTTAGTCCCTACCAAGGTATTAACAATATCAATTTTGTAAACAATTTTAGAGATTTGCTGTTAAACCAAACTCAATGACCTAAGTGACATGACAGCGATTATTTCAAGTGTCTGAAATAGTCTTCTATTGTTTAGAACATTTAAATTTCCCAATCGAGTGGAAACAGTTTTGGTAAATGCTACCATTTACCGAGACCCAAGTTTGGAACACTAAGCTAATGTTTCGCAGGCACTGCCTTTCATTTTCACAACCCTGAGGTAAGTATACACTATCCCCATCTTCTACTTGAGTAAACAGGGTTCACAGAGTTCAGGAATTTGATCAGTCAATAAAATAAACATCAGCACCAATGTTCAAAATCTGTGTGATTTAGGTCTTTCTATATCCATAGCCTGCACTCTAAAACATGGTTATACACTGTAAGAGGGAAGAAAGAGTAAATGGACACTCTCAGGAGAGGTCCTTCATTCTAGTTTTGTGGTTACATGTAGTGAGGAGAGCTTGAAGAATCCACTTTGGATAAATGCAGGAAACGTCAAGACTGATAAGAAACTGAAAAAACTCAAAAGCAACTGTAAAAATTCAAAAGTAGAGGCCTTGAGTCATATTCAGAGGCAAAAAGACTAAAGCAACTTAATAAACACACCAAGGACCTAACTACACAACCAGAAAACCTGAGTTAGAGAGTTGACATTATATTCAGATGAGTACTATTAAAAACATGGGGACATATATAACATTTAACATAAATTGATTATATATACATTTTTATGTGAATGTTGAAAGTGTGAAATTCACATTGCTTCCCATTAGTCGGCTACGTCAAATTCCCGAGACGTCTTCCTCCGACATTGAAACAGATTTATGTTAAAGACAACATGTGTATTGAAAGTAGCAATTTTATTTGAGTTAAAATTATTTACAAAAACCCAAAGACATACTTCATGAAACTGGTACAAACTATTTTTTTCCTGCCGTTGGCTTTTGCTCCAAAGATCACAGCTGAGAAATACTGTATAAAATAAAGATTGGATTCAGAAAAGTACTCTACTGTTCTAATTTCCAATGGGTAGTATTTACAGAAGTATTTACAATGGAAAAAAAGGTTACTTTAAAACTTTAATTTGTAAGTCAGCCTCAAGTACCCTAAAATGCAGAGTTCTCTGAGGGTTAAAAACACACAAATGCACTGCAGTTGGTGAGGTGATTTCTCCCCCACCACCCCCCACCAAAACCTGCATCTCTATCAGTGCTTGACAATTAGTTATTATTTAAATTACAAAACAAAAAACTGTTAAACACTGAGGTAAATCAATTCTCAAATGATTACCAGTGTAACAGAAAAATGTAGTTCGCCCTGATTGTTCTCATCCAAATGTTTTATAATATTTCTCACCACCTGCCCAAGTCAGTTTTACCAAAAATCTGTTCCTTTTCCTAAATCCAATGATTAATAAATATCAATGTATTTTAAAATAAACAAAATATACCTAATTCAATTTTATGTATTTCATTTACTGATATGCTTTTAAAATAGCTTGCTAAGCTAGCTTTTATACTCAGGGCAAATACCACCTCAATCTTTCCCAAGTTACACTGGCATACTATGCTCTCAAAAGGTGATGGGTAGGGTCAGGGTGGGTAGGGGGAAGAAGAGAACAATTTGCCTGGAACCAGTTACTTCCTTATAGATTTCCCAACAATCTGCATTATCAAAAATAGGAAGACATTAAAAGGCAGCCACTGCATTAAAAAACATTACAGCTGGCACTGATACAAGAGCCCCGATTTGTCACTTTATACAAGGAAATAACAAAGTCTGAATGAGTAAAAATTAGACTTTTAGCTATTTTCCCCAGTACACACCAAACTAATATTTTTATGGCTTCAAGTTTTACAAATCCAATGAAGAAACATGATATAACTACCTGAAAGGTATTTAAAAGTATTAATGAAATCGATCTCTGGAAAGCCTGTATTCAGGCCCAATCAATTGAAGAAGAAAAAAATGTATAACCAGTGGTTTGAACAATAACACAAGAAAAATTCGCAATGTTGTGAAATTAAACATATAAAATGTGTTTTGCGTGTTCCATGACTGTTTTCCAAACAACACACTGCTCTATGAACTAAGGATCTGAATGAAAAAATGGATCTTCTCTACACCAGCAATTTAAGGCTTTGCGTTTATGCATTTGATCCTGTCACTCTTTAGAAGAATATACACGTTATCTGGAAACATGAATTCCACATTGGTGTTTTAGCTTCCTTATATTTATTGTACTGAGCATTAGAAAATATATCTAGAGTCCTCCCTCAAAACTTAATAGTGTTTCAAGAGCCTCCCCTAGTAATAAGCGTAAACTACCCTGGGTTTGTCTGTTTTGCTTCATCCTTTAGCGGGTACATCGTCTTATATAATAGTCCCTCTAACAGTTATTTGTTTTCTTGCACCTATAGCTATGATGCATTATGGTATCATAATGAACATGGTCATGGTCATGGTCTGAAAAGTGAAAAATAGTTCGACAACCCAAATCAAATCAAGAATAAAAAAATATGCTATTAATCCCTTGTGTCTTTGGATTCCATCTAATTTTAAACATAGACAGTAGTTCAGGGAACAACAACAAAAAAAATTCACAAAATTATTAAAAGCTTTATTTACGATTGGAATCATTCAACAAAAAAGCAAAAGCAAATGAGCCTGAAAAAGGAACTAAGCTGTTGTCTAGAATGTCCTCAGAACATTCAATACCTCAGTAGCTAAGCTGCCTTTGCACCTGGCTGGCATGACAACAGTGGCTCAACATACACAGCAGTTGCACTAACAGCAGCACAAATTTCCCCCTTAAAACTTGCCCAGAATAAAGCAAGAGCACAGGGGAGAGGATAAACTCTGCCAAAGTTAAGTGTATTTAAATACTGCATGGAATTAACAGCCTGAACCTTTTCCCTCATTTTTGATAGTTGCAGATTGATGTAGTAACTGTCATTTAGCAAATGCAGAATGCATGACGAAGAAATCAGGAGGCCTTAAAAATCCAAATGTGAATGATACTGATGACGTTCTGGGTGTATCTTCAAGGACTTCTTTCATGACTTTTCTCTGTCTGAGAACAGCTCCACATTACCGAGCACCTGAAGCACAGGGACAGCAGCTAGCAGTGTTCCAAGTACTCGATCACTCGAGAGATAGATTTCTGGCCTGTGGTTCCAACAGCACACTGGGGGCGGGGAGAGGAGAGGTAACAGTTAATAACTTACAAATTTTTAAAAAGTATTAGATCAAAGCTTAAATTCTTTAGCTTTATTAAACTGAACACTGTGAATCAAAACACAGAGATTAAACTGGGGCTTTGACAATACAGTTACCAATTTATTTGGCCATAGTAACAATTATCTTAGAAACAGCACAGTTACTAAGAGAACCCCTCTTCAGTTTCCACTCACTATGGCCATAGTCTTACTTCTACTGTCAGTATGTATATTTAAAAAAAACCAGACGCCGCGATAGAAGCTACTTACAGTAAGATTCATGAAGCTCAGGAATTTTTTGAGCATCTCTGTCATTATTGAAAAGTCCCCTTCTGGCAGATACTCCCGCACGGTGGTCACATTGATCTGAGGAAACAGATCAAAGAAAGACTGATCACGTGGCAGAAAACGCGAGCCTGCACCTTGCACTGTGTTGCTGCCTTTGGCCCACGTCCTGTTCCAAACCTCTACAAGGTCCTCCAACTCCTTGATTAATATGCAAGCAATTTCCTTTCTACACTCTTCAGCTCTGCTCACGTGTGTCCCCAATTCCCTACCCCATTCTATCCACAGAGAAAGGAAAAAAGTAAAGCTCACAAAGACTACAAAAAAACATGTGTACATGCTTATTTTTGTAAATGCCCAGAAAAATGCCTGAAGTAACAAATGTGCTGCGCTCTGTGTGTGTGTGTGTGTGTGTGTGTGTGTGTGTGTATTTGGGGGGTGTTGGGAGAGGAGGGGAAAGAATGTAGACTTAAAATGTTATACCTCAGAATGCTTAATGGAATAAAAAGAAAAAGATCAAAGAAAATTCTTCATGTTCAACAGGTGAATTCAACTAACTATGTAGGTTAGGAATTAACTAGACCTTTCCAAAGGCTTTCCAAAGGTAATTAATCTAGATTATCCACAACAAGGAGAATGTCAGCACGCCAGGAAAGGTGTTTCCCTTCATTGTTAGCAAGAAACAGCCAAACTACAAACTAGTCTGTTACAAGAAAAATATATGACCTGCTTTAAAAACTTTTCTATTTCAGTATGTTTTAAAATGCTTTACAGGTATGTAAAGAATGAAAGGAAAAGCTCCTCTAAGAAGGTTCCATATAAACAGAACCTGTAGTAAAAAGCACAACAGAAGATATGCTGAGGCCCGGGGGCGGGGGGGGGGGGTGCCAAAGTAGACGTGCTTCTGACTTGAGTTTTGTTGATGGGGCAGGGAAGGAGAGGCTACATTACTCTCTTTTAGGAAATTTGCCACCAGTCCCCTCTCTCCCTCTTTTTCAAAAGGAAGGGTACTTTCAAAATTATAAACAAGCAAAATAATGGTACAAATAAGTTCAGAAAAGATCTAATAAAAACGTTGCTAAAGTAGCCATGCACTAAGGTATGTGACATCAATGACTATTCTAAGTGAACCCTCCCCCACCAAAAGTCACCACACGTCCCCCAGCTGGGAGCCGGAGTGCAAACATACTCCTACTGGGTAACAGACCTTAAAGAGATTTTAGAAAATGTTTAAAAAGAATAGTGAAGTGGAGAATATGAGGGGGATGGCTATGGTAACTTCAGAGTTACAGGAAAGCTTTAGAATGTCTTTAATCAATTTCTAGGGAAGAGCCATGACAGTACAGTGATGGCAAGAGTCGTAAAGTAGGTACAAGAAGAAACGGTGTGAAACACCATGGCCCGTTAGGGAAACTGAGAAAGTACTCAGGGGTATGACAGATTTAGGAACTGGAGAAGCCGTTTTAAGTTTGGGGGCTTGCAGTAAACAAAGTCATCACCATCATTCCCTAAGTGATGGTGAGCCGAGGAAGCCTGGTAAGAGAAGAGTTCTGTGATCTGATGTGCTCTGACGGAAGACAGCTATGGTGGCAGTGTGCACAATTTCAGGAATGGGGAGCCAAGAGCGTTGGAAGGACAGGAAGATCAGCGAGGACACTGCCCACTGCACGCACAGGTGCTCGGTGGGCAAGGGAAAATGACACCACGACTCGTGGGCTTCCTAAGCATTTACTCTACACACCACCTGCTTTCTCGTCTCCCTTACACATTGGCAAACCAACTGCCTTCACATTTGGTGGTATCAGCTAGCTTTTTGGGGTTAATCATAATGATCCCCAAGGCAACAAAGACACCAGGGCTCTATGAATTCACAACTTTCCCCACAAAACAGAGACCATATCTCTTGATAGAGCTAAGATATAAATGAATAGCAATTTATTAACATGGGAAAGATGCTCCAAGATAAACCACTTGCGGTAATAAAACAAGTTCATTTCAAGAACCATTATTTAAGAAAGAACATGAATGAAACTCAGGAGAACAAATCAGAATACTCTCAAATCTTTAAACAGTACACCCATTGTTTTTTGGGAGGCCGAGGGAAGACCTGCCTCTTCCCTTTGCCGGATGTTTCTCATTTGCCCTTAGGAATCTCTGAGTTTTAATAAGGAAAAGGGCTGAGCTGAAGAGATTCCCAGAGAGGGAATAAAGATCTTGCGGGGCCCAGGGCGGTGATGGGAATGTCGCTCTTGATCCTGAAAGCAGTAATGGCAGCAAGGGTGACAATGAAGTGTGTGTGCTTAGATCGGAGCTTCACCACAATGTAAACATGGAAGAGATGGACGAGAAAGAATCAGAAAAGTACACAGCACAAACGGATACAGAAAAAAGAAAGCAATACAAAAACTCCATAGCAAAAATGAAGACGTGTGGGTGGGTGGACAGAGGCACAGCATGAGTGCCTCTCCTTGTAAAGCCTTTCATATTATTGTGCTCTTTTCTTCCAATTCTCTAGCCTCAGAAAAGAGACGCCAACCTTCCCACTGCCTCCTGAATGCCCTTGAAACTAAGGACAAAAAAAGGTCCCTGTCTTTTTAAAAATTTGCTCTTCTACTGGACCTTTCCCTTAAAAAAAAAAAAAAATCCACACGTCCCCAATTTTAAAGCAGACTGTCCCAAAAGCCAGAACTGTCCACTTCTGTGCTAATAGCCCAATTGTCTGGACACTCATACTTCTTGTAGTTAAATCTCAATGATCTAAATCTCACACAGTTAACCCCCTTTTCTTGGCCAGTGAGTAGTTCAAACCAAAGCATGTGAGCCGATGCTAGCCAAGATGAGGGAAGTCTACTTGGTGTAGTGGACGTGAAGGGGTCCGAGGACAAAAAGAACATTGCTCTTAAAAAGAAATATACTGGAAGAGGCCGCCTTCTTCTGCTGGACATTATTTAACAAGACGAGCCATGCAGCTAGAGCCAGCACGGGGTACGAGCAGAGCTGGCAGCATAAGACGCCATGCAGAGGACAGCAGTTTCAAGACAGAAATTAACCGAGTCCCTGATGTCACTGAGGCGACACTTGTCCATCTTAAGCCAGCGGAGCGCAGATTTTACATTATGCTCTCCTGTACTTCACCCAAAGGCACGGGAATCGATTCATCATCCATTAATTAGTCAAGAACTGTCTCATTACCCCTAACATACTCTCACTTCAGAACGTACCTTTAAAAAGTTCACCAAATGTTTGAAAGTTTTTAACATGGCAGGAAAAAATAAAGTAACAAATGAGTTAATTAGATAATGGTATAAAGCTGTCACATGGAATCTTTTTAAGACACACCGAGCCACTACTTACCGGACTCTCCTGGCAGAGGCAGCCGAGGAGCAGCGCTGTGTACGAGGCCACGATGCAATCCTCCATGTGTTTGCCAGCGTGCTGAAGGGCTGCGGGCGTTCAAACAAAACATGTTCACAGCACATCCAACGATAAAACCCAACTCCGTTCATTATCTTTTTTATAAAACTGTTCAACATTGATAAATGGTGCTCGGAAAATGGGCTCTCCACACAAATTAACAAAAATAACTCAAGTGGAAGATGAACCTTGATATAACAGTTAAAACCATGTAACTCTTAGAAGAAAACATAGACTTAATCTTTGTGACCTTGGGTTAGGAAATCATTTCTTAGATACAACACCAAAACCACAAGTGGCAAAATAAAAAAATAAAGTGGACTTCATCAAATTTAAAACTTTTGTGTTTCAAAAGATACCATCAAGAAAGTGAAACAACCCTCAGAATGTAACTGCAAATCATATACCTGATCAAGGTCAGGTATCTATAGAATACATAAAGAATTTGTACAACAAAAAGACAACCCAATGTAAAATATGGGAATTTGAATGGATAGTTCTCCAAAGAAGATATGTAAATGACCACTAAGCACATGAAAAGATGCTCAACACCATTTACTCATTAGGGAACTGCAAATCAAGTGACATATACCTTCACACCCACTAGGACGGCTAAAATAAAGAGACAAATAACTGTAAGATACAGAGAAACTGGAAATCTTGTATGTTCCTGGTAGGAATGTAAAATAATGCAGCCACTTTGGAAAACAATTTGGCAATTCCTTAAAATGTTAAACACAGAGTTAACAAACAATCCAGCAATTCCACACTTGGGTACATACCCAAGAGAACTGAAAATGTATGTTCACACGATAACCTGTACAGGAGATGTTCACAGCAGCATTATTCATGACAACCAAAGGTAGACACAAACCCAAATGCCCATCAATTGATGATTAAACAAAACGTAGTATATACATACAGTGGAATATAATTTGGCTATAAAAAATGAATTAAGTACTGACACATGGACGAACACTGAAAACATCAGGCTAAGTGAAAGAAGCCACTCACAATGGACCACACATTGTATTATTGCATTTATATGAAATGTCCAGAATAGGCAAACCCAGAGACAGAAGCAGTAGATTCCAGTAGCCAGGGGAGGGGAGAACAGGGGGTGACGGCTGCCCATGGGTATGGGGTCTCTTCTGGGGCCAAAACGTCCTGAAGTCAGACCGTGGTGCTGACAGCACACCTTGTGAATATACTGAAACCTGCTGTGAAAGGATGACTTTATCATTGTAGGGCAGAATTGTATCCACCCTGCCTCCTAATTCATATGCTGAGCCACTAACCCCGTCTATCAGGGTATGACTGCACTTGGAGATAGGGTATTTAATTAAAACGGTCGCTCATTTCAATGAGGTCGTTAGGGTGGGCCCTAATCTACTCTGACCTGCTGCCCTCCTAAGAAGAGATTAGAACAAAGACACAGAGAGATGGTGGTCATCTACCAGCCAAAAAGCAAGACTTCAGAAGACCCCATCCCTGAAGACATCTTGATCTTGGACTTACAGCCTCCAGAACTGTGAGGAAATAAATTTTGTTGTTTAAGCCATTCAGTCTATGGACTTTGTTATGGCGGCCTTCACAAGCTAATACTTATCCCAAATAAAGCTATCAAAAAAGACTGCTAAGCAACCAAAAATATCATGCCAAAGGAAACATCAAAACTTAGTAAATGAGAAAATGAAAGCGACTTCTTCATATGAGAACTAATGACACTAGATTTAGGGAGCAGTGGGCCTAAGAGACGGGAGACGCAGAATCAAACACTGTTGGCACTTGCTCCCTAGCTGGGGGAAGCCAAACATGGTACTTCAATTTCGTAACTTGAATGACATGAAGTTGGGAATGGCTAGTGTGTAGAACTTGCATAAATAGTAGATCAAGTATCGTAGTTCCTGACAACAGAACATAATGTTTGATTAGTGAAGACATCACCATCAGTGTATTCCTCACTGGGTTTGCCACTGACTACGTACCATTTGAGAACCATTACTGTAATTTATGAAAATAGATCTCAGTTTATAAAGTGAAGCTGATAAAAGAATCTCAAAACTGTGAAAATCTTTAGGGGTCATACTACTCAGCCAGTTCTCTTTACAGATGAATAAAGAACGGCTGGCTGGGGAAGGAAAGGCAGACCTTTCCCACGCCGTACACGTGCCCTCCTCACAGCCAGGAAGCCAGCGAAGAACTCCTACAAGCACTGAAATGTCAAAGCTCGTCTGCACTGAACTAGAGAGGCCATAAAATAACAGTTTCAATAAAAGGTGATTGACAACGCACGAATTAAAAGTATGTTCTGGAGAAAAATTAAGCCATTATTTTCTATTTGAATACACCAGTCAAAATAAATATACCTTTATTGAGGTCAAGTTCTTCATCATCTTCTTCCTTCTTCTGCTTCTCTTCCGTCCCATCCGTCTTTTCGGTTGACACCCACTGTATTTCTCCACTTGTTTCTTGCCACTCTCCACTCTTGTCATGCTGAGTGGTGGGAGCATCTTTGATCAGCTCATCTGTTTTACTTTCTGCCAACTGGGCTGCTCGCTCTCGCTCAAGGAATAGCTGATACAAATTATTTTTGAAGATCATTAAAGAGAGATCACCAACCAACATGTATATACCCAAATATAAGGTTCTGTTTGCTTTTAAACATCACTAAATCTAGAAAACATACTGTCTGATAGAAACGTTAAGTATCAATAAAAGCCCTTGCTCTAACCATCTTTGTCTACATCCTCATGAAGGCCAAAACAAAAGTACAAGTAAATGCTGTGGGAATTCAATCAATAAATTAAGTGTGTCTACTAATGATGCAGGCATTCTGTTTCTAAGAATGAAAATCTCAACGCTTTCCTGTCATTTGGATAATACTGACAGGAAGCACACACAAAAAATACAAACTTGATTTAAAAAAATATTTTTTAAACCTAAGCAGACTGGATAAATTCACTGCAAGGAAGAAAGGACACTGAATAAAACTACATACATTGGGTAAAAGCAACATAACTTCTTTAAAAAGAAATTTAAAGAGATAAACAAGAACCAGTAAAAGTAAAAATCAAAAGGTCTCAGAGAAAGATCCTGAACTGGATCTCAACTAATATTATTAAAAATGGAAGTACAATTGTCAATGGAAGAACACACTGAAAACTCTAAGTCAAAAGGGAATACACTAACCTCTTTTGCTCGACTTACTTTATTTTCCCTGTGCTGGTACAGTGCTGAACATACAGAAAGCATTTAATATACTGAGGATTTGGGAAAAACCCCAAGTTACTAAAGACAACTTGCTGAAAATCAAATGTCAAGCAGATGTCAAAGATTTGCTTAGTATATAGAAGAGTGGTATACAAAATTTAATACGCTCAAGACAATAAAATTTAAGTTTTATATAAAGCAGTATTTCGTGAAATTGGTAGGATCCCTAGGGGGTCCCCAAGTTCCTTTCAGGGAGTCTGTGAAGTTATAATTGCATTTATAATGATATTAAGAGGTCAGCTGACTTCTTTCATTCTCTCAGGACTAGAGTTTTTCAGTATCTACATGCCATTCAACTATATTATTGCTCTAATGGCTAATGGAATGAGTGCCCATGTTTTACAATTTTCTGTTTTGATTTCTAATTCAGTAAATATGGAAAGACAGAGCACACATAAACCAAAGTTGTCTAGAATCCTCAATAATTTTTAAGAGTATAAAGAAGTTTTGAGACCAAAATGTTTGAAAACAAGAATGATGGGCTCCAAGTTATGATTCAGGAAACCATCAAGTTGTTGTGGATTACTTTTTGAAGACACAGTTCAAGTATTATCAGTTTCAAAAAGGCCAAAATGATTATGACGTTAGCAAAGTATTCCAAAACAACGAAAAGGATGGTTTATTATCACTTCGTAACATATGCAAACTGTCATTTAAGGAAATGACAAAGGCAGCTAGGAACCTGAGACTGGCAAAAAATAAAAACTGTAATGCCCAACACTGTCAAGAAACAAGAATTCACATACAGTTTTTTGGGGGAAGTATAAATGGGAGAGGGAATGTGTGTTTAGTGACTGGGGTGGGGGGAGTTGAGGACAACAGCAATTTTAAATGTACATATTCTGACAATTCCTAACCCAGGAAATTACTCTACAGACATACTTTGAAAAGTAAGGGCCAATATTTAGGTGCACGCAGTCCTGGGCACAGATCACACAGTAAATAAATGCAGGAGGACTTAAGCTAGATGGGATGGGGCTGGAGCTTGATTCCTAATTTGTTATTAAAAATCTGTTTTTGATGCCTAAGGAGTCATCACAGCAGTTGAAGACAGTCAGCAGAGTAAAGCAAGGGTATTCATTCTAACCCAGTGTACCCGTCACGCACCTGGTCAGAGTGGGAGTGGGAAAGGGGCAGGGCAGGGAGAGAGAAGGTACAACTGAGAGAGAAACTGGCCAAATGCAACAAACTGAAGGTGTTCAGTGTGCTGTAAGTTGCTGCTTACCTGCACTAAAGCCTGAACAGCATGAACTTGTCCAGCAATCCTTAAACTATCATCTCCTTCTCCACTACAGAAGGAAGAATCAAAAGAACACGATGTTTCCATGTTGACAAGACAGTGCCGATTCCGAGCACTATACTCTACTAGATTTATCAGAAGACCTAAGCCCTACAAAAATTAAAACATGCATATTACCACAGGTGAGAATTAAAAGCAAATGAACACACTATATATATAACTTTTATTGGCAGCTGGAAACCTAATCAGTGTTCTACCATCTACAAAATGGTTAAAAACCAGTATGTAAGATAAAGGTCTTCCCAAAAATGGTTCCACCACGTTTTTAAAATCACCACTATTGGTTCTCATACTTTTTATTTTTACACAGGGACCTTCACAGCTCTCTCTTGTATAATAAGAGGTATGTTCATCAGGAATCCACTGAACCCATAATATACCAAACAATTAATTCTTACTCCAAAACTAAGATGAAGTTTTTATCATCTTAATAAATCAAGTGCTCATTTCTGAAACCGTCACTGACTTACCAGCACTCGAATGTCAAATCTCTGCTCCTGAGGTAGGTACTTTGGAACCTGAAGCACACAGTTCATTGCTGTGCCAATCAAGCCATCTTGTTCTCCTGTCTTGGTGCTGCCCCACTCTGAAACAGGAAATGAAAAGCATGTGAAAATTGTTACTGATTTTTCTTTATGTCATTAACAACCAATATTTATAAACACAGCTATATTAAGAGTTAGAAATCTATAGCTATTTCTTTACTGAAATACATTGTTGACTGTAGTATTTCCAAGCCAAGCTTGGTTCTAAAAATACCTTCTAAAAAGCAGTTAAATGTATATACCTGAATAAGTGAATTACATGGCACGGCAATTAAAACAAAATCACCATGTCAAGAGAAAAGAACAAAGGGAGTAACTTGTTTTTCCATGCACTACACACGCAGCCTTCAATGAGAATGTCTGTAGAGAACATTCTTTACCATTGTCGTTGGTTAAATTGAGCAGCACCCCGATGACGGCCCTCATGCAGTCTTCTACTGCTTTGCCCACGTGGTTAGTTACATTCTGCTGAGGTGGAGGCTTACTGTCAGGTAAGCATATGCTATTCTCAGCACGGTTATACTGCTGAATCAATTCTTCACAATGCTGTAATGCTCTTAAGATAAAGCAAAATGTAATTATTATGCTAAATAAGAATTTCTACTTACTTGTGCCTTAATGTTTTAAATCTGTCATAAATGCTGCCAAATTATTTTACTTTTTTATTCCCAAAGTTCTAATGTATTAACTATTCAATCATGTACTAAGTATGCCTGATATCACACTAGCTGTTAAATTTTGTTTTGAGAAAACTTGGTAATTCAAATTTTTCTAGGCAAAGTTAAAATTATAAACTCAATACATAAATTTATACCTATCTATAATTGTCCCCTACTTTACCAGTCTCTCCAATACAACAGACTTACCACAACCCCTCTCCAAACAAGGCAAAATTTTTAAGAACTAACTAACACTGGACACTTCTGAATTTCATGTAGATGATTTTCATTCAGAATACATGCTCTTAAAAAGGTAGAGTATTATTTATATTAATATTACATAACTGTGTATAAATGGGTATTAAATACTTCATGAACATTAGAGCAAATCATACAGCAAATGACATGAGGTCATTTGGCCGACATGTCTCCTGGCAGACACACAAGTTATCAGCTGCACCCAAGGATTCTCGATATTAAAAATGTACTTTATATATAGATATTTTTTAATATACATTTTTAAAATGTTACACAAAATTTAAAATAACATGCATATTCTTTTTATTGAAACTACCACCTTAGATAAGTAGATATAATTATTAACCTCCCTCTGAAGAACTTGCAGCAAGTAAGTGACATGCCCAGGGTGCAGGGCTCAAGTTATGAAGCTGGGTCCACACTCAGCCATCTGGCTCCAGAATCTGTACCTCTAACTTTTGCACTATACTGTGCTGCTTCTGTTTCACAGAACTCAACAGACGAAGGTGATACAATCATATTTCCTTTACGGTCAATCCAAATGCATTAAATAAAAAGCACGATATTTCAGAAAAACTTACTTAGCTGATGAAACAATGAGTTGTGAATCTTTATATGCTATCAAGTAGCTTTGATTCTCTGGATTATGCACTGTTACCTGAAAGGAAAAAATCTGAAATGATTGTGGCAAACCACAGCTTTCATTCATTCACATACAATACACTATGCCTGGTGCTGTAAAAGACAAAGATGAGGAAGATTCAGCCCTTGTCATCTAAGGGAATAACAACCCACATGTTCCAGGTTTAAAATAATAGACCCATTACTTTATTACAAAATTAAAACATCAGTGTTATAACTGCTTGCTCAGAATTAATGTATTCTGTGCTATACATTCACTGTAGTGAAATACCAAGTACTTTGAACGTCAGAAAAGACCAGTTTCTAACTTGTAACTAATATTTTAAAGTTCTTAAGTGGATTCATTTAGAATAAAAAAATATACATCTGTTTATCTAAGGTACCTGAAGCACTCTAGAAGAGAGAAGGAATAATTTCAATTTCAACTACACCAGGAACTTTTAATTCACACTAGATTATTTTTCCATAGATGTGTCAAAAGCACCAAGCTAATCCAATCTGGTCAACACAGGATCTATGCATTCTGCATTCTGAAATTCACTGGCAACATAAATTCCAATCTACACTGAACTGGGGTAAGTTATTCATAAAAGCCAAAAAAAAAAAAAACAAAACAAAAAAACACCACACTTATGGCATAAAGCTCAATAGTATCATTCTTCAAATATTTTCATAAGCTATGATTACCAACAATCTGATAATAGGTAAATCTAGAAAATCCTTATTAATTAAAAACCAGAACAAAAACCTATGTTTAACTACCATTTTCCACAAACAAGTTAATACATTTAAGGAGAATTCCCCATTATAAAGAATAACATCTGGCAATATAAACAAACTTGACATGCTAGGTTTCATAGGGGGCAACAATACACATATTCTTGAAAGACGAAATTGCTCAGTTAACTTGTTCATTAACATTGGTGGATCAAAGAATGCATCACAATTTCAATTTGTATTAAAAGAAGTGAAACTCTAGGGATATATAAAATATCTGGCTGTCTCACACACACATTCACAAAGAAGCTTAAATAATTTTGCCCAGATAGTGATCCATACTTACACTCTCTAAAACTCGTAAACATCTCTCTGCTCCCCACAGTGAGGCTACTAGTTTCTCTTCATCCTCATCTCTACTTAGATGATCCACACATTCTTTCACTAAAAAAAAAAAAAAAAAGGTTATAATTAGTACATCTCCTCCCCTCAACACCTACCCCCTTAACTAACATTAAAAGCCATCTGTACACATGCTATAAATATGCTGGAACCTCTCTGAACATTATTTATTCTAAGTTTTATACTATGAGATGTTGAAATGTATGAGAGTCTAATTTATTATAATTATTTTATTTCCATAACTTGCCAATTTCAAAGTGTTAATGGCATTTCCTTCAAAATGTAGAGATTTACAAGATTCCACTAAAAGAACAGATCTTTTTAAACTGATGCAATTTTTAGATGTAAACAGAATTTTTCTTAAAGCTTTTAAATAACATATAAAAGTGTTATATGTGTATATTTCTTACCTTTATCTACAATATGATCCAGACCACCCAAAAGCCGGAGTTCTTCTTTAAACCAGTCTCCTGCTCGTTTAGAAGTAAGGGACAGTAACGTCTCCATAGCTAAATGCCCAGTCTAAAAATCAGAAGTACCATTAATGAATACTGACCACCAATAATTCTGTGGCAACACTTCTAGAGATTGCTTTTCTTTAGAAAGTTCACTGCATGCTGTCAACCCATAGTAGTCTTTATAATACAGCAAGTACTTTTATAATTAAAACTGAACTGATTTTAACTTTAATCAGAATAATCTAAGGCTAAAGAAATGTTTTTAACCATCGGTTTGTTTTTATGGAGAGAACACACTACTAAAAGTAACCTATCATTTATCAGTTCAATAAAGTATATACTGGTGCTGTTATTCCTACAGTATAGAGGCTCAAGGGTGGGACTGCTGAATCAAAGTGTGTGTGTACTTTAACTGCAAATCAATATATTAGATTAATTTACCACAAAGGCTGTAGTAAGTAACACTCCAGGAACAAAGTATGGGTGTGTCAGTTGCCCTGAATCCTCAAAAGCACAAGTATTGATGTAAATTTTTGCCTGAGGGTAAAAAATGACATCTTACTGGTATAGTTTGTATTTTTCTAACTACACTAAACTTCAGCATTTTTTCATATATTATTAGTTAACTGTTCCGTCAATTCTTCTTTCCTTATTTTCCTGCAAGGTTGCTTGTCTCTTTCTTATTATTCCATATATTTTCTTATGTATTCCAAATAAAAATCCTTTGTTGCTTTTAGTGTTTCAGATTCACCAGGCTTAAACTTTATACTGCGGGGTCGGCAGCATGAATACGCATCATGTGGACCCCATGGCAAAATTATATATAAATAATGATTAAGGGCCACCACTAAAGGAAGCACAGGACAGTACGAGTTATACTTATACCCAGACTATGTATAGTTTTTCTTTCTCTTTGACTTTAATTATTATTTTTCTTTTCTATTGTGTTTCTTTTTAAAGGCATACAGCTACTACTACGCCTCCCCTCCACAAAAGTACAACCTGGTTCCTGTTACAATCAGGAACTTCTAAAAGCTGAAAAGATCTGAGTTTCTTCCCAAAGCTTCTTTCCTTTGAAAGATACAAGTTTATATAATAAGTCCTCCTGGACTGTTTGGAATCGAATATAAATTATTTAGAAACACAAAAAAACAGATCTTATCAGTAAATCTTAGTATTACAGATTTAGAAGAGATCTAGAATATTTTAGTCTAATCTTGAACAAGGTAGATGTCCAAGGTAACAAATACAGAACTAAAATTCAACACTACATGGACAGATTCAATTTTGCCAATTCTCATTCTGAGTCCCTGGAAGAGTAATTCAATGAGATCGGTTTAGGTATACAGCTCCTGACTCGTAGTAGTGAATCCGGAGCCTACATAATGAGGCTTGCTTTATTTAGGAAGAAAGGGAGTAGTAATTTGATGTTAAATCAGCAAAAGCTTCTAAATTTTTATGGAGGAACTTTGGGACTTTGTCATTTGTCTCTATTGTTATTTGGGACTTTGTTATTTGTCTCTATTGGCATAAAAAGATTGATATTTTAGGCTATTTTCAGTTTATTCTAAACTAGCATTTTAAAACAGCCTACAATTCAAATATTTTATTTGAAAACTGGAAGAGTTTGAGGACTCAAAGAGTTAAAACCATATAATTAATCGGGATAATATACTCAGCAACTGTTAGCTCTCAGTTACTTGAATTATACCTGAAAACATTAAATTAATATTTTAAATTATTTTCCCATGGCACATCTGGAGTAGCAATATATTTCAGGGAAGAAATTAAGCAATTAATAAACCAAACAAAACAAGTACAGGGAACAGTCACTGTACAAAGCAATGTCTAAGATTTAAAACAAATACAATATTCAAGAATAGCTGAAGTTATGAGGGGGGAAAAATGGGGATCCTAAAATTAACAACTGTGTTCTGGTTTTGATCATATGAATACACTATTTAATACAATATAAGAAAGTTATTACTGGTATTTACAATCCTAATAAATTCAACAAATGGAGAAAATTCGATGAACAAGTTTATCATCATGTTATTTTTTAATACCAAATGCCCAGAAAGAATCTAAATGTAGAACAATATGGGAGACAAGACAAATAAAGGTACCTTTATTCAATTATGCAACAAATAAAAATCATATGCTCAAATTTATTCTTTATATCAAAAAAATTACGTATGTTGTAAAAATGTTAAGAGCAAATAAAAATTACAAACACATTTTAAAAGTTGTGTAAGAATAATTTGGTGAGGGAGCGGGATATCGTTTACCAACCATCTGAGCATAAAAATTATTTTTCTAATTTTAATAAGTGAAAGTACTAAATACACGTCAATTTTGTATCTTGCCTTTTAATGGTAACTTGCTTTATCCTTCAACCCCCACTTTCCCCAAATCTATTCCCTACTTTATCTTAACTAAACAGAACAATATTCCTATGTCATATATGGCTAGCAAACAGCATTCTATAATTTTTGAGGCAAATGCTGCAGTCTTCAGTTTAGTAGACAGTAGAAAAAACCAATGTTGACATAGTTTTGATGTTATATATAAAAAAATAATCTTATTTTTGTCAAAATGACAAGGCTAACTATCTTCTACTGCCCTAGTAACTTTGGGGGATATTATGACTCTACAAGTAAAAACCAGGAAAGAACTGGAATCAACCAAAAGCAACAGTCATCTTAAACTTGGAGAGATGTGTTGAGCCTAAAGGTAGCTACTGGCCCTGAGCCTGATTATGAGGGACCTTGCTCTAGGTAGGGCAGATGCCTTGGACTCTTCCTTCTGAGTCTTGGTCCCTTGAAGCCTCAGATACTCTAAATAAGTGAATGCTCCCTGAAAATAGCCCTAGCAAGTCCTCTGAATCTTTATTCCTAAAACCCACAGAGAATAAGAATTCTAATTCCTCACAGCCTAAATATAGTTTCTATATTTTTAAAAAGAGAGAAAAGGATTAGGCAAAAATGCAATAAAAAATGTACTGGCAAAAAACTAAACAGAGATGGGCTACCTTCAGGAATTTCAGGCAAGGAACAGAAGTATGCTCAGAGCTAAACCTTAGAAAAATTTGCCAAATTGTACACTAAGAGGTTAAATGATTTGTCCAAAGCCACACACTTGCTTTGACTAATTAACTTTTTAATTTTCATTTTATAATGGAAGGAAGGAAGGAAGGAACCCACCGTTATATTTTCTAGATCAAGATGTTTATTGTGTACAGTTTCACAGAGCCTTCGAATTTTTTCTTTGATTTTGTTCATGTCTTTTTCATTCAGTAGCTTAGCTGAAGAAGCATCTTGTTCCAGTTCTAGAAGTCGAATCATTAGATCTAGGCTAGCTCTATCAAGATCCATGTTCAAACGATCTCTACTCAGTATGTACATGAGGGCAGCTGTACAAAGGGACAGATTCTTCAACAGACCCAAAAAGGGAAGAAAAAAAATTAATGTAATCAATTAGCAACAATTTCAAGAAATTAGACCATTTTGACAATTTTTTCACGTGATGGAAACCTTGAAAATGTTTTATTCAATGAACCTGCCTTTAAAATATTCAAGGGAAATGTGAATTAAATAAATGAAGCACTGTTGCTTAAAATTTTCCTTTCTATACATCTTTCCTACGTGAATGCTCCAAAGCTAGAATAATACAAGTGTAAGTAATACTTCTTTGGTCATTCCATGTTAAATGAAGAGTTTACAGAACTGTTTTTTCAGATATACATAAATACACACACACACACACACAATCCTACTTTTTAATGCAAATCACTCTTCATCATTAGGTAGATAAAGTCAAATTTCAGTTTAAAATCAATAGTGTGTTTTAAAATCTGTATAAGAAACTTTGCTACTTTTCTTTTCCTGTAAAATAAACACAGCTGAGTTTGAATCAATATATAAAACATTTAAAATGCCAAAATAAACACATTTAATCTCGTTTCTTTAAAATAAACCAGTTAGGTCTGCTTGAACCAAGTAATTAAAAATAAAACTGCCTAACAAAGCAAATTAATTACCAGGTCTCTCCTATTCGCCCTCATTGTTCTGTACCTGCTACAACCTGGTGATGGAGTTAGCCGCACTCAGGGTTAAGTACAACGCCTTCAGTTTCAGAAGGTTCAGCATTAGACTGTGTCACCTAACCTGCATTTGGCACACAATTTCCTTGAACAAAAATAAAGCCACCTCAAAATACCACTATTGATAATGATTAGTAATGATTATTATTTTATTAACTTCGAAAATGTTAAACCTGATTTTTATTATGTATTTTTAAGAGAAAGCATCAAAGTTGAAATGAAGAATTCCTTTTCACAATGGGCTGGCTATGTCCTAGATTCAACATTCAGACAAAATGTTTAAAAAAAAAAATTCAAGACCATTTTTTCCCATGCTATTGATATAAAAGAATAGAAAATTTTTTTTCCCGTATTGTCTGATTAGAAGGAATCAATGTTTACAGAATCAAATATCCAGTATAGTATGTTAGCTATGGTAACTGATAATATTTTAATAGTATGATAATACTTTAACAGTATAAATTGACATGTTAAGAGGAAAAATTGTCATGAGAAAATCATCTTAAATGGTTAAGTAAACACTTTGTCATGAGACTCCATATATTTAGCAAATAAAACTCAATCCATAATTAGAAACTATTTATATACGAACACATCCAATGAAGATATTTTTCAATAGCCAAATAGACTAGAATTTTTAAACAATGCTTCTCAATCCCAGAAACTTGAAAATACCTGATGGTGCTGGGAATCATCCAAAGTTTTAAAAACCATTGCTACCATTCCATGTGCTCTCAGGTGCATTCGAAAACTGGGCATGGCACATTTAGTAGCCAAGCTAATAACACTAGAAGAAAACAGACTAGGTTAAGGAGACTGGAAAATAACTAATGCATTAGTTTTTGTTTGCACCATACCAAAGCAAGCAAATGGGGGACAGGGTGTGTCAAAGCAGTGCCTATATACAGATCACAATATAAAAAATATGGGCAAACCAAATTATTAAATATTTACTCATGCATAGTATGTGATTAGGTATGCTATATTAAAATATGTAAATAACAAATGATCATCTTTAGTTTATTTCTTCCATTACTACTATTAAAAGCAAAAAGTCTCAGCTACTTTTCATAGAGCTTCTGGTAAAGATTATAAATAATATTTGACTGGATATATTCTAATTGACTGTATCTAGTCAATTCAATCAAGTCAAGATATTCAATCCATTACAGCATGGAAAAGACGATTCCAATTAAAACGTTTAGTCAAACTAATCACTTTCATGTCTAAAATTTGGGGCTGCAAAAGAACTTTAAAAGGTTCATTAACGTAACACTGTCAAGCATCTGGAAACTGAAGCCTATACGCTATCAAAAGGCTATGATCATTCAACTTTCCATGTAGAATCAAGTTCCCTGTAGAATGTAGAATCCTGTAGAATCAAGTTCCTTACAAGAAATCAATCACATTTTAACTTATTATCACTGGCTATAAACTACATCCATGGTAACAAAATCACAAATGTTTGGCTTTCCCCACCTGGAAAATTTTAATGTGCATACGACTATCAAATATAAAAATAAGATCTTACCTAAGGCAACGTGTGTTTAGAGGCTGAGTGCTCTTTAAGCCACTTAACAAGTACTCAATGTCATCAGTGAACTCTTGATTTTCACCAAATTCCACCACATCATTGAAGTGCTTCACGTGCTGAACAACAGTATATAACTGCCAAGAAAAAGTCCACCTCTTTTTTAGCTATGGACTAGCATATTTAGTTAAATCTATAGGCTTGCTGTACTTTACTTAAGTGTATAAAATAGTTTTTAAAACTATTTTATACACTTGTTTTTAAACAAAAGCATTGTTTTTAAAACATTGGTAATACTAGGACAAAATAAATTCATGATTCAAAACTGTAAATACCAGTGTACTGCATTTGTTCAAGACATTAAAAGCCTAATGTTACATACAAAAATCTGTCCACACGCAGTAAAACTATAGGGCTGCTTACTTCTTTGTCTTCTTTTCTGCATTTGAGTGCAGTAACTATATCTTGGTAGGGCTGAGTAGGTATTGTCACAGTTTTTATCACTTTGGGTGGTGGTGCAGGAGCTTTAAAAACTCCATCATCTTTTTGATTTGGTTCCTTTGAAGACAGCCTCACCTATTGAAAAAAGGTATTAAATTAGTTGTTCTAAATAAGTATATAAAAATAGTTAACATCTCCTCTACCTGGCAAATTAGCTTAAGAAAAAAAGATGGGAAGGACTCTGAAAAGTCATTAAGGGATACTTTAAAATTTCATGCACTACTAGGTAAGATTAATACATGTTTTACTCAAAAAAGAACCATTCAGGTATTCCTTCTGTTCTTTTTTAACCTTACTTTTCACACAATTTATTTGTTTCCGGGACCATTACAAGAAATAAAGAACGACAATTACATACAGAAATAGCATTGACAAGAAGCTAGAAATGGGACAGAAAAACTACAACAGACTGACAAAAGAATTTTTAAAGTATAGGCAGAATTAAATAGCCATAATAAGAACACAGTATATAATTACTAATATACACAATGATAATTTTATACTAATAAAAAGAGTTTAATATATTCAACTTAAGACAACAGGGAACTATACATTATATTTTAGAAAGATCTCTCCCCCTAACTTTTTTGTTATAAAGAACTCACTCCTTGACAGCTCCAGATGACTGAGGCGTTAACACTAATCTAGCAGCATTAATGTATGATCCTACCAGTTATTCTGAAAAAAATAATTTGATAAGAATCTTTTTCAAATGTGTTTTGAATTGAAAGGTATTACTGGAATGCAGGAAAAAGTTCTCCTCTAAAAAGTAAATTAGAGGCTGGCCCTGTGGCTCAAGTGGTTGGAGCATCATGCGCCTAACGCGGAGGTCGCCGGTTTGATTCCCACATGGGCCAGTGAGCTACGCCCTCTACAGCTAAGATTGTGAACAAACTGCTCTCCTTGGAGCTGGGCTGCCGTGTGCCTCCATGAGCTGTCCGCGGCCAGAGTGAGCGGCCGGCAGCCAGTGAGAGCTGCTGTGAGCGGCTGACCCACGACTGGCGACCGACTGCCTCAGCCAGGAGGGGAGCGCAAGGCTCATAATACCAGCATGGGCCAGGGACCTGTGTCCTACGCAACTAGACTAAGAAACAACGGCTTGAAGCAGAGTGGGGGAGAGGCAGAAGAAAGGGGGAAAAAATAAATGAATAAAAATAAAATAAAAAGTAAATTAACCACTCAAAGCCACTTTAAGATGTAATTTATAATATAGCTCTTAATACAAACTTCAAATATGGAATAATTTGCCCTTAAACACTAAATACTATAATTCCACAAAATGTGAGTCAGAAGTAAAAACTGGTCCAATATTTTTTAAGGCTTTTATTTATAACCTAGCAGTACCAGAATTTCTGTAGTCCTGTCCGCAATCCCCACTTGCCCAATGAATTAAACTGGAGTTACTGAATTTAAGTGAGGAAGTCTAAAATAAACTATTAAACAGGAAAGTCAGAGACATTCAAATTAAGAATGAAGACAGCAAATTAAACAAACATAAAATTAAAAAGTATAGTTCACTTACTGTGACACTCTGAGGTTTTACTACTGGTGGCCCAGGTAGTTCTTCTGAGTCTGGATGGTTCCAATGTCTGGCATTATATACAGCTTTTGTAGGAGACTAGAGAAATGAGGAAAAGATCAACTGTTTCCATCTTACTTTGCATCTTTTTGAAACTGTCTCATTTAGTAAAATAAAAATCACAATAGATGATTTAAAGGCATAGCATATATCCTAGACAGAGCAGGACAGATACCATCCAGCTCGTACTCTCACCATGCTCCTGTGCCCATGGCAGATGTGCCAGTCAGTGCTCCGGGCAACTATTACCAACCAAGAGTAGAAATGATACCTCTTGACAGGCTTGTACTAACTTATTAATCAATACAGTTAATGCAACGTGTTCTTTATTTCTCGTGCTACTGATTCATGCCCCACATTCTCCCAACAGTGGAAATCAGGCAGCTTATGAGAAGTGATAAAGGCCCATATTCATTTCAGTGAAACTGTTGGAGTGAGATGAGCCATTATTCAAAAATTTTCAAATTTTATAAAGGTAAATATGGTACATATGCCACATGTTACAGTGGAGTCTAAAGCAGTACTATGTAATAACATCCATGATTTCCGCAGCAAAATGTATACATATACACACTAAGTGGGATATTGCCCCACCTTGGTTCAGGGTAGTTTGCTAGCTAATCAATTTACTATAAACTAAATGAAAAAAACTTTGTTTTGAATTTCAGAATTGAAAATAAAAAGAACTGTGAGCCTGTAGAAGCAAAGCCATAGGATTAAATCTGTAAAAAGGAACAAATCCTCACTTTTAAAAGGAGATCGATTAAACAAAGACCAACAACATTTTCTCATCCTTTACAAAAGTGATGTTAAACTTTGTCCTTTAACTTTCAAATAAATGGTTTGAATCTTATTAGAGATTTTCTGTTTAAGAGTATAATAATCTTTATTTTCAGTGTTGTGTACAAAGAATAAGCATACAAGTAGAGAAACATATTTCAAGATTAGCCAAAAAACTACATCGAAAAATTAACCACCTTCCCTTACTAGTTGCAGTGAACTAACATAACTAGAATTAAGCACCATACAAAGGTACCTTTTTATACAAATACTATAACCATGTTGTGACATTAAGACAATAGTGTAAGGTCCACAATAACCAGTATTTAAAAAATATAAAGTTTAAACTGATTCACAAATTAAACGTGTTAGAAAATCTTTATGATAAAGGGAATCCTACTGTGAAATTTACATAAAATAGAAAGTCTCATTTGTATTCTGTATACAAGACCCATTATTATATAACATGTTTGCATAAAGTGATGATGCATTAGTAATCTGAAGCGATTTATGCATTCATGATTAAGCCTCTCAAAGCATAACCACACAGGCACTCAAACATATAATCGATATGCCTGCTAGCTGTTAGCTCCCCTATTTAAGGAACCTCTAATACCCAAAGCACAGTCATAAGGCCAGAAAGATAACCGACTTGGAAAAATAGATGCCTCAAAGCTCAAGCATTTTACTTCTTTTTAAAAAGCACTGATTTCAGGTAATAAACAATCTTTGTGATAATAAAAAGATCATCTGGTTCCAGAGGTAACAAAATAGCAGAGCAGGCCAAGGTTCTCATTTAAATTGATACCCTTCTAGTTAATTGTGACGGGCAACATACCAAACAGTTAACAAAGGAGACTCAGGAACCAAATGGTCTAGGTTAAAATCCAAATAAATACTATGCTCTACTACTACTTGTTACTCAACATTTTTCTCATTTGTAAAACGGGATTAATATCTACCTACTGCAACGGGTTGTTGTGAGGATTAAATATACGTAAAACACTTATAAGAGTGCCTGAAACAATATGTGCTATACAAGTATTATTATTGATAATACCAAGGATACTGTATGATGATGTGCAATGCTGAGTCCAGCATCTTAAGAAAATTGGAATATATGGTCTACCTACCTAAGAGGGACTGTGATAAACAAGTGGAGTAACTGACATGAAAACACTGTTAACAAGTATTACAAAAAGCAGACAGGAATACACTGTTCTAACTCATCTCAAAAACCCTTGAACAATATCCCTGGTGGATATAGATGCAAAAATCCTCAAAATATTAGAAAACCAAATTTAATAGCCCATTAAAAGGGTCATATACCACGACCAAGTGGGATTCATCTCTGGGAAGCAAGGCGGGGTCAACATGAAAACCAACCAATGTGATACATGACATTAACAGAAAGGACAAAAATCACATGGTCTTAACTGGTGCAGAAAAAGCACCTGACAAAATTCAACACCTTTTCATGGTAAAAACTCAACAAACTAGAAAGAGAAGGAAATTACCTCAACATAATAAAGGTCACATATACATATATACATACATACAACTAACATCATCCTCAACAATTAAAAGCTGAAAGCTTTTCCTCTAAGATCAGGAACAAGACAAGGATGCCCTCTCACTGCTTCTATTCAATATAGTACCAGACATACTACCAAAAGCATCTAGGCAAGAAACAAAAGGCATCCAAATCAAAAAGGAAGAAGTAAAATTTTCTCTGTTCACAGATGATACTATCTTATATGTAGAAAACCTTAAAACATACACAAACACACAAATCTTTTACAATAAATCATTCAGTAAAGCTATACAATAAAACAAAATTAACATGCAAAAATCAGTTGTTTCTATACAACTAACAAAAAAACAGCCCAAAAAAGGAAATGGAGAAAATCCCATTTACAATAGCATCAACAAGAATAAAATGCTTAGGAATAAATTTTTGGCCAAGGAGGCCAAAGATTTGTATACTGACAGTTACAAAAAACTATCGAAAGAAACTAAAGACACAAATAAATGGAAAGACATCCTGTGTTCATGTATTGCGAGACAATATTGTTAAAATGCCCATACTACCAAAAGTGACCTACAGATTCAATGTATTCTATCAAAATCCCAAAGGCATTTTTTATAGAAATAGAAAAAACAAACCTAAAATTCGTATGGAACCACAATGACCTTGAATAGCCAAAACAATCATGAGAAGTAACAAAAAACCTGGAGGACTAACACTTCCTGATTTCAAAATATATCACAAAGCTACAGTAATCAAAACAGCGTGGTACGGACATAAAGACAGTATCGTATTGCCAGGCAGAACAGCATTGAGGATGTGAGACCCTGTGATATGTCAACCAATGGAACAGAATGGAGAGCCCAGAAATAAATCCATACATAAACGGTCAAATGACCTTCACCAAGGATGCCGAAACTACACAATAATGATAGTCTCTTCGACAAATAGTGCTGGGAAACTGGATTACACAAAAATTAACTCAAAATGAATTAAAGACTTAAAATAAGACCTAAAATTGTAAAACTCCTTGAGAAAATGCCTAAGATTCGTAACACTGGTCTTGGCAATGGCTTCTTGGATGTAACACCAATCGCACAAGTAACAGAAGCAAACACAGACAAGTAGGACCACATCAAAGTAAAAGGCTTCTGCACAGCAAAGGAAACCATCAAAAGAGTGAAAAGGCAACCTATGGAATGAGAGAAAATATTTGCAGGCCACATATTTGCTAAGTGGTTACTATCCAAAATATACTGACCCTTGAACAACACAGGTCTGAACTGCACAGGCCCACTTGTACACGATTTCTTCAATAAATACAACTGGCTCTTTGTATCTGCAGGTTTCACACCTGCAGATCCAAACAACAGCGGATTCAACTTATGGTGGATCAAAAACAGCATTTTCAGATTCCCACCTGTAATTTCCCAACCGTGGATTGAAATACTGTTTTCGCCCTGGGGTTGGTTGAATCCGCAGATGCAAAGGGCCGACTATAGTTAAGTTTTTCAGAGAGTCAAAAGTTATACATGGGTTTTTGACTGGAGGGGGGAAGGTCAGTGCCCCTAACTTCCAAGTTGGTCAAGGATCAACTACAAAAGGAACTCCTACAATTCAATTAAAAACTAAAAAGATGAAGAAATGGGCAAAGGACTGACAAGAAGTTTCTCCAAAGGCCACCAGGTATATGAAAAGACACTCAAGATCACTAATCAACAAGAGTTGGCAAGGATGCAGAGAAACTGGAACCAGTTCCTTGAAGCACTGTTAGTGGGAATTTAAATGGAGCAGCCTTTATGGAATGCAGTATGGAGTTCCCCCAAAAAATTAAAAACAGAACTACCATTTGATTCTAACACCCCACTTTTGGGATATTTATCCACAAGAATTGAAATCAGGATCTCGAAGAAATATTTGTACTTCCATGTTCACTGCAGCATTTTATCACAATAGCCAAGAGAGAAACAACGTAACTGTCCATCAGCAGATGAATGGATAAAGAAAATGTTACATACTATATCCACACAATGGAGTATTATTCCGCCACAAAATAAAAAGAAATCTTAACATATGCTACAACATGGATGAACCCTTCGGATGTTATGCTACATAAGCCAGTCACAGAAGGATTAATACTGCATGAATCCACTTATATGAAGTATCTAAAGTAGTCAAACTCATAAAAACAGAAAGAACCATGGTTGCCAAGGACTGGCGGGGAGAGGGAAGTGGGGCGCTGCTGTTCAATGGGTATAGAGTTTCAGTCTCGAAGGATGAGAAAGTTCCAGAGACCTGCTGTACAACACTGTGCTTATAGCTAACAATACTGTACTGTACACTTAAAAATTTCCCAAGAGGGTAGATCTCATGTTGCGTTTTTATCACAAACATATTTTTCAAAAAGCCCTTGAAAACAATATAGAGAATAACTGAATAAGTTATATAAAAGGACACATTCAATGAAGTTTCTGTTTATTCAGCTGAACAAGGCAATTTAATACTATTATTATTAAAGTTTTTGATGATGCTTTACCATTTTAATGCTAATAAGTAAAAAGTAAATAGATCCAATTAAGAACTTTTCCTCGACTATTAACTGAAAGTTTTGTATGGTTAAAATAAGGTTTATTATAGGGAGGAGGACGAGATGAAGATAGCCTAGCCTACTATCGAAAAATCAGTAAGTTAAAGAAATCTGGATGTGGTTAATACCATGTTTCCCCGAAAATAAGACGTAGCCAAACCATCAGCTCTAAAGAGTCTTTCAGAGCAAAAATTAATATAAGACCCGGTCTTATATTATATTTATATTACATTATATTACATTATATTATACCCGGTCTTATATTACCTTAATATTACCTTAATGTAAGACCGGGTCTTATACTAATTTTTGCTCCAAAAGACGCTGATCGTTTGGCTAGGTCTTATTTTCGGGGAAACACGGTAAACACTGGGGAGGGGTGGGTGTGGAGGCCCACAGGCACATGACAATGACTGACTGAGTTCTTTGCATCATTCCAAAATGGTATGACAATGCACATGCACCTAAATGAATTTTATATGGAAACCACACAACTCTACGATGTCACATGCTAATGACCCTCAGATCTGCAAAAATACCACACACCAATCAACTTTTCACGGAAAATGAAAACCATCCTTACCATTTAACGACCTAGCTAAGTTTTAAGTGAGTCTGATTGCACTACCAGGCCTATATTAAATCTTGTTAATTTTATTCTGGTTTAAAAAGAACCATATTAACCAGATTCCTTAACTTTTCTCAAATATTTGTGAATTCTGTTTGTTCTGCAAATAAAACATTTAGAACAAAATTACTAGCAACTTCTTTAAGAATACGCTAACAGTCTAAAGATTTGGATTCATTTTAGCCTATTTCAGTCTTAGTCATCTTAACCATACTATTCAATTATCCAGGGCACAACAAACAAGGAGAATCTCAAATGTAACATTCTATTATAGCTAAAGAAAAAATATGCCAACAACAGACCTATGCAGCATTTATCCATGAGAGAAAATCCAGTTTCTATGAAAACAATGGATAAAAATCAGTTTTTACAATTGTAATGCCAAGGCTGTGGTTAACAGATTGGCTAGCTGAATCATAATTACAAAGGAAAAAAGAGATCCTTCATGAAAAGCTAAGAAAAAAATGACAGTATTATGCTATCCTCCAATTATCTGGTTCCCAAAAGGGAAAAAAAAATGGAATAACTGCTTTTAAGTCACATATTTTTTAAAAAATATTACCACATTTATTTCTGAGTTTCAAAGAAGACTATCTACTAAATGAGGACAGACACAGTAAACTGATTAGAATTCATCCAGTCTTACCCACACAAGAATATCATGAGAACAGACTCACACTCTTACTACCAGTAATTCAATCACTATACTCTAACTAAGTGAGTTCTGGAAAATCAAAGGGTTGCAATGCTCAAGAGGGAGGGAGGGAGGGAGGAAGGGAGAGGGAGGGAGGGAGGGAGGGAGAGACGGGAGGGGGGAGGGAGAGAGAGAGATAGAGAGATGGTTTAGTGGCAATTCAAAAGGGGAAAATTAATTTGGACTTGACTTTTTAAAAAATTGTTAAGGAGTTTTTTTAAAAGATGCATGTTAGAAACTGAGAGTTTGAAGGATAAAGTTTTACAAAAATTAGGATACCGTTTAACTCTTTAGAACTTTTAAGTATAATAATACAATCTCCAATTGTCCTACACTATGACCAAAAAAAACCTTAAAATAAATTTTCATAATTTGGTAAATAATCACAGGATTAAATAATTTGAGGGAAAACTGCAGTTATCTCTAAACTAAAACCAAGACTGTCTGAGCTGCTAAGAACTAACATATGCTAATACAGAGCACTATGAAAAGAATACAATCCACAGGGACAAGGGAGAAGTAGAGCTGGAAATCTGACTTTTCCACTTGATTCAATCAAGTTAAAGATACAGCTATTTTTATGAGAAAACTGTCAACTCCTATCTATGAGGTGTGATCAAAAAAGTTAATGTTTACATTTGAAAAATTACAGTAAAATACACATTGCCATTAATCCCTGTCGCTTCAAACACACTTATCCCACAGTTCTTGACACTTTCTGAAACAGTTCTGGAAGTCCTCGTTTGGGAGTGGCTTTAGTTGCACTGTCGTGGCTGATTCAAAAACGATTACCTTTCATGGTCATTCTTACTTTGGGAAAGAGCCAGAAGCCACATGATGCCAGAACCGGTGAATACGGTGGATAAAGACACACCTTAACGTAATGTTTATTTGTTTTTTAGTTTCAGGTGTACACACTGTAATGTTTTTGACAGAAGTTGCTGTACCAGAAGTGATGTGTGACACTGAGAGCCTCTGTGATCAACAAATACAGTGAATGCTGCAGCTGAGCGCCATCCAACGGAAAGGCAGGGATCTTCAATATGGAAAGCGGCACCTCGAATCTTAGTAACAGTGTATGACAAGTTTCAACTTGTTCGGTGCAGTCAGTCGGGTATGAGTTACGGTTGGGAGAAGGTGTGTTTTAAAGTGTGCCATGCCATAAATCATGCTCCATCATGACAACGCTCTATGTCACACATTGCTCCTGGTACAGCAATTTCTGTCCAATAAAAACATTACGGTTTGTCCTCATCCACCTTATTCACCAGATCTGGCACCGTGCGACTTCTGGCTCTTCCCCAAAGTCAAAATGATTCAGAACATTGAGGCAGCCACGACAGCGCAACTAAAGACACTCATGAAAGAGGACTTTCCAGAATTGCTTCAGAAAGTGGTTAGAACTATGAATAAATGTGTTCGAAGCGAGGGGGAGTATTTTGAGGGGGATGAATGGTAATGTGTCTTTTACTGTAATAATTTTTTTTAATTTAAACACTCACCATATTGTTTCATCACACCTCATACATGAATACTATATACTACTATTCAGCTGCTTGCGAGTATAACTTCAAAAGTGTAACTGGCAGTGAAAGTTTTATAAAAGCAAGCCATTGTCACATCAGAGTATCACCTTGAAATAGCACAATGAGAATAAATTCTAAAATGTCCAGGTAACAAACTATAAAATTCCATACTTGCCACTGTGAAAATAACTTAGCCTTTCACTGAACAATTATAAAATAAAAGATACTAGAATGAGCCATAATGGAAATATCAGCTGAAATAAGAGTCAGTTTTTACAACTAAAACTACCATTAATTACATAACGGACCAGTTGTATTAGGGAGATAATTATCAAATTTAGAAATATGAAGAGAAATCAAAAATATCTTGAGACACCTATGGCTAGAGAATATTCATTCTCCCCTTCACTTTCCTTTAAGAATATTTAACTGGGTACATGTTCGTCCTTATCTTCCAACATCTGTTGCTGTTTGTGTGGGCCCATGACTAAGTTCCAGTCAATGATGTATGAACAGAAGTGTGGTAACCTTCTGGGTCCCGGCCTTCTAGGAAGGTTCACTGCATCCCCCCTTCCCATTACTTCTATGCTCTTCTAGAAATGGAGACCACCACCACAGAGGAAGCGGCTCCCCGACAATACAACAACCTGAAAATAGTCCAGAGATAAACATCTAAGGCCTGGGAAGCCAGAGAAAAATAAGCTAACTATTTAAAAACTAATTTGGGATTTCTTTTACAGCAGCTGAACCAAATCTTAAGACAACAATCATTGAACAATCTTCAATTAAAATTAGGACCAAATAATATAGGGATGTGCTAAATATACAAAATTTTGCCAACAACAGAAATGTATACAGCAGGTCCTCGAATAGCACCATTCTAACACTGATGAGATGTCACAGGAACTTAACTCTTTGTCAACGACACTGAGGATTTAGTATATATACATAACCTATACACACATATCACCTTAAAAAGAAAACAATTTAAAGGATATAAGCAACATGTAAGAGAACGAACAAAAAAACTAAGGAAAAATATAATCAACAGCCAACTTTTTAAAACATTATAAATATACATACTCTGAGGAAGATCTCTATAAACCCAAATAGAGTGATTTCCAAGAGTTACTACTAAATTTTAAAAAGCAAAGTGCAAAAGAGCACAGATGCTACTTTTTATATAAGAATGAGGGGAAAATAAGAAAATTTGTGCTAATTTTTATAAAAAGAAACAGAAAATAGAAATCAGAAAATGAAGCTGGTTCCCTACAAGCAGTGGGGAATGGGCTGGAATATATCTCAATGAAGTGACCCTTCGTTGAACTTACCTTTTCGTATAGTTTTGACTTTTGGAAGCACGTTACTGTTATACATATCCAAAATATAAAGCAGTAAGAATGGAAGGAAAAAAACCTAAAACTGAAAGCAAACCAGAACAAATAAACCTACACATAATTCAAATGAGTAATAAACACACTAAAGAGAACACGGAAAGACAAACCAAAAGCAAGGCAGACAGACCTAATCTAAGTAATTTATGAAGACATTATTTGTCTTTATAACTTCAGGGACAGAGTAAAGTGGGGTACGTGCAGGACTACAAACAGATCCTGAACACATTAAATTTATTTATTGTAGTGGAACGGACAAAGCAATTCTGTAACTATCTGAATTGTATTATAGGTTTGAGTAAATGTTGGTATTGCTGGGAGTCAGGTTAAGAGAGATGATGATTAATACTGAACCCTATGGTGATGATTAATATTGAATACAGTGTGAACTCATGACTTCTGGAACAAATACGTATATGCGCAGAAATCTGTATGCATATGTGAATGTATGTTCATGTACATGTATATGCATGTTTCCTATCGCTATCTGCTAAATGGGCCAAGAAGCAATGAGCGCATCTATAGCTCAGAACTTGGTCTCTTAATCCCACTATATCGAATGAAGACTCCTCAGAGAAAGGACCTAATTCCAGGGCTAGAGCAGAGCAAGTATAAGATGAACTTGCAACACTGTGTTATGCCAGAAAGTAAGGAAGTGCTCACAGAATGATGGCATGTCACAGGGACAACAAAGCCAGCGTGAAGAGGCTCCACTAGTGAAATCAAGACAAATGTAACTCCAAAATAAGTAATGAATTATGAACCTTGGAAACAACAACAGGAACAACACAGGAATTCAGGAGTCCATACTGATGAAAGAAAAACAAGTAAGTAAATGGGGGCAGAGGGGAGGCTCACGATTACAGTGGTGCTGAGAACAGACTAGGGAACGTGGAGGGAGCGTGAAAGATGGAAAATGATTATTTTACAAACAGCACAGTAAACACTAGACCAGGAAATGTACAGTAAATCTAAGAGTATATTCTAATGAAGAACAGGGTATTTGAACAGTCTTACAGTATCTCTTCAAAGACAGTTTTTTAGCTGCAAGGGGGAAAAATTATACAATAGAGGAACAGACAACATCTCGACTGGGTGATTATAACTGACACCCTCCAGCTGTAGTACACCGAAAAAAATACAGTCAGCACTACACAGAATTCAGGCCTAGAATGAATAATTTGAACCCAAGCATAAGGAAACTTCACACTAACCCACAATGAGAAGCTATTTTTAAAAAAAGAAGATCAGGGGATGTCAACGTCATAACAGACATAGACTATGGAAACATTGCAGGCTGAAGGAGAATAAGGAGATATAATAGTGAAATGAAATAGCTCCCCCTAAACTGGATCCTGTACCAGAAAAGAGAAAATGACACAACAGGAGAATAGGTCAAAATACGGGAACAATGTTAACTTATTGGTGAGATTATAAACTAGTGCAGCCACTATAGAAAACAGTATGGAGAGTCCTCAAAAATTAAAAAGAGCTACCACACAACCTACTAATTCCACTTCTGGGTATTTACTGGAAGAAAATGAAAACAATTATTCATAAAGATGTACATACCCGTGTTCACTGTGGCACTGTTTACAATACCCAAGATATGGAAGCAACCTAGATGACCACTGACAGATGAAAGGATAACGATGTGGGTGTGTGTGTGTGTGTGTGTGTGTGTGTGTACACAACGGAATACTACTCAACAAAAAAAGAATGAAATCTTACTGTTTGCAATAACATGGATGGACCTAGAGATTATGTGAAGTGAAATAAGTCAAATACCACATGATTTCACTTAAATGTGGAATCTAAAATACAAAACCAATGAACAAACAAAACAAAACTGAAACAAACTCATATGTAGATACAAACTGATGGTAGGGGGAGGGGACGGGCGGAAAAGGGGAAGGGGTTTAAGAAGTACAAACCTTCAGTTGTAAAATGAGTACAGCATAAAGAATAGAGTCAATAATATTGTGATAACTATATCTGGTGACAGATGACTACTGAACTTACTGTGGTGATCATTTTGTAAAGTATGTAAACGTTGAATCACTATGTTGTATACCTGAAACTAACATAATATTGTATGTTAACTATAATTTTAAATAAATTTAAAAAGAAAAAAGATGATCAGGATAAGAAGTTGTTCTTTGTATTATTTTAATTTTGTAACTGTTCTGTAATTTTGATATTATTTCCAAAGTAACTATTTTTTAAATTTTACGTTATTTCCAAATAAAAAATATTTAAAAAAAATTAAGTTCTCTCAGAAAACTTATCAAATAGAAAAAGTATAAATTATTTATTATTTTATCAGTTAAAGTAATTTTAAATTCATGACGCAACCATATCAAATGCAGACAAGAGTAAAAAAAAGTAAAAAATCAAATAGAAGATGAATATAATTTTAATACAGGCTATTTTAAAAAGTGGGAAGTGATAAAGATATCCTTTGTTTATATTCAGAAATTAGTTAATTAAATAACCCATCAATAACAAATCAAGATTTAATAGCAATGTTTTCAGATTTAATAGCAAATGTTTTCTTGGTTGAGGCAGAGAAAAAAATTAAAACATAAGCCAAACTTGGTCAGGGTTAGTAAGAGTTTTCTATTTTTAATGGTCCTTCCTAAAAGGCAAAAGGGTATGCTGACAAGTTTCTCTGCTCTGGCTTTTAAGAAGCTCCAAGTTATATTTCTGGTAGGTGCCTAGGAAATCTATCAAGACCTAAACGCCTGAATTTACGCTACATCTCATTCTATTCCTTACTTATTCTTAATACAATTTCCTCATTTATTTTCAACCTGGTCCTACCAAATTTATGTATGTATACTTTCTCAAATGTTTTTTATACGGGCAGCATCTAAATCTTAAGTAAATATAAGTGGATACAACTGTATTTCAATTTAATATGAATTGCAGATCAAGTCAAAAGCAAAGCCAGGAAAGAAAAGAACAAAAATCAAAAGGAAAGGAAACAAGAATGCATCATTAGTTTTGGAGGTAATCATTATAGTATTCATAGATCCTCATGAAAAAACACATATGAATTTCCATTTCTGGACAAGATGGAGTAACAGAGACCAAATTTACCTTTCCATCTGAAACTAACAAACTGGACAAAATCTATGAAATGGTTTTCAGACACTGGACATCAGGTAGCACAGCACCACGAGCCCTAAGAAGGGAGAACACGAGATAAGCCCTACAATTGCCTGCAGGAGAATTCAGAGTCCAGCCGGCAGTAGTGCTGTCATTGAGGAGACAGAACTATAGGAGTCCAGGGAGATTGTGGTGGCTACAGTTCACAGAGCACAGCTCTCCTCTGAGAGCTGCACAAAGAACTTGGGAGATCTACAGAGTCTCCTCAAATATGTGGCTGAGTACTGAGATAAGCAAATGTGTGAAGGAAAAAAAGTACCTAAGGTAAGGGAAAGGGCTTCCCCCGAAAAGGACAAAGGAAATGATCCCTAGACTGTTTTTTACCTCTGGGATGAAAAAAGTTCACATTCCGACTAGCCACAGTAGAAAACCTTGTATTCAGGGGAACCAGGTGATATATTTTGGGGGAACCCAAAGGCTGCTCTCCCACCTAAAATTTAAAAGCCTCATAAGGATCAAATATAACTTAGACGCACCTCAAGCATAACTGGAATCTCCAAAGGGAAACAGAGACACAAAAAATATTTGAAGAATACTGGCCGAAATTTTTCCAAATTTAATAGGCTTACCAATTTTCAAATATTAAAAAAAACGAGTATTTAGTACTAAATGAAGACTCTTTGCTCAAACATACTTCCAAGAATCCCAGAAATAAACATTTACAAACTCCTTGTGTATCTCAGAAACTGGGAATGTAAAGGTGAAAAAAAATATGGTCACCATCCTTAAAAAACTCCCAGTATTACACATCTTATGTTAATTTGTGGTCATCGTTAGCATGAAGTCATGAGAAAGCTGAGCAAAGAGTTTTCTGGATGTCTGAATCCCGATGACCTAAATAAAGTATTTCCTAATTGGAAAAACAAATTCCAAACTATAAACACCCCAATACACACTATACACAGTCAAAGTTCTCAGGCTCTTGATTAATGTATGGCTATATTTTCTCATTTCAAAGTTCATTTTATGGAAAGTCATAATAAAATGTTGAACTTTCAAATTTTAAAGGCACTTCAACTAAAAGGAAATAAAAATATTAACAGTACTTTTATTCCTTATTAAAATCCTTCTAAAATAAACCATCACATGAAAAAAAACCAAGAATGAGATCACATACAGAAAATAATTTACATTTTCCTAAGTCTTTATGTAACACAGATAAATGATTTAAGTACCTGGCTTAATATTTAAGTTAAGTATCATCTATATAAAAGGAAGATTGGTGCTTCTGCTTCGGAACAAACATGAGGAAACACTAAGAATACTCAAAAGTTTCCACGGGGGGAAACATTCTACCTCACCAGCCTTTTTAAGACAATTAATTATTGTATTCCTTTTTGTATCCCTAGCACCTCGCACAGTGAAAGGCCTGTAGTACATGTTGAATCAAACAATGACAAAGAAACGCCAACTAAAACTGACCATCTTCCATACACAGCCTCTGCCGGAACATGCTCTGCTTAACAGCCCTTCTGATCACCAACCCAGGAGCTGTAAAAGGGGAGCTGTAGCTTTTTACTTTTACACTTTGGCTGGTATCCCTCATCAGCAAACCAATGGCTACAGTCTCTCTTTGTTTTCAGGCTTCACATCCATCGATATCTCCGACTTCTAGTCTGTGAGAATCTAGTGAATCTCACACTGCCTTCCCGATGACTGGGTCCAGGATGGTCAGTGAATTCCCAGACATAGAACAAAGATAACCATAAGTAAAACAATTCGACAGAAAAATAAGATGCTTCATGAGAGTGAATTCTAACTGCCACAGAAAGATACTATAAAGGAATGAACACATATTTCTTGGGTGAGCAGTGGGACTACTTGTCCTTTAAAATTTCTTCAACTGGAAGATTCTGTTTTTAAGTTGACAATCCATATAAACTCATTTTATGAAACAAAGAAAAATGAATTTATAAACTATAAAGCTACACTTAACTTTAAAACTGCAGCTTTATACAATTTTAACTTCCTAATACAAATAAATCTATAACTTATTTATACGACAATCAAATTTTAATTGCCCAGAAGTCCACTATCCAGTGTCATACTGAATGACAGAAAGGAAGAAAAAAATAAAGTCCGGAATGTTCCTTTGAGTCAGACAAAACAGTGCCAGATAGGCCCAGAATTAAGCAACAGGGAAATAATGAAAGTGAAGATATAAATATTGGAGAATTGAAACTAAGGTTGACATTATGGTCAGTTTCATCAATGACCAGCAGCAGTCTTAGTCGGCAAAATAAGATGGCCAAAGTCCCAGGTAAAATAAAACCCTCCTCCAAACACTGAACGTTAGTTAGGATGATTATACAGATAACGTCTTACAGAGAGGGCAGATAGGCAGCAGCTGAATGAGAAGCTAGAAACCAGACAAAAAGGACAGGCAGAATAAATAATCTAAGTATATCAGCACACACATGACAACTGCAAACAATAGGAGGCAAGGAAACTGTAAGCCAGTGACCAGAAACAGGATAGCTTTTTTTTTTTTAAAGCTTTAAAATTGCCAATTATCAATAAAACTATGTAGAAACAGGTACTTAAATCCTGGTATGTTCCAACCTTAATCTCTCAAACCCATTCTTTTCTCCCTCGCAAGTGACATAGTTCTGAGTAACCATTTCAACTACATCCTGACCAGAAGTTTTCTTCACTGCGTCCCACGTTCCCCCAGCCAGCCCTCAATACCATTATGAACAACCCTTCCCTATATCCCTGGTGAGGTGTTGGGAGAAAATTCTCAGTTGACAAGCTTAAAAAGTTAATGTTTCCTAACATGGGGAGATGGGGAAGGGAAGAGGGACCTTGGCTAGTGGCACTAAAGCCTTGAGGAGATGGTCCGTGTGGTCAGGAAACTGGTTATATACATGAGGACTGAGCAAACACGTAAACATGTTGAGGGTAATGGGAGCCAGATTGCTCACTGTCGGCATGGAAAGTGGGAAGGCTAGAATCAAGTACGTGGTGTTGAACTAATATTGGGGGTATCGGTTTGAACTCATTGTTGTCAACATACACAGAAACGAAGTGTGTGTGTGTGTGTATGTGTGTGTGTGTGAGAGAGAGAGAGAGAGAGAGAGAAAGAGACAGAGAAAGAGACAGAGAGACAGAGAGAGAGAAAAAGAAAGCATGCATTAGGTTAGTGCAAAAGTAATAGCAGTTTTTGCAATTATTTTTAACTTTTGAAACCGCAATTACTTTTGCATCGACCTAATATTTAATTTTCCTAGCTCTGTCAACTCAAAGAAGGCCTAGAGGAACTAACACCTCATAAGAAATGACCGTATCTTTATTTCTAAATGCCATTCTCCATTAAGAGAAAACAGGGGCCCTGGAGAAACGGCGGATTACAGCGCTGGGAATGTATATGACAAGCCCAGAACATCTCAGCGTCAGTAAGTAAGAGAATGCAAAACGGTGAGACACATCAAAAGGCAGTTTGAAGAAACATCCATGGGCCAAATCTAAGAAAATCTTAGTATCAAAATAATGATGCTACTATCAGTTAAATAACAATAACAAATGAGTGAATAAAAACAGGATTCCATGTTCATACCGACATAAAGGAATGAATATGTAAATATATAAATGAATGCTTACGTATTATATAAGGAACATATAAAAATATATTCTTATATACATGGAGGAGCGGAAAAGACCTACCTTAGAGCAGAAGACCAAATATTAGTAACTGTAGAAGGAATGATATAATTAGGAAAAATATTCAACAACCATCACAGTAAAAACAGATTCAGGCAAGAATCAATGGTAAACTAGTGGATGAAAGTTTAATGAGGAAGTTGAGGAATCTGACAGGAACCACCAAGGGATCACTTAACATCAAGAGTTATGCTACAAACTGACATTGTGCCACCTGGTATGGTGCAGTGAGAACACAGCATCTCTTCTATGGTATTTCTGCTAAATACACGTATCTTTAATCGTGAGGAAACATCATCAGACAAACACAAATTGAGGGACATTCTACAAATAACTGATCTTAACTCTTCAAAGATGTCAAAGCCATGAAAAGACCAGGAAAGACACACTGAAGGAGAGTAGAGACTTGTGACATGATTCTGGGTTAGATCACGGGCTCTTTTCAGAGATGGGGGTGGGGGGGCAGGGCTATTTTTTTGCTATAAAGGACATTACTGAGACAATTGGTGAAAGTTCAATGGATTTATGGATTAGACTATTATACCAATGCTATTGACTTCCTGGTTTTCATGGGTATGCTGTAGCTATGTTTACAAACTAAGTGCAAACGAACTACTCCTAAATACCTTAAAGTACTAAAGTACAAACTAAGGTATTTAGGAGTAATGGACATCAAGTCTGCAACTTACTCTCAAGTCATACACACACACCCCCAATGGGAGGAGGGGTCCATTTTGACACCCCAAGGACATTTAGCAATGTTTGAAGACAAATGAAACAACTGGGGTGGGGGTGCTACTAACATCTAGCGGGCAGAGGCCAGGATGTTGCTAAGTATCCCCTAACATACAGGGCCACCATCTACCACCAAGATTTATTCAGTGCAAAACATCTACCATGTTGCGGTTACGAGCCTGCTAGGGAGGGAGGGAAACTCTTGCCACTACAATCCATGGGCTATCTCTTAACCACTTGAAAATAGTGGTCATTAGTGTCTTTAAATCTAATCAGAGTAGAGAAGATCCAGATACTCCCACTGGCCGCCCAGCTACATGAGGATGTTTCTGTTATGCTAGACAACTGGAACAACTGCTGAAAACATTTCCTACACCCACCCACCTAGCACCACCCCCACACCAACCTTTCTTTTTTCTCTGGAGATTTGGGGATAACCTACAAAAAAATTCCTTGTGGAATTGAGCTTATCCTTTTTTTGCACAGAAAACACGAATTCTAATTTCTTGGATATAAAACAAATCTATCATTTCCACTATACTGATTTATACATGCCACTTAACTTAATGCATAAAACTTTGATCCCATTTATTTCCTCTATTCCTTTACACTCATGAAAACTAATAGATAAAATTTTCTCTTATTTCTGTTTCTTAGTGGTTCTCTTCTTTTTTAACACCTCTTACATAGTCTTTTAGTGTCTTGAAGGCAAATGGATTACCTATTTCTTATAAAAGCTAGGGATTTTATATCGCTTAACTTCTTGTTGCTCTCTTCCTGAAGTAGGCTTCTACATTCTTTACCTAGATATTTTCATAAAGACACATAACTTCCACGGGAGCTAAAGCATTTTTTATTACTTTTTATTAAAGGACTAGAACATTTAGGAGCAGTTTCATTTTTGAAGCTTATTGAAGTAAGCCTCTTCAAGGAATAAAATGTTGTTTAGCACTATTGTTTTAAGGCAGGGCTTCACCCATATTAGATCTTTCAAATGAGTTCAATCTCATAGCTTAGTTTTATAACTAAGCAATATGTCCTCTGACATTATCAACACTAACTAGGTCTTCTGCCTACAAGGTTGCATGACCTGATTTACTTTAGGCGGAGAGATGCTTTCATAATCGGGTCAAGTACATGTACACTGCTGCCTTCTAAGCCCTTCAGTAGCAAAAAAATGACTCCAATATTAAGTTCGAAACTAAGTTTAAAAACTGAACACACGTACAAATGAACCCAAATGAATATTGAATTAAGATAAGCACACAAGATAAAATTATTTCAAAACTTTTAAACACATCACTATGACTTCATCCTTAGTGAAATAATCTAAGGACAAAAAGAACTGGAAAGAAACCTTTATTTATTGTTCACTGTAATATTGGTATTATTTCAAAAGTAGTGTGTGCTGTAGGATAAAGCAAGTAATATGCTAAACACAAAATTCTGTAATGTTAAATTTGAAATGAAACTGTCAATATGAACTCAGAGTTTATTTTTCAACATATTTCATAGCTCTAGCCAATGAAAAGGCCTAGAAGCAATAAATACACCCAGCATTCATATCCTGGCTTCTAAGTACTAATCCCCCCACACACGAAAATAATAATAATCAAGGATCCTTGGATAAATGGATGATTCCATGATTGAAACAGATGAAGTACAAGGTAAGTCTGGGTCATCTTTCGTGCGGGAAGCAAGGGAAGTGCTCAAAGATAATGGGGAAATATCAAAAGGACACAGGAGACAGCTTAAAATGGTTCACACTGGCCAAATCTACTGTAAATACATTCAATAGTAAAAATCCTTCTGTCTATAGTGATAGAGTGAAAGGGGGCTCCTTTACAGAATTCTAGTTATTAAATGGGGAAGAAACAGCAATTAGAACACTCCATTGTGCAGCTGTCAGTGTAATCAGTGACGCAGGAAGAGATCAACAACGCGTGCTAAAACGATGAGGTAAAACAATACGGAGAACGGATCTTCAGACATGGGGCCAGAGCAGCATCTGCAAGCTTATTTGCTAATTAAATTGTAAGAGGAAAAAAATGTACCTTTATTTTGGAGAGAGCCAGTGATCACAACCTTCGCTAGGTGGCTAAACAATATTAACAGTAGAATAACCACGTGTTGCGTAGCTTCTGATGTGAAGCAACATACACAATACCACTTTGAAGTATTCTTGCCAAAATACGTTTAACCTGAACCTCATCAAGCTAACAGACACAATCGCCAGTGTTCTTTGACATTATATGACTTTAATATAGTAGAGTAACAGCTTAAATTACATCATCAGAAAACAAACACATAAATTTTAAATATGGAACATTCTATAAGACAAATATCCTGGGCTCTTAAAAACAAAATCAGTTTTATGGGAAATTTTTGGATGAGGAGACTGCTTAAGACTAAAGATGTAACAGCTAAATGACTATGGTTTGGGGAATAAAATGCCTTTTGGAGACAGCTGGGGAAAACTGAATATGGACTGGACATCAGATTATATCAAAGAATTACTAATTTTCTTAAGTACTATAGTCACATAACCAGTTAGGTATGAGGTGTACGCTATCTACAACTAACTTCCAAAAAATGAATCTATATGACAGAATGAAAAACAGAAGGGGGACAGGGAGAGGACCATGCGTGTGTGCAATTAAATCAAAATGTTAACTGGAAATCAATCTAGGTAGAGGGATCTAAGTATTCATCGTACTGCTTTCACATTTTCTGTATATTTTAAGTTTTTCATAATAGAATGTTGAGAGGGAGAAAAATAAAGTAGAATGCTATAAATCAGCAGTTCTTAAAGTGTGGTCCATGGGCCCCTAGGGGCCCGCAAAACTCTTGCAGGGTGTCTACAAAGCCAAAGCCATTTTCACAATAGTAAGATGTTATCTGTCATTTTCACAATGTTGACATTTGTACAGATGGTACAAAAGCAATGGTAGGTAAAGCTACTGATGCCTCACCACACCTCAGGGTAGGGACTCTGAAATGTATTAAAGTAGTCATATTCTTCTCTGCCATATACTTTATAGTTAAAAAATAAAATCCCAGTCTCACATAAGGAAAAGCTCTTGATAAATGAGTAAAAAGTATTAATTTTATCAAATCGCAATCCTTGAATGCACTAATATTCTGTGTAGAGTATGCATAAAACACCTCTGCTGTATACAAGGTATGGTGGTTGTGTCAAAGGAAAAAACATTACTGCTTGAGTTCTGTGCTGAACTAGCCACTTTTTTCCTGGCACACCATTGTTTACTGACAAACTGTGCTTATACAGACACGCGTATTAGACAGACATTTTCTCAAAACTGAATAAAGAAGGCTTGTCACTGTCATTTTCCTTGAAGTATTTTCTACCAATGAAAAAATTTCAACTTTTAAGCAAAAAAACCTATGATTTTGGAGAACTTTTATCTATCACTGTGAATTTGATAGCTTCCCAATACTTAAGACTTTTCTGATGAGTTTGGCAGTGAAATTAATGTGATTTTTGATACTGTATAATGAGGTGTGTGTCACCATTTGAAAAATTTGCATAAATCAGTGTAACCAGAATTTCCCAAATGACCAATGTATGATGTTACAAACCAGGGATGTGTAAAAGACCCATTCAAAGTGCTAGGCAGACTATTATAATAGATTTTAATGTTAACAGAATAGAAGGTTCAAGGCATGGTTTTAGATTCCAAGGTGCAACTAATCTTTAAGAAGCTCCCATTTGTTGAGTTTTGGTATAGTATCAAAGAAGAAGAATGTTTACAATTACCTGAGAAGGCTATTTAAAATACAACTACCCTATTTCCTCGAAAATAAGACCTAATATTATAAGACCGGGTCTTACATTAATTTTTCCTCCAAAAGATGCTGATTGATTAGAACTGACTATCCGGCTAGGTCTTATTTTCGGGGAAACATGGTATGTATCCGTGTGAGGGTGGATTTTCTCCATATATTTCAACCAAAACAACATAATAAAATATACTGAATGCAGGGGATATGAGAATCTAGCTGTCTTTTATTAAGTGCAACTTTAAAGACAGTTGCAAAAAATGTAATACGATGTTATTCTTCTCACTGGTTTTTAAGGAATTTTTTTCAGAAAAATGTATTGACATGTAATGAGTTATTTTAAGTGAGATACTAAGTATTTTTGAAATGTATTTCTACTTCTAATTTGATAAATATTGATGTTAACATATACTCAAAAGCTCTTTGGGATTTTCAATAATTTTTTTAAGATTATAAAGTGGTCCTGAGACCAAAAAACCAAAAAAATTGGTATCTGTTGCTCTAGAAATAATACATGCCACACACAATTTTCTACAAACCAAAAATCTCACCTAAGCTTTAATGACTATAGTCTTTACGCCACGCTACCCTGGCCCCAGAGGAAGTTAGGTCTGTTGAAATCCATATTAAGCACTTTTTTTTCCTCATGGGGAAGTGGGGGTGGGCACCTGGGGGAAAAGTACAGCACAATTACTTCGATAAGATTCCCAGTTGGCTCTTTAAAGAGGGAAAAGAATAAAAATAAAATAAAGCCATAAAAAACAGACACACTCATTCTTTATTTGCTTAAAAGCAATTCAATCTACAAAAGGTGCAGATAACTTTCAACCGTAATTTTCAGTAATAAAACTATTTAACACTGTAACAAGCTATTTAAGTCAAGAAATATTTTAGGGGTGGACAGGTGGCTCAGTTGGTTAGAGCGTGAGCTCTGGGCAATGGGGCTTCCGGTTCGATTCCCACTTGGGCCAGCGAGCTGCGCCCTCCGCAACTAGAATGAAGTCAATGAGCTGCCACTGAGCTCCTGAGTGGCCAGATGGCTCGGTTGAAGCGCGGGCTTTCAACCACAAGGCTGCCAGTTCAACTCCTACAAGGGATAGTGGGTTGCGTCCCCTGCAACTAAAGATTGAACACGGCACCTTGAGCTGAGCTGCCGCTGAGCTCCCAGATGGCTCAGTTGGTTGGAACTCGAGTTCTCAACCACAAGGTTGCCGGTTCAACTCCTGCAAGGGATGGTGGGCTGCACCCCTTGCAACTAACAACAGCGACTGGACCTGGAGCTGAGCTATGCCCTCCACAACTAAGACTGAAAGGATAACAACTTGACTTGGATGGAGCTGATGAGTCCTGGGAAAAACACACCACTGTTCCCCAATAAATAAAATAAAATAAAAAGTCCTGGAAATACACACTGTTCCCCAATAAAGTCCTGTTCCCCTTCACACACACACACACACACACACACACACACACACATAAATGAAAAGGTAAAGTCAAGCAAATTATTCTCAATACCTATGCCAAGCCATACTAAAATGACTTCATAATGCATTAAGAATGAAGTTGGATCCTTAACTTACACCATATACAAAAATCAACTCAAAATGGATGAAAGACTTAAATATAAGGCTTAAAGCTATAAAATTCCTACCATGTTTCCCCGAAAATAAGACCTAGCCAGACAATCAGTTCTAACGCATCTTTTGGAGCAAAAATTAATGTAAGACCCAGTATTATATTATATATTAATTTTTGCTTCAAAAGACGCATTAGAGCTGCTTGTCTGGCTAGGTCTTATTTTCAGGGAAGCACGGTAGAAGAAAACACAGAGAAAATGATACATTTGATTTGGCAATGATTTCTTGGATATAACACCAAAAGCATAGGCAACAACAGAAAAAAACAAATTGGACTTTGCTGAAATTTAAAACTTTCGTGTATTAAAGAACACAATCAAGAGAGTAAAGAGACAATTTGCGGAATGGGGGAATCTATGTGCAAATTATATATGTAATACTGGATTAATACCTAGAATATATAACGAACTCCTGTAACTTAACAATAAAAAACACAAACAATTCAAAAATGGGCAAAGGGAGAGCTGGTTGGCTCAGGTGGTTAGAGCACAGTGCTTCTAACACCAACGTCACCGGTTCGATTCCCACATGAGCCAGTGAGCTGCGCCCTCCACAACTACATTTAAAATGACAACTTGACTTGGAGCTGATGGGTCCTGGAGAAAACACACTGTTCCCCAAAATTCCCCAATAAAAATTAAAAAAAAAAGTTTAACTTAATTTATTTAAAAAAAGAAAAATATGGGCAAAGGACCTAAATAGACATTTCTCCAAAACGATATGCAAATGGCCACTAAGTACATGAAAAGATGTTCAACATCACTTAGTCAGGGAAATGCAAATCAAACCACAATGAGATACCATTTCACATCCTTAGAATAGCTATTACCAAAACAACTCAGAAAATAAGTGTTGGTGATGATGTGAAGAAACTGGAACCCTCATGCGTTTCTAGTGGGAAGGTAAAACGGAGTAGCCAAGGTGGAAAACAGTTTGGTAGTTAAACAAAGACCTACCATATTTCCCCAAAATTCCACTCCTAAGTATATATCCATAAGAACTGAAAGCAGGGACTCAAATAGCCAAAAGGTGAAAATCCCAAGTAGTCACCAACAGGTGAATGGATAAACAATGGAGTTACTATTCGGCCATAAAAAAAGGAATGAAAGTTTGATATAAGCTACATGAATGGGCCTTGACAACATTATGCTTACTGAAATAAGCACTTATCCGAGGTACCCAGAATAGGCAAATTCATAGAGACAGAACAGTGTTTACGGGGGGGAGGGGGTAAAGGGAAAGTTTAAGTTATTGTTTAATGGGTACAGAGATTTTATTAGAGAAGAAAATGTTTGGGGTACAGATGATTACACACATTGTCATTGTATTTAATGTCATTGAATTGTACACTTGCATGTAATAATTATGTTATACTTTACCACACTTCCGAAAAAATGGTTACAATGTTTTTTTTAAATGACACATATATCCAATGCAAGAATTTCTAATTGCCATGTTTGTTAATAATTATCAAATAAAAAAACTAAGAGCTGAGCCCTCCAATAAAAATTACATAATACAAATCACTGGTAATGCTTTACTTACCCGTTTGGGGCCACTAAAAATCTTTCTGGTGTTTTCCTTTGATTTATCTCCTTGTTTATTTGGGGGCTTCTTCACACTTTCAGGCACACCAGGCAAGTCCTCTGTAAAATCCAAGTTTTCTGAAATGGTAACCAAAACTAACTAGCTTTCTAATATTTCAAATAATCTACCAAACAACCTCTGAGCATTTGGTGGAAAAGGAGGAGGGGGCATACTGTGGGGAAAAAGAATAAAAGAATAAAAGCACCACACAGTTGACAAAACACTCCCAACAATATTAAGTCTCATTCTCCCATTCTCACCCTGCTTGTCTTACCCTCGCCCCCACCAAGAGAAAATCAGAAACCTAGTTGCTGTATATGTACTCCAGTTTTGTGTAAATGGCAAAATCAATTCTTTTACAAAATAACCGCTGGGTATCTATGAACACTGACACTGATATGGTCTCATTTAAACACACATACACAGTATCAGGTAGTATGTACCTTGATCACTTTTCTAGAATTTAAGGACACTGACTCATGTTGGTCCTCAAAGAATGCCCACTTACATCTACACTTTAAAAAAAAAAAAAGATAGCTATCCTTGGCAAAAGATATAAAATGAGTTTAATCGATTTGTGGGTCTTCACACAAAACTAACACAAAAATTAGATTACTTCCCACACGGTTATGAATGTCTATTTTTCTTCTAGCCTAAAACTGAAGAGAAAAATAAGTAGACTTTTCTCCAGCCCAAACTTTAAAAATGTTTGCTATTTTATATATTATATGAAGACTCAAATTCCGATGTTCAATGTATCAATCAAATGGTCTCTAATTTAAAATTTTTATTTGGTATCAACTTGAAGTTTTTGAAAGGGAGTCTAATGAATTCACATTTAAAAGGTGAAAAAAGTTACCTTACCCGAAGATGTAAATTTCAGCCACTGATTTTCAATTGCAGATTAGGATAATCTGCTATCAAGGTTAGCACAAGAGCTAAGTAAACTGCAGCAGGACAGGAGCTCAGGTTTCATACACTGTTACTTACCATCCCCCCTGAGGAAGCAACTGTACAGCCGATTGCCAGGTCAGAGCTCAAGTAACTAGCAAGGGTGCTGCAAACTTCAGATCTCCAGAAGAGATTCAAGACAACCTGGACAATTCTGACAATATCCTTACTTTATTTATTTTTTGCACTGGGGAGTCAGTGAGCCCTTAGGGGCTACTCCTGTATAACTCTAATTTTAAAGATCAGAGTGATTCTAATCTAGCAAAACTATTTTTAGGCCAAATAGGCAAAGTGGTAGGTAGTCTCAAGTATGACTTAAGAGTATAAATCTATATGTAAGAATTCTAATTCACCAGAATGACACTTCCTTTACGACCCTGACAGGACAAAAGCTTTATTTAACATGTAAAACCATACAGAAAAACTATTTGGTCAAATACAAATAAATATAGTTCCTATATCCCAGAGGCTTTCATATATTCTTCCTCACTCAACAGTCAATCCACTTCACAAAGCCCTTGTCAGGTAATGACTTAATTATAGCAAAGCTAACCTATTTCTTGTTTGTCTCTCACACAGGAGGTTATCAATTCCTTGAGGACCTCTAGTCATTACTGGTCCTACCACCTTAGGAGACAAATTACATTTACAAATTAGATCTCTTAAATAAATACTAACTAGCACTTTTCAGTTTTATTAATTTAAGAGGATAATTCTTAAGACTTAATCTTAACTTTAAAGATTTTTTAAGAATGTTTTTAACATTTATTAGTGGATTCGTTTCGAGCCAAATGCAAAGGCTTTTTTTCGAGCCAAATGCAAAGGCTTTTTATCAATTTTAAATTTCTATTATTTCCCTCATTACAACAATCTATCAGCGTAGTTCTAAATGTCCAAAATCTATCCCATGTCTCCATTTTATTCGGATTTTCAAAATTGAAAAGCTGTTTGGGAACCCTATACACACACACACACACACACCACACACGCACGCACACACGAACAAACTCTTTAAAATTCTCATGTGCTAATGTAGACTTAAAAAACAAATATGAAAAGACTCCTTTATCTATAAATTGTCTCCTTACAACATGGAACTTGATTGTTAACATTTAAAATGTTGTTCCTTTGAATGAGGTAATGCGTGGTTCTAAATAGTACTTCTATTAAAATTAAAGGTAAGTTAAAAATGAGTACCTAGGAGGAAACTAAGTAGCTGATGTTAGTCTTACCTGCATTATTACTACTAGACTGACTGTCCTGGGAATTATTGCTTTCTGGAGGAGGCTGCAAGGAGGGTGATGGAGCTGTTTTAGTTCTTTTTTTGCTCGTCTTTCTTTCCACTTGACAGTCATCATCTTCATCATCTTCACTTTCACTGAGATCATCAAAGCCAAAATACTTAATTTTGTAATTAGAACTCCCAGAACCTCCTTCATCACCTCCTGTCTCATCATGATCTTCAAAACCAAAAAATTCAAGTTTAACATCCTTTTTGGATTTAGTATTACTAGGTCGAAATCTAGTAGTGGTCTTAGAAGTTGCAATATCTGCCTTTTTTCTGAGACGGCCAGCTTCTCCCAAATCGGCAGGAGTTGATGCAGTGAACTCATCCATGCTGCGTTCCATAGTATCCTGTATGGTAACATTACAAACTGACAAGCAAGATGGATGTAAAACAGTGTAATCTCTAGTCCGTCCAACCGTCCCTCTAAAACTGGTCCCACAACTTACACTGCCTTTCTTTGCCTGATTCAGGCCATCTTTACTTGATTCACTGTTTGCTTTGGCTAAGGCCTGACTGGTGCCGTCCAATAGCTTATCAAAATTTGACGTTCCTTGTGAGGATTTTGCTTTATTGGCCCTACAGTACGTCCTACAGTTGCTTGGCCTAAGAACGCTTTGAACGATGTCTTCCTCAATGGCTTCGTTTAGATTTTCCAACCGATTTTTTAAATCCTCATCCTTCATCTCCACCACAGGACCACTATCCAAACTTAAGATACAATCTTCTGATCTGACATCTTCAAAATCATTATCCCATTCATACAAACCAGTTCTCACAGATGCCTTAATCAGAGGTATTTCTGATGGAGATTCTGACCGTTTCACAAGTTGGGAGTTCCAAGTATCATTTGTTTCCTTGATTTCATCTGCTTTGTATCCAGAGGCCACTATAGTTTCTGCATTGGGTTTCTTAGTACTGTCTTCAGCATTTTTGTAAATATGGTGACTATTCTTTTCATATTCTTCACTAAAGTTCTCCACTTTATCTATAAAAATTAAGTCAAAGAATAAAAACATGAGTGGCATCAATATAAAAGTTAAAAAATAACAAGGATATTTGACTAATAGTATAGAACCAATTAATCTTAAAATAATTGCAATAATTTTAAACTGTGAAGAAATTAATGTTGCCATATTTGACAATTCCCCTTCCACCTTTTTAGTATATAACTTTCATGTGATCTCTCCCTAGGCATCCTAGTCCCTTAAATCTGTTACCCTAAATTCAAGAGATTTCAATAGTGTTAAGCAATTGGGTCAATTCAGAACAACATACAAATGACTCAGCCAAACCTTCTCATAGGTATCATGGGTTTTTCAAATAAAAATGCTTCAAGTTTATTCAGTAGAATGTAAACAGTATCACACAATAAATGAAAACTTTCCAGCGTATCTATTTCTCTAGGGTAGAGGTGCCCATCAGGCATGCCAGCTCTGTCTAGAAACCTGTCCCAGGATCAGGTTTAGCTATTTCTATTTTCCATCCTTTCTTCTAATCCTAAAAGCCATATGACATATGACTTGAAGATTTGTTTTAATTTTTGTGTTTCTTTTTAATATAGTGGCTGTGGTGCCTAAGTGGCTACAGTAGCTATCTATGCTTATCAGCCTCTTCATTTTGTACTTGAGGAATTCATTTTTGTCTTTAATTTTTATCATCAGAGACATTTTTATTAACTTTTCTAAATGAGATGGAAATGATTCAAACTGGTATTATAATTAATTCTCCCAGCACTTATTGGTAGAAAAACACTGGCAAAACGTTTATGCCAAAAATTACTTTTAAAAAAAGTGCACCTACATTTTTAATGCTACCAAATAGGTTTAAATATAATTTAACTTGCTGATTTACATTTACTTACCTTTAGAAGGCATCTAATTTATAGGTATATGTGTTTTATTCTTAAATATTTCCCAGCTGAAGGCAAGGAACTATAGTTTTCTTAATCTCAGAAGTATTAATCACTAGATATAAAATACTGAAAATCTAAAAATTAAAAGCTGACTCTGACACCTGATATTTTAAAAGGCGTACAAGAAAAACCAAGTCTAAAGACAAACCTGAAGAAATAATAACAGTGCTTTCCTAACAAGTGGAAAGAACACTGGTAGCTGAGTCTGGAGACAAGCGCTGCCCCAGTTAAGCTAGCTCTTTAGAGCTAGGCAAGACCCCTAACTTTGGGAGTTTTCCTTGAAGGCTTCAATTTCCTCATCTATTCAAAAGGGAAACCACTGAGAGATGACTCTGAAGTGTTACTGAAGGAATTATTTATTAGTAAGTGCCTATGGAATGCTTAGTATGCTCAGCTACACAAAGGTCTATGAGATGTCTATGAATGTCAGACTACGTCCTTTTTATAATTGTACAGCATCCCATTGTCTTAATGGGACATTTATTTAGGCTGTTTCTAATTATTTTATCTAATGAACATCCTTCTGACTTAAAAGTAAAAAGTTTGTGTGAACAATCAGTAAGTTTTTAAAAATTACCACTTCAAGTTTTATATATTACTCCCATTTCCCCTAAAATCAGAATCCATGTTGTTTTATAGGCCGCCTTTCATAAATGTTGTGAGCATATCTTGTAAATTTGTTTCAAGTGCACAAAGTAATAAAGAGCCTTATAGAAAGAAGTATTCTCACTAAAAGTTGTATCTAAAAGTTATATAATTAAGTTATATTAGTATAATCTATTCATGCATTCAATTATATAGCATAAACAATCCTACAAATTAATTATTAAAGTACATTACATATTTTTAAACTTCTGAAATACATTTAGACAAAAGCCAATTTAATCAACACAGTTCTGAATAAGAAAAGCAGTCCAAGTTCTCTACTACAGTACTCTAACTTATAAAATAAATGCTTTCCACAGTCTTTCATCATTTAGCTTTCCAACAAATATTCGTAATTGTACCTTCAGAAGAAAGAGCAAGGCTATCTTATCCTAAAATGCAGAACAGCAATTATTTTCAAATGCCTTCCTCCCTCAAACATCTCACCTTCCTCTCAGATAAACCCATTTAACATCTCAAAACTTCAAGTATATAAAGAGAAAAAAAAGTAAATAAAGATGAATTCTAAACTATATATAAAAACACATATACGATACATAAATATCTGTTTATAAACAAATATATTTCTAGCAATGGTTAACAGTTTAGGAATTAATTGGATGAGTGCCAGCTCTGCCATTTACTGGCTGAAATGAGGTCTTAAGAAGTTCAGTTTCTTCACCTGGAAAATGAGAACTAATAAAATCTGTCTCAAGTGCAGGCTGAACAGATAAAAGATAATATACTTAAGGATATTTTGCAGGTTATAGGGCATCACACAAATGCAAATTATCATAGCTATTACTGCTTTGCCATAAGACACATTATATAATTTTTTAAAGATTTTAATTAAAATACAGCTAACATACATTATATTAGCTTCAGGTGTACACCATAGTTATTCAACATTCGCATACCTAAAGAAATGATCACCATGGTAAGTCCAGCAACCATGTGACACTGTACCACGCTATCACAATATTGACTACATCTGCGTACTACAGCCCCATCCATGACTTATTTGTTTTATATGTGGAAATTTGAACCTCTTATTCCCCTTCACCTTTCCCTTTTAAAAAATTTTCAATTACAGTTGACATTCAATATTATTTTACATTAGTTTCAGGTGTACAGCACAATGGTTAGACATTTATATAATTTACGAAGTACTCCCTGACTAGTCTAAGACTTTTCTTAGTGGAATCTAACCTGTAAGTTCATCAATATTTCCTTATGTCCCGTGTCTATCAGCTTCATGCAAGGAATCCAAAACCACTTTACAAGGCCTATTTTTCTTTTTCAAGCTAGAGGGTAAAGACTGGATGTGTAGAAAGTTCTCAGTACAAGGCTTAGCCCAACACCATCTGTAATCAGATACTTAATAAACGCCTTTTAACATCACTAGATTTTAGAATCACTAGTCAATCTTTAGTATATTAGGTAATACATAAGGGAGAAGACAACTACATGGAACTTGGGAGTTTGAGAAGTATGAGCTAAACCAACAACCAGATGTGTAAAAATTTGACAAGTCATAGTATCTCTCTAGCCCTCATTCTGCTTATCTAAAAAGCAGTGAGCCACCTCACATAAAAGATTAATTAAATGTCCTTGATTAATTTAAGGATTCTTAAGTTTGAACGCAAAAAGATGATTCCCCTCAAAAAAAAAAAAAAAAAACCACAGATCAGTACCTGCAGTAACATGAGTATACATAGTTTTATAAAGGAAACTAAACAGGTGGGATGATTTAAAGCTTCCATGAGTGAAGTGAATTCTGAAATATTTAAAAAGTGGCAAGTTTGATGTAAGATCTAACTTCCACAAATTTTGTGAAACTGTATGAAAAAATTGTGCATACATTTTTTCAGGGAGAGTACCTATAGTTTTACCAAGTTTTCAAACACTCTAAAATATATATATTTTTATTGGTTTAAAGGACAAGAGAAGGAGCAAAACATATGCAGGAAATCAGTATGCTGACTGTGGAATTTCAAAATCTTTACAGAAAAAATGGATTATTGAATAAAGGGTACTGGAATATGTGGGAAAAAATAAAGTTCGTTTTTTACCTCAAACATGAAAATATATTCTAGATGACTCAGTGACTTAAACAGGGAAAACAAAACTACATACATATTATATAAAGTAAATTTTTAAAAATGCATTACTCTAGAATGGGGAAGTTCTTTCTCAGATACAAAATCCATAATCTACATTAATTTACATAAAATCTAAAATTTCAGCATGGTAAAAAAATATTTAAGTAAAGTCAAAAGAAACAAAATGTGAAAAATATAATTGCAACTCATATTGCTTTAAAAAGGTCAATTTCCTAAACTTAAAAAGAGCTCCTGCAAGTCCAGATGAATTAAAGACCCACATATGAAGAAAATTACCTCAGGCAGAGGAGGATTTCTTATACAAGATACAAAAGCATTAACCGTAAAGGGGAAGACATTTGATTTCATCAAAATTAAATCTGTCCATTAGAAAACACTAAAGATAACTATTAGATGGGGGGGGGGGGGCGAGATGTGCAAAGAATGCCTGCAACTCCGTAATAAAGATGCCCAATATAAAAATGATCAAAAAACTTGACCAGCCACTTGATAAGAAATGCTATCCAATAAACATGTAAATAAAAATATATTAAAAGGTGCTTATATTCATTAATTAGGAAGATGCAAAATAAAACCATAATGTGTTATCACTATACAACCACCAACAGTCAAACGGAACACATCCTATGACCCAACAACTCCACTTCAAAGTACTTGACATTAAATTGAACTATATGAAACTTCCATTTTTAAAACAATCAAATATTAGCAATTCCACATGGTTCGACATAAGAGAAGCACGCTCAAAGCAACATCATCCCAAAACAATGAAACCTAAATATCATTAACAATATAATCTATGTAGTCTCTTCATACAAAGAAATACTGCAGAGCAATAAAATTAAGTAAAACTACATTTCTTCAGAAGCATATCTTAGTACAACCACTACAAAGAGCAATTTGGTATTATCTTTTAAAATTAAAAATATACATATCAAAAAAATGAATTTACCCTTGAAGCAAGCAGTTTTAAGTTATTAATACAAGTATTTACAAATAACTTTCCATGAGTATAAAACAACATAACAAGGAAACTCACTACAACATCGTTTCCTGGTTTTTGCTTTCATAAACAATACAAATACCTATCAATAAAAAAACTAAACTATTATATAGCCACTACACAGTGGTAAAAAAAAGAACAAGGCAGGTCTACATTATGTACTGCCCTAGGGATGGGGATGACAGAATAGGCTTTTGGACCTCTTGAACTGTATATAGTGTCTGTAAATAGTCTGTTCAAAAACTTAAAATGTAAAAACTGGCAAAGGTACATATAAAGTACCTTAAAGTAGTATTGTAGTTATCTTTTTTGAAGTCCTAATCTATTAAAGAATTACATTTATGTACGAAATACAATGTATGGAACTTGCTTCAAAATAATCCATTGTGGAAAGAGAGTAGGTGGGGATAAAAATAAAACAAGACTGCCTATGAATTAAGGTTTATTGAAGCTGGATACAGATACACAGACGTACACATCTTTATAACGGTATGCTGCTCTGTATACATTAACAATATATATACTTTCTTAACTCTTCTTATAAGAAAGTAAAGATATTTCCTTTCACTTTACACCAAACCCATCATTACACAGATGAGGGAAAAGAGGCCTAGACAGCTAACAGCAAAGATTACCAATTAAACCAATGGCCAAAAGACCTCATAAAAAGACCCATACTGAGTTCTACTGTATTACACTACCTATGGTGGTGGCTGCTAAAAATTTAAATACTAAAGCAGATAAACCATCTTAACCCACATTAATAAAAGAGGTCCAGATGAGAGGTTAAAAGTTCTAATATGTTGGGCAAATGGCAAATGTATATTACATGAAGTGCTGAGAACTAAATTTAAACAAAATCTTCAACTTCTGCTAAGCAGACTGTACAGATGAAGAAGTAGCTTTAGAGACCATAAACATTGAAATAACTGGGGAGAAAAGAGGGTGCCACCATTATATGCAAGGTCCTTTTAAATTAAATATATGAGCAGCTGTCATGAGAAGAGGGACAAACTTATTCAATGTGTAGAAATCATTCAATTCACAGAATTGTGAATTGTGAAAAGGGCTGATGAGCAAGAACATCAAAGATCAATTAGAGCTGTCCAATAAAGGGGTTTGCCTAGGAAAGAGAATGTACTCCCTTGTTACAAGAGAAATATTTGATAAAATGCGACTTGATTAAAATTAATAACTTCTGCTCCACAAAAGACACGGTTAAGAAAATGCAAAGACAAGCCCGACAGACTCAGAGAAAATGTCTGCAGTAAATATCTCTGATAAAAGCCCTGTATCCAGAATATACAATGAACTCTTAAAAGTTCAATGAGAAAATAATCCAATTAAAAATGAGCAAAAAATTTAAACAGACATCACCAAAGAAACTATATCAATTAAGTAGTCATTAGGGAAATGCAAAAGGCTGATTTCCTTAATATAGTAAGAATTCTTACACATCAATAAATCCAACATCCCAGCAGAAAAAGAAACTAGACATAAAAAGGCAATTAACAGAAAAAGAAATAGAAATGAGTAACTTATGAAAAGATACTATATTTCATTCACAAAAGTCAAAGTACATAATGTTATATGTCAATCATATCTCAATAAAGCTGGGGGAAAAAATCAAAGTAAAACAAAGTTGAACTATATATTTATACCTATTCAGCCCTCAGTATGTGCCTAGTACTGTTCTAAATACTTTCCAACAATTAATTCATCTGTTCTCATAGCAACTATATGAGGAAGGTACTATTACAAGTTAATCAGCTTTTATCCACAATTCCAACATCCAAAAAGTTCTGAAACTAAGTTTTCTCATAATACATTCTGAAGCAAAACCTGACTTCATCTAAGGGAGGCTATTTATAGTATGTATCCTACCTACTTAGGATAGTATTTTATTTTTATGAAGAAACATTATCTTTGATTAGAGTGCCGCCTGAGACCTTGACACGGTGTTAATGTAAAATACATACACTTTCTGTATTCCAAACTAATCCTAAATTCCAAAACAAATCTGGCTCTGAAGTTTTCAGGTAAGGAAATGTGAACCTCTATCCCATTTTGTAGATGAGGGACAGTAAACATAAGTCACCGATTAACAGTCACACAGTTATTAAGTAGTGTTTGTCTAAAAAAATAAGGCAACTTAAAAAGAAAACAAAAACAGTGGAAGCCACCCAAAAGTCTGACATCAACAAGGAACTGGTTAAATACATATAGAAATTGACACAACATGCATTCGTTTCTTAAATTAAAAAGGGACAGTGTATAGAAAAAAACTTTTATACATTGACATAGAATTATCCCCAAGATACATTAATTGAAAGAGCAAGGTACAAGCCAGCATGTTACCATTTAGTGAATTTAAATACACATACATATATGTAACTGTTTATATTGCTCGTATGTGACAGCATGTTAAAAAAGCTGAAATAAATAACAATAAATCGTCACTCCAGGAAGAACTGGCATGACTAGGGAATCTTCTAAATAAAAATTTTAACTAAATTTTAAAATAAAGATGACATATTCTAATATGAAAAAAATTAAACCCCCAAAATAAATATTTTTCTACTTTCCAGCTGACAAAGTCCAAAGTTTGATAGGATGAGGGAGGGAAAAAAAAAGTCAACTGGTAGTGGAAAATTTGGCAATGTTAATGGAAAACTTAAATGTATAGGCCCTTTCAATTCCACCTCTAGAAACATCTCTTACCACTATACTGAGACATGATGCTCAAAAACATAAGTAGAAAGATGATCAATGTACCATTTCTTTTAATAGTAAACGACTAGAAACAGCCAAAATTTCCCTAAAGAGACTAAAAAGTAAGGTATATTCATGCAATGGAAAACCAGGAAGCTGCTAAAATAGAACAAGATAGATTTAAAAATATAGTTAAGTGTACATCTTAAAGATCTTTCCTTAAGTGTTTTTAAAAGCACACTACTGTGTGTGTGTGTGTCATGTATTTTACATACACACACATTCGTGTGGTGTCTGTTTTTAAGGATACAAAGATTTGATGCTATACGTATTAAAGACTGTGAAAAATTATATAAGAAATTATTTGTGGCGGCCCAATGGATCCGTTGGTTAGAGCGTGAGCTCGGAACGACAGGGCTGACGGTTCGATTCCCACATGGGCCAGTGAGCTGCGCCCTCCACAACTACATAGAAGGACATCAACTTGGAGCTGATGGGCCCTGGAGAAACACGCTGTTCCCCAATATTCCCCAATAAAAAAATTAAATAAAAAAAAAAAGAAATTATTTGCTTCTGTGAGAGAGAACTTACTTTTTTCATTGTTAACACAAGTATGTAGCTATTTATTAGAGGAACCTAAAAGGCTACAGGAAAAACTGAGGCACATCTTCCTCAGTGGATTGATTTTACTCAGATATGAAAGGTAAAAAGTACTTTAAAAAATGTTAAGCATTTCAACCGATAATTTAAAACATTTTTTATATTTTATAAAGTAAACCTATCAAACACAAATCTTACATGTCATTTTAAAGATAAAACATAAATGTAAAACAACATCAATAATGCTCAACGGGACCCACTACACGGAGCCATTAACTCCATCTCCCCTAAACCACATCAACATAGCCTGCTGAGGCCTTAGTGCCAAATGCCATCGGCCACCCGCACGCCAAGGACATCGTCTGCTCCTGTGGCCTCCTGCTCAAGTTGCCCATCTCTACCCACGAGGAGATCAAGAAACACACCACATACCCCAGCAACTCAACCAGTAGGCCTCCCTTTCAGGTTGGCAACTAACTCCTTACGCCAGAAACACAGGCCCCTCACACCCACAGAGTTACACTAACACCTTCCAACACATATACAGGCACAATTAAGTCTATACATACTCTGGTCCAAAAACAACCAACCAGGGATTACTCTCCCATATTATGAATACCAGCGTATCACTCACCTATCCCTAACATTATTATGCTACATTGCTCCAAATGTGGAGTGTGACCTATAGAGAAATAATGTGATACAATACTGGCTTCTGTGCTTAATAACTGAGTAATTCTAATGTCTAGGTAACAAATCCTCTGCTTGTTAGACGGTTTCCAATTATTACTTTCCAAAATAGAAACTGCTATAAAAAAACACTTTTCATTAATTTTGTCAATATGGTTTCTCTATATGGGAGAGTGCCAAAAAAATGTACACATTTTAAGAGATGTTATCTATGTATTACTTTTCCAAGTTCAATTGAATTACGGTAGCAATGTGTACTATGACATTCACTCAAAAGATGGCGTTAATCAAATGAATGCTAGTTCCATTCATTGTATTATAATTTTAATACAGTTTCTTTCTTTCTTAAAATGTATATACATTGTTAATACATGTATTTACATGTACTAAAAAAAAAATAAGAATAGATTTATGCCAAAGCCTTTTCTTATGCTAGCAATGATATTCATCCACATACACATGAATTGATTTTTCCAGAAAGCCCCACCCATGTCATAAGAGGTACATTCCAATAAATCTGCCTTTAAAATATATAGCATTCATATTTGACTAATTATGCACTAACAATTGTGGCATAACAATCTAGAAGAATTTGTAAACACTTAAGAGCATTCTAATCACATAAAATTCTTAAGTTTAAATTTATATATATTTTTGTACAAAGAATTATGAAAAGCATAACCATTAAAAGACTAATCATAAATACAGAGGGTTCCAAAAAAATGTATACACATTTTAAGAAAGGAAAAATCCGCATTGGCCATAAAATGGTGGCGTGAGGTGAGCCTCTTGAAATATCCTCTGGAATTTCCAACAAATTGAACTGTAACTCCACAAAGTTATAGTTGTTCAGCAGACGGGCAAGATGAAGAGGCTCACTACTGAATTCACCTAAAGGTGGGCGAATGACGCGAGCAGGGGAGGAGGGAAGGTAGAAGTGTGGAGACAGAATCACACGGGTGCAGGATGCAGACGTAGCTCAGTGCTCCGAGCTTGCTGCATCCCAGAACTACCGCAGCTGCAGGAAAGGGAATAACTCGGATTGCTAGGGCTCTGCTTATGGCCCACAGGGCTGAGGGGGCAACATATAACACAGCTGAACCCAATGCTCATGGCAGAGACCTCAGAGAAAAGACTCAGGGAAGAAGGCTGAAAACGGTGGTTTAAGCCCTCACTGCCGAGCACAGAACGGAAGCCTTAGGCACTGAGACTAGCTACCCCCTCCCTACCCTCCCAGAGCTCGCCCCACCCCCACCTGCCCGGTGCTGGAAGCGGAACAGTAGCACTGTCAAATCAAAAGAACAGAATATTTGCTGTTCTGAGAACTGTGGACCGTACACACAGATTCCCAGTCCAACTAGTTTTGGCAAAGAGGAGGGAGCTGTGGAAGCAGGACCGGCTGTGGTGGTGGTGGCCGCCATTGCTCTGGGCCACCTCTCACAACTCACCCCGCCCCGGGCCCCACCTATCTGGGCGGATCCCTGCAGGAGTAAACAGTACTGCTGAAACACACGAGCTCTGAATCTGGTGCAGGAAGAGCTTTGGAACTTCAAAAGCTCTCCGCATACCCACACGGACACTGCGCCCTGTGACCCAGGAGAACTATTAACAGAGGAGAAGCCCATCTCCCAGGGAATCCCCACATTGTGTGAGAAGCTGGAATAGTGCAGAGAAAACATAGCACTACCGTGTGAGAGGAAAAAAAAGGCTGCAGCTGAACAGAAAATAAAACATTCTACAAACAAGTACTGGAAAACAAAAGAAAGACCTCTTCCTATCAACCTGTTGCAGAACCCACTCCTGTAGATGTCTAGAAAGAGAAATAATAAATCGTTAATTGCCATGAATAACCAAGGCAACAAGACAGCTCAGAAAGTAAAAAGTCTCCAGAAAATGAACTTAAAAATATGGAAATATGTAACTTAAATGACAGAGAATTCAAGATTGCAGTTCTAAAAAAATTCAACGAGATACAAAAAAACACAGACAAGCAATTTAATGAACCCAGAAACACAATCAAAGAACAAAAGGAACATTTTACCAAAGAGACTGAAATTTTGGGCATACCAGATGGGGAAGGAATGGAGAAAGGAATAGAGACTACATTCAAAAAAATAGTCGATAAGGGGACGCGGCCTGCACCGTCGGCTGTGGAAACGCGGCCCGCATCTGCGGCGGTGGAAACACGGACGGCATCCGCAGCTGCAGAGACGCAGGGGATCCCAGGACGGAACAGAGAACACAAAAGCCAGGAGGGCCCAGCTTAAAATGCACAAGATTCAACATATCCAGAGGCCAACTCCAGACCAAACCAGAGTACTACCAGGTGTGACCTACAAGTTACACCCAGAGGGAATTCTCTACAGGCACAAGAGCCCATAGAGGCCAAACCACATTTAAGTTGTCAACCCTCATGCAACAGAACACCCTGCGGTGGGCAGAGCCAAGTATCACAACTAGTCAGCCTAGGAGTTAACCCCACCTACTCACAAGAGAAAAGCAATTAAAGATCTTCTTTAACAGGACAATATACACAACACAAGAGTCACCTTTGGAGCACAGGCAGAGGAGAAGAACGAAGTAGTTCAAGTCAAATATAAAGAACACATACTACGTAAGATAACCCAGCAAGAACTAAGAACTCTAGGGGATCTACCTAACACATCAAAGCGAATACAGAGAATCAGCCAGAATGGGGAAACAAAGAAACACGTCCCAAATAAAAGAACAGAAGAAACCTCCAGAAGTGGGACCAAATGAAACAGAGGTAACCAACCTATCAGAGACAGAGTTCAGAACACTGATGATAAGAATGTTTAAGGAGCTTAGAGACAATATAAAGAGGGATGTAGAAATCATAACGAACAACCAGTTAGGACTAAAGAACACAACTACCAAAATAAAGAACTCACTTGAAGGAATTAACAGCAAGTTAGATGAAGCAGAGGATCGAATCAGCGACTTAGAAGACAAATTAGCAAAGATCACCCAAACAGAACAGAAAGAAAAAAGAATAAAAAACAATGAGGATGGCTTAAGAGACCTCTGGGATAACATCAAGTACAACAACATGCGCATCATAGGAATACCAGAAGGTGGAGAGAGGGAGCAAGGGATTGATAACATATTTGAAGTAATAATGTCCGAAAACTTCCCCAACCTGATGAAGGAAACCAACATACAAGTCCAGGAAGTGCAGAGAGTTCCAACCAGGATAAACCCAAACAGGTCCACACCAAGACACATTATACTTAAAATGGCAAAGGTGAAAAACAAAGAGAGAATCCTAAAAGCAGCAAGAGAAACACAGAGGATTACATACAAGGGAACTCCCATAACACTATCAAATGACTTTTCCACAGAAACATTGAAGGCCAGGAGGGAGTGGCAGGAGATACTCAAAATGATGGAAAACAAAGCCCTACAACCTAGATTGCTTTATCCAGCAAGGCTATCATTTAAAGTTGATGGAGAGATAAAGAGCTTCCCAGAAAAGAATAAGCTAAAGGAATTTATTACCACCAAGCCAGCATTGCAAGAAATACTAAAAGGACTTCTGTAAGTAAAAGAAAGATGAAAACAATCTAACTACAAATTTAAAAATGGCAATAACTATGTACCTATCAATAATCACTTTAAATGTAAACGGATTAAATGCTCCAATCAAGAGACATAGGGTGGCTGAGTGGATAAGAAAGCAAGACCCTTGTATATGCTGTATACTAAAGACTCACCTCAGATCAAAAGACACACACAGGCTGAAAGTGAAGGGCTGGAGTAAGATATTTCATGCAAATGGAAATGAGAAAAAAGCTGGAGTTGCAATACTTGTATCTGACAAAATAGACTTTAAAATGAAGAACATATTAAAAGACAAAGATGGGCACTATATAATAATAAAGGGATCGATCTGACAAGAGGACATAACCCTAGTAAACATCTATGCACCCAACATAGGAGCACCTAAATATGTAAAACAGATATTGACTGACATAAAGACAGAGATCAACAGTAACACTATCATAGTAGGGGACTTCAACACACCTCTGACAACAAGGGACAGGTCTTCCAGACAGAAAATCAATATGGAAACAACAGCCTTAAATGATACATTGGACCACTTGGATTTAATCGATATTTTCAGAGCATTTCACCCCAATGCTACAACATACACGTTCTTCTCAAGCACACATGGGACATTTTCCAAGACAGACCATATGTTAGGCCACAAAACAAGCCTTGATAAATTTAAGAAAATTGAAATACCAATTGTCTTCTTTGACCACAGTGCTATGAAATTAGAAATGAACTACAGGAAAGAAACTGGAAGACACTCCAATTCATGGAGGCTGAATAACATGTTACTAAATAATGAATGGGTCAAGCAGGAGATTAAGGAAGAAATCAAAAGATATCTCGAGACAAATGAAAATGAAAACACGACGACCCAAAATCTATGGGATGCCTCGAAAGCAGTCCTAAGAGGGAAATTGATAGCATTGCAGGCCTACCTAAAGAAACAAGAAATATCACTAATCAACAGTTTATCTTCACACTTAAGGGATCTGGAAAAAGAATAGCAAAATAAGCCCAAAGGGAGCACAAGGAAGGAGATAATAAATACCAGAGCAGAAATAAATGAAATAGAAACCAGAAAAACAATACAAAAGATCCATGAATCCAAAAGTTGGTTTTTAGAGAAGATAAACAAAATTGACAAACCTTTAGCCAGACTCATTAAAAAAAAAGAGAGGACCCAAATTAATAAAATCAGAAATGAAAGAGGAGAAGTGACAACAGACACTGCAGAAATACAAAAAATTTTAAGAAATTACTATGAGCAACTATATGCCAACAAATTTGACAATCTGGAAGAAATGGACAGTTTTCTAGAGGCGTACAACCTTCCAAGAATAACTCAAGAAGGAACAGAAAACCTGAATAGACTGATTACCACCACGGAAATTGAATCAGTAATCAACAATCTCCCAACAAACAAAAGCCCTGGACCAGATGGCTTTACAGGTGAATTTTACAAAACGTTCAAAAAAGAATTATCACCTATTCTCCACAAGCTCTTCCATTAAATCCAGAAGGAGGGAAGACTCCCAAACACTTTTTACGAAGCCACTATCACCCTGATCCCAAAATCAGACAAAGACACCACAAAAAAAGAAAACTACAGGCTGATATTGCTAATGAACATAGATGCAAAAATCCTCAACAAAATATTAGCGAACAGAATTCAGCAATACATTAAAAACATCATACAACATGATCAAGTGGGATTCATCCCTGGTATGCAAGGGTGGTTCAACATCCGCAAATCAATTAATGTGATACACCACATTAACAAAATAAAAATCATATGATCATATCAATAGATGCAGAAAAAGCATTTGATAAAATCCAGCAGCCATTTATGATAAAAACCCTTAAGAAAGTGGGAATAGAGGGATATCGCAACATAATAAAGGCCATATATGACAAACCCACAGCTAACCTCATACTCAATGGGGAAAAGCTAAAACCATTCCCCCTAAGATCAGGAACAAGACAGGGTTGCCCACTTTCTCCACTTCTATTCAACATAGTGCTGGAAGATCTAGCCACAGCAATCAGACAAGAAATAAAAGGCATCCAAATTGGTACGGAGGAAGTAAAATTGTCATTATATGCAGATGATATACTATATATAGAGAACCCTAAAGACTCCACCAAGAAACTATTAGAGCTGATAGATGAATTTAGTAAAGTAGCAGGATACAAAATTAATATTCAGAAATCAGCTGCATTTGTATATACCAATAATAAAAGAGGAGAAGGAGAAATTAAAAAAGCAATTCCATTTACAATTGTTCCAAAGAGAATAAAATACATGGGAATAAATTTAATGAAAGAAGTAAAAGATCTGTACTCAGAAAATTATAAGACACTGAAGAAATAAATAAAAGAAGATACAAATAGATGGAAACACATACCATGTTCATGGATAGGAAGAATTAATACAGTTATAATGTACACACTGCCTAAGGCAATATACATATTCAACGCAATTCCTATCAAACTACCAATGACGTTTTTCACAGAAATAGAACACACAATCCTAAAATTTATATGGGACCATAAAAGACCCCGGATAGCCACAGCAGTCTTGAGAAATAAGAACAAAGTGGGAGGTATAACAATACCTGACATCAAATTATACTATAAGGCTACAGTAATCAAAACAGCATGGTACTGGCATAAAAACAGACACATAGATCAATGGAACAGAATAGAGAGTCAAGAAATAAATCCATGCCTATATGGCCATTTAATCTACGACAATGGAAGCAAGAATGTAAGGTTGGGTAAAGACAGTCTATTCAATAAATGGTGCTGGGAAACCTGGACAGACACATGCAAAAAAAATGAAGCTGGACCACCTCCTTATACCATATACAAAAATAAATTCAAACTGGATTAAAGACTTACATGTAAGATCTGAAACCATAAAATACCTAGAAGAAAATATGGGAAGAAACTTCACAAACATTACCCGGAGTAAGATTTTTACTGATATATCCCCTCGCGCGAAAGAAGTAAGAGAAAAAATAAATATGTGGGATTACATCAAACTAAAAAGTTTTTTCACAGCAAAGGAAACCATCAATAAAACAAAAGGGATCTTACTGAATGGGAAAAGATATTTGTCAATGATATATCTGATAAGGGGTTAATATCACAAAGTTATAAAAAACTCACTCAACTCAACTCCAAAAAAACAAACAACCCATTTAAAAAATGGGCAGAGGACATGAAGAGACATTTTTCTAAAAAGGACATACAGATGGCAAACAGACATATGAAGAAATGCTCAACCTCACTAACCATCAGAGAAATGCAAATAAAAACCAAAATGAGATACCACCTCACCGTGGTCAAAATGGCTATCATCAACAAATCAACAAACAACAAGTGCTGACGCGGATGTGGATAAAAGGGAACGCTTGTGCACTGCTGGTGGGATTGCAGATTGGTGCAACCACTATGGAAAACAGTATGGAGTTATCTCAAAAATCTGAAAATGGAACTACCTTATGATCCAGCAATTCCACTCCTAGGTATCTATCCGGAGAAATCCAAAACTCCAATTCAAAAATCTTTATGCACGCCTATGTTTATCGCAGCACTATACACAATAGCCAAGACATGGAAACAACCGAAATGCCCATGGGCAGACGACTGGATTAAGAAACTGTGGTACATTTATACAATGGAATATTATGCAGCCATATAGAAGAAAGAAATCTTACCATTTGCAACAACATGGATGGACCTAGAGAACATTATGTTAAGTGAAATAAGTCAAACAGAGAAAAACAAATATAGTATGATCTCACTTATATGCGGAATCTAAAGAAAAGAATAAGTGAATGAACTAATCAGAAACAGTTTTGGAGACATAGAGGAAAAACTGAGGGTTGCTAGATGGGCGGGGGTTGGGGATAAAGGGGAAGGTGAAGGCATTAGAAAACAGTCGGTAACCACAAGATGGCCACCGGGTTTTGAAAATTAATTTGGGGAACGTAATCAATAATGTTGTTAAGATTTTGTAGGGTATCCGAAGGACACGTGTCCCATTTGGGAGACCACCTCACGGATGATGTAGATGCCTGATTACTGCACTGTACACCTGAAGCTGAACAATAATGAATGCCAACTATAATTTTATATATATATGTATATGTATGTATGTATATATTTACAAGACGCGGAGTACAGCATTAGGAATAGAGACAGTGGAAATGTAATGGCTCTGTGCGATGTCAGAGGGATAGTGGATGGGGAGACGGGTGTTCACACAGTGTGAGGGATATAAATGATAAACATCTAAGTATTACTTTGTGTTTCTGTGCACCTGAAACTAAAAAAAAAAAAAAAAAAAAAAAAAAAAAAAAAAAGTCGAGAACTTCCCAAACTTGTGTAAAGAACTGGATCCTTGAATCCAAGAAGCAAATAGAACACCTAATTACCTCAACCCCAACAGGCCTTCTCCAAGGCACATTGTATTGAAGCTGTCAAAAATCAACAACAAAGAAAGAATCCTCAAGGCAGCCAGGGAAAAGACCACGGCAACCTACAACGGAAAGCCCATTAGAATGTCATCAGATTTTTCAGCAGAAACTCTACAAGCCAGAATGGAGTGGAATCAAAAATTCAAACTATTGAAAGAAATTATGAGCCAAGAATAACATATCCAGCAAAGATATCCTTTACATATGAAGGAGGAATAAAGACCTTTCCAGACATACAGAAGCTGAGGGAATTTTCTAACACATGACCTGCACTGCATTACAAGAAATACTGAAGGAGGCTATTCGACCACCATCAATAGGGATAATTTGTGGCAACCAAAACAAAAGAGGGGAGAGTAAAGGCCTGAACCAGAATATGGGAATGGAGAAAGTAAGCATGCTGAAGAAAATGGAATACTCTAAATATCAAATATTCTTTTACATAAACTTAATGTTAACCACTCAAAAAAAAGTGCAGAACTGAAATACATAACGTAATAAAAGAAACAGAGGGAAAAATCATAGAATACCACCACACAGAAATAACAGACAACAACCAAAAGACAAAGAAAAAATGGAGACACAGTCTTACCAGAAAACTAAAGATAGAATGATAGAAAATCTTCACATTATCAATAATCACCCTAAATGTAAATGGACTGAACTCACCAACAAAAAGGTACAGAGTAGCAGACTGGATCAAAAAACTAAACTCAGCCATATGCCGTCTCCAAGAGACGCATCTTAGCTACAAAGACAAACAGAGACTCAAAGTGAAAGGGTGGAAATTGACACTCCAAGCAAATGGTACCCAGAGAAAATCAGGTGGAGCCATACTGCTATCAGATGAAACAGACTTCAGGATAAAAAAGGTAACAAGACAGAAAGATGGACATTTCATAATGATAAAGGGGATTATACAACAAGAAGAAGTAACAGTCATCAATATATTTAGGCCCTCAATCAGGAAGCACCAAAATATATCAAGCAACTACTAACAGAACTAAAGGGAAAAATTGACCAAAGCACAATTATACTAGGGGACACAGATACATCATTGACAGCTATGGATAGATCATCCAAAAAGAAAATAAATAAAGAAATAGCAGCCCTAAATGACACATTAGATGAAATGGACATAATTGACATATATAGAGCACTTCATCCTAGAACCTGAGACCATACATTTTTTTCTAGTGTCCAAGGAACATTCTCCATGATAGACCATATATTGGGATATAAAACTAGCGTCAGCAAATTTAAGAAGACTGAAATCATACTAAGCATATTCTCTGATCACAAGGCTTTGAAATTAGGTATCAACTGTAAAAAGAAAGCAGGAAAAACCACAAACATATGGAGATTAAACAGCATACCTTTAAAGAACTACCGGGTGAAAGATTAAGAGGAGAGATCAAAAGATACATAGAAACAAATGAGAATGAAAACACATGCTACCAAAATAGTGGGGATGCAACAAAAGCAGTTTTAAGAGGGAAATTTATATCATTACAGGTCTATCTCAAGAAACAAGAAAAATCCCAAATAAATAACCTCACATTACACCTTAAAGAACTAGAAAAACAAGAACAAATGAAACCAAATATCAGCAGAAGAAATAATAAAAATCAGAGCAGACCTAAATGAAATAGAGAAAAAGACAATAGAAAAAATTTATGTGACAAAGAGCTGGTTCTTTGAAAAGATTAACAAAATTGACAAACCCTTGGCTAGACTCACTAAGATAAAAAGAGAAAACACACTAATAAACAAAATCAGAAACGAAAGAGGGGAAGTTATCACAGACACCACAGAAATACAAAGGATCATCCAAGAATACTACGAAGGACTATATGCCACCAAATTCAATAACCTAAAAGAACTGGACAAGTTCTTAGAAACATAGAGCCTTCCTAGGCTGAACCATGAAGAACTGGAAAATCTAAATAGACCGAACACCAGTAAGGAAATTGAATCACTCATCTGAAACCTTCCCAAAAGCAAAAGTCCGGGATCGGATGGCTTCAGTAGTGAATTCTACCAAACCTTCAAAAAGGATCTAATACCTGTCCCACTCAAACTATTCCAAAAACTGAAAAGACAATACTCCCTAACTCATTTTATGAGGTCAGCATTACCCTGATACCAAAACCTGGCAAGGATAACACAAAAAAAGAAAACTACGGACCAATATCTCTGATGAATACAGATGCAAAAATCCTCAACAAAATTTTAGCAAATCGAATGCAACAATGCATTAAAAAGATTATTCATCATGACCAAGTGGGGTTCATCCCAGGGGCACAAGAATTGATGCAAATCCATCAATGTAATATATCACATAAACAAAATAAAGGAAAAAAATCATAATACATCAATTGATGCAGAAAAAGAATTTGACAAGATACAATATCCATTAATAATTAAAATAGATATAGAAGAAAAATACCTTAACATGATAAAGGCCATGTATGACAAACCCTCGGCTACTATCATAATCAATGGTGAAAATCTGAAGCCCTTTGCTCTACGTTCAGGAACACAAGAGGGTTGTCACCTATCACCTCTGCTTTTCAACATAGTGCTGGAAGTCCTCACCAGAGCAATCAGGCAAGAGAAAGAAATAAAAGGCATCCAAATTGGGAATGAAGAAGATAAATTGTCACTCTTTGCAGATGCCATGATACTATAGATAGAAAACCCTAAAGACTCCTCCAAAAGGTCTTCGAAACAATAAACGAATACAGTAAAGTTGCAGGCTACAAAATCAACGTACAAAAGTCCACTGCATTCCTATATACTAACAATGAAATCTCAGAAAAAGAAATTTTAAAAAATTCCTTTTGCAATTGCAACAAAAAGAATAAAATACCTAGGAATAAACCTAACCAAGGATGTGAAAGGCCTATATGATGAAAACTATAAGACATTTTTTAAAGAAATTGAAGACACAAAGAAATGGAACGACATTCCGTGCTCATGGATTAGAAGATTCAACATAGTTAAAATGGCCATATTACCCAAAGTAATATACAGATTTAATGAAATCCGCATCAAAATCCCAATCGCATTTTTTAAAGTACAACAAAAAATCATCAGATTTGTATGGAACCACAAAAGACCCCCAATATCCAAAGCAATCCTAAGAAAAAAGAACAATGTTGGAGGTATCACACTCCCTGACTTTAGCTTGTACTACAGGGCAACAATAATCAAAACAGCATGGTGTTGGCAGAAAAACAGACACACAAACCAATGGAATAGAATTGAGAAACCAGAAATAAACCCCCGTAAATATGGACAGATAATTTTTGACAAAGAAGCAAAAAACATACAATGGAAAAAAGACAGCCTCTTCAATAAATGGTGCTGGCAGAATTGGAAAGCCACGTGCAAAAGAATGAAACTGGACTGTTATCTGTCACCATGTACCAAAATTAATTCAAAATGGATCAAAGACTTAAGCATAAGATCTGAAATGATAAACTGCATAGAAGAAAACATAGGTACTAAACTTATGGACCTTGGGTTCAAAGGGTATTTTATGAATTTGACTCTAATTCCAAAGGCAAGGGAAGTAAAAGCTAAAATAAACGAATGGGACTATATGAAACTTAAAAGCTTCTGCATAGCAAAAGAAACCATCGACAAAATAAAGAGGCAATCAACTGAATGGGAAAAGATTTTTGCAAACAGTGCCTCCGATAAGGGGCTAATATCCAAAATATACAAGGAACTCATGAAACTCAACAACAAAAAAAACAAACAACCCAATTGAAAAATGGGCAGAGGACCTGAAGAGACATTTCTCCAAAGAGGACATACAAATGGCAAATAGACATATGAAAAAATGCTCAACATCACTAATCATCAGAGAAGTGCAAATAAAAACCACAATGAGACATCACCTCACCCCAGTCAGAATGGCTGTCATCAACAAGACAAATAATAACAAGTGTTGGAGAGGTTGTGGAGAAAAAGGAACACTCATACCCTGTTGGTGGGAATGCAGACTGGTGCAGCCACTATGGAAGGCAGTGTGGAGGTTCCTCAAAAACTTACGAATAGAATTACCGTATGACCCAGCAATCCCTCTCCTGGGTATCTACCCAAAAAATCTGAAAACATTTATACATAAAGACACGTGTGCTCCAATGTTCACTGCAGCTTTATTTACGGTGGCAAAGACATGGAAACAACCAAAATGTCCTTCGATACATGAATGGATAAAGAGGTTGTGGTATATATACACAATGGAATACTATTCGGCGGTAAGATGAACTAGGACCATTTGTGACAACATGGATGGATCTTGAAAGTATAATGCTAAGCGAAATAAGTCAGACAGAAAAAGCAGAGAACCATATGATTTCACTGATATGTGGTATATAAACCAAAAACAACAAAAGCACAAAACAAATGAAAGAACAAAAATTCACAGACAATAGTTTAGGGGTTACCAGAGGGGAAGGGGGAAGAGGAAGCTCTAGAAGAGGGTAAACGGGGTCTAATATATGGTGATGGAAAGAGAACTGACTCAGGGTGGTGAACACACAATGTGAAATATAGATAATGCATTAAAGAATTGTACACCTGAAATCTACGTAACTTTACTAACAATTGTCACCCCAGTAAACTTCAATTTAAAGATAAATACGTAAATAAAGTGCAAGAGAGAATGCAAAAAAAACTATTAAAATTGTAATACAATGAATAACGCTAGCATACATTTGGTTAATGCCATCTTTTGAGTGAACGTCATACTACACATTGCTACTGTAATTCAATTCGACTTCGAAAAGTAATACATAGATAATACCTCCAAAAATGTGTACATTTTTTGGCACCCCCAATATATTCATAAGGATAAAATTCTGAAGGGGGAGTAAGATGGAAATACAATTTCGAAAAGGAAAGGGCATTGTAAATCTTTTGGCTGTTAAGAACTTTAATGTTTTTTAATGTGTGCAAATGAACAGCAAATAATTATGGCATTTGCAATCAAGAAGGGGATTATGATAATAGAAGGGGTAGCAGTTATTTTGGGGGTCAAAGAAGAGCTTCTGGAGTGCCTGGCAAAATTCTATTTCTTGACGTTGATGGTGGTTATGTGGGTGTTGATCTTATAAATAATTCATTAAACTAAACATGTATTTCTATATATTGTATGGTTTTTTGGTATCTGTTTTATTTTACAATAAAAATGTTAAAACAAATCACTATGACACCCAAATTGCACGTTAGTTTTATTTTAAAATGTCAATATTTACAGTAAATTATTTATTTCCAGGAACTTATATCCTTTGCAAGTATTTAAATTTAAGATCAATATTTTCACGACCAGCAATGCCACACCGAGGTCCTTACTACCCAAGAGAAATGAGGACATGTCTACACAAAAACCTAAACATGAATGTTTATAGTAGCTTCATTCATAATTGACAAACACTGAAAACAATCCAAATGTCCTTCAACTAGTGAGTGGATTATCATACACATACATAACAGAATACTATTCAGCAACAAAAAGGAATGAACTACTGATACATCAACAACTCTTAAAAGCATTATGCTACATGAAAAAGGCCAGATTGATAAGACTACATACTACATGATCCCATGTATATGGCATTTTGGAAACTACAAAACTACAGAGAGAGGAAACAGATGCCAGGGCATGGAGACAGGAAAAGGGACTGAGCACAGAGAAGTATGAAGGAACTTTTTTGAGTTGAGGGAAATATTTGATCTTGATAGTGATTACACAATTGTACGCATTTCCACAGAACTTTACAGTTTGGTGTTTTGGGTTTGTTTGTTTTTTTAGATATTACACCACAGATGTTCCACTGTCCTTCCAGATGACTCTCCACTCTTATCTCAGCCCTAGGAGACTGACTTGTATTCAAACTCCTCTAGCGCTTTCCTAGTAAGACCCTTCAACAGAAGGATACTGCTCCTCCTAAGGTGGCTTCTTAACATGGCTCAGATAATCCCTCGTCCCAGTGAAAATGGGTGCTAATAGCTTCACTGCAGCTAACCAAGGCCAGGGCACCAACCCATGTGCTTTTCCTAACATTTCTCCCTCACCTTTGTAAACAGCCCCTTTACAAAAACCTTCCTGGTATTAGCCTAATTGGGGTATGCCATCTGTTTCCAGCTGGGACCTTGACTGATAAATCAAGAGGAAAACTTTAAAAATATAGATGGGGAAGGGAGTGTATGAAGTGGGGACAGTTTTCAAAAACTTCAGATGATTTGTGAACAAAGGTTTGAAAAGTGCTCTAGGAAAATTTGGTTCTAAAGCCACCATACCTCTATAAGTTTCCCTGGGTCATGATCCAAAATGTAAACGTATGTTATCATCTACCTTCTCCTGTGCTCTAACACTCAAAATGTGTCTGTACTTCTTTCCAACCTCAATCCAACAAGACACCACCGCCGCCTACACCACACCCGGAAGTCCTAAATCCAGTCCTGAGTGGTCAGCGTACTCACAGACACCTGGGGGCTCCTTCCCCCTCCCACTTCCTTGTCCTAGCTGAAAGCAGGCCTCCCAACCCAGTATCTCAGAATAGGATGGTTCTGGGGTCACTGGTTCTTCAGAGACTCTATAAAAACTATTATTCCTGCACCCTCTTATAAAAACCCATTCTTTTGAGGTTTGTGCCACATAGCTAGTTATCCTCTGATCTTCCCCACACTTGTCATCTAACAACCTCTTATTCTTCATTTATTCATTTTACACAAGATTTATAATCTACGCCTTCGTGCCCGTTTTGCTATCATCCTCAATTCCAACCAATTCCCAACTCCCTGACCTCCCAGTTCTTTAACCTTCTCCCATCAACTCTACATTCCATCTCAGCCACTACTTCTCACAACTTCATCAGGAACTTGTCATGTCCTACAAGGTTTCACCTCTTAAGTATTAAAATCAAATAACCCACTTTTAAATCACAACCTACCAACATCCAGCTTGCTTGTCCCGGTAATCCCATTCTTGACTATTACTTAGTAAGACTCCGTGTACTGACCCCCTCCTCTCCTTTCTCGTATGTACTAGCAGCCTTATCCGGCTCCTGAACATTTTAAACTCCACAGTCCATCATTTCAATTTCTCTCTGAGCAATATCCTAACTGCTCTTTTTTCTCTATCTGCTCATCCCACATCTTGTCAGGCAAAATGCCAATCCAGGATAATTCTAATTATCTTATCCACTGTTCTATATTCTATGTAGGTTCTGGCTAATGGGACCTACTAATGGAAGGGGGGAAACACAATCACTTATATAATGGGTAGATTAGTGACCGTGAGTTTTTAGTGACAAACTTCAACTAACGTCCCAATGATGTATGTCCAGAAATCCTCTCTAGACAGCTCCTTCTTCTACTTTCTGCAACATCTGTTTGAACCCTTTGTCTCTCTCCTTAAGCCCCCATAGTATCCTGCCCTACCTTCTCCCTTTCAGAGATAACCTCTTCTGTCACTTTATGGACATGCTTTCAGCCATAAAGCATCTTATCTTCCATACTCCCTCTAAGCTCACATTTTCACCCATCCTTCTCCTGTCCAGGAAATGCAGTATCTCTTCTCCCACAATCACTTTCCCTGAGCTACAAGGCTCTCCCACGCAATCAAACCCTCCAGAACCTCTAACTGCCCTTTTCCTTCTGCCTTCCAAACATCTTGAACAAGTTGTGTACACTTGCTACCCCTATTTCCTCACTGTGTACTCACCACTCAGAGACCACTCCAATCTAAAATGCGAACTCCAACGCCTGCTTTGCAGTCCTCATATTTACTGACTTTGCAGCAGCATTCCAAGTCAGTTGACCCTTCATGAAACACCTTTCTGCTGATCTCTATAAAACATCACTTGCCTGATAGTCCTTCAGGTGTTCTAATTATCCTATTCGATTTCCTTTTAGCTTTTCTTCCTCTTCCCTCCATCTATGAAGTATTCCAAGTTCTTCATAGCTCAGTACTTTTCCTTCTTTTTCTCTTTAATGACTTCATCTAATCCTCTACTTTCAAATAGCATTTATACTCATGCTGAATCTCAAACCAAGATTTCTTATCTAAGTTCCACACCACCAGATCCTACTGCCTCTTTAACATATCACAAACATCTCAAACCCAGTGAGCTTAAAACTGAACTAATGGACTTTACCTCAAAACATCCTGTTTATGACATCCTCTCATGAACTCAGTTGCTTATATTAGTTACTGGGGAATTATTCTTGATGTCTCCTTCTCCCTCACTGCATATGTCACCAAGCTCTGCCACTGTAATCTCTTCTCAGTGCACCACTAGGTCTCAAGTTCAATGTCAGCCTTGCCCGACGCCTCCCAGGTACAGGAGCCTATTACACACTCTCAAAGCACCCTATATATTTTCTAGTAACTTTCAGCACATGTCTTATTCTTTATTCAATCTCTGTCTTGCCCACTAGAATGTAAATAAGCCAGATCTTGTCCATGGACACACACCCAACACTCAGCATATAAAGGACACTAAAACAGCTGGATGGTTGGAAGGAAGGCATCCCCCAGACCGTCCTATAAACAATTCATCTTCCCCCACCATGGGGCTCCGGAAAAGTTGAAAACTGCTTCCTGAAGAGTCAGTGGCTGGACTAGAAAAATTTACAATGTATCATCTTGCTCCAAATCCTAACAATGGAATCCATAAGGAAAATGCTCTGAAAAGCATCAAGTACTATACAAATGTGCTGTCACCAGCACTTTGCCATTGCTCAAGCCTTGAGAACGATCCTTTTACTAAGAAAATCGTTTACGAGAAATTAAAGTTCTACTTTAAAACTAAATGAATTTAATTAAAATTACAATCTCCTTCAGAAATTACATGTTGAATTTTCATCTTTATACAGCACAAAAAATTTAAAACTATGATACTTATTAGCTGTAAAAATAAAGTCAGTTTTACACGCTAAGTATTGTCAGTAGTTTGGTCATCATTCATATTTTTTAAAAAATATTTAATTAGAGGCAAGAGAGAATCTATAATTTGTTTTGTCAGAATAAAGTTATCTCCAACATCAAGATAAAACTGATCATATAGTGAGAGTATGTTAAAGATAAGGCTTTAAATATGATAAAATCAAGTTTATTCACATCAGAATGCAGTAGCACTGTATAAGAACACTTTGAACATTCCTCAGATCTTCCACTTAATAGTTCCAAGTTGTTAGCCTCTCTGAACTGTGCTTTACCTCCATAAAATGGGAGAAAGCTTGCTTTACACACTTGTGATTAAGGATCAACTGATATATAAGGGGCTCAGCACAAAGTAGGAACTTAATAAATAATACTGTGTTTCCCCGAAAATAAGACCTAGCCGGACAATCAGCTCTAACACATCTTTTGGAGCAAAAATTAATATAAGACCCTTATAGTAAAATAAGACCGGGTCTTATATAAGTCTTATATTAATTTTTGCACCAAAAGACACATTAGAGTTGACTGTCCAGCTAGGTCTTATTTTCGGGGAAACACGATAGTTCTCTTACCCACTTCTCTTAAAAGAAGCTGATTTTAGGTATGACTTAGATATATTCTATACAACAAACGCATTCAATTATCTAAATGAAGGCAAGTAACTCTTGCCGATGCTGTACTTTCAGATTAATCACCTGTACTTTATCTAATAAGCAGATGACAATCTCATCTCAGGTCACAAGTTCCTGGCCTATTTTAAGCTTTTAGGAATAGAACAACTCACTTCCCTTTATAAAAATCATCCTCAAAGTTCTTAACTTCCTGACACTAACATCACTCTAGCTTACATAAATACTCAGTACAGCTTTAAGGAAATGGAAAAAATTTATTGGCTACAAAACCAGTTGCGCAAATTAAGAGCCTATGCAGTAGGTATCTCAATATTTGGCAGGATGTGTAGACTGAATCCCAGTTGACTAGCAAGGAAAGTGTGCCAAGTAGAAATATTAAGTCTTTGCACACTTTATTCTAGAGTTCAGAATAAAAACCTGAAGCAGAAAGCACAAAGGTGGAAAATGGAAGTAGCCTCATATAAAACGCAACAGAAGCCTTCTTTTACCCTTACTGCACACAGCCCTGGATTCCACACTAAAGAATATTCCGAGATCTCTTAAAAGAGCAAACCTTTAGGGCCTGTTAACAGTCGCTCTTAAATGGCACACCTGTTTGAGAACTCACTAGCTTTAACAGCAACTGCAAATAAGGTATTTGCAAATAAAATAGGAAGTCCTGAATCTGCTTTAAAATAATCCAGGGGGTAGAGGATGGGAGGTGCAAAGAGTAATGTGCAAAATAGATGAAACAAAATTTGCCATATACTGACAACCATTGAAGCTGGTAAGTTTTTTGGTTTTTGGTATTTAAATCAAGAGTTAGGACATTTTACCAACTGAATTATTCCTTGCAGCTCTCATTCACAGTTTGTAATCTTGCTTCTTACTCCCTTACGCATCAAACATCTATTTGGAAAATGGCAACCATCTTATATGTATTATGACCTCATTCTACGTTTCTTCTTCAAATAAGCCACAATTTTTAAAAGTACTATCCGGTATAAAATATATAAAAAATTTTAACAATACTTAAAAATTAACCACAAACTCCCCTATAGAGAAAGAAGTCACTTTAAAACGTAATGCGAGGAGAAAGTGTAAGTTTGAGCTTAGATAAGCCCTTTTCACTGATGTGACGTACAGCAGTCGCCCACTTAACCAGTTGTTTTCCACAATTTCAGCTGCCCGCAGTCAACCATTATCCGAAATTATTAAATGGAAACTTACAGAACTAAACACTTCGTAAGTTTTCAATCGCGCACCATTCTGAGTAGCGTGATGAAGCCCTCGCCATGCCACTCCAGCCTGCCAGGACGTGAACCCTCCTTCTGTCCAGCGTGTCCACGCTGTGTACGCTACGCACCCATTAGTCACTGCAGCCTTCTCGGTTATCAGATGACTGTCACAGTATCACAGTGCTTGTGTTCCAGTACTTTACTTAATAATGACCCCAAAGCCAATCATAGTTTTTATTACATATTACAATACATTATAATCGTTCTATTTTATTATTGTTACTCTCTTACTGTGCCTAATTTACAAATTAAACTTTATCATAGATATGTATGTATAGGAAAAAACATAGTATATATAGCATTTGGTACTATCTGTGGTTTCAGGCATCCACTGGAGGTCTTCGAATGTGTCCCTTGCAGATAAGGGGGTACTACTCTAATTACACAGTGAAAAGTGGTCTGAATAAGCAGGAACTTTCCACTGGAAGGATACTATGAAACTTAACTTATAGACTCTGAGAAAAGCTTGACCATAAAATGTCAAAGGTTCTTGAATGCCTAAACTTGACCTGCAAAGGATTTCAGACATTTCTGAGACCTAAGTAGGTGTACAAGCACTTTTATCTGAAGTTCAAAATTTTATCATTCTCAAAAAGATCTCTAATTCAAAAGAGGTTAGCAATCACTTTTGATTTACAGAAACCCCTTTTATCAAAAACTTAGGTTTGGGTTTCTAAACTTCAAATAAAATCAGGCAGCTTTCTAAATAAGGGTAAAGGGAATGACAATGTGACAGACATAATGCAAGAAAAAAGGTTAGACACAGGGAAATGCCCAAATTTTAGAGGGGAGAAGGGGAAAAGGTCATAACGTATAGAAGTGTTCCGAGAACTATAACCAACTGTAAGCATGTGAACTTACAAGTATTTGTACGAACTTAGGATAAGATTGCCATGCAAACTAAAAGCACTCCCTCCAAGTTCCCTTCTTACCCTACAGGGGGCTGCTCCAGGTGGCCAAAGAAGAGAAAAAAGGAAATATTCATAGTGCTACACCACTCCCTTCCCACTAAGGGTGCCTTGTGAAGGAAAGCAGACAAGATGTTCTTGAACATCTCTATCTGTATTTGAGTATTTATTTTCTCCTCACAAATCCATTATAATGGAGTTTGGATTCCATCAGTCCACAGTATCAGCACCAGAATTACATACAATTCAGCTACATTAGACTGGGAAGCCATTATCTCATTTCTACAGAAAACTGTTTCCATTTCCCACCAAACAACTTCAAATGGCAGTATGAACACACGTATTATTATATTAACCCCAGCAAAACTATCTATGCAGTTGCCGCCTTTGAATATTTAACTTCCAGTTCCTGTTCTCCCTCTACATAAACATTCATTCCCTTGATACCCCCTGCCTACCAATGATGCCCTATTCCCCAAAAGACAGCACCTAGGGAAGCCTGTGTCTGCCTTCCTTGACCAGTTTCACCACTTCCCCAGCCTCATCTTCCCTCCTCCAGCCTATCTGCCCTACACTGTGAAACAACTATCCGAAGACAGCGAGAGGGCAGAGTAAACTGTCTAGTAAAACACTAGACAACTACCGTGTTTCCCCGAAAATGAGACCTAGCCGGACAATCAGCTCTACTGTGTCTTTTGGAGCACAAATTAATATAAGACCCAGTATTATATATATTATATTATATTATATTATATTATATTATATTATATTATAGTAAAATAAGACTGGGTCTTATATTAATTTGTGCTCCAAAAGACACAGTAGAGCTGATTGTCCGTCCGGCTAGGTCTCATTTTCGGGGAAACACGGTACAGTGGAACAGCACTCCCAAAGCCTAGCACAGCGCTCAACATGTTGAAAATCAATCTCATTCCAATTCTGTCACTAGCTGATCCTGGACAGTCATTTGACCTCTTTGAACCTCATCTATAAAATGAGGAGAGCTGAGTTAAAAGTTCATTTTGGCTCAAAGTTCTACGATTATAATACATTTTTAGAAGCTGATCCTGGAAACAGTTATGCTCCATTTTATGAAAAGTTAAACTAACCTTAAGATATGAACAACGCTTCAGGAGAAATGTGGGCAAAGCATAAGGACTGCCAAATTAGAATTAACCGGGAAAATCAAGGTAATGACAGTAACAGCTGGCTCATCCTCACCCAAGGGTGAGAAAGAGTGAAAAATGCTCAGCATTTTTACGGTAACTATGCAAAACAGTCCTTTATCATTCTGTTTGAGGCACTTTATACAAAGCCTCCAAAGAACAAATTCCTCGTAAGAATTTAGTGCTAAGAAAATGTTGTCTTTACTTCTTTTCAAAATATGGGATCTATATAACCTTTCATATCACTAAATTTTGCAAAGAAGTTTGTTTTCAACTACAGTGCTGTCCTGGTCCTACTGCTGATAAGGCATACGCTGTCTCCCAGCCGTATCCAATCTTAGCTCTTCAGTCTTTTAGTTAATTGCATGCTTACCATTTTTATAAGTCTCAAATCCTTTACAAAAGGAGGAGGGGTACAACTGATAAAATATATTGTTTTAGGAATGAACACTAGATGCCAGATTTACAAATTACCATTTTAAAAATACAAATGGTTCTGTGGATTAAAATCTATTAATATAAGTAGCTGATGGCGCCAAACAGACTACAAACTAATCTCAATTTGCAATGAAGTTCAATTCTTCAATGTTTGCACTCAATACCTCCTTAATCTTTCTAAACTAGTTTTGGAGGAAAGCCTAACACTCCTAAACCTAATCCTCATTGTAAATGCTCATCTCATTTTCATTATCAGTAACCATCCAAATCCCCCCGAGTAATAGAAATGAGATAGTGTGTAATCCTAACACAACAAAGAGATGTTTCTTATTGGAATCGAAGTTAGGGATTTATGAAAGACTGTTCCCAAATGTACCATGAGTTAATAGTCTGGAAACATTATTATCCATGTTGTTTAAGTAAAATTTCAACCCCCAATTGGTTTCTTTAAAGTTCTTAAATCTTTCTACAAAGTTATCTATGGTTCCCATTAATCATAAATGCAGAAAGAAAACCCAAGAAGTATATTTTATAATTTACATCATTTAACTAAATGGCTTATACAAAGAGCTCTTTTGGTTCAAAATTAAGAAAATCAAAGCTTACCTGAAGTCGTTAATTTAGCACAGCTACTTTTGCTTGTATCATCTTCTAAGATTCGGTTTGTGCTCTTTTCTTTCTCAAGCAAAGTATCCTCCAAATGTAAGCATTTATCAGAAACAACACTGTCTTCACCCACTGCATGACTAATTTTGCTATTAGCTTCAAGTATAGAAGTGACGTCTTCCAGCTGAGCAGCTTCACTAGTTTCTGAATAAGAGGAACCCTTTCCCTGGGCTAAATTCTTTGAAGAAACTGGTAGAGACTCATCATCACTATCAAATCCAAAAGGATCACCAGTATCTTCTTCTTCTACCTTAGGTTTCTTCGGAATTTCTTGGATATCTGGTTTGAAATTGGGCCTCTTCTGCCCTAATTTAGCCATAAATGTGGTCTCTCCCCATTTTGTGCTAAGGGTGGTCCGTTTGTTGGAAAAGACTTCATCAAATTTTGAACTGCCATTTCCTCCTTTCCTACTGTATGTTTTCCCAAATCTGGATGTCATTTTGACACCTGTTTCATATTCTCTGTGGAAAAAAAATGTAAAAAAAAAATATAACCACCACATACTTAAGTGTTAACACTGAATATAAAAATAAGAACTCAGGGATTCTCCCCATGTGGCTTTTCAACATTCAAGATACAAATCTTTAAAATTGTTAAATAAATATGGGGAGGGTGTATACAGAGAGGGGCTCATTTTTTACTCTAAATACTTCCATGTCACTTTTTAAACAATGAGCATATATTCATATGCTGCTTACAAAATAAGACTAACCAACTCAATACAGCATATACAAAACCAACTTATACTGGAACATCAAGTTTTTAAATGTTTCAAATGAAACTATTTACTATTCTCATAAACATCACTTTTATGTTTAAAAATAATGTTAATAGGGTAATCAATCCCTAATGTAAAAATCTTAAGCACAAAATTTCACATTTTGCAGGATCTCAGAAATATCAAATTGTCAAAATTTAATTCTTTGAAATTTCAGAGTACTTATTAATAAGGGCTTGGGAAAACTGTGCTATTTCCTCATGCATTTAACCTGCAGCTTTTAACCCAAACTTAAAGATTCTGATTCTTGGTCTAATGTAATTTGAAGTGTGATTTGAAAAATATTCCTTAGTTGGTCATCTCCCTAGCACAAGAAACCATTTAATTTACCTTCTTTGTCCCTATAATACTGTGCTCATTTGCTGAAATTACATTTTCTGGAGCTGTTGAACCCCAGCATATTACAGTGGTACATGGATTACTAAAATAAGCAACAGAAACATTTAACTTTATTTTCCTCTCCATTCATAAAAGATTCATCTGCTTTATCTACATATTAATAAAAATTCTAGGACAAAAAAAATTTTCAGGACAAAAATCAAAAGTCAAACATTTTTAAAAACTAATTACAGCACTTTTTAAACACTATCAATTCGTATCCATTTCTTACACTTTGACCTTCTAAAGTTTAAATATCAATATATTAAAAGTAACTAGAAAAACAATTGCCTAGGGGCTTGAAAAAAATCTTCATACTTTGAAATTTACAATACAACTGGAGTAGTAATTGACTTACACATTTGAATATGTTTTGATTTATAAATGTTTTCCCTTTATTAACTTAAATTCTTGCAATCTATAGTGAATCACTATAAATTTAGTTTTATGTATATTCAGTAGAAAATTTTCCCCTTTCGTATTTGGTTAGAAGCCAATGCTAATTTGACAAAATAATTTAGTCATCATACACATGTGCATTAAGAGTATGTAGTTTGTTTGAAGACCATTTAACATGTCACAAAACATTTTCCTAAGGGAGATTTATTTCCCCTTCTACTGTAGATTTACACTAAGAATCTTATTGTCTTTCTTAAGTATAACAAACAAAACAAAGCTACAGAATAAAGTGATTTCGTTTCATTTCTCTAAGAATGTAAAGTCCTGATCTACTGATCTACGTTTACATACACCAACAAAGGTGGGACGATTTGGACACACTTACACCGTAATGACCTAAAAATGCTGACTAAATGCCAAACCAAAAATCTAGACTTCAACTCCGTTAGGCCCACATCAGAAAAACTCATTGCAAAACAGTCCTAGAACCACAAAGCATTCACTGTCCCAAGTTGGAAGTCTGCAGGTGAATATTTGGTATTACGAAGTTAATTATTTTAAATGATAACAAAATCATGGTTGTTTTTTAAGAGTTCATATCTTTTACAAATATATGCTGAAATACTGATGAAATAATGCCAACGATTCTCTAACTTCAAGGAGTGTGGAATGTAAAGCATGGAAACGAGAAAAATTTAGTGAAGAGTTAATAACTGTTCAATCTAAGATGAGTACATACATGGAGTTCATTACATAACATCCCCTTGCTTTTGATTTCCTTTAGTTTTCTATAATGCCTTTTTTTTAAAGTCACTAGACAGATTATTGTGATGGCATTATCTAAGCCTAGAGTTAGTGTCAAGTACGTAAAAATTCAAAACTAAGTGTGTGGACATACTTGACATTATAAGAATATTTCAAGTACATAAGGCTAGCTCAGGCTTCCCCTTCCAAAGACTATCATACTAACTATGAAGGGAAGAATGATTTAACATTAAGTCTTTGCGATCGCTGGGCCTTTTCGTTAGCCCAGGTCGAATTTTCAGGGAAAGTGCAATGGGATAAAAAGTCCTCACACTTTAACCCCCGTCCAAATCTCGAGTCTTTCGGCTCCCCAAGGGCTTAGGAATGAAAGCCGGAATAGGCAAAATTAACCACCCAGAAATCCTCACCTGCGGGCGGTCGGTGCGCCAAGGGGTAGCGGGAGAAGCGGCCCCCCTATGGCTGGAAGCTCACGCAACTTTTCTCCTCCCCGCCCCCACCGCCCAGGAAAGGGATGTTGCTTCCGACGCCCCGGAAGCCTCTGCCACCGAATCCCCAGGGCAGTGTAAGGCCTCGGAGACGGCCAGGGGCCGAGGAAAAGACGGCGAAGGATTTGGGGCTGAAACGAACACACTCGACCGCGCTTGGGGAGGAAAGTAAATCAGCAGCCTCCCAAAAAGAACTCAAAAAAAGGACAAATAAAAGAGAGGGGGAAAAAAAAGAGTTCTTCAGGTCGTTCCGCTGCCCAACTTCCTTAGAGGCCGGGTAGGTGAGATAGCGAGACTTCTTCCATCACCCCCTGCCAGACCCCTGCCTCCCCCACTCTCACTGGCTCGCTCCGGGCCTAGGCAGCCGCCCGAGACCTCACTTACCCTCGGCGCCTGGCGGGTGCTTTGGCCTCGGGCCGCCTCCGCCTCTCCCGCCCCCAAAGGCCCACGGGCGGGTGCCGGAGTCCCGCGCAGGAGGACAGAGCCGGCTGGTGCGCAAAGAGACGCAAGGGGCACCGCCACGGTCAGAACCCGCGACTCCGATCGCGGTAAATAGGAACCCAGTGGAAGCGGGGGGAGGAGCGGCAGCACCGCAACTTCCCTCCCCGCCTTGAGCGCCGCCAGCCGGGCCTGGGCCTAGGCCTCCCTGGCCACCGGAGCCGGTAGTGGAGTCCGCTACGTGCCCCCGCTGGGCCGCCGCCGTCTCCTGCGCCGCCGCTTCCGCCGGTGAATGGTCAGCGCTGGAGTTTGAAGAGGGCCCTGAACCATCTCAACGCCATTTGCGCTCCCGGCCCCCACCTCCTTCCTCCAACAGCCGCTCGCTCCGTCACTCCGCTTCCCACAGGCCCCGCGCGGCCGCCCGACCCCGCAGCCAATCACACGGCCGTTTACTCAAACCGCCGCGCAGGCGCCGCGCCCCGCATGCTCCGGCGCCCGCCATTGGCCCGGCCGCGGGGCCCGACGGGAGTTGTAGTCCCGGTCCGCGAGGTCGCCGGTGCTGAGAGTCCCGAGCGGGAGCGGGAGACGGGCGCAGCGGGTCCCGAGGCCTTGGCTTCCCCGGGCTCGGGAGCCAGCTCCTGACCCCGCTGGGAGACGCAGGTGTCGCGGGGGAGGGTCGGGGGCGCAGTGCAGGCAGCTGTGTCAATCGTTTCCCCTCCAGGGAACCGCCGGTGTCTGGGGACGGTGGGTTGTGCAGCTGCGCCGGGCCTGTTGGAACCGCCTCCCGGGAGCGGGGAGCTCGCGGCTCGAAGCCGCCCTCGACCCGGCCTGGCCGGTGCTGGCTCGGCGCAGGTAACGACAGCGGGAACGGGGAGGCCCAGGGCGCTGGATACCTGACTGCCGCAGCCAGGAGAGATGTGGGCCGCGGCTCTTTAATGCGCCCCCTCCAACTCATCCGTCCTTAACCTTCGTAGTTCTCCCTCCGTCTGCCCCGCACCCGTTAAAAGTGAACGAAGATATAGATGGTATTGAGGAATTATCGTTAACCTTGTTGGGTGTGATAACGGCAATGTGGTTATGTTTAAAAAAAAAAAAGATGTTCTAAAGTTTTTACAAAATAATGTGATGTCTGGAATTTACTTTAACTCCTATAAAAACTAAAGGAGGAAGAATCAAACAAGCCAGCGGGATGCGTACACATGGGCGCATTATTTCAGTCTCTGTTACTTGTATATCTGAAATTTTCCATAATAAAAAGTTTGAAGAAATGAACCAGTGATTGCCTCTGCGGAGGACAGGGAGGTGGGAGACAATGGGAGGAGTTTTCATTTTTCGCTGTACACTTTTTTGTGCCATTTAAGGTTTTTTCGGGTCAGTGTATTACCTTTTCAAAAAAGGAGAAAGTTTGGGGGGGGTTAATTTTATTTTGCTTTTTTAAGGCTGCAGTGGGAAAACGGCGTTGTAAAGAGGAGCGCGATCGGCATCTCGGTAAAGAGGTGCATGACTCATCGGGCTCCGATGGCCCTGTTTGGTGGGCGGTTAATGGAGATCCAACCGGGGAAATTAGAAAACTACTGATTGCTTTCAGTGAAAAGCAATGGATTATTTGCTTTGATGGCACCCAGAAGTTACCAAGCTCCTCCAAAAACTCTGAATAAAGAAAAAATAGTTCAGACATCCTGCAGCCCTTCCCAATAGGAATTCAAGGCGGATCTTAGTGTGGTTGAATTGTTTTACTTTAGCGCCACTGCTTGCAAAATTAATATTCTGACATTTACAATTTCCCAAATACTCTATCGGAACTTTCTTTGATTCAAAATAAATCAACTCTTAAGTAGCTGATATGAATGGAAGTTATAACAGACCTGTGTATTCCACTGGAGGTGGTGTGCACATAACTGTTTTATTTGGGTCAGTTTTGTCTTTTTTTTTAAATCAGCATAGGATCTTGTTTTATCTGTTTGAAGATTGCCGGCAGAGGTGCAAGCTGCTCTTACTATAATTATTTAAATGACACAGTGGTGGGTGCTAATTAAGGAATAATTATCATCAGAGGCAAAAGCTAAGATCAAAAAGCCAAAAGTGGTGGAGAGACAATTTCAAGATCTTCCTGTAGCAGAGTGCTGTGAACCCTCCAAGACCAAAGGATGGATTCACTGTGCCCTGGCTTGGCTAGTGCTGGGCACGGGGCTGGGACAGTGACTGCACTAAGCCAAAGTGGAAGACTTTTTTCTTTAAAGAAATAGACAATCTGTGGAGCCCCTTTTTGTTGGGTAGTTGTATAAAGTAATGGAATTTAGTAGTGTTAGATTCTTGCCAGTCAGCAGCATAGGCTTGACCTGGGAGCTTGTTGGGAATGTGGCACCCCTACCCCACCCCAACTCCACAGAATCAGAATCTGCGCTCTCAGAGGATTCCCCCAGGTGATTAGTCCACACTTTAAAGGTTGACAAGCACCGATCTGAAGTATATGTAGCATTTGCCAGCAACCTGATAGTTTTCATTTGGATGAGGGGAAAAGGAGAGCCGTAAGCACCTACTGTGCATCGGGCCCTTCATTTGCATCCTTGCCTGTTGTTCATATTTTACAGGTGAGGAAATGGAGAGGGCGGCATTCACTCAACTAATGAGGGAATCAAACTTTTTATTAAACATTAGATTTCCATTATTGTAGGTATTCTTGAATCTGGGAGAAAAATGGTACATGCTTTAAAAAGTAAAACATTGTGTATTAAAGTATATGGAAGCTTAGTATGTGAATACTGAGCAGAGCTGTGGTAGGGCTCCCACCCTCCTGTGCCCCACACCCAAAACGGCCTGCCTACTCTAGAGGCCCTCCTGGAGGAAGTCCAGACCCTGGGCCTGCAGGCTGTACCATCATCTTTACCCTTTACATCTTCGGTTCCAGTGTGGCCAAGCAAAGGCCCCAAAGGGCCCACCCCATTCCCTTGCCATGGCCCTGAGTTCCACACCAGAGTGAGCGAACTGGACTCCAGATGGATAACACATAGGCAAATAGCTTTTTGCTTTATTTTTATTTTATTGCTCGTTTTCTTAGTTCTCTCAATTTATACTCTGCCACCTAGATTGGTTCACTTCATTCGAATCAGCTTCACATACACACACACACCAGGTATCCAGTGGGTGTTTTCTTTGCTAGAATGCCTCTATGCAAGCTCTCAGATGTCTGATATTTTTCCCCTTTAAATATCATACCGGAAACTGAAATCCTGGATCTGAGCCAAGCTTGTACCCTCTGACACTAGGCTGTCCTCCTGTATGCTGCCTACAGGAGGGAAGATTCCCATGACCCTGAGTTCCACTTAGGTGGACTCATGCTTTGCTTTAGCCGAAAAAAGAAAATCCTGCAAAGAAAACTAATAGAAATATGTTATTGCCATTACTGTGACTTTGTTCTAGCACACCCATGGAAACTGTCAGACTGGAATTACTAATTAGAGCTGTTTAGTCTTTTACTGATAATGTGTAGTAAAACATAGTACAACTTATAAAATTCAGTTCAGAGAACTAAAAGTCAGAAATTACCACATTGGCCACAGAAAAGTTTTCCTTGTCATAGGTTGTGGAATAAAGTTACAAATCATACACTGGACCCTGTAGTGGTTGTGTTAGAACACCCTACAAGATGTGGGCCAGGCCCTGGCCCTTCCTCTCTGACACTCCCCAACTCTGCGCAGACTGGGCAGATGTGACTATTCAATTAAACTCCCCCTGACCAGCCTATTTTAAATAGTAATACCCCACTCCCAAATGCTCCTTATTCCTACTTTATTTTTCTCCAGGGCATTTATGTGGAGGAAAAAAATTATCAGGGCATTTATCAGTGCCTTGAAACTTAACAATAGTTTCATATAACCTGTGGCTCCATAAATTGTTGATGGTCCTCCCAATGGAGAGGGGCGTGCTTTCTGGAGTTACCTTTTGTTTTTGCTTTGGATCAGTTTTTATCTTGAGCATTGAGAAAATGAATACTACTATAATCCCAATTACCTTGTTTTCCAGGATAATTGGAATATGTTCTCCAGAGATGGTGATACCCTTTGGGAAATAAACTGCTGTCTGGGTAATTCAAAGACAAAGCTAGAGAAATTCCCTGGGGACATGTTGCCTGACGAGGATTGGTACCCAGCAACCTCTAAAGGTCTGGCTACCTGACTCTTCTCTTGAAACAGCCCTCTTCACCCCAGGTTTTTCACCCTTTTCCCCCCCAAAACAATAACCCTCCTGCAGCTTCCCATCACCAAAACTAAAATCCAGAATCCCTATTGTGGCCTACAAGGTCCTGCATGATCTGGCCCCTGCCTGCTCCGATCCCTTCCCACAATGCCAAGCCTGCTTCTGTCTACTGCTAGAACGTGCCCAACCAGCTCCTGCCTCAGGGCCTTTGTAGGTGATGCTCCCTCCACTAGTCCTGGAGATGTGAGTATGCACATGACTCGCTCCCTCACCTCTCAGGTCTTCACTCTAGTGTCTCCTCAGCAGTGCCTACCCTGACCGTGCTACTAAAGCTCAGCTCCTTACCTCGCCATCCCAGCCTTCGTAGCTCTTTTCCCTGTCATCTTTCTCTATAGTTGTCATCTGTGTGTTTTACATATTGCTTATCATTTGTTTTCTTCCACTCTAATATAAACACTATGAGGACAGGGATGGTTGGCTTTTGTTCACTATTATATGCCCAGTACATCTAGAATAATGCCTCGCACACAGAAAGTGTGCCATAAATACTTGTTGACCGAAAACCTCGTAAATTGTGTCCAATTCTTCTATATCTTTGCTAAGATATACTAATGTCTTTTGTGTGCTTGACCCATCAACAATTGCAAAAGGTACATTGAAACCTCCCACTCTAAAAGTAATTTTGTCAATTTCTCCCTGTAGTTCTGTTTTTGTTTTTATATTCTCAGGATAATTTATTGGTTACATATAAGTGTAGACTTTTTATAACTTCCTGGTGGAATTGATAGCTTTTTAAGTAATATGGGAGATTAATTGTGAAAACTGCCTGAATTTCCATCTGTCCCCTGTATGCACACCTTTTGCCATGGGACTTTGCAGCTCCTCCCAGGATCTGGGCTGGCCTTGTAACTTGTGTTGGCCAAAAGAATGTGGCAGAAATGATATATGAGTAGTTCTGAGCCTGAGCCTTAAGAATCCTTGAACACTTCCACATTTTCTCTTGGATCCCTGCCTCCATGAGAACAGGCCTGGGCTAGCCAGCTGGAGGATGAGAAGCCACATGGAAAAGAGCTGAGGTCATCTGCCACCAGTCAACCAGCCCCCAAACATACAAGCCCAGCCAGGATCAGCATAGCCACATGGACCTGACCTGCAGCCACCCACAGATGCACGTATGAGCCCACCTTGGACCAGAAGAACTGCCCAGCTCACTTGTAGACTCATGAGCAATAATAACTAGTTATTAAGTTAAGCCTCTGAATTTTGGAGTGGTTTGTTCTACAGCATTATTGTGGCAAAAGGTAATTGATGGTTAATGCCTCCGCATTTGGATCTGAGCCTTAGAAAGGCTTTCCCGACTGCCTAGGCAATCTAAATCAGCTTCCCAGTCTGTGTGTGATTCTGGTGCATTATTTTCTCAATAACACTTACCATTCTCTGAAATGATTTTACTTCTTTATTTGTCTCCCACCCTAGACTGTCAAGTATGTGAGGATAGAGACCTTGTTTGTTCTGATCCTTGCTCTATCCCCCCAGTACTGCACTGCCCAGCTGTGTGTGTCCACTGAGCATTGGCAACATGGCTAGTCCACCTTGAGATGTGCTGAAAATATAAAATACAAACTGGATTTCAAAGGCTTAGTACCTCAATTTTTATACTAATTAAACGTTGATAACATTTTGAATATATTAAGTAGAATACTTGTATGTTATTAAAATTAATTTCATCTCGACCATTTTAATGTGGCTACTAGAAAAAGTAAATTTGTGACTTGCATTATATTTCTATGGGAGAGTACAGATACAGAATTCAGTAAATATTTATTGACGGAAAATGTAAAATAGACTTACCAAAAGAAACAAGCTATCGAGCCACAGAAAGACATGGAAGAATCGTAAATGCATACGTCTTACTAAAGAGACAGAATCCAGTCTGGAAAGGCTACATACTATATGGTTCCAACTATATGATGTTCTGGAAAAGACAACACTATGGAGATCTGTGGTTGCCAGGGGTGCATGGAGAGGGAAGAGGAACAAAGAAATAGTGAAGCACCAAGAATTTTTAGATTCGTGAAATGGTTCTGTATGTTACGGTAATGGTGGGTCCATAATATGCATTTTCAAAACTCAGAGAGCTGTACAACACAGAGTGAACCCTAATGTAAATTATGGACCTTAATTAATAATGTATCAATATTGGCTTATTAATCGAAACAAATATACCCCACTAATGCTAGACCTTAATAATAAGACGGAGTGGGAAGGGAGGCAAATGGGAGCTCTGTACTATACGCTCAATTTTTCTATGAAAACTATTCTAAAAAAAGTATTTTAAAAATGAGTCTACTCTTGTACAGCCACCAGAGTGGTATTTCTAAAACAAATAAACTGCTTCCCTCTTGTGAAAAAACCTTGGTGACTCACCCCACCTCCCAGAAATAAGTTTATATTAGTTGGTATTTGCACGGGCATTTACATCTGTTTGCCACCCTACCACCTCAAGGATCCCAAACTGCCATTGCAGGACACGTACAGTCCCCTCTATCTGGACCGTCTTCCCTCTCCACTTTGTGGAACCTTATGTGTCACACACTGTCACATATAAGTTAATCATCCTCTCTTCCTTATTTCCATAGGTTCTCAATTAAAAGTCAGTACAGAAAACCAAGCATATGGTGTTTTGATCATATTAACATTGTGTGCCTCTCTAGTAAATTTGGGAAATGGATAATGAGTTTATATATTAATTTTGGAAATGTCAAAAAAGAATTCTGACAACTGTGAGCAGGCTAGGGATTAATATTCTTGAGATGGAAACAGTGGAAGCAGAACAAGGCTATTGAATGTCTGAAGATCTGCTTGGGCTTACCTCCTATGCAGGAGGCAGTGGGATACCCTGCTGGAAGCAAGATCCATCCCAGCAGCGAGGTGGTGTTAACTGACTGCCTCCCTCCCCCATAGGAGAGAGGCCTCTGGGCTGTCACCTGCTCTGAAAGCCAATCTGCCTCTGACTGCTGCTCACCCAAACCAGGATGCCAGGGCGATTCAGTTTCAGGTATTTCGCTTCCAGGGCAGATGACAGTGTGGCAGTGACATTACACTCTCTCTACCATCTTATAGTGAAGCCTCAGGACAGCATGCATTAACACAGGTGAGCAGGCATCCAGGTGCTGAGTTTACAGTGTGGATTGCCCTACACCTCCTCCCTTTCAGGGTTATATTATTATCCTACCACTTTGCTGATGGGAAACTTAAGGAACACTGAAAAAAGATAAAAGACTTGCCTAAGATCACGAAGCTATTTAGAAGGTGTCTGTCTTTCCAAGGATGACAGGCATGAAACGTGCTATCCTGGGCCCTACATATCATGCCAGGTAGAGAAACCTTATCCTTCTGCTGTCCTTTCAAGCCAGAGGTCCAGGCCTGCCCGGAGGAAAGAGGATCCAGTTGAGGCCTCATGGGTGTTTAGAAGAAGAGACCAGGTTGGGGAAGTCAGGAATGGTCTTGTACCTGTGGAAAGGTATAGCAGACCTGGGCGATAACGTATCTGTGAGATCCAAGGGTAGAGAGACAGACAGATGTGTACAAAGCTAGGCTTATTCACCAATTCGAGGCCACAGCACCTTGTCTTAAGTAGGTGATGTACAATATCTTCTTGTCCTCCCTCTGACAGCACACACGCTATCACTGGGTTGTGTGGCGGTTCCTATACTATAAGCTGTTCCTCTCCTGTGTGTCAGCTGGCTCAGGGCAACCACAAACTGTCCTTGGGACAGAGAAATGGAAGGAATTGGATTTCTAAGAAATGCTTATGAATAACTTGGGCTGGGATTTCTTTGGGTGGACCAACTCCAGCTTTTGGGTGCCTAGGAGGGCCCCTCAGCAAGCCCTTACCACCCTCTATGTACGCCAGTCTGGTTCATAGTTTGGGCAGTTTGGGCAGCTCTGAAGATTCCCCGAGCTGAGGGGCCTCTCCCAGGAGAGTTAGAAAGAATTCTGTCCTTTGTGTGACTTGCTACATTATGTATGAGTGTTGTTGGCTCCCATAGTTGAAAAATGATCATTCCTGTATTGGGTTTTCCCAGCTTGAGGCAAAAGCTTTTGGAAGACGGGACAGCGCCTGCTTGGAGGATTTAGTGGATTAAAAAAACTTGAAGTTGGAGAATTGTGCAGGCCTGGCAGTGTTTCAGGACACGATGGTGTGTCCTGGTGACCGCTGCAGCCCCTCCCAAGCATACACAAGTCCTGGGCCCCGGTTGTCACACAATTGGGACCGTAAACAGCGGGGGGCCCGCGCCCACAAGGATGGATGGAGAGCAGATGATGTACCCTTTCTAAAAAGAAGCGAGTGGATGACTTCCGACTCATTACAGGTGAATCCCTGTGAATGGCTTTGAACGGTGCCTGGCGGAGTGTCAGCGCTCCCAAAGTGTTCTCAGGTACTATTATCATTGCTAGCAGCTGGGCTGGGCATGGAATCCGACTTGATAATATTTTGGCAATAACCCGACAAGCTATCGAACGTGGGCAGGGAAACGCAAGCCAAGACTTTTCAAAAACACCCGCTGTGACATCCCTCTGTGTCTTCTCCGGGCGTGGCGGCGGCGCGTGTTAGATTCAGGCCTACTGGCCAGCCTCCCCATGCTCAGGAGATCTGAAGACCCCGGGAGATCTGAAGTCCTGGCCGCCACTCAGCAGAGAGGCGGGTTGGACTCCAGTAGCTCAGAACCTGGGCGGGGCCTGGGCTTGGCTCCGCCCCACCGCGGCCCCGCCCCGCCCTCCACCTGTGACCTGGTTTCCTCTGTGCCAGCGGGGGCGACTGGCGGCCCAGCGGGGGCCCTCAGCCTGGAGGGTGCAACTAAGGGTCTGTTGGTAGGTAAAACTTTTCCAACTCCAGGAATCGGTGTACAAAGGCGTCTTTTTAAAACGAGTGGCTGGGGCTGTGTAATAATTTACCCGCGTTTGCGTACGTACCACCTGCCTCTTTTGGACCAACAAATGTTTACCCGGTTCCCACCCCAGGCAAATAAATGCGGGTTTTGGTTTGTTTATTAATCCCAGATCCAGGTCGAGAGAGAAGCTTCAGAACATTAACATTTCAAAAGACTGTGTTCTGGAGTTGGGAATGGGGCGGAGTGGGTGCAGGGTACCTCCGGCTGCTTCTACCGCCCGGCTTCACTTTGCCCCCGGGGCAAGACCCTGCATTTAAAAGACCCAAGGCGCAGCTTGGGGCCGCCTTTGTTGTGCTGATGACCTCGCGGCCACTCTGGGCTGATCGATGGCCCCACCGCTCCGCGGGGCTGAAAGGCAGCGGCCCGGGAAGCGGATGCAGGGCGACGAGTGAAGGCCGATCCTGGGGCTCCCGCCCGGCGGGGAGGACGAGGGGACTGGCTTCCACCGAGAGCACGGATTGTGCGGTCGGTTGTTCGGAAGCCGCCGGGGACCGACTAGCGGCGGCGGGATTGGCCTGTCCACCCCCATCAAGGCTTTGATCTCCTTATCTGAGGCTTTTGGGTCCAAAAGTGCTTAGCAACGACGGGCACTGCGCCAGCCTGGACGAGGTGGACGCCCTGCACCTCCATACCTCCCGCCTGCTGTGTCCCATGGAAGTGCAGCCAAATGCAGCCGGAAAAAAGAAACGTGGGCGCGAACCCGCCAAGGGGAGCGGGCCTAGTGGCGCGTCACAGGCTGCAGTGCCCAACCAAGCCACCAGCATTGCTCTCCCGCGCTCCGCCGCCAGATGAAAGGTTCCAGCGCTTCTTCGCTGCATCCGACACTCACGTCTGCATTGCTTCCTCGGTCCTGCTGAAGCCAATCGACACAACACCCAAAAGCCTCCCGGCCCTTGGCCTCTTCTCCGCCCCCAAACCCTTCGGTAATCCCTGACAGTACCGTACGAAGTTGTAGTCGCAGTTATAATTAGCTGTGCGCACTCTCGGCTTCCCTCGGGCCCGGATTTCCCCTGGAGAATGAATGTTTTTGCATACAGAGTCTCTCGTACTCAACTCAGGCTGTGCACCCTTTTCTGTGGAATCACGGAGATACCTCCAAGAGTACCCCCGGGATTGTGAAAAGGGAATGAATGGGGTGTCAGTTTGGGTAAAATGAGGACAACTGTACCAGTTCCTCCTCCCCTTCCCCAAAGGGTTTTAGGAGGCACCAGTGCGTTAAGGGCAGAGCTACTTCAGGCCGTCTTGATAAACTGTAAGGCCCATCGCTGGCAGCTTTGAGTTTTATCTCGCTCTGTCCAGAAGCCCCAGTGAGTTGCCTGACGTTACAGCGACTCCTTGGGAGTCTCAACCTTTGAGAGAAGGATACCTCGTTTGTTTACTCTGTGCCTAGAAAAGTGCACGCAGTCTCCCAATTTTGCACCGGGTTTCAAGCTCCAGGCCATGAAATGTGTCCAGGCCCAGGTCTAAGGATTCCGTTCTAGGCCCTTCCCAGACCCCACTTGCCCGCTTATCCTCCTTTCTCCTGCCAAACTGGCCTTCTTGTTATCCCCCGGCAGGTACCTCAGTGTTTTTGTCAGCAGTGAGCTGCCTCCTGGAATGCTTTCCCCCTTGAAGTTCTCTGCCTCCTCCCTCCCCCGGAGCCAGGGGTCATCACCTCACAATAGCTACTGCCACTGGTTGAACCTTCTGACACAGAGCCCACTGCCTCCATTGGGTTTCAGTCTCATGACTGACTGGAACAGGGCTTTTACTTAGCTTTTCTTTGTCCCCTCCCCACCTGTTGGCCCTGCCCCCTCTCAGAATCTACTGGGTTGCATTGTTGGCTGGAGGACCCCTTCCATGACTTCACCCCCCAGGCAAACTCCCAAACGCTGCTTTGGAGTGGAAATGCCACCAAGGATGCTTCAGAAATCCCCGGATGAATCCTTAGGCTGCAGAAACTTTGCAGGATTCCTCCGCCTAAAACAAGCAGGTCGGCTGCAGAACTGCTTTGGGACTTCCCAGATTGAGGGCTCTGCTCCTGTTCTTTGGGCTGCGCTTAGCTCAGCAGATCGGGTCATCAGCAGGTGTGGACGGAGGACTGCTGTGGCCAGGCAGCAGGTTAGGGGTTAAGGTGACCTAGAGCATGGTGTCTAAAACAGGCAACCGTAGTGTCTGCTCTCAGTCAGCAGATCCTCCCTACTGCATTAGCTTCTCCTTCCTCTCCGCACCTTTACTTTCCTCTCTTTGAGCACCTACTACACTATCATTTGTTAGTTTTACCAGTGCCCACCAGAGCCAGGCTGGTACCCACCTGAAGGAAGGCCACCAAACAGGTGATGGTCAGGACAGCCTCCAAAACCTGGCTCCCAAAGGACAGCCAGGAAAGGGATCCCAAGGTTGGGCACATGCCACTCTGGGGTCTTTGGACCTGGGGACTTGGGGCCTCTAACAGTTTTTTTTTATTTGGGTCATTTTTAATTTTTTTAAAAACAGGATATAAAAATTACACTTAGCTCTCACATCTGGGTTTCACATACGATTCTCTAATGGAAGGAACCCAGGCCCCTAAGAGAAACGGCTGATTCTAGGACTCCGGCAAGAAACTGTACAAGACAATCCTGGAGCATCTTGTAGTGCCAGAAAGTAAGGAAGTACTGAAAAACAAACAGGCAAACCCACACAATGCTGGGAGCATGTTAAAGAGACACAGAAGTCAACTGACAGCTCCCAATGGCTAAAGCTTGAGCAATGTGAGCTCATCGTGATTAGGATTCTTCTCTTCCAAGCCCCCTCGACAGCAATAGGAAATACACACACACACACACACACACACACACACACACACACACACCTATCTACATACCTATCTATCCAACTGCCTGTCTTGAAAACTGAGTTCACACTCATACCTGCAGTTCCCAATCCAACATCGCAGGATTTACGTTTTTTTCCTCCCTTTCCATATTTGTAACTCACTCTTCTGACAATGAGAAAACTGGCTCCAATTATCCTTCATAGTTTTCTTATATGATCAATCCCCTGTGTGCAAACCATCTTCCAACACTGTCCCCACCCGTCACACACAGATGTCTTCCTCAAACACACTTGCACTCAAACTCCCCATGCCAGTCTGTCTCTGCCACATGATGCCTTCTTCATCCTCCTGGGGCTCTGACAACCCATGCCAGGCTCCCCCTCTGTGTGTGTGCCCTCCTGGCCCTGCTCAGGCTCCAAGACCCCACACCAGGCTGTCCCTCCATCTCTTCTCTAGTGGTTTGGAAATAAGTCTGCAAATTCTTTGATACTCTTCCCTTCAAAAAGTGAATACTCTTCCCTTGACTACGGGCTGGATTTAGCAACTTACTTCTAATGAATAAAATATGATGGAAATAATGCCATATGACTTTCTAGGCTAGGTCTAGGCATAGCTTCCTCCTGGCTCAGTCTCAGAGATCACTGGCTCTCAGGGAAGCCAGTTGCCATGTTGTGAGGACATTCAACAATCTTATGGAGGGTTCCATGTGTGGATAGGCAGACACGGAAAGAAATCAACTTACTAGCATTGACTTTCTAGACATGAAGTGAGCCACCTCAGAAGCTGACCCCCAGCCTCAGCCAACCCTTCAGATGATTTCAGTCCTCAGCTGAGTCTGCTAGCCAAGGCCCCAAATGTCACGGGACAGAGATAAGCCATTCCCACTGTGCCCTGTCTGAATTCTTGACCCACAGAAACTGAGATAGTAAAAGATTATTGTTCTAACTTGCTAAGTTTGGGGGTAATTTCTTATGCTGCAAGATATCACTGCCCCACTTTTATTACCCTGCTCAAGCTGTGACACCCTCGCTGAGCTACTCCTCTGCAGCGCTATCCTCCTTACCCTTCTCGGGCTCTGACACCTATGCAAGGCCGTCCTCCTGTGTAACTACCCTCCTCAGCCAACTCAAACTCTGATCTCTGTGCCAGGCAGCCTGCCTACACAAATGCTTTCCTTGTCTAGTTCCCCATGCTGTGCCTTCATAGCTCCTTCCTCTCCAGACACAAATGCCTTGCTTGCTCTGTCCTACCTAATGCCTTTAAGATTGAATTTTTCAGGAAGGTAAGGGAAGAGTAAAAGTAAAAGGAACTAGAAGACAAACAAGAAGTTATCACCTTGTGTTTATCAGTCTCTTTCCTTAAATGGTCCAGCAGAGTTCAAAGCAGAGGCATCACCCATAGTCCTTAAATTCCTCATTTCCTAGATGATGTTTTTTTGGTGGCAACCACTGGGTCCCCCAAAGCCTTGACTCCATGAATACTTCATTACAGAAAATTCTAAGCAATAGTTAAATCACTTATTTCATCACCACATGCCATGACTTGCAAGTTCCCATTCCTAAATAATTACTGTGTTAGTTATCTACTGGTGCATAACAAATTATAATTTAGGGACTTAAAACAACACATACTTATTATCTCACAGTGTCTGTAGGTTAAGAATCTGGGTACAGTTTATCTGTATCCTCTATGTCAGGGTCTCTCACAAGTTAGTGATCAAGGTATCAGTCAAGGCTGTGATCTCATTTGAAGGCGTGACTGGGGAAGGATCCATGTTCAAGCTCTTTCACATGGTTATTGACAGGATTCAGTTCCTTAAGAGCTTTTGGTCAGAAATCACCCTGAGTTACTAGTCATTTGGACCTCCCCAACATGTCAGCTCGCTTCATTAAAGTGTGGAAACATAGAAGGCAATAGAGCAAGATGGAAGTCACAGTCTTTTGTAACCTAATTATGGAAGTCAAAACCCCTCACTTTTGTCATATTCTATTTGATAGAAGTAAGTCCAGGCTACACAATAGCCTGGTTACACAATAGCCTGAATAGCAGGAGGCGAGGACCTTTGGAAGCCGTCTTAAAGGCTGCCCATCACAGTTATCTTCAACCCTGTCTAGAGAAGATGACCACTCTCAGGTTCTCTCCATTTTCCTGAGAGTCCATTACATATACCTCACACCTCATAGGAACTGCTAGTCTATTCAGGGTTCTTCATTGCAAAATTAAAAACCAACTCTGGTTAACTTAAGCAAAAATTGTCTCTATAAAATTAAGCTTAGAACTCTAAAAAGTTCTTAATATTCTCAAAAACTACCACTAGGCTTGTAGTGAACACTTCACGTTGTTTTCAATGAGTGAGAGAATAAATGTATAAATGAATGAATTAACAAATTCTCTGGTAGTAGGTGGATATTATCTGGTGGCATATCAGCTTCAGAAAAGTCTTCAAAACTAGAGCTTAATACTATGAAGCTGGGTTTTGTTTTGTTTTGTTTTGTTTTGTATTTTATTTTCTCACCACAAGTTTATTCAACACCAACATCGCTCCCAGTTTGCTGAGATCATTTTCTCTCCAAAGTTTATTCAAACACTAATAATCGCTCCAACTTTACTGAGATTGTTGATCATGTCCCGCTGCCGTGGGACTTCCCCCCAACCAATCCAGTCTCACCCCGTTTATATTGACTTTTACAACATTCCTGATCAGGCTACATTATGCAAAGACAGGCACACAAGTTTCTTTTTTCGTCACAAGCTCATTCAATACCAAATAACCGCTCCCACTTTACTGAGGGGGTTGACCACGTCCGCCACCAAATCCGCCTCTAAACTGGAATTCGGTTGCTGACCCAGCCCTGGCCTCGGCTTTCTTGTCTGCACCAGGAGGCACAGCGCTGGGTCTGGAGGTGTCTCTGTTAGCTTCCCCTCGCATGAGTCTTGCGGGTCGCTCGCCCTCCAGACCTTTGGGCCTTGGCCTGCCCGTCTCAGGCCGGCTGCGGCGCAAAGTGGCCGGCACCATCTCCGGGGGCAGGTGGAGGTAATCACGGAGATATTGGATACCCTCGTTGGTAAGGTACCAGTAGAAACGTCTCTAGGCAAACTGTTCCTTCACGTAGCCTCGTGATTTGAGAGACTGCATGGCTTTCATGACGTGAAGATCAGGCACATTCTTGTCTGCCAGTTCAGGGTATTTGGGCATGTGAACATCCTTCTTGGCCACCATCACTCCCTCCTTAAAAAGGAGCTCATAAATGGCAATACGGTTCTTCTTGGGCATCAAAATCCTTACGACTTCTGCGTCCCGGTCCGGAGCTGGAAAGCGGTTTTTTTTGTTTTTTTGTTTTTTGTTTTTTTAAAGCAGGATACCTATATTTACTCACTTGGAAAGTTGCCCACAATGCATTACTCGGTGAAAAAAAAAGGAAATTCTAGAATACGAACTTGTCTGAACAGTAACTCTAAGAAGTTACCAACTTTTAAAGTATCCAGGAGCAAAATCTAGGACAAGCTCATGGTGGAGTTAAAAATAGGAAATTTGGAAATTTTTTTGAGAGAATTAGAGAAGACTAATGTCCCAGAACATATTGGACACCCCAAAGAGAACCAATATTGGTGTCCCCACTACTTCTATGCAGAAGGGAGTTTATTAGTTTTCTATTGCTGTTACACATCATCCCAAAAATCAGAGATGTAAAACAATGGAAATTATTATTATTATTGTTATTATTATTATTCTCACTCTCCATTCCTGTAGTTGACTCACTCCAGTTGCACAGTTCTCGATGGGATATCTCATGCAGTTGTTGTCAAACTGAAGGCTTTCTCACAGCCAGAACATCAGCTGGGGTTTCAGCTGGATTGCATATAGGTGGCTTCTCCAGGTGGCCCATGTCTCCTCACAGCATGGCTCTGGGTTTCACGAATGAGCCTCCCAAAAGGAAAGAGGCAGGCAGAAGCTGACCTGCTTTTATGACCTGGCCTCAGAAGTAATGACACACCACTTCCTCTGTATTCTAGTTGTTAGAAGCAAATTATTAGGGACAGCCCATATTCAAGGAAAGGAGAATTAGACCCCACTCCTGATGGGAAAAATCTCCAAGAATTGGTTTTAAAAAAGAACCACCACAGGAGTCATTAAAGAGAATGCTTTGGCCTCTGTAAGCAAAGACTTCCTGGACAGAGGCAACGGCAACTGAATAATGAGGAGGACACACACCAACTTCAGGAAAGACAGAAGTGGGAATGGGCCCTAGACGTGCAGTGGTCTAGGGCACGGAGCAGGAGAAGGGTCTATTCCCTAGGCCCAGTGCTGGACCTCGTCTTAGGTGCCCAACTTGCCCACTCCTCAAGCAGGCTCCTTCCTGGGCAGTGCAGTCTGATCTGGCAAAGGATGCAGACAGACCTGTTTCCCAGCCCACTTATGCAACTGATTAACTCTTCAATTTGGATGAGTTACTACCTATCTCTTTAGGGATTATATCGGTCAGGGTCCTGGCAGAAAACAGATGACACACTCAGTTGGGTAATTTGAGGAGCGTTTAATAAAGGGACTATTTACAAAGGTGCAAATAAGGTGTAGAGTAACCACAAGGGAGCTATGCAATACTCCAGGACTAGGGACTCAGAACAATAGGGCTGTCACCTCCCCTGGGCCTCGAGGACAAAACCTGGAGACAGAGAGGCTGAGTGGAGGGCCACCTTATAAGGGTGGGACCACTGGTGGCAGGACGCAGCCAGCCAGTAGAGGTTCTGCAGAGGGAACCAGGGAACACACACCTTAGGTGCTCTCTTCTCTGTGTGCCACCTCCTGCTGATGCTCCTTATTGGCCAAACCCAAGGGAAACCAGAGGATGAGAGAGCTGGCTGATGTTGTCTCAGCTCAGCCTCTGGGGTGCACAGTGGGTCGAGAGGGGTAGAAAATGGATCTGGGTGGGGAGGAGGAGACAGAAGACACCCCGCATAGAGATTAGATGAAAAAATGTATGAAAACTGCCTGGCCCAGAGAAGGCACTCCTTAGACCTTAGTTCCAACTCCCCACTCAAAAGATGTAGAAAATGTGGTGCTTCCAATTCATGGGGCTTTGTTTGGCATAAAAAATGCATATGAGTGTGTCCTAACACAAAACATTTAAAATGAATGTTATTTTCCCACAGGATGCAGTAAAGGCAGACATAGCCCAGTTGGGAGGCATATCACAGCTTATAGCGGCACCTAGTGGTAGTTTAATACATGGAAAAATGTGAGGGTTTGGGATATTCCCATCAAATCAAATGTTATAAACCTTAGCAATGGTTTTAAATTTGTCCAGGCCTCCTCGAGTTTGGACACCACATTTTAAATCACACCTTTCCTGGAACCCATCTGAAGAGGGAACCAGGAAAAAAGTACTAGCAGAGGACTCAGAATAAATTTCAAAATCATAGTGAAATGTGCTGCTTGACAAAAATGAAAACTGAGGGCCAGCCAGGTGGCTCAGGCAGTTAGAGCTCCATGCTTCTAACTTCGAAGGCTGCCAGTTTGATTCCCACATGGGCCAGTCGGCTCTCAACCACAAGGTTGCCAGTTCAATTCCTCGAGTCCCGCAAGGGATGGTGGGCTCCGTCCCCTGCAACTAAGATTGAACACGGCACCTTGAGCTGAGCTGCCGCTAAGTTCCCAAATGGCTCAGGTGGTTGGAGCGCATCCTCTCAACCACAAGGTTACCGGTTCGACTCCTCCAAGGGATGGTGCAACTAGCAATGGGAACTGGACCTGGAGCTGAGCTGCGCCCTCCACAACTAAGATTGAAAGGACAACAACTTGACTTGGAAAAAAGTCCTGGAAGTACACACTGTTCCCCAATAAAGTCCTCTTCCCCTTCCGCAATTTTAAAAATATATATATATTAAAAAAAATGAAAACTGATATGGAAGAGATATCTGCATTACCATGCTCATTGCAGCATTATTCACGATAGCCAAGACATGGAAACAATTTTAATGTCCATAACGGAGAGTGGAATGGTGGTTACCAGGGCCTGGGAGGTGGGGGAATGGGAGTACACACTTGTAACTCGAGGATAAATTAGTTCTGGAGATCGAATACTCAGTATAGTGATTATAGATAACTGTATTATAAACATTAAACTTGCTAAGAGACTACATCTTTATTGTTTCCACTGCTAGAAAAAATGATAATTATGTGACAAGACAGAGGTGTTAGCTAATGCTACAATGGCAATCATATTGCAATATAAATGTATCAAATCAATATGGTAACATAAAGTTAACCCAATGTTACATGTCAATTATGTATGAATTTAAAAAATGAGAACTGATATTTGGTTGTCATTCATCAGGCAACTTCAGTGAAATGTCTGGTTCACTTTTGTCCTTTCTTTTTCTTATTGGAAATACAATAAAAGGACATGCATGCTGTTTTTTAAAAAGAAAATCACCTGTAATCCCACACCTTAACCCAAAAACTTTTTTAGGGAGTGTGTTTCCTGGTTTTTGCTCATATAATTTCATATTATTGTGTAACTATAGATTACTTTCTCCCCTTACGTGTTTTTTGGTTGTTCAATGGTTCAACAAAGACTACATAATTATCATTTTTAATCATTGCATAATATCCATTGAGAGGATATGCTATAATTTATCTGGCATTCCCCTATTGTTGTACACTTATATTATTCTAGATTTTTTTTTTTTGCTTTTATAAGAAAATGTCATGGACATACATTTTTATGTATCCAAATTGATCTTCCTTGAGGTTTATTTTCTCAAAGTTCCTCAAGTGAGATTCTGGGATGTGGGTCTAAAGATGAGATACATGGCATCAACACAAAAGACTGCATATCTAAGCTAAGTCCTGCAATGTTCGACAAAATTTTTGTTTTGCTAAAACAAATGTGCTTAGGCCTCAAAAGGGCCAGGATATGGAATGGAAAGCTCAGAGTCGGATAAGCTTGGGTGTATAGTCCTTGCTTTGTGAAATTATATATCACAAAATAATCAGACTACAATGAGATATCGCTTCATACTCTAGGATAGCAACTGTGGGGGCTTAGAACAAGCTGCCCTAAATATGCCTCAGTTGTATGTGGATTATTCTGAGCTAAAGGTAATTTTAGCTTCAGGCTCAAGAGAGACTTCTGCCTCTCCCTTTAATTACCTAGAAGAACTTAAATTAGTGCCTTGCCTAATAGTGATAATCTCTTTTTGACCCACCTATATGTCAAGGCAAACTTTTATTTACTAAACATCTGCTCTTCTTATCATCCTACAATACCCTTCGAAGTCCCCAAGGTGCATTACCTCATCCCTGGCTTAGGATGTCTTATATATATCAATCATCATTTCCATCTCTGAACCTCTTCTGCATATGGCTCTCTGACTTCCTCATGTATGCAGGGTTCCCACACATATGTACATATGGAATTTGGTTCTTTTCTCTTGCTAATCTGTCTCATGTCTATTTGATGATTAGACCAGCTGGAAAGAACCTTGAGGGTGGAGCAAAGTTTGTTCCACCCCCACACTACCATTAAAAAAGAGAAAAAAGGAAGAGAAGTGTTGATGAGGATGTGGAAACTTGGAAAAGTTCATATATTACTGGTAGAAATATAAGAAGATGTAGTCTCTGTGAAAAACAGTGGTAGGTTTCAAAAAATTAAATATAGAATTACCATTTGATCCAGCAATGCCACTCCTGGGCATATATCCCAAAGAATTGAAAACAGACACTTAGATAGCTGTATACCAATGCTCATAGCTGCATTATTCACAATGGCCAAAAGGTGGAAACAACCCAGCTGTCCATCAACAGATGAATGGATGAACAAAATGTGGTACATCTATACAATGGAATATTATGCAGCCTTAAAAAGGAGATTCTTATACATATTACAACATGGATGAACTTTGAAAACATGATGCTAAGTGAAATAAACCAGACACAAAAGGACAGGTATTGTATGATTCCACTCTGAGGTACATGGAACAGGCAAATTCATCGAGATAGAAAATAGAACAGAGGTACCAGGGATGGAGGGAGGGGAGACTGTGGAGTTACTGTGTAATGGCTGCTGGGTTTCTGTTTGGAATGATGGAATAGTTCTGGGAATGAATAATAGTGATGGCTGGACAACATCAGGAATGTACCTAATGCCACTGAACTATATACTTAAAAATAATTAAAAGGATAAAATTTATATTATGTGTATTTCACAAGAAAAACGATATATAGATTCAAATGAAAAAAGTAGTTATAAATCATTTTATATTAGTTTTATTGTGGTTTCTGGAAGATAACAATTAGATGCACATGTTGAATTCACTTGTTTACCTTCTCAGTGAATATATGTTAAATGAACAAATGAATCAGATCTAGTAGAAGTCTTTTGGATATGTCAGAGGAGCAGTCACAGAAAACCTTCACCCCTGATGCCCTTTTTCTGTCTTTTAAATTTCAAAGAGTATAGAATATTAATTCATAGTTGTTATTAAGGAAAATCATTCAGTTTCAAATGTTAACTATGCGAGTTCACTTCCACAGAATCTCTATCCTAGTCCCACTCTCAAGATTCAACTTCCAATCGCTACCTGGCTGAAACCATCACCTGTGTGTGTACCTGTCAGCCCTTCCCAGGAAGCTTGAGATACCAGCCTAAGCCAGGACCCAGGTCCAGCAGCCTCTTTCCAGGAAGGCCTCTTATGTTTTCATGTCTGAATTCCACCCCCGCGTGCTTCCCCTCCCCCCTTTAAGATTGATGGGACTTCTGTATCCTCTGCTCTCTTTTCCATCAGAGGTACAGGCCTGGAGATCCCTGCTAGTTATGGGTTCCCTTATTTGCTCTGATTTCCAGCTAGAGAACCCCTGGCGCAATCCAGATGCCTGTAGCATACCACTATATGGATACACAATCATTTGTGGGTTTTTTTTTTTTTTTTAAACACCTGCATCACGAGCATGCTGGAAGGTTTTAAGATTTTTTTATTGCAGAAGGGGAACAGGACTTTTTTATTGGGGAACAGTATGTACTTTCAGGACTTTTTTCCAAGTCAAGTTGTTGTCCTTTCAACCTTAGTTGTGGAGGGTGCCATTCAGCTTCAAGTTGTCCTTTCAGTCTTAGTTGTGGAGGGCGCAGATCAGCTCCAGGTTCAGTTACTATTGCTCGTTGCAGGGGGCGCAGCCCACCACCCCTTGTGGGAGTCGAACCAGCAACCTTGTGGTTGGGAGGACGCACTCCAACCAACTGAGCCATCTGGGAGCTCAGTGGCAGCTCAGCTCAAGGTGCCGTGTTCAATCTTAGTTGCAGGGGGCGCTGCCCACCATCCCTTGTGGGACTCAAGGAATCGAACTGGCGACGTTGTAGTTGAGAGGACGTAGTCCAACCAACTGAGCCATCTGGGAGGCATTTCAGCTCAAGGTGCTGTGTTCAATCTTAGTTGCAGGGGGTGGAGTCCACCATCCCTTGCAGGACACCAGGAGTTGAACCAGCAACCTTGTGGTTGAGAGCCCACTGGCCCATGTGGGAATCGAACCGGCAGCCTTCGGAGTTAGGAGCACAGAGCTCCAACCATCTGAGCCAGCGGGCTGGCCCCACAATCATTTGTTTATCCATTTACCTGTTGGTGGACATTTATATTGTTTCTAGATATTGGCTATTATGAATAAAGTTATTATGAATATTCACGAACAAGTCTTTGTGTAGATATATATTTTCTGTCTCTTGGGAGTGCAACTGCTGAATCTTATGGCAAGTCTACGTTTAACTTTTTTTTTTAAACTGCCAAACTGTTTTCCTAATCAGTTTTAGCATTTAACACTCATACCAGAAATACTTGAGAGTTCCGGTTTATCTCTATAATCATAAACAATTGTCAGTCTTTTTATTTTAGTTGATCTAGTGGGTATGTGGTGGTGTCTGATCATGGTTTTCATTTGCATTTCCCTGACGATAGCAAATGGTGATCATCTTTTCCTGTATGTATTGACCTTTCATACATCTTCTTTCGTGACGTTTTTGTTCATTTCATTGGGCTTTTCCCTTATTCCGTTTTCCCTAAATCTGTCAGAGTTGGTTTCCATTGCTCACAACTAATAACTCTGAAAGCAGAATTTAGAATCCAAGAATCCAGCAATCCAGTGCAAGAATCCAGCACCTTACATATATGGTCAATTGATTTCAACAAGATGCAAGGACAATTCAATGGAAAAGAATACTGTTTGCAACAAAAGGTGCTGGGACAACTGGGTATCAACAGGCAGAAAAAGAAAGTTGAATCTCTACCTCACACTATATGGAAAAATAGATGGCAAACTTAACTGTAAGAGCTAAAACTATAAAACAATTAGAAGAAAACAGAATGAAACCTTCATCATCTTTGCTAGATTTGACACCAAAAGCACAAGAAAACATGGGGAACAGTGTAAATTGAACATCATCAAAATTAAAAACTTTTGTTGATTCAAAGGACACCATCAATAATGTGGAAAGACAACCATAGAATGGGAGAAGATAATTGCAAATTACATGTCTGATAAAGGACTGATTACATCCAGAATATATAAAGAACTCTTATATTGTAACAATAAAAAAAATCCAACTTAAAAATGAGCAAAAGACTTGAATATATATTTCTCCAAAGGAAAAAAAAAAAAGGAATTATAGAATAAATATGGGGAGACTTGGAGACCGAGGTCTAGAAGATAGGAAAGTCCGAGGGAAGCTATGCTGCCAGAGTTACAACAAAAATTATACTGTAAAATGAAACCAGTGATGTAAAATGAGGCCACTGCTGTATTTACTTGGTCTGTCAACATGGAACCTGACACATCACCACTGGACCCACTGTCAGTTGTGGACTCTCCACTAGCATTAGTTCCAGGATATCTTCACTGCCCCCAGGACCTGGATGGTGCTCTTGGTGACCCTAGAAATGATTCTTCAGATCACTAGCTTCCACTTCAGGTTCTGAGGAGGATGCAACTAATTGACTTGAGCCTGTGTCGTATATGCCCATGCCCTATTTGCAAAGGAAGCTGGAAAAGTGAGTATCTGGTCCTTATGGTTTCTGAGGAGACAAGCAAAGAGTTAACAGGAGCAGGCTTGTGAGCTGGCAGGATGGGACAGGCAAAGAGTTAACAGGAGTGAGCTTGTGGGCTAACAGGAACGAGCTAAACATTAACCACGTGGCTCTGAATCCCCTGGCTAGCACGTCACCTGCAAGCTGACAAGCACCTTACATCCATCATAGGTGGGAACAAAACAGTTCCCAATCACAACAGCAACCGCTTGCAAGCTGACATCCATCATAGATGGGAACAGGACAGTTCCCAGGAGAAGACACTTATAATGGCAACCCCCTGCCAGCTGACAAGCACCCTACATCCTGTGTGGAAAAATATAAAACCCCAGCACTCCTCATTGGAGCAGCTGTCCCTATTGGACTCTACCCTGGCAAAAGTCCCTTTGCCAGAATGCTCTCTCTCTTCGACTTTCAATAAATCTTTTCTTACTCTTGTAGAGTCTCGTGAATGCTTTTACATTCTGTGAATGACCAGGGGTTAATTCTACACCAAGACAGTTTTCATAGTGGAAAATTATGGTGTATTACTTCCACCAAGAGTCATAGATAGGTTTATATGCTTGGCAATATTAAAAGAAAGTCAAAGCTCCATTTCATTGACTGATTTTTTTCCTAGTTATAGATCACATTTTCTGGTTTGTTCAATGCCCAGTAAATTTGAATGGAAGCTGGAAATTGATTTAAGTTGTTGAGTGCCTGAATTTTGTTGTCTTCTTTTACAAGATGTTGGGCTTTGTTCTCAGATTCAATGAAGCTACCTGCAGTTCAGTTTGATCCTTTTGAGGCTTTAAAAAACGTGTTATTAAAGTGGGTGAAAAAAAGTATTATTAAAGTGGGTGTAGAGAGGCCTATATTCTAGGGATAGGTTTGCCCTTTTACTAAGGCATGGCCCACTGAGGGCCTCTGCTGAATGCCTCAAGTAATCAATTACAGATCTCTATTCTGGCTGGTCAGACCTCAGATGGGTTTCAGTCCTTTGTGAGTTCTGGGAGCCATTCAGCTCATAGCTTCCTGGTTGCTTTCTACCCAACCTTGTGGAGTTTTTATCCTATGTATTCATATCCTAGTATTCAGCAAAAACTTATGGGGATACCAATGGAGATTTCTGGAATTCCTTTTCTGCATAATTCACTTCTCTCTGAACTCTGGCCTGCAATTTCTAGCCACCTCAGATACCCTGAACTCTGTCTCTGGCTCTTCAGCGAAGCAAGATTGTTGGGTTCTGTTTGGTTCCCCCTTCTTTACTCCATGGTTGGAAATATGCCTCCAGGCAGAAAGCTGTGGTGATCATAAGGCCAACTCCTTTGCTTCCTTTCTCTCAAATAGCTGTGTGTTGCCTGGAATGCGATGTCTGAAAGCAATTGTTTCATATATTTTGTCCACTTTATTTTTATTTATTTATTTATTTATTTATTTATTTATTTATTTATTTATTTTTTGTGGGATGCTAAACCTGGTCCTTTTTATTCCATAATGACCTGAAATGGAAGTCTGTCATTTGTTTTGACAATTCGTTTCTAGAGGTTTGTTTGTTTTGTTTTGTTTTTGGTTTTTGCCACACAGAAATATCTGAATATTATGTAATCAATTGATGGACTTTTTATTCTGTGACTTTTGAAGTTTAGAGAACTTTGAAGTTGGAAAGGACTTCCCCACTCCAAACTTAGGAAGGCATTCTGGGCCATGTCTTCATGCTGCTTTGAACCTTTTTTGTCATGACAGTCATGTCCATGAAAGCTTGACTTGAAAACCCTTCTAACTTCTTTCCTAGGTCAGTTTGTCCAGCCCATCCCCTAGGCAGTGGAGCTTTTATCTCATATGTGTGAAGTGGGGGCTAATTTGGCGTTTTAGCTACACTTCCCCCAAACAGTTATTTATTGCATAAATTATAGGCCCTGAGTTCTTTGGTGTTTTATTTTTTATCATCCAAGACAAGGGAAATCGTTGGGAATTCCAGAACCTTTTCTATCAAAGTGTTGTCTTTATCATGAATTCCAATTTTAAAACTCAAAGAGTTCTTTGATATCTGTGCCCATGTGAAGTAATTGCCCTCTCCTGAGGCAGGATTGGGGGAAGGTCCTGGCTGCCTGGGCTGGGGAAGTTCAGAAGTTACTCTGAAGTAAACAGGGAAAAGCACAAAAATTAATATTTCGACATACTTCCATGCTTCTGTTACACCATCTGGCTCCTGAATTTTCTGACCCACCAGCCTAGTAACACCATCAAAAAAGAAAATAAGGTTAGTCTTATATTAGCTGTTCTTCATTCTGGGGGTCACAGTCTTTTTAGATGAGTTCACAAACCAACCTCTCCAAAAAATGGGTCTAGAACACGGCCCAGCGTCTGCAGGAAGCTCACTATGGAGAATTCTTTTTGGAAATTGGAAAGGGTAACCAACTGTAGTTTTGCTGGCTTATTTGCAACTTTTCAGAATATAATTCATCAGGTCAGGAGATGTGTATCATTTAGAATACTTGTTTTCCTAATGCCTTCACCCATCTTTGGATCAACTCCCTTTTGGTGAACTTGGTTCTGTACTTTCCAGTGTCATCAACAAAGGCTTTCTCACAAGTTATGTAGCAGCATAATGCCTTTAGTTTCTAGAAGAAGACTACATTTATTGCTCCATAAATATTTGTAATCAAGTTTTGCATTCTTCGTCTTATTCGAAATATCAGTTGAATTCACCATTTAATATGTCTTTTAAAATATTAAGTTGCTTTTTCTTCTGGTGGGCTTATTTTTTTTTCCTTATGAGGGCAGTATTCTCCCCATCAGGAAAAGTAGCCTATTAGCAGAAAAGTGAAGTGGAATGCTTGTCTTGAGCTTGGACGATCCAACACTGAGTGCCGCACTGTTGACAGAGATGTACTTCGTGGAGTGGCTGCACAGCCATGTGACTTTCATGCAGAGTCCTGCTGCTGAGCTCATAGAGCCTGAGGCAGCCACCGCCTCACCTCCTACCCAGTACCCCATGTCGGCCAGCTAATTGCCCGGCCTCTCTCTGTAGTCCCGGAGCAGAGGTCAGTAAACTACCGCTTGTGGGCCAAATCTGGCCTGCTGCCTTTTTGCAAATAAAGTTTTGGAACACAGCTACCCATTCTTTGTTGTATTTTCCATGACTGCTTTCATGCCACAATGGCAGAGCCGGGCAATTGCAACAGAGACCACCTGGCCCACAAGCCTGAAATATTTACTCTCTGGCCCTTTACCGAAGAAGTTTGCCCTCTCCTGTCCTAGAGCACTGGAACTGTGAGGGCAGTTTGGTGCTGTCCTCTTTCTAGGTTGTTCCAGAGCCCTAACCTGGCATGAAGAAGCCATATGGGTGTGATGATCACCCTCAGACCTCTTGGCTCCTCCATCCTGGTCGATGCCCATTTCCTATACTTGCTAACGAAACAGTGTCTTAGTTTGAGTCAGCCCAGAGACAGATTCTGAGATAGGACTTAAGTGAAAATAATTTATTTGGGAAGGGATTCCCAGAAACCCCAGTAAGGGCATGGGAAAGGAAGATAGAGAAGGAAGTTAACACAGAGTATGCTATGAAGCAAGTTATCCCTGTGGGCAACTGGAAGTCAGTCCGCTATGGAATTGTGGAAGCCAGTGCAGAACGAAGCCGTCTGGCTCAGTGTTACCCCACCTGAAGAGGGAAGGGGCTGGGGTATTCATACGCCCACTGCTGCCGGTGAGTAAGCAGAGGGCTGCTACCTGGAAGGGTGAATGCTCTGTCACTTCTGGACTGTTTTGAAGGTACAGTGGGCTCCAGCAGCCAGAGAATGCCTTCAGGTAATTATATGCAAGTACTGGCATTCGGAAGTCAGACCAGCACGTGATGAAACTGATAGGGTCGGTTGAACGGTAGAAATGAGCAGGAGAAGGAGGGAACCAGACCCAGTTAGGAGGCCCCTTGCAGCGGCTCCTACTTGGGTCACAGATACCCTGCTCTGCTGGGTATTGAAGACAACGGGTGGGCATAAACACCTTGCTCAGCAGGATACTGAGAACAAGATGACATTACGGTTTAGACCTCTCACGCTCAGCCCCTTAGCAGGCTTTCCTAAAGAATTATGAGAAGACCATGGGCTCGCACACGTCCCTAAATCAAAAAGATGTGTCATTAGAAGAGGGAAGGATGCCGGAGAGAGAGGGGAAACATCCCGCTTACCAGAATGTACCTCCTGCTTCCCAGGACCACACATTATAGTTTTGCTCCCTTTTTAATGGGCTTCTCAAATAAATCACGGCAAATGGACAGATTCACACTCACATCCTGAGAAACAACCTTAAGAACAAGAAGGGAGGATAGGACACGTCAGCAGAGAGAGAGGGGAAGGTAACAGAGAGGGAGAGGGGGAGACAATTCTACCCACAGAGATAAAAACCCTCACACAATGTAAGGAGAGGGGGCTTTCCTCTCTTGGGTCAGCCCCCTCCATGTCTGAGTGTACTTGCTTTTACTAATAAACTTCTTCCTCTCTTTTGCCGCACAAACTGTCTCTTGACTGAATTATTTCCTTCCAGAAGACAAGAATCGAGGAAAACATCATTCCCAGGAACAAAATGGTAAAGGTACGAGTCTGCAGGCAGGGTATTGACAGTACTTGCTGCAGAAAATACTGGATACCAACTTGGCTGTTATCCTCAAGATCCTCAGGGCTGAGGAGATGGTTCCCAGAAGAAGACAAAACAAAACAAAGTTCCTTGTGAAACATCCAATCGAAGACGTGTGAGTATGCACTCTGATGAGTGATCCTGGCCAAACTCCCTGTAATCTTGGGCGTTCAAGGTGCTCATCGGTAAGACTGAAGGGAAACGACTGCCCCTCCCCCCCGACCTGTAGAGGAGCAAACAACTCATAAAACATTCAAACACACAGAGGTTAAAGTGTCGGAGTGTTTGTTTTCTCCTCACATTGGAAGCCTGTTATTTTTACTGATCATAATACTAAAAAATATTATCAAAGCTTTTTTTATCCAGAAATATAGAAAATAGGAAATTTAAAATCCATCCAAAGCTAGCCATTTGTAAAAGTGAAATGTACTGTGTAACTTTCCAGATTTCTGATGTATATGTAGATTTATATTTTTACATAGAAGAATGCATAGGAAACATTCTCGTTTTTAATCCGCTTTTTCTACTTGAAAATCTATTGAGGACATATTGGCACACATCATGAGTTATGGATCTACCTTATTTTTAAAAAATAGCTATATGGTGTTCCATTGTATGGTTACACCATAGTGGAACCAATTTGCTCTAGATGGACTATATAATAAATAACGCTACAAGAAAAATCTCTGTATATCTGTCTCTGCTTAGTTGGGCAGATGTCTCCATGGGATAAATTTCAAGAAGTGGAATTGCTTGATCAAAGAGTATACACATTCAGAATTTTGAAACTATTCTCAGTTGAAAAAATTGTAAAAAGCTACAGGCATAGGTCATAGAAAGTGAGAGCCAGTTACACCTCACTAATCGTGGCCATTTCTTAACCTTTTATGAATTGTATTTTTCATGTCATTTGCCCATTTTTCAATTGGTATACTCATTTTTTAAATTTGATTTATATGAGCTCTTTATGTATTAAAGATAATACATGATCAAGATATTGACAAAGTCAACAATAAACTCTGATTGATGGAAAGATCAACACAACGTGGCTTGCTTAAGTTTACATATTTTAAATGTATGAAGAGAACTCAGTGGTGCTAGGATACCTGCAACGAGATTAGAAGTATTCTGCGGGACGGATGAGGGACAGATGAATTCCCAGGTCCCCCCAAAGCCTCTCCTGAGAAACACAGTGGCAGATAATACATCTGTGTGTGGGGGGAGGGTTTGTCTCACATTTTGTCTTCCAGGAACTCAGGTTGCCCCTCCTCCAAGGCCAGCTTTCTGTGGATAAAGCAGAAGCACTTCTGCACCTCATCTGGTCTGAGCCGACAGCATCTTTTCAATTTGGGAACAAAATTACATAAAATCTGACTACAGTGTGTGGTACCCCAAAGCAGGGGCCAAGTGTATCTCTTGATTTATTGCTGCATGACTCTTTAATTTATACTTTTCAAAAGTAACTGTTTAGACTGACTCTGGGTGGTGAACACACAATGTAATTTATAGATGATGTGATACAGAATTGCACACCTGAAATCTATGTAATTTTACTAACAATTGTCACCCCAATAAATTAAAAAAAAAAGAACCTGATAGGGAAAAAAAAAAAAGTAACTGTTTAGGAGCAAACCGGGTCAAAGGCAATGGGGAGAGCAGGGCCTTCAACTCCCTTCAGGCGTCCTCTTCTCCTCCCCTCATCATCATTCAAATAATAACATACATTTTCTGTTTCTGTGTAGTGAAATGTGTGAATAAAAGCATCTTTGGAAAACCACAATTTAATTGATCTGTCATACACTATTTAAATGAAAAGGCTGTGTGTGGTATACACATGTAACTCGGAGCAAAGTCCTTCGTGCCTCTTTTGGAGTCGCCGTTGGGTGGGGGGGAACGATCTCTCTAAAAGGTGACCTGGGACCTCCAGTTTGGGTGGGCAAGTCTGGTTCTGGGGCTGGACACTGGTGGCGGGGAGTGTGAGGAGCATCTCCCTCCGTGGCAAACCCTGGGGGCCTCCAAGCGCCTTTATCGCCTCTCACCAGCATCCCTCCTGCGGAGGATCTGCTTGAAATGATGCACCCGCCTTGGCCCAGCTCCCAGCCTCCTTGCCCCTCTGGTTCCTGTGGGAAGTTTGGGGACAGAAACAGAAGCCCCTTCAGACTTGAAGCCTTTAGTCACAAACGGCAGCCAGTCCATCGCCCCTCGTGTTTTGTTTTAGGAAGCCGATTTCAGTTCAACCGTTGCGATGTGGGTTTCAACACCATGATGGGTTAATTTCTGAATAGAAAATTTGAAAACAGTCTGTCCTATCTTTAAACATTTAATGAAAATGTATATCTACCAGATATTAAGCCGTTTCCCGTGGAGATGAGTTGTTCTCCAAGGACAAGGTATGTTCTTGCTTTCCACTGGGCCCTGCGGGGGAGCCCTCTTCTGCTGCTCCGCGGGAAGAAGACTGGGCCTGACTCAGGCCAACAGGAAACATAGGGCTGTTCTTCTTGTTGTTTTTGTTGTTGTTGGACTTATTTTTCCCACCCTGTGACTTCTGACTAACTTTTTTCGTTTTTCAACATATTTGTGCACACGAAAGACCCCTTTTGCTGATGCAGCCACTAAGCTCCATGAGCTGCTGTGTCTGGATCCAGGTTCCGCAGCAAGGTGGGCCCAGAGCAGGGCTTGGAGGCCGAGCCCCAGGGAGGCATCGCGAGACGACAAGCAGCTAGTCGTTTTACTCGCCTGCCCGGGTGTCCGGCATTTTTCAGTGGTCTTAACACCAGGGGCCTCTCGTCTTCCCCCTGAGCTAAGTGCTTTATAGCGACAAAGAGCGCCCCCGGGTGGCCGAGCTGTTCACCGAGGCCCACCCTTCTGCCGCTTCCAGCTCCCAGCTCCCAAGTCCCCACCGCTGCACTCGTAGGGACTCTGCAAACCCCACGTCGGTGCGCGATGCCCTGTCATCACAGCCCTCCTGTCCTTGAATACCTTGCCCACGAATTTTTACATCAGGGCTCAAATGCTTCCTCCTCGTCAGGGCCCCTCAGTTGGAACCAGTTGTTGAAATAATCATGTCTATTATTGGAGTAATTAGTTACTCAGGTGTCTATCTGACTCACCACCGTGGGCTCCTGGAAGGCAAGAACTATTTCTTGTACCTCTTTGTAACTCCAAAACCCTGCCCAGGAGATGCTCTCATGTGGTGCTCCCATTGTTTTGCGGCCAGTCTCTCTGGGTGCTCTTCCCTTTCTGAGGAGCCGCAGTGCCACCCAGTGGCAAACTGTTGTACTGCGGCTGCTCGCCAAGGGCCCTTCCGCCCCACCCCCTGCTGGTGCGGGCACTTACTGCAGGAGTTGAAGGCGACCAAAGGGTCACCTTCCCATCAGGGCCCTCCTGCATTCCACAGTTCAGGTCAAAATGGGGGTGGAACGGCAGAGAAGCGCTCCCAGTGCCTTTGGGATCCTTGGGCACAGAGAGTTGGCTCCATGTTGCTATATCTGCCTGAGGCTCACGTGGTTCTTCTCTCTGTCCTGCTGACTTTTCACTCTCCCCAGTCTATCAAAACTTTCAAGACTCAGTTTAGACACTGCTTCTTCCCTCACCCGTCATATGCGTGCACCCACAAATATCTACTTTATGCAGCCTAGATTCACACCCCAACTTTGCCCATTATCTGTTGTGAGACTAAAGACAAGTTACTTAACTCCCCTGGACTCTGTTTATCTAGAAAACAGAGAATAATAATAGTACGTGCCTAGATGGGTTTTGAGGACTCGATGAATTCATACAGGTAAAGTGCGTGCAAGTGTAGTGCCTGTTTAGTTTGCGCAATCATCTCTCAGTCAGCTACTCCCCCCAACCCCCACTCCACCCCTGGGCAAGCCCCAGGTCTGCTCTGTTTTATCCTCACAGTGCTGGCACGTGGCAGCTCAGAGGTGCCGCACCTGTCAATGCATGGGAACAGGCAGCCTTTGACTTGGGTCTCAGTGAACAGAAGGGGTAGGAAAAGACCCCTGTCCTAGCCCTGGCTGTGACACTTTCTCATTGTATGGCCTTGGACATGCTACACCCTTCTCTGAGCCTCACTTTCCTCATGAGTAAGTCGAGAGGGTTAGGCTACACCTTTAGGAGGCCATGCTTACTCTCCTGGGGCTCTGGGACTCCTGACCTCAGAAGAGGATGCAGTTTTCCCTCCCTGAACCTTCCCTACCCGCAAGCTGTTTCTTGGATTGGCAAAACTTTCAGTTACAGGATAAAGCTTCCCTACTCAGGGCAATCGACAGGAGTTGTATTCCACAGAAGGAAGAGTGAAGGTGGACGCCTAGGACACCCCAGGTGCCAGGATATCTTTGTTTTCCACTTGCCGTCAGATGACTGCAACGTCATAACCCTGAGCCAGAACCATCAAGCTAAGCCACTCTCGGATTCCTGATTCACAGAATCTGAGGTAATAAATATTTGTTCAAAGCTGCTAAATTGGGGGTTAATTTGTTAGGTGGAAAAACAGAGAACTAATGCAGTTTGTTGCTTTTTAAGATGGGTAAATCTGGGGTCCATTTTGGAACCTCTTTTCATTCGTGGAACGAGGTGTAGATCAAACTCTTCTTTTTAAATGGTCTTGACTGCACTTAGTGAAATTTCCGCCCTTTCCACTCTGACTTGAAATGCTACATTTTATTTATTACCTAAGCGTATTATAGAGAGGCCCTCGGTGCCCCGGTATCCAGACTCCCCTTTCCAGGCTGGTAAAGCCACCTCCTTGCTAACGGGGCCCGTAACTGCTAACAGCTCACACTTGCATTGTTCTCAGGACTGCTGTTTGCACGGTGGACCAGGCCACTGAAGCTGGGAACAACCTCTGTGGTGCCAGTCATGCTCCAGAGGCCCTGAGGGATCAGGCGGAAGCTAGGCTTCTCCTGAGCACAGGGCTTTGCCTGGTTTCTTTCCCCATCCTATCCTGCTTTTCTCACTGCCCAAGAGTTCAGAGAGCTCTCCCTCAGCAAATCACTTCGCCGGAATCCCAGAGTCAGGCTCTGCTACTAGGGAGCCTTGCTGAAGCCCTGTGTACACAGGACTCTTGTTTCTGGACCGCTGTGCTGATCCATTGAAATTGTTTCCCACCCCATCCCAGTATCACACTGTTTTGATTGTTTTAGCTTCTTTGGATCTGATCCGATAAGTTGCGCCTCATTGTTCTTTTTATTTAACTTTAAAAAAAAAATTGCAGTAAAATGCACAATATCATTTTAATCATTTGTAAGTGTACAATTCAGTGGCAGTAAATGCATTCACAATGCTATATTCCCACCACCATTATCTGTACCTGAAACTGTTTCATTATCATCAAACTGTACCCATTTAAAAGTCTCCTTGCCCTCATCCTCTAGTCCCTCGTAACCTCTATTCTGCTTCTGTCTCTATGAATGTACCTATTCTAGGTACCTCATATTAGTGGAATCACACAATATTTGTCCTTCTGTGTCTGGTTTATTTTACTAAGCATAATGTTTTCAAGGTCTACCATGTGGTAGCATATATCAAAATTGCATTCCTTTGTTATGGCTGAATATTCCAATATGTTTATATACCACAATTGTTTGTCCATTCATCTGCTGATGGACACTTGGGTTGTTTCTACCTTATGGCTGTTGTGAATAGTGCTGCTATGACCATTGCTATGCAGATATCTGTTGGAGTCCCTGCTTTCAATTTTTCGGGGTTATGTAACCCCTTATTGCTTTTTGGGGGGTATATAAGCAGAAGTGAGACTGCTAGATCATATGGTAATTCCATGTTTAACTTTTTAAAAATACTGTGGTAAAAAAAAAATCACATAATAAAATTTACCCTGTTAACTATTTCTAAGTGTACGGCTTACTAGTATTAAATATATTCACATTGTTGTTCAACTAATCTTTAGAAATGTTTAATCTTGCAAAACTGAAACTCTGTACCCATTAAACAACAATTCCCTCTTTCCCCCTCCTCCCAGCCCCTGGCAACCACCATTCTACTTTTTTGTTTGTTTCAGGTGTACAAGACAATGTAATAGTTCGACATTTACACCCCTCACAACCCCCTCCCCCAATCTACCACCCCTACGACATCGCACGTAGCCGCCATAGTTCCACTGACTCTATTCTCTGTGCTGCGCTCCACATCCCGTGACCATATGCATATATATATATATACACATAAAGCCACAGTCAACACCCATCACTATTCAGCTTCAGCTTCAGGTGTACACTGCAGAGGTCAGGCACCTACATTATCCATGAAGTGGTCTCCCCAATAAGACAAGTGTCCATCAGATACTCTACAAAATCTTTACAGCATTACTGATTATACTCCCCAAACTGTCCTTCTATCTCCATGACAATTTTGTGGTTACTGATTGTGCCTTCTAATCCCCTCACCCTCTCCCCCATCCCTACACCCCTCCCATCTAGCAACGCTCAGTTTTTTCTTTATGTCTCTGAGACTGTTTCTGATTAGTTTGCTCATTTATTCTATTCTTTAGATTCCGCATGTAAGTGAGATCGTATGGTATTTGTCTTTCTCCGTCTGACTTATTTCATTTAGCATAATGTTCTCTAGGTCCATCCATATCGTTGCAAATGGTAAGATTTCATTCTTCTTCATAGCCGAATAATACTCCATTGTATAAATGTACCACAGTTTTTTAATCCAGTCATCTACCAATGGGCATTTAGGTTGTTTCCATGTTTTGGCTATTGTGAATAGCACTATAAGAAGCATAGGGGTGCATACATTTTTTTGAATTAGTGTTTTGGATTTCTCTGGATAGATACCTAAGAGTGGAATTGCTGGGTCATAAGGTAGTTCCATTTCCAGTTTTTTGAGATACCTCCATACTGTTTTCCATAGTGGCTGCACCAATCTGCAATCCCACCAGCAGTGCACAAGGGATCCCTTTTCTCCACATCCGTGCCAGCACTTGTTTGTTGTTGATTTATTGATGATAGCCATTCTGACCAGAGTGAGGTGGTATCTTATTTTGTTTTTTCTTTGCGTTTCTCTAATGATTAGTGAGGTTGAGCATTTCTTCATATGTCTGTTTGCCATCTGTATGTCCTCTTTAGAAAAATGTCTCTTCATATCCTCTGTCCGTTTTTTAATTGGGTTGTTTGGTGTTTTTTTTTTTTGGTGTTGAGTTGAATGAGGGTTTTTTTTAATAAATTTTGGATATTAACCCCTTATCAGATATATCATTGACAAATATCTTCTCCCATTCAGTAGGAACCCTTTTTGTTTTATTGATGGTTACCTTTGCTGTGAAAAAACTTTTTAGTTGGATGTAATCCCACACGTTTATTTTTTCTCTTACTTCCCTTGCCCGAGGGGATATATCAGTAAAAATCTTACTCCGGGTAATGTCTGTAAACTTTCTTCCTATATTTTCTTCTAGGAGTTTTATGGTTTCAGATCTTACATTTAAGTCTTTAATCCATTTTGAATTTATTTTTGTATATGGTATAAAGAGGTGGTCCAGCTTCATTTTTTTGCACGTGTCTGTCCAGGTTTCCCAGCACCATTTATTGAATAAACTGTCTTTACCCCAATGTAAATTCTTGCTTCCATTGTCGTATGTTAAATGACCATATAGGCATAGATTCATTTCTGGACTCTCTATTCTGTTCCATTGATCTATGTGTCTATTTTTATGCTAGTACCATGCTGTTTTGATTACTATAGACCTGTAATATAATTTGATGTCAGGTATTGTTATACCTCCCACTTTGTTCTTATTTCTCAAGATTGCCATGGTTGTTCGGGGTCTCTATGGTTCCATATAAATTTTAGGATTATATGTTCTATTTCTGTGAAAAATGTCCTTGGTTTTTGACAGCAATCTATATATTGCCTTAGGCAGTATGGACATTTTAACTATATTAATTCTTCCTATCCATGAGCATGTTATGTGTTTCCATTTATTTGTATCTCCTTTAATTTTTCTCTTCAGTGTCTTATAATTTTCTGAGTACAAGTTTTTTACTTCTTTTGTTAAATTTATTCCTAAGTATTTTATAGTTTTGGAAGCAACTGTAAACCACCATTCTACTTTTTGTCTCTATGAATTTGACTTCTTTTGATACCTCATATAAATAGAACCTTACTATGTTTTTGTGACTGGCTTATTTCACTTATCATAATGTCCTCAAGGCTCACCCACGTTGTAGCATGTGCCAAAATTTCCTTCCTTTTTAAGGCTGAATAATATTCCTGTGTTTAACTTTTTGATGAATAGCTAAACTGTTTTCCACAGTGGCTGTACCATCCAGCAACACACAAAGTTCCAACAGTTCTTCCACATCTTTGTCAACATTTGTTATTTTCCTTTTTCCCCCTCAAATCACTGGATATGAAGTGGTATCTCATTGTGGTTTTGATTTGAATTTCCCACATGACTAATTATGTTGCCACTCATTATTTTTCATACCCTTATTGCTTTTTACTCTCATTTGGAATTAACTCCTTAAGTTCCCCCCAAATTCAAAGTGACTTTTGCTGGAGGCCTGGCAGTCTGGCAGCTCTGAGGCCCTGAGCTCCCACTCCAAACTCCTGGGCACTCTAATTCATCCATGATACCCTTGCTGAGCCGCAGGGGGCTGCTCCGTCCCTCCTCGCCTATACCTCAGGCATTGGGAGCCAACCACACAGCCCTGTCACACTGTTTTACATGACCCATTGACTCATCCTAGCTCAAGGCTCAGCTCCAAGGCATCTTCCTTCCCGTAATCACCTGAAGCCATTACTTTGTTGTACAGAGGCATGAGGTGTCTGTGTCCCCACCCTGAGCTCTTGGAGCTCTGGGAGATATTCTGTCATGTCTGTCTTGGCACCTCCAGTAGCTGGCCTTCTTGTTAGATGCGTTTCATGTAAACAGGATGTTACACAGGGTGGCACGCGGGGTCTCCTGCCCCGCTCCCCACATAAGAACACAGGATAGGGTGAAGCCAAAAAGGAACACTCACGGAGCCATAGATAGGAGAGTCATACCACTATAGTCTCACTAGCTTCTGGGTTAGACACACAGGAAGCGGGAGCCACATGATTTGCAATCTGCCGTCCGCTTCTCTCTGCCAACCCACCTCACTGGCTAACTGCACTCCGCCGTGCTAATTGCAATCCGTGCTTGCCAGCCACCATCTCCTTGCTAGGCCCCCATTTTCTGCTAGCGTAGCCACAGCAGTTATATTAGTGGCCAATGGCTCACTGGTTACAGCTGACGGCCAACTAGCCACAGCTGATGGCCATCAATCATAGTTGATGGCCATTTACTACCTGAGCCAGCACCTTTCCACGTGAGGCCGAGAGCCTGGAAACTGCTATCTGGGGCTCTGTCCCCACACTCCACCCCTACAGGATCTCGCCTCACAATCTATGTGACAAGCGTCTTCCTCGAGGGGCCCTGTGCGAGGAGCCTGGAGGTGAATGCAATATCCTGGACACAGCCATGGTTTCTCAGGGCACTACCAGTTCTTCTGGGCACAGCCAGACTTTCTGGGCTTCTTAGGGTACCACCAGTCTCCCCGGGCACAGCCAGGGCCTCTCAGGCACTGCCACTCTCTCTGGGCTCAGCCAGACTTCCTGGACTCAGCCAGGAAGGGCACTGCCACTCTCTCTGGGCACAGCCAGACTTCCTGGACTCAGCCAGGAAGGGCACTGCCACTCTCTCTGGGCACAGCCAGACTTCCTGGACTTCTTAGGGTACCACCAGTCTCCCCGGGCACAGCAAGTCTTCCTGGGCATAGCCAGTCCCAACTTCCTGGACACAGCCAGGGCTCTCAGGGCACTGCCACTCCCTCTGGGCACAGCCAGACTTCCTGGACTCAGCCAGGGCTCTCAGGGCACTGCCACTCTCTCTGGGCCTGTCAGGGTACCGTGCTGGAACAACAGCAACTCACAGTCAAGGTGCTTACATATTCTTGATGGCGGCTGGTTGGGACACAAAAGCAAACATACGCCAGTGTCACTACATGGTGGTATGTTCCCAAGCCTACAGTCAAGCGGTCCATTAAATTAGGGATGGAAGGCAATTCCCCATAGTCCATAGTCATTCACCAGGGCTGTCCTGGCGGTAAGGGACGACCTTGGCCTCACCCTCATCTCCCACAGAGGACTCAGCAAGCGTTTCCTCCTGGGACTACAAGTCCTGCATCAGGGCTGCCTCAGTAAGCACTTCCCAGCCCACAGGGCTGCAATGACCTTTGCTTTTTCTGGCCTATTTTGGTTAGGGAACCGTCCATATCTTCCCACCCCTCCACGGGGGTCGAGCTCTCCGGTAGCTGTTCCCCCTGGTCTTCCTGAGACTGAGTGTCCAAACGCACAAACTGCTCCACTGCCCTTCGGAAAGCTTTGACCGGCACCGTACCCTGCTCGCTGTGCCATTTGTTATGCAGGGCGGCAGGTGGGGTCTCCTGTCCAGCTCCCCACATAAGAAAGCAGGATAGGGTAAGGCCAAAAAGGAACACTCACGGAGCCATAGATAGGGGAGTCATACCACTATATTCTCTCTGGTGGGTGGGTTAGACACACAGGAAGCAGGAGCCACACAATCCGCAACCTGTCGTCTGCTTCTCTCTGCCAACCCACCTCACTTGCTAATTGCACTCCGCCGTGCTAACTGCAATCTGCTCTTGCTAGCTCAGCTACCATCTTCTTGCTAGCCCCCATTTTCTGCTTGTGTAGCCACAGCAGTTATATTAGTGGCCAATGGCTCACTGGTTACAGCTGATGGCCAACTAGCTACAGCTGATGGCCATCCAATCACAGTTGATGGCCATTTACTACCTGAACCAGCACCTTTCCACGTGAGGCCGAGAGCCTGGAAACTGCTCTCTGGGACTCTGTCCCCACACAGGATATATTTGGGTTTTTCTTTTTTATTCAGTCTGACAATCTATATAGACTTGGGAGAGCCTTTGATTACTGAATTAAGCTCCTTTGAGAAGAGCTGTGTTCCAGGGCACTGGCCTTGATAGAACAGAAGGTGAGACCTGGGAAGAGGGGGAGGGTCAGCTCCTGTATTCTCATGCTGGGTTAGGTGAGAGAGTACAGACCTGGCTTCATATGGAGGGACAAAGGGTAACTACCAGCTGCTCCTAGGAGAAAATGGGGGGGGGGGCCTACCCTGGTGTACGTGGCTTCTGAGCCAGGTGTGGCCTCCCAGACTGTTAGGAACTGATAAGAAACCCTGTAACAGATGTGCAGATGTGCATGCAAGGAGGGAAATTATCTTGATGAAAGGTGCCAAGATCTTGGGGGAAATTGGGGCTAGGAGTGACTGAAAAGTCATTCAATAAACCTGTGGTTTGTAATACAACTACAGAAGGTAAAGCTCAAAAGAATTTTCTGAGCTGGTGAAGATATGCAGAAGCTAGAATGAGAAAACCTGGAAGGACAGGGATCGGGGAAGTTGGGGGCTGAATCAGTCAGGATGTCACATAGGCAGGAAACAGATGTCACATTGAAATGGATAATTTAGAAGAAACCAACAAGGATGGTGGTGTATCCTGGGGCAGGCAACAGCAGGGAGCTATTAGCATCCCTGGGCCTGAACCGGCAAGGGTGAGTGGGACCTGGGTAGAGTCACTGTAGAAGGGGGCCACCTTAGGAGGGCATGCAGCAACAAGGCAACCGGGCATGGAGGGAGTTAGGAGGGTCACCTGCCTCACTTTCTTTCTGCCCTCTGCTCTTTTGCCCATATCTGCAACTGGAAGCAAAGGAGCTTGCTGCTATAGTCTAGAGGTTAACAAAACTACGGCCTGTGGTCCAAACCTATCCTGCCCCCTGTTTGTGTATGCCCTGTGAGCTGAGAATGGTTTTGACATTTTTAAATGATTGAAAAAAATCAGAAGAAGACTATTTTATGACACATGAAAATTACAGGAAATTTAAATGTCAGTGTCCATAAATAAAGTTTTATTGGAACACAGCCACATCCATTTGTTTACGTGTTGTCCGTGACTGCTTTTGTACTTCGGTAACAGAGTTGAGAGTTGCCAAGGAAACCATATGGCCCCAAAAGCCTAAAATAGTTACTAGCTAGCCTCTTACAGAGAAAGTGTGTTCCAGTTCATCAGCTTCCTAGGGCACAGAGTGGATCTATGAGGACTGGAGCCCTTGGTGACAAAGGCCAAGGAATTCTATCAGGCAGTGTAATGCTCTTACTGCATCCTTGCTTTTACTGCAGCTGTGATGGGCAGTTCCATAGAGGTTATCAGAATCCCATTTATGCACTGAGGTCTCTCTCTGCTTTTCTACCTCAGGGTGTATAGTTAGTGCAGAATTCTCTAACTTGCCCTAACTTTGGTGGGCTCGTTCTACAAATAGTTCAGAGGATCCCCAGTGGGATTGAGCCCCAGTTGCCAAAGCAGTAACCAGCTCATGACCCCCCCCCCTTTGATAGCTTTCTTGCCTTCAATGTCTCTCTTCCTCTGTCCCTCTCTTCTGCTTCCTGGGATCATCCCTCTCAAGTACTTGCTCAGATCCTGATCTTATAGGAACCCAAAGTAAGAGAAGAGTGTTGTTCTATTTGGCTTAACCCATGAGTTGGTTAATTAGTTAGAAATGTATTTCTTAACTTCCAACCCATGTGAATTGTCTATTTATATTTTTATTATCGAGCATTCAATCATTTTGTGATCAGAGAACATACTCTGTGTTATTTCAATCCTTCGAAATCTGGCAAGATTTGTTTTATGGCCCAGCATATGGTCAATTTTTATAAAAATTTCTGTGTTCTTGAAAAGAACGTGAATTTTACAACTGTTGAATGCAATGTCTTATTTATCCATATTTGATCAAGTTAATTGTTATTCAAATTTATATTTTTACTTATTTTTTTCCTGATTATTCTATCAATTAGAGAGATATTATTAAAATATCTCTATAAATTAGAGATATATTAAAGTCTACCACTGAGTTTGTGGATTTATGTATTTTTTCTTACAGTTCTCTTAATTTTGCTTTATATATTTTAAGGCACTGTTTATTAGCTACATGTAAATTTATTTATCCTAATATTAAAATCCTGTTTTGGCTATCTATTTGTATATAACAAATCACCCCTAAACTTAGGGTTTTATAACAATATGAGATACATTTTGCTCACAAAAGTACAATTTGGGCAGAACTCAGTGGGTCCAGTTGATCTCTGCTCCACTTGGTATCAGGTGGGGTGACTCAAAGGCAGAGGCTGGAATCATCTGAAAGTTGATTTACTAACATGTCTGGTGGTTGAGTCTTGCTGTGGACTAGAATCTTAGCTGAGGCTCTTGGTCAGGACATCTACATATGGCCCCTCCTTGTGGCCTGGGCTTCCTCAAATCATGCTGGCTTAGTTCCAAGGATGTTCATCCTGGGAGAGAGCCAAGCAGAAGTTGTAGTATTGCATTTTATGACCTAGCCTCCAAAGTCATGCAGCTTCATTTCCACTACATTCTATTTATCCAGGCAGTCACAAAGGCTTGCCTAACTTCAAGGGTTTGAGGGTTTGGGGGAAATAGACTTTAATTCTTAATGAAGTAGTGGGTAATTTCTCTGGAAAAGCATGCATGACCAGCACGCGTGACTATTTTTGGAAAAATACAGTCTCACACATATAGCTATTCCTGTTTTCTTTGGATTGATATTAGTATGGCATATCTTTTTCCATTCTTTTACTTTCAAGTGTTCTATATACTTATGTTTTAGATGTGCTTCATGTAAACAGGATATATTTGGGTTTTTCTTTTTTATTCAGTCTGACAATCTTTGTCTTTTAACTGGTGCGTACAGGCCATTTACATTTAATGTAATTATTGATGTATTTGAGTTTAACTCTACCATCTAACCATATGTTTTCTATTTGTCCTGTATGTTTATCTTAGACATTATAGTATGCATCTATCAATGTCTAATATTAATTGGAATTTTACCCTCCTCCCAGGAACTCAAGAACCTCACACTATTTTAACTACATTTACCACCCCCACATTTTTGTGCAATTATTGTCATGTATTTTAGCTCTACATATATTATTTTTAAAGATATTTTACAATGTTTTGTGAGTTTTTTTTTGTTTTTGTTTTTAAAATTTTTATTGGGTAACAGTGTGTTTTTTCCAGGACCCATCAGTTCCAAATCAAGTCATTGTCCTTCAATCTAGTTGTGGAGGGTGCACCTCAGCTCAAAGTCCTGTTGCCGTTTTCAATCTAGTTGTAGGGGGTGCAGCCCACCATCCTTTACAGGAATCGAACTGGCAACCTTGTTGTTAAGAGCACGTACTCTAACCAACTGAGCTAACTGGCCACCCTAGCTCTACATATTTTTTAACCCCGCAAGTTATTGTTGTTGTCTTATATAGTCAATGTTAATTAGAATTATCCAAATATTTACCATTTCATTGTTTTTCATCCCTTCCTGCATTGCCGGTCTCTCTTCCAGAATAATTTTTCTTTTGTCTGAAGAGCTCTGCTTAGCTTTTCCTTTAGTGTGGTCTTCTGAAAGCACATTGTTCTGTTTTTTTGTTTTCCTAAAAATATATTCATTTAATCTTCATTCTCGAAGTGTATTTTTGCTAGGTAGAGAGTACTAGGTAGCTAGTTATTTTCTTTCGTCACATGGAAAATACAATTTCACTGTCTTTTGGGTTCTGTAGTTGCTTATAGAATCAAGCTGTCAGCTTATCTTTTCCTCTTTGAAGGTAATTTTTTCCCCCTCTGCTTGCTTTTAAGATTTCTTCTTTATTTTTGGTTTTCTGTCATTTCACAAGGAAGCATCCAGGTGTGGTTTATTGTAATACTCTGTAATTTTGAGGGCTCCTTGAAATTGTGGATTGATGTGTTTCATCATCATTTCTGCATCATGTTCTTGCATCATCAGTTGTGGAAGTCTCATCTATTATCTCTCCAAATACTCCTTTCATCTCATTCCTTTTCTTTTTCTGGCTTTCCAATTAAATATATGCTAGGCCTTCTCACTGTGCCCTCTTTGTCTCTAACCTTTTTTTCTGTATTGCTAGCCATTCATCTCTCTGTGCTTCATTCTGAATGAACTCTTCAAAGCTATCTTTTTTTCATTTAGTCTGCTTTTATATTTACACCTTGAGGTATTAGTGTGTGTTGGTATTTTTTCAGTTTCTGAATCTTCAGTTTATGGTTGTTGTTTTTTTCAGTTTCCAATTCTTTACCAAAGATTTTAAACTCAAGCTTTAATCCCTATGACCATAGTAAGATAGTTTGTTTGTTTTCTCATTTGTGTCCATAGTAATTCCACTATCTTGAGTATCTGTGGGTCTCTTTCTGTTGTTCATTTTGAATTTTGTTATTCTTATTTCCTCTTATGTCTGGTTATCTTTTTTTCTTTTTTAAATAAATTTTATTGGGGAATACTGGGTGACAGTGTGTTTCTCCAGGGCCCATCAGCTCCAAGTTGTTGTCCTTCAATCTAGTTGTGGAGGACGCAGCTCAGCTCCAAGTCCAGTTGCCATTTTCAATCTTCAGCAACCTTGTTGAGAGCTTGCACTCTAACCAACTGAGCCATCCGGCTGCTACTCCGGAAGCTCAGTGGCAGCTCATTGTCTTCAATCTGGTTGTGAAGGGTGCAGCTCACTGGCCCATGTGGGAATCAAACCAGCAACCCTGTTGTTCAGAGCTCACACTCTAACCAACTGACTCATCTGGCCACCTTGTCTGGTTATCTTTGATTGTGTGTGGAAATTTTGAAAAATTGAAAAATGTATTGGAGTAATTTTAAGACTGGGCTATCACATCCTTACAGAAAGGATTTTTATTTACCCTTGCAAATGTATAGGGGCATTGGCATTCTAGGACCACTTTACTCAGTGCTTAAGTTTTTTCTGAATCATCCGGTTTACTTGAAATTGAGCTGAAGTACAGGAGAGAGCTAGTTTATTTACAGTTAACTCTTAATTTCAGGATGCAGGCAATCAGGATTATCATACTAAGGATGGGGTGGTTTTCCAGAGTTTTCCTGGCCTTGGAAAGCCCTGGACTTTAGCTCATGTGTCTCTAGCTTCCTCAGCCTTTTAGCTACTTCTTCTGATTGACCAAAGTGGCCCAAATACTAAGCTCTCCTTTCTGGATTTTCACCTTCTGTAGGATATTTTTCCTTGCCAATAATTGGCAAGGTAATTCCTCACTACTTGTCAGCTTTTTAATGTTTTTAAAAATAAGCTTTTTAATATTTCATATGAATTTTTTAGTTGTCTTTAGTGGGTGTTTAGTTCTGAATTACCTACTTCACTATTTCTGAAAGTGACAGTACTTCACTTGGTTTAAATATGTGTAATACCTTGGTACTTCTCTAGAGGATTGAGGAATGCAGGAAGCTCGAACAGATGATCTGCAATCCTATGTTAGTTTCCAAATTACAATGATGTTGAGTATTTTCCTTATAATTCAATACTGTGGCCCTTAAAGTTCTACATAACCATTTGTTCCAGAATTTCTTATCCTAGAAAGCTGGTCTATGGAAATAATTAATTGTGGATGTTTGAAATTATTCATTTATAAGGAAATTTATAATAGAATTATTGATAATTAATAGAGGACTAGTTAAATAAATTATGCTGTTTCCATAGGATGGTATATTGTACAGCCATTAAAAATGTAGAATAATAATTAATGGCATAGAGAAATAGTCATACCATATTGATAAGTGAAATTAGTCTATCACAATATGATCACATTTTACATATTTACACATGGTAGAAATATCTCTGAAAGTGTATCCACTATAATGCTAACAAAGGTTACTTTGGGGTGATAAGTAGTGATTTTATCCATAGATTTTTGCTTTTGTATATTTTTGTAACTTCGTAAAATTAACATTTATTACTTTTGTAGGAAAAAAAATGAACTACAAAATAAAATGCTACAAGTAAAACCAGATGTTTTTATTATGTTGCAGTGAAAATTTTATCAACATAAATAGCACATAATTTAGATTTAAGAAGTCTTTAGCTGTCTGGGCTCTGTCAAAAACAAATCAAATGAACAGATTGATTGGTGCAGGGTGAATGGTGTGATTGTCATAATCAACAAATCTCTCTAACATATTAAAAGCCAGATAATGGACACTACAATTCACCCTGGTAGAACAGATCTTGAATTATGAAATTTATATAAATAATTTAGAAATGGAAACTATGAGAGTGGGAAAATAATGTTCCTACACTCTACTGCAGCAATGGTTAACATCTTAGAATATGCTGGCAATTGTATTATTGATTCCAGTCATCTGCTCTCTTCCCCATAAGAGGATTATATGTGTGATTTGCAGTGCCTTCCCAAAGATAGCAAGTACTTCCCCAGTCCATTGGCAATATGACACTTGCTGTGGCCACTGGAATGTAAGCAGGAGTAATATCCATCACAGTCAAACAGCAACTTTAAGAGCCAGTAGATGATTCAGCTCTGTCTCTTGCCTGTTTCCCTTTGCCATAAGAATGGCATGTCCTAAACAGTGACTGCTTCTTCAGGCTAGTCCTGGAATGAGAAGATACATGAAGCAGAGCCACCAACACTGACTCCCAGACTCCAACATGCAATGTGAATGAGAAATGTATATTATTGTAAGTCACTGAGATTAGGGTGGGGAGATGTTTGTTACCACAGGAAAGCTGACGAATACATTATTTCCTTAAAAATACAATAGCAGCTCTCTCTCTCTCTCTCTTTTTAAATAGCAGTTCTCTTAACTGAAGTCCACTTAACTGACTTCAGATTAACACTTTTTCTCCTTTCCTTCTTTAAAACATCGACAATGCCCATGGCACACAGAATACTCAAGGCAAGTAGGCCACTTTCCAGCATGAGTGCTTCCTTTTGCTTGATTAGCCAACAAACTGCAAGTCCTGTAGGACGTTCTCTAAATTACCTGAGTTTGAAAAACAAACTTTTGCAAAAATTTTATTTGTTTTATTTTTTAATATGGAGGAAGTCATACTTAAAAGAGAGTAGTATAATCATCCACCAAGTATTCATCACCCAGACCAATTATAACTGTGGCCAACCTTATTTCCTCTTTATTCTCCTCCTCCTCCTCCAACACACACACACACACACACACACACACACACACACACACACACACACACAGTCTCCTCCCCAACGCATGCTGCTAGACTATTTTAAAGTAAATTCTAGACACCATGCATCTGTAAGAAAAGATCTCTTTTAACATAAACACCATACCATTATCTCATTTTAAAAATAAATAATCATTTCTTAAAAACATCTAATATCCAGTCAGGGATCAAATTTCCTTGATTGTCTCCAAATGTTGGTTTGAGTCACACATTGCCTTCTGTTGATATGACTCCTAACATTTCTTTTAAACATTTCCCTCCTTCTTTTTAAACCTAAGCAGCACTTTTAGATTCTTTGTCTGTAACCTGTGTCACAAGTCAGTCCCAGGACCATTTGCTTTTCCCACCCTTTGGTAGTCAGTGCTTCGGGTGTTGCCTCGGTGTTACCCCAGCCTCACACCTCCAAAGAGTGGTTAAGCAGGTCCCCATTTCCACCTACAATAAGTGCACTATCTGAAAACTTATTTCCTTGAGACCTTTTTGATGGTAAGTAGGGAATTGGAATTCTCAAGGCTTTTTGCTTTTCTCGTTCTTGAGAAATGAGTTTTTTAAGGAACCTGTTGGATGAGTCACCAAGAAGTTCCAGGGGTGAACAAGACACTGGGGTTGTTTCACAAAACGTGGAATAGGAAAAAGAAACACTCATATTTTGAAATATTACTTTATAAAATATGTGGTTTAAAATATGAGTAACTCAATGAATAAAGTAGATGAACACAGACATAACTATTTCTTCTACATCTCAAAATTTTATGTATTCACAGTGAACAAAGGTTGGAAAAGTTGAGGTATTTTGATAAGGAGTTGTCATCCATTGGGTTATATAAAGTGCTTTTCCAGTTACAGAAGGACAGATTCATTTTCTGAGAAGACTCTGCCTCCCCTGTGTCCTCCTAGATTTTTTTTCTTTTTTTGACTTTGTGAAGTCACTCCTCCTTCCACTGCCCAGGTCCTTCACTTTCTCCATACAAAGAACTTTCTGTATATGCTCTGAATCTGGTCCCTGGTTGTTGGCCATCCCCAGGTACCACTATCTCTGCCCCCTTTTATTGGAGTCTCTGCTGGCTTCTCACTAGCTCCGTTTCCTGAGCTGTACACACCCTTCATGCTGGGTGGGAGCAATTGCTCAAGCGCTGGAGATAAGGCAAACACCACTGCCACAACCTCAAACCTTAGGAGTCATTTCCTCCCTTGGCCAGGAGGGGCGCTCCAATGGCTTCTACTTGGCATTTCTATTGCTGTTCTTACAATAAACATACTTTTTAACTCAGGAGCAGTTCCATGGCACATAGGGCATCTGCTCCCTCTAGACATTCAGAAACTGGGAAATGATCCTGATGAATACTGTTACATAGGGTCTTTTGTTGACGCTGGTCAAAGCTTCAGTTATCACCTGATGCTCTTAAGGCCCTGACTGGAGGACCAAGTTGGTGGTCTGAGCATTAAGGAATTGGTTTTTATCTCAGAGCTAGGGTCAATTGTAATTGAAAATTTGTGAGATTCCTCTTTACCTAGCACAGTTACCTGGCAAAATCGCCATAGGTTCCTTGGTGGAAGACTAAGAGAAAGGTTCACAGTATGCACTTGTGCTTTTAAAACTGGTCAAGGGCCTCTTAAGTCTGGAAATGGGCTTACGAGGGGCCTGCAATTTAGCAAAGTTGGGCTTCTACTCACCAGACCTAGAATATATTTGATTATATAGTTCATATGCAGTTGGATTATGCTGTTGACCAAATATTTCCTGTATTGAGATATAATTGACATATAACATCGTATTAGTTTAAGGTATACAGCAAAACGATTTCATATATACATATTATATAGTATATTATATATATGATTACCACAATAAGTTTAGTTAACATCTATTACCTCACATATTTATAAATCTTTTCTTTTTTTTTTAAAGATTTTATTGGGGAAGGGGAACAGGACTTTATTGGGGAACAGTGTGTACTTCCAGGACTTTTTTCCAAGTTAAGTTGTTTTCCTTTCAATCTTAGTTGTGGAAGGTGCTGTTCAGCTTCAAGTTGCTGTCCTTTCAGTCTTAGTTGTGGAGGGTGCAGCTCAGCTCCAGGTCCAGTTGCCATTGTTACTTGCTGGTTGCAGGGGGCACAGCCCACCATCCCTTTTAGGAGTAGAAACCGGCAACCTTGTGATTGAGAGGACACGCTCCAACCAACTGAGCCATCCGGGAGCTCAGAGGCAGCTCAGCTCAAGGTGCCGTGTTCAATCTTAGTTGCAGGGGTGCTGCCCACCATCTCTTGCGGGACTCGAGGAATTGAACCGGCAACCTTGTGGTTGAGAGCCCACTGGCCCATGTGGGAATCGAACCGGCAGCCTTGGGAGTTAGGAGCATGGAGCTCTAACCGCCTGAGCCACCGGGCTGCCCCCTATAAATCTTTTTTCTTGTGGTCAGAACTTTTAAGATCTCTCTTAGCAACTTTCAAATATACAATACAGTATTGTTAACCATAGTCACCCTCTCTAGAACTTATTAACCTTATAACTGGAAGTTTGTACCTTTTGACCACCTTCACTCATTTCCTCCACCTCCCATCCTGTGTTTTAATTTAATAATTTTCATTTAGCATAATTTTTTATGTGGTTGGGCTTAATTATTCCATCTTGCTATTTGTTTTTTATTTGTCATATTTATTCTTTGTATCACCTCTCTTGGTTTCTTTCAGGTCAATTGAGCCTTTTTTTTTTTTTTTTTTTTTGTATTGTGTTTTGTCTCCTTTATGGGCATTTTACCTAGAGCTTTTTGCACTATATTTTTAGTAGTTGCTGTAGGGACTACAATATGCAACCTTAATTTATCAAGTCACTGAAATTCTGTTCTTTTTTTTCCTGTTCTTCAGCTTGAATATTTTTTATTGACTATCTTCAAGTTCACTGATGCTTTCTTCTGCAGTGTCTGATATTTTAGACTCTTTCAATAAATGTTTTATTGAGATATTGTTTTTTTTTTTAATTATTTATTCTTTTCAGTTACAGTTGACATTCATATTATTTTATATTAGTTTCAGGTGTACAATGTAGTGGTTAGATATTTATATAATTTATGCAGTGATCTCCCGATTAGTCTAGTACCCACCTGGCACTATATATAGTTGTTGCAACATTATTGACTATATTCTTTAGGCTGTATTTTACATCCCTGTGACTATTTTGTAACTACTAATTTGTATTTCTTAATTCCTTCATCTTTTTCACCCAGCTCCCCAAACCCCCGCCCCTCTGGCAACCATCAGTTTGTTCTCTGCATCTATGAGTCTGTTTCTGTTTTGTTTGTTCATTTATTTTGTTCTTTAGTTCCACATATATGTGAGATCATATGGTAGTCGTCTTTCTCAGTCTGACTTATTTCACTTAGCATAAGTGAAATAAGTCAGGTCCATCCATGTTGTTGCAAATGGCAAGGTTTCATTCTTTTGGCTGAGTAATATTCCATTGTATATATGTACCACCATTTCTTAATCCAATTGTCTATTGATGGACATGTGGATTGCTTCCACATCTTGGTTATTGTAAATAGTGCTACAATGAACATAGGGGTGCGTGTATCATTTCAAATTAGTGTTTTGGATTTCTTTGGATAAATACCCAGAAGTGGAATTACTGGGTCATAAAGTAGTTCTATTTTTCTGTTTTCTGCTACCTTATCTTCCAAACTGCTGATTCAATCTCTGCTTCTTCTAGTCTACTGGTGATTCCTTCTAGTACATTCTTCATTTCAGTTATTGTATTTTTCACTTCTGACTGGTTTTTCTTTTATGGTTTCTATGTCTTTTTATGCTTGCTATCTCTTTGTTGAAGCTCTCACTAAGCTCCTTGAGCATTCTTATAACCAATGTTTTGAACTCTGTCCCTCGTAGGTTGCTTGTCTCCATTTCACTTAGTTCTTTTTCTGGAGTTTCTTCTGTTCTTTCATTTGGAACATATTTCTTTGTTTCCTCATTTTAACTGCCTTTCTGTGTTTGTTTCTATTTATTAGGTTGACCTGCTACATCTTCAGGTCCTGGCTGAGTGACCAAGTGACCACTGTGGTGCCCAGTGGCAGAGTTTCCCTGGTCACCTGTGCTGGGTGCTCCAGGAATGTCTCTTGTGTGTGTTGTGTGCCCTCCTGTTATAGTTGAGCCTTGATTGCTATTAGTTGAGCCTTGATTGCTATTGACACATCAGTGGGTGGGATTGACCCACAGGCTGACTGACTGTGGTGTTTGGCCACGTCCACAGCTTATGGGCTGCTGTGCAGTGGGCTGACCCTGGAGAGTGGGATTCGCCCCAGCAGGCTCTGGTGCCTGCTGAGACCACTCTTTGGATGTGTTGCTTATGAGGCTGATTAGGTGGTGCTCTGCTTTGGTCTGAAGCCGACCTCCAGGTATGTTGGTACTGGGGCCTCTTAGGAGGAGCTCCAGTGCAGGCCCAGGTCAGCTGCTGCCTGTGGCCAGCCAGGGACTACTTGGTAGAAGCTACAAAGCAATCTGCGGTTTGCTGCCTGTGCTGGACCTGGAGGTATATAGGAGAGGCCACTCTGAGAATCGGGGATGGCTGCCATCAGTGCTGGGCTTGGGGTAGCTTCACAAAAAGCCCAGGGTACCCCGAGGCTTGCTGCCACCTGACAGCTCCTGTAAGGCTCAGCTTTGGTCAGCATGCAAGTTGGCTGTGGCGGGGTCTCAGGGAATCACCAGGGTGGGATGAGTTGTGATCACAGGTAGATTCTCATTTGGTACCAGTGCTGGGCCTGGAACTACTTAGCAAAAGTCTCAGAGCACACTGAAGCCAGCTACTGCCTGCCAGGGGCCCACAGATCCCCAAGAGTTGTCCAAGAAAGAGTATAATGTGGGCAGGGCTGGCTGCTCACCAAGAAAGTGCCTATGGAATTGTGTGAGTTGTGTCAAGGAGCGTCCCAGGGAGTCCCAGAGTGGAGTGAGTGGAGTTCACCAGGCCAATGCAAATTCAAATTTGGCTGTGTGGGAGAGGGCTCAACACAGGAAAGATGGCACCCACCTGCTGGCTGCATAGGAGAAGGATTCTACACAGGGAAAGTGGTGACTGTCCCTCCAGTCCTCGCCCTGAAGGAACACAACTTAGTCTCTGTATGTCTCTGATACCTCCTGAGTCATTGTCCCTCTGCTGGAGCCTAGGGTGAGTTCCTGCAAGGAAATGAGTCTGTGTGAAGGCCCTTTAAGAGCACGTCTGGGTTTCCTCCAGTCTTCTGTTCCATCTGGATGGTTGGACTCACCACTGTTTTTCACAGCCAGATATTGTGGGGACTCCTCTTCCCAGCACCAGTACTCCAGAACCCAGTGTGGGGCCATGGTTCCTTGCTCCTCTGAGGCAAAGGGGCTACTTTTGCAGCTGAGAGATCCCTCCTGATTCTCAACCACCACACAGAGGTGTAGAGCTGGCCCATTCATATTATATTAAAATAAGACTGGGTCTTATATTAATTTTTGCTCCAAAAGACGCAGTAGAGCTGATGATCTGGCTAGGTCTTATTTTCAGGGAAACATGGTAGTAGTCTTGATGTGGCTTCTTCTTTATATCCGTAATTATAAAACTTCTATTCAGCTAGACTTCGGATGGTTCTCCAGGTTGATTGTGCTATAATTTGTAATTTTAATGTCGTCATGGGAGGAGGCAAGCGCAGTGTTTACGCCACCATCTTGGATCTCGAAAATCCAGATAATGTTTATATTGTGTTTTTGGATTTGCACTTGGTTTTGTTTTCAGAATTTTCATATCTCTCCTGAAATTCCTATCTCTTCAGTTTTTACATTTACCTTTTCCATACATTCTTTAACATATTTATAGCTTTGTGCAGTGGCAGTATTGTAGCCAATGAGGTTTATCCGAGGCGTGATTATTGCTAATTGAAACATATTTATAATACTTATTTCAAAATACTTGTCTGCTAATTCTAACATCTGTATCATCTGTTGGCCTACCTCCAGTGACCATTTCCCTCTATATGATTTGTCATATTTTCTTGCTTTTTAGCATGGCTGGCAAATTTTTATTGGCTTCTGAATATTGTGGTTGATATGATTTAGAGATGCTGAGTTCCATTATCTTCCACTTACAAATATCAAGTTTCTTTCTTGGAGGAAGTTTAATCACAGGCAGCTATCTTGATCCTGTGGAAGCTTAGTTTTAGACTTCTTAGAGCAGGTCTATTTCAATTTTGCCCTTAGTTCTAAGGTGTAGTCCTTAGCTCAGGAAGTGGCCCTTCTGGGGTTTCAATGGAAAGCCAGAGAGTTTTCCAAGCTCTTCTAAGTTGATGGGATTTGAGCTCCAAATTCTTGTTTCTCTAGCGTTAGACTGCTGTTGAAATTTCTATTCAGCTCTTGTTTTTCTCTGGATTCCTTGGAGTCTTGCCCTATACACATGCAATCTAGGAGCCAGTCAGCCAAGTATTTGAGAAGAGTTTGTACACAGATCTTGTGGTTCTCCCTCTGTTGCTCCCTTCTTTCTGGGATTTACCCCCTCAATTTCAGCTGCTCTAAAGCCCTGACCTCTGATTCCTTAGCACAGTATACCAGCCTCTTTCTGCTTGAGACCTATGCCTATCCCTACTCCACCCACACCTACTCCACCCCAGTTCTGCATACAGTGACTAAGGAGTGACCTTGGAAGAAAAGCTGGGTAGATGGGGGTCTCCCTCCTTGTTCTTCCCTCTTGCAAGGACCACATCCCCTCTAGTTTCTGCCTGCTTTTAGTAACTCCCAAATGCCTTCAAACAGTTGACTTTTAAAAATCTTTTGTCCAGAATTTAAAATTGTTATCATTAGGATGGTTAAGCTGATATAAGCCACCATTACTAGAACTGGAAACTCCTGAAGAATTTTAAGCTTGCTCATTGTTTGTTTTTAAGATTTTATTGGGGAAGGGGAACAGGACGTTATTGGGGAACAGTGTGTACTTCCAGGATTTTTCCAAGTCAAGTTGTTGTCCTTTCAATCTCAGTTGTGGAGGGCACAGCTCAGCTCCAGGTCCAGTTGCTGTTGTTAGTTGCAGGGGGCGCAGCCCACCATCCCTTGTGGGAGTCGAGGAGTCGAACCTGCAACCTTGTGGTTGAGATCCCAAGCTCCAACCAGCTGAGCCATCTGGGAGCTGAGCGGCAGCTCATTGACTTCATTCTAGTTGCGGAGGGTGCAGCTCGCTGGCCCATGTGGGAATCGAACCAGCAGCCCTGTTGCCCAGAGCTCGTGCTCTAACCAACTGAGCCACCCGTCCACCCCGGTTTGTTTGTTTTTTAATGTGCATTTCTTTGTTTATTAGTGAGGCTTATTGCTTTTTGTATCCTTATTGGCCATTTGTATTTCTTTTGTGAATTGGCTGCTTCATGTGTTTTGTCCAGATATCTATTGCTATCTTCATTTATTTTGGTTAAAATTTAAATATTAACTTATTGTCTGTTGTACATGTCATCAATACTTTTTCCAGACTTTTCATTTGCCTTTTAACTTTGTATATTGCATTTTTCCATAGATAAGATTTACATTTTTATACAGACAAATCTGTCAATATTTTCTTATGTGGCTTTGTTTTTTCCTGAAATGTTTGGGAAAGGTCTATAATGTTATGAAAATATGCTCCCATAATTTCTTGTTTTGGTTGTTGGTTTGTATTGTTTTTGCTGTTTTATTATGGCTGATTTTTAAAAAAACTATTAAATCTTTGCTTTGAGATTTTTGTGAAAGTGATATATCTTCTTAAAATGGATCAGAATCACCTATTTAAATGTTTAACAACATCATTTATTGAATTATCTGTCCTTTATCCAGAGTTTAAAAGTGTAGCCCTGTCACATACAAATGACTAAGTGTGAGGATTTGTTTCTGGTCTCTGTTCTTTCTGTTCCATTCCACTGACCTGTTTATGCATTTCTCTGTTAGTCCCACAGTGTTTATTACATTAATTTTCTGGCGGTATTTTGTTTATATCTGGGAAGACGTGGTACTCTTGTTCTTTTCTCAAAAATTTCTCCACCGTTTACACGTAGTTCTAACTGTAGAAGTCATCTTCTGATCCATTTCTCGGGTTATAAAAGAGTTTGTTTTTCCAGCATTAAATGTATGGACTTGCCAGAGGAGAATCAACTGGTAACACAGGTTTACATTTTAGGCTGGGGATACAGTCAGGTGCTTAGGTGCTCTCCAGGAGAGGAGAGGGGACCAAGAAGGGCACGGTGGAGGTAAGGAGAGCCTCCTCTGCGGTGGTTCAGGCAGCAAGGTGTCTCTGATGGGATCATCACTGCTCTAACGCACCTGCACGCCTTGTTTATCTGCGGCTGCAGACTCTGAGCCCTGGGGTCTCTGAGATTAGAGAGATACAGGGCTCTGGCCAGAGTGGGGCCACCACAGCACCCTGTGGTTTAGATGAGGCCCATGTGGTGGTCCACGGCTTCCCTGCATGGCTGCTCTTGGATTACAGGGAGGGAGGGTAAGAGATGGACGGGAGTAGGACTCCAGGGTCGGTGCCGGTAGTCCTTGTTCGTGGGGTGCCCTTTGGGAGGTGGAGGATGGCTCTGTGCGCGCGTGCACGTGTCAGCAGGCGCTCTCTGCTACCCAGGGGCCCCGCTGCTGGAGGGCCGGGCCAATGGGGACGTCTGGGCAGTATAAGGGCTGTTAGTGCAGAGCTGGGATCTCTGATCTCCTGGTGCCTGGGATTCCAGCCCTGACAATTGGCACCCACTTGAAAGGCACAGGGGGTGGGAGTGGTCCGCTGAGCCCAGGCCTGTACCAAGGCCCGCAGCACCCAGGGCTCAGGAGGTATAGACGCCGGGAAGCCGATGGCGGTCAGTCCCTGAGTCTGGGACTCCAGAATTCATTGGTCGCACTTACGTGGACCCCAGAAGCCTCCTTGAGAACACGGGCCTCCTTGATCCCCGCCCCTCCCCCCCCCCCCCCCCCCCCCCGTTTATCTGCCTGCCCAGCCCTACTAGCATTAGGTTTAAACTGCACAATGTAAAGTCAACTCCCCCTCCCTTATTTATTGTGTTCTTCAAAGGGGATATGATTTCAGTTTAAATATTTTGAAAATTGGTTTCAGACCCTGTTTGATCAAGTATTAACATAATAATAGGTTAACCTTAGAACATGAATTTTAATGTACTAAAATCAACAGCAAATATTTCCACGAAATATATGAAAAAGGAGAACCACCTCAATGAAAATTGAGAATGAGAGACACATCCCACTGTCACCATTATTACTTAATATAGTTAGGAGATGCAAGCAGAGATAATGTGAAAACAAAATAACTGGTGTGAACATCTGATTACAAGGAAAAAAGCCACCTGTTTCTCAGGTAACTGGAAAACCAAAGAGACCCTAGTTAAAAAAAAAAAAAATTCTATGGTGAATTTGGGAAGTTTGCTTAACCAACCTAAATATGCCAAAACCTCTGGTATGTTTATATATAAACAAATATAAATTGTCGTGTGGGAGACCCTGCTCGCTGCGCCATGTGTAGTGCAGGGGATCCTGCCGACTTCGCCATGTGTCGTGCGGGGCGGCCTGCGGGGTCTCTGGTCCCGTTCCCCACATAAGAACGCAGGACATGGTGAGGCCAAAAAGGAACACCCACGGAGCCATAAGTAGGGGAGTCACACCACTATACTCTCACTGGCGGCTGGGTTGGAGACACAGGAACCAGGAGCAACACAATTCTCAACCTTCACTGTGCCGCTTGCAGACTCAGCCACCATCTTCTTGCTAGCTCCCCCTTTTCTGCTAGCCTAGCCATGGCAGTTATATTATTGCCCAATGGCTCACTGGTTACAGCTGACGGCCAACTAGCCACAGCTGATGGCCATTTGATCACAGTCGACGGCCATTTACTACCTGAGCCAGCACCTTACTATGTGAGGCCGAGAGCCTGGAAACTGCTCTTTGGGGCTCTGTCCCCACATAAATATAACAAATTTATATTTTAGACAAAAATATATCTTTCTCTAATAAAGCTATATCTTTGTCTTAACGAAACAGAAAATAAGATCTGACCAAATGGAAAAGCATTAACAATGATGGGAAACTAAAAAAATAAACGTCAATTCTCTTAAAATCAGTATTTTTCCACTTAAAGCAATTCCAACAATCCCAAATAGTAATTTTTTTTCCTTTGGGGGATGGAGATATAATAAAATAATCTTAGAGTTTATCTGGAATAATAAATGCCCAAGAGCAGCCAAGAATTAAATAAGTATAGTGAGGCAAGACTTAGCTTAGCCAACCTCAGAACATATTCTAGAGCCTCTAATCAAATCAGTATGGTACTGGCACAGGCATTGATAAATGGATCAATGGAATGATTAATTAGAGAACCCAGAAACACAGTGCAGCATACATGATAATAGAACATATAAACCCAAGTGCAGTTCATCGTAGTGGGAATAGGAAGGTGTATTTAATAAATGGTGCTGGCACAGTAGCTACTATCTTTAAGAAAACTAATGCGTATTATTCAGCTTTGCTCATGGAACATCTGAGTTCTAGCTCCATGGGCCTCAGTGTAGGAATGGCTGAGCCAGCAGGTGGGAGACCACTGCCTTCCAGGTGGACTCGCTCAGCAGCCTGCCAGGCCCTCCACAGGTCACTGAGGTTGCAGCAATGATTGAAGCATGATCTTACCCTGGAGGACCTCACCTCCTGCAGGGGGGAGAGGAGGCAGAACAATAAGGTAAGGTCCATGATGGAGGACTATATAAATATACAGAGACAGAGTGACAGAGTCACCTGGGAAGGGACAGGGTGAGCAGGTATTTTCACTGCTGGGGCTGGTTTAGGGTGAATCCATCACAGAGACTCCTGGAGCTGCTGCTCCATAGTGACTGTCTGACCAGCACCCAGCCCAGAGCAGACCTCCAGACAAGATGTCAGGAGCACCTGGCAGGGGCCCTAAGGGAGCCAGCTGGTCATCCAGGGGTCTGGCCAGGCAACGCAGGGAGGCAGAACTGACTGCTTCCTACATACTGCTTTACCACCTGTAGTTCTCTCCTCAACGGGAACCAAAAGGCTCAGGAGAGAGGGCCCTGGTGCCCCTCCAGCCAGGCTCGCTGTGCCCTGGGGCTTGGCTTAGTCTGTGCAATTGCTTCTGTGCTGGGTTCTATAACCTGCCCAGGGAGGGATCCCGGTGTGTGGCCCTGAGCCTGCTCAGGTGAGGTGGGAGGAAGTCACCTCAGGAGCTCCAGATTGGGCCTGACAGTATAGTTGCACTCATCAGAATATCTTTGTGTTTTCTATTGCATGATAGATTAACCCCACTTCCTCCAGGAAGTACACCCTAGTCTCTTCCTATTGACCATCCCACTCTAGCTCCCTGGCTGGTATGGCCTGTGGTTGTTTGGGAAGCATTAGTCTTATCTTCTCAGTTTGACTTTTGCTATCAGCTCTGACTTCCAGGGCAGATAAAGGTGAAACCGAGGACAAATGGGAGCAGAGTTGGTGGTCTCCAGGGGATAGTCAGGAGTCAGGGACAGAGTCCAGGATGCTTCAGTGGAACTTGGTATGGGGAAGTATGCATACAATGGGGGTATGAGGCGTACAACTACTGATCAGAACTGGGGGAAAGGGTTTCCCTTGGGACACATGGTAGTTGTCCCACAAAATAGGTCTATATTGGTGCCAGCGCACAGGGACAGGTGGGCTGGGTATCTCCAAGAGCAGCTGGGGTGCTGCCAACTGAGGAGCTCCCGGGGTACCACAGTCTAGGTACATGCAGCAGCAGGTGCCTGTGACCCTCCCAGATGCGAGTGGATTTACTCCATCAGGCTCATGAGACTGAGGTTGAAAAGTCTGGCCTGGTATGCTTTTCCCAAGGAAGAACGCTTTCCCATGTCAGGGTCACGTTGCCTAGCCCAGGCTTCCCGACCGTTCTCTCATCACAGCATCCAGAAAACATGCTAATCTCTGTAAGATACACCAAGGTTAAACTGATGAGTCTCTGTAGAAGGCCAGCAGGAACAGCCCCGGGTCTCAAGCCATCTCAGACCATGCCCAGTTCCAGGAGGGCCGAGGAACTCAACTTCTGAGCTTCCTCTAACCTACTTTGGAAGCTCAGGGCTGATAGTCCAGGCAGACAGCGCCCCTCTGCTCACATGTCTCCCGCAATCAGGCGCATGAAGATGAGTTAGGCTTCTCTTCATACGTCACAGTCACACGGCAGCACTGCCTGCCAAGGAGACACCAGATCAATCGGAGGAATGATGGCGGCTCCCCAAGACTTTAACCACACCACCGCAGACAGGGAGGCCATCGTATGACGGAGTGTGTGAAGGCTTATCATTCATTTTTCAGGTGCAACATTATTTCCATGATCTCCAGGTTCTTTGAGAGCATCCCAGTGTCCACCCCCCTCCAACCCCATTAAACTACTTCACCATCGAAAGACACAGCAGAGAGATTCCTGACCAGCTCCCAGTTAGGAACAGAGCTCATACCAGAAAACAACTAAAATACGCGTAAATGTCAGATTTTATCAAATGTCCTCTAATTATCCATGGAGATGGTCATATGATTTTTTTCCTTTTAAAACAATCAATATAAGCCTGTTCTATTAATCAATTTTCTAAGTATCTATCCATGTAATTCTGGTAAAACCCATACTTAGTCACAATACAATAAGTCCTCACTTAACATGTTGATAAGTTCTGCAACTTTAAGCAAATGACGTATAATGAAACCAATTCTACCATGAGCTAATTGATATAAACAGGAGTTAAGTTTTTACAGCATCTCATCAATGTTATAATAAAACGATATTGAACAAAACGATATAATTGGAGGACCTGCTGTGTATTAATTTTTGGTGTGCTGCCAGATTCAATTTAGATTCTTGCTTTGCCATTCATACATGCTATTGGGCCTTAGTTTCCTTATATTTTGCTGAGTCCCAGCTCAGGGAGAGTTTAAGAGGCCCTGATATATACAGGGAATTATAGATGTAACTTAACTGTTGAACTAAGGGGGAGGCAGATGCGACCACTGCCACCTCCTGCTCCTCTCTTGATTTCCATCCTGTGCAGTAACCATTATGCTTGAGTTCTTGAAATTGACCCTCCCAACCCCCTTCATGATTCGTCTAAACCAGTGCTGTCCAACAAAATGTTTTAACGATACAAACATTCTATATATGCACTGTCTAATATAGCAGCTGCTAGCCACATGTGGCTATTGTGCACTTGAAATATGACTGTGCCACTGAGGGACTTAATTTTAATTTTGTTTATTTTAAATTTTAATTTAAATCATCATATGTAGCTAGAGGCTACCATATTAGACAGTGCAGGTCTAGAGCAATTATGGTAATAATGCCGTTTTCCTTGCCAGCCATTGGTTTAGGAAATGGCATTTGATTCTGTCTTAAGGGAAGAATATTTGTGGCCTTCCTAATAAAGGGAAATCCCTCGTCTTCCATGGGGTGTCATTTTTGGAAGTGATCCTTCTGGAGAGCCACCTGGCACCACCACATCCTGAGGCACAGGGAAGGTTTAGGTCTTCATTGGAGGGAGTTTGCTGAGCTGGGCACAGCCTTGTGGTGCTGTTATGTCTGCCTAGTGCCCTCCCTCTCCCTGCCCAGTCACTGGACCCTGGGGTAAGCCCCACTCATACTCAAGTTCACTAGAGCTTGTCCCTACTGAGACACAAGCAGCTTCAGACCCACAAGGCGCCTATACATGCGTATTGGCCTGCTGGGCCAGCCTGCAGAGCTGCGGGCTGCAGGACAGCAAGTGCAGAGTGCTTCTGGCTTCTCCCACATGCTTTGGCCAGTGCCACCATGGCTTTGAGACTCAGCCCTTCTGGTGCCTGCTGGGCCTTGGGGAGGGGTGTACCACACACAAGGGCAGGGTGGAGAGGCCCCTGACGAAGGCCTGAGTAAACACAGTGGTGGGGAGATGAGAACTGGTGGGTCAAGTCTTCTCCCTTCCTCCTCTAAGGCAGACTTCTTGGCATCATGGTTCAGATGGCCCCTCTGAAGACATCGTTTGTGTCTGAGCAATTGCTGTGCTTATTACAGCACGGTGGCCAGCTCAGTCACACCCTGTATGTGCCTCTCTGCCTGACCACTCTTGCTGCTCTGGAACTTACTCCCCCCAAGTGTTAGCATCTAAGCTTTTGACTCTCCTTCAAGAAATCCAGTCTAAGACAAAGCTCATTCTTCACACTTCGTTTTACCAAAATTGCCCTGTGACATCAGTTCTGCTCAACACACAGTCATTTAGCACCTCCTTCTGTTTCTGGGCACCCGGGGAGACTTCAGGATGCAGTGGTGAACACAGTGGTCCTTACCTCCAGAGTCTCAGGGATAGGGGAGGTACCAAGGGAGGACAAACATCCCACTATACAGAAAGCAGGAAAAGCAAATTCTAGAAGCCTCAGGGCTTTACATCCATTGTTGATGATGGGGAGAAACTTTCCTCTACCTCCAAGCTTTCTCGGCTGGTTTAATCAAATACACATGAGACAGATTAGCAAGAGAAAATGACCAAGTTTAATTACATACGTATGTATGGGAACCCCACAGATCGTGCTTGAAAGAGTCAGACACAGAAAGGGGAGTTGAGTTATATATGACATTCTGAGCTGGGGATGAGGTAAGGCACCTGGGGGCTTCAGAAAGTCCCTGTAGAGAGAGCACATGTTCAGGAATTAGTAGTTTGCCCTGCCATATAGATAGCTACAAAGTAATTTCTAGTGATAACTCTTATCATGGGCCAGGCTCCTAATTTAAATTCTTCTAGATAGTTAAAGGGGAGAAGGGCAGGTTTCTCTTGAGCCTGCAGGGTTTTGGTTGCTTTTAATGCAAAATAATCCACATACCACTGAGGCACGTCTTGGGTGGCTCAGTCTGAAGCCCTATGCTGGTCAATTCTAAAACCTGTGAGCATGGAGAAAGGGAGCCGTGGTAAGAGTCACTAGAAATTCACATGCCAGATTATCTCTTTCCTGAAGGTCTCCTAGAGTGAATGGGCAGGGGGGCTGGTGAGGTGAGTACTCAGGTCCCACCAGTCATCTGAGAAGATGTTGGCCAAAGGCTCTTTTGGCAGCTTGTGGGTCAGCTCATGGGTCAGACAAGACACTCTCGTGGACTAGAGAGAGCCTCCCCGTCCCCAGAGAGCGTGAGCAGTGCTGGACGCCTACCTGTAATGACGTCTGGCCTTCCTTCCCACTCTGCTCTTCTGTGCCTCACTGAGCACCAGTTATCTCTTAGAGAATCTAATTTCAATGACTTGCTCAGTGTAGTAAGCATTTCTGGTGGTCTTCCCAGGTCCGGTGGCCCCTATTCACCAAGCCTGTGCACCGAGCCCCTTCTCAAGGCTGGCACCTGGGCTTCCTTACCCCTTGGACTCTGGAGTGCTTGGATGTTCATGTGCCACCAATTAACCCGTAGCCACTGCTTCACTGCTAGTGAAGGAAAGCTCAGCTCCTTGCCTGGAGTCCGGATCAACTCCCAAGGGTTGTTTACACTCCAGTGTTCCCAGGAGCGTCAGGCAGAGGCTGAGGCTTTACCTCAAATGGCACCTCGGCTGCCTTTCCCCTTCCCTACTCTGCTTTTCCGACTCCTGGGTCTGGCTGAGCCCTTCCTACTCTGACATTTCAGTGTTCTTGAATTTGAAGCCCTAGGAATTCTGAATCCAAAACGGCAAGAGCATCACCTGGGTGGGTCCTCAAGCGCTGGCCAAGAGTGCCCCTGCTCCTGGGACTCAGTGCCGGTGGGCAGGGGCAGGACCTCATGGCTGGCAGGGTGGGGTGAGGACCTACACAGTGTCAGCCACAGTGCTGCCCCTTGTAAAGCTGCTGGGGCGTTCCTGTGCCCCGGAAGGGGAAACAACATACCATACACAGCCTTATTTTGCATCTTGGAGCAAAAAACAAACTGGGAACTTCTGGGTAAGGGTAGCAGATGGAACACACGCATCTAGTTTTGTTCTCTCTCCAAAACTTCCATTACAGTCACAGTAAGTGGATATTGTAAAGGCATATACCTCCAAAGATGGGAGAACGGCAGAGGAAAGAAATAACCAAAAACCTGGAAACTGGAAGCAGGTGGATGAGTGGAAACTCTCAGCAACCCCAAGAAAGTCAAGTCCTAAACCAGCAATGGAACCACCATAAGCCATCCACAGTCATGCAGGACCCACCAAAGGTTTCTCTGAGAGCAGCACCTGGTACCTCAGGAGAGGTGACGGAGAGGAGGGAGGCCAACAAAGAGGGCTGCAGGGTGCTGTTCAGACCCTTGGCTTCCTCCCTGCTCTGCACAGCTGTCTCCCCATTGCAGTAGACTGGAGGGTCACCCCTGGAGTGGGTAAATCAGAGGGTCTCAGCACTGGGGCATCAGGCAAAGGTGAGCATGGGGGTACCAAACTGAAACAGGACACTAAGGAAACACTGAGATACCTCTGTCCCCCACTAGCCCGCTTCTCTACTCGGCTCCTCGCTGGAAAAACTGATATCGGGGGCCCGCAACAAGTAGCCTAGCCAGACATCCCCATGAAGAAGTAGAGGTGGGGGCTCACCCAGCCTCCAGCCCCATAGGAGGAAAACCACCAGTGCGCTTCCTGAAAACGCTGGGGTGATCGTTTGGGAAAACGCTGGAAAACGCTGGGGCTGGCTGGGGGCTGGTGTCCAAGGGCCAGTTCAGGCTCCTCTGAGGTGACTTTAGAGGGCTGTCAAGCAGCTCTGTGATGTTCTTTCTAGAATGTGGAGACCCTGAAGTCTCTTGACTTCTGCTTTGGGGCTTTAACCAACACTAGGAAAAATCTCTTTCCACATCTTTCTGAACAAGATTCAGCAGCATAAGGCTTTTATCTATATATATGAAGATAAATAGCAGAGGAAATACTAAAGGGTTGAAAACTGTTGCTTCCAGGAAGTAGAACTGGGGAGTAAGAAGGATGGGACAGGGCATTATTTTTCATAATAAGTCTTTTTGTATGATTTCATTTTTAAAAGATGTGCTGGTATCAGTTAGATCACACAAATAAAAACTGCAAAACAAATCCAGGAATTCCCTTGCCCAGGCCTGTCCTCGGTGATTTGGGGGCACGGGGGTGCGCACTCTGAATTCCATCACGCAGTTACTCACTCCTGCCCACCGCTGCAGACATAGTCCAGAGTCCCTGAGCAGGGAAGCGAGGGTAGGGATGGAGGGAGCTGCTGTGAAATTGTAAGCTTTCTGGTCCTTAGCCCTAGGGGAGAAGCTGTGAGGTGTTTGCTCTCAGAACTAGGATTCCCAGAAGCTTTTAGATGATCAGGGAAAGGCCGAGGCTCCTGATGGAGACCACAGCCTCTCAAAGTGAAAAGACCAGAGGGACAGGCTGGCTGGAGGGTCGAGCTGTGGGCAGGGTCCGGGCCTCCATTCCCTTTGTGTCAAATGGCAGGGGAGGGAGGAGTCCAGACACTGAGGTCAGCCCTGCAGCTGGCTCCCACCTCCTGGTCTCTGTCTCCACTTCCATGCTCTTCGTGGGCCTGGCCTGCAGCGAAAGCTGCTCCTGTCTCCAATGAGGGCTGCCCCAAGCACACTTCCCTGCTTAGAGTCTGTGTTGGGGGCAGCTACCAGCCACATTGGGTGTCTGGGTGGCCCAGGCCTCCCACAGACTCTCCACCCTCACACCATTGGTCAGCTCTGCTGGATGCAAGGAATCACAGTTTATCTGAGGAAACGGGACGGCAGGCCTTGCAGCCAGGTGCCAGGGCTTATGGGTTGGGTTGCATGGTGGGGTCTCAAACCTGACAGTTCTTGTCAGACTGGCTGGCTCAGCTGGCTGGGGGACTCAGGCAAAGCTGAACAACCTGGCTTGGCACAGCCAGGAGTCTTCCAGCAGAACGGCAGTTCTTAAGACCCCCAGGCAGCTCTTGGGGGGATCCAGGGGAGGCTCCCACCTCCTGCTCTGAACAGCCCCTGCCTCACTTCCTACTGCACAGTTTTTAAACTTTTCTGTGCCAACGATCCCTTTGGATTCTGGTGCAGCCTATGGAGTGTTTTCAATGCATAAAATAAAATACACAGGATTATAAAGGAAACCAGTTACAGTGAAATAGTGCTACTAAAATATTAAATAATAAATTTGTGGTGGAGTAACATGCAGGACTCTTCATTAATGATCGACAAGATCTGGTGGCAGGTCTGAGCAGGGCCGTAATTTTGAAGTAGTGATGAACAAAACCAATATTGTGCCATTATCCGCACAACTCTACTGTCATATAAAAGTAGCAGTGATTTCCTTTAGTGACAAAGTTGCAGGTAAGACTGTGGGGTTTAGTCTGAGTTTACAGTGAAGGGAAGTGCTACATTTCAGCTAGAGGTTAGTGCAAAGAACAATATCATCTTTTTCTCACTTGAGTTCATGGATGCCCTGAATTCTACCTGCCAACCCCAGGCGAAGCACCCTGCCCTGTCTGCCAGCGTCTGTACTTCATAGCTTCTGCTCATCATAGCCCTTGCCACCGGGCTTCTCTCCTGTGCCCCTCTGCCCCTAATCAACAAATCCCTGTACCTCCCCAACACCAGCTCTTCTCCCCACTTTTCAGGGGCTCACACAGGTCTGACTGGGCCTGAATCCAGATCTTGACTCCAGCAGCTGCAGGTTGGAGAAGGTAGGAGAGTTTGCTCCCAGGCCCAGGCGCAAAGCAGCAGCAACATGCGGAGCAGACAGAGCTTGGAGCAAGCAGGAGAGGAAGGGCGTGACTTACCTGTGAGTCCAGGTGTGTGGGTAGACAGCACTGGCATAAAGATGCAGGTCGGATGTCTATGATTTTATGTTAGGCAGCGTTTTAAAAAATCCCCCAGGCCAAGTAAATCAGAGTCTCTGCGAGTAGGCTTCAGGCACCCTAATTTGTTAAACTCCCAGGTGATTCCAGTGTGCCTCAGGGGCTTGATGTGAAGGTATGGGACAGAGTGATGGGCAGAAAGAGAGAGGAGAGAGGCCCCAGAGGGCTCTCAGAGGTATGAGGTGTGATCAGAAATACCGTGATGTGATGCTGCTGCCAAGTGCCATCCAACGGAAAGGCAGGGATCTTCAATACCGGAAGTGGCACGGTCGAACCTTAGTAACAGTGTGTGACAAGTTTCAGCTTGTTCGGTGCAATCAGTTGTGTGTGTGCTATGGTTGACAGAAGGTGTGTTTTAAAGTGTGTCGTAAATGATGGATCATGAACAATGCATTAACACGAAATGGGCAAACAGTTTCATCCTCCATCATGACAACGCTCTGTGTCACACATCACTTCTGGTTTATGGCAATTTCTGTCAAATAAAAACATTACGGTGTGTCCTCATCCACTTTATTCACTGAATCTGGCACTGTGCGACTTCTGGTTCTTCCCCAAAGTCAAAAATGACCATGAAAGGCAAACATTTTGAATCGATTCAGAACATCAAGGCAGCTATGGCAGCGCAACTAAAGACACTCACAAAAGAGGACTTCCAGAACTGCTTCAGGAAATGGCAAGAATGATGGGTTAATTGTGTTCAAAGCGAGGGGGAGTATTTTGAGGGGGATTAATGGCAATGTGTCTTTTACTGTAATAATTTTTTTTAAAATTTAAACATTCACTGTATTTTTTGATCACACCATGTACATCTGTGTGCTGACTGAGAGCTCAGCCAGAGCCTCAACTGTACTAAGTGAGGAAGGAAAAGACAGGAGAGAAGACTGGGGTCCCCTGAAATTTTCTGCTGAGTTAGAGAACTCAATGTGGAGGGTGCCAGCCATCACCAGTGCCTGACTTTGGCTGCCTGAAACAGCCAGCAGCTCCTGGAATGAGCTGGTCTTCCAAGAGGAGAGAATGAGCACCTTCCCTACCAACCCCCTGCCCTGCAAATAACCAACCCCAATGTCCCCTGAAGGCGGGGAAGCTGGGGGGACTCACTGTGCTTGGGTGGAGAGCTCATGTCCCCTCTCTGGGAAAGGGCTGTGACTCTTGTACCTGTCTTGCCTCCAGCTGTCCATCTGCCCTCACCCCAAGAGGGCTTGGGTAGGGGCCCGTTCTGCCACAAAGTGGACCATGAGCCGACAAGAAGTGCCTTGGCTCCACAGGGAGAAGGGAAGCCCTATTGTGCATCCCAAGGCCTCAGCAACCAGGTAAAGGAGAAGGGGGCCGACACTGCTGAAGCCTGCTGGGTTCCAGGCACTGTGCGGGGGATTCATGTCGCCTGTCAAATTAAAGCATTGCACCCAATGAGGCTGGCATTTCTGTCTCCATTTTATAGATAAGGAAGGAGGCTAAGAGGACAAGACTCCGCATGGTGGTACAGGCCTGAGTGATCCCAGTATCCTTGGGGGATGGTGCAGGCATTTGTGCTGTACAAACATTGCTGCCCCATGTGAGGCCAGGATGTCCCTTCTCTTGCTTCAGCAGCCCCTGCAAGCTTGGGATCCTGACTGGGGGAGACATGCTAGAGCCCTGTACACACTTTCTCATGAATGAAGCAGGTGTTAGTACCCTCATTCTACAAGTGAGGAAACTGAGTCTCAGAGATGCATGACTCCTTGTCACTTCCCAGATCCTTACAGCAGACGGGGCAAGGATGGAAAGCCAGCCGAGGTCCCCCAACCTGCTATGCTGACATGAGAAGGAATATACAATGTTTACAGCTTTGGAATTCTTCCCGCAAAGCTGACATGTCTCCAGTCACATCAAAAGACAAAATCAATTCAAATGCAGGGGTTTTCATTTGGAAATCTTCCAGTGCCGCTCATGCAATGCTCAGCTAAACGAGGGCTTGAGGGGTGGTCACTGAGAAAAGACCCAGGCACACATTATGTCAACATGAGTCTTCACTAAGAACATCTCCGTGTTTCGTGTAGATTTCCATCCTGCCCTATTTGTCTTCCCTACCTGTCCTCTCTGAGTGGTCAGAAATCACTCCCGGCTGTCATAAATCAAAGTGCGTGCTTCCTCCCTTTCCCTCTCCCTCAGATGAATGCCTCATTTTGTTGGGAACAGCTTAGGAACTTGGTTGACATTAACTAAATCATTTTGAGGAAGAAAAGTGCTTCTCCTGCTTTTCTAGCATATTACCAAAAGGTCAAAAAAAGCACATAATTCCCGGGGTAAATGGAGCCTCTCTGTGTGCCCCAATTAGAGGGTTCTGTGTGCCAGCTAGGAAATGTCAAAGGTACAAGGAACAGATTTCACGTTTTTTTTTAATTGAGATATAATTGATATATAACATTACATTAGTTTCAGGTGTACAACATAATAATTTGATATTTGTATATATTGCAAAATGATCACCACAATAAGTCTAGTTAACGTACATCACCACAAATAGTTAGAAAATTTTGTTTTTGTGAGGAGAACTTTTAAGCTCTACTGTTTTAGCAATTTTCAAATATACAATCCAATATTATTAACTATAGTCACCAGGGTGTACATTACACCACAACTTATCTTACAACTGGAAGTTTATGTCTTTTGACTACGTTTACCCATTTTACACCCTGTATTTTTTTAAAATCCAGCAGTGAGTTCTTGCTTTTGATGGGCTGCTGGGTTTGCCCACGGTATGTGAAATACAGGGCTGCCCACTTGATGGTGATTTTTACACCCACATGCCTCTCCAGGGTGTATAATCAATTTTCAAGTTAAAAGTTTGTTCTTTTGGCCTTACTCATGTTATCCTTGGCTTTCTGCTTCCTAATTCCTCTCCCGTGCCTGTTAAATGGCCCTGACCACCTCAACAGAAGCCTCCAGCTAAGAGGAAGAAGAGGCTGCTTTCTGGGGGTGACTATCGTTTGCCTCCTGCTTATGCAGCAAACTCACCCAGGGTAGCTGCTGTGACTGATGCCAGCATGGCTCAGAGCACGGTACACTGCTACAGTTTGATGAGTGCATGGCTCGTGGATGGGTATGAAGTTGGAGATCCCAGACTGGACTCACTGAGACAGCACACATGGACCAGGCAGGAGCAGTATAGGGGACAGCTCTGAAATGCACCGGTGCAGGACCCTGGGCCAGGAATGAGGGCTCCAGGATATGCCAAGCCCAGGAGCCACCACAGGTGTTCCTGTGGGGACAGGAAATAATCCCACAGTGTTGTGTAGACGCTGCCCTATGGCTCTCCCCCTGCCTGCCTCCTTTGCTAGCGTAGGCTGCTCAGTAGGGGACTCAGAGGGAGCATCCTGGAGTGGGGAGTAAGGGTGGGAGGAAACACAGAAAGAGAGGTGGGCCACAAAGACCAAAGGACTCCTGGATGTCTCTGGGGACATTAGAGGGACAACTGGGCCACTTAGCTGGCTCCCGTGAGCAGATACACACTGGTGGTGGGGGGTATGGATGGCACCGCTAGGCCCAGGGCAGGTAAAAAGGCACAGCTCCACCTGCTGCCCTATTGTGTAAAGCAGTAGTCAAGCAAGGATTTTCTGAGTGTCTGCATTTATGTCCCCCTCTCAGACCATGGGAAGGAGGGCCCTATCCTGATAGAGTTTGCTTGGAACCCAGTAGGTTCCAGGTATGGAGGGCCCAGGTGAGCTGCTGGCCAGGTGCCTACGGGAATATGCTTGTTGAGACATTTAATATTCCCCGGGAAACAGCTCCCGGGAGTTTCCCAGGAGTCTCTGGGTAACCAGATAGCCCTTGCCAGCCCCAGGATGAGGAAACTGATCCTCAGCAGCAGACAGGATGGCAATGGCATTACAGAGCTGCCTGCTGGGCCAGGCTGGAGGGCAGCGAGACGTGCTTCCCCGGACGTGGGGTGCTATGGCAAGAAATACAGAAATGCAGGGGCCAGGGACCTCCTGCCTTTCTGGGTTTTCTGTCAGCTTTTCTTACAAAGGCTTTCAGGACTTCTCACTAAGGATGGGAATTCTGGGGCTCAGAAAACCTGTAAATAAAGGTGGCGTTGGGGGCCTGTGGACAGTGGCCATGATGCTGGTTGATTCCAGTCCCTCAACAAGTGTGTGTTACGTGTCTGCTGAGGGCCCACTGCTGAGTTGTTTATAACTCCTACTTGATCTAACAAAGAACATCACACCCCTTCCCTCCCTGTCCCCCCCGGGCTGTGCAGACACCCAGGCCCTCTATGCCACCCCAGAGCAGCTCTTAAGCCTCCCACTTCCTGTGCCCTAGTGCTTCCCCGAGGGTGAGAGGCCTGGAAAGCTTTTCCCACCTCCATCCATGCCAGCGAGGTGTGAAGAGCAGTGCATAGCTCTGTCAGTGCAGAGCTGTGAGCGAGGGCCCCAGGTGCCACAACACACACTCAACCCTTTCAGATCTCCCTGGCATGGTGGGTGGGAGTGGGGGTGGGTGGGAGGGGAATGAGTGTGATCTCCCATAGACCCCCCAGGCCAGGCTGAGCAGAAGGATGGCTGGGGCTCGTCCATGGAATCCACGGAGGCTTGCCAGGCAGAGAGCTGGCATCAATGCCCATCCAGGGCTCAGGCCATCCCTCCACGAGCAGCCCCTGTGTGAGGACATCAAGGATCAAAACACGCCCAAGTGAACTGGAAGTCCTGTCCTGCTGGCGTGTTGGGGGAGTCCCACATTGTTTACTGGTTACAGTGGCAGGTGGGGGTGGGGTGAGGGGTGACACATGTCTACTCTATCACCCTTCCCTGCCCTGCTCTCTGGCATGCCCACATGTCTCAAGACACCCTCTGGCTTCCAGGTCAGTGTTGCCATTGGGAGGTAGAAGACCAGAAAGCAGGAGACAGAGAGGAGGACAGTGGGAATTCACACCGTGAGCTCTGCTCACCATGGCACCTCTGCCAGCGGGCATGTCCCCACCGAGGCTCCAGCTCCCACCCATGAGAACCATCTCTCTGTGGTACCCTGCTGAACAGCCCCAGGCCCTGGGGTACCAGCACCGCCTTCTTCCTACTGTCCGTCCAGCCTTGGGCATGGCAGTGCAACCGGCTGTTGCTACTCTGTGGGTTGCCTCAGTGTCCCCTCAGATCGGCTTCCACCACCTATTGCACCTCCCTCATTCTGTGTGTGTGGGTGAATCACCTGATTCAGTAGGTCTGGAGCATTTCTAACAAGCTCCAGGTGACACTGATGTGCCTGGTCCTCGGGCCACATTTTGAGAAGAAAGGACCAGGGAGATTTTTATTTTTCTGATACAATATGCCGAGCACTCTGCCGGGCAGTAAGTCACAAAGGTGAAACAAGTAGACCTGTTTACGGACCACAGCGGGAGACAGACACAATCAGCTGACAGTCACTATAAATGACACTATTGCGAGGGCTCCAAATGATGGGCAGGAGGCTGTGAACAGGGGGTCCTCAGGATGGCTTCCTGGACTCCTTGTGGAGGTGGTGTTAGAGCTGAGACCCAGAGAAGGGGCAGCGGAAGTTGTCAGCAGCAGCGTGTGAGCAGAGGCTGGTGATAGAGAGACTGTGTATTCTGTGGTCTGAGAGGAGGCCAGCCCAGCTAGAGCCCAGGGATGAAGCTGTGGAAGCTCAGGTCCCCCAGGCACCGAGCTGGTTCCTCCTCCTCCAGCAAGAGGGGATGCACCTGAACTCGACTCCCCGAATCCGTGTGCTTAGGCCTCTCTTTGCCCCAGGGCCTGAGTCCAGCTTTCAGTAAGGTCTCCAGGTGCTGGCAGCTGGTGCTCAGACACCTCTCTGCTCAACTGGCAGCTACACCCAGACTGCCTGGCGCCGGAGTTTGGCTGCTCTTTTCCCAAAACAAGGCTGTTCTGGTCACACACTACAAAGGGGCAGGAGCAGTCCTTGCCCTGGCACAGCCCCCTGGTGTGATGGCAGCCTGGCGCACGTACGCAGACACTGAGGGGGACAGCATGCCTCCGCGTGCTGACCTTTGCTGTTTTAGTTTCCCCAATGAAACCCACTTCTTAACCCCATATGCCAGTGACATTGTAGTATTTCCTCCACCCCCTCACACATTAGGGTTTTTCTATGTTTTAAGAGCAGCAGAAGCCACTGAAGCGTTAAGCAAGGGGTTGTCTGACAGAATTTGTGTTTCCAAACACCATTAGGGCTGCAGCATGAAGAATGGGCTGTAAGGAGAGGGGCAAGAGACAGGGGAGAGCATGGCGGGAGGAGCTGTGTGAGGGTAGGCCACCCTGTTAGCAGCTCAGGGGGCCCTGGGGCCGTGGGTGCACCAAGAGCCAGTGGCTGGCTCTGAGTGCTGAGGTCGCGGTGCTGGGAGAGGAAGAGCCGCTAGGCCTGTCTCTGAGGGAGCAGCCATTAGCCGAGGAAGCGGGGAAGGATTTGTAGAGCCATTCCCTGTTTGTCTTGGCACTGCAATTCCTGGACGGAGTGGGGCACATGGGACTATTGGTGGGGCAGCCAGGAGGGCCATCAGGAGGCTGGACCCCACTCTGGGCCACAGCTGGGAAGAGACCCGAGGGGAAGAGTGGGGAGTAGAAGTGGGGCTTATGGGCAGGGACACAGCTGGGCGCCTGGGCAGACAGGAGCTGCCTAGTTTAAGGCGAGGAATGGAAGGCCGGGGCTCCCCACCTCACACCTGTGGCTTACAGCGTAGACAGCTTGGGGAGTGGTGGCCCGAGGGAACAGTCCACCACTCTGTCCTTACAGGCTGAGCAGCACACAGCCCTCCTGGCTCAGCCTGGACAGCAGGCTCCGGGCCGGTGTGGGGTGCAGAGGAGAGGAGCGTGAGGGCCCTGGTGGGCCCTTCCTAGAGGACGTGGTGGGAACTCAGGCCCTGAGGAAAGTCAGCATCACCCCTGAGGGCAGCTGTGTGTCAGCCATAAAGAAAGGACACCTAAGCAGAGATGGGCCTCCGAAGGCCCCGGGCACGGTGTGTTCAGGTCCCCGGGCCTTTCGGCATTGCTTTGAGGGCTTGGCGCTCTGGGTATGTGGTCCCTCCGTGGCTGTTCCATTGACCATCATTTCAATCTGGTGCTGGCTGCCTCACCTGCATTCTCTCCTAATTATCACGTTGGAAAGTGGAATGGGAGGAACTTCGTGTTAGCTCAGAATTGCTCCCAGCGGAGAATAATAGGTAACTGCCCATCGTGGAAAGCCAGCAGTTAGCAAGTCCATGCTGGGCTTTGAGAGAAAGTGAAGCCAGTCCCTCAGCCTCACCCGCTGCCCAAGGTGAACCTCTGAGTCGAAGACCTGGAATGGAAGAGAAAGTGCATCTGAGCTGCACATTGGCCCCTGTGGGAAGGGAAGCTTCTGAGTGTGGGTACAGCCACCCCGGCCCAAATCGGCAGCTCTAGAAAAGCTGTGAAGACTGGAGGGGACCCCTGGAAGAGAAGGTGGTATATCTCTCCACTCCGGGGCTCCATGCCTCAGGACACAGCTCCCGGGTATGATGTCCCTGGAAGCCAGCAGACACCCCCTGGAAAGGGTACTCAGCTTCCACCCTCCCCACCTCTGGGGCTCGAAGCTTCTGCTCCTGCTACCTCTTCCAAGGGGGCAAAATGCAGACCTGGGGTCCCCTCCACTTCTGACATTCACTTGGGCCAGGATTACTGGCCTGGGTGATCTCCGGGTCTCTATCAGCTTTGCGTTTTTGGTGGTTTTGTTTGTTTGTTTTAACATTTATACATCAATAAAAAAGTTTATTATCAAAAAACAACAAACAAAAATGCTTTGTGATCTGATCTCACCTGATTGTAAGATCTCTCTCCATATATATCCTGGCTCATCCTCAGCTTCTTCGTCTGTGAAATGGATGACCAGTGTTGGTTCTATGCAGGGTGGTTGTAAACATGCGATGGGCTTATATGGGACGGATGTGAAGGTGGGGTGCCCTGTGGAAAGGGGGAGTCTGGGCTTATAGGTTCACCTGCCCACTGGACAGCCCTGGGGTTTTGGGGGACAGCAGAGGCTGTTCTTGAGCTTGTGGAAGAAAGAGCCTGGTCAGAGGGGAGGACAAAAAGCCTTCTGCCCAGTGTCCAGGAGTCTGAGCCTAAAATTTCCCCTCAAACACACACACACACACACACACACACACACACACACACACACACGCCACCATCATCAGGGACCTGTGTCTGAGGGGGTGGTGGCACCGAGCGACTGGGCATGTGTACTCCCAGTCCTACTTAAAGGTGGGGACAGACCCTGTGGCTGTGAGTCACCATAACTGTGACACTGTCTTTTTCTTTGTGCTTCACTGGACACAGAGCAGCCACCAGCCCAAAGCTGGGTCCACACTGGTTGTAGGAGCAGGAGGCCAGCAGACTGGGCAGGGTGTGGAGGAAAGTCGGGACGCTGGGCGCAGCTAACATCCTCAGTGCTCTGTGCTCTTGTCTTCTCTGTGGGCTCAAGAAAGGACCACCCCACCTCAGGATGAACCCTCCTTCGGGGCCAAGAGTCCCACCGGCCCTGGCCCAGGAACCCAGCTGCATGGCCAGCCCGGCCTCACCCAGCAAGTGGGACAGCTCCCAGAGCAGCGCCTCCAGCCTGGACCAACCTCTGCCCGTCAGTCCCACGGTAAGCCTGGGGCGAGCATGTGCTGGCATGTAGCCTTCCCTCCCCCATCCTGATCCCTCTCCTGAGGACACACAGGGGCTTTGATCGGGAGATGGAAAAGGCCTGCACTCTGCTGTGAGATCTTGGGCATATTGCTGGACCTCTCTGAGCCTGCCCTACACAAAGAGGCCACTGAAAGAGAGTGTGGGCAACATTTTTCCTTGAGGAGGCCATCTGAGGAATAGAAAGGCCAGCCCTGAAGGACAAGGGGCTGGAATGGCCCAGACCTGTCCTTGACTGCATCCACTCGTTTCTGAGGGTGGTGGGTGCCCCATGGAGCATACCAGAGAAGAAGGCATACTCTGGGTTTCTGGATTTGTCCAGCCCAGAATGAGGCATGGGATGCATTCTGCTGTCTCCATCATTCTAGCCAGAGCCTCAGGGCCATACCCATTAACTGGAGGAAGGCTGAGGGCACCGTCAGGATGCAGGGATGCTGGCCTAGGACCTGGACAGGATGGGAAGGTTCCTGTAGCTAGAGGGGTATAGAGACTAAGAAAGGAGCTTGAGAGGGAGGTGTCTTTAAATCTCTTTATACTGGTTTCAGTGTCATGACCTCCCTGCAGTGACCCTGGGAGGCCTAACCTTTCCTTTTAAAGGGGAATTCTTTCCCTCTCTCTCATGCCAGCCCTACCCTGTTATACTCTGGGGCAATACAACCTCTTTGAGTCTCAGGAGGGGGTGAGACTCCAGAGGAGAGGGGCTCCACTGCCCTCCACCGCCCGAGAATCGAGGGCCCTGGAATGCCATTGCTGACTGTCTTGGCACCTGGGACAAGGCCCATATAGCAGAGAGGAACCCTCCTAAGAGTTGGCTCTGCCATGTCCCTCCTTGCCAGACATGTGTCGGTCTGTCCAACAGGAGATCTGAGCCGGCTCCTAGAAGACTTCTGCCTCTGTGCCACGGTGTAGGAGTTTGGGCTCAACTTCAGGGAGACCTACATTTCCATTCCAGCTCAGCCACTTGCTAGCTGTGTGGGCAAGTGACTTTGGCACTCTGAGCCTCAGTGTCCCCACCTGCCCTACCGGGAACACTAACCCTCCTTTCTCAGGGCTATTTGAAGGTGACAGGATTCGTGATGCCCGTTTCTCTGTCTACCCACAGGCCCCCGGGGCTCAGGCGGCTGCCTGGGTCCCCTTCCCCACAGTCGATGTTCCGGACCACGCCCACTACACTCTAGGCACCGTGATCCTGCTGGTGGGGCTCACGGGGATGCTGGGAAATCTGACAGTCATCTATACTTTCTGCAGGTGCCGGGTTGGTGGGGCTGGGGCCTGGGCACTGAGGGTGGCCAGCCATGCAGAGACAGGGCAGGAATGCTGGCACTAGCTCTGTAGGGCACTGTTGAGCTTGGGCAGTTAGGCCAGGGCCAAGCCCTCACTGGTCTTAGGCCCAGGCCTCTATCTTTAAGCTCAGGGAAGGGGCTGAAAGGTACTCCAGGGCAGTTCAAGTGGCACATGTCAACTGGGCCCCAGATGCAGCCTCTGTATAGGGTGGTAGTCCTTAGGACACTTGGGTCTTTGCCAGTTCTGCCCTGCTCTCAGCTCACCTCCACCATTATCTGCCCTGGTGAGAAGCTTCCCTCTGCCTCAAAGAGCAGCCCTGGCACCAGGGCCCTGAGTCCTCAAGCCCCTCAGCAGCTACCCCTTCTTTCCACACCTGCCCTATTCGCAGGCTGAGTGGCTGAGACAGGCAGGCAGACAAGTGAAGCCTTGGCTCTGTCACCTGTTAGCTGAATGACCGTGGGCAAGTCATTTATCCTCTTGAGCCCATGTATCTTGTCTGCAAACTGGAGTTGTATTGTACTTCATGGAGTCAATGTAATGATTAAGTTCATGTATGTGCAGTGCTCGGCAGATGGATTTGAATCCTGGCTATGCCGCTTACTGAGTTTTGTGATCTGGAGTGAACTACATTATACATGGGAGCTCAGTGTTCTTATCTGGAAAGTGGGCGGGGGAGGTAGATGCAAAGATGGATTATTACAGGAGACGAAGTTTGTGAAAATGCCTGGTCCATGGAGCAGAATCGCCAGCTCCATTGCCCTTTGCCACCCCCGAGGGTGACAAATGAAGACAGCTGTGCTGAGCAGGGCCCAGACCGTAATCCTGAAGAAGGGGAATGAGGACGGTGCCTGAGAAGGAAGGAGGCACAGTCTGGCTACATGGGAAGAGGAGCCTAGGGAGAAGCCACTCAGGAGAACTTGGCCTGGAGGGGCTCAGAGAAATGAGGGTGTGTCCAAGGAGAGAGAATGGGCCATGCAGAGGGTGAGAAGAAGTAACGGATGCCCCCCCAAACCAGCTTCTGCTGGGCTGAGCAAAGCTCTGGGGAGGCATTGCTCTCTGCTTCATTCTGAGGGAAATACCGTCAAAAGACAAGGGTCTCACTTCTCAGGCTGCACTGCTGGGCACCAGAGCTGTTCAGCTGGTACTTGCCGAGCAGTGAGATGGCCCAGTGGCTCATGTCTGTGTGCCTGGGCCTGTGTGCACATGTGCATGTGTGCATGTCTAGTGCAGGGCTGCTCCCCAACAGAAGCACCTGCTGACAGCTTCCCACCCCTCACAGGAGCAGAGGCCTCAGGACACCTGCCAACATGTTCATTATCAACCTTGCGGTCAGCGACTTCCTCATGTCCTTCACCCAGGCCCCCGTTGTCTTCGCCAGCAGCCTCTACAAACGGTGGCTCTTTGGGGAGGCAGGTAGACACTCACGGCTTCCTTTTGCTGGAGGGGGGAGGTTTGTGGCAGGGGATGCCCACAGTGCATGGTGGCCCAGAGAAGGAGGTGATTTGCTCTTCCTTGGCAGAGTGGGTAGCCGCTCTCATCCCATCAGTGAGCAACAGGAAAGACTCAGATTGCAGTCCTGAGGACTCTGCCAACCTCTGTCAAATGCAGAAGTAGGCCGGGTGGAGAGGGGCTCAGCCTTCTTTTCTTGAGAGGTGAGGGCTGGAGCTGAGTACAGGCCATCCCCAGATCCTTCCTCCCCTGGGGTACCTGCTGGGCTCCCTGCCAAGGGCTGAGGTCAGGAAGCTGTGCCCACAGGCTGCGAGTTCTATGGTTTCTGTGGGGCTCTCTTTGGCATTACCTCCATGATTACCCTGACGGCCATCGCCCTGGACCGATACCTGGTGATCACACGCCCCCTGGCAGCCATCGGGGTGGTGTCCAAGAGGCGGGCGGCGCTTGTCCTTCTGGGGGTCTGGCTCTACGCCCTGGCCTGGAGTCTTCCACCCTTCTTTGGCTGGAGTAAGTGGGCTGGGGGAAGCAGGGGAGGGGAGGATAAAGTCTGGGAGGGATGGTTGGTAGACATGGGTTGACCAGCTGGCAGGAGGAGCCAGGAGACTGCCTGAGCCTCAGGAAGATGGGCATTTAGGGAGCATGACTAGCAGCAGGGGAAATTGAGACATCAGCTATCAGAGGATGACCTGGGCTCCCATCCCTCGATACCGAGGGGAAGACCATGTGGTTCCAGGGTGGTGGGAAGTAACAGGTACGTGCTGAGCTTGCAGTGAGTCAGACAGCAGGAGTTAGGCTGTGAGGCCTCAGCAGTTAGGAGGGTCAGCAGCAAGGCAGCCGCCCTTCTGAGGCAGGACCAGGGAGCTGGCTGAAGCCCAGGGAGGTAGGACCCTGGGGCTCTGGTGAGGGCTCTACTCCAAACTGGCAAGAACCAGCAGCAGTGGGCTTTGCCACTTGTCTCCTGAGCTGGTGCCCTTGCCAGAACTGGCTTAGAAAGCTCCCCTCCACGTGCCCCAGCTTCCTCACTTCCCTGGGCAGGGCTGGGGCTGGGGCCAGGGTTTCAGGATCCCAGACCCCACCTCCAAAGCCCCTGCTGGGTGAGGAGCCTGAAGCAGCACTGCCCAGACACTGAGCACCTGCTCCTGGCTCCCAGGTGCGTATGTGCCCGAGGGGCTGCTGACCTCCTGCTCTTGGGACTACATGGACTTCACACCATCGGTCCGTGCCTACACCATGCTGCTCTTCTGCTTCGTGTTCTTCCTCCCTCTTCTTGTCATCATCTACTGCTACATCTTCATCTTCAGGGCCATCCGGGAGACGGGCCAGTAAGAGCTGGGCATGCAGGAGGGGCTAGATGGGGGTGGCGTGTCCCTGCACCAGAGGCTCACGTCCGCACCCACCCCAGGGGTATCCCAGCTCCAGATGGGCAAAGACACGCTGAGCCCCTGTGCTTGTGGGGTAGGTGTCTTGAGACCAGCACAGCCTGGTGCCTAGAGAAATCTCAGGAGACAGAGTCTTCTTAGGACGGAGCCTTTAGGCGTGTCAGGGGGCCTGGGGGGCAGAGAATACATTGCAGATGGAACCACAGGGAGACTTCTTAGGCTTGATATAATGGAGAACTTTCTGGGTTTCAGGGCTGCCTGCACTGGAAGGGATGGCCAGGTCCAGGGAGGCTCCCTGACAGTGGCCATGACCCTGTCACTCACTGCAACCCAAGTGGGGTCAGACCCAGACTCTGCATCTTTCCTAGGGCTCTCCAGACTTTTGGGGCCTGTGAGGGCCTCAGTGAGTTGCCCAGGCAACAGCAGCGGCTGCAGAGCGAGTGGAAAATGGCCAAGATTGTGCTGCTGGTCATCTTTCTCTTCGTGTTGTCCTGGGCCCCCTACTCTACTGTGGCCCTGATGGCCTTTGCTGGGTGAGCAATGGCTAAGGGGCTGGGGCTGGGGAAGAAGGGGTGGGGGAGGGGGCCCTGGGGCAGCCTCTCCCTTTCCAGCCCAAGTTCAAGCCAGCCATCCTCACACACTAAGTCTAGCCTCACAGCCTTCTTTTCCCCCTGCTGTGAGATGTTTCTTCCACTGGAGCTGAGCCTGCCTGGTTCCTGAAGGCACTAGGACACAGGCTGGGGGAGCTCCAGGCCACCTTGGATTTGGCCTGAGGGGCTGAAGGGTTCCCAGGTCCTTCTAGATCCCTTGGGAATACATGGCTCTCCCTGAGGTTCTAGTACTCTCTTCACCTGGGCACACAGCCAAGGGTTCTGCTCACCTCCTGCCCTTTAGTCCTTTGTGACGAGTGGCTGGGGACTTTGACATTTGCAGCAGTGCGGATGTGGGCCAGATTTCAGAAACACTTTTGAGACAGGGAGAGCTATTAATCCTTGGAAGCATTTGGGTATGAGACCTTGTGTAGGAATGGTCCCCTGTGGGCCCCTCTGTGAAGTTACCCTCAGGGAGCCAGGGGAGCCATGGGCATCAGGGTTGGAGTGGGGCATGGAGATCGCTGAGCAGAGGGCCAGGGCCATTGGGGTTGGAGAGGGTTTATTGTTGGCAGCATGGGATCCAGTTTTCCTCCCAGTTCCCCCTCACCGGCTCTCTGGGTTCCCAGTCACCTCACATCAGAATTCTCCCTGGTATTGAAGTCTGTCCCACGGGGCTGACGTGGCCGTGACAGTTTGGGCCAGGCTGGGCTCTGCCACTGGTAGGGCCTGGCCTAGAGGAAGATTCCTGAGAGGGTGGGTGGGCTGTGGGGTCTCTGGGGAGGGCCCGCTGGCAGGGGGAAACAGCTTCTCTGTCCTAGGTACTCGCATGTCCTGACGCCCTACATGAACTCGGTGCCAGCCATCATCGCCAAGGCCTCTGCCATCCACAACCCCATCATTTACGCCATTACCCACCCCAAGTACAGGTGCAGACCTCCTCCAGGGCCAGGTCCCCAGGCCCACCCTCATGGTCATGGGGGTCCTGGGCCTGTGAATGGCGGTGGAGGCCACCATCTTTCCTGTCTCTTGTGTACGCATTGGGCGGGGGCCTCTGGCAGCTGGGAGCAGCCAGTGATACTGGGTGGGGTCTAGAGCCGATGTGACCCCTTTGCTGCTTCAGCTTTCCAGGGGGCTCAGCTTGGAGGGATATCAGGGCAGTGTCCGGTCCTAAGTAGGGATTTTCGGAGTCAAGGCCAAAAGGCAGCCATGATGGCCCATCAGCAGTGCTGCCCCCTAAAGAAGAAGAAGCCCCCAGACAGCAACATCCTGGAGAGACCACAGCAGGGAGAGCTCAGCTCCACGTCAGGGGCCCTGGCAGAGGCCCAGGGATGGTTCTGGCCCTGAGTGCCCTCTGCTGAAAGTCCCAGCACCAGGCCTCTCCCACCAGAGGGCCTTCAGTGCTTCCTTTTGCCTGGTGGTGTCAGTAACTCCCCGCCCTGCTGAGGTCAGCTGCAGGCCTTAGCCTATCCAGCTCAGAGGTCCCCATTTGCAGAGATGTGGCTTGGGCTAGCTACTTGGGGGCTGGAACCGATCACCTGGCTGAGCCTGCTACCCTAAGGCTCTCCCTCCATGGCCCCAGCACCTGCCTGTCCATCCCCAACCCTATGAGCCTGTCAGACTCCGTCACCCCAGCACCTGTCTCTCCTTCCTCATCACTTCCCATGACTCCTAGTGTCTTTCTGTCCGTTCCCATTACTGCATGATCTCTCTGTCTGTCCTCATAACCCCAATGTCTGAACCTCCCTATTTCCCCAGTGGTTCTCTATCCATTCCCATTAGCCTTGTAGCTGTCTGTCCATCCCCTCTGCTCTAACCAGATGTGCTGTCCCTGCAGAATGGCCATAGCCCAGCATCTGCCCTGCCTGGGGCTGTTGCTAGGTGTGTCAGGCCAGCGCACTGGCCCATACACCAGCTACCGTTCCACCCACCGGTCCACACTGAGCAGCAGCCATACCTCGGATCTCAGCTGGATCTCTAGACGGAGGCGTCAGGCGTCTCTGGGCTCTGAGAGTGACGTGGTAAGGATGCGGGGCCCTCCCTGGCTGGCCATCCCTTCCTCAGCCAGGCTAGTCTCTGGGCAGGGCTGCTTCTGAGACTCAGAGACCCTCAGGACCCTGGGATGCTGGAAGGAAGAGCCCCTCCCAACCTCCCTATGGCCTTTCCACGCATCATCCTCCCTGACAGGTAAGGGCACTAGTGCCAGAGAGGCAATGGGTGGACCCAAAGTCACCCAGCAGCAAAGCCAGGACTGAACATGGCTCTTCCAACTCCAGGCCAACTCTTCCAGGCTGGCACTATTCTTTAGACGCACAGATCAAAAAGACTAGCATTTCTGGCCCCAAATGGCCTCCAGAGAAATAGACAGGAGCCAGCTCAGGACCCCTTGCTATCAGCATTAAGCCCCCTCGTCCTGGAAGCCTTGAAGAGCCCATAGGATACAGAGGAAGGGGCACCGGCCTTGGAGTCAGGGGACCTGGGTTCAAGCCTCAGCTCTATCATACGCTCACTGTGTGAGCTTGGGCAGGTCACTCGCCCTCTCAGGCTCTATGTCCTCCTCTGAAAGGGAAAACAGTCGCCTCTACCTCCAAGTCTGGTGAGGGTGCCCGTGGGTGGATGCGGACCCCACCGTTGTCAGTCCTGGGACCTATCAGCCTGCCAGCCCTTCCTTAGGGCCTGGAGCTGTCATGCCCCCTGATGTCCCCAGGAGAGCTCCCGCAGCCTGGGGTCCTTCCCCAGCCACACTCAGCCTCCTCCGTACTGTGCTTCGGGGCCCACTGTGGGCCTTGCTGAGAGCCTCCACTGACCTCTTCCCACTGCGCCCATCCCTGGGAGTCTCGGTCGATGGGCCGAGGAAGCGGCTGTCACAGGAACTGTAGTAAAAGACATCAGAAGGGAATCTTACCTGTTAACAGAGGTCTAGACCCTCATGAAGATAGACCCATCCCGTGTGCTTTAGACAACACACACACACACACACACACACACACACACTCACAAAACACTGGCACATTCACTCAGTTTGCAGAGATTTGGTGACTAGAACCCGACAAACAATGTCATGGGCCTCACCCCAGCGAATATCTTGGGGAGGATGGAGAAAGGCCGGCGGGAGAGGGGGCAGGAGCAAGACTGCAGAACGCCATCAACAATGACTCTCCCATCTCCCCAGGGCTGGACAGACACGGAGGCAGCAGCTACATGGGGGGCTGCCCAGCAAGTGAGTGGCCCATCGCCCTGTAGTCTGGGCCTGGAGGATGTGGAAACGAAGGCCCCTCTCAAGCCCCAGGGATCTGAAGCAGAGGCTCCAAGGAAGGTGATTGGGCCTAGCACCTGCCAATCTGTAAAGGGTAGAGAGACAAGGGGCATGTAGCCCAGAAAGTGGCCAGGAAAGGAGAGCTGGTTCTCTGTTGGGCAAGCGCAGTGCCCTGTGAGACTTACCTCTTCCCGGCACCTCCCAGCCTTCCCTTAACTGCCTGGAAGGAGTGGGGGTCTGTGACTCCCAGGTGTTCTGAGTAGGCCTGAGTGGTCTGTGACTGCCCCTGAGTGTCTGTGTGTGTCAGCGTATGACTGACTGTACTCAGGTAACCAGTGTTGGTGGCTATGCTGTGCTATACGTGTTTGCAGGTGTGTAAGAATGTGTGACCATGTGCCCGGCACATGCTCTCTGCCACCACAGGCGTGGGACTGAGTGTGCCCCAACATGTCTGCTCGAAGCTGTGCGTGTGACCAAGTATGGGTGGTGTGTACCTCTCGGTGTGATTGGAGACTGGGCATACATACCTGGTGGGGGTGCTGTAAGCTGTGTGTGTGCTCGCTGTGAATGCCCTGAGATTAGGATGTCACCCAGAATACTTGTGGCTATTAAAAGAAGGCCAGCTGTCAGCCCAAGTGCCTATGGAACGGAATGTCGATGGCGATTAGAGAAGGCCATATTCTGGAACGCTGGAAATGCCGTGGGCACAGGCCCTAAGGTTGCCCCTCCCCCTTACCTGACAGCTCCCCACCCGGCCCTCCATTCACACCTGCACAACACCCCCAGCTCCTGGGCTGTCAGCGGCTGCCCCAGCAAGCCCAACGCCAGAGGCACTTTCCCGCCTTCCTTTCCTAAGGCTGCTCCCCTGTGTGTCTCAGAGAGGGGGAGCCCAGGGCTCAGATCAGTGTCCCCATGAGCACTTTTCCATGATGCTCCAGCCCCAGGAGGGTTCACTCCCCAGCTCTGAGCCTGGACACTGTGCATGGCCACAGAGGTCCAGCTGTGCCCTCCAGGCTGGTGAGGCAATGACAAAAGGCGTGATGACTGTCCTGGGGGGTGTGCTCGGCTGGGCTGGGGCACTGGGCAGAGAGGGATAGCACATCAGCAGTCACCTAATGTGTGATAAGCACTGCCATCAGGGTATTAGCGCACGGGGTGCTGAAAGCAGAGACAAGTCCCTGTGGGCTCCCCAGGGAAGGTGGAGGTGAAGTAGGGATTGCTAGACAGGATGGGGGTGCTGAGAGGTCCAGGATGAGGGAACAGCTTGTGCGAATGCAGTAGGGCACAGGGGAGCTCAGTGTTCTGGAATAAAATGTTGCTCTGTGACCTCAGAAGCAGCCAAAGGGATCCTGGGAGCTGGCAGGGGGTTGTGGGAGAAAGTAGAAGGGCAGGAGGTGGGAGGAGCGATGGCCAGAGGCATCTCCAGGCATGGCACTGGGGGACAGGGAGCCCCTGGGGGACTTAGTCGGGGCCCTAAGCGGGGCTGGGTCAGCTTTGCAGGGAAGCTGGTCCCCTCTGCAGTGGCTTGGGAAGGACAGGTTGAACAGCATAAGCTACAGAGAGAAGACCAGAGGAAGCCAGTGCTGTAGGGACAGGCAAGGGATGAGGCATTTTCGGCAGCAGGGGGAGGGGACCTGCCAAAGAACAGGCATGTGGAAGAGGAGGGCAGTGGAGACCTGGGTGGTAGGGTGAGGAGAGCTCAGTCTGGACCCCTGGAACCCGAGAGCCTGGGGGACATCCCAGGGGATGTCCTGCAGGCAGGCTTAGACCTGCTGGCTCCATCTCCCAGGCCAAGTTGCCTGCGGTGTTGAAGAAGGCCCATCCCTGACCCGGGACACAACCTGGCCCTGCATGCAACCTCCTTTCACCACTTGGTGACCCTAAACACAGAGGGTCACTGAGAGACTGCTCCTACAGCGACACCCCTTGGGCTAAACAGATGTGTGCTGTTTGTTTTTAGACCAAGGGACAGCTCCCCAGCTTGGACCCCAGGATGTAGGGTAACCTAGGCTCTCCTTTTCTTCTGGGACACGTCCAGCGCCTTCACGCTCCCTCACTCGCACAAACCCAGGATTACCCCCATGAGCCTGTGGGCTTTGGAAGTGGCCCTGTCACCCACGGTATGCTGGATTTACACTCCCCAAACAAGACTCCTGCCCTGCAAAGAGGTCTGCTCTCACTTCTCATCTGGGCGGTCTGCACCCCAGGCTCAGCTTGAAGAGTGGAGCCCAGGCCCTTCTGCTTCCCGGAGCCATCTGCTTCTCCTCAAATGCTGTGTGCTGTGACTGTCCAGGTGATGACAATGGTGATGGCTCTGGGGGACACACCAGCTATTTATGAGCTGCATCTGCACCCAGGCTGGACATTTCACTGGCACAGAAAAGCCAGCACTGTGTCTCCTGCAGCCAGGAGTTGAAGCTGAGCACAGACCTTCGTGCGCTGGAAACTGTTACTCACCTCTGGCTTCTCCCTGCAGTGTACTGTTTCCACTTCAGTCCACATGTTTGTGCACATGTACATTTGCAGGCATGCTCTCCCATATGTATATATTTGCATGCACACCAGGCACATGCGTACACACATTGCACCTGTGATTTTTTGCAAATCAGTGGTATCAGTGGTCTAAGTTCATCCCAGGGTTGTGTGGCTCTGATGGGGTATAGGAAAATTAAAAGCTGAGAAGGTCTCAGACAAGCATGGTCTCTATTTGTTGATGCTGCAATGGGAGAGAAACCCCAGGCCTGCCCTCTGATGCCCACATCAGCTTCTCTTCCTTCCTTCCCTCTATTCCCTACTTTGGGACACTCTCCTGAAGCCTCCATCTCAAACTGTGGCCAGGGGCAGAGTGGAGGAGGGACAAAGACCAGGCTGGCCCCCATTCCCACTCCCTAGTGAACTGCTGTTACTGAGAAGTGCCTCCTGCCCAGCCGGTGGGTAACAGCTGCTCTCTGGCTGGCTTGGGTCTCCCAGGGGAGGCAGATGGAGGGAGGCTGGCCTTCCCCTTTAAGAGCACCCTTCTCACCACCCCTCCCTTTCCCCAAGGCAGCCTCAGGCATCGGGCAGGTGCCCAAATCAGGAGAAGGAGCTTGCAGCACCAGGTACAGCCTCGCCTGGGGCTCCCCCTACTCCCCCTTCTTCCTCAACCCACTGCTCGTGCCCTGCTGATGGTTCTCCAGCCTGGCAGGACTGACCTCCCTGGGAAGGGGGATAAGGCTGGAGGCAGGGGTGGATGGGATGGGGCCTGGAGGGGGGCAGGGGACGGGATGGGGGAAGGATGGGGCGCTGGCCATAAGCTGCTGGTCTCCTGGGCCAGACCCCAGCAGGGAGAACAGGCTGGTCTGCACGAGACAGGGCAGAGGAGGTGGTGAAGTAGAAGAAGGAATGCAGATCCATCTCTAGCTTCTTCTACTTCACATTTTTGTGACCTTGGGAAAGTTACCAAATGTGCCTGTGATATGGGGACTTCTTCTCCCCTGCATGTTGTATATGCCAGTCCCACGGCGAGAGGCAGGATGCTGGCAGCTGGAAAATTACTCACACCTAGGCCTGCACTCAGTCCTTGGGCCCCCGCTCAGGCCGGAGTCCTCTGGGAGGGCCAGAGAGCAGCCAGCCCAGTGCCTTCCCCAAGCCTCAGTTTCCCCAGCCAGGAGCCAGGGTGGGTCTTGATCGATCTCCAGACCTCCCACGGTTTGAAGTCTCTTGTGGGAAGTGCTTCTGGAAGTGTTCTGGCCCAAAGGTCACACTGGCAGGATTCTAGAGGGGCCTAGGCCCCCTCCCAGAACACACTGTGTCTAGGTTACAGGCTGGACACACCGAACACGCACCGTCTCCCTGCCTCTTCTGGCCCTGTGTCCCAGCAGCTGAGCAAATGGCATCTCCTCCCCTCCTCCCTGCCCCTGGCCATTCCAGCGCAAAGGGCACAGGGGCCTGGCGTGCCACACTGGCAGCTGTAGCTTTCCATGCTGCCGTCAAGTTTTCCAGAGCACAAATGAGACAGGAGAGCCAGGAGAGCCAGGAACAACCACTGGGCCCCTCAAGGCTCTGGGGGATGTGGGCCTGCCCCAGACCTGCATCCAGATCTGTGCTGAGGGGTGCAGGCAGAACCCCCCACCAGGTCCTGGCATTGGGAGGCACCTACGGCCACTGGGAGCCTGTTATCTGGCATGAGTCCCATGGCAATGAGCCCAGGCTCCAGTGTGGCCTGAATCCACTCCCTGTGTGACCTTGGAAGAAGCACTTAACCTCTCTGAGCTTCAGTTCCTGCCGAGGCAGCAGCCTTTCAAAATCTGAGGGGACAATGGTATGAAGGGCCTGGAGCTGAGGTTGGCTGTTCTCAGAGCTGCTTTTATTATGATGACTATTTTTATGGCTGGACAACCTTGGGCCAGTTACTAGTCTCCTGTGCCAAAGCTCTGCCCAGACCAGCTGGAGGCTCAGCTCAGTCCAAGGGACCATCAGGGCTCCACACTGGATCAGGTCAACCTCTCATCAGTAAGCACAGGGCAGCAGTAAGCCAAGCGGAAAAGCCCCTGCCCAAGGGAGCTCAGCTCTGGTCTTCTGGGCAGAGGGGTGAGTGCAGCAGTAGAGAGTGCGCCTCTAGGCTTCCTAGGGCAGAGGGCACCAGGAGAGGAGAGCAGGGAGGGAAGCCTTATCACTGACCTGGCCAGGCCCCTATCTTGCCCCTTGGGGGTTACTGGGTGCCGGACACCCCTCCCCAGGGGCTATATTAGCCATGTGAGTCACGGTGGACGGGCTGGGAGGCCTCGGCGGGCGGGCACAGTGTAGGGTTACAGTCCATTTATGGGCGCAGCAGAGGGCAGATATCAGTGTCGATGGCATTCATTCCAGCTATTCTTAGCAGCCTCTCAGGAGCTCCACACGCCTGGCTGGGCAGCAAGGGACAGAGCAGGCAAGGCTGGGGTCGGGGGTCGGGGGTCGGGGGTCGGGGGTCGGGGCCGGGGCCGGCGAGGGTCGCCTGAGGGCCTCTCACTCCACTCTTCTCTTGTCCACAGAGGCCGCCGCTGTCAGCACCAGCATGTCTTACAGCGTGACCCTGACGGGGCCTGGCCCCTGGGGCTTCCGCCTGCAGGGGGGCAAGGACTTCAACATGCCTCTCACTATCTCCCGGGTAAGTGGGCACTGCCCACGGCAGAGTGCCCTCAGGGGGTTGGCATGTTCAGAGTGGGGTGTGTGTGTCCCTCTGTCTGTCTTCCTCAAGACTCTTGAAAAGCAGAGCGCACCCGATCCCCAGTTTGGGGGCTGGGACTGGACACAACAGGATGCTGCCAACCATAGACCCCTCCTCAGCCACAGCTGTTTGCCCACCGGAATTGGCCAGCGTGTTATGAGTGTGAAATGTCATGGGCAAGTGGCGGGTGTTCTGAGCAGAGAAGGAAGTGCCAAGTTTTCATGGCTGACAGACAGGTGAACGGAGCAGCTTTCCTAAGCTCTTCCTCGGCAGGGTGGGCTCAGGATGCCCTCAAGCCTGGAAGTGGGCAATTACCTTGGGGAGAGAGCACTGCTAGCATGGAGAGGGCAGGGGACAGGAGGGCAGGTCAACAGATGGACAGACCGCTGAGCTCGGTTGTCAGGGCTTGGGGATGGATTGGGCTGGTTACGGGGCTCCAGCATCTACTTCATCCCAGAGCCAAGATAACAGTTCCCCACCTCCATCCCCCCCCCACACACCTTCCTGGGTCTGCCAGGGACCTTGCACTCGCCGGCCTCATGAGGCTGGGCCTTCCTCCCTCACCTGCTCAAGCCCCGACCCCTTCATCCATGGCTGCTCTGCCTGTCTGTCTCACATCTTATTCCCCATGCTTACCTGGGAAAATGAGCCATGTCCTGCAGTGTCTGTGATCAGGGAACAGCACTGCCTAATGCGGATGTCACAGAACATTGGACAATGTCTGAGTAACTCAATTGTCCCACTGGGGACACTGAAACCTAGAGAGTCGAGAAGCTAGATCTGCTCGAGAGGAAGCTGTCTAAAAGAAAGGACTTCGTTTTAACCACTGCTGTGTCCTCGGCACCTACACCAGGGCCTAGAACATAGTAGATATTCAGGCAACATTGGCCAAGCACAGGGACTGTCCACAAGTCTGACCGAGAGGGGGCTGAAGGCCCCGAGGCTCAGAGTGGACTGTGAGGTGTGTGAGAGAATAGACAAGTCCTGCCTGGTGGTTCAAGGCTGAGGTGACCACCTGCAGTGCTGATGTGGGCACAGGAGGGCAGGCTGAGGCCCCAGGCTCTCTTTGGAACGTGATGGATGGGCAGGAGTGTTTAGGTTGCTGCCCACCTGGGGACAGGAAGACAGTTTCTTTCCCTTGCCTTGCGCCGGGGGTAGAGAGGGCCAGGGAGGCACTGAGGTGGGCAGCCGGGCAGTCCTGAAATGTGCTTGGCAGAAGGGGCAGGGAGCCAATGCCCCCACTGGATGAGCAGTCCTGGTTGTGGAACCTGATGTGGGCACTTCGGGGGGCCCCAAGGAGAAGCCCCACTCAGGGGTGCTATGGGAAGACATAACAGCCATAGAGGCCACATTCCTCTGGGGCGGGGCACTGGCCTGGCTCCAGCCCAGAGAGAAGGCCTTGCCCTCCGTCTTCCTACTGGAGAGCTGGCTCACTTTAACCTGAGTCTGCACCCCTCCAGACCCACTTCCCTGGAGACCACAGCGTCCTACACTGAAAGGACACCAAGAGACTTGCACACCCTTTCTGGTGATATGGTAACACCTGGGCATTTGAGCCCAAGTGGACATGCTCCCCCCACCCTGACCCTGCACAACTCCCAGCCCCATGGTTGCAGGTCTGCTGTCTGCATGAGGCGGGGCTGTCCACCCTCACTCTAACAGGTCCACCGGTGACACACGCCTAAGACTGAGCCCAACTCTCCGCCAGCCCCACCATCCTCAAGGCTTCCTCCTGGTGCTCCCTGCGCCATCTCTGTGGTGGACATTAGCCTCCTGGCTCAGTGGCACCCAGGATAGCCAATTACCTCACCCAGGGTCTATGTGCCACCTGGCCTGGCCAGCTCAGGGCTTAAATTGCAGCATAGAGGCCTTAAGCTAGACAGCAAGAAGAATGTCCTCCCTGCAGGGAGGGCGTGTATTGGGACGTACTGGAACCAATGACTAGGAATACTTTTAAAAATAGAATCCACAGCTCAGGCAGGGCATCGGGGGATGGGCACAATGGCCTCCCTGCTTTCTACAGAGGTATGCCCCGCATGACCGAAGCCACGCGCAAGCCGGACCAGGTGGGCACTGGGGCCTCCCCAGGGCTCGGAGCCCCTTGAGGAACTCCTCTGGTGGGCTGCTGATACCCTGGGCTAGAGGTCCCAGGTTCACTCTTGCCGGCCAGGTGGTATTTCCTGCTGAGGCTCTCCAGGCCTTTCTGCTGCAGGAACTTCTCTCCCAAGGGGCTACAGGGCCACAGCTCTCTGGAGAGACCCTACTCCCACCCCAACCATGATCCACTTCCCACATGAAACTATGGGTGCTCAGGCGACTGGCGGCATGTTGTGGAGGGGGATTTGCAGAGGCAGGGCCTGCTCATTCTCAGCAGGGCCTCTACAGTTAGTGCAATCCTGAGAGGTGGGCAGGTAGGCAGGGCTTCAGAGCCAGGCTAACTGAGGTTTGAATTTGCACACGGGCTCCTGTAGTCACCGCTAGCTTCCATGCTTGCGCTCTCTCCCCTGTGGCTAGGGGACAGCAGGAAAGCATGGAGTGGGACCTGTGCCATCAGAGTAGGTGCAGACTGAAGCGCCTTCTGTAAGAAGGCAGCCACCTGCAGGCTGAGTGGTAGCTCTGACGCCACTCCACGTTGCCCACGGGCCCTACAGCATCAAACTTGGGGCAGCAGCAGCCCCTCAAGGCCTCCCTTCAGTGGGTCTCAGCTTGAGGACCCACAGAGAAGGCGGTGCATGAGGGAGACTCAGAGGGTGGAGGGGGAAATGCCTTTATTTATCCTGGACAGGTGCGGCTGGGCCTGCAACATGAGCTGCCCTCTGACCCCCACCCTCCCCAACCCCAGCCAGTTCTCCAGGATGTGGGGGAGGGGTGGGAGCCGCTCCAAAGGCTCAGCCCCCACCCCCGACAATCACTAGGCCAGAGGCTGGGGCCATGGTCTGGGGACTTGCCCCTTGGCACATGTGGTCCTTGACTTTACGGAAGACGTGTGTAATTTTGTTCCGCTCTGCTACTCACAGTTTTGTCACCTTAGAAAAGTCAGTCCACCTGCTGAGTCTCAGTTTTCCCATCTGTAAAATGAGGATAGTACCTTGGGGAGAATGCTTCCTAACATGCCCATGTGAAAATATTTTACACCTGTTGTTCCTCTAGGACTTGTTGTGAAGACCTGAGAATGGTGGGCTGAGCTGTGTGGGGCCTGTGTCTCTGCTGCACCCACCAGCCCCGCAGGCTTGCCTGGCCACCAGCCCCTTTGCAGTTTTCTGTTTCCGAATTTGTCAGACTACCCCAGCTACAATGGGGATGGAGAGCACAGAGGGTCCCCACGGAGGAGGAAAGCCAAGACTATTCTGGGGCAACTGTGGTGGTGATTCCTGGAATTCTGAGGCTGCTGGAGCCGTTTCTGGGGCAGCGCCTCTCAGTGCTGACAGGTCATGCTGTTTATAGCCACCCTGAAGGTCAGACAAGCCTCTGGAGGGCTCCTGTGGGGCTGCGGGCCTGCCCCCCGCCCCCAACACATGAACAAATGGAGAAGATAACCGACAGGCCCACAGCTGGCGAATGCATTCTTAGAGGTTCCCTGGCCAGGCTCTCGCCTCCCATGCTTCCCCTCTCGGTGCTCAGAGCTGTCCCTGACCTTATGAGGGCCTGGAAGGGCATGGCTATGAGGCTGGCTGGGGCCTGGGGAGCAGACCCTCCAAGGCCCTGGGCCAAGACGCAGGGTCCTCGCAGTATCCGGGGCACGCCTGGCTCCTTGGGCTGAAGGTGCTGTGGGACAGCAGCAAGTGTGAGAAGGCGTCCTGAGTAAGGTCTGCAGGGCCCTCTGGCCTAGGAGATGTCTCCCCAGTTCCCTGAGTCTCTGTCCCCCTCTACATGGTCCCCCCAGCCAGGGGTCGTCTGTCATTGCCAAGGTCCCGCTCCCCAGACCCTCCCTTCCCCAAACACAGCTCCTCTGCCTCCTTGGGACCAGGCTCCACCCTACCCAGGAACCATCTTAAGGGGCACGAAGCAGATTTTGCCATGTCCCCTTGTTCTCTGAGGCCCAGCGAGAGTGACGTGGCTATGGGAGAATTCTGCAGGTGACACCCAGGACACAGACAGAACTGTCGGCCTGGACAAGAAGAGAAGAGGGAGACTCAGAAGGCCAGGGAAGGGTATGGCCAGTGACCGCTGGCTTTGGGCCCAAGGAGGTCACTGGTGTGTGTGGGACGGTGGGGGCCAGAGCCAAATGGCTGGGTGCGAGGGACGGGAGCCGAAAGAGGCAGGACCTGCTGATCACTTCTCGGAGAAGCCTGGAGGTGAAGAAAGGGAGAGAAATATGACAAGAGCTAGCTAGAGCAGCTAAGGCAGGGGAGGGAGAGACTTTTTTTTTTAACACTATTTTCTTAGAGCAGTTTCGGGTTCATAGCAAAGTTGAGGGGCATGTACAGCGATGTCCCACGTAGCCCCGGCCCCTGTGTGTACACAGCCTCCCCCACTGTCAGCGTCCCCCACCAGAGCAGCACATTTACTAGAATCGATGGACCTGCGTCGACACATCATTACCACTCAGAGTTCATACCCGACATTAGCGTTCCCTGTTGGTGTGTGGACAAACGGGTAATGACATATACCTACCATTCTAGTACCAGGCGGAGTATTTTCACTGCCCTCAAAATCCTCTCTGCAAGGAGAGGCTTTTTGAGCATAGACAAGACTCTGGCTTGTTCTTCGGCCAGGGTGGGGCTGAGAGTGGGACCATGGGGAGACAGAGTTTCCAGTGAGAGCGTGAGGGATGGAACAAGACCCAAGGGAGGCCAGATGGGACGGGAGTGGAGCATGGCATGACGGTAATTTAATCACATCATGTTCAATGCACTTAGGGCTCCGTGAGAAATCCTCTGGGGTGCTCAGCGTGGAAGGGTGGGAGGAGATGCTGGAAGCCACACCATCCAGCCACCAGCCGCTCTTGCTCCCCACTCCCCACCACACCCACAAAGTTAAATCTAAAGGGGAAGGAAAGCAGGGGACTCCTGAGCACTGGGGGGTGATGGTCAGGAGCTGCTGTAGGGAGCGCAGCTGCCCTCCTGGCTGCCAAGGAGCTGAGGACAAGGATGTGCCTGGGCTGGTCTTGCTTCCCCAGGAACCTGGGCAGCACTTCTCTCCCCTCCAACTAATACTCAGGCCCCTCTAGGGACAGCAGGCTGGCTCAGGACTGGTCAGTCAGGGCAGACCTTGCACCCCACTATCTGCCATCTCCAGATCTTGTTTCCTGTGGAGCCAGGGAGGCCCCCAGCCTCGGCCCCTCCGGCACCTCTAGGGGAAGGGTCAGGGGCAGCACAGGCACCTCCTTGGTTGGGAGCTTATCTGAAACATTCTCAGCTCTGCGTCCTCTTTACATAATGCCCTATCGGATAATGTAATGCTCGCGGCGAGCTGAGAGAAAGGCATTACTGCTTTCCATAACACAGAGGGCATGGAGGCTGGCACAGCAAGCTCAGGTCTCACTCAGACCAAAGTCCCCACTCTTCCCTTTGCTGCCTCCCTACGGGCACCTGCAGGTGGTGGCTGGAGCCACAGCTGCTTCCTGGCAGTGGTTATCCCTGTGCCCCCTCTGGGTGCCCTAAGACCACAGCCCAACAAGGTGAAAGGACTCCTGTGGGCCAGGTGGTGACCTTAGTCCTCCAACACCTTGAGCCCATTCTAGCAAGCCTCAGGACTGGAGCTCTACCCATGGCTGGTTTCCCAGCTGAGAGGTAGCTGGTGACCCAAGAAGACGGAAAAGTGACGTAGGAATGAAACAACTATTACAAAGAGTTTTTAAAATATTTAAAAGGGGAAAGACTGAGAAAAATAAACCTCCAACGATTTAGCTGCTTTGGGTCCTTTCTAGGACGAGAAAAGCAGAGAGGGATAGAAGCAGATAAGAGATCCGTGGATACATGAAGCCTGGATGGCACCCTTCACTGCCCTGGTCTCTGGGTGAGAGTATGAGGGTGGCCCCACCCCTCTTCTGGACAGGCTGCTCCTGCACTACCAGTTGGGGAGGAGATCTGATGGCCCTTGGGCCAAGCTGGGGGTCCCTGCCTCCATCCTGCCTCCCTCTGTAAGGAGAACTGGGCAGAACTAGAAGAGTGCCTTCTTACGAGAGGATGACAGTGCCCTCCTTACGAGAAGATGACAGCCCAAGGGTTCTTGGGTCCTGCTCAGGGCAGCCAAAGGCCAGGCCAGTCGAGCCCTGACGGGAATGTGCAGGTGCAGGGAGAAAGGCGCCAGGGGCAGGTGGGAGCCAGCTCGGCAGCTTCCCTTGGGGGAAGCTGAGCTCTTCCCTGGCAACAAGTATCACTGCTGTCTGTACAAGGCAGGGCCAGGCAAAGGGAAGGTGGGAGACCCAGCGGGAAGGATTAGTGTACCTGAGAGAGAAAGGTGTCCCTGAGGCAGCTCCCAAAGGATGGCATTCCAGATTCACCACCCCCCACCCCCACCCCACCCAGCCAGGCTTGCCTGAGCTGATCTGGCCCTCGCCTCTCTTGGATGTCATTCTGGTGTCCTTGCTCACGCTCTCATCCATGATCTTCTGGACACAACTCTGGTCCTGCCTGGCAGTTATCACCTCTGTAGGCAGAAGGCTTGCCCTTCTGGCTGGCGTCTGTGCTGCCACCACCCCCACCCCTCCACCTGGGAGCTCCCGGCTGCAGGGTGAGGGCCCCTATGCTGTAGATGTTTTGTAGCATCTGGGAACCCCCGATGTGGGGGAGCCCTTGTGTGGGGAGCCCCACAGGCAGCCTGTCTGGAAAGCAGAGGCATTGCACACTTCACCCTGAATGGAAGCAGACGAACGTCTGCTACTTTCTCTGAAGAGTTTTAAAACTAAGACGGCTTGGTGGATGGAGATAGAGAGAGAGAATGTGATAGATACGGCACGGTGAATGAAGTGTTACGGTTGAATCTCGGTGGTGGGTATCGGAGTGTTTATTGTAGAACTCTTTCCGCTTTTTCTGTGTTTGAAGATGTCTGTAATAAAACGCTGGGGAAAGCACACGCCTGAATGTGCAGCCAGGTATAGAGAAAGGACAGGCCTGGCTGAGCAGCTTACTTGCCCTCAGGAGTCCCCAGTCAGCCCACAAAGTATTTTGTATTTCTTCACTGTTGCTTTTCACCCGTGGTTAACCCCTTAAATTGAAGGAGACAACACACTCTTGTCATTAGCTGAGGCTCCCTGTGGCCTTGGATTTGGAGAGATGGGCTATGTCCATTTTGAGGACTGAGTACTTCTAAGATGCCTCTCTGGGAGCTGGGAGAGCAGGCTGGCTTCTGCAAACGGGCAACGTGGCTACCCTGCAATCTTGGGGTTCATTTCTCCCATCCTTGCCTGTCTCAGCAGATTCAGGGTGGGAGAGACTGCTCTGGGCAAAGGTGGCCAGTGTTTAGGGAGGTAACATATCCCCTGGGGCTGCAAGGTCTGGGGAGGGCCTTCGGCGAGGGCTCTCCCGGGTCTTGCTCTTAGCACTGGGTAGTAACACGTGGCTCTTGGCCACACCCTGCACAGCTCACCTGGTTTAGATGAGAGTTCCCTGGGAGCGGCCTGGCAGGAGATTTCTTTCTATGTCTAGGAGCCCAGGGCCTGGCCAGAGGCCCTCTCAAACTTGACACCCATGGCATGGGACTGTCCTCAAGTTCTGTCTGCGCTCCTTCTTGAATGGTCCCCAGGCTTTAGCCAGAAAACGACTTCTGCCAGCATTAGGAGCTGGCGTTGGCCCTGGGGTATAGCCAGGAAGGTGACTGGGTTGCACTTAGAGAAGCCAGAAGGAATGGCTAGTGGGCAATTAGAGAGGAAAAGCCAAGGGGCTCTGTCCAGTCACTGCTTGGCATGGGGTGGCTCCCAAAGGCTCTTCTTTCCTATGGTGTCACTGGGGGTGGGGCCTGCATGGCAGTCCACACGTCACAGGGGCCTTCAATATGATGTCATGGGGGTGAGTTCACAAAGTCATTCTGTGTGATATCAGCATGGGGGGAGCTTCGATGGTGATGTCATGGGCAGTAGAGCAGAGTCTCCCTGACATGAAAACATCTTCAGAGGTGGGATTTCATTCCATTCCATGGAATGTCACTAAGGGCAGGCCGTCAAGTTATTTTAGGTGATATTACGAGAACTTCCAGAATTTTACATTTCACGTGATATCACTACAGATGGGGCCTCCACCATATTCTGGCTGCAATTGCTAAGAGCCAGGCATGCAGAGTCTGGCCTTTGTGCGTGATGTCATTCGGGGTAGAATCTGAGCCATCGTGGCATCCCAAGTAATGTCCCTGGGGGTGTGGCCTTCCTGATAATGCATGGGGTATTCCGGGGTGAAGCATGGCTGGCATTCTATATGATCACACTGGGGGTGGAGCCCCCAGACTCTAGAATTCTGTGATGTCATTAGAATGTAGGATTTGAGAACTGACCCCCACATCTGCACCTCTCCTTCTGGAAGGTTGAAGCTGACCTCAGAGCACTGAGCCCTGTCCCCTGTACCAGCTTTGCTCCCCCAGGCAGGGTTGATGGTTCCCCAGCCCGCTGCACCCCTGCCATGGTAGCACTAGGCACTCACATTAGGGTGCTTTGTGAGGGGACATTTGTCCTGCCTGCCGATCTGGCAGCACCTCTGTGGAGGCACTGAGTCTTAGCTCCTGTGTATTCCCTCCCTTCTGGAGCCTGGAAAGTGCTCTATGGGTTTTCAGGGTATAGGTGTTATAGGAGGCAGACTGGCCCCCAAATCTCAATGGCTTAGCACAATGAGTTTATTTCTCACTCATGCAACATCTGATGTGGTGCTCCTTAGTCATTCTCCTCCAAGTAGTGACTCCAGAATCCAGGGCCCTTCCGTTAGTGGCTCGGGGGTCCTTTTCTGGGCCCTCTGCACCCAGTCAGCCGACACGTATAGAGAATGCGGGATGGCAAAGCTGGCTGCTTGGCGCAGGCCTGAAAGTGGTGCACACTGCCTCCATCCACCTTCCTCTAGCTAGAGCTAGTCTTACAGCCACACTCAGATACCAAGCACTAGGAAATACGGCGGCTATGTGCCAACAAGAAGAATCAGGCGCGGTGAGCAGGTACTGGCCCCAGTGAATAAAAGGCCTCTCCTGGATTATCCCAGGTGACTCTCCCCTGAGGACTGGCCCAGCCTCAGGCTCACCATCCTAATGTACTTCCCCTCATCTGCCATCTTCTCAGATCACGCCGGGGAGCAAGGCGGCCCAGTCCCAGCTCAGCCAGGGTGACCTCGTGGTGGCCATTGACGGTGTCAACACAGATACCATGACCCACCTGGAGGCCCAGAACAAGATCAAGTCTGCCAGCTACAACCTGAGCCTCACACTGCAGAAGTAGGTGGCAGCTGAGGGGCGGCTGGGGTGTGGGCATCGGGGGCCTGAGAAAGGGGCTGTCCAGGAGCAGTTGTGTGGGTCCAGCCCTGTGCTCCCAGGCCTCACAGGGCAGTAAAGACAGCCCCTGGACCAGGGGAAAGACCAGGCCCAGTGGTTGTCGAGCACCTGCCACGTCTGTGCCTCACTCTCAGATGAGGCTGAGAGGGTCGGTTCAGTTGCCAGCGTACAGGCTGGGACGCCTGGAAGCCGGTGTCTTCCCTGCTTCCTCTCTGCCCAGGCAGCCTCCCAAGGACCTAGCAGAGGCCTGTGGCTACAAAGTGCCCAAGGGCCATGACTTCATCATCCTGGTCAGGCCGAGTGCCCCCCTGGGGACACCCAGCCCACAGGGTGGACAGTGGGCTTCAGGCCCTCTGACCTGACTCCCTAGTACTCTATTGCCTTCCCCTGGTCGGCCCTGCCCAGGCAGGAGCTCCTAGCCCCAGAGATAAGTGTCTTCACTTGGTCTCATTTCTGTTTTCTCCAGGTCGAAGCGTCCCATTCCCATATCTACGACAGCGCCCCCGATCCAGTCCCCGCTGCCAGTGATCCCCCACCAGAAGGTAAGTGCTGCGCTCAGTGGCGGGCTCTACTCCCAGCCACGGTTCCTGAGGTGTAGCCCCTGGTCTTTCTGCCTGACCCTTGGCTGGCCCACCTGGGGTGAGGCGAGGGACCAGCCCTGCCTCACCACTGCCCTGCCATGGCTGACCCTGGGAAGTGGGGCAGGCCTTGGGGAGAGGTGTTTGAGCCCCCATGAAATACTGAGTGTGGGTACCTCGCTGGGTGCTACCACCCTGGGCCTCATGACTGGGCTGATGCAATCCCAGCTTAGGCAGCAGTATTCTCAGGAGACGGAGCATCCTCCCAGCCAGGAGGGACATTGGTCCAGAAAGCTCTGCCCCTCATCCTCCTAAAGCACTGGGGTGGGTGGTGGGGTGGGGGTGGGGTGACCCTGACATGAAAGCGGGAGGCCTCAGCTTGAGCTGGTCACCTCATGAGGAGCTTCCAGGCTTGGAGGGGCCTGCTGGCCCTTGGGGTTTCTCCAGTGACCTAGGCTCTCTCGCTCCGATTTCCATCCCGCCTCCCCATTGCGTGCCCCTATAGCCCAATCAGAAATGCTGGTGGTGGCCAAGAGGCAGGCATAGGACAGAAGGTGGCGCCCTGGCGCAGACCTCACCCCCATGCCCAGGCCCCTTGCCAACTCCCTATAAGCAGCTCAACCCTGTGGGCCCAAAGCACGGGGGCTCCCCGCACCTTTCCTACAGGGACGCACTCCCCACCCTTTTCTGCATGACCTCATACTGACCCCTGTCTCTTCAGTGAAGCAGAGTGGGCAAGGGGTAAAGTGGGGAGGGGGAGAGCTAAAGGCTGACGGGGGTTGGGTGGGTGACAGATTGGGGAAATAGGCAGAAGGCTACTTGGGAGAAGTTGCAGAGGTGAACCAAGGGAACCAAATGTCAGCGCCCTACTTCCTCAGTTTCCCCTCCTGCACCTCCAGGTAGGGGAAACTGGTAGACTGCCTGTCTACCACCAGCTGGGGGGCCCCCTCTTACTGGCCATCAGGGGCATCTCAGTAAGTGGTCAAGAGAACAGCAGGCTGAGCAGTGCTCACCAAGTGCCCCCACTCAGGGATTGGGGAACAGACATAGAATGGAGGTGGCCCCCCCACACCCTGAGACCCACTTTCTCCTTGTTCCAGCCCTTTCCTCCAGGCCTGTAGGCAGGCTGGCTTGGCTTGGCTTTCTGTGTGGGGCTTTGCAGTTTGTTCAAGTAGATGCCAGCATTGGGGCCAGCAGCCATGTGCCTCCCCTGCTCTTCCTGACAAAACCCTTCTCTTCCAGGTGCCCTGGAAGAGCTCAGTGCAGCAGGCTGCAGGCTGCAGGGCGCTGGCACTAACACCTCTGTTTCAGGTCCATGCAGAAGCACTGGGATGCGTGTGGCCTCTAACTGCTCTCTTCTCTCTCCCCTGCATGGCGGCTACCCTGTGCCAGGACCCTGCTCTGGACACGAACGGCAGCCTGGCGGCACCCAGCCCCAACCCCGAGGCGAGGGCCAGCCCGGGCACCCCGGAGCTCAGGCAGACCTTTAGCTCCTCCTTCTCCCAGACTTCCGTCTTCTCCTCACACATGGAGGCCTCTGACCCTGGCCCTGCACGGGGCAGCCCAGGGGCCAAGACCAGCCCAGAGGGGACTCTGGACTCACTCAGCCCGAAAGTACCCCTGGGCTCGAGCCAGCCAAGGCAGTATAACAACCCTATTGGCCTGTACTCGGCAGAGACCCTGAGGGAGATGGCTCAGATGTATCAGATGGGCCTCCGAGGGAAGGCCCCAGGTGCTGGACTCCCAGGAGGGTAGGTAACGGGCGCACAGCTCTCCACTGCTGCTCTAGGGCCACCTGGGTCCTCGGTGCTCAGTGAAGGCCTGGGCAGATGCTCAGAGTGATGGGCTGGCCTCAATCTGCCAACCCCAACCCCCTGAGGCAGCGCAGGCTGAGAGCCATGAAAGCACTGATCCTACTGACATTTGCCATGAGCCAGCTGCGTCATTGCTTTATGAGACCACCCCCAGGTGATGGGTCAAGTTTTGTAGAGAGGGAAACTGAGGCTCAGAGAAGGTTAAGTCGAGATCCAGCTATACTGAATGCAAGAGATGCTGAATCCCAATAATATCATAGCAAGTCATCCTCATTTCCCCGGATAGGACAAAACCTGCTGCCTCCAGAAGCTCTGGGGCAAGGGGATAGGCTGGTCCCCATCCCTCTAAGACCCCTGAGGCAGGAGCAAAGAAGAATTTGAGAGGTGGGAAGGCAAGTTCTCTAAGGCTGGGAGTGGTCTGGGAAGGCTACCTGGAGGAGGGAGCATCTAAGCTGGGTGCAGAGAGATTTCGCAATGGTGTGAAGGGAGTGGGCTTGCAGGACCGAGCCTGGCTAGGGTAGGGCAGCAAGGAGGGAAGGCCCCAAGGAGAAAGGGGCTGTGCAGAATAGCAGCCCATCCCCTGCCCCCTGACATCTAGCTGGTGGGATTCTAAGGTTAAAAGAACCTAGAGCCAGTAGTCATCATGGAGGGGCTGAGGGGAAGGAGCCCCTAAGCAGAGCACGTATTAGCTTCTAAGCCCTTCATGCTTGTTATCTCATTTGAACTTCTCCCATGATCCCATGCAATTGGTATAATTATATCTAGTTATTGTGTGCTAGAAGCAGAGCTGGCTGAGTCAAGGCAATATTGGCCAGTGGTTAGGAGCACTGTCCCTATCTCAGGATTACTGGGAGGACTGAAAGAGACAACATGTGCATAGCACTGAGCTCTATTCTGGCACACTCGGTACGTGCTACCTGTCACCATTGCCTGGAGTCCCACAGCCCGGGTCAGTCTGACCCAAGCCCATGCCCTTTCTTTGCCTTTGCCGCAGAAGGTACCTGTGCTCCACGAGCTCACTGCTCCCCTGAGGATCTCCACCTCCACGCCCCACCCTCACCCCCGCCCCTCAGCTCTTTCTCAGATCCTGAGTGAAGCTAGCCTCGGGCACTCCATGGTCTGAACACCTGGACCCTGGCTTCCCTGGACCAAGGTGGCAAAGCCGTATATCCCCGACTTTTTCTAGCAAGGAGCTTCTGCCAGAAAACCCAGGGAATGGCAGAACAGAAACGGCCCCCTTCTCTGCCTTGGATGGGCTCGTAGCTCCTTCTGGTCCCCCTGAGACCGGCCCCCGGCAGGGAGGTCAGCCTCTGGTGCACTGGGACCTCCATGAGGCAACTTGCAGTGAGGGTAATGTCTCCCCTAACAGCCCTCAGTCTGGGCTGGACACCTGCTAACAATCCATGTGCTTTAACTAACATAACTCTCTCAGCAACTTCAGAGGTGGGCATCATTCCCCCAATTTTACAGCTGGGAAACACAAGCCCAGAAAGTGAGCAATTTGCCCAAAGTCACACAGCTAATGAGTGGCAGATAAGACTGGCATCCAGGTCAGCCTAAGTCCTCCCTGCATGGAGACAGAGACCCACCTACCTGCCTGGGGAAGTCAAGGAGCTTCCTGTGACTCCCAAGGTGCCCTCCTATTGGCACAGGGGCTTCTCAGAACCTGACAAGTGTTACATTATTACTTGACACTCATAGCATTAGGGTCCAACAGTTTCTTCCAAGGGAAAATGGGTCAGGGGAGGGAGTGCTTCGTCCAAATGCAGGCCAGTGCTGCTGTCCCTGGGCGATGCCCAGGAAGGGTAGAACCTCTGATGTGGGCCAGCCTGGGCAGCCTCTGCTGGGCTGAGTGTCTAACTGCTTGCGTGTCCCTCCGCTGCACACTTCACCCATGCCAAGGGCTCTACTCTCAGTATTCTACTTAGTCTGCACAACCTGTCTGTGCAGTAGGCACCACCATCCCGATTTTATGAATGAGGAGACGGAGGCTGAGACAGGTGGGTAACTTGCTCAGAGTCACAGCACTAGGAAGAGGCAAGGTCAGGATTTGAACTCTGTCCTGTCTGGCTCCAAAAGGAAGTTCCTTACCCTACTCTTCCTTGGAGCAGTTTGCAGCCTGATTCCTTAGCAGCTTCTAGCCTCTTGGGAGGTGTGGGGGGGAACAGATGGGGTGCAAGGACAGTGGGCCTGAGTGTCCCTGCAGTCCCCTCCTCATCCTCTCTGGGGCTGGCACTGAAGGGCAGTGTCCCTCAGGCCACCAAGTGCGAGGGTCCCTGGGCAGGTCTTACAACTTGGGCCATCCTCCTCAAGACCTGGGTGCTGCCTCCTCTCTGAGCTATGTCCGCTGCAGGAATCCAGGCTCCAGATCCTCAGGCAGAAGCTAAGCAGGGGGCAGGAATCAATGCCAAAGAAAGAGCTGGAAGCCCAAGCAGGGCAGGGCAGAGGCAGCCCCAGAGGCCAACACTACCCTCTGCAGGGGGCATGGCTGGTCGGGGCAAGAGCTGACCCTGCAGCTGTCTGCACCGGCCAAAAATGGAGAAGGAATGGAAGATCTGTGCTGGCCCTTTCCTAATATAGCTCCATTTGCAGCTATTTTGAGCCTGCGAGGACAGAGGAAATTTTATCAGCTCTGAGACAGGGGCCTGGGGCTGAGCAGGGCCACTGCAAGGCTGTCTGGGGCTCGTGAGGCCCCTGGCTTTGGCCTGGCTCCCCAGGGTTCTGGCCAAAGGATGACCAGGGTCAGGCCTGCTGGGTCCCAGGCTCCTCGTCAGAGGCCACAGCAGTCAGATCTGAGAAGGGGCAGAGTTTGGGGGCAAGGACTCTGCCTTCTGCACTCCTCCCACCTCAGGTTTCTGACAGGGCCATTGCTGCTGCCAGGATCTGCTACTGCAAGCAATTTGCAGTTAAAGAGATGCCTGCATTAGAAGATGATGCTCCAGAAGGCTCCCTCTCAGATAAGAGTGAGGGGGTATCCTTCTTGTAGTGTCCAAGATGGGCTGCTCTGTCTGGGGGCTTTCTGGAAATAAGCCTTGGACCCACACTTCTTCATTGCCTGTGCACAAGGCCTTTAGGATCAGTCACTGGGTCCTGCACAGATCCCTACCCCTGTGCCCCAGGAGGAATGGCCGCAGCTGCCTGCCCCTCCTCTAAGAGGAGGAGCTGGTCCTGGGGCTGTGGGTAACCTCGTCGTACATACACTCCAGCACCACTGCAACTCCTGCTCAGGGAGCTGAACTCCCAGAGCTGCCCCCCATTAGCAAGGGTAAGTCCAGACCTGCTGTCTGGCCAGGAGGTATCTGGGCCCTTGGTAGCTGGGTAGCTGCAGCTGGTCCTATCTCTAGCTTCCTCTCCCAGGGTCTACAGCCAGATTGCTGCATTTGGGGAATTCGTGCACACGAGGGCCCATAAAAATGGACAAGCAAACCCTTCTTCCTGGCAAAGCTTTGGGTACTGAGGACCTACTGAGGGCGAAATGCTGCTGTAGGCACCTCTGATCCAAACCGAGAGGCCGTGGCCCAACTCTGTGCTCTTCCCTTCCTCACTCTGTATTCTCTTCACCCAGGGCCAGTCCCAACTGGCTCTGCCTTCTCAGTGGCCAGTCTGAGGATGATTCCAGTGCTCAAATCCCCTGGCAGGAGCCTCACTCTGATAGCCCTGTCTTCTTTGCTCTTTCTCTCCTCCTCAGGTGGTAGCCAACTCTCCAGCCAAGTTAGTATGAAGGAAAGCATGTATGTGTGCGCTTGTGTGCATATCCCAGCATGCATCCGTGTGTCAGTCTGGACAGCGTGTGCCTGTGTCAGCATGTGTACGTGTGCGTGCACATGTGAGAGGGGGTGCATTAGTGTCCCTGAGTGAGCCTGCATGGGTGTGAAGCTACGAGTATGGAGTAGAGGTGTTCAGGAGGGGTGCTAGGGCTCCATCTGATACCCACCGCCTTTTGGTTCCCAATTTCCTGCTGTGGCAGCTTAAGATCAGCGGCTGGCTCTGATGGGTGGCGGGTGGAGTGTCGTGCTGATGCAGGGTTCTCTGTGGACCTGAAGACATCTCATCTCCATCCCGGTGGGACCCCTCAGAAGGGCCGCGCCAGACGTTGTCTTTGTCTGAGAAACACACCTGCCTGTTGGAGGGGAAAGCCCCAATGGGTAGAGATTGGAGGCCACAATGCAAGTTGGACACGAAGGTGCTGGAGCAGCCTGAGCCCTGCTCTGAGGAAGAAGCACCTGCACGGAAATGTCTGGAAGAACAGAATGCCCAGCCATCAGAAGTGGCCAGCAGGATGAGCCTCTTGGTAGAGAAACCAAGTTCAGAATCTTTGTGGGTGCCCAGTGGGACTGCTTTTCGCCTTTTGGGGGCATCCTGGACTCCGCTTGGGCTGCTGCTGCCTGTCACGTGTAGCCCAGCTCCTGTCCCCTACCCCCAAGCCCCATCCCCCAACCCTTTTTGTCTCTGCTTCCCTGCTGATGTGGTGAGAGAACTTCAATGCCTGGCGCCCCCTGCTGACCCTGGGCTGTAGCTCAGGCTGAGCCGGGGCGTCCAGGGATCTGGGAAAGCCCAGATGGGCAAGAAAAATCTTCTACAAAGGGCTCTGGAGAGGGTGCCGAGGATTTTCACGACCAGACCCAACCCACCCACAGTTGGGGGGACTTGGGCAGACTAGCTGGGATCAGACTTTGGGAGAGCTCTCTCGACACCCTCCACCACCAGCCCTCCCCTGGACCTCCCACGTAACACCACCCGTTGCCCTTTTCTCCTTCTACCCCCTCCTCCGCTCCCTCTGCTCCCCTCCCCCAGCGCCGACTACCAGGAACGCTTCAACCCCAACGCCCTGAAGGACTCAGCCCTGTCCACCCACAAGCCCATCGAGGTGAAGGGGCTGGGCGGCAAGGCCACCATCATCCACGCGCAGTACAACACGCCCATCAGCATGTACTCCCAGGACGCCATCATGGATGCCATCGCCGGGCAGGCGCAGGCTCAGGGCAGTGACTTCAGTGGGTAAGCGCCTCCCCTCTTCCATGGTCACTCGCCGCCTCCACCAGGGGCCTGGCCTCATCCCCTGCGGAGGCTGAGGGCACCAGGCCTCTTGGCGCCATCAGAGACTTTAGGCATCAGGACCAGCTTTCCTCCCTCGCCTTGGGCCTCCTGGGGCACAGCCCTTGGAGGGGAGCCAGCCTCTGCCCAGTCCTTCCAGAACACGGCATTCTCGCTTCAGAATCAGTCTCATGGTCAGCTTTAGGAGAAGGGTGGAGAAATGCAGAATATGGTGGTTCCTCCAAGTGCCGGTCACAGCCTATGCATTTTACCCGTGCTCCGTGACAGGCTGGTCTAAAAAGAGACTTACGGAATCCTGTTGACCAAGGTGGCATTCTGGATATCCCAGTCTTCTCATAACTAAGCGTTTCTTTGCGGGAGTGTTGCTGTGTTCTTCCAAAGATGAGAACAATTCAAATAGGTGACTGGGTTTCTTGTTTGGGAAGGAGCCTCCTGACCAACCATCTGGGGTGCTGTTGGAGTCGCCGCACTTCAGAGCCTGGGGAGCACCCAGGACTGTTTGCCCCAGGAAAGCCTGGCCTCAGGGCAGTGGGACTGAGGACATCCTTGGAATTTACCTGTTATCGATGGTTGAGGAACTTGAGGGCTAAACAGGAAAAGAGTAGTCTGAAAATGATTTGTGGCTGACACTGCTAGTAGTGCAAACTACTTAATTAATGGGGCCCTCTTCTTTTTGTCTTTCTATCTCTCTTAGTTTCTCTCTCTGCCTCTCTCTCTCTCTCTCTCTCTCTCTCTCTCTCTCTCTCTGGATCTCTGTGTGTGCCTCTATCTCTTTCACTCTGTATTCTCTGTCTATAACTTTCTATTATCTCTTCTTTAATCTCTCTTTCTCTCTTTCATACACACACGGTCTCTTACTGTTTTCTCCTTGGGAATACCATTAGTGTTTACTCTCAGAACTGACTGATTACCTCTTTGGACAATATCCTATCCCTGAGTCATTATCCCCAGCAACTCAAAGCAAGAAATCTTAAAATGATGGCATCTGAAGCTAAAAAAAAAAACACCCCAGACGTTAGAAGAGGACTAGAGGGGTGACAAAGTCCCAGAAAGCTCCTATAGTGTTTGGCTTTTCCAGAGCCCAGACCTTGTGGTCAGAAAGTGCATGCAGGTTATAAGGGGGAGGCTCCAGAGGCCAAAGGATGGAAGGTTGTGTGGACTTCCTGGCTCTCCTGGTTCCAGAGAGCCTGTCCCTCTCAGCCAGCAGGGGATGGAGGTTGCTTGCCCTGGAGCCATGGGTCTCAAACTGGTCAGGTTCCAGGCTGCAGCTCTTTGCAGAACTCTAGACAGAGTTGATTTATTTAATTCTATCATTCAAAGCAGAAAATATGACCACGCAAGTTTAAAAACACAACCATTATCTCATGTGTACCCAGAAAAACAGGCTGCCTGACTAAGCCAAAGAGCTATCAGGGATTTCCTGTTAACATTTGTTTGCCACAGAATGTGACAAGTGTGTCCTTGGTGTGCCCCTAAAAGTGCTAACGGCCACCAAAGGCAAGTTCAGTGGGAGACATCGGAAGAACTGCTCTTCACTCACTTTCTCTTCTCTGCACCTTGGGCAAAGACTGCTGTCATTTGGTTTTACCACTAAGGCACACCTGATTTTTTTTTTTTAACACAATGCACCATTGATCTAATCTACTCTTCTCAAAGGAACTTTCCCATTTCCCTCCCCTCCTTGTCCTTTCCCCCTCCCCTCCCTTTCCCTTCCCTTGTGTGCCTGGGAAACAACATGCTTTCCCCTTCCTTCTAACTCGGCCCTGCTGGGCTGGTGCTGCCGTGGTGCCTGTGGGTAAGAGCTGCCCCTGTCTGCCATAAGGTGCTCCGTTTCTGCTGTTAATGTCCATGATTCCTTCCTCACTGACAGTTTTCTTTTTGTCTCTCTCTCTTCCTCCTTTACCCACCCCACTCCCATAACTCATTTCTGATCCTAACCCTGATCCCTTGTATGTGTGCCGCCCCTCTGCCACCCCTTGATGGACATGCGCCCCCTGCTGGGCTTTCCTCTGCTTGGCAGGGCATCGCCACTGGCGTAAGTAGACCCCCCACACTGTCTGTGCCATTGTCTGTCTGGTTGCGGGATGGTGTGCGGGTGTGGTGGGATGTGTCCGAGGACAGTGCCTCTGTCTGCATTCTTGCTCATACCCTCCTCACAGCCAAATGACATGCCCTGCAGCCTACACAGCCTTGCTCTTTGGAGTTGTCTCCAAATAATGTCACTAAGGACACAGACCAGAGTAACAACACACATGCTGCCTCCCCCACAAGGCTGGGGGTGTCTCCGTGTTCTCCTTGCCATGCTTTGTGGGCATTTCCCCTAGCTTTTCCTGTCTGCACTGTGACAGTGGATACCTGAGTGTCAGCATCCGCACTGGACCATTATTTCGGGGAGACGGTGATAAGGGGGCCTCTTAGAGGACATTACCCAGAATCCTCATGGAAGATGGATCTGGAGGATCCAGTGTTTGGCAAGACCACCCAAGGGCGGCAAAGGATGAGTCAGATTTGGGGGCAGTACAGTGGAGGTGACCTCGATGTTGTGGTGACTGTGGCGTGTTTTTGGTGGCAAAAATAACATGCTGGGAGCAGCTCCCAGAATGGCCTTGGGCCCAGGGTCCCAGGACTGTGGGGCCTGTTCCACATTCTCTCTGTATATATCCTTCCTGAGCACCAGAGCCTAAAAAGGCACAGCAGTTCTTTCATCAGACTCCCAGTCTCTGTTGTGGCAGCACCAGGCCCCACCTTTGCACAACGTAGTGAGAAATGCACCGACAATGTGAAGCCCAAGGGACTCACTCCTGGCAGCTCCCGGAGCCCAGGGAGCTTTGGAAGGACAGGGGGGCACCTCAAAGGCACGTTCCAGGAAAAGGGCAGCAAACACCTTCCATCTGCTTTCTGGACCATCAAGCTCCCATAAAGCCCAGTGTAGGCTCATGGGCAGGGCCTGGGTTTGGGTCTACTTGCCCACATTTCCTCCCAGCATGCCAGGCAGTCCTGATTGTGTCTTCCTGTTGCCCATCTCACCCAAAAACTGGAGGCCCAGCCTCTGCCCTGGGAACCGTTAGGATGCCTCCCTGAGCCGGATATGGCCTCCCCAGCTAGATCCTCCCCATTCCTCTGCTCCTGGGCAGCCCCAGGCTCCTCCCTGCCTGGACCCCAGAAGGATCTCTTGGGGTTCTCCATCAGATCCCAACCACAGGCTTCCAGTACCTGTAGCTTTCAGGCTAGGACACAGCTTTTAGGGAAGGAGGGACAGCTCCACCGAGCCTTGGTCACCTTTTGTCACTTTTCTTTACCTCTGCTGTCATAGCCCACCCTGAGTCAGACACAGGGCACCAATCCTGACAGACTCCAATCCTGGGAGACAGGCCAATTCTTCCATCCAGCTCGTTGCAGGGAGTGTAGAAGACATGTGCACTGAGGACACCCCTCTTGTACCAGACGGCCCTCGGTGGGGGGCAGGTAGAAGCAGCCATAGAGGCAGGCAGGGGATGCTGGACAGGATGAGTGTCTGGGCTGGGCCAAGTCTCCAGATGTAGAGCATCTGGAGTGTACAAGGCTCCAGTGGGCAGAAGTGGCCTTTCTGAGCCCTTGTCACAGCAGAGGGTCTGATGGAAAGGACACTGGGTTGGGAGGTGGGAAGCTTGGGTTCTTACTCAGTGGGGTCCCTGTATGCCGTAACCCGAAGCAAGTTGGCTGGCCTCTCTGGACCTCAGTTTCAGCATCTGTAAGAGGAGAGGGCTGGGCCGCTGGCCCGTGGACTGGGGAGGCAGGCTGTTACTGCTGTGAGCGCCACCTGAGTTCATCTGAGTCCTGACAGCGTGGGCTAGGCGGCCTGCATCCTCCAGCCCTCACTGGACAGGGTCAGTGGACACCCATAAAGCTTTTGATGTATCCTCCCTGCAGTCTGGTCTGTGTATCCTCCCTGCACTGGACCCAGGGGCGTCTGGGAGCCCTATGGCTCTGATGTAGGATTCATTCATTCAGTTAAGTTTTTTTTTTCTTTTTAAACTTTTTTTATTTTAAGTGTGTTTTTCCAGGACCTATCAGGTCCGAGTCAAGTAGTTGTTTCAATCTAGTTGTGGAGGGTGCAGCTCACAGTGGCCCATGTGGGAATTGAACCGGCAACCTTGTTAAGAGCCCTGTGCTCTAACCAACTGAGCTATCCGGCCACCCCAATTAAGTTTTGAGCACCTCTGACATGCCAGACCCTAGAAGTCTAAGGGAAGGTCACCAGGAACCCCTCAGTAGGTTGGGGCAGAGGACTAGTGACTCTCCTGCAGCTCCACTCCCAGCTCCCCCAGGCCAGAACCCCCTGTCTACGGGTGATACCTGGCTGCGTGGCCTTGTTGCCAGTTTCTCACACCACCTCCCCACGGTGCCTGCCTGTTTGTAGCTGAGCAAGAGCCCCCAGTCCTTTTCTAGGGCAGTCACAGCATTGGTAGCTTCCTGTTCGGATCCAGAGGTGTGAAGAGGGCGAGGAAACGACCTTGAGGAAGCCTCTGGGTCCCCTGAATGGCCTGTCCTCACATAACGCCAAGTTCAGGGCCTGCTCAGGGAGGTGGAAGTTACTTCAAGAAGACATCTGCCTCCTCTCTCCCTAAAGGAGATTCAGCCCCTGGGGTGGGGTGTCTTCAGGCCGATGTGTGGAGTTAGCGTGGGGAGGGGTGTTGGCAGGGAGGATCTGAGCCTCCTGATCCTTTGTGAAAGGAATCACCATCTCACTGTGACCACCCTGAGCACTGAGGACCCAGCCAAGCCCTTGTCCCCAGCTCTCAGATGGCAGTGGGTAAAGGGCATGGTGGGTTCCGACAAGTAGGGGCCACCACAGGCAAAGGGGGGCCAGGGGGACGCAATGTGGGGCGGATGTAAGGGTCGGGGGCAGGGTTCCAGCCTCGCCCTCGCCCACGGCCTCTTTCTGCATTGCAGGAGCCTTCCTGTTAAAGACCTTGCCGTAGACAGCGCCTCTCCTGTGTATCAGGCTGTGATTAAGAACCAGAACAAGCCGGAAGATGAGGCTGATGAGTGGGCCCGCCGCTCGTCCAACCTGCAGTCTCGCTCCTTCCGCATCCTGGCTCAGATGACAGGAACGGAATACAGTAAGTGAGGGCTGTGGGGTGGGGGGCAGAAACGGGAGATGCTACGGGGCCGTGAGGATCCTGGGCCCTACTCCACAGTCCCACAGAAGTTAGGGAGTCAAGCCCCCGCCCTGGAAGATGAGCTGGCCTTCATAGGTAAACAGTGGCCTGCTGAGCCCCTCTGGGGCAGGCAAACGATATCAGCCTTCTGCTCAGCTCCCTGACTCAACAGCAGGCAGAAGGCTAAACATGGTCCTTCCGGGTGAAATTACTGTTCAGAACTGGGAGAAGAGGACCTCACAGGCCACACCTCTGACCATTCCCACCCAACTGCACCACTTCCTGTCCTGTCCCTTCTCCCCCTGCCCTCTGCTCAGCACACAGCTTTGCCTTTCCTAGGCTAGGGAGCAGTAACTGTTCAGTCATTGGTGGGGACTCAGTGTCCACAGAGCTCTGGTGGCTTTTGTTCCTTATGTTCCCTGAGATTCCTCCTGACCAGCAACTTTCTACCCACAGTGCAAGACCCTGACGAAGAAGCTTTGCGAAGGTCAAGGTAAGTGCCTGGACTCAGGCTCTGTGGCCTTGCCCCTCCTAACCCCATCCCTCTCCGGGCAGCCCCCCAGGTCAGATGACTTATGGAAAGAACCTCTCAACTTCAGGTATTTGGAAACTCCTAGCCCCTAAAGGGCTCCAGCAGATGCTGACATGGGGCGTTTGTCCCGAGTCAGTGAAGTGGGTGCTAGGAGCGGTCTCTATCCCCTAGGCCCAGGCTGCAGGAGTGAGGACTCTGGGCTCTCCTGGCTCTGTCCCTGGGCAGGGGCAGGGCTGCTTTGGCCTTTGCTGGGCTGTTGAGAATGAGGGCATCTCTCCCTGTGAGGAGGACACTGGGCCAACTGCCTTACCTGCCCACCCTGTGAATCTGGAGGCTAGGCACTGGGAAGCAGGCACGAGGAGGGCTGTGCTGGGCACAGGCGCCTAATCCCTGGACTCACCTGTCCAGACATTGAGGTATTAGATCCATAAATTGCTCAAAGCACAACAGCTTCTGCAAGGAAGGACAAGCCCCGGGCATAAGGTGGGATTTGTGCAGGGCTAGGTGGCTCAAGGTCAAGGTATGGTCTCCGCAGCACTGGCAGGCCTGAGGCCACAGCCACTAGCTTACCACCTGCGGCCTGTCCGGTGCTCCCAGCCCTGGGCACGACGGGGTCATGCTGCCCTGGAGCCCACTGGAACCCACTAGGCCTGCCAGGGTAAGGCACGGAGCCCAGTGTGACGATCTTACACTCCAGAGGCCAATGTGTCATCTGCGTGTTCTTCCTGGGAGATTCTGCCTTGGGTCAGTGCATCCTGTGGTGGCCTCTGTGTGAGGCTGGGGCTCCGAGACACTCTTCCACCCTGGCCAAGCTTTCTGTACTCGCTAAGCTACATGTTGTGGCCACAGAACCGTGTGGAGAGTGGGACTCTGGGGTCAGCCGGAGTTGGTGTGATATTTTCTTTTTGAACCTGTATTTTTGCCAATCCAAGTTGCCCCTACTCTTTGGCTGGGGCTTCCAAGCTTAAAGTGTGGTCCTCCCAGGCCTCCTGATGAGCATGCAGTCCCAGTAACAGTTCTTCACCGGTCAGTGCCTGCAATGCGGCTGCGCGCCTGAAGTGAGGTGATGTTTGATTTAGCTCACAAGTTAGTATCTAGCTATTTTAAATGTGACCGAGCTCTCAGTACTCCCCTGCTCCTGTGCTCCTATGCTCCGCTGCTCCTGTGTGCTGTTTCTGTGTTTGTCCCACCTCCCCTCTGAACCCACTCACACAGCTACTCCAGTGAACAGTGCAGCCTTACCAAAGATAAGCACACACACCACGGCAAACAACTTAAAAGTCCCCAGGTTCCTTCCATCAGGAAGCCAGCAGTGGTGTTTTCTCTCCCTCCCATGGGGCAACCTTGCCTTTCTGGCTCCTGCACCCCCTGGGGGAACTTCTGGTCACTTTATGTTCCTCCGGCCGGTCACTCTAAGCTTGCACCTTGTTAATCGGACACGGAAGGCAGGAGAATATTGGTGGCGGTAGATGACAGGGAACTTCTGTCTTTTGTATTTCTCCTGGAATATTTGCCGGCACTGCAAACTTAGGAGTGAGAACATGAAAGGAAGTATCAAGGATGGTCCTCAGGCCTCGTCTTTGGCCTCCCCTTCTCAGCTTTCAGAAGCATCTTCCGGGGTGTGTTCTGCCTGGTCCTGCAAATAAGTGGGGAGGTTAGTCCTTCCCCCTGGGCCTTAGCACACACAAGCTTGGTTCACTCACCAGCAGAAGGCAGGGGGACTTGGGATTTTGAGAACTCTGTTGGGAGTCTTAGGGGCTCTCCTGCAGCTACTGCAGGGTTTTGGGAAATCTGGAACAAGGGCCAAAGAGGAGGCTCCAGCCTGCTTCCTCCCTCATTCCCAGGCCCCCAACCAAGAAAGCAGTTTCCCCCCAACACCCGTAGACGTTGTGCCACCATCAGCCCCTCCCTCTGGGGTCTCTGGCTGTTCAGTGAAGGCTCTGGGACAAGGTTTCTGCTCAGGACTGGAGGGGAATAAGCCTCCTGCTCCTCTCCCTTTTCCTGACTTTAATTTCTGGAGGGTTGTCCTCACAGCCTCCCCCAAAATGCCCAATCTCCCCATGGCCACGGGAAGAGGGTGGGCATTTTCATATCACAAAATCCCAAGCAGCCTGTGGATCTTGGGGGTGGGTATGGGGGTGCAGTTGCTGCAGAGGTTCACCTCTGTTTGTGATCAAAGTTTGAAGTAGTGGCTGTGGCTCCTGGTCACAGCTGGGGCCCCAGGCTCACCCAAGTGGCCATCTGAGCAGAAGGGAGCATGCTTGTCCCCACCCTGAGTCCAGGCTGGTCACAGGTCTTGCTCCCCAAGGGGGCTCAGCCCCACTACCCTCTGTCCCCACTCCCAAGTTGGAAGCTGCACCCCCATACCTTGACTCATCTTGTTGACTGAGGGCAGCCACATCCTCCTCTTTCTCCCAGTTCGGTGGTACTCACGGTGAGGAGTCTAGGGTTTCTCTGAAGGCTGAGTCTCCCCAGAGGGGCTTCACACTTCCAAGTGTCTTACCCCAGCAGAGCCTGAGTTTGCCAATCCCTGGGCCCCAGCAGCCTGTGCACAGTGACAGCCTATACAGGCTTGTACACGTCCAGAGGTGCTTTCTCCTTCCTGTTGCTGTGTGGTGGGAAAGCTGGCAGTAATGCCGCGTGAGTGGTGTCAGGTGTTCTGTACCAGGCAGTGGCACTGGTGGCTAGAGGGCAAGTGTAAGTCTGCATCTTAGAGAACCCTGCAAACTGTCCCCTCACCTGTGGCTGCTCAGCCTCCTGGGTCTTTCACGCCCCACAGAGTCCCAGAGCATCCCACAAGTCTGCCCTTCCCTCCCTTCTTCTCCTCTGGGCCCTGGCTCCCTATGCTCTGATGATATCTCTGGTACCCGGTAGCAGGTAGCTTCCCTTCGAGGCTCTAGCGCCCATCTGTTGGCCGCCCAGGCAGAACCTAATCTCCAGAGACCCTGTATTTATAGGTGAGGCAGGGCGGGCTCCTGAACAGCCCAGGCATCAGCCGTGGATTTGGCTCCCATCCCAGGAAAGACCAGCACCTTAGCGAACTGCCCAGGTGGGCATAAACACTAGCCTCCTGCCAGATTCCCCACAGGACCTGCTCTAGTGAGTGCAGGAATGCTGTGGTTCCCAGCCTCCTCTGTCCTCTGAATAACAGAGCACCAATAGTGCCTCCATCTAAAAGCTGAGCCTCCATTTCAGAGAGGTCACCACAGCTTCCCTCTGACTTTAGGAAGGCATTCTGGGCACTCGTGGCTTGGAAGGTTCGGTCCACGTGTGGCAGCCCTGATGGGACTGGGAGTAGGAAAAGCCTAGCTTTGTCCTAGGCAGGGCTTGAATCTGTGAGGCATCTGGACCCCACTGCCTGGGTGTAACCATCCTGGAGGACCACAGTGTGTAGCCCAGACATTCCCTGGCCCCGCCTTGTGGCGCAACCATCTACAGGTGCAGTCGCTGTGTTTACCTGATGCTCACCTACATAAAGAATCTGCACCTCTCTGAGTCCCCAGGTCTTAAGGAGCAAAGTTGATCTGAGTGACGAGTTCACAGAGGGGTTGAAAGTGATGTTTGCCTTGCACACGTCTCTGCAGACAACATACAAACCCTCCCAAGTCCCTTCTCCATTGTGTAACCATCCGAGGTTCTCTTTCCTCTCCTCAACCCCCCTCCCCTTCCAACAGAGAACAGGACTCCCTGGTTCCTCCCTCTTCCCCCTGCGGTGTCCTCCTCCCTCCCTGTTCATATTCAGCTCTGTCCCCGCTCACGTGGCCCACTCCCATGGTGCCACATGACTCAGGACCTCTCTCGAAAGGAAGCCTTGTGAGGAGCACTGGGCAGCTATGGGTAGCAAGAGTTACCTGCATTTTGTGGATTTGTTTGTCCTCAGTGTTCGGCCAGCCTAGCAAGTTTGAAAACCACACCTGGAGAGACCAGGACAGCCCTAGGTACCCCCTGAGCAGCTGCTGTGGGTGTGCCAGGATCTCTCTGCCTTTCTGTCTTCACCTCTCTCTTCCTCTCTTCTTCGAGCTTCTCTCTGGCTGGCTGTGAATTTCCAAACAGCTCTAAGCAAAGCAGGCTCACTAGACTTGTGGCTCTCCAGAACCGTCCCTGTCCTGTCACTGAGCACTGATGCAATGGCTGGACAAAGTGGCTGCCTCTGTGTCCTGGTCAGGGGGTCTGTCTGGGATGGTCGATTGTTGCGACTTCCCTGCCGTCAGCAGGTCTGCGTGGGCCCTGCTGCAGGCCCTCTGTCCCTTCTCCCTGACCTCAGAGAGGCAGGTAGCGAAGATGCCGGCACTGAGAGCGTGGTTCTGATTCTGCGTGTCCGGATGGCTTTGGGCCTTTCATGATGAAGGGCCTTGGTTTCGTCTTGGTGTTAGGAAAGCTTGGACTCGACTCGTGGTTTTCAAATATGTTATCAGTGGGTGCCTTTTGTCCAACAGAGTCTTACACAGAGACCCAGTATGCAGGACTCAAGCTGTTTGTGGGGGCAAGTCCACCAGGTAATACAGATGCAGGAAGGTGGCCAGGTGTAAACGTGCAGACACGGGACTATTACCACGGAGAAATGTGACTGGCACTGTCCCATCCTCTGATTTCTAAAGATCTAGAGCTGATCTTCCTGATTTTTATATGCTGGCAATTTATTTATTAAACCTTTATTTTGAGATCATTGCAGATTGGCATGCCGTTGTAAGAAATAATACAGAGAGATCCTATGTACCCTTTACCCCCAATGGTAACATCTTGCAAAACTGCAGCACAACATCGCAACCAGGGTATTAACTCTGATACAGTCAAGTACAGACTATCTCCACAGCCCGAGCATCCCCCATGGTACCCTTTATAACCACAGCCACCTCCCTACAACACACCCTCTCCCTAACCTGTGGCAACCACTAATCTGTTATCTGTTCTCCGTTTCTATAATTTTGTCATTTTAAGAATGTTGTATAAATAGAATCATAAAGCCTGCGACCTCATGAGACTGGATTTTTCAGTCAGCCAGATTCCCTGGGGATTCATCCACGTTGCTGAGTGTACCAGTGGTTTGTTCATGTCTTTTTATTGCTGAGTGGTATTCTATGGTCTGGATGGAGCAATTAATTTCTAAAACGAGTTTTAAACATTGTCCAGGTTAAATACATGGCGTTTGTGGCTGGATGTGGCCTGGGCCAGCATCATGCCCCTCTCTGGAGGACGTTAGAGCTCCTCTAGCCTGGTGGGAAAGGCCGGGAGTGGTTCTAGGATTCTGGCATCTGTGTCACTGGCCTCCCCCAGGCATACCCTCTCCTCCATTTCTTTGTTTCTGGCTGCTCCTTGCCTGTTTTGTCCTTTGCCCTTGGCCCGGCAGGCTGTGGGTTGAATCGCAGAGGCCCTGCTGGTGGGAAGTAGCAGGAAGTCCTATCCCTCTGTATGTGTGCCACGGCCTTGTGAGTATGTGTGTGCACACGTGTGCCTGGCTGTGCTCAGGCCTCACAAGGCAGGGGCAGTTGGTGGTATTGGAAGACTTCTCTCTGGGGACAGAAAATGGTTGTCAGAGACTGGGGCAGCATAGGGAGGTGACAGGTCTGCTCACCAAGCCTTATCACAGGGACAGGTGTTTCTCCTTCTTTATGCCCAGCTAGGGGACAGAGACCATGCTAGGCCCACCTGCCTATGTGGTTCAGCCCGAGAGCTCACAGCCAAAGCAGCCCTGCCCAGCCCTAACGACACAGGCCAGGCAGAACCCAGAGGCCTCCCTTTGCCCAGCCTGCCCTCAGGCCCTCTAGCCAGGCTCCTTCTCCGTGGCCTCCCACTCAAGTCAGGGACTTTAGTCCCTCCATCCTGTTCCTTGGGACTCCGGTCTTGCCCTCAACCCAGGGCTGACCACTTGGAAAGTACCCCCTGGATGGCAAAGCCTCTCCAAGCCAAATTCTCCCCTCCTATACCCTCTGCCCCAGCTATCAGACAGGGGAATGGCGGACACATTCCCTAATCCCTTTCTTTCTTTCTCTCTTCTCTCTGTCTCTCTCTGTCTCTGTCTCTCTCTCTGTGCCACAGGGAAAGGTTTGAAACCGAACGTAACAGCCCACGTTTTGCCAAATTGCGCAACTGGCACCATGGCCTTTCAGCCCAAATCCTTAACGTTAAAAGTTAAAAGCTGTCTGGAGTCCCCCCCACCCCACTTCCTCCCCACAGATCTGGCATGTGAGCCCCATGGTGATGCTTGAGAATGTAGAGCTGTGCTGGGGGCATCTTAAATAGGCAAGTGCTGCAGTCTTGCTCTCTGCCCGCCCCCAGAGCTGACGGCCAAGGCCCAGCCCCGTGCTGACTGCACGCATCCATCCCCACCCTTCAGTGCAACCCTCACCACCCCCCAAACAGCCCAAGCCTCTGCTCTCCTGCCCAGGGCCTTAGCCATACATCAGAGAGGATGTGATGAGGCTTGCTGGCGTAACACCCCAGAACCAAGGGAAACAGAACATGCCACTGCTCAATTTCCTACCAACCTCAACTCCTGGGAGAGGCAGCCCAGCCTAGTGCCATCATGAAAGGAGTTGCCCATAGATTAGGGTCCTGGGAAGATGCTGACTCCTTGTCCCTACTTACTCCCTTGTTGCCCTCTGGAGCCCCAACAGCCTGGAACAGGGTTTTCTGCGGAGGAAATGGAAGTCCCAGGTAGATGAGGCAGAGGCCCCTCCTGGCTGTGGCGAGATTGGGCCATGTGCTCGCCTCTCTGTCCTGTGTGTGCTGGCTCCCTAGTTCTCTCTCCTGTACATATAAGCATGCTTGTTCTGAAATAAAGAGGATTTGAAATGAACCAAAGCAGCCCCAGTCATGCTGTACCACCTGAGAGAAGCATGTCTAAGACGAGGAGAGGACAGGCACATCCAGAAGAGGGTCGGGGGCAGTGCCCACTGGGGCTAGGACCCGGTGCAGTTCTGCCCTCCCCTGATTTCCTACCTCGAGGGAACTGCCTGAGCTGCAAGCTCAGGCTTGCAAACGGCGGGTGGGAGTCTGTGCTGTGGCCAGACGGGCAGCCTTAGCCTCCCACGGGGAAGTGTGTATCGGTGGGTACCTGAATGCTCCCTGCCTCGGCTCCCATACCCAGCTGCAACCAGCAGGCCAAGCCACCATTCCTCCCCATCAGAAAGCAAGCGACAAGCCCTCTCCCAGGGGGGTGCTGCTCATGCTCAGCTCTGCTCCAGGAGGTGGGCTCAGGGGTGCAGGAAGGCATGCCTGGACTAAGGAGAAGGCCACAGAGCTGCTGGGGTCCTGGGTGGGCCGGGGTCGTGGCGCAGGGGAGAAGAGGCGGAAGATGTGCCTGGTGGAGTCTTGCTCAGGTGGCAGGAAGGCAGAGAAGACCTCCAGCTGGGTCTTGCCCCTGGCCCCCACCTACCTGTGGCCTTGCCCTGGTCCTGAGCATTTAGGAAGGGCCAGGCTGGTAGGCTCATATCCTCTCCGCTTCCTGTCTACACATCAGCCTGGTCCCTGGTTGCAAGGACCACCAGCTGAGAACATGAAACCAACGACATTTAGCACATAAAGGCAGATGCTGAGGCCAATCCCTCAGAACTTCCCGCTGTGGCTGGACTGGGCCAGATCCTCACTCCCACTCCTGCTGTCTGGGCACAGGCTTTCTTTCTGCCTCCAGGGACCATGGCAATCCCATCTAGAAGGGCTGGCTAGGGAGATGGCTCTATCCTGCCCACCACCCTAAGGTGCTTCCCAGAACTCTCCACCAGCCTGTTCCACTTCGGCTTCCCATCTCTTCCTGCCTCTCGCAGTCTGACTCTAGAGCCAGGGCCAAGCAGGGCAAGCTGGCTGAGGCTCACCAGAGGTGACGGGGGTATGTGCCCCTGCCTACATGTAGGCATCCTGGAGCACACCCACATTTAGCTGAGCGTTTACTGGGGACTTTTAAGGTCCAATGGTGGGTTGTGGGGCTGGGGTCTGCCAGACAGAGCGAGGTCCCAGGCAGTCGTTGTTCAGAGGCTAGCAGAGGACCTGAGCCAATCAGGCAGAGCTGGTAGCCGCACAATCCCCTGGCCCTGGGCCCCAGCCTGTCAGAGCTGTCGTGAAGCTCTGGAAGGCTCTCATTTGCTTTCCAGCCTGCCTGGTGCCTCCCTGTGACCCCAGGCCCCTGCAGGCAGTGCCTCAGGTGGCCCCAGGCCAGGGGTCTGCATCATGCCCTCTGAAGTAAACAGGAAAGATGTCCTCATTTGGCATTCCGTGCCCATGGACATTAGTCAAGGTAGCATGCGTGGCTGCTGTGGGGGTCAAAGAAATCCGAAAGGGCTAATGTGGATGTAACTGACATGGTCCAAGGTTGCTCAGGTGAGATCCAGAGATGGGGAGCACCCTGCCCCCCCACCCCCCTCGACTGCAGGACCGGAAAAGGCTTCCTGGAAAAAAGCATCTGTGTGTCTGATCCTCAAGAACAGTTAGGATTGGGGCGTGTGCAGTTAGGGAAGGCTGGATAGGTACTCTAAGCAAGGGGAGCAGAGGTGCTGATGAGAAGAGGTGTCCCAGAACCCCGAGCCAATCATTTTGGCTGGAATGCAGGGACAGCAGAGGATGTTTTGGTTATTAGTGGTCCAGAGCTGGGATGTTGGCTATTGGATTTGACTGGATTCTGAAGGCAATGCTGAACTAGCGAAGACTGCAGGGCATCGTTCACACTGCAGCTATGGGGACTGCTGTGCACGGTGCTCCAACGGTGTCATTCACATAGACTACGTGTTAAAGGGCCCCTGGAGTTATGCAGTGCAGTGCAGCGGCCCTGCTGCAAAGTGACATGGTCAGGTCTGCCCTAAGCAATAGCCATCAGGCTGCAAGATGAAACGCCAGCTAGGTGGGTGGCAGGGGGCACAATTTCAAGAGCAACCATCTGATTGGTGTTCTGTCATTATCCAACCTACGGAGATGTTCATATTCCATTCTTGTAACTAACACAAATAGCACCATCACCCCAATAATGGCACCCACCCCCCAACACTATCAATTACAACACCTCCACCACCACCGACAGTTCCCACCTGAGCCCAGTGATCACATAATCCAAGACCCAGCACCACCACCAATACAAGGCCTTTCCATACACATCATTGCCATCAATAAAAGCATCAACCAAGGGCCACCACAGCAGAACAGGGCACAGGGTTGGCACACTCCACCTTAATGCCAACTGGGTTGAAGGAAGAGATGGGCTGAAAAGGGCACAGTAGCCAGGCTGTGTTTCTCGTCTGGCCACACGCTCCCCATGCAGCCATGAGCAGTTGAATATAGTTGGTTTGGTTTGGATTTTGCTTATATAAGTGAATTATGACTGACGCAGGAGGCAGCTATAGAATCCTAAACCAGGCTGAAGTGATTTCACGAGCACTGTCCTTAGGACTGAAGCCAGGCCAAGTAAGTTCTCTTCATGCTGGCTCTCTGAGACACCCTCCTTGGGTTTTGGGGGCTCATGAAACTTCAGGCAGGAACTGGCCTAGACAAAATCCTTCAGGATGCCCTTCAGTGCTGCCCGTACTCCCCTAGGCCCCGGCAGCTTGGTGTCTGCAGACCATGGTCCTAGAGAGGACGCCACTCAGCAAGATCCCCAAGGGCGTGTTCACGTGCACGCCCTTTGTCCTGGCCCTGAAGTAGCTCATGAGTTTTCCTAGGACCCACATCCAACTCCAACTTCACCACCACCACCACCACCATATTCCAGGGTTCATTTGGAGCAATGTCTGGGGACAGTACCAGGTACACTGGTCTGACAGGGAATTGGAGCAAAGGGGACAGGCAAAGCCAGCTTCCTATTTGTCCGGCAGCCCAGGCATTATCATCACTCCTGTGTTGAGTGGTGTCCTCAGTTCCCAGAAGCCCACGGGGTCAGGGAGAAGCAAATAACAGAGACTGGGTGTCCTCTGTCAGCATGGGCCTTCGTGGGCCATACTTGCCCATGCTCTGAGGACGCTCTAGCAGCCAGCTCAGCCATATGGCTTCAGGACCTGCAGCTACTTCTCTGAGGTAGCTGCTTCACGGGAGTAGCTTCCAGAAGCCAGGTTCTTTCTTGGAGGATGAGTGAGTGGCCTCATAGAAAGGCCAGGGCTGGGCACTGCTGCAGGCCTAAGAACTGGGCTCCCTCTGAACTACCACTAAGCTGGGAAAGGGCTGGTCCTTGTCCATCCTGGATGCTTCCCACACAATCTCAGAGAAGAGTATTGCTCCATCTCATGGGGCAGTCAGCCCACAACCGTGCCAATTCCCCAGCTTGCTTCTTCCCCAGCCCTCTCACATGCCTTTCTCTGCCATACACCATGCTAGATGGAGGAGAGCACCTCGGCGATGCTTTGGTAAACAGTCCCTGGCCCTCTGGCATCCCCGTCTGGAACAGACCTCTGTAGCACCTTGTTACTCAAAGTGTGGTCCGTGGACCAGCAGTATCAGCATCACCTGGGAGCTTGTTAGACTCTCAGCCTCACCCAGACCTACTGAACCAGAAGCTGCATTTTAGCAAGATTCCCAGGCAACTTGTCTGCCTATTAAAGTCTGAGAAGTGTTACAGTGATTAGGGCTCACACCCTCCTCTGGTACTTGGCAGCTGTGTGATGTTTTAGCAGAGACTCAGTCTCTCTGGACCTCAGGTTCCTCATCTATAAAATCAGGATCTCGATACTAACCTCCCAGCAAGGTTGAAAGGATCAAATGGAGTGATGCTTAACCAGCTGTTAGCACCAGGCCTGCCATGTGGTAAGCCTGCACAGAGGGAAGATGATTATTCCACTTCTTTCAAATAAGAATAGTACCTTTTGTTGGGGAAAGATTATACTTGCCTGACTGTAAGAAGTTTCTTTCTTCCTCCCTGAACGGCCACTTGTGGTACTGGGTAAGGCTTCAAATCCAAACACCCCTCAGTCAGCTCCTGCTGTCACCACCGACGTCCTAGGAGCTTCAGCCATGCAATTCTCTGTGCCCATTCCCTCATTTGGTACATAGAGTCGCTGATATCCACATCAGAGGGCAGTTGTGAGACACTGCAGATGTGTACCTCATAGTGCCAAGTCAGAACATGAATTACATAGCATGGGGACAGCCATTCCCACTTGCAGGAGCTGCCATGTCCTGTTGCTGTTGTAGCAAGTACAAATCTTAATCCAATGACCTGGATGAACAAAGAATGTGCATATCTTTGCTTTCCTGTCATTTAATTTGTATTCTCTGCCCCGTTTCACAGGTGGCAGAAATGTAATCCCATCAACCCAGGTTTTGATGCTCCTCTCTTGCTTGGAATGTTTTGGGGAAGAGGCACATACATAATAGCAAGGCGGGTAGGGTGGGGCATCCGGGCACCTGGTCCTTGATCGTGGTCCACCTGTGCTGGCATCTGGGGGAATATCTCCATCCATCTGGTCACGCTGGCCCACACTGGCAGCAGTCACCCCTTTTGTTCCCAATTACAGGGCCTTTCAGATGCGCAGGCACTCAGGACCATGCCCAGGTCACCGTGGGTGTATGGAAAACCCTCTATAGCTGCTCGGGCTCAGGATAGCCTGGGGAGCTTTGGGCTGTCTGGGGTCCGCCTGCCCCTTCACCAAGGACATGGAGACGCTGGGGTCCTGCAATCTCCCCAGAGTTTACGCAGAAAGAGGACACAGCTGCCTCTATTCTCAAACCCTGCCACCACCACGTTGCCACTTTTCTGGTCTAGATAACGTTGATCTCCCTGGGATGATAGCTTTTATCTTCCAAATGAATTGTGAGTGCAAAGTCCTTCGCAGGCCAAAGCTCAGGCTCTCACCGTTCCAGAGCCAAGCTCTTGACCCTTAAATATCTGACCTCTGCTTTTCTCATCCATCATACCTTCTCAAAGGCAATGTGTGCCTCTGACTCAATGGAGAAAGGAGAAAGAGAAACAGGATTGGTTGATAATTCAATCTACTTTTCCATCACACTGTGTTTTTGTAATACCTACTCAGACAGAAAAATTAGGAAGTACACAAAAGTGGGTGGGGGAAATGTCGCCAGGCTTGAGAATAATTTTGATGTAACTGATCCTTCTTGTGGTCTGAGCCCTTCTCTCTTGGGGTCCAGTGCGGGGGTGGTGGTGGGGGGCTCTTTCCCTGAGCCTGGGGATATGCCTTCTGGAAGATCCTGCTCTGTTTGCAGTACTGATGGTGCCGTCTGCCCAGCCTGCCTCTGCTGCATCCACCCCTCCACCCCATGTAGAGGGATCCCCTTGACCTGTTGTCTTTCTCGATCCCGCCTCATCAGCACCCCTATTGAGCATGCTCCAGTGTGCACCAGCCAGGCCGCCACCCCGCTGCTGCCCGCTTCTGCCCAGCCACCTGTTGCTGCCTCTCCCAGCGCAGCCTCGCCACCCCTGGCCGCTGCCCATGCTGCCACCACCTCTGCCGCAGCCCCTGCCTCAAGCGCTGCAGACACTCCAAGGTAACTGGCCCACAGGTGCCGGCCCTAGCCGTGGGGAAGGGAGACAGGAAAGGCATCACCATGGGTCCATCTGTTGGCAGCTGTGTCTGGCCCTCGGAAAGGCCCGTCCAAGGTGGTTAGCAGCCCGGGGCCCCAGGAAAGGCAAGCACTGCTTGCTGCAGAGAGTAAAGGGGAGTGCACTGTAGGGCTGAGGACAGACACAGGGATGCGTGCTGCCCTGCCCTCCATGCTCTAGTGAGAGCGGTAAAAGACACACACACACACACACACACACACACACACACACACACACATACACACATAACAAAGCGAGATGGTGTGGGAAGTCTGTGTTCTGGAACTGTAATTAGGGAGAATGAAAGTTGTCCCTATGGGAAGTCAAGGAAGGCCCATGGAGGAGGGAGCATTGGCCTGGGTACAGAAGGCAGCTCAGATATTTAGCGACTAACTTGCCCTTGTCCCTTAGCCTCTCTTCTCGATGGAGAAGCACCCTAGAGACACCTGGTGCAGTGGGATTTAAATCTCTACTCCACCATTTACTGTCTATAATCATCAGAAAGTGACTCAACTTTTCTGAACCTCAGTTTCCTCATCTGCTAAGACATTTAATGCAACATCTATTTTATAGGGTTGGAATAGAAAAACTGTACATAAAACAACTAGCACATAAAATGCTCTCCTAGACTACAAGTTACTGCTTTCCAGCCTGCCCTCCTGGATACCCAGCAAAGGTGGGGGCAGGGTGTGAGAGGGGTGCAGGAGGTGCTGGGAGATGGAGTGGCCAGGCAGTGTGACAGGCTGGGCACCCAGCTCTTTCTGGGTGCGTGGAGCTATCAAGTTGGCATTAGGGTCAGAGCCAGCTTTCTCAGTCTCCCATGCTCCCCTTCCAGGGTTTTGCTGGAAAGGACATGCCTCTCTGAGTCAGGATGCATAGGTCCCTGGTGCAGTCTGACGTGGACAAAGGGTGGGCAGAGTCGCCCACAGGCTTGTGGGCTGCACCCCCACCCCCAGGGCTGCACAATGACCCAGGTGGTGCTGAGCTCAGCCTTTCCCCAGCCCAACTCAAGCCTCAAGCTTGCCCAGGCCTCCAGGGGTTGTTCTATCCTCACTTCCTGGCCCCTCTGCACACCGCAGTCTCTTCAAGTAAGGGCACAAAGAAGAACCTTAGAGGAGGGTAAGAAATGTCTCTGTTGCTGAGTGGGAAGATGCCTCCCCAGTTTGGATGAGGGAGCTCTAGATGCTGTGGCCCTGTTCAAGGGCAGGCTCCAGCACCCTACTCCAGGCCTCTGTGTCCTGGGGCCCTCGGGACTCCCTCAACAGGGCAAACCCTTCCCTCACTTTACCTTGCAAAGACAGATGAGGCCTGGGTGCAAGTTGGAGAGGGACCTGGAATACTCCCCGCACCAGGCTGGAGCAGAAGGGATCAGGGGACCACACTCGGGGCCCTGCTACGTCTCCTTCTTGCACGAGGGCTGGATGGAGCTAGAGGAAGCAAGTGGGAGGCAGATGGCCACCCAGCCTTTCATCGGAAAATGGCCTCAGAATTCTTGCTGGATGTCTTAAGCCTCTGCTTCCTCCCTCAACACCAAACGTGACACAGGACCTGTTGCTCCTGGGATGCTAGGAAAGCATCCTCCACTGGCGGGGAAGTCTGGCTAACACACACTGAGTTGGCCTTCTCCCACCACAGTGGCAGCGGGGCACCCTGTAGGCGCTGCCTCTTCCTCTTCCATTGAGGCCCCTACTCCACTGGTCTTAGCAGGGGTTGATCTGAGAAAGGCAGGCAGGCAGGCCCCGGGAGGGGTGACAATGGCCTCATTCAACCAGAAACATGGCAACGTGGCAGGGCAAGTCTGCACACCGCCCATGTCTGGGATGCTGGCTGTCTGAGGCTCCTTCCACCTCCGCACTGTCTGGGACAGCACCACACGCCTTTCTCCATCTTGGCAGTAGGTTCTTAGCTTGGGCCTCTCCCTGCCAGAGCCCTAGAGAGGAAGGTACATCCTTATCCTGTAACTCTGCCCAGAATGATGCACAGGCCCTGGGCCCATGGGGAACAGGTGGAAGGAAGGCAGGAAGCCATGGGCTGGTGAGGAGCAGAATATTTCCAGAGGCTCACTTCTCTAGCACACCATCAACGACCCATTGCCCTTGGTGTGGTCACGTAGTCCCTGTTGGGATCTGAAAGATGCAGGGAGAGAACAGGGACATGTTCTGTAAGGTGTATACTAGTTTTAAATGCAAAAACAAATTGGGGGTTCCACAGACAAATGAAACTGGGAAACACTGGATCAGACAAAGTTTAATGGGCTGCTGAACCGCAAGAGTTCTTGGAGCCTTTAGCTCTCCAAGAGGAGAGGCCAAGTACAGCATTTCCTGAGGGCAATGAACTGGGATGCCTTTTTTTCCCATCTCTTTGGTCCCATGGTCCCTGGATCACAAGTAGGAAAAGACTGTTCTAGGCCTCCTGGCAGTAAACCCAGCGAGAAGCAGGCAACAGGAATTCTATACGGAAGAGAAGCACGTGTGTATGCGTGTGTGCATGCGTGTGCGTGTGTGTTGGGGAGGAGTCTCCTGCCTTTTCATGAGCCCTCCCTGGAGCACTCTTGCCCAGAAACCTGAGACTTTGCTGCTCTCTCCAGCAACAATAGAAAGGGCTGGGGGTGGGGGCCAGGTGATCTGAAGCTGTGAGGTGCCCCAGAAGGCCAGAAGGTTGAGGGAGTGGGGCAGCTCCAACCACCTCCATCTTTCTCCTCCCTCCTGCCTCTGTCCCCTCCAGTCCCAGACCCACCCTGGCAATCGCTCCCTGGATGCGGGGTGGGGGAAGATGGATGACAGGTTTTCGTGCATCTTTCTGTCCAGCTGGTGGTTTACCAAACTCACTGAAACTTAGCATCCAAGGAGCAGCGTCCTCCCCTCTAAGACCCCCTGGAATCTTTCCTTCACAGCCTCTGGCAGCTGTCGAAGATCATCTCTGTCAGGTTTCCTCCTCGCAGAGGCTCCTGAAGACTGGAGAGCCAACCTGCCATGGCTGCAGGCCCTAGGGCCTGGGTGGGGCTGTCTTTCTGGCTGCTAACTCTTCTCCCCTGCGTTCCAGGCCCCAGGCCTCTGCCTGCAGTCCAGCCAAGGCGACCTCTCCAGCACCTGCCACCCATACATACAGCGAGGCCCCAGCAGCCCCTGCGCCCAAGCCCCGGGTTGTCACCACTGCCAGCATTCGGCCTTCTGTCTACCAGCCAGGTGAGAGGCAGAGGGGGAGGGGAGGCTGTCAGACTGAGCGTGGGCCCCAGGGGTCAGCCCCATGGCCGCAACCCCAGAAGGATGGTGGTCAGTGAAGCCCTGCTAATGAGGTTCAGCCCTCCTTCCCCCAATTGTGGGCCAGTCCTATGGAGCCTGCCTCTGGCCCTGGGGAGAGAGGTGGGCAGTGCCAGGTAGGGATGGAGCCTCCCAGCTCTTAGGAAGAAGACACTCCTGGCTGGGGAATTTTCAGGCTCAAGTTGAGGGAAGAGGTTTTAGAGGGAGGAGCTTGTTCCTCTGGGAGTCTGGGTCTGGCTCAAGCTGGAGGACGGGCAGCTCTACCAAATATGTCATGGGTTTTGGACAGACCTACTGCATCATGGTGTGATCCTGGGCAAGCTGCTCAACCTGTCCAGACTTTGGTTTCCTCAGCTGAGGCAGTATAACTCCAGGCATGGAAAGCATGGGTGAGGCAGCAGAGTGGCCAGCCAGGGTTGCTGGTGATTGAGCTCACTGGCTGTCTGCTCCACCGCTCTGGTCTCCACTCTCTTCCCTGCCTAGGACCCCCTTGCATGACCCTCTCTTTACCAGCCAAAGGTGGGACTGCTCCCCAGAGCCCCAGGGCAATTCTCAGGCTGGCTTGCACCCTGCCTTCCCCTGCCCACCCCTTTTCAGTAAACCTAAGAGCTCTTTAACAGGTGTTTTCCCAGGCTTGGGGAGGTCCCGAGTACCCTGGTCTGTAAGATGTACCCACAGGAGGGCTCCTGGCATCCAGGCCTCGAGTGCTAATACCACCATGTATCTCCTTCCGACTGGATTCTGACTCTGAATTCCAGGAGGGCAGGGCTATGGCAGATTGCCTCCACTGTATCTCCAGCGCCTGACTCAAGTCTGGCACAGAGAAGCTGCTCTGCAACGGGGGTGAATAAGAACAAATGAATGAATGAATGCTGGTGAAAATGCAAGTATCCCCCCACTTGCAATGGGTAATGGGGAGTGAGGAAGCAAGGAAGTTACTGTCTTGTATGGGAAAGAATGAGGTAGCTAATTCTCAGCGGGCAGGGAGGAGGCTTCTCTGTGTCATGCAAGAGAGAGTTGGTCAAGCAGCCATGGGGTACATAAAAGAAGGGCAGTCGAACTCAGGAGCATGACTTAAGGAAAATGAGAGACCCCAGAGAATCTTCTCACTGTGGCTGGAGAGCAGGGGAGACGAGACAGGGACTGAGTCCGAAAGGGCCTTGCTTGGGGCCTTTGCCTGTGTAGGGTAGCCGAGCGCCATGAGCTCTGTTGCGGAGCTCACCCTGCCGGCAGTGGCCGGAGAAGGGGCCTTAGCAGGCGCCTCTGCCAGGGCCCACTCTGCCATTCAAGGCAAAGGATTTCATCCCCTGGGCCGGACTGTCCTCATTTGAAAAATGGACATGATACTGTGCGCACCTCGTGTTCTGGGGATGAAATGAAGCACCTAGCGCGGCGCTGGGAACACAGGAGGTGCCCTCCTCTGTTCCTTCGGAGGCAGGGACACGAAGTTCTGAGGTTAAAAAATCCACAGGGTTAGGGAACAATTTTTGAGCGGGCTGCAATAGTGAAACATCTCAGTGGAGCTGGAGGAAGCGGCTGCACTGCGGAGCATGGGTAACAACCAGAGTGAGGAGAGAAAGGCGTTAGGAGGAGCAGCTGCGGCTGGAGACGAGGGTCAGTCGGAGCGCCGGGAGGGCACATCCGGCCCGGCCCGGCCCGGCCCGGCCCGGCCCGCGCACAGCCCTCCCGCGAGGCGAGGCCTTTTCAGCGCCTTCCGGGGCGTGTCCCGGCCGCCCGCTGTCCTCCCGAGGCCCGCCAGGGGGCGGCTCGGCCCCGGGGCGCTCGCTGCCTGGCCCGCGCGGCGCCCTTTGCCTTCTCCTTCCCGGGCTGTGGTCCAGGAGGGCGAGACGTGCCGGAGCCCCAGGCCTCCGCGGCGTTCCCAGGCCCGGCAGACGTTAACTCATTCCTGCCCAGAGGGAAGGAGGCGGTGCGCCTCCACCCTCTCGCCCGGAGAGGCCCAGCTGCCGGTGGGGTCCAGGAGCGACTGGCAGGCGGCCCGGGGAGAAGCGGGAAACATGGGCTCGAGCCCCGTCCCCTCCTCTGCCGCCCGTGTCCCCGGAGCGGGAGTGCCCCAGCCTGGCTCCGGCCGGGGCTCCTCCGGCCAAGGGTGGCGTTCGCAGCCCAGATGTTATCGCTGGCCCCAGGGCTGGGCGGCCGCTCCCCAGAGCACCTGGGGCCCGGGCGGCGGCCCGGGCCGGAGGAGGCCACGTAGGCCCGCGGGCCGGGCACTTGCGGGGAGCCAGGCCCGACCTGCAGTGAGTCAGAAATCACCTTGTTTAATTACACATTCCCGAGGCCTCCGAGTGCGATAGGGGCCTTTTGAACTTGCCAATTAGAGATGAAATATCACCTTCTAATTTGGACGGGCTGAATTCCGTCATGCAGAAATAGCAACAGCCGGGGGCTCTGAACTAGGATATCAAGTCTCCTGGCATGTCGGGGTTGGCTCAGCGTGCCGGGCTGGAGGGCGTAGAGGGAAGGGGCCCGGGAAGCAGCTGCTCCCTGCGCCCCGCCCTCCCTCCCCAACAGGAATGGGGAGACACGGTGGGGGAGGGTAGCTGCCAGGCCATGCCTCGAGGAAAGAAAGGTCCCGGGCGCTGGATGGGAGTAGCCCCGCGCAAGGAAACGGCCAAACCTGGGTCCAGATTCTGGCCTGCTCTTGACTGCTGAGAGCGTCGTGTTGTGGAGGCTTAGAAGGGGTTGGATCAGGGAGCCTGGAAGAGGTTCCGGAGGAGAGAAGAGATGTCTGCCACGCAGAGGGAATAGGGTTAGTATTGCTGGAGGGAGGCAGGAAAAGTGGGCAAGGGCCCTATTGGGAAGGGGCTTGTGCTGCCTAGGGAGTGGTTGGGGGTGGAGGATTTGGCGTTGAGTCCCACCTGAGCTCCTGTTCAGCCAGGTAGTTAGTTCACTAGCTCAATGACTTGGAGGTAGTCACGGAAGATCTCCAAACCTCAGTTCCTCATCTATAAAATGGACTTGAAAATATTACCTGCCTCGTTGGACTGCAGCGAGTGTTAGATGAAATAATGCGCATAAAGGGCCTGGCATGTGGAAGCAGTCAGCACTTGATAGCTACTGTTCTGATTAGGTCAGAACTCTCCAATAAAAAGAAATTTTCTAGTGGCCACATTTTAAAGTAAAAGGAAGTAGCGAAATTAATTGTAATATATTTTATTTAACTCAGTATACTCACAACACCACTTCAATATATAATCAATATAAAATAATAGTTATTGAGATATTTTGCAATCTATTCTTGTACTTAGTCTTCAAAATCTGGTGCGCATTTTACCCTGATAGCACTTATTAATTCAGACAAGCCACATATCAAGCTCTCAACAGCCACATAGGACTAATATATCAGCACAGGATTAGGGCTTTTGTTCTTAATGCCTTTCAGCAGAGATCCTCCACTTTACAAAAAAGGAAATAAAATCTTGGACAGAACCCCATCATACATTCATAACAGAGAGGGATTCTGCTAGATCACCTTTCTTCACAGCCTCTCTCTGTGCCAGTCCCCTCATCACCCTTGCCCCCAGCATTGTGAGACCGCTGCAGGCACTTGGCCGCTGTGCAAGGTTGTTAGGGAGGGTGACAACACCTTGAATTTGGGCTTCACAGATTTACCAAGTGCATGCACTGTGTCACTCTGGTAGGTTCTTACCACTTCCTGTGAGGCAGGCAAGAGTGTCATGCACTGCCCCACTCGTGAGTAGACTTAGTCCCAGGTTATGGAACTTCAGGGTGTCACGTCTCCCACTCCCACCCCCAACATCCCACAGTCTACCTGGGCTGGGTTCCCCTAGGTGGCCACCAGGCTGTGAAATGAGCTGACAGTTCATCCTGACCCTGAGACCCAGGAGTCACTATCCCTGTCACCCTCAGTGACACACACACTGTGGCAGGTAACCCTGTAAGGTACTAAGAATTACTGTCATTTTTAGATAAGGAAATTCAGGCACAGAGATGCTAAGAAACTTGCCCACTGACACACAGCCAGGATGTAGTAGAACTGTACTCCTAAAAGGCTGAGCTACTTGCCAGAGCATAGGGCCTCCTCCACGCTGACAATTAGGCCTGATGACACAGTGGACCAAGAAGTATTCTTTGCAAGTGCAGGTTGGTGTGATAGACAAAATGGTTTTGGAGACTCGCTTTGCCACTCACTGGCTCTGTCTGAGCTTCAGTGACCTCAGCTGTAAACGGGATTAACAAAGATGATCTGTTATTAAGTGCCTAGTCTACCCCCTTAGTAAGTGGGAAGAAGATTCCTTAGGGATGAAGCCAGCGTGGCAACCTCCCAGGTTGGCTCCAGGGCAGTGTTGTGGAGAGATTTACCCCCTCCGCCTTCCATAACAAAGGCCTGTTCCCTCCCCACCCCCAGCGCAGGGGTTTCCATGATACCCAGCTCTGAAAGACCAGTTGTCTAGGAATAGAAGGTACAGAGTTGAAGCAGCAGGCCACAAGCCACCAAAGTGGTCCAGAGGAAGCAGGTGTGAGAGACCAAAGGCCAGGTCCTTACTTTCTAGGCTGGACCCTGGTGGAGGCTGCCTCAGTACCCCTCAGCACAGTCCATCCAGCCAGGCCAGGCTCAGGAATGGGAAGGGAGGCTGCCCTGACATGCTGCTTCCCAGGGTGGGGGAATGAGGCCTCTTTCCATAAGAGCAGACTGAGTTGGGTGGTGTGTGCAGGATGCAGCTGGGTCTGCCCCAGCTGGTTCCACAGCAGAGGCAATAGAGCACTAAGATACCTGGGTTTTGAGGGCCCAGGCCTTGGAGGGCTTTGGGTGAGCAGCTGCAGCGCTTCTTTGTGCTGTCACCCCAAAAATATTTTCAGCTCTCAGTGAACTGGAGGACGGGGTTCCCGAAGTGGGGCAGTGCGTTCTCCTCCTGCACTCTGACTTTCTTGGCAACCTCTCTAGTCACTCGGACCCACTCTCACTTTTCCACCAAACTAATGTGGGAGAGCACAGGTGCCTCAAAAGCAGCTAGACTTAAGCTGTGTCACCCTAGTATCTCTGCCCAGGCTTCTTCTGTGTGACCCCTTCAACACCCCTCACCCTAATCAAACCAAGATGGAATTTCCCCCCAATACAGATCAAGCCAAGATGTTTCCCAGGAAAATGATGGTAGCTAATCCTGCAACCTGAACCTGAAAACCCTACTGCCTTGTATCTGCTTTGTTCCGATGACTGGACTAGGTCCAGGTTCAGCAAATGCATGCGATTGAGGCATTTCGGATGTCAAATCACGGGTCAGAGTGCAACCAAAGCACCTTCCAGTTAAGGCCAAGCTGACCCACTCCCAGGGGACCCAGATAGGAGCTTGGCCCTGCACCCTGCCTTCTGCAGGCCTCCAGCAGCCAAGCCCAGTGAGCCCCACCCAAGCAGCTGCACATATTTATAGCTATATCCCTTTCCTAGCCATCGGAGCTCCTGGGGGCTCTGCTCTGAGGGCTCTTTATCTCCCTTGTGTCCCACTGTAAATTCAAATCTAGGGCATCAAGAAGTTCAAAACTGTGTCTCCGGTAAAAGTTGGAATTGTCCTAGTCTGATATTAAAGTTGCCTTTCTCTGGCTGGGGTGGGGGGATTTGGGGAAAATGAATTCCTGACACATTTTCTTTGGATCTTTTTGCAGTGCCTACATCTACTTATAGCCCATCCCCAGGGGTCAATTACAGTCCAACTCCCTACACACCCTCCCCGGCCCCTGCCTATACCCCCTCGCCTGCCCCCACTTACTCCCCCTCCCCTGCCCCTGCCTATACCCCGTCGCCTGCTCCCACCTACTCCCCCTCCCCAGCGCCAGCCTATACTTCTTCACCTGCCCCAAGCTATAACCCTACACCCTCGGTGACCTACAGTGGGGGCCCCACGGAATCTGCCAGCCGCCCCCCGTGGGTGACAGATGACAGCTTCTCTCAGAAGTTTGCCCCTGGCAAGAGTACCAGCTCCATCAGCAAGCAGACTGTGCCCCGAGGGACCCCAGCCTACACCCTGATAGGTTCCCAGGTGCCCCCCCTTGCCAGGGGCACCGTCCAGAGGGCTGAGCGCTTCCCAGCGAGCAGTCGGACTCCGCTCTGTGGACACTGCAACAATGTCATCCGGTATGGTCCAGCTGTGCCCCTGTGCTGGGCTCCTGGAATGGTGGGGGTTCAGCTTGTTCACCCGGTATAGTACGTTTGTAGTATTTCTGTGTAGGGGGATTGGGGATGGTAAGCTTATATACGAGTATATGAAAAATACACTTAAAAAAACCCAAAGTAACGCGCATTGGAGAAGAATTTGAAAATTCAGAAAGTACAAATTAAAATATAAAGCCTTTCCTCATAGCCCCACTCTTCTGACTACTAACGTGCACTAGACTACCCAGGTTTTGCCCTGGGTCTACCATACTAGCTCTATGGCCTCGAACAAGCACCTTAATCTTTGTGCCTCAGCTCCTTACTGAAAATAGGTGTCATGATAGAACCTGCTTCATAGGACTGTTGTGAGAATTAACAAGTTAATAAATACAAATTTCTTCTTGACTAGTACCTGGCACAGTGTAAGCACTTAAAAGATGTTAGCCATCAGTACCGTCATTGTGCTTCTTATCTTAATCAACTTATTTAATCAGCTGGGTGGATATTCCTAACATGCTTACCCCGTCCCCTACTGGTGGATGGTTGAGTTGCTTCCCAGTTTTCTTTAGTGTAAGTAACACAACAATGAAAATCTTTTTTTCTGCGTGGCACTTTATCTGAATTTTGTTAGAACAGTCACAAAAGTCAGGGTGTTGGGTCAAAGTATGGGCATCCTTGGGGGATCTCATGCTATGTTCTCACGCTTTTGGGGCTACCTTAATAGGTGCTGTTCTGTTTCCCAGGGGTCCCTTTCTGGTAGCCATGGGCCGCTCCTGGCACCCAGAAGAGTTCAACTGTGCCTACTGCAAGACTTCCCTGGCAGATGTGTGTTTTGTGGAAGAGCAGAACAACGTTTACTGCGAGCGGTGTTACGAGCAGTTCTTTGCCCCAATCTGTGCCAAGTGCAACACGAAAATCATGGGGGTAAGTGGGTAGCATCCTTCTCCTCTGACCCTCCCCAGGATTGTGGGCTACAATTACCGTGTTTCCCCGAAAATAAGACCGGGTCTTATATTAATTTTTGCTTCAAAATACGCATTAGGGCTTATGTTCAGGGGATGTCATCCTGAAAAATCATGCTAGGGCTTATTTTCCAGGTTGGTCTTATTTTTGGGGAAACACGGTAGGAAGCCAGGAAGTTGCTGCTAACAGAGACAAGCAACTCCATTTCTATCCGGGAAGGGCGTTGGTTTACCACTAATGAACTAGGAAGCTCATGCATTTGAAGCGAGAGACGATTACCAGCCTGGGCCACACAGCTTTGAAGTGGTGGTGGAGCCTCTACCAAGCAAGTTATCACTTCACAGCCTAACCCCACCAGGTGCCTGCGTGTGGCCTTGACCCTCTATGCCCGTGTGGTAAAATGGCCGTCACAAGCAGTACCTTTCTCCCAGGTTGGCGGGGAATGTTCGGCGTCACAGACCCTAGTGCCTGGCACAGTGTAAGCAAATGCAGACCCTGGCACCCGGCCAGTGCCGCAGGGGTAGGAAGCCCTCCTCTGCCACCCCAGGCCTTTCCTCAGTGCATCCAAGGCCCGCCTCCTGGGCTCTCCTGCCCTGCTCCCAGATGGGATGCTCTGGCAGTGGCTGGGGCCTGATAGGGAAGTCACGCCCAGCTCCCCTCTCCTGGACCTTTTTGTCCTGAGCTGGGGCTCTTTCCCTCAGGAAGTGATGCATGCCCTGAGACAGACGTGGCATACCACCTGCTTCATCTGTGCAGCCTGCAAGAAGCCCTTTGGGAACAGCCTTTTCCATATGGAAGATGGGGAGCCCTACTGTGAGAAAGGTAGGGCTGCTGTGCTGCGGGAAGGCCTCCCACCCCCACCCCTGTCTGAAAGAAAGGGACAGGCACAAGGAACTCCTCCCTGCATCCATTCACATGGACTCATCAGGAGGCTCCAAGGCAGAATCATGCTAACACTACGCAAAGGAAGTTCACTGAACTATTATCTCCTCTGCCCATTTGGTTGCAGCTTTCCTGGCCGGGATGGCACTTGTTTTTGTTACATATTCAATCTCTGCTCCCTTCCCTGCACCAAATTTGTGGATCACCAGTTGGCATCTTGTAGCACCATGGGAAACCTTTCAGATGATTTTGGAGACCACATGGTCCAGTCTGCAAAGGCTTTGGCTCTGGACTTCATCCCAGGTTCTGCACTAGGCTCCACCTCAGGCTGGTTTTGCAACCCTGAGTGAGTCACTAAACTTCTCTGAGCCTCAGTTTCCCCATCTGTAAAATGGGGGGATTGAACACTTGCCTCACATAGTTGTGGTGAGGCTTAAATCAGAGAAAGTGTATAAAGCATCAAATACGTGAAAGTCACTCTCCCTGTCCCTACGATGTTTCCTCAGGGTCCTGTAATCTCCCTGTCTGAATTCAGAGTTTTTCTGCTTCCCAAAAGGATGTATGTTATCTTAAAACTTGGATAAAATTATCATAAATTCTGAAGACAAAGCACTGTGCTAGAGAGTGGGGTGTCCTGGCCAACTAGCCATTCACTCACTCACTCACTCACTCACTCACTCACTCATTTAGTCACAGCCTGCCCCTTTCAGAAAAGGATTTGAGGTAGGTTCCAACAAAGGTACCAAAGGCTTGAAAGTTAAGACACTAGAAATAGAAAATCAATACTAAGTAGAGGAGGGAAAAGCAAGCATGCTGATTAAGAAGGTTAACAAAGAAGCAGTGAATGGGTAGCACATTTGAGGGCAAAAAAGAGACATAATAAGTTAGTTTACTTTAAAATCAGAAAGGAGAAAACATTCCAGTTCCTCAAGGGGAAAAGCAAAACAAAATGAAACTTTTTTTTCCCCTGACAATAAATTATAAAAGCAATTTCTAGGATTCTTATATACCAGTGAATTCTCTTTCCAGCTCTGAAGTTAACTGAGTGACTTAGTCACTTAGCAACACAATGCTTCAGTTTCCATATCTGTAAAAGGGAGAAGATAACACTTGTCTTTTCCCTTCTTATGAGCATATGGTGATGATTGGTAATTAATAAAAGTGCTATTATTCCAATGAGAATTGCTATTAATTAACTAAAAGCTTATAGCTTTCAAAATTTGTTGTAAGCCATAACATGTGTCTCAGGTTTGCAAAAAAATGATAGATTTCCACTACCACCAATGCCTCTCTCCATAGCAGCCCTTCAAAAAGACTGATGGACATTTGGGTTGCTTTTACTTCTTGGCTATTGTGAATAGAGCTGTTATGAACATGGGTGTACAAATATCTCCTCAAAATCCTGTTTTCAGTTCTTTTGGTTATATGCCCAGAGGAAGGATTGCTGGGTCATATGGTAGTTCTATTTTTTACTTTTTGAGGAACCTCCATATTGTTTTCTATAGTGGTTGCGCTGTTTTACATCCCACCAACAGTGCATAGGATTCTAATTTTTCTACGTTTTTGCCCACTCTTATTATATTCTGATTTTTTTTTTTTGATAGCAGTCATCCTAATGGGTGTGAAGTAGTATCTCGTTGTGGTACTTTGTCGTCATTTTTATCAACAACTTGGAAGAAATTGGATGTAGATTCACAAAATTTCAGTTGGCTGTAATGATGAGCTGACATTTTTATATATGACATCTTGTATAAAAGACAGACAGGTGGGAGCGTCAACCCCTCACAGATGGGCGTGCAGCCAAGCAGTGCCCAGGCCTGTCAGGATGTCACAATCACCTGGGGGAACTTTAATGAGATAGAGAAGATAAATCCCCAGACTTCCAGAAGCCAGATTTCATGGGGTGCCCTTCTCCCATCCACGTGATTCCAATATTCAGTTAGGTTTCTGGGAATCCAAGTGTGATCCCAGGACCAGAAACTTTAATATCACCTGGGAACCTACTAGAAATATAGATCTTCCGGCCCCACCCCAGATCTGTTGAATCAGAAACTCTGAGGGGTGGAGCCTGGCAGTCTGTGTTTTAATGAATCGTGCAGATGATTCTAACATTTGAGAACCACTGCTCTAGTAAAGCATTAAGCCCTTTTTCAACACAGAGCATCTGTGATTTGATTGCTTTTACAACAGTAATAAAATTCATTAAATACAGGGTATGAATTCAACTTGGGGCATAGGAGAGTTAGTCAAAGAAAATTATAAATTTTCCTAATAGGAGAAATAAAGGAAGGAATAAATAAATGAGGAACTAAATTATGCTCCTGGTGGGAGAGGCCCATGCACAAACTTAATACAATTACGTTCTTCTTTTATAGAATAACAGGAAAATTACCAGCTTCTTTTTTTTAATATATTAGGGTTAGACCTGTGCTACCAAATTCTAAAACAAAGTGGCAATCCTCCAGATCATACAGAATCAAGTTTAAAACAGAAATATCAACCAGTAAGGAAGACTAGATATTCCAGAAATAAAATCAATCCATTGTAAGAGCTTAATCTGTGAAAAACCATAGGCTGCACAACAGCAGAAGGAATCACTATTTAATACGTTTTTTTGAACCATTTCTTTGTCAATTCATCACTTATCCATCAAATGTGTGCCAATTCCTGTGTAAGATGCTGAGCATAATGAAGGGGGTCTCTGCCCTCAAAAACCTCCAGTAGACCTGTCAGCATGTGACGTGCCAGCACCTAAATGGACAGTTAAGAAATAATAAATGAATGAATCAATGAATGAAGAGGAAGGGAAACCCAGGAGAGAAGCCCTCAGGGAGGCCGTCTCATATCTCTCGGTTGGGGTGGGGATGACAACTTCCCAGAAGGAAAGTCTGGCCCAAAGGATTGCCCGAGGTTCAGGTAGACAAAGTGGGGAGGGTTTTCCAAGCCCAAGGCCTGGTTCATACCGAGGCACAGACATGGAGGAGAGAGCCCAGAGCATCTGGAGACCAACTGGGAGTAAGGAGAGAGAAGTGGGGCAAGAGCTAGCCCTCCAGTGGGGATGGGTTAGCCTATAGCCCTGTTTCTCCCCCAACACTAAGTTCCTACAGAGCGCAGAGTGAACTGCAAACCTGCTATAACTTCCTAAAGGAAGCAGAATAATGTTTTCTTAGCTCTGGTGAAGTGATAGATTTCTGCCTACAGAAGATGTTAAGTATTCTGTCAGAAACAAGATTCACGGACTGTGATACAGGTAAAAGCACTTGAATGACAAACTGTAATTAAACCCAAAAAGGGAAACCATATTGGAAAAATATGCAAGAGATATAACTTACCAAGGCTCAATGGCAAATAGATAACTGGAGACAGCGCGAAGTCATGGAAGGAGAGTGATAAATTTGGAATCCATCAGGCTCCTTACTACTCCTGTGGTGGAACTTCTATAGCCAGTTTCTTTGTCTTTAAAATGGGAATAATACTTTTTCACAGAGCTCCAGTGAAGATTAAAAAAGAAACATAGAAAAGTACTTGTCGCGTGAGGAGGGTTGCGGGGAGCGAGGAGGGCGGCGCGGGGTTAAGAAAAAACAGTAGCCATGAATAGAGTGAAGCGGGGCCAAGGGGCTGCAGCCTCAAGGACTGAGCACCGAGAGGGGCCCACGCATTAGCTTTTATTAGTTAGGTGTGGAAGTAAAAGAAGTAAAGCTTGTCAGTCTCAAGATCTGTGAATTTCCTACATCATAATAGGAAACTGATTCAAGCCCATCACCCTTGCCTGCAGGCAGCTGAACCGTAAGTCTCAGGATGTCTGTACTTCCCTAAGGGACAAAACCTTTATGCATATGAATAGATGGGGAGCACATCATTGAATCTCTTCCCCTGCAGGTTGTGGGAAGGAATGCAGCCACAGAGGCAGAGGCTGTCCTTAGCCAGGGGAAGGTGGGGGGCTATGTCCACCTCTATGAACCCTGTGGATTCTCCTGTTGGTCCCCACTCGACTGCACCTGGCTTGAGGCCCCATTGATACCCCACCCCCCCGGGGAATCTTACTCGTCATTGGCTGACCAGCCATCTTCCTGGGGCCTAACAGGGAGACATAAGGTGCAAGTACAAAGGTGAAGCAATGTCCCTGAAAGGATCCGTCTCACAGACTCTCCTTGCTTTAGGGGCAGGTACAAGGAGACAGACGGGTAGGCTGCTGCGTGGCAATAAGTACTAATATTGGATTGGCAAATAGTAGGCATTTGAATCAGTTCCCTTCCCTCCTTTCATCATTTACAAAGACATTCAAAATAAGAGCCAACATTTCAAGTATTTGTGGCATGTACTTCACATACATCATCTTATTTATACTGTATAATAATGATGTAGGTGATGTTGGATCTGCCAGCAGTTTCTGAGTGAGTGCCGGGATTGTGTCTCGTGAAGCCGAAGAATGGAAACACGGACCAGGGAGAGGCAAAAAGTTTTAAAAACAGGATAGTTTATTAGAGGCAGGAGAAGAGGTTGCAGCTCCCGAGTGGGGTTCCCAAATGGGGGTGCCCCATGACTGAGGCAAAAGCTCTTACTTTTATACCTTCCCTTGCCTGCTTCGGGAAGGGGAGCTGTTTGAAGAAGGGAACTTGTTTGAAGAAGGGAATTGGCGCCTTCTAATGAAATTCACCTACCAGGTTTGTTCTGCTTGCCCATCTTAAAGGAATTAGCGAAGTAACCTACTCTTTATCTATCAGATCTGCTCCGTTTGTCAGGCCAAAATGAATTTTATGATTAACCACAAGGCCTTGTTACACTATGTCCTGGAGCGAAGCAGTGATTTCAAAACCTGGACTTTTAGGATATGACTGTCTTTTCTTTATCTTACCAGGGACCTACCTATCTACCTAACAGTCATACTCACTAACCTGTCTCAATAACCCCATGAGTTAGGTACTATAGTTATTCCTATTATATAGATGAGAAAGTTGAGGTGCTGAAAAGTTAGGTGACATGCTTCACATTTGAACAATTCCTTAATAGCGCTGGTATTTGAACCCAGCTCTTTCTTTCTTCAGAACCCAAATTCATAACCCCCACAGCACTCTGCCTCTTAGCATGTGGGCTAAGACAGTGAACAGGCATACTGTCCACGAGGAGATCTGAGCAGAAAATCACTCTAAGAAAAAGCCAACTGTGGCAGAGCGGTGGAGAGACATATACACTGATGGGGAAATGAGGGCTTTGGAAGTCATCGAGTTTTTCTAGAAAGAACCTGGAAGAGCTCTACAGTGAGTGCAGTAGAACTACTGCCGCTGTGACCCAAAGAGGACAGCTCCTGTGGGGGACACGCACGGGACTGGCCCACGGTGTCGCAGCTGTGTGACCCTGGCAAGGCTCTTCACCTCTTTTTTCCCCAGTTCCTCATCCACAAAATACAACCAAGCAAAACAGAAAAACAATGATAGTTCAATCTTTGAGGGATTTTGCAAAGATTAAGTTCATTCATTGATTTATTGATTCATTGTTTCATCCATTCACTCATTCATTCAACATGTATGTGTTGGGTACTGACTTATGTGCCAGGCTCTGTGCTGGGAGTACAAAGACCTTGACGTTGCGATACTAGTAAATAATACCATCTATGTGAGAATGCTTGGTAAATTATGAAGCATTATACAAAGAATATTTGGTATTATTATCTCCTTGGCTGAGGGGGGAGGGGACATGTCCCAACAAAGGAGCTCAAATATTGATTCTAGTAGTGAAAATTTGTTATTAACACAAATGCCCAGTGACAGAGGAATGACCAAGCAAAGAATATTCTATAACTATTAAAAATGTTAAGGGCTCTTATTCTTTCCAAATAAGCATAGCTGCTAGGATATGTGATTTTTTTTTTTTTCCTTTTTGGGGATCAGCGTGTTTGGGCTATCAGAGGTGGCAGAGACAGAGGAGAAAATGACCCTGCAGAAAGTTAATGAGAGTTTCAGAAAGCATTTACAAATCAAACCAGCACAGGTTTGATTCAGCGACTAAGCCTGAATCTATACACCAGTGACCAGTGCAAATTATTAGAAAAGTAAAAAAAAAAGTCATGTAACAGTATTTTGTCTGCAAGATGACAACCAATTAGGATTCACTCACTGCTCCTAGCCGTGATTTGGGGTATTGTCTTGGCACTGGGTTGATATGGCCAGGACACTCCTCCTAGCCTGCCTGGAGGCTGGTCCTCACTCTGCCTTTCATTTCAGACTATATCAATCTGTTCAGCACCAAGTGTCACGGCTGCGATTTCCCCGTGGAGGCTGGTGACAAATTTATCGAAGCCCTGGGGCATACCTGGCACGACACCTGCTTCATTTGCGCGGTATGTTTTTAGCTGGGGTTCTGACTGTCTGAGAAGGGGCAGGAGGGACCAAGTGGGCCAGGTGACCAACACCCTACGTCCTTTCAACTCTGACATTCGAATCTGATCGTTTTTAAAAGCTGACAAATACCATGATGGCTTGATACGTCACAGTTGAGCAGTTTTATTACTAATAATTTTTATAAACCAGTGTGGCTTTGTTACTCTCCATTTCGTTAAGGACAACACAGTGGCAGGATCTGGGTGATATGATTTTTTTTTCTTTTTGGGGATCAGTCTATTTGGGCTATAAGAAGTGACAGAGACAGAGGAGAAAATGACCTTGCAGAAAGTTAATGTCAGTTTCAGAAAGCATTTGCAAATCAAACCAGGGTGGCGACTAAGCCTGAATCTATATACCGGTGCAAATTGTTGGGAAAGGAAAAAAACAAAAACCAGAAAAACAAACCAGTCATGTAACTGAGAATTTTGTATGCAAGATGACAGGTAACCAATTAGTCTTCACCCACTGCCCCTAGCCCAGTGATTTGGGGGCTTGTCCAGCAGCCTTACCAAAATTATTCTCAGTAGGTGGGAGCAGTGAATGATGCTTGGATTTAAAAAAGGGTGGTTGGCTTCCTATTGTTATAGGTTGTTTCAGATATGAAGTGATTCAAGGGTTTTCCTCTAAATTTTCACCAGGAACACTAGATTGGAGCTTATTGACTAATCCTTTGGAAAGCTGAGATAAGGTTTCTTTTGACAGAACCTTTGGAAAGCAGGACTGAGTATCATTTCTTTTTCCTAAATGGTCTTGTTCTTGATAGATAGTTGCTAGGAGATAAGCCCGAGATTAACTACTAACTGTGTGCAATTTATTTCTGCTAAACAACCAGGTCATTTTTACCATGAGAGATTGGCATTTTCCTTCCAAGAGCTTTGGGTTAAGGAGGAGACATGGTAATGAGCCTACTGATGTTTAGAGTCTGCATGAGAGTTAAGAAATTGTCGTCCCTGATAAAGCCCTGTAATGTCAGTCTGTCACTGACTAAACTTTATTTAGGAAAATTAATGTGTCGCTACTACTATTTTTTCTTTTTTTACCAGAGCTGCTCAAGGAAAATTTTGGGAATGTATGAAAGATCTGTATAGTTTAAACTTGAAGAATTTTTAGAGACTTATGACAGATGACAACCCTAGTCGTAAAGTTTACTACAATATACGTCAGGTTTTACAATTCATTTCTATAGTGGCCCCCTCCTCTCCATTAGTTCACTCTGTGTATGAGTCTGCTGGGTGTAACGTAACAAAGTACGACAAACTAATGGCTTAAACAAGAAAAATGTATTCTCTCACGGTTCTGGGAGCTAGAAGTCCAAGGACATGGCCTCAGCAGGGTCATCCTTTGTCCTAGCTTCTGCTGTTGGCCAGCAGTCCTTAGTGTTTCTTGGCTTATAGCTGCATAACCCAGTCTCTGGGGCCGTCATCACATGGCCGTCTTCCCTCTGTGTGTCTGTGTCTTCACACGGTATTCTCCTCTGTGCGTGTGTCTGTCTCTGTGGCCTTCTCCTCTTCCTACATCATTATAAGAATACAAGGTCATACCGGATGGAGGGCCCACTTTACTCCAGTATGACCTCATTAACTTACTTCTTAATTACATCTGCAAAGGCCCTATTTCCAAATGAGTCACTGCTGTGTCCCCATGCTGGGTAGGCTGGAGGTACTAAGGGTTTGGACTTCAACATACGAATTTTGGTGGGGGACACAACTCAACCCATAACACTGATTTTCCAGCTCTTTGAATAGATTCTCTAGCTTCCTTTTAGGGTCCTTTAAATACATCAGGGCCTCCACTCCAAAAAGGGACAATAATGTAAGTATACTGGCTTTGAGGTTATCCCCTGCAGAGCCACAGCTCAGCAAGGCACAGCATATGGCCCTCTGACCCTTACATTCAAGCTATGACTTGTCTGATCTTAAGATGCTGCCTGCAAGTCTGGTTACCCAACTTCTAGAAGGATCCAAGAGATTTGGAGAAGGTCCAGGGAAGACGGTGGCACAGTAGGCCTGTTCTCTGAGGACAGGCTGATGAGAGGTCTGTGTCACACGTAGAGGGAACCATGACAAAGATCAGCATAGGTCTGCTCCCTCGAGCCTGCATGTTTGGCTGAAAGTCACGACAGCACAAGGCCCAGAGGGAGCTCAGAAGAAGCAATAAAGCTTAGGGTTGTTCAGGCAGAGATTACAAATAAGTTCTAGTTAGGCGTGAGACACCCAAAGCACTGCCCCAAGGATCCGTCCAAAGAAACCAGGCAGATCCCATCCTTTGGAGAATCAACACAGAGACTCGTTAGGTCTTGCCCCAGACTAACCCTCTGTGGCACTCACTGTTCCATGAAGATATATCAAAGTGGAGTGTGGTTTTAATTTTTGGAAAGCAATCTTTTCATTGGAAAACTCTTTCTGTCACTTTATATTTCCAAATCACTTGTAATGAGTGCATAATTTTCCTACAATTTAAGAAACAAACAAACAAACAAAAACTAGTAAGAAAGAAGATCAGGACTAGCTCTCCCAGCTGATGTGCTGTATTTCCCATCAGTTATATCTTGGGAGAACACACCCATTAGACTAATTCAAGTTACCAAATATTCCTTCAGTTTTGGGAACACAAGAGTATTCCAGAACAGGTCTCTACCTTTAAGGAATTTAGAATCTTGAAAGGGAAAAAAAACTAACATATACAAGCAATTGGAAAACAGAACAAGACAGCATCTCTAACGTCCAAGCATGTAAAATGAAGACTGAGAAAGAGCAGTGAGGGTAAAGGTGATGGTTCAGCATCTGTCTGCCTTTGGCACTGAGTTCTAGGGAGAGGATTTGGGTCATACCTTAGTGGGGGAAAGATGTCTTACTGGCCTCCTGTTTCCCCTAAGTATAGTCGGTTTCTAGCCCTTCCCCCCTGGTGTGGGTATCGGGAGGGGATGAGTGGGGGTATCACTTTTGTGAGCAGTCCTAAGGGCCCCTGTACCTGGCCTATTTCATTGCCTTCCATGGTCAGCACTATCCATGGCCACCACTCCTTCCCAGCCAGGCCCTGATGCTACTTGACCACAGATCCTGGAAGATGGACCATCGCTGCTGTGCCCCAGTGCTGGGTGGCCTGGAGGTCATCTCCACCATGAAGCCACCTTGCAGTCTCCTGCAGTCGCCTGCAGTCTCCTGGCCCAAGATCCTGAGCACAGCCTCTGCATGGAAGTTCCTACCCTCACCCACTCCTGTCAGTGAGCCATCTCTGAGGCTCTGGCCCTTCCTCACGCGTTGGTCTTTAGTCCTCCAATCCCCTCTCCAGCCTGCCTCATCCCCAGGGTCTCACAAGCTACCAGCACTGTTCCAGATCAGGCAAGGTTGGCGGGCATCTCCTTGCCAACTCTCTCCAGAGCTGCCTTTCTGTCTTCCCTGAAACCCATCTTCACTTGGATCTTGGGTGCCACCTTCTTGAAGTTGTCATCAGCATCTTGAGGCCACCACAAGAGCCTGGTTACACTCAAAATGACTGTATCCCCCTGGGACACAGACGCTTGCAGGTCATTGTTTCCAGGGCTCATTGGCAGTCCTGTGTGACCCTAAGTATAATCTCATTGACTGGCCAGCAGGGCCGTGCACATGGGGCCACCATGATGCCACTTTTCTTTCCACCTCTTCGAGTGGACACATGCTCACTGAGCTATGCTCATCTCGGTAGGGTGATTTCTCTATTATCATGCCAACTCGAACATGGGAGCTCCACCTGCATTTCTCCCAGTGTGGCCCCCAGTTCTGCTCCCCACTATGGATCCTCAGTGCTCTCTCTGAGGCTGGGGCCTGTCCCAGCCAAGGTGACTTCCCAGCTGACGCTGACACACTGGCGTTATTGCCCACCCAGGACCAGCCTACATATTGGTAGTCCAGCAGACTTAGAGGGCTGCCTCTACACAAGTCTGTAAACCCAGAAAAATTTCAAGTAAACATAGCCCCTCTCTGCTGTGGGCTGTGGAGAAAATGAGCTTAGAATTGGAATCTTGCCGACCTGGACATGGGTTCCCAGCTCTACAACTTACTAGATCTGTGACTTAAACAAGACACTTGGGTTCTCTGAGCCTGTTTTTCAATTGTGAAATGGGGGAGAGTCATACCCCCGTAAGGTTTTTGTAAGAATTAAATGAGACCATGTACATAGAAAGTCTGGCATCCTGCTTGACCCACAGGACCTCAACAGGTATTACTCAGCTCCCTTTTTTCTGTGACATCTCCATCTTCAAACTGCATTCATATGTTGCCAACATGGGAGTATATAATTTTGCCTCTTTTTTAAATGATATTTCCCTGAGTTCACTTTTCCATATTTGATGTATCTTTTTCATGGTACCATTCTGTTGGAAAAATGTACCATAATATTTTACTTAATCACCTCCCTATTGAGAGAAGTTTTAGTGGTTTTCAGGTTTTAGTTGAGCACATGCTGCTTGCTTGGTCTGTGCAATAGTTTCTTCCAGATAAGATTCTCCAGAGGGAGGTTACTGGGGTACAAGGCTGGCACATCTTAATGGCTCCTCTTCAGGGTTGCCACGTCCCCTGCAGGGGACTGAGCTGATTCACGTGTCCCTAGCAGTGCACAAATAGGCCAGGTTCCCTTTTGGCATTGCACTTTTGATTACTTTTTTTTTTCCCCCACTTTTTGGCTACAGTCATATAAGGTTAAAGGTGACAAGTTATTGAGCTTTGGAGTTTTTTGTTTTGTTTTTGCTATATTAATAGGTATCTAGTGGTATGTATGGAGGTTTTTATTTATTTTGTTCTTTAATTATTAGTGAGGATCATTTTTCTGATGTGTTTGTTAGTTTACGAATGGTATTTCTTTAGCTGCTAATCGTCTCTGTGGATATTGACTTATGAACTTGCATTGGTTCCTTATATATTTTGGATAGCATAAATTGATCTTCATCATGTATATTTTCTCTATTCATTAAATTTAATTAATTTGAGTATTATTCCATATTCCTCTATGGATGTGTTAAATTTTATATAGTTCAACCCATCTATTCTGCTTTAATCGTTAAGAATTTATAGTGGGGAGAAATAGGCTGTTGCCTTTCCTCCCATCTGCATGTGACAGCGCTATTTCTGAAAGGGGTGACTGAAATCATTTGCCATGTCCCCCTGCCTCATGGGCTGCAGGGCCTGTGTCATGCTGGTCTGTTTTCTGTCCCAGGTCTGCCATGTGAATCTGGAGGGGCAGCCGTTCTACTCGAAGAAGGACAAACCCCTGTGCAAGAAGCACGCACACGCCATCAATGTGTAGGGAGCCCAGGGCATCTGACGCGGACAGGCGGGGAAGCTGCTCCTGCCACTGGCAACAAAGGATTCAAGGAGGCTGATGTTTCTTTTGGGGGGAAAGGGGGAAGACAGGAAGCAACTGAGCCCTTTTGAAGTATAATTTTAGTCCTTTCTTCTGCACACAGATTGTGTATTTGCATAGTTCAGACTAGAAGCCAAATGAAGATTCCTAAACCAAGCTAGTAATTCATCCAAGGCTGGAATTGTACTTCAGACGTTTAGGACAGAATTCCAAGAACTCAAAAGTGAAAAACAAAAAGTAACTTTCCCAAAGTGATACACTTCCTGAGATGGGTCACCAGAGCAGGGACAGAGCTCAGAGCAGCTGTGGGGAATCTGAAGCGTCCTGTGGAGTTCTTTAGAGCTCCTCTGGCAAACAAAATGAAGTGCCAAATAGTCCTCGCTGCAGGGTATTTTTAGAGCCAGAGCTGAGAGCTTGTTAGCTAAGACCAATTGGGCTTTTCTCACCAAAAAAGGAAGTGTTATTCCATTACTCACGTCATGGAGCTACCTCTGTGCATCAGACTTCAGACCTTGAAAAGACTTGAACATTCTAAAGGGAGCCCAGACATGCGGAGTGATGTTTTCTGGAGCCCCTGGGCGATTGACCTGGCTTCTGGAAGGGCTCTGGCTCACACTGCTGACAGCTGAGGGAAGATGGGCTCTTCAGCTCCCCTCTTTGTCTGAAGCATCCGATGTTCCAGAAGGCTTAGCTCCTTTTTGAGTTGCGACAGGAAAGTGGAATTGGGTTTTTCCAGTTTTACTTGCTGTGTGTGAGTTTGAAAAAAACGCTGTGTTGTGTTTGGCCTTTGTTTTGCTTTGTGAGGTTAGTTAGCATGAATGTCCAGTCATGTGCATGTACTTCTCTCCCAGTGAGTAGTATGACCACTCACTTAGGGAGTCTTCCTCAGCACCCCTTCCCCCAACAGGCTAGTGAACTGTGGAGAAGAAGAGAGAGAGAGAGAGAGACAGTGTCTGAAACTGGATGGCAGAACAGGCTGAGGACGTGCCCCGACTCTGAGTGGGGAAGAGGCACCTTCCATTCTGCCAGCCTCAGCCAGAATGCATGAGTTGGCAGGCCGTCCCACCTCTGATCAGCACCGCCCTTCTCATATATTCCTTTGAATGCAGCGCACTGATTATGTACCATCGCGTTGCATGCTGGAGGAAAAAGATGGGCTGATACGTACTCATCTTCCGTTTTGGCCAATATTTTGAAAAATGTATGAGCTGGCTTGATCTAGCAATTATTTAAATATTTATTGAAATAGACTTGGGTCTCCAAACTTCTTTAAAATATTAGTGATAGTTTGAGTTAAGTAAGCATTTTAAAGCTGTTTGAGGATAAAGAGAAAAGCTTTCGTTTCTGAGGTTGGAAATGGTATATAGTCTCTTTCCCTTTTAGAAAGCACTGTTATTATGCTCGTTGAACATGGCATTGAAGCAAATAGTTTGAGTGGATGTTTCTCACTTGAGCACAATACTTAGGCACTCTTCCAACTCACTACTATGACTTTCTTCTCACTCCTCTTTTGGATTTTCTCCTTGCACGCTTGAAATCTTTTATGAGAATATATTATAGAATACTTTTTCTTCTGAGAACTGAGGCTTCCAGGTGACTGCATTTCTCCCTGAATATGTCCCTTCTCCCCAGGAGATGTGTCCGCAACAGGAGGCCTGTGTTTCTTTCCAAGGGTAAAGCCACCAATGTTCCCCATGGAGCACCGGGAATGATGTACAGGTGCTCCTACCACAGGACCCTTATTGAACTTGGTGCTGTGAGAAAGTGAATATAAAGCACCAGGCAGAGTCAAATCTGTGGGGAGTGCCTGGAGATTTTTCAGGAGCTGCAAACAAGTACCTTGCAGCATTCTGTTACTTTTGGAAAATTCAAATATACAGGACAAGGAGGTTGCTGACTCTGCAGAAAGGCTCTAGGCAGGTTTTTTCTTTAAAAACAAACAAAAAACCCAAAACTATTAAATTATCAAGGACTGGTCTTGAGCAAAGGAAAAAAGTTCCCTAGAGTTAAGTGTCCAAAACTTAGAAGAATTTACACACACACACACACACACACACACACACACGCACACACACAATCATAAAAAAGTGTGTGATCATTAAAAGGAAAAGTTGAAATATCTCAAAGGAGAACTTCCTCATAGTCGTTTATTGAATCGTTTTTGTTTTTTTACATCTCAGAGCTAGAGTAGATTCTGAGGGACTCTTATTTACCAAAACACAAAATATTTACCAAAGCACAAACAAACAAACAAAACTTTTAAAAGTAGCAGGGAAAGGAAGTAGTTTTGAATGTGGTTTCCTCCGTGTCTGTAAGTTTGGCATAGCATCGGGGTTAAGGTTGTGTCTATTTCAAATTAACATCATGTATGGCCTATAACACCTAACACAATTTTTAATAGTTCATGGTGGAGAATACACTTCGGATCTACAGTTCTTGTCTCATAGTTGACATTTATATAACATTTGTAAACATTAACTTTTTGCAACTGAATGACTTGTGTTTGCAGTGTTTGTGTTAGGAATCTAGCTTTTATAATGTTAACTTTTCAACCCATGTACTTTTGCTTTGGGATTTTTTTTTTTTTTTAAGATTTCAGAAGTGGATTATAGTGTGTTAGAGGTGTGCACAAAAATATTTTGCATGGTTTTTTTTTTGCCCGTGTGAATTCTACTTTTTAGCAAAATAAAACCCCCCAAAAGGCTGTGCAAATACAGATTTTTCTGTGTAAAGTTTTTTGCATGTGACACCAAAAGCAGGTTTTTTTCTATGTGGCCATAAATAAAAGTTCAAGACAAAACAAAATACCCTGTGGAGAAGAAACAGATACAACTCAACTTGCTCTGTTGGCTGTGTGGCCCAAAGGCAGTTTACATGTGAATAATACAAAGCAAATCATTTTGCATGCAAAGAGAATTTTCCAGGTATATAATAAACTGAAGACCAAACTTTGCCTTTTCTTTTTGGAAAAGTTTATTTATTTACCTACTTGGTGATTAAATATTTCATATTAATTAATTTTTATTCTGCTCTAAATGACTTAATTCCTAGAAAAGTTGCTGTATTTTCTTCCATATCTTTAGTTTTGAGATAAGCGCAGAGAAAAATCCTCTCCTGGCAATTTTTTTTTTTTTTTGGTAAATAATGAAGACCCTTCTCAGGGTATTATGCTTAACAAAACCAATTGATTCTTTTTCAAGGTATTCTGTTTCTAGGCATTACTTTAAAAGAAAGGAAACTTTTTCATAATTTGGTTTTTAGCACCTGAATCAGATTTTGAAAGAGCTGTGCAATTACAAGTAGAAATAAAATCTCATTATTTTAGTACTTTTTAAAGCTGTAGCATTTTTTAAAAATAGGTGATTGAGGAAAATAGGTTCATAGAATCACAGAATTTACATTTGGAGAGAATCTAAGAGATCACCTGGGCATTTTCCAAACAAGGGAACTGAGGCCCAGAAAGGGGACGTGGCTTCCCAGAATACACAATCAGCCAGGGAGGCAGCTGGTGCAATGGAGTATAAACATGGACTTTGACATGGTAAGAACCAGGGTTTATATCAAGGCTGATGTAAATACCACTTGTATTTAGATCAGCGACATTGGAGGAGTCTCTCTAAGCCTGCCTATCTACGTGAAAATGAAGGGAATAACACCTGCCTCACAGTGAGAACCAAATGCAATAACTTGGAAAACAATTGCAGTAAAAATGTTAGTTATTATCACCAATAGAGTGGGGTCAGAACCCTAAGCCGTCACTCCTGCTTCATTTTTTTCATTCCAGCTTCTCCTTCCAGAAAAAATACATTGGGAAAATCAGCAGCAAGAATAAAGATTACACAAATAGCCCAGAAATATGAACCACATGGATCAGAATTTGTAATTACAGTAGTCCCCCCTTATCTGTGGGAGATTCATTTCAAGACCCCCAGTGGATGCTTATATATAGTGAACTCCATATATACTATGTTTTTTCTAATACATACATACCTATGATAAAGTCTATAAATTAGGCACAGTAAGACATTAACAATAACTAATAAAATGGACCAATTATAACAATATACTGTGATAAAAGCTATGTGAATGTGGTCTCTCTCTTAAAATATCTTATTGTACTGTATATATAGTGTGGATATGCTGGGCAAAGGGATGATTCCCGGCTCAGGTGAGATTTCATCATGTACCTCATGAAATTTAAAACTTATGAATTGTTTGTTTCTGTCATTTTCCATTCAATATTTTCAGACCACAGTTGACCATGGTAACTGAAACCATGGATGGTGAAACCATGCATAAGAAGGAACTACTGTACCAAAATTTCTGCCCTCTTCACTGAGGACTTGTGGACAGAATAAAAATTATTTGCTCACTCATTCTTTCAATATTTATTGAGCACCTACTATGTGTCAGGCACTGCTCTGGACACTGGGAACATGATATTGAATAAAACAGACAAAAAACACTGTTCTCATGGAACTTAGGTTCTAGCAGTTTGGAATCAGCCAAACAAGATAAATAAATTATGTTGGATTAGTTCTGAGAAGAAATATTTTGACTACTTAAAGCTTCTCTAGGAGGGAGATCCAAGATGGCAGAGTAGACAAACACTGTGCCTCCTTCCTTCCATGAATACATTAAAATTACAACGAAATTCTAGAGCAATCAACTTAGAGAACTATCTGAAGTCTAGTTGAACAGAAGTTGTATAACTAACAATATAAAGAAGAAGGCACCCTGAGGCCAATAGGAGGGGCAGAGACGTGAAATGGGCTGTCCCCAAACAAAAAAGTCACGGGGATGTGAAGTAAAACATAGGGAATATAGTCAATAATATGGTAATAACTATGTATAGTGCCAGGTGGGTACTAGACTAGTCAGGGGAATCACTTCTGAAATTATATAAATATCCATGTGCTGTATACACCTGAGATTAATTTAATATTGAATGTCACCTATTATTGAAAAATTTTTAAAAGGGGGGCAAGGTAAAGAAGAACAAGAAGTTCAAAGTTCCAGCTATAAAACAAACAAGTCATGGGGAATATAATGTACAGCATAGGGAATATAGTTAGTAATATTGTGATAGCGTGGTACAGTGTCAGATGGTGGCTGGACTTGTGATCACTTCTTTGGGTATATAAATGTTGAATAACTATGGTGTACACCTGAAACCAATATATTTTAATAAAAATCTTTTTAAAAAATTTACCACAAGATTTTAGCTCTACAAATGTGTTTAACAACCACAATGGATCCAGTCAAAACCGAACACTAAACAAGTAATAAAATTTTCACCAAAGATTTTATGTCTGAAATTTTCAAGCCTGTACACTCTAGAGAACATATTAAGGAAAAGGTAATTCTTTTAAGAACACATCAGATTTCTCTGGATAGATACCTAAGAGTGGAATTGCTGGGTCATAAGGTAGTTCCGTTTTCAGATTTTTGAGATACCTCCATACTGATTTCCATAGTTGTTACGACAATCTGCAATCCCACCAACAGAGCACAAGAGTTCCCTTTTCTCCACATCCTCTCCAGCACTTGATTTTTGTTGATTTATTGATGATAGCCATTTTGACCAGAGTGAGGTGGTATCTCTTATTAGGAGACCAGTTCAGGGACGGTGCAGATGCCTGACCACTGTGCTGTACACCTGAAGCTGAAGCTGAATAATATTGAATGTCAACTATAATTTAATATATATAGTCACAGGATATGGAGTACAGCATAGGGAATAGAGTCAATGGAATTATAACAGCTATATATGATGTCAGAGGGGTAGTAGATTGTGGGTGGGATTATCACTTTGTGAGGAGAGTAAATGTTTAACTATTGCATTTGTACACCTGAAACTTAAAAAAAAAACAAAACCCAAAGCAAAAAAGAAAAATCAGAATTAATGACTCAGAATTAATGAAAAGCAAACCTTTCTAGCTATATTCTAACCTTTTGTAATATTTTGTCAACACCCCTACGAAAGTGGTACATTTATTACGATCAATGAGTCCACATTGACATAGCATAATCACCCAGAGTCCACAGTTTACATTTAGGGTTCACTCTTTAAAATTTTTTTTATTCTCCTTTTTTAGGGTTCACTCTAGGTGTTGCACACTGTATGAGTTTGAACAAATGACATGTATCCACCATTATAATATCATTTGGAGTTGCCCAAAGAATCCTCTCTGCTCACTTATTTATACCTTTATCCCCCTTAACCCCTGACAACCACTGATTTTTTTTACTGTCTCCATAGTTTTGCTTTTTCTAAAATGTCGTATAGTCGGAATCATACAGTATGCAGCCTTTTCAGATGGGCTTCTTTCACTTAGCAATCTGTATTTAACTTTCCTCCATGTCTTTTCATGGCTTGGTAGCTTATTTCTTTTTAGTGCTGAATAATATTCCAGCAGTCTATCTTTTCATTCCATAAACCTTCATTAGAATGACCATACAGACACGATTCCTGCTTTCATAGAGCTTGCACTTTAAAGGGAGGAGATCAGCAATAAACAAGTAATACATAATCAGCATAATTTGAGAAAGTGTTATGGAAAAATAAACAGAGCGAGGCATTGAGGGCTGGAGTAAGCTACTTTCGGAGGGTGGTCAGGGAAGACCTTGCTGCATAGGTGACATTTGGGCTGAGGTCTGAATGGTAAGAAACCAACCATACCAAAGTTTGAGGTAGAGTGTTCCAGACAGAGGGGGAAATAAATGTGGAGGCTTTAAGGGAAAACCTTTGACATGGCGACGGCACAAGGCTTGAGAACTGAGTAAGGAGGTGGCAGTAGGACAGGATGTGGAAAGCATGGAGGGCATTGCAGGCCATGGTAAAACACGCCAGATAAAGCCTTCAAATGCCTGCCAATTGCAGAGAGATAAAATAAATATTTGACTACAAGAACCTCACTTTTGATAGAAGAATGAATTTTATTTTTCCTATGAGGCTTTTACTTGAAAAAATTTCAAAGCTGTTCATCAAGCAGTTCTGAATGAATATGGTAAAACTGTTATGGGTTTATGCAGTTGTTAAAGTCTGGGAAACCTCTATTTTGTGTGAGTGGGGCACAGAATTGTGTTCCGAAGTCTGGTAAACACGGCCCTTTGCTTGTACACATGCCCACACAAATTGCACATGCACGGTGTGATTTCCCTCATTGGAATCATGCTATCCATACTGTACTGAGATTTGCTTTCTTTTAAAAACAATTTATTTGAGGGGGATCACTTTGTAAGTCACATAGATGCCTAACCACTATGCTGTACACCCTGAAACTAATATTGAATTTCAACTGCAATTGAAAAATTAAATAAATAAAACTTTAAAACCGACGAACTTCACTGTTTGATCCCACTTAATTCTCTATAAAATATATATTAAGGATTATCTGAGTAATGTGATCATGAGTTAATCTATTTACCAAGCTTGTGGAATTAATCCTGCCATTAATTTTTTTTTATTGGGGTGACAATTGTTAATAAAATTACACAGATTTCAGGTGTACAATTCTGTATTACATCATCTATAAATACCATTGTGTGTTCACCACCCAGAGTCAGTTCTCTTGCCATCACCATATATTTCATCCCCTGCCATTAATTTTGTCCAGGCAATCAACTACTTTTCTGAACCATTAGATGTCTACATCTTCAGTGTAGTGCTGTCCTCTAAGCATCAGGTTTACATATCCAGATTATGCTCTGCTGCCTCACCTGATGTCCCACAGCCACCTCCACGTCTGCCTGTTTCACAGGTTGGAGGAATGGCCATATGTATGTTCTACCTATCCTTTCTTCTGGTACAGACAATTGCCCAATGCTGTATTCAGGATGCTGGAGGAACTTTAAGTGCTCATAGCCTATCACTCATCTTACCCATGCTATCCCATCTAAACATACATACAAACAGAGTGCTTATCATTGTAAACATTGTTTCGAGACGAATCCACAGTCCTGCTGCCTTCCACCCCTTCGGTGTAGGAACTCTGGACTGCTACCACACTACCACCCAACCTGCTTCTCCTGCTGTATTCTGTCTTTTGGTGAATTGCAGGCACCACCCAGTCACTGAAACTAGAAATCTGGGAGTCATCTAAGTGTCTTTCTTCTCCCACAACTGCTCTTTCTGACAACCAATAATTACCGCAGGCTGCCAAAGTTACTTCCTGAATCTGCCTTGAATCTGTTTTGTTCTCCCCATCCTCAGGACTCCTTTTTGCCTTCAAACATCTTTCCTGATGTTCTACTCACAGGATTAAACCATTTCGACAACTTGGGCATACTGTGTTTCCCCGAAAATAAGACCTAGCTGGACAATCAGCTCTAATGTGTCTTTTGGAGCAAAAATTGATATAAGACCCAGTATTATATCATATTATATTTTATATTATATTAGACCGGGTCTTATATTATAGTAAAATCAGACCGGTCTTATATTAATTTTTGCTCCAAAAGACGCATTAGAGCTCATAGTCTGGCTAGGTCTTATTTTCAGGGAAACACGGTATATACTAGACTTTATTTTTAGAGCAGTTTATCTCAGCAGGTTATTTTCAGCAGCTTCCTAACTGACCTTCTATCCCTACCTACCTACCCCTAACTCATCCCTCATACTGCAGCTAGAGAGATCTCTTCCAAAACAAACCTGCCCATAAAATGGTCCTGCTTAACATTCATAAATGGCTTCCCAATATCCCTCGATAGAGGCCAAAGTAACCTGCATACAAGACTCTTGCTTTCTGGCCCCACTGATCTCGCTAGCCTCTTAAGCCATCGTGGACTTACCTTCTTATAACACAACATCGTCCTGGCCACTCTGTAGGTCAGCATTCCCTCCTCAGTATTTCTACAACACTCTTGCATTTTCACATTATTTAATAATTGACTGTTTATGTATGTCTTTCTTACCTGTTTACGCAGAAGAAACTATGAAGAATGACTATTTGGAGCACGTTCATGTGAACCAAACTGTGAAAAACTCTGAATACTTTTCCACAGCAGTGTATGCATTGGATTATATTTTTGTTTTTTTCATCTACAGTTAGGCATTAGACTGGACAGATTTACACCTGAAACGACAAAAGGATGCCATCATTGTTATCACTTAGCTGGGAATTGAGATCCTTTTTTCACAAACAAATTCTATTAAAAATCTAAAACATTTTATGAATTCTTACAGATTACCTTTCCATTTACAAATCAGTTATTCCCTTATCTAACTCTAATTCAAAGTCTATTTGACACATAAAAGTAGGTATAAAGAGATTATTTTGAAAATACTTTTTAGATTCAGGGCAGAAGCCAAGTAATAGAGATTTTATCTTTTACTTCTAATGAAGCTAGAGAGTCCAAACATTCGTGGGTGTAAGGCTTCCAATGTGTGCCTGCGGAAGAAGATGGAATACAAGTAGTGAGGGTGATTCTATCCTGCATGTTGTCATCGCTACACACACTGTAGTCTCCTCCCATACTTTTGACTTTCTGGTGAACTACTGGCTAGTGAGGCATTGGAGAAAAGTAGACACAGACTGGAGAAGAACCTGATCCAGCCTAGGATCCAGGTTTTGGGGGGTCATCTTTAAGAAAAACAATATACAATTTCAAACACAAAATTAATTACAAAATTGAGTATTCATTTAGAACGAGAAGAAAGAATCACAACAAATTACTGGAATCGTGGATCTCTAGGTCTCTTTCTTCTGAAATCTCTTTAGGCAAGTTATCCAAACAGCTTGCATAGGAATGCTCCCTAGTTGCAACCTGATTTCCCCTCTCAACCTAGAACACTCCAGCAATTCTCAGCATTTGCAGGGGCCTTTGAAAGTGAGGGACCCTGAAGCTGAAGTTTCATTAGTTTCCTGGTAAAGCTACTGTGGACCCAGGCCGGTAGAGGGAAATACACAGCCATTTGGGGATCCTGATTATTCCCTGGCCAGCTCTCTGTTAGGAACTGGCAGTATTTGTCCAGGGCTGTCCCCAGGACCAGGACCAAGACATGCCGGAGTTGGGAGAGTAAACCAGATTACTGAACTAGGCAAGGCTTGAAACGGGCCCTTCTAACAGGTGGTTACCTTTCTCCACCTTTTAGTTGAATTGTCCCTGTCCTAGAAGCCCAGGTTTGATGTGAAGGTAACCAAGACAATAAGTAATCTGTTGAATGGCACGGAGGTAATAGGTTGAAGGTTTAGGAGCAAGAACCCGGGTGTTGCAGAAAAAGCTCCAGAAAAAGCTCAGACCTGAGCCATGGGTATCAGGTCCTTTTTGTTGCCCGGGATGATTAAAAACAACAGAATCATCTCTTAGCTTGTAGATTAATAATTTAATGGGACTTTAGAAGAAAGTAAAGAAGCTTTTTTTCATGCACCTTCTATATGCCAAGCACAGTGCATGGCACTTTATGAGTCTTTTCTCATTGAATCTTCACAACCCTACCAGGTTGGGAAGCCAAAGGTCAGGTAAGTTAAATAACGTTTCCAAAAAGTACAGCTAGGATCGATCGTACGCGTATTCTCTCCAGTAGGCACTCGATGTGAAGTCCTGTCAGTTAAACACTTTCAAAGTTCCTCTCCTTGATGGAACTACTATCTTCTCCCCAAAGTACTGGGAGAGGACAGAGAGTTGAGTCAGTTCACAATCACTCTGGAAACTGTACTTTGAGCCAGGCCTTCTGGACGTAACCACTAAGTGTTGTGAATTCAGAGGTGAATGAGGCACGATCTCTGCCCTAACAGAGCTCATAGTCTGGTGGAAGTAGACAAGTTACCATATAATTTCACTATCATCTGACAATAAATATTTCTCCAACTTTTCTGCAAAGCAGACCTAAAAGCAAAGAACAATAAACACAGTCCTCTAGACACTCCCTGCAATGGTAAAATTTATTTTATAATCTTATATTTTGGCTAAGAAAAAATTATGCCCTTTGTTTCAAGTTATTTATTACTAGGTAAAAATCATGCCCTGGAGAAGATACCCTATGACATCAGGTATCCCATGCTCAATGGTACCCTGGCTTGAGAAACAGAATATGAGGAAGAGTGATAGGACAGAAGTACTATGGGACTACTGGGGGTACCGTGGGACGACTCAGGAGGGACACTGAAGGCTTCTGGAGAAGGAAATGCTTGAGCTGAGGCTGGAACGAAGAACTGGAGCTCAGCCCAAGCTGAAGCAGAACTCATATACTAATTACTGAACTGCACTAGGCTGTATTTGAAGTAAAGATCATTAAGAGTTTTACAGTTTGTTTTCTTTCCCTTTCAACATAAACACTAATGGACCAATCACTTTCTGGAAGGAAAAGGAGAGGTAACTAAAATTAATTGACTGTTGACTCTGTGCCAATTGTTTTCTATATACTCTCAGTTAATTTTCACGTTTATCTCATTAGATTGATATTATTTATCACTACTTGAGAGATGAAGAAATTTGGATTCAGAGATGTTGACAAACTCTTCCCAAGGTCAAACATTAGGAAGTTCAGCCAGAATTCTGACTCCAAAGTTGGTGTTCTTCCCACCAGATTGTGTTGCTTAGCCTGTTTCTGAAGTGTCTCTCTACAGGGTGGGTGCAATAGCAATCAAGAAAACAGTGGATTGGCTTCAGGTTTCAAGGACGAAAGGAAAGAAAAACAGGCTTTCCATGAGCTCTTTCCATGAGCTGTTTGGTCATGGAAAATTCTGGAAAGGGACTTCTGAAATACTCCTCTGACTGGAATTACAGTACCCTACCTCACCAAGCCAGATCTGCTGAATTTGGAATTGGAGAAGTAAGGTTTCCTAGGACATCCCTTGGGAGTGTCCACTGAGGTCTGCTTTATACAGTTTATAATTTGCTGTAAACAGCTCACTGTTTCTCATTAAACCTGTATGATCATGCCTGAACTTTTAGGAAATGAGGACTTCTTTTTATGGTTCTCTTGCAGAGGTAAAACTGGAGCCTCTTCAGCTCCACGAACCTCCTTAACCTGTTGGGCCTTGACTCCCAGACTCTGTAGTCTAGAAACATGTGGATCCTGGCAAAATGCCCAACAAAAGCCTGGGTGAGAGGATCACTGGCGCTCATGAGCCATCTCTTCCAGAGGGATGTTCTGTGATTCTATTAGCAGGGCTCTAGGGCACCCCAAACAGAGGCTCTTTCATGCTTTTCACGCTAGGATAGAAGGGAACACAGATCTCTTAACTAAAAGCGGTTCGCTGAGATTTTTAAAGAAACAATTGCTCAAAATGATTACTACGTCCTCTCTTAGTGACAGAGGCTGGATAAACCACCTTAGTTTGAAATTGGTGATAAAAGAAATGAATGAGTTTAAGTATCTTCAATGTAATTTTTATTAAGAAAGGAGTATGTGCTTATTGAATAACCCCCCCAAAAAACACATATAAATAGGAAAAAGAAACAAAGTAGTCATAGTCCCACTACCTGGAGACAACCACAATTAGCTTTCTGGCTAATTTTCTATCACTTAAAGAATATATTTCCTGTGGTAAGAACATGTCTAACATAACTGTCACTCTATACTTGTCGAACAATGACCCCCGTTCTGGGGCTCTGTGTGTCCAGGGAAACTCCGCTGGCGATGATGATCCCTGAAAGTACAGATCCCTGAAACCAAGTACATTTGGTTTCAATGGCGAGAACTGAAACAACGGTTAGGGAGATGGGTTCAGATACTGTTCATAAGGCCTGAATTGAGAAGGTCAGTCTACACCAACGTGGCTGGGTAGAACTGTCTGTGAAAAGGGAAATGTTCTGTATCTGCACTCTTCCAATATGGCTATCAAGCATTTAATGCGCTTAGGCTGAGAAACTGAATTTTAACTCTACTTGAAGTAATTTAAAATTTACATAGCCACACATGGCAAGTGGCTAGGGTACTGGACAGCACAGGTCTACACAGAGGATTTATACAAGTCACTTGCTGGTCTCAAAGTGTATGGTGGGCAGGGATTGAAAGTTGGCATTAGACATGCCACATCTGTCATTTTAAATAATGACAGAACTCAGAATACTTCTCAGCAACGAGAAAGGCCACTCCAAGAAAAAGTATAGAGATGGGCTCACAATTAGTCCCTGAAAAGGAAGTCAGTCATTAGCTACCTTCTGCCATCCTAGCAATTAACCAGTTTTGAGAGAAGAGCAGGTATCTCCAGAGAGGTGCCAAATAAATAGGAGATAAGAGACTATAAAAAGGAAAAGCCTCTGGGTCTTTCATCACAGGATAATCCAATGCATGTGAATTAATGGCAAAAGGCTCAATAATAGCCTTTGTGAGGAAATAGGAGCAGTGTAGCAGGATATCCTTTTTCCGCACTAAAGCACCCAATTCTTTCAATTTCATATACAGCGGAAGCAATTAATTGTACTAGCAAGAAACCCACAGCTGGCTTTTCCTGATGGCCCCATAAGCACCAAGCACTATTGTTCCGCTTCCGGGACAGATGTAAAGTCACTCTACTGCACTGTCGAGATTTTTCTGATTGTTTAATTTGATTCTTCCAAAGACAAAAACACGTGGAACATCTAAAACTCAATTCTTTTTGTCATCACACATTTTCAATATAATAAGCAGCTGTCAGAAAGTTAATTTTTTATTTGTAATATAATCCAAGGATGTGACTTGATGCTATTATTTCTTCTAAACTTTATGTGACTAAATCATGAGTTGTTTGTTCACTTTTGTCTGTTTTACGTGTTTATGTACAGTTAAACTGGACTGTCTCTGGTTTTGTGGTTAGCATTCATACTGTGGCTATTTGAGGATTGTGCATAACTAACAAATGAAATTATATGTCAAAAACCTAGAGCTCAACATTTCAAACTACTGGCCTGCATGGCACTGTTCTGCCTTTTAGGTGCATTAAAATGCACTACGTTCCATCAATTCTTAGATACGTATTTTTGGACATTCCATCATCTCTGAAACTAATCCTACAACCGATGACATGCCCTACTTTAATCGGCAGCGTTCTTCTCATAGTTGTGCATAAAATAATGATGTTTCTTATAATCAATGACATCTTAGTTTTGATGAAATACGGTTATATATAGGTAAAAGTTGGTTACTATGAGGTCTGACAATTAAGTTTGCAAACTTGTTGCAATGATATTGCTAACTTTTTTTTGATATCAGAGGGATTATGCATTATGAATTTGTACCAACTGGACAAACAGTTCACCGAGTTTACTATTTGGAAGTGCTGAAAAGGCTGCATGAAAAAGTTAGACAACCTGAACTTTTCGCCAACAATTCATGGCTCTTGCATCACAACAATGCACCAGCTCACACGGCACTGTCTGGGAGGGAGTTTTTAGCCAATAAACAAATAACTGTATTGGAACACCCTCCCTACTCACCTGATCTGGCCCCCAATGACTTCTTTCTTTACCCAAAGATAAAGGAAATATTGAAAGGAAGTCATTTTGATGACATTCAGGACATCAAGGGTAATGCGACGACAGCTCTGATGGCCATTCCAGAAAAAGAGTTCCAAAATTGCTTTGAAGGGTGGACTAGGTGCTGGCATGGGTGCATAGCTTCCCAAGGGGAGTTCTTCGAAGTTGACCATAGTGATATTCATCAATGAGGTATGCAGCACTTTTTCTAGGATGAGTTCATGAACTTAATTCTCTGACCTTATATGATGCATTATTGCAAGTATAACAATAAGGTAACGTTTGTTATTAAGAACATTCACATAAGAGATTCTAATTGACTTCATCTTGATAAATATGCATCTTGCCACTGTCATTTCCCCCAAATGCTCTGAGAGGTATATGTTATACAATGTTATTTATAAGATGTGATAAAAAAAATACAGTGAATGTTTAAATACAAAAGATTCATTACACTAAAAGACACATTGCCATTAATCGCCCTCAAAATACTCCCCCTCTCTTTGAACACAATTAACCCATCGTTCTTGCCATTTTCTGAAGCAGTTCTGGAAGTCCTCTTTCGTGAGTGTCTTCAGTTGTGCTGTCATGGCTGCCTTGATGTCCTGAATTGATTCAAAATGTTTACCTTTCATGGTCATTTTGACTTTGGGGAAGAGCCAGAAGTCACACAGTACCAGATCATAGTCACTGGAGCATCACCATGAACTACTGTTAATATTTTGTGTGTTTCTTTGGCACTTTTTTGCAGTTTGAAAAAATTTCATGTGTTGTTCACGATCCATGATTTGCGACACACCTTACAACACACCTTCTCTCAACTGTAGCTCCCATCTGACTGCATCGAACAAGTTGAAACTTGTCACACATTGTTACTAATGTTCCACGCGCGACTACCTGTATTGAAGATCCATGCCTTTCTGATTGCACTTGGCAGCAGCATTCACCGTATTTTGTGATCACACCTCATATTATCATATTTATGATAATAATATATATTATATAATGGTAAACAATAAAAAAGCTGCTTCTTTAAGCAAGTCAGGGTCTAGGCTCCCTGTCTGCATCTGGAGTGGCGTTTCCGTGGTGTTCAGTAGGGCCAGCTGCAGGTTTTGCATAGCACAGCTCCAAGGGGCACCTTTCACTCAGAGCCTGACGTGAACAGTGCCCCTGGGAGTCCCGCAGTGTACTCATCCTGGTGCTCAGTGCAGTGACTACAGCAATTGTGGTAACAACTGGGGCAGGGCAGGGTAGAAAGGAGGGAGGAACAGGAGTGCTCTTTTTGACCTTGAGGGAGAGAGCAGCACAGAAGGTATGTGGAGTTTGTGACCACCCCCTACCTCCAGTTGGACCCTGAAAACCAATGGATTAGCAGAGGTGGATTTTGATAATTACAATGGAAGGCCCCAATGGGGCTACTATTTTGATAGCTTGTGCATTTTGATATCCTCTACACTGTACTTCCTCAGGCTGGGAGGCTGGGAAACCCCTCTTCACATGTAAGTGAATAAAGGTCGGAAATCTTATTTGGGATCAAGACATAGAACAGCTAAACTATGCAAAAAAAGTCAATGATATGACCGGAGACAGAAAAGCCTGAATTTAAGATTGAGCAGTCAGACGACTTCCTGTGAGAGGTGGTACTTGGACACTGCAGGCAGGAGGGTGGCATGAAAAGGAGAATGAATGGGCCCCACACTGCAGGAAGTGGAGAGACCAGTCTAACAGAATGTCGCCATACCTCAGTGGTTCCCAGATTTTGATAAGAATAGTGTCTCATTAAAAGAAATCTGGAAAATCTGAGCAAGATCAGTGGAGAGAGGGAATGACCAATTAGGATGATAGCTAGTATGACTGAGGTGTACGGTGAGGAAGACAGATTTTACCGTGGTAGCAAACTACATGTAAAATAATCTACATTTTAAAAGAAACACTGACAGGTATCGGTTACTGGTGAAATATATGATCATGTTTCCTCATGAAATAATTTAGGAAATGGTTTCAAAGAGCAAATGGAACTCCAGAACTCAAGTGTTATTTGTTGAAAACAAGTTGTTAGAATTTAAAGTCAATGATGGTTCCATGTTATTTGTTAGACTCTCATTCCATCAAGTTAAGTGCTGTATAATTAATTAATCCTCAAGAATACTAAAAACAAAAAAACAAACAAAAAAAAAAACCCAAAACAAAATAACGCAAACCAAACCAAACAAAAACAACCCTGCCTTGGCTGATAAAAATAAATTAGAAAGGGCAAATTATTAACAGAAAAAAATGAAGTATCAACTATCTTAAGGGCAATAAATCCTGACTCAGAAACGAACATCAAATGAAGGAGTTATGTACATGCTTATTTTTACTAGATTTTAAGCTTTCAGAGGACAGGAGTCCATTATAAAGCCTAGTATATTCAATCGTTCATTCAACGAGTATTTAGTGTGCCAGGCAGTACACTATATCCCAGGGATACAATGGAGTGAGAATAAGACAGTTCTTGTCCTGTGGAACTTCATGTCCAGCACAGGGATAGGTACCGCTACCCTATGTGGTAGATAAACTTACCAGTATGCCTGGTCACACTGGTGGCACTACACCACACCTAGGAACACATCCAGATAACCTTGTCGACCATGTATACTAGCTACAGCATGGCTGTTAACGACTCCGTGTTCCCGATCCAAGATTGTATCTTCCCAGTTATCTCAGCTTGAATCTTTATACTGACACCTTACCCTGCTTTGACTAGTCATTCACAAGGTAATCATACTCAGCTCCATCTACTGGGATTTCTGGACTACTAGTCCCAGAGATACTCTTGAGTAGAATTAGTGTTTAGGAGTAGTAAGTAGAATCACATACGGGTTACACATATATGTACAAATATAAATTACATGTATAAATACAAATACATGCATACACACACACATAAACACACCTATTACACTGTTTAATTTTTATCTGGTTAAAAAGTAATCCAAGTGTAATAGGTCATAAACCCACTGCTCTCAGGAAAGAGAGAGACAGGGTGGTGAGGGTGGTGAACTGCACAGGATGGGGAAGAAGACTCCCATGGGCTGAGTGGGAGGGGTGGGGAAACCCCAGCTCCATGTGTTGGGTGGGAGGAACTCCAGTCCTCTAGGCAGTACCTGATAGCCAGAGAGCAGTGAGCAAACAACAGGTGGTAGTCCAGGAGAGCAGTAGGCATCAGGTAATGGGGGAAAAGAGGTCTGATAGATGGATAGGATAGGAACGCAGAGAAACTAGGAACACAGAGCTGAAGGCAAGTTAAGTGTTGTCGCCAGGGCTATCTGTTAGTGCAGAGCAGAGTCGGTATTGTAGGGCTGGGGCAGACTCTAAAAAGCAGGGTCCAACAAAAGGCAGAGAAACCAAGCCCATGCAGGCTAGGGCTTCAAGCAAAAGTAAAGGGCGGAGAGCCAGTTCTTACAAAGGGGCCAAGGTTAAGGCTCCCCAAGTAAGTAGCAAAGGCAGCAGGAGGCTGAGTCCTGGGCCTGGGACTAGAGCTCTGAGAATTCTTCATGCCACGGGGCCAGGAAAGGATTGGGTTTTATGATAAAGGGTTTATTGATAGGGAGAAGAGGACGGTACAGACCATGGACCAGGTAGGATCAAGTGGTGGCTACTTTGCAGCAAGAGCCTCAGTAAAACCGTCTTTTCATCAAAATAAACAAGTGCTTTGAAGCAAAATGAAAATGGAAATGGGAAAGGAGCAAGTAAAAAATAGAAGGGAAAGTAAAGATTTTTAAACTTTTCTCTACTTTGTGCACTAAATTATATTTATATATAATCATCCCTTTCTGTTTTGGCTTGATCCTTCTAAACCATGACAGGGTATAGTGAACCAATAAAAGGATGTAGTAGCGTAAATGCTGAAAAATGTAGCTATTTCCTGTAATCTTCACAATGCTTTTGTCCATTTAATATTGGGTGTGAAACCAACCTCAACATCACCCTGCCAAGGGTGTCCCTCCACTTGTCCTTCCTTACTGGGTTCTAAATTATCTCCATACCTACAAAGACTTAGTGCTGCCTTTGCCTCATAAAGTCTTTACAATAGAAAAATGACTTTGGATGGATTAATTTGGATTAATCTATTAAACTACTGCCTTTCCTGAAAGCAGAAGTCTCCATTTCACTGAAGGTGATCCATACCTTCCCTGATGTACCCTCATCCTTTTCTACATAGTCCATGCCACCTTCTAAAACTGGGTCTTGATGACAAGGTTCAGAAATGCTTAGAGGGAATTCTTATCTCTCTCATTCATTTAACAAATATTGAGCACTTGTTGCAAAAGCCAGGAACTAGGCTCTGAGGAAAGCTTGAAAACGAGATTGACAAAGTCTTTGCTCTCATGGAGTTTACATTCTAGTGGGGCATAGAAACTCAGATAACTAAAAGAACAAGGTAATTTCAGAGTAAAAAGTGGTATAAAGAAAATGAAATTGGCTGTGTTGGGGTGCTAATTTAAGACAGGTGATCAGGGAAGGATAATTTTCCATTCCAAACTAATGCCATGTGATTTGGGCATGTGACTACTACTCACTGTGCAGAGAAAAAAGGCCCATTTCAGTCCATTCTATTAATCTATTTAAAGGAAAATCATCACATTAGAGAACATTAAATTTGGACCTTGAGGTGTGGCCTTTGAGTTTGGGAGCCAGACCATTTGTCTCCAGGTGTCTCCTTGGTTTACCTGGCTGCTCTCTTCATTTAGTGGACAGGCAAACCGGAGAAACACGCTGGCATGCATACATGTGCCAGGAACCAGAGAGAATACTGCGTCCTGCTCAACTGTCGGGAGGTTGGTTGCCCACTGTGATAACGCTAAGGATTGAAGCCTGGGCACCAGGTAGGCCTTATCTAAGGAGAGCAAAACAATGTCAATTCCCAAAGACTTGAAAAGAACCTTTTATAGAAAACAAAGATAATCAAGACTTAAAATTTGGTGCCTCAATTTTGCTCATTTATACAGTGGCATAAAACAGAACCCAGGCAACGTCAGTTTGTACATTTCAGAAACTTGTACTCAAGTTCCAACCTGAGATTCTTGTCTATTGTATAGACTGATTCATGGTTGGAAATCAAATTAGGTTTTAGAGGGTATATTAACACAGTTGTCTTGGTTTTATCTGCCATAACACATTGCTCAGTAATTATCAATGAGTTCTGTGTGTGTGTGTGTGTGTGTGTGTGTGTGTGTGTATGCAAGTTATGTATTTATTTTTATTTTTATTAGTTTCATGTGCACAAAGTAATACTTAGACGTTTATCTTTTATATCCCTCACACTGTGTGAACCCCCTCCCCCCATCTACCATCCCCCTGACATCACACAGAGCCATTACATTTCCACTGTCTCTATTCCTAATGCTGTACTCCGTTTCTTGTAAGTATATACATACACACACACACACACACACACACACACACACAAACTTGTAGTTGACATTCATTATTGTTCAGCTTCAGCTTCAGGTGTGTTAATCTGTCTGAATCTCCTCGTGCAAAAGGTCCAGCCTTTTTCCTAAAATTAAAGCAGTGTGTAGAATGTAGAAAACATGAACAAGTGACGGATTTTAGTTGCTGTCAGGAAACTGACCATATCATATATTCTTGTTGCAAGATACTGTATGTAATCCATGAGTCTCAAACCTGAGACAGCTAGAGTTCAGGGAAAAAAAATAGAGTAAATAGAATTGAAAAAGAATTTGGAATTATGGATGGTATCTGACGTATTACGGGCAAAGGTGGATAAAAGCAGAAGAGGGGGTGGGGCGGGGGTAGAATGAAAGATGGACCAAAATATCTTCAAAAAAAAATGGGAGTTCAGATATTTAAACAGTATAAGGGAGTACTCTGGAATCTAAACATCTCTTTAGGGAGAATACGTATAAAAACAAGTATTAATGCCTGGCACATTCTTTTCCTTCTCTCTTTCTTTTACCCAGTTTAAAAACTGATTTTAAAGAGAACTTTTTTTTTTTAAAAAAAGGTATCTTTTGGAAACAGACTTAATTTAACATAATACAATTGTTGAAATACCAGAGATTAAGGTCACACATGGTGTTAGAAAGGGGGCCTGTACTCTTTCTTCACATACAGGGCCCAGGATACTTTAACAGCATTTTCCCACAAAGAGTGAGGGGAAATGGAAGAAAAGAAGTAGCGAGAATTATTTACATTTTCCAAATGGGGGGAATAAGACTCCGGAGGGTACCCGAGGTCACTGCAGCGAGCCAAAGGTGGAGAAGGCAGCAGTATTTATAGTGCGCTGACTTCAGTTCTGTTGGGGTAACGCCGCTCCTCATCCTTTGCCTTTGGAATTCACGCGTTTGCAGATCACAGGGCCCCTGTGAGGGCCCACAGAGCTCCGGGCCCGACGCGGAAATGCTTTTGTGCCCTGCAGCTCACTCGGAGCCGGTCCACCTCCACCTCCCTACCCGTGCCCCGGCTCGTTGGCAAAGAGCCCAGAAAGAGAAGCCGGGGAGCGGTGGGTGAATAATGGATGGAGTGTGGCTACATTTCTCTTTTCTTTGTCGCCACGCCGTGGTGTGTGGATTCTGAGCGATCAGGCTTACTTAACCAGCCGGTGGGCTGCCGCTCACGTGGAGTTTGTCTGAGAAAGGGTCACGCAAACAACGCCCCCAAACGAGGCCATCCAAGGGGGTCCGGCCCGCGCGCAGCGCGCGGCTGTGGTATCCAAGCGTCACGCACACAACGTCTGCTCGACGGCAGCGCTGGGGCTGCCTGGTGAGGAGGGGCCGGCGGAGCCGCGCGGAGGAGAAGCCCCTCCCGAAGGCAGCCCGGCGCCCCCAGGCCGGCAGCAGGCCCTCCTCCCCGGCAGCGGGGCGCCAGTTTCGCGGACCCTTCGGGCGCTTCCGCCACATGCTCGGCTCCTTTCGCGTCCGGGGCGGAGCGCGGCTGGTGTTCTTCCAGTGCGCGCGCGCACGCGCGCAGCTCGAGTCTCGCGGAGGCCCGCCCCTCCCCCCAGGCCCCGCGCCCGCGCCGCCCCCCCGTGCGAGTGTCGGCGGCGGCGGCTGCCGAGATTGGAATCCGCCTGCTGGCTCTCGGCGAAGAAGGAGGGAGGAGGGAAGAGGGAGGAGGGCGGGCAGGAAGGCAGGCTCGGGCTCCGGTGCGTCGGTCCGCGCGAGACGAGGATCGCACGGCCGCGCGAGGGGCGACCGGGCCGGGGCCGCTGCAAGCCCAGGGCGGAGGCCGAGCGGGGCCCCAGTCGCGTCTCGGCGGCTCGCCGCGCCCACTCCGCTTGGCGCCGAGGGCTGGAGGATGAGTTCCCCGGGGTCCGGGTGAGTTGGTTCGACAGGAGAGTGCGTATACGCGTCGGGAGAGGCCAGCCGCGGCGGGGAGGCCAGCGCGGGCTCCGGGCGGATTTTCGGAGGGGGCCGGGCATGTGCTGGAGGCCCGAGCAGTGGGCGGCCCGGTTCGGCCGCCCCGCGAAGTCCCTGAAGCCCGGGCTGTGTCAGGCCGCGGCCGACTGGGCCCCGCTGCCCCGCGCCCCCTCCCCGGGCCGGAGTCCGCCGCAGACCCCGGCCCCTGGACGCCGGACGTCGGGCCCTGGCGGCCGCCCTGTCTCCCAGCCCCTCCTTTGTTCCCCACCCCCGGGTTTCAGGCCGAGTTTGGGGAGGCGGTGTGGGCGAAAGCCGCCTCCAAGGACGCTTCTTGAATCCTTAAATGGGAAAGGCGCTCACCTCCCTCGCTTAGGGGCTGCGAGGTTGATATTAGCGATGTGTCTCTATACGCTTCTGCAAAAAAGAAAAACAGTCTGTTTCGTGGGGTGGTAAAGCCAGGAGGAGTTGGCAAGTCCTCCCTCAAAACTTGTCCGCGGGAAGATGCCAGGTTTCTCGGAGGTTCACCTGTTGTTCTGCGCTGCCTCCGCTGCCATGTCTGTTGTGATTCTGCACTTCAGTTTATGAAAACTTTCTGCTGGATCGAATGTAACCCTTTTTTTCTTTTTCCAGACTCCCAGTGGAAAGGTTGGCAAAGGAAAAAAATAGCTTGCGTCAGGGAAGAAAAATAATGTGCTATGTGTTAGGGTCTGGCGTTTTGTGACTTGTACTCTTCCACGCTCTCGGATGTTTTAATTTGGTCAAAGTATTGCAGGTTTTCTCTTTTAAATGGTTAGCAAATTGTTCTGAGTACATAGTACAGACTTGGCGCATTCACCTGTGTTACGTCATTTAATCCTTACGATATCCCTGGTTATTGTAGTCCTCTTTTTTCAGACGAGGAAACCAAGACGAAAAGGTTAAATAAGTTGTCTAAGTGAGGTGGGATTTGAATCCAGGATTTTCTTTACTACTATTCAGGAACTGTTCAAGTGGGGCACAGGAGGAGTTAGCAACAACAACAACAACTCTGCAAACACTTTGACGTTTAGGAGCGCTTTTCAGTTACTCATACTTGAAATGATCACTATTTTGTTGCTTGAGTTGAAAACAACTTCTTTATTGTATTTAGTTTAGGAGGAATTCAATTCTGAATTACAGTAGAATGTAACTTAATGCTTATCACTGTTTTCAGTTGTTGAAATAAGTTTGTGAACCAGATTTCAATATTTAAACTTAAAGCTAAAATACAGGCAGTTCGGAACTAGAAATAAGTTGAGTTTCCAAAAGGCTCACTGAAATTCAAAATGCACTTTTAATAGAAGTGGTATTATACTGTTTTGGGGTTTTTTCCCCTTGGACATTATCCGTGGAACTCATTTCAAACTTTTTCTACTTTCTTCATTTCTCCAAACCCTTTACTGAAAAGATTGTGGCATTCAGTGGGAGCTCCTTCCGTAATTGACGGGATTCCTTCTCTCCATCATCTGCTTCTTTCCTTCCATCTCAGTGGGAGAATATTTTTTCTTTCTACTAGTTAACACTTCGTTTCATTTTTCTCTTTCCTACTTAATGGAATATGAATTGTGCTCTCTTTTGTTTTAGGGTTCTTAAAAGTCTGAATGAGTTTAAGATTCCCTCAGTTTACAATTAAAAAGTACAAATTGGCAATTACAGAATAGTCATGGGGATGTAAAGCATAGGGAATATAGTCAATAATATTGTAATAACTATGTATAGTGTCAGGTGGGTACTAGAATTATGGGGATCACTTCATAAGTTATATAAATGTCTAACCACTATGCTATACATGTGAAACTAATATGATATTGAATGTCAACTGTAATTGAAAAATAGAAAAAATAAAAAAAATTCCCTCAATTTATAAAAACCTTTCCTTGAGTCCACTACTCCCTCAAGCTGTCTTATTGCTGCTTTACCTTTTTAAATCATACGAACATTAAAAAAAAAGTTTTGTCTTTATAAAAGTAATGCATATTCATTAACGAATAATAGTGAAATAGAGCAAAATTGAAGTAAAATTAAAATTCAGCTTTTCATACCGTGTTTACCCGAAAATAAGACCTACCCTGAAAATAAGCCCCAGTTAAGATTGTCAGCCAGATGGATGCATTTAGTACATTATGACGATGTTCCAGAAGTAGATGACCTGACTGTATTTGAATAAAGATAGATTGTTGTACATGAAAAAATAAGACATCCCCTGACAATACGCCCTAATGCATCTTTTGGAGCAAAAATTAATATAAGACCCGGTCTTATTTTCAGGGAAATACGGTATAACATGGTAATCCCATTTCTAGAGATTACCTTTACTTCCTGGCTATCTAAACACTTCTTAACCCCTTGTTATCTGGATTTCACCTTAACAAAGTTCAGCTATAACCTAATCAACACATTTAAGCCCCGTTTCTGAGTCTACTCCTTGAGCTTTCTGTAGCATTTTGAAATGCCTTTTCTTGGCTTTTATTCATCTATCCATTTCATTCAACAAATGCTATATTCTGACATATGCAAGGCAGTAGGCTGCAACAACAGATATGGCCCTTGCCCTCAAAGAGCTTAAAGTCTAGTGGAGAAGACATACTGAAGAATGAATTCTATAATTAAGTATGATTATGATTGTAATTAAAGTGCAGAGTATTGTAAGAACTTAAAATGGGACCTGATCTGGTGCTGGTGGTGCTAGGAGAATCTGAGAAGGCCTTCTTAAAAATGTTACTTCAGAACCTGGGACAATTCTGAAGGATGAGTAAGATATTAAGGAGATGAAAGGAGGGCTTCTGTGACATTATACTGACTTTGTTTCTCTTTGCCCCTTTTCTGCTTTCTGTTTTTCCTTTTTTGTGCTTAATGTGTATTCTCCAAGTTTCACCTTTCAGGTCACTTTCCCATGTCTCTAGTACCTTGACATTATTGTTTAGACCCTGCTCTCTGAATAATTCTCAAATCTTTATTCTTTATTTCTCTTCTGCGCTTGAATCCCTGTTTTTTCCAGCTGCTTTACGCACATCTTGACCTGGTTATTCTGGTTCAAACTAAACTCCTCTTCCTTACCAAACTTGTTTCCCTGGTGTTCCTTATTTCTATTGATGCCATACTAAACTCATACCTTCCCCGTTCCATCTCATCCTGTAGCTAACATCTATTGCTTCTACTTTCATGGTATTGACATTCTTCTCTTTTCCTGCTAACTCTGGAACAATTCTTAATTCATGTTGATATCAAGGTTATGATAGACTCATAAAATAGGTTGGACAGTTTTCCTTTTTCTCTTTTCAAGAGCAGTTTAGATTGGGATTATTTTTTACTTGAGAGTTTGGCAGACCTCACCTATGAGACAATTCAGGCTTTGATTTTTTTCTTGTTTTCATGAAGAGGACTTTGAATACCGTTTTAATTTATTTAATAGCTGTTTTTCTGTGTAGGTTATCTTCTTGTGTGAATTTTAGTGTTTAATCCAGAAATTTATTTATTGAGTTTTCCAATTTAGTGTTACTTAGTTTTCACACAGTTCTTTTTTCTTTAAAGCTTTATGATTTGATATATATTTGTATGCAGTATTATATATTGTGTGTATATTTGTATATTTGATAATTTTCCCTTTTCAATCTTTATTTCTAACTGAATCAGGTTCTCATCTCACCTGGAATAATGTTATGACCTTCTTGCCTTCATTTTCATGTTTATCCAGGTTATCTTATGCATTTCTGCCTAAAAACTCATCAACTCTTCTTTACTCAGAAGTTTCCAGGGTCTTCTATTAAATGGAGTCCTTTCCGTGGGGTTTGCTTCAGATACACCTGTTCTTACTGCCCACTGTTTCGCTTCCTGCACATGTTCTTTGCCCGCTGCTCTTGCTGCTGCTGTGCTACACTGTACCTCCCTCTGCATAGATGGCCAGTTGTCATGTGTCCGAGTCCTACCCATTCTTTAAGGTCCATTTCAAATTTTGTCTCTTTCTGTGATAAAAGTGTATTAAATCCTTACATGTCAAAACAGGAAGTCAGTGGATGGTATCTAAATTACGTGATTCTTGAAATATTAGTTTAGTGATCCTTAGAGATAGATTATCACTAGAGGTATTTATTAAAACAAAATTGGTTAAAAGCGCTATCACTGGTTAGTGGCACTTCAGTGGAGATGGATAGGGCATGATTTGGTTAGTTTTCTTTATAGTCTTTCAGAATGCTAATGTTTAACCTTGTGCATATATTACTCTGAAAAAAATCTGCAACTTATAATATTGTAATAACTTTGCTGACAGATGGTAATTAGACTTGTGGGGGTCGTTTTGTAATGTATATAAATACTGTATCACTATAATGCACACCTGAAACTAATAAGGTATTATATGTCAGTTATCCTTCAATAAATGTAAGAAGGTAAAAAAAAACTGCAAATGACAATGAGAAAACTAAACTAAATAAATAAATTCCATCTCTTTCTTAAGTCTTCCCCATTTTCTTCTGGGTGGAATCCTTTCTGAAAGAAGAGATATTGTTAAGGCATGTTTTCTATCTAATGTTTTCTTACTGCACTTACTCATTTGTCTGTTTTAATCAACTATTGAAGTATAATTTATATACCATTATATGCACGCATGTTAGGTATGAGTCATTTAGTCTTTTATAGCAATTTTTATACAAATAGTAGTTCTGCTACTAGACTGCAGACTGGGCCTGTAACCGACTGTTGCGATTAAAATGAATAAATGAAGAAAGGCTCCTGTCTAGCCTAGCAGTGGTTGGACATGAGTTACTGACCTCACATTTGGATCTTGGGAGCAGGGAACCATGGAGAGAAAGAAAAATGGATTTCCTCTCAGGCTAAATTTTGGACTAGGAAGTCTTTCCTTCTTTCCTCTTCCAGCTTTTATTAGTGTGTATGTTTTTAGAATGCCTTCTTAAATACCTTAAGGTCCAAACTGACCAAGTCAGTTCAGTTATTTAACACTTACAAGATTAAATGTTGAGTTGCATTGAATTACAGTATATCAACTATAAGATGCATCATAATTTTATAGACCCCTTATGAAGAAAAGATGCTTCTAGTTAATTTTAAGCCATTGATTATAGATGCACCCTAATTTCAGAGATGCTAAAATATGAAAAACATATACACCTTAGTATTGATGTAAAGGGGTTCTCTCACTTATCAAAACTACCATTCCTTTAGTGTAGATGTTGGGAAGAAGAATTTAAACCACACTTACATGGGAGTGACTAATAGCTTTACTGTTATTATTATGAAAAGTTATTTTTTAAAAGAGGATGCTTGTTAAACCTCTTTAACAAGGAAAATATTTCTTTCAGGCAGTATAGAGAAATACTTTCTGCCTGAAAATTTCTTTCAGGCAGTATAGAGGATGAGGGTCTCCCACAACTAGATACGCCAGTCTGATTGCAAGGTACTTTGACCCCCAGCTTTCAGTATTTTTTCACTATGATTTCTTTTGCTTTTTTTCTTTTAACTCACAGATTCTCTAAGATATGGTAATGTTCACAAAATGGCACAGATTATATAAGGGCAGAATTGTAAGAGAGTTGTGATAGCCAATTTTGTGGGTTATTTTTAAAATATGCAGTATTTATCTAAATTAATAATCATATACTTGGCTTTAAAAAAAGGAAATACAAAAATAATTGTAAATGTTTGGATATTTTACTAAATCATAGTTATAATGTGTATCAATTTTTGAAGCCAACATTTTAAAGGCTATCAGTTCTTAAAAAATAGAAACATAAGGATATGTTTGGAGATCCCAGTAGTGTGTTTTGAAGAGAGCACTGGTTAGAGTAGGGGCTTTAGGAAGATCAGATCCCATTCCCTTATCTTAAAAAGTGAAAGGGACTTGGTGAATTTTAAGATCGTTTCTGCTTTAGAAAAGATCATTTTCTGCTTAAAAAAAAAAAAATTCCGTGACTTTAATGTAGAGTAGTTAGTTGCTGAAATTGCAGGTTCACGTAATGGTTTTGGTCCTGATGACATCACTGGCTTTCTGATTTTTGGCTGAAAGTCACTGTAAGTAAGAGAGTGGGTCCTATTCATAGTGGGCCCAGTGGGTCCCTAAACCAAGTTCATATGGACAGTTAAATATAAAACTGATGAATAGACGTTGAATAGATAAGGAGATTATTCTTGAGTTTCTTTTATTAAAAACAGGTGAATCTGAGCTACTCTGATATGGTAGATGTTGTTATTCTTTCATAATTTTATGTTTCTAGTGAACCTTGTTTTCTTATGGTAATAATACATTTGTTAATACCACTAATAACATCAGAAACAGTGGAGCGTGGCTGTTGTTCTAGCTGTGTATGATTGCTGTTCACTTAAGGAGGAGGATGGGGTATGTCAAGTGTAGAGATAATAATCAGAATTGCAGTTTAGGGAGATTAGTTAGTTACACAGTGGAGAATCAGTTTGAAGAAAGGAAGACTGAAGACACTGAAACTTGTAGGGAAGCTGTTCCATCCTGGCCCAGACTAGAATGGTGGCAGATAATTAGGGCCTAGAATGGACAGGACTTGGTAATTAGCTATGGGTGAGAGAAGGAATGGGATTGGCAAGAATGACTCCCAGGTTTCTGGCTTGGAAACCTGGGTACAGTAGATGTGTATTGTTGATTGAAATGAAAAATGTGGAGGGAGAGCTGGTTAGTGGAGGAAAATGATTCAGTTTGGATCATATGGAGTTTAAGGTGCGTCTGTAATAACCAAACAGATTTCCTCTTGGCAATTGCATATATAGGTCTGGAGTTTGACAGAGGTTTGGCTGGAGGTAGCCATTTGGGAGTGAATACAATATAGGTATATACAGCAAAGAGCCTAGAATAGCCCTGAGAAACACCAATTTAAGACCTCGGTAGAGAAGATAGACATTAAATAATTTTACAAATAATTATCTAATTGTAGTTATAGAAAGATCCACAGACGGGAAGTACAGGGAGCTTCTAAGAGTGTGTGATAAGGGAGCCTGGTCTATTCTGGGAGTAAGTAATTTTGGAAGACTTTCCTGAGATCAAGGCCTATACAATAAGATCTTAGACCAGAAAGGAAGAGGGAACATGTTTCTGAAAGTATTGAGTAGTTTTTAGAGCAAACGTTTTTTGGTTTATTTAAAATTATAAAAGCAATACATCTGTTGTGGATAATTTGGAAAATACGAAAAATTATAAAGAAACAGAAGAAAAGTTTTGACGTCTAATTTTTTATAAACTAACATCTAGTACTGGTTAGCTAGTACTAGATATTGGATATTACTCTAAACCTATCTGGATCTCCCATTCCCTTATCTTAAAAAGTGAAAGGGACTTGGTGAATTTTAAGATCGTTTCTGCTTTAGAAAAGATCATTTTCTGCTTAAAAAAAAAAAAAAATTCCGTGACTTTAATGTAGAGTAGTTAGTTGCTGAAATTGCAGGTTCACGTAATGGTTTTGGTCCTGATGACATCACTGGCTTTCTGATTTTTGGCTGAAAGTCACTGTAAGTAATGAAGGGAATGACTTCTGACCAGTGTTTTTTCATGCCCTGCTTTTTTATCTCTTTTTGAGTACTATTCTTTTTTTGCTTTAGCCTTTAGGTAAATTATCTGAAATTTTACAGGCTCTCATTTTAGAAATTAAGAAATCTAGAGACTTGCATGGTTGTGATACTGTTCTATATATAGTAAAATTTGTAGGTAGTTTTTTTTTATTAGCAATTACATTTTTTTTTTGTAATATATTTCAGGAGTATAAGATCTTGAGTGTTTTAAATTTGTATTTAATTTAAAATATTTTAGATACCTGACTAAATGGAGCTCCTGATAGGAAGTGCTAAAAGTTGTTAGATTTTGGTAAAGTTTATAGAACTTATGTAATTTTGAAAAAGTCATCTTAAAATGGTCATGAAATAAAAATATTTCAAAAGTAACTATCCAGAAGTATCTTAAATATACACCAAATCAACAAAATACAGTTGCTTGATGACAGATTATTTTTTATTTCTCCATTTCAGGAATCTTTCATGCAGTAAGAATGTTGAGGAAAAAACCTTCATGTTGAATTTATATGTGTATCTGAGTAAAGAAAAAGAAGTTAATTTTCCTGAACTAGTGCTTTAATCATGCCTACTTGTTAAATATTTTTCTCTGCTTTCTTACATGCTTACGATGTAAAATTCAAACTATCTCAGACTGCTCTTCAGCTCTGGCCCAGTCTGCCTTTTCTGCCTCATTCACTTCCTACTACTTCATTAGTCTGTATCACCTAAATATCCAGTGCTGGGTTTGGGTTCAGGATCTTTAGACCTGCTACTGTCTACTGCAGTAACCAGTACCACATGTGGCTGTGGAACATTTGCAGTGTGGCGAGGCTAAATTACCCACTAGATTTTGATGTAAGTACAAAAGAAAAAAAGAATGTAAAATTTCTCTGTGCTTTAAAAATATTGATTACATATTGAAATGATACTGTGTTGAATATGTCGGGTTAAGTAAATGTATTATTAAAATGAATTTCACCTAATTCTATTTGCTTTTATAATGTGGCTACTAAAAATTTTTAAAGTATGCGTTATTTTGGACAGTGCTACCTCTGGACTTTTATTTCCCCTATTCTTTGCTTATCAAAATGCTTCAAAATCAAGCGTAAACCCTGTCTTCTGGGAAACCTCCCACAGTGGTCCAAGCCTAAAGGTTAGCTCTTCTGCATCTTTAATTTGGGTAATATTTTGGTGTTTTTATACCACCTATTAATATATTAGATTTCTTTACTACAGGCCTTCTTGTGAAGGTTTTAATCTACAGGTTTTAATCTACTACAGGTTTTAATCTAGTGAAACTCAAATAATTTCCCTAACTTTATATCACCTTAAAACCCTACTTTGTTTCTTCTGTTTACAGAAGTTACACATATTTGTGGTTGAAATTTCAAACAATACAGATGTGAAGTAGAAAGTGAAAGTCTTCTGTAGCCTTACCCCACCCCCCACAGATTACGACTGTTAAAAGTATAGAGATAAGTATAATCTTTCTTTTCCGTTGTCTTCATTTCTTTATTTCTCATCCCCCATCCAAAATGGGGCCATACTATGCATCCTTTTCTATAATTTTGTTTTTGCTCAACTATGTAGACCTCTTTTTATGTCAGTAAATGTTGCTTTCCTCATTTCTTTCTAGTAGCCAAGTGGTATTCCTTTTTATGAATATACCTTAATTTTATTTATCAATCCCCTATTGATGAATATTTAGATTGTTTCCATTTCTTTTGCATTACAAAGTGTTGTGGTGCTTGTATATATCCTGTGAGACTATTTTTATTTTATAGGATGAATTCTTAGAAATGCATTTTACTGTAAGAGAAGCCATGCAGATTTGATATAGTGCCAAACTGCTCTGCAAAATCTTTGCAACAGTTCACATTCCGACCAACTGCAGTGTTTGAATATGTTCTCTCCCCCACTCACCAACACATAATAACATCAGTCTATTTTAATCTTTGCCAGTCTCCCAGCTGAAAAAACAGTATTATAGTTTTAATCTGTGTTTCTTTGATTATGAGTAAGGTTGAGCAGGGTTTTATGTTTGTTGGCTCTTTGCATTTCTCTGTCCTTTATTCATTTTTCTAATCTATTTTTCCTTACTCATTTGTAGGAACTCTTTTTTTTTTTGAGGTATAAGTATTAACTCTTTTATTGTGTTTTTTTAAATTTGTCATTTTTTATTTTTATTCATGATATATCAGAATTCCTTCTGCCGTTGGAAGAGTATTAAAAAACAAAAAATAGAAAGTTTAAATTGTCTTATAGCTCTACTTATTTTATAAGCTCCTTGGTGGCTGAATTTTGCCGTAAAGAATTTTATTTTGCCAACTAATTCAATGCTGTGTACAGAGTATGTGTTGATGGTGAAGGGGTCCAGAATACACCTCTGTGGCATAAAAATTATTTTGAACTGAAGGCATTTGAGAATAGACTTTTCCACCCTGAACTCCCTTATCTGCCTAAACGCAAAGCCTCTCAGAAGAACTCAGTTATCAGAAATTCGCTCCCCAGAGTTTCAAAACCTGGGAAGATTGACTCTTATCACTAAGGAGGAGAAAAGAGGAAAAATGGGTATCACACCTAAACTGACATTGTCACAAAAAAATGATCATATCTTCCATCTATTCACTAAGGACCCATTTATCTTTCCTAAAAGTCATTTGTTTTCTTTTAAGTGCCCTTCTTCCCCTCCCTTACTTCTGTTAAGAAGGTATGTAAGCCCCATATTTTAACTGCCTTCTTGAGTCATGTTTTTCTGTAACTCTGTTAAGTGAATAAAAATCTATCTTTTCTCTTCCTGATTTGTCTTTTGTTTAATTTGCAGGCCTTCAGATTCAGTCCCTAAGAGCATAGAGGAGTTTTCCCTCCCTTAGAGTGGTCAGGTTGATTGTTTCTGACTTTAGGGCAAAGGATAATAAGCAAGTGAAATTTATGTCTGTCTAAAAACAAAGTGAAGCATTTTAAATATCAAGGGCATAAGTCAAATTTCTTTAAGCTACATTTTTCAAAATGTGTCCTCCAAAATTAAATTTGTTAGATGAAGTAGAATATACTACTAGAGAGGCACCCACCCCCCCCAGTATATTCCTACAATAATAATGTTATTTGTGGAGTGGCATAGTTATTTTAATTGTATTGACTAAGCCTTTGTTCTTTGTAAAGTTATCCATTGTTCTTTCTTGCCATCTTACCAATTTGCATAGAAAATGGTTTGTTACAGTTTCCACTGGTCACATCATTGAGAAGAAACAACAAAAAGTCATTCAGTTAAGGTTCAGTAATAACTTTGTACAAAGAAAGTGCTAATTTCTTAAAAGAGTAAAGGGATCTTGATATGATTACAGTGACTTTCCCTTTGTCTCGATTCCAAATAACTTAAAAGGTTCATTAAACCTTGAATTATTTATGTTTAGTTATTTATATATTTATTGTGACCTTGCACCAAAGTACTTAATCTTTCTAAGCCTTATTTCCTCATAAATAGTCCCCTCTCACAGGGTTACTGTGAAGACTGAATGAATGAGTGCACTAAAGCCCTGAGCACTGTTCTGGCTACATAGTGATGCTTAATGTTAATGAAGATGGATTTTTGGTGTGAGAAGTTGAGGTCAGTTTTATCTTGAAAAGCAAATTTGAATGGCTGCATATATAGGGTCCTTGAAAATTAAATCTAATCCCAATGCCTTTTGCAAGTAAGTATGTGTTATTTTTGTTCATATTAACGTTTGAATTTGTAACTGGCAAATTGACATAGGAGGTTTTGTTGCTTTTCCTCTATTGTATGTCAAAAATACGAGGCTAATAAAAGTTAGTTGTTCCATGAAGGTCAAGTAAGTAAGAGTAAAAAGTAAGTAAAATCAGACTTTCGTAGTTATCTCAGATCAAAGACTAGGAGCTCAGAGTTAAGTGTAAAGTGAAGTTAAGACTTCACATTCTGAAGAAAGCCCAAGCACTTCATGGCCTGAGTCCTCACCAGGGCTTATTAAGCTGTGACACAAACCCAGCAGAAGATAGAGGGGAAGGAAATGTGCACAGTGTCACCTCAGTGGCTAGGCTGCCTGGGGGAAGCACTGTAGTTTCTGCTTCATTCTTCCTCCCTTGGGATGGCTTTGCCTTAGAAGCTTAGTGTGTGGACGTCTAAAAGAACAAGTCTTGAAGTTTAGGAATATTAACAAAAATGAAGTGGAACACTTCATTTCCTAGAAGATAATCATTATGCAGCTGATGAGTTTATCTGTGCTTATTTGAGCAAGAGATGAAGAAAATTGGAGAGAAATACCAATATGGACAGAGTGGGTAGCAGTGCAATACCTATATTTGTTTTGAATTTCTGTTAGTTCATGCGGGCAATGCAGAAGGTAACTAGGTTTCAGCCATCTTGACAGGGCTGGCTCTGCTGGAGAAGGGAGCAGAAGTGTTTAGCAGAGGTTGAGCTGCTGAAGCAGATCTTTAAGTATGGAAATGTGCAGCAGGTTTAGAGCCCCTCACCCCTCAGTCACCAAAGAGCTCCAGCTTGTCCCCAGAAGAAAAGCCATCATTTGGCTGCCTGTGATACAAGTAGTATAATAATCAGTGTTAGTCAGGGAAGTGGCAACAACCAAAGAAGACTATGAAGTGCTCCGATGTTGAAACAGTTCTATTGTATTGACTAAGCCTTTGTTCTTTGTAAAGTTATCCATTGTTCTTTCTTGCCATCTTATCAATTTGCATAGAAAATGGTTTGTAACAGTTTCCACTGGTCACATCATTGAGAAGAAACAACAAAAATTCATTCAGTTAAGGTTAAGTAAGTAATAGCTTTGTACAAAGAAAGTGCTAATTTCTTAAAAGAGAAGAAACATACTTGCTGCCCCCAGAATAGATCAAACCATACCCCTTCCTTGGACCATGGGTCAAGCCTGAGTTTGGAGAGGAAGGAAATGATTGTAAGATTGAAGATTAAACTTGTATACCGAAGTAAATTGGACTGGACTTTTTAATAACCAAAAGCTACTGGAAAGCTGTAGGAATTGTTCCAGATGTCATTAAGGGGTAGGAAAGGGAAATCAGACCAACCATAATTGGGGGTAGAAATTGGAGAAAAATAAAAACCTTTCTCATGTTTGTACCAATTTCAGACCCTTTATTCAAGTTACATAAATATCAGCTTAAGTTCCTACTAAAGCCCCTCTGACACCACCAGGCCTCATTCATTTCTCTAATAAGGCTATTAGAGTATTACACAGTAAGTCTTCCCTTAACATTGATAGGTCCTGCAACTTGAAACAAAACAACGCATAACAAAACCAATTGTACCATAGGCTAATTGATATAAACAGGAGTTAAGTTCCTGTGGCATCTCATAAACGTCATAATGACAGGACCTTGAACGAAACATTATTCGAGGACCTGCTGCTGTAAGTTACCATTTGATCTTGATGGTTCTGTTTCTAGGTGAATTACAGTTCTGCTAAATATGATTTTTGCATTAAGGATAGTTATTCCACATATATTTATTTTTTATATTTATATTTTGTAGTTAAACAGTTGACAGTATTATATTAGTTTCAGGTGTACAGCATAGTGTTTAGACATTTATATAATTTATGTAGTCTATTCGAAATTTACAAAGTGTATGATAACCTCTTTAATTGGGTATTAAGTAAAATATCTTACTCCTTAGTTTTCATGGAGTTGTTGGAGTTTATTAAACCTTGGAAACATTAAATAAAATAAAAAACACTCAATAAAAGGCACTAGTTTAATATATTTTATTAGTATAGGAGATTTTGAGTTTATGAAGTTTTAATTTTCAGCCATTATTCCCATATAAAAGGTAAGTGGGTTTTAGTTTAAGTAATGTAGAGCAATAAAATACAAGATCAAAGTGGATTAGATTATGCCTAACATATTTTCTTTAGTATATTCCTGGCCTTATTTTAAGTGCTTTACACATATTAATCCATTTAATCCTTACAAATATTCTGTGAGGTATTCAGTAGGTATTATTATCAGTTTCCTTTAACACAAGAGAAAAATGAGGCCACAGAGGTTAAATATCTTGTTAGGGGTTGCATAGTTAGTAAGTGGCAAAGCTGGGATTCAAACCCAAGTAGTCTGACTTTAGAGTACATGTTCTTAACCACAGAATTATATTCGTTCTCAAATGGAGTTGGATTAATTTAAGATGACATTGTATCACACACACACACACACACACACACACACTCACACACTCACACACTATTTTTGCCTTTTATTCCATGTTCTCCACATAAAGTAAATGCGTTGCCAGTGTTTGGTTTAGTGTTACCTGAGGTACCTAGTAAAACATGATCTCCATACAAGGTCTGAATATACATACAGAGGGTGTCAAAAAAATGTTTACACATTTTAAGAAAGGAAAACTGTATTAAAATTATAATACTCAATATATACCGATAGCAAAACATGAATACAAATCACGTTTGACTTCTGCAATTACAAGAGGTGCTCAAAGTGGTGACCATCAGCGTCCAGACACTTCTGATTACGGCGAACTACTGCTTGAGCAACGTTGACCAAAGTGTCCACTTGTATACATTTTTTTGGCAACCCCATATTTGATGGGTTAAAGTTGATTGACTTTAAAATATTAACTCCTCTTTTTAATATTTAAAATTTGTTTGAAACTTCATGGGTAACTTTTTGATTGATACTCTTGACTTGCCTAATGTTTCCTTTGCACTGTAGAGAACATATTAAAAGGTCAGGAGAATTCAGTTGCTTTTTAAACATTTATCAAGAACCTTTCCCATAAATACATATTTTTTTAAATTAGTGTTCAGTTATATATCTGATTTCCTGTGTGTGTGTATTGGGGGTGTCAAAAAATGTGTATAAGTGGACACTTTGGTCAACGTTGCTCAAGCAGTAGTTTGCCGTAATCAGAAGTGTCTGGACGCTGATGGTAACTTTGAGCACCTCTTGTAATTGCAGAAGTCAAATGTGACTTGTATTCATCTTCTGTTATCGGTGTATAGTGAGTATTACAATTTTAATAGTTTTTTCCTTTCTTAAAATGTATACATTTTTTTGGCACCCTCTGTATATATAATTGTTGATGATCACACCGACAATCCTTTTTTTAACAGCTTTACCATGGCTGCTACTGTTAACATTGTTGAAATTGGATAGATAGTGCATAGGATAATTATGTTATTTGCATTGTTTCTTAGAATACATTTAAAATCTGTCCTGTGAGAGAACAGGAAAAAAAAAAAGATTAAAAATACTGCCACATCAATTAAAAATAAAAGTGAATAAACCCATCTATGGGGCAGTTTTTGGAGCCAAAGCAGGTTGAGAAATGAAACCAATTTTTACCCATTAATGATGCTGAGACTGTTCTTTAGAATATTATTAAATTGCTTATGTTGTTCCATAAAAATTATTTAAACTCCATTGATTATGTCATGTAGACAATAATAATCCTCTCCTTGCAGGTTTCTCCTCAAAATAAAACAAAAGTGTTTTTTTTTTTTTTTTTTTTTTTTTTTTGCTTTTGACTACAAAAGTAATGTTCACTGAACAAATTTAAAACACAGAAAATCCTGGAGAAAAAAGTGAAAATCCCTCGTATTCATACTACTCAGAGATAACATGTGTAAACATTTAGATATAAGCCGTGTGTAAGTTAAAAAAAAAAAATCTTACTACTTAATGTTTCTATCATAATTTAACAATTTTTTAGCAGGTCTAGTGAGTAAAGCTGACATTCTGTTCGTGCATTCAACCTGAGTGTCTGAACTTGAAATATAAGAAACTTAGAATCAAGGGGACAAGGAGGGTAGTTATCTAAATAGAAATTGAAAGTTTTGAAATTTGGCTGTCTTGTTCTAGTCTTCCGATAATTTTTTTTCTTTATGTTCTTTCCCCTTTTTTCAGCTTTGCAACTTTTAAGCTTTAAAAAAAAGTTAAGATGTTTCAAATTTGATGTGTTTTTCCGTAATATAGAATAAGATGTGGGGAGGTAGAACCTAAACTGAGGAAGGTCAAAAACCATATGGAAATAGAAAATGCAACCTCTAGCACAATGAAGCTAGAAAGAATGGAATCTAAACACTGAAATTATACATCTGCTAGGCAGCTGTGCATTCTTTATTCATAGGTTCTGTTGCAGAAATAGCAAAAGAAACTTTGAAAGGAAAACATTGTAAATAGACTGAGCATATATTCTTACTACTAACTATGATATGTATATTTTTAGTTAAACAATGTGTATTTAATTTATCTTTAAATGAATCATTCCTTTTTTAGGAGTTATAAAAATTCTTTCCCAAAAATAGCAGTTCACTTTTGGGGGTTAAAGTTAAGTTTCCTATTTTTATCTTCAACACTGAATCAACATTTTATTAAATTATAGATCAGAGGGTTTTCATTGATACTGAAAAAAAGTGTGATGTTGTATATTTGTTGCTTTCCTTTTTGTTAGGATTTAAGGATGTGTGGCATTTTAATGTTTGCCCTTCAAAAATCAACTCTTCTGAATTTGTTTAAACAAAATATTTAAATTTTGAAATGACCAGGTATTTTAAAGCCAGTTGAAATTGTAAAAGGGAAAGACTTGAAAGAGCTTGTATTTTAAATAAAATAGGATATTGTATTTATTAGGTTGGTGCAAAAGTAATTGCTGTTTTTGCAGTTTTTTTTTAACCTTTTAAACTGCAATTACTTTTGTACTAACCTAATAAAATAGAATATTTTATTAAAATAGGCTATTTTAAATAAAATATCTATTTTAAATAAAATAGTCCTAGTATGCTTTGTAATTACTAATATTTGTACTGTACAACTTTTTAGTTTACAAAGCACTTTTATATCCATTATATCCTGTGATTTTTCAGTGTTTTACTAACATTTTTTTGGTCTCAGCTTGAAAATTAAGACAGCACTGTCAATTCAGTCAGTGATTATAGGACACTCTTTAGTTTTTTCTTACCATAAAGGTGATAGAAAACAGGATTTGGAAAACATGGAAAAACAGAACAAAAAAGGAAAAACATCCCCAGCATCTCATAATGACCATTGTTAATGTTAGTGTAATTCTTTTCAGTCTTCTTTTTCTATTCATATTTTTTGCAGTTTTCCCAGATACTGAGGATGCAGTATTTGTGTCCTTTTAAAATTTACATCGTAAGCATTTGTGATAAAAATTGTCCTTAACCATTTTTTTGTGCCATTTCAGTAAAAATTTTTTTCTATTTGAGGTAAACATTCTGTCCTAGGATTATTTTACACACACACACACACACACACACACAAAAAAAAAAAACACACACAAACACAAATCACACACGCATACACGTACATGTACACATGTATATAGTGGTTAAGAGGATGGACTCTGGACTCTACTTGGATTTAAATCCCAACTCTGTTTCCTCTTAGTTGTGCAGCTAGCAATTTTGGCAAATTGATATTTCTGTGCTTGTTTCTTCATCTGTAAAATGGAAATAATGGTCCCTACCTGACCATGGAGTAGTTGTTAGCTTTATTCTCTCTCTCTTTTCATATATATATATATGAATATGAAAATATTACATATTTTATATATATATATATATATATCACACCTTAGAACTGTATATGACTCATAGTAAGCACTGTGTAAATTACCTAAAAATTTTTGATCAGGGACCATAATGATACTGCTGGTCGAACTAGCAGGTGAAAAATTAGTAAAGATATAGAAAATTAAACAACACAATGAAAAAGGTTAACCTAATTTATATGCATATGGAATACCATACCCAATAAGGGTAGAAAATGACCTATTTACTGGGTCATAAAGCAAGCCTCAACAAATATCAAAGGATTGAAATTATTCACAATCTCCTGTGACTATAATGGAATTAAGTTAGAAATCAATAAAAAAAAGATAATGAGAAAATCTTTGAAATTAAGCAGTGTACTTTTAAATAACCCATGGGTCAAATAAGTTACAAAGGCATTAGAAATTATTTTGGATTCAATAATAATAAAATACATGTCATGTCAAAATTCGGGATACAGTTAATTCTGTACTTAGTGGAAATGTTATAGCTTAAAAAATAGAAAAGTAGAAAGGCTGAAAATCAATGATTTAAGTGTTCATCATAAGAAATTAAAATGATTGGGATTTCCTTTCTCAATTTTGATTGGATAGAATGTGGAGGAATTTTAGTTTTATGTTTTACATCAAATTCTTTTTTTAACAAGACAGGAACAGAGGTATGATTGATGCAAATAGGTTTACTTTGTTTCCCTATTAGCATATTTGAACTCCCTCTGCCCCCAAAGCTTGATTTCTAGTTTATTTGGATTTTAGGAGGCTTTATCTCAGCACCCTTTATGAAAACCTCCCATTTTCTTGGCCTGTTTTAGAACCCTTAACTTTTCTAAGGAGAAAGAAGCGGCCTTTCTGAGGAAGCAGAGACAAGAACTCTGAGATGATTAGTTTTAGTCTTGGTGATAATTTCTAGTCTTTAAGGCTTGGAAAGTATAATTTAACTTGATAAGTATGTAATGACCACCTGTTACAGACCAGAGACTGTCCAGACGTGGTTATATAATAGTGAATAAAATAGCCCTGAGTTCTGCTCTTAGGCGCTTATAATGTAGTGGGGTAGACCAGCATTAAGACAATACACACCCTGTCACAGATGACAATGTGGTCTTGGTGAGCATGTTTTGTGCCAAAAGGAAATTTAGTTGATTTTTATAAAGCAGAAATCAAATAGATTAATATATTTTTTGACCACAGTGCAATAGAAATTAAGAACAATAGGATGCCTCACCCCCGCCCACCAAAAAAACCCCATAAATATACAGAACAAAAACATAAATTTAAAACAAAAACACCTACCTCTTTGGGTGGTGGGGGACCTACCTTTTAAATAGCTTAGACAATCGTAACTGAAGCCACACACTTTAGACGTTAATTACAGTGAGCACTACATATCAATGTAGCCAATGTAAAACTTTATGGGAAGTTCATAATAATTACATATTAATTAGTACACAAGAAAGATTAAAGCTGAACAAAATATTCAAGCTGATAAAGAACAAAATAAACCCAAATAAAGTAGAATGAGTTAATAAATATAAATCATACATTAATGAATAACAAAACAACTGAGTAAGTTCAAAAGCTGGTAGACTCTGGGCAAGTCTGATTAAGAAGAAAACGAGCTAGAAGCAAATATTAAAAACGAGCTAGGGACTTTTTCATAAATAGATGAAAGCCTTGGAACATTATGTATAACTTTATGCTACTCATCCTAGAAATTGGATGAAATGTATTATTTCCTAGGAAAATATTAATTACTGAAATAGAAGGAATGGAAAAGCTTGATAATCAGCTTTTGATGAAGAAATATAGAAAAGTTGTCAAAGATATGCCATTTAAAAGGTCCAGGTATTTTATAAGACTTTAAAGTAATTGATGATTCCTGTGTTATGTAGATTTCCAGAGGAAAGAAAAAATGCAAAAGAGCAGATTGTCTTCAAAGTTAGCATAACTCTGATAGCAAAATGTACAGCACAAGAAAACAATAGGCTGTTCTCATTTACCACCTAATTATAAAATCCAAAATAAAAGCAAACCAAATCCAACAGTATGTTAAAACTATAGGGTAAAACTAGCCCAGACAGTCAAGGATGATTTGATGTTAGGAAATCTATTAGTGTCATTTACACTATATTAATAAAGAAGGAAAGCAATGTCATCTCTATTGATGACAAAAAGGACACTAGATAAAATTCAGTAACCATTTCTGATAGACTGGGTTTAGGAAAAGAATGAAACTCCTGATAATAAGTAAAACTACGTAAGGCATATAGTGAATCCAGCTGTTCAGTATTTTCCATGAAAAAAATAACACATTTTTAAGTGAGCTGCTGTTAAACATTTAGCTGGAGGCCCTGGCCAATGGAATAAGAGAAGGTAAAAAAAGGTATAAATATTTTAAAGGGAAAGTCAAAACTTACACTCTTTGCATATGCTCTTTGTAGAGCACATAATCTACCTAGAGAAACCAAGAGAATCAATTGACAAGCTTGGAAAAGTAATAAACGAGCTCAGTAAGATGGATGTGTACACGGTGAATGAAAAACGCTGGTAGGTTCCCTATACACCAGCAATAGCCATTCAACTGGAGCAGTACCATCAGTGTTTGCTCCATTTGATAAGAAGTGCCTGTTGATCCTGACCTGCTTGCCATGTTCCTGTCCCAGACATGCTTTGAATCATGAAGAGAGCTCCAGGAGAAGCTTCCGATTTCCAGCTTGCCTCAACACAAAGTCAAACGTTTGAAGGGTGAACACAAGGCTGACTTCTTCATGACAGCCTCCGGATAGCTGTTTCCTCTGATGTCGGTCCCATCTTGCTAGAAAGTTTGGTTTTGGACAACATTCCTTGAAAGAGTGTATCACAGTTCCCTGGGAAGTGTGGAGGTCTGGCAAAGAATGTACTAAGGAAAATAGAAAAAGATTCCCCTAAAAATAACTTTAAAAATGCTTGCAATAAACAATACAGAAGAGAAAAGTGAATTTTCCTCTTCTCTCTTTTTGCTGTCCTCCTTCTCAGTTTACTTCTCATTGGTAACCACTGTTGCTACTTTGTGTCCTGAAATTTTCTTTCCATTTACAAAAATATATTTCTATTTTTTTGTTTTATGTATTCTGTGTTGCAGTTTGCCTTTTTCAGTTAACACTTTCTATACCGCCCTTATTCTTTCTAACCTCATATTGAACTTTATTCCCCATAATCTCTTTGGCAGACCCTTTTCTCCCACTGCTCTCCAACCCCTGACGCCTTTTCTTTGTGCGTTTTTTTTTGACCATTCTGTTCACCTTCTTGCTGTCAAGCGTTCTTAAGTTTTTTGACAGTCTGTGTTCCCCTTCTCAAACTAATGTTTTTAAATGTGTAAAATATATTGGATTACAAAGGAAACCAATTGTATTGAAATACAGCTATTAAAATAATTTTTTAAAATTTTGGCTATAGTATGTTCTTTCATTAACTCATTTAATAAACCCAGTGGCAGTTTTAAATGCCCTTTTAAAAAAATGATGAACATAAATAATACTTTTGAGTTTTTGCCAACAATGTAATTTGTTGAGAATATCCAGTTTCTTTTGGTCACAGTTACAGATACTGCTAATACTACTTTGGGTTTTGCCTATTCTCATAACTAAATAATTAAATTTCAGTTAGAGGTTAGTGAAAATAAAGATGTAATGCCCCCCCTCTGAGTTCATGGACCTCCTGAAATTTGTGAGAACTGCTGCAACTGAAACTTGATTCACGCTGGAGGACACGTTCTTTTGCAGCCTACTTGGGGTGGGATTTTCCAGACCACCTCTCCTTGGAGCCTGGGGATGGGTTATCCTCCTTGCCCCTCTTTGCTGCTTCCACACCATGCCCCCTCCTGCCTTACTTAGCGTCAAATAAAAACCATGATTTTGAATTTCCTCATCAGACAGGACCAGCTACTGCTCCTGCTCCTTGCGGTTTCCATGGAACCTTGGTGTACTCGCCCCTGTGCCCCCTTATCCCGTGAAGATTTCATCTTACAGTGCTCCCTGTCTCCAGTGCTCGTTCTCATTCTTGGTCTCGTCATTCAAGTGGGTGATTCTTCCACGGCCTTTGTGGCCTCTTGGTGTCTTGACCTCCTCCAGTATCCTGCACTCGCCTTCATACCTCAGATCTCTTATACAATAATAATGTGCTTATAATTATAGTAACTGTAACCCCCTCTATAATTTCAGGTACCCTGCTCTCTGATCATCGCTTGTCACCTTTCCAGCTCACGCCTTCTCCTACAAACATCCCTTACCTTTCTGGTACCTACGACCCATTGCCCTGTTATCTTTTCAGTGTTCCTCAGCACTCTCCCCTTTCTCCGTTCAGTTTAAATTCTGTGGTCAGCCATAATGGTTCAGTTGCAAATACTTTCAACAATCCTTGTCCTCACTTGCTTCATTGCTTAGTTGAGAAGCTCCAATGCTGGATAAATCCAGTTGTGCCTAGTCTGCACTTCTTTTTATTATAAAAAAATGCATAAATTTACCCTCAATTTTTAAGTGTACAGTACAGTATTGTTAAGTATGTGCACATTGTTGTACAAGTGATCTCTAGAGTTTTCTCGTCTTGCTTGACTGAAAGTCTACCCACTGAACAACTTCCCGTTTCCCTCTCCCCCCCAACCTTGGTAACCACCATTCTTCTTTCTGTTTCTATGAGTTTGATTACTTCAGCTACTGAGTGTAAGTGAAATCATGCAGTCTTTGTGATTGGCTTGTTTCACTTAGCATAATGTCCTTGGGGTACATCCTTGTTTGTAGCATATGACAGGATTTCCTTATTATTTAAGGTCGAATAATACTCCATTGTGTGTCCACCACATTTTCTTTATATTCATTTGTGGTGGACATGTAAGTTGCTCCCACTCTTAGCTGTTGTGAGTAATGCTGCAGTGAATGGACATGGGTGTGCAAATACCTTTTCAAGGTTCTGTTTTCAATTCTTTTGAATATATACCTGGAAGTGGGATTGATGGGTCATAAGGTAGGTAGTTCTATTTTTAATTTTTTGAGGAACTTCCTTACTGTTTTCCATAGTGACTGTACCATTTTACATCCCACCAGCAGTGTACAGAGTTCTGATTTCTCCACATCTTTGCAACACTTGTTATTTTGTTTTTCTGCTAGTGGCCATTCTAACAGGTATTAGGAGATATCTTGTGGTTTTGATTTGAATTTCACTGATGATTCGTGACATTGAATATCTTTCACATGCTTGTTGGCCATTTGTATACAGGCGTACCTCATTTTATTGTGTTTCACTTCATTGTGCTTTGCAGATACTATATTTTTTACAAATTGAAGGTTTGTGGCAACCCTGCATTGAGCAAGTCTGTTGGCTCAACCCTGTGTAGAGCAAGTCAACAGGCTCAGATGATGGTTAGCATTTTTTAGCAATAAAGTATTTTTTTAAATTAAGGTATGTACATTTCTTTTTAAAGACATAATGCTATTGTACACTTAACAGACTACCATACACTGTAAACATAACTTTTATATGCACTGGAAAACCAGAAAAATTTGTTTGACTTTATTGTGATACTCGCTTTATTGTAGTGGTCTGGACCTGAACCTGCAACGTCTCCAAAGTATGCCTGTATCTTCTTGGGAGAAATGTCTATTCAAGTCCTTTGTCCATTTTTAAATTAGGGGTTTGTTGCTGTTGTTATTGAGTTGCAGAAATTCTTTGTATATTCTGGTTATTAACACCTTATCCACTATACGGTTTACAAATATCTTCTTCCATTCCATATTAAAAGGTTGCCTTTTTACTCTGTTGATTATTTCCTTTGCTGCACAAATGTTTTAAGTTCTGATGTAGTCCCATTTATCTCTCTTGGGTTTTTTTGCCTGTGCTTTTGGTGTCATATCCAAGAAATCATTATCCATTCCACTGTCATGAAGCTTTTTCCCTATATTTTCTTCTAGTTTTATAGTTTAAGTTTTTAATCCATTTTTAGTTAATTTTTGTATATGGTGTAAGGAAAAGGGTGCCTCTTCATTCTATTGTGTGTAGATATCCAGTTTTCCCAGCACCATTTGTTAAAGAGACTGTCCTTTCACCATTTTGTAGTCTTGGTATTCTTGTTGAAGATCATTTGACTGTATTTGCAAGGGTTTCTTTCCGGGGTCTCTGTTCTGTCCCATTGGTGTGTCTGTCTGTCTTCATGCCAGTAATAATTTTTGATTACTGTAGCTTTGTAGTATGTTCTGAAATCAGGAAATAGGAGGCCTCCAGCTTTGTTCTTCATTCTCAAGATTGTTTTGGCTATTTGAAATCCTTTGAGAGTCCATATGAATTTTAAGTTTTTTTCTATTTATGCAAAAAATACCATTAGGATTTTTCATAAGGATTGCACTGAATCTGTAGATCACTTTGATCATATGGGCATTAAACAAGAAAGTCTCTCAGTTCATGAATACAGGATGTCTCTCCATTTATTTGTGTTTTCATTAGTTTTTTCAGCAATGTCTATAGTTTTCAGTGTACAAGTCTTTTGTTTTCTTGGTTAACTTTATTCCTAAGTATTGTATTCTTTTTTTTATTATTTTTTTTTCAATTACAGTTGATATTCAATATTATATTAGTTTCAGGTGTGCAGCATAGTGGTTAGACATTTACATAACTTATGAAGTGATTCCCCCAAAAGTTTAGTACCCACCTGGCACCATAAATAGTTACTACAATATTATTGAGTATATTCCCTATGCTGTAGTTTACATGCCCGTGATTCTTTTGTAACTGCCAATTTGTACTTTTTTCTTAATTGGGGAATATTGGGGAACTGTGTGTTTTTTCTAGGACCTATCAGCTCCAAGTCAAGTCATTGTCCTTCAGTCTAGTGGGGGGCACAGCCCACCATCCCATGCCGGAATTGAACCGACAACCTTGTTGTTAAGAACTCACACTCTAACCAACTGAGCCATCTGGCCGCTCCTCCTGCAGCTCAACGGCAGCTTGTTGTCTTCAGTCTAGTTGTGGAGGACGCAGCTCACCGACCCATGTGGTTATCGAACCGGCAACCCTGCTGTTAAGAGCTCACGCTCTCTCCAACTAAGTCATCCGGCCGCCCCCAGTTTCTACTTCTTAATCCCTTCACCTTTTTCAGCCAGTCCCTTAATCTCCTTTCCGTCTGACAAGCATCAGTTTGTTCTCTGTATCTATGAGTTTGTTTCTGTTTTACTTTGTTTTTTAGATTTTACACATAAGTGAAATCATGGTATTTTTCTTTCTCTGTCTGACTTATTTCACTTAGCATAATATCCTCTAGGTCCATCCATGTTGTTGCAAATGGTAAAATTTCATTCTTTTTTATGACTGAGTAATATTCCATTGTATATATGCACCACATCTTCTTTATCCAGTCATCTATCGATGAACACCTAGGTTGCTTTGATATCTTGGCTGTTTTTTGTATATGAGGTATCCTTCTTTGTCTCTTATTATAGCTTTTGTTTTAAAATCTATTTTGTCTTATAGAAATGTTACTACCTCAGCTTTTTCATTTGTTTCTATTTGCATGAAATATCTTTTTCCATCCCTGTACTTTCAGTCTCTGTGTGTTTTGATGGGAAGTGGGTCTCTTGTAGGCAGCATATGTATGGGTCTTGTTTTCTTACTCATTCAGCCACCCTATATCTTTTGATTGGAGGATTCAATCCATTTACATTTCAAGTATTATTGATAGGTATATAGTTATTGCCATTTTATTACTCATATATTTTATCTTTTTTTCCTTCTTAAAGAAATCCCTTTAACATTTCTTGTAATACTGGTTTGGTGATGATGAACTCCTTTAGCTTTTTCTTGTCTGGGAAGCTCTTTATCTTCCGTTTGATTCTAAATGATGGCCTTGCTGGGTAGAGTAACCTTGGTTGTAGGTCCTTGCTTTTCATCACGTTGAATATTTTGTGCCAGTCCCTTCTGGCCTGCAAAGTTTCTGTTGAGAAATCAGCTAGCAGTCTTATGGGAGCGCCCTTGTACGTAATTAAGTGCTTTTCTCTTGCCACTTTTAAGATTTTTTTTCTTTGTCTTTAACCTTTGGCATTGTAATTATGATGTGTCTTAGTGTGGGCCTCATTGGGTTCATCTTGTTTGGGATTCTGCACTTTATATTTCTAGGAATTTATTCTAGGAATAAATTCTAGGTTAGTATAATCAATTCTAACCTAGTCTTCATATAGTCTTTTAAATCCTTTTTATTTCTGTGACATTAGTTGTAATGTCTCCTCTTGCATTTCTGCTTTTAGTTATTTGTGTTTTCTCTTTTAGTCTAAGAGAGAGTTTGTCAAATTTTCTTGGTCTTTTCAAATAACAAAGTTAGAGTTTCATTTTCTTCTATTATTCTGTTCTCTAGTTTGTTTATTCCTGCTGTAATCTTTATTAGTTTCTTATCACTTTGAATTTAGTTTGTTATTCTTTTTCTAGTTCTTTGAAGTGCAAAGTTAGATTGTTGGTTTGAGGTCTCTCTCTTTTTTTTAATTATAGGCGTATACCACTATAAACTTCCCTCTCAGAACTGCTTTTGCTGCACCCCATAAATTTTGGCATTTGTGCTTTTGTCTTTGTCTAAAGATATTTTCTAATTTCCCTTGTGATTTCTTATTTGAACTATTAGTTGTTCAAGAGTGTGTTGTTTAATTTTCACATATTTGTGAATTTCCCCAGTTTTGCTATTGTCATTCTGTTGCGGTTGGAAAAGATACTTGGTATGATTTCAATATTCTTAACTTTGTCAAGACTTGTTTTGTGGCATAACACGTGATCTATCCTGAAGAATGTTCCCTCTGTGCTTGATAAGAATATGTATTCTGCTGCTGGTAGGTGAAGTTTTCTATATATGTCTGTTAGGTCCAATTGGTTCACAATGTTGTTCAAATCCTATTTTATTGACCTTCTATCTGGTTGTTCTGTCCATTATTGAAACTGGAATGTTGAAGTCTCCTATTATGTTGCTGTCTATTTCTCTCTTCAATTCTGTCAAAGTTTGCTTCTTCTTTGGGTGCCCTGATTGTACACTTGCACTTTTGCTGGTGAAAGTGGCTGGAGAATTACTTTTGCTGATTGGTCTTACTTCAAGTTAATGACCATGAAGGTCAGATGAGCCCTTAATGTTGCTTACCAGTGGTTCTTAGTCCATTTGCTTTCCCAGTCTGACCTATGGGGTGATCATTTAAACCTTCTCCTCTTCAAACCTCCGACCCCACCTTCTGTATCCTTTACACTCAGTGCGCAACTTTGCTTTTAATCTCACTGAGGAAATAGATGCCATAAGAAGATATCATCCATTAAGCTGCTGCTACTACATCTGTCCATCTGTCTTTGTCTATGCTCCATGTATTCTGATTTTCCTCTATTATTATGGAATGAACTGATCATATTATGGAATGAACTGTAGCTTCTGGCAAAGGCTACAACCTCCACTGTTCTCTCTCTAATTCCATCCCTTCTTTCTTACATGATACAAGATTATTCTCATCAGCACACCCATATGCTCTTACTTGTCTCATCTTACAGAACAACAAAACGTTTATTGACTCTACTTGCCCCTCAAACTGTTGCTCCATATTTCTCCTCTCTTTTTTTTTTTTCAAAAGATGTGTGTAAAGTTTGTCTCTAGTTTTCTTCTCCCAATGTCTTATGAGTCCACCCACTTTCATTAGGGTTTTTCTCCCAGCGCCCTGCCTAAACTGCTCTTGTGAAGGTTACTCATGACTCTTCCTTTCTCATCCTTGAATTATTTGACCTATTAACAGTATTTGACACAGATGGTCACTTATTCTATCCTCCTGGAAATACTTTCTTCACTTGGCTTTCTGGACTGCCTGCTCTTCTTAGTTTGCATCTCAGTCTTTTTTGTCTTAGAGTGCTTCCTGAGCTCAGTCCTTATATCTCATTTTCAGTCATACTCATTCCCTGTTGATCTTATCTGACCTTAAGGCTTTGAAACCATCTGTGTGTTGATAATGCCCAACTTTGAATCTCTAGCCTGAACTCTTCCTCAGAAATTTATACTCCACTTTAATGTCTAATAGGCAACTGATACGTAACTTTTCCTAAAAGGACCGTATCATTCTTTCCCTTACTAGCTTAATGTGTCATACTTAGAATGGCCTCTCCTTGTGTGAGAATATTAAAAAAACAAAACAAAAATAAAAACAAAACTGTTTTCTTCTACTTTAAATATTTTACCAATCTACAATTTATTTTTATCTAAGGAGTGAGATAGGGCTCATTTTTATTTTTTTAAGTCAGATGGCTAGCCAGTTTCCCAACACTCTTTAATTAGTTTTAATTTGGTTGAAATATAATCTCATTCATCCTGCGAATGATATAAGGGTTAAAAACTACAAATAAAAACACCATCTAATGTTTTCATTATAGATTTCACACCCTTAAGATATATGTTATCTCAATTCAGAGCACAACCATGTGATGTGGAATAACTGATAACTGGGTTTAAAAATTGGATAATTGAATAAAAGCACAGAAATAGAGTCATATTTTAAATTTAGCATATAATGAAACAGGAGCAACATACCAGTGGAGGAAGGGGTCACTAATTATGCTTGGATAGTTGGACTTTTGTTTGAAAAAGAACTGTTATACCGTAAGAACCAATAAAATAAATTTATAATGGAAGGCAACAATGGGGTATGAAATATATAACCAGATGGAAGCCTTTTTTTTTTTTTAATTTATTGGGGTGACAATTGTTAGTAAAGTTACATAGATTTCAGGTGTACAATTCTGTATTACATCATCTATAAATCCCATTGTGTGTTCACCACTCAGAGTCAGTTCTCCTTCCATCACCATATATTTGATCCCCTTTACCCTCATCTCCCACCCCCCACCCTCCTTATCCTCTGGTAACCACTAAACTATTGTCTGTGTCTATGAGTTTTTGTTTCTCATTTGTTTGTCTTGTTCTTTTGTTTTTGGTTTATATCCCACATATCAGTGAGATCATATAGTTCTCTGCTTTTTCTGTCTGACTTATTTCGCTTAGCATTATACTTTCAAGATCCATCCATGTTGTCACAAATGGTCCTATTTCATCTTTTCTTACTACCGAATAGTATTCCATTGTGTATATATACCACAACTTCTTTATCCATTCATCTATCGAAGGACATTTTGGTTGTTCAGATGGAAGCTTTTAATCCAAAAAAAAATCTACAGATTTGTTGGGTAAGTATTAAGCTAGGAGTAAAACGCAGTGAGCAGTTACTTTAAATGGGTGGAAATGTTTAGCATTGCATGTAAAAATGTTGTCTGTGTTTAATCCCAATAAAAGGCTTGAGAAACACTATAAACCTATTAAACTGGCAGTTATGTGATAAGAGGAAATAGCTCATCTGTTTTGTCAGTATCATAAATTGGATCAATCTCAGGAGAAAAGCATTTGACTAAACTTAACATTTTAGGGGAAAGGAAAGTGGTGTACCTTGGAGCTAAGGATTTGACCTTAAAACATATTCATTAATGATATATTATATCCGTATTCTAGATAGGGTTTGTTTCAAGGAGCCTACGCATAAGGTAAATAAACTAGTGGACTCAAGAATTTCTTAGTGATTTTTTGTTATTATTACTCTTGCATTAATAAAATAAAATTTAAAAAATAATTCCATTCCGTTATGCATACATTACATTGAACCAAGCATGTTTCATGTAAAAAAATGGGGAATGGAAATGAACTTTTCTATTCGGCTGAGTAGTGCAGATTGAAAACCTGTAGGCTTCCTCTTATCACTGCTTCATCCTAAGCCTTATCTCATTTTATTATTCACACAATTGAAATATAAAAAAATTGGAGTGACATTAGCAGCATGGCAGCATGAGAGGTCCTCCTGGTCTCTCCCTTTGAAGTTACAACAAGTTGAACAGCCATAATTCAACAAAGGATTCTGTACTCAACATGCAAACATGTCTGAGAGATCTGCACGTTGAAACATTTTAAGCATTATGCATAGTGGCCAAGACATGGAAACAGCTAAAGTGTCCTTCGATGGTTGATTTGATAAAGAATATATGGTACGTAGATACAATGGAATACTACTCAGCCATAAGAAAAGATGAAATAGGGATATAAAATTGAAAGCGCAATGAACAAACAAGACAAACAAATAAAAACTCATAGACACAGACAACAGTTTAGTGGTTACCAGAGGATAAGGAGGGAGGAGGGGTAGTAGGGGGTAAAGAGGATTAAATATATGGTGATGGAAGGAGAACTGGCTCTGGATGGTGAGCACACAATACAATGTACAGATAACAGAATGGTGTATTTGAAACCTATATAATTTTATTAACCAATGTCACCCCAATAAATAACAAAATTTATTTTTAAAAATATAAAAAATTGTTCACAAGTGATACTCCCCAACCCTCAGAGTTAAGGAGGCAGTAGTATCGAGCTGTATTTAAACATTAGCCTTGGGCTTAGAGTAGAGACAAACTCCTAGAGGTATTCAAGCACATGGATAGTGTAAGTGAATTAGTTTCCACACCCTAAACGTTCACGTGTACTCTTTGCTAAAGTTGATCTTCCTGTGAACCAGTCTTCTGAGCAGTTTCTTCTTTCCTGCATTCCTTTCCACTAGTGCCCTTTTCCATTTTACAAAAGAATGGCATAACTCTTCCTCTGTCCCTACTCTTAACCATGATGCAGTTGCCCTGTGGTGCATACACGTCAGGAGAGAAGAGGATATCAAGACAATTCCAAGACACCAAGACAGTGGTGCTTGGACAACTGATATTCAATTGCAAGAGAATGAAGCTAGACCCCTACCGCATACCATATATAAAAGTTAAAGATCTAAATATAAGAGCTAAAACTGTGAAACTCTTGGAAGAAAACAGATGTAAGTCCTTGTGGTCTTCAATTAGGCAGTGATTTCTTAGATATGACATCAGAAGCACAAGCGATCAAAGGAAAACAATTTGACTTCATCAAAACCAAAAACCTGTGTACATCAAAAGACTCTTATCAAGAGAGTGAAAAGATAACATACAGAATGAGAGAAAATATTTGCAAATCGTGTATCTGATAAGTGACTTGTGTCCAGAACACATAAAGAACACTAACTGTATAAAGAAACATACGAGTATATACCTTGTTAAATATATATACATAATTATGTAAAAGAATAACTAACAAAAAAAACCCCAAACTTTAAAAAATGGGCAAAGGATTTGAATAGACATTTCTCCAGAAAATAATGTGTTAGTGGTCAATAAGATAGATTAAAAGACAGGTAAATGGTCAATATCATTGGTCATCAGAAAAGTGCAAATCAAAACCACAATGAGATACCGCATCACACTCACTAGGATGGCCATCATCAAAAAGACTGATAATAAGTGTTGGTAAGAGTGTGGAGAATTGGAACCCCTCGTGCTTTGGAAAAGAGACTAGCAGTACCTCATAAAGTTAGACAGTTACCATATGATCCAGCAATTCCACTCCTAGGTTTATACCCCAGGTATTTAAAAACATGTTAACACAAAAACTTGTACATGAAAGGTCATAGCAGCGTTACTTATAACAGCCAAGAAATGGAAACAACCCAGATGTCCTTCAAGTGACAAATAGCTAAAATGTTGGTCTCGCTCTACAATGGAATATTCACCCATGAAAAAAAATGAAATACGGACTCATGCTACATGGGTTAACTTTGAACACTTTATGCTAAGTGAAAGAAGCCCGTCATAAAGGACCACATATTGTACAATTCCATTTAATGAAATGCCCAGAATAGGCAAATTCATAGAGAAAGAAAGTGGTTTAGTGGATGGGCAGTTGGGTTTCCCATAACCAGAAGCAATTGCTAATGCTCGTTACTAGGTTCTTTTTAAAACGGAGATGAAAATGTTCTGGAATTAGACCGTGGTGATGGTTGTACAACTTTGCGAATATGCTGATAACCATTTAATTTGTACACTTTAAAGAGTGAATTTTATGGTATGAATTATATCTCCTAAAGTTACCAAAACCTCAGGGATCCCTAAAGTGGCAGCTCCAAATGTTGGTGTTAGAACTGAGAAAGTAAGTAGCTCTGATTTTTAGGGGAGCAAATCCAGTAATGGTTTCCCATGTATTTGCTTCCAATAAAATTGAAGGATTTTTCAATTCCAGTATTCAAAAATAATCGTTTTTAGCTGCTAAGTCATTAACAATATACTTTTTCTGAGAAGGTTTTATTACACACAGAGGCGATGGGGCTCAGTCCTCCTTGGCTGCTGCCTTCCTCACGGCTGCAAGGACATTGCTCAGCTCCTCTCTTGGCACAGAAGTGTGTCCCCACCATTTTCTTGCTGAACTTCAGGACCCGTTTGTCCTCAGAGACCTTGAGAAGCACAATGGCGCGCGCTGTTCTGTTAGTAGCGCAAAACCGCAGGGCTCTCATTCGCGTACAAACTTGGTGTGCTTGGTGGGGCGTTCTCGGTCACCTTGTGGCCCTTGTTGACACGATGGCCATGGGCTGGCACAGAGCTATGGCTGCTGCTCCTCAATGGCGCCCGCGGCTGAGGATCATTCAAAATACCTTTTATGCTAAATCACTATGGGAGCTTTGAATAAATAACTCTGAAGAAATTTTAAAACTGTGCAACTCAACTGACAATCCATTCTCCACCTATTTATGTGAACAAATGTCTTACTTTAAAAAACAAAAATAGAAAAGTGAGGCTGTGCCCTATTGTCTCATTTTAAGTAATACTCAGATGGAGTGAACTAATTGGGAAAAAAGCCCCATCCATCTTATTAATATATTTCTAGCAAAATTTTTACCTTAAATATTAATTACTTATCGAATCTTTAATGTGTCATTTAAATCTATTGCATATGTTAATTGTGATGATAATTGGATCCCAAACAATTTTTAAACACTTAAGAGGCTTATTTATGGTCAAAGGTAGTGTTTTAAAAGATTTCCATTTAAACTGTAGACATGTATGACTGAGTGATTAATACTAGACTTTCAAACAGAAATTATTACAAACAGGACAAATGGAATGAGTTCAAAGAGAAGAAAATGTGAAATTGTCGTTTTAAAGTGGATCATGGTAGGTGTCAGATCGCAGTGATATTTGGCTTCTCTTGAACAGATTTAAGAGTGATGTTAAGTTTATTTAAAATGTTGGTATTTGCAATATGCGGTAAATCATATTCTTCGCAGTTACCTCACTTGTGAAAGATTTTAGATGTCAGCTTAAAAATGTGTGAGGGATTATGTAGGGTTTCACAATTATATTTGGTGATACTCAAGCCAAAAGAACTATTGACCAGTGGTTAGGTTAAGTCCCAAGTGTGAATTGTCTGTGTCACTTATTGGTTGTGTAACCTTAACCTCTCTAAGCAGTTTTCCCATAGCCAGAAACAAAAATACAGCTCCCTGGGCTGTATTTTTGTGAGGCTATATTGTGAGGATTAAACAAGATCCGGTAAGGAAGATGTTTAGCACAGCACCTAGCACTTAGTGCTCATCACTAACATTTATTGCCTGATATACCAGGCACTTTTCAAATTTTTTTACACGTTATCTCTAATCTTACCCACATCTTTCAGGAGGAAATTTTATTTCTGTTTTGCCTTAAGGGGTTAAACGAGAGGTTTACATTCTGGAGAGCAACATAATTTACTGGTTAAGTGCCCTAGCTCTGAAGCCCAGCTACCTGCATTTGAATCCTGTCTTTGCCACTGACTAGTTGTGTGACTGCTAAGTTTTATAATGGTCTGTGCTCAGTTTCCCCGTCTGTAAGATGGGATAGTAATAACACTAAATCAATAACATTTGTTACTATATCTAGCACAGTTCCTTGGCAAATATTCTTTGAACTCTATTCAGCTCCTTTCTTTCTGAACTCTCTTCTGCTACCTCTACTTAATTGATCCCATTCTTTTTTGGTTATCACTTCAGTCTTTACCCAATTACACTATGCTCTTTGATCATCCTCCTGACTTTCCTATCTGCTCACACATGCTACTGTGGACAAGGCAAAAGAAAGTTAATTGGATTTGTATTTGGGGATTTCAGAGTTTTGTATTTACATTGACTTGCTAGGAAAGGAGGAAGAAGAGTTAAAAGGTATAGCATTGAGCCAGAATGTCATTAGCAACAAAGTCACATCCAGGTATATAGTGACTGGTACCTGTATTTGTATTTCATCTATACAGGGGGCAGGATTTCTGATTACACATTTGCTTGCTACCAGATTGCTTTTTGTATTATAAGACAGTTTTCAGTTAATTTACAATATAAAATAGTTCTCTTAATCGTTCAGGTGACTATTATAAAATACCATAAACTGGGTGGCTTATAAACAACAGGAGTTTATTTCTCATAGTCTGGAGTCTGAGAAGTCTAAGACCAAGGTGCTGGCAGATTAAGTGTCTGGGGAGAGCCCACTTCCTGGTTCATAGATGGCCGTCTTTTCTCTGTTCTCTCACATGGCAGAAGGAGCTGGGGCGCTCTCTAGCATCTCTTGTAAGGGCTCCAGTCACATTCATGAGGGCTCCACCCTCATGACCTAATTACCTTCTGAAGGCCCCACCTCCAAATCATCACCTTGAGAGTTAGGATTTAACCTGAATTTTGGAGGGACACAAGTGTTGAGTCTATGGTAGTTGTATAGTATGGTAGGTGTATTAGTTTTCCTAACGCTGCTGTAAAATAATTTGTGCTGTCCAAACCACAGACTTTGATCAGCACAAATGTATTACTTTACAGGTCTGTAGGTGAGAATTCCTTTTGTGGAGGCTCTAGGAGAGAACCTGATTCTTTGCCTCTTCAGGCTCCTAGAGGCCTCCTTCCTCCTCATCTTTAAAGCCAATAAGGTTTCATCTCTCTGACGCTTTGTCGTCTCTTTCTCTCTCTAACCACAACTGAAAAGATTTCTGTGTTGTTTTTTTTCGTTTTTTTTAAATATATATATATACATATATATTTTTAAGATTTTATTGGGGAAGGGGAACAGGCATTTATTGGGGAACAGTGTGTACTTCCAGGCCTGTTTTTTTCCAAGTCAAGTTGTTGTCCTTTCAGTGTTAGTTGTGGAGGGTGCTGTTCAGCTTCAAGTTGTCGTCCTTTCAGTCTTAGTTGTGGAGGGCGCAGCTCAGCTCCAGGTCCAGTTGCCGTTTTCTAGTTGCAGGGGGCGCAGGCCACCATCCCTTGGAGGGGTCGAACCGGCAACCTTGTGGTTGAGAGGATGCGCTCCAACCAACTGAGCCATCCGGGAGCTCAGCGGCAGCTCAGCTCAAGGTGCCGTGTTCAATTTTAGTTGCATGGGGTGCTGCCCACCATTCCTTGCGGGACTTGAGGAATTGAACAGGCAACCTTGTGGTTGAGAGCCCACTGGCCCATGTGGGAATCGAACTGGCAGCTTTCGGAGTTAGGAGCATGGAGCTCTAACCGCCTGAGCCACTGGGCCGGCCAAGATTTCTGTTTTTAAGGTCTCATGTGATTAGATTGAACCCAACAGGATACTCTCCCAAAGCCTTGTAACCTTAATCACATCTGCCAAGTCCCCTTTGCCATGAAAAGTAATATTCCTAGTTTCCAGGGATTAGGACATGGATGTCTTTGAGGGGATCGTTAATTCTGCTACCGCAGTTGGTTTTTAGTCAGTTACATAACATTAAACTGTTCATTTTATCTATTTATTTTGATAAATGTAAGGACTGCAGTAGTGGTTAAGTGGCAGACTTGGAGTTGGACCTGCTGTGTCAGCATAGTGACCTTAGGCAAGTTATTTCCTTCTGAACCTGTCTCCTCTCTGGTAGAAGGGTAATAGTGTTTCCAGTACAGATTGAAATAGAAATAACAGTGTAGGGCTGTAGACTGGAGTCAGGGGACTTCTACCAAACAGATTAGTGACCACCTATCTCACAAGGTTGTTATGAAGATCAAATTATGTCATGAATGTAGAAGTGCTCTGAAATTTATAAAAATTATATAAAATTTTGGTGGTACTAATTTTAGAATAACTTTAAAAATTTTTGTCAGTGGTGAGAATGTTCAATAGATCCTTTGATTCCTCCTGGCTGACAAACTTGTTTTCAGGTTTTTGTTTCCAGATTTTCAGATTTACTTGTCTCCTTTATTAAATTAGGGTAAATGAAAAGATAATTTCAGCATTAAAGTATATAACTTGCATGATTCTTTCGGCTACTGAGATTGAAAGTTCAATTTATTTGGATTTTTTTTGTATTCTTAATTATTTCCTCTTTTGAAAGCGTCTTTGGAGCTAATTATTATCTTTGTTGTAGAAGCAAAATAAATACTAAGTCTACCTTTTATTAGACTAATTGTTCTTAAAACCTGAGTTGCATTTTTAAATCTTGGGTAGTAGCCATTCAAGTAGCAAAAATATAATCTTCATTTACAATTGGCTTGTCTGTGTACTCAATGTTTGACGCATAAATATCACTGTATATTAAGCAAAAACCATTTTTTACAAGTGATTTGATTTCTTTTCTCCCCCTTACACTGTAATAGCGAATAGATGTTTTCCCCTCAGCAGCACAAAGATGCCATTTTGAGAGGTTAAATTACTTTCTAAATGTTGCCGTGAAGGAGGAGAGAAGGGAAAGAGATCAAGTTACACATTCTTTGTTCCAGAGCCTACCACTGCACTTCAAGTTTGGAGCCGCTCTGGCCAGGCTACAATATGCATTTGCCACAATATCTTCAGCCCTGCCCCCACTTAGGGCGCGAGAGACTTAAGACATTTTCCCTGATAGGGCCCCCAAAAGAGAACCATTTTAACTTAAATATTTGTAAAAGTCACTACTTAGTTTTTCTTTTAAAGGCTTTACTTTTATATAGTTTAGCTTCCAAGTAAGCCTAAAGATTGTTTCTTTAAATATTTAAAGGTATAGAGATATTTTCTTTGAGAGGCCTACAATTTATATTTTAATAACATAAATTTAACTCAAATTAATATTGAATTAAATTTAGAGAGTATTTTAAGTTGTATTTTGAGAAAAAATGACTTCCTTGGCATAAAATGGCATGAATTGGACTGTTTGTATGTTTCAGAAACTTGGTGGTAAAAAGTCCCCATAGCAGTTACAGTATTTCTTTTGTTCCAATTCTTTGCTTCTCTTAGATAAATGAAGACCTTAAAAAGATTTTTCACATAATCACTGTCATAAAAATCCCAGTGTCACATTCTGAATGTTAATTTGACTTTTATGTTGTAATTTTTCCCAATTCAGTTTTAGTTAGAATGTAGGTAAGCTTTTTTTAAACCTCTAAGCAATTATTTAAAAATCTTGGTTATTAAAATTGGAATATATCTTATATATGTATCTGGTTCCATTTCTGAGGGCTTAAGCACTATTTATAAACTTCTTGTACCTCTGTTAAACATTATCAGTTCTTTAAAAAGTAATGATTATTTCCCCCCTCATTTGTATTAAGGTTGCATAATGCTCTTCTGGAGAAAGTCTCTATAAATAGTAATCAGATGGTATAGAAATATAGTCACATTTGTGTAAATCTTTAGTATTTTGAAAGTAGGTCTCATATTTTCTTTTTTTTTTTGTAATCCTTTTTTTTTGTGGGGGGGGACGGGGAACAGGACTTTTATTGGGGAACAGTGTGCACTTCCAGGACTTTTTCCAAGTAAAGTTGTTGTCCTTTCAATCTTAGTTGCAGGGGGCGCAGCCCACCATCCCTCCTGGGAGTTGAATCGGCAACCTCGTGGTTGAGAGCCCGCGCTCCAACCAACTGAGCCATCTGGGAGCTCAGCGGCAGCTCAGCTCAAGGTGCCATGTTCAGTCTTAGTTGCAGGGGGCAGAGCCCATCATACCTTGTGGTTGAGAGCCCACTGGCCCATGTGGGAATCGAACCGGCAGCCTTCGGCGTTAGGAGCATGGAGCTCCAACCGCCTGAGCCACCAGGCTGGCCCAGGTCTCATATTTTCTAAACAGACTGTCCCAACCCACTTTTTCCAAAGAGGAAAACGATACAGTTGATAAAAGTTTGTGGTTGAGCACTGGGACTTGATGTTCTGTTTTGTCATGTTCATACAGGTTTTATTCTTTCAAGCTCATGAGTTTTAAATTTATTTACATATTTTTGCTCAATAATAGGATGTTGGATTTGACATTCTACATTTTGGTCCTAATTCTCCAGTCTTGTCTATGTTTCAATATTAATCCCCTCCCTCTACTTCTTGTTTAATAAGTCCAAGCCAACTTGGTATGCTCATCCTGTCTTACTTTCTCCATGAATCCTTAATTTCATCTGGGCTTTTGGTCATTTCTTCCATTTTTTGTGCTTTTGTAGGGTTTATATTGCCACTTTGTAGTTTTCTTTTTCTTCCTAAGTATTTGTTCTCTGTCTCTAATTTAATTTAAAAGAATTCTATTAGCTACTATTGGTGTACCTCTGGTGTGTCAAGTAGTACCCGTATTGTGGATCTTTAAAATAACCTGGGACGGTGGCTATTACCTGTACACTGTGCTGGAGGTTTAGTCACATGTCTTTTTCTGTAGCTCCTATTACACATATTGGGTATATATTCATTGAACATTCTTAATAAATGTAGGGTGATTAGATGACTCATAGTTTGATTCACTCTTTCTTTTTAAGGTAGTTTTTGGAAGGGGCGAGAGAAGCTAAGACTGTTGGGATTTGTGAATTTTTCATTTTTTAAGTTGCATGGCATTATCAGGCACCATCATGGGCTTTTCTTCTAAACTTCCATGTGTTTAAGTATGGGCCTTGTTCCCCCAAAATTGAGGTGTGGTTCCCTAAATTGTTAAAGAAAGCTGTGACTGCGTGAAGCAGGGACGGTGTGTGAAAGTGATTAGGGAGAAGAGAATATGCTGTTGTAGGAGGTTGTTACTTAAGTCATTCAGTGAATGTATTTATATTTTAAAAAATTATATGTAGTTAAATCTCAAAGGAAATGGGAAAATGGACATAAATCTCATGAGATATTTTTGACTTTTCAATCTTTTATTGTATTTTATTGTATTTTATTGTAAACACTTTGTTTATTTGCTATTTTGACAAAAAATCCCTAATTAGTGAGATTTGAAACACATTTTTGACACATTTTCTTAAGCATATTTTGAAAACTTTCGTGTCTATTCCTTATGGTGCCAATTTTTTACTAGAAGACTGTGACCTGTTTTAGTTCTTTGCTTTTGTAGCTTCCTAACCTATGTTATTTTCATATCTTTGCAAAACCCAAGTAATTGACCCATTTGTCACAATTTCCATACTTGGAAAATTAATATCAATTTTTTACATGTGATCAATTTTTTACGTTATCAATTTGTTACATGTTATACATTATTTGATGTTATTCGTTATGTCTTTTTTTATAATTGTATAATGTGCTTTAATTATCTTAAATATTCATTGAGCCTTAGACTTAAATCCTAATAAGGGTTCTACTTTTTCATATAGTAAGGTTTATTATTTATATGTGTGTGTCTTATAGGGAAATGAATGGCTTTAAAAACATCAAAATTGACTTAAACATAGAAACTTATGCTAGGATATATAAAATATAAATAGAGTTGTATTTTTAAGATTTTAATGCAAGCCCTCAGACTATATTTTTAAAGGAGCCACTTCAGGCTAACAGAGCTGTTTGTCTTTCTTTCTCCTTGATTATATTGAGATTTTGTTCAGTAACTTATTAATGCTTGAACTTACACACCTTTGTCAAAGCTATCCTCTAGCACCACATTTTAAATTTCCTTTGTGGCACTTATCGTGATTATAATTAAGTTACAATTTGTGTAAACATTTTTTTTCTTTTTTTTTTTTTTAAGGAGGGGTGCAGCTCACAGTGGCCCACGTGGGGATCAAACCGGCAACCTTGATTTCTTTAAGATCTGTTTCCATTCTTAGAAACTGTTAAGCTCTGTGTGAGTAGGGAATCTCATTTGGCTCCTTGTGTTCTTGGGCCGAGCTCAGGGCCTTGCCTGGCACACGTGCTCAGTAACTTGTGTGACAGCAACCATTGCTCTGTTTTAGTCCTCTTTAATTAACAAAAAAGCTTTGGTTTTTGTAAAATGTTTAGTGTTTTTAGAGGTCCTGGGAAGAAACATATTAGCCCAAAAGAGCTGAGACTTCAATATTACTTGTCTTGAAAATAACTATGATTATATTAATGATTGGGAGAGGAATGAACCTGAAGAATTTCAGGAGTTGAAATTAAGGTTTAGCTATTTTTCCAACAGCTTTACTTTGCATTTTTATGATAGTGATTTAAAATGGTTATAATCTTGATTGATGATACCTGTCCAAAAGCAATCCTCATCAACCATTTCTGCTAGATACTGAGTGTTGAGTAACTGAAACTGAGAAATTTGGGAACTATTGCAGGTTGTCTGTAAAACGAGATAATAAAACCTACTTCAAGGTAATGTAGGCTTTAGTGAAATACCAAAGTGTGAAAGTGCATTGTAGGTGCTTCTATAAATATTATCATGCTTCTGTAGATAGAAGAAAACCTTCCTTTACAAGAGTAATTATAAATTTAAAGATGAATTTATTTCCCATCCCAAACTAGTTTCAAAATGCAAATGTGGTATGTTACTTTAAAAAAGAGAGCTGTTTAATCGCACTTGGTGATGGTGGTAGGTACTTTAACCTCACTTTGATTCTTTGAATGAGTATATTATAGAATGACCTGTGATGATATCCCTGCTTGGCTGGAAGAATACCTTAAAAACAAGAAAAGGTGAAAGAGAAATAAGCAGACCCACCGTGATTCTTTAACCTAGAGGTTATAAACTAGTGGCCTGTCGGCTGGATTTGGTTGGCCTGCTTTGCAAATTATGTTTGTCTTACACTGTATTTTTAAAAAATGAGTTGCAAACAATTAAAACTTGGGGGATTTCACAAAAAGAAAATCCAGATTTCTGGCTTGTCTTGAAAAACTGGAAGATAGCACAGAACATTGCTGTGTTTCCCAAATGCATAAATCCGTGGAGCCAAGTAGAGGGTGCTCTAATCTGGCATTCCCTGTTGCGTCCCTAATCCTAAAGTGACAGTGCTAATGGCTCTATCGAAAGAGGGAAACCTAAAAATAGAGTCGTTTAGGTTTTAGGAAAGATAGGAGAGCTTATAATTCTTTGAGAAAATAAAGAACATTTCTACACATATCTGTCCAAAGGCTACAGTTTAGGACTTTAGAAACAATTAGTAGTAAGAACTATGATTAATATGGTATGTGGAAAAGATGTGCCACAAAAGCTTTAGCTAGAACAGGAGCTCCAGCATTAATAGGGATTTTTTTTTAAATGAGAATAAAATAAAATTAGTGGTGGTGCTGTGAGAAAAAAAAGAACTCGTGTATATATTGTGTTTCCCCAAAAATAAGGCCTAGCTGGACCATCAGCTCTAATGCATTTTTTGGAGCAAAAATTAATATAAGACCTGGTTTCATTTTACTATAAGACCAGGTCTTGTTTAACATAATGTAATATAATGTAAGACTGGGTCTTATATTAATTTTTGCTCCAAAAGACTCATTAGAGCTGATTGTCCGACTAGGTCTTATTTTCGGGGAAACACGGTAGTAAGAGAACTTTCCAGGGCATAAAATCTTGTACATATGTTGACTTACTTAGAATGTTTAGAGAACAAAGAAATTAGTATGTTTTGAACACCAATAATTTGGAAAGTGTTTCTTAAGTGTTAAAAATACGACCCAAAAAATTTACAGGGCAGCTTATACAAACATGCTAAATTATTCCATTGAAGTTGATATAATCACAGAGATAAGTATCTCTCACTTAGCTCTGTTTGTTTATGATACCTATGAGAATTTTGACTGTTTTCTCCCTCTCTTATTTTTCTTTGCCTGTTCATTGGTTTATACATATCAGCAAACAGCCTCCATTATACACTTAGGTAAGAAATAGTCATCTTCCACCCTGTATCTTATTAACCACATGCTTCAGGGAGTGTGTACTTGCAAAACCGCCTCTCCTTCACTGTCCTTCAACTATTTCACTTGCTCCAATCTTTATTCCTCCTGCCCACCGCAGTAACATCTCAGAAACCATTCTTGTTAGTTCGTTGATGGCCTCCATGGTGCCAGATTTTCTGTCCTCATCTTCATCTTGTCAGTGGCATTTGACACAACTGACTCCTCTGCGTGCAACTCTTACCTGCTCTGATACGACTTAACTACCTTCCACATCGTTTAGCTGAGTCCAGATGGTGGCAGAGGAAGGACTGTTGTTGGCTTCAGCACTTCCACTTAAGCCCTGTGTAAATTCAGTGTCATAACTCAGGTTTTACCTTATATCCTGCATTTTAGGGTAATTTATGAAAGGACAGAAAAGAGGATTTGGAAAGTAAAAATCATTTTAAAGAATCTGAACTGCATTAGAAATACGTCTTGCCTCTCTACTGCAGATACAAATACTTGAATGACTGTGATGTAAAGGAAAGGGAGAAGAATCTAGGAATTTGACATGGGATATCACATTTAAATAAGCAATTTTTTTTTCCTGCATAGCAAACATTTGCTTATAACGTAGATGATTTAACCATTCGCGGTGCAAGTAGCACTCAGATCCAGTGGTACTAGCTTGAGTGGGAAGAAGAATCCTTGTAGATAACTTCTTATTCCTTCACCTAGAATAGTAACTTGAAAAATGTGTCCTTTGTAATAACTCCATACCAACTTGTAGGAAGTTACTGACCCAGATTTTGGATATTTTTTTATTCCAACTAAAGATAGGGATCGCAGAAATGTGAAAAAAAGGAGTTCAGTACTTTTTCTTACTCTGTAACCTCCTAACCATTACAGGAAAAGCCAGTTGTCAAATTAGAGTGGAAAATTGTACTCTTTAAAAATGAAGCCAGAAAAAAAAATGAAGTCTGACAAATGGAGTAAAATATTCTAATCTTACTGCTCTAGCCACAACTCTGAAAGTACAACATAATGTTATAGGTTTATTAAGATTGCTATATAAAACAGAAGAATTATATTCAGTGTTATCTTTAGTAACAACTTTAGTAACAATTTACATCAGCCGTTTTCTTTGTGGTTTCTACTTTTGATGTCAAACTTAGAAATTCCTTCCCCACTGCAGTAGTTTTACATTTTTTTTTATGGTTTCACATTTTATATCTTAACCTTTTGCTTATCTGGAATTAATTTGGTTGCATGAGGTAAGGATCTAGCTTAGTTTTTTCAAAATGGTTAGCAATTCTCTCAACACCTTTTGTTGATCTGAGAGACTGCTTTTATTATATTCATATATACGTATATATCTGGATCTACTTTTGGTCTCCTCTTATATCTGTCTCTTGACAGTAGAATCACACCGTTTATGTTGATACAGCTTTCAGGATATTTTAATACTTGGTAAGGCAAATCCTTCTGTGTTACTTTTCCAAGTTTAAGATATTCCAAAGTTTATTTTTCCAAGCCTTTTAACATTTATTGATTGACTTGGAGAGAAATGACGTCTCTACAGTATATCGTTTTCTTACACATAAAATGGCATACTTTCTTTTATTAGTCTTTTTTAACTTTCAGTAACATTGTATAGTATATTATATTTTTAGGTGCTATTGTGAGTGAGCTTATTTTCCATTATATTTTGTAATCTGTTTTGTTAATATATAAACAACATATTGTTAATATACAAACAACATATACATATACTTAAACCATTCAAAGTATTTAATAATTTTTTTAGTTTTAACAACCTTTTCAGTTGAGTCTAATGGTGGATTTAAAAATTTATATATACTGTGATCTTTAAATAATGATGACTTTGCTAAATCAATTTTAGTATATTCTTAGCTGGGATTTAGTTTACATTAACAGCACTTATAAGGATAGTCCATTGAGTTTGGTTAGTTTTTTATTTTATATCACGTGGTTTTCTTTACAGTGTAAGGTTTGTTGATTTCTTCTATCTGTATTTGGTGAACAACAGTGAATAACCCAAATATTATTTGTGTTTTTTAAACATGTTTATTTGGTGAAAGTATCTGATACCTGTATAAAGTATTCTAGCATAATCTTCTGTAGGTGTTTGTTTTGTTTTGTTTTTTACTATTCCAATTCTTTTGGTTTCTGCTTAGAATAGCAGAAAATTATTTTCTCCTAGTTTTGGAATCTAGACATCCAAATTAAGTTGGGGGGGTGGAAGTCGCTAGGAAAGGAAGAATCTGATCTGTTCCAGGCCTCTTTCCTAACTTCTGATGATCTCAGCATTCCTTGGGTTTTAGGTGGCCATCTTCTGCCTGTCTCTCTCCACGTATGTCTGTGTCCAGAATTCCCCCTTTTTATAAGGATACCAATCATATTGAATCAGGGCCCACACTGATGACTTCATTTTAACTTGATGACCTCTATAAATAAACAAGGTCACATTCTGAGGCACAGGGGGTTAAGACTTCAACATAATTTAATCCTTTTATTTTTACTTTTTATTTTGAAGTTACTTCATACTTCAAAGAGGTGCAAGAATAGCATCATGAACTCCCATATGCTCTTTACCTAGATTCATTGATTTTTAACGTTTTTCCACATTTGCATCATTCTCTGATTCTCCCTCTTTCCTTTACCTATCTGCACACATACATACAATTTATTTTTGATGAACTCTTTGAGAGAATGAGGTTGTGTATATTATGCCCTTTTATCTTCACTATTTCAGTCTCTGTTTTCCAAGAACAAGGATAATCACATATATAGTCACACTTTGGTTATCAAATTCAGGAGATTTAACACTAATGCAGTACTTTAATCTGCAGTCTATATTCTATTGTCAGTTGTCTCAGCTAAATCCTTGTTAGACTTTTTATTTTCCTCTGGTAAAGGATTCGATTATTACATCTCTTTAATCTGGAACAGCTCCTTAGCTGTCTTTAGTCTTTCATGACATTAACATTTTTGAAGAGTATAGGTCAGCTACCTTATACAGTGTTCCTCATTTTGGAATTGTCTGACATTTTCTCATTGTTAGATTTAGGCAGTGCATCTCTGGCCCGCACTCTGCATAAATGATGATGTGTCCTTTCTCACGGTGTCATATTCAGAGACATACTATGTTTGTCGTACTTGTCATTGGTAATGTTAATTTTGGTTACCCAGTCAAGGTGTCGCCCAGTTTCTCCACTATATAGTCACTGTTATCCCCTTCATGACTAATAAACAATCTGTGGGGAGATAGTTGAAGACTATACAATTTTCTTGTTCCTCATACAATTTCCCACCCCCCCTTTTAGAATTCATTGGTACTTGCTATTTATAGTTATAATATAGTGACTTTCCAGTTTTATCAATTCTACATTTATCATTCTGCATTGTACTGTAAGAATCCTTCTTACTCTCTCATCTATTTATTTTATCTAGCTAGCTAGCTATCATCAGTATGGACTAATGAACTTCTATTTCAATGGGTTAGAATCCATTCCAACCCTTATGTTTTTTGATGTTCGTATTATCCCTCATTTTGACAGTGGGAGTCCCTTCGTCCTGGCTCTGGTGTCCTTTGGATGTGTGTACATCCTTACTTTCTGACTTTAACATTTCAGGCTCATATTGGACCTTCCTTGCTTTGTGTATGGGGCAAAGTCAGTCATTTCTCTAAGGAGACTTGCTCTCTTTTAGTGGGGAAATCATATATAGAAACCAAGATCTGACCATTAGATGTTCTCATTGGTACTGTATATCACTGCTTCGAGTCCCTTTCTGGGAACATATTTAGGAAATACATTGTTTTAAAAATTATATTATTAGAAAATTTTAGCTTATATCTCCAATTCCAATCCAACCCCACAGGATTTATTTTATTTTATTTTTCTTTTTTCCATTCCATATTCTTAATTTATTGTTTGAGTTTAAAAACATATATGTACACATGTGTATACTGTGAGATGCAGAGAGCTTATGTGTATAGTTCACTTAGTCTTGAAAAAATGCATACACCTCTGTAACCCACACCCCTATCAAAATTCTGATCTGTGATTATTAAAGATTTTTTCATTGTGCGTAGTATCAATTCGTTAACTTTTAGATACTTGATCCGTGGATGTACTCATTGACAAATTCATTTGCACTTCAGTTGAACACACGTAAGCAAAAGTAAGTTTACTGGTATTACATCAATGAAACAAAGGTCTTTTATATATACTGTGGCTTAATGCAGATATACTTATTTCTCACCAGTCATTTGCATTTTATTTTCTTAGAATTGGGCTGAGAAAATGTTGACATTTCTTCAAGGATTGTATCACTACATTTTTCTAATTGTAAATTGTGATGGTAACGAAAACTATGTTTCCTTCTGAGTGGGTAAAGTACATTGTGGTGTCTGGGGTTTTGCCCCGTGGTTCTTAGAACCCGCCAATCAATTGGTGGCACCGCCCACAGAAATTTGTAACTTTCAGCAACATCTTTTTTTAAACTGGTGGAATAGAAATGGACAGAGTTGACTAATTTTCAAAGAAATGGCATAAATTTGATTTGAAAACGATATTTCTAGTGGAGAATCTATCCAGTGTTTTTGAGTTAATTTTATAGCTGACTCTGTAAAGCCAGATCAGTAAAATTTTGGAGGACTAGAGAAATGACCAAAAGGAAAAATAAAAGAATTGGCAAAAAATTAATAATTATGGTAGAAGAAACAGTAGTGAATAAAAAGCCAGACTCTATCTTATAGGATTCCAAAAACGAACTATCCATTAGTTAAATGCTAAAGAAAGTAACTTTAATAGCTTTACAAATCTGATAGAAGGTTTTCGAATGGACGAGTTTACAAAGCATGCTTAGCACAACATATGAAGCCAGCTTTTAATGTACCCAAGGGATGTGTGGATAATGATTCTTGTATCTTAGTGACAGCATCTGAGTTAAGAAATTTTCTGTTTAGATTAGGAAGAAAGAAAACTGGCAAATAGAGATGATGAATCATGTAAAGTAATAGTGTTACGGTTGAAGAGGATCTTGAAAACATTAATCAACTGATGACTTAATTAGAAGTCAATCTGCTAGTCACACTTATTACATCTGACGAGGTTTGTATGTGAAAAACAATTGGTTGTTAGTATCAGCACCTCTTTCTGAAGTTAAGCTATATACTCTGGAATCCACCCTAAGACACATATATCTGTGGAATCTGCAGGTATTGATGTACTGCTGTTCTGTGTATCATTAAGAAAGGACAATGATATGAACTGATTTTAAGATATATCCTGATCTCACAGTTGTTTAATGTGAAAAGATGTGTGCTAAAATTGAGAATTACATTATATCAATAAAATGTAAAAGAAAATACACCATTACGACACACGCGCATTTTAAGTAGATTTTATTTTTCAGACCGGTTTTAGTTCACAGCAGAATTGAGCTGAAGGTATAGAAATTTTTCATATACCACCTCCCCCCATTATCAAAAACCCTCACCAGAGTGATACTTGTTAAATTCATGAGCCTACATTGACACATCATCACCCAAAGTCCATAGTTTACCTTAGGGTTCTCTCTTGGTGTTGTATCTTCTGTGTGTTTTGATAAGTGTATAATGACATGTATCCACCATTGTAGGGTCATACAGAATAATTTCACTGCCTTAAAAATCCTCTGTGCTCTGCCTATTCATCCCTTCCTCCCACATAACCTTGGTAACCTCTGATCTTTTTACTGACTCCATAGCCTTCCCTCTTCCAGTATGCCATATAATTGGAATCATACAGTATGTAGCCTTTTCAGATTGGCTCCTTTCACTTAGTAATATGCATTTAAGGTTCTTCCATGTCTTTTCATGTCTTGAAAGCTTATTTCTTTCTAACAGAAAAATAATCCGTTATCTGGATAGACCACAGCTTACGTAGCCATTCACCTACTGAAGGACATCTTGGTCGATTCCAGGTTTTGTCAATTATGAATAAAGCTGCCATGAACATCTCTGCACAGACTTTTGTGTGGACATAAGCTTTTAACTCATTTAGGATACCAAGGAGCATGATTTCTGTGTGCTAATTATATGCTAATGGTATGTTTAGTTTTGTATGAATCTGCCAAACCCTCTTCCCGTGTGGCTGTATTGTTTTGCAGTCCCACCAACAGTGAATGAAAGTTCCTTTGCTCCATATCCTAACTACAATTTGGTGTTGTCAGTGTTTTGGATTTGGACCATTCTAGTAAGTGTTTAGCGACATCTATCTCTTGTTTTAATTTGCAATTCTTTAATGATATGTGATGTTGAACATCTTTTCAGTGCTTATTTGCTATCTGCACATCTGTTTTGGTGAGGTATCCAAACCTTTTGCTCATTTCTGAATTAGATTGGTTTCTTATTGAAGAGTTCTTTGTATATTTTGGATAACAGTCATCAGAGGTGGTTTTTTTAAAAAAATATTGTCTCCTAGTCTGGCTTGTCTTCTCATTCTCTTTGCCTTTTGCAGAGCAGAAGTTTTAAATTTTAATGTACTCCAGCTTATCAATTATTTCTTTCATGGATTGTGCTTTTGGTGTTTTATCTAAAAAAGTCATCACCAAATCCAAGGTCACCTAGGTTTTCTCCTATTATTTTCTAAGAGTCTCTCATTTTACAGTTAGGTCTATGATCCATTTTCAGTTACTTTTTGTGAAGGATGAAAGGTCTATGTTTAGATTTCTTTCTTTCTTTTTTATGTGGATGTTTTATTGTCCAGCACCATATGCTGAAAAGACTGTTTTTGCTCCATTGTATGGCCTTTGCTCCTTTGTCAAGGATCAGTTTACGTGAGTCTATTTCCGGGATCTCTATTCTGCCCCGCAGATCTATTTATCTGTTCTTTTACCAAGACCACTCTGTATTGACTATTGGAGCTTTGTTGTAATTCTTGAAGTTGGGTAACATCAGTCCTCCAACTTTGTTCTTCAATATTGTGTTGACTATTTGGGGGTTTTTGCCTCTCCATATAAACTTTAGAATCCGTTTATCAAGATCCATAAAAACTTGCTGGGCCTTTGCTGGGATTGCCTTGACTCAGTAGATCAAGTTGGGAAGAACTGACATCTTGACAAGGTTGAGTCTTCCTGTCCATAAACATGGCATACCTTTCCATTCTTTGATTTTTCCATCAGTTTGTAGTTTTATTCACATAGAACTTGTACATATTTTGTTAGATTTGTACCTAAGAATACTTTTTCTTGAGTGCTAAGATAAATGATGGGTTTTTAATTTCAAATTCAACTTGCTCATTGTTGGTATATTGACTTCTGTATATTAATTTTGTATCCTGCAACCTTGCTATAATCTCTTATTAATTCTAGGAGTTTTTTTTATTGTTTTTGTTTCTTTTGGATTTTGTACATAGATGATTATGTCATCTGTGCACAGTTGTTTTTTTTTTTTCTTCCTTTCCACTCTGTATACCTTTCATTTCCTGTCTTATTCCATTAGCTAAGACGTCACGGAGTGTTGAGAGGAGATATCGTTGCCTTGTTCCTGATCTTAGTGGGAAAGCTTTGAATGTCTCACCATTAAGTGTCATATATTAGCTGTAGGTTTTTGATAGGTGTTCTTTATCAAACTGGAGAAGTTCCCCTCTGCTCCTAGTTTGCTGAGAATTTTTATCATAGAATGGATATGGAATAGTGTCAGGTGCTTCTTCTGTGTCTAATGATATGATGCTGTGGTTTTTCTTTATTCTGTTGATGTGATGGATTGTATTAATTGATTTTTTTGAATGTTGAAATAGCCTTGCATACCTGGGATAAATCCCGCTTGGTTGTGATACATAATGCTTTTTATACATTGTTTGATCCTATGTGCTAATATTCTGTTCAGGATTTTTGTATGTAAGTTCATGAGGGATATTGGTTTGTAGTTTTCTTTTCTTCTAATGCTTTTGTCTGGTTTTGGTGTTAGGGTAATATTGGCCTCAGAGATGAATTAGGAAGTATTCTCTCTGCTTCTATGTTCTGAATAAGATTTTAGAGAATTGGTATAATATCTTCTTAAATGTTTGCTAAAATTCACTAGAGAACCCATCTGGGCCTGCTTCTTTCTGTTTTGGAAGGTTATTAATTTTGGTTCAATTTCTCTCATGTATATAGGCCTATTCAGATTGTCTTTCTTTATGTGTCAGTTTTGGCAGATTGTATCCAAAGGAATTGGTCCATTTCATCTAAGGTGTCTAAATTTGCAGGTGTAGAGTTGTTCGTGGTATTCCTTGACGTATTCTTTTCATGATCATGGGATCTGTAATGATGTTCCCTCTTTTATTTCTAATATTAGTAATTTGGGTCGTTTCATTTTTATCAATTTTATTGATCTTTTCAAAGAACCAGCTTTTGGTTTCATTAATTTTTCACTGTTGATTCCCTGTTTTCAGTTTCCTTGTTTCATTATTTCTTTGTCATCTGCTTACGTTGGGTTTAATTTGCTCTTCTTTTTGTAGTTTCTTTAGATGGCAGCTTTAGGTTATTGATTTTAAATCTTTTGAATATATGCATTCAGTGCTACAAATTTTCCTCTAAGCACTCCTTTCGCTGCATCCCACAAATTTTAAAAAGTTGTATTTGTCATTTTCAAATTATTTTTAAATTTCTCTTGAGATTTCTTTTTTGGCACATTTCTTATTTATAAGTGCATTGTTTAATCTCCAAGTATTTTTGGATTTTCCAGCGATCTTTTTGTGTTTGATTGTAGTTTAACTCCATTGTTGTCTTAAGAGAAGACCTTGTATGATTTGTGTTCTTTTACATTTGTTAAGGTATAGTTTATGGCCCAGAGTATGGGCTGTCTTGGTGAATGTTCCCTGTGAGCTTGGGAATAATGTGTATTCTGCCAGTGTTGGATGAAGTAATTGATAGATACAAGTTATATTCAGTTTGTTGATGGTGCTGTTGAATTCAACTATGTCCTTAATGATTTTGTGCCCGCTGGATCTATCCATTTCTGACAGAGCAGTGTTTAAGTCTGCAACTATAATAGATTTATCTGGTTTTCCTTGCAATTCTATCAGCTTTTGTCTCATATATTTTGATGTTCTTTTGTTAGGTGCATACACAGTAAGGATTGTTGTGTCTTCTTAAAATATGTGTTACACTTTTTTAAAAAAACATTTTTTAGTGGTTGCCCTAGAATTTTCAGTATACATTTATAGCTAATCTAAGTCCACTTTCGAATCTAGGTATATCTTGGAGATACTGCGGGTTTGGTTCCAGACCACTGCAGTAAAGCGAATATCGCAACAAAGCATTGTGAAGTTTTTGGTTTCCCAGTTCATATAATATGTCTTGGTGTTGATTATTTTGTGTCAGTATTCTCAAGTATGCATTATATGTCTTAAGCATGTAGTTTAAAACCTTATTTTAGGAAATTTTTCTTGAATTATTTTTCAGTATTTTAGTACAGTTTTTACTATTTAGTTCCCTTCCTTTTTCTTCAGTGATTACTGTTATATAAAAAATTAGAACAATTTTAGTCACTTTCCCTAGAATCCTTTTGTTTCTTCATTTCTTTTTTGGTTTTTAGGATTAGACTCCTTTTTACTTTCTATTTCTCTTAAGGCATTATCTGTTGTGTTTATTCATTCTTGTATTTCTTTGGTTTTAGTCTTTATTTCTGAAATAAAAACATTTTAATTCTAATTCTTTTTTGAGTCATGTTCTCACATTTCTGACTTTCTTCAGTTCTGATGTTGCTTTTTCGTGCCTTGTATAATTTCCCTAATGCTTTTTATCAGTTTTGTGTTTATGCTCTTCTGGCATGCTTTAATTATATGTAGGAATGTCATTTTGCTTTTTTTTTTTAATTTTTTTTTTACCTTTTATTAATTTGTATAAGATTTCGATTTGAAAACTTTCCAATGGGTCATTTAAAAATTAGTTTTCCTGAAATTTTAGATGGAAATATAGTGATTCAGAATAGCATTTTTAACTCGACAGAGTTGTTTTTGATTATGTTTAAGAAGATGGCTGATTGCCTTCTGAGGTCTCCCAGTCTGGTTAATGTCCCTTCTGTTAATGTGAACCTTCTCTTTCCATTGTCTCTGTTGTACCTTTCCTATTCAATTTTGTTTTTCACTCCCAGCAGTTTCTCCTTCCATGCGAGGCTCTGTCCTGGAAGGGAGACCTTGTTGGTCATTTTACAAGTTCAGAGAGGTTTGATTACGTCGTCAGCTTCTAACCTTATGCTGTATGGGCCCTTTGCCATCATCTGCAGTTGGATTGATCGACTCTCCCACCCTTCCCAGTTTTAGTTGTATTTTCAGATTTGCCTACTGTTCTTTGCAGTATATATTTATTTCCTGTTTGGCTTATAGAGCATATATGCTAACAAGCAAACCAGTTTTTACTCCTGTCAAGGCCCCATAATTGCAGGTATTAGTTTTGCCTAACATAGGAATAAGAGTTCTGGCTACAAACTGGTTAAAAATCTGTATAAGAACCAGTTACACCATGAATCTAGGGTTTAGATCCTCTGTCTCACACTTGTCCACATAGCCAGGTGCCTACCTATGGTAATGACTTTCTTGTGCTTGTTCCCATTCGGGTGTCCTTTTACTCCAGTCATATGGGAACATTTAATTCCTTTGTCTCCTTAAAGTCAGGTGGTATCATGTGACAGGTTCTGGCCAGTGGACTTTGAAGGGATGTGTGTTACTTCTGGTTTGACATAGTGAAAAGCCCATGAAGATTCTCGGGTCTTTTTCTTTACCTGGAAAATACCTCGCCTTGTGTTTCATTTGATCCAGGAACAAGATGGTCAGCCTGGGTCCTTGGATGACTGTGAAACAGCCCCTGCCCACCCCTGCTGGACATTTTCCATGAGACAAAAGTAAACTTTTGTCGTGCTGAACCATTGAAATTCTGGAGTTGTTACCATGGCATAATTTAGACCGGGCTGTCTAATACATAGCCACTGTGACTGTGGGGCACTTTGCTAGCATGGGGCTGGTCCTCATGGAGATGTGATGGAAGGGTAAAGCACACACAAGTTTGGAAGTCTTAAGTATGAAAAGAAGGACGGGCAGTATCTTAATAGTAATTTTTATATTTATGATATTGTAATAACATTTTGGATCAATTGAATTAAAATATATAAATTTCAGCTCTTTCACTTTTTTTCATGAGGGTAATAGAAAATTTACAGTTATCACGTGGTCACATTTGTGGCATTACATTTATCCGGGACAGTGCAGAACCCTACCTAGGCTGATTCAGCAAAAGTTGGACCAGTGAGATTCCAGATTTGGAGAGAATACGGTAGAGGAATACACTGTGAATGGGGATTAAGCATAAGTCTACTTGCTAGATTAGGAGATGTGCCCTTTCTGTCCCATGTCCCCTTTCCCACTTGTCTGCAGAGACTGGCAGTCAGAGGTGTATACCCTCCATCTACTGGAGGACTGTTTTCTGAAGAAACTCCAGGGAAAAGAGCAACAGCCTGACATTCCAGGGTCTCCCTAGCTGCACAGGCAGGTAACTGCCCAATTACCCTACAATGAAGCCCACAGGTTTACAAGACCTTCCTATAGCACAGAGTTGTCCACTCGGGGTTCCTGTGCTTCATTCTGATATAAACAGTACACAAGCATCACCAGATATTTTTTGGAAACTTCTAACAGGAAAGTAACTGCTTAAGGGAAAGAGAATAATAACAGTAGCAGTGAGTTGTTTGCATATTAAGACAATGCAGTTAATGAGAATACAAGTAAAAGGAAAAAAATCAGCACATAATCTTTATGATGAGGCTCATCTCCAATACCACCCCCCACCCCTGCATCTTTTACCCCCAATATTTTAAGGAGTGTACTGAAGTATGAACAGTTCTTTGGTTATATAATTTAAGGGAGCAAGAAGATCTGATTTCTTTTAACTCAGTTATTCTTTTGTTTTAAAATTTACAAAGTTGATGGAAGGAAAACTGCCTACAGTAAGGACAATAAAAGCAAAATGGGACAATATTCAAAATTCTCAAAATGAGTGTGATTATTGAAAAATATAGATAAATGTAGAAGCTATTTTTTTCCCTCTGTTGAGCAGTGGTTTATATATGCTATAATCATAGTTTGAGTAAAAGCGCATGTTCTTGTGATCTAACATCTGGATTTGAATCACCTACTAGATGAGGCTCCAAAAAGAAAGCACTTAACCCCATTAAGACACAGAAAGGAAAAATAGGATAAAATTTCCCAGAAGGCAGGGATTTTGTTTTTGTTTTTGTTTTTTTGTTCATTGCTGTGTACCCAGGCCTATGTGTCATGGGACACATAGCTACCGTGTTTTCCCGAAAAAAAGACCTAGCCGGACAATCAGCTCTAATGCGTCTTTTGGGGCAAAGATTAATATAAGACCCGGTCTTATTTTACTATAATATAAGACCGGGTCTTGTAATGTAATGTAATGTAATATAATATAATACTGGGTCTTATATTAATTTTTGGTCCAAAAGATGCATTAGAGCTGATGGTCTGGCTAGGTCTTACTTTTGGGGAAACAGGGTAGCACTCTGTAAATGTACACTGAACGAAAATGAAGAATCCCTATCTCTTAGATTTGTTTTGATGATTAAATACAGTAGTATATGTAACCCATACTGGGCTTCCAAGTATGTATGTATGTGTCTAAAGCTATCCAGATACTAAGTACTGAACTTCATCTGTGTATGATACCTTTTGTCTCACTCTGTCCTCCTCCATAAAGTGAAGAGCTTGATAGCTACTTATTTTTTTTAAAGCTGCTTTAGAAAGGTCTGTGTATCTGTATTAAAAACACCATGTTTTGTAACAGTTTACCAGTGTTGGGAAAACTTTTCAATTATACAAAGTGTCAGATCTTTGAAACTTTGATTTTTTTCCTAGAAAACTACCTTCTTATTGTCAAATTAGAAACTTATATTTGAACTCTGGTGCTTCTTTTTTTCTTATTTGGATGCCTTTTATTTCTTTTTCTTGTCTGATTGCTGTGGTTAGAGCTTCCAGAACTATGTTGAATAAAAGTGGAGAAAGTGTGCAACCTTGCCTTGTTCCTGATTTTAGGGGGAATGGTTTTAGCTTTTTCCCAGTATGATGTTAGCTGTGGGGTTATCATATATGGCCTTTATTATGTTGAGATATGGTCCCTCTATTCCCACTTTCTTAAGAATTTTTATCATAAATGGCTGCTGGATTTTGTCAAATGCCTTTTCTACATCTATTGATATGAACATACGGATTTTATTTTTCATTTTGTTAATGTGGTGTATCACATTAATTGGTTTGCGGATGTTGAACCAACCTTGCATACCAGGAATGAATCCCACTTGATCATGGTGAATGATCTTTTTAATATATTGCTGAATTCTGTTTGCTAATATATTGTTGAGGATTTTTGCTTCTGTGTTCATTAGGGATATCCGCCTGTAGTTTTCTTTTTTTTGTAATGTCTTTGTCTGATTTGGGGATCAGGGTGATAGTGGCCTCATAAAAACAGTTTCGGAGCCTTTCCCTCCTTCTGGATTTTTTGGAATAATGTGAGAAAAGGTGATAATTCTTTTTTGAATGTTTTGTAAAATTCACCTGTAAAGCCATCTGGTCCAGGGGTTATGTTTGTTGGGAGATTGTTGATTACTGATTCAATTTTCCCTGGTAGTAATCAGTCTATTCAAATTTTCCATTTCTTCTTGAGTTAGCATTGGAAGGTTGTATGCTTCTAGAAAATTATCCATTTCTTCCAGATTGTTTAATTTGATTGTCTGTTGTCTAATAGTTACTCATAGTAATTTCTTAAAAATTTTTGTATTTCTGTGTTGTCTGTTGTCACTTCTCTTTCATTCCTGATTTTACTACTTGCGGTCCTCTCTCTCTTTTTTTGGATGAGTCTGGCTAAAGATTTGTCTATTTTGTTTATCTTCTCAAAAAAACCACCTCTTGATTTCATTGATCTTTTGTATTGTTTTTTGGGTCTCTGTTTCATTTATTTCCGCTCTGGTCTTTATTATCTCCTTCCTTGTACTCCCTTTGGGCTTATTTTGCTGTTCATTGTCCAGATCCCTTAAGTGTAAGGATAAACTGTTGATTTGAGATTTTTCTTGTTTCTTTAGGTAGGCCTGAATTGCTGTGAATTTCCCTCTAAGGACTGCTTTCACTGCATCCCATAGATTTTGGGTCATTGTGTTTTCTTTTTCGTTTGTCTCCGGTATCTTTTTATTTCTTTCTTGATCTCATTGTTGACCTATTCATTATTTAGTAACATGTTATTTAGCCTCCATGTATTTGTGTGTTTTTCAGTTTTTTCCTTGTAATTGATTTCTAATTTCATAGCATTGTGGTCAGAAAAGACACTTGATATGATTTCAGTTTTTAAAATTTATTGAGACTTGTTTTGTGGCCTAACGTGATCTATCTTGGAAAATGTTCCATATGCACTAGAGAAGAATGTATATTCTGCAGCTTTGGGGTGAAATGCTCTAAAAATATTAATTAATTCCAACTGGTCCAATGTGTCATTTAAGGCCGTTGTTTCCATATTGATTTTTCTGTCTGGAGGTCCTGTCCCTTGTTGTCAGTGGTGTGTTGAAGTCCCTTACTATGATAGTGTTACTGTTGATCTCTGTCTTTCTGTCAGTCAATATCTGTTTCGTATATTTAGATGCTCTTATGTTGGGTGCATAGATGTTTACAAGGGTTATGTCCTCTTGTCGGATCAATTCTTTTATTATTATGTAGTGCCCATCTTTGTCTTTTAATATATTCTTCATTTTAAAGTCTGTTTTGTCAGATATAAGTATTGCTGCTCCAATTTTTTTCTCATTTCCATTTGCATGAAATATCTTACTCCAACCCTTCACTTTCAGCCTGTGTGTGTCTTTTGATCTGAGGTGAGTCTCTTGTATACAGCATACGCAAGGGTCTTGTTTTCTTCTCCAGTCAGCCACCCTATGTCTTTTGATTGGAGCATTTAATCCATTTACATTTAAAGTGATTATTGATAGGTACATAGTTATTGTCATTTTGTTATTTGTATTTCTTCTGGTCTTTATTAGTTAGATGGTTTTCATCTTCTGCTTACAGAAGCCCTTTTAACATTTCCTGCATTGCTGGCTTGATGGTAATGAATTCCTTTAGCTTACTCTTTTCTGGAAAGCTCTATATCTTGCCTTCAATTTTAAATGATAGCCTTGCTAGATAAAGCAATCTAGGTTGTAGGCCTTTGTTTTTCATCGCTTGGAATACCTCCTGCCACTCCCTTCTGGCCTGCACAGTTTCTGTAGAAAAGTCATTTGATAGTCTTATGGGAGTTCCCTTGTATGTAACCTGCTGTCTTTCTCTTGCTGCTTTTAGGATTCTCTCTTTGTCTTTAACCTTTGCCATTTTAACTATAATGTGTCTCGGTGTGGACCTGTTTGGGTTATCCTGGTTGGAACTCTCTGCACTTCCTGGGCTTGTATGTTGGTTTCCTTCACCAGGTTAGGGAAGTTTTCGGACATTATTACTTCAAATATGTTATCAATCCCTTGCTTCCTCTCTTCACCTTCTGATATTCCTGTGATGCGCATGTTGTTGCACTTGATGTTATCCCAGAGGTCTCTTAAACCATCTTCATTGTTTTTTATTCTTTTTTCTTTTTGTTCTGTTTGGGTGATCTCTGCTAACTTGTCTTCTAAGTCGCTGATTTGATCCTTTGCTTCATCTAACCTGCTGTTAATTCCTTCAAGTGAGTTCTTTATTTCAGTAATTGTGTTCTTTATTTCTAACTCGTTGTTCATTATGATTTCTCTGTCCTTCTTTATGTCGTCCCTAAGCTCCTTAATCATTCTTATCATCAGTGTTCTGAACTCTGTCTCTGAAAGGTTGGTTACCTCTGTTTCATTTGGTTCCACTTCTGGAGGTTTCTTCTGTTCTTTTATTTGCGACCTGTTTCTGGAGGTTTCTTCTGTTCTTTTATTTGGGACACTCTCTGTGTTTGCTTCGATGTATTAGGTAGATTCCTTAGGGCTCTTCGTCTTTGCTGGGTGATCTTCATGTAGTATGTGTCCTTTATATTTGACTTGGGCCACTTCCCTATTCTCCTGTGCATGTGCTCCAAAGGTGACCCTTGTGTTGTGTATATTGTCCTGTTAAAGTTGAGCTTTAATTGTTTTTGGCTTGTCAGTAGGTAGGATTGACTCCTAGGCTGACTAGCTGTGAGAATGGGCTCTGCCCACAGTGTACGAGCTGCTGTGTGAGGGTCTCTGGTGCTTCTTTTGATGATATGTTATCTAAAAATAATGTCACTTTATAACACCAACTTCATAGATTATTGTAGTGGTTGTTATCCTAGAGATTACTAATAGGGCTATAGTCTCCATACATACCATGGATTCTCCTGTTTTTCATTGATTGACCTTAATGTGCACGTTAACTGTGGAGAAGAAATGATTTTCCCAACTTCCTCCAGTACTTTCTTTTATGGTCATGTGATAGGACTGTAAAGTCAGTCTTTCATTCTTTTTTTATAAGCAAACATTGGGAAAACTAAATTTTATTCTTAATTCGGTCTTGACATGGCCTCTTCTTTGTATCCTTAGTTATATGAGTTCATTCAGCTAGTGTTCAGGTGGTTCTCCAGGTTGATTGTTCTATCATTTAATTGTAATTTTGATGTGGTTGTGGGAGGAGGCAAGCACAGCGTTTACCTACTCCGCCATCTTGATCAGAACCTCTCAGGGTGAGAGTCTAGAGTCTTTGATTCTTGATTGGAAGGAGAACTACAATGAGTATCAATGTCGGCTGTGATATGGGCTTCAGAGTGGCTGTGTATTTGTCATCTGGGTCACCACCACTCTAGAATCTAGGCCCATGGTGGTACAGTGGCCAGGCACAGTGCACCCTTCCTGGGCCACCCCAGCTCTCCTAGTAGAATGCCCAATTGAGCTGTACCTGTCCCTGCTTGCATACTATCAAACCCTGCCATTCTTTGCAGTGCCACTGTAAATTCAGCCCACAATGATCTCTCTACGTATGAAGCAGTCGTCTTTTGTACTTCTCTGTTAATCGTCATGTGTGGTGCTATGAAAATATTCGTGTTGTCATTTTGTACTACGGTTTAAGCTTTAATATATTTATGGCTTGACTCCCCAAGTTGATTAAATGTTGCTTGCGGCAGGGAACTGTGTCTTACATGTTTCAAAATTTACTGTAATGCCCTCAGAGGTATCATCAAGTGATTCCTTTTCTTTCTCTTTCAGGCTTACTTGCCTGTTGATAATAGAGCTGTTCTCTGAGATTAAAACATACCTAGCCTCACAAACTTAGTCCCAGAAGTCAACAATATGTTTTGCAAGTAGGTGGATACATCATAGTCAGGCTGTTGGATTATGTGCATTATACTGGGATGGTTGCTTCTAATTGTCTGTCTCAAACTTCAAAATCTGTTGTTGCTTCTTTTTGAAATCTTACTTGATTGCCCTGGTTGCTCATCCTGCTTACAAGACCTTCCCTTAGGCATGTGACTCACTGATTTAAAAGACAGTGCTGTACGGTAATTAACTACCTGACTCTCATCACAGATAGATGAAAACTTAAATGCAGGCTTCCCAGCTGAAACTGTCTTCCCTGTGTGTTTACCCACCTACGGACATGTAGCAACCCTGTCCCACCCCAGGCCTTTGGAGGAAATGTCTGTAGTCCTTTTCCCCTCTTGTTGGAAGTGATTAGTCTGCATAGTCTTGTACAAGTGATGGATTTTATATGGGTCCTGTTAATTGAAAATAATTTTACTTTCTGTAATTTCTATAATGTCATTTGTTTAGTCTCATTGATGCACACATTTGGGTGAATGGCAGTTGGGTTTTTAATGAAGGTGGTTTTAAGTTCTTAGTAAATAATCATTAAGCCAAATACTACACACAAGTTAAATGGATTGAATTCTTCTTGGACTTGTTTTTTTTTGTCCAACATTATGATTTGAGATTTCACTCATGTTGATATACTTATCTGAGGTACATTTCATTTTCACTACTATGTGGTAATTCCATTATATGAATATACCACAATTTATCCATTTTACTGTTGTTGGACACTTGGGTTTCCTTTTGTTTTCGCTATTATGAAAATGATGCTGTAAATATTCCTATACATGCTTTCTGGTAGATATATGCCAAAGGCGTCGTAATTTATCCACCTAGAGCTAGAGCTTTTGGATCTTTGGGAATGTACAGTGTCAACTTTACAAGGTGGTGGCAAAAAATTTTCTTGTAAAGAGTTATGCATTAAACCAAATAAGGAATTCAAGGTGAACAGATGTGTGAGAGGATGGAAAAATAAGATAACGAGTTCTGTTTCATGTATTTTGAGTTTTAGCATCTCATTAGAAATGTTAAGTAGGGTTTTGAGATATGTTTCCAGTTTTTAGCTCCACCCATCTTTGTTTTTTCCTCAGTTGACTCATTCATGTGTCTCATCTTTTTCTTCTCCTTGAAGTGTCTTTTAAAAATTACTGTAATATCACAGCATAAAAATGACTTGATCATAATGGAAGATGTGTTCGGTTTTTATAACCCCAGCGTCAGGCTGTCAAATGCAGCCTTTTTTTTTTTTTTCCTTCCTTTTCTTTTAAGTAGACCTTGAACCACAGAGCTGCATTAAGCTAGATTTTGGTTCTCGGTGATGATATAAATGAAAAGTAGGGAAAGGGTGCTGTTATTATATTAGTAAACATGCATTGTAGCTAGCTTTTAGCAAGGGGAAGAAAACTTAACTAAAAAAGAGACGCAAGTTAAAACAAATAAGCAAACAAGCAAGTAAATAAATAAGTCAATAAACACAGCACTCTTCTGGGACCATTTAGAACTGGAGCAAACAGCACTACGTATCACTAGTCCCTGATGATTTCACTGTATTGTAGCGTAACTCTGTAATTGGTGTTCATAATGTTAATTCTAAGTAATCTTCATACCTCATTTGAGAAATTGCAACAATGCACGTTTTAGAAGAATTGGTGAACCTTAAGCAATCTAGAATCATTTCCTAACTCTTCCTGATGGTAGAAATTGTACTGTTTATACACAGTGAAGCTGTTCAGAGGAACTTGATCCGTGCTCCTTTTACCTGTCAGCTAATAAGACAAATGACCTATTGGTAATCTCTCAAAATTCTACAGGAAAAAAATGGGTGATATGTATTTCTTTACTGACTGAATTGGATTTATTTGTAAAGGGAAGTAAGATGTGTCAAGTAATTTAAATGTTTTATACTGTGAATATTATTGTATTATACTGTTAATAAATTATAGAAAAAAATGAAAATGAAAATATCAAAGTGTTTTTCATGCTTCATTGTCAGGAAGGCTAAATTGAAAAAGAACATGCTGGCAGATGATTATTTGGGGGTTCATTTTGCTGCAGATGGCTGCATCAAACTTTCTGTATTTGCCACCCCTAGAACAGACCATCTCTCACCTAGAAGTAACCATGGTTTCCAGAGCCAGAGGGTGAGGGATATAGAGGGAACTGAAGACCCAGAATTTGATCTAGAAACTGCTGGATTGTTAGACCTCTATTATGGGGATTCTTCATTCCCACAGGATACTAGAAACCACTGCAGAATTGGAGGTTCCTAGCTAATTTGAAAGAAATAATGTATCTTGAATAGTCTTTGAACAATATGTTCTATTCAACATCTAATTTAAAGCAAAGGTAAAAAAATATTTTTAGAAAGTAGGGTTTTAAAATTTTTTAATTTTAAAATACAGATTCATAGGACATGGCAAAAAAAGTTAAGTAGAGGTCCCTTGTACCCTTCACCTTCCCCCAGTGGTTACTTCATACCTGTAGTACAATATCAAACCCGAAATTGACATTGATATATTTTGTGTGTATATTCTCTGCCATTTAAACATTCGTGTAGATTTCATGTAACCATCACAGCTTAAGAAACAGATTGCATCACCACAGAGGTCTCCCTTGTGCTTGCTGTCCATACACCTGCCCCACGTGGCAACCATTAATCTCTTTTCCAGCTCTATGATTTTTGTCATTTAGAGAGTGTTTTATAAATGGAATCACATCGTATCTTTTTTTACTCTGCCTGATCCTTTGAAATCCATCCAAGTTGCTGTGTGACTCAATAGTTCATTCCTTTTTAATGCTGAATAGGATTCCATGGTATGGATGTACCATAGTTTGTTTAACCATTCACTTTTTAAAGGACATTTTCCAGTTTGGGACTATTTAAAAATAAAGCTGCTATGAATATTCATATTCATTTCTTTGGAACAGCGGCTCAGGAGTGCAGTTGGTAACATGTAAGTGTGAATGCAGTTTTTAAAGAAACTTTCAAACCATTTTCTAAAGTGGTGGTTCCATTTTACATTCTCCCAGCAGTGTACGAGAGATCCATTATCTGCACATTCTTGCCAAAACTGGGTATTGTCACTTTTGTATTTTAGCTGTTCAGTAGGTATATAGTGATACCTCAGCATAGTTATAATTTGTATTTCCCTGATGGCTGATGTTATTGAGCATATTTTTCATGTGCTTATTTGCCATCCAAATATCTTCAGTGAAATAGCGCTCATACTCTTTGCCCATTTTCTAGGTGAAATTTTTTTTTTTAAATTTGAATTCTGAGATTTCTTTATATTTTCTAGATGAGTCCTTTGTCACATATATGGTTTGCAGATATATTTTCCCAGTCTGTACCTTGTTTTTTCATCTTAACAGGGCCTTTTGCAAAGCAAACATTTTAAATTTTGATGGAAGTCTAATTTATGTGTAATTTATCCGTTTTTTTCCTTTTATGGATCATTCTTTGGGTATCTTTTTCCATTCCCACCATCGTCCCCAGTCCCATAGGACCATTAATATATTTTCTGTGTATGGACTTATGTATTTCATATAAACGGGGTCATAGAATATGTGGCCTTTTATGTCTGGCTTGTTTAATCTAGCTAAAGATTTTCAAGGTTCATCCATGTTTTGTCAGAATTGGTTCGTTTTATGACTTCATTTATTTTTATGGCTGAGTAATATTCCATTGGGTGGCTGTACCACTAATCAGTTGATGGACACTTTTTTGCCTATACTCAGAACAGTTGGTGTGTACCCTTCCAGCCCTTCACCTTCCTCATACACTCTCCTGTATGTATGTATAGGTTGTTTTTGTTTTTGTTTTAAATGGGGAGTGATTTATAATTTTTTTTTAACTTAAGGGTATTTGGGACATCTTTCCCAAATACCAGTGCAAATGTCAGTGCAAATAAATAAGATGTGTCTCATTCTTTTTAGTGACTGTATAGTAGTGTTCAGTGTGGCTATTAACTGATCCCACACTGATAACCCTTTAGGTGATATTATGACGTCCTGTTTTTTTTGTTTTTCTTATGTAACATTGGCGGTAACCATCCTTATACAAGTGTCTTTGTGGTGCAGAGCTCATTTTATCTACTTTTGGATTTTTCTCTTCATAGTCATTCTTCATCAGTCACTTATTCAAAAAAATATAGATTACCTTCTGTGCGCTGGTCACTGCACTGTGCTTAAAAGCACAAGGGACAAGCATTAGTAAAATGCTATTGCTGTACTCAGCTTATCTTAGTTAAGAAGATATACCTATAAATAGATAATCATAATTCAGTATGATACGCGCTACAATGTGTAATTTTTTACCAGACACCTGTGGAATAAATAGCTATGTAGGTAGTGGGGAAGATTAAACAAAAGGGAACGTACTTGAGATGAGTCTTTGTGAGGACAAATGGAAGTTGACTTGGCAGAAGATACTGATAAGAACATTCTGACTTTTGAATTCGAATAGCAAGTTTGAAGAAAGGTAGAGGCATCAAACAGCCTGGCATACTTAGGAAATAGCAAATAGTTTAATATGGCCAGCAGGGGGCTTTGGGGCAGAGGTTGTAGCTGAAGATAAATAGATTGAAATAGATTGAAAGCAGATTACAGCAATCTGTGAATGTCCTCCTAAAGAATTTGGACTCCATTTTGTACATAATTGGACATCACTGTAAATTTTAACTTGCATTTTTTTATTTTTCGTAAATTCTTAGAGTTGTGCTGTGAATATTTTATTATATTTCCATCACTGCCCCAAATTTCCCACTCCAACCCCTTACTCTAGACAACCAATGCTTTGCTTTCTATCTCTCTAAATTTACCTTTTCTGAACATTTCTCATACAGTAAGTCCTCACTTAATGTCGTTATAGCATCTGTGACTTTAAGTGAAACTATGTATAACAAAACCAATTTTACCATAGGCTAATTAATATAAACAAGAATTAAGTTCCTGTGGTATCTCATTAACATTATAATGAAACATTATTTGAGCACCTGCTCTATGTGGAATCATAGAATAGCAGTATTTTGCATCTAGCTTCTTTTACTTAGCACGTCATTGAGGTATGTTCATGTTGTGATATGTATCAGTATTTTGTCCCTTTTTATTACCTGGTAATATTCCATTGTATGATTATACCTCACTTAGTTTTTTACTGTTTCCAGTTTTGGGCTATTATGAATAATGCTGAAAAAATTTGTAAAGAAGTCTTTGTATAGACACATATTTTCATTTCTCTTGGGTAGGTTCCTATAGAGGGAATTTTGGATTATATAGTGGTGAGTTTATGCTTATATTTAACTTTTTAAGAAATTGCCAAACTGTTCTCCAGAGTGACTGCATTTTATAACTATGTGTGAGAATTCCAGTTTCTCTATGTTCTTAACACCTTGCTATTTATTGTCTGTCTTTTTGATTCTGGCCATTCTACTGGGTATGTAGTTTTAATTTGTATTTTCCTAGTGACTTATTATGTTTATAATCTTTTCATGATGCACAGTTGTATTTTAGAAATACTTGTACAGTGAAAGACGTGAGAATAGAGGCAGTCTATATGAAAATGAGAGCCTGTACTAGATGTGTTCAGAGATGAGGGGGACAGATTTTAAAGATATATACAGTTAAAATAATTGCTGTTTCCACTGGGTTACTCTTGGTAATTGAAAATTGCTTAAACAATGAGAGAGTTTAGTATAATAAAAAGGTCCAAAATTAATATGGTTCTAGGATTAATTCATTCCGTTTTAGGAATATCACTAAGAGCACAGTTTCTTTCCATCTGTAAATGCTGCCATTCGTGATCTGTTGCGTTGTCCTCTTAGGCTATCTCCTTCCTCATGGTCCTACGATGGCCATAGTTCTGCTTGACAAATTCAAACCCAAAGTTGCCTGGGGAAAAAAAATGGGTGTTTTCACGTAGGTGTCTTTTTTTTCATCAGCCAGGAAAACGTTTCCCAGAAGCTCCCCAGCGAACTTAGTGTCTTGTTTTATTGGTCAGAATTGCCAGTGCTTCTTACAAAACCACTCATTGGAAAGGGGAATGGAAATTGCCACATTGACTTAGACCAGAGTGTTCTAACCCTGGTGTTAAGCACTTTTTTCTCATATCTCTTCTGGAAAAAGCTTTTCCCCTCTAGAGCCTTTTGATTCTCTGCTGTATAGTTCTGATAGGTAAGGTTTTCTCGACAATTCGGTGCTTCAGATCAGCTAATATCTGTTGAAATCCTATTCTGTATCTTCTACTGTGTTAGATTCCAGGATGCAGCAGTGAATAAGAAACTTACAGTTTGGTGTGGAAATATGCTTAAGCAGAAGAGTACTATGATAGAATTGTGCACTGAAGTTCATTTGTATTATGGGTTTAATAACATTGGTTATATCTTTGGTTTTATGAGGAAAGGCATCTTGAGATTCAAAATCAAGCTTATATTCTATTTATAAATGAATTTTTGGAACATTTAGAACACAACCCATTCATAAATTGACCCCTTTCTGTGTTATGTTGCTACATGCTATATTATAGAAGTGCATGTTATACTACTATTCATTTGAGTTTCTTACATCTAAAACTGCATTGTGTTTTTCTAAAGCATACTGTATGAATTTTCCAGTTAACATGCCAAAGGTTTTAACATTGATGCCTTTAGTTTAAGAGCCCAAACAAAATGTCTTGTGCAATATTTTGTAAGTGATTCTGATGTTTTTAAATGGTGATATGAATGCAGCTGTAGCATTTACAGCAGCATGTGTACAGTATCTGTGGTGAGCTTTTATGGGTGTTAAGAGGACAAATGAAGATGATGAAGAAGACATTTGGAGTGGTGGAAGGAAAAAATGTATAGTCAATATTGCTAATTTTGTTATATTAAGAAATCTAGCCTTTTGACATCTGGTACAAACTCAAAAATAATCTTAAACTTAAATCTTAAAAAAGTTGTCTTACACTGAGTATATTTATCAAAAGCATATTTATGCTATTCTTTTCTATAAAGTAAATCTTATTAATATAGGAATTAATGGGTTACGGTTTAACACCTCAGAAGCAAAGATAGCTATATTGTCCACATTTGATGTTTGTTACTGATGGGTCCTTTAGAGCACCCCGGTAGTGATCTTTAAAGTACCTCATTGATTTAAAATTTGAAAACCAAGAAGGATATGTACATTTTGAGGGCAAAAGAAGGTATTTTGTAAAGGCAATGTGGGATCAAAATGAACTTTTCACATTTGTTTGCAGATACTATCTGAGGAAATGCTAATGTGTTAGCTCTGAATTACAAAATATTAGAATATGTCTAGAAAGATTTGATTTTCATTAATTCTGAGTTATTAAGAAGCTCTGATGTGTTTTGAAAAGAATTACCTTTTCCTTATTATGTTTCCTAGGATGTACAGGCTTGAAAATTGCAGGTATAAAATCTTTGGTGAAAATTTTATTACTTATACCTGTTTAGTGTTCGGTTTTGAATAGATCCATTGTGGTTGTTAAATACATTTGTAGTGCTAGAATCTTGCGATAAATTTAAAACAAAGATTTTTATTAAAATATATTGGTTTCAGTTGTACACCATAGTTATTCAACATTTATATACCTAAGGAAGTGATCACCATGATAAGTCCAGCAACCATCTGACACTGTACCACGCTATCACAATATTACTGACTATATTCCCTACGCTGTACATTACATCCCTATGACTTGTTTTATACCTGGAAATTTGAACCTCTTATTCCCCTTCACCTTTTTCCCCTTTCTAAAATTTTTCAATTACAGTTGACATTCAATACTATTTTATATTAATTTCAGGTATACAGCATAGTGGTTGGACGTTTATATAATTTAAGAAGTGATCCCCCTGACGAGTCTAGTACCCACCTGGCACCACATAGTTATTATTGATTATATTCCCTATGCTTTACTTCACATCCCCATGACTATTTTGCAACTACCAATTTGTACTTTTTAATCCCTTCCCCTTTTTCACCCTGCCTCCAACACCCCTCCCATGTGGCAACCATCATGATGTTCTCTGTATCTGTCTGTTTTGTTTGTTAATTTTGTTCCCTAGATTCCACATATAGGTGAAATCACATTGCATCTGTCTTTCTCTGTCTGACACTCCACTCAGCACAGTACCCTCTAGGTCCATCCATACTGCCACAGATGGCAAGAACCAATTCCCTTCTATGGCTGAGCAATACACACATACACACACACACACACACACACACACACACACACACACAGACAGACACACAGACACACATAATATATATATGTACTACGTTCTCTTGGTCCATTCTTCCATCAACAGACACCCAGGCTGTCTCCACATCTTGGCCATTGTAAACAATGCTGCAATGAACATATGAACACATGTCCCTTTGAAGTAGTATTTTGGGTTCTCTGGGTAGATACCCAGAAGTGAGATCCTTCTTTGTCTCTTGCTATAGCCTTTGTTTTAAAGTCTATTTTGTGTGGTGTAAGTATTGCTACTCTAGCTTTTTTGTTTGTTTCTATTTTCATTAAACACTTTTTCCATCTTTTTACTTCCAGTGTGGTGTGTGTCTTTCAATCTGAAGTGAGTCTCTTTAAGGCAACATATGTAAGGGTCTTGTTTTCATATCCATTTAGCCACGCTTTCTTTTGATTGGCACATTTGATCCATTTACATTTAAAGTAATTGTTGATAGATATGTAGTTATTGCCATTTTATTATTCATAGTTTTCATCTTTTTATTTTTTTGGTCTTAAAGAAGTCCCTCTAACATTTTTATAATACTGGTTTGGTGGTAGTGAACTCCTTTAGATTTTTCTTTTCTGGGGAGCTCTTTTTTTTTTAATTAAAGATATTGGGGTGACAATGATTATTAAAATTACATAGGTTTCAAGTGCACAATTCTATAATACATAATCTATATATCAGATTGTGTGTTCACCACCCAGCGTAAGTTCTCCGTCCTTCACCATTGTTTTGACCCCATTTACCCTCTTCTACCACCCCTCTCCCCGCTTACCCTCTGTGGGAAGCGCTTTATCTGTCCCTCGATTCTAAATGATAGCTTTGCTGAGTAGAATAATCTTGGTTGTAGGTACTTGCTTTTCATCATTTTGAATATTCCATGCCAATCCCTTCTGGCCTGCAAAGTTTCTTTTGAGAAATTAACTGCATTTTTATGGGGGATTCCTTGTAGGTAATAACTGCTTTTCTCTTTCTGCTTTTAAGATTCTCTCTTTGTCTTTAACCTTTGGCATTTTAATTATGATGTGTCTTGATGTGGGCCTCTTTGGGTTCATCTTGTTTGGGACTCCTGCACTTCCTGGGCTTGCATGTCTGTTTCCTTTGTCAGATTAAGGAAGTTTTTCGTCATTATTTCTTCAAATAGGTTTTCAATTCCTTGCTCTTTGTCTTCTCCTTCTGGTACCTCTTTGATGCTAATGTTGTTATGCTTGATATTGTCCCAGAGGCCCCTGAATCTCTCCTCATATTTTTTTTTTTGGATTCTTTTTTCTTTTTGCTGTTCTGATTGGCTGTTTTCTGCTACCTTCTAAATCGCTGATTCGATCTTCTGCTCATCTAATCTGTTGATTCTCTTTATTGTATTCTTTATTTCTGACTCGTTCTTTATGTTTTCTATCTCCATTTTTATATTTCTTATGTCTCTGTTGAAGTTCTCCTTGCGATCATTGAGTTCCTTATAACCAGTGTTTTGAACTCTTCATCTGGTAAACTGCTTCTCTCCATTTTGTTTGGTTCTTTTTCTGGAGCTTTGTTCTGTTCTTTTATTTGAGACTTGATTCTTTGTCTTCCCTTTTTGGCTGCCTCCCTGTGTTTGTTTCTGTGTAGTAGGTAGGGTTACTATTTCTCCCAGCTTTACTAGAGTTGCCTTATGTAGTAGGTGTCCTGTGCGGCGTAGTCATGCAGTCTCCCTGGTCCCCTGAGCCAAGTACTCAGGTATATCCCTTCTGTGGATTGTATGTGCCCTCTTGTTGTAGTTGAACCTGGGTTGCTGTTTGCATGTCAGTGGGAGGGATTGACCCTCAGGCTGATTGATTGTGAGGACTGTCTGTGACTACAATAGAGTAGTGGTTGTACAGGGGTGACCCTATGGAACTGGATTCTCTTTAGCGGCGCTCTGGTGCCTGCCTAGACTGCCCTTTGGGTGTCACCCTTGACTGCATCTGGGTGGTGCTCAGTCTGAAGCTGGCCACTGGGTGTGGCAGCCCCCAGAGAGTCCTTGGAGTGGCTCTGCCACAGGCCCACTTCAGCCTCAGCCTGTGCCTTGCCTGGGACCACCCGAAATGATCCACAAAGCAGTCTGCAGATGGCCGTGACTGCACTGGGCTTGGAGGTGCCCTGAGCGGCCAAGCAACAAGCCCAAGGTTGGCTGCTGCTAGTGCCAGTCTTAGGGCTGCTCGTCAAGAGGTATGGGACATGCCAAAGCGAGACGCTGCTTGTTTAGGTTTGAGAAACTTGAGTGATTTTAGGCAAGTCCACAGCATGGTCCAAGACAGGCCCTTTTTTTGCAAAAGCCACTGGAAACAGCTTAGATGGGCCTCAAAAATGGGTGGGGCAGGATCTGGGAATCACCTGGGTGGGGCAGACATCAGGTGTTAGCCAGGTTGATGGAGACTCAGGTATGGCAGCCATCTGTGTCTGTGCTCTGGGAAGGGGGAAGGGCTCAACTAAGAAACAATTAATTTTTCCAGCATTTCTGTCTGAGAAAAAGCTGCCCCTCCAGCCCTTGCCCTGCAGCCAGATAATTTAATTCCTCCCCATATATCCCTCCTTTCAAGCTGCTACTCCAGCATTGGAGCTTAGAGCAAGTGAGTTCATCAGTGAGTAAGACCATGTGCAGGCCCTTTAAGAGGAATGCCTGAGATTCCAGCTGCCTTCCATCTCACTCAGCTATAATCTCCACTGGTTTTCACAGTCTGAAGTTAAGGGGACATCTCTCCCCAGCACTGAAACCTTGGGCTGGCGAGGGGCTGGACCCCTCATTTCTCCAGGTGGACCTCCACAGCCAAGGTATCCCTCCTGATTTTTAACAGTCAGAGGTGGGTGTGGAACCAGCCTGTTCCATGTCTCTGCCCTTCTTACCAGTCTCCAGGTGGCTTCTTCAGAATGTCCTTAGAGGTAGGACTTCAGTTCAGCTAGACTTCAGGTGATTCTCAATGATCGTTGTTCTGATGTGGTCATGCAAGGAGGCAAGCACAACTTTCACCTACTCCACCATCTTCACTAGGAAATCTTGTGGTAAATTACCATGTAAGTTAAGTGATTAAAGTTGTTGGGAACATTTTGCCTATGTAAATCCTATTTCTGTGCATGTACGCATTTATAGACCTCTACTTATAGGTCTGTAGTACTATATTGCAAAGTTAGGGAAAGCTTTACTTTATTCACAAAATTCCTAGTATGTAAAAAGTGATTTGCTGATCCGTACTTCACTGAGAATCACTTGCTGTCGATTTGATTGTCTTTTATTTGCTTGGTTTTTCTTAGTCTTAAATTCAATCTTTAGAAAAGGTTTTCTGAAGTTTATGTTTTGTCATGTATTTGCACTGTAAGATATTGGAGGGGGAGTATAGATAATTCAGGGTCTTGAACTTTGAAAATGATGTATTTGAAGATTCTTTTGTTTATTTTATTTTAATTAACTTTAGATTTAGCCTCGAGCTTGAAACTTTTTTTTCCATACCAAGGAAAAACTGTATTGTAATAAATAGTGCTGTAATAAACAATGGTTGTTAAGTGGTTTGCATATTAATTTTATTTATTATTTGATCTATTGGAACTGTCTGGTAGAATTAGAATCAGGCCATATATTTTTAAACATAGTCACTTTGATGAGAATAGGTTAATCTGATTGTCTTCCACACACACCCTTAGGGAAGAATGGAGTTGTTGACAAAGAATGGCTTTCGAAGAAAATCTTTATGCTGTATCTAAAATGGAAACACAGTGTATTTCGTGTTTGGTTAGTATAAGGGGAATTTTTAAGACGATGAGCATCTCAGAAAAAAAGAAAAAAAACAGCAACTAAGCGCCAACTCTCCATCCCTTCTCTCCCTCCTTTCCCTGAGTGGTGGTCTGAGTATTATAGTCATATGAGTACCCTGAAAAATGTTAGGGACCTGGTTAAGTTGTAGGTAACCAGTGCATTGAGGGTCCTGTTAAAGGCTCCTCAATGCAGACAAAGCGTTACTAATTGCTTTCAGGGTCAGTCTATCTTTAGTTGGACCATGAAAGATTTAGCATGGTCCTGTGACAGCCTGTCTGCTGAGTGGCGACTCCTGATTTTAAGAAAGGCTGCTATCTGATATGCTAGACCGTTTCAGGTTGCCCCAGTTTATATGAATTTAATCATTATTGCCAAGACTACTAAACCTCAGTGTGACACACATGATACTTCTAAATGCACTTGAAGACAAAGGCACTTTGACCTTGCAGCAGGACATTGGTAATGTTCATACAGCTTAAACTTTTTCCTTTTTAAATATGAAACAGAATACTCTGCCATTTGAAGTTTCAGTTAAAATACACAGTTGAAGAAATTATTTTTAAGTTCTCTAAGTAAACAGCATACTGATCTTTAAGTAAACTAACATTGTTAATGGTTTCCAACCTTTAGATTTATAAACATTGCCTCTTAATGCAGGAGGGTACTAATGACCATAGTATTGTAGTTGAAACCTATCCCGTGAACTTAGACCAAGCAATGCAATTCATTCTTGACCCTCGCAATTCCTAACATTCTAGGTAGAAGTTTGACTGACATTAAATCTGCTTATCGAAACTTTGTGATAAAAAGTGAAAATAGGGATACTAGCTGGGTGTTCAATATATTTTTGCCTGAGTAGGAATCTGAATGTTGTAGAATTGTATACTTTAGTGCTGCTTCTAGCTGTTCCTGTTTTTCAAATTTGAGATGTGATTTTGTGTTTTTTTTCAAAAGCTTGAGCTAATACAGAAATTTTATATGTGAGTAATTTGTTCCACAGAGCTACTATTACCTTTGTAAAGTTGAAAATACTCAAAATGGGAAACTTGTTTGGGCACAGGTTGGGAAAATGGTAAACTGATAGGTTTCTAATATACTGTACTACTTTTGATTGACTTTATGTTGAAAATGCATAGTTTTTACATATGATAAATTTTTAGTATTACTTCTTTCTGCATGTGTTATTCTGCCAAATAAATGTTCTTTCAGTCTAAAATAAGTTGTTTTTTCCCTTAAACAGATTTATGAAAATATGCATCAGTTTAATACTGTCTTGGAATTCATGAGATGGAAGCATAGGTCAAAGCTGTGTGGAGAAAATTGGAAGTCCAGTTTTTATCTAGCCACATCTCTGAGGTAAGGGAAAGACATTTAAGAAAATAATTAGAATAATATGGAAATCCTTACTTCTTAACAATTGAAAATAGTTCTAAATCACTGTTACAACTTTATTTCACTTTGGTTTCTTTAATCACATTCCTTATGAATCATAAGTAATTCTAATATATTCATCTTTCCTAATAATGTTGAGCCCCTTCAGGAGTAACAAGTATTCATTTATTACTTTCTGTACTCTAATTATAGAAAATGAGCATTAAATGATGTATATATTTAGTTCTTTCTAAAGGTGACTAAGCAGAGTTCAGAATGGAAGATTATATTAGAATGAATGTTTACATTATTCTGAAACATTCCCAATTTTTAGAATTTAGAATAAAATGATCTTAGAATAATAGATCTTTGGAGACAGAATTTATTTAAAGAAGTAGGAAGTGCAGTAAGGTGAGGGATGGGGAGAAAAATCCATTCTAAGACAATATGAGTATAGGAATCACGTTAATTATTTTCAAACCCATTTAGAGACTAAAATTATGAGGTAAAAGGTTTGAATTCTTCAGGGATCTACAGTTTAAAAAAGTAGATAGGACTTACACTTTTATGAAGTGGTCTGTACCTTTTTCTCTCAAAATCGTAGGCTTTGCTCACTGCTCCTGCTTCCTCATAGCATCTTCCTTCTCGCCCTGCCACACTGCTGTGTTTTCTCTTTTGAAAAATACTCAGGACTTTCTAATTGTCTTTTATTAGGTTTCATACTCTTTGATCACTGTAGTAGTTCCCATTTTTTCCTTTCTTGATATTCTCTTGGTTTCTGTAACCCTGTGCTCTTCTAATTCTACTTCTTTAATTAGTCTTCCATGATTTCTTGTTTCTCCTTCTCTCTTTTCCTTTGGCTTTTCTAATCTCATGATTTCAACAGTTACTTCTAAAATGATCTTTCTCAACCTTATATCTCATTTGTGACACTTTCTCTAAGCTTCAGACCCATACTTTCAACTGCTTGCTTCATACCCAATATTCCCACTTCTGTTACTGGACCTCTTTGTCACTCACGCTTAAAGTCTCAGTGTTGAATCTGATTTCTCGTGTTTCCCTTCCTACCTTTAGTCAGAGATCAGGTCCTATCAGTTTTACCTCTATAATGTGTCATGAATGTTTTCATCATCTCTTTTCTAATCCCCCTATCACCATCCAAGTTCAGGTCCTTTATATTACATTTCACCTGAAATATATTGCAAGACATTCCTATCTTTGTTCCTGTCCTCACTCTATTTCCCTCTACATGTTGCTGCCAGCTTAAATTTTCTAAAAGATAATTCTGCAGGTGTTGTCAGTGCCTCTTTGTCAGCCTGCCAAAGTAAGAACAAACTCCTCTAATATGAAAGCCTCTCAACAGTACAGTGTTAAGTGAGTGACACTTTTGCCTGCATCCATCCTTTTCTTTCTCCCTTTACACACTTACTAAACACCTCTGTGCCAGGTACCATGTTAGGCACTGCGAATACAAAATGTTTCTTGCATTGCTTCCAAAGAATATGTTTAGAGATGATTATACACAGTTAACTCAAGTGCAATTTGGAAAGTGCTATATGAAGTTGAAAAAATGTATTGGCATCATCTAGAATAGTTCCACCAACATTGTTCAAGGAGAGAATTATCGGGGAAGCTTCACATAGGAAAGGACATTTGAGTAGAGTCTTAAAAGACGAGTAGAAGGTCGCTGAGGGGAATTTGGGAGGCAAGAGAATTTCGTGCGCAGAGCCCAGCATAAGCATGAGAAGCTTGAAATGTATAGAATGTACAAAAACCAGAAGAAATCATTTTGTATGATTTGGATTCATGATATAAGAGAGAGTTTGAGGAACAAGGCTTGAAGAGATCTTGATTGTGAAGGATGTTGAATGTCATGGTTAGGTGTTTAGATTTTATTTTGTGAGTAGTTAGCTGTCTTCGAAAAATTTTAACACAGCTATTTTGGATTACAATTCTATTTTGTTAAAATTAATCTGGCAGTGATATAATAATAGTTGGGAAAGGAGAGATATCAAAGGCAGAGAGACAATTAGGATATTCTTAATTGTTTCAAGCAAAAAATAATGAGGATCTGGAATAAGATAGCGATCAAAGTACCTAAAATTATAAAAACCTTTAAACATTGGTTATTTTCTTATATTTATTTATTTGACATTCAATATTATATTAATTTCAGGTATACAGCATAGTGGTTAGGCATTTATATAATTTAATAAGTGATCCTCCTGACTAATCTAGTACCCAGCTGACACTATGCCATAGTTATTACCATATTATTGACTACATTCTCTATGCTTTACATCCCATGACCATTTTGTAACTACCAATTTGTACTTCTTAATCCCTTCACTGTTTTCTCTCTACCATCTATCCCCTCCCATCTGTCACCCTGATAAATCAAGTACTCATCTGACACCATGCATAGTTATTATAACATTATTGACTATATTCCTTATGCAATTCCCTACGTTCCCTTTCAATTTGTACTTCTTAATCCCTTCCCCATTTTCACCCACCCACTGAACTCTCCGCCCATCTGGCAACCATCAAAATGTTCTATCTGTGAGTTTATTTCTGTTTTATTTGTTTATTTTGTTCATTAGATTCCACATATAAGTGAAATCACATTGCATCTGCCTTTCTCCATGTGACATAGTCCATTTATCACAACACCCTCCAGATCCATCCATGTCACAGCAGATGGCAAGAACCCATTCCTTTCCATGGCTGAGCAATATTCCATTGTATATATGTATCACCTCCTCTTTATCCATTCTTCCATCGATGGACACCCAGGCTGCCTCCACATCTTGGCCACTGTAAACATTTCTGCAATGAACATATGGATGCACACCCCCTTGAAGTAGTATTTTGGGTTTCCTTGGGTAAATCCCACAGAGGTGGGATTACTGGGTTCTTTTTTGTCTCTTGTTATAGCCTTTGTTTTAAAGTCTATTTTGTCTGCTGTAAGTATTGCTACCTCAGCTTTTGGTTTTTTTTTCCATTTTCATGATAGATCTTTTTCCCATCCCTTTACTTTCAGTTTGTGTGCCTTTCGATCTGAAATGAGTCTCTTGCAGGCAGCATATGTAAGGGTCTTGTTTCCTTATCCATTCAGCCTCCCTATCTTTTGATTGGAGCATTTAATCCATTTACATCTAAAGTAATTGTGGATACATAGTTATTGCCATTTTATTTTTATATTTTTTATCTTTTTTGTTTTCCTTCTTCTAACATTTTTTGTAATACTGGTTTGGTGGTGATGAACTCCTTTAGTTTTTTCTTGTCTGACAAGCTCTTTATCTGTCCTTCGATTCTAAATGCTAGCCTTGCTCGGTAAAGTAATCTTGGTTGTACATCCTTACTTTTCATCACCTTGGATATTTCATGCCAGTCCCTTCTGGCCTGCAAAGTTTCTGTTGAGAAATCAGCTGACATTCTTATGGGTGCTCCCTTGTAGGTAACTAACTGCTTTTCTCTTTGTGCTTTTAAGAGTCTCTGTTTGTCTTTAACCTTAGGCATTTTAATTATGATGTGTCTTGATGTGGGCCTCTTGGTGTGAACTCTTTGAGTTCATCTTGTTTGGGACTCTCTGCACTTCCTGGTCTTGTATATCTATATCTGTTTCCTTCATGAAGTTAGGGAAGTTTTCCGTCATTATTTCTCCAAATAGGTTTTTTAATTCCTTGCTCCTTCTCTTCGTCTTCTGGTGTCCCTTTGATGCTAATGTTGGTAAGCTTGATGTTGTCCCAAAGGCCCCTGAAACTCTCCTTTTTTGGATTCCTTTTTCTTTTTGCTGTTCTGATTGACTGTTTTCCTGCTACCTTCTAAATCACTGATTCGATCATCAGCTTCATCTAATCTACTGTTGATTGTCTCTGATGTATTCTTCATTTTAGTTATTGCATTCTTTATTTCTGATTGGTTCTTTTTTGTTTTCTCTCTTCATTTTTATGTTTCTTATCTCTCTTTTGAAATTCTCCCTGAGATCACTGATCATCCTTACAACCAGTTTTTTGAACTCTGCATCTGGTAGACTGCTTGTCTCCATTTTGTTTAGTTCTTTTTCTGGAGCTTTGTTCTGTTCTTTTATTTGGCACATATTTCTTTGTCTCCCCATTTTGGCTGCCTCCTTGTGTTTGCTTCTATATATTAGGTAGGGCTGCTATGCCTCCTGGTCTTAGTAAAGTGGCCTGTGGGATGCAATGGTACATTCTCCCTGGTCACCAGAGCTGGGTGCTCCAGGTGTGTCCCATGTGTAGGTTGTGTGTGCCCTTCTGTTGTAGTTGAGTCTTAGTTGCTGTTTGCAGGTCAATGGGAGGGATTGACCCTCAGGCTGATTGTGAGGACTGGCTATGACTACAGTGGAGGAGCTGTGGTGCAGGGTCTGACCCTACAGAGTAGAATTTGCTTTAATGGGGCCCTGGTGTCTGCCCCCTATGCCCTTTGGGTGTGTCATCCCCAGAGGCAGCTGGGTCATGCTCCAGCTGGGACTGAAGCTGGCAACAGGTCATGAAATCCTTAGGGCCTCCTGGGAGGGGCCCCACCGCAGGCTAAGTTTAGCCGCTCTCTGTGCCCTGTGTGGGGCCACCTGGCATGAGCCGCAAAGCAGTCCACAGATGGCCGCCATCCATGCTGGGCTTAGAGGTGCCTCGTGAGGCCAAAGCATGAACTGAGACCAGCTGTTGCTAGTGCTGGGCTTAGGGCAGCTCAGCCAGAGGTATGGGAGTTGCTGAAGCCAGATGCTGCTTGTTTAGGTATTGTGAACTTTTGGGAAGTTTCAGGAAAGTCAGCAGCATGTGCCAGGGTATGTTTATACAGAAAAGCCACTGGAAACGGCTTTGGTGTGCTTGAAAGTTGGTGGTAGGGTCTCTGGGAGTCATCAGGGTGGGACAGACTAAAGGTGACAGCCAGTGTGATGGAGACGGGGATGTTGTGTCTCCTGTGTCTGCTTGCAAGGGGGCGGGGGGAGGCGCAACAGAAAGCAATGGCTTCTGCCAGTTCCTCTGTCAGGGAGAAAGCGGCCCCTCCAGCCTCACCCTGAAGCTGGACAACTCATATGCCCCTGGCACCTTTAGAGCTGCTGCCCCAGTGCTGGCGCTCAGAGTGAATGAGGCCGTCAGTGAGCAAGTTCATTCACAGGCCCTTCAAGAGGAATTCCTGGGAACTGCATGTGCCCAGTAGCTCACTCAGCCACAATCGCCTCTGGTTTTCACAGCTAGAAGTTACAGAGACTTCTATCCCAGGCTCTGGAACCCTGGGCTGGGGAACCTGGTGTGGGGCTGGGATCCCTCAGTCCTCTGGTGGGGGAGGGACCTCCACAGCTTTGATATCCCTCCTGATTTTTAATTGTCCCATGCTGGTGTGCGATCAGTCCATTCTGTGTCTCTACTCCTCCTACTAGTCTCGAGGTGGCTTCTTTTGTATGTCTGTAGTTGTAGGGCTTCAGTTCAGCTATACTTCAGGCGATTCTCAGTGATGGTTGTTCTGTAATTTAGTTGTAATTGATGCAGTCCTGAGAGGAGGTGAGCTCAGAATTTACGTCTTCTGCCATCTTGACCAAAAATCTAAGCTTTGGTTATTTAACAAATGTTTAATTTTCTTCTTTTATGCCCCATATGCATGGTACCCTTCAGCCAATGATTTGAAATTGTCCTGTATTTTCTCTTCTCTCTATTTATGTTATTGTTTCCTCCTGGCATGCTTTATCCTCTTTTTTTTCCCTCTTATGGAAGGACTATAAACTTTTAAAACTCCATTTCAAGTGCCAGTTCATTCCTAAGGTTCCTTCTGATCTCTGTTCCTTTGATTCTAAGAATATGTTGCTTCCTAGTTTAAGAGCTCAGAGCACTTATTTTTGTTCTACAGGATATTACTTGTTTTGGTCCCTGTTAGACTATGTAATAGCAAGTTACAGGGTAGGAATCGGGAAATAGAACACGGTCCCCATTCTCTGTTTATAGTCACGTTAGATGTGTGTGTGTGTGTGTGTGTGTGTGTGTGTGTGTGTGTAATGATAACCAACATTGCTAAGTAAAAGTGATAAATCCCAAAGGAATAAAATATTACTTCTAGTCAGTGTTCCATAGCTCTGAGAAGTACAAATAGAACATAGGAGGGGTTATTTGAGCTGGGCTTTCAAAGATGAGTAAAATTTGCATAGGTAAAGAAAGAACTAAAAGATATTTCCAGAAAAACTGATTAATAGAAAATGAATGTTTTCGTAGGAGTGTGGTAGAGGTCTTGGTGAGTCTAGGAAGTGTGACATAAAGAAATTATATTTTAGGGAAATTACTCTTAGCAGTGATGTATGAACATACATCATTAGAGAAATGGAGTGAGGAGTCAGGGAGTTTAGACAATTGTAGCAGTGGTTAAGCATGAGGTAATCAGAGTTTAATCAGAGGGGTAAGAGTGGAAATAGAAAAGGAAGACTGAATAGAATAGGTATTGTGAAGGAAAAGAAACACTGATTTGTGACTAGATGTTGGAAAGAGATGATTATGCCCACGTTTTTTATCTGGGTAGTAGGGATAATGTTGGCAGCATTAAGAGCAAACGTAAGTAATTCTTCAAATCCAGTTGGATCCGAGTTTTCTACATTTAAAGAAACATTAAAATTGATGTTCTACTGTATTGTTGGTCTCTTCATTTGTTTACATACAACAGATATTTTTGTACATTATTTTTCAAGCCTTAGCGTATTGAAATAGAGACTATGACAAAAGCAAAGGATTGCCTCTTCTAGAAGAGCACTTTTTAAAGAAGTAAATACTGTTCTGTTCATGTTTAGCTCTTAAATAGTGTGTTTGTGTGTCTGTATGTATATATATATATATTCACATATGTGTGTACATGTGTGTTTAACATCCCTGCTATCATTCTTATCTCAGAATAGTCACTACGTTTCCCAAAGGGTGGAGTGTGTACTACTGTTAGTATTCAGAGTGACTTTAGGTGGTACACTGATGAATTTTTTAAAAATTGCATAGTTATGTATTTATTTTTATAACCGCTATGACAAGTTATATGGACTCTTCCATTTAAGGTGTGACAATATCTTCCCTTTGTTTTCTGTTTTGAACTATGATTCAGAAACTTGAGTTAAGCCGATGTTCAGTTTATAGCAGTAAAATTACTTTCTTTGTTCTTTATGAGGCCTCTCTTTGATTTATTTTGTCTCCGTTATTTATTTTTTTTAGAAAGTAAACTTGCTCTTTAGTGGGGGATGGAAGGGAGGGCTGTCACAGCGCGAATGGGGTTAGGGTGTCAGAAGCACATCCCCCTGCCAGCTAAGTCGTTCGGGCCTCCTGTATGTGGCTCTACAAGTCGCGGGCTGCATCCACGCAGCCATGAAAAGTGGCCATGCGAGAGCCCGCAGTGCCCCAGGGCATAGCAGCCAGCGGACACTAGCAAGTAGGCGGGCAGTGGCCACAGGACCTCCCGACATGACAGCTGCAGGCCCAGGGCTCCCATGATCAGGACCGCCCAGGAGGAACTCAGGAGCGCCAGTGCCCAAAGCCACTGTGCTAATTTCGTCATTGTCCCTTCAAGGTCCCTCCATCATTGCTCTCGCCCACCTCATCTGTCTCCATTATTTTTTATCTCCACTCTCATTTTCCTCTCCTGCTGCCATAGGAAACCATTCTAATTTGTTTGCTATATATTTTTTAGTGAATGTATCCTTATGGAACATACAGTGTTATTGGTGTATGTGTATGTGTTCCATTGATTTAATTAGGTTTTAGCAAAAACCTAATTAGGTTAATTAGGTTGTAGCAACAAATATTCTTCTCCCTTTTTTTCATTGTTTTCTTTCACACTGGAAAGTTAAGATCTCTCCATGTTGTTGTGTGTACACTTGTTCATTGCTTCTGACTTATGTTTAATATCCCACACACTACTACTTTAAAAGGCAATGACATACTCTTGTTAAAAGCACAGACAGCAGAGCCAAGTTGCTTCCGTTTGAGTCTTGACTGCACTCCTTTTTAGTTTGGGTTCCTTTGAAAGCAGAGCTTCAGAGGATTTATAGCTGAGTAGTTTATTTGGGAGGTGACCCAAAGAAGCAGAAATGAGAAAATGGGGAAAATATGACAGAGAAGAGTAAATTGACGTAAAATCCGTTAATGAGCTAGTTATCCTATGGATAACTCGGGTTCAATCACCCTGGGGACCTCCTGAATGGACCTCAGTATTGTCCCACCAGAGGACATTTGGGACATTTATCCACTGACTTTCACCTTTTGTTAATTGAGGGTCTAGCCTTTGTGTGGTAGTACCTACATACCGCTGAGCAGGCTTTAGCTTTAGAGAAAACCCTGAGGAGCAAAGCAGAGCAGTCCTTTGGCTCACAGTGGATGGCACATGCTGTTGGACAGTGCATGGAACTGTCCACTGTGGCTGCAATGAGAAAAGGTAGCCGTAATGAGGGGATGTGTGGCAGGGTACCACGAGTGTCTGTGCTAGTAGTCCACACATTTTATTACTTAGATGACCTCGTATCATTAAGCCTGTTGTCACTGATCCTTCAAAGTGGTAGCTGGTATAATTGCTAAAAGAAATCTCTAATACAGGAGGGTTAGTGGAACAAGCTGTAGTCTCCTGAGACCATCCTTGATGTTCCCCTTGAGATACTCTGTAAACCTTGGGTTGGTGGTGCTGGCGGTGCTGTGTACTGTAGTGGGAAGGCAGACCCACATTTGGAGTGTTGGTTCTACACCCACACATGTCCGTTGGCATTCTACAGTAGCAGTAATTAGGTCACCTTCACAGAAGGAGCCCCTGCTGTTGGCCCGTGTACAGCCTTCCTCTGTCACTGGCTTCTCCATTCACGGCCCTGTTGGTCACGCATTGAGAGCAGAAGCCGGCTGACACGCACTAACTCATTCCATCTGGAGTTGGGATGTAATTAAATGCCTCCTCTGTTGGTGCTTTGTAATGGACACGAACATAAGACCTAAAGTTTGGCCCTTTGTGCCATCGCCATGGCTGTTCTCCAGAGTCCTTGTCCCTTATTTTCTAATTTTGCTCCTTCACCCCTCCAACCAATCAGCCACACCATTTGCCACTCCCAAGCAGTCCATGTTTTGCCTTCTCTGGTCTCTTCTCCCCTCACCATACCCACTGAGAGAATTTCCCCCTCCTCATTGTCTTTCAGAGCCATCCACGTAGGGCTGCAGGGCAGTACCAGTCCATTTTTTACTTGGATCTGTTAACCAGGCCCAAGTTTTTCTTTTTCTGTCATTGATCACCAGAAACCTACCATAAAGTCATTGTGTGAGGAGAAGTAAAGACATCAGTGTGATAGGGGTAGGTGACATGAGGTTCTGGGCCACCTCTGTAGTTTATTAGTGTTCTCTGGACCTGCGTAGGTCCTATCGCAAACACACCATTTCCGTCATTTAATGGATTGCTGCCCCGCCTGACCTTGTGACTCGGACCGTGACGGGTAGCTCTGGTCACAAAACCCTTGATGTTCCATGGTTGGGTTCTGTGCTAGGGCCCAGTGTCACGCTGGGAGCTACGCTTTCATACAGTGTGACAGAAGGCATGCCCTCGCTTCAGACACTGTGGAGGTCTGTGCGGCAGTTCTCCTACTGGGATTTGCCAGAGAATCGACACAGCATCTCTGTCCATCACAGATGTCTCTAGTGCCTTTGAGTCTATTGAGTCTGAGCATCAGGGCAGCTGCATTGGTACTTGGTCTGCTGAAGACCTCTTCTCTCCTGGGCCCTAATCTAAAACTGGCAGCCTTCTGAATCACTCAGTCTCATCTTTTTAAAAAACATTTAATTTTCTCAATGTACCAGCCATCTTTCATTAGGTGTTAATTCCCAATTAGTGTATAAAAGGATTCAGCAAAGCTTTGAGTTCTTTGAGGAAAGGTGCCGGGCACGGGAGTTTCTAGTGAGAAATCAGAGTGCGTCCTTCACGCAGGGCCCTGGGCAGTTGCTCTGGTGTAGCCTTCATGTTTGCATTCCTTGTAAGAAAAGCAGTAGTTGAAAAGCATGTCAGTTGCCAGCACCATGGAAACCCCAGGAATGCTTCGTGTCTTCACAGTGACGCACTTGTTGTCATACTGGTAGTAATCTTTTGAAACCTTCCAGCAGTGCCTTTGGGGGTGAGATTCACATCACTGTCCGGTTTGGCAGCTCCTTTGTTTTGACATCCATGAGTTTCTTCTCCTTCACTGGTATGACTGATGTCATCTGGGAGTCCTGGGTATCCACTGTCACCCAAACTTGTTTGTTAGTTCTGCTTAAATAGAAGTCACCTGTTCTGATTTTAACCTTAGCCTTCACTCCAGTTGCTGAGTTCCCTTTAAATGAATTGTGTATTTTCACACCCATTCCTGGGAGTTTTGGGTTCCCTAAGCACTCGCTTAGTTCTGGCTGTAGGCATTTGTTGTTCAGTGGCAAACCAGCAGGCATGGAAGGCAGAATGTTTTCTATCCTGTGGACTGATAACAAAGGAGCCAACAGATTGTGGCCTGTCCCTTAAAGCCCTGGGAAGAGTCCTCAGTGCTTCCAGGCACTCCCAAGATCCTTTAGCATTGTGGGTTGTCGCCAGGTCTGCTGAAATCTGTTAGATCTAGCAGCCTCTTGAGGCCCTGCGTTGCAGCAAAGCAGTATAGCTCCAGGCTTGAGGAAATGCTGAGCTGTGTCTTTGCTATTGGTCTCTCCTTGGACCCCATTGAAAATTTAGTCCCATACCTCCTCTATTCTGTAGGGAAACCTAGAACTCATGCTCTCAGAAACATCCTACAGGCTTTGTCCTCAGCTCTTTGGTTATTATGCTCCTCCCCAAAGGGCGACAGAGAAAGTTTATTCCATTCTCTTCAATCCAGACTGCCTCCTTATAACTAAGATAATGTGACTCTTTTCTTAATTAAAGTTTGGTAGATAAGCTCCTGGCTTACTTACTTGATCATTCTCCAGTTTGGATAATTTTAGATTCAGGTTGTTTTTCTGTGTTATTGCAACTGTATATGATACTGTGGGGAGAGCATGCCGCAAGATTTATGGTAGCATCTTTTCATATTCCATGGCATTTCAATTCATATCTTTATCCTCCATCCTGATACTTCTCTCCTGCTCTACCATCTTATATTTTCAGCTGTTTGTAAGGTAATTTCCAATCTATGTCTCCCAGATAGAAATTCCAGTTCCTCTGAACTCCCTCTGCTTCCTAGCTTTTCTTCCTTTCTTTCTTTCCTCCCTTTCCCTTCGTCCATCCTTTGTGGGCTAGGGGTTAGCCTCTTTCTAGAACAACTTTTTAATTTTTAAAAGATGACATAAGTAAAACATGAATAAGTTCCTATATAAAATTTTGAACAGTATACACCAAAGTCTGATTCCTCCTTCAGTGCCCTTCTGCCCACTGCTTTCCCACCCCCTTCCCCTTCAGCCCATTTCCTTCTCATTGACCTGTGCTTCATAGTCAGGTTATTGCTCTGTTTATGTCTTATACTCCCTCTTGAATTAATTTTGTTTTTTTAATATCTTTCTAAAAAGTCACGTAATACTTCTTGATTTTCAGATTTATTATAAAATTGTACATAATGAGAATACTTGCCTCATAAAGTTAGGGTGAAGATTAAATGAGTTAATATATGTAAAGTATGTAGAACATACTAGATTTCTTATTTCATAAAAAAGCAACAGTATTTTAAGAAAAAGCTAATAAACTTAGAACTAAAGTCGTTCAAAATACGGAATAAGCCAGATGTGTTTTGGGAAGAGGGCTTTTGAGTATACTAAGGTTCCTCATTTTATGACTCACGTCTAAATTTCTTTCCTCTGGCTTCTAGAAACCACTAGAGGGGTTGTCACGGGCAAATGAGATAGACATTGAGCTGGGACTGAGATAGGCATTGTGGGGTCAGGAGTGACTGGCCGTGACGGTAATGTTTGGGAGATGCCTTTTTCCGCGTCAGTGTGCTGAAAAGAACTGTTAAGTGTATATACTGTGTGGTTTTACAGTTGCTTTAACTCCCCAGTTGTTTCCTTTAACAAGATATTAATATTATTTTTTATTCCTTTCATTCATTTAGTAAACATTTATTGCGTTGCTTAGTAATGTGCTAGAAAATGGAGTGCAGTGCTACAAGATAAGTGAAAAAAATCGCCTGACTAAATAAGCCTTGTAAGCGGAAGAATCATGCCTGTCATATTTACTGTTGTATAATCAGTTTGCGGCATACACCAAAGAATTAATAAATAGTTTTTGAATGATATTAGTGAAGAACTGTGAAGCAGTTATGGTGCACGTTCTGGGGACATTGGAAGTACAGAGATGGGACACCCCACTTGGCCTGATCAGTGGCGGTCAGGGATTGATTGCTTACAAAGACTCCTCCCAGATCAGGTCTGGAAGAATGAATTATAGTTAACCTGGTGAAAAACAGAGGGCAGAACACGAGGGATGTGCACAGGAATGGAAGTCTAAAAGGGAATGCCTGTGAAGACAGACAGGCTCCCGTGATTTCTGTATAGTTGGATCACTGTGGAGGTGTGGGAGGATGGTATTAGCCCAGCAGCGGCCAGATCGTAACACTGCTTCTTACGTCTCGCTGATTCCATCCTACAAAATGATACTATTTGTAGGTTTTTCTAAGCAGAGAGCATGAATAGGTCATTTGGTTTTAGAAGTTAGGTTTGGCTTTAGAAATTAGCATTTTTAATTTTTTTTTTTGGTTTGTAAGATTATGTATTTTATTATTAATTATTATTATTTTTTTAATTTATTGGGGTGACAATTGTTAGTAAAATTACATAGATTTCAGGTGTACAATTCTGTATCACATCATCTATAAATTACATTGTGTGTTCACCACCCAGAGTCAGTTCTCCTTCCATCACCATATATTTGATCCCCCTTACCCTCATCTCCCACCCCCGCAACCCCCTTACCTTCTGGTAACCACTAAATTACGTTCCCCAGATTAATTTTCAAAGCCCCGTGGCCATCTTGTGTTTACTGATTGTTTTCTAATCCCCTCACCTTCCCCCTTACCCCCACCCCCCCACCCATCTAGCAACCCTCAGTTTTGCGTCTTTGTCTCCAAAACTGTTTCTGATTAGTTCATTCACTTATTCTTTTCTTTAGATTCCACATATAAATGAGATCATATGATACTTATCTTTCTCTGTCTGACTTATTTCACCTAACATAATGTTCTCTAGGTCCATCCATGTTGTTGCAAATGGTAAGATTTCTTTCTTCTTTATGGCTGCGTAATACTCCATTGTATTAATGTACCACAGTTTCTTAATCCAGTCATCTACTGATGGGCATTTCGGTTGTTTCCATGTCTTAGCTATTGTGTATAGTGCTGCAATAAACATAGGAGTGCATAAAGATTTTTGAATTGGAGTTTTGGATTTCTCCGGATAGATACCTAGGAGTGGAATTACTGGATCATAGGGTAGTTCCATTTTCAGATTTTTGAGATACCTGCATACTGTTTTCCATAGTGGCTGCACCAGTCTGCAATCCTACCAACAGTGCACAAGCGTTCCCTTTTCTCCACATCCACGCCAGCACTTGTTGAGAAATTAGCATTTTATTAAAAGTGACCATTTATTAAAAGTGACCAGTCTGTACAGCAAGTTCTAATACATTTCAAATAATTATATCAACCATATTTTCTGTCAACAACTACGCATAAGTTAAAAATGAATAGCAAACAGTATACACAAACCCACATTTGGAAATTTAAAAGCATAACTTCTATAATTCCCACTGGTCAAAAATAAAATGATAATACAAATCAGAAACCACCTAGAACTAAGTAGTAAAGAAAATTAGGATATATTGAAACTTGTGTGACACAATGAAGGCTTATGTACTCATATTTAAAAATAAAAGTTAAATATCAATAAGTTAAGAATATAATTTAAATTAGGAAAAAACAGATAAATTCAAGTGAAGTAGATGATAAAGCTAAAGCTAACACTTGTAGAGCACTTGTTCTGTACCAAGCACTGTTCCATGTACTTTACAAGGTTTTTCTCATTTAGCCTTAACACCAACCCTGTAAGATAGGTGCTGTTGTTTTTCCTACTTTACAGATAAGAAAATTAAGGCACAGAGAGAAACTTACCCAAGCTTCTAGATAATAAGAGATAGAATTGGCGTTTGAAATTAATGGGAAAAAAATTGATTAAAGATTCAACAGGAAAGATTAATACAGCCAAAACTTGGTTTCTTGAAAAGGCTGAGATAAAATAAAGAAAAACCATTTGAATGATTGATCAAGAAACACCCAGAAAGCACAAATAGTATTAGAAATTTAAAGGGGGACATAACCTCAGATATAGGTGAGATTTTCTTTTTTAATAGGAGAATATCTTGAATAATTTCATGTCAATAAATTTTACAACTCAAATAAAATCACTTTTCTTAAAAAATAACTTAATAAAATTAATTTTGAATAAATAGACAACTATTACAGAAATTTACTTTGTAGTGTAAGATCTGCCCCCTCCCATATACTCATAGATAAGCCCTTGACCCATATGATTTTGAAGGTGAGTTCTGTCAAACTATTCAGGTGGTAGATATGTCCACATTTCACCCGCTGATCCAGAGAATAGCAAAATAAGGAAAGTCCCTTAGCTTATTATATGTGGCTAGGTAACCTTGATACGAAAACAGACATGGGTAATATGACAAAAAATTACAGGCCAGTCTTACTTAGGAATATCCAAAACATTAGCAAAACAAATCCAGTAGTATATTTAAACATTATCATGCCTACAATACTGCAATACAGATTCTGACATTACCTACCCAGAGTTAGCTCAGCTTCCACAGGTATAAGGGCACAGTCCCCAACAAAACTGCCCTCATTTGAGATGCACATCACAAGTTTGGGGGTCTCCAGGCCATTCACACTTCTAACAGGCTGCGAATCTAAAAGGATTCCTACAATGCCATTTAGCTTTGACAATTCACTAAAATGACTCATAAAACTCAAGAAAGAGGTATACTTATGATGATATTTTTATTAGAGAGGATACAGATTGGGACCAGCCAAATGAAAGAGATACGTTGAGTGAAGTCTGGGAGGGTTTCAAAGGTGGAGCTTCCATGCCCTCTCCCCTGGAATCGGGATGTGTCATTTTGCCAGCACATCGATATGTTCACCAACAAGGGAGCTTATCCAAGCCGTGGTAAACAGAATTTTTATTGGAGTTTCATTGTGTAGGCATGATTGAATAGTTGGCCATGTGAATGAACTTAGTCTTCAGCCCTATCCCCTCCGTGGAACTGGGCTGGCTTAAAGCCCCAGCCCTCTACTCACCTGGTCTTTCTGGTTACTAGCTCCCATCTTGAGTCATCCATTAGCATAAACTCAGATATGATGCTTGTCTAAAATAAAATTATTCCTGTTACCAAGAAATTCCAAGGATTTAGAGTTTCCCTCCCAGGAGCCAGGGATAGAGATCAGACAAACAATTTATTATTTAATAATGACAAATTTGTATTTATCCCAGGAATTCAAGGATAGTGTGTTAGTTATCATTGCTACATAACAGTTTATTCCCAAACTCAGTGACTTGAAACAACAAAACTTTAATTTAATGTACAGGAATTCAGGCACAGTGATTTTGCCTCAGGGTATCTTGGGAGACTATAGTTAAGATGTCAGCAGGGCCTGTAGCCGTCTGAAAGCTTGATGGGGTGGGATCCGCTTCCAAGACGACACACTTGTGTGTCTGTTGGCAAGAGGCTTCGGTTCCTCATCTGTGGCCCTCTCCACAAACTCTTTGAATGTCTTACACCGTGACAACTGGCTTTCCCCAGAGTGGTTCATCCAAGAATGAGAGGAGGGAACAAAGCTGCATTGCCTTTTAAGACTTAGTCTCAGAAGTCATACTTTGTCACTTCCACTTTATTCTGTAGGTTAGAAGGAAGTCAGTCTAGCCCACACTCAGTAATCAGGTTCCACCTCTCTTGAGGGGAATATGAAAGTATTTGTGGACGTATTTAAAAACCACCACAAATGGTTTTCCCTTTAAGAAAGCTCTTGGGCTGGTCTAGTGGCTCAGGCGGTTGGAGCTCCATGCTCCTAACTCCGAAGGCTGCCGGTTTGATTCCCACATGGGCCAGTGGGCTCTCAACTACAAGGTTGCCTGTTCAACTTCTCAAGTCCTGCAAGGGATGGTGGGCAGCGCCCCCTGCAACTAAGATTGAACACGGCACCTTGAGCTGAGCTGCCGCTGAGTTCCCGGATAGCTCGGTTGGTTGGAGCGCATCCTCTCAACCACAAGGTTGCCGGTTCGACTCCCATAAGGATGGTGCGCTGTGCCCCCTGCAACTAGCAATGGCAACTGGACCTGGAGTTGCGCCCTCCACATCTAAGACTGAAAGGACAACAACTTGAAGCTGAACGGCACTCTCCACAACTAAGATTGAAAGGACAACAACTTGACTTGGAAAAACGTCCTGGAAGTACACACTGTTCCCCAATAAAGTCCTGTTCCCCCTACCCCAATAAAATCTTAAAAAAAAAAAAAAGAAAGAAAGCTCTTAATATGGATTATTATTAATTAATTTATCCATTAACACGTTGAAGGAGGATCACAGCTGTGATCATATCAATAGATGAAGAAAAAGCACTTGATGAAATTCAACCCCATTTGTGATGAAAACTTAGCAAACTAAAAATAGAAGGAAACATTAATGTGATAGAGAGTATCATTAAATTTGTAATTATTTTAGGAAGAATTGACATGCATGATAATGAGGCTTTCTATTTATAATGCAGTATATCTTTACATATGTTAAGGTTTATTCTTGTGTCCTTCAGGAACATTTAAAAATTGTTCTTACATCAGTGTTGTGCATTTGAAAGTGCAAAATGGTATAATCTCAATGGGAATTACCAAAATATCTACGAAAATTACTATTAGACCCCAAATCCCATTTTTGGGAATCTATCCTACAGATTTATTTGCCCAAATAGCAACAACAACAAAAGCATCTATTCAAGTTTATTTATTGTAGCATTGCTTATAATACCAAAATATGAAAAAAAAACTAAAACGTCCATCAACAGGAGAATGAATAAATACAGCTTAAGATATTGTTAGGATGGAACACTATATACAATGAAATTGAATTATGAGAACTATATGTATCCATCATGGAAATCACTCACAATGTTGAGTGAAAAATAAGTATATAGAATAAATATATACATGTAGAAATATACATATAGAATGATACAATTTGTATACATCTGTAGAAAATTTAACAATATGCAAAGCAATGCTGCATATTGTAAACAAGTGAATATCAAGTCCATCTCATGGCCCAGAACTTCTTCATGAACACACTCTAAACTAGCACATTTTACCTAAAGATATGTTCTGACACAGAGTAAAGAAAATAGCATCTAGATGTTTCATCCACAAGGGGGAAAACTCTTCCTGGATTTCCAAGTGCTTCACATTAATAAGCAGGAATTTGTAACCTTGAGGATGTTCTTTTCCTAGGCCTATAGGTTTGCAAGGTTTAGTTTCCTGTAGTCTGTGATTTATGCTTGGCAGGGAAGAATTTTTAACATCTGATTTTAACACCCTCTGGCCTTATTCAGGCCTTTGGTAAGTTACAGTTTACATATAAATGGTAACCTTTGAACCTTGTGTCTACTTCCTGAAAGATTGCAGTTGAGTTTAGATAGTACTTTGAAGGTCCCTTTGCCAGACAACATTGTACCAAAGAAAGGACTGTTATTTTCTTCTTGTCTGTGATTATTTCCACAATTATTTAACTTGCTATAACTGTGTGGTACTAGGAGAATATAAGCCACTGTTTGCCTTAAGCATCACTTGGGAAGTGATGTTTACTTATACAAGCCTTTTGAATTTATGTCTCATACTTGAGTATATGCAGTGAAAACAGTGGAAAATTTTTCTCACTGGATCTTGACACAAGTCAGGGCTCTAAGGGAGCAAAAGGAAGTGGTGTGGTTTTTGTATCGTTTCAGTTGTGTTGAGATAAGGAAATGGAATAGTTTATCCATAGCACTGCCCTTTGGGGAAAGACTCGTGTGTATATGAAAGCAAAAGGAATTGGTATAACATTTTAATTCCTTCTGCTATATTCAGTCATTCCCTTGGCAAATATTGATTTAGTACCAATTATACGCCGAGCACCATTCTAGGTGCTAGAAGTACAGAGCGAAAAAGATACACTAACGTCTCTGCCCTTTATGGAGCAGACATAGTGGAGTAGGTGGCAGGCAATAAACAAAATAAATAGTAAATTATATATCAAATTACAGGATGATCAGTGCTAAAGAGGGGAAAAAAATGAGAGAAGGAGGATAGGGGTTGGTGTTACAATATTTAAGTAGGGCAATGGGAACACTGGAAATAAGAAAGGGATGTTTGAGTAAGCACTTGGAAGAAGTATGGTATCAAGACATGAAGCTGTCTGTCTTGGGGAGGAACGTTACAGGCAGAGAGTCTACCTGCAAATGCAAAGGTCCTGGCATGTCTAATAAGCAGGGAGGCTCATGTGGCTGGAGTTGGGGAGCCATTGGAGGGTTTTGAACAGAGGAGTGATGTGATCTAACACTTTTTGTTATCACTTAGGCTGCTGTGTTGAAAATATATTGTAGGTGAACAAGGATAGGCAAAGAGACCAGTTAGGATGTTATTTCAGTAATCCAGGCAAAAGTCATTAGTGGCTTGGACCAGAGAGCTAGCAGCTGGAGACAGTAAGTGCATAGGTTCTGCATCTGTTTTGAAGGTAGAACCAACAGCATTTGCTGACAGAAAGTATATGGAATATGAAAAGGAAGGAGGGAGTAGTCAAGAATGACTCCAAGATTTTAGGAATGGGAAACTAAAGAGTAGAGAGGCTAAGTGAGTTGGGAAAGACTGAGGGCCTAGCAGGTTTGGGAGTCGAGAGGAGAAAGATCGCAAGTAATAAATTTTATAGCTGCTATCACATGAAGTCAATTTTTATATTATTTGAGCTATCCTAAAAGTAAATCTTTCTTATACCCGTCTGTGGTTTTTTTGCATATGTGTTATCAAGTATCTTTTGTAAGATATTCAACTTTATTCAGAATTACTAATTCTAAGTTTTGATACTCTGTCAAGCATTTTGACTTGGGCCCCATAGGTTAGAATAGAAAGTCCAACCAATCTTGAATAAATTTCTAATCTTGACAGGGTACAATTATTTGTGCTGAGGAAAAGTAAAATGTACTGAGTCTAGAATTAATTCTTAAATTCAGAATATGTTGGCGTACTCTAAGAGCTCCGAGCTGGGCCTTAAGGAGCTGTCACTCAGACCCTAAGGTGTAGGCCTCCTGGGTCTGAATGGGGGCCAGGAGGCTGGTTCCGGGAGTGTGGAAGGAAGCTGGAAACTGGAACCTTCTGCTGCCGCCAGGGCAAAGGATGTTGTTCAGGTGACTCTGACAGGAACAGCGAACAAAATTAGAAAGAAGGAAGTCTCTTCCCTCCTCCAGCTTTCTGTAGTTTCCTGGTAGGCAGAACCTATCAGGGAGCCAGCTAGTGAAAGACGGATTAGCAGTATCCCAGGTTAGCATCACAAAGCAGAGTATTTAGATAGAAGTATGAGTTTTCTGTTTTTGTTTTGTGTTGGTTTTTTGTTAAAAAGCAGTAGTAATAATATTAAGCGGCACTGTACTTTGTTTTTCTCGTCACCTACCAGCTCCTCACTATGCAGTCATGGGTGGGACTGTGGCCTTGTCCGTGGCAGGCTTGCTGCTGTTGGTTGTGTGAACTTGGACAAGTTTCCTAAACTTGCTGAGCTTCACTTTTCCCTTTAGGGTTGTGAAAATGAAACGAAGTCTGACGGGGCTCGATGAAAACTAACTTCCTGTTTCCCTTTTGACGTATTTACTCATGTACTTACTGGACAAAGCTGCACTTGGGGACAGAAGGTCTGGGTTTCAGTTTGTCCTTCCAGTTACTAGCTATGTGAAACTCAGCAAGTCACCTTAGCTCCCCCAGCCTGTCTTTTCTCCGTAAAAGTAGGAATAATTTTACTTACTGTAAGGGTCATACAGATGGTTATAAAGATGGTAATGTGCTAATAAAGTTACCGTTAAATACTATATATGAGTTTCTCTCATCTAATCTGCACAGAAGACACTAGATCTGTCTTATGCTAGACCTCGAACTCTTCACTACCATATTATACTGATTTTATCTGTATAAAAATACTTTGCAAGGGGCTAATATCCAAAATACCTAAGGAACTCATTCATACAACTCAACAACCCAAAAAACAAACAATCAAAAATTTAAAAATGGGCAGAGGACCTGGACAGACAGTTCTCCCAGCAAGACATACAAACAGCCAACAGATACATGAAAAAATCCTCAACTTCACTAGCTATAAGGGAAATGCAAATCAAAACCACAATGAGATACCACCTCATATGGCTGCTGTCAACAAGACAAGTAATAACAAGTGTTGGAAGGCTGTGGAGAAAAAGGAACCCTCCTACACTGCTGGTGGGAATGTAAGTTGGTACAGCCAAAACAGCATGGAGGTTCCTAAAAAAATTAAGAATAAAATTACCATACAACCCAGCAAATCCCTCTTCTGGGTATCTACCCCACAAATCTGAAAACATTTATCCGTAAAGATATACGTGCCCCTATGTTCACTGCAGCATTATTCACAATGACCAAGACATGGAAACAATCAAAGGGTCCTTCGATACATGACTGGATGTGGTATATATATACACAATGGAATATTATTCAGCCATAAGAAAAGATGAAATAGTGCCATTTGCAACAACATGGATAGGTCTTGAGATTATCGTGCTAAGCAAAATAAGTCAGACAGAAAAAGTCGAGAACTATATGACTTCATTCATATGTGGGATATAAAACTGAAAGCAACAAACGAACAGGATAAAGAAACAAAAACTCATAGACACAGACAACAGTTTAGTGGTTACAAGAGGGTAAGGGGCAAGGGGGAATGGTAGAAGAGGGAAGAGGGGGTCAAATATGTAGTGATGGAGGAACTGACTCTGGGTGGTAAACACACAATGTGATATACAGATGATGTATTATAGAAATGTACACTTGAAACCTATATAATTTTTATTAACCAGTGTCACTCCAATAAATTTAATAAAGAAAAAAATATAAAACATACTGTGCAGAAACACAGGCAGTATTGTTTACCATTACCTGTGATACACCTGTAAGGATGACCAAACACTGTTCCCTCCCAGGCACTTCTGCAACCACTGGTTGACTTTACCTGGTTTTGGTCATTTGTGCTTATTCCAGAGGAGAGTGAAGAATAACACCCAAAGTCCCTCAATTAATAGCTGGCATTAAGAATCTCTTCTGAGCACAGATGTGCCATAAATTGCTATATAGAATCATGTAGTTCTAATTATTTGTGAGGTTTTTTTGTTTAATGCAGTTAAGCAAAAAAGCTTCAGAGAAACTTAAGGTTAGGGAAATTGTAGTACAAAGTTGAATGGTGTTTTGAAAATAGATTATCTCCACATTTTTTAATAAACCCAGAAGCATTTATTGTGCATCTAATACTGAGACACCCCAAGTGAGGGATATAAAACATATAAATGCATCAAGTATATATAATGCCATACTAGTTTGTCTTGCCTCTCTGTTTTTGGAAGTGTTGACATAAGATACAGCCAAACCTGTAGAGAATTTTTATAAGATTTTATTTGAGTCAAACTGACGATGTATGGAAGATCTCAAATGCTCCAGAGAATAAGTTTTGCAGCTCCTTTTATGCATTTGAAATTAAGGAGGAAACGTAAGATTACGTGGAGGTGGGAACAAGCAAGGCGGGGGATTGGATTACAGGATAGTTAAAATTCTGTGCTTTCTTGAGGTTAAGACTCCTTTCAAAGATGTGTTAACCTAGATGCACGGAAACAATGGGCAGGGCTGGCTTCACACCTTTCACTACTGTAGGCCTGGGGCAGACTACCCACCGTGACCTGCCTAGTGAGGAATTTATGATCGGATCACCCCGTGAGGTTACTTTCCATAGAACCCCTTTATTCATCCACAGAAGAATTTACACTTGTGTTGGGGACGGTAGTCTCTAGGCACAGAAGAAAAATGAAAGGGTTTGAATGAAGAAGGGGTGATTAAGCAGAAATACAAAGGTTAAATGTGTTAAATTTGTTTTGAGTAAATAACTGAGTGCTGGGGAAAGGTAAAGTGTAGTGGAAAGTAATTTTGGGGGTGATGATGAAATTAGTGACCTCTAGGTGGTGAAGACATGGCAGTAGGAAATGTCTTTAGAAAGGATTTAGCTAGGTGGTTGGTTTTCTTTGCTCCTTTTTCAGACTTTCCAAAGACCTCATTATGAATCTCACCTATCACAAGTTCCCACAGCATGGACTCCAAGGCAGGCTTTTTGGTGAGATTCCTGTTTATGACTGCAGACACACTCCCGAAACTCTCTAAGCATGTTGTTTCCTTAAGGGTTTATGTTTAGATTTGGGTGAGATTGTTTTTTACACTGACATAAAAATAACCGTGAGCAGTGTTGCTCCAGTCATATGTGTATATGTTAGTTCAGGGACTGATGAGGGTGGAAGTTAGAAATGGGGAAGGAATGGATGAGTTGCTGGTTAAAGGAAAGGACAATATTCTTATGTTAATCCAAGCTCTGGATAAGGAGCAAAACAGCCATGCAAACAATGGCTGTGGAGCCAGAAAGTCTGCAGTGAGTCTAGGCATTCTCAGAAAGCTTGTCAGACCCGGCGCCTGGAGCTGCCTGGCGGGGGGGGGAAGGACCTCTGGAGGGGTCTTCTCCTTACTGCTTGATGGACTTGGCAGCAGGCCAGCGTGTTGGAATTCCCAAACCTCATGAGTAGAAAGTAAAAAATTAAGGCTGGGGGCTTAATGGGAAGAGGAAAGAATGACCTTAGTCTGTTTTTTCAGCTGACTTCAGCCTTTTCCTGTTTTTTTTGTGTGTGTGTGTGTGTGTGTGTGTGTGTGTGTGTGTGTGTGGTTTTTTTTTAAATTCTGATTAAACTTTTGGTTCAGCCTTCTTACCGTTTGCAAAGCTTTCACATTTTTTTATTTAAAAAGAAATTATATTTTACTGAGTAACTTTGCCGTAGTGTTATTTTCCTGAAGACGAGACTGCACCAATCTGTGTATATAGTGAAGGAAATTTATTTAGATGCCTATTTGGACTATTTAATAATAGCTTTTAAGTGCCAGCATCATTTTAAAATTTTGATTATGCAGCATTTCAAATGTCTGTATTTCCTTACATTCTTAACATTGCAAGCTTAGATATTTTAAAATTTAATATAAAAATTCTGATGAATTCTAGGATTTTAAAAAATATATTTTATTTTCAGATGTTAAAATTATGAAATACTCAGTTTCAAGAATGGTTGCAAAATAAGGTTACTGTTTTGCTATAATTATAGAAACAGTTAATATGATGGGAAAAATAGAGGGAAAACCATCAGTGTTTATATTATTAATGACAATAATCACAACAGTAACAACTGACACCTGTCACTTATGTTTAATACTGAGGTTCAAGGTACTAACTCATTTGGGTTAGTAATATCCCCGTTTTGTGCCTATGGAAACCGAGACCTATCAAGATAGCTTGAGTAATTTCCCCAAAATTACATAGCAAATAAATACTAGAGCTGATATTTGAAACTGTTAGGACTGGGGAAACTTTCCCCTTACCCGTTAGTTCTTCTGACAGGTCGAATAATTCAAAAGGCATACAGCTGATTAATAGGAGAAAATCAAATTTTAATACATTCACAGGGGGAATTCACATAAGCATGAAAACTTCAAAGACAGTGAGGCAAAATCAGGTATATATGTCATTTTGGACTAAGGGCGAGGTAGGCAATTTACAGGTAGATGGGAAAGAGCTAACATTTGGGAAACAAATTCTTGCAGGGCCACCCAGAAACAGTGAGACACAGAAGGGGAACCTAGAACAAATTTTTGCTTGGATCCTATCTATCTGCCACACTTAATTCATATGTGCTACGGTGAATATGCTGAGGTTCTCTTCCCGAAGCAAGTTTTTCTGTCTGAATCTCTTTAGACAGGTAAGAGGAAAGTAAACACACACACACACACACACACACACACACACACACACTCTTCTTGAGTTTGTTGGGCTTTAATTGTTTTCAGCTCTAAATAATCTGCATGTCTGCGTGACACATTCTGGGGACCCTCACTCCTGACCCCCACAAAACCAATAGATGGATATCTGAATTCACTCTTAAATTTGCCAGGATATTATATGAAAAGTGCCTTTACCTAGAATAGAAAACTTATGTCATCTTTATGGAATCCATATATAACAGTATATAGTATAGAACTAGGGACAGTCCCCGTGTCCCGCCCCCCCTCCCCCAAATGAGCCTTACTTGTTGATATAATTTTAAAACAAAGAGCATACTTTTGTTTACTCCTTTGAAAGAAAGATGTCAGTTATATAATCTAGTTAGTTCTTTTAGACTGTTTATCTTATATTTTTATTGTTATATTCTGACTTGACTATGCTTCCCAGACTTGTGTCTTTGGTTTACTGTGCAGTAACTTACAGTGATTAGATTTTTATGTTTTCAGCACATTTCTCATAATGACTGTATTATAGCAATGAAGGCTGTCTGCTGCTGCCCAACAAAATACCCCAAAACTTAGCAGTTTAAAACAGCCAATAGTTATTATCTCATACATTTTCTGAGGCTCGGAAATCCACCAGGGGCTTAGTTGGATGGTTCTAGATTTTTTTTTAACTGTGAAAAAAATATATCACTTGTGAACAGTAGTTTATATTCCAGCTGTGGTAATATAAACTACATTAATATTGTTCATGATGAATTCTGGACCATGAATTTATTTTACCAGTGAATGCCAAATAAATACATGTGGTGTTAATGCTTTCATTAATCCAATTGTTAAGTGAATGTTGGTGTTCTGGGGCCCTTTCCTCTTTTCATTCTTAAAAGGCCATCTCATACAGAGCCGTAGCTTTAAATATGTCTATGCTGTTGACATAACAGATTTATATCTTCAGTCCCAAATGTTTCCTTTAAGCTTCAGAACCAAATGCCCATTAGATGTTCCCTTTGGGTAATCTCAAATGTCCAAAATTGAACCCTTGATCTCTTCTCCTCACTCCTTTAAAAATCCACTTGTCCTCACTTCAGTAATTGCTTACGCTGGAAATGGAGGGATCTTTGACTCCGCACTCCCCGACATCTAGTCCATTACAAGTCCTGTCGAGTGTTTTTGTGAAGTATATATTTTTTTTTTAATTTATTGGGGTGACAATTGTTAGTAAAATTACATAGATTTCAGGTGTGCAATTCTGTATCACATCATCCATAAATTACACTGTGTGTTCACCACCCAGAGTCAGTTCCCCTTCCATCACCATATATTTGATCCCCCTTACCCTCATCTCCCACCCGCCACCCCCCTTACTCTCTGGTAACCACTAAATTACGTTCCCCAGATTAATTTTCAAACCCCGTGGCCATCTTGTGGTCACCGACTGCCCTCCAATCCCCTCACCTTCCCCCCCACCCCCCACCCCTCCCGCCCATCTAGCAACCCTCAGTTTTTCCTCATTATGTTATGTTAAGTGAAATAAGTCAGACAGAGAAAGTACCATATGATCTCACTTATTTGCGGAATCTAAAGAAAAGAATAAGTGAATGAACTAATCAGAAACAGTTTTGGAGACAAAGACAAAGAGTGAAGTATATTTTGAATGCATCCTCTGTACCCCGCCCCCCGCCCCAATCTTAACTGCCATTTCCCCTCTTCTGAATGACAGTATCCTTCTCACGGGTCAATTTTCTTCTGTTTTTGTCCTCTGCAGTCCATTACATAGAAGTCAGAAAACTGCCTTCCCATCCCTCTAAGATTTCACCTCCTTCATGTGATCTTGCTTGACCTGGGCCTTGTCTTTTGTCTCTTCATCCTCGTCTCCCACCACACAAGCCCTCATTCTCAACACTTCCTAACTTTGCTCCTCCGTGCCTCAGGATCTTTGCACAGGCCGTTCTTATGCCTAACCCTCCACACACACACACCCCTCCCTTTATTTACATGGCTAACTCTTTTATTCTTCAGATCTCAACTTAAATGTCACTTTTCATCATTATTTCCGTCAACCTCTCCATCTAGCTTCGATTAGATCACTACCCCATGTCCCATCAGGACTTAGCACTTTTCTTTCTTTGCATGTACTACAAGTTTTGAACATCATTTGTATTGCCTTGTTTGATATCTGAATATCTCAATTGTCTTGTTTAATGACTCTGAACTTCGTGAAAGCTGAGTCTATTTTGCTTTCATCACTATATTCTTGGTATCTAATAACAGAATCATGCATATAATAAGCACTTAACAAATATTTAGTAAATAAATTAATAGGCAATGGCAAGAACACACAGGACTTCAGAGTTGGAAGGAATCTGATGAGTCATTTAATTTGTCTCTTCTTGTTTCCATTCTGCCTGCTGTGTCCTTGACAGAGGTGCATTCACACTAAGACCCTGGTTCTTTCTGCTGTATCTCAAGTATAATCATTTCTCTGTCCTTTGCATTCCTGTCATTCTTCTTCAAAGTGTTTAAGAGGCCTGACCAGGTGAAATAAAGTAAGATGGGTCCTTAACGTCTTTGAGTATGCAGTGTGCTTCAATCAATTCTCAATGAGATTGCCATCATGTCTTAGCAATTTATCATAAGCGCTGATGCGTAATGAGCTTGTAATCAGCTAAACCCATTTTTCTTCTAAAGATTAGGGATTTCCCTTGTTAGCTTACAAATGAGACATTTGAAACCATTGTACCTTTAGCCTTTCTTTGGCTGATAGCTGTTCTCCGTATAAGTTACTATGGTTTTTTAGTCTATAACAATTTCTTGCAGATGGGATTGTCATGGGTAGCACCTGTTACTTCCTGTGCCCGGTTGGCAAGTTGTGTCATAAACATGTATGAGATGAGGGAAGTTATATTGAGCATCTGCTCTGTTGCAGGCCCTCTAAAATACTTAACAATGTATAGTTTACGTTATATAATATACATAAAATATCTAGCAAGGCAATCAGTATAGGGTAGCAGTTAACATCTGGACTCTGGAATCATATCTTCTTTTTTTTTTCCTAAACGCCTGTGTACCCCAGGACCTCATGCTGCACCCAGCAGACAGAGTAATCCAGGGAGTAACTTACTATTTTTTTAATTTTTAGGGGATTATTGGGGAACAGTGTTTTTTTTCCAGGACTTATCTGTAATATGAACTCAAACAATGCTGTTGGTGAATAAGTGAGTGAATGAGTAAATAAGGGAAAATATTGTGAGGGGGTGAGAGCTAGAGGGAGGCAGAAACAAGGCCAGGGTTTTTGGTATGCGTGCGTGGCTGGTCAGAGAGTGCCACCCCTCACTGTGATGGCAAGTGGAGGGAGAAGAGGCAGGTCTGCAGTGAGAAGGACAGTTAATGAGTTTGATTTACGCAGGTGGAGTACAATCCTATGCGAGATATTTACTAGGCAAATAGAAGGAAAGAGAGCTAGGACTGGACATATATTGGAAGTTCCTTTTGAATTTGAAACCTGGAACAAGCATCCCTAGAATCATAATTGTATAAAGTCAAGTTTTCCCAAAAAATGCTATTGTCATATTATAGATGTATTTCTGTAATTATCTTAGACTTTGCATCTTATTCGTTCAGCATTATGTAGATGGGAAGCACGTTAATTTTATAGTAGGGACGTGAGAAATTATAGAGATTTTAGAAATAAGCCCTATATAAAATGTATAATATAAATGACATCTCACTGTAAACCTTATTTCCTTAATACTGGAAGTGCCTTTGGAGTTCTAATTAACATCAGAAATTCTTAAGTAGATAAAATAGAAAGCTCAGGTTATTTATGGTAGAAGTTATGCCAGGGGTAGTTGTGTCGTAAATGAATAAAATATTTTTAATTCAGGAATATTCAGGCTGAAGTCAATAAAATCAGAATGCCTGAGCCAATAGGATGGGGGAAACAGAATTATATGCACCTTTGTACAAACTAGCCTTTTTTTCTCTTACCTATTTAACTTTTATAATTGCTGAGCCTTAATTGGAGAGCTTATATTTCCCATCATTGATCATTAAAAGCTCAGTTTTATCCTAATAAAGTCAGATTTGCAGTATTTTAGGAAAATAATTTTATTTAAGATACATTTCTGTTAGTTTTGCTTTAATGATAAAGTATACAGCATACTTAAATGTGTGATTTTCTAGGTAGGCTTTTTCTTCTATCCATAGAATAAATTATTTATTGGAAAGATTCAAGATATTTTTATCACATCTAAGACTTGGAAGATTATTAATGAATAGTTTACTATTTTAAATTCAACTTTTTTTGTTTTATTCTTAACATACTTAGAATTTTTCTTGGTAATAACAAAGTAATTACAGCAGCCAGAAAAGACTATTATTTAGTGCACTTACCTTGTTTTACAGATGATTAATCTAAGGTCATGAGAGGTAATAACCTATTACTAAATTATTTTAAGTTTTTGCATTACAGTGCCTTTTTTAGAAAAACAAATATAGCTTTAATCTTTAAAAATATATTTCATTGTTTAAAGTTATGTTTGTGCATTTGTTTTCCTCTCTTTGTTTTTGAAAACCTTCTCAGCATTCAGTCATATTCATTACCTTCTTCATATGTTTATCTTTCAGGAGTCAGGAGAAAGCAGTGGAAGTTGGAGTCATTGTCAAGTGATTGAGACCTTTTACAAGAAAAGCTCATTGAATAAAAGTCATTTAAATTAGTGACATAACAAGACCAGGTGCCAGTGTACACGAAACATTAAAATTGAACAATGACTCAGCTATATATTTACATCATACTATTGGGAGCCTATCTGTTCATCATTTCTCATGTTCAAGGTAACCCAGTGTTCATTTAAGCAATCCTGTATCTTTCAAATAATTTATTTCTGTATATTAAAAAGTACTCATTCTTAAAATTGCTCTTTCAACTCATGTCGCTTTTTGAACAGTGAGGCCCAGTATAGCAGCATAATTTTTTAAGTAAAGAGGCAAAAACCAAATATGCCAAATAATTTTTGAACTTGACTGTGATAGAAACATTTTCAAGTACTTGTAAAATCTCAGCCTCTCTGAACCTATCCCCTTATCTGTAACATAGGCGTTGTGTAAGGATTAAATGAGATAAAGAAAGTATAAAATACAGTACCTGACCTGCTAAGGCACAGGGTAGTAGGTACTCAAGACTTAGCCTTAAAATTCCTATCTCCTTTAAAATACAATGAGGAACAAATATGAATAATTTAAAAAATCATTCCATTGTTGTTAAAAGACTTCAGAAATATAAATGGCACTTGTGTGTACTGAATACTAAAATTTCTTCATAAAGTACTCAAAGTTTTATTTATGACCAGTATTGTAGTTTTACTACTGTGTATTCACAGCTTAGAACTCCCCAACAGGAAGTTATCGTGCAACTCTTAGGATCAGGTGGACTGTATTTGCACATGAACTTTTCCTGTATGGTTTAATTAGAACAATATTTTAAACTGAAGAGAGAGTACTGTTTTGCAAAAGGATTTTAGGTAGAACTTATTGGACATCTGATTTATCTTAAATTTATGACTTTACAGATTGCTCTTTCATAATGTTTTGTTCACAGTGATAATGGATTAATGTCTACTAACACGAAGAAGTATGATTAACAACATACATCTTTTGTCATTTTTCACTTTAAAGAATGAACATAATAATGAATTCTGTAGCTTCTTTGTATTTTTTCTTAGGTATAAATACCCTTTATTATTATTACCATGCTCAGAATACAGAGCCCTCTTGCAAAAGGCCACTTTTAAAATGAAACTTACATTATTTAATAAAACACCTTTATTTTGGTATCTACTGTTACATGCCTGTTGATTAGCATCAACCAAAGCTATCATAGTTTTGAAGATGAGTTAAATTAATAGTAACATTTATATTTGCTACCTCACTCCCAGGGAATCTCTATTTGGTATTAAAAAATTTTTAAATCTATATCGATCACACAGAGGTAATGTGATACAAGATTCTCATTCCCCACCCTGATTCAAGTTGTTCTATAATGATCTTTTTTAGATAAAATAAATTGGTAATTATCACACATAAGCGAAAAATCTTAGTAAGAATTTATCTGATAAACAGCAAAATTTGTTGTATTTCCTTTCAAAACACATTAGTTTGTAGTTGCTTCAAATGGTAAGATAAAAATATTTGCTCTTAAAGAAAAGAAAGAACTAGAACCAATGTAGGAAAAATGTTATTTCTGAGTGATTACTAAGAAGGATTACAGAGTAGTGTTAATGGAAATAACTGTGACTTTAGTTCCAACTTTATCTTGAATTATGTCTTGGGAAAGTAAATTTTTCTGTACCTTGGTTTCCTTGTTAGAAAAATAGAAGTAGTAGCAATTATCCTAAACATAAACAGGAATATTTTGAGCATCGAATGTTAACAATATAGATTGAAGTGCTTTTACATTGAGATAAATGTAATTCTGTTACTCAAGTAACAGAAGAATGAGTGGTCCGATATTAACATCTGATAGATATTAACATCTGATAAATATTTAGTCCTTGTTTTTGACTTGGTCACAAATTTTTTAAATGGATTTTAGCTTTAAGTAAAAATTGCCCAACAAACAGTGACTTAAACATACAGACATTTATTTTTTTACATAGTAGATATTTTCTGGTGTTCATTCAGTAGTTGAGTAGTATCAAGGTTGATATCTCTGTAATTTTCTTACCTTTACCCTCTTGGTTACAAAATGGCTACTATTATTTGCATTGGAGGAAGGAAAACTGGCAGAAGGGCCAGCACTTGCGCCAGCTGGACTTTATATATCAGGAAAGCAAAAGTGTCCCCAGAAACTAATGCCCGGACTTTATCTTGTTTTATTGGTTAAACCAAGACAGTTGCTAGAGCTACTGGAAAACTGCGAAATAGGATTGTCACAGTCAGCTTAGGTTACTATCTTAAATCCATTCCCTAGGGCTGGACACATTTCCCCCCAGACAAAATCAGAGTTCTGTTAGCTAAGCAGATGGAGAAAACAGATATCCATTGGGCAACTAAAAGGGTCTGGAACAGCTTTTCTCTCCTTTATTAATTAAGATGTTTTCAGCTATAAGTAACAAAAACCCAAAATAAACAAAAGCTTAAACAATAAGGAAAATGTAATATCACACATCAAAAACTCTGAACATACGGGCACTCCAGTTAGTTAATTCTTTGGCTCATCACATTCTTTCTCTATTTCATGGTGCTGTCCTCTGCATAGCAATGTAGCCACAGGTTAATGCACTTCATGGCCACGCTGGCTGCTGAGGGGACAGACATCACATGCAGATGTATTGGCTTCAAGTTGGCGGTATTCAGTGGAGGAAGAGGGATGTATGTCTCTTTACTTGGTAAAGAAATGTTTCCCCAGGCACCTCCCCCACTCTCCCCCCAACAGACTTCCTTCTAATTGTATTGGGCAGAATTTATTACATGCTCTTATGTAAACAATGGTAGGGGGATTGGAACTAAAATTGTTAGATTAGACAGACAATTGTCTCTACTGAGGGTAGGGCTGTGCTTCCCTGAATCAACGTGAAGGAGGGGCAAACACTTCAACAAAAAAAGTGCATTCATGCGTGTGTGTGCTTGTGTGTGTGGTGGGTGTTGCCAGCAAGATAAAGGGGAGTAGAATAACTAAAGTATCTGTTGTAGACCACCACATTTGTCTACCTAACACCATACACACCCCTCTCACATGCATCTACTAAAAATGCTGATGTTAGTGTGAAATACTCAGTTTCTCCTCAAAGGGATTCATAACCCAGAGTTTCATCCCTTAGTGCACTCAGCTACTAATCCAGGACTTCTGGGTAGTGTGTATCCTCCTCCATCAGATCCAGATGTGACACTTCATGATCCAGCAGTGTGCAGCTGAAAGAGAACTTATCGATGCCCAACATACCCAGTATGGAATGATGAAGAACAAGTAGGATAAGTACTAGCTAAGCTCCCAGTCGAGGAAGGAAGACTTGGAAACACCTTCAGTAGTCACTGCTCACTGCACACGGATTAATGGGAACCACTGTTGTTGATTACCTCGCACATGCAATGCCTTGCTATCCCATTAGTCTCCAACTCTTCTGTCTTTTACCTTCTGATTCTTATTGTAGATGTTTTATCTTAAGGATGGGGGAGGGGTTCTTCTTTTAGATACAAAGGAAGGCACTATGGATTGCTGGGGAAGTAGGAAAATTGTTTAGCCAGGAATGAGTCTAATAAAATCATTGATGCTAAAAGTTGCTATTAATGACAAAGGAGCATGGTATAAATGTCCCTGCGTATAGTCACTTGTATCTTTCAGCTCTTTGTCTCTGTATTTATATATTTATTTGTGTGTGTGTGTGTGTGTTTCTAAGCATATAAGCTATTAAATATTTTTTGCATGTGTTTTGAAATATAACCTGCAGCCCCAGCCCACCCAGGCCTCTTAATTTTATACTTTTTAAATACAGGACTTGTGCATAGAAAGACATTGGCATGTTCTGGGAACTGACAGGAGGCCAGTGTGCCTGAGCATGAGGAGAGGAGGTGCTGGGAGTTGGTGTTGGAGAGACACATCAGGTCCAAAGCCTGCTGGGCCTCAGTAGGCACAGTGAAGGATGTTGGATTTTGTTCTGAGTGCATATGAAGCCATTAATTGCTTTTAAGTAAGGGAATGACGGGATCCGATTTATGTTTATAAGATAACTGACTGCTAAGTGGGAAATGGATTGGGGAGGCCAAGAACTGTAGTGGAGAGATCAGTGTGGAGATTCTTATCTTGGAAGTGGCATGATATAATGGGCACAGGTGATAGCAGTGGAGCTGGAAGTTTATTGTGGAGGTGGAGTCAGAAGCCTTGAGGACCAGGTTTGAGGAGAAAAGAAACGAGTTCCATTTTAGACAAGTTAATTTTGAGATACTTAAGCAAGTCAAGGCTGGAGGGATAGATAAATCAAGGAACCATCAACAAAAAGATTCGTTTAAACCATGGAGATGGTTTAAATGGTGCCGTTACCCAGGGAGGGAGTGCAGGGGGGCGTTGCGAGGTATGTGTCTTTGCCTCTGCCTGGTGAATCTTACAACTTCAAGGTGTGCCTCAGATTTCATTGCTTTTGACACCCTCGGATGAGTTTGTGTTACTGGCTCCTTTATTTACATAGCACCTTTGTATTATATCACTTCACATTGTGTTTATTTTTGTGCTTGTCGCTCCTCCCCTCTTTGCCTGGTTCCAAGTTTCTCAAAGACGAGATCAGTTTCCAGAATTCAAAACCTTGCCTACACATAGTAAGCCTCTAATTAGTGCTTTGTTAAATAAATATTTGAGATGATATAAATCCCAGATGCAAATTATTGTATGAAGATTTTTATCTCCTAAATTCAAATAATTTTCTAGGAAGTTATATGTACTAACCATCACATAACTTTGAATTTTTTAGGTATCAGTGATTTTTTAATATATCAGTTCTTAGTAATATTTTCATTTGCATACTATTTTATATTTAATTAAGCCTTTTATTATACATTCATTTGATTTGTATAGTCTCTTGGTTTGAATTGGGCAGGTATTATTACCATTTTTAATTAAGTACTGAGGTTCAGAGAGTAACTTATCTGTGGACATAATCGGGACTTGAACCCTTGCCTTGACTTTATTTTTACTGTTATTTCTTCCACACTATACTGCTTTTTCTATGTATCATTAGATTTTTGAAAAGTCAATTGCATGGGATATATTGCCATTTGTTCTCTGTAGCTGAATTGATACTTCTTTCTGTTACTGTAATAGAATTTTAAAGCTATTAAGAGACCTCAGATATCCTTTAGTCCTACGGTCTTATTGAGTAAATCATGCCTAGAGAAGAGACAGGGCTTATCCATGATCATCCAGCTAGCTAAACTACTGTAGAACCATGGTAGACCAAACTCGAGGTCTCTTCATTTCCAGCTCAGTGATTTCTTCCCTTCCTGCCCCATCACAGTTGACATTCTTCCTATAAATGAGGTCTTTAAGTTTTGTAGTAATTTAGAGGATTAACTGAAGATTATTAAAATTCAAGGTATGGAATCGTTAAAATTTAGCAGCACATTCTTTTCCTGTTATCAATGTGTATATATGTGTTATTTTTTTTCTTTTCAATAGTTCTTCTCACCAGTATGGCTAAATTTAAAGTCACGTCCACATTATTAAGGCTTGAACCACTTAATTAACATTTGTAATTAAATACATACCCAATTCTCTTAACTTCCTACTTATTTGGCTCTGCATTTTATTCCCTTGAGATCAACCCTACAAACAATAGCCTGGTCAATTTCAGCTGCTTCAGACCAGAGGAAGGAATTACTAAAACATTGTTTTAGTTCTGTTCTACTTTCAGCCTGAAAGATTCAGTACCAAATATGACAGTATCTGTCATTTGAAGCTACTAGACTAATGCAAGAATAACCTTCAGTTTCTGGCAGCATAGTCTGCATTTGAACCAATGACCTTAAGATAAAAGGCACCAGATAACGTGATTAGTCGCCGTGCTCTCACAATTACCTTACTTAAGCAGTTAAAGTCCAAAGCAAGAAGCTTAGTAACTCCACTTCCACACAGAGGCACAAATAAAGGACTTACTTTTTTAAAGCTAGTCACAAGTTTTGAACTAAAGAGTTATAAGAAAAGAAACATAATTTGTCTGTTTCAATGATTGGAAGCAATCTCAGCCTTCCCTGAAATTGCTTCAACGTACCTTTCTTAAAAGCTAGGACCATATTCTTCCTTGTGCCACTCTTGTTAGTATTTCACTAGTGTAAAAATTGTGACATAGTCACCTCCATATATCCCACAATATCTGGGATAGTAATTTTTTTTTTCTTAATTAAAATTTATTGGGGTGACAATGGTCAACAAAACTAGTTTTCAAGTGTACAATTCTATAATACATCATCAATATATCACATTGTGTGCTCACCACCCAGTCAGTTCTCCTTCCATCACTGTATATTTGACCCCTTTACCCTCTTCTGCCATCCTCCCCATCCCCCTTACCCTCTGGTAACCACGAAATTGTTGCCTGTGTCTATGAGTTTTTGTTTCTTTGTTTGTCTTGTTCCTTTGTTGCCTTCAACTTTATATGGCATAGTAATTCTGTGTATAATATAATAGGTTATTAATAAATGTCTGTTGTGTGAAATTTATTTTTAATTAAAGAAACACATTAGCTACAATTACTGTGATAAGAAAACTTAGAAGCTTTTCCTCATTGAAAACTAAAATCAAAGAATTAACTTTTCAGAAATGGTTCATTTACAAATTTCCTATGTGATTACAGGGCAGAATCTAGACAGTATGCTCCATGGTACTGGGATGAAATCAGACTCCGACCAGCAGAAGTCAGAAAATGGAGTAACCTTAGCACCAGAGGACACCTTGCCTTTTCTAAAGTGCTACTGCTCAGGACACTGCCCGGAGGATGCTATTAATAACACGTGCATGTAAGAACTTCATGCTGTCTTTTTGCACTTAGTGCTATTTTAAGAATTGTTTACATTGTCTAAGGTTTGTTTTTTTTCCCTTAACTTTATATCCTGTCTTTCCAAAGAGCCAAAAAGCTTTTTGTACTGTATATAGGAACATTTATTACTATTAAGTTACTTTCTTAGAATAACATTGTAATGTAGCTTGTTAAACGAGATAAAAGGAATCTGCTGTTTGTTTAACATTTTGAGTTTATTTAATCTTTTTGTCATAAAGTTATTGATACTCATTATAGAAAACTTTGAGATTACCAAAAAGAAAACATGAAAATTCCATTAAAACCTTGTAATTAATTCTAAATTGGCTGAATATTTAATTACAGTAATTTTATGTTATCTTCTTACAAGCAAACTCCCCAATCTAAATATGATTTCTATAACCATTTTAATTTTTCTACTTAATTTTATGTTAGTTATTCAACACATTTGTATATGATCATGTAATTCTATTCCATATTTGAAGAATTGGTTTAATTGACCAAAAAAAGAATTCCTTGAACAACTCAGTGTCATCAGTCAATTAATTGATGAGGTAATTAATAATTACCTTTTATAAAGGTAATAATCAATGTCTTCTTTTATACTTTTCCTAACTGTTGTACTATCTTTGAATATGACCAGAAGTAAAGCATAAATGATTATGTGTAAAATCTTGAAATTATATGATAGTTCCTCACATCTTAAATGTGTTTGTCCTCTGGTGGTGGTTGTCTTTATTGTGACATACTGCCTCTGACAGACAGGTGATCTGTCATAGGGGAATGCTCCCCACTATGTCATCAGGTAACTTCTTGCCAAAATTCTTGTCTGCAGCGCCTGCCCGATATGTGTAGGGTATTTGCTAGTGGCTGAGTAATCTGGAATATAACTAAATCATCAATTTTAACAGAATTTCACCCTACAATTAACATTTTTTCCTTAATAAAAAATGAATAATCGTGAAAGATTTTTTGAAGTAGAAGCAGTACACTTACTGATATGAACAATAAGGGGCACACAGAAAGCTTTTATTAATAGAAGTTTTTTTCTATCCATTACAGTCTAAATGAATATATTAGGGGAAAAACTCCTGCATACTATTATTAAAATTATAAAATTTCATTAAATGCAAATACATTTATGCAAATTTTTTGAAAAATCAGCTATCCAAAAGGTCTCTCCTTTTTTATGTTTAATGAAAAGTGCCTCTCAGGATCTTAGTCAGTCTGTTCTTCCCAAATATACTTTGTCATTGAATCTGTTTTTATGTTTCACAGGAAAGTTTGTTTTTATTTATCATTGTATAAAGTAGGTGAATACTGAAAATCTTATGGATTAAAAAAAAAGTTATTTTTAAGTATATTTTTAAAAATTACGGTGATTTCATAGAATTGTTCAAATGAGCTTTCTGCGGTCACGAGACTAATTAGCGAGAAGTTGCCTAATAATTCATATTTGGAGGACTTGTTTAATAGAAATCCTTTTCTACCTTCCTAGGGTTCTTACTGGACCTTTAGGTTAGTTCTGATGTGACAGCTTTCATTTGTCTTAAAACCCATGCAATTTGCCAAAAAATCACATGTGAATATAATTCTAATTTAAAAAATCCCATCAGTATCTGGTCCCATTCAAACTCAGATTTAATTAGTACATTCTGATATGAAGTTAGATATTTTGGGTTTTTGTAGTTTTTAATTTTTTGTTTGTTTTTTTCTTTTAGAACTAATGGGCATTGCTTTGCCATCATAGAAGAAGATGACCAGGGAGAAACCACATTAACTTCAGGGTGTATGAAATATGAAGGATCTGATTTTCAGTGCAAGGTAAGATCAAATTTGGGGCCTGTGGAATAAAGAAGGGGGTCCACATGAAAAGCACTGACTTCCCCTAGGAGAAGTGTGCCTGGTCGGCACATTGCTGTGTGTTCTTGTCAGCAAATATGTATACTGACGTATACTGGGGGAAACTTAGCTCTTACTCAGGTAATACGATTGTGGTCATTGAAGTTCCAGCTTATTTTACTTTAAAAAAAAGTTTAAAATCATCCTGTTTCTAAATTGTTACGGCTGCAGAAAAGGACACCGTCACGCTTATTTGTGCATTATAAAATTGATGGACAGTAACCTTTAAGGTGATGGGCAGTAACCTTTGCATCACTCTGAGACAACTTAGAAATGGTAGGTTCTTCTAAGGAGATTTCAGTGGAGTGATTTTCACAGCAGCAACAAAGGAATCAAAGGATCGGTAATAGTTTATGCACATCCTGACGATGTTCTTGGTTATAAACCTAATCTATTCAAAATTCTGTGTAGTAATTTTGCCCCAGGGGATCCTGCCAGTGTTCTTGAAACAGCACTGTTTGTGTACACATTTAAGCCTTGGCTATTTTAGAAAATTATTCGAATTATTAAGAAATTCTGAGGATTGATAGAAACCTTAAAGGTTATATGCTTCAACCTCTTGGCTAATGTTTGGAATCCACCCCAACCAACACACACACACACACACACACACACACACACACACACACAGTGTGCATTGATTTTGCCATCACAGGAAGATGACCAGGGAGAAACCACATTAGCTTCAGAGTGTATGAAGTACACAGTGCACCCCATTTATTTTCTATGTACTATACCTCTTAGTGACGGACTCATGACCTCCCAAGACCATCCATTTCATCTGTAAAATGACCTGACTTGATCTTTAGAAAGATTTTCCTCCTCATGACTGCATATCTGTCTTCCTTCCTAAGCCTCTTTGGTCCATAGAGAACAAATCTAATCCCTCTTTAACATGATAGCCCTTTACTGTATGAAGCAAGTTGCTTTTGTCCTGCTTTCCTCCCCATATCCTCCAGACTTTGCCCAATGAAAATCACACTTCACAATGCCCTCCTCAGCTGCTCCTCATATGATCAGCTGTACCTCCGTTTTCTCAGGGTAACATGCAGAGTTGAGGGTGGTCTGACCAAGAAGAAAGCAGACAATAAGTAACTCCTTTCCCTTTTCGTAAGTGCAGCCAAATCTCACGTTAGGTGCTGACTGTCACCCCATATTCTTGAAACATACTGAGCTTTTTGTCAGCTGAGATCCCCATGTCTTGCACTCACACTGCCACTGAGTCCCATCTCTTCGATTCTCTATTGGTAGTGTTGGTTTCTTGATACAAATAAGGAGATGGGCATGGAATGAGTTTGTTATACAGTTGTCACATACTTGTCTGTGTTGTATTTCATCATGTTAGAATTAGTCTTTTGCTGTAATTTGTTAGGATTTGGGGGGATGCTAATTTGGTTGTTTCTTCCAGTTTTATGCCATTTGCATATTTATCAACCACACATACTATACATTTTTAATCACTTAAAAAACATTGGAGATAGAGCTATGGTTAGAGCACCGAGCTCAGCAGTAGTAACCAGTATCGTGCAGGCCTCCTGAACTAGGAATGTCCCAAACTGGAGTGTCCCAAACTGAATTCACCAATATTAGTTAGTTGTTAAGCTTGACAGTCTGTGTTCCAATCCATATGCTGCCTCTTACTAGCTGTGAAACTTGCAGGAAGGTTCTTTACCCTTGTTGTCTCATCTGTGATGTGGTTATTGTAAGGATCAGATGAGATAGCACATATGTAAAGAGTTTAGCACTAGCACAGTTGGCACATAGTAAGGCTTAATATATGTGAGCTTTTAGCATTTTAGCTTTTAGCATGTATCTGAGCAGCTTTTAAGCTGAGTTACACATATTCCTGGGTACACACAGGCTGCGTGTCACAGATCACATTGACATGTGAACAGTTTATTTTTATTTTATTTTATTTTTAGTGGGGAATATTGTGGGACAGTGTGTTTCTTCAGGGCCCATCAGCTCCAAGTAGTTTATCCTTCAATCTAGTTGTGGAGGGCGCAGCTCAGCTCCAAGTCCAGTTGCTGTTTTCAATCTTTAGTTGCAGGGGGCACAGCCCACCGTCCCATGTAGGAATTGAACTGGCAACCTTGTTGTTGAGAGCTCTGTGCTCTATCCAACTGAGCCATCCGGCCGCCCCTCTGGAAGTTCAGCGGCAGCTCAGTGTCTTCAATCTAGTTGTGGAGGGCACAGCTCACTGGCCCATGTGGGAATCGAACCGGCAACCTTAGAGCTCGTGCTCTAACCATCTGAGCCATCCATCCAGCCACCCCTTAAGGGAATCATTTTACAGATCCTAAACTTCTATAGGTCATATTGCTTACTATTCATCTGCCTAAGAACAGAACCTCTCAAGCAATTTCTTTTTTCTTTCCTCCCTTTTCACAATTTACAAATCAAAGGCCTGGGATTAAAACCTCAAGTTTCCAATCAGTGTTGTAATATGAAATCTAAGTAACACTGTGGGGAACTTGGGAATATCAAATATGTTTGCATGTCAGGTGGTTTTCAGTTTCCAAAAAAAGGAAAATAGAAAACAGGAATAAAATTAATTCTGACCCTTCTCATTCTAGCAGTAACTAATATTTCTCATTCTAGCAGTAAGTAATATTTATCTTCATTAAAATACTAACAGTAAAAGAAAAATTTACTGGAAAGGTATGAGACAGATGGAAATTTAATTAAAAATTTTTTTTTTTAAATTTCCATGTGTCTCATACCTTTCCAATAAAATATTTTTACTTTTAGTATTTTAATAAAGATAACATATATTGTTTTGATCAATTTTATACTAATAATTGTGATGATAAATCAAACCAGAACAATATTTTAAAACTTAAAGACATATTGTCACAGGAAATAAAATACACTAATTTGTATTTACATATATTTATTTTTTGATATGGAGAATTATATATTAAAATATATTACATTGGGTCATAATTATTGTGGGAGATGTGGAAAGGAATTCAAGGACAAAAAGGAACATTAGAATTTCTAATTGTTGAAGCATTTGTTAATTTTTTTAAATAATGATAATGAGTGTCAATTTGCTATGTTATTTAGATTCTACTATATAGATTTAAAATGATGTAACAGTTTTATGTTAAACGTTATTGTGTATAATAAGTCAGAAATCATTAGTATATTCTTTGCAGTTATTTATGATGACAAATGTTAGGTGTCAGCCTAAAATGTGAAGGGGATACGTTGTTTTTCAAAACTTATTTAATGGTGACACAAGCAAGAAATTTTAACTTCACTTGTCTAACTTTCTGTATATCTTCCTAATATCATTGTCCATTTCTCTAGCACCTACCAGAGGGGAACAGCTCTTTTAATTTTGTCCTAAGCCTTTTTCTCCCATTGCTTTTACATACTGCCAGGTTTGAATCAGAACAGATTCAAATGATAATCACCACACTTTGCCCAGGCCTTGATTTTCCCTCCCCACCCCTCCACCCCACCACCCACCCAATCTCTGTTGTTAAATACAGCTTATTCTGTTTCTTCCTGTAGGATGAATTATTTCTCAGAAACCACTCTGCCATTCCTTATAATTTGGCTTCAGTTTCTTTTTCATGTACCACTCCCTCACCTCCTCCCACCCAAGCTCAGTAAATCTCTTGTCATGAATGCCAAGTGAGTTTTTCCCCACAAGGATTTTTATTACCCACATAAATCTGGAGATACAAATGGACTTGGTTGGAAGAGGAGAGTGGGGAAGGTTGTGTCACCAACTTCATAATCTAGACACACCTGACTTGCCTATCCAGTTACCCTACATAAAAGAAAGATATGAGGTGGGTCTGATGTTGTCTATTCTTAGTGAAACTACATAAGCGTTCATGGCTTATTCTAGAATCTTGACCAGGATCCATGTCAGGTTCACTAAAGGAAGAATTAATTTGTTGAATATTTACTGTTTGCATTTAATATATGAAGTACTTGGTGTATGGTACCCCATTTCCTCCCAGTTACCTTGTAAGACAGATATTAATATTTTTTATCCTCCATTTTAAAGCAGGAGAAACTAAAACCCAGAAAGAAGTAAGTTCATTGCTCAGAGTCACAAAGTTAACAAGTGGCAAAGGTAGAATTTAAGCTATTTTAATCCAAAGCCCTCGGGTTTTTTCTGTAATACTGTGCTACCTCCCATTTGTTATTGGCAAAGTCTATTTTCTTTTTCCTTTTTAAAGAAAGGGAGTATAACATTTAGCTATCTAGTTTCCAATGTTCCTCGTTTTTAAAATCTTTAAATCATACCTGTCTTTCAGGCATCTCACAAGTGCTCTCATCTTCCTGGGATATAATTCACCTAGCTTAGAAGATACGAACTCATACAGAATACAAAAACATTGCAGGATCTCTTCATACATCTGGGATGTCAATTCCCTCTTACTGGGGTTTGGTCTATCTTCTTCATTCCTATAATCATCCTTGAGACAGAAGACAGAAACAAAACAGGAGTTGAAGAAATACACATTTTCTTTCTCCTTCATTACTTACTGTCTTGTCAGTAACACATTCATGGTGATTTGTCTTCCAGCACCACCAAAATGAACAAAGTGAACCTTTCTTTTTTCTTTACATTTTCTCTTCTGTAAGGCTAAGCTCATTTTGAACTTCAGCCTTCCTGGAACTGTTCTTGGATGCTTGACACTTCTTTTATTCATCTGTTGTATACTGATTATTCCACCCTTTATGTAAGTGTTTTTCTAGATCTTGAATTATTTCAGAGTCACTAATGTAACTCCTAACATTTTTCTCTTTCTCCATGATCAATTGTCAAAAAGTAAAAAACTTAGTTAAATGTAAAACTTGTCGGTTTGGAAGTTTCCAATGATCTTGACCCATCTTCTGTGATAAAATCTCAAGTTATGGATTTACATTCACATTTTTAAAGAAATACCTGATTATACTGAGGTTTTTCTTTTCTGGCCATCTGATATTTAAGAATAACCTGGTCAATTTCTGCCAATATTCTTGCTACTTTTATAATGACAAACAGGTCTTTTGTGTGGTACAAAAATGGCAGTTCTCCCAGGTAGTGCTGAAATGTCAACATTCAAGTTAAGAATTTGTCAAGTGCCACACTGTTAGTCAAATGAAACTTCACACATAATTGTTGATAATCTGTTCCCATGACTATAATTTTTGCGCTTATTTTCTGATCTATTAGGATACATTTGATATCTGGTTGGTGGTCTCTAAAAAATTCTCAACAACGATGTTTTTATATTTGTCCCTTTTCCTCACCACGTACACATATGCTTCAACTTACTTCCACATCCAGTTCGTTAGTTTCAACATAGTTGTTATATCCAGAATCTACAGTATCTTCTACCGACTTGAATACCTTTCCTAATTTGTCTTGTCTTTGGCCTAAGACAGCGTCCACTCTTTAGTCTGATCTTGTTTCATCCAAGTTTCAGTATTACTGTGAGATCATATTTACCCTCGTTTATCACTGTAATCAAATGTGTTACTTATGATTTTTAGGGAAAGATCTCATGGCTTTAAATACTAGTAAACTAAAAAAAATTAATAGTAATACGTTAAGATATGCCAAAGTTTGGTGGAAAATACTTATACACTTTTGTTTATCTGCAATTAAGTTATGGTCTAGTGTTCTAACATACCATTCACGTACATACGTTCCCCTTAAGAAAAACCATTTCAGGTCAGCTGAATGGCTCAGTTGGTTAGAGCGTAAGCTCTGAACAACAGGGTTGCCAGTTCGATTCCCTCGTGGGATGGTGGGCTGCACCCCCTGCAACTAAAGATTGAAAACGGCGACTGGACTTGGAGCTGAGTTGTGCCCTCCACAACTAGATTGAAGGACAACTACTTGGAACTGATGGGCCCTGGAGAAACACACTGTTCCCCAATGTTCCCCAATAAAAATTTTTAAAAAACAACAAAACCATTTCACAGTCTTCACAACTGTAAACTATTTCAGCACAAATTCTAATTTTTCAATAACCTCTTTTTTATACATAAAATGTACAAGTCCGTTTTGCTCACTGAGTTAGGAATCATATTTGATAAATATTTTTAAACATTCATTATCAATTTAGTATGTCAAACCATTTCTAATTTTATCATTACTCTTCCTCTAGGATTCACCAAAAGCCCAGCTACGCCGGACAATAGAATGTTGTCGGACCAATTTGTGCAACCAGTATTTACAACCTACACTGCCCCCTGTTGTTATAGGTAGGTTAGCTGAGAAAAGTGTGATTATGACTCTCGGTAAAATATTTTCTGTTTTTAACAATAAGTAAGCTATCTAGAATTTAACACTACAAATTATTTTTCCCTTTTAATAAGATGTGAAAGGTCATATGTTTACTTTATTGTTTACTTTCATTGTCAGGTCCATTTTTCGATGGCAGCATTCGATGGCTGGTTGTGCTCATTTCTATGGCTATCTGCATAATTGCTATGATCATCTTCTCCAGCTGCTTTTGTTACAAGTAAGAAGATAATTATTTGGATGCAAAATATTTTGTTGAACATTAGATATAAACAGTTGTTCTTAAAGCCAGTGGGCAGAAACCATTGGCTACTAAATGTAATTCAGAAACCATTACGTTGCATTCTCTGGTTAGATCTCCTTTAGTTAACTAGATTACAGTTTTCTTAAGGCAAAAGAGGATCTTACTACCAATCATTTAATTGGACACATCTTTATATTTCTCGTTATGTTCATTAGTACTTATGATTTTCTTATTTATGGTATATTGAAATTCTATGTCTGAATATTTAAAACCTGTCCCAAGAAACCAACTATATTATCATTTTTCAGTTATTTGGGCCTTAAGAATTGTTTGCATTTAGTCATGATTTCAGAAGAAGTCAAAAGAGAAGAGTAATGAGAGGAGGACATAAACTTCAAAAATAGAACATCATCTTACTAGCATATGAATACACAGAGATATCAATGGAACAGGTTACTAAACCCATAAATAGACACAAGTATATAAAGAAATTTAGTTATGTGATAAAGGTAACATTTCAAATCACTGAGGAAAAGAAATTTTCAAAAATAATCTCAAAGTATGGAAGACCTTTGTGAGTTTGACAAAAAAACTTAGAGTAGATAAATGCTATGCTTGCCTCCTCTCATGACCATCTCAAAATTACAACTACAGAACAACCATTATTAAGAATCACCTGAAGTCAAGCTGAACAGAAGTCCTGTAACTAAGGATATACAGAACTCACCTCGAGACTGGTGGAAGGGCAGAGATACAAAATGGGCTGGTCCCGCACCACATGTGGCAGTTAAAAAATCGGGAGGGATGTCTTGGCTGCAGAGGACCCCCTGGAAGAGCCAGGGGTCCCAACCCCACACCAGGCTCCCCAGCCCAGGGTTCCAGTGCCGGGAGAAGAAATCCCTGCAACTTCTGACTAAAAACCAGAGGAGATTGTTGCTGATTGAGACAGGGCAGCTGGAGTCCCAGGTATTCCTCTTAAAGGGCCCATGCATGGACTTAACTTATGGACAGACTCACTTACTCTGAGCTCCATCTCTGGAACAGTAACTCGAAAGTTGCCAGGGACATATGGGGAGGAACCGAATTGTCTGGCTTCAGGACAAGGGCTGGAAGGACAGCTTTCTCCCAGACAAGTGCTAGCAGAAGCCATTTATTGAATCCTCCCCACTCTCAGCATGCAGATACAGGCGGGCACCACATCAACCTGGATATCACTGTTTACCCACCCTGGTGATTTCCTGAGAGCCTATCCAACTTGCCGGCCCAGCCAAGTGGCCTCCTGTGGCTTTTCCATACAGACGGCCTGTCTTGGCTCATGCTGTGGACTTTCCTAAAATCTCTCAAAGGTTCACAAACCCCAAACAAGCAGAATCTGGCCTTGGCGTGCCCCATACCTCTTGCTGAGTGGTCCCAAGCCTGGCACTAGTGGCAACCAGCCACAGTTTGCAGCTTAACCTCTCCTAGGTACTTCCAAGCCCATCACAAATGGCAGCCATCTGCAGATCACTCTGTCTCACACCAACAGCTCGCCTGTCTCGCACAGGCAACAGCTAACCTTGGCCTGCAACAGAGCCCCTCCCAAGAGACCCCAAAACCCACACCCTGGTGACCACCTTCAGACTACACCAGAGCACTACCCAACCACCTCCACAAACAACACACCCAAAAGGCAGACTGAGAAGGCACCAGAACCCCATTAAAGTGAATCCTGCTCTGTAAGGTCAGACCCTGTATAACAGCTCCTCCATTATAGTCACAGCCAGTTGTCACAACCAATCGGCCCAAGGGTCAGTCCCTCCCATTAACATACAAACAGCAACCAAGTCTCCACTACAACAGGAGGGCACACACAACCCTCACAAGGGACACACCTGGAGCATCCAGCTCTGGTGACCAGGAAGATTGCACCAGTAGGCCCCACAGGACACCTACTACATAAAGTCACTCTGCTTAGACCAGGAGACATAGCGGCTCTACCTAATACACAGAAACAAACACAGGGAGGCAGCCAAAATGGGGAAACAAAGAAACATGTCCCAAATGAAAGAACAGAATAAAGCTGCAGAAAAAGAACTAAACAAAATGGAGACAAGTAATCTACCAGACTCAGTTCCAAACACTGGTTATAAGGATGCTCATTGAACTTTGGGGAAGAGTAAATGAATTCAGTGAGAACTTCAACAAGGAGATAGGAAACATAAAAGTGGAGATAGAAAACAAAAACGAACCAGTCAGAAATAAAGACTACAATAACAAATAAAGAATACATTAGAGGAAATCAACAGATTAGATGAAGCAGAGGATTGAATCAGCGATTTAAGAAACAAGTTAGCAGAAAACAGCCAATTAGAACAGCAAAAAGAAAAAAGAATTCAAAGAAATGAGGAGAGTTTAAGGGTCCTCTGGGACAACATCAAGCTTACCAACATTTGTATCATAGGGGTACCAGAAGGAGAAGAGAAAGAGAAAGGAATTAAAAACCTATTTGAAGAAATAAAGATGGAAAACTTCCCTAACCTGATAAAGGAAATAGACATACAAGCCCAAAAAAGTGCAGAGTCCCCAACAAGATGAACCCAAACAGGCCCACACCAAGACACATCATAATGGAAATGCCAAAAGTAAAGACCAAAGAGGGAATCTTAAAAGCAGCAAGAGAAAAGGAGTTAGTTATCTACAAGGGAGCTCCCATAAGGCTGTCAGCTGATTTCTCAACAGAAACTTTACAGGCCAAAAGGGATTGGCTCGAAATATTCAGAGTGATGAAAAGAAAGTACCTACAACCAAGATTACTCTACCCAGCAAGGCTATCATTTAGAATTGAAGGACAGGTCATGAGCTTCCCAAACAAGAAAAAGCTAAAGGAGTTCATCGTCACCAAACCAGTATTACAAGGAATGTTAGAGGGACTTCTTTAAGAAGAGGAAGAAGAAAAAAAGATCGAAACTACAAATAATAAAATGGCAATAACTACTTATCTATCAACACTTACTTTAAATATAAATGGATTAAATGCTCTAATCAAAAGACATAGGGTAGCTGAATGGATAAGAAAATTAGACCCTTTCCTATGCTGCCTACGAGAGACTCACTTCTGATTGAAAAGACATACACAGACTGAAAGTAAAGGGATAGAAAAAGATATTTCATAAAAATGGAAACAAGCAAAAAACTGGAGTGGCAATACATACCAGGAAAAATAGACTTTAAAACAAAGCCTATCACAAGAGACAAAAAGGATGCAGTAATTCCACTTCTGGGTATTTATCCAAAGACACCCAAAAATGCTACTTGGAAGGGACATCTACATCCATATGTTCATTACAGCATTGTTTACAATGGTCAATCAAAAAAAAAACATAATAAATGATCAAACAAAACAGGAGCAAACTCATAGACACAGATAACTTTTTGATGGTTGCCAGATGGGAGGGATGTTGGGGGATGAGCGAAAAGGGGGAAGGAATTAAGAAGTACAAACTGATAGTTACAAAATGGTCATGGGGATGTAAAGCATAAGGAATATAGTCAATAATATTATAATAACTATGGTGTAACATGATTACTAGATTGATCAGGGTGATTACTTTGTAAGTTATGTAAATGTCTAATCACTATGTGGTACACCTAAAATTAATATTGTACGTCAATTGCAATTGAAAAATTATTTAAAAAAATAAATCCTCCTCCAACCCTATTAGGAAAAAAAAACTTAGAAGCCAGAAACCCTTAAAATTAAGAAAAGAAAAGATTGATGGTATCAACTACACAAAAATATTAATAAAACTTTACTATGTGGCAGAAACTACCATCAGCTGTCAGAAGACCGACTACCAGTGAAAAACTCTGGCAGCTCATATTACAAAGAACTGATTTTCTCGAACATGAAGAGCTTCTATAAGTCAGGAAGAAAAAAATGTAGCAAGTCATTGGGAAAATAGTTCACAAAAATGAACACATGATTTATCTAAAAACTACATGTGGCTCTTAAAAAAACTTTATTAAAAGATGCCTCAAGAATGCTCATAATATGAAAAATACATATTAAAGTCATACTGAGATATTGTTTGTCACCTGTTATACTGGCAAAGATTCAAATGTTTGATAATAGGTCTTTCAATAATAGAGATAATGAGGCAGATTGAGCATACTTATTCACTTTTGCTCCCTCCATTAAAACAGCAATAGTTTTTTTAACTTCTTTGTCCAACCAGGACAAGGAGCACAGAAGCTAACAGTAAAACACTTTGGAACCTGTGAAGCATATGGATTAGTAAGTAACTTGATAAACCTAAAAAGGCTAGAGCCAAAAAGCAACCAGTTTATACTGTCGAGTTCTCCGAGAAGTTCAGGAATTGACAGTACCATTTATCTCTGAAAGTGAAGTTGAAAGTGGCAGTAAAGCCAAGAAAATTGCTTAAAAGACTATGTTTAGAAAGTCACAGGTTGTATAGGTTACGTAATACTGCATTAAGAAATCATGCCCAAACTTAGCGGCTTAAAACAGCAGTTATTATCTCTCAGTGTTTCTGTGGGTCAGGAATTCAGGAGTGACTTGACTGGTTGGCTCAGGATCTTACCTGAAGGCTCGACTGCAGCTGATAGGTCACCTTCCAAGGTAGCTCACCTCCAAGGCTCACAGTTGGCAGGAGACCTCAGTTCCTGTCGTGTGAGCCTCTCTAGGACTGCTTGAGGGTTGCCACAGTATGAAGCCTGGCTTCCCCCCAGAGCGAGTGATCTAGGAGACCAAGGTGGAAGCTGCAATGCTATTCATGATCTAGACTCAGAAGTCACATCATCACTTCTGCCATATTCTGTTGGTCACGCAGGTCAGCCCTAAGTGTACTATGGGAGGGTAGTAAACAGGACATGCATACAGTAAACAGTAGGTGAGGATCTTTGCAGGCCATTTTGGATGCCAAGTACCAGAGACGTTGAGATCTCCACTCCTATTGTGAATAATCGTGTGACATCTTCACCATCTCCCTAACAGAAGGCTAGAAGTATATTCTCTGGAAAGAACAAAAACAAGATTCTCATCTGTGATACCCTATTATTGAGGGTCAGCATTATAGTAAAAACAAAAAGATAGTGAACCATTTATGTACTGATTGGTGGCCTTGCAACCCTTCCAGAATCTTGTCAACGCGGCTGCCTGGAGACAACAGATAGGAAGATTCTTCTTAGGGAAATCCCACAGCCCAAGAGAAACAACCTAAACATACTGACATTAGGGCCCAGTGAAATGGCCCAGGCAGATTATCTTACACTGAAGCCTGTAATTAGTAAGCCCCACTCATGTACTAACAGCTGCCAATCAGGCAGTAAAGGACATTGATCCCGGAGAAACAGGAAACAAATGATCTGAGCCTTATGATTGCCCAGCTTACTGCCTGAAGATAGTTTCTGGCTGCAGGACACAGAAGGAGCCCAGATGTAGCCCAGCGGACTCTGAATCAAGGAGACACAGCTGAGAGTCTGGGAGAGAACAGCGACTGTGGTTCATAGGAGAGAGCACTGGAGAGGACAGAGCCTCACAGAGAAAGAATCTGGAGAACTGCAGAATCCCATTGAATATTCACCAGTCTTGATCAGCGAGTATAAGTAAGGAAACTACCCAAGGCTAGGAACGAATACCTGAAAAGATTGAAGGAAACAGAATTTGGTGCTCACACAAGGCTGGGAATAGTGTCTGTTCCCACCAGCTATGAGACTTGAAAGTCACAGGGTTTTGGTTAGAGTGCTCAGAAGGGTCTTGCCTCCAGTACTGGGGAATAATTACCCCTACACTAAACATGGTTCTCGTCCTATCTCAAAGCAAGACCCAAAAGGATCATACTATTTCTAGATAGCTACATCTTAGAACAAAGCTCGAGGATAGTTACAGGATTACAGAAATACCCAGCACTCAACAAAGTAAAATTCACAGTATCTGCCATCCAATCAATGATTAAACAATTACCAGGTATGCAAAAAGTAGGAAAATACAATCCATAATGAGGGGGAAAGTTAAGCAATCGGTACTCAGAACCAATATAGTTTTTAGAATTAGCAGACAAGGGCATTAAAACAGTTAATATAACTATTTTATATGTTAAAAAATTAAATAGAGACATGAAAGATATGTCTCTATCAAATCAAACTCCAGGAAATGAAATCTGTGCTATCTGAGGTCAAATATACACTGGGTGAGATTAATGGCATTGAACAGGAAGACAGCAATAGAAAGTAAACATTAAAAAAAGAACTTAAAATATTAATTGAGTACCATTGAGCTGTGGCACTTCAAATGGCCTAAAATGTGTGTGTGTGTGTGTGTGTGTGTGTGTGTGTAGTTCCCAAAGAAGAGGGGACACAAAAAGTATTTTAATAAATAATGACCAAAATTTTCCAAATGTAGTGAAAACTATAAACCCATAGATCCAAAAAGCTTAGCAAACTCTTAGTACAAGAAACATGAAGAAAACTACACCAAGGCACAACATAATCAAATTGCTCAGAACCAGTGTTAAAGAGAAAAAATGTTAATGCAATCAGCAAAAAAAAAAAAGGCAGATTATGTACGGAGATAAGGATGGTAGCCAACTTTTCATGGGAAACAATGCAAGCAAGAATATTAGCGGAGCACCATCTTTAAAGTACTCAAAGCAAAAAGTCATGAACCTAGAATTCTATACTCGGAAAATATTTTTCAAAAATGAAGGTGAAGTGAAGACTTTCAAACATACAAAAGTTGAAAGATTTCATCACCAGCAGATCTGCACAAGAAGTGTTAAAGAAAATTCTTCAAGTAGAAAAAAAGTTATGCCAGGTAGAAATATGCAGCTGCACAGAAGAATGAAAAGCCCTGGAAATGCGGATCAAGGAAACCTGACAGAAACTAATAATGTCTTTTAAGATTAACTGGAGAGAACACTTGTCTCAGATTCAAGCCATGGGCAACCTAGAGCAGTTTATAAAATACACAGGCACCACAAAAAGTTCCTTTAGACTCCTTTTACAGTTTTGAGCTAAATATTTCAGAGAACCTCATGATTGCCCTGTATATATACCTTTTGAATTTTATGTACTAGTTTTATCTACTTGAAGACCAATTATTAAGCAGATTTACAAGATTAGTAATTTAGTGTATTCATTCACATTTAACTCGATTTTAACAAGACACAAATTTCTATCTATAACAAGCCATAAAAGGATAAGATTAAAGTTAAAGAGGGGTATATATTTCCACATACTGAGATTAGTCTCTTTTTTGTATCTCATTAATATTTTGTTTTACTTCTTTTCCGATGACTGTTTTCTTCTAATAGAAAAATTTATGAATTTATTCTTCTTGAATCAGTTTACATTCATGATAACATGGTCCTCAAAATCAATACCTTCTCCAAAACCTCCTCTCTAGCCTCCCTTTGTTCTAGATTTGCTGTCATTTCTGTCCCATTCTGCCAGTTCTTTGTACTTTCCTCTGACATAGAATTTGTCCTTTTCTGTAAATGATTTTTTGGACCCTTAAAAAAGCGATTAGATACCATGTTCCACCCCTAAAACATTTTGTACTTTGCCCTAACATTTTTCCATTTGCAATCATGTGTTTACTTACTCATAATCAGTTCCCTAGAGTCTGCCTTTCCCATTGGATAGGAACCTCAATGATAGCAGAGATTACTTCTCCATCGATGTTGATGATGGCTGGCTGATAAATTACCGCTGTTCTGTTGAAGTATTAAGGATGAACATGGTGAATCAGTGTCCCCCGTACTTGGCACACAACCTCCCCTTGACTCAGAATGTCTGCTTTGAAGCCGTGTCACAGATTAATTTATCAGATACAAAGCCCTCTTCCAGCTTTACAATCAGCCCATCATCCATCTGTACTGCCATTAGGGGACATCTCAGTCCCACAGTAGTTTAGTATTAAAAATAATGATTTTGAAATTAATTGCAGCAAAAAATGTAGCCATGTAATGTTTCATTTAATAAAAAAGATAATAAGCACTTACTGTATACCTAAAAAAGGAACTGCCGTGGCCAGCCCAGTGGCTCAGGCGGTTGGAGCTCTGTGCTCCTAACGCCAAAGGCTGCCAGTTCGATTCCCACATGGGCCAGTGGACTCTCAACCACAAGGTTGCCTGTTTGATTCCTCAACTCCCACAAGGGATGGTGGGCTGCTCCCCTGCAACTAACAACGGCAACTGGACCTGGAGCTGAGCTGCGCCCTCCACACTAAGATTGAAAGGACAACACCTTAACTTGGAAAAAATCCTGGAATACACACTGTTCCCCAAGAAAGTCCTGTTCCCTTTCCCCAGTAAAATCTTAAAAAAAAAAAAGGAACTGCCAATCAGCTTTAAAGTGATTAAAAATAAGAAAAAAGTCTTTTATATTCATGTTTATTTTTATCATTTTTCAGCACTCTTCCTTTGTTTAGTTCCAAGTTTTAGGTACAAGTTTCATTTGGTATATTCCTTCCGTCTGAAGAACTTCCTTTACTTAATTTCATGCATGTAGGTCTACTGGCCATGACTTCTCTCAGCTTTTGTTCGTCTGAAAAACCTTTTGCCTTCATTTTCCAAAGGTATTTGCACTGGATATAAAATTCTTGGTTGACTAGTTTTTCCTTACAGATGTCACTTCATTGTTTCTGTTTACACAATTTCTTTTCATAATTCTTATGTTTGGTCCACTGTATGTAATTTTTTTTTCATGGCTTCTTTTAAGATTTTCCCTTTATCTTTAGTTTTGAACAATTTGACTACAATATATTTAAGATATGTGTGTTTCTTTTTTGGTATTTACTCTAATTTGAGATTTACTGAGCTTATTGACTCTATGGCTTGATGTCTTTCATTATTTTTGCAAAATTATTGTCTACTATGTTTTCAAATAGTTCTGTTCCTTTCTCTTCCTGTTCTTCTTTTGAGACTAATTATACATATTTAAAATTATTTGATATTGTCCAACAGTTCTTTTATTCTTTATTGTAAATTTTTCTCATTATTTTTCCTCTTTCCTTTTTGGTTCAGGTAATTTCTGTTCATCTATTCATCCATTTCTCTGCTGAAATTTTTAATTTTTTGATTCATGTTGTCCACATTTTCCACTAGATGCTTTACCATTTTGATCATAGTTATTTTGAGGAACCTGTTTGAAAGTTCCAACAGGAGTCATCTCTGAGACTGGGTCTATTGATTGCCTTACCTCTTGACACTGGGCTGTTTGTCCTTGCTTTTTAAAAGGGTGTTTCATAACCTTTGATTGAATGCTATACATCATGTTTAGAATTACAGAGACTGAGATTTAAAAATAAATATATTGTAAGGTTTTTGGGAAAGGAAAAATAATCATTGTATACAGTGAGTTCCACACGTGGATAGAGTTTACCTAGTCATCATAATGCAAACATTGAATATTAATCTAAATAAATACCGTGCTATAACTGTGCTGGGAGGATATGAGAAGTATTTCTGTTTGGGAGTATTAAATGCTGAGTTAAATCCTCATCTTCCAAAGTGTGAAGTCAATAGTAAAAGACTAAATCTAAAAACTGAAAATGTCAATATAAGCATGTTATTTAGTAACAGTGAGGTAAACATTAAACAAATCAGTTTAGAAAAATGAAAATGTTTGGTTCTGAGAAGTGCAAAATGGGTGCGAAGAGGAGAAGAGATGAGATGGGAACTACTGCTTTGTTACTAAGCCACAAAGAACTACAGTAAGTGCTCACTTAATGTAGTTGATAGGTTCTGTGACTTTAAGTGAAATGAAGTATAATAAAATCAGTTTTACCATAGCCTAATTGATATAAACAAGAGTTAAGTTCCTGTGGCATCTCTTCAACATTATAATGAAACAACATTGTTTGAGGACTTACTATATATATAACTTTTGAAAACAGACAGATATAGAACTTTGATAAAATTAAAAACAAAGTTCTGAAAGTGTTATAACAGAAGGGTGAGGATGAAAGTGTGGGGAAAATGTGCATTCTCATATAATGATGGAGAAATAATAACTGGCATAACTTTCAGGGAGGTGAATAGGGAATTCCATCAAAATTCCAAATTCATTTCTAACTTGGACTGCAGATTTGTCAAAAATTTTTCTAATTTCAGCCTTGTGTGAAGACTAGAAACTATCCAAATGTTACTAGTAAGGGAATGGTTAACAGCCATACAGTAGCATGCTGTTTAACCATTAAAGAAAATGGAAGCTATTTGTGCAGTGCTGTGGAATAATCCCCCATGTATAATGCAAAGTTAAAAAGCAAGACGCAGAACAGTACCGTTACTGGAAGAAAAAAGGGGGGGAGATGAACACCAATGATTATGTTTTTGTTTGCATATGCATAAGTGGTCTCCAATAGATTGCCCAGGAAACTGGAAATAGTTCCAGTTCTAAGTTCCTTCTAGGAACATGAAGTTGATGGCTTAGGGATAGAGGTGGGAGGAAGATTTCTCACTGTGCACCCTTTTGTGCCTTTTGAATTTTAAACCATTTAAGTCAGTTATCCATATTAACATAAAAATACGATTACAAACATGGTTATGTATATTGGGCTATCCATATGGAAAATTAATTTGACTTGTTCCCTAATTTCCATTCTATACTGTAAGTTCTAAATGGAGAGAAACATGATTTTTAAACCTTGATAATGTATTTATGACAGTAGGGTTCGGAAGGTTGTCTTAAACAGGACACAAAAGCATATGTCAAAAAGGAGGAAACAGTTGATGAATTTAATTTGACAGCATTAAAATTAAAAACTGACATGAAACACCATAAATAGAATGACATGACAATGACAACTGAGAGGAGACTCTTATAACGTAATTATCCAAGATTTAGTATCCAGGTTACATAAAGAACTCCTATGAATCAATTAAAAAAAAGATAAATCGCCCCAATTAAATAATGTACAAAAAGCAGGAATAGACAGTTCACAGAGGAAAACAAAATCTCAACCTCCCTCGTAATCGGAATAACAAATGAAAACAAGTCACTATTTCATACCCATTAGGTTGGCAAAAGTCAAAAATATGGCAGTTCCCTGTTTGGATTGGAATGTGGAAAAATGGACATTGTCATATTATACTTTTGGTGGAAGTATAAATTATTCCACTTTGAAGAGCAATTTGGTGGACGTCAAATTGAAAGTGTATGTACCTTCAGGAAATTCTTACACATCTTCACAAGGGACAGGCACAAAAATGGTTTTTGTGGCCCTGTTTATATTAACAAATTCTTGGAAATAACTAAATACAGCATTGGGGTAAATTGTAGCAAATTCATAACAGGAACACTAAGTATAATTTAAATCATTTCCTTGACAGAATAGTAGGGAATAAGTCCATGGACTCCTGATCCAGGCCTCTGGGTTTGGATCCCAGTTTCTCCACCTGGCCACCTGTGTGACTTGGGGCAAATGATGAACCTCATTTGTAAAATGGGAACAATAGTACTTACCTCTTAGGAGTTTTGTAAAGATGAAGTGAGTCATAGAACAATGGCTGACACACAGCATCAATAAAAGTAAGCTATTGTTTTTTACATGTATCAACATGGATAAATATGTAAAACATGAGTGTTTTTTATTAAAAAGCAAGGTATAAAAGATTAATGTAACATGCCATTTATGTAAATTTGTACCCAGAGAAACAATGTTGTTTATAAATATTTACAATTATGGTAAAAGCATAAATACATTAAAAGGCTATAATCATCTTCAGGATGGTGTTTGTCTTTTAAGAGTAAAGAAGGGAAGTAGAATTATCAGGGAAATATCTAGAGCTTCAACTATTTATAATGTTTATTTATTTTAAATATATCTAAAATAAACATGGCATAATGTTAATATTTATTAAATGGTGTACACATGGGTGCCAATTAAGTTAATGTCTACCTTCCTGTATATTTGAATCTTTGATAATTTGAAATTTTAAAGAGAAATCTTTAAAAATATCAGAATAATTTAAGAGAACTTGTTTGATTTCTTTTCCATAAACTTTTTTTTCCTTTTTAAAAAATGGAAATATGTTTACTGTTCATTTTGATATAAAGTACATACTTATAAATTCTAATGAAAATACTTGTGTAAAGTAGAAAGTGTATATTCTACATCCCCGGAAATAACTTATTTACAACTTGCTATATATCCTTTCTGATCTTTTTAGACATATATAAATATATTATTTAAAATTTTTTCATAGCTCGGATCACACTTTACATGCTATTTTTTAATCTATTTTCTTTTTCGCTTGTGAATACACTGTGTACATCGGTTTATTTTAACATGATACATAGAACTCTACCTCATAAACTCCATTTCTGGACATTACTTTAACATGATCCTCTGATAAGACTGATTTTGATATGATCATGTCTGAAGGAAGGATAATGGTGTTGACAACCTCAAGATTTTCTTACTTTGATCTTTATAGTTTTAGGATTTCAATGTAGACTATTTTCTGCTTTTTTGAAAGACACTACTGCAAGAGCATCTCAAGCAGACGTCGTTACAATCGTGATTTGGAACAGGATGAAGCATTTATTCCCGTTGGAGAATCCTTAAAAGACCTTATTGACCAGTCACAAAGTTCCGGTAGTGGATCTGGGCTACCTTTGTTGGTGAGATAAACTATCATATGAACATGAGTGGTTTACTGATACAGAATGTGTCCGCATATGTAGGTAGCATAATTACTGCAGATTAGGGAACATTGTTACACATATTTTTTCCTTCTTGGAAAAAGATGGCTACAGTAGTACAAGATGAAATTAGTTAAATATAAGAAATATGAAACAAACAAAAAAAATAGAATAGTCAAGTAAGATAGAGCCACAGCAAGTTAGGAAAAAAGATATGGTCATAAAGTGAGTTAGCTCACAAGTTTTGCTTTCAGCAGCCAACTTGAAAAGAGGATCCAGGTATACGATTCCTTATATCCGTAAGGTTAAACAGATTATTGTGAGAAGTATAACTATTTCAGATTCTGAAATCAAAGGGACGTTTCTCTCACATATCTTCATACAGAGGATACTTCCCTCAATATAATGCCGTATTACCAAGCACAGTTCATAAAAATAATTTTAAAGAGAGTTATTAATAATTCTAAGAGGATTATATGTAAGGCAATACTCAGATTTAGGGGCCCAGAGGACCCTTATAATAAATACCAGATATTCAGATAGGTATTTGTTAACATACATTTATCTCTAATTTAAAATTTCATTGAATTAAATAGTTCTGTAATTGAATTGGAAAGGTAAAGTAAAACTGTCTTTATATGCCTACAACATGATTGTCTATGTAAAAAAATCTCAAGAATGATACCATAAAGCTACAACAGCCAATAAGTGAGATTAGCAGGGTTGCAAAATATAATGTCATTGTACAAAAAACATTGAATTTATGTAAACTGGCAAAAAACAATTAGGAGTTAAAATTTTAAAAGTATCAGTTGGATTAGCAACAAAATATTCAGTATTTTGGAATAAACTTAACAAAATTTATTAAGACCTGTACACTGAAAATTAGAAAACATTGCCAAAAGAAATGAACACAGCCCTGAAGAAGTGGAGACGTATGTCTATCCTGTTTGTGAATCAGAGGACTCAGGATTTCAGTTTTCCTAAAATTGGCTTATATTTTCCATTCAATGTAAATCAAAATCAGAGCAAACTTTTGTAGAAATTGATTAGCTGATTCTAACATTTATACGAAATGAAAGGACCTAGAAGAGCCAAAATAATTTTGAAAAAGAAAACAAAGAGGATTCCTCTACCTGATTCCTGGACTTAGTGTAAAGCTGTAGTAATTAACACTGTGGAGCTGGCATAAGGATAAATAGGGGTTTCAGTGAAACAGAACAGAGTCTAGAAAGGGGCATATACCGTTTCCCCAAAAATAAGACCTAACTGGAAAATAAGCCCTAGCATGATTTTTAATAAGACATCCCCTGAAAATAAACCCCAGTGTGTCTTTTGGAGCAAAACTTAATATTTTCAGGGAAACATGGTGTATATATATGATCAGTTGATTCGGGTGCTAGAGTAATTGAGTGAGGAAAAAGATAGTCTGTTCAACAAATAGTGCAAGAAAAATTGCACATCCATTTGCCACAAAGTGGATCTCAACCCTTACCTCACTCGATGTACAAAATTACCCTGAAATGGAGCGTAGATCTAAATGTAAAAGATAAAGTATACAACTTTTAAAAGAAAATGTTTTAGAACACTCATTGTGACCTTGGATCTAGCAAGGATTTCTTAGCACACAAAAGACATGAATTGTTTTTTAAAATGATAAATTGGGCTTTCTCAAAATTTAAGACTGTCTCTTCAGAAGACTCTTCTAAGAAAATGAAAAAAAACAAGTCACTAATTGGCAAAGGAGATCTGATAAAGAATTTGTGTTGCAGAATATATATAAAGAACTTTTACAACTCAGTAATAAGACAAACAATTTCAATTTTTTAATCGATAAAGAATTTGAATAGACACTTTCCCAAAGAAGATGGAAGAATGGCAGATAAGCATATGAAACAATCCTCAGCATCATGGGGAAATGCCAGCTAACACAGTGAGATGCTGCCATGTATCCCTTCTCTTCCCCTCGGGTGGCTAAGACTGAGGATATCAACTGAAAATCATACATTGCTGATTGAAATGCACAGTGGTACAGCCACTTGGGGAAATTGTTTGACAGTTGACTGTAAACTTAAGCACACACAGTGAAGCCATCCCTCCTGCTAAGAGTAAAGAACTGTACAAACATGCCCAAAGACCTGAATGTCAATGTTTATAGCAGCTTTATTCACAATAGATGTAAATTGTAAACAACCCAAAAGTTCATCAGTGGGTAATTGGATAAACAAGTGGTGGTACATTCATAGAGTGGGGAATCTGATTCATCAATAAAAAGAAACAAACTACTGATACATGCAACAACATAGGTGAATTTGAGAGTGTTTTATGCTAAGTGAAAAAACTGAGACACAAAAGGCTGTGTATTATATGTTTCCATTTGTGTGGTACTCTATAAAGGCAAACGGTAGGGACAGAAAACAGACCGAGATGCCAGGGACTGGGGATGGGTGGGCAGGGGATTGACTTGAAAGAGGGGAGCTTTTCTGGGTGATGGATATACTTTGTGTCTTAATTGTGATATTGGTGGTTATATGACTTTACATTTGTCGAAACAGTTCTCAAAAACAGTGAATTTTATTGTATATAAATTATGCCTCAATAATCCAAACTTTGAAAAAAATTATAAAAGAATTACTGAATAACATGATACATAAAGTAAGTTAGTTTAAGTGTGCACAAAATCCAGCCCATTTTAGTGTGCATTCCAATCTGGACCTTCGTGTTCATTTTAATTTAGGATGACCACTATACTTCTGAAAATGAAAGGTAACAATTAGCGTACATCTTTCATTGAAGAAATATTAATGAAAGCACTTAGTGTACTCCAGGTGTTGTCTTAAATACATACCTATGTTCTGTGAGCAGAGTGGGATGGAATTCTCACAAATACATATATGAATAATAATAAATAAAATTATAATTGTGATAAGTGCGGCAACTGAAAAGTCTATGTGTGCTATGAAAATGCTGACTAGAGCAACAGCACTCCCAAGTAAAGGAAACTGCACGTGTGCAAAGGCTCTGAGATGGGAAGAAGCTTGAGTACTAAAAGTTGAAATAAGAGGGTCATGTGAAGCTGGTGTGATTATAGTAAATGATGAGGCTGGAGTGTTGGGCAGGGGCCAGATCATGTAGGGGTCTTAAAGACTGAGTTGAAGATTTTTAACTGTCATTTAGATTTTATTGCATAATAAACCACCTCAAACCTTAGTTGCCTGAAGCAACAAACATTATTTCTCATGATTTTGTGGGTCCAGTTATTTTTCTGGACTTGCTCAACTAGACCTAGATGGTATAGTTTGTGCACATGGTCAGTGGTTCATGTGATTCTGTGCATTGGTCACAGAGCTCTCCAGAACGCAAGAAAGGGCAAGCTCCAGTGCACACTTTCCAAGTCTTCACTTGCATCACATTTTCTATTGTTCTGTTACAAAGCAAGTCACGTGGCCAAGACCAGCCTCTAGGAGGAGACAACCTGAGCGTGTGTGTACTGGGAGGGGAATTATTTAAGTTTTTTTGCAAGCAGTCTGCCACAATTGTTAGTTGTGATTTCAAAATATGTTGTGTATTGTTTCATCTTTTAAATACATTTTAATTTTTAACATTGGAGTTGGTTGATTGTATCCACCATCTTTTTTGATGGGATGGACTCTCAGACGACTTTCTCAGTTCTAATAGGTTCCTTTCATCAAGAACTCAAAACGTTTTGTTTTATTTATTTATTTATTTATTTATTTATTTTTTATGAAGGTTCAGCGAACTATTGCCAAACAGATTCAGATGGTTCGGCAAGTTGGTAAAGGCCGATACGGAGAAGTGTGGATGGGTAAATGGCGTGGTGAAAAAGTGGCAGTCAAAGTTTTTTTTACCACTGAAGAAGCTAGCTGGTTTCGAGAAACAGAAATCTATCAAACTGTGCTAATGCGCCATGAAAATATACTTGGTGGGTACACATCTGATTTCAGTCAATTCTGTATTCTAACAAGGTTAGGGGGGTGCAGGTGGAAGCCTGCCGCCTGGGCTCTAAAAGCACATGAATTCCGTTATGTGAACTGGGCTAAAGGAAGCCCAGTAAAATACACAGCTTCGATACAACCCAGCCCTGAATACCAGCCAACCAGTTTATTCCCTACCCTACTAAGGAAAGAGGAGTGAGTTTCAAATCGGAAGTAAGGCCAGTTTGTTGGACTTACTCAGACAATAACAAAAAACAAGTCTTTTATAGGTATTTAAGCAATTTTCTGGGATAACTTTAACTATAATACCTTTTGCCCTTTGTAAGCTAAGGCGCTACCACCACATGACATAGCTTAGTGTCTATGCCTAGCAGGTCTCCCTCCTCACCCCACCCCATTGACACAGTCGCAAAATAATTCAGGTATGATCTGACCAGTCGGGTGTGGAAACTCATCTAGCTTTCCTGCCTTTTCTGTTTACCTCTGATTTCCCTTCTCTTTATACAGTGCATAGTACATTGCCAAGAGTGTAGGCACTTGGGTTAGCACCCTAAGGCTATTGTAACAAACTACCACAAACTGCGTGCCTTAAAACCACAGAAATGTATGCTCCCTGAGTTTTGGAGGCCTGAAGCTTAAAATCAAGGTGTCGGCAGGGCCCTGCCCTCTGGAGGCTCTAGGAGAGGACCCTGCCTTGCCTCTTCCTGGCTTCTGGTGATTGCCAGCGATCTTTGGTGTTCGTTGGCTTGGAAACAACATTCTTATCTCTGTCATCACATGGCCTCCCCTGTGTGTCTGTGTCCAAATTTCCCTCTTATAAGGACACCAGTCATTGAATTGTGACACACACCCTAATCTAGTATGACCTCATCTGCATTTGATTACATCTACAAAGACCCTGTTTCCAAATAAGGTCACACTTACAGGTACAGGTGGATGTGAATTGGGGGGTGGTGGGGAGGACACTTCAACCCAGTGCTTTTACTGACCTTTTTCTGAAGGGGGAGAAGGAAAGGGGTTCAGTATCACCAACCTGCTCGTCAACCACCCAGACCAAAGGTAGATGTGAGGACGCATTGATGGACAAATGGAATTAGTTTGGTTAGGCAAACTCTTAGTGGAGCATTTCTAACTTTATTATTTTAATATATCCCCTTTTCAAAGTGAAATTGAGAGGCTTTTGCACATTCCTTCTTTATTGTTCTTCATAATCAAAGAAGCATGTAGATGGTAACATTCCCCCAGGTGATTGTATGGTATGTGATCTTCTCAGTCCTATTACCATTTTCATGATGATCATTAATGTTATTTTAAGTTTATTGCAGAACTATAGAGTTATATGTGTAAATCTGGGGAACATATTCAAGAAGCTTTATTAAGCAAATTGAATGTTTATTGTCTACACAGGATACCTGACTTATTCTCAGTATCTTAAATGAGCATTCATTATTCTTCATAGCCACCTCTGATAACTAACCTTTTCAACTCATTCAATGAACAGGTTTCATAGCAGCAGACATTAAGGGTACAGGTTCCTGGACTCAGCTCTATCTAATTACTGATTACCATGAAAATGGATCTCTCTATGATTTCCTGAAATGTGCTACACTAGACACCAGAGCCCTCCTCAAGTTGGCCTATTCAGCTGCCTGTGGTCTGTGCCATCTCCACACGGAAATTTATGGCACCCAAGGAAAGCCTGCAATTGCTCACCGAGATCTAAAGAGCAAAAACATCCTCATCAAGAAAAATGGAAGTTGTTGTATTGCTGACCTGGGTCTTGCTGTTAAATTCAACAGGTGAGTGTGGTTCTTTGCCGGCTGTTCTGAAATTATTTATGTTAATCTCCAAAAGATATTGGAATATTTGTATTCTGGATAGTGGAGTTCCAAGCATGTGTTTGTGCTTATATAGTTACATAAATATATAATTGGGTTTTTGGCTTGGTTGGTTTGTTTTGGTGCGTTTTGTTTACAAAAGTTGCATTCTATTCTACATAATTCTTGATTTCCTTTTTTTATTGTCTTACACATCCTTCTATTTCAGTTTATGTAGACTTACTTCATTCTTTTTAACAGTGTTGATGCAGTTTTTCCAAATATGGATGTACGGTAATTTACTCCATGACTGATGGGCATTAAAGTTCCTCTGGCTTATCTCTATAATTTAAAAAATGTTTAATGAAAACTGTATTTTATCTACATATATTATATCCTTGAGCACTTATACAAGTATTTCTTCATGGTGGATTCCTAGAGAGGGAGCTAGACCAAGAGTATGTCTATATTAAATTAAGGTATATTGCAAGTTACCTCTTGAGAGAGCGTGCATCAATTTACACTCCCATAAACAGTATAACTATGCCATTTCTCCATTAAAATGCCACTTGATATGCTGTTAATATTTTTAAACATTTATAAAAATTTTAGGAAACTATTGAAACTGTTTTAATATTGTTATAACTCTAGAGTACAGCAGCCGTTTCACATTACAGAATTAATTTCAGGCCATAAGATAAAAGTACTAGTCCATAATAAAAGAAACATTTAAAAAAATTAAATCTTTTTCCCTGGTGTTCTAATCCTTTTTTTTTAATCAACGTAGTGTTTATTAGCTTAAATATTCATCAGATGCTATATAAGAAAATATGAAATATGTTAATCTGTGCTTCAGAGTCGTTTCCAGAACCTGCCAGAACCGGGGGCCTACACAACAGAGCATTCACGTTTTTCAACTCTAAAATTTACTCCAAAAATTGAGAAAACAATAAACATCATTTATTACTGATTGTTAGTATGATTGTATAAACATTACACATAACAGAACCAAGTTGGTTGGGCCCATAAAGAAGAAAATGTAATCCTATATCATCACATGAGAATCGTGAAAGCATGATTCCTCTTGATTAAGAGTACTGCTCTGGACCCTGCTGGGGATGTTAAATAACATATGGCATATATTTAAAGGGTACATCACTTTTCTAAAATGCGAAAGATACTAAATTTTAAAATGCATCTGGCCCCAAGGATTTCTGATGAGGAATACAGAGATTTTAGATAGATAGATGATAGATAGATAGGGAGAAGTGTGTGTGTGTGTGTGTGTGTGTGTGTGTGTGTACACAAAAAAAATGGAAAATAAACTGTTTTGTTCTTGACCATCAACATGGACGTTACCTGTCTTCTGTTTCAGTGATACAAATGAAGTTGATGTACCCTTAAATACCAGGGTTGGTACCAAACGCTATATGGCTCCAGAAGTGCTAGATGAAAGCCTGAATAAAAACCATTTCCAGCCCTACATAATGGCAGACATCTATAGCTTTGGCCTAATCATTTGGGAAATGGCTCGTCGTTGTATCACAGGAGGTAGGTAGCAGTTCAGGGAGTGCGTTTCTGGTTAGGTTTGTATCCACATCATTCAAAAAAACTAACAGCTCCTGTTACGTATTTTTAGATGTCACGTATGTCAGGGGTCCCCAAGACCACTCCCAGGCTCTGATTGCACTAGGACTCACAGGACTCAGCAGTTGTCCTCGCAGCTAAAATTTGTTATAGTGAAAGGATACAAAGCAAAGTCAGCAAAGGGAAAACGTATGTGGGGCAAAGTTCAGAGGAAATTGGACACAAATTTCCAAAGTCCTCTCCAAGTAGAGGCACACAGGATGCACTTAATTCCTCTAGCCTGTTGTGACAATGTGTGAAACATTGTCATCCAGGGAAGTTATTGAGACAGTTCCCAAAGATTTTATGGGAGGCTGGGCACATGGGCCCCCTCTACCTAGAGTGTACCAAAATTCCAAACTCAGAAAGAAAGCCGGTGTTCAGCATAAACCATATTGTTTGCACAAATATTCTAGGCACAGTAAGCCAATGTTATCATTTAGGGAAGGTTTTATGTCAGTGTAGGGAACTGTTGATCAGACAAGTTCCCAGACACCAGCCAAGGGCCAGCCTTGCAAGCAGGCCTTTTTAAGGATAGCAGGCTCAGGCTTGCTGTGGTACCTCTTTTCTACATATCATGTTATCTTTCTACTACAGAACAAAACAAAATTAAAAAAAAAAAATACATCCATTAGTAGGAACAATTGTGTACACACATAAATAAGTCGGTTAAATTTTAGTGTGAGTGAGTGTTTCACCTTGTTTTTTGGGATTTTTAAGGATGTTGGTATGTCCACAGCTGTAATGGGGATCCTGATGGACGTAGGGGAAATAATTAGACATAAAAAAGAGAACATTATTACAAGTGAATCATCCGTTCTGTAATTTTTTTCTCCTCTATGTGGGAATCAGTTTTAGTTCCTTAGTTGAGTAAGCTGAAGAGCTTACTGCGCCACCATTCCTTCACCCACTGCGTTTTCTTACTCCCCACAGGGATAGTAGAAGAGTACCAGTTGCCGTATTACAACATGGTGCCCAATGATCCATCCTATGAAGATATGCGTGAGGTTGTGTGTGTCAAACGTTTGCGGCCAATTGTGTCTAATCGATGGAACAGTGATGAAGTAAGTGGAACTTAGTCCTCTGAGGAAGTGTTTGGGGAATGTTGCCAAGGGTATTTACCCGCTCACGACATTTTCTTTACTTTTCAGTGTCTACGAGCAGTTTTGAAGCTAATGTCAGAATGCTGGGCCCACAATCCAGCCTCCAGACTTACAGCGCTGAGAATCAAGAAGACACTTGCCAAGATGGTTGAATCCCAAGATGTAAAGATTTGACAGTTAAGCAATCATGAGGAGAAACTCTAGACTGCAAGAACTGTTTTCACCCAAGGAATGGGTGGAATTAGAGTAGAATAAGGATAACTTGGTTCTCAGACTCTTTCCTCACTACACCTTCACAGGCTGCTAATATTAAACCTTTCAGTACTCTGTAGAACATAAGCTGGGAACTTCTAAACACTTCATTCTTTGTATATGGACAGCTTTATTTTAAATGTGGTTTTTGATGCCTTTTTTTTTATTGGGTTTTATGAACTGCATCAAGACTTTAATCCTGATAAATAAGCCTCCAGTCAAACTCTGGGTACTGAATTACCTGTTCATAAAATGGTGCTTTCTGTGAAAGCCTTAAGAAGATAAACGAATTCAGCAGAGATGGAGAAATATACACTTGCCTTCTACCTGAAAATTTTTAATCTGTTTGTATTCTACCTTTGTAAACAGCCTATGGATTATGATCTGTTTGGGATAATGCTTAGTTGATGAGAGTTTATCATTCTTTGGTCATGGTGTGTGCGCACAGGCAAACCAGGATTCCTCTGCTGCCGTTTGAATTAGAAGAAAATCATTTATGAATGCACAGAAGGATATTAGTGGCTGTTGGTTCTGTGCTTTAAAAATGCATGGTCTGACCAAGATTTGCCAATCACAAAAAAGCCATTTACCTTGCAGGTGAGCTAGCTTCTCCACCAACTTTATTTTTAACATAAAAGTTGATATAAAAGCCAAAAGAAGTTGAAAGTGCCCGTAAATTTGAACTATTTTCCTCCCACCACCATTTTTTTTTTGTAATTATTATTATTTTGTCACGAAAAGAATTCTGTCCAAAGTTGGAACTTCCAATGCCATGAACCTTGTAAAGAAACCACTTCTTATTGAAGTGAATTACTAATTACTGCATTCGATAGCAATGTTAAGTGCCTATAATCATGTTCTGTATTCTTTATTCTCAGTAACTTTTAAAAGGGAAGTTATTTATATTTTGTGTGTAATACGCTTTATTTGCAAAACACTTGCTCCTCTGACAACAATATTTTATATATGTACATACATTAATACTGTAGAAACCAGTTCACATGTACCTCACATCCCATCCTTAAGGAGAAAAAAAGATGGACAGAAGAAAATGTTATAAAGTAAAACTACGTATGAATTTTCAGAACTAATGCTTTCAAAGTAGGATATCAAAACCTAGGACTTGTTAACTTCAGGCATAGACTTTCATTAAGATATTATCATCTCAATTTTCCCTTAGGAACAGATCCCTCTAATTAGAAATTTCTATTTCAAAGCTGAGATAAATTTATCAACACCTGTTTTAGACATTTAAATCATTTGAGATTTTTTATTTTGTGATTTCTGTTCCATAACTTGTGAAGACAATGAAGAGTCAGGCACAAAATTTCAGTATCTGTAAGTACCTATGTCTGTACCATATAGCTGTTATTCAGGAAAATGCTACGTATTTTATTCATGCCTTGTTATCCCAAGGAATAATTCTGATTTATTTAAACTTTTTATACTTCTGTAATGCCTTTTAAATATTAATATTCTGAACAAACAAACCATGGGTGCATAAAGTGAGACAATTTTCTTCAAATATAACAAAAATGTGATTTATCACATGATCAAAATACTTTAAAGGGGAGGAATCAGAGCGTGTCCCTTTATTACCAAAAATTTGATTGGCACGTAAGGATGAAAATTATATATTTGTCTGTACACCAAATTTCACAAAACTTGCTTTAACTTAGTTTTAACTAAGTTTAATAATTTTCATCTAATGTTAATTCCAGTTTGAAATGTTCAAGATAAGTAAATTTATATATTGACAGTACCCAATAACTTGCGCTTTCAGAATGTTTTCATTATCTCTATACTGAGATTTAGAGATATTTTTATCTAAATTGCCATGTGATTTAAGAATACTTACGAGCTCTGATCTACTTAGTCGAAGGTAAACCTTGATTTATTTTTTTATTTGATAAACTATAAATCTAAAATCATTTGTCATCTTAATAACAAAGAAAATATCTAAGGAAAGGCAAACTCTGTTTTTAGAAATGTTAATATGTGGAAGCAAAACTTTACAGGTAGTGTATAAGTAAGTACAAGACCACTGTAATGATTTTGTAATATCAAGAATTAATGGTAGAGACTTGTTAAATAAAAGTATTTTCTAGTATAACATGTTATTTCAAAAGCAAATGATGCCATATTGGAAATCCTAACATCTAAAAAAGTTGCATGAAACTTATTTTCTCCTCTCCTCCTTACTTCTACTCTTTAATTTCTAAGTTCATCCAGTAAGTGAAATATTTAAAGAGGAAGAGGAAGGAAGTAGCATATAGTATCGTAGTTAATAATTTGTAAAACCCTACAAGCCATGATTTGGTCTCACAGTTTAGCATTTTAAAAATATGCGGCTTCTGTCTGTTATCCCTTTAAATAATTAAAACATAAGAACAAACAGAAAACCAAAGCTACCTGAATATAACAAAAGTTAACCCTCAAAGAAAATTCTTCTTATGAATTCTGTTTATTCTGGTAAATATTTCTAGAATTACAAGCACGTTAGGATTGGCTTCAGTGTATTCTAAGCTTTCCCTGTGCTTTCTTACTGAACAAGTTCCTGAAGCAAAAAATTTGAATCTAATTTCTCTAGAAATATTTTCATAAAAGTTATTTCAACCAACATATATTGCCTTTTCAGTGTCCAGAAGTATTTCTAAACTTAGAAACTGACCTATAGTTTTTGAAAATTGTTTTCCTAAAATGTGCCAGATTTATTATTAACTTAAAAAAATAGTACCTTTTTTTCCGGATTTTTTGCTTCTGTTCAAAACAAAAATGCAATACAATTTTTAAAGAATCATGCATCTCTAAGTTGGCCCTAGATCAAATTTGATACTGAATAATTTATTCCAGGGAAGATTTTTATAAATTAAATAACACATTCTTTTCATACATGTTGTTTTGCAATGTTTCTACAGTAATATCTAAAATAATTTCAACAGCAGAAATACTAATTGATTTTTTTAAAAAGGATTGTTGCAGCTCTTGTACTGTATAAGAGTGTTAATATTTATTATTTGCTTGGGTCAGATGTTAAAAAGCAGTGTAGCACTTCATCTTCTTGCCTCAGTGCTGTTACCAGTGTCACAGCGAGAATTGCAGACAGCTGTCATGTTCGTAAAAACCAAATTAAATCTAGGGCAGCATCAAATGAAGCCACATGTAATGATCATCCCATAAGGAAAGTATGTGAATACTGCTTTTGCAAAGGATTAAATATATTGTAATTTTAGCTTGTGCTCTGTCTGTACTATGCTTTCAGTGGAATTATTTAAGCCCTTTTAGTGACTGTTGTCCTTGCCCATTTAAAAACTAAAATGTAGTATATATTGTATAAAATGAAAATACCATTATAGTTTAATTAGGGAAATTGTACATAGACATTGAAAGAAGGGTTAAAAAACAAGCAGTTTTATTATGCAATTGTAAAACACCAAAAGTATAGATTCATCTTTGGTATGTAACACACTAAATGTATTTTGTACAGCATCTGGTTTAAAAGGTGCCTTATTAAGTTTACCATTAATTGCTTTGTTCTATATATAGATTACATCTAATGTATCATTTTTAAGTAAATAACCTTATTTTAGTATACTTTAGTAATGTGTTTTGTGATACTCTACTTGGACTGTACAGCGTGTCAGAAGTTACACGTGCCTGGTGAGATTTTACGACAAATGACTTAGTGTACATACATATACCCCTGAGATGTACATTTCAGCTACCAGAAACTCAGTACAGAGCTTGGGGCAGGTAAGTGACCATGCAACCATACACTCTTTCCTTTGTATAAATAGAGAACTCATAGACCTATTATAGTAAAGGTTGTTTTTCTTCATAAAACGGAAACAAACAAAAAACAAAATATTTTTTTTTCCAGTTCTAAAAATATGTACTTACTGCAGATGTTTTGGAGAACAGGAAAGAATAAAACAAATAAAATCATTCAAAATTCTATTGCCAGATGTTACCACTATTTACATTTGAATGTTTCTTTTTCAATCTTTTTCTGCTGCCTATATTTTTACAATATTTTACAATCTTAGTATGCCATTATATATCCATTGAAAACATTTTTTAAATTTAATTTTATTCCATCAAATTGATGGAATAATATATTCTTTTAATTCCCTATTGAATACTTCGGTTAATTTCCATTGTTTTGGAAAATATAACCAATGCATTATCATATATAAATCTTTGTATATTTTCCTAGATTACCTTTCTAAAAATGGGCCTAGTGGATATAAACTTTTAAAAGATTATTTAAGATGGGGGAAAAAAATCTAAGCTTTTTAAGAAATATTGCCATATTGCTGCCCAGAGGACTTTTCATTTACACTACCACTCACAATGTAAGAGAGTGCTCATCTCATGACGTGGGCAGGTAATTTCTTACAAGTTTTTTTCTCTCTCTGCTACTGTAGTGCCTGGTCTCTTGTAACTGGCTTCTTTTACTCAGAGAGGGTAATGTTGTTCCTGCTGCATCACATGCTTTCTTAAAAGCTTAAGGGAAGTCAAAGTAACTTCCTTCTGCTCTGCAGCGGTACTGTTTTCCCTCCTGCACTCGGTCTCACCACCTGTCAGAGCTGTTCTCAGTTATCTGTAAATTTATTCAGTCCAAGTGCCTATTGATGCCTTTTCTCAGACAGGTAAACATAGTTACATTGACATAAAAGATTTAGGACTAGGTGATGTCTCCCAAAAATACATGTTTGGAGATAGCCTATTACAGAGTCCTTAAGGGAATCTCAATTTAGTGTCACGGTGAGGCACATGTTTTTTAAAGATTTTTATTAAAATACAGCTAACATATTTTTGCAGGTGTACACCATAGTTCAACATTTATATACCTAAAGAAGTGATCACCGTGATGAGTCCAGCAACCATCTGACACTGTACCACACTATCACTGTATTATTGACTATATTCCCTATGGTGTACATTACATCCCCAGGACTTATTTGTTTTATACCTGGAAATTTGGACCACTTACTGCCCTTCACCTTCCCCCCACCCTTCTTTTAATTTTTCAATTGCAGTTGACATTTAATATTTTATATTAGTTTTAGGTGTACACCATACTGGTTAGACATTTATGTAATTTAAGAAGTGATCCCCCTAACTAGTACCCACTTGGCACTACACATAGTTATCATGTTATTGACTATATTCCGTTTTATGTTATAACCCCATGACTATTTTGTAACTTCTTAACCCCTTCACATTTTTCACCCTGCCTCCCAATCCTGCTCCTATCTATTAACCCAATAAATCTAGTACCCATCTGACACCATACATGGTAATTACAATATTATTGACTCTATTCCTTATGCTATACCCAACATCCCCATGACTGCTTTCAAATAACCAATTTGTACTTCTTAATCCCTTCCCCTAATCCCCCAACCTCCTCCCATCTGGCAACCATCAAAATGTTCTCTGTATCTATGAATTTGTTTCTGTTTTGTTTGTTTATTTTGTTTTTTAGATTCCATGTACAAGCAATATCACATTGTGTGTGTCTTTCCTTGTCTGACGTACTTCACTCAGCACAATATCATCCAGGTCCACCCATGCCGCTGCAGATGGCAGAACCCATTCCCTTCCATGGCTGAGCAATATTCCATTGTATAGATGTACCACCTCCTCTTCATTCTTCATCCATCAGCAGGCACCCAGGCTGCCTCCACATCTTGGCCATTGTAAACTGCTGCAGTGAACATATAATACATGTTCTCTCGAAGTAGCATTTTGGGTTTCTTCAGATAAAATATCCAGAAGTGGGATTACTGGGTCCTTTGTCTCTTGTTATATAGCCTTTGTTATAGTCTATTTTGTCTGGTATAAATATTACTACTACAGCTTTTGTTTGTTTCCATTTTCATGAAATCTCTTACTTTTAGTCTGTGTGTCTTTTGTTCTGAAGTGAGACTGTTGTAGGCAGCATATGAAGGGTCTTGTTTTCTTACCCATTCAGCCACCCTATCTCTTTTTTTCCCCCCTTCTTCCACTCCCCCCCCACACACACACACACACACTCTGGTTCAAGCTGTTGTTTCTCAGTCTAGTTGTGTAGCACACAGCTCCCTGGCCCATGCTGGTGGTATGATCCTTGTGCTCCTGCCCCTCCCACCCCCCGCTGAGGCAGTCAGTTGCCAGTTGTCAGTAGCTCACAGCAGTTCCCACCCACTGCCGGCCATTACACTGCCTGCCTGCCACTCATGGTTGGCACATGGTAGCCCACAGCAGCCGGCAGCAGCACACAGCCGCCCACAGCAGCTCACGGCAGCCCAGCTCCAGGGAGAGCCATTGTTCACAATCTTAGCTGAAGAGGGCGCAGCTCCCTGGCCCATGTGGGAATCAAACTGGCAATCTCGGCATTAGGAGCACGGCGCTCCCACCTCCTGAGCCACCGGGCCAGCCCGCCACCCTATCTTTTGATTGGAGTATTTAATCCATTTACATTGAAAGTAATTGTTAGGGGTGGCCAGTTTGCTCAGTGGTTAGAGCTCAGTGCTCATAACACCAAGGTCGCCCGTTTGACTCCCACATGGGCCAGTGAGCTGTGCCCTCCACAACTAGATTGAAAACGACTTGACATGGAGCTGATGGGTCTTGGAAAAACACGCTGTTCCCCAACATTCCCTAATAAAAAATAAAAAGAAAGTAATAGTTAGATATGTAGTTATTGCTATTTTATTACGTTTTTTATCTTTTTTTTTTTTTTTTTTTTTTTTTTGCCCTCCTTTTTAAAGAAGTACCTCTACGATTCCTTGTAATTCTGGTTTGGTGTAGGTGAACTCTTAGATTTTTCTTGTCTGGGAAGCTCTTTAATCTGTCCTTTGATTCTAAATGATAACTTTGCTGAGAGTAGAGTAATCTTGGTTGGAGGTCCTGGCTTTTCATCACTTTGAATATTTCGTGCCAATACATTCTGACCTGCACAGTTTCTGTTCAGAAATCAGCTGATAGTCTTATGTCAGCTCCCTTGTAGGTAACTAACTGCTTTTCTCTTGCTGCTTTTAACATTTTGTCTTTAACCTTTGGCATTTTAATTGTTCTGTGTCTTGATGTGGGCCTCTTTGGGTTCATCTTGTTTGGGACTCTGCACTCCCTGGGCTTGTATATCTATTTCCTTTGCCAGGTTAGGGAGGTTTTTCATCATTATTTCTTCAAACAGGTTAATTCTTTGCTCTCTTCTCCTTCTGGTACCCCTATGATACAAATGTTTGTATGCTTAATACCCCTTAAACTCTCTTCATTTCTTTGGATTCTTTTTTCTTTTTGCTGTTCTGATTGGCTGTTTTCTGCTACCTTATCTTATAAATCGCTTATCCGATCCTCTCCTTCATCTAATCTGTTGATTCCCTCTAATGTATTCTTCATTTCGGTTCATGTATTCTTTATTTCTGACTAGTTCTTTTTATGTTTTCTATCTTCATTTTTATGTTTCCTATCTCTTTGTTGAAGTCTTCTTGAGATCATTGAGCGTCCTTATACCAGTATTTGGAACTCTGCCTCTGGTGTATTGCTTGTCTCCATTTTAATTCTTTTTCTGGAGCTTTATTCTGTTCTTTCATTTGGGATGTGTTTCCTCGTCTCCCCATTTTGGCTCCCTCCCTGTGTTTGTTTCTATGTATTAGGTAGAACTGCTGTGTCTCCCAGACTTGGTAGAGTGGCCTTAAGTAGTAAGTGTGCTGTGGGGCTCAGTGGCACAGTCTTTCTGGTCACCTGAGCCGAGTACTCGAGGTGTGTCCCTTCTGTGGGTTGTGTGTGCCCTTCCGTTGTAGTCAAACCTTGATTGCTGTTTGCATATCAATGGGAGGGATTGATCCTCAGGCTGATTGATTGTGAGTACTGGCCGTGACTACAGTGGAAGAACTATTGTGCAATGGCTTACCCTATGGAGCAAGATTTGCTTTAGCAGGTTCTGGTGCCTGCCTAGTGTACCCTTTGGTTGTGTAGTCCTCAGGATCAGCTGGGTGGTACTCCAGCTGGGTCCAAAGCTGGTAATCTGGTATGCCAAACTCAGGGCCTTCTAGGAGGAGGCCCACTACAGGCCAGGTTCAGCCGCAGTCGGTACCCTGCCTGGGGCCACCTGGCACGAGCCACAAAGCAATCTGCAGATGGCTGCCACCCATGCTGGGCTTGGAGGTGCCTCGTGAGGCCAAGCCACAAACTGAGGCTCACTGACACTAGTGCTGGGGTTGGGGCTGTTCAGCCAGAGGTGTCAGACATGCCGAAGCCAGATGCAGCTTGTTTGGATTTTGTGAACCTTGGAGAGATTTTAGGAAAGTCTGCAGAATGAACAGGCCATTTATATGGAAAGGCCACTGGAAGTGGCTTGGGTGTTCCCGAAAGTTGGGTGGGGTGGGGTCTCTGGGAATCAGGGTGGATGAATGGTGTTGGTCAGGTTGACAGAAACTCAGCTAGGGCATCTGCCTGCATCTGTACACTGGGAAGGAGTGGGCTCAACAAAGAACCAATGGCTTCTGCGTGCTCCTCCGTCCAGGAGAAAGCTGCACCTCCAGACCTTGCTCTGAAGCCAGACAATTCAGTTCCTCTCTGTATGTTCTGGTGCCATTCAATCTGCTGCCTCAGCCCTGCAGCTCAGAGCGAGTGAATCCATCAGCGAGTAAGTCTTTGCACAGGCTCTTTAAGAGGAATGCCTGGGACTCAAGCTGCCCATGTCTCGGTCAGCCACACTCTCTGCTGGTTTTCACTGCCAGGAGTTATGGGTACTTCTCCCCCTGACACTGAAACCTGGCATGGGACTGGGACCCCTCACTCCTCCCAGGGCATACCTCCACAGCTCAGATATCCCTCCCGATTTTGAATGGTCACACTCAGGTGTGGGACCAGCTCATTCCACGTCTCCACCCCTCCTACCAGTCTTAAGGTGGCTTCTTCTGTATGTCCATAGTTGTAGGGCTTCAGTCAGCTAGACTTCAGGTGATTCTGTGGTTTAGCTATAATTTTGATGTAGTTGTCACAGGAGGTAAGCACAATGGTTACCTACTCCGCCATCTTGACTGGATCTCTCCACAGTTTCTTAAAACAATAGCATACACTCTGATCCAGCTTAATGAAGAATCAGGGTTTTCCTGGGCCTATCAAATACTTGCAAACTTTCCTTCCATGTATAAAATATAAAAGGCTAACCCCAAAACTTGAGAAATACATTCATTTTTTCTTCCCAGCATAATCTGTTACTCTAGTCAGTTGGAAGAGTGACTATTTTCAAGGTTTCTTTAATATTATTAGTAATATTAATAGAGTAGACATTAAGAAATGAGGGTACTGTTCTTACAGAATAGTCATCCTTGTAGGTAATTTTCAAGCAGATGCTAATTCAGCCATTAAGTCTTCGTTCACTTGGAGAAATATTTATCTGCCTGTTGCTAGTGCGTGGACCATTTCTAGCACTTCACACTTTAAAGCCCTATAAAGCCCTTGACTAGGAGGATATAGGTCACTGAAGGTGACCAGCCAGTAGTGTAGGTAGAGGCCACCTAATGGCAGTGGCACTGTTCTAGTCATACTGTGAGCTCAGGTACGAGCAGAAATGGGCGAATCATCCTGAGGCTGGGAGTCAGGAAGAGGAAACTTAATTCAAGTGCACAGGTACATACAGAAAAAACAGTTCCAACAGAAGCAGAGACTTTGGCTGAAAGGTTAATCCATAATCACCCTTTAAAATAGGAATTATTTTTCTCATTTTTAGATGGAATATTACTCCTCTGAACTTTATCTTCCTAGTCTTTCTCCAATGACTGTCACTCTGAGTGTCCCATGTATGCTCAGAATGAAATTCAAGGGATTCCAGATGCCCCAGTGCTCCCTACATTCACCTCACTACCACGTCCTAAATTTTGTACAGGGAACCTAAAATATTACCAATATTTAAAAGTCAATATGCCATGCATATACTGAAAATATTTTCAAGCTAGAGGAAAAATGAACTTGGGCTTTTTTTCTTTTTTCTGGGCGGAGCCATTTTTTAAAGCAAAGTTAGAATCAGGTTGCTGATTCAGGTTGATGAAGCACATCTGTTACTTCTTTCTCTGTTACTCCACTGTACTAAAGTCCAAGCCAGTGTTGAAAACATTAAAAGAAAGAATTGAAAGGCTGTGACAGAAAAGACCAACATTGTTGTGGGAGGCATTTCAATCACTTAAAAAGCAATTTTTATTTGATTCTGTCCTCATACTTTGCTAGTATTTTCACTGGAGATAGAATCTAACTCTGAAGATACTACTCAATGACCTTCCAGCATTCCTTATTGCCAGTGAGAAGTGGGATGGGTCTAATTCAGTTCTTTGTAGTTTAACTTGATTTTTCATTAAAGAAACATAGAATTTTCTTTTTGATGTTTTCGATTTTAAATTTGCATGTCTGGATACAGTCATTCTGTTAGTACTAATTGGGTCTTTTTAATCTTAGCTTGGATCTGGGAACTTTTCTTCCATTATTTCCTCCCTTCTTTTACTTGTCTCATTCTGAAACTACTATTTTTAGACAAAATATTTGGCTTCCCAAATGTTTCTTCCAAATTTCCTAACCTGACTCTCTTATGTTACATCCTACCTTCATCTTTCCAGCCCACCTACTGAGGTTTTCTTTTTTTATTTCAACAACCAAACTTTATTTTAACTTTATTTTGAAATAATTTCAAACTTCCAGAAAAGTTGCAAAATTAGTATAAAAAGTGTCATTTAACCCATATTCGTAAACTTTTGCTACAATTGCTTTTTCATTCTGTCTGTATATATAAGAGTGACAAAGGCTCATCTTGGAATTTGTGTACACACACATATCTACCCATTCTGTTTTCTGAATTACTGGGACTAAATTGCAGAGCTCATGCCTCTTTACCCCTAAATGCTTCAGGTATATTCTATTATATAACCAAGTATGTATAATTATCAAAATCAGGAAAGTTAGCCTTGATACCATAACAATCATCAGCAAAACTATAATCTGCAGGCCTATTCAGGTTTTGCGAGGTGTTTTAACAAAATCCTTGAGAATGTATTTTCCTGGTCCAGAATCTGTCTGGGATCTTGTATTCAGTGTCATGTCTCCTTACTCACCTTCAATCTGAAACAGTTCTCTAGCTCTTGTCTTTTGTGATACTGACATTTTCTAGAACAAAGTCCAGTGAATTTGTGGACATGATGTTTGTGTTCTTCTCATGGCATCCCGTCAAGAGGCCATGGTGTGGTCCCCTTATCACTATAGATTCGTGGATTCTTATTTTAGTCAATGGGTTATGGTCTTGTTAGGTCATTTGTTCTGATGTTCAAATTGACACAGACTTGGCTACTGGAAGTTCAAACTGGCTCCTGAGTTCTTCTGACATGAGCCCATCATTGTTGAAGCACTCCTTACTTCTGGATACATTAAGATATTCCAGGCTCATCTGGTACTTTCCTTGCCCCAGTCAACCATTTCTCCAAGGCACTCTGGTTCCTTTTAGGGGAGATGATATTTACAGACCAGGATCTTGGTGGCAAATAATCAAGACTTCTGTTTACAATTTTCTGTATTTTTTTTTTAGAGATTTATTTATTACCAAATCTTCAGTTTGTTGAGTTTTGGATCTTCTTGTTTGTGACGCTAATTTTCCACAAATGTTTGGGAATTTGGGGCTAGTTGCTCATCTTTGTATGAGTGAATCCCTGCTCATCTCAGTTCCATGTTTCTCAGCTTCCTGTCTTTTATTAGGCGATAATGAGATAATAGCTGCTTGTTAGAGCAACATAAGAAGTAATCTTTTCCTCTCATTGCCTACTCAAAGGTTCAGGCTTTCCCCACTCCATTTATTTACCTCCTTCCGCCCCCCTCCTTCCCCCAGAGTTTTGTCATAATCAAGCCAGGTTTGGGGAAACTTTATTTATTTATTTATTTATTTATTTATTTATTTATTTATTTATTTAAACAGTGTGTTTCTCCAGGGCCCATCAGCTCCAAGTCGTTGTCCTTCAATCTAGTTGTGGGGAACACAGCTCAGCTCCAAGTCCAGTCACTGTTTTCAATCTGAGTTTCAGGGGGAGCAGCCCACCATCCCATGCGGGAATTGAACTGGCAACCTTGTTGTTGAGAGCTCGCTCTATAACCAACTAAGCCATCCGGCTGAGCCTGGGAGAGCTTCTTGATGGAGGAGAATGGGAGGATGATGCTCAGGCTGGAACTATGAGACAAGTTTTTAATGTTTTCAAAATAAAAATGATGGAAGGGGGCCGGCCTGGTGGTTGGAGCTCCATGCTCCTAACTCTGAAGGCTGCCGGTTCGATTCCCACGTGGGCCACTGGGCTCTCAACCACAAGGTTGCCGGTTCAACTCCCGCAAGGGATGGTGGGCTGCGCCCCCCTGCAACTAGCAATGGCAACTGGACCTGGAGCTGAGCTGTGCCCTCCACAACTAAGACTGAAAGGACAACAACTTGAAGCTGAACGGCACCCTCCACAACTAAGATTGAAAGGACAACAACTTGACTTGGAAAAAAAGTCCTGGAAGTACACACTGTTCCCCAGTAAAGTCCTGTTCCCCTTCCCCGATAAAATCTTAACAAAAAAAATGATGAGAGGGGCGGCCGGATGGCTCAGTTGGTTAGAGCGCGAGCTCTTAACAACAAGTTTGCCGGTTCAGTTCCCACATGGGCCAGTGAACTGCACCCTCCACAACTAGATTGAAATACAATGACTTGACATCCTGGAAAAATACACTGTTCTCCAATATTCCCCAATTTAAAAACGAAAAAAAAAAAAATGATGGGATACCAGAGGAGCTTCAAGGGAGGAGAGAAGAGCTTTCAGAAACATTTTTTATAGACCATATACATCCCCTTCGTGGTGTTTCTGAAATAAAGGTTGGGAGTTATTTTGACATTGTGTTGTAGTTTGTGGAGGCGTGCCTCTAGATTGATTCCCATGGGTCTTGATTGTAGTAAGGTTACAGGTGTCTGCGTAAGGGAGCTTCCTGCCTCCAGAGGGTCAGGAGCTACCCTGACTGGGGGCTCAGGATGACGTGCACTGGTCTGAGCGAGGCCGAGGCCACTGCTGCTGGCTGCTTAGCACAGGCAAGGATGACGGGACTGGCTGCCTGCTGCCTTGACTGCCCCTTCTCCACCGACCGCCCCCCCAAGTGTGTGAGGGGCTGAGTCTGAGTTTGGGGGCCCCCTGAAATCACTCCCTTCTCCCCAGTAGTCTCAAATGTTTTGGGTTATGATTTCCTATTGCTATTTCATTTTATACTTGATTCCATCTACTTCCTACATTTTAGGAATGACTAAAATTTCCTGATCTGCTTATGGTATCCTTTCTTGTTTTTCAATGGTATTTTATTTTTTCCATCAGGTTTGGGGAGGTATGATATCAATGTGTACTCAGTGAGCTGTCTTGTTGAGGACGAGTGAAGGGTATTTTAACATTGACCTGGAGTAACAGGGCATCAACTTGTAAGGCAGTGAAAAGGGTATTAGATGCCTTACTGGAGATAAGAAACCTATCAAATGAACTTTAGAATTCATGCTGAGCTGGAGTCCTAATGGTAGAAGTGTTAAAACAGAAAATTTGCACTGAAATTTGATATCAAGTTTTTGTGAAATTTGCATGCAAAACACCCTACCTATAAGAACCATTGTTTCTCTAGTTCTCATCCCATGAACTTTTCTGGAGTGACTCATCCATGCTGCTGGCAGAGCTTAGCAATTAGCAGTTCTCTGTATAACACTTCTCTGGAAGAGCACCCGCTGCATGAGGGTTGGAGGACATGTGTCCTTTCTAGAGGAGATCAATTTACTCTGCTTATTATGTGCAATAAATTCCAAATGAAAATCTTGAATGATAAGACTTCATTACCCTAATGTTTCCACTTAGTCATCAGCACGGCCTGACCAATAATAGCAATACTGGGCAGAAAGCAGACATGGCCGTGGTCTTTCGGGCAGCGAGGGTGACCTGGTACTGGCTTTCTGACTGTTGGTCTGAAGTGGCCCACATACGTCATGCCTTGGGTCAGGATTCGTCTTGGCACCTGAGAGCTGCACTGGGCAAAAGGCCCTGGCCAGAGGGAAGGGCAGGGAGGTGAAAGCTAAACTTGTGGTCAAGATAATAAAATACCAAAATACTGAATGAGAGCTGTTAGCCTAACCACCTCACACTACAGATGGAAAAAAGTTCATAAAAGCTCGTGATTTAGCCCAGTGTCAAACCGTCAGTGGGAGGGGTAGCCTGGCATACTGTTCCTTTTAACACTGAGCACACTGAACTTAGTGGTAAATAAATTCTGAAGGACAATGACTTGAATTAATGACCCTTAGAAAATATGAGAAGGGCTAGAACCGTGTTAACCCTGACGACCAACTCCTATCCTTTTTCATTACCCAGCCCGATCTGATTTTCTTATGGAGAAGAGTATATGCAACAAATATTGAATAGCTACTGCCAAAATAAAAACATTTTCTGACAACTAGATGACTGATTTCTCAAGCCTCTTTTCTCTTCAATCTGTAATTTTTTGAAAACCGCATGTTGGTATCGCAGGAGTAATTACAACTCTGAGCTGTGCTGTCTAATCCAATATCGATGCCAGGGCCTACTACACAGGCCCCTGAGTGTTGTTTTATGTAGAATTCGCGGAAATTGTGAAGTAAATATGGCCTGGAATAATGAAAATCACATTTATCCCAAACAGTTTCATGTTGTCCCACATTTCTACCTGCTTTACCAAATCGTCTTGCTCTCCACAAGTACACCAGGCAGAGATTTGAAGGGCGTTGCTTTATTCCAAAGGTGATGAAATTGAGGGAAATTTTTACAGTCTGCTTTCACTTCCTCCCTCAGCTCCCTTCCTGGTAGAGATGCTAATATGCATTAGGGCGGCCATAAACTATTGGAGGGAGTAAAAAGGTGAAAGCTATACACATTTCAGGTCGTGTCTGGCATGTCTTGGCCTTTATCCCGTATGAGGCAGGGAGAAAACGAAGTGAAATTAAAGTGACAGATAAATTCAAGGAAGGACTGAAACTAAGGTGAAGATACTAATTGTATTTCCCTTGGTTAACTCAAGCAGGCCCTTGTCTCCAAAACCAAACGGGTTGGTTTTGTCCTACTGCCCTGTAGTGGTTGGAGACTGGTTTCCAATATTGTCCAAAATGTCACCTCTATTTTAAACATATTATTTCTGGGAAAGAATCATTTTCTCGCATAAGATTAGGGAGACAAGGAATTGGAAGAAAAGTTTCGTGTTGTACAGAAGTTTAAACCACAGGAGAAGCAAAACCCCAGAGAAGCTGGAGAGCAGCGGGTGTGGTAAATTGCTGAAGCCAAGCCAAGCTGCCCCAGCAGGCACACACCACGTCATGGTGCACGCTTGCCTGGACCAGTCCTGCCCAGAGAATTCCAGTCCTTCTCATTCGTTAAGAAATACCCAAACCCAGTGCATCTAGAGGGAGGCCCACTGTCTGCAGAAGGTTTCCGGAGAAGAGCTAGACCAATTGGATGGTCTCCAGACCAACCCTGGCCAAAGCCCCAGGCCAAGGAGAGCTGGGCAAGTCCACATCGTCTGGTCAGAGCTGGCCCAGTGTTCAGGTCTTGAACATCAGAAAGCCACCAAATGCAGTCCCCGATGGGCTCCTCTTTATTACTGATCCTTGGGTTAACTCAAACCAGACTCGCTCACCCTTTTGCAGCTCAGCGATAGCAAAGGTTGTTGCTGTGCTTCCACCTCTCTGCTCCTCAGTGGTACAGACAGGGGTCCGATGGTGACCTCCAAATACCAGCTGCCCGGTGCCTGGCCCTGGGCCAAATTCAATGCTCACTGCAAACAGGTAGATCCCACGCTCAGGGGCTCGGAAGTAGCCATCTTCCGGGAAGTAGCTGCTGCCAATGTTGATGTAAGTAGAGTTGAACTTCACTGTCTGCAGAGTAGATGTCCCTTCTGAAAAGCTGGCGTAGAAGGCCACAGGGGAGCCTGGAACGCAGGAGGAAAGTACTCAGTGAATCAGTTCCTCACTCCCTTGGAGGGGAAATTCAACCCCGGGACCTGCCTTCTTCACCTTATTAATGTGAGAAATGGGTCATTATTGCTAAATAACCTATGTATTCCCAATAGCAATGTATCTCACAGTGGGAGCCAACGGGCCAATTCTTAGTATTTCACTAGTTGAGAGAAAGGAAAACACAAGTCTGTTGTCTCTACTGGTGTATGTTTTTAAAAGCACTTTCTTGTTTGATCTCTTTTCCTTCCAACATCCTTGAGACATAAGTAGCCCTGACTGAGGAAACTTCAACTTTTCAGAGCTTAACTGGTCCAAGGCTACGTGGCTTGTCAATGGCAGGCTGGGACAGGAACTCAGGTCTCTGACTTCCAAACTGCTGCCACCTGCTAGGGATCTTGAGAAACCCAAGGGAAAGACAGAAAATACACTGATCCTCAAGCTAACAATGCTAACACTGAGATAACGAAGGAACAGTGAGGAGTGGTTCCTACTGGATGTTTGGCACAGGACCTTAGAGAGAGAAGGAAACAGCAGGTGGGACCAGGGAAGAAAAGCCTTTTCACACTGGTCATCTTAATATTTTCAAAATGTTGCACAGAGCCCTGGAGTTACAGATGGAGAAACAGGCCCAGAAAGGGAAAGCTTGCTCCGGATGACACTGATAAATTACCAAATTGGGAGCTGTCCTTGGATGTCCTCATTTCTGGTGCTCTTCCCACTTGAAGAAGCACTTTAGGCAGATAAGTAAGACAGAGTCAGAGGCAGCCCTCTGTGTAGAGGGAGAAGGTACAGTGAGGAAGGGGTGGCTGGGCTGCCTGGCCAAGATGCTCAGGCAGGGACAGGAACAGGAGAGGGGACAGGAAGGGTGAGTCCCACTAGGGTTCCAACCAGGACAAAGACCTTGGCACTGAAGAGGTCACGCTTCTCGTGCTCCCTCAACACGTGGGTACATGTGCTCACTCTCCTCCCTCTCTCTCCTTTTCCCCCTCTCCCTCCCTCTGTTGAGAAGAAGCTTCCCGTTTCTCAGGAGATGATACCAAGGCCTAAAGGAGGAACAATGGAGGAACAATTTGCATAGCAGTTAGTGACTTAGGTCCCAGAACTAGTGCCCCAGCTATTTGGCTCCCAGTCCAGCAATAGCCTTGTGGATGACAAAATTTTGCTCTTCTCTAGTTCTGGGAGATTTTCTGAGAATTAGAGTTCAGAATAGCGTTCCTATTTGTGTAAGATTGTGTCACATTCAAAGGCCCGCCGCTGGCCCTGCAGTTCCCCCAGCACCCAGGAGGTGGGGCGCTCGCCCAACTGAAGGAAGGCCGGCCTAGGAGCGCCCTCTTCCGGTGCTTGGTCCCCATGCACCCGTTGGAGCCAGCCTGACTGTGGTTTGCCCTTGAGCTGTAGAGGGAGCCCCCACCCAGCCAGTGGGCCCAACGAGCTCTCAGAAGGAAGAGTTGTACTTCCTTATTTGCTAGCAGGCAAACTGAGAATGGGCTTCTCCGCAGGGCATAAATTCAAGCCCTATGGCCTGCTTGCAAGACAAATAAGGGGGAATTTTTAATTTTAAGGAAAAAATACTTTTGAAATAAAATATTATAGTGGTGAACTCAGATTCCTAACCCATCAGGCGATTGAGGACTTGCAGCACTCCCAAGTGGAAAAAAGATCAAAGAGTGGGCTCAACCTCAGCGCTGAAAATGCTGGGGAAACGAGAAAACATTGATTGCTTTCTACTAAATGTTAAGCCTTGTGCTAGGTATTTGGTAAATGCATCTGTTCATCTTCGTAACAACCCTTTGATGTAGATGTGATTCTCCCATTTTATGGAGGGAGAAACTGAGACAAGTGGTGCTAGAGACTGTGCTCTGTTCACTGCCCCCAGGGAGACACAGGGGCCATAATGGAGGGTTAGTGGGAGCAGGGCCGGCGTGGGGTGGCACCTTCAGTAAGGATGTCCCACATGCCAGGCTACAGCAGGGTACAGATAGCCCACATGGTAGCCTTGTATCTAGCCCCATGTCAAGGAGGTGGCCATAACCCTAAGGCCAGCCTCTGGCAGGGGAAAGTCACTTGAAGCACAGAGCCTAGTGGGCCCCTTCCCAGGGCCACACTTGGGGAGGGGATGGGAAGGCTGGCTGCACATCACTTCAGCCTCAGAACCAGCTTCCCAGGTCCAGGTCCCCAGGGCCCTGCAGGGACCAGCCATCGAGGACCTTTCCCAGGGGAAGAGCCAGCACTTTAGAGACAGCTGGACTGGGTTCAGGGCTCCTCCGTGCCTCTCACTAGCTGTGTGAGCAGGATCCTTCCCCTGCCAGAGTCTCAGTTTCAGTGAGATGGTAGTGATACTGCATTGCTGAGCTGCTGTGATGAGTCAACATGGCAAAGCCCAAGAAGAGCATTGCAGGGTACCTGGTGCCAGGCAGAAAAATGGGTCAACTGTTAGCAGAATGAGCACCTTTCAGGATTCACCTCTTGTGGGGTGCTGCTACGGGTTAAAGACACCTGGAGGTGTGAAGTGGGGTGAGTGAAGAGCTGAGGCGGAGGGATTTGAGGTGTGGCATGGGAGAAAAGGATGCATTCCTCTCCCTACTATATAGTTAGAGTGGCAGGCAGCCAGCCATGTATATATGAGCCTCACAGGTTTACATGGAGGGGCTCAGCCTGCTCACTGAGGGCTGGTTCTCGTGATTTCTACCTCCTTATACTCAGGGAACTTAAGATGTCCCTTGCCCTGAACGGAAGGTGGAATAAGGGCAAGGCCAGCCCTAAGGAGTCATGAGTACCATCCTGTTCTTTCATCTCCGCCACCTCTGAGGCAGAAGAGCTGCTTGCAGACAGCCCTGTCTTCCTAGACTCACCCAGTCTCCCTGGGCCAGGAACTCACCTGCCTTGTGGAGCTCTGCTTCAAGGGCACCCAGCACTGGCCCTTTGACATGGACATCCGCCAAAGGCTCCACTTGCTTCTTGTCCCTCCTCCGGAGGGCTTCCAGATCTTTCTGCTTCTTCTTCCCTTTCCTGCTCAGCATGGCCTGAAGTTTCCCTAGGTCCAGGCTGACGTTGGCTGCCACAAGCGCTTGGAAGTTTCCAAAGAGGCTGTAGAAGAGCTGCTGGTGCTGCTCCAGGCGGCGCTGGGTGGTAGAGAGTGCTCCTTGGAGGTCCTCCAGAGAGCCATTGAGGGCGGAGGCCCAGGAGGTGTCACAGCACTGCCCCAGACGCTTGATGTCGGAGCCCAAGCGCTGGAGCTCCTGTGCCATCCGTTCCGGCTCCGTCTCATTGGCCTCCTCTGGCGCGGCATCGTGGCTGGGCTCCAGGTGTTCGGGGCCCTGCCTGCCACCCGCTGCCGCCTGCTCCAGGGCCGTCACCCTGGCGGCCAATGCAGCCCAGCCAAGTGCCTGCTCATGCAGCCCACTGGCTGCGTCCTGCAGCCCTGTGCGGATCTGTTCGTAGCGCAGGGGCAGCGGGCCAGGTGCCTCCTCGGACATCTCCTCCATCACCTCCTCCCCAAAGAGGGCGCCCAGCACGGCCTCGTGCCGCAGCGCGTCCTCCAGCAGGGCCTCGAAGGAGCTGTGCAGCTTGCCGACCTCATGGCGGAGCTCGCCTTCAGAGGCCCTCAGCGCGACCGCCTCGCCACTCAGAGCCTGAAGCTGGCTCCGGAGCCGCGCTCTGTCGGCGCGTGCCCTCTCGCCCTCTGCCTGCTGTGCATCCACCTCCAGCGACAGGGCGGCCACTGTGCCGCTCAGGGCCTGCAGAGAGGAGCCGTCCCGCTGGTGCCGCTCGTCCAGGCTTACCTGGGTCTCCTCCAGGGCACGTGTGGTGTCCCTCTGGCCTTCTCGGATGATATCCAGATCAAAGTAAAGCTTCTGGCAGTTGCAATCCTTGACATACTTGATGAGGTCAGCATGGCCACCCTGCAGGTGCTGGAGGGTGAGGTTGAGCTCCAGGAGCTGCCGCTCAATCTCCTCCTTGTTCTCCTCCATGATCAGCGACTTCTCCATCAGGATCACACGCAGCTCACGCAGTGCCGTGTGGTTCACCTGCAGCTCTTCCATCTGCCGCTCCACCTTGCTGATCTGATCAAAGGTCTCATCAGATTCGGAATACAGTTCCTTGATCTCATCCACATGCCTGGCCAGTGTTGCCCTCATGTCTGCCAGGATGCTCTGTAACTCATCTTCCCTGCGGCTGGTGGCCAGGTGGAGAGCGGAGAGGTTCCTCTGCAGCTGGCTCAGCCTGGCCTGCAGGCTCTCTGGCTCCGGCCTTGCCGCAGCCCCTGCCGCTGCGGCTACCACGCTGCCATTGGACCCCAGATGCTCCTGGGCCTTAAGGATCCTCTTCAACTTGGTGTCCACATTGGCCTGGACCTCAGAGAGGGATTGGTGCAGGGAGAGTTGCTGGGCGTGCAGGCGGTCTTCCGTGTCCTGCTGCAGCTGACCTATCTTCTGGGTGTTCTCCTGGACCTTGGTCTCAAATTTGGCACCAAGCTCCTGGACGTCAGCCCTGGGTACGGCACTCTCCTGAAGCATCTTGATGGCCTGTCGGTTGGTCTCCACATCAAGAGATAGGTTTCTTATGGCCTGGGAGAGGCTGTGCAGGCTTTGGTTTAAGCTACTCCAGATGGGGTTGAAATGCAGCACTTGCTCCAAGGGTCTGCCAGGAAACTCTGCAACAGATGCACGTTTTGACCGAGCCCCGCTGGAGCAGACACCCTCCCCAGGCAGGGCCTATAGAAGGGGGTCCTCTGAAGGTCGGCCTCCCCTCCCACTCGTCCCCTTGGATGTGATCAGGTTCTTCCTCAGCCCATGTGCCTGCCACTCACCAGGCTCCGTCTGATTTGCCTCAGTCATTACAGCTGTGAGGTTGCTCGCCGGGGCCTTCCACAGGCCTGGGAGGCTGTCAGCCATGTGGTGAATGTCATTCTGGAGATCTCCCAGCAGGTGTTCCTGCTGCACCACAAGGTTGCTGGTCTCTGCAACTGGGTGGCCTAAAGATACATGAGGAATAAAGGTTGAGGGCTAACTCTCCACAGGCCTGGGAAGATCATAAGATACAGAGATTTCAGGGTTGAGAGCAGAGAGAGAGGTGTATACTGATGTCCTTTGAGCAGGAGCTTAGAAGCTTTTAGCCCCAGATGAGCAAATACGTGGTAAATGAGCTCTCACCTTGCCACCCACGTCCACAGCAGACATGACTAATCAATCATGGCACACTTTCCTCCTCAGTCACATGGACGTTACCTCTCAATATCATTCTAGACAGCCCTTGTTAACAGATAGCAGTTCACCACATGGTAAAACTTGTTTGCCACCCCAACCTTGGCCCAGCCTTGAAAGGCCCCACAAGTGGGGTCTCTTGGTGGTTTCTGTCTGCTGACTCAAGAACAGGGACAGCGTGCCTTCCTGGCTGTTGGGGGGCAGGGCTATTGGCAGGCTTCTTCCAGGCCATGGGAGCTTGTACAGTTCAGGGGGCAAGGCAGGTGCCAGATAAAACTGTCCTTCCCAGAAAATGGGGTAAAGAAAAGGGTGCATGTGCTCTGCAAGCAGGCAGGTCACTGAGGGCCCTGTGGACCTGGCCTCCTTGGTGTGGGATGGGGTGACGCAGGGCCAGAGGGGCCTTTGCTGATTCTGGGGGCAGTTTTCCTGAAATGGCACCACGCTATCAGAGGAGAAAGGGCTTGGGCACATGGGTTCTTTCTGCCTGCCGGCCCCTCCTGCCCCTTCCACGAAAGCAACGTACCGGGTTCAAAGCCAACTTCTCCACCCCAAGGCTCCTGGAGGCCATCACCCGGGTCTGCAGGCTCAGGGATCACAGTGGGATCTGAAGAGAGGAGGCATCAGACGTTGACCCCAAGAGGTCAGAGGAGTGCATGGCCTCTGGGGTCAGAAGTTGAGGCAGGAGGAGGCCACAGGGAGCCCTACCATGGTGCTGGCAGTCAGAGCCAGCAAAGCCCGGGCAGCACCTCCAGGCCACGGAGGCCAGCACCTTCTGCTTGACCTGGTACACCGGCTTGTGGGCCATGCGGTACCTGGAGGAAGAGAGCCAGCTCAGCGACCCTGGGATGAGCCAGGGGAAGAACTGGATTGATTGCCTACCCTGCCCTGCCCCCACTCACATGACTTTGACGTTCTGGCAGTCGGGAGCCCCCTGTAGACATGGCAGCTGTGAGTGGACGAGGAATTTCTCTGTTTTGCAAGCCGCTACAAAGGTGACCAGCCTGGATATCTGGTAGGGGCACCAGTTACTGGAAAAATCAAGCCAGAGGAGAGGGCTGCTGAGCCATGCCCAGGCACCCCACAACCCTTCCTAAAGGTCAACGAGGGTGCCAGGACAGAGTGCCCCACCCCACCTCCCTGCCCCACCCATGCCAGGAATTCTGGAATCCATTAGCCTGAGAAGGGAGTGTTCTGCATTATTCATCCCTCAGCTCCAGAGCAAGAGCTCCACAAACCCTGCCTGCAACTATTTCACTGTTTTCCAGGAACAGCACAAAGAGGCTGAGGAGCCCCTCAAAAGGCACACAGCAAAATTAGCCACAGAGGCAGGAAGGGCTCTCACTGTTTCTCTTGGTGCTAGGGAGGCAGCGTAGTGCCGCTGGGCCTGGAGAGTCCTGGATTTGAATCCCTCACACTTTCTAGCTGGGTGAGCTGGAGGGCGGTACTTAGGGAGTTTCCATGCTCCGTGTCTCCAGGGGAGATTGTAATACCCTCCTCCAAGTGGATGGCTCCTGACAAGAGTTTAATGGACACTGTAGCACTGACCCAGCAGCCTCCCCCTTTACCTCTCACATCTTTCTTCACCAGAGACCCAGCAGGGAGGGCACCTGCTCCCTGGTCATGCTGCATTATGGCCATTATGGAAATGGACTTTCAAAGAGTTGTAGGCAAAGGCAGCTGGGCCGAGCAGTCCCTTCTCTGGGAAAGGTCACCCACACCGAGGTCCTACAGGGTGGCTGGGGGTCATGCTCAGCATCCTGAACACCGGGAGACAGCCCCTCCTTCTGTGTCCCTTGAGGTCCAGGACTGGGGAGGTGCTCACTGCTGATTCAGCCTGAGCTCCCTGACCCAGGGGCAGACTTGATAGGCTCAGTAGAAGCCCTTCGCTGGCAGGCAGCTCCCAGAGCAGAGCTCTCCAGAGCTGCAAGTGACAATGACTTCCACGGTTCGTTCAGCTCAGCACCTCTTGGGCACCAGGTGCTGGGCTCAAGCTCAGCAGCACCCAGTGCCAATAGGAAAGTGCAGCCCTTCCCTTCAGGGTCGCAAGGCAATCTCAGATGGTGTGACAGCTGCTAGGACCTGGGGACACTTTCAGGATGAGGTGAAAATTGTGCTGTGTGAAGCACCAGGAGCTGTGACAGAGGTATGTGGCCTTACAGAGGCGCAGAGGGTGGGGGCTGCAGAGGAGAGGCTGCAAAGGTAAGAAGCCAGACCACGGAGGCCTTGAGTGCCAGCTGAGGCGTTGAACTTGAAGGCATGGGAAGTCATGGAGGGGTCCAAGCAGGGAAGTGATATGAACGAGCCACCCTTTCCTGTTCGTGGGTGCAGCAGGGAAGGAGGGGGAGAGATATAGATGGTTGTGTCAGGATTCTAGGTCAGAGATGCTTACACTGGATGATGGTGGTTGATATGGAGAGAAATGGCCACAGTTATGAGCTATTAGGAAGCAATGTTCAGGGGCATTGGAGACGCAGTGGCTTTGGGGCTGGGCTTTTCCTTCTCTGGGTCTGATCTCTGTTGTGGGTCATCAGGCACCCTCACCCAAGGACGTTCCTGAGGAGGGTGGGAAAGGATTGAGGTGAGCTGAGGGACCATGTCTATTTTGAGTGCAGAGACCCTCCCTGCCCAGCCTGCTTTCCCAGTCAGCTCCCAGAAGTCTGGCAGCCAGCCTTTCTCCTCTTGGCTGCAGGCTGAAAAAGCTTGTTAGGAAGATGACCCTGCTCGAGAGGAAAGCCCTACAGACACTGTCATCACAGGTTCCACCAGTGAAACAGTCCCACAGAGCAACCTATAACAAAACAGATCAGAAAGCCCCATCCATACACCCAGCTTCCAATCACCTTCTCAGTCTCTACTCTTGAGTGGCAGACATCCAAGGATGACCCCTAAGGAAAATCTCTCTTATAAAAGAGGGAGGTCAAAACTGGAGGTCAAAACTGGAGCAACTGGAAAAAATCAACTTGGAGAAATCCAAGACTGAGGAGGGCCAAGACACCTTACCCCAAATTTGCATTAATATTCCCAGATTGATAAGAGATCTCACTGCATCCACAAAATAAGAACAGAAAGCTATAAAAAGGGCGACAACAGAAAAGAACCCTTGGGAATTAAAAATATAACAGTAGAAATGTAATAAAAATGTCAGAGGGTGGAGTTAAAGAAATTTCCCTAAAAGAAGAGCAAACAGAAAGATGGACAGTAGGAGAAAAAGAATCAGAAAAATAGAGGACCAGTGTTGGAAATCCAACATCTAAACAATAGGAGTTCCAGAAAGAGAGAACAAAGAGAACAAAAGGACAAAATCATAGATGAAAAACACCAAATACTTCAGAAGTGAAGGACTTGGATTTTCAGATTCAAACGGCCCTCGATACGATGAAAATAAACTCACATCAAAGCACATCATCATGACATTTTAGAACTCTGGAAACGAAAATGAGTCTACACTTTCCAGAGAAAAAAACCAAGACTAACACACACATGAGTGCACATGTGCACACACACACACACACACACACACACACACACCCCAGTAATTAGAATGGCCTTGATCGTCTCGACAGCAATACTGGAAACTAGAACACAGTGGAGAATTGCCTTTAAAATACTGAAGGAAAATTATTTCCAGTGTAGAATCCAACACCTAGCTTAATCGTCCGTCAAGGTAAGGAGAGCAGAATAAAGACATTCCCAACATGCCAGGTTTCAAAACATCCTCCTCCCCAAAACCCCTTATCAGGAAGCCACTAGAGCAGTGGTTCTCAGTCTTGCCACCAAATCTTTACATCAACACTATCGTGTGGCACTCTAAAAAATAAGAGCCTCTGGACCCCACCCCAGGCCAGTTAAATGAGATTCTCTGGGGTTGGGACCTGGGCATCTGCACTTTAAAGTTCTCTGAGTCATCCCAAGACACTGCCCAGGAGAGTACCATTGTGCCAGAAGTGCTCCACCAAAATGAGAGAGAACACCAATGAGGAGGAAAGCGCGGCATCAGGAAACAGGAGTGCCAACAGGGAGTCCCCAGGGAGATGGTGCAGGGAGAGCCCAGGAGCAGGACAATGGGGGCGGTGGGTGAGAGGCCCAGTCCAGACTGGAGCACAGCTGCAGCTCTGAAAGAGGAGGTGTCTCCAAGGAGACACAGGTGGTCAAACACCTGACACGAATGAAAGGTGAGCTCAGGTGTGGGCCACTGGCTGAGAGTTTGGAATGTGACAAAGACACAGAAAACTAAGCAAAAGGGAAAAAAAGACAATTGTTTCCTCCGGGGAAAACCAAAAGTACACATGGGGGGATAAAACGATTCATAGTTTTTTGTCAAGCCTCGACTCTAAGTAGCATACATAGTCATATGAATGTAAATACTCAAAATGACAATATGGGAGAATGATGGATAGGAAGTGTGTGCACGCGTGTGTGTGCATGCGTGCACGCTCATACACATATATGCATGCATGTGGGGTTGGGGTACGGAGTAGGAATGAGGGCTGAATCATAGGTAATGCTGCTTCCCAAGAAGCAGCCATATAAGTGTGTTATTAGAGATACAGAGGCAAATGCCAAAGAGCCCCCTATAGATTTGTTAAGTCATTGCCTTTGGGGACCAGAGGGGCCTGAGCTTCTGATTGTCTCAACAAACATTGCTGAAGGTTTGACTCTACCCCCAAAGAGTCAGCAAAGTTTTTCTGTAAAGTGACAGATAGTAAATATTCTACACACAATCAACTACATGATTTGTAGGGTCCAGTGCAAAATGAAAATGCGAGTCAACAACAGAGATTAAACCAAAGTGGGGCTCTTCCGCGTGTCGTGCGCTGTGTAGACTGCTCAGGTCACATGCCCATGAGGCTGGGAACATTCACTCAACTCCGAAACAGCAGACTATAAAGGCGCTGGGCCCAGAGGTCAGCCTGCACAGACTGTTCCAAGGACCAGAAACTTCAGCCCCCACCCAACCCCCACCCTGAGCCCCATGGAAATTCCTGGAACATGGGCTCAGTCCTAGGGACAGTGTTTCTCTGAACCAGTGGTTCTCAACTGGGGAGAGGGGACTTCTCCCCAGGTGTATCTGGCAATCTCTGGAGATATTTATGGTTGTCACAACCGAGAGGGTAGGGGTACTACAGGCATCTAGTGGGTGGAGACCAAGGACGCTGCTGAGTACCCTACAATGCACACTGCACAGCCCTGCACCCCCACAACAAAGAATCAGCCAGTCTCAAATGTCAATGGGTCCAAGGTTGAGAAACACCCGCTCAAAACAAAGTGTACCCCTTGCATACTCTCTGAACTGCTCCAAAGGGTCCAGAAGGCCTGGGCCCTGGGCGTGCTGGGTCTGGTCCAGCGTGCCAGGGAGTGACTGGGACTTTCCAGCTCGAGCTCCTGGAACTGGAATCAATTCTGCCCACCCTTCCTGCCCAGGAACTTTCTCTCCTGACCAGCCCGAATCTCGAGCTCCAGCAATCGCTATTCTCCCTGCCCACACTGCCCCCCCCCTTGGCAGCACCATACCCTTGGCACAGTGCAGGCTGCTGGCCCAGAAGCCCTGGGAACATTCCTGACCTTTGCTTTGGTTTCCTCCAGCTCTTGGCAGCTTCTTGCTGGCCCTCTGAGCCCGTGCGCCCAGCCCAACCCCCTGAGACTCCCCATTTTTCTCACTGCCTCCTGGTCTCAGGCCTGCACCCTCTTTGTGCTTTCATCTCACAATGGTGTACTGAGGCAGGCGCCAGCCTAGAAATAAGTGTGGGGGTCCTCCAGCTGCGGTTGGGCCTGCCCTGGGCTTCTGACATGGCCCCGACCTGATACGTAGCCCCAGGCAGGGGAGAGACGGCTGAACCCCTTGAAGCTTCTAATGGGAGCTAGGAGACTGGGGCTTTCCTGCCCACCCCTCCCTGGACTCAGGGTGACCTTGAGCAAGGCTCGACTATGCTCAGGCGCTTGCGCGCCACACACACACACACACTCACACACACACACACACACACACACAGTGAGTCCTGGAGAGGTAAAGAAGATTCCCACTTCCGGCCCCTCCCAGGGCGCAGAGGGAGGGGCTATAGCGAAGGCAGAGAGCCTCTCACAGGGAAAAGGCTGTTAGCTGTGGCCTTCTGAGTTATGGATGTGCTGCTGCCATGGCCCCCTGGGACACTTAAGTGCCTCTTAACTAGCCAGTGAAACCCACCTCCAGCTGCCCCTGAAGTCTTCCCGGGGAAGGGAAGGAGGGCGTGTTCTCAGGCATGCTTGCTCTCTGAGGCTCTGAATGCAGCCAGGAGTGGGACAACTCTAGGAGGGAATTCTGCAGGGCTTTGTCTCTGTGCCAGAGCAGGGGCCACAGCAGAGCAGCCTGAGGCCCTCTCAGCATCCAGCCCAGAGCCCAGGTTCCCTGAGTGAGACTCCGGCCAGTGGGGTTTTCCCTGTGTGTGCCCAGGGCCCTGTGCCGCATACAGCAGGACTGGGGGTAGGAGGTGAGCTGAGGGCGTGGGCTCCTGTGATGTGACCCACAGCAACATGCGTAACTCCTCTGGGCCCCAGCTACAAAACTCACAAATGCTCCTTGAGCTGGGTCAGGAGAAGCTGATGCTGGCGGCTTGGGGCCAGCTGGGATGCTGGGAGCAACATCTCCGCCTACACTCCCACCTGTCTTGGGGAGACAAGACAGGACGCCTGGGATTTGCAGCCCAGCAGATGTGGTCCTTGGCTCTGACCTGTCCCTCCCACCCCAAGCCTCACAACATGTAAAGTGGAGAGAATAGTGGTGATCTCAGCACTGTCACAACAACGTGGACATGGGGCTTAGCTCGGTCCCCTCTGCAGGCTCAGTGCTGTGTCTGAAGAGTCCACACTCTAAACTGCCTCCCTCCCCACCCCCACCTGGGAGCACAAAGAGCCTCCTGCCCAACGGAGTCCAGTACCCACATTGCTGGCTCACTGGGTCCTGCCCGTAGGGGTCTCCGGGGACCTAGGAAGCACTCCACCACAGCTCTCCTCCACCCTGGAACCTGGCATAGGCACCAGCTTGTTCTGTTCAACCTTCTCTGTTCAAAGGGTCTTACTTATCTGGGTCTGTGTCCTGAGGCCTGCCCGGGCTTCAGGCCCCAGAAACAGGTGTGAAGGGCAAGTGAAGGACAGGAGGCCTGGCTCTGGCAGTCAAGTGGTGGGTCCACCGGGCTTGTAGCTCATGGTGTCGATGCCCTGATTGAGTGCGGAGTGCCTGTTCCACCTCCCCTTCCCCTGTTGCAGGAGGGGGCCTGAAGCAGCATTTCCTCTCTTGTCACAGGAGCACGGGAAGCAATCAGCCTGAGGAAGCCGAGCAGCATTTCCTTCCTTTCTCACCAGTCCCTCTGGAGGCCTCGAAAACCTGCGCTTGGCCAATGGGGACTGAAACTTCCGGGTTGTGGTGTGGAGACACAGTGGGCCTGCTGGGACCCCCTGGGTACCCCTGGGACCAGGGCTTGGGATGCCTGCCTGGGCATTCCTGGGCCAAGGTACCTTTGTGTGCACCTGCACACGCTCTGTACACACCACGGCCCCCTAGATAATGGCTGAGTGACCCCTGCAGGGAAGTCCACAAGCAGTCCAGAGGCCCACCCTCCCTGGGGCTAAGAAAATGCAGTCCCTCCCCACAGCTGAGAGGGTGGGGAGAAAGAGGACTGTCTCCCACTTTCTTCCCATTCACTGGGGCCCTTTATCCTTTCTTTTATGAAAGGGGGCAGGAGGCCCAGAGACAGAGGCGTGGAGCTAATGGCTGAGGGGAAGGAAGGCTTGGTGCTTGGCCCTGAAATCAGTGTGTCTGGGTTCCCCACCAGAGTCACCTGTGCCTCCCAGCACTGAGCAGAACTGAGGGCAGGCAAGAATGGGGTCTCTCTTGGTCCATTTTGGGGCCACTCCTCCCTCACTGAGGGTCGGTGTGCACTCGCTTACTCTCACCCTCCTGCCTCTCCCTAGTCAAATCCACATTCAGAAAGTGTCCAACAAACACATTCACCTTGAAGCATCAGAGCTGTGTAGGAGACTGTCCCTGGCAGATGCGTTCTGTAAGCCAGCAAGACGGTGAATCAATGACAGCCACGTGGGAGAATGGGTGGGAGTGAGTTGACCCTTCTGACGTTCCAAATCCATACAGATGCCCTCAATCAAGTTGTGTGTGTGTGTGTAAGGGTGTGTGTGTGTGTGTGCGCGTGCGCGTTTGGCAGCAGGTGGGGGAATAGGCACATCTGGAGGCCAGGTGTATCTGGAGGCCTCTGAGTACTCCAGAGATCAGAACCTGAGCTCTGGAGTCAGACTCAGGTCCTGGTTCAGGCTCTCCTTAGCTGTGTGACCTTGGGCCACATGCTTAGCCTCTCTGAGCTGCAGACTCCTCTGTAACTAGGGTTGTTGGGAGGATTAACTGATATAATACTTGGCAAGGTGCTTGGCCTAATAAATTGCCCCTGCTGCTGTGACTGTGGGGTACCCTAAGGGGGGAACCGTGGGCCTAGCCCCTTATCAGCAGGAGGATCCCTGGCCCTGGACAAATAGAACACTGGAAAAAAAGAGTCCTGGCCCAGTGGCAGGACCCTTCTGCCCATTCCCAGAGGGGCACTGAAGAAGAGCTCACTGGATACCCCACCTTTTTGTTCTGGAGGTGGAGCAGGGCACTGTCTCCAATCACTGCTCGCTCTCAGAGCCGGGCTGAGGACCCACACCAGTCCCCCAGGGCACTCGGATTAAAATCCAGCCCCCACCCCCAAATCTGTCCTCTGTGGCTTATGGGCCAGCCTCACCTCAGCTCAGCTTTCAGAAGTGACTTACTTCGAAGAACAGGAGCCACTGCCAGGCCGCCTGGAAACTTCCGGAACCACAGCCCCTCAGCTCCCCATGCTGGGTGGTTGATGGCAAGATGTGCTCCCACCCTGCCCAATTCCCAAGCCCATTTCCTGCCACAGGTCAGACAGACAATGTCCTATGGTCCTCAGGCTGGGCCCTAGGGTGCCCCAGTCCAGGCTGGCTGGGGGTTCCTCTTGAATGGGAGTCTGGCACTTAGCACATCATCAGAGGCACTTAGCCTCTCAGCTGTACAGCGGATAGAACATATTAGCCCATTTTACAGATAGGAACTGAGGTCCAGAGAGCCCCTGCTCTGGTTGAGCTGGGATTCAGATCCTGCACCACAATGTCCCCCAAGGCCCAGGCCCCTCCTTACCGTCCGATGGGGTCCCTGCCGATGTCCTCAGCTTCTGCCCTCCAGACCCCAGGCAGCCTGGGGCTGGGTGGATCAGAGAAACTGGCACTGGGGGCCTGGGCCCAGGCCCCCAGCATGCCCCAGCCTAGGGTCCTGAGCAGCAGTGTCAGGATCATGTTGCCAGCGGACAGACTCAGCCTTTGCCAGTGATTCCACAAACTGCTTCAAGTTAAGTCTCAGAAGGAAAAGAAAGCACAGGGACAACAAAGAGAGGAAGTGGCCTGGGCCAGCCTTCCCATTACGTCTCATCCGGCCCCCTCACATATACCCCCACCCCTTGGCCCCCATAGAGGCAGCCAACAATCCAGCTGGTTCCTACGCCCTGAGAGGACTTGGGTCAGGACCTCGGGGTGCTGGGGATGCAGGAAATTAGCCCCACTGAATATGTCCTCATGGGAGTTAGGAGAAGAGCCCAAGGGTTGAGGTGTGCGGCAGGAAGTAGTTGGTCAATCTCAGGGAACCTGCTATCCATCCGTGCTGGTGGCCAGGAAGTGGGGGGCACTTCATGCCTGCTCAATGCTTGTCATCACTAGGCTGCGGGAACCGGCAGGTGGGTGGAGGCTCAGAGGGAGAAGGGAGCTGTCTGAGGGCCACAGAGGCCAGGGCTTAGGGGAGCCCTTGTGGGCCCCACCCTGGCCCCTCCATTTGGCCTCTCCACAGCTCCAGGACGGGGGCTCCACAGTGAGTGGCTGGGCAGCCCATGCCAGTCTGGGAGGTTGGCCACTCTTGCCTGACAGGACTGTATGGCCCTGACCCCTACCCTACCTGGGACACTGGTAGCACAGGCGCCTCCCTTCTCTGATCTCTCTCTGCCCCAGATGTCACAGACACAGCAACCCCAGGCCTGACAGACCCTGGGCAGGCTGACCCTGTGGGTGGGCAGGGCAGTGAATGAATGAGGGGCAGTGATGGATAAGGATGTGTCCAGACCTGCTGCCGGCCCCCTCCCTCCCGGCCGCGCGCCTGCCCCGCCCCCGGGCTGGCTGGGCTCCCACAGGCCCGCCGCCGCTGCATCATCAATATTTCATCGGCGTCAATAAGAGGCAGCAGTGGGGACAGCAGCTGCGGCAGCACTCGTGCCAGCTCCAGCCACAGCTTGCAGGGAGAGTCAGGCGTCCGTTCCTGCCACCGCCATGGACGTCTTCAAGAAGGGCTTCTCCATCGCCAAGGAGGGAGTGGTGGGCGCCGTGGAGAAGACCAAGCAGGGGGTGACGGAAGCAGCTGAGAAGACCAAGGAGGGTGTCATGTATGTGGGTGAGTTGGGCGGGGCAGGGCGGGACAGTGTGGTGGCCAGAGCCTGGGATGCCCAGTTACTTTGGGTCTGACCTTTTCCCTCAGCCCCAGGGTGGCCTTTCGGGAGGGGAGGAGGACTTGGCTGCTGAGTCAGGGTCTCTGGGCCCTGTAGCACCCCACTCTCCTGCATACATCACTGTCCATTTCGACCTCCTCAGGGCCCCAGGGGTCTCTGGGGCAGGACAGCTCGTGGGGTATTTGGCTCTGGGACACCCCTGTTTATGCACACATGAATACACGCACCAACGCTCGCCGTCACCCACAGGCCCCTTGACTCAGATAAGCCACAGTGAGCCTGGAGCTCCCTTGGGCCGAGCTGACAGGTGCTCAGCAGCCAGGCCACAGGTCCCCACCCTACTCAGAGGGAAGGTGTGGGGCTGGAGTGATGAGACCAGACTCAGTCCCGTGGCCAGTCAGTGCCGCATCCAGCCTCATTCTCCTTCAGCTTCCTCCAAAGAGGAGGCTGAGCTGATGACTCAGCTCTCATCGGTGTTGTCCTGCTGCTGTTTCTGGGGCCACTCCCAGGCAGGATCCAGACCCCAGCTTAGGCCTGGTCTCTCTCATCCCCCCTTCCCGTCCCGTCCACTTCCCATCCATCCCCTTCCTCCAGACACAGCAGGAAGTGGCTTTTGAAGGGACTGCCGGCCTCCAGACACCATCCTCTCCCAATAACGACCCTGAAGCTTGTCCAGCTATTCTGTTGCCCTGACCACCCCCCTCCCAATACCAAAAGGAGTGGGTCTGGGTTGATGCCTCCATTTCCTCCCCAGGAGCCAAGACCAAGGAGGGTGTTGTGCAGAGCGTGACCTCAGGTGAGGAGCTCAGTGACCAGGGAACACGGGGGTGGGACCTCCAGGGACCTCTGCACCCTAGTACTAAAGGCCCAAGCCCAGGGTCCGCCTTACCCCCAAACTAGGGTCCCAAGCTGGACATGGACGCAGACCCCTTAGAAGCTGAGGCTAGACACAGGGTTGGTGAGGCCAATCATCACCAGAGCTCCCCTGGCATCAGAGAGGGGGCAGCCTGGGCTCTTGGGTAGAGCCAGAGGTGAAAGTGCCCTGGGAAGGGGCTGCTCAGGCCTGACTTGGGCAAGCCAGACACGGGTGGGGAGAGGTCAGGGCCAAGGCTAGCCAGAGTCCTCCCACAGTGGCTGAGAAAACCAAGGAGCAGGCCAGTGCCGTGAGTGAGGCTGTGGTCACCAGCGTCAACACCGTGGCCACCAAGACCGTGGAGGAGGTGGAGAACATCGCGGTCACCTCAGGAGTGGTACACAAGGTGAGGCCTGGTCCCCAGTCCTGGCTCGCAAACCAGTGCCACCCTTTCCCTGGGCCTCAGAGAGGCCAGCTGGGGAGGAGGCACCATCACCCCATTGACATACAGGGGAATAAGACTTGGGGGCTGTGGTGGTCTGTGCTTGGTGTTTTCACACCAATGCACTTAGAATCCTCAAAGCTATCCCTGTGAGGGGGCCAGTTTGGGGCCCAACCGGAACATGAGGCTCAAAACCACAACCTCTTGATGGTGCTCAGCACTCAGGAGGTACCACATTTGAGCAGTGAAGGCAGGGTCCTGTGGGCCCCACGTGGTGACAAGCAGCTCCCTGGCAGTGGACACCAGGGAGTCACCACTCACCAGGTGTCCGGTCTCACACCGGTTGTGGGCGGCTGCCTCCTCCCAGGAGCGGCAGGGAAGCAGCACCCCCTGGTGATGGAAAAACTGTGAGGTTCTGACCCCGCCCTCCACCTCTGCCTCTGCCTTTGTGTGTGGTGCTGAGTGTGCGTGTGCGTGCACATGTGTGTGTGCCTGTGTGCTGCCCAGCAACAGAGAATACAGGAGCAGTGGGCCCCTCCACCCAGGAGGCCGGCCAGGTGAGCCATCCCTGTCCTCATCACAGAGCAGGCTCTGCTTGAAGCGTTTTACACTTACGAGTATTTACTGATTTAATCAATACAAAATCCCATGAGACAGGGTGTGGGAGTGAGGCCCAGACAGATTAAGTGTTGTGCCCAAGGTCCCACGGCTGGTCTGTGTGAGCGTGCACGTCCCAGGGCGGCCCGGCTCCAAACGCGTGCTCTGACAGGCAGCCACTGTGTGAGTGTAAGGTCTCAGAGAGGGTGGGACCCATGTTGGGGCATTCCAGAGGAGCTGTCCCCGGCTCTGTCTGAGGCTGTCCTCCGGAGAGCTCCCCTACCTGGAACAGGCTGCCCGGAGCACCCAGCACTCAGAATCCCTGCTCTGGCAGTGGGTGGGGGGCTGGGGAGGGGGCTGGTCGCCCTGCCCCTGGCTCTGCGGGCAGCACCAACGTGTCTGCTTGCAGGGCCAGCACAGGGTCTCCATGTCCTGGCAGAGGCAGCTGCGTCCTCTCCTAGTTCCCAGCTCTGCCCCTTCCTAGCTATATGACCTTGGGAAGCTACTCAACCATTTCCTCATCTTTAAAATGGGGATGGGAGTGAGAGTATGTGCCTCACTGGGTTGTGTGACAGTGCAGGGACACGGTCCCCACGAAGCGGTTATGCCTGGCTCATGGTGAGCACCCGACAAAGGGAGGTGACTATATCTTCATCGGCAGCAGTGCCCCTGGGCAGGACCCACATGCGCTCCAGGAGAGACCAGACCCCTCCCTTTCCCACTCCCCAGCAAAAGAGGCCCTGGGGTGGGCCCAGGCTGCTTAGGACCTCTCTCTGACCTTAGAGGAGGGCTGATGAGCCCCTGGAGCCACCCCAGACCCTGTGGTGGGGGTGGCTACCCAAAGGGAGACATTTCCTGGTGACACCCAAAGCCAGTCACGACTCACCCTCTAGTGAACTGTGGAAGGACGCACCTATATGTCTGACTGCTCACGCCACTGGCCTCATACCCCTGACTTGGGGCAGCAAGACTAGGCAGGCGGCCACCCACCCTTCACCTGGAGAGACTACCATAATGCTGGCTGACAGAGTTCAGTGACCTTTTATGCCCCAGGACACCAAGGGGCAGGATGGCCCTGTGGTAGCATGGAGGTGACAGACCCTCCCGACGTAGGTGCTGATCACTCAGTCTGGCCCTGCCCACTAGCTGTCATAAGACCACCCCCAGGCAGCCTCCAGCAAGCATGCAGCTGGGTGTATAGGGGTAGGAGACAGGAGTGGGAGAGGATTGTATAACCCGACCAGCTTGAGCCTAGAGCCAGCCCATGCAGGAGGCAGGGAGAGGAGAGGAGGCATTCACGCTAAGGGGTTAGTGATGGGCCTGGAGCAAGCCAGACCTGATCCCCACAAGCCCCATTGTTCTGAGCTCTGAGGCCCCAAGCTGGATTCCTGGCTGCCTTGGCCTCAGGGTCCCTGTGTGAACAGTGATGACACATTCCTTTCCCTAGGACTTTTTGCAGGCTCAGGAGGACACGGGTGTGTGAGCGTATGACTCAGGGACAGTGAGGCTGGGGTCAGGCCTAGGTCATCAGGGGCCACTGCTCACTGACACCCACCCCACCTGGCTTCCTCATCGAGTCCCTGGGCGGCATCAGCTTGCAGAGGTGAAGCTGGGCTCCAGGGTCCTTGGTACCCCAAAAGGCCTGGCATCATCAGAGCCCCCGCTGTGGGCCCTTACACGATGCTCTATCACTCCCACAGTCAGTCTGGCCCTCACACCGCCCTCACCTCGACCCACCATGGACAGCGAGGTAATGAAGGCCTCTGTTCACCTTTGAGGCCAGGTGGACGAGGCCCTGGTTGCCGGGCAGCTGGGCGGCTCTGTGCCCTCCACGTGGTCCCACATCCCTTTTGCTCCCCACAGGAGGAACTGAAGCAGACTGCCCCCCCACAGGAGGATGAGGCAGCCAAAGTGGAAGAGGAAGCAGCTGAGGAGGTAGGAGCTAGGCTCCTGAGCTAAACCAGGGCTCCCGGGGCAAGCCACCCTCTAGAGAATGTTCCAGAGAGGGACCCCATCCCTCACGGACTCGCTGCGTCCCTCTTGGGGTCGCAGAGCCCTCAGGGGAGACTCCTGACCTCACGCAGCCCCGAGCCTAAGTGTGAGGTCCCCTCATGAATGACCGCCTCAGGGAAGAGGGGCAAAGGTAACTTCTGTCCCCACCCCACTCAGGGTGGCCACTGAGGGGTGGGGACCCAGAGCTACCTGTGACGGTCACTCTCTCTCCTAGGCCAAGAGTGGAGGAGACTAGAGGACTACAACACCCCTCTGCCTGGACCTCATTCCCTCCTGGCACGCGAGTGCCCAGTCCTGGAGTGTGACCTTTGGGATCACCCACGCTTCCATACCACACCCAGCCACCACATGCCTGTCCTCTCTTGCCACCGCCATTTCCATCTCTCTCCCTTGACCCCTCCCCGCCTCTAGTCCTTCTGACCCCACAGATGCTGCTGTGATTTTTTTTTATTTTAATGATTTCAAATAAAACTCAAGTCCCCACCCCTGGTCATACTGGCACCTGCTTCTGCTGTACGTTGCGTCACTCATGAAGAAGCCCCCTGGGCCCTGCTGGGAACAGAGTTGAGCCAGCCTGTTGATGGGTCGGGAAGAATATCTGGGACCAGGTGCCCTACAGAGAGACCCTGGGCATTGCTGTAACTCCTCCCACCCCCAACCCATCCATCATTGCCTTCTAATGTGGAGGACGTGGCCCTGCTTTGGGCTCCCAGGACAACCTCCAGGTCAGGTGGTCCCTGAGAGCACAACGGACGCCTCCAGGTTTGAGCTGTAGCTTACCCTCCAGGGAGGGGCCCATGACAACAAGAGGTGAGGAAGGGCCTCCTGAGCCATCCCTTTGTGGTGTCCATGGCTCCAGTGTCCTGCAGACAAAGGGAGACCTAACACCTCTCCCCAGAGCAGATGGTATCTTTCAAAACTGTGAAGTCTAAATCCATAGCCAGGAGTCCTCCATCCTCTTCCTCCTCCTCCGCCAGCTGGCCCCACCCAGCGTCAAGCTCCCACCAGGAAGGAAGGCTCTCCCTTCCTTCACCGAAGAGTCTGTCAAGTATCATTAGAAAACACAGCAGCTGAGATGCAGGAGAATAAGTCTCTACCTTGAGAGAAAAACGGTAAAAAACGAATATACATGGAACTCCTCCCAGGTGTCAGACAGTACTGAGTGCTTTACCTCATTTAATCCTCGGAACAAATAGTTCTGATGTTTCACTGAGAATGAACTGAGGAACAGAGAGCTTAAACATCTTGCCTAAGGGCACGGAGCTAGGAAGCTCGGGACTGGGCAGAAGCCCAGGTGGCCTGGCTCCAGCGCCACCCAGTTGACTCTATAAGAAAAACAAAATTCAACCAAGTAAATTTGAACATATAATTGGCTTTAGCAAACAATTCATGAATCGAACAGCATTCATCTAGCAACTAGCAGGGAGCACCACGGGGCTGTACAAAATGGAAGATTTTTATAGGAAGAAAGGTGGGGCCAGGGAGCAGTTGACAAAAGAAAAGACAGGATTGTTTTGGGGCAGGGACATCTTTGGGTGAAGAGAATGGAAGAAGGAGGAGCATGGAAGGGGTTTTATCATGCAGATTACCTCCTTTCTATATAGGGGACAGAGAGAGCCCATATGACAGATCACCTTACTGGTGCTTGACCAGAAAATTCTATACCAATTGATTAAGATGATGTTTCTGAGAGAGGTTGAAACTACAATAGATCGGGTATTAAATCTGGGTTTGGTATCGTGAGCTTTTAGCACCAGGGATGCCATTTTTTGCCTGTGGTTTTCTCTTAGCAACTCCCATGCTCTGCTAAGGCCGGCCTGACCGCATGGGCTCCAGTGAGCTTTTGGTAGATTCTGCCACGCCCCAGATTTCAAAACTTCCTGGGATCAATCAGGCTGGTCAGTGTCCTACACAAAGGGCTGTTGGCATCACACCCGGGAGGCTTGTTCAGAAGTGGCTGAGCGGAAACCAGCGTTCCCTCCCTTTTGATACCCGGACAGATTGGGCTCAGAGCCTCTAAGTGACTTGTCCCAGGCCTCCAGCCCTGGATGTTGGAGCCAGAGTCCACACCCAACTTCAGACACTACCACTTTCCCATCCTGCCTCAGTGCTGAGGAGCAGGGGGCTGGGAACCCAGTCAAGCAGAGCTGAGCTGGGTTGTATCCTAGCCTGCTGGCCACGGGCATCCACTGCTGAGGAGGTGAAAAGGAGCAGGGGTGCTGCTAGTGCCCCAGCCCCTTAAACCCTGCCATAGGAGGAGCGAAGGGTGTAGAAGAGGCTGGGGTAGTCCGGGTGTTCCTTCTCCCAGGCCCCAGCCCAGACATGTGCATAGCAGCGGGCCTGTGCATGCCCCAGGAGGGGCCTGGGCGTGCCCCAGGAGGGGCCTGTGTGTGCCAGGGAGCTCTTGGGCTGTAAGAAAACGTGAGGAGTAGCAAGGCCACTCAGGTGACTGGGGTAAGGGCACACCTACACCTGGCCCCTGGGCAGTTTTTCACCATGCTCCCAGTGCTCTGAAGGAGCCTGCAAAGGTCCCTGCTGCTTGCCCCCACCCTAGACACATACTCAGGGCCCGTTCCTGGGGTCAAATGCCAAACATCAAAGCCTGCCCAGTCCAGGAAGACCCTCCCCACCCCATGGCACCTGCAGTGCACTTTGCCCTTAAACCCCCATAAGTGCTCTCACTCCGTGGGGCTGCACTTGACTTCCCTGGAGGAGTGACTGCCCTTTCTCTATCCCTTCCTCATCAGAGAAGCCCCCACCGGGTGCCCTGCCCCCTCTTGAAGGGCCCTGGCTGAGTGTAAGGCATCCTTCAGCCCATTTAATCCTCACAGTAACACTTCGGTGAAATTCAGTTATTGTCCCCCACCATCAAGGATAGGGACATTGAGGCTCAGAGAGATCAATGGCCTCGCCCTAGGGGGCAGCTGAACCCCAGAGGTTGACTCCAGTGCCTGTTGCTTTAGGGCCACTCAGAGCTGCCTCTATTACCACCTGCTGAGGCCAGCAGCCGTCTCCCCGTCTTGCTCCTTGCCCACTGGGCCGGACGCCCAGTAGCCTCAGCAGCCCAGAGGAGCTAAGTGGAGCAGTGTAAACGGCCTTCCAGGCTAAAGGGACTGGTGCTTCTGGTGGGATTTCAGGAGCGATGGCAGGCCTGGGGCGGTGACCAGGCAGGGCTCCCGGAGTCCCGGAACCGCCATTAGGCGGCTCCCAGCAGTGCCTTTGTGCTCTAAGCGAGACCAGGCTGAAAGCCCGGAGGGGTGGGGAAGGGAGGGAGCAGGCGTGGCAGCTGCTCTGTTAGTCTGCGCTTGGTGTCCCCTCCCCCTACCTGATCTCAGCGGGGCCCCTTTCTCTTGCCCAGAGTAGACCTTAGCTCCCAGCAATCCTTTCCCAGCCTGTGTGTGTGTCTGTGCGCGAACTTCCAGCACATTAGGGGTTGATACCCACTTAACCCAGCCTCTCCCTTCCGCTCTCCCTCTTCCACCCCGATCTGAGTGTCGCCGAAAAATATCCAGCATGAGAGAAAGCTTATAAAGAGTTTATTTGAGCCAAACGAACGACAATTGCCGGGAAGCAAAATCTCAAAGGATTGAGAAAATGCTCCATGAAATGGCGGTTTGCAGCTTATTTTATACATAGAATCAAAGGAGGAGGGTTGCATGAAATCCACTGGTGATAGATTAAGGGGGTGGGAGAAAGCAAAGCCGGGAACTCTCTGGGATTGGATAAAAGTAAATTGGAGAGACAGGTTTTGTTTTTACATAGGTGGGTGGGTATAGGCTAGTTAATAGTTCGCATATAGGTGTTAATCAAGGGACAAGAATAATAACGAGGGATTCTGCACTTTCCTGCTCTGCTCCGGAGAAAGGGACTACTGACATTCCAAGGATGTCATCTTAGGTGCAAAAAGGCAATAGACAGGCTTAAGTAAGGTGAAGATTGACTTGACGAAGGAAGCTTTTAGCTAACGATATGACTTCCCACCATGGCCCACTTAGTTATTAAACTTTTTATGCTCACGCCATCTTATGTGGTTATTTCCCATCTCCTGAGCTTGTCAGGTTTACTATGTGGCCCCCTTTCCCTCCACAACAGGTAGAGCATGGGCTAGAGGAGCAGACCTGGGTAGGTGGAGTTTCCCAGAGCTTCAGAATAGGAGAGATTCCGACAGAGGTGCAGACAGGCTTGGAGAGGAAGAATCAGAGAGCAGCATTGGAGAGGGTCCCGCGATGCCCCACAGAGACACGGAGGGTGTGTGTGTTCTAGAGGCCTCCAGGCTCCGATCCCGACTCCGGAGTGGGCGGTGGCGGGGTGGGGGCTCCAGCTATGCCCTTGAGTGCGGGGCGGTTGTGCCTGCGAGTCGTTTTGTTGTCCTCAGGATCCTGGCTCCTCCACTTACACGCAGGTCTCTAACCCCCTCCCAGAGCGAACTGACCGTCCCCAGGGGCGCCAGCCCGTGACTCACCCTCTACTGGGGGGGAGGGGAGAATCACCGGACACGCCCTTACCCCTCTGTCCGCCGGGTCCCAGGGGCGGCTGCCCGGTGGCCTGTCTGCAGTTTCTTGCCCACTCTGTGTCTGTTTCTTCCTATAAACTGAAAATATCCATTTCACGAGATTGTAAAGATTATCGAAGAGGCTGGAAAGTTTGGGGGCAGCGGTTGGCACAAGATAAATACTCAATAAAGGGTAGCTGCTAGTACCAGTATTCATTTCAATTCTAGCCTTGAAATCCCGACCTGGCGCTGACCCGACGCTCACGGACTGGGGTTTCTCCGGGTCCCAGAGGGAGGAAGCAAGCCGTCGGGGCACAGGTGGTGTGTGCGCCCTTTTACTGCCCCGGCCTCTCTCTGGACCCCTGACCCAGTCCCTCTGCCACTCCTAGCCCCTCTTCCGACCCCGGAAGGGGCCGCCGCCTTCCCACCGAGGCCCGCCTGAGGCCAGGATGTGCTCCCCCGGTGCGCAGAGCCTGGAGCAGGTCCCGGTCACTCCCCCAGCCGATCTGCCGGGAACCGCCCTGCACCCCCTCTGCCCCGCCCTCCGCAGGGCGGGCCGGCCCTGGGGTGCCTTAAAAACCAGATCTGGTTCTCCGGTCGCCGCAGCTGTGAGCATCATCCAACGTCGCTGCGGCTACCTTTGACGACCTCGCAGAAACCCCGCAGCCATGGCCAACAAGGGCTTGAAGGACCTGAAGCAGCAAGTGGAAGGGGCGGCCCAGGACGCAGGTGAGGACAGCGCGCGACCTGAGGCATTGGCAGGGGCACCTGGCTGGAAGCTCAAGAGCAGAAGCCGCGTGTCTTCGCAGCCGGAAAGTTGGCAGGCCGCTCAGGCTCGGAGGGGGCCCTCCCCTGACATTCAGGGACTGAGCAGGATGCCCACCCGACCAACCTCGGAGATGGTCCTTGGGTGGGGTGGGGGAGACAGCGGTGCCCTAGGAGCCCAGGTTGCACTTTGGGCATTGCTGGAACCAATCTGAGGAGGCTGCGCAGGCAGGGAGCGGCCTCACCCGGTCATTAGGGAATGGTGAGGGTCCTCGGGGAGAGGAGGCTCTGCCACCCTGAGACCTACCTCTACCCATTGCGGCTCAGCGCACAGGACCAGATGGGATGGGGGAGTGGGCACCAGACCCCCGCTGGGCTTTGTTTTGAGCCCTCCCCCCCCCCCCCCCCCCGAAAAATACTTGTTTCCTTACTTTTAAGTCCTCACCCAGAGGGCCTTCCCACCCTCACTCCAGCAGGGCAGGTCTCCAGCCTTAGTTTCTCCACCTCCAGCTCTTTCCTCCTCTGACCTGAGGTTACACAGTTGGGGGTGGGGTGAGAGTCGATGTATGGGGGGAGGGGAAGATGTGAGGGGACCCCCGGGCCCACCAGTGTCAGCTCTTCCAGTCCCAGCTCGTCGTCCCTTGGGGCTGCTGCTCCCAATCTGTCCTGCACACATCCCAGTCCAGACAATACCCAAATCAACCCCCTCCATCACCAATTCCCAAGGAAAGCCCACAGTTGCTTCTCAGAGACTAAAATGGTAGTAGGAAGCCTCTCTGGGTGGGCCCCTTCCTTCTGGATCTCACTTTCTTTACCTGTAAGCTGGGTGCAAAGGCTCCTTCCCGTGGTTTTGGCTATGTCAGACAAGGACCGCAGGGTGTGGGGAAGGCAGTTTCCTGTTCAGCAGTGAGCATGAGTCAGATCTCTGGAGGCCAGAGCCACCTGTCTGCCCACCCGAGGCCCTGGAAACGCTGTTCACCACAGGAGATGGCCTGGCCTTGGAAGTTGCACCTCCTTTCTGCATTTTGTTCCTAATGCCTTAAAGCTACCTGCCCATGGAGGCATTGGCATCACCACTGTGTGCCCTCTGGGGAGAGGCACAGGAAAGCTGAGGTGGTGAGAGGGCCTTGCAAAAAGTAGAGGCCCCAGTGCACTGAGTGTGCACTAAAGGTGAGAATTCAGGCATCCAGGGGAAAAGTTGCTAAAGGGGGCAGGATTCTTCCTGAGCCACGCCCAGCAGCAGCAGCCACAGCCCCGATGCCACTTCCAGCCTGGCCCTGCCCTGCCCTGCCCCTCCTTTTCTCAGCCATCCTGGTGATAGGATGGAAGCAGGCTAGAGGGGAGGGGCCCAGAGTAATAAATAAACAAGAACAGCCCAGAGGCAAGGAGAAAGGAGGGCTCATGCGCCTCACTGGCTTGGTGGCCTCGGTCAAGGGACTTTCCCTTGATAGCATCTGTCCCTATGACAGACTACTCTAGAGAACAGATGGGGGTGGGGACAATGGTGCGGCCCCTGTGGTCCAAGGTGCCTCAACAGAGGCTAAAGACGAAATGTCTCTTGTTTCAGTGACTGCGGCCGGAGCAGCAGCTCAGCAAGTGGTGGATCAGGCCACAGAGGCAGGGCAGAAAGGTCTGGTGGCGCTTGGGGGAGGGCGGCAAGAGGGAGGGCAGCCCCAGCACACTCCCCACCCCACCCAGCTCTTGCCCAGGCACACCCTCTCCTCTGCAGCCCCTCTGCCCACACTGCTTCCTGGGAGGAGACCCAGGCCAGGCTAACCCTGCATGGCTCTGGTTCCCCAGGACCCCATCCTCATCTGCTCTCCCCTTTCCTTCCCCAGCCATGGACCAGGTGGCCAAATCTACCCAGGAAACCATCGACAAGTCTGCTAACCAGGCCTCTGAATCTTTCTCGGGTTTTGGGAAAAAATTAGGCCTCCTGAAATGACAGAAGGGAGCCACGGGTGACTCCCCTCCAGGCCCTGCGCTCCGGTCAGTGGCTGCCCCCTTGGCCTAATGCCTCATTAAAGCACATATACCTACCCTGTGTCCATGTCATGTCTCCCGCCAAGCTGGGCCAGTCCTCCCTCACCAAGAGCAGAACCCCCATATCCAGAAACCCAGCCCCCACATCCAGAGTCCTGGCATTCCATATGCGAAACCCTGTTCAAGAATTTGTTTCCCATCGTCTCAATCGCGGATCCAGACGCTCCTTTATCCCCGAAGCTCAACCCACCTGCCCCATCCCCAGCTCAATTCAGAAGCCATCCTGGCTCCCCCAACTCCAGGAACCCGGCCCTCTTAGGAGGGGGATAGTCACTCCTCCGATGCTCCAAGGGCCGGGGCCTCAGGAACTAACCCCCAACGCCCCGCGAGCTGAGTGGGAAGGCTCGGAGCACGAGGGCATCCCAGGACCCGGCGCCCGCAGGCACCCCAGGCGGCGGGAGCTCGCGTGGACTACGTAGAGTCGTTGGGGTGGCTTACCCGCCCTCACTACCTCCGCCCATCCCGCGGGGTATTTGTGTGCGGGCCTCATCCCGCGGTGAGTCACCCGATAGGGCGAGTACGCGACTCCAAGACCGGGCCCCGCCCACTGGACTTGCAGTGTTGGGTGTGGCGGCCGGGAGGGGACACGCCCCACGGGAGGGGCCTGCAGCGCACAGGGCCGTTCACGTGGGCATGAGGCACGAGACGGGCCCGTGTGCTGGCGCGCGTGTGAGTGAGAACCCTCCCTCAAGTTTCGTTCCCGGGTGCAGCTGTACCTCTGCCCCTTACGAAGGCGTGACTTTTTGTCTGGCAGGGTGGCCTAGGGTTCCGGCAAGCCTAATTCCTTCCCATCCCTATGCACGGGTCCACGCACGCGACACCAGCCCGTGGTACGCCCTGCTGATGGGTGACTCACAGTTGCCACTGGACAATGTCCAGCCCTGGCTTCTGCAGCCGCCGTCATCTGACCCTCCTGCCACACGGCTGGTGATGCCCCGTTCCCCTTCTCCACCGCCATGTCTTTGAATACGTTATTTTCTTCATCATCATAATATAGTTTGCTTCTGGTCGAGTATGTGTGTAGTCATGCCGTTTCAATTCACGATATTGATTACATGGCGCCTCCCAGTTCTGGGGGGCATCGAGAGAGAAAAGCTTTGTCTTTCCTTCGCCCGAGCACTCAGGGCCGCCTTCCACGGCCTACCAGCAGGTGGCAGTGTAGCTCCCCCCACCCGCACCACCGCCACCACGCCTTGTGGGTGACTATCTGCTAAGGTGACTTTTCACTCCTCCAGTCTGAGATTCCCTCTCAAGCGCCCAACATGTTCCTTGCTACCCTCCTCAGCATCTTCACTGTCACCCACGTTCGTGCTTGGTTCCTTGTTGCTTTCCCCAAAAGGCTTCCCCTAGTCCGCAAAATGGGCCAAGGCTACTCAATCTGGCTGGCTCAGAGGGAAGGTCCTTGAAGAGACACCTGGGGCAGTCTGGGGGGCGCTTCCAGCATCTCCAGGAGTGGGGATGCCGGGGTGGGGAGAGACCACCTGGGATCACACCGATCGGGAGGGGGGTGCGGCTAGACTGGCGGAACCCTCACTTCTTTTCTGCTATGCATCCTTTCCAAGTGACTAAGGGAGAAACCCCAGTTGGCCTAACAATCCGTCTTCAGTTCTCCTTAGGTTTGGGTGTGTGACCCAGCTCTGGCCAAAGGGAGAAAAGGTCAGGTCTGAGGGCCAGGAGGCCTCTAGGAAAAGTTTTTCATTCTAAAAACAAACAAACACAAAAAACTAAGAAGCAGTCCCTCCTCCTCCACCGGACATTTTTGTGGCTGGAAATGATGCGTAGAACTGTGGCAGCCATTGTCACCGTAGGAAGAACAAGCCTAAGGAAAAGCCAACTTGCTGATTAGGGCAAAATAGAAATATAGAAAGAACCTGGGGCTACTTTATTTAGTTCCCAAGTCAATCCTGCAGCTGCCACAACACGCTGTATGAGAAGATGCAGTTTCCTCACCATTTGAGCCCTGTATATTAGTTTTTCTGCTGCAAACAAAAGTTTAAATCCTCTTGATGTTGCCTGGATGCCAAGGTCCTTCACTTACTGGCCGTACCCACCTTGCCAAACTCCTCTCACAACACCCTCTCCTCTCTGCCTCAGCCACATTGACTTGTTTTCATTTCCCTTGCCATCAAGCCCCTGCTTGCCTCAGTTTTTGCATATGCTGTTTTTTTCTGCCTGGAATGCACTCCATCCTCCCCCATAAATCACCCTTGTCCAGGTGGCGCCTACTTTTTCATCCTTCAGTTCTCAGCTTCCCCAACTGCCCCCAACACACAAACACTCAGAATGGGTCCAGCCACTGCTGTTAGAGAATTCACACCCTCTGAACTTCTTTTCCACAGTGATACTTTCCTGTGTGCATCTCTATGACAGTTGTCCACGGGGCTGCAACCAAGGCCTTTCCACTGCTTGGTGCATGCCCTGCCTAGAGTGATGCTCTGCCAACATCTGCTAAATGAATGTGTGAGTGACTGTTCTTCAGTTCTATGGGATAACAACGAGTTCACACATTGTCACCATGGTGCCATCTCGTCAGTGTGGCCCCTTCCACACTACCTCACACCCCCCGTGCAGCTGGCGCTCCCGTGGCACTGTACATAAACCTGTTTCTGTGTGCCTCCGTTCTCCCAACATTGTGAGTCCTGAGGAGCAGGGCCAGGTGGGATCTGTCTTTTGCCGCATGGCTGGGACTCAGTGGGCACGGGGCCAGAGGACCCCACGGAAGCCTATAGGAGGCCTGTCTCCATGAGGTTCAGAAAGCTAGTTGAGCCCAGACACTGAGGAGAAGACGGTGGCCACCACACCTGTTGGGTCTCAGTCAGGTCTCCAAAGATCAATTCTTTCATTAGCGATTGCCCCCAGATTCTCAATTCTCCAAATTCCAGTTCCTCAACTAGCCAAACACAATCACTTAGCATTACTCTTTGGTTCCACTGGACTTCTCAACTCTGATTACATCAAATTACATAAGAGATCAGGGGCAGAGTTTTCTACTTGCCATCTTCTACCCTCACTCTTTTTTTGATTTTTTAAAATTTGCTGTGTTTGATTATCCACAACAGCCTCCTTTAATTAACAAAGGAAATTGAAAGTTGGTTATAATTTATTATCTCTGCTCTTGTATTTTATTTAACAGACATATTCAGCATTTATATTTGTAAATGGAATCACTCTGAGTTTTCATGGCTCCTTACTTTTCTTAGGAACAAGAGTACACCCCTTCTTCTTTTTTTTTCCTCATTTCTACTTTATGAAAACATGTAGCATTTACATTCCATTCCTCTACTCTGAGACACACCCTTGTTTTGTCCTAGATCTGCAACTGAAGATGTCAAAAGCTCTCTGCCATTCCTTTTGCTGAAATATTTTCTGCTATCTCTTGGTTGGTTGAAGTTAGGCCTCTAGAAATTTCCTCAAGATTGAGATATTTACAGATGAACTGAGAAGAGACATCTAGGCTTGAGTTGATAATTGTAACAGCTAAGCCCCGTGGGTTATTGTAATAAGTGTTCATCATTTCCTACTTTTATGTATGGAATTTTCTGTTAAAAAATGTTAAAAAGTTAAAATAAAAAAAAGAAGGTCTCATGTGAACCATATTCTGAGTTCTTAAATGTGTGGTATTGTTGGTCTATAGCCTTTTTACTTAACCTTGGCTGGGTTTGAAATGTACAGTTTGCACTGTATTCCTTGAGCATCTTCTAAGTGTCACATCCCTCTTGCACAGAAGGCTGAGCAGTCCCTAGAAGCCTGATTTCTAATTCACTGGAATTTCTAAAAAGGGACATGATCTTTTTGGCGGACTGTCTTTTTTATCTTTCAATGAGTTTTCTGGGGTTTGACTCAGTGATGATTGTTCTGGTTCAATTTTCCCTAGTATACAATTTGCATTTTGAATATTGAGTCTAGATTTTTTTAATTTCAGGAATATTTCTTAATTGTATTTTTAAATATTTGCTCTATTGCATTGCTTAACTTTCTTCTTTGGGAATTTCAGTTATGGGTATGAAGTTTTTTCCTATAATACTTAGTTTCCAGATCTGCCATTGTTTCCCAAACACTGTGTATCTCTTTAGTATGATTCCTTTTCTTTTCTTTTTTCATTTCTATTCCATAGCTAGCTCTTTATAGTTTAGTCTATGTTTCTGCAATGGCTTTTTAAATCTTTTTTCTTCTGTTTTATTCCTGAGATATATAAGTTCCTGTTCTGCCTAGACCTATTGTTTGCCATCTTATCTCAGAATTCTGGCATTTCTGTTTTACTGTATCTTCTTTTAAACATTAGAATTTAATTCATGTTAAGTAATAATTTACAGGTGCCTTCTTTGAGGTAAATTTTTCTAGTAGAATTTCTTCACATGCAATGCAGTTTTGGTATTTTTTCCATATTTTAAAAATAGTAGTATATTTTTACTAGTATATTTTAATTGTCAGATCTCATAGAAGTGCTGTTTTGCACTTTACTTTTTTCTACTTAAGTTCATGAACTTGTCGCAATGATGTTGCTAACCTTTTTTGATATCAGAGGGATTATTCATTATGAATTTGTACCAACTGGACAAATAGTTAACCAAGTTTACTATTTGGAAGTGCTGAAAAGGCTGTGTGAAAAAGTTAGACAACCTGACCTTTTCACCAACAATTCATGGTTCTTGCATCACGACAATGCACCAGCTCACACGGCACTGTCGCTGAGGGAGTTTTTAGCCAGTCAACAAATAACGGTATTGGAACACCCTCCCTACTCACCTGATCTGGTCCCCACTGACTTCTTTACTTAAAGATAAAGGAAATATTGAAAGGAAGTCATTTTGATGACATTCAGGACATCAAAGATAGTATGACAACAGCTCTGATGACCATTCCAGAAAAAGAGTTCCAAAGTTGCTTTGAAGGGTGGACTAGGCACTGGCATTGGTCCATAGCTTCCCAAGGGGAAATCCCTCAAAGGTACTGTAGTGATATTCAGCAATGAGGTATGTAGCACTTTTTCTAGGATGAGTTTGTGAATTTAATTGTCAGACCTTGTATGGTATGCTGTTTTTCTTATGAAGAAAGAAGATGTAAGAAAATACACATCTCTACATATTTATGGAAAGAAAATGCAGGGAGGATAAGCCAGAATCCAAAGGGATTGGTTATATACAGGGGACAAGTGGGAAGGCAGTGGAAAGAAAGGGGGAATGAGGACAGGGTAGCAGAGATGAGAAGAGAGTGACACTTCTCTATATCTTTTTGTGTAGTTCTGGCTTGAAGAACCATAGCAATGTTTCGCATATCCCCAAAATAAAGTACTAAAATCAAGTAGAATGTGGTAGAGGGAGAAACCAAAATGGGATACAAACACTAACAAATCATCCTAACTCTATTACAAATGAATAAAATGACCACACTGAAAGGGAAAAAAAAAGAAAAAAACTAAGTAGCTTTGGAAAACAGTATACAATCATGCGCCACTTAATGACGGGTGTAAGTTGTGAGAAATATGCCGTTAGGCAATTTCGTCATTGTATGAACATCATAGAGTGAGTGCACTTACACAAACCTAGGGAGTATAGCCTACGACCTACCCAGGCTGTATGGGGTAGCCGATTGTTCCTAGGCTATCAGCCTTTACACCATGTTACTGTACAAAGCAACATGCGATTAAATCAAGCACAAGAGAAAATGATGCAATCAAGAAATATGTTAAACACGAGATGCGTGAGGTTACGCTGCTGGCATAACACCACATACTATTTTACAGTAAACTGTTTTTTTTACAAATAGAAAGAGTACACTGTAAAATAATGATAAAAAGTGTGATATAGTAAATATATAAACCAGTAACATTGTCATTTATTATCACTATCAAGTATTAGGTACTGGGCATAATTGTATGTGCTGTACTTTTATACAATTGGCAGAGCAGTAGGTTTATTTACTCCAGCATCACCACAAACACGTGAATAACGCATCGTACTATGATGTTACAATGGCGACATCACTAAGCGATAGAAATTTTTTAGCTCCATTACAATCTTATGGAACCTTTACCATATATGTGGTCTGTCACTGACCAAAATGTCATTATGTAGCATATGACTGTATTGACTGTATTCTGTAAGGCTAAAGGCAAAAAGAACCGTAGGAAATTCTGTAATCTAGTCAGTAAATGTGTTTTTCATAGGATTGTGAGTTAGTAGTTCTGAAAAAATATACATACCAGAATGTATGTATAATAGTCCCCGCTTATCCACTGGGCATATGTTCCAAGATCTCCAGTGGATGCCTGAACCACAGAGAGTATTTAACCCAGTGTATACTATGTTTTTCCTATACACACATATGTTTTCACTTAAAGAAGCTCTTTATGGCTTCTGTTTGGCATATCTGAATTGCCAGCATCAGTACTCTTTCGTGGATATACTGGACAAACAACTGACTCACGTCTGGCAGGATGAAGTGGAATGGTGTGAGATTTCATCACACAGAATGGTGTGCAATTTAAAACTTATGAATTGTTTGTTTCTGGAATTTTCCATTTAATATTTTGTACCAAGCTTGACTCTGGGTAACTGAAACCATGGAAATCGAAACCGTGGATAAGGGAGGGGCTACTGTATACCAAGGGTGCCAAAAAAATGTACACATTTTAAAAGATATTATCTATGTATTACTTTTCAAAGTTGAATTACGGTAGCAATGTGTAGTATGGCGTTAATCAAATGAATGCTAGCGTCATTCATTGTATTACAATTTTAACACAGTTTTTTCCTTTCTTAAAATGTACATACAGGGGCGGCTGGTTGGCTCAGTTGGTTAAAGTGCAGTGCTCATAACACCAATGTTGCTGATTCGATTCCCACATGGGCCAGTGAGCTGCGCCCTCCACAACTAGACTGAAAACAACAACTTGACTTGGAGCTGATAGGTCCTGGAAAAACACACTGTTCCCCAATATTCCCCAATATAAAACATTTTTTAAAAAAAAGTGTGTACATTTTTTTAGCACCCTTTGTGTGTGTGTATGTATACACACGTACAAGCACAAACAACACACACACATATATGTAAACACACACATATACTTCCTAGATCTATCTGCTGAGAGTTCCTAGAAGCAATGACATCCCAGTAGCAATAAGCACACCTATCACCAGATCCTGACCTCTAAATACCATTCTCTAATAAAAGGAACCAGGGCTCTGAGGAGAAGTAGTTGATTGTAGGGCTGGGGTGGGGAAAATACAAGATTAGCTTGGAACATCCTTGTAGTGCTAGAAAGTAAGGAAATGCTAAGATAGATGATAGATAGATAGATAGATAGATAGATAGATAGATAGATAGATAGATAGACAGACAGAAAGAAAGAAGAAAGAAAAGTAAAAGATAGAGGCTTATAGAAAAAACACAGGAGCCGATGTGAAGGAGCTTCTAATGGCCCAAACTGGACTAATTTGAGCAAAAAAATAAATAATGATAGTATTAGGTTTTAACCCATAGAATAAGATAAATATTCTATTCACGAATCCATTCTGATACGAGTAAATAATAAATAAATGTGGAGAAGGGGCAACTCTTATAGTAGTAACCCATGATCAGAGCAGCATTATTCACAATAGCCAAAAAGTAAAAGCAACCTAAATGTCTACTGATGGATGATGAATGGATAAACAAAATGTGGCATATACGTACAATGAAATATTGTTTGGCCTTAAAAAGGAAGGGAATTTTGACACATGCTACAACATGGATGAGCCTTGAGAACATTATGCTAGGCGAAATAAGTCAATTACAAAAAGACAAAAACTATATGATTTCACTTATATGAGGCCCCTAGAATAGTCAAATTCATAGAAACAGAAAGTATTAGGTTGGTGCAAAAATAATTGCAGTTTAAAAGGTTAAAAATAATTGCAAAAACCGCAATTACTTTTGCACCAACCTAATAGAACGGTGGTTGGATATTAACGGTGGTTGCCAGGGGCTGGGAGGATGGGGACATGGAGAGTTATTTGATGGAAGTAGAGCTTCAGTTTTGTGAAACGAAAAAATTCTGGAGATTAGTTGCACAACAAAGTGAATAGTTAACACTGCTCAACTGTACATTTACAAATAAGATAGTAGATTTTATGCTATGTGTATTTTACCACATAATTTTTAAGTTTGAAGAGAAACAATTTGCATAGTCTCAAAGTATCTCTTCTTAGATGTTTATTAACTGCAAAGGAAAGACAATAACTTTACTGTGGAGAAACCCAGCAGAGGCCTCCTTAACCAAATGGTCAAGTTTAACATCATTAGTAATAAGATGTATCAACATCAGGAACCCTGTGATATGATGCCCTGGAAAGGATACAACATCTTTTTTGTAGTATTCTTGCTCAAAATGCATAACCTCAGTCCAATCATGAGAAAACATCAGACAAACCCAATAAGAAACATTTGACAAAATAATGGATGAGGACTGGTTAAAAGACTCAAGGTTATGAAAGACAAGGAAAATGGAGGAACTGTTATCTCAGTCTTACAAAACTGCAGGAGACGAAGGAGAAATAACTAAATGCAATGTTTGATTGTGGATAGAATTCTAGGACAGAAAAAGAACATTAGTGGAAAAACTGGTGAAATTCAAATAAGGTCTTTAGTTTAGCTAATTGAAATAATTTAAATTTATTTCAACATATTATTTAATTAAATAATTTTACATTTAATTTAACTAAATATGCTAATGGTAATGTCCTAGTTCTGATCATTTTATTGTGATGTAAGATTTGAACATCAGGGGAGGTTTCGTGAGGAAGATACGGAAACTTACTATTTTTGCAACTCAATCAACATTGAGCTGGCAGAGAGAAACCTACCCTATCATTCATAAAACCCTTGTAATCATGATGTATTGGAGGTTGTTAGGAATCTGAAATTCAAATCTGAAGTGAATTTCCCAGACATCAGAGGGAGATTCCTCTGGAGAGGGGACCAGGCCAGGGGAGTCACCCAGGCTCTTTTGCTCAGGAGCCCGTGCTTCTTTCACAGAAGTGTTGGATTCACCTGTGTAATGGTGACCCCTCTACCTCTCAGAACTCTTTGGGAAGATTCTGTGCGCAACCTTGTTTTCCCAGTTGCAGCCTCTAGGGGTTCAGTCAATCCTTGCATTCCCAAGGACTCCCTTCTGTCTTGGAAGGTGGTACTCTCTAAGATAAGACACACTCTGGAATTCCTTGGTCACCTTCCTCTTCTTTCTTCGTCTCCTTGTGTCTTAGTCCTGTCCCACGGAGTTCTCTCTCACAGGGTCGTCTCCTCCTGGGACTGAGTGTTGTTTGGCAACATCTGAGACCGACCCCCCTACCCCCACCCCAAGGTTTCCCAGTCTCCTAGTTTCTCTAAAGTTTGGCATGTGTGTGTTGGTGACGGCCTTTCTTCTTCTTCCTCTTCCCCTTCTCCCCTCCCCTACTCTTCCTTCTTTCTCTTCTCCTCCTCCGTCTTCTCTTCCTTCTTCGTTTTCCTCTTCCTCTTTCTCTTCTCCTTCTTCTCTTTCTCCTGCTCCTGCTTCTGCTTCTTCAGTTTTAAGAAGAAATGGGACCATTTAGAATTAAGCTGACACCACGTTGCTTCCAGACCTGGAAGTCTGGTAGCTGAGCTGGTATTCTCTGTTTACCGAGAATTGACATCCACACCCCACCTGCTTCTCCCTGCCCTTGCCCTGGGAACCTGTCTTCTAGAACTGCATCACCCAGGCTCCCTCAGCCAATGGGGGATATCAGTAGGAAGTCAAATCCTACTGACACCCACGGCTATGTGGGTGTGGACATGATGGGGAAGTCCTCCTTTGGTGACAGATAAACCAAGTCTCCAGGAGTCTGTGCTTGGCTCCCCTGTGGCTGGGAGGGATCAATGTGTGCAGGAGATGTGGGCTCAGTATATACAGTGAGCTCAATCCATGAAGCAGAAGTAAGAGAAAGCATAGGCAGGACGGGCAATCATGAAACTCAGGACATTCATGATATCTCCTATTCAAATCACACAAGAAACCATCATGCTTAAGATATAAGACAGACCTAAGTAGTTAAGTACGGTTTTTTCTTCAGAATTGGTAATTGCTAAATTGGCAAATTGCTATTTGAAAACTGATTCTCCTTGACTTGATGATGTAGGCAGCTGGTCCTTTGCCAAACTGGGTTGTTGAGCAAATTCCACTTGGAGAATTAATGGACTCCTGTCAGGGCCTGATTCTCCCTGCCCCAAGGCTTGGACGTGACCTTCTGACTCAGGACAAGCTGACCTGGGTGCCCGGTTCTGGGGCTGCTCCACTGGGGCCAGCATGGCCAGGACTCTTCCAAGGTGGTGCGGTTCCCCCTGAGTCATCCTCAACCGCATCCAGGCAGGTAACGTTGTTCCTTGCAGGAGTCACCTGAGCCCAATCCCTCAGATGGGAATCCAGCTCTGGCTAGGAGGGTCTTGGGCTGCAAAGGAGTCCATCCTTAGGGAGCCAAGGGCTGGGCTGAGAGGACAGGTGCTGCTCACAGCTGGAGCTGGAGGGCCAAGTGGGCCGGGATCTGGGCCAGAGCACCTAGGTCTGGGGCCCAAGTCTGGCCTTGGGCAGCTTGGTGTCTCGAGGCCTCTTGCTTTCTCCCTGTTGGACATTTGGGATTTGTGTTTGGACCCAGCCTTGCCGGGAGATCTGGGACCATGGTGTGTTGTCCCTGGAGTCAGGGGGCTCACAGCAGGGCAATGCATTAAAGAGGAGCAGGGTCTCATGGGCCTGGAAATGATGTGGTGATGGCAGCAACAGCCTGACAGCAAGGGAAAAGCATAGCCAGAGGCCGGCTGTGGGCCGGCACTGGGGCCAGAGATCTGCTAAGTGACCAAGTCCTCACAGGGGCCTGTTGAGGGGCTGGTGATCTCCTGAGGCGAGGGGGACTGTAAAGAGTATCCCAGGGTGGGGGCTGGTGGTAAAGAATCTGTGGGGTCTGGAAACCATCCCAGGACTGGTGGGTGACCCGTCATCTTGTGAGGGGAACAAACCCAGAGAGGACTTTGTGGGGGGTGGGAGACACACACAACCTCAAGGGAAACAGGGAAGGGGCTTTGATGAGTCCAGGCAATGTCCCTACATGTCTCTCAGCCCAATTCCCACCAGCCGTGTCCCAGAAGAGTCCACCCACCCTTGGCAACATTGCCCTGACGTCCTGAGCAGAATATTCTGATATTTGGCTATACCAAGAATAGAACAGAGTCATCTGGACCTGCTCAAGCTCCAGCGCCTTCACTTTCACAGCCCCTCTGAGTCCACAGGGTCATACCTACATAATAGTAAAACTTACAAGAGTAGGGCCAGCCCAGTGGCAAAGGTGGTTGGAGCACTGTGCTCCTAACGCTGAGTTTGCCCGTTCGATTCCCATATGGGCCAGTGAGCTGCGCCCTCTACAGATAAGATTGTGAACAACAGCTCTCCCTGGAGCTGGGCTGCTATGAGCAGCCAGAGGTTGGCGTGAACTGCCGTGGGCTGCTGTGAGCAGCCGACCGATGACTGACAACCAATTACCTCAGCCCAGGGAGCGCAAGGCTCATAATACCAGCATGAGCCAGGGAGCTGTGTCCTTCACAATGAGACTGAGAAACAAGACTGAGAAACAATGGCTTGAACCAGAGTTGGGGGGAGAGGTGAAAGAAAGGGGGGGAAGAAACCTTACAAGAGTAGTAGTATTGTATTCCTTTTCTTAAGGAGACCTCTTCAAATTGTTTAAAACCCAACCACTCGTGGTGCTGTGGCCTTGTGACTCACAGTACCCACTGCCTACCCCAGGGGAGCTGGCCACAGCCTGGGGGACCCCCCACACCACTCAGGAATGTGGGAGTGTCTCGGCCCGGTAGGACCCAGGCTGTGAAGGCCTGCGGTCAGGTAAACACTAATTAGGTCCTGCCACACCCTCCTGGGCAGCTCTGGAAGATGAGGGAGCCTGCATGGAGGAGGTGGCCTTGGGCTCCTGCCCCAGGACTGACTGCATGAACAAGGCTTGGCAGACCTTCCCTCCATGACTCCTGCCCAGGGGGTCACATCCCCCAGCCCTCGGGCTCCAAGGCAGCCCCATATCCCCTCCACTCTTTGGCCTACCACTGGTTGCTCAGGGCTCACTGCTAAGGGGCCCCTCTGTGTCACATCAGTGACGAGGAGGAGGGAACAGAAGTTTACTGAGAGCTTGCGTGCACGATCCCACCAACGATCAATAACACAGCCAGGAAGGTGTGGCTGTCCCTATTTTATAGATGAGGAAACTGAGGCTCAGGTTGGCCTAGTGACTAAGAAACGTAGTATGTGGCATGGAGCTTAAGGCATCTCTCTGCATTCTGAGTAACGAGGGAGGCAGCCTGGCTCCCTAAGCCTGTGATGTGTTAGGGGCCAGTACAGCAGCTTTCTGGGAGTTCTTGCTAAGGCCAGAGCACCTCCCCGGGTGGTGGTGGAGTCCTCCATCTACTCCTCTAGGACCTTTTGACCTCCTGGCCACCTCCACTGCTGACCTCACAGGGCCTCCCCAAGGTGCAGGGAGGGCCGGATTCCCTCACGTGCTGGCTGCCCAGAGGGGCAGTGCCACACCCAGCCTCTTCCTCTTGTCACCACCTGCGCTGACTCACTGTCTGACCTACTACTTGGCCGGGGTGAGGGTTGGTGCCCCAAAGCCCAGCCAGGCATCAGGGACACCTATAAAAGCACACTGGTCCAGGCCCCAGCATCCTGCTTGGTCGCCACCTGTTGCAGCACAATGCTAGGAGGACTGGGGAAGCTTGCTGCTGAGGGCCTGGCCCACCGCACCGAGAAGGCCACTGGGGAAGCTGGTAAGGGCCTGAGGCTCCTTTCCACCTGGGCTACTCCCTCAGGCTGGGGGTTGGGGACTGACTAGACTGGGCCTGCCCAAAGCTGATCCCCGCAGGTTTGGGGCAGGCCTTGGCCTAGAGATCAGCCCCCACAACGATAGGATGGAGCTGAGAGGGGGGTGGGGGGAGGAGGCTGAGGAGGGCAGCTCGGAGCAGAGCCTGGAGGAGCTGACTGCCTCCATGTAGCTGAGGGTACGAGGGAGGCCAGCTCAGAGGCCCCAGGGAGCCTGAGGGGAGCCGGGATGCTGGGTGAGCAGCTGGTGGCCTGAATCCTTCCCTCTGGAAACCTGGGCACCTGTTCCGAATATCCTATACAGGGAAAGGAAGGCAGATTTTTATTTTTACCGTAACTTTAAAGCTTTAAAGATTCTTTATTAAAAAACCACCAAGTCTGATTCTGTTCAAAGTCAGCTCCCAGGGTTCGGAGTTTATACAAAGGACGTTTGCAATGTCTTCAAAGTCCCCGGAAGTCCTTTTTTTGTATGCAGAGATCAGCAACTGTATGTGGGGAGGCTAAGTCTGCTGCTGTCTTTCTAAATGGCTAACTCGTTTGTGTTCCATTGGTTAACTCTTGGCTGCGTTGACTGCCCTCTTTCCTCCTTCACAGCCCTCCGAGTTCTGTATTATTCCCATTCTACAGATGAAGGAACCAAGCAGTTGAGGGGGAGTTAGAACCAGTTCTTCTGACTCCAGAATCTTCCATTTCTAGCACACTACCACCCAAATGTTAAACAGCTCCTAGGTGGGCAGAGAGCCCTCTTCTGTTGGAAGAATGACTTTGGGGAACTGGTTTTGCTGGAGGAGGCTTCAGGGTTCGGCTTCCGGCTGCAGCCTCTGTCTTGCTTAAGGCAGGACAGCAGCTCACCTGAGAGGTGTGGTGACCTGAGAAACAAGCTTAGCCTTGTTGCCAGGCTCCCAGCTGGCAGGAGGGAGTGTTCATTGGCATTCCAGACCTTGCCAGGCTGAGGGGCATGGAGGGCCCTGTGCCTTTGCCTGGCTCACTCAGCTTTTCCCCAGCAGCCAGGACCCACTTGAATCTCTGAAGGAAACCAGCTGGGATTCCTTCCCGTGAGCCAGTTTATCCTGGCTGGAGCGGCATCCCAGAGTCCCATTTGGAATATCCAGCACTGTGTGGGCCCCGACGTGGGGAAGAGCTGGCTCGCACTGTGCTCTCACTTTGGGCTTGTCTCATCTTTTCAGTTCATGCCGTGGAGGGAGTGGTAAAGGAGGTGGTGGAGCACGCCAAGGAGGCTGGAGAGAAAGGTATGGTGGGGCAGGGGAAGGAAGGAAGGAGGGAAGAGGGAAGGTTCTTTGACTAAGGTCAAACCCTGATGGATGTTGCACCCTTTCAGATGGTATGCAATTATCTATATTGAGGCCACAGACCAAACTTTGCTGAAGCAAGATCCAACTAGATAGTACTCTCTGTGGAATGTTAAGAAGACACAATCACAAATAAACAACCAAAGACAGAAAAAAAAGGGAAAAAGAAACAACAAAAAGTAGGATGTTAAAAAGGCTACGTGGTAGCACACTGGGAAAAAACATTTAAGACATAAAGTTATATATTTATATAAATACATATTTACATGTTTATATGTATATGTGTGCTGTGAGCATAACTATGTAAAAAGCGTATGTATGCCTCATTCCTTTCAACAAAACAGATTCCAGATGGATCCAGGACTTAAATATAAATACATGAAATTATTAAACTGTTAGAAAAGAGCAGAGATTTTGGCAAAATCTCAGAGATGGGAGGATCTTTTAACTATGATAGAAAACCCAACAGCCATTAAGGAAATATTAGGCAAATTTGACAATATGAAAGTTGAAATTGTTCATAACAAACAATAAGATAAGCCAAATGAAAAACCACATGGTATTTATAGTAGAAATGACAACCCCAATATCAGGCCGTTCACAGGAAAATGAAGCCTGAGTAGGCAGTACACCCAAGAGCAGATACTCAGTCATAGCTGAAGGAAAGTAAGTCACTGGGAGAAATAAAACAGAATTGGAACACATTCCTCCAGGAGCTTTGCTGCCCTGCATCCCACTGGGGCTCGTCCCGGGCACGAGCCAGGAAGCCTGCCACGTCCCAGAGGCCACTCCAGGTGATATTGGCCCAGCAAGTGGCTGGAAACATTTACTTTGCTCATCAGACATTCCTCTTTTCTTCCTGACAGCCATTGCCGAAGCCTTCAAGAAGGCTCAGGAGACGGGGGACAAAGTGGTAAAGGAAGTCACCGAGACAGTGACCCACACTGTCACAAATGCCGTCACCCACGCAGCAGAAGGCCTGGGTAAACTGGGACAGTGAGCACGCCTGCCACTGGCAGACTCTTCTTGAATCTCAATAAAATCTGTGAAATGTGTACACTCGTCCTTGGATTTATTCCTGGTTGGATGGAAGCGCTGTTTATGTCCTGTCACCTGCTGTCACACATTGACACCCACTAGGGATCAGATAGGTCCCCTGATTAATCAGATGTGCTGCTCTCACATGAAGATTTCTCATGTCACCAAGGACCGCTGGAAGAATTGTTAGGGTCAGTGCTACATTTCTTAAAAGATTATTTCCCCAGAAACTATATATAGATTTCAGATACCTCAATGCTTCAAGGACACCCCAAGGGAGGACCATAATTCAGCCCATATGTTCTTTGGGTTTTACTCGAAATGTTCTTATAGGAGTTAGGGAAGATAATGGACCACCCTGACTGAGGTTAGCTGGACAGGCTCAGACAGCTTGAGATGCTCCACATTCTGAAAGAGGCTTCAGAGAAGCATTTCTGCTGGACAGTCACAAAATTAGGTCAAGGAGGAACCAAGTCCACTGTTGAAGCTGCTGTCAGATCTCCCCTCCGACACTTGTGTTAGGCCTAATTGGAGGGCGGGCAAGAATGCTTGGCCTCCTCTCCTTCCTGCTATGAGTCAGTACCATAAAGGTTAAACAATATTTAAACAGCATTTAGCTTAATATTTTGGATTAAAATAAGGAATGGCATTGCTTATTTATCTTGCTAAAAGTTTTGTTTTCAGCAGAAATTAGTTTTTTTTTTTTAATTAAAGTTTATTGGGGTGACAATGGTTAATAGTTACATAGGTTTCAGGTGTACAATTCTGTAACACATCATCTATATGTCCCATTGTGTGTTCACCATCCAGTCAGTTCTCTTTCCATCACCATATATTTGATCCCTTTTACCCTCATCTACCCCCTCCCCCCCGAAAAGGTGTTTTAAAGAACAAGTTAGTTGCTCACCATATTTCTGGCTTTCTTTTAGAATTGGCTTCACAAGTTTCTGAACAGCCCAGGAATCCAATGTTTGGATTAGAACATCTGCCATTGTCCAGCTGGATCTAGACTTTATTATACCTTGGTTTGGTTTCTGATTAACTTTTGAATTTCCCCAGTTCAAATCCACTCTCAAAAGGATGAGAGCATTGTTGGTGGCAGTGTAGACTGCAACACCTCTCTGAATGGCAATTCCTCTTAGCAGACTTTACTCTTCAGGTGTACACAGGTACATGCAGATGCCCAAAGGGTGAACAGATTCACTGTGGCGTGTCTGTAACAACAAGAGGTTGGAAACACCCTAAAATGCTAAACAGAAATCACTTGGATGGCAAGTTTTGCTCTGCTTATTAGGTTTGAGATACAATCTAGAGAAGACATCTGTTACTTCTAAAGTATTGTAATGCCTCAGCTTGAGAAATGGGACCTGTGTCTAGATGGACACCTACAGGGAACTCATATCCATGAAGTGGAATACTCCATGGCTGTTAAGCATTAAGAAATATATGTATGTCATATGGGAACATGTCAAATAAGTTAAGATGTAAAATGTATGTATGTAGAATAAGCTATTTTTTATAAAGGAAAGCAAACACGTAATTGTATAAAAATAGAAAAAACTCATAGCACATAGACAGCAAACGTGTTAACAGTATTCATCTGTGTCTGTGAGGATATGAGGAATCTGCATTCTCCACATTATATATTTCCATGATGCTTGACTTTAAGAGAAAACCAATACAGAAATAGTTTGAAATGTGGTCATGGAGTGCACATACTAGCTTATTCAAGATTGTTTCCTAGTTAAGAGCTACTCAAAGTTCGCTGGTTTACAACTTTTGTTACTACCGGCAATGAGATAAGGAAAGAAACAGAGCATTTATACTCTTCGACATTGCCTGGACCTCCAGGAGAGGACAATTCCTGTTGAACAGGGTATAGAGCGTCTCAGGTTGTTGAACTTGCATGGTAATGCGTACATGAACTAGTCACATGAAGTAGGACCACATAACACAATGAATTAGATTAAGAAACAAACAAAACCCCCCAAATCTAGTCTTTCACTACAGAGTAGGAGCAGCATTGCCCACGTTCCCTTAACTTGACCTTGCAGTGTGCTGTTCTGGAATAAATACTTCCTTCTTTCATTTTCTTTTTACTGTGTGTGTTATGCAATGAGTGGGCATGACATCAACCTCAGGCAAACTCTAAGCATGTTATAAAAAGCAGTAGAGTGATGTCAGAAAAAGTGGTGGAGAAAGGACCCCCCAAAATTCTCTCCTCTGTAAAATTGGTGAGAAAACTGGTAAAAACAGAATGAACTTTTTCCAGAACTCTGGAAATTAACCAAACTCTTACAGCAATCAACAAAGCATGTATGTAAAACAAATTAAAAAAGCAAAATCTTGTTAAAAACAGCAAGCTTTGTGATGTTTTTAACTTGCCCTATTCGATTCTCATTTCCCCCCACATCCTCTTCTCTAGCTCCACTGTAGCCTTGAAAACCAATAGCCTGGCTGTTACTGGAAAGAACAGAGTAGGGTTGGAGTTCCTTCAAAGACTCAGTCTCAGAGAACTATCATTATTTGCCTGGATTGGTGGTTCCTAGGAAGACCTCACTGCAAGGCTACCTTTATTTGTCCTGACCAGGAGCTCACCTAACGCAAAAAGCCTTTTTCTTGGAGATGTTTCTCGTGAAACATTTAGAGGCAAATTTTTAGGTTGGTGGCTGCATTAGGTGGAGGATAACAGTTTGGGCCAACAATAGGCTAATCAAAAAGTGTAAAAAGAAAAACGGGTATAAAACATCCATAGAGGCTTTGAAAATTTCAACATATTCCTGGGAATCTAAAAGGCCATGCACATGTGTGGTACTGTGCACATGCTCAGGAAAGACCTGAGGAGGCTCAAACTCTCACCTCTGACTAACCTTGAGGCTCTGTGCAAGCAGGAAGTGAAAACACAGGTGGAAATGTAAACTGCCTGGCTGAATATTGAAGGTGAGGCCCAACAGGCGAACAGGGTCCCCTTGCAAAGATGAGAGACTTACTGGTTCTAGGTACTTAAAGAAATCTCTGTCCAATCATTAGCTGACCACCAAGCTGAACAGAACTTCAGTAGCCGCACACAACAAAGAAATCAGACTCTAGAATTCAAAAATGTCATTAAGCAAAACAACAACAGCAATAACAAATCTGGGTGGAGGGGTGTGGAATCTGATTTCCAGAGTTGCCACATTATATTATTTAACATGTCTCGCTTTTAGCAAAAACAAAACCACCCAATGAAGATATGCAAGAAAAGAAATTATGACTCATTTAAAGGGGGGAAAAAGTGGAAACTAGGGCTGGCCCAGTGGCTCAGGTGGTTGGAGCACATGCTGTGCTCCTAATGCCAAGGTCACCGGTTCGATTCCCACATGGGCCAGTGAGCTGCGCCCTCTACAGCTAAGATTGTGAACAATAGTTCTCCCTGGAGCTGTGCTGCAGAGAGCAGCTGGAAGTTGGCGTGAACTTCCGTGGGCTGCTGAGTGCTGCTATGTATGAATGGCCGGCTGCCAGTGTGAGCTGCCGTGGGCTGCCATCGGGAGCTGCCAGGAGCAGCCGACTGACGGTCGGCGCCAGGCTCATAATACCAGCATGGGCCAGGGAACTGTGTCCTACACAACTAGACTGAGAAACAACGGCTTGAACCGGAGAGGGGGGCGGGTGGTGGTTGGGAGGCGGAAGAAGGGGAAAAACAAAACAAAAACAAACACAAAGAAGCCAATACATTTGTGGGGGAAAAAACCCCCAAAATGTTAAAATCAATACCCGTATTACAAAGGAAAAAAAATTCTTTTGCAGAGGTTTCTGTGCAAAGTTCACAGAAATTGTTTACTTCATGTGCCATGCTTTGCCTGTCTAATGCATAGCAGGGCTGAGAAAGCTTGCCAGGAATGTTTAGGGAATTTACTTAAAGCTTGTGAGTTAAGATTCCAGGCTATTTTTTTTTTTTTTAAAGTAAATCACCAATCCTAGTAATTGTCAGCACTGCTTAAAAAATCGAGCTTTCCTTTCTAATTTCCTTAACCTTTATAAGAGTAAAATACATTTTAGTGTAGAAGTTCATGAGGCAATAGTTAAACTGACCAGAACTTTCTAACTCAAAGTTCCAGGGACCAAAGTTGATACTAGTGCTGTGTTGTCTTTATATAGCTACATGGACAATAGCAGTTTTTTTTTTTAACATTAACGTCAATAACGCACATCTTTAATCAAATCTTTAGAAAAATCACTATAAATACTCCAAAGGCCAAAACTAAGACTTCTTATCCTGCTTTCACAGGACCTAAGACTCCTGCCCCAGCCAGTATTGTTCCAAATATTCTGGAACTTATTTTTGTATCTCTTCCCCCACAAACACTTGACTGCTCCACCTAGACTGCAAGCAGACACCAGCAGCTCAGGAGGGGCTCACTGTCCTGGCGCTGGCTTGTCTACTGTGATGCTCGGAGCCATGGAGGCAGAATCAGGACAAAACAGTCCAGCTGGAAGTTATGCTCCTATTTCGGTAGCTAAGTAACTGGTGGAATCAGGTCTAGAATCCAGTTCTGCTGATTACAGTTAGTATTCTGTCTTAAACTGATATATTCTGTGGCTAAATGATTAAAAACAAACCCTAGTCAATGAAACCTCCCTTTATTAAAAAAAGGCACGAAAAATTACTTCAGTATATCAGCTTTAAGCACTGGAAACTCTTCCATAAGAACAGACATTGATGCTGTTCAATAGAATGAAATAAGATAATTCAAGAATAAAATGTGGGCAGCTCACAATATAGAGGAAAGTAATGTAACCCAACTGTATTGTCATCTACTAAAAGAGACACTATTAAATATAAAGACACAGAAAAGAAACAAACTTTGGAAAAGGTAGACTTTTAATAACTGCTTTTATCACCAGGTTAAGTCATGCAGTTACAAAGTAGTTAGAAATTTCTGAAAGGATATTATCGTTAAAAAAAGAAAAAAGCTCATTCTTACATAAATAATATCTAGCACTTCATTGGGACACTACTTCAAAAGGCCCTGGCAAAATAACTCCCAAACACAACACTCTACCCCAGGTTGTTTTCAGGCCGCTGTAAGGAAGCTGCGTGTAGAATGCGAGGCCTCTGCAGAGGACACAGTCAGGGCGAGCCGGGCCATCGGCAAAGCTCAGAGCCGCCAGCCAGACTCCAGAGGGAGCCACGTGGGTTTTTCTGGGACTCTATGTGAATTATTGTTTAATCAGTCAACACAACAGATTTTCAAAAGAGAAGACCAATTAATTAACATGATAATGAGGTTACAGGATTCTTTGGACTATTTGTCATAATTGTGGTTAGTAAATTTCAAGTCAGTCTTAACAAAAATAGCCTCCATCATGTGCTACTGAATGATATGTATGAAGGTAACTTAACTCTCCACTGGGCTTTTTGTTTTGCGGGACAACAATATACTATTGATAAGCTATAAATGATACTGTTTTGTTATAAAAATACTAGCTTTTTTCATCCATTATGTTTATAGGCATTCACTGCTTGAGTCAAGGTTAGGCTTACTGAGTGATTAAAGGCAATTTTATTACAGCAGCATGTACTTATTTTATTCTAAAAGAATAAAATGTATAAAGAGAAATAGCTTTTATTTTTGTTTGCAATCTGTAAAATTGAGTTCTTTTGCTGATATAAAATACCAATAACTCACTTGAGGTCCATGCCACCTTCTGAAAATGCCACACCCCTGCTTTTGAAGCGTGTCAGTTATGGCCTGTCTCAGACTTGTCCAGAGCTGAAGCAGCAAGCGACTGCGCCTGGCCAGCAGGTCCTCTCCCAGCCTCAGCTCTGACAGCTGGGGGAGGCAGCCGGGGAGCAAGGCAGCGCGGCCAGACAGAAGAGACGTTTGATTTAAAGGCAAAGTACCCAATAGCTCTGTGGCATCGGTCATTGCTACTTTCACACTCATCATCTTTGTACAGGATCCCCTAACCTTAATTTCTTTTTTTTAAGGGACTGATTTGGATTGACTTGTTGAGAATGGCATCCATTACCTATGAAGTCATGAGAGAAGGATTTCTGTGGTTACACGTAAACTTGTGATGATAGGGCTACAGATGAAGAGGTGAAGAGGGCAGTGAAGAAGTCAGCTACAATCCATCTATGTGAAGGTCACACCGGCTTCGTTGTACACCTTGAAAACTTTCTCAATGGCGTTGACGTAGGCAGCTGTTCTCAGGTCCAACCCCAGGTTATACTTCATGGCCGTGCGCATGATTTGCTGAAATGAAGGAGAGAACAGTGAAGACCACCCCAACTCAAGCATACAGGCCACAAACACACAGGCACATATGGACAAGTTACCTGTCACCATTTCAGTGCAGGACTTGGGCAGCCAAAGGGAAACTACTCAGGCAGTAGAGTAACCTCTAGCCAGGAAGGACTTTTTCTCTAGAATTCAAGAAACCACTGTCTAGGCAGCAGTAAGATGTGAGCTGTCTCTCTGCCCTTTAAACATCCTGTTATCTGGAGCCAGATCATTTGATACTTTGTGATAATTTAAATGAACTAAGAATGGGGTAATGAAAATGGTCTGGAGTTAGTGGTGATGGCTACACAGCCCTGTGAATATACTTAAGGCTGCTAAATTATATACTTTTAAAGGATGAATTTATGGTATCTCAATTATATCTCAATAAAAAATTAACAACAAACACTACCTTCTTCTTCTTTAATATCTGTTTATGCTATTTCAACTTAGAGCCAAGTGGTCAAAAAGCCTTTTACTTATACCAAATTCCATAGTGTAGCAGCTTCCTTTAGCTATAATGGAGTGATGCCCTGAGCTGTAATCCAGTTTGGCTGACTATTTGATTTTTAGCTAAACACCTAACATCACTCTTCCCTAACTTGCTATTATTATTTATTCCCGTAAACCTATAAACAGATTGAAAACCCCCAAAACACTGCTCATCATTTAAGACTAAAAAAGCATGCATTTTGCTGCACGTAAATGAGCAACAGGTAAACAAATGGCTGTTTTCTAGCACTACGCCTGAGCACACGATCTGGCGGCTGAGATGACAGCTGAGATGCAAACAGCACGTGCACACGTACCCTGGCAGAGCGCTCCATAGTGTAAGCTAAGCCAGAGTGCACGATGTCTTTCTCAGATGCCCCCTATGAGGAAAAAAAAAAAAAAACTTAATAAAATGACACAAACACACGCTTCACTGCACCTATGTGAGCGAAGGATTCTTCAGTCAATGTATAGCCAGAATTGTAGATATATGCAATTTCTGTACAATATCTTGATACCTAGTTAAGTAGTTGCATTTTAATCACAATTTAGTTTTCATTATATTTGACAGCAAACAAATACTCATAAGACAATGGTAAAACAACACAGAAAAGTACCAACCAAGAAACATGAAGGCAAGTAGTGAGATCAGCACCAGCCACCATCTGACATGCAGTCACACACCGCCACACATTATACTGTTCGGGTCACAGCGCATTCACTTCCGTTCCCCAGAACAGGGACATGACACAAGCATGGAAAGGCATCTAAGCATCTCCAATAACAGCTCTGGGGTAGAATCCTGAATATATTCAGCAGTGCCACCAACTTTTAAAGCTGGGCAAACATTATCAGAATTAAATAACCCCCTTAATTCTACCAGTGAGGAAACTGGACTAGAGAAGTTGGCCAAGTTTACAAAATAGCTATTTTTAGAGCTGGGATATAACGCAGGTACCTCAATGACCAAGTCAGCTCATTTCATTCCCAAGCCAGTTATCTCAACGGATTCTCAATAGTCAATTTCTTTCAATAGATTCCTCTAATTTGTGTTTTGGAACACTTTCTAAAATTTTAGGAACACAGGGCTGGCCTGGTGGCTCAGGCAGTTGGAAAGCCCGTGCTCCTAATGCAGAAGGTCGCCAATTCAATTCCCACAGGGGCCAGTGGGACTTGCTTAGCTCTACAGCTAAGATTGTCAACAACAGCTCTCCCTGGAGCTGGGCTGCCGTGAGCAGCCGGAGGTTGGTGTGAACTGCGGCGGGCTACCATGTGCTGCCATGAGCGGCTGACTGACCACCGCAACTGACTGCCTCAGCCGGGGGGGGGGGGGGGGGGGAGCGCAAAGCTCATAATACCAGCATGGGCCAGGGAGCTGCGTCCCATACAACTAGACTGAGAAACAATGGCTTGAACCGGAGTGTGTGTGTGTGGGGGAGATGGAAGAAAGGGAAAAAAATTTTAGGAACATTAACTACCACTACCACTCCTAATATGACACATACAGCTATCAAACAATATCCCGATATGACACATAAAAAAAAAAAATGGGTCACCAACAAAAATTATCTGTGTTGAATTTCAGCCCATTAATACTTTATTCAATTAAGAAGGCACATTTCTATAACGTTTGTATCAACTAAGAAACATTTGGGTTAAACTTTGTTTTGTTCCACTAAGTTGGGAAGAAGAAAAAAACTTGCTTTACAGGTGAAATACTGCTGTTTCTTTGCTCATTCATTCATTCGTCCACCAAACATTTATTGAGTACCTACTAGGTGCCAGGCACTCTTCCACACAGTGGAGACACAGCAGAAAACATGAGAATCCTGTTCTCATGGAGTTTATATTTTAGTGGGAAGAGACTTAAAACCCTGAGGCTGAGTGAGATCACCACAATTTTGAATTCATCCAGAGAAGTGGTCCAGGAACCAAGGCCTTTGTACTGTAAGCTAGTGGAGAGCTGACAGGAGGGGCACAAGGCCACGAGAAGGAATGGCCAGTGAAGTAGGACGAAAACCAGGGCAATGTGCTTTTCCTGAAAGGTAAGAGAAGATTTCAGGGGGGAGTGGTCACTGTGACAACAGTTGCTGACAGGACTCGGTGATGCCAATGTCACTGGTTACCTCGAGAAGAATGGAAGATTTGGGGTGTGATGGGCATGAGAGTAGGTTTCCAGTGTGGAAGAACTGGAAACAGAATATATACAACTCTTACGGAAGTTTGCTGTAAGGGAAATAAAAATGGAAGGGGAAGTGGGATTAAGATTTGTATGTTTTTACGACAGCATTTGGTACATTGATAGAAAAGACTGAACAGAAGCAGGACTGAGCTGCAGAAGAGAGAGGGGCATTTGAGAGGGTGGAAACAGGCCATCCAATGCCTAGAACAAGACTTGGGCTTAGACGGAAGCAGAGAGTTGCGCTGTAACAAGGAGAGATGACACAAGACATACAGATACCAGGAGCTGGGTACATATGGAAGTTCTCTGACTACTTCAGTTTTCTCTGTGAAAACATACCAGGCCATGATCTGGAACACAGGGTAGAGGAGAAAATATGATACAATCAATCAGAAGAATGAGAAAATAATGGACCAGGGAAAAGCAGTATAATTGCTGGGACCTGAGAACCTACTTGAGGTTAGTGGTCAGGATCTGAACAGTGAATGGGCCTCCCCTCCAGCTACAGGGGTGCAGGCACGGAGGGGGCAGAGATTTGGGTGTCATCAGGGTTTATATGATGATGCAAACAAGAGCGGGAGCCACGGTAATGAGGAGGCATGGAACTGAAGTCAGATAAGGAGAGAACTACGGACATTAGAGGGTGATGAGAGACAGTGAAAAGATGGTAGGGCAAGCGATACAGGTCCTGGAAGGGCCAGAGCATGGCTGGGGAGGACAACAGTAGAGGAAAGGAGATGGAAAAAAACTGGTTTTCCAACTGACACGTTATTACAAGACTCCTGTAATAGGCAAGTCAGTAAGAGGTGAGAAATGGCACTAAAGTCTAAAATTAGAAGCAATGAAAGCATTTGAAACTTGAGAGACCAATACACTGGGAGAAGATTATTTAAAAAGGATAAAAAAGAAAGTCATCACAACTGTCTTCCTAACTAACTGGCGGTCTTCTCTCTGTACTGCCTCTCGAGGTTTCTCCATCTGAGGGACTGCCTGAGGGACTGCCGTGTGCCAGGCAGGTGCTAGGACATGGGGTGACCACAAGGAGGAGCTAGAGGCCCACAGAAGAGCAGAGCAGTCCTGCCAAGGCCCAGTGGTTACTCATGAAGGAAGGATGTGTGCAATTCTGGCAGGCAGAGGGGACTTTCAGGGAAGGCCACAGAGATGTGGTGACGCCTAAGCAGGGACAGGGCCTGGCATTGCAGACAGAGGGGCCAGAGCTAACAGAAACATGGCTCCAGGAAAGAGGGAGACTCATTCAGGGGAACAGTTAGTACCTAGTGTGGCAAAAGCATCTTCTTCAAAATAAAACCCTTAACTTTTCCCCATGTTTCAATACAGTCTTTATTTTCCATGACTGACTATTTCATTTCATAAGATATATTATAACTTAGTCATTTTCCTTCCATATATATATATGACTGTCAAACCTCATTTTAAAAACTGACTGACTACAAACAGTTCCAGTGACATCATGATGGATGGAGCCATTCCTCTCCTTTAGAATTATTTTTTTCGGATAAATTCCCAGAGGGGATGTTATTATAATGTCAAAAGGCTTCAGGAACACTTTACTAAGCCTTCAGTTTTTCCAAAGAGCTGCACTAATCTGCATTACTATCAGAATAAGGGTACAGTTGCTTCACCACAGACATGAGTAGTATAAGCTCCATGAATTGTTCTTGCTAATTGAATACATTAAAGAAAACTTATTTAATTTGTGTTTCTTTAACTGAAAGGTTAAACTTTTTTTTTTTTGGCCTATTTCCTCTGATTTCGTTTTTCATGTCTTCTGCCATTTAATGGTGAAGAAGTTCTCTCTGTGATGCGTACGTACTATTTATATGGCCTGTCAATAGCTAATTCACATAAAACACCTTTTCCAATCTGTTTTCTTTAACTGTCTTATTTGTATCCATATAGCAATTCCAAATTTTCATCTAGTTCTATCTAATTTATTTTTATTTCTCTGAAGCTTAAAAGAGTTAAAATACATAACAATTCTTCGCAATTACATTTGAATCACTTGTTGAGTCACCTGTATTGAGAAAGAACAAAAAGCAGAACTATCAGTTGTTTTAAATTAGGATTCTTACTCCATTTTTAGAACGTAATGAAAAAGGAAGGTATAAAAACACACCCAAGTCATGTAATTACTGTCAGGGTGATTACAACCTGTCAACTCAATCTACTTGACCTTAGTCTAAAGAGAGCAGGCAGTGTGTGTAAAATACCAACTCTGTCACAAGCACACTCACCGATATCCTGTCTTGGAACTCTGCTGTGGGCACAACAGGGATAGTTCCACCGTGCTTTCCAAATTTTCTTTCCAAACTCTCTTGAACAGACACTATGAAAAAGCAAGAGATGAAGACATTGCTAGTAGAAAAAAAATAAAGTAGAACCAAAAGTTGTCCCAAACTATATCCACAACCCAAAGACTAACAGAGTTTTAGAAACCTTTGACACTCATGACACCAAAGAGTTAATCATTTAAAACACAGTTAAAAAGGAATACAGCACTTGGCCAGTGAATTTAGGTCACTGCTCTGTTTCCATAACACCCATTACCAGGGTTTTTCCTTGGCTCTTAAAAAAAAGAAAATGCTGAGGGAAAAAGAAACGGAAATAGATGGATCACTTCACCCAAATCTGAGTGGTCTGAGTAGAGAAGCTCAGTTGGAGGTCTTGGTCTTATTTCAGCTTGATGAAAATTCTACTGTTAATTCTGGAGCCTACTCTAGTCAGAGAAAAACAGTATTCTCATTATAAGACTGGAAACATTCTCGACACTAAATAGGTCTTTATTAAGAGCAAGCAGAAGTAGAAATGGATGCGTATCAATAGGAGTTCCCGGTTTAAAATGATACTCTTTCTATTGGTAACTTGTAGGTTATGTTCTGGGAACACTGCATCACAGAACACACATTTGAATATAAAAATATATTTGAGAGAGCTAATATATTACCCATAAAGAAATTGTATATTTATGGTCTAAGACTCATAAGACAGGATAATATAGTTTTCTGTTCTGAACTTAATTTAAATTCTTTAGAATTACGAAAAGGAAACTAGTCCTCATAAGTGCAAGCTTTTTGCAGCCTCCTACCTGGCCCAAAAGATTATTTTTGGAGAACATCATCATCAGAACTTACTGAGCAAGTGGTAGTTAGAATCCCTTTCATATTTGAAGGTCAAACGGCCATAGCTGACATGATTTAGGTTCTTCAGCCACTCAAAGTAAGATACTGTCACTCCTCCAGCATTCAAGTAGAGATCCTATATACAAAAATGCAACAGGAAGACACCAAAGAAATGAAAAGACAATGGTTTCAATAAAAGCTTACAATAAACCTAAGAGCTCAATTTTAATATCAAAGCAGATTAAGCTTCAAACTTCCCAAACATATCTTAGACAGTATCAGGAATGCCACACTTAAATGCAACACAAGTCCACACTAACTTCCAATTTCCAGTAACCTTTTGGTATAAATCCCATGCTTATTCACTAAAAAACCTAACACATATTCTTCATATCAGCTTTCTGAATAAAGTAGCAGGGACATTTGAAAAGCATAAGGTTAGGAATCATAAAATAATCTTTAAGTTAGAATAGTATTTCTAGCACAATCTACATTTATATAATTGGGTTCTTAAGGCTAAATATATTAAATACACATTCAAGAAATAACTTGTAGTTGAAATAAAATGTTCAGGCTAAAGAGAAAATTGACTGGCTTATTATACTAACCATGCTTCTACTTTATTTTCTTAAACACAAAATAAAGATGAAGGATTCACTACAGCTTGGGAAACTAACAATACCCACACCCCCCCAATTTCTTCCAGAAGACAATTATGATTCCAAGTACATATAAAACTGGCAAACACAGATAACTTACTGGAATAACCATAATGTTCCTCTCCAGGAAAATCTTGTCAGCTTCTGGAGTCGTCGGTCCATTGGCACCCTCAGCAATGATCTTTAAGTCAGGAAAATATAGAAATGCCAATAACACCTCTAAATCCCCTCCACTGAGTGCAGATATGCATATATGGGCAGGGAGTTGTGGCGATAAGTATAATTCCAGTTTAAATTAAATTAATAAGTTATTTTGCTCTATATAAAGTACATAAAACTATTCTTCACCTTTCAATTTCCATAACTATTTTTTGGAAGTTTGGTTTAAGAGGAAACCCATGGTGATAGTTATACAACTCTGTGAATATACTAAAAGCTTTTAGATTGTACACTTAGGTGAATTGTGCGGTATATGTATTATGTCCCAATAAAGCTGTTAACCACATTGGTAATGCTGAACCCAGTCTTTATTCTGCTCTCACCCTGGCTTTGATTCTGGGTGCATTGGACTTGGTCAGCTGCTTCTCGCTGGCGGCAGGGATCAGTATGTCACAGTCAGCCTCCAGGATGTTCCCTTCATAAAGCTTTGCCTTGGGGAAGCCCAGGATTGATCCGTGTTGCTGTAATTGATTGAAAATCAGAATGAACATCTATACCAGAGCTTAAATGCTTATTATGTGTAGTGCCTATAATGAAAACTCAGTTACCTTTAAAGCTCTTTGAGTTACATTTTAAAAAATAAGCAATGGAGATAGATTTCAATAAGACTTATTTTCACTTTACAATATTCAGAGTAGTCAAGCTGTTCAGATATTAGATTAACGTACCAATTTGTAGTCTTCCAGTTCCTTTGGGTCAATACCATCTGGATTCCATATACTCCCATCAGATTCACCAACACCAACACATTTAGCACCAAAGCGATGCAAGTATCTCATAGAGTGCAGGCCCACATTACCAAAACCCTGTATAGAATAATTACACATGACATAAAGCCAAACTCCTAGCACAGATAGATTTTAAGAGTCATATTCTGACCAATACATTTGACATTCTGTTGGAAGTAATTCTCAAAATCCTTTTGCCAAAAGAAACAATGGGCTAAATGGCTTCTCTTCAACAATAAATTTCTATGTTTAAGAATGTGGAACTCAACCCTTTGTTCTCCGTAATAATGAGTCCTGAAGAAGTTTAGTTAGGTGCAGCCATGTTGGTTTATAAAGAAACCGCAGTGGTGTCAACCATACCACCCAGGTCAGTCCAGATGTGCAATGGTTATAGAAAGATTAAGTCATTAAATGGGAGGAATATGAATTCTATTTTAAAATAGCACTCAATTTAAATTTCTCTCAGTAAAATAATCAAATACCATGCCAATTCTTTCTGAAAGCTGAAATCTGGATCACTGTGCAACCTTTATGTATGCCCCTAATAGTTTAACAGACATTCCCTTCTGGATACACTTTTAATATAAATATCGACCAAAAGAAGTTGCTGATAGTTTCGTATGTATCTGAGAGATATCCAAATCGGTTCTAGTCACATGAATTTTACCAAGTTCAAACAATAAAGGATCTAATACTCTGAAAACAACCAAGAGATTCAAAAGAATCAAAAATTTTAAATTACAAATCTAAAAACATTTGAAAACTTACTTTACGTATATCAGGTTTTCTTTAAGAAAACAAAAATTTTTACCTGAACAACAAATGTTTTATCTCCAAAACCTGGTGTCATTCCTAAAATGCTCATGTAGGAAGCTTCATTGATGAAGTTTTCAATCCCGTGGAAAACTCCCCGGCCAGTAGCAGAGATCCTTCCGTGGATTCCACCTTGACTGATGGGTTTACCAGTGACACAGGCATGGGCGTTAATATCCTGCAAAAGAAAGACAAAACTTCAAAGATGAAATGTCAAGCACAATTTCTATGATGAACCAATATAATGAAAGATTAAAGCCAAAACACATTCTCATTTAATGAAAATATGCTCATTAGGAGTGTGTGTATTTAATGTACACTTTCATCAGTAGGGACATGCCTCATTTTTTCAGATTTCTTTTCCTAGAAAAAATAGACTATATTTTCCGATGAGAGAAACAGGGTGTTTAGGAATTTAACATCAGGTAAGTACAAATAACAGTGTCACAAAAGCACAGATAGTTTAGCTTAAAACTATTATTCCTTCAACAAATATTTAAGCCCTACTAAGTCAGGGTGCACTCTATCCTTCCGTAAGTGTCTTGAAATCTACTATAAGATGAGCATGTCACCAAAACAGAGCTTAAGATAGGAAGAGGCACTGTGGTGCTCTCGAATGGAAAGACTCAATGTTGTAAAGATATCCTTCTGTGAAACTAATCTACAAATTCAATAAAATACTACTTTTTAAAAAGAACTTCAAGTGTTGTAAGGAAGGAGAGAATGTTCGCACTCCTCTAGACAAGGATGGAAGAGGCCCTCAGGCCTAATAATACGCATACGGTTAAGGCATTGCCACTTACTTCGGGGCATCTAACCATTGTTTTTTGGGAGGACTCTGGGTGGTGAACACAATATATAGATGATGTATTACAGAATTGTACACTCAAAACCTATGTAATTTTACTAATAACCATGGTCACCCCCAATACATTTTAATAATAAAAAAAAGAACTTTAAAAGAAAATACTGAAGCTCACCTAAAAAAGTGGGTTATCAACAGTAAATACTCAAGGGAAAAAAAAGACAACAAAATAATAAGGGGTTGTCAGGGAAATTTGGAATATCTACCAAAATAAAAATACCCATTAACCCAGAAACTCTACTTCTAGGAATTCATTTTTTTTGTCTATTTAGTACGGTATCATTTGCGGGGTGAGAGACAGAGGCCCACACCTTCTGTGAGTAGAGAATCTCTGGTACCAGCGGTTAACTTGGAGAAGTGAAGTGGGTGGGGAAGGAACAGTTTGCACCACCACCTTTCTATACTCTGGACTGATGTGCAGACATTCTTGTTCAGAAACAAGTATAATTAGGAAAAAGAAGAAAGGGCTTGGGAGGGCTTCCCTTCCAAGGCATTAAATAGATTATAAACTGTAGCAAACAGTGCAGAATAGACAAGTTGATTAGTGGGACAGGAGAAACTAGACAGTCCCGTTATACATAGGAAATCAATATAAAATGAGGAAAGCATTTTACATCAGTGGCTAGAGTATGGACTATTTCATAACTTATTAAGGCAATTCGCTACCCATGTGAAACAAGATAAAGTGCTTACTTCACACCTTATGCCTTACCCCTCACCGTAAGCTGAGCTAAAAAGTGACTGTCTTTATCTGTATTGTTTAAATACTTTTTACAGAGAGAACTTAGAATTGTATTACTCATAATTACCAACAAAAAGAATAAAAGTACGAAAAAAGCAGTCTAGTAAAGTGATTTACAGAATTAGTAGTTTTCCCACAGTTTTCTTTCACGAATAATGAACCATTATAAATACAGAATGGCAAACCTAGTGCCAAGTGCTTTTAAACAGTGGAAATGCAAATGCTGGAGCTTCCAGCAGTCTTGTCCGAGGTCAGGCGTGGAGCCAGCTGCCAGTGCCTGAGCATACCTAATTGTCCCGGAAGCCCAGGGAGGAGAATGCACTCTCCCTCCAACACTGGCTCTTCCAGGTGGGGCCAGACAACAGGAGCTGCATTGTTTAGGTTCATGTCTGGAAATAAGGAACAAAAACTATGGCTTCCTTACCTTAGGTCCTGATTTTGAATTTCCCATCATTCAAAGGAAATGTCTACCAGTATAGTCCAAGGTTTTAGCTGTCAGTGCCTTGCAAAACTTTCTTTTGCTGTCACCATTGGGAATGAGCTACAAATGACAATATATTGCCTACTACTTTGTACTATTCGATCTAGTGTCTTGCTTAAAAAAGAACAAAAAAAATGAGAGACCATACACAGAGTTCATCTAACATAAAAAGGTGACATGGAAAACAGCCAAACAAAATTCTCTGAAGTGCCTCATATTGCTCTCTTGTATTTCAGGAGATTTGTGCAATTGACCTGATGTGGTATTTATAAATATTTATTTCTTGGGTGCTTACCAAGGAACAAATGCATTATGTTATTATTCATTTAACCCTCATGACTGTCTCGTGAAATAAGTACTATTATTACTGTCATTGTACACATAAGAAAACCGAGGCACAGAGCACTCAAGGCAATTACCACAGGTCACAGAGCTGGTGCATGAAGGAGGCAGTTCCAGAATCCAGGTTGTCTGCCCATGCTCCCCACTACAGACTGCACCCCTCAGGAAATGAGACTGATCGCTACACTCCTACACCGGAGAGGCTACAGCCCCTTCCTCCCTCCCTCTGTCTCAGAGGAAGAAATAGCCTTCTTTTCCAAGGCTGATCTTTCCACTAGGGCCCTTAAAAGAAAAATTCACCAGACCTGTATTTCCTCGGAAGACTTTACTACACCTACTATCCCACATTTCTCTTACATCATCTCTCTCTTGCACTAATGAATCTGTGGCCTAAAGCCAACCAACAACAAAAATCTTTTCATTTGAACTATAGCCATCTTTCAAGTTGCCTTCTCTGGTGCATTTTTCTTAAGTGGAGGCTACTCTTTATGCCATACTTCCCTTTCTCAACACACCCCTGAAGTCTGGTTCCCATCTCACCACTCCACAGACAAACCAGTTGCTGATTTGGTTTCTTTTCAGAATCCGCTGCCCCGTCAACATCCACAACATGGAGTCCTCAGTGCTTTTCATTTTTCAAAACTGACTGCTTTCTTCACCTAAATTGCTCTTCAATCTGTCCATTTCTCTCCAATGCTAGGGCAGGCTAACATCACCTCTCGTTCTGGGCTCCTTGTAGGCCTCTGCCTACAATCCCATTCTCTGCTGCAGAGTGAAGCTGAGAAAGCACACTTTGCTGCGTCACATACCTGCTCACAACCAGTGCGCTTCAGTGGCTTCCCTCTGTTTTCAAAACAAAGGCCAAAGTCCTGCTGTCACCTACAGGGTGATAACCTGGTCTGACCCTCCTCTGCTGGCCTCTCTTCCGCCCTATTCTCTCGCTCTCCACTTTGGCTCCTGCGGTCTTCCCTCAGTCTCTCCAGTTCGCCTCTTCTGGACATGAAGCCCGTTCCCCAGATGCCTCCTTCTGCCTCTAACGCTCATGCTGCCCTTCCCCTAGTTGCTGTCTGCTCGTCTCCACAGGGCGGACCAGAAGCCCCCCTTCTTCCAGTCCCTCACATCCAGTCTTTCTGGCTCCCCCTGCCTCAACACTGTCTTCCTCCTCTTCGATCTCACACATCCAATCCAGTCTTGCTGAGTCTCTCCCCGGCCCCTGTGGCTCCCGGGCTATGAGGACAGGTGCTGACACTATGTGGAGGTTACCTCTTTGCTCCAGTGCAGCCAACACTGCCTCCAACCCACTCTCCCCTGAGGAACGGTCAGCACCAAAGGCTGACCAGCAAGTGCTACAAAACACAAGGGCTTGGTATCTTTGTCCTCGTCCACTTCCCTCTTCATACTTCTATAACATTTTAAAATATGCTTTACCTCCAGACAACCTGAGCTCTCCTATCTCTCCTCCTACATCCCAAATCTCCGTATGTTCAAATTCTACCCATTTTCAAGGCCTACCCCAAATACCTCCTCAAGGAAGCCTTCTTTCAGAAACGGTAACTCTCCACCCTTGTATGACACTGTCACCATAACTTATTTGCTTACGTGCCTTAATCTCTCTTTAAGAGAAAGCGCTTAAGGGAAAAGTCAAAACTGAATGCTTCTTTATTTCCTTACTAGTGTCTTGCCCTAGTAGGTGATCCCTCTTTGAGGGTCCAATCTCCGCATCCAGGATAGGGTGGCATGTAAGAAAAAGCTCAATCCATGTCCACTAAATTTATGGTTTAAGAATACAGACAGAAGTAAAATAAGATGCAAATCGAGATATGATTAAAGGGGTGGAGAAACACCCACTGAGTTCTCTAGTTTCACATATAATACAAACTGTTATTTCTTAGATAGCAAATGAAGCCCCGAGGCCTCTGGAGGGTACTCACATAGTGCCCTATGGTGCTAGCATAGGTGTCAGCAATCCAGGACATCTCCCGCTCGCCTGTGCTCATGTCTGGGGCAGGCACATCAATGCCAGGACCTGGGGACACAGGGAAAGGGCATTGCACCTGTTTTTCTCAATTCCTGAATTACAGATAAATTCTTAAATACTCTACAGAGAACAGGTCTGAAAGTCCATCCTTTTAAAAACACCCTCAGGTAATTACCCTCAGGAAAGTTAAACTGTCATCACTCAACCCTCTAACAGTATATAAATAAGATGAAAAACTGTCTAAAAGAAATAACTGCTTTAACAAAACATGAACATAGAAGTAGAGCTGAAGGGGTAATTTTGGTGTATGCAGATACAGGGGAATGGAAAGAATGGAGACACCGGTTATTGCAAGGGAACTGTCTACAAAGTTTACAAAGTAAATGGTTGTAAACTTAACCACTTTAAAAAGGGGATGCCTAAACTCACACAATGGAATTAATGTTGACCTTTCACAACTTAAAAAAAAAAACCACAGAAGAGGAAAGAACACTTCACAACTCATTCTATTAGATATTCTATTAGTCTTATTCTGATATCAAAGACCTCACAAGAATTCTGCAGGCCAGAATTCCTTAGAACAGCATCAAAAAGGATAAAACACTTACGAATAAACTTTGAAAAGTAGTGTAAGACTTGTATACTGAAAACGACAAAACATCATTGAAAGAAATAAAAAATGTCAACAAGTGGAAAGACATCCAATAGTAATGGATGTAACTATAAATTGGTCTGCAGATTCAATGCAAACCTTATCAACATCCCAGCTGACTTTTGTTTTTTTTTTATTTTAAAGAAATTGAAAAGCTGATCCTAACTCATACAACGTGACCGGGCCAGGACTCAGACTCAGGTTAAAATTGCAATAGAAATTCTCTGTAGAAAAGGAAGCCAAAAAATTAATAGAAAAAGGACATCAATTCTAAAGTTTTGCCCAGGACCAGTTCTGTGCCCTGGAGGGAGAGAAAGAAATCCTCTGACCTCCATTTTCTGGGTCCGCAGGTCGGTTTAGTTGCATTGTGAGTTAATGAGGCTTTTGCACATAAGCAAAGAAATCAAATTGCTATTATTTAAGCTTTCCCTGTTGCAATGAATCACTTTTTAACCTTTGGAACTATAAAGCACTTGTCAAGATAGAGAAAATTAAGCTGAATATACTCTGGATATGGGCGATAAATACAACTGAATAAAGTCTGAAACCACTCAAGACTATTAAACACTTTTGAGATTTAGGCTAAAGGGAAACATAATGTAAAAATTTATGTAGGCTATCAGTTGGTTGAATATGACTTCAATTCACAAACTTCAGGATTAGTAGCCATTGCTGTGAAGGAGACAGTCAATTCATTAACTACTTCAAGTCCACAGTGGTGCGGAGGAAGAGGAGGCATGCCAAGAATCCAAATGCCTTTGAAATTATGTAAGATAAGCCAAATCTAGTAAGTTCTAGTGTCACCTACACTTATTTCTGTATTAGTTTATTCATTTCATGCTTTATTTCCTAAAAAGGGGGGAAATTTCAAAATAAGGATATCTAAGTTCATAGGAACTTATCAATAGTGGGAGGAATACTGGGGAAGAAAAACATGGGCAGGAAAAGAGAAAAAGTAGCTTATCTTTTCTATACTAGCCTTCTTTAGTTTAACTAAATTGAAAGGGCAAACACTGTAATAAATAATTTGGTTTATTTTATTAAAACATCAGACTACTTCTCGAACAAGAAAAGACAGAAAGACTCAGTGTTTGAAAATTAAAGGTTAATTAATATTTATACATCACAGAAAATATTCCTATCTCACGAAAAGAACATATGACACACGTAATTAATTAGTGTGACATAAAAACGTCAGGCAAATGAAGATCAGTGCCTTCAGAAATTTAGTCAGTTTGGCAAAAGCTCTAGTAACAAACAATGAATTTTAGGGAACCCCCAAACAAGCTGGTGATGGCAGAGGGAGTCATCAGCAAGACGTAGCCCCACCTCCCTGCTCGTGCCCACTGCTTTGGAGACAGGCCTGTTTAAGCCTCCAGTTCTAAAAAGGATCAGCTTTCTCACTGCTATCAGAACAACAGGATTACTGTTGTAAAACTGCTTTTTATATATTAAAAAATGTTTATAATACACGTATTATTTAGCTCCTGAAAGTATGGCTTTAGTCTTTCTAGAAGTCACAGTAGAGGTTGTGCAATGCTGTTAGGGAGATCAAAAGCCTTTACTACCCTGTTTCCCTGAAAATAAGACCTAGTCGGACCATCAGTTTTAATGCGTCTCTTGGAGCAAAAATTAATATAAGACCCACCTGGTATTTTATATTACGTTATATTATATTAATTATGTTATGTTATATAAGACCTGGTCTTATAGTAAAATAAGACCGGGTAGGGGCTGGCCTGGTGGCTCAGCCAGTTGGAGCTCCCTACTCCTAATGCCGAAGGCTGCCACATGGGCCAGTGGGCTTTCACCACAAGGCTGCCGGTTCGACTCCTCGACTCCCGGAAGGGATGATGGGCTGTGCCCCCTGCAACTAACAACGGCACTGGACCTGGAGCTGAGCTGCGCCCTCCACAGCTAAGATTGAAAGGACAACAACTTGACTTGGAAAAAGGCATGGAAGCATACACTGTTCCCCAATAAAAAAAAAGTCGTGTTCCCCTTCTCCAATAAAATTAAAAAAAAAAAAAAAAAGACCGGGTCTTATATTAATTTTTGCTCCAAAAGACGTTAGAGCTGATTGTCCGGCTAGGTCTCATTTTTCGGGAAACATGGTATGTACAAGGAGGAGAGACAGAAGTGACCTCTCCTGGTGTCCACACTGAATACGGGGAACCTGAACTTTTCTTTTAGAGATGTGTCATAAATAGGCCCGGGTATTTTCACTATGTTTATCACAGAACCCAGTTTCTCAGTAAAAAGGGCAACTCAATCCATGCATGTACAGATAAAAGCAGGAGTTCAAATTAAGGCAATTTTTAGATGTTCCCACTCCATGTGGAAACCTACATGGCAACACATACCAATAAAGCCCTTCTTTGCCAGCTCCATGGTGAACCTCCTTGTGATCTTTTCCAATTCATTATCCTGTAAAAAAAAAAAGAGAAAACAAAAACAATGGAAACAATTTTGATAGCAAAACCACTTGTGGAGATAACTAATAGTTGCAGAACTTTTAATATATCTTCTTGTTCTTCTCAGAACAACTCGTCAAGGAGGCATTCCCATTTCAATGATAAGAAAATGAGATAAAAAATTAGGTTATGTAAACAACTGAGTAGAACTAGGGCTCAAAACCCAGTTCCTGTGCTTTGTAATAATATGAGACCTTCTGAGCAATCCTTAACGTTATATTTTCATTTAAATGGTGAATTTTTAAAAGAATAACACCGTATGTTTATTATATATGTGTACACGTTACTTTGGTACTGTAAAACATAGTAATAACTAGCTTTAATGATCTCGGAAATGATAGCATAAATAGTAAGATGTTTTTACCAGATCAGTTACGATAATTGTCACCAGAATCTTGAGACCCTGATACAAAAATCTCAGATTATAGTAATTATAAACGTGGATTAAGTGCCTAAGAATATGGAGGTATTAATTACCTTTTCACCAAGTACGAAAATGAAAAAGGACATGTTAAGCAGGTGACCTTTTATATGGCACATACTCAATGAGTTAATTATTTACTTGTTTTTCCATTCCTTTTAAAAGCAATAGAGACCTAGTCATTTCAAGTCCTTTGTAAATGCACTACGTGCAAATGTAACTTTGATACTTACAGTATAGTTCTTAGGATTGATCTTAACACCAGCTTTGGCACCCCCAAATGGCACATCTGTAATAGACGGCTGAAGGTTGTTATTCCATATAAAGGGTAACAAAATTAAGAAGGAAGAAAGCACTACACAACATTACAAAAACGTATGATGCTTTAAGTTTTAATTTCAGAAAATTCAAGCAATCAACCCATATTAACCTCTTCTAAAATATTGTACTTTAAAATTCTAGTGAACAGAAGTTAGAAACCCAGGCAAGTTACAATGCATATTTAATCAGTATGCTTTACTACTTATGAAATGGAACAGTGTATTTATTTTTCTTCTATGATTTGGTATTATTTACAGAGTATGGAAAGGGCTTTAAACAAAGATCTTCACTTAAAGAAAATCCAATTAGTTGCTATAAAAAGTTCCCCATTTAAAAAAAGACTAAATCTTAAGTCTAATTAAAAAATGATGTAAGCCTTACACTGTGCGACTTAAAAAAACCACCAGTTCTGCTCCAGTCTATTTCTCTAACATCTTAACAGTCATCTTGTATGTAAACATATTTCCCCAGAGAGTTCTTACTAGGTAGTAACAAAAGAAATCACTTACCAACCACTGCACACTTGTAGGTCATCAGAGAAGCCAAAGCCTTTACTTCATCTACACTCACATCAGTGCTGTAACGGATACCTGGTGGTGGTTAAAAAAAGAGGGGTGAGGGTGAGAAAGGGGATATATTGAGAACATCCTTCTGACAGGTTAAAAAAATGCTACAAATTGAAAATGTCTACACTTTTTGTATTTCACACCTTCGTTATTTCCAAGAACACTTGAAGTAGCGTATAAGGAAAAGTCAATGTGAAAGGTCAAAAGGAAAAGCTGCTGAGTAGACACCCAGAAAGAACTACAAAAAGAGCACTGAATTGGATTTTAAGTATTCTGAAAGCTAAGAGAAAAGACTGGTGTCGAAGTTCAGTTTTTGCTTTCCGGTAGTAGATAGATAAAAGCATCCAACAGAGTTCCTGGGGATTTAGAGAGGAGTATGAATTAGTCTTGTCCTTTGGGGACTTACAAGCCAGTGGGAAGTAACAGTAACTATGATTTCACAAGACAAATATTTCCTTCAAATGAATGGTTTTTACACTTTTAGGAAGGCAACTAACTAACTCAGCAAAGGCTTTTTTCTGTTTCTTTTTGGTTTGGGTGACTTGGTAGCAGGGAGTTCGTGAATTTTGCTTTCTGATAACATACAACTATGAGCAAATGGATAGTCAACAGGTTGACAGATTCAACTTGGATATCAGATGTCTAAATAAAGGTTTTAGCTTCAAACAGGTGTGCCCAGAGATCCTTACCTGTTACCATCCTCACCCATTGCTAGCCTCTTTCAACCAACAGATTCATCTGAGAAAGTCAGCTGAGAAAGTCATCTCTCCTTCCTGGGGATGAGCAATTTCCTTCACTCCTCTTGCCAGGACGGGAAGTGGACAAGCAGATAGGCCACTCTGTGTCTTAATGCCCCTGTACTTTTTAGAAGTGACTGGGTGTTTGGTAGAGGCACACAGACAGTACGTACGTATGCTCACTGCTTTGGTTTTAGGGATCTTGGTCAATCACCCTTCTAAGTTTTGCAGGGTTAAGCCACCTTTCATTCTCTCTAGTCTTACAGCATATTGCTTCTCAATCCCAAGGAAGAAAGCCTGAGTCAGGCTGTTTGACTACACAGCGCTTAGGGCGGGGGGGGGAGAGAGGGGGAGAGAGGGGGAGAGAGGGGGAGAGAGAGAGAGGGGGAGAGAGAGAGAGAGAGAGAGAGAGAGAGAGAGAGAGAGAGAGAGAGAGAGGAAGGGTATCTGGCTAAAGTTGGGTACAACTTCCATTGAGAGTTACAAGAAATGGGACATCCAGGGATTTCTCCTAAAGAATTCTGGGAATAAAGTTTTTTAGTTAGAAACATATAAAAAAGTGTTTTAGTTAGTGGAATAAATTTACTTATTATTAAGATTTTAGTTAGAAATATACACACTAACATCTTATGAACTGGCAATTTGAGACAACTTCCCCAGCCATTTTTAAAAGCTGATTTCTTATATGTTCCAGAAAACATCTATTTATACATAATGCTATGTTTTAAACGAATTTTCTGTCATGTATGTGATCATAAAGAGCAAATTCTGAAGTGGAACATATTTCTTTGGCCTATTGGAAAAATAAAACGATTATATTTAGAAAAGTGAGCTGTTGTGTAGAACAACTATACCTTACATATAATGAGTTCTCAAAATATTTGTGGAGTAAATTTACTTATTATTAAAATTTTAGGAATGAGAAATGACAGGTGATTATTATTATGTTTTTGGTGATTATTATTTTTTTTTAGCATACGGAAATTATCTGTACAGCTTGCTTCCTTCCCCGAAGCTCTCCCTGACCACCCTATTTAAAATAGTACCTCTTCCTCACCCCCTTTCTAGCGCCCTCTACCTTATTTAATATTTTATCATTGACTTTATTATGTATTTGTTTACTGTCTGGCTTCTCTACTATGAGGACAGACTTTGTTTTGTTTACTGCTTTAACTCTTGGTGCATAATACAAAAAATGGCAGGTATTAAGGCACTAAAATACACATTGAAAAATAAGTTCTACGCAATTCACCGTAAGTGTCCATATATATGAAAGGACTAAAAAAGTCTAACCTGGCAGGAGTTTAAACAACCAGCTTAATGAACCTTGATTTCATGGAGGTAATAGTTTACTATTAATTAGTATTCCTATTACTAGGGTTTCCAGGCGGGAATTCCTGCCTGTTCTCAGGAATTTTATTCGCTTCCCCGTTCCCCAGATATAAACTGTTTTCTCTTCTCCATGATGAATCGTTTCCACAAAGTGACAGCCGATACTACCAACCACTTGGGTCTAAGGAGCCAATTTCCATGATTACCCGACCAACTTTTCTCTGGATTCAGGAACAGAAAAGTGAAAAAAATTCCCGAGAATGGGCGGGAATTCACACTCGGAAACCCTATCGATAAATAGGAAAAATGTCTAAGAGATACATTGTGAGTAGTATGTTTATTTCCCATTGTGGGTATTACTGGGTTCAAGGAGCTGATTTTCCCAATTTCCAACCAACTTTTCTCGGGATTTGGGAACGGGAAAGCGAAAACAATTCCTGAGAACGGGAGGGAATTCCCGCCTGGAAACCCTACACATAAGGGGCAATTTTCATTACTTTTGCAGAGCCTGATGGAAGTAGTCACTAAGTTATTTTAATTTTCCTTGCTTTCTTAAGTGGAGAAAAAGTTACTTTGTCTTATCCAGTGCTTACAATTAACGCATTCAGTGGGAAACTAAAAAATGTCTCAAAATAGTCATATTTATAAATCAGACAGCAATTCTAATTAATACATGTATCCCCTGCTTTTCAAGTTACACTGCTCTATTTTTACGAAAGATCTACCTTAGTACCTGTTTACACTAACCAAAAGAAATCTGAAGAGATTTGCACCTTTATGGAAAATCAGAAACAGTGCTCGGCGTTTGTTTTGCAGTGAGCTGTTACACAGGCAGTATGCACCCTGGGCGAGAGTGGCACTGTTTTTACTCTATGTTAGTGTTGTTTTAGCTTTTATGTGTTATTTGGTATGACTTGGTAGTCTATTTTTTTGTGGCTGGGAAGGCTCAAACATTTTCCATATAAATTAATGGTCACTGCTTCTTTACTTTATGCCATTTTGGGTTTAGGAAAGCTCTACTTTCAGATAGCGAGGGAAACCTGTATACTAGAAACTAGACCCCTCCAGCTACAAAAGTGTCAATAAAATGTCTAGTTTATTGCAAAAGTCGTGGGATGATGAGTCAGAAACTGCATGTATAACAAAAAATGTTTCCATTGGCTAGAACCCAGGAAATTCTTGTTTGCAAAGCAAAAATTTCTTTCCCAGCCACACCCATTAGAGAGCTCAACTGCCAAGACTTTGAAATAAAGTTGCATAAATTCACACCACAGGCATTTTCCTGCAGTCTATGAACCAATGAAGAACTTGTAATGAACCGAGGTGGGAGGAGCTATAAGGGAAGAATCAGGGGAATAAGCTCTGGGGCTGACCAGGTAGGGAGGACCCAGTAGCAAATACAGTCTGGGCTAAAGAAGAAACAGGCTTTTGTTTTAACTTTCTAACTAATCAGTGGTACTTAAATGTTTTTACTTCTGGAAGTTGGCAGATACACTAGTACAGGGTTACTTAAATTGTTAATCTGAAAAACAAAAAGTCTTAAAGACTCCCCATAAATAAAATACTCTGTAGCAATACTTGAGACAAAACAAACTCCAATAATAAAGGAGTTACCCACACCCAGGGAAAGCTAGTTGCTCTTTCTCTCCTGGGATTGGAAACCAAAGATAATTACTGAAAATATACTGTCACCAGAAAATTCTTAACCACATTCCAACAGACACTAAGAATATGATTGCAAAACAGAAGATACTCTCTACTAAATTTACAAATTCAGCAGATTAGGAGAAATTAGCAGAATTAGAGTATGGAAGGACAAAATAATGTGACATACTTCAAAATTTTGAAAGAAAGGGAAAACTAGTATTTTTGAATGCCTACTAGTAAGTATATCAAGAATTCTCAATTTGAACACAAAGTTGTTCAATAATGCCAAATAACAGGTAATATATGCATACATACGAGAAAACCAAAAAATCTTTAAAATGTTTTAAAGTAAAATGAAGCAAGAAGGATATTTGCAGTCTGAATATTCTCACTTTTTACAAAACCAAGCCTTTCCTCCTTTTCTGTGGGATGGGAAGTGTGGCAGAGAAGGCTATAGGTGAGCAGGACGAACGATCAGATGGGGACACAAGGACAGAAAAGACAGCAAAATTTTTATTCTAGAAATGCAGAAAAATAAACTACCGTGTTTCTCTGAAAATAAGACCGGGTCTTATATTAATTTTTGCTCCAAAAGACGCATTAGGAAGTATTTTCAGGGGATGTCTTATTTTTTCATGTACAACAATCTACATTTATTCAAATACAGTCATGTCATCTTCTGGAACATCGTCATAACATACTAATACATCCATCTGGCTGACGATCTTAACTGGGGTTTATTTTCGGGGTAGGTCTTATTTTCGGGGAACACAGTATGTTGTTTTTTTCCTGGTATCCTGAAGTCTTAGACCGCTATCTGTTAGCCTCTTTTGACACTAGCATTACTAATGTTTGGGAAGGAATCAACTGAGTCTTTGAACAACAGTGCTGGCAGATGTAAAAGATTCAAGGAATGGAGGTAGATACTTTCAACGAAAAGTTGGCTAAAGAGTAGAAAGTGAGCGGTGATGACACAGATCAAGGCCACCTTGGGACAGGCTGACAGGGTCATCTGTGCTGTGCTCTCAGTTCACTGCAGGAAACGGAAGAAACACCACCTATGACGATGTCTGTTATTTATCAAACTTGGTAAAGTTAGGGGGAGGGCTGGTGTAAAATTAAGTACCTACTGCAGTGGGAACTTTGAAATCACCCCTTTTATTCTCAAGATAAATTAAATTAGCTATATAGTTGTTATTTTGAGCTAACTGGTATCCAGATGTTTCAAAACAACATTAATGAAATGCAGACATCTGCAAACTATACACAGCACAAAGCTGTGTATAATTCTCTGCCTTTTATTTACCAAAGATATTTCTTACTATCCTCAAAAGTCTAGTGACTGGTGTACACTAATTTCTAGGAGAAATCAAAATAAAAAACTAGCTGAAGTTGCTATGGTGATGAAGAAAACACACTAGCTTGAAAAAGTCAGTAAAAACCACAACTGAATAGCTTGAATTTGCTTGAATTTTTTTCCTCTTGCTAGCTGACTCAAAAATCAAAAACATACAAAAAAGCTCCTAGTGACTAAGTCACCATTGTTTCTTATGATGAATCATTAAACACTCATGATCATTCAAATGGTTTTTAAAATTATCTGAACCTGGATCTTTTAATAGGGTTTGATTTATTCATCAGAAATCAAATTTCCAACTGTATTCTCTCATTTTTCAGAAACGATTTATTCAACAGCCACAAGCATAGAATCCCCAGAACGGCAAAAGCCTTAGAACTCTTAAAATTCATGCAGTAGCACTCCTGCCATTTACTCAGTAGAATCTATTTTCTTACTTAATACTTCCTAACTTGCAACAGCATACCACAACTTAATTAAAAATGAGGAGAGGAGACAAACAGTGAGAAACTAGTACCCCATCAGCAAGTAATGATCATGTAAACTACAAGTCTCAGATAAAAATTCATTCAGCAATGGGAACATTTCACATAGATGCTAAGCAAAATCATACACTTTGTTTCTGACAGTAACCATGTACTGTTCTATATTAGACAGGGAAATACATACGTGTTTTAATCCATTATCAAAATCTTTATTTTAAGCAATTTGAAGAGACAGACTTTCTGGGAAACAAATATTTAACATTTAACTGATGTTTGAAAAATGAAATGAAAAATATTTCATTTCTTTTCACTAAAACATTAAAATTATATAACACATATGTATATGTTTTCATCAAAATTTAAATACAGAAACAGCTGAAGTCTCCCCTGATTACCACTTGTAACCGCAGTCTTCTTCAGGGTGACCATTTTTAGCAACTTAAATGTATATGTATCCTCCCAAATCATTTCCCTGAATTTATGTACATATGTATCTACAGAAATGTAGCTTTGTTTTGTGCTTGAGTATTTAACTAACTGCCCAATAAATGGAAGAAAGAATATACATTTAAAGGAAGATCTTGTTCATTTTTAAATAGATTCCTTATTCTGATAATTCTAAGGGTAAACTTAACCACACCATACCAAACAGGTCTTGGAAATGACGCTAGTTAAATCGGTGAATATGAAGTTGGATAACGTCTAGCAAAAGATTAATAGTAACTTGTTATAAAAAGGTTCAAAGGGGTAATGACTTAAAATTTCAGATATCCAGTTACATCTAAATTATTTACAAGTCTAAGTGACATTTGAGATGGCTCTTAGGAAGAGAAGAATTATAGAGACAGATAAGGTATGGACCTGCACCAGGCAGAGACTGCACTTTGCAACGGTAAGATTTAGAAAGTATATGCCTGTATTTCCAATTTGCCCAAGGATCATTGATTTCCTTTATTTTCAAAACCCACTCCTTTCCTAGTAACACTTTTCTATCCCTGACACCATTTTTTCTTCCAGTGTCTCAGGCTAGAAATCTGAGATATCTTATGACTCTTCTCTTCATTCTATATCTTAACTGTTGGATAATACTATCCTTTCTTCAAAAAGTTTTATCTGCCCTTTACTTTTAATTTCCTCTGCTATTACCTACTACTTCATTCTGACAGTTTTTGGAAAAGGAAAATTGGAGAAACAGAATACGAAGCTTAAAGCAAAGAAAGAATGATATAGTACAGAGGAGATTTTGGATTCTGCTCTACTTTGGGGAAACCAATGAAAAACCATTTCAAAAAAACCCAGCTTTAAAAGGAAAAAAAAAACTCTTAAGGATAGTTCCCCAGCACAGAGCATGGTACCTGAACTGACAGAGTAGGCAATTAAAAGACATACAATAAACACATTAATTATCAGAAATCCTCATGAACTAAACAGTGTTCTTTAAGCATAAAGTTTAAAAACTCCTGCCTGCAGCGGGAAAAACATAATGGAAAAACTGATTTGGAATATAGTCTATAGTTTGTAATGAACATAGTCCTTATTGAGTAATCCCCTAACATGGGTATTATTACCCTTGATTATTTCTTTGCTATTTCTCTCTTGGTAACAGGCATTAAAAGAGTGCATATAAATCCTAAGGCCCAATATGTACAAAATGCTTTTTTAAAAGGCCTATGTTGACATATTTGTGATGATAAAAGGCAAAAGGAATCACATTACTGATCACCTTTATAATCTTCATTTGGGTCATGTTCACATTTTCCTCTAGCCAAGAAGCAATTTAGAAAAATTAGGTCTCACAGATTTTCTCCAAGAATAATCAGGAGAAATAATAGCAATTCTTGATAAACAAAGACTTTTCTTAGTTTTAAAGGAAGAGACACTGGAGGAAAACCATTTAAAAATGTTTCTATTGAAAAACAGATACATATAGTAACACTTTGGTAGAGAAATGTGTTGTTCTGGCTACATAATAAACACCGAAGCTCTTCAAATCACTTTCAATGGAAAACTCTTTAAAAATGTTATTTCATTGACTAAGCAATTAGAATAAATGGGCCTCTAAAGATATCATCTATGAATGAGCTCCATGTGCACAGTTGTTTGAATATGCATTTATTTTCTGGAAAGAAGGTAGGTCTTCTAAAGCTTTTAACGAATTTCAAATGATCCAAAGCGTTAGGAATCTTTGTGCCAGTGGCATGACTTGGTTCTCAATCAGTGCTTACCCCGAGATACAATTTGTAACTTTTTACATGAATAAATCCCAGACAATAATGATCAAGAAAGGGGGTGTTGGAATCAGACGGCTGGAGTCTGAGCCACTGCTTACTTACTAGCTGTGTAACCCTGCGGAAAGAGACTTCACTCTTCAGCCGTAGTATCCGCGGTTGAAAAATGAGGAAAACAGTTATTTCATAAGGTTGTTATGAGGAATAAAAGGGACGATGCATGAAAAGCTCTTAGCAAAATGCCTGGCGTACACATAGAGCTCAATAAATGTTAGCTAGCACTGTTTCCCGTGCGTTGTGAAGGCTGAATCTCCCAGATACCACTGCCCTTGTGAACGGTAATTATAAAGGTCTGAGCATCCCCCTCTCCCACCCAGGTTGTCTTCTTGCCCTTCTTAAAAATCTTTCCTGCCTTTATCAATAGTATTTCACATACTTCAGTCTTGACGGTGAGAACTTCAATCTGCACTAATTTCTGCCCCTGGAAAGGGGAAAATATTGATTCATCTGGATAACTAGCTCAGTTTCACATAAGTTTTGGATTTAAGACTGTTCATTATTTTGTGGGGAAGGGCTCGGGTAGAGCTGCCTCCCTTTTCATTTTGTAACTTTCATTGCTATTTGAATATTCGAATCATACATATGTATTTTAACTGGTGTTTGTTGGGTAGAGCAATCATGGGTCATTTATGTACTACATTAAATTAGAGGCCTTTTTCTTTATTATTTTATTTATATTATGAAAACCTAATTTACTATGCAAAATAAATAGGGGAAAAAAACCAACAACTAAAAGTCTCATGTCAAAAACTATTGCTTAGGAAATTTTAAACATCCAAAAGTTATTTTTAGTCTTCACTGATTTCTGGCAGAACCCTCAGTATCTAACATAATTGGACAAAAACCAACCAACAAACAAACAAAAAACAACAGTGCTAAACCCAATTTTTCACCACTATAAGCCAGAAAGTTCATGTTCAATTTTTATTTCTTGTACTTAAAATTTCAACACTGCCAGTTTTATTGGAATTTAATACATACTGGTGTTTATCCTCCAATTTTTGATACTCTAATTCCTGCAAAGTACTTTGCACAGTAAGTGAGCAGTAAGTGTTTGTCTTCCTGCACGTGGGGTTTTTGCTGGGAAAGCAAAGTAGCTAGATGGATTCACAGAAAGCAATGGAGACTGAATGACAACCTGATATAGGTCTCCACCATTAGCTTAGCTCTTCCTTCCTTAGTACTATGTTTCCCTGAAAATAAGACCTAGCCGGACAATCAGCTCTAATGCATCTTTTGGAGCAAAAATTAATTAATATAAGACCCGGTCTTATTTTACTATAATATGAGACCGGGTCTTATCTAACATAAGATCAGGTCTTATATTAATTAATTTTTGCTCCAAAAGATGCATTAGAGCTGATTGTCCGGCTAGGTCTTATTTTCAGGAAACCATGGTATATTTGGTGGGGGTGGGGGGTGTTTAGAGGCATTTGGCTTCTGTTTTTCCCCCTCGTTTTTTTTCTGAAATAAAAAGGCCTTTATAATAGCAACACAGTCCCTTATTTATCTAAAAAGTATTATAAACAACAGTAACAACAAAAACCTCAGGGTTAGGGAGTAGGAGACATACAAATTACCTGTCATCTAACTGAACTTTCAGATTGAGTTAATCCTAAATTTAATTTACCTACAAAGTCTACATTTTACCTTGTGGCAGAAGAGGCAGATACACAAATCACACTTTAGAAAGTGTGAGTTTATTCAAAGTTCCCCAAGTTTTGATGGTTGTCAATTCAGCATAGAGAAGTCAGAAATCTTTCTTTTCAGTGAAGACATAAAAGTACTTTCTGCAGTCTTTTCCAAAATACTACCATCCACCACAGGATTATATCCCAGAGGCTGAGGGGGGCTAATACTGCATTTTCTCCAAGCCCTAGCTGCCCCTCCTGCCCTCCAGCCGGGCATCCTGCTGCCCAAAGACAAGAACAAAGACCATCTACCTTCTACTACTGCTTTTTGTAGTTGGCTCTTAAAACAAGTCAGGGGTTCACAGAGGGAACACTTTTTTGTTGTTGTTGGGTACTGATATTTGTATTTAAATGAAAGATTTAGAGTTAATGTATCAGAGGATTCTATTTACAGCCCATCAACTCTATTTAAATTGTAATTTTAGAAAATTCTATGATAGGAAGAGTTAGTCACAGGGAATTTCAAGTTAATAGTTTTTTTTTTTTCAAGTTAATAGTTTTAATAGGAGACAAGGAGTGGTCAGGCTGGAAGAGAAAGTTAAATTGCTTCTACAGCAATGAATTGCTATTATCAATCTGTACCTTCCCCTCAAATGGACTTTCAAATGATAAACTTCCTTCTAAAAAGTTAGATTGGTCTCAGGCAGAACCATAATTTATTCTGAGAAAGTCAACAGGAACAACCACGGATGTGTTCAAAGACATAAATTAAGAGCTTTTGAAAAAATCTAAATAAAAGCAGAAATTCCCACAATGTTCATCTTTGCTGAAAATATTAAGGCGTCCCTTAAAAACGTCCCCCTTCAGGGCCTGCTGCACACTCTTACAAATTAGATGCAAATCTAATGGCTTCAGTTAAATATGGTCTGTGGGAAAAGAGAAGCACAAAAACAATATTATTAAATATTTACCCGGTATAAAGTACACGTCAGCCACCCCCAGAGCTTGAAACCACCTGTTTCCCTTACAGAGATTGTAATTGGATTGTTGCTTTGCTTCAACCTTGAGAATTTTATTTCAGAAAACTCAGGTACGTATAAGGTCACTCTTGAGGAAAGGTTAGATACAGAAAGCTGAGGGTTGGGAAAAGGATAAAGAGGAGCAGACAAGTTGTTTGTTTGTTTTGCAAAGAACACTGGTAGAGAAAGCAGTTGAGTGAGGGCGGGGAGAGAAAAGAGTGCTGAAGTATGCTTAAGGCATGCTTAAAGTATGCTTTCAGAGGGAAAAACTTAGTGAAGTGTATAGGGATTATCCAAAGCATCTTTCAAAATCTCAATTACCTAATTAATATATTCTGTATTTCTAAGACCAGAGTAGAGCCAAGGAGGTTAATGACTTTCTTATGAGTCAAAAAAAGCTTTAAGTTTTTGTTTGGAGGAAACACCCCATTGAAAGTAAGTTCTTTTTAGAGTATACCTTCTCTGCAATCAGACAATTGGGTAGGAAGGTCCTAAGTGTCATGATAGCAAAACATGGAAGTCTACAGTATCCAAATTTTTGCTCATCATCCCTTTTGCATACTGCTGACTATCTTAAGCACACTAAAATATTTTTAAGGGCTTTCAGAGCCATGCCACCCCCCCCTCATTCTCTTCATAGTCTTTCAAATTCCTAAAAAGAATAAACCTATCACTTTATATAAAGAGGCCAATTTTCATTCATATTACCTTGCAGCGCTTGCTATTTATTAGTTGCAATTCAGTTTCTCTCTGTTTATATGCTGAGAGTTAATAGTACTTTCAGTAGCATGCCGTCTTGTAAATGGTATAATCTAAGAGAATTTTATCTTACCCTCTACTACAAGCAAGTCTACAGTAACAGTGCTTCAGGATGGCTAATGCAATTTGTTGCTAGGTTCAATATTTTGATATTGAAACTGCTGTGGCAACAAGACGGAGAGGACTGACAAACTATGGTAAACTTTAGTGCATTTGTGGAGTTGTGATGTATAAAGATAGGAGAGGGTTTGGCATATAAAGAACAGAATATAAAGAATGTCCAACTAAATCAGACCTTGCAGAAAAAAAACAAACATACTAGTTTATTCATCTATCTTTTAAGCCAATGGAAAATACTAACAAGATAGTAACACGAACTTGACATCCATTTTAGAGAATTATTGCAATTTAGTATTTGCTAACTGCTTCTTCCTTCAACATCCTTGTTTGCTTTTCTTGCGATTCTGAAGTTGTATTCCTGGCTTAGAGAATAAGGGAGTGGTAGGAATAAGGAAGGGGATGTAGGAGATTGACAATGTGTACATTTATACTATTTTGGATGTGGAAAGGGAAATTGGGAGGTCAAACTGGTTCAAACGTTGGTTTTAGAAGAAGAAACAGAGCTAGAGAATATTTAAAGGTTTGTACAAGAAGAGGGTGGGGTCAAGGCAAATTTAGCAAGTAAATCATTAAACAGTTTGAAACAACCTTTGTTCCCTGATGAGAATGCCAGCAGAGCTCAATTTTTTCTGGTAGAGAAATTTCTAAAAATTGTAAGTCAGTTGGTATAATAGAACCCTGTATCAGGCTTACCCAGACAAAGGGCACAGCCCTACAGCCTCTGTGCAACCTCCAGCAAGCCTCTTCACCTCCCTTTCTATTTTAGGTTACTTTTAAGCACCTTTAAAGATGTATTGTGCAATTTATTGGAGGAAAAAACTGGGGGGAAAAAACACGTTTTAATTTGCTCAAAGGAAGCAATTCGAATGCAGAAGCCAAAGAGAAATTCAAAGATTTAAACTATGTACAGGATAACTTGGTGGTTACCAAATTGTAACCGACTCAACTCCTTTCTCCTCTTACTTATCTTTTCCCTAAGCTCAAATCTGGAGTTAGCCTGGAACGGCACACACCCCCAGGGCTATTTCATTCCATTGGCTGGCGGGCCATCGTGCAGTCTACACCCTTTAGATTTACTGTCAGGACGCCCGGTGTTTATTTGTCAGATGTTACACTGCAAATGTATGATTATTATTATTTCGTACGAAACCGAAGCTGTCTGGATAGAAAAACAATTTACAAGATCAACGTGTAATTAGTAAATCAATTTGTTAATGAAACTGTCTAGATTTCAAACCTAGAAGGCAATTCATTTTGTATTTTCCTGCATCATCTGTCACTGATGTAAAACAGAGTGAAAACAATCATAAAACAGTTACTTCATAGTTTGCATTCGGGTGAGTCATCGAAGCCCACAAAAACTTGCAAGAGGAACGAACAGATAGGCCGGTCATCATCCCCTTTTGTAGACGTGCATTTCGCCAGGACCCACCCAGTGTGTCACACACCCTGGGATCGAAAGAGCGGTGCAGTGTCTATTCTGCACACAGCATCACCACAGGCAGAAGCCCGGGATGCTGCCTCACGGGGGAGGGAGATAGGGCCCACACCGTGCTGGGTGGGTTAAGGCGGAAAAATCAGTACCCACCGGAGCCTGACACATCCGAGGCGGGGGCTGGCGGGAGGACGTGGGGGGGGGGCGATGCCCGCCGGCGGGGCCGAGCTGGGGCCCCCGGGCGGGCAGCAGGCCGGGCCGCGGGGAAGGGCGCGAGGGGTTCGGGTCCGCGCTCACCTCCCTTGCAGGGCGTCCGGTGCTGGCTGTGCTGGGCCCGGTAGCCCTCGATGACCTCCCAGGAGCCGTCGTCGCGCCGGATGGGGAAGGACAGGCTCAGCACATGGTTGCAGGGCTTGATGATCCGCAGGATGCCGCGCACCCGGTTCCGCTTCTGCTCCGCGCTCTCCCGGGTCTTGAGGTCCTCCACCAGCTTGTCCTCCACGATGCTGGCACCGCGGTCAAAGAAGCCCTCCACCATCTTGAAGAAGTTGGGGTCGTCTTCGCGGTCGGCCGTCGCCTCGCTGTAGTGTCGCCGGGAGGACGGCGCGAGCCCCGGCTGCGGGGCGGCGGCAGGCTGTCCGCGGGCCCGGCCCAGCAGCGCGGCCGAGTCGGCCGCCGCCGACCCCAGGGCGGCGGGCCCCACGCGGGACAGCAGCAGCGCTTCGCCCAGACAGCGGTACATGGCGGCGGGGCGGAGGCCGCTGAGGAGTGGCGCTCTAGGAGGCTCTGGGACGGAGGGAGGGAGGAAGGGCCCGGCGCGGACTGCCCTTTTAAGCCGCAGCTTCCTGCCTTAGTAGCTGTCCCCTCCCCTCCGGCGCTCGCCGCCTAACCAGGAGGACCGACTTTGGGGCTGCGGGCCAACCTCCCCGGTGAGTGGCAGGGCGGAGGGGTCGGGGGCGCGCGCCGCCCAGGGAGCCCGGCCTCCGCCTCCGCCTCCGCCGTGGCCTCGCCCGGCCCCCCCGTCGGTGGCGCGTGCCGGCGGGGGCGCGCAGGCGCGCACGGGAGGGGGGGGGCACCGGAGGCCTACTGCGCATGCTCGCGGTGCTGCGGGGAGGGACGAGGGCCTCCGCGAGCTGCCCGTTTCTGCAGGGAGGCGGTGTCTCAGGTCTGTGCGCGGCCCTGACCTTGCAGGGAAGAGGTGGGTGGTGGGGGTGTTTTCTGGGGGAGGGGGCCTATTTGGGGAGGGGGCCTGCCCGGGGAAGGGGCGTGCCCGCCTCTGCTGGGCGCTGAGAGGCGGGTGTGGGGACTGCGCCCGGATGAAGGTGGTGCGGTCTGGCGGCGGGCCCGGGGACTGAGTCATGGGGTGTCCCTCCTTTCCTCTGTTCGGGCGGGGCGGCCATCCTGCCACCCCCTGGGCTAGTCTTCCGGCGGTCCTGACGGGAGCCGGAGAGGCGGCGGTTGAAGGCCGGCTAAGGGCTGCACTGTTTGCACCAGGACGGCGGAGAGCTTAATGTCATCCCGAGTTGCATTTTTGAGGTGGCTTGCAGGAACTGGAAAGGAGAAAGCCCGGGAGCTGGGGAATCCCTTATCGACTGGCTTTTACCACTTTACATTTTCAATTTTGTCTCTTTCAACCACTCAACGATGTTGAGATAAAATAGTTATGTAAATCACTGTTGCAGCTTTATAAAATTTACTCATTGTGCTTCCCCATTTCTTTGTGGGCAAGAAAAGAGTGCTGTAATAAATCATAAATTCCTAACTGGGAACGGCACGGTGGATAGTCCCGCCCCGGGAATATAACTTTTTTTTAGTAAAAGGCTTGTCTTTTCCTTAAGCAAGCCCTGCCCTTTGTTTCCGTGCATCTAGGATAACACACTCTTTACAGACTCCTCCTGCTAAAGGGTGACCAGCCTCAAGAGAGCACAATCTTAACTACCCTGTAATCCCATCCCCTCCTTGCTTTCTCCCACCCTCATGTAATTTTCCTTAGTTCCTTTTTTAATTCCAAATGCATAAAGAAACTGCAAAACTGTTATTCTCAGGAGCATTTGAGATCTTGCTTCCTGGCAATTGTCCTCCGTTTTGGCTCACATAAACTCTTAAAAAATTTTTTTTCTTCAGGTTTGGACATTTCTTATGTTGATAGAAATATGTTCTTGAAATAGTCTAAAAACAAAGAGACTATAGAAATGCAATAATACTCCAGGAAGTTCTCAGTAATGTATATGTTAAATGGCCCAGGATAGGATTTGTAAAGTTGAAGTTACACGAGGGTTTAATTATGTACTTATGCATACTTGATGAGAAATGCTGACATTCTACACTCCGATGGGTAAGTTTGGTACTTGTAAAGTCTAATGTCTCAGTTTTTAAGACACGCTACCGAAGGTCACATTACCAGCTTTTGTGGTCCCAATGTACTTTGGTGATTTTTGTCCCCATTTTTACAAATTGCATTGAGTTAAATTAACCCCCAAAGAGAGCTTTACTCCAATAAAATACTTCAGTGAATGGACAAAGAAAAAACCAAGTCCAAAGTGGAGTTACATCAATTTGTCAGGAAATTCCTTCAGAAGGTGAGGTTGACATTTTGTTGGTATCCTTTTTTAACTAGCAAACACTTTGCCTTAGGATATGTTTGTTTCATATCCCGTATTTTATTTCCCTCCAGATGTCTTCTAAACTGGATGCATGATAATTAAACTGCACAAGAACAAGCGTTGCTTGGTTTCTGTTAGGCACTGAGTAAATGTTTTGACGTGTCATTCCTTCCAGTAACTGTGCATGAATATCAGAAGAATGCTATATTAGTTTCCTAGGGCTGCTGCAACAAATTACCACAAACCTGGTGGCTTGAAACAATCAAGTTCACAGTTCTGGAGGCCAGAAGTCCAAAATTAAGGTGTCAGCAGGGCTGAGCTCCTCTGAAGGGCTCAAGGGAGGATCCTTCCTTGTCTCTTCTAGTTCCTGGTGGCTTCAGGCATCCCTTAGCTTGTAGTTGCGTTACTTCTACCTTTGCCTCTGTCTTCACGTGGGCTTCTGCTTTTAGTCCCTGTGTCTCTCCTTTGTGTGTCCCTTACAATGATGATCCTTTGGTGGTTTTAAAAGCCACCTTTTGGACCTGCAAGCTTACTTTGCTTCCTGACATTCACTTTACTCATCTGTTAGAATATGGAAGAGAATGTTCTTAATTCTCACAATATTCTGCAAAGTATAAGGTGACAATGTAGATCAATTAAATTACATTAATCTATCTCAGTATATTCTCAAAGCAAAAAAGATGGAGCTGATATTTTACTTTATTTGCTAGATAACTGACAGTCATGATTTATATTTGTATTATGTTTTTCAATGAAAAATACTCTCCAAACTGAATCCTGAGTTTGTCTTGGTCAAAAGATTAAGGTACCAAATTTCCTTGTCACTTGATAGTGTTATCATTTACGTTGCACCCCTCCCACACCAAAAAATCCCAAAACCTTAAAGTTTCAGAATAAAGTAATTAGAATCAGTAAGAATGTGGATATCTTTTTCTCTTCAGATGAAATTCTTTGGCAGTTTTGAGGAAAGTGGTTTAAAACCTTAGTTTTATTGCCCTTGTTTATCTCTTTCTTGATAACCATTGCCTTCAGAAAAATAAATGTTTAACTTTGCTTCTTCCTAGTCTTGTTCACCTGAATTCAAGAAGGTGGAAGGGCTATGGAAGGAGTGAGGAAATTATTTTTAATTGGAAGTCTCCTATGTATAGATCTCTTACAAAGTGGCTCCATAAGAATCCTATAAAATAGATGTTTTTATTTTTATAATCTTCATTATGTTTTTAAATTCTATACATGCTATAAAAAAATTTTAAACAGATAGGTTTTTTAAAAAGAGTGAAATTATCCCCTGCTCCCATTTTGTGAGTAGTTGGAGTGTTTCTTTTCACACTAAAGCAGGTAGTATTCTAATTCCTGATTTAACAGAAGAGGGGATCTGAGACTGACAGAGACCAAGTAAATTGATGATCACCTAGCTAGTAAATAGCCGGCTAAGATTCCAAACCCATGTATCTGACAACAGAGTTACGCCATTTTTACTATTTGAAGACATATTTTAGGTAGTTGTTGCATTTAGTTTAAAATTGTTTACTCTGATGTAACGTCCAGTGAGTTTCAGCTTTACATCGATGATTGTCTTTATAAAACATACAGATACTTTGCAAATTAAAGATTAATTATTAGTAGTAATTTCCAGTTAAAAAGGTGGCCAGAATTTAACTTGAAGGAAATTTTGGTCATTTGATAGCATTTAACAGGCAAATCAGTTTTCTGCCTTTGAAGTTTATGAGTTTTCCTTACTTGTTTTAAAATTCCAGTTCTTTTTCTCCTTGATCCATAGCATACTGTTGTGCTTCCAAGTGCTTTTAAAAATATTTTAGAAGAATTTTAATATTTAGAAAGATACATAAATACAAGAACAACATAGTCATTTTAAAAAATAATTTTATTTGAAAGGGTGATATATACTTTCTACTTTCTGTATGTTGAGATTTGTCTATGCTGGACATTTCATTTAAGTGGAATCATGCAATATGTGATTATTATTTCCATTTCTATTTACACAAATCATGCAATTTGTGACTGGCTTCTTGCACTTAGCATAATGTTTTAAAAATTCACCTATGTTATAGAATATCTCAGTTTTTCATTTCTTTTTATGGCTGAATAGTATTCGTTGTATGGCTATATCATTTTAATCCATTCATTGTTGATGGATATTTGGGTTATTTCCACTTTTTGGCTATTGTGAACATTCTTGTAAAAGTTTTTGTTTAGACATCTGTTTTAAATTCTCTTGGGTATATACCTAGGAGTGGGATTGCTGGGTCATATGGTAACTCTATGTTTAACCTTTGAGGAACTGCCAAACTGTTTTCTACAGCAGCTGCAGCAGCATTTTAATTCTTACCAGCAGTGTATGAGGGTTCCAATTTTACCACATCCTCTTTAATCCTTTTTATTATCTGGTGTAAAGTCATAGTTCATTTTGGGTTTGATTTGCATTTCCTGAATGGCTAGTGATGTTGAGTAGCTTTTCATGTGCTCATTTGCCATTTGTATATCGTTTTTTGAGAAATGTCTATTCATATTTTTAAATTGGATTATTTGTCTTCTTATTGTTGAATTGTAAGAGTTCTTCATATATTCTAGATATAAACCCCTTATCAGATACAGGATTTGCAAGTGTTTTCTTTTAATTTTTTAATTGTGTCCTTTGCAACACAAAAGGTTTTTACTTTTCATGAAGTCCAATTTACGAGTATAAATGTTTTCATTTGTTGCTTGTGCTTTTGGTGTCATGTCTAAGAAATCATTGTCTAATTGGAGGTTATGAGGATTTATACCTATGTTTTTTTTCTAAGAGTTTTATTTTAGCTTTTACATTTAGGTCTGTGATCCATTTTGGGTTGATTTTACTATATGGAGTGAGAAAAGAGGCACTTTCTTTCTTTTGCATGTGGATATCCATTTGTCCCAGCACCATTTGTTCAAAAGACTATTTCTTCCCCATTGAGTTGTCTTCACAAAAATTAATTGACTTAAATGTGAGGGTTTATTTCTGGACTCTTCAGTTCTTTTCCACTTGCCCATATGTCTATCCTTATGCTAGTACCACACTGTCTTGACTACTGTAGCTTTGCAGTAAGTTTTTTTTGTTTTTTGTTTTTTTTTGTTGTTTTTTTTTTGTTTTTTTTTTTGTTTGTTTTTTTAGTAAGTTTTGAAATTGGGAAGTGTGAATCCTCCAACTCTCCAACTTGTTCTTTTTCAAGATTGTTTGGTTATTCTGAGTTTCTTGAATTTTCACATAAATTTTAGGATCAGGTGGTCAATTTCTGCAAAGAAGTTGGCTGGAATTTTGATTGGGATTATGTTGAATCTATAGATTAATTTGGAAAGTAGTGCCATTTTAACAATATTACATCTTCTAATTCATGAGCATGAAATGTCATCATTTTTGTAGGTCTTTTAAATTTTCTCTCAGCAATGTTTTGTCTTTTCAGAATATAAGTTTTGTACTTTTATTAAGTTTATTACTAAGATTTTGCTCTTTTTGATGCCATTATAATGGATTGTTTTCTTAACTTCATTTTCAGTTTATTGCAAGTGTATAGAAATACAATTGGTTATGGTATTGTATGTTGATCTTTCATGCTTCAAGCTGAGTGAACTCATTTATTAGTTCTGATAATTATTTTGGTGGATTCCTTAGATTTTCTATATATAAGATCATCTCATCTGAAAATAGAGATAGTTTTACTTCTCCCTTTCTAATTTGGATGTGTTTTATTTAATTTTATTGCCTAATTGCTCCTCATTATCTTTTACTGTTTCATTTTATGGATGTGCCAAAATTATTTTTGCTAGTTTCTCATTGATGGACATGTAGGTTGTTTTCAATATTTTGTAGTTACAGCAGTGCTACAATGAATAACCTGTTACTATATAGAACATCAGATTTCAAACTTTCATCTCAGGACTACTTTACCTTCTTAAGTATGAGTAGTGAATTTGAACATAGAAAGGTTTTAATAGTCATCAGAATTTTGTTTTCTTATAAAGTTGCTTAGTTTATATTTGACAAAAAATGTTACCATATCTAGATATTAAAAATCATATAAAACCAAATGATATCACAAATCAAATATTTAATTTTTTAAACAAGAGCTTTTAAAACAGGGAACTAAAAAAATCTTTTTTTTAAAAAAAAAAATCAAGTTCCCATATTACTAATTTTAATAGGTTTTAGTACATAAGTGCTTGTCAGTACTTCATTAATCAGGTAGATGAGTGTGGGGAGTGAAGAGTACCCTATACTAAGGGAACACCCTGCAAGGTGTGCTCAAAAAATACAGTGAATGTTTAAATAAAAAAAAAATATTACAGTAAAAGACACATTGCCATATTCCCCTCAAAATACTCTCCCTCGCTTTGGACACACTTATCCCATCGTTCTTGCCACTTTCTGAAGCAGTTCCGGAAATCCTCTTTCGTGAGTGTCTTTATTTGCGCTGTCACTGCTGCCTTGATGTCCTGAATTATTTTGACTTTGGGGAAGAGCCAGAAGTCGCACGGTGTCCTATCTGGTTAATAAGGTGGATAAGGACACATCATAATGTTTTTACCTGACAGAAATTGCTGTATACCAAAAGCCATGTGTGACACGGAGTCTTTCCGTTGTGATCAAAGGTACGGTGAATGCTGGTGCCGAGTGCCATCCAACGGAAAGGCAGGTATCTTCAATATGGGAAGCAGCACATCCAACCTTAGTAACTGTGTGACAAGTTTCAACTTGTTCAGTGCAGTCGGGTGTGAGCTACGGTTGAGAAGTGTGTTTTAAAGTGTGCTGTAAATCATCCTCCATCATAACAATGCTCTGTGTCACACATCGCTTCTGGTATGGCAATTTCTGTCAAATAAAAACGTTGCAGTGTGTCCTCATCCACCTTATTCACTGGATTTGGCACCGTGTGACTTCTGGCTCTTCCCAAAGTCAAAATGATTCAGGACATCGAGGCAGCTATGACAGCGCAACTAAAGACACTCATGAAAAAGAACTTCCAGAACTGCTTCAGAAAGTGGCAAGAATGATGGGATAAGTGTGTTTGAAATAAGGTGGAGTATTTTGAGGGGGATTAATGGCAATGTGTCTTTCACTGTAATAATTTTTTTTTAAATGTAAACATTCATCATATTGTTTGATCACACCTCATATGCAAAAGCCTGAAAATAAATGAGACCATGGTTTGAAAATATAGGGTAGCATATACTTTAGTTAAAAGCAATTTGATCATCACAACAGTTTGGCTTAAACAACAATTTGCTTAAAAATGAATATCGCCTAGTTCTAGTTTTTTCAGGTATTTATAATTTAGGTGAATTATGGATTGTTTTCGGAGAATTTGTGCCATTGTTTTCAGGAAAATTTTTTCTAATATTTGCTTTTGTGTTTCTAATTGACTTCAGAGAAAATTTGTAATTTTAATTTTTTTCCCTTTAGTGAGCATGTTTTTGTAATAAGCAAAAAACAAAGAAAAATATATCAAAGAAAAGGATCTGACATTTTCAAGGTTTATAGTCTTTTTCCTCTTAAGAAAAAACTGTTTATTCCTAATAAATCAAATGTCAGTTATATGTGGTTGGCTGGTTTGGTTGAGTTATCATCTTGCTGTATTGCTGAATAATAGTCAACAAAAGTTTTATCAACTCTCTTAAGGGTTCTTTCCATGTTGTGAGTAAACATGAAAAATTGTAGTAGGATTTCTATCCTTTTAAGCATAGCACGTAAAAACAAGTGAGGCCTCTTAAAAATTAACTGTACTAAGGATTCTGACCTTACCTGTATGTAACTCATGTCTCTGTCTTTTTTTGTTGTTGTTAGTTTTTTTGTTTTAAAGATTTTTTATTAGGGAAGTGGAACAGGACTTTATTGGGGAACAGTGTGTACTTCCAGGACTTTTTTTCCAAGTCAAGTTGTTGTCCTTTCAATCTTAGTTGTGGAGTGTGCCATTCAGCTTCAAGTTGTTGTCCTTTCAGTCTTAGTTGTGGAGGGTGCAGCTCAGCTCCAGGTCCAGTTGCCGTTGCTAGTTGCAGGGGGCGCAGCCCACCATCCCTTCAGGGAGTCGAACCGGCAACCTTGTGGTTGAGAGGACGCGCTCCAACCAACCAAGCCGTCCGGGGGAGCTCAAGGTACTGTGTTCAATCTTAGTTGCAGCGGGCAGAGCCCACCATCCCTTGTGGGACTCAAGGGATTGAACTGGCAACCTTTAGTTGAGAGTCCACTGGCCCATGTGGGAATCGAACCGGCAGCCTTCGGAGTTAGGAGAATGGAGCTCTAACAGTCTGAGCCACAGGGCCGGCCCCTGTTGTTTGTTTTTAAATTAAGGTTAAGGTTTTTGTTTTACTTATATGTAAAAAGTATAGCACATTGACTTATCATTCAGGATGACTCACCATTTAGCCTCATTTATTGATCAATGTGGGTGACCCTCTATAAAAGCAAATCTTTATTCAATTTTTAGCATTTTCTCTTTGGAAATTTTAGATCAGTTGTGATTTCAATATGGGATTGGAATTTGTACAGTAAGAAAGTGTAAGCTAAAAATTGGGAAACTTCTGTGATGCTGGTAAAAGCAGAACTGAAAAATAGCAAAAAGTACCTTCCCATTGACCATTGTGGAAGAGTTGTGGAAGAAAGACTTTATTGTGAAGCATAGATATGAGTATACTTACCCTGAGTTTGCTCCGTAGTGAAAGGTAGAAAAGGAAAACATGAATGAAGCAGTAGGGATCAAGGTAGACACTGGTAATGGCTGGGGTCAGCTAAGTAGCAGCGGTCTAACTTCTTGATCTACATAGCATGGAGTGAACAGATATTTGCTATCTATATTACTTAGGGTGCTTTGGCCATCAAGTAACAATATCCAAATAAAAATGGCTCAAACTAAGGCCATAAACTAACTGAGATAGCTATTATCTAACAAAAAGTGTCAGGAGACAAGGCTATTCTGTTGTTGGGACAGGACTCAGTGATACCCAGGACCCAAGTGCTTTTCTCTGTGTTATACTCAGCAAGTTGTGTGATATCTTTCCTCATGGCTATAAAAATGCTACAGCAGTTCCAGGGGTCACATGCAAACACAGCTAAGTACTGTGTAGAAGAACAGCAATTTCCTCTCATACAATCTCATTATTGATGAAGAAATCCTTTGCAAAGGCCTGCCTGCCAGCTTCTGCTCTTTTAGACCCCAGGAGCTAGGACTCCAGGGCCTTAATATCCAGGGCCTTGCTGTGAGGGAGGCTAGAAAGAGGACTTTCTGGCACTTTTAGGATCTGCCAACAAAGAAAAAGGGTTGTAAAGGACAAATGCTAAATTGGCAATCAACAGTGTTTGCCATATTTGCTACAGAAAAGACTGACCTGCTCTGTGCTATCTTATTGTGATAATCTACTTCCTTAGCATACAAGTGGGGTTTTAGAGGCGTGAAACATTGTTAAATATAACACTGGGAATTATGATGCTTGTGGTTTCATGTTCTCTGCATTGAGAAACCTACAAATTCCAGTTCCCTTTGAAAATTATCATCATGTTTCATGTTCTCTACGTTGAGAAATTTGCAGTCTAGTTCCCTTTGAGATCTTACATAATGATGATAGTTTTAACATTATGCCTCCTTTTTGAACAGCTTTTTACCACCGACAGTTCTGTAAGGCAGTAACTCCAATCTGTGATGTTTACTCTGTTGCCAGACAAGTGGACAGAACAGAAACCTATCAATGTATGGGAAGAATCTGAGAATTATGATGAAATGTTGAGTGTTCAACTGATTTCAACAGGTTTTCAGATGAGGCTGTCGTCAGCAACTTATTGTCATTGTAACAATGACTATAAGCCTATGTGCCTATGTTACAGCCTATGGGCTGTAACACATAGGCAAGTGACTTAAATACATAAGAGGACTCATCTGGCCTTTGTGTTGAAATTAGGAGTTTTTGTCTTTGTGCTGAGGGCAGAAATGACAGTCTCACTGGCATCTCTGTGTTAGAGTAACATACTGTGGGAAGGATACCCCAGGATAAGTCTGTTCTGAAGACACATGGAGTGTGGGTGTTCAAGGTACTCTGCCCATAGTGTTATTATCCTCCCCAGTTTCCTCGTCAAATATGGAACCTTTATGATTGCATTCTTGGAGGGCTAGGACAGCACAAAGGGATTCCATTTTCGATTCCGGAATTTGATATCTGCCAGCTATCAGCAACGAAGGTTATGATCAGGTATTTAAAAAAAAAGGATGAAGTATCTGAACAATAGTATGTCAGTGGGAAATTGCTAATACCAAGATAGAGGAAGTATCAGGACCTCAAAAATAAGGGAAGATTTTGGTGAAAGGCTCAATTCCTACCTTCATGTGTTTTTTAGGTCGAGTCCAAAATGGAATTATTTTGAAGAATAATAGGTATATTTTTATGTCTATTGTAATGAATTATAGACTTTGACTATCTCCTGTAATTTTATTTTCTTGCATGCCTCTTATAACGTAATATAAACACCAAAAAAAGTGAACCAAGCCACAGTAAAGCAGCAATCATAATTGGTTTTAAATTAACTAGAAAAATTTTAAGTAGAAAAAATGAAAAAACTCAAGCCCTGAGAAATTCCAGGTCCTTGCCTCTTATGATTTTCATTTATTTTAACATTTTCTTAGAGAAAATTAAAAATTGTACAAATGAGAATAATAGAAAGACTACCCCGTAAGTCTGCTATAACTATGCATTTTCAACTACAGGTATTCCTCACTGACCAACTCTTGCTGTCTGAACTCACAAACAGAATAGATGGGACAGCAAGGGAAACTTAGATTTTTATTCCTAACTTCTATAGATTCATATTATTTCTATTCTACATCACCACTCTTTCATATTGGTTCTCATTATGGAACATTTAAATTTTTCTAATTTTTCTCTATAGTAATCAGTTAAAGCAGTAATAACTAGCCAAGAAGTAAATCAGAATTTTAAAAACTAGGGTAAAACCGGAGAATTCTGAAAAATGAAAGATTAATGCTTTAAAATATGTATCGAGGATCTTAGAAGCATCCCATTATGTAATTAAGTATACTCAATTTTTCTGCTTTTTAAGCTTTCTTTCTTTTTTCTTTTCTTTTCTTTGTTTTTTTAAAGTGTGTTTTTCCAGGACCCATCAGTCCCAAGTCAAGTAGTTGTTTCAATCTAGTTGTGGAAGGCACAGCTCACAGTCACCCATGTAGGGATTGAACCAGCAATCCTGTTGCTAAGAGCACCGCGCTCTAACCAACTAAGCCAACCAGTCACCCCTTCTGCTTTTTAAAATTGATTTTTTATTTTGCAATAATTTTACTTATAATAGTTTGGTTGGAAATAATTTTTCTTTAGAGATATTTTAGATCTACATAAGAGTTACAAATATACTGTAAAGTGTTCCTTTACCCAACTTTCTCTAATGTTAAACCTTACATAGTCACAACACATGTATCAACACTAGGAAATTAAGTTTGGTTACAGGTGTATTTATTTTTGATTGTCATGTCAGCCAGATCGTCACATTGCACAACATGCTTTTTGCCACATTTACTGGAGCTGTACTTTTGATGTTAATCATGATCACTGCTACGTCCTCAGCCCTTTTAGGTGGTCTTATTTGGTATACTGTGACTGTCATGTAGGGTGTCATGCGGGGGTCTCAGCTCCCGCTCCCCACATAAGAACACAGTATATGGTGAGGCCAAAAAGGAACACCCATGGAGACATAGATAGGGAGTCATACCACTGTATTCTCGTTGGCGGCCGGGCGAGACACACAAAATAGGACCCACACGATCTGCAATCTGCCATCTGCTTTTCTGCCTGCCAACCAGCCAACCAGCCAACCAACCAACACAGTCACGGCAGTTACATCAGCAGCCAATTGGCCAACTGGCCACAGCCAACAGCAACCACCACCCAAGCCAACAACCCCGCATGCGAGGCCGAGAGCCTGGAAACTGTTCTCTGGGACTCTGTCCCCACACTCCACCCCTCCAGGGTCTTGCTTCACAATCTACGTGACAAGCGTCTTCCACGAGGGGCCCTGTGTCAGGAACCCAGCTCACGAAAAAAGAAAGGTCCCAGTCAAGTTCAGGTAATGTCCCAGGGGATATCCCTCAATGTCCACCTACTTTCTGGGTATAGCCAGAGCTCCCAGGGCACCGCCTGTCCTTCTGGGCACAGCCAGACTTCTTGGACACAGCCAGGGCTCTCAGGGTACCAGCAGTCTTTCTGGGCACAGCCAGGGTTTCTCATAAACACGACTGCAGTCTGTGCCAGTGTCAACTAGGGCCAAAACCCACTGCACATTAGAAGGGGACCAATGTATGGACAGTTCCACATGGGGCATCCAGTCCCTGTTCGTCCCCTCTGACCGGGTACCTTGGCCCCACCCCTAATCAAGCTGAAAAGAGTCAGTCTCAGGCGGCCGCATGAAGTCCTGGAGGGACACAGGTCGGCTTTCCCGGACTTATCCTTTCGGCTTCGCCGGAATTGCTGTTTTGGATGCAACTGTTTCCAGAGTTCCAACAAGAGTGCGTTGGGTTGTGGGTCTGTCTGTTTTTTCCCCGATCAACCCCTGCTGTCACGAGATCATGTCAGATCTGCGTGTGTGTTACTCTCTGAGGCCTGCAACCTTGCCCCCTTTTGATTTGGGCTTCCATGTCTTGACTTCTCGGACCTCCTGTCTTCCTTTGCCGTCGGCTTTCAATATCTCCTAGGGTGGCCATGGCGATGGTAACTTCATGGATCCGCCGCCCCACATAGGGCCTAAGAATGGCAACCAAGGATCCAAAAGCGCTCGCAGGTGCAGTATCCAAAACCAGATCTCTCATCCGGCTCCCACATATTAGGGTTGAACATAGCATGTCTCATACCCATTTCACGGATGATTTGAGTAAGTTCAGTATATGATTGCCATTTACTCACAGTGTCTGGCAGCTCGCCAGCCTGTCCCCATACTGTACATACCGCAACAGTGAGCCACTCCATTAGAGTGTGGTCGCTCTGGTCTTGGGCCAACCTATGGCAATTCTGTATCCTTTGTCGTAGGGACGGATGCTCCATCATGGAGGCCAGCTTTTCCATCTCGCCTGGGGAGCAGAGAATGCTGTCTGCACCCTCATCCCATAAACATAGCAGCCAAGCCAAGACTGGCTCTCCAGGGTGCTGTCGGTACCACCTCCCCAGCTCCTGCAGCTCAGTGGGAGTGTAAGGCGTGTAGGTTGTGAACTCAGTCACAGCTGGGTTACTGGCAGCAATGCCTCCGGGGCCCAAAGGTTGCTCATACTTTACCTTTTGCTTCAAGATGGGCCGGGCGTGGGGGTTGAGAGCTACATTGTCTTCACTCACGTCGTCTAGAGTCTCCACTGAGGGGTTTATCCTCTAACAGGAGAACCCGAGCTTCCAGCGCCTCCCACCGGGACACCTGGTCCCACACCTGGGCTATTCCAGCAAGTGCTTCCTCCGAGTTATGATGCACCACGGTGACAACCAATTTCAACTGACGGTACCGAGCTTCCAGCGCCTCCCCCCTGGGGCTGCTGGTCCTGCACCTGAGCTATTTCATTAAGCGCGTCCTCCATGTTATAATGCAAGGCGGTGAGGCACATCCAGCCCACACGGCCGGCTATCCCCTTCCCCTCCCCTGGCAACCGCTCAGCTAGAACCTGCAGGGCCCTCTCCACGCTGGCCGGAGAGTCATCCATGTCCTCCCACCCCTCCTCGGGGGTCCAACTTCTGAGAACAGTGTCTACCGGGTACCACACACTGTGTGTGGGGGCCACACGTCCTTCTGCCTAGAGTCAGACTCCATTCCTACCTGGCCGGAATCCTGCTCGCCCTGCCAGGCATCTGATTGGGTGGAGGCCTCGGTGCAAGACGTCCGCAACCCTCGGAGCCTACAGCAGCAGCACATTACCAAAAGGAAGGCGACACCTTCTATGGCCAAGAAGGCGGTGTGCCATCTGGAGGCTCGAGTCTCCCAGGCAGACCACGCCCCCCATTCTTAGTGCGGCTCCTCACGGGCCTTCTGAAACTGAGCTTTCATATGTATAAACTGCTCCCTTACCTTACGGAGAGTTTTGGCCGACACCAAACCCTGCTCGTTGAGCCATGTGTTATGCAGGGTGTCATGTGGGGTCTCAGCTCCCGCTGCCCACATAAGAACACAGGACACAGTGAGGCCAAAAAGGAACACCCACAGAGCCATAGATAGGGGAGTCATACCACTATATTCTCATTGGTGGCTGCGCGAGACACACACAGTAGGATCCACACGATCCTCAATCCGCCGGCCATTCTGCCTGCCAACCAACCAACCAACGCAGTCACGGCAGTTACATCAGAAGCCAATTGGCCAACTGGCTACAGCTAACGGCTGACCATCACCCAAGCCAGCACCCCCCCATGCGAAGCTGAGAGGCTGAAAACTGCTCTCTGGGACTCTGTCCCCCAGTGACCTTAATTCTCTTTTCTTCAGGCTACACATGACTGACTGCCTTTCAGGCAGGTGCCCGGCCATGTTCAGTATAAATGCTGGCCAGAAGCCCATGATATGACTTGGTCAGAAAGCTGGCTTTCCGATTTTAATTTCATTTCTAATCTATGTGTATCTTTATAATATCACCCCTCCCCTATATTAAAAGAAGTCCTAGAGTCTTCTTTTTAAACCAAAAAAGCTTCGTTAAAATAGTATGCTTTAGGTAACTGCGTCATAATTCACTGTGGTTGGAATGTTTATATACGAGGACAGACAATTAAGTTCGCAAACTTATCCTAGAAAAAGTGCTGCATACCTCATTGCTGAATATCACTACGGTCACTTTCAAAGTACTCCCCTTGGGAAGCTATGCACTGACGCCAGCATCTAGTCCGCCCTTCAAAGCAATTTTGGAACTTTTTCTGGAATGGCCATCAGAGCTGTTGTCATATTACCCTTGATGTCCTGAATGTCATCAAAATGTCTTCCTTTCAATATTTCCTTTATCTTCAGGTAAAGAAAGAAGTCATTGGGGGCCCGATCAGGTAAGTAGGGAGGGTGTTCCAATATGGTTATTTGTTTACTGGCTATAAACTCCCTCACAGACAGTGCTGTGTGAGCTGGTGCATTGTTGTGATGCAAGAGCCATGAATTGTTGGCGAAAAGTTCAGGTCGTTCAACTTTTTCATACAGCCTTTTTAGCACTTCGAAATAGTAAACTTGGTTAACTGTTTGTCCAGTTGGTACAAATTCATAATGAATTATCCCTCTGATATCAAAAAAGGTTAGCAGCATCCATGCAACAAGTTTGTGAACTTAATTGTCAGACCTTGTATATGTTTCTGTGGGGACGGAGGGGGAGATAGGAGAAGAAAACGCAGGAGATCAGGTGGGACAGCTCAACAGATGGTGTGTCTCTTCATAGGACCAATTTATTGGCTTTACTGATGTCCTCTATTGTATATTTCTTCTTTGTGATTTTTTTTATTGAAGTTTATTGGGGTGACAATTGTTAGTAAAGTTACATAGACTTCAGGTGTACAATTCTATAATACATCATCTGTATATCACATTGTGTGTTCACCACCCAGAGTCAGTTCTTCCATCACCATATATTTGATCCGCTTTACCCTCATCTACCAGCCTCCTCCCCCCTTACCCTCTGGTAACCACTAAACTGTTGTCTGTGTCTATGAGTTTTTGTTTCTTCATTTGTTTGTATTGTTCTTTTGTTGTTTTCAGTTTTATATCCCACATATCAGTGAAATCATAGGATTCTCTACTTTTTCTGTTTGACTTATTTTGCTTAGCATTATAATCTCAAGATCCATCCATGTTGTTGCAAATGGTACTATTTCATCATTTCTTATGGCCAAATAATATTCCATTCTTTGCAATTTTTGAATCCGGAGATGGAGATCTTTCATAGGTTCTAGTACACTTTCAACTGTTGCCTCTTCAGATCCAGTTTCTACCCCATTCTATCCTCCCTCACTTTATCTTCTATGTTTCTTACCTACTCTTTTTGTTTTCCAACTTTCTCTTTTTCTGTTCCTCATTCTATAGATGCCTCGGGTCAGGCAAATGCCACCTTCATCCAAGGTTTGCAATTCTCAGCCTTGGTTATAGGACTGCAGGGACTGGTTTATTTTTGATGGCTGTTACCCCGAGGGTGTTGTCCTTTAGGGTTACAGGTTATTGTGGGGATACCCTCTTTTTAGACTCATCATTTTATGTGTGTCCTGTGCTTTGAACTGTGTTCCACATACCCCATAAGTCCATCAAACAAAAACTTACTGTCATTCAGGGTGTCATGCGGGGTCTCTGGTCCCGCTCCCCACATAAGAACGCAGGACATGGTGAGGCCAAAAAGGAACACCCACGGCGCCATAGATAGGGGAGTCATAGCACAATATTCTCGTTGGTGGCTGGGTTGGAGACACAGGAAGCAGGAGCCACACGATCTGCAATACGCCGTCCACTTCTCTGCCAACCAACCTCACTTGCTAACTGCAGTCCGCCTCTCTGCAATCCGCAATCCACAATCCACCAACCAACCTCACTGCTAGTGTGGCTACGGCAGTTATATTAGTGGTCAATGGCTCACTGGTTATAGCTGACAGCCAAATAGCCACAGCTGATGGCCATCCGATCACAGTTGATGGCCATTTACTACCTGAGCCAGCACTTTTCTGCGTGAGGCCGAGAGCCTGGAAACTGTACTCCTGGCTCTGTCCCCACACTTATATTTTCCCTCATGCTCAAATGCCCTCAGATCAAAAGCAGCTCCAATGCTATCTTGCTCTAGATGTTTGGTTTTCTCTTACAGTTTTAGCTGGGTAATTTATTACTATCTTGTTATCTGTTAGTGACTTTTTTTTTTTTTTAAGCCAGAATCTTTCTCCAGGGCCCATCAGCTCCAAGTTGTTATCCTTCAATCTAGTTGTGGAGGGCACAGCTCAGCTCCAAGTCCATTCACTGTTTTCAGTCTTTAGTTGTGAGGGGCGCAGCCCACCATCCCATGCGGAAATTGAACCAGCAACCTTGTTGAGAGCTTGCACTCTAACCAACTGAGCCATCCCGCTGCCCCTTTGGAAGCTCAGCTGCAGCTCTTTGTCTTCAATTTAGTTGTGGAGGGCGCAGTTCACTGGACCATGTGGGAATCGAACTGGCAACCCTGTTGTTCAGAGCTTGGGCTCTAACCAACTGAGACATCCAGCTGCCCCTTTTAGTGACTTTTCAGAATTTTTTTTTTTTTATATTTCACTTACTGTTTTTCATTGTTTTCACAGAAAGATTTGGCTTAAATCTAGTTCATCATTTTGAAAAACTGTAACTTACATCATTATTTAATTTTTAAGTATGTCTAATATTGATCATGATTAACTTTTAAAGAAACAAACATAATATCCTTTCGTATTCTACTGAAGTTGTATTGGATTTATAGGTTCATGTGGATAGAAATGTATCTTACATTATTTTTTAACCATAAAAGAATATAGAGCATCTTTCATTATATTCAAACAGTCTCTTTTGTTCTTCAGTAAAGTTTTTAAAGGCTAAATTTTATTTCTGTGTACTGTATGTTTTTTTTTTAATTTTAAGAAAACTGTCTTGATGATTTGTTGGGTTTGTTCATTTCATGTTTCTTTTTTTAAAGGGCTTTAGTATGAAGAAATCACCGTATGATTTTACATACCATCTTTCTAAAATGCCATAATTGCATTGTTCTTACAATAGAATAGAAACTCATGGTTTCTTATTTGACCCTGATATCCAAATTAAAATATGGAGGCTGTCTACTTTTAATTTTTCAAGACTCTTCAATACTTGGATTTATCAGAAGATTTTATTTTGTTTATCACACTTTGCTTTGAATCACTCAGTCATGTAAGAACTATTTATTGAGCAACTGTTACTGACCAGACAGTAGGATAGTTGGTGAACAAGACACCCCAGAACAGAGCTTTCATTTTAGTGGGGAGATTAGAGTGGAAGTGTTGCTAGATAAGAAATAATAGGGTGCTCTGCTATAGGAGGACAGGGAATACCTACTTTTTATGGGGTGGTCAGAGACAGCCTCCTCCAGGAAGAAACATTTAAATTGAAACTAAAAGATGAGTTAGAGCAACTTGTATAAAGAGTTATGGGAACAAGGGAAGGAAGGAAATAGCATGTGGAAAAGCCCAAATTTAGGAAACACCTTGACGTATTTTAGGATTGGACAGAAACCAGTATGGTTATGGTTGTCCAGGTGAAAAGCAGCCTGTCGTGATTTTGGAGACGTAGCTTATGAGGCAGGGGCTTCACATTTTACTTTCTGTGCTGCCGAAAACACAACTGGAAGGATAGCAGGCATACATTTTGTAAACTAAAAATTTGAATGTGCAAAGATGTAACTTTATTTGTTTATAATTAAAAGTTCCTTAGCTCTGGAGCTCCTTATCTACTGGGTAGTAGAAAACAATCTTGCCAATTTAGGATAAAATCAGTAGCTTCTGGTTTAACTTAGTTAATTCTAGGTTAACTCAAACCCCTATGTGCGCGTGCAGCCGACCCGTGGAACCCGTTGTGCATGCACCGGGTAAATAATCAGTCCCTTGGATAAATAGTTGTTCCATGTAGCTCTTCCCCCACCCTTTTTTTTTCTGGGATAAAAGGTATAGGTAGAGAAGCCTTTTAATTTCTGCTGGTATTGAGAAGGGGGCATCTCTTTGTGCCATCCTCTGTCCTTGGCCATTGCTGAGTTGTGCCTTCACCGGCTGAGTCTTGAATGGCACTGTCGGCTCTGCTGCATCTGCGATTGCTGTCCCTGCTACTCCCATGGCCTCTGGTCAACAGGTCCGTGTGAGCTGAGTTCCTCTTAATCCTAGAATCTTCTGGGCCCAGTGGTTCCTGCACTGTGCTGGCAGGCTGGGGACCCCGAGGCAGCTTTCCCGGAATGCAGTCTGGGCATGTCATCTGCTATTGCTCCCCTACCACACTGATGGAGTTAGGTACAGGTTTTGCCAAAAGTCTTGTAGTTCCCTGGACCATGACTTGGGAAAAGGAAGCATAATTATCTTTTATTCTGGGTCCTCCTGCACAAACATACTGGAGAGTTTCCTTACCTCAAGACAGCTCCAGATGGACAGGCGGTAACAATTCTGAACTCATATCTAAGCTATCTTCTAACTTTCTCTCCACACTCTTTCCTCAGGTTTTACATGTCTTCTCAGTTGTTGGAGAATTGCACTTAGGTCATCACCTTTCTCTACATGCTGTAGTTTTTAGTGTTAACTCGCCAGCAATGTTTTCTTGCTTTGTGTTATGTATGGTTTCCTGGGGCTGAGAGCCCAGAGAGCTTGACAACTCATGATTACATCAAGAGTTTATTAAGGGAACTTACCTATGAGGCACCTGGTGGGCGGGGGCAAGACCACACGGATGTCCTCTGCGCCATGTGGCAGGTGCTAAGGAGTTATGTAGGACAGGGCAGGCCGGATGGGGGCACTGGGGCATCAACTGCCCTAGAGAAGGAGAAAATGCCTTACGTGCTTGCTGGGGGAAGGGCATGGGCCTGTTCTAGGAACCAGTGCACCTGGGGCCTAGGGCGGGATCCATCAGTCTCTGAGGGGATTTATGGGAAGCAGTCTGTTCTGGCCCAGTCCAGCTACAGGGTCAGATCTCTCCTCCACACTTTGGTTTGTGATGTTGAAAGCCATGGTTTTAGAATTTAAAAATATCTTTTTACTCTTAAATCCTTAGATACTGCAATTGAAATTCTTAGTTTTCAAGAATTATGATTTTGATGGACCTCTATATAGGAATCGAAACTACAAACTCTTAGGAAAAAATGTAGGTGTAAATATTCATGATCTTAGATTAAGCAGTGGTTTCTTAAATATGACAACGAACACACAAATAGCCAAAGAAAAAAATTATAAATCAGACTTCATCAAAATTAAAAACTTGTGTGTATCAAAAGACACTATTAAGACAGTGAGATATCCAAGTAGCAATATCTTTTCATAGAGAGTAAACGGGTCTAGAATTCAGGATAGAATTCTTAGCTAGAGATAAAAATTTTGTTATCATCAGTGAACAGGTAACATAAATACAGCAATGATGGGATGGTTGTGACAAGAGCAAAGAAAGGAGCCCTGGGGGGGTTGTCAGCATTTAAGGGCTGAGCAGAGAAAGGAAGGAAGATCTGCCTGTTGAAAGAAGACCATGAATTACCACAGACGCTTCCTCCACTTGATTTTAAGCTTTTTGAGAGCTGTGTCTGTGTCAGGTTAATTATTTTATCTCCAGTTCTTGTCACAAAGTCGGTTTTCAGTAAATGTTAAATGAAGACTGAGAAGTTTTAAGAAAGAGTGGTCAGCAGTGTCAAATGTAACAGATCAACAATATAAGGACAGAGCAAGTAACTAGCTGATGGATCATCTTCTATAGAATAGTTTCAGTGGCGTCTCCAAAGTAGAGATAGATGGTAGGTTGCTGAGGGCTGAAGAGTGAATATTTATGAGAGAGTGGAAACAGGAAGTGAAGACATTCTTTTCAAAAAGCTTGGTTATGAAAAAAAGTAGGGTAGTAGGTATAAAGGTCATGTTGCATCAAGATGAGAGAGACTTCAGCATGTTTATATACTAAATGGAAAAGGTCAGTAGAAAGGGAGAAGTTGAAGGTATAGGAAAAAGGTAGGTATGTGAGACTGATTGAATGTTATCCTTCTGAGTAGAGGGAATGGAGTGAAGATACTGAGTTTGAGTAGGGATGAGTAGGGATAGGAATATAGTTTCCACTGAAGTAAGAATAATGGAAGAAGGGATGGTGCAGATGGAGAAAAGTGTTTGGGTGGTAGGTAAGGAATTTGGGCCATCAATACACTTGATGTGTTTTCAGTGAAGTGGCGGGGGTGGGGTGGGGTGGGGTGGGTAGGGGATAATGTCATCAGCTGAGATGATAGGGGAAGAAGATGGTGATTGTAAGGGAGAATTTGAGGAAAAAGGGAGAATTTTGAGAAGGCCATTGAGGGAAATCAGAGGACTAACTGAATGGGATTACTTAGAAGAATGATCATAATGCATTTTTCATGGCTCTGGTGTATGTAGTTGTGTGATGATTTTCCCCCTCTCTTAGGCCTCACCAGCCTGAGTGTCTAAGCAAACAAGTTGAACATTTGGATTGATCTCGGTTTAGGTTTTACAGGCCAGTGTGGCAGAAAGGGTAGGGAGGCAAGAGATTCCAAGTAGTGAGAGTGTTTGAGGTGATGGGCCAGTGAGTCAGGCTGAATAGGGAGCGAATGAAACCAGGAAGTCGCTGCCGTAACATGAAGTGGTCAAGATGGATATTAGAATTTAAGATTAAGTAGGAGGAATGGTTGCTGGTTCTGACTGAGTACAAGATACGGGTATCTAATGGGTTTCTGAAGTGGAGAGAAAGTGAAGGTTATTGGAGTTGAGGAGATAAGAGACTGTAAAGCTAGGGATCACAGGAGTCGGTTACACTGAAGTGAGTTGCTCAGAATGGTGGCAGAGCAAAGGGTGCAGAGATTCTGAACCAGGTTCCAAAGTCTTTAGGGAATGTGGCAACGTGACCAAGAGGTTATAGATAACAGAAATAAGAAGAGAGAGGTAGTAACACATGGCATATACCTCAACAGAGGTACTTTTATTTGAGGGTACAGAACACATGGTGAACGAGGAATTACTTCCATGCTGTGTGTTTGCTGAGTGAAAGAATAGTTTGCACTCAGTTGTCAGGTTAGACAAGATAATTGCTAGAGTGTTATTTAAATTGGCTCAGGGTCTAGGGTATTCGTTCACCATGGAACAATGTGAAGGGTTATCAGGAAATACAGCTGTTGGAGGATGTGTGGTGGTCTAGGAGGGGAGAGTACAGAGATCTCATCTCTGTGAGATCCAAGTGCAGCAGGAAAGGGGAATTAATTAGAGGGCTTAATTATTGGAGGGGTTTACATTTCGGATGATTGTGGTGATGATGAAGAACATGGTGGTCTTAGCTGATTTCAAAATTTTTATTAATTTTGTGGGAAAATGTGTTTATGCTGACAGACTGAGATATTGCCTATGCACAAAGCTGGATGACTTGATTGTTTTCAGGTCTACTCAGCAATATTTAGCAATCTGTGGCCTTTGCTCAGCAGGTCATAAAGAACCATAGCTTGGGGCTGTTTTCTTCTTTGGCAAAGCTTTGGTTAAGGAGGAAGGCAGGGGTGGAAGTGATTGGAGCTCACTTGATCTTTTGGCCTTGACAAACTTTTCTCTAAGGGGTGGGTAGATGGGTAGAGATAACCAACCCTGAGTCCAGATTGGGGTGCGGCCTTTGGAAAGCTTGACACCAGGATGAGAGAGAATGTAAAATGTTCCAAGCCCCAAAAGGACGGAATAGCAATATGAATGATTCAAGATCTCTTTCAAGACATGTAAATTTAATAATATTGCAACAATATTTAAGACATATTTAAGGTATAAAGTATAACCCCACATGCTACATAATAAACATTTATTTTTAAGAGTTAGAAAATGTGTCAATTCAGAAAGTTGCAAAATAATACTCTAAAAGTTTTACCTCTCTCTAAATGCCTATCTTAAAACCAAAGGTTACATGACATTAAATTTTTGCGTGTTTAAAATGTACTTTCAGATTTTCTCTGGTCATAGAATACTTAGAATCATGATGCATGGAGTTTTTGCAGAACACTAAGAAATATTGACATATACGATTTCACTATACAAACTAAGAACAATGTTGCTAGCAGAAAATATGACTGCATTACATGTTTAACCATCTCTCTCAAAATAATAAATAACGTTAGAAAGAAAGCACATTTCCCAATTTTCCTATCTTTTAACCACTAGGCCAATTTACATTGTTTCTTTTATTATTTCTTAGAACTTGAACTCAAATGCAAGTGATAGCAAGTAAGAAGTAAGGAAAATTTGGGGGAGAAAATTCTGCCTTTTTTTTGGTGTAGTTTTTAAAACTTATTTTAACAGTAAGACATGCTCCAAGTTTTCTAAGTAAGAAAACTTGGAAAATGTAGAAGAGTAGGAAGAAGAGTGACCTATGGCTCAAATCAAGCACTGTTGACATTTTGGTGTATGTCTTTCTAGATTTAGTTTTTATCTTAAATTTTGATTATTTGGTGTTTGTTTGTTTGTTTGTTTTAGATAGTTATCCTTATACTGTAAACAAATTTATAATCTGCTTTTTCATATAGCATTAGTCATAATCTTTGAAACATCATTTGTAACGACTGTACAGTACAACTAATGTACCACTCATTATTTAATCCTTCCCCTAAAATTACACTTTTTGAGTATTTCTAATTTTCCACAAATTAAGCAATGTTGCAACATGTATATTTGCATTAAGTTTTATCTTGTGTTCTTATTTACTCCCCTAATATAGATTCTTGGAAATGGATTTGTTTGATGAAAGAATATAAGCATTTCTGAAAATCCTGACACGTATTGCTTAGAAAAAATTTTAAATGGAAGGGTAGCATAATTGGGACTTACAATAATGACTGTAAATTTCACAAATGGGCACAATAACGACCAAATGAAGAAAACGCCATCATTTGAATATTGACTTCAAGTCTGTACAGTGGATATGAGACATAGATGGATGGCTATATCTTGATAATGGAAAATGTTCTTGTCCTTGTTCAGTTGATTCCAGGTGGATGATGACTGAATAGGTGGCACACAGTGTCTGGGATAATTGAATGACTGCTCTGATAAGGCAGACGATTGCTGGGGGCTATAAGAATGGCAAGTGAAGTGACGCTCCATTCCACTACATGTACATGTTCCAGGCACTGATCCACGTGCTGGAATCTGTGAGGAGACGTTACTGGATGCAACATTAAGGAGACAAATCAGAAACAGCCAAATGGAAGAGATGCATAGGGGAAGGTGTGGGCAAGGGCCTGGCAGCTCCACGCCCTCTCCAACGTGCCACCCTTCCAGCACCTCCCTGTGTTCACCAGGTGGGAAGCATTAACCTTGTAGTTTAAAAACAGATTTTAGTTTAGTAATGGAATTCTCTGCTTTTTTTTTTTTTTTAAGACATTAACTAGTCTTGAGGCATGGTCTGTGAAAAAGTGGTTCCATCATATCAGTTGGGGAAACTGCATATATATCTCTTCCCACCGTGGTGGTTCACGGTGAGCATCCACTTTTGTCAGCTTCATAAAGGCTCAGGCAAGTGATATCAGTATGAATCATTTAACACTTATTGAGCACGTACTGTTTTAAGACTGTTCTAACAACCCATGTGTATTAATCTTCCTAATCTTTACAACGACTCCATCTTCTACAATTACCTCCTTTTTTTCCCTCATGAGAAAACTGAGGCCCAGACTATAAAATAACATGCCCAAAGTCACATGGCGAGGCTGGCAGGTGGAAGAACCAGGATGCAAACCCAGTAGACTGGATCTGGGAGGCTTTCAAGTAGTAGATTGTTCTTACTAGTATTTATAACCAGTAAAGAAACTGGTTTAGTGCTAAGTCCAGCATTTGTCAGATTTGTTTGATTATGGAAACTCATTATCTCTGGGAGATGCCGCTTTGAGCCAGCCTGTACAGTCTTTTAAATATCATTGTTTTAGAATGGAACTAGGTGGTTTTTATTTTTCTTAACTTTGTTCTCTGTTCATAATATTAAATGTTATATTTATTTATTTGTTACTTTTTTCTACTTGAAAGCCTAGTATTTTGACCTCAAGGCATTTTATATTCTCTTTCACAATGACCTTCCCAGGAATTTTTAGAAGGTCAATATCACCCGATAGTACTTTCATGGTACTAAACCAGTTTATAATCCAAATCACTATTTTACTCCGCTTTCTCTGCTCTAATATCAGATCATAATGTTTTAGAAATAAAAGTGTCTTTAAAAGGTAAGAAACTGACAGTTGTTTAGTGCTGTGGAGCGTTATAATAATTGACATCTGAGTTTGAACCTTGGCTCTGCCTCTCTATTAGGTATGTGACCTTAGAAATGTTACTTCATTTCTCAAATCTTCTGTTTCTTCCTCTAAAAGACAAGGTTAATATCTTGCAGGGTGGTTATGAGAATTAAATGAGAAAATCAATTCGTGTCGTGTCTGGCACATAAAAGGCTCTCAGTAAATCTTAATTATGATTTTCCCCCCTAAGGAGGTTGTCTAAATTCTATACCATGAATGAATTATGAAAATAGTTGGAAAAGAAAGATCAATTGTAAATTTGAACGGTCTCAGTGTTACGCTGACATCAGCTACATTTCTGATAAAGTGAGGTTGTCAGGATACAGGTTGTATGGGAGTTAAAACCAGTTTCCTTCCCGTGTTCCAGCTGACATAATAAGCAAGACCTGACTGGGCAAACATAGACCTGTTTATTAGATCACTTATTATTAATGTTAAACCAGCTTTGGTGCTGACTTCTCGTGTTCTTTTTGAAATTTCACTGTTGTCATTTAAAATCTGACAGACCTTCTAAAGCTTTATAGAATGCTTAATGGTTTAAATCATCCTCCAGAACATGTGAAGTGTATTTTCCAAAGTGGTCTTCTCTGTCTGGCAATATGTTCACAGTCATGCATGTTGGACAGAATTGCTTATATTTGCACATTTACTGTTGGAGGGTTGGTTTTCATGGCAGTCAACTTCTGGGGTTTATGGGCAATACTTAGCATATATAACCAAAGCATGAATAATCATTGAAAACAAAGATATTAAAAGAAAATCTAAGGGGATTTTTCAATTTCACAAAGGTTTACTCCCTAAGCAAAAAGCAAATGAGTTTGGTTTGAGGGGTATTTAGGGATCTCTAATGCTCTATTCTAAGTGCCTCTTAGCCCTGTTATATAGTGAGCATTCAATCAATATTATTGATGGACTGAATTTGATTTCTGAGCCTACCTTTGTGCCTTACAATTTCTGTAATCTTGAACCTTCTTGACTCTTCTAAGCTTCAGTTTCCTCTTAGATAAAAAAGGAGGTACCTCCCAGGATTGTTGTAACAATTAAGTGTTCATGCATTTAAAATAGCCAGCACAGCACGGGGCACATAGTAGGCACACAATGCATTGTGTGTTTCCCCAGACACCTCACTTCACTCCTCAGTAATTTTTCTTTCTCATTCCCTAAACATTTAGAAGCTCTATTCAAGAGAGAATATGAATGTTTGCCAGTTAAACTGAAAATATGTTCCTCTGTAGCCCACACTTGGAATGCAAAAATGATCATATGTCTGACATACCTCAGCTTGAATCCTGGCTTTGTGATGTACTAGTGTTGTGACCTTAGGCAGGTTATTTAACCTGTATAACGTGTGGTGAGCCTGAAGTGAGGAATAATATGTGTAAAACATCTAGTTCACTGTCTGGTTTGTGCAGGCCCCAAATAGATGTTATTATTTTAAATTGAAACTTATTTAATCTGATAATTTACATAATTTCATGTATATTGGGAGCCTACTCTAAGCAAACCCTGTTAAGAGCAGGCAGGAAGATTGTGAATGAACATTGGGCATGTAATTATGGAGGTGACTGAATTTGGTCTTGCCTAGACTTAGGTTCAGCAGAAGTTGTATTTTCTATTGTTTGAAGTGAAATAAACTAATGGGCTGTTATTTCATGTGGCGTGGCTTTTTTTTTTGTTTGGTTTGGTTTTGATGTTGCCTTTCTCTATAGAATATCAAAATTAAAGAAAAAAAAGAATATCAGAGAGGCTCATGAGTGCTAAAGCAGACTAGGTAAATTTTGCTATCTAAAAAATTTTGCATCTTTTGCTGATCTTGTTCATTAGAAATAAGTATGTTCCTCTCTCACTTTTTTTAAAATGTACATATACATATATTTTTAAATTTTATTTGGGAATATTGGGGAACAGTGTGTCTCTCCAGGGCCCATCAGCTCCAAGTCATTGTCCCTCAATCTAGTTGTGGTGGGGGCGCAGCTCAGCTCCAAGTCCAGTCGCAGTTTTTTCCCCCAGTCTTTAGTTGCAGGGGGCGCAGCTCACCATCCCATGCGGGAATTGAACCAGCAACCTTGTTGTTGAGAACCAACTGAGCCATCTGGCTGCCCCAGTATGTTCCTCTCTTGTACTAAAATTCAAGGTATGATATTGGTAAACCAAATTTAATAAAATATTCTGTCCGTTATAAAATTTACATGAATTGTTTAGATATTATGTAAAATTGACTCCTGCCCTGGCAGACTAAGCGTTGCAAAGCTGGTGCTAAGAGTTTTATGAGGATTCCTAACAAATAGAAAATCTTAAGGATAGCATTGGACATTATAGAAAAACGTTTAATTTTGAAAATGTTTATAATGTCCTTATCAAATAAACAGTAAGGCTTTTTTAAAGGGGTGCCAAAATAATCAACATTTATTTTGGAAGTTAACTTTCTCTGATAAGATGCTAACATCTATTTTTTGTATGTAGGGTTTCATTATTAATTAAAATATAATTCGTATAAAAGTCTCAGTAGTGTTAAGTATAGTCACAATGTTTGTAACCATTACCATTATCTAGTTCCAGAACTTTTTCATCACTCCCAAAGGAAAGCCCTTACCCATGAAGCAGTTACTTCACATTTCCCTCTTCCCCCGGCCCCTAGAAGCCACCATCTGCTTATTTCTGTATGGATTTGCCTATTCTGAGTATTTCAGATAAATGGAATCATATGATATATAGTCTTCTGTGTCTGGTTTCTTTCAGTTAGCATGTTTTCAAAGTTTATATTATGATGTATATCAGTACTTCATTTTTTATGGCTGAATAATATTTCATTGTAAGGATATGTCACCTTTTGTTTATCCATTCATCAGTTGATGGATGTTTAGGTTATTTCCACCTTTTGGTTATTTTGAATGATGCTACTCTGAACATTTGGGTACAAGTTTTTTGGTGGACATATGTTTTCAGTTTTCCCAGGTATATACCTGGGATGGAATTACCGTGTTTCCCCAAAAATAAGACCTACCCGGACCATCAGCTGTAATGCATCATTTGGAACAAAAATTAATATAAAACCCGGTATTATATTATATTATATTATATCATATTATATTATATTATATTATATACCTGGTCTTATATTATCTTAAAATAAGACGTGGTATTATATTATACTATATTATATTATACCTGGTCTTGTATTAAATTAAGACCGGGTCTTATATTAATTTTTGCTACAAAAGATGCATTAGAGCTGATGGTCCGGCTAGGTCTTATTTTCGGGGAAACATGGTAATAGGTCACATGGTAACTTTATGTTTAACTGTTTTTTTTTTAAATTAAAGTTTATTAGGGTGATAGTGTTAGTAAAGTTATATAGATTTCAGGTGTGCAATTCTGTAATATACTATATAAATCTCACATTGTGTGTTCACCACCCACAGTCAGTTCTCTTTCCATCACCATATGTTAGATCCCGTTTACCCTCTTCCAGAGCCCCCCGCCCCCTTACCCTCTGGTAACCCCTAAACTATTGTCTATGTCTATGAGTTTTCATTCCTTCATTTGTTTGTCTTGTTCTTTTATTGTTTTCAGTTTTATATACCACATATCAGGGATATCATATGGTTCTCTACTTTTTCTGTCTGACTTATTTCACTTAGCATTATAATCCTAAGATCCATCCATGTTGTCATGAATGGTCCTATTTCATCTTTTCTTACCGCCGTATAGTATTCCATTGTGTATATATACCACAACTTCTTTATCCATTCATCTATTGAAGGACATTTTGGTTGTTTCCATGTCTTGGCCACCGTAAATAAAGCTGCAATAAACATTGGAGCACACGTCTTTATGGATAAATGTTTTCAGATATTTTTGGGTAGACACCCAGGAGAGGGACTGCTGGGTCATATGGTAATTCTATTCGTAATTTTTTGAGGAACCTCCACACTGCCTTCCATAACGTCTGCATCAATCTGCATTCCCACCCACAGTGTACGAGGGTTCCTTTTTCTCCACAGCCTCTCCAACACTTGTTACTATTTGTCTTGTTGATGATAGCCATTCTAACTGGGGTGAGGTGATATCTCAATGTGGTTTTTATTTGCATTTCTCTGATGATTAGTGATGTTGAGCATTTTTTCATATGTCTATTTGCCATTTGTATGTCCTCTTTGGAGAAATGTCTCTTCGGGTCCTCTGCCCAATTTTCAATTGGGTGGTTTGATTTTTGTTGTTAAGTTGTATGAGTTCCTTGTATATTTTGGATATTAGCCCTTTATCGAAGGTGCTGTTTGCACAAATCTTCTTCTGTTCAGTTGGTTGCCTCTTTATTTTGTTGATGGTTTCTTTTGCTGTGCAGAAGCTTTTAAGTTTGACATAGTCCCATTCATTTACTTTAGCTTTTACTTCCCTTGCCTTTGGATTCAAATTCATAAAATACTCTTTGAACCCAAGGTCCATAAGTTTTGTACCTATGTTTTCTTCTATGCAGTTTATTCTTTCAGGTTGTATGCTTAGGTCTTTGATCCATTTTTAATTAATTTTGGTACATGGTGACAGATAGCAGTCCAGTTTCATTCTTTTGCACGTGGCTTTCCAATTCTGCCAGCACCATTTATTGAAGAGGCCGTCTTTTTTCCATTGTATGTTTTTTGCTTCTCTGTCAAAAATTATCTGTCCATATTTATGTGCGTTTATTTCTGGGTTCTCAATTCTATTCCATTGGTCTACGTGTCTGTTTTTCTGCTGTTTTGATTATTGTTGCCCTATAGTACAAGCTTAAGTCAGGGAGTGTGATACCTCCAGTATTGTTCTTTTTTCTTAAGATTGCTTTGGCTATTCAGGGTCTTTTGTGGTTTCAAACAAATCTGATGATTTTTTGTTCTATTTCTTTAAAAAATGCCATTGGGATTTTGATGGGGATTGCATTAAATCTGTATATTGCTTTGGGTAATACGGCCATTTTAACTATGTTGATTCTTCCAATCCATGAGCATGGAATGTCTTTACATTTCTTTGTGTCTTCTTCAATTTCTTTTAAAAATGTCTTATAGTTTTCAGCATATAGGTCTTTTACATCCTTGGTTAAGTTTATTCCTAGGTATTTTATTCTTTTTGTTGCAATGGCAAAAGGACTTGTTTTTTATATTTCTTTTTCTGAGATTTCATTGTTAGTATATAGGATTGCAATGAATTGATATAATCATATTTTTGTCCTTTATTTTCTTTATGTGATGTATCACATTGATGGGTTTGTGTATGTTAAACCATCCTTGTGCCTCTGGGATGAACCCCACTTGGTCGTGATGAATAATCTTTTTAATGGAATGCATTGTTGCATTCGATTTGCTAGAATTTTGTTTAGGATTTTTGCATCTGTATTCAGCAGAGATATTGGTCTGTAGTTTTCTTTTTTTGTGTTGTCCTTACCAGGTTTTGGTGTCAGGGTAAAGTTGGCCTCATAAAATGAGTTAGGGAGTATTGTCTCTTCTTCAATTTTTGGAAGAGTTTGAGTAGGACAGGTATTAGATCCTCTTTGAAGGTTTGGTGGAATTCACTAGTGAAGCCATCTGGTTCCGGACGTTTGCTTTTGGGAAGGTTTCAGATGATTGATTCAATTTCCTTACTGGTGATTTGTCTGCTTAGATTTTCCGATTCTTCGTGATTCAGCCTAGGAAGGCTATATGTTTCTAAGAACTTGTCTATTTCTTCTAGGTTATTGAATTTGGTGGTATATCGTCCTTCATAGTATCTTTGTATTTCTGTGGCATCCATTATAACGTCTCCTCTTTCATTTCTGATTTTGTTTATTAGTGTCTTTTCTCTTTTTATTTCAGTCTAGCCAAGGGTTTGTCAATTTTATTAATCTTTTCAAAGAACCAGCTCTTTGTCACATTAATTTTTTCTATTGTCTTTTTGTTCTCTATTTCATTTAGTTCTGCTCTGATTTTTATTATTTCCTTTCTTCTGCTGACTTTGGGTTTCATTTGTTCTTCTTTTTCTAGTTCTTTAAGGTGTAACGTTAGGTTATTTATCTGGGATTTTTCTTGTTTCTTGATATAGGCCTGTAATGATATGAATTTCCCTCTTAAAACTGCTTTTGCTGCATCCCAGAAATTTTGGTAGAATGTATTTTCATTCTCATTTGTTTCTATGTATCTTTTGATCTCTCCTCTTATTTCTTCTTTGACCCAGTTGTTCTTTAAAAGTATGTTGTTTAATCTCCACATTTTTGTGGTTTCTCCTGCTTTCTTTTTGCAATTGATATCCAATTTCAAAGCCTTGTGATCAGAGAATATGCTTGGTATGATTTCAATCTTCTTAAATTTACTGAGGCTAGTTTTATGTTACAATATATGGTCTATCCTGGAGAATGTTCCATGGACACTAGAAAAAAAATGTGTAGTCGGATGCTCTAGGATGAAGTGCTCTATAAATGTCAATTATGGCCATTTCATCTAATGTGTCATTTAGGGCTGGTATTTCTTTCTTTATTTTCTGTTTGGATGATCTGTTCATAGCTCTCAATGATGTATTTAGGTCCCCTAGTATAATTGTGTTTTGGTCAATTTCTTCCTTTAGTTCTGTTAGTAGTTGCTTGGTATATTTCGGTCCTCCCTGATTGGGGACATAAATATTGATGACTGTTATGTCTTCTTGTTGTATAGTCCTCTGTATCATTATGAAATGTCCATCTTTGTCTCTTGTTACTGTTTTTATCCTGAAGTCTGTTTCATCTGATATCAGTATGGCTACACCTGTTTTTCTCTGGATACCATTTGCTTGGAGTGTCAATTACCACCCTTTCACTTTGAGTCTATGTTTGTCCTTGTAGCTGAGATGTGTCTCTTGGAGACAGCTATGGTTGGGTTTAGTTTTTTGATCCAGTCTGCTACTCTGTGCCTTTTTATTGGTGAGTTCAGTCCATTTACATTTAGGGTGATTATTGATATGTGAGGATTTCCTGTCATTCTCTCTTTGGTTTTCCGGTAAGACTGTGTCTCCATTGTTTTTTTGTCTTTTTTTGTTGTCTATTATTTCTGCATGGTATTCTATGATTTTTCCATCTTTTTTTTTGTTTTATTACGTTATATACTTCAGTTCTGGATTTTTTTTGAGTGATTACCATTAAGTTTATGTAAAAGAAAGTTTCATAATTGGAATATTCCCTTTTCTTCAGCATGCTTACTTTCTCCATTCCCATATTCTGGTTCAGGCCTTTACTCTCCCCCCTTTATATTTTGGTTGTCACAAATTATCCCTCTTTATGCTGGTTGAATAGCCTCCTTCAGTATTTCTTGTAGTGCAGGTCGTGTGTTAGAAAATTCCCTCAGCTTCTGTACGTCTGGAAAGGTCTTTATTCCTCCTTCATATCGAAAGGATATCTTTGCTAGATATATTATTCTTGGCTCATAATTTCTCTCTTTAAATAGTTAGAATATTTGATTCCATTCCCTCTTGGCTTGTAGAGTTTCTGCTGAAAAATCTGATGATAATCTAATGGGCTTTCCTTTGTAGGTTACTGTCTTCTTTTCCCTGGCTGTCTTGAGGATTCTTTCTTTGTCATTAATTTTTGACAGCTTCAATACAATATGCCTTGGAGAAGGCCTGTTGGCGTTGAGGTAATTTGGTTTTCTTGGGTTCAAGGATCTAGTTCTTTCCATAATTTTGCGAAGTTCTCGTTGACTATTTTTTTTGAATATATTCTCTGTTCCCTTCTCTCTTTCTTCTCCTTCTGGTATGTCCATTATTCTTATATTGCTCTTTCTGATGAAGTCAGAAAGTACTTGTAGAGTTCTTTCTTTTAAGTCTCAATTGTCTTTCTTCTTCCATCCGTGTCATTTCCAGATTTCTATCTTCGATGTCACTGATTATTTCCTCCATCTGGTCAACTCTACTACCTAAGCTGGATATTTCATTCTTCATTTCTTTTATTGAGTTCTTAATCTCCAGAAATTCTATTTGGTTCTTTTTTAAAATTTCAATCTTTTTGGTAAAATGTTCATTTTGTTATTTGATTGTGTTTCTGAGTTCATTAAACTGCCTCTCTGTGTGTTCTTGCATCTTGTTGAGTTTTTTAAGAACTGCAATCTTGAATTCTCTGTCATTTAAGTCACATATTTATTTCCATATCTTTAAGTTCATTTTCTGGAGACTTTTCATTTTCTTTCTGAGCTGTCTTGTTGCCTTGGTTATTCATGGCAATTAACGATTTATTATTTATCTTCCTAGACATCTACAGGATTGGGTTCTGCAACAGGTTGATAGGAATAGGTCTTTCTTTTGTTTTCCAGTAGATGTTGCTAGAATGTTTTGTTTTCTCTCCGACTGCAGCCCTTTTTTCTCTCTCACACTGTAGTGCTATGTTTTCTCTGCACTATTCCAGCTTCTCACACAATGGGGGGATTCCCTTGAAGGCGGGTTTCTCCTCTGTTAACAGTTCGCCTGGGTCACAGGGCGCCGCCTCCCTGTGGGTATGCGGAGAGCTTTTGAAGTTCCAAAGCTCTTCCTGCACCAGATTCAGAGCCCGTATGTTTCAGCAGTTCTGTTTACTCCTGCAGGGATCCACCCAGATAGGTGGGGCCAGGGGCGGGGTGAGTTGTGAGAGGTGGCCCAGAGCAATGGCGCCAACCACCACCACAGCCGGTCCTGCTTCCACAGTTCCCTCCCCTTTGCCGGAACTAGTTGGGCTGTGAATCTGTGTCTGAGGACCACAGTTCTCAGAACAGCAAATATTCTGTTCTTTTGATCTGACACTGCTACTGTTCCGCTTCTAGCACCGGGCAGGTGGGGGCGGGGCGAGCTCTGGGAGGGTGGGAAGGGGGCGGCTAGTCTCAGTGCCTCCGTTCTGTGCAGCAGTGAGGGCTTAAACCACTGTTTTCAGCCTTCTTCCTTCAGTCTTTTCTCCGAGGTCTCTGCCATGAGCATTGGGTTCAGCCGTGTTATATGTTGCCCCCTCAGCCCTGTGGGCCATAAGCGGAGCCCTAGCAGTCTGAGTTCTTCCCTTTCCCGCAGCTGTGGTAGTTCCGGGATGCAGTGAGCTCGGAGCACTGAGCTAGGTCTGCGTCCTGCGCCCCGCGCGTCTCCGTCTCTGCACTTCTCCCTTCCCTCTTCCTCCGCTCGCTCGATTCGCCCATCTTTAGGTGAATTCAGTAGTGGGTCTCTTCGTCTTGCCTGTCTGCTGTGTAGGGAGTCCTTTGTGGAGTTATAGTTGTTCGATTAGTTGTAAATTCCAGGGGAGATTTACAGAGGCTCACCTCATGCTGCCATTTTTATGACGTCATCCAGCTGTATGTTTAACTTTTAGAGGAACTCCAAACTGTCTTTTCAAAGCAGCTTTATCATGTTACGTAGTTTTAAATGTTATCTAAGATACTTGGAAGAAATGAGAGAATAGTTTATTAAAATGTTAACCTAAGAATATTAGTACTCATGATAGCTCTTCTGGCAAGTAAGATGGAGGTCTCAATTTACTTCATTTACTTTTTGGAGTGAAAACATTAAAATGTAAACCTACACCATAGAAATAGTGTCAATTTCTTATGCTCTCTTAGTCCTTCACCCTCCCACTTTTCCTAAAAGTTTGGGGATATGCTTCAAATTGATGATGTGTATCCCACAAGGATAGTCCTCTGCTTTAATTAAGGTTCCTGCTTTGCTTTCCTTAGCGAGTTTCATGTCTTATTACATAATTTACTAATGCAGACAAATTGAGCATTGCTCTTTCTACAAAAAACATTCTTGTATCAAAATTCAAAACAGATTTAATTATGATTAAATTTTCTTGGATGTAAAAATAATTTTCAAAAATACTACATAAAGACTTCACTTAAAAATGTTTGTGTAGAAGATACTGTGCTAATGTAGCAGGTGGTTTAGAGATGCTTTTTTCTCCTCCACTGATAACATTATCCATGCCTCTTCTGTTCCTCACAAGTCATCGTCAACTATTCAGCCTCCCACAATCATTTCCATAAATATTTATACAGCTTTCATAAATTTACATAAAATTAAATCAGTATAAAGAATTGGTTTCACTGGGGGTATAGAATTTCAAAGCAGAAAGGGTACTCAAGAGAAATACTATTTATGGAGAAATTTCTAAGGCTGGATTAGAGCTTAAGTGCTCTTCATGCCTTAAGTCATTTAAGGTGACGATCCATATGAATTTTATGTTTAGAAGAGTAAATGTGATTATCAGTCATTCTATAAAGCTTGAAGTGAGCTCTGGCTCTCTAGGATAAATGAATCTTTATTTTTTTTAATGACGTAATAGAGATTGAGTTGTTTTCTTTAAGTAATGAAACATTCAGAGAGTTCTTTTCTGGGGAGTTTCTCTCAAGGTTTAAAATATAAAAGTCACTATCACTGTGGCTATTGGATATGTTGTTTAGTAAATTCTGTAATTTTAACCTGTAATTTTCAGTTATTTTTGCAATTATTTCGGTGCCTAAAATAATTTGTGTTGTGTTGGTAATTTTATCTACTTCACTTCTGGAATATGTAAGTATTTGAGCTAGAGAAATATTGGATTTTAACCACAAATTTTGTCTGAATATTGACTCCTTTAATATCTATCTATCTATCTATATCTATCTATCTATCTATCTATCTATATATATATATATTTTTCATTTTGGGGCCATCATATTAAGTTCGCAGTTGACAACCTGTACTAACTAGAAATAGTACAGAAACTACAAATTTAAAACAATCAACCTCATAAAATTAAAAATAGAACTACGTGATCCAGTAAGTCCACTTTTGGATATATATCTGAAGGAAATGAAATCACTATGTTAAAGAGATTATCTGCACCCCCATGTTCACTGCAGTATTATTTACAATACCCAAGATATGGAAACAAGTGTCCATCGATGGATGATTGGATAATGAGAATGTGAGATATATACACACTTGTGCTTACACACACACACACACACACACACACACACTATTCAGCCATAAAAAAGAAGGAAATCCTGTCATTTGAAACAACATGGACCTTGAGGACATGTGAAATAAGTCAGACATAGAAAGACAAATATTGTATGATCTCACAAAACCAAAGGCATAGAAACAGAACAGATTGGTGGTTGCAGAAGGTCGGGGCTGGGGGAAATGGGTAAAGGTAGTCAGTCACAGGGTATAAACTTCAGTTAAAAGATAAGTAAGTTCAGGGAATGTGATGTACAACGTGGTGACTGTGGTTAACAGTACTGTATTGTATGTTTGAAAATTGCTGAGAGTAGATTTTAAAAGTTCTCATCACAAGGAAAAAAAATCACAACTGGTGAGGTGATGGTTGTTAATCTGGTAACCGTTTTGCAATATATACATGTCAAATCATTATACTGTACACCTTAAACTAATACAATGTTATATGTCAGTTATGTCTCAAGAAAACTGGGGAAAAATATATTCCCAGATAAAACATTATGGCTGCTATATTAATTTAAGTTATTGGAAAAGGGAAAGAAGCCAAGGAAATTTTGGAGGTCGAGTTATGAAAACCCAACTTAGTGATTTACACATAATTAGGAACAGTATGAGTTGTCTGTGATAAGAATGTGATTTCTAGGAAGAGTGATTATTATATAGAGTGAGTATCTGCCCAAGCTTTATTTTTCTTGGTGATCAAACTCTGGTCTTGTTCCAAGTTCCCTCAATTATTCCCTTAATTAGAAATTATAATGCATTTCTCCATAGAAAGAGTATGGTTCAAGTAGTACTCTTAATTCTAGTTCTTCACTCATTACATAAACATTTCAAATTCTTGATACAAAGCAGTACTATGTTATATACTGTTCATATTTACAAGGATACAAAAGTAAATAAAAAGTGTGACACAATCCTTAGGTAGCTATTTTTTGTTAGCTGTGGGAGCACAAAAGTGGTTGAAAGTTACCTAATATGGTACTATTTATTCCTTTCTTTTTCCGTGGTTCTTAGGTACTTATGGGTTAAGTTGGCCTTTGTTTATTGCCCAGGATCTCAACCTTGTTTCATAATTTTGTTTCTTTGGAAAAATATTTCTCAAGTTTTATAATAAAGTGTAACTGAACTTGGAGAACACAATCTATGCATAGTTAAGAGACTTGTTTTGAAATGGAGAATTGCTTGCATCAACATTTCTGAGTTAATGTATAGTTAGTACAAAGTTTTCGATTCTAATTGCTGACTTGCTTAGTGAGTGAATGATTGATCATAATCAACTGAAAAGTGTAAGAAAAAGGGTGGCCTGAGTAATTTTTCAGATACAGTTAGTTCTTCAATATAAGCATCTTTATAAACAAGTTTCATCAATTATTTCTGTTTCTCATGGATAATCAGACAGTTTCTCTCTCTCCCCTTTTTTAGGTGATATATGGTGAAAGGGTTAGAGGCCTTATATTTGAGTAGATAAGGTAAGCATTCACGTAAACTCTTTAGTATCATTGTGACAATTAAATGATTTGATATCAAAATAATTTCAGTTATTTAAAAAAAGAGTAAAGTGTTAACTATGTTAATAATATTTGAATCCAACATTTTATGTTAATTATCTGATTAAGCCTCATAACAATCCTATGAGAGGGATGCTGTTATACCCACTTCACAGACTGGGGAACTGAGGCACAGAAACCTAAGGATTTCTGCTACTGAGGACATGCATTTGACAAGTTATGATGGCATGAGAGTAATACTGCTTCTTTCTTGCCTTTCCCCCACCCCAAACTTACTTGTTTCTGTTATTTTTTGCTTTGCAGGACAATTTTGTTAGACTTCTTAGTTTTCTGAGGTCTGAATTAGTTGCCAAGGTGGGTTTTATGTCCTTGGGAAATCTTTAGGAACCTTATGTTTCTATCTTCCACATATAAAAATATCTTCATTTTTTTCAAAGTTACAGATTAACGGGTTAAGTAGTTTGTCAGGGATTGTTCAAACAGTAATTCTCAGTTCCTGCCTTCATTTCCCCTTCTCAGAGGTAACTATTTTCAATTCTTAGCTGGTTGGTGTTTTTCTGTCATTTTTCAAGTACCATTTGAATTGATGTTACTGAGTTTTCAGTTTAGGACATTGTTTATGTGGTTTTCTGTGTCCTTATCACTAACTCAACTCAGGATTTTCTAAGTGCTCAAATTTCCTATTTTCTTTCACATCATTTGTTCTGTCAGTGTCATCATATTGGAGAAGTCCCTCCCAAGCAAAGTGCTCCAACCTGGGGCGGTCTGGGTCCTCATGGTCCCAGCGAGCAGTCTATTAGTCTCTTTTCTCCTGTGTTGGATCTTCTATTTCTTCTGTCCTCTATCTTCTTTCTTGGTTTGATCCCACATTTTGCTGCAGAAAGGGTGAATGGGAGCCAAGATATTTGATACCTTGCATTTCTTAAAATGCCTTTATTTTCCTCTTAACCTTGATTACTAGTTTGGCCTGTGTGTAACGTTCAGATTGGGAATCATTTTCCTTCAGAATTTTGATGATTTTGTTCCATTGTTGTCTAGCTTATAATGTGGCTGCTGAAATCTCAAAATCATTCTGATTTTTCATCTACTGTGACCTATTTTTCTATCTCTGGAAACTTGTAGAATCTTCTCTTGGTTCCCACTGTTTTGAAATTTCAAAAAGATACGCTTTATTATTGATGTACTTTTAAAATTCACTATGCTGTGCATTCTGTGTTTTCAAATAGTAAACATACATTGTTTAATTCTGAAATATTTTCCTGAATTAATTAATTGATTTTCCCCCTCTGTTGTACAGATATTGAATTATTTTGAATAGACCTCCAGTTTCTTAATATCATCTATTTTATTCTTTATTCTTTCTGATAAATTTATTTAAGTTTAATTTCCAAGGATACTTTTAAAAAGTATCCCTTTTTTTCAATGGATGGACTGTTGCTCTTCTCCAAGGATATTGATGATAGGGTTAAAAAAATTTTTTTTAACTTAAAATTTTCTTCTCCCTACATTGTCTGTGTTTCCTCCAACTTCTTTTTTTCCCTGTTTGTTTCCTTTGCTTTCTGATAGAGGCCTTGCTCAGATGAATGGTGAACCTTAACCGCCTGCAGGTGTGGCCCTAAAAGTTGATTGGAAGCTCTGAGTACATCACTAGTACTCGTTGACTATGAGTTCCTTTAAGGTGATCTGGCTTTGCCATTTAATTGGGAACCCTGATATCTGCTTCTCGTTTCTTTTCTCTTTCCAAAAGAGAAGTCTTTTAATCTCCTGTCTGGTGTGTGAAAGCTGGTTCTCAGAGAGCTGAGTATGGGGAGTATACCGAGGGTGCCAAAAAAATGTACACATTTTAATACAGGAAAAAAACTATTAAAATTGTAATATTCAATATATGCTGATAACAAAAGATAAATACAGTCACGTTCGACTTCTGCAATTACAAGATGCTCAAAGTGGTTACCATTAGTGTCCAGACACTTCTGATTATGGCAAACTACTGCTTAAGCAACGTTGACCAAAGTGTCCACTTGTATACATTTTTTTTGGCATCCCGACATATATGTGTTTACTTAATACTCCTGGTTTCAGTAAGTCCTTCTCCCCACAATATGTTTTGTGTACCTCTGTTCAGAAAATCATCCTCTTGAGAGAACAATCCTTTAGAATTTTTGCTTGTTAACAGGAATAGTAAGCCAACCAAATGGAATGAAAGACTTTGAGAGATTAAGGCATTTCTTAAAGAGGTTTCAGCCAACCTTCCTAATTTAGTGCTCCCTTTACCCATTTCTGGAGGTTCTATCTGTTACCAGTTCCTGAGTCTTTTGAGAATTCTGTGGACTAAGTCATGTTGGTTTTGGCTTTTGATATTGCTGGTTTAGGATCTAGCTTTCTTAGATCTTCTGTTACCATATGTTCTCCAGCCTTCAAACTTTTGTTTATGCCCTAAAAATACCTTATTAGTATTTTAGCACAATTTTGAGAGTGAATGAAATTAAATATGTATTCAGTCTTCCATTTTCACCCAGAATCTAGTTCTAGATTTTTAAAGCTTTTATTTATCTGTTCTTTTTTTATTGTGATAAAAATACATATAAAATTTATTAACCATTTTAAAGTGTACAATTCAGTATCTTTAAGTACATTCACTGTGTTGTGCAGCCATCACCATTATCTAGTTCCAGAACTTTTTCATCACTCTAAAAAGAAACCCTATGTCCATTAAGCAGTGATTCCCTACTCCTCCCCGCAGCCCCTGATAGCCGTTGAACTGCTTTCTGTCTCTCTGTATTTTCCTCTTCTGGACACTTCATCTAAATGGAATCATACACTATGTGGTCTTTGAGTCACAGATTTTCACTTAACATAATGTTTTCAAGGTTCAGCCATGGTGTAGCACAAATCGATATTTCCTTTTTTATGGCTGAGTAATTTCCATTGTATGGATATACTACATTTTGTTTATTCAGTCATCCAGTTGATGATGACTTTTGGTTATATCCACTTTTTTTGCTATTGTGCCCCTATGAACATTTGTGTACCAATTTTTGTTCGAACCCTTGTTTTCAGTTCTTGTTTTTTTAGTCTATAAATTTGTTGAGTAAAAGCAAAATCAATGTCAGACATATTAACTTCACTTTGGTTCAAATTTGGCTGATGTCCATTTGCAGCAGAGATGAACTGAGGTGAGAAGACACCGTGATGCTGGCCTGGGGACACTGAACAGAGCAGTCTTCCATTAGGCATGACATTGCAGTCGAGTCAGTCAGCAAAGGCGGGGAAGCAACATTTCATGAGCAGGGGAGAAAACCAAAGTGAGCAAGAACTTCAGAGAGGAGAGGGCCAGAGCATTAGAGAACAAGTTACAACAGGGGATGGCTAGAGAGTGTTCGTGCAGATCTGCTGGTTCACCTGGTGAACCACGTGGTAGATCGGGTGGTGTGACCCACTCTCGGGCATGCTTTTCACAGATTTGGCCTTCCACAAAGGAATGGCCCTCTTGTTTCCAGTTTGTGCCACAGTCAGTGCACACATACCACTCAGAGTAGGGGTGACGCTCCCGCAGCTTCACAAACACACCAACAGTGCCGGTGCCACATTGTCACATGTGGGTAACTTCTGGGCATTTCCAATAGGTGCATCCACTTTGGTGACCGGAGCCTTAACACTTCTGAATCCTGAGGGCTTGTTGGGATCCCCTTTCTCCTCAGACTCCAGCATTTCCTGTTAAATTAGGAATGAAGTGGACTGCTGCGGGGGCTCATTTAACTCCTGTTTGTCCTGCAGCATCTTGTAAACTTCAGATTCCTGTTGATGACAGTCAGCTTGGAGACTGAGAATCCTCTAAGACTGCCATTGTCTCTGGTCCACTGGCTGCTGGCTTTGACTCCAAGGCGCTGTTGAAGTTGGAGATGTTTCCAGAGGAGTAGAGGCCAGAGGGGTTGTTGTACTGGTTTGTGGTGACCCTAGGGCAGAGCTGGGCGGGTGAGGCGGTGAAGGGCCTGGTGCTCCGGCGGTGGGCGCTTCCTATGTATGTGCAGGACCTCTTGCGTTTCACAGGCTAAATTTGATGACATCTCCAATACATACATTAGCTATAGCAGCCTTGCTTCTGGGAGTGACCCTCTCTGGGGCCCAGGTTCTTCATAGTTTTCTTGGCACTCCTTCATCCTGGCACCAGGCCCCCAGGGCAGTGCCTGACACAGAGCACATGCTCAATGTGTGCAATATTGTGATTTATAAAAATGTATGTATTTGGTCATTCGCTGACGAAAAATATATATCTCATATATATTTGGTGTTCGTCCATAATTCCTGGCTCATCTCAATTCTTTTTAGAAAAAAATATTTTTAAGCCAAACTGACGTCATATGCCAGGGAGCAAGATCCCAAATGCTCTAGAGAATCTTATTTTCAATTCTTCTGTCTATATAACCAGGAGTGGAATTGCTGGGTGACATGGTGATTCTATGTTTAACTTACTGAGGAATTGCCAAACTGTTTTCCATAGCAACCGCACCAGTTTCCATTCCTACCAGCAATGCACGAGAGTTCCAGTTTCTCCACATCCTTGCCACCACTTGTTATTTTCCTTTGAATTTTTTTTAATATTGCCATTCTGCTGGGTACAAAGTAGTATCATATTGTGATTTTGATTTGCATTTATCTAATAACTAATGACATGGTGCAACTTGTCATGTTATTGTTGGCCATTTAAATATCTTTTTTAGAGAAATATCAACCGCTTTGCCCATTTTTAAAATTGAGTTGTTTGTCTTTTTATTCTTGAGTTATAAGAGTTCTTTATATATTCTGGATACTAGGTACTCATCAGATATATGATTTGCAAATATTGTTTTCCCTGTAGGTACTTTTTAGTCCCCCTTGAACACTTGTGTATTCTATGGTTGTGATGTAATATTGACAGAAAGAGTGTCATTTGTGTTTACTTCTCTGGTTATTTGGAAGGATTGTATTTTGAGTCCTCCTAAAAAAGGAGACTTTTTAGATGGCAAGATCAGGGAATGCCTCTTTGAAGAAGTGGTATTTGAGAAGAGACCTTAATGTACGGGGGGACCGATCCATAAAAAGTCCGGGGAAAGAATCCTGCTGTTTCAGATGTACAAAGTTGTAATATAGTGTCATTCTCACCCTGAAAACCAACGGAAGCCAAATAAGCATCATTTTAAAAAAATCCCTGAGAGAGCTGAGGACACAAGGGAACCTAAATGAACCAAACTGCAGAAAGCAATGAAACCTTCATAGTAGAGAAGAAACCCATGGCTGCTCTGAGATGAAACAGCCCGAGGACGGGGAATCTGCCATAGATGGGGAAAGGAGAAACCAGCCAAACTTTCAACAGGCTTGAATGGCCATACTTGGGCTGGTGTGACCAGCTAAAATCTTGAAGAGCCCCAGTTTCTCTTGTGCCAAAGGGCAAGTCTGCACCTACCCTCCAGCTCCTACCCTAGGTCTTCACGGAATGCTCAAGGGGAGTGAGTGTGAGGCTGGGCCAGGGAAGTAGCGCTGACAGATCTACCTGAGACACATGGAACTCCCTCTAGTGCAGGGGGTCAAGGGAGGGCGAAGGCATAGAGCAGGAGAGCTGGGAGACACCCACCAGAGGCACGCTAGTCTTTTAGTTACGGAAGGCTGAAGGCCAGGAAGGACCTGGAGATGAACCCCGCCTTATACTCTGGCGCTGTGCTTTCCATCACCACGGACTGGGGACAGGGCAGGAGAGGTGAGAGAAGCTCCTCCAGTTCATTCCAGGCCGTCACATCACGTAGGGAAGCTGGTCTCCAAAAGGAAGGCTGGGGAGGAGAGCTGAAAGAGCACTCGAGATACAAAAAGCAAGGTGTGGGACTGGAAAGAGAAGAGAATTCCCTAGCAAATGAAAAAACTGGCAGTCATGCTTAAAGCACAGATAGAGCTCCCAGTTGTTTTTCTTTCTTTTTTTTTTTAAATAAACTTTATTTTTTTGAAGTAGTTTTAGATTTATAGAAAAATTGCAAAGTTTTTTTTACAGAGAGTTTACAATATTACAGAGTTCCCAGGTGCCCCACAGCTAACTTCCCCTATAACACCTACATTCATAGGGTACATTTGTTATAAGTAATGTATCAAAAAATTGATACATTATTTTTAACTGAAGTCCATACTTTATGCACACATCCTTTGTTTTACCTAATGTCCTTGTTTCCCTTCCAGGATCCCATCCAGGGTCCCACATTACATTTAGCTGTCATGTCTCCTTAAGCTAATCTTGGCTATGAGTTTCTCATACTGTGTTTCCCCAAAAATAAGACCTAACCGGAAAATAAGCCCTAGCATGATTTTTCAGGATGACATCCCCTGAACGTAAGCCCTAATGCATCTTTTGGAGCAAAAATTAATATAAAACCCAGTCTTATTTTCGGGAAACATGGTATTTCCCTTGTTTTTGATACTTTGACAGTTTTGAGGAGTATTGTTCAGGTATTTAATAGAATATCCCTCTATTGTTGTTTGTCTCATGTTTTTCTCATGATTAGACTGGGGTTTTGGGTTTTTCTGGAGGAAGACCACAGAGGTTAAGTGCCCTTTTCATTATATTATATTAAGGGTAGATACTGTCAACATGACTTATTAGCATTGATGTTGACCTTGATCACCTGGTCATGGTAATATTTGCCAAGTTTCTCAATTGTAAACTTACTCTTTTATTCTCTTTCCATACTGTACTCTGGAAAAAAGTCACTTATGTGCAGCTCACACTTGCGGAGTGGGTAATTATGCTGCCCCTCCTCAGGGGTGGAGTATCTACATAAATTATTTGGAATTCTGTGCAGGAGATTTGTCTCTTCTCTCTCATGTATTTATTTATTCAGTCATTCTTTATATCAATATTGAATCATGGATATTTACTTTATACTTGAGGTTATAACACAATTACTACTTTATTGATTTTGTTGGTGAAATTGTTCCAGCTTTGGCCATTGGGAGCTCTTGCAGTTAGTTCCTATGTCTCTTTGACATACCCCATCAGTGTGTGTGTGTGTGTGAGAGAGAGAGAGAGACAGAGAGACAGAGAGACAGAGACAGAGAGAGACAGAGAGCATACACTTCCTCACTTTTTGGCACTACATAATGCTCCAGGTTCGTTTTGTATATTTCCTGCCTCCATTCTAGAATTGCTCATTTCTCCAAGGAGCCTTGGTTCCTTTGACTGGAGAATGGAAAAACCAAGATCTAGGAGCTAGATGTGCTTATTGCTACTGGGGTGTTGTTTGTAGGTCCTCTAGCTGACAGTGCCAGGAAATATATGTGCATTTACTAATCTGTGTATATGCATATATCTATAAATATTTCTATATGTACCCATTCATGTTTATATTATGCTAAATGTGAGTTCATGCTGAGGATCCAACTCTAATCTATTACCACATAGATCATTATAACCTCTCCCCCTTGCTTATCTGTAAACTTCTACTCCAGTAGTGAGAAAGCTGGCTTACACCATCTGCCACCTGTTTACTTAATTATTCAGTTCTAATGTATATGTAAAGTACTCCCACAGTTTTGAAAACTGGTGGCTTAGCTATGAAGCATAGACAGATCTCTGGAATTCTACTTGGGCTCAGATCCCAAATCCCACTGAGGTGAAAGTCCTGATTCCCACCCTCTAACTATTTGAATCCGGTGATGAATTGAATCAAACTCAAGCTACATCAAAGCCCAAACCCAGCTCTATTACAGATGAGACTGACTCAGACCCCATTCTAGTGGTCTGACAGAAGAGTTGTGTCTTTTTCTAGGAGTAAAATATTACTTATTTCATTTACTGATAATTTTTATACAAAATGTCTGGCTTACAATAAAAATGCAAGATGCAAAAAAGTATGACCAAAGGTCAAGAGATGAAACCGTTAGTAGAGGGAGACCCAGAGATAATCCAGATGGTGGAATTATCAGACAGGGATTTAAAGGTAACAATGAAAAAAAAAATGCCAGAGGATCTAATGATAAATATGGACAACATGCATGAAAAATGGGTATCTTCAGCAAAATCATGGAAACTATACCAAAGAACCAAACTGAAATTCTATAAATGAAAAATACAATATTAGAAATGAAGAATTAATTACATAGGCTTAACAGCTTCTTAACATATCAAGAAAACATCAGTGAATGTGAAGAAAGGTTGACAGAACATATTCAAATTAATGAAAAAACAGAACACAGTAGGGGAGAGGCAGGAAAAGAGCTCCCAGATCTGTGGGGTAATGTTAAATAGTCTAACATACATGTAATTGGAGTTTTAGAAAGAGAGGAGAGAATGTGGCAAAAGACATATTTGAGGAGATATTGGTTAAGAACTTATAATATTGATTAAAGATATAAACTCACAAATTCAAGAAGTTCAACAAACCCCAAACAGGTGAAGTCCAAAACAAAATAAAAACAAACCAACAAATAAACAATAAAATCTCAGACTTAGGCACATCATAATCAAACAGTTGAAAACTTAAAGAGCAGATCTTACAAGCAACAGCAGAATACATTAAATACGTGGGGATAACATTATGAATTATAGCCAACTTCTTACCAGAAAAAATAGAGGCTTAGAAGCAATGGAATGACATCCATAAAAGGGATGAAAGAAAAAAGAAAAACTGTTAATCTAGAATTCTACCGTGTTTCCCTGAAAATAAAACCTAGCCGGACAATCAGCTCTAATGCATCTTTTGGAGCAAAAATTAATATAAGACCCGGTCTTATTTTACTATAATATAAGACCAGGTCTTATATAATAACATAATATAATATAATATAATATAGTATAATATAATATAATATTATAGTAATACTGGGTCTTATATTAATTTTTGCTCCAAAAGGTGCATTAGAGCTGATTGTCTGGCTAGGTCTTATTTTCGGGGAAACACAGTATATATCTAGCAGAAATAATCTTCAAAAATAAAGGCAAAACAAAGATATTTTTAGACAGATTAAAAAGTGAAAGAATTTGTCTCTTGCAGACTTGGACTGCCAAGAAATGTTAAAAAATGTTTCATGAGCTAAAGACAAAAGATACCAGATGGAACCTTGGGTCTACAGAAAAGAATGAAGAACACCAGAAATGGTAAATATCTGTATAAATATAGAGAAAATTTTTTGGTACCTTCACCTATGTATATACACACAGAACATTGACTATTTAAAGCAAAAATATTAATATATGTGAGGTTTACAGCATATATAGATGTAGAGTTTAAAACTATGAGATGCAAGAGGAGGGAAATGGAATTAAATTGTCGTAAGTTTTATACACTGAATTAGTATACTCTTATTTGAAGATAGGCTTTAATAACTTCACAATACATATTTTAAACTGTAGAGAAACTGAAAAATAACACAAAGAGGGGATAGTATAGAAACAGTATATTTGTCCATGTAGAATTAAGTGGTATAAAAATTGCCCTCCTGCTGTAAACAACTAGAAAATAGGATAAAAATATATGAAACAACTGTTTTCAGATATTGGACAATAGTCAATGCAGGGCGGTGATTCTTGAAAGAAGGAAAATAAATGACATGACCCTTATAAAGTGCCCCAGCATACTGCCTATGGGCACTTTCTAGGTTGCAGTACAGAGTAAGAAAACCCAAATAGAGCCCAGGAGAGTTTGGAGAAACTAAAGCAACAAGAATTTGTGGGGTAGAAAACTGGAGCGGAGGGAACTATACAAAAATCTACATAACTAAGAGGTCTTGGGAGAGCTATAGAGGGGTCCTCTAGAATTTTTGTTGAATATTCATCTACATATATAAAGTATGAAACTCCACAGTGGGGAAAGTCACAGTGAAAATTAGTACATTGAACAATTCTAGGAGCTCACAAGCACTGGGAATATTTTGTGTTTCTACTAGGCATAGTGAAGAGATGGTTTCACACATGGGGCGTTGATTGCCTAGAGGCCTTCAAGTGGAGTTAAATTAGCCACAGACTGAAGGCCTGTCTAAACCCACCCTAACAAACTTAAAAACAAATTTTGAAAATGTCAAATTTATTACAAATAACTCAACTGTGTGTCAAAACTAAGTCTAACACTCTTTAAATGAATACAGTAAAAACCAGCACCCAGCAATGAAGATGTCCAGCATCAAATAAAAGATTACTAGGGATACTAATGAAACAGGAAAATAACTCATAACCAGGAGAAAAACGAATCAATTGAAAGAGAACTAGAAATGAAGAATCATCTGAAATATTTCGGATGATAGAATTATCAGACAAGGATCTTAAAACAGCTATTATAAATGTGCTGCATATGTTGAAGAAGGTATAAGAAAACATGAGTATGATGAGAGAAATGAATGATAGAAAAAAGGACTCAAATGGAATAACTAGAGATGAAAAATACAATATCCAAAATGAAAACCAACCACTGGATGGGATTAACATCGTATTTGAGGAGAATACTGCAGAATTCTGCAGACACTGCAGAAGAAAAGATCATTGAACTTGAAGATATAGAAGAAACTTCAAAATGGAGTGCAAAGAGGAAGAAAGACTGCAATATTAATAGAACATCTATGGAACAGTATCAAGTTGTGTAATATATGTATAATTGCAGTCCTGGAAAAGAGAGAGAGGGTCGACAGAAAAATTATTTCAAGAAATAATGACTGAAAAATTTCCAAATCTGATGAAAACTACAAAGCTGCAGATCCAAGAATCTCAAGGAAATTAAGTAGAATGACCATAAATAAAATCTTACCTGGTTACATAGTAATCAAATTGCTGAAACTCGGTGATAAAAAGAAATTCTTAAAAGTAACTAGAGAAAAAAAGCACATTACTTAAAGAGGAACAAAGCTAAGATTAAAAACTATGCTAGTCAGAAGACAATGGAACAGTCTATTCAAAGTATTTAAAGAAAAATCAATACCGTCAACATAGAGTTTTACATTCAGTAAAAAATACTTTAAAAAATAAAGAATTCTTTCAGACTAACAAAGATGAGAGAATCTATTGCCAGCAGATCTGAGCTATAAAAAATGTTAAAGGAAGTTCTTAAGGAAAAAGGAAAATGATACCAGAAGGAAAGTTGAATGTATACATAGAGTTCCAGAAATAGCAATTATGCGGGTATATATTAAGGACATTTAATTCATTTTTAATCTCTTTAAAAGATCATTGATTGTATAAATCAAAAATAGTTGCAGCATATCTTAGGGGTTATGACATTTATAAGTGAAATATATGACAAAAATAGCACAAAGACTGAGAAGAGGAAAATGGAAGAATGCTATAGCAAGGTCTTTAGGTTAAGTGGTACAGTATTATTTGAAGATAGACTGTGTTAAATTAAAGATATAAATTGAAAATCCTATAGCAATGGCTAAAAAATAGTACAAAGCAGAAATAATACAAATAATAATGTAGTTAAAAGAATGTTTGGAGGGAAATTTATTGTATTAAATGCTTATATTGGAGTAGAAGAAAGGTCTCAAAATTAATGGTCTAAACCAGAGATCAACAAATTTCAGCCTATGGGTCAGATCTAGTCCAACATTTGTTCTTGTGTGGCCTGTGACCTAAGAATGGCTTTTACATATTGAAATGGCTGAAAAAGGATCAAAAGGAAACATTATTTTGTGACATGTGAATTCACGTTTGAATAGGAATTTCAAATTGCGTTTGTAGCCATAATATTTTCTTGGAACATAGTCATGCTCATTTGTTTACGTATTGTCTATGGCTACTTTCCTGCTATATCCACAGTGTAAGTATTTGTGACATACTGTATGGCCTGAGAAGCCTAAAATATTTACTTTCTGGCCCTTTATAGAAAACATTTGCCAACCTCAGGTATGGATCTATAGATATTAAAACAATAATGTGGGTGTATATTTCACTTTCACCACTTCTCTTCAAACATTGAACTCGTGGTCCTAGAAAGTATAATAAGCCAAGGAAAGGAAAATAGTAAAGCATAAAAAATTAGAAAAGAAGTAAAATTGTTATTTACATATGACATGATTGCGTACATAAAAAAGCCCTATGGAATCCACAAGAAATTCTAATAAATGAATATAGCAAAGTCAGTATACAAAAATCATTTGTTCTTTATACAAGCAATGAACTATTTGAAAAGTGAAATAAAAACTGTTATTTCTGGTAGCAGGAAAAATACCCATCAAGTACTTATGAATAAATCTAACTAAGGATATACTCTGAACACTGAAAGATAGAAAATGTTGCTGATGTAAGTTTAAAATGACTTAGAGGAATGGTGATATATCACATTAATGGGTTGGAAGGCTCAGTATTGTTAGGATAGAATTCTCTCTAGAATCTTCTGATCCATAGTCAGATGCGTTAGCCATTGCGCCACTGGCCCTATACTTGAATTCTCTCTAAATTGATTTATGTATGGATTCAATGAAATCATCATTAACATCCTAGTAGGCTTTGTTTGAAGAAATAGATAAGCTGATTCTATGAAATTATTCAAATGCAAAGGACTTAAGAATAACCAAAATAATTTTGAAAAAGGACAGAGTTGGAGGCCTTTTGTTTCCTGATACCAGGATTTTCCATAAAACTACAGTGTGCTGTTGGCATAAGAACAGACATATAGATCAATAGTATATAATAGAGGGCTCAGAAATGGATTCACACATTTTTGTACCAGAGTGCCAAATCAATCTAATGGGAGAAAGGAAGTTCTGGGCAAATCAGAATGTATGCTCACCCTATTCTTAAGGCAAAAAAGGAGCTGGATTAAGGTCAATTTCCTGTTTAAATGCTTGGCCTTTACAGGGAGAAGACACATGCCTAGAATAGGGGTGCGAGGGAGAAATTCCCTGTTGTCCGCAGGACCAAGAGGCTCACTTGACTTCATTAGCCTCATATGGTGATAAGAACGCGATTGCAGATACCTTACTGGAAAACCAAAGACAATTGCAAAAGAAATCCAGCTTATGCAAAGAGATTTAAGCAATCAATTGTCTGCTCATAGGTTTGTTTTAGTAACTATTACTTCAGATGCATGAATGTGTAATAGCTTTAAATTTCAATTACTTTTGATCTTGAGGGACAAATAATACATCTTATATCCTTTCATAAGTCACATAAAATGTAGCAGTGTTCTATCATTTTTTTTTATTTATTTTTTTTTTTTTAAAGATTTTTTTTATTGGGGAAGGGGAACAGGGCTTTATTGGGGAATGGTGTGTACTTCCAGGACTTTTTTCCAAGTCAAGTTGTTGTCCTTTCAATGTCAAGTTGTTGTCCTTTCAATCGTAGTTGTGGAGGGCGCAGCTCAGCTCCAGGTCCAGTTGCCATTGCTAGTTGCAGGGGGCACAGCCCACCATCCCTTGCGCGGGAGTAGAAATGGCAACCTTTTGGTTGAGAGGACGGCACTCCAACCAACTGAGTCATCTGGGAGCTCAGTGGCAGCTCAGCTCAAGGTGCCATGTTCAATTTTAGTTGCAGGGGGCGCTGCCCACCATCCCTTGCGGGACTCGAGGAATTGAACTGGCAACCTTGTGGTTGAGAGCCCACTGGCCCATGTGGGAATCGAACCGGCAACCTTCGGAGTTAGGAGCAGGGAGCTCTAACCGCCTGAGCCACCGGGCCGGCCCCTATCATTTTAAATAGGGAATTCAGATATTAGCACAATGAATTAACATAACAAATTGGATTGATTAAATGAGGTTAAAGAATAAAAGAGCTATTTCTTGTTTACTACCACTTGTATTAGTCATTATGGAAAACACATTTTTTCTTATATAGGAGAAGAAATGGTTTCTAACTTCAAGGTAAACAGTGGTAAGTTGAATACTGTTTTTAAAAAATATTTCCTTATATAATTTTCTATAGTCTTCATGTTTTATATATCAGTATATTGAAGAAAAATTTTTATATGATATTTTATGTTAATTGTTTTTATCCTTTTTCATTGTTCTGATTGAGTGTTTTTCTGCTCTCTTGTCTTCTAATTCTTATTTGATCCTTTGCTTGATCTAATCTTCTGTTGATTTTTTTCTAGTGTATTTCTGACTAGTTTTTTTTTTTTTATGGTTTCTGTGTCCTTCTTTATGCTTCCTATCTCTTTGTTGAAGTTCTCACTAAATTTCTTAAGCATTTTTATAACCAGTGTTTTGAACTCTGTCTCTGGTTGGTTGGTTCCCTCTTTCATTTAGTTCTTTTTCTGGAGGTTTCTCCTGCTCTTTTATTTGGAACATGTTTGTTTCCTGGGTATGGCTGCCTCTCTGTGTTTGCTTCTATGCATTAGGTAGATCTCCTGTGTCTCTCAGCCTTCACCGGGTGGCCTTATGTAGTATGTGTCCTGTGTGGTCCAGTGGCGCAGTCTCCCTGATCACCTATGTTCCAGGAGTGTCCTCATGTGGGTTGTATGTATTCTCCTGTTGTAGATGAGCCTTGATTGCTTTTGGAGAGTCTGTGGGTGGGAATTGACTCCCAGGCTGTCTGACTGTGAGGATTGGCTATGGCCACACAATGTATGAGCTGCTGTGTCGGGGGGTGGGGGTGGTGACCTCTCAGAGGGGCGTCTGCCCCTGTGGGCTCTTGTGCCTGTAAAAACCACCCTTTGGGTGTGTCACTTGTGGGGCTAGCCAGGTAATGCTCTGGTGTGGCCTGGAGTTGGCCTCTGGGTGTGTTGTTTCTTTTTTTCTTTCTTTTTTTTAAAATTAAAGTTTATTGGGGTGACAATTGTTAGCAAAGTTACATAGACTTCAGGTATACAATTCTGTATCACATCATCTGTATATCACATTGTGTGCTCACCACCCAGAGTCAGTTCTCTTTCCATCACCATATATTGGATCCCCTTAACCCTCATCCACCACGCCCCTCCCCCCTTAGCCTCTGGTAGTGGGTGTGTTGTTTCTGGTGCCTCTTGGGAGGGGCGCCCGTGCATGCCAATTTCAGCTTTGTCTCTGACCAGCCTGGGGCTACCTGGTAGGAGCTACAAAGCTATATGCAGTGGGTTACTGCCTGTGTAGACCTCAAGGCATGTGGGGGTGGCCTTGCTATGAACCAAGCTCAGCTTCTACCAGTATTGGGCCCGGGGCAGCTTAGCAAAAGGCCTTGGGCACCTCTAGGCCTGTTGCCACCTGCTGGCTGCCTGTAAGGCTCTGCCACCAAAAGAGCCTCCTTTGGTGTTTGGGCCAGGCTGGTTGACCCAGTGTTGACAGTGCCCCCGGCAGTGCCCAAATTGGGTAGGGCAGAGCCCTGGGGAGTCACCAGGGTGGGTCTAGTGGTTTTCCCAGAGTTAATGCAGATTCAGTTCTTGCACCAGTGCTGAGCCTGTGGCCATTTCACAAAATGCACAGAGAACACCATGACCAGCTGCCGTACATCTCTGGGAGCTGCCTATGAAAGGCTGCCAGCAAGCTGGGGCTGACTGCCCACCACCAAAATTTTTCCATGCCACCTCAGGCTGTCCGCTGCTGTAAAATCCTCGCACAGCTTGCGGGGTGGGCTGGCCCTTCAGGAGCTGAGAGTGCCCCCTGGTGATGCTGCACTAGCTGGGCAGGGCAGGGTCCCAGGAAATCACCGGTGTGGGGTGTGTGTGGCGTTCAGCAGGCCAGTGTGGTCTCAGATTTGGCCCTGTGGGGGAGGGGTCAACACAGGAAAAATGGCACTTGCCTGTGGGCTACATGTAAAGCAGGATAATGGAGGCTGTTTCTGTAGCCCTCATCCTGTAGCCACACAGCTCAGTCTTTCCCTCCGTGTCTCTGGCACCTCTCAAGTTGCTGCCCCTCCGCTGGAGCCCAGGGTGAGTGCTTGCAAGTGAGTGAGTCTATGCAGGGGCCCTTTAAGTGGATGTCTGGGTTTCCAGCCGCCTTCTGTCTCACTAGATTGGAGGGACAAAATCCTCGCTGATTTTCATTGCCAGATGTTGTAGGGACTCCTCTTCCCAGCAAGGACCCCTGGGTTGGGGATCCTGGTGTGGAGCTTGGACTCCTCAGTCTTCATGGGGGTGCCTCTACCATTGAGGTGTCCTTCCTGATGCTCAACCACTACCTGTGTGTTTGGAGTAGGCCCGTTTCATGTCTCTGTCCCTCTTACCAGTCTTTACGTGCCCTGCTCTTTATATCCTTAGATATAGGGGTTCTGTTCAGCTAATCTTCAGATGATTCTAGAGGTTGATTGTTGTGTGATTTAGTTGTAATTTTAATGTGGTCATGGGAGGTGGCAGGCACAGTGTTTACCTATTCCACCATCTTGACTCTCAACTCTTAACATTTTTTGAGTATTTCCTCTGTGCCCATTTCATAAACACTGTTACGCAGGGATTGATGTTATTCTCATTCGACAGATAAAGAAACTTAATCCTCACTTGACGTGTAAAGAAATTTAGTTTTTTATTATGGATGTTTTCAAAATATACTGAAAACGAAAGAATAGTGTAATGAACCTCAAGTAACTAACACCTAGCTTCAATAATTTCAAGTTTACATTTTCTAGTAAGTTACAGAGTAGGGTTTTAACCCACATCTTTCTTACTCCAAAACCCATGCTTTTTATTACAATCCTGTCTGCCTTTTCATTTTATCCTTTGATGCTATTGAGTAATTTTATGATGCTTAGTGTTTTTGGTAAAATAGTCATGGAAAGGCATTATAACAGTGAGTTTTTAGGTTAGTAATAAGATGGAGAAAGCACTCTCTTTTAACTACATATATTTTGTAATAAGCATTTTTTAGTTGCAGTGTTCTGCAAAGACAAAACCTGCTGATACAGTTCATCCTGTTTTATAAATCTTTGACCCATTCATCAGACTCTGACCACTCTAAAGATAAGGAATTGTGGTTGTATTGGTCTTTCTGACCGAATTGCCTTCTGCAGATTGAGAAATTGTATAATTATTAACTCCAGTAATGGATATGTACTTGCAAGTTTCATCTGGTATCTTAATGAGCTTTAAACCCTCTGAGTACACCCAAAACATATCTCGAATCATTGAAATATATGAGTTTTTTATAACTTAACTCTTCGGTCTGTGTGTTTTTGCTCTGATAAATAATTTTGTTTTCCCTCACCACATCCCATTCCCCCCACCCCCCACCCCATTCATACTCCCTATAAATCAGAGCATTTAGTAGAAGCAGCTTTAGGTACAAACACTTTTTAAAGAATTACTGTTTTGAATTAACAGGACCATACTTCTTAGTTATTTTTATTTATTTATTTATTTATTTTTTTGGTAATGGGTGTCCCACACTTACATGGGTATATGTTTAGACAAACATATTTAAAAAAAGGCACACTGAAGTAATTATCATACACAAATAACCTGTGTTTTATAGAGCTTTTGTTTTTTTCAGACATCTCTTATCCTGGGAGATCCTCTCTGAACTCTCAGGACTGCTTTGTGTCACCCCTGTGAGTCTCACCATCTTCCGCTGTCTGGAGAGCACACAGAGCTCTGAATCTTAGGGATATGCTGCTGCATAGCCTCATGGCCGCAGAACCATAAACCACACCAAACTTGATTGAATCCAAGGACTCTGTAATATAGTCTGCATAAAGAGTCATTTAGTCAGATTTTTCCCTTCAAGAAAGAGGCTAAATAAAACTTTTATTTTTTAAATTTTTTTATTGGGGAATATTGGGGAACAGTGTGTTTCTCCAGGGCCCAACAGCTCCAAGTCATTGTCCTTCAATCTAATTGTGGGGGGCGCAGCTCAGCTCCAAGTCCAGTCGCTGTTTTCAATCTAGTTGCAGGGGGCGCAGCCCACCATCCCATGCGGGAATTGAACCAGCAACCTTGTTGTTCAGAGTTTGCGCTCTAACCCACTGAGCCATCCAGCCGCTCCTCCAGAAGCTCAGTGGCAGCTCATTGTCTTCAATCTAATTGTGGAAGGCACAGCTCACTGGCCCATGTGGGAATTGAACTGGCAACGCTGTTGTTGCGAGCTCACGCTCTAACCAACTGAGCCATCCGGCTGCCCCTAAATAGAACATTTTTAAAACTCTACTGTGATTGTGTCAAACATAATGTACTAGAAATATGTCTGGTGTTAGGGAGAGTGGTTGGTTCACTATAGATCGGTAAAGCATAATTGGATATTTAGTAGTTAAATTAATGGGATTGGATGAAATTCTGTAGAGTTGTGTGGAATGAAAAGAAGAGATGGCCCAAGGAAGAAATGATAAAGAAAAATTGGAAAGGTAAAAGAAAGAGTTAGGAAAGAGGTGTGTTCTAGAAACTCAGGAGAGTTTCACAATTGGAGTAGTCAAGTGCTGTATTTATTTGATAATTTGGACTTCGCTGTTGTCTTCATAGAGATGGGAAATAGAAATCAGATTGCAGGACATTTAGGAGAAAATGTTAGGTGAGGACACAGGTTCAATGAATGTTGTACACTCCCCTTAATTTGGAGTTTACCTGTAGTAGCCCTGTCCCTTGGGTAAGGCAGCTTAGGCTGCTTTCCTGAATCCTGTGTTGTGGGAGAAGAGGGATAACTCAGGGGCTATACTGAACTTTTTTCTGAATATTATTTAAATTCAGTTTTAAAATTTTGTCACTAACCATAGCCCAAAGAGCCTATGAAATTGCAGATGATGGGCAGCCCCACTTTGGTTGAGTTGCTCCAGGGTTCTCCCTTCCAGGGACACCCCTGCATTTCAGCCTGTGGTAGCTCAATATTACTGTTTTGTCATTGTCATTTTCTCTCTCCCACTGCACTATTAAAGCTCCTTGTTATTATATTGAATTCCCAGTATCTAGCATAATGCCTGGCACATGGTATTGAGTAAATATTTGTTACATGAATGATTGAATGAATAAACCAATAATTACCTGTCTTTTAAGCACAAAAGATTTCTAATTCAGTGGTCTCAGAGAATGAAAGAAACAGAATGTTTCAAAAAGCGGATTTGATAAACAGTTTCAAATGGCAGTCAGACAAGGATTGAAAACAAACCTTTGGATTTGGCTGTTAAAGGTCATTGGTTTCTATGGTAAAAAGCGTTATAGCAAAATGATTAGAGTAAGAGCCGTATTTAATTGGGCTTTAGAATACATGGAAAGTGAGAACAAAAAAAACAACAGAATTTTGGTTTTGTTTTTGTTTTTAAAGATTTAACACTAAAGGGAAGAAACCATTGGAGAGAAACCCAAAGATTTGAGACAGGGAAGTTCATTATCATAGTAAGTTTATGCATTTGATTTGAATATACTAAGTATTCCCACCTACATGTCAGGATAATATATTTCTTGCTCTTCTACTTGTTTTTATTATTATTATTATTATTATTTTATTATTAGTTTCAGGTGTACAAAATAATGTAATAGTTAGACAATTATACCCCTCACAAAGTAATAACCCCTCTCCCCCAATCTACTACCCCCTGACATCGCATATAGCTATTACAATTCCACTGACTCTATTCCTTATGCTACACTCCACATCCTGTGACTATATATATATTAAATTATAGTTGACATTCATTGTTATTCAGCGTCAGCTCCAGGTGCACAGCGCAGTGGTCAGGCATCTGCACCGTCCCTGAAGTGGGCTCCCTGATAAGACTGTTGTAAAGATTTTGTAGTGTATTTGATGGATACTTGTCTTCCATTTGGTTTTGATACCTTATCTTTTGAAATTGAAGGTTTTTGCTTTGCTGTTTGGGGTCCTCTAGTGGCCAATCTAATAATGATATAAATAGTAAAACATTAATTAGATCTTATATACCATTCCTTATGCTGGTTATTCTTTCTGTAAGGATTAGATGAGGGTGGGGTATGTGGTCATAGCAGCTAGTGTTGCTTCATCCTCTTTGATTGTTATGGGTCAAAACTTGACACTTAAACTTACTATGCCTTTGTTTCCTTGGTAATAGTTCCTTATTATTAACTGAACATTGCAGTATATCTCTGTTTTAGCTGCTAATACATTCATAGCTGCAGTGTTAGATTTAGGCCCATTGTTATACAACTATTGGAACTTCATATTTAATTTGAAGATTTTGAAAGAAAAGCCTGAATTACCAAATAAATAAGATTTGATTATTATGAAAATAATGCACATTCATTATTCATCACGATCAAACTTTTAAAATATAGAAATTTAAAAAAATTATCCTCAATGTTGCTTCTCAATGTTTTTTTCCTAGGATTTAAAAAATGTTTAAAATATTTCTGAACAATATAAGGAACATCTCTGTAAAAATATAAAACATATTCAGTACAGTGGAAGCCCTTTGTGTACCCTTTACCTATCACATCCCCATACCTCCCTCCCAAAGGTAACCACCATCCTGAATTTGGTATTTTATTCTCAGGCACATTTTAAAACTCACTATATTGATATAATAAGTTATGTATTCTTCAAATTGCTTCTTTCATTTAAAGTTATGTTTGCAAGATGTATCCATGTTGACACGTAACTCTTGGTCACTTATTTTTGCTGCTATATGCGTAATCTTTCTCTGAATGTTCTGTGATTTATCCATTCTCCTCTTCATAGACTTTTAGGTTCTAAATGTTTTGCTTATAGTCTCTCATGATCATTCTTGTACATGTTTTCTTATGTACATATGTGCAAGAGTTCTCCAGGGCAGAAGCTCAGACACGAAATTATTTGGTTGTGTGGGTGTGCATCTCAGCTTTACCAAACTGGTTTTCAAAGTGCTGTTCCTATTTACTGTTCTACCAACAGTGTAAGAGTTCCCCAGTCTAGGGTGTTGTTAAACTGCTTAAATCTCGTACCAGTCCTGTGGATATGAAACAGTGTTTCTTAAAAACAACAACAAAAAAACACTTGTATTATGGGATATCTAAAACATGTACAAAAGTAGAGTGAGCAGTGTAGTGACCCACTATGCATCCCGTCACCCTGCCTCAGTGGTTATCAACACGTGGCCCATCTTGTTTCATCTATACCCTCACTCCCTCTCCCTGCCCAGTGTTTTAAAGGAATCTGAGATGTCACACCATTTTATCTGCAAATACTCATTATGCATTTCTAGCACATAACTCTTTCATACAGAGCCTCACTAACATTGTCGCATGAAAAGAATAGCAATCTCTTAATGTTATAAAATATCAGTCAAAGTTTTAGTTTCTCTAATTGGCTTATAATATTTTTACATTTGTGTCTTCAAATCAGGATCTAAGTAAGATCCATACATTGTAATTGGTCTCAATCGACAGATTCCCTCTACTCTCCCTGACATGTACCTTGAGATGTTAGCTGCCATTAATGATCATTGCCTAGAAAACCCACTAACTTATCAGGAGTGGCAAAATGGTGCTATTCTATCATTCCTTTTTTGTTTGTTTGTTAATTATCAGAAGACCTCTATAAAGAGAGATTGCCTCTCATCGAATAGTTGGTCATCTTGAAATCCTATTAGTAAAGAAAGAATAAATCTTCTTTCCTTTCATTCACCAACTTTTAAAGCAATTATTTAGTCACCTGGTATCCTACAAAGGTGATCATTGAGTGAGTTTGTTTTAGTTATCCTAATGAACTCATGGGTTTAAATATATTTGATGTGTTCCAATCCCTGTAGTAATCATTCCTATTGATACTCAGATTGCCCAACTTTGACCAGTGGGAGCCTCTTTAAGTTGGCTCCTGAGTTCTTTGACACAGCTCTACTGTGTTTCCCCAAAAATAAGACCTAGCCGGACAATCAGCGCTAACGCGTGTTTTGGAGCAAAAATTAATATAAGACCAGGTCCTATACTATATTATATTATATAAGACCAGGTCTTATACTATATTATGTTATATAAGACCAAGTCTTATACTATATTATATTATATAAGACCAGGTCTTATACTATATTGTTATATAAGACCGGGTCTTATATTAATTTTTGCTCCAAAACACGCATTAGCGCTGATTGTCCGGCTAGGTCTTATTTTCGGGGAAACACGGTATTAGTCTTTGATAGTTTTCTTGCTTTTTGGTCTGATGAGATATTTCGGGTTCATCTTGTGCATTTCCTACCCCAGACCCCAAATCAGCCGTTTCTCTGAGGAGTCCTGGTCACATAGCCCCCTCTGCCTAACACATGTCGAAGTTCCAGTCTCTCAGAAGGACAGCAAGAATCCTCATAACAGTGTTTACATAGACAGTTTAGGTACAGCCAGCTATTGTTATCAAGGAATAGTGTGAACCCTCCTGAAATCTAAATTCACGAATGCCAGCCTAGGGCCCACCTTACAAGCAGGCCTTTTTAAGGACAGTGGTCTCAGGCCTGCTCTTGTTAATTCTTTTCTGCACAGATGCCTATTTGACTTTTGTGGCAATAAGAAGTAGCAAGTTGGATAAGGAGTCAGGAGTTCAGAGGAGAGGTTGTGATGGAGACATATGTGTAGTAGTCGTTAGCGTATGGAAGAGGTTTAGAGCTCTGAGACTGAATGTACTCACCTGGGGCGTGAGCACAGAAGGAGATCCAAGTACCCCAGTCGCAAGGCCTTAATCAGACCAGGGTCTTTCCTAACTGCCTTTGCAGATGCTCTTTCTTTTGTTTAAATGCTCTTAGCCACAGTCTGGCCTTCCGTACTAGCATCCTTTTCCCAGTAGATTATCGTCTCCTGTTCATAGCTTATATAGTATCTATTATGTTATTTTGAAACTTTCACTCTTTCTCTCTATTTTTTTTTTAAAACCAGGCTGACAGTTTTCTTAGGCCAAGAACCGTCTGTTTGTCCTTGTAGCACTGTTAAAATAGTTTTCAGGAAACTCTAGGAATAGATCTATTTAATACATACTTTTTGAAAGTCAGTTATTGTCAAGTAAATAGTGGTATGATTATTTTTAGCTCAGTAGTTATGATGCGTATATCAAGTGCCACAGTTAATGAAAAAAGTTTAAATTATAATGAATTTCTTTTATCTGTATTTTACAAAATGACTATTCTCAATCTTTCTATTTGTGTTTTAGAGAAGATTAAAGAGTACAGAAGCAATGAATGATTATGCTAACAGATTGGAATGACGATAGATAATATGTGTATAGTCACTTGTACATTTTGAAGAGAGCCCCAGTTCTTTATTTTTCTCTCCCATCTGGTTTGAGCCTTCTGTTTTGGTCTTGGGAATTGAGTTAACATGTGAAGGAAGGAGGTCCTGAAATAATCTATGTAGTAAAGAAAACAGGAAATTTAAAGATGACTAATACAATTAAACAAATGCCTTTCCCCCCTTCTTTACTAACTTGTTATTTAACTGGTGCAAGTTTATACAACACAAGAAATTAACATACTAAGAATTTATTTACTCATTTGCTGTTAGTATACTTATCTTCATTTTCTTTAAAGAGAGTTTTTTTATAGTTATCTAATTTAATTTATTAAAGAGAATCTTTACATGAGGATTTTTTGTGGATATTTTGACTTCTCTTTGTGATTTCTTGTATATTTATGAATTTATAGTTAGAATATCAGTATGAATTATCTCTATTGTGTTTTTGATTGTCTATATTATATTTCCTTTTTATATTAAGTTAATATCAATATGTAAAAATCTACTGACAAAATACTCAGTTTAGATTTTTCATTTTTTTCAGAAACCATGAGTAGAGGATCTGAAGTCCACATTTTTTGGGGTGCTCCAATTGGTCCGTTGAAAATGACGGTATCACGGGAATCAACTTCTTTAATGTCCACTGCTGAACCCTGGAAAAAAATTCAGCTCTTATGTAATCCACATTCTTTACATCTGAAGAATGAAAAATGCAAGCACAAAAATCTTGGAGATTATCAAGTCCTGGAAGCTCCTGGCCCTCCAGATCCTCTTAATGGTCATTTTTTAGCAAACTCCATGAATAGATCTGTTCATGTGAAACATGACTTTATACATTGCATTTCTGAAACACAGACTATAAAATTCCAGAAGAGTCATCCCATAAGGATGAGTGATATAACTAACTCTGATGTGCAAATATGTGAACTTAAGGGCAGAGTTCAGTATTTAACTGAAGAAGAAAATTATCAAAAGCTTTCCAGTGAAAATAAGAAAACCACAGATGAACAGCATAAAGATCAATCAAATATATGTGGTCAAAACGTCCAAAAAAATTCCTTTCAGTTAGACCATAAGTGTGCAGCTATACTGGATTTGGTCTGTAGTACTGAACAGATTAATATCGGGCCAGGAGCTATGGAAACAAAGTGTGTAACAACAGAACATCATGAAATACAAAACCAGTGTCTGGAGGTCTTCTCCTCTAATACAGCAGATAAGCCAAGGTCTGAAGGAGCAGTTAGGAAGGTCTCAGACCTTAAGGTATCTACTGATACTGAGTTTCTCAGTATAATGACCTCCAGCCAGGTTGCTTTTTTCTCTCACAGGAAGCATAAAGGGGAAATTTCAATGAATAAAGGGACCATAAACATGGAGATTGAACCAAAAGCAAGTCATGGGGAAATGAAAATACCTGAAGATAATTTGATTCAGCCGAATGATGATCTTGCAGAAGGATACGAAAGTGGACAAAACCAAGCACATTCCCTTGAACTTTTTAGTCCTGTCTGTCCTGAAACAAAAAGTAGCCATAGTCACATAAACTCTGATAAAGGTCTCAGAGAAAATATAGGATCTCAAGAACTTTTCAGTTTGAAAGATAAACTGCCACCAAATGAGATATGTATTGAATCATATAGCTCAGGGATACTGTGTTCCCAACTAAATACCTTCCACAAACATTCTAGCAAAAGAAATGGGTCCCCTGAAGATAAATTGGGCCATCCTAAAGCTCTCTCTAAAGTCCTCCAAGTATCTAAGAAAATTAAGTTGGTTTCTAATGCAGCAGATCCTGCTGTAGCAAGGAACCAGAGGAATGTGTTTGGATTTAAGGGTATTAAAAAAACATCATTGATAAAAAACTGTGATTCTGAAAGTCAGAAGTATAATTGTTTAGTCATGGTGTTATCTCTATGTCACATGAAAGAAATAACTATAAAATCTGGACCAAATTCTGGCTCTCAAGTGCCTTTAGCAACGATTGTGGTAATTGACCAATCAGAAATTAAAAAGAAGGTTTTTCTGTGGAGGACTGCCGCATTTTGGGCACTTACAGTGTTTCTTGGAGATATAATTTTACTCACAGGTAAGGTCAACATGGTATAGCGAATGTTTATTTTATAAGCTGTAGGCTTTTTCCCCCTCCCACTTGAGGACTCTTTTTTCCCATTGGCCCGTCTGGGCACCAGCATGCTCTGTCCCTTGCTGGCACCTGTGTTGGCTCCTTACCATTGCCCAGTGTCCTATGCATTGCCCTCCTTTCCACTCATCTCCCTCAGAAACCTTCCCCGTGCCCTCCTATTCATTCACTATGTTAGCTTTCAAGTCATACAGTCAGGCTGGCTCTTTGTTTTCTTACGGTTTTGTCTGCCTTATTTTTAACTCCTTTCTTTAACTATATTAGCATTTTATGATGAAAGGACAGTGTTTCTACTACTTCTTAATAATGCCATGTATATTACATTCTTATTGAGGGAACAGATACAGAATTTCTTCTATTGCATTTTAAAATTATTGAAATTATATTAATCACGTTTGGAAATATGGAAATGAAAACTGATATCATACCAACCTCATATAACCACCAGTAGAGTTTTAGAGTGTTAACTTCCAGTAATCTTCCCTGTGCCTCCTTAAAATGTACATACATGCATACATACAAGCTGAAACTTATTGGGAATTTACTTTGTGTCAGACCCTGTTGTAGACTTTTCATGTATATCAACTCTTTACCCTGGAGTCCTGAATTCGTACTCTTACCATATAGTTGTAATCATACAAAGGTTTTATCTTGCTTTTTCACCTGACATAAGAAATTTAACATTGTGTTACATTTCTTTATTGACTTAAAATCAATACATGGTATTAGAGCAGAGATACCATTTATTTTAAGGCTGAATCCCAGACTGGAAGGAAGTTGATTAAGCTTAATAACATATATAAAGAAAGAATATGATAGAGGAGAGGTGGAGGTCAGCCTTAAAAGCTTAGAAATAGAAAACACCAAGGCAATCATTGGTAGTTCCTACCAAATGGTTTGCTGGAGGATTGAGAACCTTAGCCAATATACCTTCGTATTTGTGTAAGATTGTCAGGTGCAGTCTCTGATACAGAGGTAAGTAACTAACAGAATCGCATCCCGCTGGCAATATCATCTTATTTGCCGGCAAGTCAATTCACCTAATTCCTTATGCTCAGATTCAGTGCTCACTGAGCAGCCCTTTGATCATGACTTGGCTTCCCAGGTGTAGAACTGCCTACAAGGTGAGAACAGGCTGTGAGTATTGTTACTTTGGTAATTAATGCTTCATTGTAAATTTTTAAAAAACGTGTTCTGTTTTTGTTGTTTGTCTCATTAACTGGTTTAATGTGAGCTTCCAGTTGCAGAGCTGAAATCTATTTTTGGCATGCCGGCAAACTCAGGTTCCCCAAACTGTAAAGAGAGGGCTGGAGCCTGGACAAGGTTATTTTACTAAGACAATTAACTATCACTTGTGTGAGCCTCAAGAGAGGCCTTTCCCAGCAGATGGAAACTCAGCCTTGCCACCTCTGTATTTTTCCTGGTGTCCATACAGTTGTCAACTGTAGGTAACATTCTATTAAGTGACTTTACTACAGTTCACTTAACCATTTTCTTTTTATAGGATACTTCGAATATTTCTGTGAGCACCTGTTTATAAATATATTTTTTTTTCTGTTTTGCCTTATTTCCTTACGAAAAAAGGTATCCACTTCACCAATTTCTGAATAAGTTTCTTTTGTTTATGTGGAATAGATGGAAACTTTATGGAAAAAAGAGAAATCTACTTTTCCATTGTCCCTGTTAAGTAGTGAAATTACATTTACATAGGCATTTATGGATGAAATTCCATTGTAACTAATAGCATCCAATTGTACATTATTCTTTCTCTGTGTTGGATATCTCATGCTACCTGGTAATTATACACCCCAAACTGAAAAATTCTATGTAATAAATGTATGCCAGGTCACGTTCCATTCAGTAACACAATGATGTTTTGCTATTACTCGTATACTTTAGCAATAGAACGAAAATATACTGTAGGCAAGGATTGTCTAAGGGAGATGACTGACTAGAGTTAAGAGAGAAGAGGACCTGGAACTTAACTGTGGGAAACCACAGTGTTTAAAGAACAAACAGAAGAGGAGCTGGGGCCTGTCAGTGGTGGGCAAGAGAACCAGGGGGCAAGGCTGGGCTATCCATTGCCCTGCACCCTATCGCTAATAATTAACACATCACTCATCGACATAGGTTGTACAGTCTAGTTTTCAGAGGGCTCTCCTTGAAATTTCTTATCTGTTCTTTTCTGAAGAGCAGGCATTCTGAAAGTCAGATTGTGAAAAGCCTTGAATGCTGTGCTAGCTACTCTTGGCCAGGAGCCCACTGAGTGTTTTATAAGCAAGTCAACAACACATCACATTAATGTGCCTGATAAATCGCTCATTAGCACTGTGGGACATGGATTGGAGGTGTGCGGAGGGACCTGCTAACAGAGAGGGGAATGCATGATGTCAGTGGTAGCAGTGCCAGGGCTGTGGGCGGAGTCAGGAGGCCGAGTCAGCAGGTAAGGCTGGTGACAAAGGTGGGAAGGGAGAAGAGAGGCAGAAGTTCAGGGTGATTTCACATTTTAATTTACCTGGCTAGCAGCATAGTGCTAATAAATGAGATGTGTAATAGGAGAAGAAAAGCAGGTTTGAGCAATGCTGAGTTTGGGGAGCCAATAGAAAATACAGTCAGGAATGTCCATTAGGCAGTTCTGGATAAATGGGTTTGAAGCTGAGAAGCGGTCTGGGATATAAATTTGGAAATACTTGGGATTTATGCATCCTTGTTTTTCTTTCTTATTATCTCAAAATTATTTTGCTACTGTTAGTATAGCTGTATACCTCTAACATTTTATACACTGATAATATCCCGCCTGAGATCAATCTCTCTTAGTTTTTGCTAAACTTAGGATTCTTTCTGCCTGTTGGGGTGTTTAGTTCCACTAAAGGATTCTTCTCTCTCGTAGATCGTACAGTGCTTTTCTTCCCCCATTGGAAAGTGTTCCTTATGTCTAAAGTTTTTCCCTTTTAATATCCAGAGAAGATGATTACCATGCTATTTAGAGAAAAATAATCAAAGTTCTTTAAGAATGCCTTAATTATATTCATCTGTTTATAGCAGAAGGGACAAATGCGTGCCAAATATTTTTACTCCTCTAGGCACTACTGCTTTGGAACCATTATTTTGCTTCTTGGCCCTGAATGATTTCCTTTCATCAGAAATATACATTATAACACTGTCTTATGTAAATAAAAGCCACTAAACTGTTCTCTATGGAGCAGTGAGCTTCTACATTGATATTGTTTGAATATATAGAAGCAATTTAAAAATTTTTACCTAGCTACTCATACATACCTAGATTCAGATTTTGGATTTGCTATATTATCATTTTGTGCTGTTAGGCAGATCATTTAACATATTTGAATTTTAGTTGCCTGATAATGTGGGAAGCATGCATTTTTCAGTGTGAAGGAATTTATGGCATGATCAGACTTTTGTTTTTCCCCTTCTAGATGTAACTATTCACGAAGATCATTGGGTTGGTGAGACAATACTGCAATCAACATTTACCAGTCAGTTATTAAATCTTGGGAGTTATTCATCTGTCCAGCCTGAAGAATGTAAGACACATTTTAAATGCAGTAATTTCTTAGTATTTAAAGTATATACTCATTAGAAAAAGCTAGAGTTAAAATGGTAATTTTACAGAATGTTTTCTAAACAAGTTTGCTGGAGAGTATTGTTTTATTTTATTTAGTAAGAATGAAAATAGCTTTTACAAAAATGAACTACACTGTAAATTATAGGTATTTTAAGAAATATTGGGGTTCATGTTTCATTTTCTTATTTTTCTTAGAGAGTCACTATAATGGTGGTTCTTAACCTTTTGGGGAGTCATAACTTCTTTAAGAAGCTATGGGCCATTTCTCCAGAAAAATGGACTTAAGTAGATAGACACAAAATTTTGCATATAATACCAAGTGGTTCCATGGACTTCCAAAGTTCTTTTGTGGAATATTTGAGCCTCTGATTAAGAATCCTTGAGGTAATTAAAAAAAAAAAGCATGAATCTTATAGTCAGGCAGTTATAGTTTGAATCCTTGTTCTATCTACCACTGCTAGGAAAAACTACTTTCCTTCTATGACATCCAATTTTGCTTTTTTGTCAAATTTTATTAAATTTATTGGGGTGACTGATTAATAAAATTATATAGGTTTCAAATGTACCATTCCATAATACATCATCTGTATTGCATGGTGTGTTCACTACCCAAAGTCAAATCTTCCATCACCATATATTTGATCCCCTTTACTCTTTTCTACCCCTCCACCCCCTTACCCTCTGGTGACCACCATACTGTTGTCTGTGTCTATGAATTTTTGTTTGTTTGTTTGTTTGTTTGTTGCTTTCAGTTTTATATCCCACATCTGAGTGAAATTGTATGGTTCTTGACATTCTCCCTCTGACTTATTTCGCTTAGCATGATATTCTCAGGATCCATGCATGTTGTTGCAAATGGCAGCCTTTAATCTTTTTTTATGGCTGAGTAATTTTCCATTGTGTATATATACCACATCTTCTTCATCCAGTCATCTATTGAAGGACATTTTGGTTGTTTCCATGTCTTGGCCACCGTGAATAATGCTGCAGTGAACATAGAGGTGCTTATATCATTACAGATAAATGTTTTCAGATTTTTTTGGTAGCTACTCAGAAGAGGGATTGCTGGGTTGTATGGTAATTCTATTCTTAATTTTTTGAGGAACCTCCACACTGCCTTCCATAGTGATTGTATCAATTTACATTCCCACCAGCAGTGTATGTATGAGGGTTCCTTTTTCTCTACAACCTCTCCAACACTTGTTATTACTTGTCTTGTTGATGATAGCCATTCTAACAGGTGTGAAGTGGTATCTCATTGTGGTTTTGATTTGCTTTCCCTTATAGCTAATGAGGTTGAGCATCTTTTCATATATCTGTTAGCCAATTGTATGTCTTGTTGGGAGAAGTGTCTGTTCAGGTCCTCTGTCCATTTTTTATTTGCATTGTTTTTGTTGTTGAGTTGTATGAGTGAGTTCTTTATATATTTTGGATATTAGCCCCTTATCGGAGGAGTTGTTTGCAAATATCTTCTCCTATTTGGTAGGTTGCCTCTTTGCTTTGTTGATGGTTTCATTGGCTGTGCAGAAGCTTTTTCGTTTGATATAGTCCCATTTGTTTATTTTTGCTTTTATTTCCCTTGCCTTTGAGGTCAAATTCATAAAATCCTCTTTAAGACCAAGGTCCATAAGTTTAGTACCTGTGTATTTTTAAGTGTATTTTATTGTTTCAGGTCTTATATTTAGGTCTTTGATCCATTTTGAGTTTATGGTGACAGATAGCAGTCTAGTTTCATTCTTTTGCACACGGCTTTCAAATTTTCCCAGCATCATTTACTGAAGACGCTTTCTTTTCTCCATTGTGTTTTTGGCTCCTTTGTTGAAAATTGTCTGCCTGTGTCCATACACATGTAGGTTTATTTCTGGGTTCTCAATTCTATTCCATTGGGGTGTGTGTCTGTTTTTCTGCCAATACCATGCTGTTTTGATTATTGTCCCTTTGTAATATAAATTGAAGTCAGGGAGTATGATACCTCTGCTATTGTTTTTTTTTCCTCAGGATTGCTTTGGCTATTCAGGATCTTTTGTGATTCCATACAAATCTGTTGATTTTTTTTTTTTTTTTGGTTATATTTCTTTAAAAGACACCATTGGGATTTTGATGGGGATTGCATTAAATCTGTATATTGCTTTGGATAATATGGTCATTTTAACTATGTGGATTCTTCCAATCCATAAACATGGAATATCTTTCCATTTCTTTGGGTCTTCTTCAATTTTGTTTAATAATGTCTGTAGTTTTCAGTGTGTAGGTCTTTCACATCCTTGGTTAAGTTTATTCCTAGGTATTTTATTCTTTTTGTTGCAATTGCAAAAGGAATTCGGTTTTTAATTTCTTTTTCTGAAATTTCACCATTAGTATATAGGATTGTGATAGATATTGGTACATTGATTTTTGTATCCTGTATTTGTTTATTGTTTCTACTAGTTTTTTGCTCGAGTCTGTAGGGTTTTCTATATAAAGAAGCATGTCATCTGCAAAAAGTCACTTCATTCCCAATTTGAATGCTTTTTATTTCTTTCTCTTGCCTGATTGCTCTGGCTAGGACTTCCAACACTATGTTGAATAACAGTGGTGAGAGAGGGCATCCTTGTTTTGTTCCTGATCATAGAGGAAAACCTTTCAGATTTTCACCATTAAGCATGATATTAGCTGAGGGTTTATTGTATATGGCCTTTATTATGTTGAGGTACGTTACTTCAACCAAAGTTTAATTATTTAGCTACTGAAGAACATTTGGGTTGTTTCCTATATGGGCTGTTATGAATAAAGCAGCTATGAAATTTGTATACAGGTTTTTGTATGAACATAAATTTTCAGTTCTTTGGCATACATATTTAAGAGTACAGTTGCTGGGTTGTAAGGTAAATACATGTTTAGTTTTATAAGAAACTTCCAAATTATGTTCCACAATGGCTGTATTGTTTAAAATTTCTGTCGGCAATGTATCTTCAAGTTTCTCTACATCCTTGCCAGCATTTGGTATTACCCTATTTTTTATTTTAGCTATTCTAATCAGTGTGGAGTGACATCTCATTGTAGTTTTAATTTGCATTTCTCTAATGGCACAAGATCTAATAGAATATAACTAAGGAGATAAACTTTGTAAATAACGTAGTGAATAAGGTAGATCTTATTGATATAAATTAAACTCTACATCCAATATTTTTAAACGTTAGCCAAAGAACAACAAAGTAAACCAAAGAAATCACAAGGAATAAAATAATAAAGATAAAAACAGAAATCTGTAAGAATGAGAATTGAAAAACAATAAATGTACTTAATAAATCAAAATCCTATTTCTAACATAACAAAATAGATGAATAAAATAATTAATTTGATCAATAAAAAAGGGAGAAAGCACAAATATAAAAAATAAATGACAAGGAGAAAATAATTATTGAAACAGAAGTTAAAAACCAAGAAGCTACTTTTCAGAATTTTATGCAAATAAATTTGAAACATCTAGATGTATAATTTTCTAGGGAAATACAGATTGTCAAAATTGATCCCATTAGAGATAGAAGCTTAAAGAGAGCATTTCTAAAGAAGAAATAGAGAACATTATTCAGGAACTACCATACAAAAAAGTGCCAGGCCCAGGTAATTTCACAGGAGAATCATACCAAACCTTCAAAGACTGGATGGTTCCCGTGCTCTATGAGTTATTCCAGAGTATCAAATAAGGAAACTTCCTAATTTCTTTTCTAGAGCAAATATAACCCTGACACCTAAACCAAATAAAGGCATTACAGATAAAAATATAGACCAATAATTATACATGATTATTGATGCAAAAAATCTAAACAAAATATTAGTAAATGAAATCTAACACCACATTAAGGAAATAATGACAAAAGGAAGTTTATTCCAGAAATGGAAGACGTTCAATATTAGAAGATCCATGAATATTATGTACCATATTAATAAATCTAAGGGAAAATTATATCATTATCTCCAATAGAAGTTGAGAAACCCTTTGACAAAATCCAACACCCATTTATTATAAAAAGCACTCCTGGAAATAGGAATTGAGGGATACTTTCTGCTTCTATATCTACAAATGCAGTATCAGTACAGTGTTACAATACAATTGATACTCTCTATATAAAATAGATATACTTAGTCCTAATGCCAGTATCTTATATAATGGAGAAACATTATCGGCATTTCCACTAAAATCAGGAACAAGATGAGGATGTCCACTATCTCTGTTACTCTTCATCATTATATTAGGTTGGTGCAAAAGTAATTGCGGTTCAAAAGATTAAGAATTGCTAAAACTGCAATTACTTTTGCATCAACCTAATACTAGAGTTATTAACCAATGCAGTTAGACAAGAAGAAGCATAAATGGGTGAAGAAGATGAAAAGTACCTCTATATACAAATGCTCAGATAACATCTCTGGAAAACTCCAAGGTAAAACCAATTCAAACAATAAAAAAATTCACTGGAGTAACAGGATATAAAACTTAATGTTAAAAAAATTCAATAGCCTTCATATACACAAACACTAAACAGAGGGCATAATGAATGGGAAAAACTCATAATACACTAAAGAAGATATTTCAGAATCAGTATAATAAGAAATGTGCAAAACCAATATGAGGAAAATTTTAAACACTCCAGAAACAAATAAAGACATGAACAAATGGAAAAACAACATTCCCTATTCTTGGATAGGATGACTCAACATTATAATGATAATCGGTTCTCCATAAATTAATCTATAAATATAATGCAGTCTCAATAAAAATACCAACAAGCTATGTTATGGCATATACTAGTTGATATTGATATTCATGAGGAAAAACTAACATGCAAGAAGAGCTAGGAAAATACTGAAAAACAAAAGCCATAAGACCAGGCTTACCGGGCATTAAAACATACTGTAAGGCCTCTATTATGAAAACAGTGTGACACAGGTGCATGAATAGACAAGTGGAATAAAATAGGAGGATCAGAAGTAGACCCACATACATAGAATTTGGTATATCACAAAGATGGCATCTGCAATCACCAAAGTAAAGGTTTACTTTTTAATGAATGGTGCTCTGGCAACCATTCTATAGCCATTTAGAAAAAGACATATAGTAGCCATTTAGAAAAAGACAAAATTAGATCCATATCTCACAACAAATAGAAGAATAAACTCCAAATGTATTCAGAATCTAAATGTAAAAAATAAAACCTTACAACTACTAAAGAGAAATGGATGAATTCCTCTTTAATCTTGGTGTAGGGAAAGGCTTTCTTTCTATTACTCAGAATCCAGAGGCAGTAGAAAACAAGACTGATAAATTTGACTACAGAAAAATAAAATTTTGAATGACCAAAACACCATAAACAAAATCAAAAGACAACTGGTAAACTTGGAGAGAATATTTGCAATGTACACCTTAACAAAAAGCTAATATTCCTAATGTATAGAGAACTCTTAAAAAATTAAAGCACAAAGGACCTGATGGAAAAAAGACATGAGGAAGTCAAATTAAGACTACACAGAGATATCATTTTCCACCTATTAGATTGGCAAAAATTAAAAAAATATGACAACACATTCTGATGGTGACGATGTGGGGAAATAGGCCCTCTTATACACTGCTGATGGGAATCCAAATTGCTGTAACCCTTCTGAAGGGTATATGGGCAATACCCCCAAAATTACATCTGTTCTTAGCTTTCAACCCAGCAAGCTACTTTTAGGAATCTATCTTGAAGACATAACTACGACAATATGAAATACATATGCACAAGTTTATTCATCGCAGTATTGTTTGTAATTGCAAGATATTGGAAAAAATCTGAATGCCCATACATAGCAGAATGTTTGATTAAGTTATGGTACATTTCACGTAGTGGAATACTGCAAAGCTATAAAAAAATGAAAAAAGAGCTCTATGAAGTGATTTCTAGGACATACTGTTAAGTGAAAAGCACAAAGCTCAAAAAAGTATATATAGTATGTTATCCTGCATGTAAGAAAGAAGAGAGGAATAAGAAAATACATGTATATCTCATTTGTGCAAAAAAAAAAAAATGTAGGAAGGATAAGCCAGAAACTAAGGAGACTGGGTAGCTACAGGAGCAGGTGGGAAAGTATAGAAAGGAGGGAGTGGAAATAAGGTAGCATTGATGAAGAGGCAGTGACACTTCTCTGAGTGTATCTTTCTGTAGAGTGCTGGCTCATAAAACCATAGTAATGTTTCACATACCCCACAAATAAACAATTGAAACCATCTAGAATGTGGCAGAGGGGGGAACCCAAAGTGGAATACAAACAACAAATGAACCTCACAGTATTATAAATTAAAAAAACAACTGCACCAAAAAGTGAGGGGAAGAAAAGAACAAACCTAAGTAACCACGGAAAACAGTATGTTGACTGGATTCTACAAGGCTAAGACAAAAAGGACTGTACGTGGATGCTGTAATCTAGTTAGTAAAAGTGTTTCTCAAAGTGGAACGGGTTAGCAACAGGTCTATGTATTGAACAAGTAAGTAAGTAAATTGTAGATAATGAGAATTGGGTTTCTTCTCACTGTTATAGAAAGAAATTATAAATAAAGAGGGAAGGTTAAAAAGAAACTTTTGTTTTGGAGCCAGAGATATTTGTTAAAAACTTATGGTTTTCAATATATAGATAGATGGATAAACAAAAAGATAAAGAGATATAGCTATGTATGTATGGGTGGGCTAATATATGTATGTATATTTCCTATCTCTGCTGAAGGGCACAGAAGCAGTGACACCTCAGTAACATAAGCATACCTAGTACCCAGATCTTGGTCTGTAAACAGTATTCTCTAATAAAAGGAACCAACACTGCCAGAAGTGGTTGATTGCAGGACTGGGACGGAAAATACAACGTGAGTCTGGAACTTCTGGTGGTGAAGGCTATTGAAAAAACAGGAGAGCCTACACGAAGGCATTTACTGGCCCAAATTGGGGCAATTTAAGCAATAAATAAATAAATAATGATAATATTGGATTATAAACTGTAGAATAAGATATTTATGGATCCATACTGATATAGATAAATATTCAACTAATTGACTAAATACATACATACATACATACATACATACATACATATATATACATAAGATTGCATTCCTCTCAATGGAGTTGCAGTGAATAAATGTGAGAGGAAAGAGAAAAGTAGAGAATTAACCATTAGGCAGACATCACAGTAATAAATATTGCAGACAAGACTGATAGATACTAAAATTAGTGGGTGAAAGTTTGAGGAGAAATAGCGTGGCATAGTCTCAAAGTATCTCCCCAGGACGTTATCAGCTTACAAGGAGAAAATAATTTTACAGTGAAGAAACTTGGCAGAAACCTACTTAACTGAATGATTAAGGTAAATATCATCAGTAATAAGATATATTGATATCATGAATCCGATGCTATGACGCATTGAGAAGGACGCAGCATAATTTTTGTGGTATTCTTGCCAAAAATGCATAACCTCATTCCAGTCATGAGAAAACAATGGAGAACCCCAAATGGAGGGACATTATATAAAATAGTTGATCAGTACTCTTCACAACTGTCAAGCTCATAAAAGGTAAGAAAGACTGATGAAATGTTACTGACTGGAGGAGACGAAAGAAAAATCACTAAAACGTAATGTAGAGTCCTGCATAGGCTCTTAGGTAGAAGAAGGCTATTAGTGGGAAAATTGGTAAAATACGAATAATATCTAAGTTTAGTTCATATTTAACCAGCATTAATTTCTTCTTCATTATAATTATTCTATGCTTATTTAAGATGCACACATTAGAAGATATAGAGAGAGGAACATAAGGAAATTCTACTATTCTGCAACTTTTTTGTAAGTCTAACATTAGCTTAAACACAAGTTTAAAAAAAGCTGTATATCGTCATCTCAATACATATAAAGAAAGATTTTAAAAATAAAGTTCAACACACATTCATTAGGAATACAAGGAAATTTATTGTAACTTCATAAAAAGTATCTTTAAGAAATCCCGTGCAAATGTCATCCTAATTGGAGAAATATTAGGAACATTCCTTTTAAAAATAGGAATGAGATGAGGGTGCTCCTCTTACTATTTTTATTCAGTGTTGTATTGGAGATACTAACCAGTGAGATAAAATGTGGAAAAGGAAATTTCCAAAAAGATTGAAAAAAAAGAACAAAGCTGTCATTATTTATAGATGACATGGGGATTTACATAGGATCTTTCTTCTCTAAAAACTCAAGCAAATTATTAGAAATAATGGGAATGTTGAGCAAGGTGGCTGGGCATAAGATTAATATACACAAGGCGGTTGCCTTTCTAGAGTGGAACAACAAAGAGGAAGCACTGTTTACAATACTATCATGTGATCATAAGACATTATCTAGTAACAAATTTAACAGTTTTATTATTAAAGGAAAAAAGTTTTAATTAAAATAAATTAAAGAATTAAATAAACATACACTTTATGAATTGTTTGGAAGATTTAGCATTGTGAAGATTTCAATTCTCCCCAAGTTATCTATAAATTCAGTGCAAATCTAATCAAAGTCCCAATACGATTTGTATGAAATTGATAAGATTATTCTGATATATGGAAGAGTAACAGGACAAAAACAGCCAGAGCATTTTTGAAAAAGAGGAGCTGGGAGGAATAATTTGCCCTATCAGATATCAATCAGTATTTAGTATGAACTTATAATAATTAAAAACAGTATGCTTTGGGCCAGTTGATTTTAAGTCAGTAAATTTTTATTTTGGGGATTTCTTTAAAAGACTTAAGTTTAATCTTTTGTTATGAATATTTGAAGTTGCCACACCTTGGAAAGCATATTTCCAAGGAGCTAAATGGTGTTTAAGTAAAATTCATCACATTTTACAGATGTTAATACAATGGAAGGGTAAAGAATGTTTTGAAATAATGAAAATAACATAGTATGCAAATATTTTGCAAGGGATTTGAGAGATAGGAGTAGATGGCTCTGGTTTTTTTTTTGTATTGGGGAAGGGAAACAGTTTTTTATTGGGGAACTGTGTACTTCCAGGACTTTTTTCCAAGTCAAGTTGTTGTCCTTTCAATCTTAGTTGTGGAGGGTGCCATTCAGCTTCAAGTTGTTGTCTTTTCAGTCTTAGTTGTGGAGGGCACAACTCAGTTCCAGGTCAGGTTGCTGTTGCTAGTTGCAGGGGGCGCAGCCCACCATCCCTTGTGGAAGTCGAACCGGCAACCTTGTGGTTGAGAGGATGCGCTCCAACCAACTGAGCCATCCGGGTGCCGTGTTCAATCTTAGTTGCAGGGAGCACGGCCCACCATCCCTTGCGGGACTCGAGGAATTGAACTGGCAACCTTGTGGTTGAAAGCTTGCTGGCCCAGGTGGGAATCGAACCGGCAGCCTTCAGAGTTAGGAGCACAGAGCTTTAACCTCCTGAGCCACCGGGACAGCCTCGATAGCTCTGGTTTTAAGGCCAATCTAGATTCAAGTAAAGCTGATCTAGTTTAGTAGTTTCATAAAAATCTTAGGACCTAATTCTGGTGGGAAATAGACAGTGGAACCCCGCGGGAGCTTAAGGTTTTTGTAGAACAATGCAAAAAACCTTGAACTAATTATAATTAGGTAACTTTTAGAGGTTACTTCAAAGACTTTGTTTTTATATTTACATAGGAATTTATGTTGCCTTGTTTTTCACAGGTTAGCTAAATAAAGTATATTCTCAGGCTTTTTGGCTGTAGGCAAATTGATTTAGGCAAATGGTTATCAGTTGATACTTTGAGAACACTGCAATTGTTTTTCTAGTGAAAGAATAAATCAGTTTGGTTAGCTTATGGTTTTCTTTTGCAAATAATTACATGTGGAGAGCATTCTTTTTTTGATCAATATATTGTACTTTTGAAGAGACTTTTGTTTTTTTCTCATTATAGTGAGGTATTACATATTTTACAAACCTAGTCCTGATAATGTGATAGGATATAAATTTAATTTAAATATCAAATTAAATTAAATATATAAATCAAAGGTTGACATAGTTGTTCATGAAATAGACTAATTGGAATCTAAATACAGTGGTACCTCGGTTTTCGAACGTAATCCGTTCAGGAAGACCTTCGAAAACCGAGGCACGGTTTCCCCGTAGAAGGTAATGCAAAATGTATTAATCCGTTCCAAACCTTTAAAATCAACTCCTAAAACTGAAAATTTAGCATGAATTTTACTATCTAATGATACCATAGATGAATAAAATTTATGGCGTTCGTAAAGTGAAATGTTCATCAACGGAGATGTTCGAAAACCGAGGTACCACTGTAATCAGACATTTCCATATTAATTTTTATGAAGCAGGGATAAGAAAATAATTGTATATCAAAAAAGCTCCGTATTGTAGACAGCGAATAAAGCCGAGAGAAATTAATGTACAAGTTCATAGAACTCATTATTTACAGAGTCAGAATCTGAACCCAGCTCTTCCGATTCCAGATGTGCTGGAAATATTGTGAAAGAAGAATCAGGAGGTCTGGTGAATAAATTGGAGCTGTGGAAGGAGATACTTGGGGGTGGGGCTTGCTGTAATCTAAATGATCTCCTTATCGCCGTTCTTCCCTCCTTCTCTCATTCATCTTTCATACTCTCGCTTCTTTTCTCTCATGCTCGTTGTCTTTGTTAGTGTTATCATCATTGTTTTATAAAATTCATTTAGGAATTCAGTAATCTTAATTAGAATAGATTTTATGTATCAGGTTTTAAAAGCTCTAAAATCTTTGTTTTAATCCACCCACTCAGGTGTGCTAGAAATCTTGATGTCATCTTTCATCTTTTCTTCACCCTCCGTCTCTGAGTGTTTCTTGGGTTCTACCTCTGAACTATTTCAGACATCTATAACTCTTTTCCCCTTCATGCAGTCTTGCCTGGTTCCAATGCTCCTTCATCGCCTTCTGGATGGTCATTAGCCTCTTAAATGTTCTTCGTACTCTCTCTTCTGTGAAAATTGATTCCTCTACATTAAAGGGTCCGTAATCTTGGATGGGAAGACATTACATCTTTATTTTCACTAATTGCATTATGAATAAGGCAGCAATCCGCAGTAATATTAGCAGTGCTTGTGACTTGGTCACCAATGGAAAGCGCAAAGATTTTCATATCACATTACAGTTGTTGAAGATAACTAAAATATCACCTATGCCCGTGATACTCTGGCATACTTTGAAATTGCAATAGTTATTATATATTCTGCTATATCTTGTTATTTAATGTAGTAACGAGACACATATATTATCTCAGTTTAATAGTTTGATTACTATATTTCCATTAATTGGTTTTGTAATCTTACTAATATTTATGCATGTAAAGCATTATTCTGTAATAAAAATGTTCTAAAATTAAATAATGGTAATAGTTGCACAACTTTGTAAAATACTAAAAAACACTGAATTGTAAACTTTAAAAGAGTGAATTTTATGTATGTGAATTATAGCTCAATAAAGCTGTTATAAAAATTCTATTCTAATAATGGGTACACATGTACCCATTCTAATAATGGGTACACATCAGACTACCAAAAGCATCTATGGTATGTAAAGAATTGCAGACCCCTTCTATTTTCCTGGAAATGCTATATTCCCCATCCCCAATTACTACCTGGAAATCTTTTATTACACATTTTTGCAAAACCCAGCTCAAATATTCCCTCAAAGCCTCTTCCAGCTTCCCCGGGCAGTTCTTTCTGTGTGTTCTTAGGAATGCTCACATATGCCTCTTACGCTTTGAGCCCAGTGTTTGTTATTTACTGTCTCCAGGTTGGTAATCCCTTCACTGTTGGATGGTGACATGATATGTCTTTGCATCCTTAGTACCTGATGTAATGCCAGTCACATAGTGGATGGTCTACTGCTGAGTGAGGGAAAAGTGAGGCCTTAGTGTGGTATAAGAAATACATCAGGATGCGAATGTTACTGAGAGGAGGAAAGAAGAGTCATTTCCTTTTTTCTACTGAAAACGGTGAATAGTCTCTGCTTTCTAAAAAGTACTTTTCTGCAAAGTGTTTTTTGCTAAGATCTTATTTGATCAACAATCAATCACATATTCAAACATACCTCCCTTTCCTTTAGGGAAATTAAAGTTTAAAAATACCCAAACGTATCAATTTGTACATTTAAAATGTGTATATTTTATTGTGTGTAAAGTATATCTCAAAAAAACTAGAAAAAGTTTGAGACTGGAAAACAAAAACATCTAAATGGCATAATGATTGATGAATTACATGACTGATCTATCATCAAGAGAAATAACATAATGTATCACATGCTCAAATGCCAGTGAGAGTTAGAGATAAAAGGAGAAACCACTGGGAGCCTTTAGTGGTTATTACTCTGTGCAGTGTTTGGGTAGGTAGAGAGGAGGGTGACAGCACTGCAGCAGCGAAAATGGTGAGGACAGAGGCTTGGAAATGGGAAAGAATAAGGCAGTTGAGAGAAAGAGCCAGTTAGGCGATTCCTAGAGTATTTCAGCTGTGACATGCTAAGAATCTTGAGGAAGAATGGCAGTGGTTGGGATAGTTGGGGAAGACGTGATCAAATCAGACTCCAGGGATTAGGGAACCGACTGGATATAACAGGGTAATGGAGGACTCAAAAAATAACTGAAGTATTGGTCTTGGTTAATTGGTAGAAAAATGATTTATAACAAAATGGAGAAGTGAGAGAATAGGGCAACTGTTTTGGTGATGGTAAACGACTCTGTTTTGTATTGGTTAAAAATATCAAGCTTATTTTTGCATCTAAACTGATTCAAGAATAAGCTACATGTTTTGTAGATATGAAATCATGTTTTACTTTTAATCACACTTTACAACTTTACAATTCTAAGAAAATACTGTGTTGTTAAGAAAATATAATTTTGTCATTTTTTATATGTGTGTGTATGTTTCTTTCTTAGATTCCAGTGTAGTTAGTGATGTTGTACTTCAAGATTTACTGGCTTATGTGGCTTCAAAACACTCCTATCTGAGAGATCTTCCTCAGAGGCAGCCTCAGAAAATGAACGGAATAGAATTTGTAAAATTGGAGCAGCTTCAGCCTGACGTATTAGTCCATGCAGTACTAAAAGTTGTTGATATCACTATACTGACAGGTAATCATTTTGGGCAACTCTTTAATTTTACACTACAAAACAAAGATACAAGACCTTCTTAGTGTACCATTTGGTTATCATTATATATTTATCATTAGATATTAAAGTATGGTATCACAGGTGATGTAAACTAAAATATTCCTTTTCCTTTTCCAGAGGCATTATATAGTTATAGAGGACAGAAGCAAAGGAAAGTTATAGTAACTGTGGAACAGGTCCAAGGTCAACATTATGTGCTTGTTTTATGGGGTCGTGGAGCAGACTGGTACCCTCAACTTCAAAGGAAAAAAGGTAAATACACCAAAAAGCATTTAGTCTGCATATTTATAATTGGGTAAATGATTAATGCTTATGAGCCTAAGATGAAGAGAATTTTAAAGGATTAGATTACATTTGAAATATAAGTGATCATGATTGAATATTCTTCTGCAGATTTCTTCTATTGTAATTTTATACCTCCAGTAAGCAATTCAGTAATCTAACAAGTCCTCTATGATTGATGGTGGCAAAATAAAAGTTTCCATTTATTCCCAGGTATACTACTTTACCTTTCTAGTGAAGATCTTACCTCTTTTGGATAATGCTCTTTAAAAATTTAATTTTGGAGAAGCTTCTAAAATTTTTTTTCAGCCAAAGTACTCTGATAAATAAACTTCTCTCTGGTTATAAGGCAGATAGTGGAGTTGTATTAATTCTTTCAAGTCACAATGTTACTGTTTAATAAATTACTGTGTTCCAGCTTATAATTCCAGTTATTTAAAAAGTATGGGCTATTAGCCACCCATGGAATGTTTATGTTGAAAATATGACCCGTGATTACATTTTTCTTTAAATCATAAATTAATAATTTATGATGTATTGAATTAAATGGAGTTGATATTTCAATAAAATAGTATATTTTCCTTTTGGTATTGTGATCTCCTATAGTTGTAACAGTCAGAGATAGAATAATTAATTATTTAGTAGCTTATGACTTACTTTATCCTGCTAAATTAATTGAGATGATTGTGTGACCTATTCTTTTTTACCCAAAAGTTAATGTCTCTTCCCAAACTTTTACTTACAAATACTTAACCTAAATATAGGATTTGCCACATTGTCTCTCTTAATTATTAATAGTCTGTGACAAGGATTTGAGATAAATCTGACTTTTGACTTTTATGTTAGGATCAGTGGTAAATATTTGTTTGGTTGAGAAATCTGACAAATGTGTCAATGATAGACTAAATGTTGGTCATTATTGACCAACATTTCATAGCCGGGAGCATGAGTCTAGTGCATGCTGATCAAAATGTAGGTCAAAGGTATTATTCCAGTTCTAATGGAGCTACAGCAAAGCAGATGGCTCCATGGTTAATATGAATATTCTTTTAAAATGAGTAGTTATTTGGTTGATAGAAGAGAAATTATAATTGTCTTTAGATTATTCTATGGTTTTTAGGTTAATATTGAAAATGTATGAATCCAGGAATTCAGATGTAGTTGTTCTTTGTTCATTCACTCATTCAGCATACTTTATTTATAACCACCATTTTTAAGTTTTAATATCTACCTCAATACCTCAAGATTATTCTTTTCAAAATGGGATAATACCAATTTTGAACAGTCATCTGAGTAAGTGATTTCTACTTTCAGAAATTGGTAGCATTCTATCTATTCATTTGGTATTTCTTGAAGCATTCTCTATTAACCTTTATACTGGACACTGCTTTTATTTGTTCCCAAGGATAAAAAAAAAACAACAACTCACATTTAGGTTATACAATCAGAAGTGATTATCAAGCAGTTATTACTGAATACTGGAGATAACGGAGTTGATGTTTTTGGGAAGAATAATTCCAAGTTCACGTTCGGTGTGCCTCATATGTGGCGAGCTTTGGTTACAGTTTAGGTCCTAATGAGGCTGTAATAGGAACCTAAATTATACTTCTTAAGAATAATTGGGTATGCATAAAATAAGCTATTCAGAACTAAATGCCATTCCATGCAATATCCTCCTGAAATTATTTAATAGAAGTCTAATACTTAAAAAATAAATTATAATAAAGTACTCTCATGACATTACTCATTAAACACAGAGTAAATGCAAATAATCCCAACACTGTAGTGATTTTCATGCACAATCATAGTTATGTCTGCGTGGAGGTTTGAAATCCATTCACACCCTAATTCGTGATTCAAACACAGAACTGTATCACAAATTGTCTCAATACCACTCTCCCTCAGACTTCCTAGCCTGACCTCTACACGACTCCTTTCTGGTACTTGAACGTGCCAACCCTTTTCCTGCCTCATCACCTTGAATTTACATGTTTCTTCTTCCTGGAGTGCTTTTTCCTCCAAGTCTCTCACATGCATGGTTCCTTTATATCTCAGCTCCAATTTCACATCCTTAGGGAGGCCTCGCACATGTGTATACATAACCACTCTCTATCAGAGCACTCTTTGTATTCCATTCGTGCCACTTAACACAGCTGAGATTATCTAGCTATTTGCTTGCTTGATAATAAACTAATTTTCTCAGTAGATTGTAAGTTCTGTGTGTACCAGCACCCTCACTAGCTTGTTTACCATTGTGTCCCAATCACACTGTTACTGTGTCTGCGCTGGTAAATGTTTTCTTTATGAATTAGTGAATGAATGAAGAGTAAAGTACAGATCAGACAACCATTCCAAATTCCCCATCTTTAAGGAGCAAAAGACTAAAGTTTGAGAAGGAAATAACTTTGCTTCTATCAAATGATAAGAAAAAAAAAAGGAAGTAAAAAATGCATGCACATGAAGTTTTGCAATCCTTGGGATGTATTAAGAAATTATATTTAAACTTGGTACTGAGGCTTGTAGTTAGAACTAGAACTCCACTCTGGTTAACTTAAACAGTGAAGGTGGCTGTATTTGAAGTATACAGAAATATCTTACAGTATGTAGGGCAAGAGGGCTTATGGGTTTTGGGGGGACTTGGAACTAGGTGTTGAAAAGCTTTGTTGGTCACAGGCAACTTCTCCATATATCTGCTTTATGTACTCTGCAGACTTTCTCTGCTTCTCCACCAGGTGAAAAGCAGATGGTTACTCTGTAGATCCTGATTTTACTTTTTTTAAAAAACTTTTATTTATTTAAGTGTGTTTTTCCAGGACCCATCAGCTCCAAGTCAAGTAGTTGTTTCAATCTAGTTGTGGAGGGTGCAGCTCACAGTGGCCTAAGTGGGGATTGAACCAGCAACCTTGTTAAGAGCACTGCTCTGTAACCAACTGAGCTAACCAGCTGCCCCTTTTACTTCCTTTTTTTTTTTTTTTAAGAGACCAGTCCCATTTCCAAATTCCCTGCAAAGAAAATCTTACTGCTCAGATGGAATTTGATTCAATCATCTGCAGCCTGAAGGACAGGGTTCAAAAGTACAAATAGGAATCCTGAGCTTATTTTGGAGGGTGAGGGAACAGTTATGGGGGCATTTGTAGTCTGGGTGGCCACACAAAAGGTATTCAGTACCAAAGATATGTGTGCTCACTAGCCTAGAGAGATGTATGTGATGTCTTATTTAGTATAAAAAGATTATAGAACTTCATGTACACTAAGATCCATTTTAATAAAAGAGGATATATAAGTATGTATATACATTTTAAAATCTGGAGATATAGATACTAAAATGCTAGTAATGTCTATCTCTGTATGGTCGTTTTATGTGGCTTTTATTTTTTCTTTACTTTCAGTTTGAATTTTAAGCATGTGTGAACACTGCATTTGCTTTTTAAATATTTTATGAAAAAATTTAAACATGTATACACATTATAAGAAAGGAAAAAACTATTAAAATTGTAATGCTCAATATATACTGAAAACAAAAGATGAATACAAGTCATGTGTATACATTTTTTGGCACCCCTGCTATATAGAGATAATAATATAATGAACTGAAATACCATTATCCAGCTTATTAAAATATGACCAATCTTACTTCACCTATTACTTCCCTACTCTTTTACTGTCTAAATATTTCACAATAAACATATTTTATCTTATAATTAAAAAAATAAAAGGAAACTTTTCTCCTTTTGGAAAAAAATAGAGTAGGTAATGTCTGGAATATCTAGCTAACAATTTGAGAAAAAAATAGAATTAAATTAAATTAATATTTTATATTTGTGCCAAAATAAATTCCAGATCCATTGATTCAAATACATTTTTTTAAAAAGAAACAATAAGTAGTTGGAAAAAAAAATTAGCAAACTTATTGGAATCCAAAGTTAGTAGGTTAAATAAAATACAGCAACAGAAACTATACTATACATAAAATCACCATATACAGACTTAAAAGACAAGTGAAAAAACAGAAAAAAATTGCATTTTGTTAGAAAATAATGCAGTGAGCAAAAGACATATCTGTAAGGCTAAATAGGCAACAGATATGAACAGGAAAGTCCCAAATAAGAAACAAAAATGGCTAAAAAATATAAGAAAAAGTACTCCTACTAGTAATTGAAGACATACAAATAAAATAATGATAATTTCTCTCCTAAGAAATTACAGAGAGGATATGGGGAAACAGTCATTCTCATAAACTATTGGAAATGTAAACTGGGAAAATACTTCTTGAGGACAATTAATGATGCCATGAAATCCTTACAATTTGTAATACCTTTGGCCTAATAATTATACTTATTCGTCGTGGCATTGCATAAAGATGTAGCTAAAAATACAATTATCACGGTACTGTTTATAATAGTGAAAACCTGAAAACCAGCCAACATGCTCCAAAATAGAGGATTGCTGTAATAATTTTTAAGATTTTGGTCTAGCTGTGCAATGGCATATTAGGCATATTATAAAATAATGTAGAATAATACTTAATGACATGTAAAGATATATTTGACATTAAGTAAAAATGAAACAAATTGAAAACAAGTGTTAACTGTTTATTTTGGGGGTGCTGAAATTATGGCTACTATTTATTTACTTAGTTTGTCTGTGATTTCTAAGGATGTATTTTGTAATAAGACAAGAAAGCTACTTTAAAAATAGTGATTAGTTTTAAGCAACAACTTAGAATATATACAATGTGGTTTTTCTAATGATGCTCTATTTATATGGATTTACTGACTTGTTCTAAGATTCTCCACACACAAAACTGTCAAATGAAAGAAACTAAGGAAGCAGGTGGGGTGTGTGAATTAGATTATGATCTGAAGTGGAAAACTAAAAAGACAGCTGTTATTAGAACACTTAGTGCTAAGAGACCTGTTTTATTGTAGTTTTAAAGTTGAATTTATTAATATAGGACATAAATTTATTAATAATTTATTAATTTATATATTTAGTAATAGAACGTTAAAGTTGCATTTATTAATATAGAATTTATTAATATAGAATATGATTATTAATATAGAATATAGAAATATTAATATTGGTATTTATTAATATAGAATATTTGGCAAGAAGGACTGTGCTAGTGGTTTTAAGAAGTAGAATTATTACTGAGGGAATTAAAAATAGGTGCAACTATATCTAAATGCATCCTTTGTTCTGGAAAAATTAGCTAAATAAGAAAACTAAGGTGTTGAAAATCAATAAGAGATACTGATTATGGCAGACGTGTCCATTTCTGTGTCGCTATTATTTAAAAAAATCTTTGCCTGTAGATACCAAAATGAGAATTTGCTACTCTGAGAAGCAGTTGGTTATAATAAATTATGACTGTTTAGGAGACCGAGAAATCTTTAGAAAAAATTTTTATTAAAATTATGTCTAGCATCCTTGTCCTATTGCCTTAATACAACATTCATATTTAGTCTCTTTACACCCCACTTCCTTAGTGTGATACAAGTTATATTTAAGTGATTTAATCAGGTCAGTCTGTTTAGTATGTTTCTGAGCCTCGATTATTTCCTTTTTGGCAATCTTTTGTTTTTATTTGTTTCTTTAAGATTACATTTGGGAATTTAAGTATCTTTTCGTTCAGCGAAATTGCATCCTAGAAAACCTAGAATTGCATACGACGCCGTGGTCATCCTGTGAGTGCCTGTTTGATGATGATGTAAGGGCAATTACGTTTAAAGCAAAATTTCAAAACAACAGGCCCTCTTTTGTGAAGATGTCAGATTTAGCAACACACCTAGAGAATAAGTATTCAGGTAAGATCTTTATATACTTAAAAGTATTGCTTGTTTTAATATAAACCAGGAACCTACCATTTGTGGGAAAAATATGTATTTGAATTTAAAAGTGAAATATAGATCTTTGTAAATAACTGCACCAGATAGCGGCATCTTCTTAGCTTTTTGCCTACAATCCTTTGAGGTTAATTTGTAATTATTAAGGATCACTCAGAATTTTTTTGTGTATAGTTACCAGCAGCTCATCATTTAATTCAATCTGCTTTCTAACAGTAGAGATTAGTTTGAATTTTCCGTGCTTTGATATACATGGAATTACACAGCATGGACACTGTTTTGTTTGGCATCTTTAACTTCGTAAATTCTTTTCAGATGTATCTGTGCTGTTGTGCCCATCAGTAATTCATTCCTTTTTATTCACTTGTATGTATATACTGTAACTTGTGTGTCTGTTCATCTGTTGATGGACATCAGAGTTATTTCCAGTTCTTATAAATAAAGCTGTTATAAATAAAGCTTCTATAAACATTCATGTGTAAGGCATTATATGGGCATAGTCTTTTTTTTTTTATCGTTCATAAATACCTAGGAGTTGAATAAATAGCTGGATTATATGGGAAGTGTATGTTTAACTTTTTAAAGAAACTGCCATACTATTTTCCAAAAAACAGTTGTACCATCTGCAATGATATTATTATTACCTGATATTGCTAATTTGTATCTTCTTTTTTTCCCCCTGATCAATTTGGATAGAGGTTTATCAATTTTATTGATCTTCTCAAATAACTACCTTTTGGTTTCATTGATTTTTTTTTCCTACTGTGTTTCCCCGAAAATAAGAACCAGTCTTATTTTAATTTTTGCTCCAAAAGACGCATTAGTGCTTATATTCATGGGATGTCATCCTGAAAAATCATGCTAGGGCTTATTTTCCGGGTAGGTCTTATTCTCGGGGAAACATGGTATTTTTCTGTTTTCTATTTTATTGATTTCTGGTCTGATCTTTATTATTTCCTTCTGCTTTTTTGGGTTTCACTTTTTCTCATTTATTAAGGTGGAAATTGAGGTCAGGCTTTTCTTTTCTTCCAGTGGAGGCATTTAATGCCAAAAATTTCCTTCTAAGTACAGCTTCTGAGTTCTTTATCCCATGCCCTGTGGATTATGAGCTTTTCCATTCTAGCTGGTGGGAAGGGAAAATACATTTTTCCCAGCTTTGTGCAAGCTTCAGGGATTTTTCCCAGAAATCTTTTCAGATGGTTCTTTCTTTGGCATCTGGTCACATCTACTGGTAAATACTCAGTTGAATTCTCCAGGGGAACCCTCTGCAGCTTTCCAGAGCTTTCTGTTTTTGCAGCTCTCATCTGTCTAGTACCCTGCCCTGAGAACTCTAGCTATTTTAGCCTCCCATACTCAAAGGTCTGTCCTCTCTCAACTCGAGAAAACCAGCCAAGCTCTGCCAGGAGACCCCTTTCCTGCACCACAGCCAGGAAATTCTTGTCTGTAAGCTGGGGTCGTCACCCAGCTCACTTCTTTTTTTCTCATCTCTTAAGGATCACTGCCCTTTGTTGCCTGAGATCCAAGGTCTTGAGAATTGTCGTTTCATACATTTTGTTTGGCTTTTCAGTTGTTTCAAGTGTCGGAACTGTTTTTTTACACAACGCTTCTGACACAAATATGTGGGTTTTATTTTTCCATACCAACAACCAGTCCTCCAACTCTCGGATCACCAACTGGGTGTCCCACCGTTCAGTTCAATTCTGACACTACCTACCTAGAGTCAGTGTCAGACTGCATAGGTTTAAGGGCAAAGCCCATAACACTGTCCTCACTTCAGGTGCCAGTCAGAAGTATTAGGTGCCAGGATACCCATGCTTCTGTCTGACGTGGCTACACAGTTGGGAACTTCCACAGCCCACCCCCCTTTCAGGTTCAGTAATTTGCTAGAATTGTTCATAGAACCCAGGAACACTTTTTATTGATATTTACCAACTTGTTATAAAGGATACAACTCAGGAACAGCCAAATGGAAGACATGTATAGGGGAAGGTGTGGGGGAAGGGCGTGGAGCTTCCATGTCCTCTCTGGGTGCCCCACTCTGTGTTCATCAACCCAGAAGCTTTTGATCAAGGATTCATTATGTAGGTATGATTGGTTAAATAATTGGCCATTGGTGATTAACTCCAACTTTTAGAGGTTATGGGGTGAGGCTGAAAGTTCCAACCCTCAAATTATGCCTTGGTGTTTCTGGTGACCACCACCATCCTGAAGCTCTCTATGGGCCTGGCCCCCAGGCACCAGCCACCAGCCATCTGATGAGCATGCAATAGATACTCTTATCACTCTGGAGATTCCAAGGGTTTTGGGAGCTATGTGCCAGGGCTAGGGACAAAGACACATATTTGTTTTTTATTATACAAAAAGGTTGAAGCATAAATTTAGTCCCTTACTCTACCTTGGCTAAATGCCAGATTAAAATTTTACAAGTTGTTTTAATTCACATAGGTATGTATATATGTTTTTGGTTTTTTTAAAAGATTTTATTGGGGAAGGGGAACAGAACTTTATTGGGGAACAGTGTGTACTTCCAGGACTTTCTTTTTCCAAGTCAAGTTCTTGTCCTTTCAGTCTTAGTTGTGTTGGGCACAGCTCAGTTCCAGGTCAGGTTGCCATTGCTAGTTGCAGGGAGCGCAGCCCACCATCCCTTGCGGGACTCGAGGAATTAAACTGGCAACGTTGTGGTTGAGAGCCCACTGGCCCATGTGGGAATCAAACCAGCAGCCTTCGGAGTTAGGAGCATAGAGCTCTAACTGCCTGAGCCATCGGGCCAGCCCTGTATATATGTTTTACAAGATATAATTATAGTCATTAGCATTATTACATTATAAAAGTAAGATAAGGAGAATGCAAGTACAAAACAAAAACAATACGTAACACGTCTCAAAAACCCCAACTTTTAATGGAATATAGAGCTTTATTCTCAGAAGAATAATTCCATGTACCCATTGAAGCATTATTAATACTAATAGTTAATTTAAATTTCATATTTCTGAAAGGTAAATACAAGTGATAGAAAATTTACAAATTTTTATACTGTTAAATTTTATACAACTTTCAAAAATGGAAGTAAGTTATTTGTGGCCACAGAAGACTCTAGATTTATGCTAACTGGTGAAGTCTTGGGTAATGTTGTGTCACGTAAGTTCCTAAAACAATTTATATTTGTGTGCCCTCCTTTTCCCCCCCAGAATCCCCACAGCCTTATGGAGCTGGTCACTGCGAGAAGGCAAACTATAGGCAGTGGAGGAGTTATGGAGAAGTCACCCCTCTTATCTACTGCTTACACAAAACAGCTACCTGCTGGAATTAAGGACTTAGAATTAGACTTTAAAATAAAAGTCAACAACATCGTGAATGACAACAAAATAGGTGGTCACAGTTCTGATGGCTGATGGTACCAAGGATATGGACAGCCTCATCGGTTTTGGGGATGAGGCTGGGAATTGGGAGTATTCTTGCAAACCCTGGAGATCTGCTCCCTACTGGGAAACCGTGCACAAACTGTACTGTTGCACTCAATCCCTGGTAGGTTGTGTCCAGACAGGCCTTTTCGCCATTTTCATTCTCAATATGTTCAACTATGAGGGCTGAATTCATAATTTCTATCATTGTTTATGTGTTTTTAAGACAGAAATGGAGAGAGCAGATGGAAGTACAAGCAATTTTTTCCTAACCTATTCCATAGTTTAATAAAAGGAGGGAGAAACGGGGATCAACAGGGGAGCATTTCCTAAGAGGGTTTGCTCTCTTTACAAAGTGTAACAAAAGCCCGAGGCGGGAGGCTGTGCCTGACTCCTTGTAAAGCAATGAAGAGGCTTACTGAGCGTCTCATCCTGCCCTCAGCAGAATAGCAGCGCCCAGCAGGCTGTAAGGCCCATGAAAGCAGAGTCCACATTTGTAAGGAACTTTTCTTTTAAAGAGGTGTGTAAATTTGCAAAATGTTAGAGTTTTGTTAACATTCTTCTAAAATTATTCAATTCTTTCATTACATAATTTCTTAGTGATTCAACATGTCTGTGGAAAAATGTGATATAGAGTCTGCAGTAGTTTATCGGGTATGCTGCCCACTACACATTCTTTTATTCATGTAGGATACATGACATGATTGGAGGAGATGATGAAACTGGCTTGAATCTTTAGGCACCAAAAGACCAAAGCAAACGGAAGGACTTAGGAATAGGAAAGTCACCGTTAATGGCACCAGAAAAGAGAATAGGACACCACAACGATAAGTCCTTGACCTGGAGTGTATTACCTGCTAAAAGGACGAAGAACAAACTTAAAGGCTTTAAACTGAATATGGAAAGGAAGGGAGAAGAATGCTCAGATAAACTCATCAGCCTCACTAGACAAAGAACTCAGTATACAAAAGACAAAGATAACTTAGGAATAAGGAGTATCTGGTGGGTGACAGATACTCAGTATTTGTTAACACGTGAATTACCAGGAGCCACTGAGCATGCCTGAGGTTCCTGGTGAGTCACACTTAGTAAGTGAGGACGCTCATTGCGCATGTGGCTGTATAACCAACCCCCAGAGCATGCATGGTGATGGCCAGGAAATCGAAAAAGAAAGTTTAGAAAGAGGATAAGCTCGTGGTATATTATTTGTGGACAAAATAGAGAATAGAAGAATAATTCACCTCCTATTTGGCTTTAGATGATGATCAATTAAAAAAACAGAAGAGAGGGCAAGGAGAAAAGGTATATTAGCCAGTTTCAAGTGTTTGAATGAATTTCTCCTAAAAGAGGGATTAAACTTAGTTTGCATGATTACAGGGGGGCAGGGAGAAAGACAACATCCACCTGTTCAGCCAAATTCGCCAAGTAAATCTTCACTCTAAGTTGCAGGCAGGTCACCCCTTACATTCCAGTGTTAATACGAAGCCAGAAGTGAGTGAGATTATTTAGGGAAAGAGTGAAGACAAGACCAAGAACAAGACCTTGGGTGTACCCTTTAGTATATGTAACTGTGCATCAACTACGTAATTAACCATGTTTATAAATTAAAGTTATAACTTTGGTCCTCTATAACATTTCTTTTTATTTGTCTCTTGTAGGAGTGATTCTAATCCAAGCCCGGATTTCGCAGCTAGTGTTTCCTACTACAGCAGCTCAGAACATAGTTCTAAATGCTCGCAGTTCTCTGAAGAGCATTTTCTCTTCTCTTCCCAACATTATATATATTGGCTGTGCTAAATGTGGATTAGAACTAGACACAGATGAGAACAAGATCTACAAACAGTGTTTGAGCTGTTTGCCATGTACTAGCAAGAAAACATACTACAGGTGAGGCAACTAAGCAAGCCAATTGGATGGAAAATATTTATTTTTATAGAACTTGAAATGACCCCCCCCCCAAAATTACATATATCAACTCTTTTCTAATGGGAACTAACTAGAACTAACCCAAGAGAATAAATTTCTCCCCAGAGTGATAATAGCTATTTATGAAAGCAAAAATTGCTCCGTAATCATAACAGGAATGTTTAAAAGCAGTAATTGGGAGATTTTATTGTCTTAAAGCAGCTATATACTTAAGAAAAATTTTACTTGTTTATATTTTTAACCAAGATCTAAATGGTTCAGAAGGAATTCACTTCCCCACCTTAATATATAAGTGGAATTTAAAGGTTAAAAGTATTATATGATCTAACCTATGAATTGTGGAAGTGATTAGGTTGGTGCGAAAATAATTGAGGTTTAAAAGGTTAATGCAAAAAAGCACAATGACTTTTGGACCAACCTAATAGTAAGGTGTACCTTTCTGTACCTCAGTCTTCCCAACTTCACATTAGAAATTAAGGATAGTAAATGTTCTATGGTAAAATGGCTAACCCACTCAGTTTAAACTCATTGTTTTTCAAATAACAAATGTTCAAAGTCTTGGATAATCTTTTTACTTTATAAACCACATGCCTTTACAAAATAGCACTCAATTTTAGGACATTTTCATCACCCCCTCCCCCAAAGGCCCCGTACTGAATTAGCAGTCACTTTTCCTTCCCCTTTTCTCCACCTCAGCGTTTGGATTGTTCCCACGTTTTGGCTATTATAAATAATACTACTGTGCACATTCATGTACAAATTTTTGTGTGGATGTGTGTCTTCATTTCTCGTGGGTATATACTCAAGGGTAGAATTGCTGGGTCATATGGTAACTCTATGTTTAACCTTTTGAGGAACTGCCAAACTGTTTTCCACAGCTGCTGTACAACTTTACATTTTTACCCACAACGTATGACATCCTTGCCAATACTTTTTATTATCTGTTTTTCTTTTTGTCGCTTGTGCTTTTGGTATGATACCTAAGAAAGGTATCATTCCTAAGCCAAGAGCATGAAGATTTCCTCCTATAAATTAGGAAATTTATATGTAAAATTCCTTCTAAGAATTTTACATATAGGTCCATGATTTATTTTGAGTTAATTTTTGTGTATGGTGTAAGGGAGGGGTCCACCTTCATTCTTTTGCATGTAACTCTCCAGTTGTCCCAGGATTATTTGTTGAAAAGACTATTCTATCCCCATTGAATCATCCTGGCACCATTGCCAAAAAGCTTCTTGTCTTTCTCTCCCACTAAACTCTGAAGTTCTTCATGTGAAGGTACCAGACCTGCCTTGGTCACTAGTGTATATACTGTCAATCAATTTTGACCAAGAACTGCAAGGCAAACAAAAGGTTTATTTTAGGGTCTTTTAGGAATTGCAATTGTGAAGACACAGATTTGGGTAGAAACCCAAATGTGCTCTGAGAGGGGGAAGAAAGGGACAGAATTTATAAAGACAGAAAAGGGGGGCTTCCAGAGGGATTACACAGGTTGCTTTGAAAGAGCTGTGATTGGTGCTGGCAAGCAGACTTACAATATGCTATACATGATTAATTGCTTATGTCTTTTGCTAGGTGAAAGATTTATTTCTTAATAGAGAGTTCAGTGATGCAGTGCTAATTCCAGGAACTGTATCAGGATGTAGCCGTTTGCGTTTTAGCCCAGTTCAAAAGTTCAGTTTCACATGGAGGGTGTTTCTTAGCTCAGCTTCCGGGAGGTCTCCTGACTCCATTTTAAACTGTCCCCTTGACAATATCAACTCCATTTTACTATTTTTCTTTTACAATGCCCAGTACTTAGCACAGTGGATGGTACATAATCACTGTTGAATATGTATTTGTTGAAGTAAAGAATGGAGGAAGAGAGCCTGGGAAAGAGTGTAAAGTGAAAAAGAGGAAAGGACCTAGAATCATCATATGGGGAAAGGGGGAAGTAGGTTTTTACAGGGAAAATCAGTAGTGTTGTTTTAGCCATTACACTGAATACCCCTATATTCATGAGTCTGTTTCTAAATTCTGTTCTCAATTTATTTTTTAAATTTTTTTTAAAAGAGGTAATACATACTGTGATAAAAATGCAAACTATAAAGGAACGGTATAAAAAGAAACGTAAAAGTCTTTTGCCCGATCCACTCCCTCCACCGTCAATGCTATTTTCATGCTTGTTAGAAGTTTTTTTTGTATTCTTCCAGTAATTTATTATGCTAATACCAGCACACATATATCCTTTTCTTTAAAAGTACATACATAGATAGAATAATATTATTATATTGTTTTGTTCACATTGTTTGTTGCTTAGAGCATATCATGGCGTGCCTTCCCTAATAGCTCTTACAATCTTCCTCATTCTTTTTCATGCCACATTGCATACCATTGCATGACATACTGAAAATTATTTATCTAGTTCCCTATTTACTGACATACAAAAGAGTTTTTGTGGGTTTTTTTTTAAATAAATTTTATTGGTGGAGTATGTTTCTCCAGGGCCCATCAGCTCCAAGTCATTGTTCTTCAATCTAGTTGTGGAGGGCGCAGCTCACTGGCCCATGTGGGAATTGAACTGGCAACCCCGTTGTTCAGAGCTCGCGTTCTAACCAACTGAGCCATCTGGCCGCCCAAAAGAGTTTGTTTTTGATAGGAAAGAACCCAGCGGAAAAGAATAACTTGAAATTGTGATTGTGAAATATGTGGTTATCATCTTTATTTTTGTTTCAAAAAATAATTTACACAACAGTGTAAAATAATGTTTTTTTATATTAGTATCTGAAATTTTAAGGTGAATATGGAATAAATCTAATTTATTGTTTTATCATTTGAAACTTTTCTTAAAATGCCTTTCTCTTGTTTCTAGGATGTTTCAGAACATCCTAGAGTTGCTTTAGAAATTAAAATTAACCCTGCATAAAAACCTAGTGCTTTCTGAAATTAGATTGCATTTAAACATATTTTTAAGTTTGAAAATCTTTTTTGAAGGTCATGTGCTATTTACTCTTTTATAGGCCAGCTTTAATGACCATAGTTGATGGAATATATAAGGTTGGCATCCATGTAGGATCAAAGGTCATAGAGAAGATTCTTCTCAACATTTCTCCTGACTGGCTCAACAAAGTTATAGGTAAGATATCAACACATCATCAAGAGGTTATTCTTGGTGAAACCATTCACTTCAGGAGTGTATATTGGAACAGAAAGTACACTAGACTGTAAACTGAGGTTTATTTCTGTCAGTATAAAAGTAGAAGGATAATTTAGATTGAGTGAAGCATAAGATTATGCAAGTTGGAGGGTAAGACTTACTCTACATTTGTCTTAGCACATGAGTAGAGGGAAGCAAGCACCTAATCTCTTTTTACTTTAAATTCTCGATTAGTAAGCAAAAACACTAGGACCTTAGCTTTTTAAATTTTGTTTATTTATTTATTTATTACCTTAGCTTTTTAAAAATAAATTTATTGGAATGACATTGGTTAATAACACTATATAAGTTTCAGGTGTATAATTCTATAATACGTAATCTGTGTCTTACATTGTGTGCTCACCACGCAAAGGTCAGTCTCCTTCTGTCACCATATATTTGACACCCTTTACTCTCCTCATCCTCCCTCCATCCCCCTTCCCCTCTGGTAACCACCATACTGTGAGCACCTTAGTTTTATAATAGGTAAGTAAATGAATGTGTGACACAATGACATGAAGATAGTCTACTGTCAGTGGAGTGGATTTGCAGTATCTTCAGCTATAATGCTAAGTGTAGTCAGTGGCTAACAACAAAGTGAAGGTAACCCATTTGTCAGGTGATCTAACTCCCTACCTTTCCTCATTAGCCTCAGACTCTAAGCAGATGAGCTAATCTGTTTTCTATTGATTCCTCTGTCTTAATAGTGGATTTTTATTTTATTGCTTTTTTGTGTGTTTAGTAATTTTTGCTTGAATGCTGAACATTACATATAGAACAAGACAGACTGAGGTAAACAGTTTTTTTACACACACACACACACACACATACACACTCGTGTATATATATATCACTATGATAAGAACTGTAGACTGGATAAATATAAGAGTGCTTTTCTGATATGGGCACACCGTTTTTGTTTAAGGCTTAATTTAGGAAAATATTAATCTCAGTTCTTTCCTCTATTGTTTTAAGAAGCCAGTAGCTGTGCTATAACAGGAAATGCTGTCAGTGTAAATGGCGCATTATTTGTGCCTTCTCTCCATGGTCAACAGGAATTGCATGTCATCATTCTAGAGTAACTTCAGCAACCTGTGGCTGTTAGGTTGGTGCAAAAGTAACTGCGGTTTTTGCAATTTTTTAACCTTTTAAACTGCAATTACTTTTGCACCAACCTAATAGAGAGGGAAGGGATAGCAAGAGAAATTTAAACTGGGGGTAGGACTTGAGAAACTGGGGGTGGGACTAGGGAAAAAAATGAACCCTTCAATTTGTGTGTTTCTGGCCACCTGGAAAGGACACTGAGAGCTGTGTGTTTGTTTGCGTCTTCTTCAGTCCCTTCCTCAGAGATCACCTATGGCCTGGTCGCAGCAGACTTGTTCCACTCCCTTTTGGCAGGAGGCGGGGCGCCTTGTGTAATGAAGATTCAGAGCCTCTTTGTGTTAGATGAAAACAGCTACCCACTGCAACAAGATTTCTCTCTACTGGACTTTTATCCCTACAATGTAAAGCACGCAACATGTGCCATGCCCTGAGACTGGATGGAGAAACTGCAGGCACTTCAGGAAGACTATGGAAATTATTTGTCTTTCGAAACAAATGAATGACAGGACTGTTGCTTAGCATTTTAAAATATATTTTATAAAGAGCTAAATAAATATATTTTATAAAGAGCTAAATATATAAATTAAAATTTTTTTCTAAGAAATTCTATGAGTTTTGTTTGTTTTATTTTTTCCTTTCTTGCTTCTAGAGAAATGATCTAGTAGCAAAGGCAATACATTCCTTAAGAATGAAAGGTTCACTTTATACGGTCTCTGCTCCATTCCAGGCTGTGTACCAAGTACTGGGGATACAGACGTAAGACATTTCTTCAGGAATTGCTTTTCTGCTCCACTCACAAACTCTAAGTGCTTTCCTTATTCCTACTTTAATAAACTATCAACATGAAATGATTTCCTTGCTTATAACTGTACATGATAATGGATTAGTTTGTATAAGCCTATGTTTAGACAAGCTCAAGGTAAGTATGTTTCTCTATAAAGAACCATTGAAGATGAAGGAAACAAGATCATCCTTCAACCCATTTTATAAAGGGAGGAAGAGAGTCATATTGTTAGTTCATTTGTAGGATTTGAGTGCCATACTGAATTTACTTACCAACAAACATCTAGCAGTTCTCTCATTATGACTATAGAAGCTTATATAAAACGGTAGTCATCAAGGAGGAAGTAGGAAGTGGTACTTTAAGTCTGGAGTATGCTGAGAGGTAGTAGATTAGTAATATTGCTTGAAAATAACTAAATTTATGATGAAATGAACAAGTTTATTTTACTATGTGTGTGTTTTGTTAAATTCTTTTCATTCATTGAAACTGTCTTCTCTAATTCAGGCTTTTTAAAAAAACTTGGCTTCCCTAAAAATGAATCTTAGGAGTTTTGTGATTCTCCCAAAAACAATATGCAAAAATGTGTGTGTGAGAGTGCATACATACAAAAGTATGTTTTTCTGTGGAGTAGGGTCCCTACTTTTCAACAAATCCTCAGAGGGATCTTTGACCAATAAAAGAAAAAAAGGTAGAATCATTTACTTTGTGAGTTAATTCATGGGGAAGATAAGGAGGTTAGATCAAATGATTGCTAAGGTTTTATCTGGCAGCTAGGAAGGTGGGTAGAGAAAGAGCTGTCCCATTTTGTATCTGGAGATACTGGAATTCAAACAAAATAGTTGGCTCTCATGGATAATACATCTAACGAGTGATGAAACTCGAGCCTGGAGCTGATGTCCTCTAATCCATGTTCTTTCAACCATAACCACAGTAGTAGGTGCAAACTCAGAGTTCTGACATAAAAATTTGCCCAATCAGTATAAGTCCATTGAGAAAGCTATTCTCTTAAGTTTACCCTTCTCTGCTTTGTCCCCAAGATGTGGCCTAATCCCTATATCATATCAACCAAAACAATCTTTTGAAATAGATGGCTCCTCACATCCTATTGGGAAGAAGTCTTTAAGCCATTCCAAGTGAGACAAAGAATACCCGTCACACCAATATCTCTTCCCAGACTTTGGTATATATTTCATGGGTTAACACACATTTCCAGGAACTCTTATTTAGGCTGAAAACTATTGCCTCCTGTTCTGAGGAATCTGACCTATCCCCAAAAATTACTTAATTGGGATCCTAGCTGTTTTACCTGTCTGAAATATGAGTATATTAAACCTCCATGCATTTTCATTTTAGGGCAGCCTAAGCGTGTCAGCCAATTCAGCGGTTCTGTATCTGGCAATCGCATGATAGGCATTTTAGGGAGACCTCATTCTTCATTTCCTGATAGTTCAGCCGACAGGGATACTCTCCCATCTCAGAGAAACATTGGGACTTGATATTAACTTAGCTTTCCCAAATGTATAGTTTCTCTAACAGCTATTAGAGGCATTCATATGTGCTAAATTTCCTTTTACTTCCTGGGTTTTTTTTTGGGGGGAGGAGTTCTGATCTTCAAGGGAGATGACAAGGTTGGACATGTGATCCATCCTGCAGACACTTGCTGAGTATAACACAAATATGAAGACAAGTGAGAAGGCCTGCCTTCAGTGAGTTCATACACAAGCTGGTGAAGAAATATTTTAAACAAAATAATAGTGCTGGGATTAAAGCTGTGTGGAAAAGGCAGAAGAAGTAATAGAACAGGTTTATTAGCACTCTTGGTGGCAAGTGATAAAAACCCAACTCACACTAGCTTGAGCAAAAAGGGGGAGCTATTGGTTCATATAACTAAGGGTGGTACTAGCCTAAAGCACACTTGAATCCTTTGGATTAAATTATGTCATCTGGTTGCCCCAACTACCTAATTCTTTTCCTTTCCATCTATTTCTCCTGTTTCTCTCCTTGCCCTGTTCTCTCCCCGACTATGTGTTTTTCCCCTCTCCTTTCCCTCCTTCATCTTTCCCTCTTTTCTTTTTATCTTTTCCACCTACAGTCACGGAGAAGAGGTGACTGTAGGAAGCACCATACTTTCTTCTTTACAGAAAGAGGCTCTCTTTGCTGATGTCACATAGCAAATTTCATGGAAGGACTCTGATGGACTCTGCTTAGAGTCCTCCCCCTGTGACCAGGGGTGAGTGGGACACTGGTATTGAACCACATAGGACGAAAGGAGCTCATCATTAGTGAAAGGAGAGCCCTTTCATTATGTGGCTAGAACCACATAGAATGAAAGGAGCCCATCATTAATGAAAAGAGAGCCCTAGGCAGACAAACATGTCTGTGGCAATGGAAGATGCAAGAAGGCTTCAAAGATAAAATATTTAACCCGCATTTTAAAATATGGGAGGTGTTCACCACAACAGCAGACTGATGGGCATACAATAGCATATTTGGAAAACTGGAACATCTCAAATGGGGTTGAAAAAAATGAATGAAAAAAATCCCCTACCCCCTGAATGAACAGGTGAGACATAAGACAGTGCAACCAAGACAATACATTTCTGAAGAAATCTTAACTCACAAAGCAATAGAGGTTTTATCTACAGGTTCGATTTAGTATGTGAAAACATTGATTTGTGCAAAGCACTGAATTACATTTTTTAGTCGACACCAATGACGTGACTGAGATGCCATACCAATTCTTTAGCCGTAGAGTATTACTCTGGAATGCTGGGAAACCACAGACAAGTTCTATCAGATCGCAAATATTTGAGTTACAATTGTAATTCAGTCTTTGAAATATGGTTTGTTACGAGTTAAAATGAATCTAGAAATTGAATCTAAGAACATTAATGACAAATTTACTATAACACTTCATGTTCTAAAATTCACATTCATTGGGTTTGAAGCAGATCAAAAGAGGGCTTTTATTCCATATGTTGTTGTGAAAAAGTAGACAGTTCTGTAAAGTTTTGATAGATAACTTTCACAGTGGTCATAAAATTTCATCCCCAGAATTTTCCTAAACTTCTGTGATATGAGGCCCTCAGTTGTTTAAGACTAGACTTACATTCCTTTAGCAGCACAACCTACGTAGGTGACCATGGGCTGTGACATGGTTTTTTTTTTTTTTTTTTTTTTTTGTAAGTTTAATGTATTTTAATAGCAAACTTACAGGAACAGCACAGAAGACAGACAACACTAAAAACATGTACTTGCATGTAGGACAACTCAGAAAAGTATAGCGAATGGATGGAATCTACTGTATGATAAAAATGCTACAAACACCATTTAGTTGCCATCAATAAGAAATTTACTTGTTTTAAAAAAATCCAAATGCTGGCATTGTCCAGAAAAATTTAACAGGTTTATTTATAATTGTTATAAAGTTGAACTGCTGAAACTTGTTTTGTTCACTGAAACTTTTGACTTGAATTAATGCTTTGTCCCCGCATTTATATTAAAAATTCACACACAAATGAAAATGGAAAAACTGCCAATACCTGATTTCTGTCCCCTATTTTTCCACTTTCAATCATATACTTAGGTACCTTTTGACCCCATGGGAAAAAAAAACACTAACATTCAGAACTACCAAGAAGAGAAATTTTTTTTTAAAGAATGAAATGTTTCCCATCATAATGGATTCTTAAGCACGTTCTCCACGTATGCGGCGTGCTAGCTGGGTGTCTTTTGGTATAATTGTTACACGTTTGGCATGGATAGCACACAGGTTGGTATCTTCAAAAAGGCCAACCAGATAGGCCTCACTTGCCTCCTGCAAAGCACCAATAGCTGCACTCTGAAAGCGCAGATCTGTTTTGAAGTCCTGAGCAATTTCTCGAACCAGATGCTGGAAGGGAAGTTTGCGAATCAGAAGTTCAGCGGACTTCTGATAACGTCTAATTTCACGGAGTGCCACAGTACCAGGCCTGTAACGATGAGGTTTTTTCGCCCCTCCAGTAGAGGGCGCACTCTTGTGAGCGGCTTTTGTAGCCAGTTGCTTCCTGGGTGCTTTACCACCGGTAGATTTGCGGGCAGTCTGCTTTGTACGAGCCTTGGTATAGAGACCTCCTTACTTACCCTCTTCTCCTTCGGCTGGAGCTCGGTGAGCTAGAGGCGGCGCTGGCATTAGAGAGCGACGGCGGCGCGGCGGCGGCTGCGAACACAATTCTACATGGTTTTCTTACAAGAAAATACCTGTAGTTTCTCAGAACAATACAGAATGAAAGAGAAAAACTAATCATCCTTACGTCTTTCATTTTAAATGATACATTTGTATCCTGGCGGGATTCTAGGTGGTGCAATACAGGTCATGAATCAGAACGATTAGAATAGAGTGTTCATCTTTCCTGGGAGTTTAATATTGGCCCCTGTTTTAATGTCAACAGGGAGAGAAATATGTGAGAGGGAATGAAGTTTGCCAAGCAGTTGTCATTCTGTCTCTGAAGGTCTTGAACCTGGTTAGTTATTAAGAAGTTCATTCCACCTACTTAAGGAATGTATTTACTAAGGGTGACCTCTCTGCTTCCAAGTGGAGGAGGAGGTGTGGTCATCTCTTCCTTTCCTCCCACTGCAGCTCCTTGGAGCTGGAGGGAGGGCAAGCATTGGCACTGGGACAACTTCTCCCCATTCCTCCCCCGTTCCCTGATGCCCAGCTCTTCCAGCGAGTGGGGGCAGGGAGGAATAAAGGAAAGGGGCCAAGGGTCTTCTTACAAACCGGCTACCAATAGGTCTCTGCTGGTCTCTATTCGTCTAGCCCATCCTGCCTGCTGATGATGCCTTTTGCGCACCTGGCGTCCAACACTCCTTCTGCAGTGCATGCGAGGGTTCTGTGGAGGGCTGAGCTTCTTACACAGCATACGAGTTTCTTGTCATGGGAGATCAAACTCCTGCCTGGTCTCTTCCACCCTTCAACTTTCTCCAAATGTCCCCTCCTCTCTCCATCCTCATATTTCTCTCTGATTCACTTCACTCCATGCTCAACAAATTCTCTGTATAATCAGACATTAGACAAGCTAAGGAATTGTCCTTATTTACATAATATATAGTACAATTCAGTTTATGTGACATTGTGATCATGCTGCCTGGAAAAATCTTACTAAAATGGTACAGTGGTTATCCTGGGTGGGGAATTAGGGCCTAGTTTTAATTTCTCCTTCATTATTATTTTTATCTGATAGATTGACTAGGAAATTTCCCCTAATTTCTAAGGGTACAAATTCCCTATATTAAAAAGACCACTTCTCAAATATAGCAAAACCTAATATGATTTTGATTACAGGAACTAACACCACGTAATAGATGTAGATACTTCATGGGATGGCAGCCAAGAAACAATGATGCCTCTTCTCTGGGCCATATCTGTTCTATTTAGTTTGATCCCTGGGCAAAAATGGAATAGTCAGAGGGAGAGGATGCCTGACTTAAGCTGGGCTGATCAGATTCTTTTTACCGGGAACTAAAAAAATTGAGTTAAGATTTACATACAGTAAAACATACAGATCTTAAAACGTACAATTTGCTGGGCTTTGACAAATATATACATTTGTGTAACCAATATCCCAATCAGGATTTGGAACATTTACATCACTTGAATAATTTCCCTCAATTCTGCTTCCAGTCAATCCCCACCCATGATAGGCAACCACTGTTCTAATTTCTATCACCATAGATTAGTTTTAATCTTGAACTTCATATAAATGAAATCATACAGGTTATACTCCTTTGTGACTTGCTTTTTTCACATAACAATATTTTTGAGGTTCATCCAAATGTTCATGTGGCTCAGTAGTGCATTCTTTCTATTGCGGAGTAGTATACCAATCTGTGAATATATGACATTATTTTCCTAATGAAGGTGATTTGGGTTGTTTCCATTTGGGGGCTATTATGAACACCTACTATAAACATCTTTTTACAAGTCTTGTTGGACATATGTCTTAATTTTGGAGGGGGGAATACCTAGGATTGAGCTTGCTGATTTATAAGATAGGTGTAGATTTAACTTATAAGGAACTTCCAAACAGTGCCCCAAAGTTGTACGATTTTACATGCTCACAGCTATGTGTGAGGATCCCAGTTGTTCTGCATCCTTGTTAACATTTGGAGACGTCATTCATTTCCAAGTTAGCCATCCTACTGAGTGTGGAGTGCATTCCCTGCTGACTGAAGATGTTGAGCAGCTATTCACTTGCTCATTTGCTCTCTGTACATCTTCACTTGTGAAGTGTCTGCTTCAGTTATTTTTGTACATTTATTTTCTTGAGTTGTTTGTTTTTTTTTTTTTCTGGTCATATATATGTTTTAGATAAAAGTCAGATGTGTGTACTATTGATATTTTTAAGTGTTTTTTTCAGAATTAGAAATGCCGGCTATATAATTTGAAAAGAAAAAGAAATATGTAGTTGTAACAAAAAGTCTTAAATAAATTAAAATGTCACTATTTTGAATGACTAGAATATATACCCAGAAAAATAATCCCAGGAAATCAACCAAAAATATGTTGGTAATACATTTATCAAATATTACATTAATTAAATATAACATAAACTTACCAATTTAAAATTAGTAATATAGTAATATTCCTATATACCAATAATATACAGTTCTAAATATAATAAAAATATCATGCTTACAGATAAACCAAATACATTAAAGGCTTTATTTACTCAAAGAGAATGATTTTAAAACACAAGAAGGAAATAAAAGGAGACAGAAATCAATGAGACATTATACCTGAATCAATTAAACATTATACATGCTCTTACTGGTTGAAAAGATTTGATACGTAGAGTTGATTTGATATTAACCAAATCCCTGAAGGATGGCATATAGAAGTTGATAAATTGATTTAAAAATTAATTGAGAAGAACAAAAAGGAATGTGAATACTCTAAAAATCATTGAATTGTACACTTTCAATGGGTGAATTGAATGGTATGTGAATTATATCTCAATAAAGCTGTTAAAAAAGAATAAACAGAAAATGTTTTTCTAAAGCTGACATTTTAAGAATAAGGTAAGCAAAACAATGAATAAAAAACATGGTTTTGATGTTGATAGTATATTAAGTGGAAAATCATATTAGGAAATAGTATGTAAACTATTTCTGTTTTGTAAAGACATACGTTAAATCAATGGAGAGTGGTCAACAAATTTTAACAATTTTTATCATAAGGAGTTAACAACAACAGTGCATTTTACTTAATGATGAAATGGGGGAAATTTCTGAGAATGGAAATCAGACAAGGATATCCACTGTTAAAACTTATATCCGACACTTTTCTAGTGTTCCTAGCCAGAGTAATAAAGCAAACAAAGCAAATATACATACATATATAAGGACTGAAACTAAGATATAAAACAAAGACTGTGTATAATGAAAGCTCAAAAGAATCTGGAGATAAATTATTAGAGTTCGTGATTTTAATTGCTGGACATAAAGTCAATATAGGAATACCAACTTTATGTATAACAGAATTACAAGATAAAAATTTTAAAAACAATTTCATTTACAACAGTATAAGAAAATCAAATGTCTAGGGATAAACTTAATGAAGGATGTGCAAAACCTCTACACATACCACTAGAACATTTTTTAGAGAAATTAGAGAGGAGCTAAAGATGTCAGTTCCCCCTGAACTGACTTACTGGTATAAACTCAATGCAATCCCAATAAAAGTCACAACTGGCTTCTCTGGGAAATGGGAGGGACTTAGCAAGCTGATTCTAAAATTTATATGGAAATGCAAAGTGCCCAAATAGCCAACCCACTCTTGAGAAGAAGAACTAGGTAGAGGACTGCAGATGTTGATATTGCAAATCAGTAATTAAGACATGGAGGCATGAGTGGAAAGATAGGCAAATTTACTAATGTAACAGAAGGAGCCTAGAAACAAACATGCCAGGGGTGCCAAAAGAAGGTATACAAGTGGACACTTTGGTCAACGTTGCTCAAGCAGTAGTTCGCTGTAATCAGAAGTGTCTGGACGCTGATGTTCACCACTTTGAACACCTCTTGCAATTGCAGAAGTCAAACGTGACTTGTATTCATCTTTTGTTATCGGTATATATTGAGTAATACAGTTTTCCTTTCTTAAAACGTGTGTATATTTTTTTGGCACCCTCTGTATATGGATGCTTTATTTATTACCTAGGTGGTGCAACAGACCAGTGGGGGAAAGAATAGTCTTTTCAATAAATGGTGCTGGGATAATTGAATATTCTTGTGGAAAAAAAGGAAAGAAACTCGAGCCCAAGGATATAACTTACCTAAACATCTTCAAGTAGATTCTATATCTAAATGTGAAAGGCAAAATAATACAGCTTCTTGAAAGTAGTATGGAATATCTTCATGATCTCAAGTTATTGTAAAACGTCTTAAAAACAGACACAAAAAGCACTTATATAAAAGATTGCTTCATTTGACTACATTAAAATAAAAAAAACTTCTGTTTATCAAAAGGAAGCCATAAAATGGGAGGAAATCAACCGAAAATATATTAGTAATTTAAAAAAGAGAATGGTAGAAAACATTTGCAATACATTCAATCAAAAGAAATTCCTACAAAGCAATAAGAAAACCACAAATAACCGAATAGAAAAATGGGTCCGATTCATGAACAAGTACTTCACAAAGGAGGGATGACCAAACTCACTAACAATTAACATAAAAACCGTTGTTTGACCTCATTAGTCATCAGGGGAGTACACATTAAATCCACAAGGAGATACCTTTACAGACAGAAAGGAATCGCCATAATAAAAAGGCTGTCAATACCAAGGTTTGACGAGGACCCAGAGACATGGGAACTCTCATACACTGCTGGTGAGAATGTGAATTAGTATGTACATCGACTTTGGAGAACACTTTGGCTTTATCTACTAAATTGGAAGATATGAAAACCCCTAGGACCCAGCAACTCCATTTCTATCTTTATGCTCCCCACCCCCACCCCCAAAGGTATGATGAATCTCAAAACATCATGTGCAATGAAGGAAGCCACACACACAAAAGAATGCTTGCTTTCTGATTCTCTGCAAAAACTTTAAACCAAACCAAACCAAACCAAAAACACATAGCTTTTAGGGCTGCATAGTTAGGTGGTAGAAGCAAAGAAGTGATTACCATAAAATCAGGTGAGTGGTTATTTTGGTGGGGAGGCAGAGGTAGTGTTTGGGAGGGGTTACAAGGGAAGACTCTGGGAAGGCTGGTTTGCCAATGGTGGATTACCTTGCAGCTCCAAATTCATTCTTCAATACGTGCTCTGCAGACGGAATTCCCTGAAGCGGCTCTGCATCGCAAGTGAGTACGATGCTAAACAGTAGAGGGCGCTAGAGACACAGTGAGGAAGGCAGGTGCTGTACTTTCTGGTTCCGGTAGCTGTATTTCAGTCACTGTGCGTGCGTGTGTGAAGACACCGGGTGGCTCTCTGCCCTGGCCACACGCCCTGGACTTGTGGTCCCTTGTCCACCTTGCATCCCGGCCAGACCTGCCAATCATGTTCCCATGGCCCTTCTGACGCGGACACCACGCGATGCAAGCCTCAGGGTCCCGTCTGCACCGATGCTCCTACTGCCTCGAATCATCCACTTCCTGGCACTCGACCTCATTAGGTTTGTTAGTCAACAAACTGATAAAAGCATATTCTCAAAAACAAAGGGCCAACAGGAATCAAATCTGGTCACTTGCGGGATTATACTTCCTCATCACTGGAGGTGAACATTATTTACATAGAAGGAAGGGAGCCAGGAAAGAATGGGGGTGAAGGGGATGGAGACATGGCAGAAAGGTGGGAGAGAGGGGAAAAAGGGAGGGGAGGAAGGAAGGGAGAGAGGGAAGAAGGAAAAATGAAACGGAGAGGGGGAGGAAATGAGAAACGTACAACCTCACCAGCAGCTAAAGGTGCATAAAACAGAAGTGGCCTATCTACTAGGCACGGAAACAGACCCCAGGCTGTGGGAATGTGACGGCACCACACGTCGTCTCTGTCTTTTTTGAGGTCTTTCTGGCAATATGTAATAATGACACCATTTTGGGACACCTGGAATCTGATTGCTGTTCCAGCTTCAGCACTTCCTTGCTTTGGGGGTCTGAGAAATGGCATCCCCTCCCTGATGCTCCCTTTCCTCATTTCTAAATGTGGGATAGGCTCCTCCTGGGCTGCTGTGCAGATTTCACAAGCTGCCTTATAAGGGGTGCACAGTTCCCAAGAGCTATTTCCTTTCTTCACATTGAGAGTCATTTCACTCTGAGAAACACACCTCTTGACACACTGGTTAAAAATGGGGAGTGGTAGAGTGATTTGGGCAAATAATTCCACACTTTAAAATTAGGAAAAAACATAATAGGCAGAGGGTACAATCTGTCTTCATAATGGCATATTAAATTCATTTAAGAAATATATCCATTATGTTGAAAGAGTCAGGCTTATGGAATGTAATCAGCAAACTACTTCATCCTGTTTTTCCAGCAACCCATTCAAACTTGCTCTGCTTCTCCCTGCCCTTTGGAAAAAATCTAGGGCAAGTCCCATGACTTCTTTGATTATTCTTAGGTAACAATAAATTTTTCCCGTAACTTCTCATTACAAAAGCAGGCTGTACTCAGCACTGCAAACGTCCAATTTCATGTAGTAGTCTAAACCTCCAACTTCATTTAAAGTTGAAGCTTCCCCATTCACTCCTCCCTCACCTTGGCTCTCACCTGTATGAGGCTGCAACAGGAAATGGGCATGGAGCAATTTTCCTATTTCTCCATTCTGTGCTTCCAGTCCTCCTTCCCTGACTTGCTAACAGGGGTTTCTGATCATCCTAGCAGGGGCAGCTAAGGGGTAAGGGAAGGAGGCCACCCAAGGGGCAGGGGAGGTTCAGTAATGAGCTGGAGTACTCACATGGCTTATTTAAGAGCCTCCTTTGCGTGTGGATCCCTTACCGCAGGTTCCCGTGACCCAGGTTGGCCCTAGAGTGTAGGTTGGCATGCAGCACCATACCCATCCCCTTTAAAGGTCTTTATTACGTTTTCTAAAAATGAAAAGTCTGGAAATTATATTTTCCCAACACTCTTACAAATAGGGTTCCAGGTTGAGTTTGCCAAATGTGAGACTGGAAAGCAGAAAGAAGATAAAATCCATCCTTTTCTTCCTTTAATTCTGGCATTTATGAAAGCAGGATGCTGGAGATGTTTGCAGTAACTTGGGCAAGGAATTCCACAATGAAAAATCAGAAAAAACATATTGGCAAATACCTCTGAAAATTGCAGCCCATAACCACTATGGGGTACCAAATCGGAAGCGGTGGCTTTGAGGCTTGGCAGCAGCTACACTGCAGTGAGGTCTCCTCCTGGTGACTGCACAGCCAGGCACAGGCCCCTGAAATTCCCCAATTCTAGGGAACATTAACATGGTACAATGAATTATCACCCCAATTCTTCACCCCTCCGTGTAACTATGTCCATGGTCATGTAGCTATTGCAGTTCACAAAAAGGCATAGTTTACCTCTACGTCCCTTGAATTTGAACTTGGCCACATGACTTGCTTCAGCCAATGGGATATTAGGTGACACAACACAAGCAGGGGGTAGAAATGTGTTTGCCCTTCTTCTGCTTTCACCATGAAAAGAGCTTTCCCTGGGTGGCTGCTGCCCCTTTACCCTGTGCTTGGAATGAACCAACATGGAGCAGGCCTGTGTGAGGACCTGAGCCCAGCCAGATCCACAGCTTGAAGGTGCTTTGCTGAACCTAAAGCAGCCCACACTCAGCTGACCCATACATGTATGAGAAATAAATGCTCATTTTAGCGGGACACTGAGATGTGATGATTCTTTGTTATGCACCATTATTGCAAAAATAGCTAACCGATACAAGCAACTTCACCCGTTTTGACTTCATCAGCCTTCTCAAGAATTGTGTGATCAAAATCCCTGTATAAAATCACTTTTAGTTGAGAATTCTATTTCTGGCAAAAGAGTTCTGAGAAAATAATTATTTTTCTGCTTGAGGCAGACTGATATTCATGCCAAGAACAACTAGAAAAGCTGAATAAAATACAGAAAACCTCTTTTTTAAGGTATTAAAGAGCTGCCAAGTTGACAAGCATTTGATGGGCCATGATCTCAGAAGAAGAAAAACACAATGAGGTGAGCTGACATTCTGTGAACCATTTTTCCTTTCAGGAAATTTGCTGATTGTAGGTAAGAGACTAAGAATTTGGGCAGAGGGCCATGGCTAACAGTCAGAAAAGGGAGCAGAGTCTCGGGACCTGGAGAGACAAGAAATTGAAGGTGGGGGTTGCCAAGGCAACTGGGACTGGAGGAGCCAGGATGTCAGATAGAAGGGAGACACAGAAAAGTAATTCTGACACAGGTTTTTCCCCTTGAAACATTTGTTAAATTATAAAGCTGTGATTTATTAAGCTATGTAGAAAGCCTATGAAATACAGCAGGGATTTTTTTTTCTTTGCAATACCATGACACTAAGGAGATAAAAATTGGAGTTAAGGACCTCTAGGGAAAGAAGCCTAGTAAACACACCAGATTCTCACTTAATAATCCTTGGAAGACTATACTCTAGAAATGGCGGCAAACCATAGGTAGAGATAGAGTCTTACAAAAATTGCAAACTTGACTCCAGTCAGTTCACTACCAGATTGGATCGAAGTGACCTACCCCACTCTATCTGTCTACCAGCTGGAGGAATAATGTCATAATTATCATAATGGTCAACAATAAATTATCCAGCATATCAAGAAACAGGATTGAAGGGGGAAAACATACAAGATCTGACAATTAAGTTCATGAATTCTCCTAGAAAAAGTGTTACATACCGTGTTTTCCTGAAAATAAGACCTAACTGGAAAATAAGCCCTAGCATGAGTTTTCAGGATGACATCCCCTGAACATAAGCCCTAATGTGTCTTTTGGAGCAAAACTTAATATAAGACCTGGTCTTATTTTTGGGGAACACAGTACCTTATTGCTGAATATCACTATGGTCACCTGCTAAGTACTCCCTTTGGGAAGCTATGCACTGATGCCAGTGCCTAGTCCACCCTTCACAACAACTTTGGAACTCTTTTTCTGGAATGGCCATCAGAGCTGTTGTCATATTACCCTTGATGTTCTGAATGTCATCAAAATGTCTATCCTTTCAATATTTCCTTTATCTTCAGGTAAAGAAAGAAGTCATTGGGGGCCAGATCAGGTGAGTAGGGAGGGTGTTCCAATACGGTGATTTGTTTACTGGCTAAAAACTCCCTCACAGACAGTGCCGTGTGAGCTGGTGCATTGTTGTGATGCAAGAGCCATGAATTGTTGGTGAAAAATTCAGGTAGTCTAACTTTTTCACGTAGCCTTTTCAGCACTTCCAAATAGTGAACTTGGTTAACTGTTGGTCCAGTTGGAACAAATTCATAATGAATAATCCCTCTGATATCAAAAAAGGTTAGCAACATCGTTGCAACAAGTTTGCAAACTTAATTTTCTGACCTCATATACAAAATGTGAGGTGATCCGATCATAAATTCCTAATTGCGCAGGTCATGGTGGGCAGTCCCACCCCAGGAATCAAACTTCTGTAGTAAAAGGCTTCTCTTTGCCTTAAGCAAGCCCTGTCCTTTGTTTCTGTGCATCTAGGTCAACACACTTTTGAAATGCCAGAGTAATTCTCTTTTTCAGACCCCTCAGAGGCATAACAACCCTCAAAAGGGCACATAATTTTGTTAACTATCCTGTAATCCAATCCCCACCTTGCTTTCTCTCACCATCATTTAATCTTTCTTAACTTCCAAATGCATAAAAGAAGCTGTAAACTGTCATTCTAGGAAGCTTGTTTTTCTCAGTCTGTTGAGCTCTTGCTTCCAGGTGTATCCTCTGTGTGGCTCAAATAAAATTTTATAAAATTTCTTTACAAGTTTGGACGTTCTTACATCAACAACAGTAAAATGGATCCATCAATGACCCAGATATTGGTGTGACTGACAAAAATAAAGACTTTCATCAAAGAATTAGGATCTATAACAAAGTATCAAATGGAAATGAAGAACTGAAATTAAGAACTGAAAAGTGTTCACAATGGAGGAGGCTTGTGCATACATAGGTTCAGGGGTATATGGGAAATCTCTATACCTTCCTCACAATTTTGCTGTGAATCAAAAACCCAAACTTACGATCTTACAACAGAAACCAGAAGGGTATTTGTGTCAAAAATCAATCAATATAATTCATCACATTAAAGGAATAAAGGAGAAAAATATGATTATCTTGAAAGATGCAGAAAAAGTATTTGATAAAATCTAACACTGTTTATGATAAAAAACTTTTAACAAATTGAGAATATGTGAACATGAGTATATTAGAAGTCCTATAGCAAACATCATATTTAATAGTGAACATTGAAAGCTCTGCCCGTCCCTGAGATTGGGAATGAGACAGGTACACCCACTGTCACCACTGCAGTCAGCGTTCTGCTGGGGGCCCTGGCCAATGCAATTTCAGTATCAACCTTCTATCCTGCAACTTTGCTGAACTTGTGTATTAGCTTTAATAGATTTTTGTAGATTCCTTAGGGTTTTCTACATATAAGAACATGTCATCTGCAAATATAGTTTTACTTCTTCCTTTACAACCTGGATGACTTTCATCTCTTTTTCTTGGCCTGATCGCCCAGCCACAACAATTTGGCAAGAGATAAGGAAGGCATGAAGATTGCAAAGGAAGAAATAAAACTATCATTTGCAGATGTCATGAATACATACAAAGAAAATACAAAGAGTCTACTGACAAACTACTACAATTTAAATGACTTTAGCAAGGCCACTCACTAGATATGACACCAACATACAAAAATATCAATATAATCTCTATATACTAGCAATAAATACATAAAAACACCTAAGAATAAATCTAATGAAACATGTGCGAGAACACTGAAAACCACAAAACAGTTCTAATTAAACTTGCAAGAGACTTAAACAAATGGAGGGATACACCTTGGTAATAGATCAAAGATTGAATATTGCAAGTGTCATGTGGTCCCCAATCTGGTCTATACACTCAGTGAGATACATTTAAATCGTAGTATTTTTTTGGTGTGGAAATCGACAAGCTGATCCTAAGATGTTGTATGGAAATGCCAAGGGCTTCTTTCTGTGGGGTCACCTTGTGGACAGGATCGGAGACAATCCAGGCTGGCTCTCTCTGGTCTGTAAAGAGCACTGTTTATGTTTTGGGCTGGCCATTTGTAGACGGGGGCCACCCCAACACAGCATGCCCTTCTTCCTCCCCATCAGAGCAGAGAGCCTGCCAGTCTTTTGCCACTGAGTTTTATCAGCTGAGAGTCGGACACACCAGTCCACTCTGTCCTGCGAAAGGGATGCTTTCCAGCTTTTCCAAGTGGCCCTGGAAAGGCCACCGATAGGCATGAGTCTCGCCTTGAAATGTGGTGGTGGTTGGCATCTACTGTATCAGGACCCTGGGTAACCTGCTATAAAAACATATAGAGAACTCGTTATGTGTGAGCTACGACACTAATTAAAAGTGGCTGGAGTATGGACTACCTTGAACGTGTGCACGTGAAATAAGTGAGAGAATGCACGGACAGATATTCTGTCTGTACGGACCACTGCTGGGAAAGCTTGTATTGGTGCTTGGCCTGAGACTGGAAGTCAGGTGAAAGGGGCAGAAGCCGAGTACAAGGTTCACTACTCTCTTTTGCTGAAGTTGCTTCACTGCATAAGAAAAGAGATGACGCCGGTTTAAACTTTTGTTCTAGTTATACAATAACAATGTGTTGACGCTGCAGGTTCAACAGCATTAGGGTGAAAATGCAAACCGTCTGTTAAGTAACAGTGACGAGTGAAATGCCTGCTCATTACCTAGAGCACAACTTCACGGTGGTTGAAGACCATGGTTTGTGGGAGCTTCCACTTTAATGATTTTACACCTACACCTACCACTGCACAATAATCATAATGGAACTGCAAGATTTATAGGCAAAGCTCTCGGCTCCATGGGCTACGTTTTGGCCATGGATTTTCACCATTTGCTGTCGAAAGTGAGTGCCCCAGGAGCGGAAGGGCGTAACCAGGGAGACCACAGGAACGAGCAGGGAGGGTGAGGTGTGGGCTCCGGGAGGGCAGGCTGTGGGCGAGACTTGGCACGGCGTGGGGGCAGGATTTGTCATAGCCGCAGGGAGAGACCTAACACATGGATGCGGCCCTTCCAAGCTGGCACAGAGACCTGATGCCGAGAACCTGGGTGCCTGGCAGGCTGCTCACCGTGTTCTCCCACAAGCCCTGAAGGCAGGGAGTCCCCATCCACAGGAGCTTTCTGTCCTGAGCTGTAGGAACGCCATGTGGCCCAGACACCCTGGGACTGTCCCACAACTCCACACAGAACCCCATTCTGAGACTGTGCTTTTTATTATGGACCAACAGAAATAAGTGCTTAGGGGGGTGGTCCCTCCTCCTCTTATGTCCCCCAGGGTAATTTTTCTCTCCGCTAGGAAGAAGGCAGAGAAACCATAGCCGAAAAACTGCAGCTTTAGCGTCAACACGTCATTGGCTTTCCAAGATGGTGAAACCCGAGTTTCCCTTGCACTTCCACTCAGCAGACACATCCATGCTGTCGCTAAACAGACCATTTCTTCCGCATGCCAGGCAAATTGGGACTGTGATGACCAGGAGCCAGGACTGCAAGCCGAGGCAGCCCCGTGGGTGAAGAAAGACAGAGTGAGTTGGGAGGCTCTCTCAGCCTGGTGAGCGGCCACACTGCTGACGCAGGCCAGGGCTCTCTTGCCCCTTTTCTCTCCTGTACATCAGCACGCAAGTCCCCCTGGCATGGGCTGGCTGGCTTAGCAGCCCAGTGAGATTCTGGAAGAAGCATGCAGGCCTTTGGCTGTCACACATGGTGGTGGGAGAGCGGGCTACTGAGGATGACCGAGGTCACTGCCTCAGGACTCCGTGGCATGGCAAAGGGCATGCCAGCACTTCACTAGCTCCTTGGGCTTGCTGAGCATCTCCATCCAGTGCTCCAGTTCTTTGCCACGGGCATACATGTAGGGGCCCACCACCACCCGGCCCACCTGGTGGCTCTCTGCAGGGACAGAAAGCAGTGTTACTCTGGGCAGAGAGGCACAGAAGCCACGCCACCCCAGGCATGCGTCGTCCTGCCCCCCGCCCCCCATTCACTCCTGCCCTTCAAGGAAGTAGCCAGCCCTCTCCCTCTTTAAACACAGAGCTGATGGCCTCCAAAGAGGTCCTGGAACTGGAGATGGCAAGGAAGGAAGCCCAGGTGGACACCTTGCCCTTTAGGTGTACCCACTCTGACCCTATCCTCCTGGGGCCATCTTAAGCCGGCCTCATGTCAGAGAGCTGAGGGAGAAAGAGGCCCCTCTAGAAAGAAGCCCTCTTCCATCAGCTCACTTATACATTCAGGGGGAACATTCAACACAATTTTCACCCACCATCTGTCACAATGGAGAAGGGTCTTAAGCTCTGGTCCATGAGACCAGCCAGCTCTGCTTCCCCAGACAGTGGCAGTGGACACTGGGGTAGGGGGCAGTGTGGAGATCTGGCTGGGACAACTCCACCCTGTCGTCCACCCTGAACCTTACCCAGGACCTAAAGGCTTGTCTAAAGGCATGAGGCAATGCAGGACACACAGTGACACATGACATCAGGTCACTTGGCCACACTGATTTGCCCCAGGAGCTGGTGGCAGAGGCCATCCTCTTTCTAGGGTGCCACAGAAAGTCAAACTAGAATAAAGCTGGATGTGTATCCCAGCTCTCTCACTAGTGAGCTCTGTGTCCTTGGGCAAATGTCTCAGCCTCTCTGAGCACTAGTTTCCTGAGACAGAGAACAGAAACTATACAGCTTCCTTTGAGTGTCCACACTGCCTGAATGCTCAGCAGCCCCTCCTTTGCCTGTTGCCCCACCAACCAGCAGGTGGGGAAGCAGCCTTACTGTCCCCTTCGGTGCTCTGCAGCACTGTCAGGCAGAGGCTGGCAGTGTCCAGCTCGGTGGGCTCGGCCTTGAAGATGAAGGTCTCGCTATACACAGGGTTGGCAGAGCCCAGCACAGCCGAAGTCCTCTTGCACTTGACAAACTTGTTGTGGTTCATCAGGGACACTTTGACATACACACCTGAGGGGCAAGTGCAGACTGTAGACTGGGAGAGGCGGGCAGGGGTCCAGCCTCTGGCCCATGGGAAGGGTGGCTGGAGGCACATGCCCACCCGGGTGCCAGGACCCCATTACTCACAGCCGCTGCAGCCAGAGGGCGTGATAAGAGGAAACCGGGTTGATTAGTGTACCGCTTTAGCGCCGAGGAAACGCTCAGCTCCCTTCCTCTTCCTTCCTCTCTGCTTCCTGAACTACCCACAGCTCGGCTAGTGCTTGTTTACCACAGCCTGGCACCACACATCTGTCCCTCCCATCGGAACAGGGTTGTGGGGGAGGTGGCCTGCCTGCTGGGTGCTCAGGCCCCCTGGGGCCCCTTAAACACGTTCTCCTTCAGAGAGCCAAGTTTTGGGGGGAGGGCTCGGATGGGTCTTGGCTCTGCAGTGGAAGGTTGAACGCCAGCTTGCTTATGGGGACTGAGATGCAGACACACAGGTGGCAGACAACCAGCACCTTGCTGGGGGCCCACAAGGGGCAGGACAGGTGGGTGAGCAAGTGCAGGGCCTCCGCTCCTCCAGAGGCTGGGTCCTAGGAGGCTGGAGGAAGCAGAGCACCACGCAGCCTGCTGCCCTGGGCTGCCTCTTCTTCCAGCAGAGTGACATGCCCGTGTGCAGGGCAGCCCTCCCTGGGGACAGGGAGCCTCGGGCCTTTCCTTGGAGGAACTGGATCCCCTCACAGAAGGGCAGGGCTGGGGGTGGGCAGCACATTTCAAGGAGCCAAGGTGCTGCCTTGGGAGGGGCTGACGTGGTCTCAGGGGCCTTGGAGGTCTTGCTGGAGGTCAAGGGAATGCAGCCTTGGATTCAACATAAGGAAGCGGTTTCTCATACCGCAAGGTCCACAGAGGGAGAGCGTGGCTCAGATTACAGCGCTCTGCCATGGACAGTTTGCAGGCAGAAACTGGATGGCCAAGGGTGAGGGTCAGACTCCAGCGCCGGGCCCCAAGCTCACAGGGCCGGCCCTGGCCCAGAAGGAAAGCTTACTGGCAAAAGTCCTGTCCTCCTGCAGCCGGAGGCCCTTGGCTCTCAGCACCACTACTGTCAGCCGGCTCAGGCAGTCATTGTAGCTGAGGCAGAACTGGAGGTCGCCAAACTCCGAGGGAGGCTAGAGAGGCCCAGAGGAAGGCACCCTGTCACACTGGAAAGTGCTGGAGGGGCCCCAGGGTCTGTCTCCTTCCTCCCAGCAGTCAGGTACGGGGCCTATGTGTGTACCCACACTCCCTCCTTTTCGCCACCTGCCACTTTACAGGTGGGGACACTAAAGTCTGGAGAGTTGAAGGGACTTGCTAAAGATCACACTGCAGTGAAGACCAGCGTTGAAGATTCACACCCAGATCTGGGGAACTCCAAAGCCCATTGTGAGTCATAGGGTCTTTCCCGGGGGTTGGGGGAAAGTGGGTAAACATTTTCCTTGAGGTTCATTTGGGGTGTTGCCTTTCACAGCTGTCTGATCTGGATGGGGATCCAAACACGGATTTTTCAAGTTGCTCCAGGCAATCTGACCTCCAGGGCAAAACAACCTCAGGTGGCCCCTCCCTGCCTAGGACTGGTTCCACACCATCCCCACCCAGGCCCACCACCCCGAGTCACCCTTGTAGGGTGGTGGGCAGTACGCTGAGGGCTGATGGGCCAACAGGTCCCGGGCCACACCTGTTGGCTGCTCACGGTAGTCTGACCCTTGGTTGCATTTTTCTGGTGACCTTGACCTTTACCTCCAGGCTCTCAGCCTCCAGGTCTCTCCAGATAATGCGCGGATAGTCGCCTGCTAGGGTCTCGTTCTTCAGGGGGAAGAGCACCTGGCCCAGGAGCTGATGCTTCCTTTGCCTGTCCACGTGGTACACTGAGAACCTCAGCACCATCTGACTGATGCTCTTGCTTGACACCTGGGGGAGATGAGGGTTGGGCTGGGGTCAGGTGTGGGGACAAGAGATGGGATAGTGTGGGACATTGTTCTGGACATAAGGGCTCATGGTGAGGGGTGTCTCCACCAGGGACCTGCACACCCTAAATCCAGGCATCATTGAGGACCCTTCACAGCAGCGAGGCCGGTACCCCTGGGAGGTGGGACTGTGACCCAAAGCCTTGCCATGCAGACTGGGCCAGGACCAGCAGAATCCTTGTTAGAAATTCAGAACGTTGGGCCTCACTCCAGACCCATGAAGTGGAATCTACTGTTTCACAGGACTGCCCACTGATATGCCTGCACGTGGAGGTGTGAGAAGTCCCGCGCTGGAGCCCAGGGAAACTGCCCGTCTCTGCTACCGTGTTTCCCCGAAAATAAGACCTAGCTGGACCATCAGCTCTAATGTGTCTTTTGGAGCAAAAGTTAATATAAGACCCAGTAGTTATATTATATTATATAAATTATATCATATTAAATTATACCCGGTCTTATATTATATTACATAAGACCTGGTTTTATATTAAAATAAGACTGGGTCTTATATTAATTTTTGCTCCAAAAGATGCATAGAGCTGATGGTCCGGCTGGGTCTTATTTTCGGGGAAACACAGTATCTGAGTTGGGCACACCACCCCACCCTCCCTGAGAAACGGGGCAATGGTTCTTACTCTCTGGGTTGTAAAACCCCAATCACAGTGCGTGACCTATGGCAGGTGGTCAGTAAATATTGATTTTCTTCTCTTCTTCCTCTCCTTTCCCTTCCCCCTTAAAGCATAGAGAGGCCAGGATCAAGTTAAGGCAGGGATAGGACAGTGAAGAAAACGAGTGGAGAAAAATAAGTATTTGAGCATGACGTCAGCCAGCCTGCGCAACTGGGTCTTGATGTCTCAACAAGAGCAGGGTTCACCTGTGGATTCTCACAACCTTGGCCCAGCAGGATGGCCGGGGTCTGGGCCCCGCGCCACCTCTCTTCTCAGCTCTCAGCCCCGGAAGAAGGCAAGAATCAGGGCTCTGGCCTCTGCAATCACACTCTTCCCGGATGCCGATTGTCTCGCCTTCCCTTGTCAGCCAGCCTGCTGCCCAGCTCTTAAAAATGTTTGTCCAACGCCTCTCGGCAGCTCTTGATGGTTGGTTTCCCATAAGGGCCCCCGTCACCTGCTCAGGTTCCCAGGCCACTGTGAGCTTGGCTCAGTGCCCCGATAGCTTCTGCATCTCTAGACCCTGTACCAGCTGGCCCACCATGCAGCAAAGGTACCACATGCCCAGGATGGTTCTTGGGTCCTGCGTCAGCTTCTGACAGAATAGGCAAGTTCCTGTCCCCACTCCAAGAAGCCAGGGGGTCTCACCCACTGGGATAACCTTGCCAGAAACCCTATAGTGCTCCACGGCTTTGGGGTGCTTCCTCCACACCCCAAGGGCTAGGACCTAGCATTTAGTAGGTGCTTCTATAATGCATTTTCTTTTTCTCTCCTATCCAGACAGGCTGGGTAAGAGGAGCCCATCCTCTGCCCTCACCTTTCAAGTTTCTCCCTTGCCCCTGCCATTGGAGTTCAGGGCTCTGATAGATCGTGACCTGGCAGGCGAGGTAAAGCAGAGCCTGTGGCATGGGGCTTCTGGGGGCTGCAGGGTCCTGGCTAGCACAGGAAGCTGGGGGCTCTCCTGCACAATGCCTACCCCTTCCCAGACCCTGCTTGCTTCAGAGGCCATACCTGGAAGATGAAGTGTTCGTCAAACTGTGGGTTGGCGGTTTTGCGTTTGGTCTTTGACTGGAGGAAGCGCCGCCCATCTGGCAGCAGGTGGAGCTTCACTAGGGGGCTGCAGGTCTCTGAGGGGGCTTGTAGCCACTGTGCCTTGATCAGGCCCACCAGCAACCGCTCGGCCTCCTGCTGGTATTCCACGGAGAACCACAGCCGCCCCCGGCAGCCCTCGGGGAAGTCGGTCTCACTCTTGTCCTCTGGGAACTTGTACAGCTCTGGGTTGATGGTCCCCACCATGCACGTATTTCCTACAACACAGGGGCTGGGAGGTCTGGCAGGCCAGAGGAAGGTAGAGGCCTGGGGGCAGGAAGCTCTCTGCTTCACCACCACCCCCTCTGGCCCATCCCTTTTTAGTTGAGCCTCAACGAGGCCTCTCCAGACCACATCTACCCCACTCTCGTCTCCAGACTAAACACAGCCCCTCTCCAGTGCAGTTCCTGTAGGAGGCCTTCTCAGCACTTAGGGCATCGTACATCCAGGCCTGCTCCTCTCTGGGGCCCAGCAGAGGCCGCAGTATTCACTCAACTCCTGTCCCCTGTGGTCAACCCCAATCTTCAGCGGGCAGGGGCTACTTGGGGTGTGTGTGTGGTGTGTCACAGCACCCAGCACCTGGCCGGCCCCTTTCTGTGGTGTTTAGAGAATGTTTCAGTGATAAAATATGGCCTCTTTTCTTCCTCTTCAAATTAGAAGGGCCGAGCTGATGACTGGGTGGTACCTGGGAAGGTCTCTTGGGAGGGCTTCAGAATAAAGAGGTGGACAGAAAGCTGTGCACCCACCTCCTGCTATTCTGCCCCGGGGATCAGCCCACCCATCATCCTGGACCCAGCACAGGTTCTGTACCCGCAAACACCAGGGCTGCATTCTTCAGATCTTTTGCTCATTGCCTCTGTGACCTTGGGCAAGGCATGGTTAACATTCCGAGCCTCAGTTGATGAACGTATCAAATGGGGTGATAGCCCCTCTTTCCACAGAGGCGTGGTGAAGTCTAACTTCAAAATGGCACATGAGGCCGTATCTGGCCTGCGCTGGGGTACAGCAGGCACTTGGTAACCCGAAGTACCTGGAGAGAGTGGTTACTGGCCAGTTCTGGCATCCCTGGGCCCATCCAGGCTGTGTTCTGGAGTCAGGCTTGTGAAAACAGATGCGTCTTCCCTGGCCTAAGCAGACCCTGAGCCCTGGGCAAGCCCTGGTGGGCACACTCACCAAGGTTGCTGCCAGTGGTGTGGGGCAGGAGCTCCGGGGCTAGGCAGGGACCCTGTGGCACCTGGGCCCACTCTCTGCTGTGCAGGGGCAGCCAGTCTCGGCTTTGGAGGGAAGGGGGCACAACAAATGGCACACCCAGTGGCCTGTCCAGAGGCAAAGAGACAACATATAGGTGGCAGGTGAATCCTGTGGCTCAGAGCACTCAGCCCAGATGGGTTGAGTGCCAGGGGCTGGAGGAAGAAAAACCAGTGGGAGCCAGGAGGAGGCAAGAGTACCATTTTCTGGCTCCACACTACTCCCCCTGCCCCCCACCCCACACACACACAACCAGAGCCGACACCTCTGTCTGCCCACAGCAGTGGCGAGTTGGAGAAGGAACACAGCCTCTGGAGCCAGCCTGCCTGGGTTTGAATGCCTGTTCTCCCACTTACTACTTAGGTCCTCTGAGCCTGTTCCCTCAGCTGGACAATGGGTTTCTGGGGTTTCATTGTGATAGCTCCCAGCATGGCAAGAGCACAGAGGTTGTGCTCCATAAACACAACTTTCCTGCCCACCCCACTTCAAGGGAAACGCCACAGGGAGGGCTCTAAGCAAGGCCGGAGCTCACTGGGCCCCACATCCTTCCTCACCTGCTTGTCTGGGTCCCCGCATGTAGTGGGCAGAGCTTGTTCCCCTGGAGGCTGGAGGCAGCTGTGGTCCCCCGCGGCAGCTCCTCATAGGGGAACTTGGCACAAAGCCTCTTCCAGAGACAGCAGCTCACCACAATCAACAGGAGTAGCAGCAGCCCCCCAGTGAGACCCCCAATCACCAGGGCCACCTGCTCTGGGGGCGGAGACCACCAGAACTGTGATGCCTGGGGGAGCCACGCCCCTTCTCACCACTGGCCTGCTGGGGGCAGAATTTGGGCGGCACCCCCCTTCCCCCAACTGATTTGGACCCCAGGAGTGAGACAGAAGCAGGCTTCCTGGGTCCGCTGAGGGGGCTGCGAGCTGGGCTCTGCTAGGTCTCAGCGGAAACGCCATTTCCCTTGGGGTCCCTCGGCCTTGGGCAGCACCTTCTGGTTTCCTTTGGTCCTGGACTTGGGATTCTGGCTGAAATGAGCCACTTCCTTGTGTCTCTGAGTAGAAATGAAGCCTTCTCTTAGCAGAACCTTCATTTCCCCGGGCGCCCGTTCAGGCTTGAGGGTGAGCTGGGTGTGGGCACCGTGCACTTAAGGAAAGCCCAGGAAGCGGTGATCTGGGTGCACCCCGGACCCTGTCATCTGGGGTCCTGCAACCTGCGGGCAGGCTGGACTCGTGTTTGAATTCTGTAACTTTCTCCAAAACCAGCTCCTTCCCTCAACGCTCTAGCAAGGTGAGCCCTGTTCTGGGCGTCGGGAGTCGGTGGGAGGCGCTGGAGAGGTAGTGGACGAGGATGGGGGCAGCAAGTATGAGACACGGAGACCCAGGGACCCTTTGCTGCTGACACCTAAGCCCCACATTTGCAGCAACCTGGGAGCCTTCATCCGGCGCCGTCTGAGAGTGGTCGGAGGCTGAGTCCCACGCACCCACCCGCTGCCCCGGCTGGGCAAAGAACGGGCCTCCTTTGGGTAACATGCGGGCGCGGGATTTGCGGGTTCCGGGCTCTGGGTTCTGGGCTCTGGACCCGGGTGGGGGGTGGGGGGTGAGAAGGGGAGACCGCCACACCTCCTGACCTGCAGCTGTTTGCGAGGAGCCGGCCTCATTCTCCAGTACACCCCGCTCGGAACCTGGGGTAGGGCAGGAGCGATGCCCCAGCGAGAGCCGGCGGTGCGGAGGAAAGTGGCCAAAGGGGCCGGGCGCCGCGCTGGGGTCGAGGGCGGGGAGGCGAGGGCACTCACCCGCCATGGGGCTGCTCTGGCCGGCCGGCCGTCGGGGGCGGCGTGGGGCTCTGTCTTGCCGGTCTCCTTGCCTCCCGCGGCTGCCGCGGGCCACGGTGCTAAAGCTGGGCGAGGGGCCGTAGGCCGGCGCGGGCGCGAGAGCTGTCCCTGGTCGCGCTCTGGCCCTGAGGCGGTGGACGGCGGGGACAGGGACCCAGCGCCGGGAGGCTGCAGCTCCGCCCCTGCCTGGCCCTGGCTTTGGCTGTGGCAGAGGAGGGGCGCGGAGCCAAGCCAGGGCTCCCGGAAACCGCAGGGTTCCGAGTGGGGCGGGCGCCCGGGGTTCCCTGCGGCTGCGGGCGGGGCGCAGTGCGAGGGTCACCCCTTCCCGGAGGACAGAGCTGAAGCCTTCACCGCCCTCGTCTGATAGAGGGCTACCTGGCCCGTTACACCTGGTGGCTTGGGCGCGTGCCCGTCTAGAAATGCCTCACCTGCTGCAGCTCCTCCGCGGGCTGAGGCTGGGGTTCAGCACCCGCTGTGACCCCTGCTTCGAGGGGCCTCCGGGATCCTAGGGCTTCGTCCGGGAGCCCTACCCCGGGCCGGATGCTGCCCGCCTGCCCGCCTGCGCGCATGGTGCCCGCGAAAGTGTTCTGGTTCGCGGTCTCGGCAGACAGAATAATGAGGCCGGGAGAACGCAGATGCTGCAGCCCTACCAGCTGGGTTCCAACTCCGGCTCCCCACGCGCCGCCTGCGCCATTTGGGACAATGTACTTCAACACTCTGGGCTCACCTTCCTCAACTGGGCTAATAATAGTAATCCCTCTAGGGTTAATAGACGTTAAGAGACACTTAGAACGGTGACTGGCCCAAGGGAGAGGGACGCAGCACAGGCCAACCCTATTATGGTGAGTGTCTGACCGAGGGCGACGTTGCCTGGGTCCCCTCTGCACCCACAGCCCCTGTTATTATAGTGATTATTACTAGACCACAGGGGCCGCGCCAGTCCAAGCTGGTAGACGCAGCCTTGATGGAGAGGCTCGGGTAAGGGCCATTCAGGTCCTGCGCCTGCTTCCACCCTGAGTGTGCCCTGTCGGGGGTGTGCACCCTTGCGGCGCCCCCACAGCTTCCTGCAGAAGACTCTTGTGGGAGCGTCTGAGACCTTCAGGCGTCTGTAAGTGGGGACAAAAGGAATATGTGTGTGTGGCGGGGGGAACCCAGTCTGGGCCCCCGCCCCTGTAGTACCTGTGCCTATCACCCGACAGAGGAGGCGGGGTGGACAAGATGGAAAGCGGCCCAGGCCTTCAGCGTGGGTGAGGCTCTGCACAGCCTGACCCCTGGATGACACGCAGCTGCAGCGGGGTGCATGGGGAACTGGGGTCCCCTTCACACAGAGGCGGGGGCTGGGGGCTTTAGGCCTCTGTATGCAGAGGAAGCATGGCTACTTTCTTTCCGGGGTCTGGATGGGTGTGAGGTGGTGAAAAGGCCACACTGCACCTCTTTACCCCTCACCTCTCCCTCTGCTCCTTTCCCACACCCTGCTAGGAACCCATTGTGGGCAGGACACTTCCCCACTCACCTTTCTCCTCCTGCAAACCTGTCCTCAGTCATATTGGCTGGAGGGTCTGGAGAGCCTGGGGCCCTGACCTCTGTTTCCCCTGGGCTGGCAGTGGTGGTGGTGTCTCAGGAAATGGGGCCTGGGTCCCCTAAAAACTTTCCCCTCAGGTGTGAGTTGGATGTCTGTATTAATTTCCTGTTGCTGCTGTAACAAATTACCACAAATTTTGCGGTTAAAACCACAAATTTATTATCTTACCATTCTGGAGGGCAGAAAAGTAAAATGGGTCTTCTGGGCTGTATTCCTTCTGGAGGCTGTGGGAAAATCCATTTGGTTGCCTATCCCACCTTGTAAGAGCTGTTTGCAAGTAGCCCCTTCCTTCATCTTCAAAGCTAGCAGCAGCATTTTCTAGTCTCTCTGAGTCCCTCTTATAAGGACTTTTGTGATTATATGGGGCCCACCCAGATAATCCAGGATAATCTCCCCATCTCAAGATCCTTAATTTAATCACATCTGCAAGTCCCTTTTGCCATGTAAGGAAATCTATTCCCAGGTTCCAGGAATTAGGACATAGATGTCTTTGGAGCCATTGTTGTGCTGACGCAGTGTCCATACAGCCGTCTGGGAGGCATGCTTTACATTCTCCTTCCTCCTGCTTCCTGGCGCTCTCAGCGGACCCCAAGACCAGAATCAGGCAGGTAGCACGGTCACGTGCCCCTTCACAGTAGCCCTGCAGCTGTTATGCCCCCAGCTGTCTTGCTTGGCCTGCCGGCTCCTGACAGGGCAGGGTACCCTCCACACTCAGCCACCTCCGCGACTGGGCCAACTCCACATGACAGAGCGGCCTCCTGCTCGGCTGCAGCCCTGGCCCTGCTGCCTGTTTTCAGATCTTGCTTCTTACTGGGTCTCTGGGAGCTGGGAAATCTGGAAACAGTAGCAGACGTGGTTTCTCTTTTCCGTGGCCAAAAGGAAGTCATATTTCCATTGGCAAAAGCATTCCCGAGGACGGTTGCAGGAAGTCCAAGTGTTGAAAGGCCTGTAAATGCCTGCAGGTGATTAATAATTCAGTGTAATGGATGATTCACAAGAAAGGCCACTTTCAATTAACCTTAAGAATCAGCCCCATCTGAGGAAGTGTCATCTCTCATCATTTAGGAACAGAGGCCAGAGCAGGATAAAGGCCATGCTGAGAAACACGTCAAAGACTGCATTTCTCACATTTATGTCAATCCCACCCTGGTCACCCCAGGTCCCTTTGTGAGGTGGGGAAGGGTTTTCCCACCACCAGCACCATCTCTTTTAGTGGCCTCAGCATTAATTTCCTATAGTCCCTTCCTTTCACGAGTTTGGAGGGAGTATCTGTCCTTGTCAGAAGCTCCCTGCTTGTCCCCCACTCTACCATGCTGGCTCCAATGTGTCCCATCCTGTGGCCAACCACTCAGAGTCCCAGAGCCCAGGGCTCACTCCTGCCTCCTGGGACTGCTCTCTGCTCCCTGCTCAGTTCTCCCTCCTTCCTGCCCCTGCCTGGCAGCCTTTCCCTCTACTGGCAACAGCATCCTGCCTTTTCTTCCTTGAGAATTACATTCGCCTCCCCTTGTCCACATAACTGAAGCCAGTCCTCGTCACCAGCTCACCTCTGTTCTGGGGCTTTGCACATAGTTTAGGGATGGGCCATCATCAGGATCAAGCCTGGAATTTTTGTGGATCTACAGGGGAAGAAACACTCCCTTTTGTGTGGGAATTGTTGAGCCGAAGGAACCAAGTCTGAGGCAGCTGGGAGCACCCGTGTGCAGGAGTGTGTGAGACAAAGCCAGCACAGGGGCTCAGAGCAGAGCAGGAGGCCTGATGAGGCTGTCTGACCCTTGGTCCTGCTGTGCTGGCAGCCACCTATCTCTGGATGATTTGATAAACTACCTTTTTTCCCCTAAGCCAGTATGTGTTTATTTCTGCCACTTGCAACTAAGAGTCTTAGTCAAGGCAGGAGATGGAAGGGGGCAGCTCTGTGAGACTCTTATTCTCCTTTTACTCAGGTGGAAGAAGAGGGACACTGAGGTGATGGATTGCCTGAGGCCACTCAGTTAGGAAGTGGCTGGCCAGGTTTGACATCAGCTGTTCTAGCCTCTGGGCTCTTGACCACACAGGCTGCCCATCAGACAGAGCAGAGGTCAGGGACTGAGGCAAGGCCTGTCCTTTCTGACTCGTTACCCCTGGCCACACAGCTGTCGCAGGGATTGTTGGCCACTCAGAGGTGGGATCTTATCAACCAGGGCCATTGCGACAAATAACAGTAAATTTACTATGCAGCCTCTAGCACCCACCTCCTTCCCTCCTCCAGCTTCTCTGTTGCTCAAAGCAGAATGCGGATTTTCTTGGCGGCAGCAATGTGCTCAGGCTCCAGGGATGGATCTGAACTGTCAGAGCCATTCATGGCACTCTCATCCCCCTTTCCTAGATTCTGACTTGACCAGCCTTCTTTGCAGTTAGGGGTGACCATATGACAATGTTTTAGCCAATGAGACACATGAGGACATATTCCAGGGGGCTGCTGGAGAATATGTATATATGTCAAGTATATATATCAAGAATATGTATATGTGTCAAGATGGTAAACTAATGTTTTGGCTGAAACACAAAGAAGTTAGCTATCAAATTCCAAAAAGCGTTGATAGACCATGATGCAGATTTTTAAAGGTGGCTGAGAACCAGTTGGACAACTGGCCCATAGTAGGAGAGAAAAGGCTGAGAAAATGGAGGAGATAGAGGACTTGTGATATTCCTTTGACGAGGGCTGGGGCTGTGATGGGGATCCCCCAACAAGGGACAGGTGGAGTAGCTACACTCTCCCAAGCCCAGAGAGTGCTGGCGTCCTTCAACAGGACCACTCCGAGAGCTTGCTTTGAGTCCTCTGGAGTTTGGGAGGATGTGGACTGGTGATTGGTGCACACAGGCAATTGTGGCTTTGGCTAGAGATGGTGGAGAGAGAGTGCGAGACAAAAGCAAGCTGCTGCTGTGTGGGACGTAGCTGTACTCCCTCTCATGATGGGGCAAAGGCTTCTGGATCTTGGGGACTAGAAGTGCTGCTTGTGGTGGGGGTGTAGGCCTGAGTGTGGTGGGAATTGCCGCTGTCCTGCTCCTACAGGCTTGTCAGAATGTGGAATGTGTGTGTATATTTCCCACGGCCAGATGTGGGCCACACGAATGAAGGAGCTGGTGTGTGATCACCTCAGATCCTGTCCCAAAGGCCTGCCAGAGAGCTGATGGCACTGCAGCACAAGGTTGTAGGAGGTGAACTTTCTAGGAGCTGAGGAAAGAGCCAGTGGCTTCTGATTCATTTGGGGTCAAGGGACTCACAGCTCGAAAGCTGGGGGCGGGGGAGTAGAAGCGGGACAGGGAAAGGTTTTAAGGAAGTTTTCAAAATGCCCATGAGAGTGTTAAACCTATTCCAGATCCAGAGCGCGTAAGACCATGTATGGGACTATCAAGAAAGAACTTTCCATACTCCTGTCCCTTCCTCTCTCCTTATACTGTGACCTCAGAAGTCTGCAGACCGTGGCGAGCGGAGAGAGGAGAGAATATGCTGACCAGAGGCTGGCCCTCACTGTCGGAGTCACGAAGACTTAACTCTCCCTCATTTTCTGATTTGATTATCACCTGGGCTGGGCTTTCTGATGACTGAGTCAAGATTGTTTGAGGACAGTGGATAGATGAGAAGTAATCTCTGTTGACTTGCTCCGTTCCACGTGTGGCCTCCATAGGGAGTTCAGGGCTTTCTCATATCCTCCTCCTTTACCCCAAATAGAGCATGTGATCGTGGACAAGGCATTCTGATTGGGCTTTAGTGCTTAAGGCTGAACTTTCACTATACCAGGCAAATCAGTTAAAAGGGCTGAGGCTGTAGGGAAGGTCATTCTTTGGTTACCTTCTGTGGCAGATTGTATTATGGGTCCCAAGTTCCCTCCCCAGTGCTGGGATTATACTCTTGCTTCTTTGCAAGGTATGGGGACACATGCTTCCTTACCAGCTGGCTTTGAGCTTGGCCCTGTGACTTGCTTGCGCCAATGGACTGTTGACAGGGATGCTGCACGCAGAGGCTAGAAGTGCCCTGCTCTCTTGTGTTTCTGCGGTCCCAATAAGAAGAGCCTGCCCCAGGTAGCTGCTGGTTCCAGGCTAACGGGAGATCTGTGGAGCAGAGCCAAACCCAACCAGAAGCCTGGAATCAACGAGTCTAGCCTATCGAACCTGCGCCAGCCCTCTTGCAGACAAGGAAGGGAGATGTAAATTGCCATAGAGATTCTGTAAGCAGCAAACGTTGGCTGAAACAGTCACTCTCTTGTTGATTTGTTTGATGAGACTAGAGTGGTGAGCTGAACAGGGCTCACCTTTGGAAAGCTACCCCCTTTCTCACCCTCTACACATTTTGAAGTCGTGGTCTGGGGTGGATAGTCTTGCCACTTCTCTTTACTGGCTGAGTTGGGTCTTCTCTGGACCAACTCTATCTGTTGTGGGAGTGATAAAGTGCCGAAGCCTGGGTGGCGGTAGTGGGCTTAGGAAAGAGAAGGCAGCTCAGGGAGGACATCTGGGTTGTTGTAACACAGCATCTTTCATCCTTCTGCTAAAATGTGCCCCTTGTGTTCTATGAGAGCCCTTCTCTCCTCTCCATGCCGATGGCTCGGTGTGGCTGATCCAACCCTCTGCTTTGAACAGACCTTGGTTCTTCGGCAGCTCCCTCTCCCGGCTGCAGTGATAGGTTTGGGGAACATAGGCACAGGGACTGACCACAGCCAATGAGATACAACGTGAATTTTCTAGACAATGCTGGGACAGAGGCAGGTGCTCTTCCTGAGGGCCTTGAATCTAGCGAGGGAATCTTGCATGATCAGAACGATCAGAAAAGAGCCTGATTGAGAACAGGATCAGCTTGGAGCAAGTGATGCGCAGAGACGAGAGGGACAGAGATACTGAGTCCCGGTGACGGCTGAATCAGATCATGTCTGAAGTCACAGCATCGTTCAACTTTTGCCATAGGTGAGTCAACAAATTCTCATTGGAGTAGGTATCCACCATTTGTAATCAAAAATCTCGAATGACACAAGATTACCCACCTGCTTTGAGTTTTCTGTGGCCCAAACTTGTAACTCGGTGTTTCTTATCTGTCCTTATTTTCTGGACATTATTATATCTCTCTTTGTGTGTGTGTGTGTGTGTGTGTGTGTGTGTGTACAGTTGGACATAGTAGAAAAAATAATTTGTTTAAAAAGATATGAACCCCTGACCAAACGCTATCCCTTTAACATAATCTGCACAAAGTGTTTACTGACATTATTTTATTCATTCATTGTTCACAACCACCCTCTATAGTAGGTATTTTTTATCAGTTAGAAATTCTTTTGGCTACAACTTACAGAAAACCTGACTAAATGTGACTTAAATCATAAGGAGATTTATTACCGTATGAGTATTTCATCAACTCTAAGATGCCATTGATTGTAAAACGCACTACTATTGCACCACTTTCTTTGCGTAAGAGAAAATGCTGTGAAACTACGATGCAATTCTTTACTATCAAATCAGTTGTAAGATGTGACTTGATTTCAGAGGTGTTAAATGTGAAATATGTATTGCTTAACAAGAGATTTGTAGTTAGACGGCCTCAGATTTGGTTTGGCAGCTCAAGATTATCATCCAAGATGCAATCTTCTTGTCTCTTTCTGCTCTGCCATCTCAGCATATGTCACCTTAAAGTTGCAAGATAGCTACTACAGCACCATGCTTGTTATCTGTTAATACCAAATTCAAAGGAAGGAAAAGAAGGAAGGCAACATGTGTGGGATAAGTATTTCTTTCCTTACTCACTTCTATCCTTTCATCAGAAAAACCCCTGCACGTTAACTCTTATGCCTCATTGGCCAAACCCACACACAGCTATGCTGGTTTCAAGAGAGACCAAGAAGGTGGGTATCTGACCTTTTCAGTCTTACAGTGGGAGGTAGGCAAGGGGAAGGGTTATCTGCAATGACTGTCTATGTCACAGGACTTTTATTCCCATTTTACAGACGAGGAAAATAAGGCTGAAAGAGCCTTAGTTATGTGTCCTTAGTTATCTGCCCAAGGACACATAACTAGAAATTGGCCGACCCTAGATTTTAAGCCAGTATTGAGTAACCCAAAAGCGCATGTTCTTTCCATTGCACTGTGATTCATCTGTATGTTAAAGACTGAACATTGAGAAACTTTTTACATAGAAAGTAAATAGGAAGGAATGCATTTGAATGTAAATACCAGACAACCCAACCTTCAGTGGATCAAAGACATAGGGGTGTATTGCTCTCATGTAACAAGCACCCCAGGGCAAGGTAGCTGCTCAAGGATTTTATCCAGATCCTAGGCTCCCTCATCCTCCTCCTTCACCTTCCTGGTTGTACAGCTTCTGTCCTTATGCTCACAGCATGGCTACTGCATCTCAAGGCATCACATCTAACTCCTGGGAGTTCAACCAGTGATTTCCTCTTACATCTCATTGGTCATAACCGGGTCACATGGCTATCCCTACTTACAAGGAATTCTGGAAAGGTGAATATATTTAGCTGGGCACATTGTCACCCTGGACAAAACTGGGACTCTGTTAGGCAGGAAGAAGAGAGAGAAATTGGGTAGTGGGTTGTCACTAGTGCAGCATGTGTTGGGTCAGTGTCAGTACATTTGGTTTTCCTCTTCTCACGCTGATGGTATACAGCCCCACTTGGGGCTTAGGCCTGGATTTACTTTGGCCAGTGAAATATGAGCAGAAGTGACATGTATCACTTTCTAGTGGAAACTTTAAGAATTAGTGCACAATCTCCCATGTTCTTCTCTATTGATGTGGCGATTGTAAAAGCGTGTGTCAAGAAGCCTTTAGTTGCCTGGGTCCCTGAGGGAGCAGAGGAATAGAATGCTCTTGCCAACCTATGATGGACGTAAAGCACGAGTGGAAACTAGGCCTTTGTTTAGTTAAGCCACTGACATTTTTGTGAGGTTTGCTATCGCAGCATACCCTAGCCTATCCTGACACAGGTGGGTAATTAGCAGTGTTTGTGTTTGGTCCTCAGTCAAGGTCATGATCAGATAGTGATGAACCACGACCTAGGCCTGAATTGGCACAAACACTTCCCCTCTAGTCAAGGACTGTGTTAGTGGCCTCATGACGAGAGTTGGGAATCCAAATGTTCCCAGGCATTAACTACGGACTAGGCTTGATCCAGAGCTCAGCAGTCAGAGCATCACGTCCCTTAGGCCACAGTAATGGGATAAGAGCTGGGCAGTGACTCACACTCGTTTACTATGACTCAGACCTAGGATTTTGGGGAAACTGTTGGGAGCGATTATAACAATCATAGCTATACAATAGCTTGGCTGTGAGGATATCATCCCAGAGCTGCTGAGAGCCAACTACATATGCAAAGTCTACCTAAAAGAGATGGAGAGATGCCAGGTTCTGATGACATCACTCAGGCCTGTGGCTCTAGCCAAGCCTGACTGCCTCGAACTCTTGACTTACAAGCGCCAAAGAAAAATCCTTTTGGGGTTTTAGCCAATTTGAGTTGAGTTTCTGTCCCTTGAAGTCAAAAGAATATGGGCTAACATATTTCTGTGTAGACATACATGTCAGCAGTGGTACCTGCCATGCCAGCAGCCCTAGCAGAGGGGACAGCCAGTAGGTGGAAATGTTTTAGACCACGTGACTGCTGGATGGGAGAGGGCACCTGAACCAGGTGCTAAATCCTAAATCCATAGGCTGGCAGTTTCCTTCTGACATTAAAGATGACCTATGTCTGTCAGATTTCTCTTGTGTAACTGGGAATTGGGACAAATGGCAGGAGGGAGGCAGCTAGCCACAGGGGAAGAAGTAAGAAGGATGCTTAAGAGACGCCTCCATGAGCTGCTGGGGACTTGGTGCTTCAAGTAGCCAATTAGCAGAAATTATGTGCCAGCAGAGGGCGCGAGCTAGCTGGTAGAAACAGCAGAGCAGAGGACAACCATCAGGTTGGATGCGATGCAGCAATGGGTATTTCTATGTCTGTCTTGCTTGTTCCTGAGGACTTTCCAATTCTGGTTGAAATCTACATGTATCCCTATAATAAACCCATTTCCCACCCAAGCAGCTTCAGATGGTCTCTGACTTACCTTGCAAGACTGAACTCAGGCATCTGCTTTCCGTGTTGCCTCCACAATACTACCAGGCTTGGCTGAACACTGTCACACAGGCTGCTTTTGGGACCAAGGGATGGGAATTTAACCTAAAGTAATTTCAACAAAAAGGATATTTATTGGCTTAGTTGAGAAGTCAAGGGATGAGACCAGCTTCAGCCTTTACCGGATGCAAGACTCATATATACTAAGGATCTGACTTGTCACCCTCTGGGTTGGCTCAGTGTCAGGCTTTGAGTAAGATGGTGGCTTCAGTCTCTACATCCCCTTAAGGAAAAGAGTGAGTCTCCTTCTCAGGACTGCCAGAGAAATGCTTTACTGCATGTCATTGGCTCTAAGTGGGACACATGCTTATGCTGAACAATTTCTGTGGCCAGGATAATGAGAAGCAGTGAGTGGGCCTCGTCGTACGCTTCTCCTCGGAGACCCACCCAAAGCACATGGGTGTAGAGGAGAGAGGGTGAGTAGTTTTTAGAATGTAGGTTGAGCTGCTGGGAGACTTCAAATTTGATTGGCTTAAGCAAGACAGAAGTTACTTTCCCAACTGTCTGCAGGTGGTCTCTATTCTGAGCACATATGTTCTCAGCTAGAGGAGTTCTATTACTATAGAAAGGGAGAATTAGTATTGGGGGACAGCTAGCAGTCTCTGTCTTGGGGTGATCCCCCAAATGAAATGAGGGGATAAACGGTGGGGAGCTAAAAAACAACAGGTGTCTACTACAGGGCCTCTTCTGTGTGTGCCCCAGCCCCTTCTGTTTCCTTTAATCACTGTCTGTCTGCCCGTGTGGCTGTCATTGCTGTCTTTGAATCCCCCATCACACAGGCTCCAGCTTAAGGCACCTCTGATTTGGCCTGTGTTCCCAACTGCCTAGGACTGGCACTTACTAGGGACTCAGTAAAATATTTGTGGATGAAACTGAGTGGCAATAGGTGTTCCTGGATAAACTTCCTTCCTTCCTTCCTTCCTTCCTTCCTTCCTTCCTTCCTTCCTTCCTTCCTTCCTTCCTTCCTTCTTTCCTTCCTTCTTCCCCCTCTCCCTCTCCCTCTCCCTCTCCTTCTCCCTCTGTTTTCTTTCTGTGAGCATCTATTAAATGCCAGCCCTGGGAATTCAGTGTCTTCTTCACTTAAGGATCTTATGGTTAGAGGAGTCTCTCACAGTCTAGGGACTTTTTGGTCTGAAGAACAGATACTGTTCAACTAGTGACAATTCTCTCTTCCTTAGGCATTGAGGACACAGTGACACATTCAAACTTTCAGTGTCTCCCTTTCTGAGACTCCCAGAGGTGCACCCACGTGGTTGTCTGTGTTTGAGGCCAGCTCATTGTCACTTTCCCGTTAGTCTGGCAACAGCATCTTGCCCTTCCACCACTCTGTGACCCAGGAGGGGCTGTCAGTCCTCGTACAGTGCTCCCACCCTCCCAGAGCGAGCAATGTGACACAGGTTGGCCAATCCAAGAGCTTTCTTCCTCTGTCCCAGGATTGTCAAGCAGGGTCAGTCAGATTTGATTTGTGGATCCAGAGATGTGAGGATGTAGATTTGGGGCTTCCAGAAACTGGTTCCCAAGAAAAGAGAGCCTATGTCAGGATGAATCTAATCCAGAGAGAATCAGAGGGAAGGAGGCGCAGACAGAGCTCTGTCCTCATGTCTGAGCCTTTGGCTTTAGCAATGCCTGAAGCTGGGTTCAACAAATTCTCTCATTTGCCTAAACTATACAATATTAGCCCTTTAATTTAGCATTCAAGTCTGTAAATGGTTGGTTAATAGGCAAGGCAGTTAACTTAAAGACAGTTGGGAAGCAATCTGACTCAGAGTTTGTTAAGATTGTTAGGACGTTCCTCCTATTCTTTCTTTTTCTGGTTGCCTTCCCCACACTTAACACACTTAACTGACATCAGTTTCTGTGACTCACTTTCCAAAGCATTTAACCTAGTTTTCACAGGAACAAAACTTTCTCTCCATATTCATATTCCATCAGTTTATGTGCTATTTAGTTAAATTGCATAATTACAACATGTACAGTTGGAATAAGTAACTTTGGTACAAATGCAACTGACTCTTGGTGAGCCAACAGCTCACCTGGTGAGAGCAGAAGTGCTCAGCCAGTTCAAGTGTCGTCCTGGCCACCACCATCCAGAAGGCTGTAGCCTTTGACTCTCTTTTGCTCTCTTACAACTGTGAGTCCTAATGAAAACTTGTTTGTCTTTGATGAAGGCTCTTTCTGGGGTATATTATTGCTGGTCACAAATCTTGCATAGGCTACAATATTGCCTGGCAATCTTCTACTGGACTTCTTTGGCCAACAGGCAATTCCACTCTCTGCAATGACTACTCCAAACCTCTTCCGCTCTCCTCACTCTTCCAACCTTTCCATCTTCCCCTTTCTGTCTCAGCCTATGAGCTTGCATTTTATTTCACAGAGAAAACAGAAACCATCAAACTTCAATTTCCAACCCTACTAAATTATTTAGGACTACCCCCATCATTTCTTCTCGCTTCATAGAGAGGCCGCCCCGACGTGGATCACACATTCTGGATCCCAGCCCATCGGGACCTTATGCCAGCTGTGGTTCCCACTCCTTCCTGTTCTTCATCCACTCCTGCTCTATGGGTCCTTCTCCCGCTCTCAAATATGCTCAATTTGTTACAATGTGCAGTGGATCTGTCTGTGTTTGGCCACCCAGATTCCACTTCTCCTTTTGGGGAAACGTGTGTGTGCGTTCCTGGTGGGCCAAGGGTGCTCTTAGAGATGCATTCGGCCAGGTGTTCCTCTCACCATCCAAGGACAGAGGGCACATGGCTGTAGCTCAGCCAAGTGGGCTCTTGCTCCCGTGAGACCCTGAATTTGAGCTGCCAGGCACACGAAGGACAAACAACTGGAATCCTTCCTTCGGTGGCGGTGGCACGGTGAAACTGCGGAGCGGTTCCTGCTGCCCAGGTCTGGAGTCCCGTGTATCCTGTGTTGAAGAACCAAGGGGAAACTCCAGCATAAGTTTCCATTCTGAGCTCCCTGCAGGCTTCCAACACATTCCCCTTTTGCTCAACTTAAGCAGAGTTGTTTTCTGTTGCTTGAAATCAAGGAATCCTACTCCTTGAGGCATGAGGCAAAGTGGTGAGGGGCAGCTCAGATCTACAGGCAGGGATATTAAAAAGCAAACCATAAAACAGAGCCAAAAAAAAATCTCTCTTGACCGCACATCCCCTCCCAAGTGACACCTTTCTTTCTTCTCCCCTTTATGCTCATGCTTAAAAGTTGTCTTCACCTGCGCTAACTTCGATTCTCCCCTCCAACTCACCCCTCAGTCTGCTCCAGTGGCTTCTGTTCCATCACCTCGTTGAAGCTGGTTGCTCTGAGTGCCATGGGTCACAGCGATGTCCCAGTTTCCCTCTTTCTTTTCTGGCTGCTCCCTCTCAGTCCTTTGCTATCTCGTTACTCACAGATGGGTCCTAGAACCTTTCCTCCACACTCTCCCTGAAGACCTTATCCATTCCTGTGACTTCAGGGACCCCTGTGCCCGGGATGCCCAGACCTCCTAGGAAACTCCAGTCCTACTCGCCTCTCCACCTGGTGTCTCCCCCATCCCAGTGCACCCTCCCTGGACTCCTGAGAACGCCATACTTGCTCCTCTTCTGTCAGGGTTCTAAGTCTCAGGAAATGGCACTTGGACTTGGGGTCCTAAGCCAGAGCCTCCTCTCTACCAAAGCAACCAACAAACCCCACTCCTACCCCAACATAATGCAGTCCTGGCTTGTATCTCCAGAACCTGACACAAGAGGAGCTCAATAAATATTTGATCAAATGACTGATAGCAGCAAGGGCACTCTACACAACACTTTCACAAATCCCATCTTCACCACAGCCCTGTGAGGCAAGTGTAATTATTGCCACTCTGCAGATGAGGGAACCGACACCCAGAGAGACGAACAGTGTTGCTTGGGTGTGGGAGTGAAGAACCAGTGAAAGGGTGGGTGGGGGATCGGGATTGCAATTCATGTCTGACTCCCCATCCTGGGCTCTCCCTGGGCAGCCAGAGGACCTTCCTCGACAAGCTACAAATGTGAGAAGAAGACCAATTGGACAAGGGGCCGAGGTCAGAGCGATGCTCAGGACCCTGGTGGCTGGTTCAGCCAGGCTGTGTCTGCAGTGTGGCAGACCTTTGCTGTCACCCAGCTCCAAACAGGCCTCCTTGAAACACTCAGGTGAGGAGCTTGGAGGGCTCTCGGATGCTCAGGGAGCTGGAAGCCCCAGGTTTGAGCCTCAGATCTGGCACCAATTCTGTGTAACCCCACGTAGCTCATCCCTTCTTGGTGCTCAGTTGACTTCCCTAAAAACACACAATGAGTAAAATTTCTGAGATGTGGAGGAAGAAGGGGTCCTAACTCCTGGGCAGGGCAGGAGTAGGTGGTGTCTTCGGCAAACAAATCCCATATTTGCCCACTTGGGCAGGATTCTTCCTGCCAGGCTGTGTGTGGTGGGGAGGCCAAGTCCTGGAGCCTCTACTTGGACACCTCTGTTAGCCTCCAGTGCTCAGGCCCCCGGAGCAGCCATCTGTCAGGCTCTGGGATTGTGTGCTAAGGCCCGACTGGAAAGAGTCTTCCTGAGTAGAACCCACCCACTGCACCAGTTAGTGAGTCCCCAACTTGAAGCTGTAACTGACCATGGGTGGAGGGGCAGAGAAGATAGGACCAACCTTTCCAGGCCTTAAGAAGCAGGATCACAGGCTGCGGGGAGCTGGCGGTGGTGCCTATGGTTCAAAGCCATGCAGGGAAGCATGAGGGTATGACCGCAGGGCCAAATGCTGTGCCTGCCGTGGCAGTGTCTGTTGCCTCCTTGGGTCCATGAGGCAAACTGATGAGGAGCAGCTCGGAGCTACAGACAGGGGTACTGAGGGGGGCGGGGCATGGGCTGGCTGGGCGCTTCTGCAGCATCGCACTGCACACCCTGTCCCGGGCCAGGTGCTCGGGGAGGGGAACTATGGGGAAATGAGTAGTGCACTCCCTGGGCTTTCCATCTCGTCTGGCTCCCAGGAGTGCGGGGCTTTCTGTAGACCCCATCCTGATGCTCCAGTGGCAGCACATGGCTGCCAGAGTTGAGGCTGGGGCCTAAGGACTTCTCAAACTGGAGGTGTTGAGATGGTGTTGGCTTCCGGGTCACTGGACCAGAGGGGGTGCAGACCTCTCAGCAAACGGCTGGTCAAGCAAATCAGGGGTCCTTGGAGCTGGGGTCAACAGAGGAGGGCTGACATTGGGACCCAAATCTCGGAGACTGGGGCCCAGAGATAGGACAAGCTCTTCTTATCACGTGGCCCTTGGGGGTGGGTGGTAGGAGCCCCCTTGAGGGTGTAAGGGGTCGGGGGCAAGGCTGGAAGGGTGGCCGCCTGTTGAGAATCTGTGTGCCCAGAGCCCAGCCAGCGGCTGTCCGAGATTGGGGGGAGGCTGAGAGAACTGAGCAGCCCTCAGGCCTCCGCCGGTCTGGCAGGGCGTGACCCAGTGTTCCCAGGGTCTGGACCGGCTCCAGACTCGTGGGGTGGGGTGGGAGCGAGGGAGGGCGTTTTGGGGCTGCAGGAGCCGCGGGAAGGGGTGCGGGCTTTGGGTGGGGTCATCTCACCTCCGCACTGCTATTACGCACGCCGGCTGTTGGGGGTCCATGGGGGTGGACTGGAGATTGAATGCCCGGAGTTGGGTTGGGTTGGGAGGCAAAGGTGGGGATAGAGGCACGGGCGAGGAAAGGGATGGGAGAATATAGGCCTTGGTGGCGGGGCTGAGCACGCAACTCTGGGGCTGGAGCCTAGGAGGTTGGGCGGAGGGCTCATACCAGGCCGGGCGGGGAGGGGCCAGGGAGGCAGAGCTCGAAGGACGGGGTCGAGCTTGGGGTCCAGGAGGTTGGGACTTGCAGTCCAGGGCTAGGGGAATGGGGGTCCGTAAGGGTGGGGCTGGAAGGGTCGGGGCCCTAGAGCTTAGGGGTTTCGAAGGCAGAGTCGGATGCCCGCGACTTGTGAAGGGCGGAGCCAGAGTGACGAAGGACATGGGGCGGGGCCGTGAGGAGGGGTCCCCAGGGGGGCTGCAGACCTCAGTGCGGGGCGTGTGAGGGAGGCAGCAGGGCTGAGGGGCAGGGCGACGGGGAGCGGACGGGGGCGGCGTCGGGGGCGGGGCCGGACGCTGACGCAGGCGGTGGAGCGCGGGGCGGGCCCAGGTGAGCGGGGCCGCCGCCCCCCGGCCCTCCTCCCGGGTGCCCTCGGCGGGTCGGGCGGCCGGCGGCTGGCGGCGTCTTCGGCCCCGGCCAGGTCCGGCTCCATCTTGGGCCGCTGAACCGGCACCTGTGGCGGCCGCAGGAGAAGCGCTTCCGCCGGCCGGCGCGGCCCGGGGCGGGCGAGAGGGTGAGAGGCCGGCTCAGCGCGTGCCCGTGGGGGGTGGGCTGACATGGGCGCTGCCTCCCCTGCCTGCGCCCCGGAACCCCGCACCTCACCTCTCTGTGCTCTCGGACTCTCTGCATCCCGTCCCCTGCCCAGGTCTCGGCGACCCCCAGGGCCGCATCCCTTCTCCCGTGTCTCCTTTTACTGCCTGTCCCATGCCCTCGCCTGTGTCTCCTCTGCCCATCCTCCCATTTACTCTGCCCAGGACCCCTCTCCCTCTGCACTCACCCCTGCTCCTACGGCTTCTTTCTGCTCCCAATCCCCCTCCCTGTGCCCTCCCTCCGTACCACCGCACTTTCCGCCCTCAGCCCCAAACCTCCCTTCCCTCTTACTCTCCTGCCCTCCTCCCTACCCCCTGGCCACACAGCCCCATCTTCCTTCAGCTGCTGTCCTTGCTGCTGGCAAGGTCTGCAGCCCAGTTTGGGGAGCGTGTTGACCTTCTCCCTGAGTCCGGGTGGGCTCTGAGCGAGAGGGGCGGAGAAGGGAACCCAGCCCTGGGAAGGATGTGTGGTCTGGTGTGTGTTCAGGCCTTTGGCCCGGCAGTCAGAGGCGGCCTGTAGGATTGGTTTGCAGATGCAGCTGTGTAGACGTTGTTTCCTGCAGTCTCCCCAGCAAAAGGGCCTGTGCGTCCACCTCTGGTGTGTCTGCGGGTGGGGTGCGGGCCCATGGCAGTGCACTGGTGCCCCTGAGCATGCAAGTAGGGACACGACAGCCACTGGGGATGCTTCTGGTTTGGGGCAGCAGGGCCTGGAGGCTTACCTTCTCCACCTCAGGTGTCTCCTGGGAAGTGGGGGCAAATCCTCCTCAGGTGAAGAAGCTCTGAAGTTGATGGGGGCTTGGGCTTCTGTCTGGTGAGCAGAGCTGGGTCCTTGGGTCCACAGTTACCCTAGAACCCTTTCCTGGCACAGCTTGTTTCTGGGCACCTGGTTCTTAAAGGCCCTTCTCTGTGATGGGCAAGCTTTGTCCCCTCTCAACACTCCCTCTCAGGAGTGTTCCCTGCTTCATTGCCCAACTTTGGCCTTGAGCTCCCTGTCAGGCTCCCAGGCCCTGCTGGTGTGGGTCAGACCACCTGCTGAAGGTTGCCACGCCCCCACTCTGCAATGAGGGATTTATGAGGTGTGTTACTTTACCTGGTCCCTGGGTACTAAGGTCCCTATTTTAACATTTGAGCAGCTTCCCCTTCTGACCACGTGGGCTTGCCTTTCCTGTTTTGGTTTTGCTGGAAGCAGAACTCATCATCCAGTTGTGTGTCCCTTACGAGGGGGCTTATGTGGATGCCACAAGTGTGGTCTGAGATGGGGCCTGCGTGCGGTGGCCTTGGTTGTCCCCCTTGGTACACACCAAAAGGCCTGTGCATCTGTGCTGGGGTGACATAGCAAGAGTTGGAATCTCTGACCAAGTGACCGAGCAGTCTGTTTGGCTGTCTGGAAGTTTCTGCAGAACTGGGAGCTTTTACTGAGAGTGACATTGGTTGATTGCTGCATGTGAAGCTGGCTGCTCCTCCACTTACTGACACGCAGAACCGAGGCAACAGGGCAGTCCTGCACTGGCCACAGGGCATTGGCCACGTCCCAACTTTGACATGAAATGGGGCAGGAGAGCGAACATTAAAGTATCATCCAAAGAACACTAGGGATCTTGGATACCCCTATGTGCCTTTTAGCTTGTGCTAAAACATCTTCCCAGGGTGAAGCCAGAGGCTTTCCCATGGTTTCCTGGGCATTTAGAATGCAGACTTTAAACTTGTGTGTGCCCATGCACGTGTGCCTGCATGTGCATGTGTGTCCCCCCAAATGAAGGTTTGAAATAGACTGGGAAACTTAGTGTGGTGATGAAGACATTGGGGACACTGGTGGTGACTATGTCCTAGGATGGGATGAAGGTAGGGAGGATTGGGACGCAAGATTAGGCCGACCTATGGGGTGTCTCCATGGTTTCCTAAAAGGGCCTCCCCCCCACTAGTTCCTATGGTACCTTGAGCAGAAGTCACTCCTGTTGGAAGGGGGAAGAAAAGATTATTATTAACAATCTCCGTTCCGGACAGTCCATATGCCATCACATTTAGTCTTCACAACAACCCGCAGGGTACGGGTTTACTTCTGTTTTGCAGATTGGGGAGAGTGAGGCCCAGAGCAGTTAGATGTCCACCTGCAGGCACTGACGCAGGAAGGGGAAGACCCCCCGCCCCACCTGCTCACCTGTGGCTCCAGGGCACATTTGGTCAGCTCCCACCACTCCCTGCAGGACCCATCTTCTTTGAGATAAGGGGTGTGGGAAACCTCCTTTCCTGAGGAATAACCTGGGTGACTTCCCTCAGAGGCCTTCCCTCCCTCAGAGCTGGGAAGGCCAGGTTGTAAGAGGAACGAATACTCACCCTGTTGGGGTTCAGCTGTGGGTTCTTTGACATTTCTGAGCAGCTTCAGGTCTCAGTTTTGTCCCCTGCCACCTGTGGAATAGGATAAGGGAGAGAAGCAACAGATACATATCCCCTACCCCTCTGGGGCCTCTGTGGTCACTGCTGTCTCTGGGTCGTGACTAGCCCTGGGTACTGGGCAGCCACCTGATGAGGCAAGCACAGGGGGACCCTTGTCACTGATGGTTTCTCACTCGCTCCTGGTGGGGTCTGAGGGTACCGCAGCCTCATTCCACCTGTTTCCTCAGGGAAACCAGGCCGTGGCTTGGCTCTTTATGGTCTTGCTCCCTAGGAGGGTCTGAGGGAGGTGGAGCTCAGCCAGACGCTGTGTAGGCTGTCCAGAGGAGGCCGCCTCGGCATTCTTGGATCTGCAGCTGGCTGATTGTCTGTCTTCTAGGGGCTGTTGGTGACCACGGCCTTCCCAGCCAGCAGGAGCACCTCCTGCCCTCCTCACTCCAGGCAGCCTAAGAAGCTGCTAGAAGCAGGTGGGGTGGGGGATCCAAGCTTTGTTCCCACTTACTTACGTGTTCTACTGGCATGTCTTGGGCACCATTGCGAGTGCCAGACACTGTGCTGGGTGCTGGGCTCCAGTGAGTCAGGGCACTGGGTAAGTAAAAAGGTGATGACAGTGGAGGGTGAGAGCATCCGGGATAAAGTTCTGCCCAGACAGAGTGGGGCACAGAGAACCATAGACATTCCTGGGTTTGATTCCTAGCTTAGCCACTCACCAGCTGTGTGCCCTTAGGTGAGTCACTAAACTTCTCTGAGCTTTGGCCGTCTCGTCTATAGAATGGGAATGATGATGTATCTCATGAATTTGCTCTGACAAGTAAATGTGCTGGAAGGGATGTGGCACATCCTGGCACATGGTGGGTGATTCGGTACTGGGAGCCATCATCATCATCGCCCTGACTCTTATTGGCTTTGTTGTCCTTTGTGTATATGTCCATCATACAGCTCCTTGAGGGTGGGGCCTGGATCCTAGTCTCTCTTGGCTACTCATCCTTTTCCTGACCCTTCCAAGGGCCAGTCTGGTGTTGGCCCCAAAGAGCAGCCAGGGTGGGCCACTCCTGCCCAGACTAGGACGGGGTCTAGAACTGCAGTCTAGTATGGTAATCATTAACCACACGTGGCCAGTGCCTACTGTATTGGACAGCGCGGAGTAGAGTTTTTCATCATAGCAGGAAGTTGTGCTGAACTGGACTCCATAACAAGTCTTGAGCTCTCAGGGGACCATAGCTCCAGAAACATCCTCACTGTTGGCTTAGACAGCCACCAGCCATCTGCTGAGCTCTGGGACAGCAAGAAGTTTGTCATTAAACAGAAACCAAGGCCCTTCCCACATTCCCTTTCAGGTGGCCTTGCTCTCCTGGCCTAGGTGGTTGGTTTTTGGCATTCTTATCAGCCCAGGGGTGGGAGGGCAGGACTTGGGGTTGCCGAAACTCTACCTGTTGCCTGCTGTCCCTGCCCTGTTTCTCCAGCCCATCCTGCTGAGCAGGGTGTCCCAGAGTGGTGTTCCTCGTTCACAGCTTTGGCCAGGGCCAGCTGGTCCAGATGTCCTGACCCCACTTCTTTCGGGGCCCTGCCCAGATCCAGCCTTAGGTGCTCTGCACACTTGGCTTCCTGCCCTCTGCTCACCCTTGAGCACCTTTTCCCTCCTCCCTCCAGGCATGACTTACATGGCTGGGCCTTTTCTAATCCATCACATAAAGTGAGCTCTCCTGTCTCAGAAATGCCCTCCCTCAGACCCTGTTTTTGGTGCTCAGCACTATTCCTTTGTAGTTTACTCTTGTTTTTGCTTATTCTCTCGGTCAGGCATATAGCAGACTCTCTCTGAGTGCCAGGTATGTGTCAGGTCAGTGCTGGGTGCTGGACAGACAGGGGAACAGGCCCCAGGCCTGCTTTGACAGCTTCAGGCTGATGCAAGGCCTGTGGTAGGCCAGAATCTTCCATCCAGGCCAGACAGTGCTCAGCCAAACATGGCACATGTTTTCCCGCCCAGCTTGGGAAAGCTTCCCCAGGATGAGACACTGAGGTTGAAGGGATCAGTGCTAACTCAAGGCTCCGGATGGGTCAGTGGGCAGAGGGGTCTGTGTGGCTGGAGGAAGGGACAGAAATGGCGGGGAGGAGGGACAAGGAGAGTGCAGACATACCTGGCAAGAGGGAATTTAAACTTTATAGAGGGTGTGTCTGACTGGTGGTATGGGACCCCATTCACAGGGCACAGGCGGATCTCAATTAGGGCCTGCTGTGCAGTAGGTGTTCAGAATATGGCTGTGGAATGAATGACAAATGCTGAGTGAGTCCTGCGTGTGAACGGCTGGTACAGGCGTCCTCTCCCTATCCCTGGAGCCAGAGATGGGGGTCAGGAAACCCCTGTCCCTTCACAGCTGCCAAGACGAGTCTCAGAGACGTGACAGCTCAGCCAGGCTGGGCCAGAGAGAACCCGGGACAGCTTTTAGTGTGTCCTCTACTTACTGCTTTTTCATCCCACAGACCTACTCTGGGCCCCCACTCTGTGCAAAGGAGGCCCCAGTCCAGACCCAGATGGATGCTGACAGTCCTGGGAGGAACCAGGCTAGTATTTGCCAGTCGAGCTTTACTGGTTATTAAAATACTGCAATACTTCTGTGCTGACTAAGAGCTATTGTCCCAAAGCCCCTACCCACAAGGCCCCAGCAGATGCGGCCTCTCCCCTGGCTTCCCCTCCATCCCCATAATCCAGCAGCAAAGAATCCACAGCTGGCATGGTGGGTGGTCTCTAGGACCCGACTCTCGGGCTGGTTCCAATTACTTGGTACCGGTTATTAGATATTTCAACTGTCATTCCTGTGTATAATGTGTGATGACCTTGTTGTGAAGTGTTTGGTGTTTTGTCCCCCCAGCGTGCCTGGCACCCTGTAAGCCCACAGCAGAGTCCAGAAGTGCTGTCACCCAACTCAACTCCACTCTCTCCCTCCCTCTCTCCTGCAGGCAGCCATGACCACCAGCCACCCTGAGCCGGGTGCCCAGGCACCCCTGAGCCCCCGCTCACAGCCCCTGTCCCGGAGCTCTTCCAGCCTGCTGGGTGAAGGCAGGGGACAGAGGCCAGAACTCCGAAAGAGTGCCAGCAGCACTGTATGGCAGGCCCAGCCGGGTGAGGCCAGCACCAGTCCTCAGGCCCCAGAGGAAGCGGGGCACCAGGCTGAGAGCACGGAGCAGACATGGGCCCCCAGCCCCCAGCCACGGCCCAGTGCTGTGGGCCACTGGCGGAGCAGCACTGTGGGCAACGTGTCTACCGTGGGTGGTGGTGACCTGTGTCGCCTGCGGACCCCCAGTGCCGCTGCTGTACAGAGGAGCCACTCGGACCTGGTCCGTAGCACCCAGACCCGGGGCCACAGTGGTGCTCGGAAGGCCAGCCTCAGCTGCTCAGCTCTCGGCAGCTCACCAGTCCACAGGGCTCAGCTGCAGCCCCGCAGTACTTCTGGACAGGGCTGTCAGACCCCTGCAGGTCTGGAAAGGGATCTGGCTCTGGAGGATGCGACTTCGGACTCAGCCTGGACACTGGGAGAGAGTCAGGTGCCACCAGTGGACCTGGGCAGCACAACCATCCACAGCAGCAGTCCCAAGGCTGGGCCCAAAGCCACTGGGCAGTCGGCTACCTCCTCCTGCCATGCTCTGCCCCCAGCAGCTCTAGTCTGTGGCATGGGGGAGGTGGGGACAGGTGGCTACTGCCATGCCCTGCCTGCCCCAGGGATCCTCGCCTTTCCCAAACTGGTGGCATCAGTGAGTGAGTCTGGGCTCCAGGCTCAGCGTGGGATGAAGTTCCAGTGTAGGTTGTCTGGGGCACTTTCTGGGCATTCCCACTGCTGTGCCCACCCTTGGGGTCCCACTGGGTTAGCTGTGGAGACTGGCGCCAGGACGAAGGATGTGTGCACCATGACATCAGCCAGTGACTTGGCCCCTGTGTTGGCATCCCCTATGTCAGCCCAGGATGCTGGTGTACAGGTGGCCCCTATGGCAGTGTGCAAGGCTGTGGCCACCAGCCCGCCCCTGGAAGCCCCTATGGCCCTGCATACATTCCCAGAGGTAACTCTGGGATCCAGCCTGGAGGAGGAGCCGTCCCCTGTGCGGGATGTTCGATGGGATGCTGAGGGCATGACCTGGGAGGTGTATGGAGCTGCTGTGGACCCTGAGGTGCTCGGCGTGGCCATCCAGAAGCACCTGGAGATGCAGTTTGAGCAGCTGAAGCAAGCCCCTGCCAGCGAGGACAGCCTGTCTGCCGAGGGCAGGAGGGGGCCGCTTCGAGCTGTCATGCAGTCTCTGCGGCACCCCAGCTGCTGTGGCTGCTCCAGTGCAGCCCCCGAGTGAGGAGCTGCAGCCCAAAGAACTGTCCTGGGCCCATGGACTCAGCCGCAGGCCAGGGACAGTGGGGACCACATTCTCCTCGGACCCACTGGCAGCCATGGACACATCTGTTGCCAGCTGCCAGCAGACCACCGGACTGCAGCCTGGGACTTCTTGCTACTCGCAGCTGCGCTGGGTTTTAAGGGCTTGATTCCTAAGAGTCACATCTCTACACATCTGGGCTCTGAACTTTGGGACAGAGTTTCAGCACTGTGCATGAGGGAGATCCTGAATTTTCTGTGAAAATACTCGCCTTCTGTTCAGGCTCTCTTCAGAACTCTGCCATGATTTCCCCTAGGACTCTTGATGGCTTTATTTTAAAGCAGTGCTGCGATATACTGAATCCTTGACATGAAGTGTGGGGCCCTAAGTGACAGGGATTGGCCGGGTGTTTAGAGAAGGGACGGACACTATCAGAGGCCTTCTGCGTTCCACACACTGCCTGTCACCCAGCCTCGCTGAGTCTTCACCTCGTGGTACAGATGAAACCATAGGCCTTTGGCACGGCTATGCCACGTGCCCAGGTTGGACAGCTCGAAGTGGTGGGCTCAGGTTCAAAGCAGGGATGGCTGAAGGCGGGGGTGTTTTCCTGCAGCACACGGCCAGTCAGTGCAGGGCAGTCGTGAGCAAGCAGAACTTACTGAGCCCACGTTCTGTGCCAGGTTCTGTGGATTCCTTGGGGAATGAGACAGAGGCTACCCGTGACCTCATTGAGCTCACTGTGTAGAAGGGGGGTACACCTCAGTACCGGGGTGTTGAGCATTTTAGAAGGGGCCGCAGCGTACTTCTAAGTGTCAGCTCCCTTGTAGGCCACTGTGTCAAGGGGCTGGCCTCAGGAAGGGGAGAACAGGTGGCCACCTGTCCCCAAATACGTCACAGTGCCTGAAATTGTACCATTATCACCTCATTCCTTTGGTTTAAGGATTTCTTTTCAGCTGGTGCAGTTCTTCAAAGGAGGGAGGGCAGGAATGGATGGGAAAAGAGAAGGAGACTGGGGTGATGTCTCCCAGCTGGTGGGAAATGGCAGAAACCGAGAGGCTGTGGCGGTGGGAGGCCTGTGGGCCTATTTGCCTGGTCCTGCCCACGTGACCTGACATGTGCCAGGGATCCTGAGGGCCAGGAGATCTTGGGAGTTGGGGAGCCCAGGACTCCAGGGCTTGGCACAGCCTGACTTCATGCCCTAGGAGCTCTCATGGACTGGGGAGGCTGCAGCGGGCTTGGACCTTATCCTGGGCCTTAGCGTTGAAAATCCAAGTGACAGCCAGAAGGTTAGTGTCCTGCCCAGGGTCACCCGCATGGGAGGGTGGAGTTAGGGCTCACATGCAGCCCTGCCCATAATCTGGCCCTGTTCTACTCTGCACCTGGGAACCCAGGACCTGACAGCTGGCTTACCTTTTCCTACCCCCAGGGACCTGGGACTCACTGAGGTGGAAGTGACTCAGGCAACAATGGGTTAATTTTTAAAGCAGGAGTGACCTGCTCACAGGCCAAAGGAGCCAGGTGAGAAAGGTACACTTCAGGTCAGAATGCTTCCCAAGGTCCCAGTGGGCCTTCTTACCCAGAACCGCGCCATTCCCACTCCTAGCTGGGCTGGGTAAAATGCCACCCCTGCTTAAAAATGACAGCAAATCAGAACCACTTCTGCCAGAGGAGGTGGCTGTGATGGGTGGAGGAGACTTGACCTTGCCTCCCTTTTAAAATGTGCTCAAGCAGGTTTTCACGCAGTCATGAGGCTCCGTCCAGCCCGGGGGCCTGGGCCTGTCTGTCCCTCTGTGTGTGGTATGGGGCAGGCACATCACGCTCTGGGCAGTGACCCGTGGGTGCTGGGCTGTCCTCACGCTTTCCCCTGCACAGGGGCTCCGGGAGCCCCAGCCGGTGGGGCCAGACTGGAGAGATCAGATGGCTGTGGGGACGTGAGCGGAGAGGTGATGAATGAGTGGGGAGGGCAGCTTCCCACGGGGCCATAGCCGAGCAGGGTCTTGAGGACACAGTGGGGTGGCGCGAGAAGGGTGTAGAGCAGAGAGAGAACAGCATGGTCGAACAGCCATGCTTGGAGCTGCCCGTCCTGTCCTGCTTGCGCCATTTGAGTCACTGCAATGCAGGCTGTGTTGGGTGTTCATTGGGTTGGGAGGCTGGCAAGGGGGTCCCCATTGTGAGGATCTTGGTGTGAGTGAGGAAAAGGACTTAGGAAGCTGTGGAAAGGGTGGCCCGGCCAGATTTCATTTTAGAAATAGCTCTTTGGCTGCCGTTGGAGATTAGTGTGGAAGATGAGAGCCCAGGGTAACAGGGACGTTGGCGCCAAGGAGGGGCCTGTTAGGGGGACACACACACACACACACACACACACACACACACACACGCACACCCCACATCCGCACACACATGGTGTGCAGTGGATTTGGGAAGGAGGAGGAGTTTCAGGAGGCTGAAGTTTCCAGTTTGAGCAAGAGGTGAGGCCGCCACCTGGGACATCGGGAGGCAGGTGGGAGGCGCACGAGGGGCAGTGCAGGGCCACACGACACGGGCTTTGGCTGGGACCAGTGAAACCCTTCATGAAGGGACTTTCTCCCGTGTCATATGCAGATTCTCATGAGTTCACTCTGGCTGATGTGTGCCAATCTGCCACCTCCAGGCTGCACTCGGCGTGCCCGGATGGCAGGCTGGGCTGGGCTCTGAATGGGAATGGGATAGCTGGGGCCACCCCCCCTCCGGTCCCCATCTTGACCAAATGTTGGCAGGGTGGTGCTGGAATCCATCTGGGCCTTGGGGCTCTGCATGGCTGGGGCCCTCAGGACCCCCTTCTGGTTAAGCTTGCTGCCCTGAGACAATAGGCACCGTGCTCTCCACCTCAATGCCCAGGCTGCACAGCCTCAGCTGGCAGTCTACCTGGAGCGACAGCAGCTTCATTTCTGAATTGGCCCTGGAGACAGAAACCTCCACCCCCTCCCACCTTGCTGTGGCCCCTCCCTGCCCAGGCCTGACTGGCAGTTCTTCAGGGTCTCAGGACATGGCCACCAGCTTAGTTTACAGGTCTTCTCCTCTCAGTCTCCAGATTTAGAACCAGACTTTCTGGGTCTCCTTTAGGCCCTGCTCTGGGAGGTGGTGGATTTCATTATTTGTATGTTCGTTTTGTTTTGAGTGTAAAATAAAGTATTGGAGGTCAGAGCTTTGCGAGGGAAGGGTCATTTGTCCTGGCCGGTCTTGTTTTTTTTTTTTTTTTCTGATAGTTTCTGTGCTTTGGAGCATTCACCCCAGATTACTAGAGCTCCCTGCCCAGGCAGGAATTCCCCTCTCTTCTGTCTGTGGCCCTCCTGCCTGGCAGCCTTCCAGGACCCCAACAGCTGAAGCCTGGCTTCAGGAGTGTGTTACCTCCATCCCTGGCCAGGACATGGCATGCATCTCTTGTCCAAGCCCCAGGCTGCCATCACCCTTGCAGGGAATCAATAGTCTGCCTGGGGGGAAGCTGGTCCTGCCAAAAGGTAGGATACTGCTGCCTGAGGACACAGTGTGGGGAAGGTTGGAAAAGTTGAGAATGGTCCTGTCCCACTGTGACATCACCTTCTGTGTCAGTTGGGTTGGGTCTGTGTCCCCTAGAAGTGCTGGATTCTTATTTCATAGGGGGCCAACAGACATCAGACATGCCTTTCCAATGCAGGTCCTGACATGTAGGACCTGAGGTGGGGTGCACTGTAGCTTAGTGGTTTAAACTTGAATTTGAATCCTGGATCTCACCTATAGTTGTGAGATCATGGGCAAGTTACTAACTTCGTGTATCCTCAAATTCCTCATCTGTAAAATGGGTATCATAATGGTGCCTCCTTCTCAGGCTGCTGTGAAGATTAAATGCAATAACTCACATAAAGTGCTTAGCACTGAGTTAGCCCTCAGCACATGTGCTGGTGGTATTGGGGGCCACTTCTGTAGTCACAGGAGGGCCTAGCTCTTCCCTGTATCCTGTCTTGTTGAGCATTCCTCATTCAGAACATCTTTCCAAGTCCTCCACCCTCTGCTTTGCACCTTGCTTGGGACAAGAGTGCTCTGGCCATGCCCTCAGAGACGCATTCCCAGAGCCGTGCTGAAGACAGCCACACTGGTCTGGGGCTGGGCTCCCTGGGAGCTTGGGCTGGGATGAGGATTCTGGATTTATTACGGAAGAGGGAATGAGGAGCACAAGGTCGGAAGGCACAGAAACCAAGCCAAGGGTGTGATTTCAGGTAGAGACCTGGCCTCACCCCGGTTCCACAGGGGGCCCTGGGGACAGGTTCTACCTCAGGGTAAGGGATGGGGGTGGAGTAAACTCCAGGCACCTTGGCTCTGGCATGCGGGCTAGGAAGCTCCAGTAGCCCTGGGGCAGGTCTCTGCATGGGATTGTAGGGCCTATCCCAGGGGTGTCCCAGGAGTCGGGGGGCCCCCGGCCGACGGTTGCATCGTGTCCTGAGCAGCTCCTGACCCAGTAGACTTGCATGGAGCCCGACACCCACAAATGTCCAGACCTTCTCTGTGAGTTGCTCTGAAGGAGTTGTCTCATTTGAGTTCATGCCAAGGGACCCTGGTTCCTGAAACGCAGAGCTTTGCATGTGCCCATGTTAAGTCTTTTCTCAGTCATCATTTTGGCCTGGCCCAGTTTTGTCATCTGAACCTATGACTGGTCCTTTATCAGTTTCCATCCAACTTGTTTGGCAGCTCAGGGCCAGACAGAGCCTGGGGCCTGTCACTGGGTTTCCTGAGGTCAGCACTGGTCCCCACGTCCCCAGAATCCACTGTCACCATGGGCAAATTCATTTAAGGCAAATTTGTTAAAATCCAGATTTTCAACCTCAGTAGCACTCTCTTACCCTAACTGTAACCCAAGGACTTGTCCCCTCCAAACAAGGAAGGAGTGTAGCAGGGCCTGGCTTCAGTCCTGGTTCTCAGCAGGCCTGGTTCTGGTGTTCACGGCTTCCCTTCCTAAGATCTTAGCTATTTCTGTTCAACAAGCTGTTCGAGAAGTCTGAGATCAACAGCAAGCTAAGATTTACAGACTCTACCTTCTTTCCCTTCTGCACACTGGGAGCTGCCCCACCCCTGCCCTTGACACCCCCTCCTCTTTGGCACCCAGGGGCTTACCTCACATTTCCTGGGAGGTGATTTGAGGGGGTGGGGCATGATGCTCATCACAGCCAGTCTCTAGCACCTTCCTGATGGAGACTTTCCCCAGGGAGCTCACCCTTATGATGGGAGTCTTTCCGAAGCCGGCTGGAGATCTCCCTGGGAGGCCTTCCTCCTTGGAAGAACCTGGGCTGGTTCGGTTGCTGTGGTTATAGAGAAAACATAAACCAGGAAAAACATCTGGAAAACTTGCTCTTTATTTAAGAACACCAAATCAAACCAAAGTTGCATTGGCCTACAGTATAGAGGATGGAGTGGAGTCTGACTCTTTTGCTTCGAGAGTTGGGTAAACGTTGCCTTTTCTCACTTTCTCAGTGACTCTCCAGGACTCATGCCTCATTTCTCCTCTTCCACGCCCAAGATGGCTCAGCAAGGAGACATGTCTGGACCCTGAAACAAGTGCTCCCAAATGGGTTTCTTAAAATCTGTTTTCCATGGCCCCACTTTAAAGGAGCGGATGTGGGAATTGTAGGACTATGGAACTTGGGCTTGGTGAGTGTGTCCAGTATTAAGGTGTCTGGCTTTTAGCCATGTACTCGTCTCCTCACCCAGTCTGTCGTGGCCTGGAACTTTTCATTCCTTAACTTCTTTCCCGAGAATAGACATAGTATGCTTTTTTAGCCTCCTGTGAACATGGCCGCAGGAGTGCAGTGCCTCCATGGGTGTGCAGCCAGGGACAACTGGGGAGGCTCTGCTGGTCCTGCACCCACCTGGTGCTCTTTCGCCCCCATCCCCTATTTTTCCTTAATCTCAGTTTCCCCCATTTTCTCCTTTCCTGTCTCATGTCCTCTTTGCCCCCCAGAAACCTGTCTCCCCCCTGTCCCCCTGTCCTTGCCCAGCTTCCTTCCCCTTATGCCAAGGGTCTGCCTTGCCTTATCCCTCTGCTCCAATAGCGCTCTCTCTTCTTTTGGTCTGTGCCATTTCTCCCCCAGCCATGGCTGGGGGGTCTCTCGGCATTCCTGTTTTTCATGAATATAGACACTCCTTCCCCATCTGTCCCTTCTCTCTTTGGATGAAAACTAAAACATTTGAACTTGAGATAAATTTTAAGCATCTTCCTAGAGGAGAGGCTTCCTTGGGCACCTTGGGGTTGCTTTGTCAGGCTTCCATCACTTTTGTCCCCAAAGAGAAAATGGGTGAGCTGGAGTGACTTTGGCCTGGCTGGAAGGGCAACCCATCAGTCCTCAGTTTTGGTGGCTCTTATTGTGTCCTGACTGGCTAGGTCACCTGCTGGGTACCGGGTGGGTGTTGCTGGCTCTAGGTGGGTACCGGGTGGGGTCTTCTGGCTCTAGGTGGGCCATCTCCTTTTCATGTTCTCAGAATCTTTTTGCATGGCTTGTAATTAGGCTGGGGCAAGGCCTGGGCCTCAGTGGGGACACACTGTGCTGTCCTATCTCTGCCTCTCTCCTGTGTGGGACTGGGCTTGTGTCTAGGAGCCAGGGCTGGGGTCAGGGAGAGAAGACTTTTGTCTTTGCACCAAGTGGACACCTGAGATGGTGCCCACTGAGAAGGCCTGAGCAAGGCCCAAGTAGGGAGACTTTGTTGGGGCTGGAATTTTCCATGGCTCACCAAGGAACTAAACTTAGGGTGCTGGAGCCCAGCTGGGGAGGAGTGGAATTGTCCCCTCACCCCAGGACCCATTGGCCCCTCACCTTTAGCCTTCTGTGTTGCCCTTCTTCTGGTCACTTCTCATTTTTAGCAGTCAAGAGTTTGGGAAGGTGGTGACTAAGATGCAATTTTGTATGTAAGCTTTGTGGCTTTTATCAGCCCAACTTTTGTCTCTTGAGGAAGACTCTCTGGTTTGATTTTCTTTCCCCCCAGAGTTGGGGGAATTTAAGGAGAGGGGAAAGGGCTTCATGCGAAGCTTCCAACTCCTGAATTCTCCCAGATGCAATCCCCTGTTGTATCCCCTTGGGCAGGACCCACAGGGCTGGGGTGGGGGAGGCAGGACCAGTAGGGCTGTGGTCCCAAGAGGGCTGGGCCACAGAGCTGGGCACTACTGGAAGTGCCAGGAACATTGCCTGAGCCTTGCGGAATGGCAGGACAGCCAGGTGGGAAGTTGGATCCTGCCTTTATTTGCATTCTTGATATTTTATCATTTATTTTTTGCATTGATTTTGATTTAAAATTATTGAATGACAATATTTATCTTGATTACCGAGTCTTTTGCTGGCCTTAAATTTAGCATCTAGTCCCTGCCTGGCTCCTCCTTTTTCCCTAGGATCGTAGGTCCCCTCAGTCCCCTGTGGTTATGGAATTGGGGCTGGGAGCAAAGAGGCCTCCTTTCCTCCTCCCGCCCCACATCCTCACCACTGGCGGGAAGTGAGCAGCGCGTGGGGAAGGTGGGCTTCGGCGTCGGTCCCAGGCGGCCGGGTGGAGGCCAGCGCAGGACACCACCACGAGCAGCAGCAGGTCCGCGGGAGGAGCCCAGACGCCCTCTGATGGCCGCGGCGCGGTCCTCCCGTGGCACCTGGGAGCGCAGGCTGAGAGCCACCGACCCGGCCCGGCGAACTCCCGCGGGTCGGGTCCTCGGGGGAGGGTGGGGTGAGGCGGGCAGGGTCGGGGAACGGCAGTCCCTGCCAGGTGGTGTTCCTTCGCCTTCCCCTGCCCCTCCGCCCTTCTTCCGGACACTCCCCGCCAACCTGGTCTGCGGGGCGGATGCCGCAGAGGAGGACAGAGATAGAGAAGGTGGAGCGGGTGGAGTACAGACAGGTGACAACGGCGGCATTGGGGGAGGAGACAGCCTCATTTTACTTAGACCTTTGATTCCGGATGTGAGTTACACACCCCGAGGGGGCTGGATGTAGGGGCCTTCGTCGTTCCACCCTAAACTTCGTGTATTTTTGTAACCCTTCTTTCCTTTTCTTTAAATTTACATAAAATCTCTAAACTGAGGGATGGTCCCACCCCCAGGAGGGTCCTCTTTCTGGGCCACAGGGAGAGCAAGTGTGGACAGCCAGGGTTGGGCCTCCCCTTACAGGGGACTGAGCCTGTCTGGCAGAAGAGACCACAGGGAGGGAGTGTGGGGTGCAGTGCGCTGAGGAGGGGGTCTGAGCTAGAGCTCACTGTCACGGAGGAACTGAGTCACGGAGGAACTGAGGCCCAAAGTTCACGGCGGTGCGGGCTTATTCTGAGGATCTTTCCCCCTGTCTTTCCTTGCCTGGCATGATCTCCACCAGCTCCATCTGGTGCCTAAGGCCAGCAGGGGTGCTGGCCGCCGAGAGAGATTGGAGGGAGAGCCTGTTCCTGACAGCAGGTCAGGCAGGAGTACAGGGGAGGGCCTCATGATTGAAGAGTGGCTGTGGGGGCACGTGGAACTGGGAGAACGGAGCCTGCACCGGAGTGGGCTTCTCCTCTGCAGTGGGGGAGAGGGAGTGGCGGTGTTCAGGACAAGCCCTCCTCTCATCCCAGGCCCACAAGGCCCCTCTGGGCTGGGATCTCCCTTAGGCCTTTTTTGGCTGCAAGTAACTGAATTATGAACCAAAAGTTTTCTACATAGTTAGAACGTTTAATTTCCCACTTAATTCTTAATTTCACATAAGAATTTGGGAGGTCACTGTTCTAGAGTAGGCTCAGTGGCTCAGTGGCGACATTAAGGATTCATATTCTTTCCATAATTTTGCTCTGCCATCTTTAGGGTGTCCTCACGGTCCAAGATGTCTGCTGCAACCCCAGACGTCACATTTTCATAGTAAGGAAGAAACATACAACCTGCCACAAGAGGCTGTTGTTACACACAGTTAATTAGTTGAAAAACATTAGCTTTTCATCGTCATTGAACGAAGGCAAAGATAATATGGCTGCCACATTCTGATACTAAACAAATGGCAGAAGCGGTGAAGACGTTTTCCATACATTATCATCTTTCCTTCTCACAATGAGCCCCATTTCACAAGGGCAGCTGAGATTCAGAGAGTTCAAGTAACGTGTCCTGTTGTATTACCAGGAAATGAAGAAACGGGAATTCAAACTCCAGTCTCTGTTAGGCCTGGCTTTTTGTTTTCTTAAAAATGAAAGGAACACATATCTATGGTAAGAATTTCAAACAGTACAGACCTTGGCTTTTGTTTTTAAACACTGTACATGTTCATTATAAGAATTTCGAATAGTGTAAAGTGTACAGTGAAGATCTGCCTCTCTCCCCTCTTTGCAGATCCCACAGTTACCACTGTAATTTCCATTGGTCTTCTAGGAAATTTCCTTTGTAATCACAGTTCAGACTTCTAAATATTTCATATGAAGGAGATCAACTTAGACACTAGTCTTCATTTATTTTAAAAAATTAATGTATCTTACAGGTACTATTGCCATATATAGATTCTACCTCCTTCTTTCTCATGGATATATTGTATTACATAGAATACAAGAGCTTTTTACAAAACTAAACCAGTGCTCTTTTGCTGGACTTTGTGTTATTTCCCATATTTTTTGCTATTATAAAAACCATGTAAAAAGAAATATCCTTGTATGTATAGTTTTGTGTATATGTTTATATGTGTGAAAATATCTGTAGGATAATGCTTTTAACAGATGGTCATGTAAGTGTCTATACATATTGATAAATTGTTCTCCAGAATGATTTCACCAATAATACATGCCCACATTTGAGTGTTATCAAACTTTAGTATTTTGTCTACTTTGATAAATGAGAAAATGGTTTCTTTTCTGATTTGCAATTCGCTATGAGGAAGGTTCTGTTTAGCTAGACTGCCTGGGTGAGAATTTCTGTTTGGTACTCTCAAGCTGTGTGATGTTGGGCAAGTAGCAGAACCCCCTGGACCTCAGTTTCTTCATCTATCAAATGGCGATTTGTAAATGCCTTATTAGTTGGATTTCAGGATTTAGTGGCATCATACACGGTAAAGTGCTAGCATAGTTCCTAGCTCAAAATAAGGGCTAAGTAAATGTTAGCTATTATTATTATTATCTAATATGTTTACTGACCATTTGAATATGTTTATGATCTGCCTATTCATATCTATTCATATCTAGTTTCACTGGATGGATGCCTCTTTTTCTTATTGATTTGTTAGAGCTCTTTGTATATTAATAACATAAGTTCCTTTTACATGTGTTACAAGTATTTTTTGTTTGTTTATATTTTAATAGACTTTAGTTTTTAGAGCAGTTTTAGGTTGCACAGCAAAATTGAGAGGAAGATACAGAGATTTCCCATATGCCCCTGCCCCCACACATGCACCGCCTCCCTCATTACCAACACCCCCCAGCCGGGTCCATTAGTTGCAGCTGATGAACCTACATCGACACATCATTATCTCCCAAAGACCATAGTCTACGTTAGGGTTTCCTCTTGGTGCTATAGATTCTATTGGTTTAGACAAGTGTGTAAGGACAGATAAGCATCATTATAGTATTATACTGAGTAGTTTCACTGCTCTAAAAATCCTCTATGCTCTTTTTATTCATCCCTTCGTCCCCCTGAACCCTGGCAACCACCGATCTTTTTATTTTTATTTATTTATATTAGTTTCAGGTGCACAAAACAATGTAATAGTTAGACATTTACCCCCCACAAAGTGATAACCCCCTCCCCCCAATCTACCACCCCTCTGACGTCATCTATAGCTGTTACAATTCCCTTGACTCTATTCCCTATGCTGTACTCCACATCCCACGACTATACGTGTACCGCATTTTGTTCACCCATTCATCCCTTGATGGACAGTTAGGTTGCTTCCACCTGTTGGCTCTTGTGAATAGCACTGCTGTGAACGTGGATGTAGGTCACGGCCCCCAGTTCATGAGGGGTTTCTACTGGTGCCAATGAAGCACGTTCTGTCACATTCCTGTTAATCTACTTACCGTCCCAGGAGAGGAGATGCCATTGGCCCTTCCTACACTGGGATCTGGATTCTGTTACTCACAATTCTTAGGCAGAAAAAAATACTATTTCTGGGCCAAGGCGTGGAACTGGACCAAGGCCCCCAAAGTCCAGCTCTAGGTAGACGGTAAAGTTTTGACTCTCTAACTGAGTATTTGAGAGACCCATTTTGGATGGTTCAGAACAATCCAAGGGGGAACTTGCTAGACTGGAAAGGAGATGTTTTATCTCAGATTCTTCATGATTCAAGCCAGTTATTCATCCATCATCCACATTCTCCAAGCACCATCTGTCCTTACCGATTTGTCCGTCCATTTAATGTCTCCATCTTTCATCTATCCAGACTTTCATCCACCATCCATCTCTCCATTGACTCATCTACCCATCTATCCATCTATCTACCCATCTGCCCATCCCTCTAGTTTTTCTACTGCTCTGAGACAGGCACTACTCAGTGCTGGGAGACATAGACAGGTATTCTTTTTGTGGAGAAACTCGTAGTTTATGCAGGGAGAAGGACACGCAAATAAGTGATCACAAACCAGCATGAATGGGAAGAGCATGTGTTAGTTAAAGCTGTGATTGTCAGAGAAGAAAGTCTCTAACTGCCTGGGGTGATGAATAAGCCTGAATGAGGTGGTGAAATTCATTAGGCAGAGAGGGGAGGAAGGGTACCCCATGCAGAAGGCACCGATTATGCAAAGGTGGGAAGTTACCTATATGGTTCAAGGGTGGGGGGGTATTGTGTCTGCGGCCTGACGTGGAATGGGAAGAGCCCTGCTAAGGCCATGGTACCTCATCCACTGAGCAGGCAATGTGAGCTGTTTTCTAAGGCCAGAGCTGTGGGACAAGACTGTGTTCTTGCCTCAGGCGCCACTGCTCTCAGGGGTGCTGGGCAGAGGTGTTACTGGAGGTGTGTTTGGATTGCAGGGCCCTGATGCCTGGGCCTCTCCCCATGCAGGCTGCTTCTCTCCGTGAGTGGCTCCGTGTGGGGGGCCTCTTCCTGCTATAGCACACAAATTGGGAGGGAACAGGTGACAGGGCCTTCTTACTTTGCTCCTCCCTCTTGCCGCCTTGGGTAGTCTCGAGATTACCTTGGCAGTGATAAGCAGGGTGCCGGGGGAGAGGGGACTTCCTGAGGCCTGTTGCCTCACAGCCGGGGACAACATACAGCAGGGGCTTAGCAAATACAGTGTCCAACTCCTACAGCGCACTGCTGCTATTCCTGGTTTCTCCAACTGGGGCACCCCTGTGTCTGAACAACACAAGGGAGAAGGGAGTTGGACGTGTCAGAGCACCCGCTGCTGCCTCTTCAGGAGCTTTCTGGCACGCCTCCTCCCCTTCCTGGCCACATCAAGCAGGCAGTGTTGCGGTCTGGGCATGAGAAGACTTGGCTCTGGTTGGGCATGGGCCTGACTGACCACAGGTGCAGGGAGAGAACCCTGCCCTTTCTCAAGTCCCCTTGGGGGGATCACCCCTGTTCATTCATGGATCTCAGTTCTGCCTGGATCTGTGTCTGTTTACCACACATCCCACCTCTTCGTACTGTCCACTGTAGTTGTTGATGCTAATTCAATGTCAACAGGAATCCCCAATTTGGTGAAGAAGGAAACTTTATTTAGTGCGAACACCTCATTTGTGATATAGCACGGTTGTGAGAACAGCATGGCAGTGGAACAGCTCAATAGTGTTACAGCTCAATTATGAAGGAGCATATAGCTGTGAAATAGCACAGCTGGGAGGTGGCCCTAGGGCCAGGCCCCTCTCTGGCTCTGCTCTGCTCCATGCTGGTCTGCTCTGGTCTGCTTGGCTCTGCCTGCTCTTCTCTGGTCTGGTATGGCAAGATCTCTGGTTGTTTCAGCTGAGGAAACAGTGCTCAGTGGAACAAGAAAGAACGCTCTGTGAACCAAAGGGGAGCTGACTTACATAGACAGAAGTCCCCACCCTTGGTCCCTAATTGGTCTGTCTTCATGCTAATGAGGACTCCAAATCCTCCAAGTTCGATTGTTCTAAAAGACACTGTTGTGATGGGTCAGAATGGAGCCACTTTGATTGGTCAGTGAAGAGGCCGATGGACTATATAGCTGCACATCTCTGATTGGACAAAGTCTCAGTCCTATTGGTTGAAATACAATTCCAGGAACTCCTTGATAAGGGCTCGCTCAGATGGCAGGAACACAGTACAGACCGGAGGTTTAGTGCTGGCGGGAGGCAGTTCAATGCACACTTCTCCCTGAAGCGTGCTTTGCGTGCAAGGCCCCTGTTTAGAAACGGCTCCTAGGCGCTGCTTTTAAATAAGAGCCCAGTTATGCATCAGGAGCCCTTCTCAGTAGGTATCTTCTTTCTCAGGGTCCACAACATTAATACGTTTTTAACATTCATTTTTTTCAGCACAGTTGTTATGTGCCAGGCAGTGTACTAAGTACACTGGCCTTTCATCAAGAAACAGTGAATTAGGTGTTACCCCATTTCTAGTTAAAAAAAATTTAAGTTCAGAGAAGTAAAATAGATTGCTCCAGGTTGCAGACCAGAAAAACTGTGGAATGGAGAACTTACAGATTAATACGGACCTTGAGTCTTAGGTCCTTGTTGGAACAGCTCCTGTATATAGTACTATGTCTTCAACAGAAGAGTGACTAGTTTACCTTGGACTTCTGAGACGAGTATCATCAATATTATAGATGAATGTCTACTCTTGATGTGGCCAGAGGTGTCTTTTCCATTTGGAAATGAGGTAATTCTTCTGAATTCCTAGCTCTCTTGCCGTGAGCATATATTACACCTGAGAGAAGAGTCAGCAGATTATGGTAGAAATAAGTAAAAGCAAGAATGACAAAACTCACAACCACAAAAGTAATTCGAGGCAGTGTTTATTGGGTGCCACAAGTCACGTGGCTCCACCCAAACTTTTACATTTGTTACTTGTTTACTCCTCCATCAACCCTAGGAGGTAGGAGTTGTTAACGAAGGTTTGGACAATTAAGTTAGCGAATTCATCCTAGAAAAAGTGCTACATACCTCATTGCTGAATATCACTATAGTCACCTTTGAAGTACTCCCCTTGGAAAGCTATGCACTGATGCCAGTGGCTAGTCCACCCTTCAAAGCAATTTTGGAACTCTTTTTCTGGAATGGTCATCAGAGCTGTCATCATATTATCCTTGATGTCCTGAATGTCATCAAAATGTCTTCCTTTCAATATTTCCTTTATCTTTGGGTGGAAAAAGAAGTCATTGGGGGCCAGATCAGGTGAGTAGGGAGGGTGTTCCAATACAGTTATTTGCTTACTGGCTAAAAACTCCCTCACAGACAGTGCCATGTGTGAGCTGGTGCATTGTCGTGATGCAAGAGCCATGAATTGTTGGCAAAAATTTCAGGTCGTCTAATTTTTTCATGCAGCCTTTTTAGCACTTCCAAATAGTAAACTTGGTTAACTGTTTGTCCAGTTGGTACAAATTCATAATGAATAATCCCTCTGATATCAAAAAAGGTTAGCAGCAGCCGTGCAACAAGTTCGTGAACTTAATTGTCGGACCTCGTATCTACCCATTTAATGGAGGTGGAGACTGAGGCCCAACTCAACTTTATTAAATTTAATTGCTCTGACCCCAGGGGTTGGCACGTAGATCATCCAACATCCTCCATTCAACCCCATCTATTAAGATGTGTGTATGTCGGTGTGGAGTGCAGCAGGCCTGGGACAGGCTCTAGTGTTATGAGATGAGAAGGAGATTGGTCCTTGCCTCTCCTTGTCTCTCGCATAGTGCTGGAAGACTCTGTTCATTGTGGCAGGGTACTGTCTCCCACAGTACTGTCTGTGAGCTGGGGCACTGGGCACACTCACTGGGGACTGTCGGCTAGTCACAGCCCCTCTGGGTTTCCCTCCATCAGCATTTCCCAATTTTCCAGACTCTAGGAATCATATGAGGAGCATGTTAGAAGGAGCAGATTCCTGGCCTGCAGAGATCCCTAAGTCCAATTCTGCAAGGGATCCCTGGGCAAACCCAGCCTGTCCTGGGCTCCTCTCACGTACTTGGGTATGTTTCCTTCTGTCATCCTTGAACAGCCCTGAGGAGTAAAAAACTTTCCTGTGTTTTAGTGAGGAAACTGAGGCTCAGGGAAGTTAAGGAGCTTGGCCAGTACACACAATTGGCAGGTTTTCAGCACTGGTCTGACCATCCACCCACCTGGTTGCCCAGTGGGGAAGGGAGGGAGCCTCTTTCGCTGGCCACAAGAGAGGGAGAGACCGTGGCAATTTGGGTCACTGTCCAGCCCTGGGGGGGTCATTTTGTAGGCTATGTTCAATCCACAAAAGATGACTTTTTTTGGCTCAACCATCAACATCTGACATAGAAGAGAAAGGAGGAATTCCTCTGGTTGAAGCATGTCTGTGTGTCTGTGCATGTGTGTTTGTATGTGCATGTGCACATATGTCTCTGTGTGCATGTCTGTTTGCACGCACGTGTTTGTGTGTGTGCATGCTTGCACACACATCTGTGTGAATATGTGTTTGTGTGTGTGGCTCCCTCAGACTCCCTGGGCTCAAAGCAGCCCATTTGGAAGACTTCATTGGCTGTCGGTGAGACTGGCCGAGACAGGGACTGGCCTCTTTTGGGTAGGACATCGGCTGGACCTCCTGACCCCCAGGCCAGCGCCCCTTTGTGCCTTCAGGCTGCTTCTGACTCTCCCTTGCAGAGTTCCAGGTGCATTTCAGTAGCCCCACTTTCTCTGCAGTCCCAGTCTGGAAAGAGCTGGCGTCCCCTCAAACTTTAGGTAATGCATTGTCTCAGGGCTCTGGCCCCTCTTGGATGGAAGGGCGTGGGTAGAAAGGTAGGTAAGCGGCTCAGACGTGTGATCCCTGCTGCCCTTTTGCAGGGCTTTTTGGGCAGGTTCCAGGAGTGTCCTGGGTATGGCCCTGCCCCCTGAGCCAGCTCTAGGCCCAGTGTGCTCTGGGACTGGATGCTCAGGCCTTCCCAGGACTGAGTTCTTCCTTCTTCCTCTCACAGATGTGTCTGTCTGCTCCTCCTGCTGTTCCCAGGCCGAGGCTGGCTCTGTTACACCAGGAAGTACAGAGAACATAGGAGGTTAGGCTGCCAGCTCTGCCTGCAGGCTCTGTGTCCCCTTCCTGCATCCACATCCCGAGCTCTGGAGAGGTGTGCTAGGACAGGAAACACACCCAGCAGCGAGGTGCCTGCCCCGGGGGACGGTGTGGGGGTGGGCAGAGTCCTTCCCCTCTGAGGGTCTCTGAGAGCCTGACAGATTGTGTGTCCTACGTAACCCGTCCTCTCACAGAGGGCCCATGTGTCACTGTGGAGTTTCCTGGGTGGTTCTCTACCCAGCAAACCTGGGGAGGAAGGGGGAACTTCCATTACATGTGGGCCCACGGCCAGGTGTGCTATAGCCTGGGGCAGCCCATCGATACCTGGAGACCCCAGGCTGTTCCTCAGCCCCACCAGGGGCCTTCAAAGTGGGAGGCAAATAAAGGGAGGTTATGGGGGGGATGGTCCCCTGAGGAGGAGAATGTGGCCTGCAGGAAGGAGTAGGGAGGTCAGTGGGGATTTCTTGGAGGCCGACCATACGCAACATTGGCCACTGGGGCCTGTGGCTCATTACTTTACTTGCTTTAATAAAGAATGTTTTTCTCTCCTGAGTGTCTCATGTTTCTGCTCACAAAAATGATGCATCTTCAGAGTGAACTTTTTATTTTTAAACAAAAGTACAAAGAAGAAAATAGATGTTGCCCATTATCCCACTATTGAAAAGTATTCATGTTTTGGTCATTTTCTTATGAAAATTTATACGGGTATTTTATATGTATATGCATTTATTTATAAAACTGGTTTATACTTTAAGTTCTGTTTTGCAACCCTATTTTTCACATAACCGTTTGCTGGGTTCTGTGAGTCCTAGGCCTGCTCCACAGGAGTCCCTCTTCTAGAAGAGGAAAGCAGACTGGGGCCTGATGGTGTTAGGGAAAGCAAGGCCAGGCTGGGAGAGCCGGTAGCTTTCATGTGGGGACTTTGGTTCAAAGGCCAGTTGGGTGGCCCCAAACTGGCCTTGGGTCCTCAACTGCCCTTCCTCCTGACGCTCCATCAGTGTCTCATTGACCAAGCACCTCCTGCCCTCTCAGTGATGGATATGCCTGCTGGATATATGATACTTCTATATTTCAGATACTTCTGTCTCAAAAGCATTTGTTAATAAGAGATCAGTGAGAGAGCATCAGTGTGAAGGGACAACGGGGCACTGAATTCAGGCAGACTGGTGCTGTTAATTACGGTTGCTGTGCAACCTGGGTAGGCACTCACCTGTTGGAGCCTCAGTTTCTTCATCTGAGAAATGGGCTTCCTGGCTCTGCCTTAAAAGTTGTGATGGGGTCAGACATGATGAGTGTGAAGCCAGTGAGGAGCACACGCCTGTGAACAAGGCCTCTTCCCCACCAATCACGTGAGGGCTGAATTTGGGGTCTATGGGCCTCGAGCCCCTTCTTTCTTTGTTGGTTGAGGAATGAAAAGCTCCACACTAAGCAAAGTGTGCCTCCTGGCCTTGTGTCCGAGTGGCTTTCTAGGCTGAGGAGTGGTGAGGAATGGAAGAGAGATTCTGGTGGCCCATTGGCATCTGGCTGTGGATGTGTGAGCTGGGCTGAGGGAACAGGTTGCAGGGAGGCCAGGGGTGAGAGGAATGACTGACTAGCTCACAGGCACCGCCTAAGGTGCGATTCTCCACCTGCCATCGTTCCCAGCAAAACAACAGCAAAGAGAGAGGCCTTACAAGATGCAGGCGCTGCTCTTGCTTTCTGTGCTCTGAGCCTGGTCACCTCAAGAACAGCAATACTAGAGTTCACAGAGCTAACAACCATCGCTCCGCAGGGCTTCTGACATACCAACGGGGTTGAGGGTATTTAACACATGAAAATGTTTTCAGTTCAGTCAATTAAAAAGGTGGCATTTGCAGGTGGCAAAGTGGCTTTTCTTATAGCATCTCATTGAATTGTCACAACAATCCTGGGAGGTTCATATTCTTCTTGGCATTTTATAGACAAGAAAGTGGAGGCTCGCAGAGGTGAAACGTGCCTGTGGAGGCAGAAAGAGCTGGTGGCAGAGCTGATACTTGAACCTGGTCAGCATCGCTCCTGGCCTTGCTTCTTCCCACCAAGTCCCCAGTGCCTTTGAAAGGGCCCTGTAGGGGTCCAACCCCCACGCCCACCCAGCACACACCTGAGGCGATGTGGATGGCAAGGCAGGTCACCCCAACACCAGTTGCTAACCCCACCGTGTGGGGGACAGTTATTAGGTTAGTGCAAAAGTAATTGCGGTTTAAAAGGTTAAAAATAATTGCAAAAACTGCAATTACTTTTGCACCAACTAAATAGAAAGCAGAGAGGCTCATCCAGCCTGAGCAGAGCAAGCTTCCTGAGGTAGGGCGCGTGGCTTTCTTTGGGTCACTGCCCTGAGCTCTCCCTGATGGGTCCCTTTGAGACTCTGAAGGCTGTGAGCTCTTTACCATGAAACACACACAGACACAAACACCCTGTATGGATGTGGATGTGAACAAAACTAAGTCCATCTTTGTGTCCTGGATTTCATTACCGTTGACCAACCTCACTGTCCTTCTTGGCAAGCATGTCAAAGCTTTCTAGTTGATGATTATCTGTGTTCCTTAAAATGTAGCCATAAATATTTTTGTTAGTAATAGCCTAATAGCCGTAATGGCATGACAAGTGAGATAAATGTCAAACTGGTGATAGTATTGATTATAAACAGTCATCCATCACAAGACCACCAGGAGGTTGGACCCTGGTGCCACTGCTTTCTTTGTCCCTTTGTCTTGTCAAACATTAACATCTGCGCTATACTATTAAAAAAATGCTATAACGGGTTTGTTAGCGGAGAATAATCTGCGCAGAATTGGTGGGTTGTCTCTTCTGTTCGGATCCAGTATTTCCATAAGTAAATTACCCTATAATAAATTCTGTTACGTTCTAGTGAGTTGCCTGCTTCATTTGTCAGTCTGAAGATACCTTCTCGTCAAGGTGGCCCTTACCCCTTTGCCCAGTGGTCAGACACACCCCCTTTTGCTTTCAGTTCAGGGTGTGCAAGGGCCACCAGATAAAGAACTCCAGCCACAGAGCGATCGTGATGAGGTGATGAGGGTTGCCTTCAAAGCTTTCATGGGACAAAGCAGGGAATACCAGAGAGCAGAGCTGGGAAATCTGGGGCGAGTCACCCAGTGCACGGACTGCCATGGGCAAGAGCATGGAGGTGAGAACCAGGGGAGCAGAGTGAATCCAGGAGATTGCTGGAGGCAGGCAGGGCAGTGGCCCCATGGAGCACAGCCACAGCACACAGTGTGTAGGAAACAGGCCCCTTGGGAGCCTGGGTGGCCAGTGAGCAGCCCTGGGCTGAGATGAGAGGGGTCATCGTTCGCCCTGAGGTCCTTGCTGAGGCAACAGCAGTGATGCTGGCTGTTTCCTGCCTGCAGGATACCTCAGGACGGCGTTTCTAAGCTGTGGAGCCACCTGTAGGACCAGCGACTGCTACAGATGCCACTGCAGCCCAAGGAGGCTGCATGGCTGCACCCTGTGAATCTGAGGGCTTGTGGGGACCCCCATCCCACCCTACCCTGCCCCTGAGGGCTGCTGCCTGGCTGCCCCGCACCTCTGGGCACAGCCACACGGAAGGCACTGGGAGCTTTCCCATACAGCTTCTGCTAGGTAGGCAGAGGTGAAGGGGCTCCCAGCTCCCTTTTCCAAAGGGGGAAAGAGGCCCGGGGACTTCCCAGAGCCAGGAATCAGGAGCAGGAGTCAGGGGTCTGCAGAAGGGGCCGAGGGAACCTGAGTGAGCTGGGGATGGAGTGGGCTCAGAAGGAGCAACCAGAAGGGTCACAGGTGAATGAGGAAGCTTGTCTGTCCCTCAGCCCTCAAGAGTCTGGGCAAGAAGCTCTTCATGAAAACCTGTTAAGAGGATCTCCCCCTTACCTGGGACGGCTGGAGCCTGCACTTCAGCCATTATGGTTGTTCAAGTCACCGTGAGCGGCAACCAGGACACTTTGTCAAGAAGGACCAACACCAAAATGTTTTGGAGGGGTCATACTTCGTATGTTCCTCCCATGGACACACGTGTATCATTCCTGCCCCAACCTGGGTGCCTCAGCTGTGTCATCTCCCGTGAGAGCCGAGGCAGGATGCTGGGGAGCTTCCCTGGCTGTGGAGTTCCCAAGGCTAGGAAGTGACACAGCCACACTGTGAGCGGGGTCTGCTGACTCCACGAGCCCAGCTCCTCCCGCCCCGCCTGATCCGTAAGGGGACTGAGCACCACTGAGGAGCGGCGGCTTCAAATGCCAGCACCTGCTCAGAAGACGGTGACCCTGTCACTCTTCACTCCCTCGCTCTGGTCCATCTTGATTTCTTTACTCTTTATCTTTATCTCAATGAAAGGAGAGAGGTGGGCGGGTCTGCGGATGCGCACAGACTCAGTTCAAAGGGGTTTCCCTACTTGGGAACTGAGCCAGCTGCCAGGCGGAGGGACACACAAGGCCAAATCAGGCTCTTCACAGTGTTTAAAAGTCTCTGCCTCCAGCATGTTTTATTTTAAGACAGGATGCCCAGTAAAGCAGATCCTTCATGTCCTTCCTCTCTGACACCCAAAGAGAGTCACCTGGGCACAGAGCAAAAGCCACCACTCCATTCACAGCCTGAGCTCTCCATCCATCCATCCATCCATTCATTTGTCCGTCCATCCATCCATCCATCCATCCATCCATGCATCCATCTTGTCCCATCTGCCCCAACAGTCATGTATTTTGGTAATACGACAGGCAATATCTTAGGTGTTAAAAAACAGAGGTGAGTAAGATACCTTTTCTGTCCTTCATGAGCTCCATTCTAAGGAAGGAGATGGAATGAAGACAAAGTGAAATAGTACCAAGAACTACTACAACAGCAGTAAACCCAGGGTGTGTGGGAGCTCAGAGGAAGGAATTATTAAATATCTGACGCTTTGGGTTTCCAGAAGCCAGAAGAGCAAGTTTCAGCCCAGAACATCCTTGTAGGCTCTCACGTCTAGAATATGCAGAAGTGGGGGTTGGGGGTCAAAATGGGGTCCACGCTGACTGCTGAAGAGCACAGCCCAGGACCATGGTGTTGAGGCCGGCACCCTGTGTGGGGCTGGATGGGAAGGGTTCTCAATGATGGGTGCCCATGTTTGACATTTCGGCACCTCCGCTACCCTTTAGCGTGATGTCCACTGGGGAGCTCAAACGCCCAATGGCGGCCTACTGAGGGGCTGGGGCTGGTTTCAGGCAGGCCAGCTGGAGCTGGGCTGGACGGGGTGTCAGGGAGCTCCTGGCTGGTTCTCCAGACAGTGCTTTTGAAGACAACATGAACATATTAACGTGCCTGGCAAGTGGAAGCTCTCAATGCATGATGACTTCCCCCGTTTCCTTCTAGGAGTGTGTGGTTGAGGAAGGAATAGCCCGGGAAGAGCCTGGTGCTGAGAACACCATGCACAAGAGGATGGAATGCCAGGAGCCCTTCACCACCTTAAGTTCTTCCTGACTCGGAACTTCTGGCAGGCTGAGTAATGTCTCCCCACAGGTGTCCATGTTCTCATTCCTAGATCCTGCGCATATGCTACCATACGTGGCAGGAGGGACTTTGCAGGTATGATTCAGTTACAGATCCTGTGATGGGGAGATTACCCTAAATATCTGGGTGGGCCCAGCAATCATCACGGTTCTCATAAAAGGAAGGCAGGAGAGTCAGTCAGAGAGAGAAGATGGAAGAACAGAAGCAGGGGTGAGATAAAAAGAGACTTGAAGATGTTATGCTGCTGGCTTGAAGGTGGAGGAAGGGACCACGGGCCTCTTTAGAAGCTAGAAAAGGCAAGGAAAGGGATGCCTCCTGAAGCCACCAAAAGGGTTGCAGCCTGGCACACCCGCTTTGGACTCTGATCATGAGAACCGTAAGATAATGAACTTGTGTTATTTTAAGCCACTAAGTTTTTGATAATCTGTTATAGCAGTAGCAGGAAACTAATACGATTTCCAATCTGGAGGTGGCTATTTTTCCGTGGGAACAGGTCTTCGGTCCTTGTTGTTAGTTGCAGCAGCATGGATGCACCACGCAAGCGCTCACTCAAGTTATGTGTTTACTCATTGGAAGTTGTTTATTGGTGCCCTGGTGCCTGGGCCCTGGGATGGGGAATCAGGCACAGTCTCTCTGAGGCAGCTCTGCCCAAGATTGATCACAAGCAGGGGTGATATGTGTGCTGTGAACGGGGTAAGGGGACAGAGAAGAAGGCACCTGTTGGCCCTGGGTTGGGCTTGCTGGCAACTAGTTAATCATTTAGGTGAGGGAAGAGAGAAATGGCAGGCATGAGAGAGAATCTCATTTCAAAGCAAATGACACTTGGATTAAGCAACCGCCAACTTTCCATGAAAGGATTGCTGGGTCCAGGTGGGATGTCCAGGTGGAATGTCCAGGTGAATCAGGTATGATGGTTAAGGCCCCAGGATTAAAAGGAATGTCCAACCTCGTATGGGCCACAGCAATCCCCTACCAGCTGGGAATGTACAGGATAGCTAAGGTTGTGGAGAGGGAATCTCTGTGTAAACACACTTGATGGCTTATCCATGATGCCCTGGCTGCATATGTGGCACTTAGGCATGATGGGAGGCTGCTGGTGTTTGAGGCTCTGGGCGACCTCCAGAGAGGTGGACAAGGTGACAAAGCCCTACCTGACAAACACTGAAATGGTCTCCACTCTGACAATGTCCAGGGAGGTTCTGACTACATGGAAGCAGGTCTTGATCCTGCTGATGAAAAAAAGGCTTCTAGGAGGAGACAGAGGGATGTAGGGACAGGCCGTGGAGGGTTCCACAGAGAGGGCTTAGAACATGCAGAGGCTTGGAGGCCAATGAGAGGGCAAAGTGTTGGTGGTGGGGGCTGGCGGGTAAAAGGAAGCCAGTGTGACCTGTTGGGCAATCAGGGAAGGGAAGTGCTGGGAGCTGGGGCCAGGGTGGGAGGCGGGCCACTAAGAGGTCACTTTTGCCCTGGGTGTGTGTAGCTGGACAAGTCAGGAATTTGGCTCAGTTGTCCTGATGGAGAGGCCAGTGCCTTCTGCAGAGCCGGGACACCCGGCAGGGTTGGGCTGCCTTTGCCTGAGTCCTCAGTGGAAGGTCCTTTCCTTTGCCACAGGCCAGGGACAACACACTGGGGGGGTGCTGTGGTGCTGCCAAAAGGATCCCTTGGGCAGACCTTGTAGGGAGCTGCTAAAGAAAGTCAGAACTGAACAATAGTTAAAAAACAGATTTTATTCAGGAACTGTTGCAATAGAGAAGACATTTTAGTATATAGAACTGGGCTCAATTCCAAACACAGCATGGATAAGTGGGAATTTATAAACAAGGAGCAGAGTGGGGGTCAGTGAATGGAAAATTACTAAGAGGAAATAACAGGAGTAGGGAGGGTTCTAATTAAACAACTTGACAAGATTCTCGCTGAAGGCAGGCTAGAGTGATCAGATACCAAGCGTAGGGAATGAGGAATTTGATCAGACAGTGAGGGGTTCAGATATCAAGGGTGGGGGATCACTGCTGAACTGACTTCACAAGTCTCCCTAACTGGGCAATGCAAGCCTGAGAAGGACGGGTGCCAAGGCTGAGGTCTCGAGGGCCTAGAGGAGCTGACTAGACTTTGGTCAAGGAGAGAGTTTTTGTCAGGGCCCAGCCTGGGTAATGCTCCACCCCGAAGCAGGCAGGTTGGGAGCCAGTTACCTTCGCCATGGATGGGAGTCAGCGGAGGGACAACTGGAGCCCGGTCACTCTGGGTCCATCTGGGAGGACGAGAAGCTCTGAACCCTCTGAAAGCTTGGTTCCAGTCTGGGAGTCTTGGGGAGAATTAGGAAAGAAGGACCTTGTGGGGGGAGCTTGTTGACATGAGTGGTCCCCACTCTCTGTTCCTGCCTGTGTTTGCTCTTTGCCTATCCAGAGTGCGGCAGAAATAGGCGGCACGAGTTCTGATGGCTAATCGAATTCACCCTATCGCAGTCCCCATTTCCCCAAAGGAGTCACTATAATGCTTTGACTGGTGTTTGGCAAAGAGACTTGATCATTTATTTGGACTTTCCTTGATTTGTTTAACAAGCAGTTCTGAGGTGTGCCTTGCTGTAGGCATGAATCACATGAAGTTGTTCTCCCGGAAGGACTCACAGGTGGATGTGGGGAAGGGGGAGCTGTGCACGAACAAGAGCCCCCACCGTAGCTGTTAACCTTGATTCAGAACATTGCCGATGCCAGCAATTCTTAGCAAGTACTGAGCAATTTGCAGCAGCCATTGAATAAGTTTCTTAAAACTACCTTAGGAGAGCTTCTGCTACCCACTTTGACAGATGAAACAGTTGAGTTTCAGAGAGGTACAGTAACTTGACTGTGACCACACTGCTACTTGGAGGCTGAAGCAGGATTTGAACTCACATCTGACTGGAGAGGCCACTCGTGTAGCTGCTGCCTCCCCACATGAGAGCCTGATAACAGAACTTATGTATCCAGGAGTTCTCTAGGGAGGTCCAGGTGGGGAGGACAGCCTAGTCAGAGGACTCCAGCAAAGCACATAGGTGAGGACTGTGTTCCCCAAGAATTGCTGGCTAGGTTGGGGGCTGAGGAAAAATGGGCATGAATGGACAGGAGGCTGGGAGGCTGACCAGGGCCTCCCTAGTTGTCCTAGGTTTTAGTCCTGACCTGGAGCTGAAAGTGAGCCTCGAATTGCAACAGGAGGCCACGTCACTCATTTGGGACCATTCAATTGCTGTCCACAGCATCCTCCTTCATGGAGAGAGAGGAATGACGCATTAATTTGGAATCTCCAATGCATGTCTGACACTTGTGTCCTTGGGAAAGTGACTTGCTCTCTCCGGCTTCGAGTCCCTCCTTCGTAAAGACGAGATGGTTAAGAGAGATAATCTATACAATGCACTTGTCTACGGTATTAGGTCGCCTTGATTTCAGGCCAGGAAACATTGATACATTTAAGGAGGAATTTAGGTCACAGAGTCAGCAGGAAGATGGGAGAACTGGGCCTAGACTCAAGGTCGAACCAAGGCACATACCAAGGCTATAAAATCGGAACCTGGAAAATGGTTTCACTAGCAGTCTGGTTGGAACATAATGATCTTGGAAGATCTGACTGGAGGAATGCTGTCTCTTTCCAGCCCCAATTCTGTCACCCAGAGCCAGCTTCCAGAGGGTGGCATGTGACAGGCCACTCTCCGATGAGGGCTCAACTAGGAGATGCTTTACATACCAGGAAACCAGAAATAATGGGGAGAAACAAGGTGTGGACCATAAGGGAAAATGGACACAGTGTCCGCTGCGTGGTCTGGTACAGGACTGGGCTCTTCATCCTGACTTTCTTCTCTCCTCCTCCTCCCTCTGCACCCTCCTGTTCTTTCTCCTCCTTCCCCTTCCTTCTCTGCCCCCCAATCCCTAGAATTGTGGGCTCTCAACAACTTTCACCTGGACCATGGCAACTTCCCTACCTCTCTTCTCTCCCCCTCCAACAGCTCACCCATGCACCCACCAGTTTTCTTTCTAAAATGTAAATACTATGTTTTTACTTCCCTCCCAGAAAGATTCTGAAGGCTTCTCAACAATATAGGCTGAACCTGAAAATTCTGAATCTTGCCTGCTCCTCCAGTCTCAGCCTCTGTACCCCACACCACTCTTCTCTAATCCCATCATTTCCCAATATCCTACGTCCTGGTGTTCTCTTCTTCTGGATGTATCATCCCAAACCAAAAAACTCCTGTTTATCCTTTAGATCCATCCCAAATGGGTGTTAACACATACACAATTCAAAAAAAGTGTTCATGCAAATGACAGATGACCAAGGACACATGCATGTTATTTACTGATGTTAGTGACCTGGGCAACTAGCCCAGAAGTCATTATGCCCCTTGGACCAAGGCGCTGCCAAAGATGATGTGCCCAGTGATGAAGGGGGTTCTCTGAGGCAAGAAGGAGGGATGCCTCCTCTGTGCAATTCTATGGTTTGGTCTCATGGTGGCGCCAGTCTGTCAGCCAGCTTTCATAAACTAGGTTTTTTTCTTGTCTTCTTGCCTTTGAGCAGGTGACCCAGCTAAAGGGGCCTGTACCCCCCCCCACCCCCCACCCCCACCCCCTCTGACTCTAAGCTGTTAAAGAGCTCATGCTTCTTTCCTATCCAGGGACTGACAAGCACTCCTGGTTTTCACGTCTCCCTTGATGTGCTTCTAACAGGCTCATTTCACAGGTCACAGTTACTTTGGCGATGGCCCAGAGTAGAGGCCTTTATGCCAACCTGCCTTCTCGTCTCAGTCTTCCTTGATTCCCCTGGGCAGTTAGTGGCTCTGTCCTCTGCAATCCCACAGCACACAGCAGCAAAGTCGGGTGTACTGTAACGTGCAGCACAGGGAATATAGTCAATGATATGGTAATAACTGTGTACAGTGCCAGGTGGGGACTCGACTAGTCAGGGGGTCACTTCTGAAATTATGTAATTGTCTAACCACTATTCGGTACACCTGGAATTAATATAAAATAATAACAAAAAAGAGAGAAAAATACGTACCTCATAAGCTCATTTCAATTTCAAATTATTTTATGTCATTTTAGTATTTACCATTTGCATTTTAGATATAGTAATCCAGCTTCTGAAAATTACACTGTTAAATTTTTAGATCAAATCAATTTTGTCCTCTACATTATCTAAATGATTAAAAGTTTCTTCTGTTTTCAAATCTTGAGAAAAAAAGACATGGGCTCAGAATAAAAGCATGCATAGGATGCTGAGCCAGATAAACATAGGGAAATTGAGAAAGAAACCCCCAGACCAGGTTAGTCCCCTCCCCTGGGTCACTTTCTCCTCTTTTGTAGCAATCATGACATGGTCATGCATGTTCAAGAGCTGACTCTGGCTCCATGTCTGACTGAATTTTACACGCTGAATTTTGACTCTGGTACCTGGTGCCTGGAAGGTGCTCAATAAATACGTGTCGATAAACGATTGAATAACTGACAGATGAGCAAGTCAGTGCTGGGTGGAGCCAGTGCACATGGCCCAGTACACAGCCAGGGTGCAGGGACATCTGAATCACTGCAGTGGAGTCTGGGAAATGGCCTTGGACAAAGCCCATGGCCCTCTCTGGAGGGCTGGACAAGCCTGCTGCCCTCGTGGAGGGCTGTTCTGAGGTCAGTGTGCCTGGTGTGTGTGTGAGAGCTAGGGTGCCCTCTGAGAGAAGCTCACTCAGGCTGGGCTCAGCCCTGCAAAGGAGGGAGGTGCAGGGACTAGCTTTCCCATGAGATCTTTCCTTGACTGGAGGGTGGCCAGGCCCACAGAGGCACAAACTCATTTTCTATAAATATGTGATTAGGGATATTAATAGACTATAACCTCAATAACAGCACGCTCAACCAATATTGATACAGCACTTTATGGGTTCCAAAGTACTTCCACATTTGTTATTTCATCTAATCCTTATAACATCTGGAGAGACTATTATCTTTGTACCCATTTTATAAGGTGGGAAAAACTAAATTTGGAGAATTGAAGCAAATTGCCTGTGATCCCTGAGCTGCTAAGGAGCAGATCCAAGGCTCTGAGCCTCGGTTTGTGGACACCATCTTGTGGCCACCATCCCTCGTCCTTGTCCGGGCACAGGTTGGGCTGCCAATGACCTTTGCTATCCAGAAACAGTTTACCGAGTGACTGAGGAATGTTTACTGAGTAACTGAAGAATGCATACAACATTGCACGGCAGGCCCAGGTGATGTGCTCCCAGGAGCAAGGCATCTTCAAGCACCGAGCAGGGTTACCCTGTCCACCTCTGTGGAGCCGGCGGTAAGTGGACTGTATGGCGACTGAGTACAGATCGACCTGTTAAGGTATGTGTGGAGGGGTCCTTTTTCGGAGAGGTAAGGAGGAGATGAGAGATGGTACAATCCCTGCTTCCTCCTCCACGTCTGGATGCAGCACTCAAGGCTATCTTGCTAGCATATCATATATACGCTTTCATTTTATTCTTTTCCTTCACATGTGAACACAGCCAAGTGGCTTAGGACCTGCGGGCACACAGTGGAGGTGAGGATCTCTGCTTTGGGCACACCCGAATATCTATACTTTCATTTCAGTTGAACTGTTCTTGAGTCCTAAGCATGTCCATTTATTGGTTTCCTCTATTTTAATAAAACCAGGGGAAAAGAAAATGGAATATTTGAATAATGGCCAATACCGCTGTATAGATGGTATTTTTTGTCTGGCCCATGCCAAACTCAACGCTTCTCCTCACAGCTGTGAGTAAAAGTCCGAATCAGGCATCTCAAGACCACATACAAGATACACTAAAGGGCACGTTGTTCGAAAGTAGAATGTATGGAAGTTGATGATAGCTGTGTTTCCAAAATATTCATTTATAAAGTCAAGAATTGACCTCTTTGTGAATTACTAATTCAGCAAATGTTTATTTTGTGCCTGAGCACCTGGAAAATGGCCAAGACCCACCCAAAGGGGCTCACAGCCAAGCTGGAGAAATCATAGAAAGTCGGTAGAAAATGATAGGTAGGATGTGGTTAAAACCCATCATCATCTATTGATTGCAGCAGTCCCCTTAGGGAACCTCCCAGGCTGCGGTTTCTGAGTGAGGTGCTGCTTTTCACTGTATTTCTATATACACATTCTGAAATTCAGACCCGACTTCCCCTGCTTCATCTGAATTAGTGTACTTTTGCTTACAGAGAAGCTGCTACTGAAGATTAGAAGTTAGAAGCATCAGAGAAAGGAAGTGTTTGTGTGCTCAGGCAGATCTGGGGCAGTTGGGAGGAGGAAAAGGCAGCGAGTGGATTCAGTGGAAGAAGAGACAGGAAGACCCCTCGGCCAGTGGCGAGTCACTCGCTGCTACTCTGAGGATGTGGTAGCAGGATGTGGTATAGTTCTTGGGTTGCTTTTAGGAGAGAAGGAAGCTCTTGATCTGTCTGCCTGACAGAGCTGCACAGCAGGATAAATCCCTTTTGTTTTCAGGTTTGAAAATAATGAAGTTTCATTTGACAGATCTATGTTAACTGGTCTTCAGATGTAATTTTCAAACAGTTTTTGGAAATTCTGCTCAGCACAAATGTGCCTTCCTCTGGGAAGCCATCTCTTATCTCTGGGACTGAGTGATGGTGGTGGCTCCTGGTTCCCACGGTGCCTCCTGCACCTCTCCTGGGACAGTTAGAACGTCCTAGAGTTAATGGTTCATTACTGTGTCTCAGCCTTTGGGGCTCTCTACTCCCTTCTGAGTCTGAGTATCAGGCACAGGACCCAGATGGGAGTATCCAGCAGCATTGCTGACGGTGAGAAGGAGGGAAGGACAAGGGAATATCCAAAGGGCAGGTTGATAAACGCTTGTAGCCATGAGGTGAACATGCTCCACATCTTTCCTCTTTGGATCACCCAGAAGGTCCCTCCAAGTATCCTGTTCCTCTTCCCCCTCATGGTCAAATGTGGAGATGCTGGCTCTTTCCAAAGGACTTTCCTGCCATGTGAGGCAACAGTAGTGACGCTGGAATAGAGAAGGTGGTCTTGCTGGTTGCAGGGGCCCAGGTGGCAGGGAGTTGTACACTATTGGTGTCTTTGGTCCAGGAGGTGGCTGAAGTGCCATACCTCCCTGGGTACCACTTACTGACTGCACCTGGGCATATCATTTCTGTTAAGTGAGTCTGTTTCCTCATCTGTAAAATGGGGATAATAACATTGACTCCCAGGGTGATGTGAGGGTTAAGTGAGAAACACAGTATAAAGTGCAGACACTCACAAAATGGAAGCTCTCATTATGTGTTGTTGGCCTGAGCCCTGGAGAAGACATCATGGATGGATGATGCCTGAGCTCCAATGCCAGCCAGCTCACAAGTATGACCAGCCCTGTGGTTTGCTATGGTATTATTGGATGTTGAATATAAAGATCGGAAAGAGTGGAGAGCACGAGATTAGGAATCAGAAGAGGCCTGAGGCTGGGTTATGTCACATTGTAGCTGTGTGACTTTGAGCAAGTCATTCACTCTCTCCGAATCTTATTTTTTAATCTGTAAAATGGAATTAGAAATACCTTTTAATCAGAATCCTCAACTCATGGCACTCATCATCACCAGTTGAGATAAGTTTGCTCTCTTCTTAAATTTTATTTTATTATTATTTTCTCCACATTTCCTGATCTACCCCCTCATTCCCTTCTCTCCTCATAAGGATCCACTCTAGTATATTTGTTATAAGTCCTTCCTATGTATGAATCTTTGAAAAAAATCTTCAGAGTTGTTTTGTGGATATGTGGGTCTTTGATTGACTTAAATGTTTTTGGGCTCTGGCTCTTGTTTTTTTTCTCCTGAATATTATTTAAGATTGATCAGGATAGGATTCTGGTAAAGTTGGCAGAGTAGATAAACATTGCTAGCCTTCTCCCAGGACCACATTAAAATTACAACTAAATTATAGAACAATTAACCTGGAGAACCATATAAAGACCACCAGAACGAAGTCCTATAACTAAGGATATAAAGAAGAAGACATATTGCGACTGATAAGAAAGGCAGAAACTGATTACTACTAACTAATTTAAACCAGTAATTAAAAAAAAACTCCCAACAAACAAAAGTCCTGGACTGGGTGGTTTCACAGATGAATTTTACCAAACATTCAAAGAAGAATTAACACATATCTTTCTCAAACTATCCCAAAAAATTGAAGAGGAGGAAGGCTCCCAAGCTCATTTTATGAGGTTACCATTATCCTGATTCTAAAACTAGACAAAAATACAAAAAAAGAATATCATACGCCGATATTTTGATGAACATAAATATAAATATCCTCAACAAAATATTAGCTAACCAAATTCAGCAATACATTAGAAAGATCATACACCATGATCAAGTGAGATTAATTCCTGGGATGGAAGGGTGGTTCAATATTCACAAATCAATTAACATGATACACCACATAAACATAATGAAGTATAAAAATCATATGATCATATCAATAAATGCATAAAAAGTGTCTGACAAACTCCAGCATCTATTTATGATAAAAACTCTCAGAAAAGTGGGAACAGAGGGAACATACCTTAACATAATAAAGACCATATATGACAAACTCACAGCTAACATCATACTCAACAGGGAAAAGCTAAAAGCATTTTCATTACAATCAGGATGAAGACAAGTATGTCCACTTTCACCACTTTTATTCAAAATAGTATTAGAAGTCCTAGCCATAGTAATCAGACAACAAAAAGAAATAAAACTCATCCATATTGGAAAGGAAGAAATAAAACTGTCACTATTTGCAGATGACATGATACTATATACAGAGAACCCTAAAGATTTCACCAAAAAAGCTATTAGAACTGATTAAAAAATTCAGTAAAGCAGTAGGATACAAAATCAATACTCAGAAATTGGTTGCGTTTTTATACACCAATAACAAACTATCAAAAAGAGAAATTAAGAAAACAATTCCATTTATGATTGCATCAAAAAATATGAAATACCTAGGAATAAATTTAACCGAGGAAGTAAAAGACCTGTACTTGGAAAATTATAAGACATTGAAGAAGGTATAAATAAATGGAAGCATATACTGTGCTCATGGACAGGAAGACTTAACATTGTTAAAATGGCCGTACTACTCAAAGAAATCTATAGATTCAGTGCACTCCTTATGAAAATACCAATGGCATTTTTTACAGAACTAAAACAAATAATTCTAAAATTTATATGGGGCCAGAAACGACATTGAATGGCTATAGTAATCTTGAGAAAGAAGAACAAAGTTGGAGGTATCATGCTACCTGATATAAAAGTATACTACAAGGCTATAGTAATCAAAACGGCATGGAACTGGCATAAAAACAGTCATAAATCAATGAAACAGAATAGAGAGCTCAGAAATAAATCCATGCCAATATGGTCAATTAATCTATGACAAAAGAGGCAAGAATATACAATGGGGTAAAAACAGTCTATTCAATAAACGGTGCTGGGAAAACTGGACAGACATGCAAATAAATAAAACTAGGCCATCTTCTTACACCATATACAAGAATAAACTCAAAGTGGATTAAAGACTTAAATGTAAGACCTGAAACCATAAAACTCCTGGAAGAAAACATAGGCAGTAAAAACTCTGACATTGCCCTTAGTAACATTTTTTACCCCCTGACATATCTTCTTGGGCAAAGGAAACAAAAGAAAAAATAAACAAACGAGACTACATTAAACTAAAAAGCTTTTGCACAGCAAAGGAAACTATCAACAAAATGAGAAGACAGCTAACTGAATGGAAGAAGATATTCGCCAATGATGCATCCAATAAGGGGTTAATATCCAAAATTTATACAAATGAACACCAACAAAACAAAACAAAACAACAAGAAAACAAACAAATAAACCCCACACAATCCAATTAAAAAATGGGCGTAGGACTGAATAGACATTTCTCCAAAGAGGACATACAGATGGTCAATAGACATATGAAAAGATGTTCAATGTCACTAATTATCACAGAAATGCAAATTAAAAGCAAAATGAGATATCACCTCACACCTGTCAGAATGGCTATCATTAATAAATCCACAAACAACAAGTGCTGGAGAAGGTGTGAAGAAAAGGGAATGCTTGTTCTCTGTTGGTGGGATTGCAAATTGTTGCAGCCACTATGGAAAAGAGTTTGCAGGTTCTTCAAAAAATTAAAAATAGAACTACTCTATGACTCACCAATTCTACTTCTGCATATTTATCCAAAGAAATCCCAAACACTAATTCAAAAAGATATATGCACTCTTATGTTCATTGCAGCATTATTTACCAGAGCCAAGATATGGAAGCAACCCAAGTGCCCATCAATAGATGATTGGATGAAGAAGAATCAGTACATATACAAAATGAAATATTACTTGGCCATAAAAAAGAACAAAATCTTTCCATTTGTGACAACATGGATGGACCTAGAGGGTATTATGCTAAGAGAAATAAGTCAAATAGAGAAAGACAATTATCATATGATCTCACTTACATGTGGATGCTAAAGAACAGAGTGAATGAACAAACAAATCAGAAACAGACTCATAGATACAGAGAACAAATTAGTGATTGCCAGATGGGGAGGGAGTTTGGGGGCCAGGTGAAAAAGGTGAAGGGATTAAGATATACAAATTTGTAGTTACAAAATAGTCACAGGGATGTAAAGTACAGCGCAGGGAATATAGTCAATAATATTGTAATAACTATGTATAGTGCCAGATGGGTGCTAAACTAATTGGAATCACTTTGCAAATTACATAAATGTCTAACCACTGTACTGTACACCTGAAACTAATATAAAATGATATTGAATGTCAACTGTAATTGGAAATAAATAAGTAAAAGATTGATCTAGGGGTGCTCTTGTTTATTATACTCAGCTCTGCCTGCACATTACAATTACCTGGGGAATTCTAAAAGCATACCGGTTTTTTTTTTTTTTTTTGATGTTGAATTGCATGAATTTTTTACATATTTTGGATATTAACTTATTATTGAATATGTCAGTTGCAAATATCTTTTCCCATTCAGTAGTATGTGTTTTTGTTGATAGTTTCCTTTGCTGTGAAAAGCTTTTCATTTTCATGTAGTCCGGGTTGTTTTTACTTTTGTTGCCATTGCCCGGGGAGACCTATCTAAAAAAAATACTGCTAAGGCTGATGTTTTAACATCATGATATTTACTGCCTAGGTTTTTTTTCTAGGATAAAGATGTGATATACATATATATATGTACAATGGAAAATAAAAAAGAATGAAATCTTATCACTTTAGATAACATGGATGGACCTAGAGGGTATTATGCTAAGTGAAATGTGTCAGACAGAGAAAGACAAACAGTGTATAATTTCACTTATATCTGGAATCTAAAAAAACAAAACAAATGAATAAACAAAACAAAACAAAAGCAGAAACTGACGGTTACCAGAAGGAGGGGTGGGGAGATGGGTGGAAAAAGTGAAAAAGAATGAGTTACAAACTTCCGCTTATAAAATAAGTATGTCATGGGGATGTAATGTACAGCACAGGGAATATAGTCAATAATATCATAACAAATTTGTACGGTGACAGATGGTTACTAGGCTTATCGTGGTGAACACATAGAAAGGCATATAAATGTCAAGTCACTATGTTTACAACTGAAACTAATATAATATTTTATGTTAACTATGTTTTGATTGAAAAAAACATACCTGGGCCCTGCCCCACACCCCGTGAATCAGAATCACTGGGCTAGGGCATTGTTTGCAAATAAAACAAAACCACAGGAAGCCATATAAAAGAATGTAGGGCTTAATCAATTTTTATAGGAGGAACACTGTGTAACCACCATTCAGACCAAGAAATAGAGCTTTGCCCAAAGCACCTGCCTGTGCCCCATCTCAGTCATGTCCTCCTCTTTCTCCCCTCAAAGTAACCACTATCATGATTTACGATAATCGCTTTCTTGCTTTGCTCTATAGTTTATTACTCCAGAGTGCATCCATACACACTACAATTGTCTCACTTTATAAAAATAAATATATTTTTTAAATGCTTGTGTGGGGACAGAGCCCCAGAGAGCAGTTTCCAGGCTCTGGGCCTCACGTGGAAAGGTGCTGGCTCAGGGAGTAGATGGCCATCAGCTGTGGCTGGTTGGCCGTCAGCTGTAACCATTGAGCCATTGGCCACTAGTATAACTGCCGTGGCTACAGAGGGAAGTTGAGGAGAGAGGAGGAGAGAGGAGGAGACTGAAGGAGAGTGGAAGAGAGTCGGTCAGTTGGCAGCAAAGCAGACAGCAGGTCGCACGTCGTGTAAACCCAGCCTGCAGTGAGACCATAGTGGTATGACTCCCCTACCTATGGCTCCGTGGGTGTTCCTTTCTGGCCTAGCCATATCCTGCGTTCTTGTGTGGGGAGTGGGACCAGAGACCCCGCAGGCCGCCCCGCGTGACAACTGGTCCAGCGAGCAGAGTCCCCTGCATGACAGCTTGTTAATACAGAGTCCCACTACATCTTTGTTTTTTAATTCTTGTAATTTTTGTATTGAAGACCCAGCTCATTTGACCTGTAGCGTTTCTCACAATCTACATTTTGCTGATTGCATTCTCATGATGTTCTTCAACATGTCCCTCTGTCCTCTGTGTTTCCCATACATTGGTATCAAGATCTAGAGGCACATCTGCATACAGCATGTATGGTGAGAATGTAGCTAAACTACTCCCTGATACTGCTGCCTCGGCATCCATTTTGTGTGGCCAAGTGGCTTGCAGGGGTCTAGAATTGAAACTAGCCCCTTCCATGAGCACAGGCTCTAGATAACAGCCAGAGCCACAAGCAAATGGGAGCTCTGATATGACTTCCCCAGCTGCCCTTGTGAGCAACAGTATCTCCCGTCTCCCAGGGTCTTTCCCTTGGGCACCACTTAGGTAAGACCCCTGTGGAGCCTACCAAAACCCTGCTCTTTTTGGTTTGAATTGGCCAATCCATACTTAGACTGGGAACCCCAAAGCACTTCAGTGACAGACCCCAATAAAGGCATGTGCCTCATGTGCTGTGCCTGCGCCCTGCCTTGTCCCCCCCACGTGGCCCCTGGAGATATGCTGTGTCTTCCTCCAGGACCTGTGAGGAATAAATCTCTCTTTAAATTTCCCTTGTAGTCTCTTGTTGAACTGTAGCTCACTCTCTGTTACCTCGAGGCCTTTACTTAACAAATGTTAATTTAACAAAGTCACAACAATACTTTATTCCTTTTTATGGCTGAATATGGTTCCACTGATACCACAATTTGTTTATCCCTTCATCTTTATGGACATCTGGGCTGTTTCCATATTTTGGCTGTTGTGCACAGTGCTTCTATGGATGTGCATATACATGTACTTGAACAGTCTTGAACACTTCTTTTGGGTATGAACTGAGGAGTGGAATTATGGGATTATATAAGTCTATAGGTAACTTTTTGAGAAACCACTAAACTGCTTTCTACAGCAGGAGAACCATTTCACATTCTACTAGTAATGTATGAAGGTTCTATTTTTTCCATATCCTTGTCAACATTTGTTATTTTCTATTTTTTGATTATGTCTGTCCTAGTGAAGTGGTGCCTCATTGTGGTTTTAATTTGCATTTCCCTGATGACTAAGGATGTTGGGCAACTTTTCTTGTGCCTGTTGGCATTTGAATATTTTTTTTTGAGAAATGTGTAATCAAGTCCTTTTTTAATTGGGTTGTCTTTTTGTTGTTGAGTTTTAAGAGTTTTCAAAATATTTTTGGATGTTAAACCCTTATCAGATATGTGATATGTAAATATTTTTGCCATATGTAGGTTGTCTTTTCACTTTCTTCATAATGTTCTTTGATGCACAAAAGTTTTTTATTTTTATGAAGTCCAATATATCTACTTTTTCTTTTGTTGCTCATGCATTTAGTGTAGTGCCTAACAATCTATTGCTAAATTTAAGGTCATGAAGATTTATTCCTATGTTTTCTTCTAAGAGTTTTATGGCTTTAGCTCTAATATTTAGGTTGTTGAAACATTTTTAGTTAATTTTATATGTGGTGTGAAGTATGGGTCCAAATTCACTCTTTTGCAGATGGATATACAGTTGTGCCAGCACCATTTGTTGAAGAGATTATTCTTTTGCCATTGAATGGTTTTGGCACCCTTATTGACACTCAATTGACTATAGATGTATGAATTTATTTCTGGACTCTCAATTTTATTCCATTTATTTATATGTCTATCCACATTCTTTTGATTAGCTTTGTAGTAAGTTTTGAAATTGGGCAAGTTTGTTCTTCTTTCCCAATATTTGCTATTCTCGATTTGCTGTTTGGGCTATTCTGGCTCCCTTGACTTTCCCTATAAATTTGGAAATCAGCTTGTCAATTTATGTAAAGAAGTCCTTTGGGACTGATAGAGATTGCTTTGCATCTATAGATCAATTTGGGAGTTTTATCATCTTAACAATATTAAGTTTTCTGATACAAGAACAATGATACATATTTCATTTATTTAGATCTTTTATAATTTGTTTCAACAATGTTTTGTATTTCTCAGAGTATAAGTTTTGCATTTATTTTGTTATCTTTATTCATAAATAGTTTATTCTTTTTGATATTATTGTAAATTGAATTTTTTCCTAATTTAATTTTCGGATCATTCATTGTTAGTGTACAGTGGAGTTTATTTTTTGAATACTGATCCTGTATACCGAAATCTTGCTGAGCTCATTCATTTGTTCTGTTTTTTTTTTTTTGTGTGTGTGTGTGGCTTCCTCAGGATTTTCTATGTACAAGTTTATGTCATCTGCAAATAGAGATAGTTTTACATCGTTCTTTCCAGTCTGGTTGCCTTCTGCCTACCCCTTATCTAATTACCCTGATGGGGACCTTCAGTATAATGTTGAATAAAAGTGGTCAGAGTGCACAACCTTGTCTTTTTTTTTTTTTTAAATCACCGTTAAATACAACATCAGCTGTGGGTTTTTTTTTTTAATAGATGCCTTTTATTAAGTTTCCTTCTATTCCTAGTTTGTAGAGTGTCTTTATCATGAATGAATTTTGGATTTTGTCATGTTATATTTCTGTATATATTGAGATAATCATGTGGCTTTTGTCTTTTATTCTATTAATGTAGTGAGTTACATTGATTAATTTTGGGATGTTAAACTAACCTTGCATTCCTGGGATAAATCCCACTTGACCATGGTATATAATCCTTTTCATATATTGCTGAATTTGATTTTTTAGTATTTGTTGGTATAACTGTATTTATATTCATAAAATATATTGGTTTGTAGTTTTATTTTCCTGTGATGTCTTTGTCTAGTTTCAGTATCAGGGTAATACTGGCCTCAGAATGAGTTAGAAAGTATTCTATCCTCTTCTATTCTTTGTGAAGTGTTTGGCAAAATTCACTATTTAAATCATCCAGGTTTGGATTTTCTTTGTGGGTAGTTTATAAATTTATTTTTTAGTTAAAAAATGTTTATTACTAATTCAATCTCTTGCTATAAGAATCTTCAGATTTTCTATTCCTTCTTGAGTCATTTTCAGTTTTTGTGTATTTCTAGGGATTTGTTAATTTCACCTAAGTTATTTAATTTATCGGCAGACAATGGTTTATTACTTTTGAATTCTATGGGTTGGTTGGGTGGGTGTTTGCTGACCTCTCTTGGGCTCTCTCACATGGCTGCAGCCATCTGGTGGTTTGCCTGAGATTGGAGGCTCTAAAATAGCTTCACTCACATGTCTGAGGTTGAGGCTGGAATCTCCCATTCCACATGACCTCTTATCATTTAGTACTCTAGCCTAAGTTTCTTTACATGGCAACAGGATCCCAAGATGTGCAAGCCACAGGGCATCTTAAGGCTTAGACTTGGAGCTGACACCACATCACCTTTTATAAGTTACAAGTGAGTCAGATTCCCAGAGAGGGAATTGATTCTACCACTTGATGAGGTGAGAGGCAAAGTCACATTACAAGAGAGGCATGGACTTGGTGAAGTTTGGTTGTTAACACACCTTTGGTGATAGAGTAGAGAATGGTGGAAAGGGAGCCCATGAGCAAGGGAGGCTGGGGCAAAGAGAGGCGTTCACGGTGGTGTGGGGTGTGGGGTGGTGGTGAGAGGGAGATCACACAGGCTTCCTTCTGTGTTCTGACTCACAACCAGACCCAGGCACGCTCCACACTCAATTCATTCCCTGCATGCCTGGTGGTAACAGTGGCCTGGGCCTTTGTACAATGTCCTGAGTGTCCCAGGGTTGGCCTTCTTGTGCTCAGGGCAGCGTTTCTGCTTGCTCACCACAGCCTCACCTGCTCCCAACTGACCGGAGACTCTTCCCCAACCTTACCTAGGCAACTTCTCCTGCTATAAATCAGGAATTGCCCGCCCTGAACAGCCCTTCTCACTTGCCCAAGCTTTCATGCACATTAGCTTATCAGCTTGCACAACACCCCTGGGAAGCAGACATCATGGCCCCATTTTACAGATGAAGAAGCCAAGGCTCAGAGCAGTGAAATGGAACATCTGACATGAGAGCCCTCCTTCCACCACACTCTGCTCCTGTGTGTGTGAGTGTGTGTGTGTGTGTGTGTGTGTGTGTATGTGTGTGTAGGGAGGGTACACACACAGGGCCCTGTGAGACGAAGCCTCTAACTTGCCTACAGATCCTTATTTCATCAGGAATAAAGGCTTGGTGAGCCAGACAGGCTGACTGTGGTCATGGATTCACCTATTTTAAAGATTTCCCCCCCATCTGTTGTCTCTCTAGATGTAATGCCATGCATATTTTTTTTAACTGAACATGTACTTGATAAAAAATTACATACATCATGATCTCTCATCTCTAAAATATTTTAGTGTGTATTTCTAAGGAAAGAAAGAAATATTCTCTTTTACACTGACAATATTACTGGCTTCAGTAAATTGATTATTGATATAGAACTTAAACCAATTTGCTGCCTGTATTTCAATTTTGTCAATTTATAATGTCTTTTTTAGAGCATTTTTTCCCAGTAAGATTGATCACATATTGTGTCGTGATATATCTTTGTCTCCTTTAATCTATAAAAATTCCCCAATCTTTTTCCTTCCTTCCTTCCTTCCTTCCTTCCTTCCTTCCTTCCTTCCTTCCTTCCTTCCTTCCTTCCTTTCTCTCTCTCTCTCTCTCTCTCTCTCTCTCTCTCTCTCTCTCTCTCTGTCTGTCTCTCTTTCTTTTTTCTTTCTTCTTTTTTTATTAGTTTCAGGTGCACAAGCAGCAATAGTTAGACATTTACACCCTTCACAAAGTGATAACCCCCCTAATCTACTACTCCTCTGACACTGTATATAGCTACAACTGGCTTTTTATTACTGGCCAAATTCCTCAAGCAGAAAAGATCTGAACCACAGAAGGCTGAGGAAAACATGATCAAAAGAGTTGGATGATGAAGGTCTGGACCTCCCCTGAATCAAACAGGAATCACACATACCAGGTTCATTCCTCAGCCTGGCTTATTCTCAAAATTCAGTTTTTGTTTAATTTGACTTTTATTCAGCTGCAATTTATGAATTCATGGGTACGAGACTAACTATTGGCACAACCAGCTCAGCCGTGCTCCCTGCCTTTCCAGCCCTCATTGCCTCCAGGTAACAAAAGTAATGCTCACCGCTGGCTTTGAGAGACCTTTGAAATCTAAGATGAGCCTTCACACAAGACTCAGCAAACGTTTGTGGAAAAAAAATCACAATTGAATAGAGACACTAAGAAAATAACAATTGGCCCAGACATTGGAATGAAACTACTCCAGGGAAAGGGAAGTTTTGACCTTACTTTTTCCATGAGGAAATGGAATGGGATTTTTTTTACAAGGGAAGATTTAAAATGATCATGGGAAAAAGGGGATTGGACTTGATGATGGAGAATGGAGGAAATTTCATGGATAGAAGCAAATATGGTTCCTTTAGCATTTCTGGAATTGTGTTACTGTCTGTGGTAGACTAGATTATTGTTCAAACATATTTTACTCTCCCCGCCCCACCACTCCATCAGCAGAGTATATTCCTGGTTCTAGTAATGCTGGGTGTGGCTCTGGGACTTGTATTGGCCTCAGGGTGGTGGGGTGCATTTCCTTGCCCCGTGCCTTTGTGCTCTACCATACGCTTGCTTTGGCAGATGTGACTCAAGTCGGGGTGGAAATGAGCTTGCGTAACTGGGCTGTCCTCTTGCGCTCGGCCACCTCCATGAGTGAAGCTTCTTTTGAACTTCCCCTTCAGCCTGGGCCCCAGAATGAACATAGGAAGAGGAGCCAAACCTCAGCGAGGAGCCAAATCCAGATGGACCCAGAGCTCAAAGCAGAGCTGCCTACTGAGCCCAGCCTACGTCAGCTAATCCCAGCTGATATGCAGTTATATTTGTATATCACTGAGATTTGTGCTTGCTTGTTACTCAGCAATAGCTTACGTTATCGTGGCAGGTAAATTTGGCAAGACAGCACAGCTAGACACAATCTGGGATGGGGAATAGAATCGGGTGAATTCCTCATCCAAGGCGTATGGTAATCTGGTGAATATTTTACTTAACATCCCATCTGCAGTCATTTGGGAGTCTCTGGATCAAAACCATTTTAAACCTGTCTTGTGGAGCTGAGCTTTGTTTCCAGCACAGGTAGATGCTTTAAAGTATTTGTTGAATGACTACAGACTGTTTGAATGAACTCCAGAAGGTCCCAGAAGGCAGGAACAGGTCCTGGGGGAGTGGATACAAGAGTGCAGGCTGGATTGCTTTGATATTCCTTCCCTGTCCTGCACAGAGGGGCAGCTGGCTGGTTGTGGGCTGGTAAGTGTACTGGGCTAACAGGAGACGGGGACTGTAGACTTCCAGGGGAATGACGTCCCTCGGTCCTTGTCTTTCTCTTACTCTCTATTAAGGAGGAAAAATGCTATTCTGAGCTGGTCACATTCAAGATCCTGGATTGGACTGTGGGGATAGAGCTTTAGTGGCAGGTGGCAACCATGCCCTCTTCCTCCTTTCTCTCTGGCTGGTGGGCATGTCCTTCGTTGGAATGGAGTAGAGAAGGAGAGAGGCATGAGTAAGGAGGGGTAGGGAAATGGCGCTGGGATGTCCAGCTTTGCTCTGGAGGGAGGCAGGAACTGGAAATCAGGGCAGGGCCGGCTGTCTGGGGTGGGAGGGACAGAAGGGTGTAGGCCGCCAGCTGACACCCCTTATCTTTTGCTCTCCCTGTGGCTAGAGAAGGCTATTTTATAGCCTAGCATCTTTATGGCCTCAGCAGGGAGCAAAGACAAAGAAAGAACATCAATCCCTCAGGGCCTGGGGAGCCACCTCCCATAAGAGGCGTGCCCTCTTCAGTAGCCCTGTCTGCCACTTAGGGGGCCTCCTGGAAGACCAGACTCTCACCTGCTGCCTGACCCAAAGTCCTGGGGCCCTTCCATCACATTTCCCTTCCACAGGGCTTTGAAAAAGGCTGAAATTGGATCCTTATCCACAAGTCCTTTGCATCCTCACCAGCTTGTAAGGAACTTGAACCAGTCTTGGCTTCATTTTACAGATGATGAAACGGAGGCTGGAATGATTGTTACCGAGCTTCATGACTCCCTGCTGCAGGATGTCATTTCATTTCATTTATTTATTCTTTTCTTTATAAAATTGAAATCATTAATTCTTCTAGAGTAGAGAGAAAGAAACAAACATGTGGCCTATACTCTTATGGTGCAGGTAACTGATGCCAACTTTGCCCCGTCTCTCAATTCTATTTCTAGAGGTTATTACACTTAATTTTTATTTCTGTTTTGTTCCATGAAGGTGAGAAAATTTTTGATATATTTAAAAAATTAATTTAAACAATCTTAAACTTACAGAAAAACTACAAGTGAGCATAAAGAACATTTATTTTTCTGAACTGTTTGAGAGTTAGCTACCAACAATGTGCCCATTTCTCCAAGACTAGTTTTATTCTATATTTCTTACAAAAAAGGACATTCTCCACTTACCCACAACACAACCATGTAATCCAGGTGACAAGCATTGTCACATAACTACTCTCTCATTTCCAGGCTCCATTCAAGTGTCAACATTTGTCCCAAGATACTTAGACTTAACTCTCATGTCTCCTTCATTCTAGAACAGCTCTCCTGACTTTCCTTGGCTTTCATGACTTTGACATGTTTCAAGGTCACAGAGTTATTTTGTAGCATGTCACTCACTTTGTTAGTCTGATATATCCTCAGGGTTAGATTGATTTTTATGCCCCCTTGGCAATGCTGTATTTATTATTCTCTTGCATCCTATCATGGGTACATGATTTCAGTTCGTAGTGTTCATCTTTGTGGTCTCGTTGATCATTTGATTAAAGTCACGTCTTCTAGACTTCTCTACAGTAAAGAAACTCCTTTTCTCTTTGTACTTATATGTATTTTGTGGCGAGGTACATTGAAGCCATGCAAATACCTCATTCTTCAAACTTTCACTTTATTTATTCATTCATTTATATTGGAATAGACTCATAGGTTTCTGTTTTATTCAATGGGTTATTATCTATTATTATCATTATTTATTTTAATGCTCAAATCGTCCCAGATTTGGCCAGTGAGTGCCCCTTCAAGCTGGAGTCTGGGTCTTTTTAACATGTCCCATCGTTCTTAGAGCACTTCATTACTTTTTAGCCCCCAAAGATCTTTTGGGCTCATCTTGTATTTTCTCTGACCCTTGGATTCTTTTAATGGAGAATGGCATTTAGAAGCCAAATATGGGTGCTAAGAATGCTCATTTCTATTGGGGTGTAACTGCTCCTGGTCCCTCTCAGTGGACAGAGCAAGGAGATGTGTGTGTGTGTGTGTGTGTGTGTGTGTATGTGTGTCTCACAATTAGATCAATATTTATCTATATGTATTGAAAACCATGAGTTCACTTCCATGTTAAACCACAGGGTTCATTCTAGTGTTCTGCCTTCCTGTATTTGTAACTGCCTTCTCCATCAGTGAGAAAACTGGCTCCCATTGTCCTTAATATATTTGCTTCACTTGGTTGATCCCCCAGCCTGAGCCATTCTCCTGTAGCAGCACTCCTTCCCACCAGCACCTCACTCTGCTTGGCTCTGGCACTCTACCTGGGTGGTCCCCTTCTCCCATGTGGATACCATCTTCATTGCATTTGGGCTCTGACTCCCTGTGTTGGTCCACCAATCCCCACCTCTCCACATGGATGCTCTTCTTGTCCTAGTCTGGCTCTGACACCCCATTCCAGAACCCCCACCAGGGTGTCATTCTCAGTATGCTTGGCTCTGACAGTTGGGTTGCAGCAACTATCCTACCCAATGTAGATATACTCCTCCCCCACTTAGCTCCTACAGCCACCTTATCTGCTCCTTGTGGGGACATCCTCTCACTCCTCTTGGGCTCCAGCTCCCTGCTCTGTCCCCTGGGACTCCCAACCTCAACCCCACCCTCATGGTACACCATCTTGCTCAGCCCCACCTAATGGGTTTTGGACTAAATCATTCCCTTCATCATTGAGGAATTTGGAACCAATTCCAGATATGGGTATGGCTATTCAGAAGGCTAAGGAATGGAAGAGAAAGAGCATAAATGCTTTAAAATTTATTTATTTGAAATACCTTTCAAATACACATGAACTACAGAAAATAATATAATAATCCCCAAATATCCATCCCCTACATTCAACAATTGTCCAAGATTTTTAAGCAATGCTTTTGAATAGTTTCAGTTTGGATTCTTTTGGTTAACTCCTAAAACAGAATAATATATGTGTACCATTATTTGTTATCATTTTAAGGCATTATCTGTTTGTTCTTTGCAATTAAAGTGACAATTTATTTAACTTCTATGGCCCATCCCCTATTGCTGAAGAACAGGGTATTTACAAAGACTCAGTGTGTACCCCATGAAAGTACTTATTAATTGTGAAGGAAGTGTAAGTTTTTCATAGTATAAGACCAATGAACTTCAAGGGCATTAGCCCCTTGCTGTATTTTTTTCTTCAGGGAAATAAGTCCCTTGGTCAGAAGCATTGTGTGGGGGTAACATGATGGTGACTAGAAAATAATTCTGTAAGTTAATAGATGGTGGGGCTGGAAGGGCCTAAGGGCCTAAGGAGCACAAATCACTTCCAGAATACGCGTCAAATCACTGTGTCATCCACGATGAAGGGGTACAATGTAATCAGCCTGCCTACTGGTGGCTGGCCAGTCTTCCCAGGGAACAATGCCAAATTGGGGGTTCCATGAGGAGCACTGCCGTGGTCAGGACAGGCACTCAGCAACACAGGCAGCTGGGTGTGCCTTGGACAGGGGAAGGCCATGCAGCTGAACTCACGCCTGCTCTCCATAAGCACCCTCATTCCATTCAGTCTATGAGTCTATTTAGCAAGCACCACAGTGTCTGGGAAAAGAGGCTGATTGATACCCATGGGATGGATCATCTTGTCTGATGGATTAGCATTCTCACGGGACACAAATAACCTCACCTTCTGCTCATTCTGAGAGGTGCACGCATGTGTTCCTTTCCAATCTTCTTGTTACTAATTCTGTAGTCTTTTCCTGAGGCACTAGTTGTCTGGCTAAAGTTTAGCGTCCCACACACTAGATCAGCACTGATCTCTACCTGTGGCCATCTCTCTGTCTTGGCAGAGGGGACACCAGATGGGCAGTGGGCAGTTCTGCCTTCTGGAGCAGTTCCCTTCTTCATTGTCTTTTAAGGTGACCCTTGAGTGGGACTGTAAGCTCTAACAGTCTGCTTCTGGTTCATGCCAGCACACCCCCAGAACTATGTGTCACCAGGCCCATGTGTTTTATTTACAGTTGCCGGTACAGGCTGAAGGAGAGGCAGAACTGGGGCAGGGCAAGAGACCTTGCAAGTCTGAGTAGTCTGCTCCTGAACTTCCTTATGACTTCAGAGCCTGCTGAGGCCTGATCTCACCGACACCACTTCCACTTGGTAATGGAGTGGCCCTTGCACACTCAACTTTATTATGAGAGCCAGATGACACCTATTTCATGGTAGGCATCTCAGGTTGTATGGTTGACTTCTGGAAACTTCACTTAGGTGGCAGGCCCCTGCATATTTGTGGAGTATATCTCTTATCCTCTGGAATGCATGTGTCTTAAGAAAGCCTCTGGTTCTGTTTTTCCTGATCAATCAGCAAGTGTTGTCAGTATATTGGGCCATATTATCTGTGGATTTTTTGATGATTAAGGTCCATGACAGAAAGCTGGAGTGTCGCGTCCAGCAGGACGTGGGCTGTGGGGAGGGAGAAGGGCGGCGCACGGTTGAGAAAAGACAGGAGCCAGGAATAGAATTGAAGCGCGGGCCAAGGGGAACAGTCCCAGGGACTGAACCCCGAATCGGGCCAACGTGTCGTTTTCATTGGTAAGCTTCTAAAGAGGTAATGATTGTTAATCTCAAGATCTGTGTGTTAGCAGCCTGCTGGCTGTCTTTCCGAACGCTCCCATTGTGTTCCAGCCTGGACTTTGCCTTCACACACATGCACATCTCCAAGGAATCCATTGAAGGGGAGGGACCGATATAATTCCATCCGGTCTCAGTTTGCTGAGACTTCCCTTCAAAGGAGCTTTTCCGCTATCTCTCCATCAGGCCTCAGTTTGCTGAGGCACTCCCTTGTGAAATCCTGGGAAGAGCGCGGGGGAACAAACGGCTTGGCAGCTGTAAGGCCACAGCTCTCCCTTTTTGTTTTTGTAGTAGCAGAAACACAGACTTGGCAGTTTACTCATTTACCACATGTCGGAGGGCTTGTTGTCCACACCTGAGGACTAAACAAAATAGAATAAGAATAATTAACAGAAGCGCAATTGCACAGGTAAATCCTCTACCTAGGGTTTTCACCCAAGTGAGTGGATTCAAATGAGATAGTTCTTCCGTAGCCGGGGAAAGCGTCTCCTCTCCTGGGAGGAGTGAGAGCGTGGCATGAGACATTTGATCTATTTCTTGTTGTAGCTGTAGAATATCTACAGTAAGGTTGGGAGCATGTCCCTGGAGGTGAGCTCGTAGCTCCAAACACGGGGTCCTAGTTTGGTTGTAAGAGAAAGGAGTCACATAGTAAGTAGAAATATTCCAATCATGTTTTAAAGTAATCATGGTACGAAGACTTTCTAATTGATCTCCAAGAGCGACTACAGTTGTCTCCAAATCAGCTACTCTAACACTAATTTCTTGATCAATTCTAATTTGTTGATTCCAAGTCTTACTAGCATTTTAATGCCATTCTTGTATGAATTGGGTTGTTTGTACAGTCTGATGTAGTGCTACTCCCGAGACTGCAGCCACTGTGGCGATTGCTATAATTCCCATAATTGCTGCAATCAAAATTCCAATAAATCTTTTAGTTCTATGTAAAATCTTATGAAGAAATTGTAAACCAACATGAACAGTTGGGGAGCCTTCCCACACCCTAGGACCTTGGACTGGTATCCATAAACCCTGTCTTCTTTTTAAGATCATAATTTGGTTTTGGGAGGGATTATAAATCGAGGAATTAAGGCATGAAATAAACGACATTGAGGGCATTCAACTACTTTTAAGGTTGGATTAATTGTAAACTTTCCTAATAAAAACACAAAAGGAGCTTTAAGACAAACTTTAAATCAAACATTTGTGTTTTTTCAAATCTAAAGGTATATTTTTTGTTATCATCTTTAGTATAATTTCCTTTCCAGATCTTATTTTTTCCTAGGCGTAAAGCCACTTTCCATGAAGTTTTTTGTAATGGGCCCCGGATGGGTTTGATCATTCTTAATTGAGGTGGCGCAAGAACCTTATCCTTCCAAAAGATAGAAATATTAAATGGTGATTTAATTATTTTTGGAAAGCTTTGACCGAGCAACTGTTCTCTTAGTGACTGAGGGTCAGAGCATTTTAAACGAGAACATGCACAGATTGCAATCCCATAAGGGCCCCAATTGATTACAGTGCCATGGGAATTATTAAATAACACTTGATCTAGGCTTCCCCTACATTCTTCCCAATGAAAGCGGGAATGTGTATCAATCCAATTATTTTGAGGACATGGATGAAGGGGAGGAGGAAAACTATGAGTGTTTAACTCCTGTGTCTGAAATCCTTTACCAGAGATCATAAACAATTCCTTGTAAGTGTCATTTCCTTCTCCTTTGGGAATTACCCAAGCTTGATCAGAGAGAGGAAGACACGGAGGGATGGGACCAATGCTAACGGGTGTATATAAATAGCCTACAGCTGTATGGCCAGAAAGAGTAAAATTTTGGCTTTCTTCCTCAGGAAATTCCAGACCTCTTTGATCCTCTGGTCCAGGAAACCAAGAACTATCATTAATATAAATAAGAGGAGGATCGTCATTCCAAGTTACAGGTGTCAATAATGGAGGATTGGGTAAATAAGCCCAATAAGTAAAATTCTCGGCTGCAACGCCAAGTGCGAGGCAACTTAGGACAGAGACAACCGCCAACATGGACAAAAACATATTGACATCAGTTTTGGGAACTCCCTTTTCGATCAACCTGTTTTCAGATACTTGAGCCAACTTTTTCAGTTGTCCTCAAGTGGGAGGTTGGGCACTGGTCATCTGTGCTGTCATCCATCGAACCACGGTTCGAATGGGGGTTGAGGGCTCTGGACAAGTGATCAGGTGAGCAGGTTGGAGGGAGAGGTTGGACATCTCGATTGTTGGAGGTTCCACCATCTCCGTGTACCCCGTGAAGGGTTTCAGCCAAGTGCGGTTTCTCTCTCTCTGGCTGCTGCTCATGGTATGGTTTAACACACCAACCAGGTATCCACAAAGGTTTTTCTTCAGGACCTGGAGAAATATAAGCAAAGCCTTGTCCCCATGTCAATAAAGTTCCTAGATGCCATTGATTAGTTTGAATGTTCTTCCACCAGATAGGCACATTTTCTAAAGGTTTTGGACTCTGGAGACTATTAAAATGTCTCTCAGCTGCAGTGCATCCAAGGTGAGACTTGGTCTCTTTTTTCTCCCCCTTTTTGTTTTTGTAATTGCTTTTTCAATGTTCAACAGCATGTTCAACAATAGCTTGACCCTGTGGGTTGTAAGGAATACCAGAGGTGTGAGTAATGTGCCATTCAGTACAGAATTTTGTAAACTTGGCACTGGTATATGCAGGGCCATTGTCTGTTTTGATTGCTAGGGGAAGCCCCATAATTGAAAAACAGACACACAAGTGGCGTATAGTATGGGCAGCAGTCTTGCCACTTTGAGCCGTAGCTATAAGGAAGCCAGAAGCTGTATCGATGGCGACATGTACAAAGGACAAACGTCCAAAAGAGGGAATATGAGTTACATCCATCTGCCAAAGGGCATTAGCTACAAGACCTCTAGGATTTACTCCTTCAGGGCATTCTTGTGGAGCATTAAGAATCTGACAAGTCGGACATGTTTGAACAATCTGTCGAGCTTGTTTATTAGTGATAGGAAAACGAGAGCAAAGACCAGCAGCATTGGTATGGGTCAAAGAATGGAAATGTGTTGCCTCAGTAACATGGGCACTTCCTACTAATGAGTCTGCAATAGCATTACCTTGAGTCATAGAAACAGGTAATGTAGAGTGAGCTCGGATGTGAGTGATAAAGAAAGGGTATTGAGATGTCGACATCTGGTCCACGGTGAAGACGAGCATTTAGTTTCCTGAGGACCAAGAATGTGCCCTTACAGCTCTACAGCTTCAGGACAAGTTGGGGCCACATCAGGGGTAAGAAAAAGGTTCCTATCCATGGCCCTTACTCCTGAGGAGGGGGCTTGCCACAGTTTCTCCCGGACGTTTTTCTAAATAGGCCCAGCTTAAGAGGCACAAGATTCAACATACCCAAAGGCCAACTCCAGACCAAACAAGAGTACTACCGAGTTTGACCTACAAGTGACACACCCACAGGGAATTCTCTACAGGCACAAGACCCCATAGAGGCCAAACCACATTTAAGTGGTCAACCCTCATGCAGCAGAACACCCTGAGGTGGGCAGAGTCAAGACTCACAACTAGTCAGCCTAGGAGTTAACCCCACCTACTCACAAGTGAAAAGCAATTAAAGATCTTCTTTAACAGGACAATATACACAACACAAGAGTCACCTTTGGAACACACACAGAAGAGAAGAACGAAGTAGTGCAAGTCAAATATAAAGGACACATACTACATAAGATAACCCAGCAAGAACTAAGAACTCTAGGGGATCTACCTAATATATCGAAGCAAACACAGAGAGTCAGCCAGAATGGGGAAACAAAGAAACATGTCCCAAATAAAAGAACAGAAGAAATCTCCAGAAATGGAACCAAATGAAACAGGTAACCAACCTATCAGAGACAGAGTTCAGAACACTGATGATAAGAATGTTTAAGGAGATTAGAGATGACATAAAGAAGGATAGAGAAATCATAATGAACAACCAGTTAGAAATAAAGAACACAATTACCGAAATAAAGAACTCACTTGAAGGAATTAACAGCAGGTTAGATGAAGCAGAGGATCGAATTGGTGACTTCGAAGACAAGTTAGCAGAGATCACCCAAACAGAACAACAGAAAGAAAAAAGAATAACAAACAATGAGGATGGCTTAAGAGACCTCTGGGATAACATCAAGCGCAACAACATGCTCATCATAGGAATACCAGAAGGTGAAGAGAGGGAGCAAGGGATTGAGAACATATTTGGAGTAGTAATGTCCGAAAACTTCCCCAACCTGATGAAGGAAACCAACATACAAGCCCAGGAAGTGCAGAGAGTTCCAACCAGGATAAACCCAAACAGGTCCACACCAAGACACATTATAGTTAAAATGGCAAAGCTTAAAGACAAAGAGAGAATCCTAAAAGCAGCAAGAGAAAGACAGAGGGTTACATACAAGGGAACTCCCATAAGACTATCAAATGACTTTTCTACAGAAATATTGAAGGCCAGGAGGGAGTGGCAGGAGATACTCAAAGTGATGGAAAACAAAGGCCTACAACCTAGATTGCTTTACCCAGCAAGGCTATCATTTAAAGTTGATGGAGAGATAAAGAGCGTCTCAGAAAAGAACAAGGTAAAGGAATTTATTACCACCAAGCCAGCATTGCAAGAAATACTAAAAGGACTTCAGTAAATAGAAGAAAGATGAAAACAACCTAACTACAAATTTAAAAATGGCAATAACTAGGTACCTATCAATAATCACTTTGAATGTAAACGGATTAAATGCTCCAATCAAGAGACATAGGGTAGCTGAGTGGATAAGAAAGCAAGACCCTTGTATATGCTGTATACAAGAGACTCACCTCAGATCAAAAGACACACACAGGCTGAAAGTGAAGGGTTGGAGTAAGATATTTCATGCCAATGGAAATGAAAAAAAAGCTGGAGTTGCAATACTTATATCTGACAAAATAGACTTTAAAATGAAGAACATATTAAAAGACAAAGATGGGCACTATATAATAATAAAGGGATCGATCCGACAAGAGGACATAACCCTAGTAAACATCTATGCACCCAACATAGGAGCACCTAAATATATAAAACAGATACTGACTGACATAAAGACAGAGATCAACAGTAACACTATCATAGTGGGGGACTTCAACACACCTCTGACAACAAGGGACAGGTTTTCCAGACAGAAAATCAATATGGAAACAGCGGCCTTAAATGACACATTAGACCACTTGGATTTAATAGATATTTTCAGAACATTTCACCCCAAAGCTGCAGAATACACATTCTTCTTAAGTGCACATGGAACATTTTCCAAGAAAGACCATATGTTAGGCCACAAAACAAGTCTTGATAAATTTAAGAAAATTGAAATCATACCAATTGTCTTCTCTGACCACAGTGCTATGAAATTAGAAATCAACTACAGGAAAAAAACTGGAAGACACACAAACACATGGAGGCTGAATAACATTTTACTAAATAATGAATGGGTCAACCATGAAATCAAGGAAGAAATCAAAAGATATCTTGAGACAAACGAAAATGAAAACACGATTACCCAAAATCTATGGGATGCCGCAAAAGCAGTCCTAAGAGGGAAATTCATAGCATTGTAGGCCTACCTAAAGAAACAAGAAAAATCACTAATCAACAGTTTATCTTCACACTTAAGGGATCTGGAAAAAGAACAGCAAAATAAGCCCAAAGGGAGTACAAGGAAGGAGATAATAAAAATCAGAGTAGAAATAAATGAAATCGAAACCAGAAAAACAACACAGAAGATCAATGAATCCAAGAGTTGGTTCTTAGAGAAGATAAACAAAATCGACAAACCTTTAGCCACGCTCATTAAGAAAAAGAGAGAGAGGACCCAAATTAATAAAATCAGAAATGAAAGAGGAGAAGTGACAACAGACACCGCAGAAATACAAAAAATTTTAAGAAATTACTATGAGGAACTATATTCCAACAAATTTGACAATTTGGAAGAAATGGACAATTTTCTAGAGGCGTACACCCTTCCAAGGCTAACTCAAGAAGAAACAGAAAACCTGAATAGACTGATTACCACCAGAGAAATTGAATCAGTAATCAACAATCTCCCAACAAACAAAAGCCCTGGACCAGATGGCTTTACAGGTGAATTCTACAAAATGTTCAAAACAGAATTATCACCTATTCTCCTCAAGCTCTTCCAAAAAATCCGGAAGGAGAGAAGTCTCCCAAGCACTTTTTACGAAGCCACTATCACCCTGATCCCCAAATCAGACAAAGACACCACAAAAAAAGAAAACTACAGGCCGATATCTCTAATGAACATAGATGCAAAAATCCTCAACAAAATATTAGTGAACAGAATTCAGCAATACATTAAAAAGATCATACACCATGATCAAGTGGGATTCATCCCTGGTATGCAAGGGTGGTTCAACATTCGCAAATCAATTAATGTGATACACCACATTAACAAAATGAAAAATAAAAATCACATGGTCATATCAATAGATGCAGAAAAAGCATTTGATAAAATCCAACAGCCATTTATGATAACAACCCTTAAGAAAGTGGGAATAGAGGGATCATATCTCAACATAATAAAGGCCATATATGACAAACCCATAGCTAACATAATACTCAATGGGGAAAAGCTAAAACCACTCCCCTTAAGATCAGCAACAAGGTAAGGTTGCTCACTTTCTCCACTTCTATTCAACATAGTGCTGGAAGTTCTAGCCACAGCAATCAGACAAGAAAAAGAAATGAAAGGCATCCAAATCAGTAAGGAGGAGGTAAAATTGTCATTATATGCAGATGACATGATACTGTATATAGAGAACCCTAAAGACTCCACCAAGAAACTATTAGAGGTGATAGATGAATTTACTAAAGTAGCAGGATACAAAATTAATATTCAGAAGTCAGTTGCATTTGTATATACCAATAATAAAACATCAGGAGAAATAAAAAAAAAAAATCCCATTTACAATTGCTCCAAAGACTATAAAATACCTGGGAATAAACTTAACCAAAGAAGTAAAAGATCTGTACTCAGAAAATTATAAGACACCAAAGAAAGAAATGAAAGAAGATATAAATAGATGGAAACACATATCATGTTCATGGATAGGAAGAATTAATATAGTTAAAATGTCCATACTGCCTAAGGCAATATACATATTCAATGCAATGCCTATCAAACTACCAATGACGTTTTTCACAGAAATAGAACACATAATCCTAAAATTTATATGGGACCATAAAAGAACCTGGATAGCCTCAGCAATCTTGAGAAATAAGAACAAAGTGGGAGGTATAAAAATACCTGACGTCAAATTATACTACAAGATTACAATAATCAAAACAGCATGGTACAGGCATAAAAACAGACACAAAGATCAATGGAACAGAATAGAGAGTCCAGAAATAAATCCATGCCTATATGGCCATTTAATCTACGACAATGGAAGCAAGAATGTACGATGGGGTAAAGACAGTCTATTCAATAAATGGTGCTGGGAAACCTGGACAGACACATGCAAAAAAATGAAGCTGGACCATCTCCTTACACCATATACAAAAATAAATTCAAAATGGCTTAAAGACTTAAATGTGAGATCTGAAACCATAAAATTCCTAGAAGAAAATATAGGAAGAAACTTCACAGACATTACCTGGAGTAAGATTTTTACTGATATATCCCCTCGTGCAAGGGAAGTAAGAGAAAAAATAAACATGTGGGATTACATCAAACTAAAAAGTTTTTTCACAGCAAAGGAAACCATTAATAAAACAAAAAGGGATCCTACTGAATGGGAAAAGATATTTGCCAATGATATATCTGATAAGGGGTTAATATCACAAATTTTATAAAAAACTTACTCAACTCAACTCCAAAAAAACAAACAACCCAATTAAAAAATGGGCAGAGGACTTGAAGAGACATTTTTCTAAAAAGGACATACAGATGGCAAACAGACATATGAAGAAATGCTCAACCTTACTAACCATCAGAGAAATGCAAATAAAAACCACAATGAGATACCACCTCACCCCAGTCAAAATAGCTATCATCAATAAATCAACAAACAGGTGTTGGCGTGGATGTGGAGAAAAGGGAACGCTTGTGCACTGTTGGTGGGATTGCAGATTGGTGCAGCCACTATGGAAAACAGTATGGAGGTATCTCAAAAATCTGAAAATGGAACTACCCTATGATCTAGCAATTCCACTCCTAGGAATCTATCCGGAGAAATCCAAAACTCTAATTCAAAAAACTTTATGCACTCCTTTGTTTATTGCACAATAGCCAAGACATGGAAACAACCGAAATGCCCATTGGTAGATGACTGGATTAAGAAACTGTGGTACTTTATCCAATGGAGTATTACGCGGCCATAAAGAAGAAAGAAATCTTACCATTTGCAATGATATGGATGGACCTAGAGAACATTATGTTAAGTGAAATAAGTCAGACAGAGAAAGACAAATACCATATGATCTCACTCATATGCGGAATCTAAAAAAAGAATAAGTGAATGAACTAATCAGAAACAGTTTTGGAGACAAAGAGGAAAAACTGAGGGTTGCTAGATGGGAGGGGGGTGGGGATAAGGGGGAAAGTGAGGGGATTGGAAAACAGTTGGTAACCACAAGATGGCCAAGGGGTTTTGAAAATTAATTTGGGGAATGTAATTAATAATGTAAAGATTTTGTAGGGTATCTGACGGACATTGGTCTCATTAGGGAGACCACCTCAGGGATGATGTAGATGCCTGATCACTGCACTGTACACCTGAAGCTGAAGCTGAACAATAATGAATGTCAACTACAAGTTTGTATGTGTGTGTATGTGTGTGTGTGTGTGTGTATGTACTTAGAAGAAGCGGAGTACAGCATTAGGAATAGAGACAGTGGAAATATAATGACTCTGTGCGATGTCAGAAGGATAGTGGATGGGGGGTGGGGGGTTCACACAGTGTGAGGGATATAAAAGATAAACGTCTAAGTATTACTTTGTCTTGTGCACCTGAAACTAATTAAAAAAAAGAAATACCCAGATAAAATAAATAAATAAATAAATAAATAAATAAATAAATAAATAAATAATAAATAAATAAAAAGAAAGGGTGTTGACGATTTCTCACAATCTGTTGGAGTTGGGTAAATAAAATTTGAAGAGATTGATTGGAATTTTTAGAAAGAGATGCTGTCCCAATACTTTGTACTGTATGAACAACATAAGCAGAGTCAGAAACAATATTTAAAGGATCTAAGAAAGTTTGTAAAGCGATTAAAACTGCTACCAACTCAGCCTTTTGTGCTGAAGTACAGTGGTGTGAATAAGTTGATGGACTTTTTTGCTGACAATTGCTGCTTTACCATTATTAGATCCATCTGTAAAAACTGTAAAGCCTTGAGGAATAGGAGTCTGTCTGAGTTTTTTAGGTAAAATCCAATTAGTTTTTAGGAGAAAGTGAAATAACTTATTTTTTGGATAATGATTGTCAATTATTCCAAAAAAGTCACTAATAGCAATTTGCCAGGATTCAGAATGAATATTTAAATATATTATTCGTTGTTTTTTAAAAGGAACAACTATTTTACTGGGTTCCTGTCTATTTAAATGAAGTAGCCTAGTGCGAGCGTGATATGAGTTCTGAGATTAATTGTACATAGCTTGGAAGTGACTTAACAAAGTTGTTAGACAGAAAAGCCACTCTACCAAGTTATTTTGTTGAACAATTACCGCTGTAGGCGAATGTGGAGTAGGGAAAATTAACATTTGTAAAGGCATGGAAGGATCAATGCGTTGAACTTGAGCATCTTGAATTCTCTTTTCCACCATTTCTAACTCTTTGTTGGAGTTAGGGTACGGGGATGATTTAGTTGAGGGGGTCCCCGCAAAAGGCCAAATAATTTACTGCGAGCATAGGTGGGTATACCCAGAGTGGGACATATCCAATTAATATCTCCTAACAATTTTTGTAAATCATTTAAAGTAGATATTTGATCTCTTCTAATTTGAACTTTCTAGGGTTTAATAGACTGGCGGTCCACAATTGTTCCTAAATATTTGACCGGTGTTGTAGTTTGAATTTTATTTGGAGCAATGTAAAGTCCAGCCAAATCAAGTTGTTTTTCAAGTAATTCAAAGCATGCTGCTAAAAGCTCTGGAGAAGAAGCAGCACACAGAATATCATCCATGTAACGAATAATATAACAATCTTGGAAATTAGCTCTTACAGGTTGTAATGCTCTGGCTACAAAAAGCTGACAAATTGTAAGGCTATTAAGCATTCCTTGTGGGAGAACTTTCCATTGAAATCTCTTTATAGGTTCCTTGTTAGTAATTGAAGGAACAGAAAAAGCAAATTGACGACAATCTTGAGGATGTAAAGGGGTTGTATAGAAACAATCTTGTAAATCAATAACTATTAAAGGCCAATTTTTTGGAATCATAGAAGGTTGTGGGAACCCAGGCTGTAAAGCACCCATGGGCTCAATTATAGCATTAATAGCTCGTAGATCTGTGAGCATTCTCCATTTTCCTGATTTTTTTTTCTTAATACTAAACACAAGAGAATTCCAAGGACTAGTAGAAGGTTCTATATGATCTTGTTCTAACTGAATCTGTACTAGTTCTATTAATGCCTCTAATTTTTCCTTAGAGAGGGGCCACTATTCTATCCATAGAGGCTTATTGTTCATCCATTTAAGGGCTACCGGAGTCCATAGCTGTTTAACAGTGGCCCCTACAAAAAAGGTTTTTGTGTTTCTGTTAAATATCCCAATCCTGTTCATCCTTGTTGGGACAAGGGCTGAATTGGCTGAGTAATTCCCTGGTTAAATTTTCCTAAACCTTTTCCTGGTTGATATCCCATTTGATTCCTAATTTGTTGACTCTGAGGACTATATTGTCCAGGTGGTATCCAAATTTCTGCCTTCCATTGTGTAAGCAGATCTCGACCCCACAAATTAACTGGAATGTCTGCAACATAGGGCTGTAAAATTCCTTTTTGTCTCTCTGGCCCAAGGCAGGGAAGAATGCAGACACTTTGGCATAAACCTGAAGCTCCGCCCACCCCTACAATGTTAATATTTGGCTCTTGTACTTTGCAATTTTTTGGCCATTCCTGAGAATTTATGATTGAAATATCTGCTCCGGTATCAAGGAGACCTATAAATCTTTTACCCTGTAATTCAATTTGACACACTGGGTGAATTTCTGATATCTTTTCTGCTAGAAAAATTCCTGCCTGTCCTGTGTTTCCAAAACCTACAGTTCCTCTTTTCTGAGTTCCCTTTTTTCCTGGGAGTAAAAGTAATTGTGCAATCCGTTCTCCCTTTTTAGGGGTCCAGGGAACAGATGAAGACATTATAATTTGAATTTCTCCTTCATAACCAGAGTCAATGATACCAGTGTGAACTATAACTCCTTTGGATGTTAAACTAGAACGACCAAGGAAGAGTCCAACAGTACCTGGGGGGAATCGGCCCAAAAAGTCCAGTGGACACACGTAAAGGAGATTCTCCAGGAAGTAATAAAATGTTTTGTGCTGTACAAAGATCTACAGAAGCACTCCCTTCTGTAGCATGACTTAATTGCTGAACTGAATGTCGGGGGGAGGTACTGTCTGATAATTTTGAGGAGCAGCCTGATTCACATATGCCCCGGTTTTTGTCATTGGGGCCTGGGGCTGGCCCCACCTCCCGTTTCCCTGAATAGGGGTTCCATCCTTATGAAAAATTGATCTGCAGTCACTAGCCCAATGATTTCCTTTTTGTCATATAGGGCACAATCCAGGTAGTTTAGGTCCCGCAATAGTACTAGCACTAGACAAACGGGAATTGGTTTCAGTTTTCTTTATGCATTCTTTTCTGGTATGCCTGGCTTTCCACAATTATAGCAAGTACCAGGAAATTTATTCTGACCTATTTTGAATCCAGTCATGGCTTGGGCTAACATAGTAGCTTTAAACTGTTCAGTTCCTACACCTTGACACAAACGGATGTATCCCACAGTGTCAGTTTTTCCTTTCATATTTCCTATTGCCTTTTGACAATCTTGGTTAGCATTGTCAAATGCTACAATTTGTAAAATTATCTCAGCTGCCTGTAAATTGGTCACCTGTTTGTTGATAGCATCCTGGCAATAAATTCAGAGTATGGTTCTAGAGGACCTTGTAAGACTTTTTGAAATGACATCAGGGCTTTACCCTCCATTTCTATTTTTTCCCATGCCATTAAGCAAATTCTTTGTAATTGGTCAATAGCCTGTTCAGTCATCCCTAATTGATCCTGGATAGTTTCCCAATGACCACTCCCTAGCAATTGATCTTTGACAATATTTATTTTGTGAGCCTGATTATGTCTAGCTTGGGTTTCTGCACCATCAATCCACCAAGTTTTAAATTGTAAAAACTGGGATGAGGAAAGACAAGTTTTGGCCAGAGTGTTCCAATCTGTGAGAATTAATCGACTGCCATCAGCTGCACTCCGTATAAGACCCATGGTGTAAGAAGAAGTAGGGCCTATTGAGTCACAGCCTGTTTGAGCTCTTTTAGAAGTTTAAATGAAAATGGCTCATGTAAAAATTCTTGAACAATATTGGGGGGATCTGGATCATCGTCAGGTGTTACATGTTCACGGATGACAACAGGAAAGGTAAATGCCTCTAAATCTCCTTTTAGTCTAGCCTGCCTTATACCTTTTTCTACTGCAGACAGAGGCACGTGAGAGCCTCGTGAAGGAGGGGAAGGTGCGCGAGAGGTGGAGAGAAAAGGATTAGTACTTTTCACCAGTGGCAAGGGTGAATCTAATTTATATGCTGTAAAAGCAGGTGGTATTTATAAGTCAAAAGGAGCTGAGGGAGGAGGACAGTCCTCCGATGGTGGATATAATGACTTGGGAATTTCGGTGGTAACTTCTAGAGACACTTCTCCCTTTTCCTCAGATTTCTGTACTTTTTGTTTTTCTCCTTTATCTTCCTCATCAGTTTGTAAAGGTTCTAAAACTGACCAGATTAATTTCCATGTATCCCAGATGGTTACTGGGAAAGAAATTCCTTTATGACATAATCCACAGAGTTCCGTACCAACTTTTTCCCATGTTTTTAAATCTAACGTCCCTAATTCTGGGATCCAAGGACAATAAGTTTCTATTATTTTGAGAGGCTCCTCTAATTTCTGATCTGACACTTGAGCTCCTCCAGCCTTAAGAAGGTGTTTAAGCAAACAAATATAAGACCTATATTGGCTATTAACATTCCCCATTATGTATAGAGAAAAGGAAAGAAAGAGACTTTCGCTCCGAATGGATTCAGATGCCCCGTCTGCCGCGTCCCTCGTGGGACTTTAAGATCCATCTTTGGCTAAGGTGCACCTGTATAAACCCTGGGCCTGGTTAACGCCGTCCGCAGCTAAGTCACCGTTTTGCCTTATGACCTAGATCACGGAACCGCAGATTGGGGCCCACACAAACTCTGTAGCCGACATTGTGGAGCCAAAAAACACACACTCACACATTCACTCCTTTGCACAAAGAGAAAAATTCCCCATTTACCTTGGTTAAATTCTCTGAGAGTTACCCTACTTTCTTCCAGTAGTTGTCGTGATCTCTCCCCGGTCCCCACACCATGAAACCTCTTTGAATTTCAACTCGAAGTCGACCATCCTTCTCGAGCCCCACAAGTGAGTCCCAAAATTGGGAGCCCCAGAATTGGGGGGCCCCACGTTGGGAGCCAGATGTCATGTCCAGCAGGACGTGGGCTGTGGGGAGGGAGAAGGGCGGCGCAGGGTTGAGAAAAGACAGGAGCCAGGAATAGAATTGAAGCCCGGGCCAAGGGGAACAGTCCCAGGGACTGAACCCCGAATCGGGCCAACGTGTCGTTTTTATTGGTAACTTCTAAAGAGGTAATGATTGTTAATCTCAAGATCTGTGTGTTAGCAGCCTGCTGGCTGTCTTTCTGAAAGTTCCCATTGTGTTCCAGCCTGGAGTTTGCCTTCACACACATGCACATCTCCAAGGAATCCATTGAAGGGGAGGGACCGATGTAATTCCATCGGGTCTCAGTTTGCTGAGACTTCCCCTCAGAGGAGCTTTTCCGCTATCTCTCCATCGGGCCTCAGTTTGCTGAGGCACTCCCTTGTGAAATCCTGGGAAGAGTGCCGGGGAACAAACGGTTTGGCAGCTGTAAGGCAACACTAGAGAACAGATATAGCCTGAGAGAGAACATTGAAATTGTACTGCTATCCCTGCCATGGGAAAGCAAACTTCTGAGGGTCCTTCCTAATTGATATAAAGGGGGAAGAAGCATGAGTCAGATAAATAGCTGCATACTAAGTGCCAGGGGTGGTTAAGTTGTACTATATCACATCTGGACAAGCAGCTAAAATTGCAGTCAACACCTGATTTCTTTGATGATAATCCACCGTCATTCTCTAAGATTCAGCAACTTTCTGCTCAGGCTAAAAATGTGAGTCAAGTGAGAATGTAATAGGCGTCCCATCCCTGCAGCTTTTAAGTCTTTGATGACGTCATAGATCTCCGAAATTAATCCCAGGATGCCGTAATGCTGGTTTATTTTCTGGGGTAGGGAGAGAAAATTCCAGGCGCCTGGGCTGGCTCAACACCTTTTTCATCACATCTCTCCTTTCTTGCTTTTAATATCAGTTATGCTGGAGCATTTTAAAAATTAATTAATTTCCTCAGAGAGGGTTCATGAAAAAGGTGCTTGCAAATCTGGAGATATCATTATTCTGCACTTACATTGGATGATATTATGGTTGAGAATAGAATTTTAAGTTTAAACTATATTTCCATGAGCCCTAAAAATATATTTTCATCACGTCATAGTCTTCCATCATATTGTGTTGCTGACAAGAATGATAATGATTAATTCTTATCTTTCTTTGTGTGCCACTTTTTGCCCCCTTGTGGAGCATTTTAGAATCTTCCTTTTATCCTTGGTGTTGAGAAGTTTTACAGTGACTTGTTTAGGTGGGGAGCAGTACTCAGAGGGTCCTTTCAATCTACCTCCCTGGGAAAAACTCTTATTATTGAGAATCCCTTGTGCTGGCTACTTTCTGTTTATACCCCACACAGAACCATTCTCCACCCTTGCTCTCTGCCCCTCAGTGCCCAGGAGGCTGGATGAACCTTTGCTGGCTGGATTCCAGTTGGATGTAGTCAATGGCAGGAACTCACAGGAGGGTGGAAATGAAAGAAGGGTTGGTATACCTCTTGCTACTTCCTACTTCAATGCCGAGTCAATGGTGATGATGTCATGCATCCAGACTATGGCAGCTCATGGGGAGCCCTTCCTGAGCCACAGTCCCCTGGCTCAAATGACGTGGTTTTCTTCTCTGGTTCCTTTAGCTGTAGGGTGGTAATTGCTTTTGCTATTTTCTGGGAGCCTCGCCATTTCTTGTATTTTCTCTTAACCCTGCCCAGACCTCTGTACGTTAACCTTACCATTACTGTCTCTTCATTTGAATATCTGTGGCTGAATTCTGTTTCCTGCTTAGACTGTGACTCATATGCTATCTTTCATTTTCTAGATTCTTCCTTCCTGGAAATTTTATTAATCAGATGATGGGTCATTTGCATTCAGCATCTCTGTGTTTTATTTTTGCTCCTAGGTTTTCCATCGTTTTGTGTTTTCGCTATATATTATGAGACATTTCCTTTCCTTGTCCTGTCATCCCTTCCAATAGAACGTCTTTCAATTTCAGCAACCATATTTTTAATTTTCAAGGATCCTTTTTTGCTTTTTTGGTCTCTTGTTTTCTAGCAATCAGCACTTGTTTTATGGAATTAACAATTTAGCTATAATCTAAGGATTGATGGAAGTTTTCGATCTCTTAAAGTTCTTTTCTATTCTCTGAGTTATTTCAGTTTCTTTTGAGGTCAATTATTATTATTATTATTATTATTATTATTATTATTATTATTATTGTTATTTATTTATCTTGCCTTACCTCTTTTGTGCTGTTGATTTTCTAAATGTATGGGACTCTTTGGTTCTCCATTCATAAGAATGAGAAATGAAGTGGATGTTCCTGTATAGCTGATGAGGCTTTCCTTTGCTATGAGACTTACAGGAAAAAAGCAGGATAGCTGCCCAGGAGCTCTCTGTGTGAAGGACAAACTTGTCAGCATCCCTTTAAAATGAGCAGGTGGAGGGTCTGGGACATTTCACCGAGGGCTGGGTCTCCAGGAAAGAGTAGGAGTTTTCCAAGTGGAAGATGAGCTTAATGGGTCCAGGCTGTGGAAGAAACACCTACACAAGCCTGGATAGGCAAAAGGCAATGGTATTCCCTACAAATAAAGAGTATAAGTGGAGAAGGAGTCTGGGGGCGGCACCCTAGAAGGGCTAAAGGAGAAATAGAGTCAGACTGACTTTAGAAGCTCACCATGGCTGAGCACGTGGGGCCTGTGAGGACGGCGTTGGATTAATCTGGATGAGAAGTGTGGGTCCCGCTGGGTGGGGCTGGAGAAGTTTTAAACTAGGATTGACAGGGACTGCTCATTAGCTGTGGGATGGGGGCTCGGGGAGGCGGGCAAGCACACAGGACACAGGAATAACAGCAGCCAGGTCTCCAGGGTGTGTTTCCTGTCAGGGACGGTGCTAGGAGCTGTTCGCATCTCATCTCATGTCTCCTCACAACAGCCTCGGAGGAGGATTTTATTATTACTCCATTTTACAGGAGAGAATCTGAGGCTTGGTGAGTTGGCTCCCAAGCTCAGCTTGTTACCACTCACCATACTGGCTTGCATGTAGTGAAAGTAACAGTCAGTTGCCAGAAAGGGAGCATTGGGGTTCATCCTCATTTCCTGACCCTTAGCTTTCTCATCAGGCCATCGAGCATACTGACCCTGCAATGGATTGACAGGGCAAATTGTAAGCTGTTGAGGGCCAAATAAGCCTGAGGGATTAGTGCTCCCATTTGACTCCAAGGTGATCCATGTGGAACATTCCCAGGAGGGTGGGAAGTGAGGTCCATCACTAAGCTATTAAGGAGGGTCAATGTCTAGGAGGTCAGACAAAGCCCCACTTTTATGGCGCAGGGAAAACTTACTGAGCCACTTCTCCAGAAACTGTGGAATGCAGCCCGGTCAGCTGGCAGGACCTCCCATGTTGAGGCCCTGGCCTCTGATTGGATCCAGTGAGTGGGGAAGTACAGCTCCCAGCTTCTTGCTTGTGGGCTCTGCTTCTTTGGGGAGCCTCTGATGCTCCAGTTGTGCTTGGTGCGGGGCTCTACTGACACCAGGGGGTGCTGTTTCCTTCCCCAGCAGATGCAAAAGGTCTGACGTATCTTCTGTGGTGTTGATTTAACTAGGAATGGGTGCTGTGAGCAGCTCCCTTCCCCTCTCAGGGGTGCTATGGTGCTGGAGAAGTTTGGACTTTGGATTCAATTCTCAGCTCACTATGTGCAAGTTGGGTGACTGAGACAAGTCCCTCTACTTCTTCAAGCCTCAGTTTTCTCAACTGCAAAATGGGATGATCACACCTCACCAGGTGGGTGTGAAGATGGAATAAGAACAGGTGCTTCTGCCTGGCATGGAAGCTGTTCACTACACTCACTACTCTCTCAGCTCCTCAGCTGTGCTCTGACCCACGGAATTAGGGCTTAGGCCCGTGAGTCCCGGGCAGCGGTTCTCAAACATGTCCATGTGGCAGCCTGCCTCATAGGGCTCATCAGCAAGACCTCAGGCTGCATGCAGAGTTGGCCCACAAGGAGCAGGTGACGATGTCTGAGTTCTTGTTTGCACAGAGGACAGGTATCTACAATTGAGTGGTTTCTGGACAGGAATTATTCTCCTCTTTAGACTCCAGGAAGCCATCATTACAATTAGGTCCTATTAAATGCATTCCTTCCTTTGTCGGCTGCTGCCACTGCATGTGAACCCGTGCTGGGCTTTGGAGGTAGACCAGAATGGTGCCCTAGACATGAGGGTATGGAGACAAGGATGCTTGTGCAAACACACAACCAGGCTGCACCCCTCTGTCTCTGCCATAGAGCACAGACGGCTGCAGGAATGTGTCATGGCATAGGGGACATGGACCTGGGGCACGAAGGAGTCTTCTAGGCAGTCAAGGCAGGGAGGAGAGTGGTTCCTAAAGGAGGAAGAGCAGGTGCCACCCCAGGGGCCAGTGAGCAGAGTCTTGGGGTTTGGCAGGCTGGATCTGAGCATTTCTTAGCTGGTGACTTTGGAGAAGTTGCTCAATCTTTGAGTGTCACTTGGCTTCAGCAGTAAAACAGGAAGTAAAATGCCAACCTCTTGGAGCTGTGGTGATGATCAAATAGGGTAATGTCTGTAGAGTCCACACGTACCATGAATGGCAGACGATTCTGAAGAGAGCCATTGTCCACAACTCCAGGGCCACGAATGGTGCCTCTGGGGTTATTCGGCATGGGTAGAGAGTGACTGGGAGGTCTGGGCCACGTCCTGTGGCTCACGGGGAACCACAGAAGGTCCCCCCACCAACTTAATTGATGTATAATTGATATTATGTAAGTTTAAGGTGTAGACGTGTTGGTTTGATACATTTATGTAGTGTAAAATGATTACCTCCTAGCTTTAGCTAACACCTCCATCCTGTCACATAATTTCCTTTTTTTTTCTTTTTGGTGAGAACATTTAAGATCGACTCTCTTAGCAACTTGCAAGTACCTAATACAGTATTATTAGCTATAATCACCATGCTGTACGTTAGATCCCCAGCATTTGTTAATTTTATAACTGGAAGTTGGTATCCTTTGACCAATATTGCTCCATTTCCCCCATACCACAGCCCCTGGTAACCACTGCTCTTCTGTTTCTGTAAGTTCAAGCCACGGAGATTTTACAGGAGAGTTGTGCATGTCCAAGAATTAGGAAGTGCCCTTGAAGCAGATCTGTTACTTTCAGGAGGTCCTCCAAGCACATGTGTGATTTTACAATCCTTGGGGCCTCATGGCCTCCCTGGGAGGGAAAATTCTAATTTAAAATAGGAGCAGCCCTTAATAACAAGGGATATTCCATTTCAGCCAAGTCCTGTGTCACCTGGGCTCCAATGCAGAAGTACTTTGTCATTTAACTCTCTTTGCAACAACCTTGGAGGCCCTTCCAGGATCGACCTGGCCTTTCCTGACTGTCCCACTCACACCTCTGGAAGCCCTCTTGCTGACTTTCTCCAGCCACACTGCCCTCCCATGGTCTCCGGAGGCCAAATGCCTCTAGCCTTAGGGTCTTTGCTTTGCCGTGCCTGGACCATCCACCTAAAGCTGACCCATTTCCCTACAGCCTCTCGCTCTCTGCAATGATGTATTCACTTGTTTACTTGTCCCTTGTCTGTCTTCTCCCTCACAGATGGGAGCTCCAAGATGACACAAGCACATTGACCCTGTCTAGTTCAGTTCTGTGTGCCCAGCAAGGGAGCCAGACTCATAGGTGGCCTGCAATTCATATTTATGAACCAGTTTATGAAAGGCAGGTCTTCTTTGGTCCATTTCATGGATGAGGAAACTGAGGGGGGAGAGAGAGAGAGAGGAGAGGAGAGGAGAAAGAGACAGGGAGAGACAGAGAGAGAGAGAGAGAGAGAGAGAGAGAGAGAGAGAGAGAGAGAGAGAGAGAGAGAGAGATCCAGTCTGCTGGCCTGCAGCTCCAGGCGGATGGTGTGGGCTGGCTCCCTGGGCAGGCGGCTGGGTCCCCAGGCAGCCAAGCGTCCTCGTGGGCGGGCAGGCGGCGAGGGCGGCGGCAGCGCAGGAGGGAGCCCAGCGGGCAGCCAGAGAACAGGCAGGGCGGCTCCGCTTCACATACAGAGTGCCGTGGGCCCCCGGAGCAGGTGAGCGGCGTGGGCCCTGCAGCGTGCCCATTGGGTCCCGGGGCCAAGGGGATGCGGATTCGGGTCGGACACCCGCCTCCCCCACCCCGCCCCGCTGGGAAGCTTTGCGCGCCGCTTGCCGCCAGGCGATTAGAGATGGGGCACGGGATGGGCTTCCCAGAGCCTGCGGCTCAGAGTAGCACAACCGGGGCTGGGGGTGCGGGGGGCACCCGCCTCTCATGTAGACTTGGACTCCCGCAACCTCAGTGTCCTTACCTGAAACTTGGGTGGCAGGGCACCTCACCCTGTGAGTTGCGAGTAAAGAGGAGGTAAGGGGTGCATGGAATGTGTCTGGGCACCGCGGGCATTAAGACAGGAGCCGTTTGCTGAAATTTCAGGAAAGAAAGCAGATGTCCTTCTCTCCATTCTTACCTGATTGGGAGATTGATAATATTTGTATTATTTGTTAGTGTTCCTGTGACTGGTGGGGAAGGCAGGCTGCAGTGGAGGTGTTCCCCCAGCGTTTCAGGTGTTCCCACCTTGTCTTGAGAGCTGCCTGGCAACAAGTTCTGGTCCTCACAGGCATTCCGTTCATAGTGGTTTTGGTGATGGCAGTGTGACTTTGAGGTGTATCTGCAGTCCTCGTGGTCACTTCCTCTGGTCTGGGAGGGACATGGCTGTACATGCTGTCTTTGCAGCCCTGTTTGTAGCGTGGGGCTTGGCACATGCTTATTGAGCGGATGAATGTGTGAAGTTGGGGGGACTTTCTGGAGCCCTGCCCGTCTGGTCACTCTGCTCTGATCAGGCTGCAGTCGGCCAGTTTGGAATCCCGTGTGTGGCTTCCCGTCATTGACCCAGTCTTGGATGGTGGTCAACCAGAGCCTTGGGTTTTTTTTGCTGCTTTGGGCACAATGCATCCCCCACTGTTTCAGGCAGTTGTGGCCATTTTTTGACTTAAATACCGGACCTTTCTTCTGCCTCTGGTGTATTTCATTTTGTCACATTCATTTCCAAATGGCCCTTTTTGCCAGATGACTGTGGTGCCAGAAAAATCCTCTTGCTTATGAGATTCACTAAGCAAAATCATCGGACTGTAAAACTGCAGTGGACTTCATGCCTTGATCTTGTAAATCATCAAATGAGACTCATCTTTATAAACCAGATCAAATGCACAGTGACATTTCCTCATATGACAGCTGACAAATAGATTTTACTGATCTCTGCTTAATTTTGGCCATACTCTAACAACTGCTTCTCTGACCATTATATGGGACTTAAAGAATATCTGAAATAGGGTATTCTTCTGTAAACAGTGTTTATCAAAATGGTCCATCAGTGTGACGTGGGCCACTTGTTAAAACAGAGGTTCCTAGGCTCCATCCTACACTCACTTCACTGCATCTCCTGGTGAGAGGCTCTGGAATCTGCATTTTGACGTGCTCCTGGAGTGATTCTGGTGGCCCCGGGGGTTGAGCGCTGCTTGTGGGATTAATGATGACTAGAGGACTCACGAGAAAGGTGAGTCCCAACGGTGTGTGTAATGACATGGTAGCTCTCCATGTCAAAATATCTGTCGTTGGTATTACCACCTGGAGTCTCTAGAGTCCAAACTCCAATTTAGTCTTGGCAGAGGGTCCGTTATGTTGAGAAGGCACCAGAGAAAAAGGGACAGGCTGTGTCAGGGCATGGAGGTGTGGACCAGGCTGGTGTGTTTGGGAACTGCAAGCTGTTTCAGGTGACTAAAGCATAGGCACGGAGAGGGCTTATAGGGAGGATGGTGGACATCCCCTGAAGTTGGCCAGGCACGTGTGTACACATAGTGGGCAAGAGGAGAGAGCTGGTATGCTGATGACCCAGTTTTTGCATACCTGGCAAGCTTCACCTTTGCCATGTGTCACCTGAGGAACAAGGCTGGTGGTGCAAGTGGTGGCTGAGACCAGGAGGGTTTACTGTGTGTCAGGTCCCAGGGTTTTGGTTCTATCCTTAAGGGCATGGTATGCCATGGAAAGACCAGAGCACGTGATGGCATTTGCTTCTGTGTCTATTTGGATAAAATGTGACAAGGGATTTCTATGCTACCTGAACAACTCCGTTCCTGAATTTGCATACAACAATCTAACTTCTTTATCATCAAAACTGCATCAAGCTCTGAGGTCAGGGGGAACTTTTGAAGCAAGTTCTGGCATCAGACAGACCTGGGTTTGAATTTGGGTCCCATTACTTATTAGCTGTGTGACTATGGGCAAGTTGTTTTTACATCTCTGAGTCTCAGGTCCTATAATCCCAGCCTTGGGGTTGAAGAAGTCATGAACATCTCTATCTGGACCCCACTTCTCCCTGGTTTACACCCAGGGGGCACGATCCCTGAGTTGTTTCTTTGCTTTGCAGGTGTCATCACTGAATCCCCTGGAATCTTCCCACATGCACCATGAACATCTCTCACTTCCTGTCCATGCTGCTCCCAGGAACCTTGCAAGGTCAAAACAGGAGCCTGCCAGAGGGCATCGTGTACAACTTCTCTGATCACTGCCAGGATTCTGCAGACCCGATGGTCTTCATTGTTACCACCTATAGCATCGAGACCATTGTGGGGGTCCTGGGCAACCTCTGCCTCATATGTGTGACCATTAGGCACAAGGAGAAGGCCAATGTGACCAACCTGCTCATCGCCAACCTGGCCTTCTCTGACTTCCTCATGTGCCTCATCTGCCAGCCGCTCACAGCCATCTACACCATCATGGACTACTGGGTCTTTGGCGAGGCCCTTTGCAAGATGTCGGCCTTCATCCAGTGTATGTCAGTGACAGTCTCTATCCTCTCACTTGTCCTTGTCGCCTTGGAGAGGCATCAGCTCATCATCCACCCAACAGGCTGGAAGCCCAGCATCTCCCAGGCCTACCTTGGGATTGCGGTCATCTGGCTCATTGCCTGTTTCCTCTCCCTGCCCTTCCTGGCCAACAGCGTCCTGGAGAATGTCTTCCACAAGAACCATTCCAAGGCTCTGGAATTCCTGGCAGATAAGGTGGTCTGTACCGAGTCCTGGCCGCTGGACCACCACCGTGTTATCTATACCACCTTGCTGCTGCTCTTCCAGTACTGCATCCCACTGGCCTTCATCTTGGTCTGCTATGTACGCATCTACCGGCGCCTACGGAAGCAGGGGCAGCTGTTCCGCAAGGGCACCTACAGCGCGCAGGCTCACCAGATGAGGCGGATCAACGGCATCCTTGTGGCCATGGTGGCTGCCTTTGCCCTGCTCTGGCTGCCCCTGCATGTGTTCAACAGCCTGGAGGACTGGTACCACGAGGCCATTCCTGTTTGTCACGGCAACCTCATCTTCTTGCTGTGCCACCTGCTCGCCATGGCCTCCACCTGTATCAACCCTTTCATCTATGGTTTTCTTAACACCAACTTTAAGAAGGAAGTCAAGGCCCTGGTGCTGACTTGCCAGCAGAGCACCCCCGTGGAGGAGGATGAACATCTGCCCCTGTCCACAGTGCACACGGAAATCTCCAAAGGATCCCTGAAACTCAGTAGCAGGTCCCACCCCATTTAGCCAGGTCCAGGGCTTTTCCCTACCCTGCCCATCGCCAGGCTCTTTCACTTAGCTAAGTGGGCACGGGGCAAGCTGAGGGTGGCACTCCATCATTACTGGCTTTCTAGGGTCCAGATAGGCAGGCAAGAGCTCGTTTCCACATCTATTTGCAATGTGAAGCTTGACATTCAGACGGTTCAGCTATTTGTTTCTGGGGGGATTCTGAGTCTGGATTTTGCGGGTCACAGTATACCTCAGAGCTTGAGCAGATGCCAGAGCCGGAGATAGTCTGCTAGTAGCAGGCAGGGTTCATTCTGGTAACTCAGCAACAGATGCCTAGCCTGCAACCCCAGGGGTTTTACCTCTACCAATGAGGCTGCAAGGTCACTGTGAGGTGAGGGAAGGAGCACGTGGAGTCAGAGCTTTGGACCTCGGTCAGCCCCTCACTTCTGTGAGAGATGATGTTTGAGGATGGACTTCGTAAGTGATAACAAATTCTGTGGAGGCAAGACAGTGGAATTTCTGTTCTCTGCTTAGCACATCCAGCTGCGGAGAATGGATCCCGGTGGCTTTGGGTCCTCACACTCCTCTGCAGTAGGAAAATCAGCCCTGAGCAGCAGGAATTCCAGGATTCACATCCTACTCCATCCCTTTTTTCTTTCACTGCGTTTGCCACCTTGTGTGGAAATACGCCTGCAAGTGTTTGCTACTGAGGGTGACATATGTATTGTCATAGAGCTTGTGTCCTCTTTGCCTCAGACAGAAAGCTTTGCCACGGTAGGCTGTGGGAAAGGTGCTCCTGCTGAGTGCATAGCCAAGGGCAGGTGCCCCGTGCCAGCTCCAGGATGGGAAGGGCTCAGGCTGCTGCAGCCACACTGCATCGCTTGCTCTTCCTTGCCTCCCCGGACCTCTCCTAATAAGGTAGCTGGCTAGGGACTCTGTGACTCTTCCCAGTCTCAACCCACTGCCAAAGCCTACAGTACAGGCTGTGACCCCAGCCTCCTTCATTCTACACTCTGACCACTGAACTCACTTTCCCTAGGGGACATGCCATGATTCTTCCAAAGCTTCTACATGACTTTGGGCCCCCCAATAGCCTTCAGTAGTGGCAGGGGCAGGGAATTGTTGGAGTTTAGATTAATGCGGCACTGGCTGGAAGGAGCAGGGGTCCCCCTTCCTCCAGTCAGCCAGGGAAAATGGAGAAAAGGCTACAATGTGTGTGACTATCTCACCGTGGAGGTCATAGCCCAGTCTTCTGGATGCTGAGCCAGATCCAAGGCTTCATCTGTGTGTAGACAAGACAGCTTGTCCTTGCAGGGAAGGAAATGTCAAGACTGCTCACCTTGGATTGGCTGTCCAGGCCTGGCTCTGCCTACTCAGACTCACACAACCTCCAGCAGAGTGGACCCACCAGTACTTCCCCAGGCAGGGTATTCAGGTGTCCAGGACCCTGGAGGGGCCTCGCTGTGAGGTTCGTGGGCCTGGCTTTACACGGGGGATCTGGCAAAAGGCCAGGCAGCAGGAGAGTCAATAGCCATGTCTGATTGTCACTCTGGCCTGGCCCCTGACCAAGAATTTGTGTAGCCGACACCCAAGACAAGTGTTCTTTGAGCCACCAGCTCCCTTCCTGGAGTTATTTGTTTTGTTCCATGTTTTGGTCACATCTCTCATTCTGTTACTTTGAGTCACTTTCTTGGATGCAGCTTGTGCTTATCTTGGTGCCATCTGCTGCTGGCTGATTCAGGTAACCACCTTCCAGCAAAGCTCAGGCCCTGGGATCCTTTCCAGCAAGATGTCATTCACCAAGCTCCCCAAGGAATTGGGGGCTTCAGGCCCCTCCAGATCCCATGCAATTGCCTAGAGTTTGCTTCACATCACTCCTTTTAGTGGTGTCAAGACGCTTGAGGACAAGCATACTTTAGGGTGCTGGCAAGCTTGAGGAACAGGGGACCAGGCTGTTCATCTGGTGAAGGAGCTGGCATTAGGGGTAGTGGGTGGGACCCTCCCTGAGCATCTTCTGTGCTCCCCTCACATTGCTAAGGTTGACACAGCCTGCCTGGGTGGCTGTCTCTTGTTCCTGGTTCCTAATGATCCTTGGGATTGCCTAGTTCCCAGCACCCTGGGAACTTGCCACTCAAAGTGTCATCAGAAGACCAGAAGCTTCAGCATCACCTGGAGCTTGTTAGACATGCAGAATCTCTGTTCCCACCCCAGAATGTTTCAATTGGAATTCGCATTTTATCAAGATCTCCAAGTTAATGGTGTACACATTCAAGTTTGAGAAGCTCTGCTCTAGGAAACAGATTACCCTGGAGCTTGGAGCTACTTGTTGAGCGCCTGTAGACACCCACTGTGGGATCTGGAGGGGACCTTTTGGAATCCTAGTTCCTAAGGCTTTAAATTGGTATTGCTGAAAAGGTGGATTCAGTTTTGGTTGTTTGTCTATTCTCTGGCCATATGAGGACATATTTCTTCTGCAAACTTTTCATTCCTTCAATAAATATTTGCCAAATGAACAGTTTGCCTAGTTGCCTTCTTATGAACATACCCCTCTGAATTCTGCTCTGTTTCACCTAAACTGTATCATCAAGTTTTCCATCTCACTGGATATTATTTTTGACTCTTTATTACTATTAAGAGTTTAGAAAATGCTGCAGTGAAAGCTGGTTCTTCTGAACAGAATCTCTCTCGTTTCCAGAGGAGCCTTCGCTAGCCCAGCTAGTGGACTGGTCCCTGATTGTAGTGAGAAGAGCAGCAGCGCTGGAATTGGAGAGACTCACACCCAGGGTTCTTGGGAACCCTTAGTGGGTGCAAAGCCTTATCAAATCCTGGCTGTGTGAGTTTAAATCTTGTCTAACTCTAGCATTTCCTTTTTTAAGAAATGACCTTGACTTGTTTTTTCCATTATAAAAGTAACCATATTCATTCTTGAATATATACGAAATATACAAAAATAAAATAAGAAATCATGTTCCACCACCCAAACATAATCACTATTTATATTTTGGGGAGCTATTTCTTTAGTTTTTATACATTTAGAATGTTAAATTTTATTATTATTTTTCACATGTTTGAGCTCATACTGTGAGTGTATGCATATTTATATATAATATTTAAGGACTATTTTATATCTTTTTTTGCTTAAACTTATAAGACTTTTTATTCATTCAACAAGTATGTCAGACACATGGTAGATGCTGGAGAGACAGTGGTAAATCAAATATACACTGTTCCTCTCCTCATGGAGCTTATAGTCCAGTGACTAAATCCATCCGTGTCCTTAATCATCACCTATTGTGGCGTATTTAAATGTTTCTAGACCTATTATATATAGTTCTGTGATGAGCTTCTATGCAGAAAACTTTTTCTGTATTGGGATTATTTCCTTAGGAGATTCCCAGAAGTGGAATTAATGGGTTAAAGGGCACGGATGTTTCTCAAGGCTCTTGATGTGTGATGCTAAACATTTCCAAAGAGGCTGGAATGATTTGCACTCCCTGACGAGTGCCAGTTTCACTGTGCCTTGGCCACTGTTAGGAATTGCCATTAACGAGAAGACCTCCATTGTTCACTAGGTCCCGTCCCCTCTCATCTACTCATGAACGTCATTCCAGCGTCATCAGTTTTCTCGGCTCTCCTTTATACAAAACTCCAAAGGCTCGTCTAATCTTGAAGTTCTCTTTTCTTTCCTTCCAAGCTCTTTTGTACTCACCTGTCCATTTAAATAGCCCTTGCCAAAGTCGCAGTGACCATGTTACCAAATCCCGTGGTCAGTTCTCAGTCTCGTCTTATATGACAATTAGTGACATTTGGCAGTTAGTAAATCCCTTCTCCTTGAAACTGTTTATGCTTGTGGCTTTTTTCAGAACACTACACTCATGGTTCTCTCCACCTCCTTCTCACAATCCTTTCTTGGACTCTCGTCTCCCTGACCTTGGATCATTGGTATGTCCCCAGGAAGCCATGAAGGCCCATTTGCTCTCATTTCCTAGGTTGGCTCATCCAGTCTTCAACACAACTGAATGTTTAACTGTCTAATGCTCCCAAATGTGAATGTCCAGTCTGGAATTCTCCCTGTTCTGCGGATTTGTATATGTGGCCACTGCTTTGTGTGTACTGGGCATCCAATCGTCATCTCAAACTTGGCATGTTCCAAAGCAGACTTCTGATTTACCTCCCCACCTCTTCTTTCTCAGTCCCCCTCTTTCATTAAATGAAGTGCCCTCTTTTCATTTGCTTGGGCCACAGTCTTTGGGATCTACCTTCTGTTCACAACCCACATCTAATTCATCAGCAAGTTCTGTAAGCTCCACCTTTAAAATGTTTTCAGAATGACAACTTCTTACCTCCCCTGGCTCTGCCACCTGGTCCAAGCCACTATCCTCTCTACCAAGATTATTGCAGTGGCTTCCTCTCTGTTCTCTCAGTAGAGATCCACTGAAGCCTGAGTCAGATCCTTCCATACGTCTGGTCAAAGCCTGGCATTAGCTTTCTGACACTCAGAGCAAAATTCACTGTCCACAGCCAGCCCAAGCTGACTGTCTCCCTCTCTCTGACCTCACTTCTTACCACCTTTCCCCTCACCCATCCCCTTCAGCAGTGCTGGCCTCTCTGCTGTCCCTTGAATACTCTAAGATTGCTCCTGCCTCAGCCCTTTGTACCTCCCACTCTGGCTGTTTGGAATGCTACCTCTGCTATCAATATTTTCACTCCCTTCCTCCCTTCACCTAAGTGAGCCTTTATCGGATGATTACTCCCTCAACCAGGCTATAATACCCCCGCGCCCCCATACTCTGCATTCCTAGTTTGTGCCATAGGACTTAGCAACATATGACATGGTCACACACACCGACTTACTTCCCTATCAAGCATCTCACTACCTCTTCAGAAGGTAAACCCCCGAAGGCAGGGACCTTGTTTGTTTTTTTCACTGTCTGCCTCTCAGAGTGCCTGCATATCTGTAGAGGAAATGCATGTAACAACTTTCACAGGAGATCAGATATCTCAAGCTCTTGTTTGTGGAGTGCGGGCGTTTGGTTGTGTAGGATGTGGGCCTCAGGTTTCACAGCCATTGGGAGCTGACTGTGTGATCCCCAGAGCACCCACTGCATCTTCGTTTCTGATTCTTCACCTAGTGATACTGACTGTAATGTATTTAGTGTCCCAAACACTGTGCTGGACATTTCATATCATTCATTGTCTCATTTCAACCCTAAGATGGGGCAGATGAAGAAACTGAGGCTTAGAGAGGAGAAAGACTACGCAAGTTTTCAAAAAGAGCTAGATTTGACACCTAATCTGATGGATTCCAAAATCCAGGACTTGGACTGTTGGAAAGAAGGTTGTAAGAAACATGAAAAACGGTTGACCAGATGACCTCCGAGCTGTCCTCCAGCTTTTAGCTGGGGAGTTTGAACTTTACAGGCAATGGAGGCACTGAAGGGTTTTGAGCAGGGGAATGGGATGGTTAGCTTATATTTAGGCAGAGTAAGTGGCTGACTTGGCCTGGGTTCCCCTAAAAGCAGAAGCTGAGGTAGAGGCTTATGGGCTTTTCCTTTCTTAGAGAATGCAATCCCGGGGAACAGATTGAAGAACTGGGGGAACGAGACAGGGAAGGACAGAGAGCTAGTTTGAAGATGTGTGATTGAGCTGGATGCGTTTAAGAGGCATCTGGTTACTCGATCTTGTGTGTAAATATCTCAGGTCAGTCTGCCTGGAAGGAGAAAAAGGAAGCATTTATCCATTGGCTCCTGTATTCCACTTCTCAAAGGTTCACCCCACGGGCTTATGCACTCACAGACATTGAACACACCTTCACATGAACAGTGCAGCTCCGAGGAGAGACAAGAAGATGTGTCATGAGGACATGAGGGGAGTGGCATCAGTTTGCACTTGTGGAAGGCTGGTCAAAGCCTTGCTGAGCTGGAAGCTTCAGGGGTCACTGGTCCAAAACAGCAGGTGAAGACGAGAGGATCTGAAGTAAGGCATATGCAGCCTCTTATGTGAGGCAGAGCTGGAACTGGGATGGGAGGTGTTATGGGTTGAATTGTGTCTCTTACAAAAACAAATTTATATGTTGAAATCCTAACACCTTACTTGGAATGTTACCTTATTTGGAAATAGGAGCATTGCAGATGTAATCAGTTAAGATGAAGTTATACTGGAATACGGTGGGCCCCTAATCCAGTATGACTCATGTCCTTATGAAAAGAGGAAAATTGGACACACACACACACACACACACACACGGAGAATGCTGTGTGAAAATAAAGGCAGAGATCTGGGTGATACTTCTATATGCCAAGGGAGGCCAGAGATTGCAGGCACACCACCAGAAGCTAGGGGAGAGGCAGGGACAGATTATCCCTCACAACCCTCAGAAGGAACCAACCCTGCTAGCACGTTGGTTTTGGACTTCCAGCCTCCAGAAATTTGAGACAATAGATTTCTGTTGTTAAATTTGTGATACTTTGTCATGACAGCCCCAGCAGACTAACATAGGAGATACGATTGAAGGCAGGAAGATCTATCCATATGAGCGGTGTGACAGTCAGGTTCTCAGTTGTAGAGACAGACCCCAACTCAAACTTTTAATGGTGCAATAGGGAATTTATAGACTCATTTAACGGGGTGGTCCAAAGGTAGTTCGTTGGCATTAGCCTGGATTCAGGGGTTCAAACAATAACATCAGGGCTCTTTTTCCTTGTCCCCTTGTCTCCACCACTCTCTCTAATCCCTTGAATCTGCTGATCTCTTCATGGATTCAAACTCTCCACATGCGACAGTAAGAGGTCACACAGCTCCCGCCTTACTTTGGTCCTCACAAGCCTGGGAAGGAGCATAGCTTTCTCTCTGTGCCTGGTCAGAACTCTGGGGAGGGTTCTGATAGCTCAGGCCTGAGCCTTGACCATGCCAGTTGCTAGAACATTGTCTTCACCCAGCCTGGGTCCCTGGATCAGGGTGGTGGGGTCAGCGCCACTTGTATCACATGGATGTGACAGGATTATCACGGCGGGGAGGGGATAGAGGGAGTCCCCCAGAGGAAGTGATGCCAGGCAGGCAAAAACACAGAAGCAGAAGTGGACTTAGAGAGGAGAGAATGGATTGGAAAGATATTTAGGTGTCGAATGGATGGGATGACTTGGGTGTGGGAGGGAGAAGGATGATTCCGGGGTTCTAGAGTTAGGAAAGGGAGTGGGTGTCTGTTCTGGTTCATTTAGTGAGATAGAGCAGGGTTTCCTTCGAGTGTGTGTAGGGGGTGAAGAAGGGGGTGGGTAGTTTGTCTTTGATCATGTGGTGTTTGAGGCACTCTTGGGCATGTAGATAGACTGTCAGATACTTGAATTTGGAGCTCTGGGGAGAGCTTTGGCCAAGGCCTCACTAAGCTGTGCTGAGGGCAGGGCTGGGATGCAGCCAGACTGGAAGGTGGGCTGATCTGAAGCTGGGCACGGGCCAAAGGAAGTTCAGTTTCCCAGAACTGAGTCTGGTGATAGGACGCTGAGCTCAGCAAACAAGCTGGGGTCCTGGGACACGGGTAGGCAGTGTCCAGCCAAGAGGCCCTGGTGGACAGGGTGGAGTAAGCCAGGCATAGGAGCTATTTCCCCAGAGCTGAACTTAGAGATGACACAAGGTAAATTGCCCTTCACCTGATTTGTGTGGCCTTACTTCTTTAGAGAATCAAGGACGCCTTCAAGGTCAAGCTGCTTGGCTGAAGTTGGGAGTTGTTGCTGTGACTTACTGCTTTGCAGGGATACAATGACGCTGCAGAAAATGCTGAAAAGACCCGAAAGATCCTCAAAGAAATCTTGGATTCTTACACCTGCTGAGAGATAGTCTGGCGGTGGAGGAATGAGCAGAGCTGTCATCTCTGTCTTAAAGTGGGTGGACAGACGGCCTGTAGTGACAAGGTCCTTGGCCTGGACCAATGGTGGGACTTCTTCCCAGAGTATCTCTTTAAGATTTTGATACATCTTACAACTGCTGCAAATCTACAGACATAAACCAGACTGGGGATCCTGGGTCTTGAGAAGACACCGGGAACGGGTTTGAAGAACATTTTAAGGTGCCTTCTTAGCCAACAGCAGCCAAGCACTTCCTATTTGGGCATCTGAGCAGGCACCTGCAGGGTGAACTTGCTCATGAACCACAAAGCAAGAGGGTGCTTGTGAATATGGTTGTATAATTGTGGCCCTTGAGGGTTCTAGTTGTTTAAATGTCACCATTTATTTGAAACTGATTCCCATCTGACTCTGAAAACAGTTTATCAGTACAGTTGGGTACCAGCACAAAGCTCTCTTAAAATACATTTCCTTTCATTCATAAAGCTAGTAATGGGGCATTTGATTAATCAGTCTTTCAACTGCCAAGGAAACCACACTGAAAATAGGGCATGCATTCAGAACAAAGAACTTGAACTCACTGGTGAAAACCCTGTGATAACCGTATCTCCCTCACCAGATAGCGTGCTCTGTGACAGCAAGCAGCCTGTTGCCACCTTGTAAATATCATTTGCAGCCCCTTATGGGTTCTATGACTCTGAGGTCTGAGGGGTGGGAGGGGACGTGGTGGTGGGGCAGGTGGGTCATAGATCTACAAAGGATTTCCCAAAGACAGACTTCTTTTCCTCCCTTTTCTCTTACAGACCCACCTCCCTGTTCAGCTTACATACGTGGAACAAGTAGGAGACTTGTGCCTTAACTGGCCAGGTGTGAGCACAAGTCTTTTCCCCAGGTTCCTGGATGCTTGCTGTGTTCTGCCAGTTGGCGGGGGGTCGGGCGGGGGGGCTCGGTCACAACCTGGTCGAGGGAATACTGAAGATTCTCATCAGTATATTTAGCTATTCAGGCATAATGGCCTTCACCACCTTTTATCAAGCACATAGCTGTAAAACAGTTAAATGTAACATGGTTTATATAAGGTAGTGGGTGTTTCACCATCTGTGAGATCTGTGGTCTATGGCTGTGGGCAGGGCAGGAAGGCCTGGAGCCTGACCTCTGGGGAAGGGATGTATGCAGCTGGTGCACTTCACCTGCATTCATTGGCACCTTCTCTGCAGAAGGCATGACTGATATACCTCCAGATGGACAGGTATAAAAACAACTGCCATGTGCAATGATAAGTGCAATCAGGGCAAGGAGGAGCTGTCAGTCATTCTCCAAGAGGGCATTTGGGAGGAGGTGTCTGTGAGCTCACCCGCCCGGCAGGATGGGAAAAGGCTCACATTGTAGTGAGCAACGGTGGGAGGCAGCAGATCCAGTGCATTTGGGGGTGGGGCTGCTGAGGGCAAGCCTGGATGGAGAGGTGAGATGGATGTGGAAGGCCTCGCGTCCCAGGCTGAGCTGGCTTTTCCTTAAAATTTTTTTTAAATAAATTTTTTATTGGGGAATATTGGGGAACACTGTGTTTCTCCAGGGCCCATCAGCTCCAAGTCGTTGTCCTTCAATCTAGTTGTGGAGGGCGCAGCCCAGCTCCAAGTCCAGTTGCTGTTTTTCTATCTTTAGTAGCAGGGGCACAGCCCATCATGCCACGCGGGGATTGAACCGGCAGCCCTGTTGTTCAGAGCTTACGCTCTAACCAACTGAGCCATCCGGCCGCCCCCCAGGCTGAGCTGTTTGACTATGTTAGGCCGGTGAGGGGAAGTCACTAAGGGCTCTCAGTGGGGGGGTGCTATGGCTAAGTTTGAGGTTAGGAAAGCTGCCTTTGGCTGCCGTGTGCAGAAGGGGTTTGTGGTGATAACTAAAGTGTTCAGCTGATTTCTACTGTAGCGATTCTCTGTAGGCTGGCCTCACAGGGAAGCTGGTTTCCTGCAGAGCTTCAAGGAAGCTGGCTGTAGCTAAATCCTGAAGACTATCAATCTTAGGGAACACTGCCATGTCATAAGCTGGAATCCTAACCCTTGACCACGCCAGTCAAGACTGCTGCTCCCCAACTGTAAATGCTGACCTGGAAGAGCAGGGCAGATGGCCAGAGGTCTGCCACACCACATGATAGTATCCCGAGTCCCGATCCCACCAGGAGAGGGGCCGGTGCCTCCCTGATCATACAAGCCCAAGGTTCGGGTCCCTCTCTTGGAGTCTGACAGCAGCCCAGCTAGAGCCCCATGCATTGCCCTGGAATGGGTCAACACACTGTTCCTGAGCTTATCTCTGTGGGTTCCCCTCACTGAACCCTGCGCCAGCAGGCAGTGTGTGTGCTGCCAGGTAATTTTCCCTTGTTTGCTTAAGGAGTTTGGGGCCTTAAGGCCATTTCCAAAGGCTTTTGGTTGAGCTTGCTAAATGGAGGCTGCCTTCCCTCACAAGCACAGCGTCCTGACACACGGGGGTTTGGAGGGTGATGAGACTCTGTAGGGCATCTCGGTGATCGGGGCATTCACTGCTGTGCCCCTCCACCTTGTCCTCAGGCTTTCTGTCTCCTACCCAGATCCTCTCCCCATATTACCGAGGCCCACCCTCCAGCCCAGAAGTTATGAGGGCTCTGTGTCTAGTTTTGAGCCCCACAGGGCATGGTTTGTTGTCCAAAAGGGGAGACTGGATGTAATAGAAGCCTTGTCACATCATGGTAGCCGTCTTTTCATTGTTCCATGGATTCCATGTCACCAACCCTGAGAAAGGTCTGGAAGTCGCTGATTCTGAGTCTCAGTTTCCATATTAGTCAAATGGGGGATTTGGACCAGAATATTCAGGATTCTGTGCTGTTTTAGAAGGTCCATGATTTCTTTACCTTTTGTGGGAAGTAGAGTGATTTTGTAGCTCTCTGACCTCTCCATGAAATGGAGCAGAGTCAGTACGGGGACCAATGAGTAGAATTCTCAGTATGTAGTAGGAGTTACCTGACTCCTGTTAAATTCATAGTCTTCTTTCTTGAGAACTGTCCTGAGTTTTCTGGCCTGACATGCCCAGGCCACAGCTCGATTCTATGGCTCAGTTAGTTAATTTAGTTGCTTAAGTTAGCATTAACCATGTAAGAGCAGTGCAATTGGCTATTACAAGCCAGACAATACCCTCATTAGTCAGAATTATTACTGAGCACTGATGAACACGTGGTGCTAGACAACAAGCCATAAATGTCCAAAATGTTGAGAAAATGTCAGTGACCCATGTCATACTATTGCCAGCTTGCCATGCCTGGCTCCAGCGTTTGGGCCTCTGTCCAACATTGCATTCCATGACACTCCCTGACCCAGAGTGTCAGTGCTTGAGCTTTGCCAGGCAGCTTCTCCTTGGGGCCCTAAGCCTCCTCCTCCCTCCTGCCTCTGCTAAACTGGCCTGAAGCTCAGGACTGGGGAGTGTCGAAGTATCTGAGCCTGTGGGAGGGTGACAAATCCAAAACATGTGAGGATTACCCCTTTTGGGAACGTTTGTTCCATAATTAACGACATTTCAGTTCTCTAGTCTCCCAGCTTAGCATCCGCAAAGCCATCTCCATGCTCCCTTTCTCTACAGGCTCTGCCCTGCCAACCTGTACACTTGGGGAAGCCCCACCTTGTTAACGTTCTTCCCATGACTCTGCCAACCTCTTTTGTTGGATCTTCTTCACTTTAAAGCCAAGTTCCTCTGAGAGTATTCTGCACTCTTGGCCACCACTTTCTCACCTTTGCTTCTCAACAGATGGGTGTTTTTATCCACAGCTGCTGAAATTGCTGTCCATAAAATCAGGAATGTATGCTGATCGCCACATGGTTTGGGTTCTCCCCTTACTTGATCTTTGCAGCATTTCATTTCATCCTGTCCCTGAAGTACCCTCTTTGGTTAGCTTCCGTGACATGACTTCATCCTCATTCTCCTAACTGGCTGCTCCTTCTCAGGCTCCTCTGGCCCTCAAATGTCAGGCTTTTCCCGGTTCCACCTTGGCTTTTGTGGCCTACTTGGCCCACTCCCCATGAGCAATTCCATTATGTTCCTGTGCCTTCAGCTGCCACTTATAAGTTGACAGTTTCCAAATTATGCGTCTTCCAAACTTTACTTGCCATTGGACATCACCACCTAAGTGTCCCCCACATACCTGAAGTGCAAATCCAAGGTAAAATATGAGCCCTTCTTTTTGGTTCCTGCTGAATTTTCCATCACAGTTTCTCCTATTGCCAATCACCTGCTTGCCTACTTTAAGCATGTGGTTCATTCCTGTTCCTCTGGACTATTGTAAAAACCTCCCTCAATGGTATTTCCACCTCCAATCTTGCCGTTCAGTTGTTCTTTCTCTACTCCAGTTATAAATTTGTCCTTGACACTCTCATTTGGCAGTTCCCACCATCTACAGGATGGAATCCCAATGATTTTACATTCCGACCATGAAGTCATGGTCTGCCTCTAGCTGGCCCTCCCATCCACCAGACTCCTTATTTTCTCAAACACCCCACGCTTTGTCCAAGTTGATGCTTATCGAATCCCTGTGCACTTTCTAAGTTTACCTTCTATGAAAACTACTCCTGGCTTCCTTCTCTCATTGTCTTCATTCTCAGAGCACTTTGCAATGGCTCTGTCGGGCACTTAGGGAGTCTTAGGACTGAAAAGAAGAAAGGGTGTCTTTCATCCTGTAGCTCCCTTAAGCAGAAGGACTGGGCTTTTATTTTCTGGGCAGCCAGCACAGTCCCTGGCCCTGAACAAATGCCCCCATGCAAGTACACTATGCAGGAGTCCATGGTGAAGAACAGACAAATGAATTTTGAAGCTTGGAGGTGACCTGGGCCTCAGGGAAGAGACCAAGAAGGGTTGGGTTGGCAACCTCTTCTTCCCTATAGTGCAGCTAGCTAGTCAAGGCTACAGTGGTATCCAGCAACGGCATGCACAGAACAGCTCTATACAGAGCATTTAAACCAAGCTTTGGCATCTAGGGAAATGGGGCCTTCTGTCTGTTTTTCATATTAAAGAAAGTAGGACATATAATATAAATTAAGCTCAAGGGGGAAGGAGGGAAAAAGAGGGCGGTGAGGGAGGGAGTGTGGGTGGGAGCAGTGGAAGAACCATGGCTGAGCACTGTCCTCTGTAAGTTCCTTGGACATGATAGAGGCAAGTCCTCTGTCTGGGTTCAGTACTTTATCATCTGGTCATACTTCCACTTTTCCCCAGGCAGAACTATTGACACAGGAATCTACAACATTTATATATATCAACACAGAAACCAAATAATAAATGCTTGTGTTCCTGTGTAAATATGCAAACTTCCTTATGCAGACAGGGGTGAGCAGACATTTGGCTTAGAAATATTTGGTTTTTGGGAATATTTAACAAATGCAGGTCCGGACGAGATGTGGGCTGCTGCACCCTCTTGCTGGTGGTCAGGTGCCTGGACCCATCTCTTTGTATCAGTCTCCCCTTTGTATCGGTCTGCTGTGCTCTGAGCATTTCAATGGTCACTGTCATTCACTTCATTGAAACTAACAGGTTCTTTAGTGTGTACTCGTGTACTTAACAGTGATAGGGAATGGATTATGTGTGAGTCATCAGTGAATGAGGGTCTTCAGTCTACATCATCAAACACCTACCCCTACCAGGTGGCAGACATGTGCCAGGCCCTGGAGCTACAGAAGGCAAATGTGTAGAAGGAACCTGGAGGAGCTCACAGCTTATAAGGGAGACCTACACTTGATGGGAAGATTATTCCTCCCTATTTGTAAGTACACTTACTCATTCATGGAAAAAAATAACACAACACAACCCTGGAAGGAAATACACCAGTTATCAAGGGATTGTAGTGATGTTTTTGTTGGTTCTCTTTATATTTTCCACAATTCCCAAGTTTTCTACAATAAACAGACATTACATTTATAATTATAATATATTTTTAAATCATTTATGCCTGGGCAGAAAAGACTGTTATTAAGCTTCTCAGGGTGCCCAGGGTTCTGCTATTTTGTCAGGAGAGCCTGGTTCTGATAATTCCTTTAGGAGAGCAACTTAAAATTCAAGTGAAGGGGAAACAGAATACGCAGATGTCAACTCAAGGTAGTTGCCACCTATGCAATGCCACCAGGATTCCCCAATTTGGGGTTTAGTGAAAGAGGGATACTTTATTTAGTGAAAACCGCACAATGGTGATATAGCTTAGCTGTGAGACAGCTCAGGAAAGAGATAGCTTGGGTGAGGTAATTCAGATGTTAGAGCTCTAGTGCTGTAGCTTTAGCTTTGGTGTTATGAGCTCCTGCCAGGGAAATGCAGTTTTTGATGGAAACTGAAAGTGCACTCAGTTGAGGCAGAGGTGAAGCTGGCTTATACAGAGGAGTTCCTGCCCTTGGTTCCTGATTGGTCCATTATCACGCAAATGAGGACTCCAAATCCTCATAGTTTGATTGGTCCAAAAAACGCTATCCTGATTGGTTGGAATGAAGCCACTCTGATTGGTTGGTAAACATGCAAATGAGAATATAGCTAGTGGCACAGCTCTGATTGGACAGCAAAAGTCTCAGTCCTGTTGGACAAATTTTAATCCTAGGACTCCCTTAGAAGAGTCAACTCAGATGGGAGGAGGACAGTGCAGGAGGCTTGGCAGCTCAGTCTGTGACTTTTCCCTGAAATGCAGCGTGGGTGAAAGGTCTCTGTAAACAACGGCTGCAAAACTCTGATCATGAATTTTGGGCCCAGTTAATCACAAAGAGTCCTTGTTTGCAGGCATATTTCTCTTCAAAGTCAACACACATTTCTAAGCTTCTGATACATTTTGCATTACTACTTTCCAGCAAGGCTGTGCTGATTTACCTTTTCCTCCAACAGCCCATGTGAGAGGAGCAAAGGTTTGGAATGGACACATTGGTTCTGAGGGCACGAGTGTTCTGTCCAGTGACACTTAGTGGCAGGCTTAATTTCTTCCCACAGGACACTTGCTGATCTAGTCACAAAGGCTCCTGCTCATTTCCCATCGTATCTGCAAACATCCAGGCCTGGTTAAGAGATCAGAAATACATGTATTTTGACAAAGGACTGGAACACGCTTCAATCAGCCCTGAGCAATACTATCTCCCCGAGCAAAAGAGTCCTGCCAGTGCTCTGGGCCTTCCTCTCCCTCTGTCAGAAGTGTTGGAGTCTGTCTGAATGATCTGTTATCTCCAGAGTGATGGCATGAAGTTTGCATCAGGTGTGACTTTGGGCAGGTGATCGCTTAAACACCCAGTCATGCTGCATGTTCTGGATGTTTCTCTGAGAGTGTTATTGGATGAGATTAACATTTAAAAATCAGGACTTTGAGTAAGGCAAATTGCCCTCTGTAATGTGGGTTGGCCCCATCCAATCAGTTGAAGGCCTTCTGCCCGTAGACAGCCTTCAGACTTGAACCGTACCATTGGCTCTCTGGGTATCTAGTCCACTGGCCCAGTCACCCTGCAGATTTTGGACTTGCCAGCCTCCATAATATCGTGAGCCAATTCCTTGAAGAAAATCCCTCTCTCTCTCTCTCTCTCTCTCTCTGTATATATATATCATAGATATATGTATATATCTATATCTATATCTGTGTGTGTGTGTGTGTGTGTGTGTGTGAGAGAGAGAGAGAGAGAGAGAGAGAGAGAGAGAGAGAGAGAGAGAGAGAAAGAGAGAGAGAGAGAGAGATCCTCTATGTTCTGGTTCTCTGGAGAACCCTGTCTCATATAGAGAGGGTGGGAAACACCTTACTCTCAACAGTGCTTTACTTCCTAATTTCTCCTATTTATCATTTTCTTTTCAGGCTAGAGACTGTCCTGCTGTCCCCATTGGTGCCCACAGTCCCTCTCCCTGCTGAGTCCTTCTTGGTTGCTCTCCTGGGACCAACTTGTGCATCAGTTTTGTTTAACCTGTAGGGCAGGGTTAAACACTGCACTATGTCTTTTCTCAGTTTCCTGTGTTCTGCCTTCTCTCCCTCACACAGCCTAGTGCCTGACGCTGCCTCCTGAAGTGGGTACCCACATCTTCTTGGGCATTCAGAGTATGGGGCTGGTGTTTGCCCTGTTATGACTGTAGCACAGACACCATGCAAACATGCACTGGTGATTTAACTCATCTGTATATCCCAGATACAGGTGCAGTCTCTCCTGTAAAGGATATGGCAAATATTTTTACTTTTCTATCTTCCCAGAGTCTCTGAACTCCATCCCTCCCTGGTGTCTCAGCAACTGTCCCCTGAGAGACATACTGTGGATGTGGAACCAAGTGCCCTAGGCCGTGGATGTGCCCTTGCTCAGGTTTATGGATTTTACATGATTTAGGGTCTGGTGGTACTCTGAGGAGCAATGTTTTTGATGAGTGGACCATTGACATCATCTTATGAATATTCATGGGTCTCTGTGCTCTGATTCTAACATGAACTTCCTTTCCTTTCCCAGAGGAGAGGGATTTCAGTGCTGTCCGCCTGAGGATGGGCTGACATGCTTGTCAGTTGGGCCTCAGAGGATAAGAGATGGCTGGGACCCCAGACCCCAACTAGCCGCCGAATGGAATATTGCTGGATGGTTGAGGACCATGTGACCTATCCCCTCCCAAACATATTCCTTTTTTTATTGTGGTAAAATATATATAACATAATATTTACCATTTTAACAATTTTAAGTGTACAATTCAGTAGCATTAAGTACTTTCACATTGTTCTGTAACCATCACTATCTTTTCCCAAATTTTTTCATCATCTTAGACAGAAACTCTGTAACCGTTAAACACTAACTTCCCATTCCTCTCTCCCCCAGTTTCTAGTAAACCCTAATCTACTTTCCATCTTTATGAATTTTCCTAGTTTACATATTTCATGTAGGTAGAAACATACAATATTTGTCCTTTTATATCTAGCTTATTTCACTTAACATAATGTACTCAAGGTTCATCCGTGATGTAGTATGCATCAAAACTTCATTCTTTTTTATGGCTGAATAATATTTCATTGTATGTATATACCACATTTTGTTTATCTGCTTATCTGTTGCTGGATACTTTGGTTGTTTCCAACTATCTATGTATTTTGGACATTAAACCCTTATCATATACATGATTTCAAATATTGTATTCTGTAGGACAGGGACATATTTTTTTGGGGGATATAATTCACCCCAAAAGGATTTTACCAGGATAAAAAGACATAATAGCAGGACAGCCTCTTGCAAACTAGGGCATATGGTCAGCTAGATTGAAGACTCTGGATTTTACCTTATGTAAGGGGACTGCCCATTTTCTCCATCATGGAGAGCAGAAGCCCCTTCCCCTCTTTCCACCTTACTATGCCTCCTTGTGCTAGGCCAGGGTCTGGCTCACAGGGTGTGGGGACAGAGTCCCAGAGAGCAGTTTCCAGGCTCTCGGCCTCGCGTGGGGAGGTGCTGGCTCGGGTAGTGAATGACTGTCGACTGTGATTGGTTGGCTGTCAGCTGTAACCGGCTAGCCAATTGGCTACTGATGTAACTGCGAGGCTGCGTTGATTGGTTGGTTGGTTGACAGGCAGAGAAGTGAATGGCGGACTGCGGATCGTGTGGCTACTACTGCGTGTGTCTCTCCCGCCGCCAGAGAGAATATAGTGGTGTGACTCCCCTACCTGTGGCTCCGTGGGTGTTCCCTTTTGGCCTAGCCGTATCCTGCGCTCTTATGTGGGGAGCAGGACCAGAGGCCCTGCAGGCCGCCCTGCACGACACATGGCCTCCCAAACCTGACAACTCCTCTTACAGATGTGCCAGCTCAATTATTCTCTCTCCATGCCACAGAGAGGCAGGAAAGGACTCGGATCCCTTTTGTGCCTCTCACCAAAAGCTTCCATCCTCCTATAATAAGCCCATCAGGTGTCAGAATCCACGTGCTTCTTGACCTATGCCAGATGTGTTTCTTCAGTTTTCCCTAGAAGTCATGGGGCGGAAACCAGCACTCCTGATGTTTGTTTACCCTCTCAGAACTCAAAGGAGGGGTGAGAATTGGGGGAGGGCTGGGAGATAAGTCCACCTGGAGACAGAGCAGGGGATACAGATTTCAGAGGGAAAGCAGTGAGAGGTTCTAGGGTGCCAGTGGAAATATTTAGTCTTCTGGAGAAGGAGGCAAGAAAAGCCAGGGAAGGTAGATGACCTGGGAGGCCTGGGACGACAGGGAGAAAATCTAGGGGTAGAGTGAAATATGAATATCTGGGGGCTGGAAAAGGGGATCTAGGAAGTTTCACATTTCTCTTTATCACCTAGATGCTGGTTGCGTAGCCCCTTATATGGCACGACAAAAACTTCTGGTTTAGTTTTACCTCCACGGCACCTTGCTTTAAGAAAAAGGCTCCTTCATATCAACATTCTGTGATTCTGGTGTGGATAATAATAAAGAGACTCCCCTTGTCCCACCACAGGGGGTGATGACACACACTGGCCAATCAGAATGTCTTGTAACCTTGAAGGTGTTTATTAGCTCAGGGGTCCAGCATGTATCAGAGCAGGGCCAACCAGAGTCTATTTTTAGGAACTGAGAATGAACCCTGGAAGAGGACTACTCTGTCTTTCTATATGTACTGTGAGGGCTATGAGAACTGGGGGCTTCTGCACCGTCTTGCTGCCTCATGGAGGGAATGTGTTTGAAACTGAAGCCACACAGAGGCCTGTAGAGTCTAGAGTTAGAGAGAGCAAGTCTGAGGACCTTGCTTGAACTCCTGGGCTCAGCAGTACCTCAAAGTCCTGGCCATAGGTTTTCCAATTAGGTGAGCCAACAGGTTTGCTCTGAGCATCTTTGTGGAGGATTAAAGATGGCCACCACATCTTTGACAGGGCTCCCCTTGAAAGGTGGGGTGAATCCAATGTGATCATCTAAGCCAGAGGCCCATGGGGGACAATTGGGTCCTGGGGAGCACTGTCAACGAGGCTGTGCAGCGTGGTGGGAGGAGGGAGCAGCGGTCAGACTCTGAGAAACAGGAGGAGGAGATGCTTATTACATCACGATCCCTTTTCATACTCACTCAGCCTTCAGAGGTAGGCATTGCTATTCTTATCCCAATGAGGAGACCAAAGCTGCGGGAGAGGAAGGCCAAGGCCACACTGTAAGCAAGTGGCCAGGTCTGGAGTCCACATTCGCCTCTCGCCAAGTCAATTTTCCTGATAATAAGGTGGTGACCACTGTGCCCTCATGGCCTCCCCCGCCTACCCCACCCCCCTGACTCCTGAATTATCCTGCACAGATCTCATTATGCCTGGAGCAGGGAGTGTGGCTCCAGCCGCATCCACCTTGGCTACATAATGAGCACCTTAATTTGATTGGCTCCAAATGAATGTGATGCAAAATTAAAAGATGCCAGAAGACACTGCCATAAATCGAATGAGTTGTCTTCAATTTATTATGTTTTGAATACAATTAGATTTCTCCTCCAATCCCCTCTGAATATTAATCCAGCTTCTGGCTACACAGCAATAACTGGAAGGGGCTATTATTGTTGACTTTTAGCCTCCACTATCCAGCTTGGGCTCCGGCAAAAGCACTGGATGGAAAACCTCAGCTTAAGTGTGGGGAGGTCAAGAGAGTTCAAGGCCAGCTGCCAAGCCTCCCGCCCGTGAGCCAGCATATTTCCTGTTGGAGGACGGATTCAAAGCAATGTACCCAGTTAAAATGGTTTAAAATTATTTTTAGTGCATAAACACTTCAAGAGACTACATTGAAGGGAGTGTTGGAATCATGGATTTTGTTGTGTCACAGGCAGCAGGAGACATGGTGGCTGAGGTCTGGGTTCAATCGGGCCACGAGCTCCATGAAACTAGGGTAAATCACCAACCTTTCCCAGCCTTGGTTTCCCTGTTTGCAAACTGAGGGAATTGGACTCCAAGAAATTTTTTTGTTATTTTAAAAAATTTATTTTACCTCCTTTTATTGGAATTAATTATTTTTATAACTACTTTTTTTTTATAGATTTTTGTTAAAAATATAGCTAACATACAATATTAGTTTCAGGGGTACACCATAGTTATTCAACATTTATATACCTAAAGAAGTGGTCACCATGAAAGTCTAGCAACCATCTGACACCGTACTACTTGTATACTATCAAAATATTACTGACTATATTCCCTATACTGTACATTACATCCCCCTGACTTATTTTATACCTGGAAATTTGGACTTCTTATTCCCCTTCAACTTTTCCCCTTCTTAATTTTTCAATTATACTTCACAATTAATATTATTTTATATTAATTTCATGTGTACAGCATAGTGGTTGCACATTTATATATATATATATATATTTTTAATTTATTGGGGTGACAATTGTTAGTAAAATTACATAGATTTCAGGTGTACAATTCTGTATTACATCATCTATAAATCCCATTGTGTGTTCACCACCCAGAGTCAGTTCTCCTTCCATCACCATATATTTGATCCCCCTTACCCTCATCATTAATTTAAGAAGAGATCTCCCTGATGAGTCTAGTACTCACCTAGCACTACACATAATTGTTGCCATAGCATTGACTATATTCCCTATGCTTTACTTTACTTCCCCATGACTATTTTTTAACTACTAATTTGTACTTCTCAATCCCTTCACCCTTCACCCTGTCCCTGACCCCCTCCTATCTATCCCCCCAATAAGTCTAGGACCCATCTGATGCCATACATAGTTATGTCTATATTATTGACTATTTTCCTTATGCTATGTCCTGCATCCCCATAACTACTTTGTAACAACTCGTTTGTATTTCTTAATCTCCTCCCCTTTTTTTACCCGCACCCCCATCCCCCTTCCCATCTGGCAACCATCAAAATGTTTTCTGTATCTGAGTTTGTTTCCATTTTGTTTGTTTATTTTGTTTTTTAAATGCCACATATAAGCGAAATCACATTGCATCTGTCTTTCTCTGTCTGACATGCTCCACTCAGCACAATATCCTGTAGGTCCATCCATGCCGCCACAGATGGCAGAACCCATTCCCTTCCATGGCAGAGCAATATTCTATTGTATATATGTACCACCTCCTCTTTATCCATTCATTCATCGATGGACACCCAGGCTGCCTCTACATCTTGGCCATTGTAAACAATGCTGCAATAAACATATGGATATGCATGTCCCCTCAAAGTAACATTTGGGATTTGTTCAGATTACCCTGAAGCGGGATTACTGGGTCTTTCTTTGTCTCTTGTTATAGGCTTTTTTTTTTTTTTAATCTTTCTTTTTTAAAAACTTTTGTTTATTTAAGTGTGTTTTTCCAGGACCCATCAGCTCCAAGTCAAGTAGTTGTTTCAATCTAGTTGTGGAGGGCGCAGCTCACAGTCACCCATGTGGCGATCGAACTGGCAACCTTGTTAAGAGCACCGTGCTCTAACCAACTGAGCTAACCAGCCACCCTTTAAAGCCAGCCTTTGTTTTAAAGTCTATTTTGTCTTGTATAAATACTGCTACCCCAGCTTTTTTTGTTTGTTTCCATTTTCATGAAATAACTTTTTCCATCTCTTTACTTTCAGTCCACGTGTTTTTCAAATTGAAGTGAGTCTTTGGTAGGCAACACCTATAAGGGTTTTGTTTTCTTATCCATTGAGCCCTCCTATGTCTTTTCATTGGAGTTTTTAATCCATTTTCATTGAAAATAATTATTGCTAGATATGTAGCTATTTCCATTTTATTATCCATAATTTTGATCTATTTATTTTTCTTTCCATCTTAAAGAAGTCCCTCTAACTTTCCTTGTGATACTGGTTTGGTGGTGATGAATTCCTTTAGCTTTTTCTTGTCTGGGAAGATTTTTATCTGTCCTTTGATTTTAAAGGATATCCTTGCTGGGTAGAGTAGTCTTGGTTGTATGTCCTTGCTTTCATCATGTTGAATGTTTTGTGCCAATCCCTCTTGTCTGCAAAGTTTCTATTGAGAAATCAGCTGACAATCTAATCGGAGCTCCCTTGTAAGTTACTAGTTGCCTTTCTTTCGCTGCTTTTAGGATTCTCTCTTTGTCTTTAACCTTTGCCATTTTAATTGTAATATGTGTTAGTGTGGGCCTCTTTGGGCTCATCTTGTTTGGGACTCTGTACTTCCTGGATTTGTATGCCTATTTCCTTCACCAGGTTAGGAAAGTTTTCAGTCATTATTTCGCCAAATAAGCTCTCAATCCCTTGCCTTCTCTCTTCTCCTTCTGGTACCCCTATGATGTGAATGTTGTTACACTTGATGTTGTCCCAGAGTTCTCTTAAACTACCCTCATTTTTCTGGATTCTTTTCTCTTTTTTGCTGTTCCAATTGGGTGTTTTCTGCTAACTTGTCCTCCAAATTGCTGATTCGATTCTCCGCTTCATCTAGTCTGCTGATGATTCCCTCTAGTGCATTCTTTATTTCAGTTATTGTATTCTTCACTTCTGACTGGTTCTTTTTTATGGTTTCTATGTCCCTTTTTCATGCTTGCTATCTCTTTGTTGATGTTCTCACTAAGTTCCTTGAGCATCCTTATAACCATTGTTTTGAACTCTGTTTCTGGTAGGTTGCTTGCCTCTATTTTGTTTAGTTCTTTTTTTGGAGATTTTTTTTGTTCTTTCATTTAGGACATATTTCTTTGTTTCCTCATTTTATCTGTCTTTCTGTATTTATTTCTATGTATTAGGCAGATGTGCTATGTCCCCCAGTCTTGACCAGGTGGCCTTAGGTAGTATATGCCCTCTGGGGCCCTGGCACAGTCTCCCTGGTCACCTGCTTTGGGTGTTCCAATGTGTCCCTTGTGTGGGTTGTGTGTGTCTTCCTATTATAGTTGAGCCTTGATTGCTATTGGCATGTCAGTGGGTGGGATCAATCCTTAGACTGACTGGATATGGGGTTTGGCCATGTCCACAGCTCATGGGCTGCTGTGCAGAGGGGATTCACCCTAGCATGCTCTGGTGCCTATTGAGATTGCCGTTTATGTGTGCCACTTGTGGGGTTCATTGGGCAGTGCTCTGCTGTGGTCTGAAGCCAACCTCCTAGTATATTGGTTCTGGAACCTGTTGGGAGTGACTCCAGTACAGGCCCAGGTCACCCACTGCATGTAACCAGCCAGTGACTTCCTGGTAGGAACCACAAAGTGATCTATGGTTGTTCGCTGCCTGTGCTAAACCTGGAAGCGCATGGGAGAAGCCATGTTGTGAACCGATGGCTACTATCAGTACCAGGCCTTGGGCAGCTCCACAAAAATCCAGGGCACCCCGAGGCCTATTGCCACCTGAGGTTTAGCCTTAAAGTTTAGCCACTGATAAAGCCTCTGAGGTATGCAAATTGAGTGAGGCAGGGTCTCAGGGAATAAGAATGTTTTTGATAGCCCTGGGTTCTGTGCTGTTTGCTATTCTGCTTTTGTTCCCACTTGCCCACCTCTCCCCTGTTCCACCTCCTGCTGTCATTCTCCAGACTGTTTGGCCTGGGAACCTTACCTCTTCAGGCTGCCTCCCCAGGGCTTTCTTGCTATCATAAGTTGGATCCAGTCAGTGGGATGCTCCAGCTGGAGGGCAAAAAGATAGGAAGAGAGGGGGGTCAAGGTATCCCTTCCCCACCCATCCAGGGCTGTGTCCCTCCAAGATCCCACTCCTGCTGGCAGCCCTCCTGCGCATGTCCAGTTCTTACTGCAATGGTGATAGTACTGCCTCTGTCTCTTCAGCCTGAGTGTGGTAACAGCATCTTACAGTTGCTGTCTCCGTGGTTCTCAGCATCCCTTGTTTGTTCTTTGTGCCTTGTCCATACTTCCCCCCCCCCTTTTCTTAAAATCAGCTCTAAACACACATTTAATTATTTGCCCACACTTCTTGATGGAATATTGCCATTAAAGTCTCATAAATTGAACCATTTGAGATGAATTCCATTTCCTGCCATGACCCCAAATAATGTAGATGGTAAATCCACTTTTTGATTGAGATTCATCATGGAGGGTCTGCCAATGAGAAGAACAGCAGCTGGGACAAAAGGTGGGCTCCTGGTTTTTGGGAGACTGGTATGAAACTGAGGCAGTCTGGGAGCTTCCATGCAGAGCGTGGGAGAGGATGTCTCCATCTTCAGGTGGAGAGCACAGAGTGGAGGGGGAGGTGGTGACTGCAGAGGTCCTGAAAGTGGGAGCCAGGGTGTGGCTATCTCTCCTGGTCCACAGAGAGCAGATGATGTTGCATAAGGGCAAAGGAAAGAGAGAAAGACTCCAAGCCCTGCTCCATCCTTGACCCAGCTGGATTTGGGAGTGAGAAGCCCCTGACTGAGGGCAAAGGGTGTGTGTCCTTAGAGAGCCTTGGGAGAGAGGGAGCTCTGCAAAAAGGTTGATGATGGAGGGTTTGTTTGCTCCAGAAGGGGGCTCCTAAAGGTACAGTGAGAAAACTTGGAGTCAGCCATAGAGGAAGAGCCAGAAAGGAGATGATTTCCTAAATAGGAGAGAACGAGAGAGGGGGAGATGTTGGGTGGTCAGGGGCTTTCTTTTGGAATGGTGACCAAAGATTATAGGGATGAGATCAGCTAGGGTTATTTATGGCTCCTGATTTATGTTTCCAGCTTCTGTGTAAGTAAATGATCTGGGCCCTGGAAGAGGGTAGAGAATCCCACTCTGAATTCCTGGTCCATGAAACCCGCGTGGGTGAGCTGGGGCCTGGAGAAGAACTGAAAATCAGAAAAAGGCCTGGGTCATGGCGTATCAGCTTTCTAGGGCTGTGGCCTGGCTGCCTCAGGGTCAGCTGGCAGTGCCTCAGTGGATACCACGTTTTGGTCCTAGTGTTGTCTCTTAGGTTAGAGGGGAGCCTGGCAACGAATATTGACTCACCCAGAGAAGGAGCAACTACCAGGGAGGGATGGGGTCCCTGTCACTGCAGGTGCTCAAGACTGTCTGCAAGTCTGGGAATTATAAAGAAGGGATATAGATGACCTTAAGGACCTTTCCAAACTTGGGGCTCTAGGGGACCGTGATCTGTGAGTCAATAGGAAATGTAGGGTGGAAGAAGTCAGGCCCGGATACTGGGGAAACAGAAGTGGGGACCTAGGCCAGTAGTCTGAGCACCAGGTCAGGCCCCAGAGAGGCAAAGGTGAATGGATCCTGGACAGCTACTCTCAGGCAGCTTCCAGTTATCTCCCAGGACCAGAGCTGGCAAGAGCGGTGGAATGGGCAGGGTATGGTCAGTATTCTGGACAGAGACTGGAGACAGATTGGCCATATGCCTGGGAAACAGATTAATAGGGAACAGGCAGGTCTTCTGGTGAGAACTAAGGCAACTTACTATCTCCTGGAGAAGGGTGGGGAGGTGACTGACAAGAGGTCCATTCACTCATTCTTTCATCCATTTGTAATTGCTTTCTTTTTCTTTTCTTTCTTTCTTTCTTTTTTTTTTTACACAGCCTTGGAACATCTATCTTTTATTGAAACCTGTTACATAGCAAGTCAAACTCACAGAGGTTTATTTAGCTCGGCAGATAAGATATAAAGTAGTTTCTTTCTTAAAAAACATAACTTAAATATTAATAAAGATCATTCCAAATTATATATTTTTTCCTCACAACCCTGAAATTTCATCCCAAATGGAGCCACAATATTAGATATTGATTAGATCCCTTTCAAAGCCTAGTCCATTCATCTAAATATTTAAACATCTTTCATTAGCACAGTATGTCTTGCTATCAATGTAATGCATGTAAATAGGAACAAATCAAATAAGAGAGAAGGGTGAAAGGAAACTATTTCTAATGTCATCTCTTCCTAGTCCTGCTCTCACTCTCCAGAGGCAACTTCTTTTAAACATTTCCATTTTTAGTACTTTTGGTGGCTACCTCCATAACTTTAAATAGCATGTATACATATTCTTATTTCTTGATTCATCATCTGTAGAAAATTTATTGACCCCTTACGATGGAAAATAAGAAATTGCTTCACGTATATGCCTCTCCTGCTTTTCTTCATTCTCATAAAGTTTTATAGTTTTCTCATAATTATTTTTCAGTTCTTCTGTTGTTTACATTTATAACTTTACACTGTGTGATTATGCCTTGATTCTGCATTTCCTCAATCTCAGGGTAATGGAGTATGGCAGCCAGTTTTGGTCTGTTTCCCATACTTCCCACCCTTCTTTTTTCTGGGGGAAGAACTCTTCCTTTCTCTCCCATGGGTGAGCCAGCATGCTCCTGACTGGCTAATCTGTGCAGTGCATCTCTGTAGTCATGGCAACGGTCTGAACACAGGCCATGTTTCCCAACCCAAGCCATTAAGCATCCTTCCCAGAACTTTCACTACTAAAACTGCTCTCTTTTTCTCTGAGATTACCTCTAGGAGAGAATGGAACCTTTGCTCTTGTAGGGTCTCTCTGAGCCACCATATACATATATGTGGAGAGAGCCTGCCTGAGATGATTGCCCACAGGCCAGTAATGGCAAGAGAGGGAGCTAATGAGAGAGAGATGGAGTTCTGATGCTGGAAAAGGCTGCTGGATCTGTCTCACCTGAGGCTTAGTTCACCTCTCGACCTTCACAGCTATATAGGCCTGAACATTTCATTATTAGCTTCAACTAACTGTATTAGCTTTCTGACTAATACAGGGCTAACCATGGCATATTGAATACCCCATTGCATATAAGATGAAAATCAATGACTATGCTTGCTGTATTATTTTCCTACAGCTGTTGTAACAAATTACCACAAACTGAGTGGTTTAAAACAATCACAAATCTATAGTTATGGAGATCAGAAGTCCAAAATGGGTCTGAGTGGGTTAAAATCGAGGTGTCTGCAGGACTGTGTTCCTTCTGGAGGTTCTAGTACAGAATCTGTTTTCTTGCTCCTTTTAGAGGCTGCTTGCTTTCCTTGGCTTGTGACCTTCCTCCATCCCCATCACTAGCAATAGTGGGTTGAGTCATTCTCACATGGCATCACTCTGACCTCCTCTTTTGCCTCCCTCTTCCCCATTTAAGGATCCTCGGAATTACATTGGACCCACATGGATTATCCAGGATACTCTTGCTATTTTAAAGTCAGTTTATTAGCAACCTAATTTCATCTTACACCTCAATTTCCCTTTGCTATTATGATGTTTTTTTCTGACACTGTTTCTGATGCCCAATTATGTGGTGTCTTTTCCAACACCAATCAATTCTCTTATTCTCTAACATCAATACCAAATATCTAATTCTCTCATACAAACTGGGTGTCCTACAATTCAATTCAATTCTGACACCAACTATCTGGAGTTAATATCAGACCCCACAGATTAAGAACTCAGTCCCACAAGACTGCCATTACTTCAGAAACCAGTCAAAAATACCAGCTCCTCAGGTTACCCACATGTCTGTCCAATTTGGCTATAAATTTGGGGGTCCCTACCCACCTGCAAGCTTGATAATTTCCTAGAACAGCTCATAGAACTCAGGAAATGTGCTCTGCTTACTATTAAAGTTTATTATAAAGAAGACAGATGAATAGGCAGGTGAAGAGGTACACAGGGCCACACCTGAAAGGGTCCTGAGCTGAAAGGGGTCCTGAAAGTGTCCATGAGTTGGAATGCAGCCTCCACCTTCTCAGAACATTGATGTGTTCACCAATTTGGAAACTCTCAAAACATCTTTGTTTAGGTGTTTTTTTTTGGAGGTTTCATTAAGTAGGCATGACTAATTACATCTTTGATCACAGGTGATTGAATTCAATCTCCGGGTCTTCCCCACTCCCACGAAAGTTTCAACTTTCTAATCACATTGGTTCCTCTGGTAACCAGCCCCATCCTGAAGCTATCTGGGGTCCCTCCGAAAGTCACTTCGGAGGGAACAAACTCAGGTAAGGTTGAAAGGGGTATGTTATGAGTAATAAAAGATACTCCTACAATCCCTACCATTTAGGAAATTCTGAAGATTTTTAGAGGTTCTATGTGAGGAACCAGGGAAAAGATCAATATATTTTTAAAATTACATGACAGTCATGTTATCTATGTATTCACAGGTTCCAGGGATTAAGACATGGATTTTAATACAAATCTTAAAATAAAATAGAATAAAATAAAGTAAAAAGACATAGGGTGGCTAAGTGGAGAAGAAAACAAGACCCATACATATTATGCTTACAAGAGACCCACTTCAGCTTGAAAAACACACACAGATTGACAGTAAAAAGATGAAAAAAGGTATTTCATGCAAATGGAAATGAAAAAAAAATAGAGTAGCAGTATTTATATTAGACAAAATAGACTTTAAAACAAAGACTATAACAAGAGACAAAGAAGAACATTACATAATGATGAAAGGATTAATCCAACAAGAGGCTGTAATCCTTGTAAACATTTACATACCCAACATGGGAGCATGTAATATATAAAGCAAATATTGATGGACATAAAGGGAGAGATAAACAATGATACAGACATAGTAGGGGATTTTTAACACCCATCAACATCAATGGATAGATTACCTAGACAGAAAATCAACAAGGAAACTGTGTTCTGAAATGACACATTAGAGCAGATGGATAATTGACATTTTTAGAACACTTCACCCCAAGCAGCAGAATATATATTCTTTTCAAGTGCACATGGAACATTTTCCAGGATAGACCACATGTTAAGGCACAAAACAAGTCTCAAAAAACTGATGAAGATTGAAATCATATCAAACATCTTCTCCTATCACAATGGTATGAAATCATATGGTTCTCTACTTTTTCTATCTGACTTATTTCGCTTAGCATTATAATCTCAAGATCCATCCATATTGTCACTGATAAGTGGTATATAAAACTGAAAACAACCAAAGAACAAGACAAACAAAGGAAGGAACAAAAACTCATAGGCATAGACAATAGTTTAGGGGTTAGCAGAGGGTAAGGCGGGAGGGGGCCTTTAGAAGAGGGTAAACAGGATCTAATATATGATGATGGAGAGAGAACTGACTCTGGGTGGTGAACACACAAAATGAGACATAGATAATATATTACAGAATTATACACTTGAAATCTTTGTAACTTTACTAACAATCGTCACTCCAATAAACTTTAATTTTAAAACAAACAACCAAACAAATAATGGTATGAAACTTGAAATTAATTATAAGGAGGAAACTGGAAAACACAGAAACACACAGAGACTAAATCACATATTAGTAATCAGTGAATGGCTTAACAATGTGATCAATGAAGAAATCAAAAGGTATGTTGAGACAAATGAGAATGAAAACACAATGAACCAAAAATCTGTGCAGCACAGCCAAAGCATTTCTAAGAGGGAAATTCATAGCAATGCTGACCTGCCTCAAGAAACAAGTTAAGTATCAAATAACCAACCTAAACCTAAAGGAACTAGAAAAATAAGAACAAAGTACAAAGTGAGTATAAGAAAGAAAATAATAAAGATCAGAGCAGAAGTAAAAGAAATATAGTCTAAAAATACAATACAAAAGATCAATGAAACCAAGAGCTGTTTGTTTGAAAATATAAAAATATTTGATAAACCTTTAACGAGACTCATTAAGAAAAAAAGAGAAAGGACCCAAATAAATAAAATTAGAAATGAAAGGCAATGTGACAACTGACACCATAGAAACACAAAGGATTATAAGAAAATACTACGAACAATCATATGCCAACAAATTTAACAATGTGGAAGAAATGGATAAATTCCTAGAAACGTACAATTATCCCTAAAACTGAATCAAGAAAAAACAGAAAATCTAAACAGACTGATAACAACTAATGAAATCAAATGAATAACCAAAATAACTCCTAAGAGGAGCAGATGAGTGGCTCAGTTGATTAGAGGGTGAGCTCTGGGCAACGGGGCTGCCTGTTCGATTCCCACATGGGCCAGCGAGCTGCACCCTCCACAGCTAGAATGAAGTCAATGAGTTGCCAATCAGCTCCCTTGTGGCCAGATGGCTCAGTTGGTTGGAGTGCAGGCTCTCAACCACAAGATTGCCGGTTCCATTCCTCGACTCCCACAAGGGATGGTTGGCTGCGCCCCCTGCAACTAACAACGGCAACTGGACCTGGAGCTGAGCTGCGTTCTCCACAACTAAGATTGAAAGGACAACAACTTGACTTGGAAAAGTCCTGGAAGTACACACTGTTCCCTAATAAAGTCCTGTCCCTCTTCCCCAATAAAATCTTAAAACAACAATAACAACAACAAAAACTCCTAAGAAACAAAAGTCTTTAATTGGATGGCTTCACAAACAAAGTTTACCAAACATTCAAAGAAGAATTGATATCTATCTTTCTCAAACTATTTCAAAAATTTAAGAGGAGGGAAGTCTCCCAAGCTCATATTATGAGGCCAACATTACCCAATTCCGAGACAAAGACATTAAAAAAAAAAAAGAAAATGATAGGTCAGTATCCCTGATGTAAAAAATCCCAGCGATGCAGAGGGTGCTAAAATATGTATGCACATTTTAAGAAAGGAAAGAAAAACTGTATTAAAATTGTAATAATGTATACTGATAACAAAAGATGAATACAAGTCATTTGTATACATTTTTTTGGCACCCCCGGTATATGAGTTTCAAGTTGTCCTATATTCTCACAAGCAACAAATATCAGGTTTAAAAATTTAAGAAATTAAACACAATGTGGTTTTAACTCACTTTTCCCTAATGACAAATGAGGTTGAGTATCTTTTCATGTGCTGATTTGTCATCTGTATCTCTTTCTGCCCAAATGTTTTTTCATTTTTACTGAGGTTTTCTGTTGTTGAGTTTTGAGATTGATTTTTGTGTTGATCTTGTGTCCTGTAGCTTTGCTGAAATCATTGATTAGTTCTGGGAGTTTTATTTTTTTAATGTCCTTTGGGACTTTTTTATGTAGATAATCATGTCATTTGTTTTGACCATTAAGTATGGTGCTTGTTGTAGCTTTTTGTGTAGATTCTCTTTATCAATTTGAGGTAGCACTCTTTTATTCCTAACTTGTTGAGAGTTTTCTGTTTGTTTGTTTGTTTTGTTTTTAATCATGAGTGGGTGCTGGATTTTGTCAAATGCTTTTTCTGCATTGATTTGTGTGACCATATGATTTGTCCTCTTTAGTCTGTTGATGTGGTGGATAATATTGATGGCTTTTCAAATGTTGAACCAATCTTACATATGTGGAATAAATTCTACTTGTTTGTGGTTTATATTTCTTTTTATACATTATTGGATTGAATTTACTAATGTTTTGTTGAGGATGTTTACATTAAGTTTGTAAGGGATATTAGTCTACTATTTTCATTTTTTTGGTCTTTGTCTGGTTTGTATTTAGGCAATACAGGCTTCATAAAATGGGTTGGAAAGTGTTTCCTCCCATTCTATTTTCTGGGAGAGATTGTGTAAAATGGGTGTTAATACTTCCTTAAATGTTTGATGAAATTCTCAAGGGAAACCATCTAGGCCTGCTTATTTACTTTTCTGGAGCTTTAAAATTATTGATTAAACTTCTTTAATTGTTATAGGGCTATTTTGATGGTCTTTTTCAACGTGGCTTAGTGTTTGCAGTTTCCGGTTTTTGAGGAATTGGTCCATTTGTTCTAAATTTCAAATTTGCAAATGAAAAGTTGTTCATAATATTCCCTCATTATCTTTTAATGCTGTAGGATCTGTACCGATGTCCCTGTTTCATTCCTGATATTTATGATTTGTGTGTCCTCTCTTTTTATTTATTTATTTTTATCTTGCTGAAGATTTATTAATTTTATTGGGTTTTATTTTTTTTGGTGGAAATTAGCTTTTTGTTTCTTAGATTTTCTCTATTGTTTTCATATTTTCAATTTCTGATTTTATTATTTCCTTCTTTCTGCTTGCTTTGGGTTTATTTTTCTATGTTATTGAAGTAGGAATTTAGATTATTGATTTGAGAACTTTCTTATTTTCTAATCTAAGCCGTTAGTGCTATAAACTTCCTTCTCAGCACTCCTTAAGACATGTTTTAATTTATGCCATGTTGAGATGTTGTTTTTTGATATTTTGATATATTGTATTTTTTTGTGTATTAGTTTCAGGTGTACAAAGCTATGTAATAGTTAGACATTTCATCCCTCACAAAGTGATAACCCCCCTCCCTCAATCTATTGCCCCTCTGACATCATATATATCTATTACAATTCCATTGACTCTATTCCCTATGCTGTACTCCATATCCCGTGAATATATATATATATATATATATATATATATATATATATATATATATAAAATTACAGTTGACGTACAATATTATTCAGCTTCAGGTGTGCAGTACAGTGGTGAAGCATCTACACCATCCATGAAGTTGTCTCCCTAATAAGACATGTGCCCATCTGACACTCTACAAAATCTTTACAACATTATTGATTATATTCTCCAAACTGTCTTTCATATCCTCGTGGCAATATTGTAGTTACTAATTTATGCTTTCTTATCCCTTCTCCTTCTTCCTCATCCCCAACCCCTTCCCATCTAGCAACCATCAGTTTTTCCTCTATATCTCTGAGACTATTTCTGTTTATTTTGCCCTTTTATTCAGATTTTATTTAGATTCCACATATAAGTGAGATCATATGGTATTTGTCTTTCTCTTTCTGACTTATTTCAGACATGGAGTATAATGTTCTCTAAGTCCATCCAAAACGTTGCATATGGTAAGATTTCATTCTTCTTTATAGCTGAGTAATACTCCATTGTATAAATGTATCACAGTTTCTTAATCCAATCACCTACCGATGGACATTTTGGTTGTTTCCAAGTCTTGGCTGTTGTAAATAGTGCTGCAATAAACATAGGGGTGCATATCTTTATTTGAATTAGTGTCTTGGATTTCTCTGGATAGATACTTAAGAATGGAACTGCTGGGTCATAAGATACATTGTACTATGTTTTCAAAAATTTTCCTTAAACACTTCCTCTTTGACCTATCTATTATTTAGAAGTTTAATTTCCAAGATTTTCCTGTTGTCTTTGTTTTTGATTTCTAGTTTGATTTCACTGTGGTTAGAGAACTCACTCTGTAAGATTTCAATTCTTTTAAATTTGTTGAGGTTTCTTTTATAGCCCAGAATATGGTCTATGAATATTTGAGGGACACATCAAAAAAAGTTTATTCTGTTGTTGTTGGATGGATTGTTCTATATATGTCAATTAAATCCTGTCAGTTGATTGTGTTGTTCAGATTTTCTATATCCTTGCTGATTTTCTGAGGTTCTGAGTGAGATGTTGAAATCCTAAACTATAATTTTGGATTTATATACTTCTTCTTTTACCTTCATCAGGTTTTGCCTCATGTATTTGAGGCTCTGTTGTTTAGTGTGTACACATTTAGGATTGTTATGTTTTGATGCCTTTATCATTATGTAATGTCCTTCCTCTTTCTAGTAGTTTTCCTTGTTCTAAAGTTTATGTTATCGATATTAATATAACCACATCTAATTTTTTTAAATTAATGTTTGTATTGTGTACCCTTTCCCATCATTTTACTTGCAACCAACCTCTGTCATTGACTTTTAAGTGAGATTTTTTTAAGTGAGAATTCTATCTTGATTTATTTATCATGTTTAAGAGTGTATCCTTTTGTATCATTTTCATAGTAGTTGCTCTGGACATTCCAATACACACATGTGTCTTATCAAAGTCTAATAGTATGAACATTTTATCACTTTAAGTGAAGTGTTGAAACCTTGCATGTTTGCATCCTCTGTCATGCCTGTTGAGTGTGTGAAGAGAGCCTCTCCCACCTCTTCTGAAATCCTCAATAATATATTTGGCACTGCAGTTTCTTCCACTTTACTTTTTCCCTCCACACTCTCCCATGAACATTCTATCTTCCAGAAATGTGTGGGACTCTCTCATTCATTAATGGCCCTCTTCTCCTTTTGCTTCTGCCTTATAGATTTTTTTTATTTTAAATTTACAAGCTTAACTTTCAGTGATGTCTTCAGAAAAACAGGAGTTGAAGGAATAAAGGCATGGGAAACTCAAGGGGCTCTTTAAAGGCATACAATGGATGAGTCTGGACTTTGTTCTGGGCAGACCTGTTGAACCCTGAGTTAACACTGCTCAGTCACTTTCCATGTAGCCTGGGTGAGGGTGTGATCACTCTGAGCCCCAGCGTCCTCCTGGGCGACACACAGTGTCACTGGGAGGATAAGTGAAATGGCATGTGCGAGGAGTCTGGTTCAGTGCCTGACACAGAGTGGGTGCCCAATAAATGGCTCTTGCTATCTGTATGACTGCACCATGGTCCAGAATTGAGTGCTGGGAGGGTGCAGCACATCCGTCTGGAGTAACCACAGGTCTCTTTCACTGACATCTCCTGAAACAGGTTTGACTGAGCCACCTTTGGCAGCAAGGAATGTCCCAGGAAAGGAGGTGTGTCCACCTTGGAGAGGACAGCTTCCTGGTGGCTGAGCTGAGATTAAGAGAATGGGTCAGGGACATTTTAAGAAAGTAATTGGCCACTACACTCTATGTTTTGGAGGCTACACCACCCCGCTATAAACAGAAAAACAACCCCATCCAACACCATTACATGAAATTTATATATAACTACATGTTATATATATATACATAATTAATATAAAACCACAAGTTCACTAGTTGACATGTTACTGACTGTAGTAGGCATTTAATTAATTGTAGGTATGTAATTAAAATGCTTACATATTGTAAGGCATTTCATAAATGAGACATTTGAAAAAAAAAGATTTTATTGGGGAAGGGGAACAGGACTCCATTGAGGAACAGTGTGTACTTCCAGGACTTTTTCCAAGTCAAGTTGTTGTCCTTTCAATCCCAGTTGTGGAGGGCGCAGCCCAGCTCCAGGTTCAGCTGCCACTGCTAGTTGCAGGGGGCACAACCCACCATCCCTTGTGGGAGTCGAACCAGCAACCTTGTGGTTGAGAGCCCACTGACCCATGTGGGAATCAAACCGGCAGCCTTTGGTGTTAGGAGCACGGAGCTCCAACCGCCTGAGCCACCGGCCCGGCCCAAATAAGACATTTTTGTAGTGTTATTTCAGACATGGTTTTTCATGTCTCAAACAATCTTACAGCCCACAGCCAGAGTCCAAGTTCACAGGGCATCCATGGCCTGGGCACCTCCCCCTCCATCCTAGCAGGGGTTGGTCTGTGCCAGGGGTTATTTCTCTTCTGAACGTGAGGTCCAGGTATGAGATCAGGATGGAAGGGATATAACTATTGTTATTGCTGTTTTACTATTGCTAGTACTAGAAATACACATAAACTTCTGTGTGGTGGGCATTGGAGATTAAACATGAATGACAGGCAAAGTCCCTCTCTTATGAAGCTCACATTCTAGAGGGGGAGACAGACACCCTTTCCCCCTAATAAACAGACAATGAGTACAAAATGCAGTAATTTCCCTGAAGAGAAAAACCAAGGAACAGAGAGAAAATAATGGTGACAAGAGTGGGTTAGACTTTAGGAACGGAAATGAAGAGTGGTCTCTTCGAAGGAGTGAGGAGGAGGAAGCTGAGTCTCAGAAAACTGGTTATTTACCCCAAGGCCACCTCCTGGTCATGGAAGGTAGTGGGCTGTCTCTCTCTGCTGTGGGCTGTCCTTCCTCATTATGTAAATCTGTTGGGACCAGGCTATGAGCCAGGGTAGGAACTCCGGTACTGAAGGTGTGTGTCCTCAATAGAGAAGATTAAGGAGCCCCAGGAAGGCCAGAGCCTGAACTTTCTGGGCTCAGCCTTCAAAGAAGTGACTCAGAGTCCAGCATCCTCTCCCCCACCCCATTACTCAGGACTTTTCCTGGCTCTAATCTGGTGGGCTCAAGAGTGAGACCTTCCCTTTGCAAAATGATGACAGATGAGAAATCAGATTTTAAAGGAGAACTTGGAGAACACCATCCTTATTTTATGAAGGAGGAAACAGGTCCAGAGAGGGTGACCAAGGTCACACAGTTGACTTGGAGTAGTGTCCCAAGGGGTCCCCCAATGTTCTTTTCACTGCTGCAGTTATATTCCTAGGGAACTTACAGGGACCCAAAGGAATGCATCACTAATACTGTAATTTCATGGAATGTTTTTCACCTACTCATTTTGATTATATGATCCTGCATGCACACGTGTTCATGTACACACACACACACACACACACACACACACACACACACACACCTGATTTCTCAAACTTTTGGAGCTAGTGAAGAATGTAGCCAGATAATAACTAAGATAATATCTGCTGGCTTTTTTTTTCTCGTGCATTTGCAGAAAAAACAAAACAAAAAACATTCCTCCAAGCCCACAGCTGCAGACATCTTCCTGAGCAGTGATCAGTCTTTTGTCATGCTGTGGAGGACAGGATGATCTGTGACTCAGGAATCTGCTTAGTTGATAACTCAATTCTGCAGCTGGGCCAAATTTGTAAGCAGTGATAGCACACCCCACGGAAACCCAGAATCCAATTAGGACTAGGGCTGCATCCTTTCTCATTCTTTACCCTGCCTTCTACCACCCCTGGCCATCCATCTTTCTTAGCTGAAGGCTCCCTGAGGTCTGCACGGCAAACTTCTGACCCTCCCACGGGGGGTCTGAGCTGCTTTCCTGATCCTTACAGCAGCCATAGCTATTGAAATCAAAGCTTGAGTGGGGAGGCTCTTCTTGGTCCCTGGAATTGGGGCACTCAGGACAATGCCAGGCTTTCAGTGAATGAAAGCATTTCATTACCTCACTCCCTCCTAGTCTTGTAGGTCCTGGGTATTTTCAAAGTTCACCTAGACAGACAGCCACTCGCATGAAGCTGCATGGATTGCTCATTGGCAACAAATGTTGAAGCAGAGATTGTTAGAAAATCAGACATGAGGATTTTAACAATACAGAGAGCAGACCCCAAAGAGGTTGAGTCAGCTTCATTCATGCAAAAATGCAAATGTACTATTAGATAAGGGCTACATGGCTTGGCATCAAGCCATAAGACCAGAAGTTTCTGGATTTTTCTGAGATTCATACGCACCTCCAAAATTCTAGGACTACTGAAGATTTTTTTCACTGGAAATCTCTGATGGACAACATTTGTTCCATGGACTCAGCCTCCTCATTTTATGAGGACTTCTTTTGTTCTACTACATTTCCCCTTCAATTCAGCCTTCTCATTTTATGAACTATTTAGATAAGGAACAGCACATAATCTTTCAACTTGCATTTCTGCTCCAATATACTGATGTTCGCGGCTCTAAAAATTGGGTCTAGAAGGACTCTGAGTCCTAACTGGGCACAGAGGGGAAGAATGCCATGTTTAATTAGCAAGCCCTCCACTGTGCCAGAGGGTGAGAGGTGGCTTATGTGTCACATGATTGGCTTTCTTTGCACTGAACCATTCTAAACTCTGAGAGGGGTCCTGATAAAGAAGATAAATGGATCTGGCCCGTAAGTTTTATTTTGTTTTCAGTGTAGCAGGGATGATGAGCCGGCCAGTGCTCCCAGATCAGTGGACGGCACCCTGACAGAGGCAGATGCAAGCATCAGTATGCCATGCTGTCCAAGCCCATGGGGTTTAGTGCTGGGCATTCCTCACTACAAATCTTGCTTCTGACATGTAACTGCTGGGTGTCAGTAGACTCGTCATCTAAATGCTCAGAGCCACAGTATCCTTATCTGTAAAATGAAGATAATACTTATCTCACAAGGTAGTGTGCACGTTAAATGATATCAGATTTTGGAGCACTATGTGCTTACCTTATAGTAATGATTACTATTATCATTACCATTGGTGTTGAAACACAGACAGGCCTCTGAACTTTGTCTTGGGTACAGAGAAGTCTTCACAGAGAGGCCCTCTTTGAATTGCAGGGGGTATACAGACAGCTTTCACTGGAAGAAGACAGAGGCCATTCAACACAGAGGAGAACATTCTTCCCCCTTGGTTAGGGAAAACTAAACTATGGAATAGAAAAAAATATTAGGGTCAAAATTCAAAACAACTTTCCTGAAATAAAGGAAGACAAATTTACTGACTGAAAGGTAAATTCATACAAAGTAATGAACACTGAGACAGATCCTAATAAATGAACGTTTAACTTCAAAGAAAAAAGTTCTAATTATCCAGTGAAAACCACCTCTCTAAAAATCCAAGTAAAACAAGCAAAACAAAACAACTCCCCCCAAAAAAAAAAATCACAAAAAACTTAAACCAAGGGAAGCACTTCCAGAATGGCAGAATAAGGACTTCTGAAATATGCTCCTCCATAAAAGCAATGAGAACGCTTGTGAAAATTGTCAAAATCAACTTTTTCAGAGCCCTGGAAATTAACCAAAGGCTTTCAACAATCAGAGCCTCATCATTTATTCAAGAAAATGGCTGAATCATGGTAAGAGCAGCAAGTTTTATTGTGTTTTAACTTGCCTTATTCCCATCCTCCTCTCAAGCCCCCTGGTAGACTTGAAAAGCAAAGATCTCAAAGCCCTGGTAGTTGTGAAAACCAGCATCCTGGAAACCGATGGAGAGGCTTACTAAAAGAAAAAAAACTGGGAGATGATGTCATAGAAATGGCGGCGTGAGGTGAGCCTCTTGAAATCTCCCCTGGAATTTACAACAAATTGAACAACTATAACTCCACAATTGACTCCCTGCACAGCAGACAGGCAAGGCTAAGAGACACAACTGAAATCATCTAAAGGTGGGCAAATTGCATGAGTGGGGGAGGAGGGAAGTGGGAAGTGCAGAGACACGGGGTCGCTCAGGTGCAGGAGCAGACCAGAGCTCAGAGCTCCGAGCTCCCTGCATTCTGGAGCTACCATAGCCATGGGGGAGGGAAGAACTATGGCTGCTAGTGCTCCGCTTATGTCCCACCGCCCCGCCTGAGGGATCAGCATAGAACATGGCTGAATCCAACACTCACGGCAGAGACCTCGGAGCAAAGACTGAAGGAAGAAGGGTGAAAACAGTGGTTTAAGCCTTCACTGCTGAGCAGAGGACAGAAGGCTTAGGCACTGTGGGGACAGAGCCCCAGAGAGCAGTTTCCAGGCTCTTGGCCTCACGTGGAAAGGTGCTGGCTCGGGTAGTAGATGGCCATCAGCTGTGGCTAGTTGGCCATCAGCTGTAGCCGGTTGGCCTGTTGGCCACTGATATAACTGCCACAGCTGTAGTGGAGAGAGAGTCATCGGTTGGTTGGCAGAAAAGCGGACAGCAGGTCGCACGTTGTGTGAATGCAGCCTCCAGTGAGACTATAGTGGTATGACTCCCCTACCTATGTCTCCGTGGGTGTTCCTTTTTGGCCTCACCATGTCCTGTGTCCTTGTGTGGGGAGCGGGAGCTGAGACCCCCCCGTATGACACCCCGCATGACAGGCACAGAGCCTAGCTGCCCCCTCCCCAACCTCCCAGAGCTCACCTCACCCCCACCCACCCAGTGCTAGAAGTGGAACAGTAGCAGTGTCAGATTAAAAGAACAGAATATTTGCAGTTCTGAAAACTGAGGCCCACAGCCACGGACTTGCAGCCCAACTAGTTCTGGCAAAAGGGAGGAAACCCTGGGTACAGGACTGGATGTGGTTGTGGTTGCTGCCATTGCTCTGGGCCAGCTCTCACAACCCACACTGGCCCTGCCCCCACTTATCTAGGCAGATCCCTGCAGGGGTAAACAGAACCACTGAAACACACAGGCCCTGAATCTTGTGCAGAGCTTCAAACTTCAGAAGCTCTCTCCGTCCCCTAAGGGAGGTGGTGCCCTGAGACTCAGGCGACCTGCTCACAGAGGAGAAGCCCACCTTCCAGGGAATCTCCCCATTGTGTGAGAAGCCAGAAGAGTGCAGAGAAAATATAACATTACAGCATGAGAGAGAATTAAAAGCTGCAGTTGGAAAGAAAATAAAGCATTCTACCAACACCTACTAGAAAGAAAAGGAAAGACCTCTTCCTACCAACCTGTTGCAAAACCCACTCCTGTAGATGCCTACGAAGAGAAATAATAATTCACTAATAGCCATGAATAACCAAGGTAACAAGGCAGCTCAGAAAGAAAATTAAAAGTCCCCAGAAAATGAACTTAAAGACATGGAAATATGTGACTTAAATGACAGAGAATTCAAGATTGCACTTCTGAAAAAACTCAACAAGATGGAAGAAAACACAGACAGACAGTTTAATGAACTCAGAAACACTCAAAGAACAAAATGAACATTTTACCAAAGAGATTGAAATTTAAAAAAAGAACCAAATAGAACTTATGGAGATTAAGAACTCAGTAAAAGAAATGAAGAATGAAATATCCAGCTTAGGTAATAGAGCTGACCAGATGGAAGAAAGAATGAGTCACATCAAAGACAGATATCTGGAAATGACAGAGATTGAAGAACAGAGAGACTTGAGAGTTAAAAGTAATGAAAGAACTCTACAAGAAGTTTCTGACTCCATCAGAAAGAGCAATATAAGAATAATGAGCATACCAGAAGAAGACAGGGAGAAGGGAACAGAGAGTATATTCAAACAAATAGTCGACGAGAACTTCCCAAACTTGTAGAAAGAACTGGATCCTCGAATCTGTGAAGCAAATAGAACAGCTAATTACCTCAACCCTAACAGGCCTTCTCCAAGGCACATTGTATGGAAGTTGTCAAAAATCAATGACAAAAAAAAAAAAATCCTCAAGGCAGCCAGGGAAAATAAGACGGTAACCTACAAAGGAAAGCCCATAGGTTATCATCAGATTTTTTCAGCAGAAAGTTTACAAGCCAGGAAGGAGTGGACTCAAATATTCAAACTATTGGAAGAGAGAAATTATGAGCCAAGAATAATATATCCAGCAAAGATATCCTTTAGATATGAAGGAGGAATAAAGACCTTTCCAGACATACAGAAGCTGAGGGAATTTTCTAACACACGAACTGCACTACAAGACATACTGAAGGAGACTATTTGACTAGCACAAATAGGGATAATTTGTGGCAACCAAAACATAAAAGTGGGGAGAGTAAATGTCTGAACGGGCATAAGAGAATGGAGAAAGTAAGCATGCTGAAGAAAAAAGAATACTCTAATTATGAAACTTTCTTTTACATAAACTTAATGGTAACCACTCAAAAAAAATTTAGAACTGAATTATATAGCATGAAAAAAGAAGAAATAGAGGGAAAAACCATAGAGTACCACCACATTGAAATAATAGACAGCAAAAAAAGAAAAAAAAGGCAAAGAAACAATGCAGACACCATCCTACCAGAAAACCAGAGCTAGAATGATAGAAAATTCTTATATATTAATAATCACCCTCAATGTAAATAAACTGAACTCACCAATAAAAAGGCACATAGTAGCAGATTGGATCAAAAACTAAACCCAATCATATGCTGCCTCCAAGAGACATATCTCAGCTACAAGGACAAGCATAGACTCAAAGGGAAAGGGTGGAAATTGATACACCACGCAAATGGTATCCAGAGAAAATCAGGTGTATCCATACTGATATCAGGTAAAAGAGACTTCAGGATAAAAAAGGTAACAAGAGAGAAAGATGGACATTTCATAATGATAAAGGGGACCATACAACAAGAAGACATAACAGTCATCAATATTTATGCCCCCAATCAGGGAGCACTGAAATATACCAAGCAACTACTAACAGAACTAAAGGGAGAAATTGACCAAAGCACAATTATACGAGGGGACCTAAATACATCACTGACAGCTATGGATAGATCATCCACACAGAAAATAAAGAAATATCAGCCCTAAATGACACATTAGATGAAATGGACATAATTGACATTTAAGCACGTCATCCTAGAACATCAGACTATACATTCTTTTCTTTTTCTTTCTTTCTTTCTTTTTTTAAGTTAAAGTTTATTGGGGTGACAATTGTTAGTAAAGTTATATAGATTTCAGGTGTACAATTCTGTATTACATCATCTATAAATCACATTGTATGTTCACCACCCAGAGTCAGTTCTCCTTCCATCACCATATATTTGATCCCCTTTACCCTCATCTACCATGCCCCTCACCACTTACCCTCTGGTAACTACTAAACTATTGTCTGTCTATGAATTTTTGTTTCTCATTTGTTTGTCTTGTTCTTTTGTTGTTTTTGGGTCATATACAACATACCAGTGAAAATCATATGGTTCTCTGCTTTTTCTGTCTGACTTATTTTGCTTAGTATTATAATCTCAAGATCCATCCATGTTGTCACAAATGGTCCTATTTCATCTTTTCTTACCTCCGAATAGTATTCCATTGTGCATATATACCAAAACTTCTTTATCCATTCATCTACTGAAGGACATTTTGGTTGTTTCCATGTCTTGGCCACAGAAAATGAAGCTGCAATGAACATTGGAGCACACGTGACTTTATGGATAAATGTTTTCAGATTTTTTTGGATAGATACCCAGGAGAGGGATTGCTGGGTCATACGGTAATTCTATTTGTAATTTTTTGAGGAACCTCCACACTGCCTTCCATAGTGGCTGCACCAGTCTGCATTCCCACCAACAGTGTATGAGGGTTCCTTTTTCTCCATAGCCTCTCCAACACTTGTTACTATTTGTCTTGTTGATGATAGCCATTCTAACTGGGTTGAGGTGATATCTCTTTGTGGTTTTTGTTTGCCTTTCTCTGATGATTAGTGATGTTGAGAGCTTTTTCATATGTCTATTTGCCATTTGTATGTCCTCTTTGGAGAAATGTATCTTCAGGTCCTCTGCCCATTTTTCAATTGGGTTGTTTGTCGTTTTGTTGTTGAGTTGCATGAGTTTCTTGTATATTTTGGATATTAGCCCCTATCCGAGGCACTGTTTGCAAAAATCTTTTCCCATTCAGTTGCTTGACTCTTTATTTTGTCGATGGTTTCTTTTGCTGTGCAGAGCTTTTAAGTTAGATATAGTTCCATTCATTTATTTGAGCTTTTACTTCCCTTACCTTTGGAGTCAAATTCACAAAATGCTCTTTGAACCCAAGGTCCATAAGTTTAGTACCTATGTTTTTTTCTATGCAGTTTATTTTTTCAGGTCTTAAGCTTAGGTCTTTGATCCATTTTTAATTAATTTTGATACATGGTGACAGATAGCAGTCCAGTTTCATTCTTTTGCATGTGGCTTTCCAATTCTGCCAGCACCATTTATTGAAGAGGCTGTCTTTTCTCCATTGTATGTTTTTTTGCTTCTTTGTCAAAAATTATCTGTCCATATTTATTTGGTTTTATTTCTGCGTTCTCAATTCTATTCCATTGGTCTACGTGTCTGTTTCTCTGTCAATACCATGCTGTTTTGATAATTGTTGCCCTATAGTACAAGCTAATGCCAGGGAGTGTGATACCTCCAGCATTGTTCTTTTTTCTTAAGATTGCTTTCGCTATTCGGGGTCTTTTGTGGTTCCAAACAAATCTGATGATTTTTTTTTCTATCTCTTTAAAAAATGCCATTGGGATTTTGATGGGGATTGCATTAAATCTGTGTATTGCTTTGGGTAACATGGCCATTTTAACTATGTTGATTCTTCCAATCCATGAGCATGGAATGTCTTTCAATTTCTTTGTGTCTTCTTCAATTTCTTTAAAAAATGTCTTACAGTTCAGCATATAGGTCTTTCACATCCTTGGTTAGGTTTATTCCTAGGTATTTTATTTTTTTTGCTGCAATTGCAAAAGGAAATTTTTTCTTTTTCTGAGGTTTCATTGTTAGTTTATAGGAATGCAATGGACTTTTGCACGTTGATTTTGTAGCCGGCCACATTACTGTATTCGTTGATTGTTTCTAATAGCTTTTTGGTGGAGTCTTTACGGTTTTCTATATATAGCATCATGTCATCTGCAAAGAGTGACAATTTAACTTCTTCATTCCCAATTTAGATGCCTTTTATTTCTTTCTCTTGCCTGATCGCTCTGGCAAGGACTTCCAACACTATGTTGAAAAGCAGAGATGATAGGGGACAGCCCTGTCGTATTCCTGAACGTAGAGCAAAGGGCTTCAGTTTTTCACCATTAATTATGAGATTAGCTGAGGTTTTGTCATATATGGCCTTTATTATGTTAAGATATTTTCCTTCTATACCTATTTTATGAAGTGTTTTAATCATAAATGGGTGTTGTATCTTGTCAAATGCTTTTTCTGCATCAATTGATATAATCATACGATTTTTGTCCTTTATTTTGTTTATGTGATGTATCACATTGATGGATTTGCGTATGTTGAACCATCCTTGTGCCCCTGGGATGAATCCCACTTGGTCGTGATGAATAATCTTTTTAAAACTTTGTTGCATTCGATTTGCTAGAATTTTTAGGATTTTTGCATCTGTATTCATCAGAGATATTGGTCTGTAGTTTTCTTTTTTTTGTTGTCTTTACCAGGTTTTGGTATTAGGGTAATGTTGACCTCATAAAATGAGTTAGGGAGTACTGTCTCTTCTTCAATTTTTTGGAAGAGTTTGAGCAGGATTGGTAATAGATGCTCTTTGAAGTTTTGGTAGAATGCACTAGTGAAGCCATCTGGTTCCGGACTTTTGGTTTTGGATGACTGATTCAATTTCGTTACTGGTGATCGGTCTGTTTAGATTTTCCAGTTCTTCATGGTTCAGCCTAGGAAGGCTATATGTTTCTAAGAACTTGTCCATTTCTTCTAGGTTATTGAATTTGGTGGCATATAGTCCTTCATAGTATTCTTGGATGATCCTTTGTATTTCTGTGGCATCTGTTATAACTTTCCCTCTTTCATTTCTGATTTTGTTTATTAGTGTCTTCTCTCTTTTTTATCTTAGTGAGTTTAGCCAAGCGTTTGTCAATTTTGTTAATCTTTTCAAAGAATCAGCTCTTTGTCACATTAATTTTTTCTATTGTCCTTTTTTTCTCTATTTCATTTAGTTCTGCTCTGATGTTTATTATTTCCTTTCTTCTGCTAACCCTGGGTTTCATTGGTTCTTCTTTTTCTAGTTCTCTAGGGTGTAACGCGAGGTTATTTATTTGGGATTTTTCTTGTTTCTTGAGATAGGCCTGTAATGATATAAATTTCCCTCTTAAAACTACTTTCGCTGCATCCTGAAAATTTTGGTAGGATGTATTTTCATTCTCATATGTTTCTATTATACATTCTTTTCTAGTGTACATGGAACATTCTCAAGGATAGACCAAATATTGGGACATAAAAGTAGCCTCAGCAAATTTAAAAAGACTGAAATCATACCAAGCATATTCTCTGATCACAAGGCTTTGAAATGGGATACCAACTGCAAAAAGAAAGCAGTAAAACCACAAATATATGGAGATTAAACAACATACTTTTAAAGAATGACCGAGTCAAAAAAGAAACAAGAGAGATCAAAAGATACATAGAAACAAATGAGAATGAAAATACATCCTACCAAAATTTTTGGGATGCAGCGAAATAAGTTTTAAGAGGGAAATTTATATCATTACAGGCCTATCTCAAGAAACAGGAAAAATCCCAAATAAATAACCTCATGTTACACCTTAAAGAACTAGAAGAACAAATGAAACCCAAGGTCAGCAGAAGAAAAGAAATAATAAAAATCAGAGCAGAACTAAATGAAACAGGGAACAAAAAGACAATAAAAAAAATTAATGTAACAAAGAGCTGGTTCTTTGAAAACTTTAACAAAATTGACAAACCCTTGGCTAGACTCATTAAGATAAAAAGAGAAAAGTCAATAATAAACAAAATCAGAAATGAAAGGGGAAGTGAACACAGATGCCACAGAAAAACAAAGGATCATCCAAGAATACTATGAAGGACTATATGCCACCAAATTCAACAACCTAGAAGAAATGGACAAGTTCTTAGAAACATATAGACTTCCAAGGCTGAACCATGAAGAACTGGAAGAATCTAAACAGACCGATCACCAGTAACGAAATTGAATCAGTCATCCAAAACCTTCCCAAAAGCAAAAGTCCTGGACCAGATGGCTTCACTAGTGAATTCTACCAAACCTTCAAAGAGGATCGAATACGTGTCCTACTCTAACTCTTCCAAAAAATTGAAGAAGAGATAATACTCCCTAACTCATTTTATGAGGCCAACATTACCCTGATACCAAAACCTGGCAAGGATAACAGAAACAAAGAAAACTACAGACCAATGTCTCTGATGAATACAGATGCAAAAATCCTTAACAAAATTCTAGCAAATCGAGGGCAACAATGTTTTAAAAAGATTGTACATCATGACCCAGTGGGGTTCATCCCAGGGGCACAAGGATGGTTTAACTTATGCAAATTGATCAATGTGATACATCACATAAACAAAATAAAAGACAAAATTCATGTGATTATATCAATTGATGCAGAAAAAGCATTTGACAAGATACAACATCCGTTTATGATTAAAACACTTAATAAAATAGGTATAGAAGGAAAATACCTTAATATAATAAAGGCCATATATGACAAACCCTCAGCTAGTATCCTAATTAATGGTGAAAAACTGAAACCCTTTGCTCTACATTCAGGAACTCGACAAGGCTGTACCTTATCACCTCTGCTTTTCAACATAGTATTTGAAGTCCTCGCTAGAGCAAGAAGAGAAATAAAAGGCTTCCAGATAGGGAATGAAGAAGTTAAATTGTCACTCTTTGCAGATGACATGATGCTATATATCAAACACCCTAAAGACTCCATCAAAAAGCTATTAAAAAAATAAATGAATACCGTGAAGTTACCGGCTACAAAATCAATGTACAGAAATCCATCACATTCCTTCATACTAACAATGAAATCTCCCAAAAAGATATAAAAAACACCAACAATTCCTTTTGCAATTGCAACAAGAAGAATCAAATACCTAGGAATAAACTTAGCCAAGGATATGAAAGACCTATATACTGAAAAATATAAGACATTTTAAAAAGAAGTTGAAGAAGACACACACAAAAAAGGAAAGACATTACATGTTCATGGACTGGAAGAAATGGCCATATTACCCAAAGCAATTTACAGATTTAGTGCAATCCCCATCAAAATCCCAAAGGCATTTTTTAAAGAAATAGAACAAAAAATCATCAGATTTGTATGGAACCACAAAAGACGCGAATAGCCAAAGCAATCCTAAGAAAAAGGAACAATGCTGGAGGTATCACATTCCCTGACTTTAGCTTGTACTACAGGGCAACAATAATCAAAACAGCATGGGATTGGCAGAAAAACAGACACATAGACCAATGGAATAGAATTGAGAACCCAGAAAGAAACCCACATAAATATGGACAGATAATTTTTGACAAAGAAGCCAGAAACATACAATGGAGAAAAGACAGCCTCTTCAATTAATGGTACTCGAGAATTGGAAAGCCACGTGCAAACGAATGAAACTGACAACATGTACCAAAATTAACTCAAAATGGATCAAAGACCTAAACATAAGACCTGAAACAATGAACTGCAGAGAGGAAAACATAGGTACTAAACTTACGGAGCTTGGGTTCAAAGAGCATTTTATGAATTTGACTCCAAAGTCAAGGGAAGTAAAATCTAAAATAAATGAATGGGACTATATCAAACTAAAAAGCTTCTACACAGCAAAAGAAACCATCGACAAAATAAAGAGTCAAGCAACTGAATGGGAGAAGGTTTTTACCAACAACACATCCGATAAAGGGCTAATATCCAAAATATACAAGGAACTCATGTAACTCAACAACAGCAAAACAAACAACCCAATTAAAAAATGGGCAGAGGACCTGAAGAGACATTTGTCCAAAGAGGACATACAAATGGCCAATAGACATATGAAAAAGCTCTCAATATCACTAATCATCAGAGAAATGCAAATAAAAACCATAAAGAGATATCACCTCACCCCAGTCAGAATGGCTATCATCAACAAGACAAATAGTAACAAGTGTTGGAGAGGCTGTGGAGAAAAAGGAACCCTCACACACTGTTGGTGGGAATGCAGATTGGTGCAGCCACTGTGGAAGGCAGTGTGGAGGCTCCTCATAAAATTACAAATAGAATTACCATATGACCCAGCAATCCCTCTCTTGGGTATCTATCCAAAAAATCTGAAAACATTTATCCATAAAGACAAGTGTGCTCCAATGTTCATTGCAGCTTTATTTACAGTGGTGAAGACATGGAAACAACTAAAGTGTCCTTCAATAGATGATTGGATAAAGAAGTTGTGGTATATATACACAATGGAATAATACTCAGCGGTAAGAAAAGATGAAATAGTACCATTTGCGACAACATGGATGGATCTTGAGATTATAATGCTAAGCGAAATATGTCTGATGGAAAAAGTAGAGAACCATATGATTTCACCGAAATGTGTAGTATATAAAACTGAAAACAATAAAAGAATAAGACAAACAAATGAAGAAACAAAAACTCATAGACACAGACAGTAGTTTAGTGGTTACCAGAGGGTAACGGTAGGAGGGGGTAGTAGATGAGGGTAAAGGGAATCAAATATATGGTGAATGAAAGAGAACTGACTCTGGGTGGTGAACACACAATGGGATTTATAGATGATGAATTACAGAATTGTGCACCTGAAATCTATGTAACTTTTCCAATAATTGTCACCTCAATAAACTTTAATTATTTAAAATAAAATAAAAATAAAAATAATAAAAGAAAACAACTGGGAAATGAGGGTTTGGAAATAGGGGCTTGGAAAAGCTGGCATATTCCTGGCATTCTAGAACGCCACATGCATGTACGGGATTGTATACACATCCAAGGAAGAGCTGCCTAGGGCTCAACCTCTGATTAACTTTGAGGCTCTGAGTAAGCAGGAAGTACAAGGTCTGACAATGAAGTTCACAAACTCATCTTAGAAAAAGTGTTACATACCTCACTGCTGAATATTACTACGTACCTTCGAAGTACTCCCCTTGGGAAGCTACCATATGCACCGACGCCAGCACCTAGTCTATCCTTTTTTTTTTTAAGATTTTGTTGGGGAAGGGGAACAGGACTTTACTGGGGAACAGTGTGTACTTTCAGGACATTTTTTCAAACTCAAGTTGTTGTCTTTTCAATCTTAATTGTGGAGCCTGCCGATCAGCTGCAAGTTGTCCTTTCAGTCTTAGTTGTGGAGGGCGCACCGCAGGTCCAGGTCCAGTTGCCGTTGTTAGTTGCAGGGGGCGCAGCCCACCACCCCTTGAGGGAGTCGAACTGGCAACCTTGTGGTTGAGAGGATGCACTCCAACCAAGCCATCCGGGAGCTCAGCGGCAGCTCAGCTCAAGGTGCCAGGTTCAATCTTAGTTGCAGGGGCGCTGCCCACCATCCCTTGTGGGACTCGAGGAGTTGAACCAGCAACCTTGTGGTTGAGAGCCCACTGGCTCATTTGGGAATCGAACCAGCAGCCTTCGGAGTTAGGAGCACAGAGCTCCTACTGCCTGAGCCACCGGGCCGGCCCCTAGTCTACCCTTCAAAGTAATTTTGGAACTCTTTCTGGAATGGCCATCAGAGCTGTCATCATATTACCCTTGATGTCCTGAATGTCATCAAAATATCTTCCTTTCAATATTTCCTTTATCTTCGGGTAAAGAAAGAAGTCGTTGGGGGCCAGTTCAGGTGAGTAGGGAGGCTTCCAATAGAGTTATTTGTTTACTGGCTAAAAACTCCCTCACAGACAGTGCTGTGTGGGCTGGTGCATTGTTGTGATGCAAGAGCCATGAATTGTTGGCGAAAAGTTCAGGTCGTTTTCGTCTAACTTTTTAATGTGGCCTTTTCAGCACTTCCAAACAGTAAACTTGGTTAACTATTTGTCCAGTTTGTACAAATTCATAATGAATTATCCCTCTGATATCAAAAAAGGTTAGCAACATCGTTTTGACTCTTGATTTAAACTGACAGAACATTTTTGGTCGTGGAAAATTGGCTCACTTTTATTGTGCATTTGATTTTATTTCAGGGTTGTATTGGTACACCCATGTTTCATCACCAGTGATAACATGGCCCAAAACATCATCTTGCCTCTCCAAAAGGTCTTGGCAAACCTCGACTCTCCTTTGCTTATGTTCATCAGTGAGCTCCTTTAGGACCATTTTTGCACACACTTTTCTCATGCCAAGATTTTCAGGTAAGATTTTCCTAACGGTTTCTCTATAGATGTTTACTTGGTCTGCTATACTTTGCACAGTCAGCCAACGATTTTGATGCACAATTTGACAAATTTTTGCAATTTTTGCAATTTTTCGTCAGTTCGGCTCGTTAATGACCGCCCTGACCTCTCTTCATCAGTGACGTGTTCTCTCCCCTCAGAAAAACGTTTAATCCATTTGTACATTGCTGTTTTCTTCATGACATTATCCCCATAAACTTGGACTAACATGTCCCTGATTTCACTTCCACTCTTGCCAAGTTTAGCAAGAAATTTAATGTTTATTCGTTGCTCTAATTCAAGTTCAGACATTCTTGCGATGGCACACAAAAACACAACAACAATAATGAACTCCACTCAGCAAGACAGCCACACGTCGACACTAACACAGCTGTGAGACCTTGACATACCAAGGTTATGAAACCTTACCGAGCTGTTTGTACAGTGCTGCCAATGTAAGCGCACCGTGTCCAGTTTGTGAACTTAATTGTCAGACCTCGTATTTCAGAATTTTATCCTATGAATAATGTGTATGAAGTTGTAGAAGAATGTTTATTGCAGCATTATTTCCCATAGCGAAAAACCCCTAAATATCCATTAAGCAGAGACTTGCATTTACCATATCACACAGCAATTACATTGCTAGTAGCAAGCAACAACAACAAAAAAAGGAAATGTACTATTTGGGTAGTATAGGCACACTGCAATTTGTTTATTCATTTTCCTTTTGATAGATGTTTGGTCTGTTTCTCATTTTTGTCTTTTATGAATGAAGCTTCTATGAACACTGATGTATAATTTTTTTTGTTGTTGTTAGAGATGAGTTTTCAATTCTTTTAGATAAAAACTAAAGAATGGAATTGCTGGATCATACAGTAAGGTATATGTTTAAATTTATAAGAAACGACTAAACTATTTTCAAAAGTGTTTGCATGATTTACTTTCTCACCAGCAAAATATGAGATGGATCCATTTGAAGTTTTAAATGTTCATGCAGATTTTATGTGCATATTGGCCATCTGTATATATTCCTTTGTGAAGTGTCTGCTCAAGTCTTTTGCCCATTTTTTAAATTAGGCTCTTTATTATTGAGTTGTAGGATGTTTTATCCAGATTTATTGAGATATAATTGACATGTAACATTGTATAAGTTTAAGGTGTTGAGTTTCTATATTTATATATTGCAAAATGATTATTGTCATAAGATTAGCTAACATCTGCTTCACTTCACATAATCAGCATTTCTTTTTTTGTGGTAAGAACATTTGAGATCTACTGTCTTAGTTTCAAGTATATAATACAGTGTTATGAACTATAATCACTATACTGTACATTAGATCCCCAGATCTTATTCATCTTATAATTGGAAGTTTATACTCTTTGACCAAGATTTGTAGGACTTCTTAAATATTCTGGCATCAAGTCCCTTATTTGGTATATTTTGTGAATACCTTCTCTAGTCTTTGATTGTCTATTATAATTTTCTTACTGGTGAAGTTTAAAATTTTGATGAGGTTTAATTTATCAATGTTTTTTCTATTCTAGTTACTGCTTTCTGTGTCTCATCTAAGAAACATTTCCTATCCTAAGGTGGTGAAGATGTTCGGTTTTATTCTAGA